>NC_030959.1:0-2400000 GCF_001672515.1 Colletotrichum higginsianum IMI 349063
CCTAACCCCTAACCCTAACCCTAACCCTAACCCTAACCCTAACCCTAACCCTAACCCTAACCCTAACCCTTTTCCCATACTTCACAAGCTTAGTCGGGACCCCTACCCTCCCGGCCGCCCTCGACCGGTCACGCCGCGTCACAGCGGTTTGCCCAACAAGCCGTGGACCGGTCGTTTGACCCCGTCCACCCGTCGTCAAAGCCCAACAGCCGTAACCCGGTCGTTGGAAACCGTCGCCGGGGTCCACAGAGCCGGAGACACAGAACCAGACAGACACAGCCAAACAGAACCAGACACAGCCAAACAGAACCAAGCAGACACAGCCAGACAGACAGACACGGCCAGACAGAACCAGACAGACACAGCCAGACAGACAGACACAGCCAAACAGAACCAAGCAGACACAGCCAGACAGACAGACACAGCCAAACAGAACCAAGCAGACACAGCCAGACAGACAGACACGGCCAGACAGAACCAGACAGACACAGCCAGACAGACAGACACAGCCAGACAGAACCAGACAGACAGACACAGCCAGACAGACACAGCCAAACACAGCCAAACACAGCCAAACACAGCCAGACAGACAGAGACAGACCCAAGTAGACACAGCCAAACAGAGCCGAACAGACCCAACACCCCGCCGGGGGCCTGACACGCGCGCTGCCGCACGCCACCGGTCGTTTTCAAGCAGCCGCCGCCGCACGCCGTTCGGGGGCCTTACCGCCTTCGCGGGGCCACGGGGTACGGGTCCACGCCGTTGCCGGTCCACCGTGCTTCCGGGGCCACGGTGTTACCGTCTCGGCCCGTAACCGCTACGCCCCCAAACCCGACGTAAACGCCGAAAACAACCTCACCCCATCCATCCGTCCGTCCGCCGCTGGGGGGCGGTTGGGTTCAACGCCGCCACCGCCTCCCATAACCCCAATAAAACCCTAACTTGCCAACTAACCCTAACCCTGATCCCTTCTCGTCCTCCTGCTGCCCCCCCCTAGTGCCCTCCGCCTGCTTACCTTGTCCCTGCCTGCCGCCTGACCCTAACCTGTTGTCGCACGACTGGGAAACACTAAGAAAACCCCCTGGAACCTCTGCCCCTCCAACCCTGAGAGACAACCCCAGCTAGAGAGCCGCCCATGCAGACCGCTACAGAACTAGACAAGTGGACACCCAGAGAAACAGAAACCCCAAGAACCAGTCACTGTAATGAAAGAGACCTACAAGAGACCCAGACGGCTCGAGAAACACCCTTGCCGCTTGTCCCAGACCAACCCTACCACGAGCCTAGCCACCTGCTGAATTAGCTCTACGTCCTGCAGGGTTTTATAGCCTGCCTTTGGCCTGCCTTGGTTAGCAATATATAAATACCTGTTATAACCCTGCCTGCCCTCTTTTGCTGGTTTCTTTACACAGTAGCAAACGTCTCTGTGGCCCCGATACAGGCGCTTTGCGTTCAAGTCTGATTGGATCCGGAGATCTGGACCTGCAGCCGAGCTAGGCACGGAAGAAGGGGCCGGCCTTGCCGCCTGCCGGCCTGCCTCGGGCGATCCCACCTTTGGTCCGATCTGTGGCCGGCCGGCCTTGTCATCCTGTCCCTGGTCCGATCCTGGCCTTGCGATCCTGCCCCCGGTCCGATCCCTGGCCGGCTCTGGCGGCCTTGTTGTCATCCGGCACAGCCCTTCCACAATCGGCGTGCCTCTCCGTCTGAGAGCGGGCGGTACATCGTGGATTGTGATTGTCTTGGCCCCACGATGGTGGCTCGAGGTTGATGAGAGCAGCCTTGTTGTTGACAGTGGGTGGGCTTCTATACTGGATAATGTACTGGTCACGCATCTCACGTGTTGTCGCTAGGGACAATCCATCTATTCGTTGCAGGCAGGCCTTTCCTAGGGTCGTGTTAATCCGGAGGTCCAACCCTGCACTTGGGCTAGGGCGGCCCTAGGGGCTGTTGCCTCACCCTGTGCGATCCCTCCTCTGGTCCGATCTGTGGCCAGCCAGCCTTGCGATCCTGCCCTTGGCCTGAACCCTGGCTCCGGAGGCCTCTAGGCGGTCCGGACTTTGGTCCGAACCTCCGGGCTGGCGTAGGGTGGCCTTCGTGCGGGGCTGAGGATGGCGCGCCGTCGCTGAGACGCCGGCGACGTTAAAGGTGACGGGCCCGCGTTTTCAGAGAGAGATCGATGCGCTGCCGACTTTGAACGTCGGGTTCACGAGTACCAGCCTCAAAGCAGGCTGGGCAGGCAGTGCAATGGCCTCGTCTGGGTTGGACAATTCGTCAGGTTTTATAGGCTGCGGGAAAATCATCCCCTGCTTGGTTGTTTTAAAAGGGAAGGAACAGGCTGTCCGTACCTTCCCTTTAGAGGGGTTTCTAACGAAAGGGGGGGTATAAAGGCACCTTCCCTGCCTCCGTCATCCCCCTCCTTCCCTTCCCTTCTCCCTACCCCGTGCGGGCAAATGACTTACCCCTGGAAGGGGGGGGGGGTTCCAGGCCTTCCTTCACCCGGGAGGCTGCAACAGAGGCGGTCTCGTCGCTGGCTGCCCGGGCAGGGTTGCCTCGTGCGATCCGGACTTTGGTCCGATCCGAGGCGGCTCTGGGCCGGCAGTCCGGACTTTCGTCTGAACCTCCGGGTTGGCCTACCCTAGCCATCGTACGGGGCTGAGGATGGCGCGCCGTCGCCGAGACGCCGTCGACCTTGAAGGTGACGGGCCCGCGTTTTCAGAGAGAGATCGATGCGCTGCCGACTTTGAACGTCGGGTTCATGAGTATCAGCCTCAAAGCAGGCTGGGCAGGCAGTGCAACGGCTTTATCAGGGGGGACAATTCGTTGAGTTTTATAGGCTGCAGGAAAATAATCCCCTGCTTGGTTGTTTCGAAAGGGAAGGAACGGGCCGTCTGCACCTTCCCTTCAGAGGGGTTTCTAGAAAGAAAGGGGGTAGAAAAACAGCCAACACCCCCTCCCTCACCCCCTCTTTTCCTTCCTTCTTCAGCTACACAGGCCAGCCCTCTCAGCCGAAGCTGATCTTCTGTGACTGGTGTTGGAGGCCGCCTGGGGCCTGCCCTCGCCGGCCGGCCTTGTTCCTGGGCCCGGCCTCCGCTGCGCAGTCCGGTCTCTGGTCCGATCCGTGGCGGCCCACTCCCAGCCTGGGCCCTGCAGTCCGATCTCTGCCTAGGGTTTCCAGCCTTCAGCCCTGCAGTATTTTAACGGCTGCCTTCGGGCCCGCCTTAGTCGGCAATATATTAATACCTATAATAACCCTGCCTGTCCTCTTTTGCTGGATTCTTCAGATGGTACGAAACGTCTTTGTGGCCCTGCTGCAGACGCTTCGCGTTCAACTCTGATCGGATCCGGAGGTCTGGACCTGCGACCGAGCCGGGCACGGAAGCAAGGGCGGCCTTGCCGCCTGCTGGCCTGCCTTGGGCGATCCCTCCTTTGGTCCGATCCGTGGCCGGCCGGCCCTGCGGTCCTGTTCTTGGGCTGATCCCTTGGTCCTGAGGCCTCTGCCGTCCGATCCCAGACCGGCTCCGGCAGCCTTGTTAATACTAGTGCAGGCCTCTACCTTTATCGAATAACAGGCCCCGACTTTCAAGTTCTGCAATTAATAGCTAGTATTAGATATACGACTAAAAACCTGAATACATTAAGGTTGCAGGATTCTTTCAGTCTTAGGCCCTAAAGGGTTTTAAGGCCTGCCTTTACCTTATTAGCCGCTAGCTTACCTGTAGGGTTAACCTTTTAGTTAAGCTAGTAGCTACCTAGCCTCTACACTCTTTTTTTTTAAATCTAATAATATACCTGCCTAGTAAATAAAGGGTGTACCTTCTCTACTGCCTAGGCCTCTATTCAGTATACTTACTACTAGAAGCTTAACTATCTTAACTAGGGACCTAAAAGGGTTAATAATTTTAAGTACTACCCTAAAGCTAAAGTATATTAGTTTTAATTTACATACTCACTCGTAGTTAAGTAGGATTGCAAACTTAGGTTAATACTTCCCTATATTGTTTACATTTACATAGAAACGCAAACAAAGCCCTACATTATAGATGTCTTTTTGTTACTTTTATTCCAACCCTAGAAACAAATCATAACTCTAACTAAAAAACACTATATAATAGCACCTCTCTCTATGCCAAACTATCCCATCCCTATACCTTTATTACAGTAACCCTTATACATCCTCGCTCTCTACTCTACACACACGCCGTACTAACACTGCCCATGCCGCTAGCGCGTTCGTTGCCATGTCCAACCCCCCTACCTGCCGCGATCGTCCCAGCCAGCTGGTGAAGCCCGCCTCGTCCGACGCGTCGACCTCGAACTCTTCCTGCATCCACCGACGCCCCACGCTGAACTGCGTCGTCCACTGGATCACCGGCAGCACCGCGTCCGCCCACCGGCACCCGTCCGACCCCCCCGCCGCCCCGTCCCCCTGTCCCCCCGGGCACAACGTCTGCCCGAGACCGCACCGCCAGCAGCATGCGTACGGCTCGAACTGGATCTTAGCCCGCCACCTCCGGAATCTCTCCCGGTCCAGCCGCCCACACTCCACTCCCCGGTGCCTGAACACCTCGGCCTTGCTGGCCGGCCTGCCCCTGTTACACCAGTGCATGTAGCAGACTGCACACTTGCCTTCTACCTCGTTAAGCCAGCCCTGTAGTGCGCCTGACAGCTTCTGCGTCGCCATCTCCTCCCGAGCCAGCCGGTTCACCTCCCTCCTGACGTCTCCTCCTTCATCCTCCCCCACCCCCACCTCCTCCTCCCACCCTCCTGCCAACTCGCCATAGCCCTGCTCCTCGCATCGGTCGCACATCTCCCCCCCCAACCCCGTGCAGTCCTGCCCGTACCCGTCCATGAACACCCCGAGCGCTACCCGCCGGCACCCCTCCGTCTGCAGGAAACTCTCCATCCCCTGCCTGTCCAGCTGCCTTACGTCGCTTGCCTGCCGGTCATACGGCGTCCCGCCCTCTCCGTCCAGGAAGACCACCGAGTCGACTGTTTCCCCCTCGGCCCGACCTCCCCGCCCCGTCTGCTGCACGAAGTCCACGAGCCCGTACGGTGCCTCCGCGTGGAAAACGGCCACGATGCTCTGGATGTCGACCCCGGACCCGAGCCCCGTCGTTGCTGCCATCCACCGGCTCGGGGACCGTCCGCTCGACCATGCCTCGAGTGCCTCCTCCCGCCCGTCTGCGCTGACCGACCCGTGGTAGAAGGAGCACCCGATTTCCGCCGCGAGACGCTCGCACTTTTGCTTCGACCGGCAGTACACTACACCCTTCTGCCCCTGCCCCATCACTCTCTCTGTCTGCCTGACCTTGCTGAGCACGGCGGCCTCTATGGAGGAGAACCCCCCCGGCCCCGGCCCCTGCCCGCTGCAGCACGTCACCCGGTACCGGATGTTCGGCCTCGCTGTGCTGGCCCGTACGATGCTCGCCTCGTCCGCCACCATGAGCCGCCGGAACCATCCCTCCATCCGGACCGGCAGCGTCGCCGTCAACAGGATCACCGGCCGGTCGTACCGGTGCAGGCCGCGCAGCCCGAGCAGCTGGGGCCGGTACGCCGCGTCCGTGAGCACGGTGTGACACTCGTCGACAAAGATCCGCTTCAGCAGGCCCCGCGCCCGCAGGCCCTCGGCGTACGACGCGAACTCGGCGCAGTTGGCGTACTCGGCACCCACGAACACCAGCGGCGCCACCCGGACCCGCTCCACGCGCCCCGTCACTGAGGCTGGCTGCCACAACAGGAAGTCGAGCCCGGCCCTGCGTGCGCTGCGCGTGAGGCTGCTGAGGAGTGCGACGAATGGTACGACTACGATGCTGACCCCGCCGTGGACCCCGGGCACGGCCGGCAGCATGAACAACGCGCTCTTGCCCGCCCCGGTCGGGAGCACGACCATCAGGACCTTGCCTCCCTGTAGCGACATCACCTGCCGGGCGCTCTCGTGCTGCTCTGCCGTCTTCCAACGCGCGCCCTCGCCAAAGAGCCCATGGAGGCCGATCTCGAGCCGCCGCTCGAGCTCGTCCTCGTCCGGGACCCTTCTCCACTCCAGCATGGCGTCGTTGGCGGCCCTCCTCTTACGCCCCGACTCGGCACCCCGGCTGCCGGGCGTTTCGCTCGTCTCTGCCAGCCCTGTAGCCCTGCGTTTAGGGGCGGGCGTACCCGGCGCGGTTGTGGGGGTGGGCTGCTGGCGCCGATGTTGCTGTTGCTGCTGCTGCTGCTGCTGCTGCCGCTGCCCCTCTGCCTCTGCTGCTGGCCCCTGCTGGCCCTCGGCTGTTGTTTCCCCTGCCGGCATCGACACGGACGACGTCGACTCGAGGAAGGCGTGCCACAGCCGGCTGATCTCCCGGAAGTTGGCTACCATCTCCGGCTGCAGCTGGTTGGGGAACTCGATGTTCATGGCGTAGTGCCGCCTTGCCGTAACGCCGCCGTGCGTTGCCTGCAGGTCCCATATAAACTCCATCCGGGGCTTCCTCCGCGCCTCGCCCGTGAGCGGGTCCGTCTCTAGCGCGCCTCGGTGGGCCCCCGCCCCGGGCCCGGCCCCGTCGTCCTCCTCCGCCATCTCGACCTCGACCTGCCGCACCACAAGGCCGCGGATCTTCCTGCCGAGCTCAATCGCCACGTGCCGGTAGCTTGACACTGTCAGCGACACCCCTATCGTCCCTCTCGTGACGGCGTCTAGCTCCTTGCTCAGCTCGGCCGTGCCCCAGATACCCCGCCGCGCGTCCTTCCACAGCCACGGGTGCAGCGACCGGGACGGCCCGTGGATGCCGGCCTCGGCGTGAAGGAACCTCTCAAAGGGCAACACCCACACGATGTACGCCACCATCATCTTGCCGAGTCGGTCGGGGAGGAACCGGGCCACCTTACGGCTGAGGCCTCGTATCGCCCGGTTCTTGTCCCGGTCCGTGACGATCATCACCTGCCCGTCAAAGACGAATACGTTCCGCGCCATATCCTGCGTATCGCAGTAACGCGCCGTCGTCATCTCGGGTCCGCGCCCGGGCTGCCCCCCCCAGACGTGCATGCTGGCGAGCAGCGACCGCTTGAAGGACTCCGCCTTCGCCAGCCACCCGAGCACGCCGTCCTGCCGCCACTTCTCCAGTCTCGCGTCCCAGAGAGAGCCCCGGCAAAGCTCGGCCAGCCTCTGGGGCCCCGGCCGCAGCCAGCTGTTCGCCTCGTTCGTGGCAAACGACTGCCCGGCGCCCTCGAAGAGCGCCGTGTCGACAACCCGGTCGAGCGTCAGCGCCTCGCGCGCCTCGGCCCAGCCGCCCCGCATCAGCTCCTCCATTGTTGCCTCCGCCGTCGTCAGGGTCGTCCGCGCCGCTTTCTGGAACGCCTCGATCATTACCCGCTGCCCTAGGTACCGCAGCGCCCTGCCGCTGGCTTCCCACATCACCCGCGGCCTTCCGCCCTCCCTGCGCCGGTGGCCCTTGCCGTACGCCATCATGCGGATGATGGCGCTGAAGGGCGTGTGCGATCCGTCGGCGAGCCAGTACCTGAACTGCTCCACGAAGTCCTCGATCACCGCGACGCTGATCTCGTTCGGGTCGCCGTCGATTGGCTCCGCCTCGAAGAAGTGTTCGAGCATCAGGATCCGGCCGCCCCACATGATGCCGGCAAGCCGTTGCGTGAACTTGGATGCCGGGCACCAACCGAGGCCGCTGACGCCCCTGGCAACGGCCTTTCCTGGTTCTGGCCCGGTGCTGTTGCCACTGCTGCTGCCACCGCCGCTGCTGCCTCTGCCGGCGGTGTCGTCTGGTACACCCCTCCTCTTGGGGTCCAGGATGCCCAGTATGGCGGTGAAGTGGAGCAGCGGGTTGGCGAATATGTCAACTGCTACCTTCTGCTTCAGGGACACGACGCAGAACCTGTAGACCCGGAGATCGAGGGCCTCACTGTACTCCGGCCTGTCGCCAATCATGTTTTGGAACCCGGTAGAGTAGTCTGTCTCGCCTGGTCTGCCGCCGCTCTGGCCGGGAGATCGGTGTCGTTGGTATCCGGCCCCCTCTATGTCGGAATCGCTACTGTCGCTGCTTGCCTCGTACGCACTGTCGCTTTCATGCCAGTCTCCTAGGCCTCTGGCTGCTGGGGCCCTCCCCCCCCTTGCGGGTGGCTGCTCCTGCTGCTGCCGCAGCCGCCTCGGCCAAGCCGCCTGTCCTCTTCCCTCGTGGCGTCGCCTGCTGCGTCGAGCGACTCCGCCAGTGCATCGAGGGCAGTCCACTGCTCGTCGGTGAAGCGGACGCCGCGCTGGCGCCGTGCTTCGGTTCGTCCTAGCCGGTGCGCCCGGATGCAGTAGCACAGGTACCGCTCCCAGATACCCTGGTACTTCCGGACCGTGTCGGCTTCTTGGCCGAGCTCGAACGGCCGTCCGTGAGGCTTCGACGGGTCGATGCTCTTCAGCCACCGCTTCGTCTCCAAGGGCACCTTGCCCAGCCGGAGGGAGCATCTCGCCACCTCCCGGCGGAAGCTCTCCGATAAGAGGGCGAATCGGCGCTGCTCCTCCTTGAAGCCCTCGTCCCAGGCTGCCCTGCGGACGGCCTCGGACACAGGCGCCTGCCCAGCGGCGTGTAGGTCGATCAGGTCGAGGCCGGCAAGGTGCACAGCCCATCCCATCTCCCTGACCCAGCTTGACTGTTGGTTTATGTCTAGGCTGGCAACGATGGTCCGCCCCCATTCCTCATCCTCGGCCGCCATGAGACTCTCCTGCCTCAATAGGCGCTCTGCGAATACGTCGTCACTATCCTGCCAGGCAGACAGCCCCCCAACGCCACGGGCCTGGACAATCCAGTACCGCGTATACCGCCCTCGGCACAGCGACTGCACCTGGACCGCCCCCCACCCTGGACTGTCAGCATGAGCCGCAGTAGGGGTAACGGCAGGCAAGCCGGCTTCGTGTACGTCCCGCTGCGCATGCAATTTGGCTAGCTTCCGGCTGCTCGTTCGGAATGGGCACCGCGTGCATCCGTACCCGTCCAACAAAGGCACCTGCTGAATAGGCGGCGTGCCGTCCGGCGGCAGCTCGCAGGTGTGCGGGTCTTCGAGCGCGCCGTCGGCGGCCGTTACCCAGGCCTTGTCGAGGACGCCCTGGAGCAATTCGCCCTTCAGCCGGTGGGCCCGGCGGAAATGGGCCTCGATGGCGCCGTCCGGTCGGAGTGCTTGCTTGCAGTGCGTACATACCGCAACACGGGGTCGCTCAACAAACACAAGATACGCGCTCGGGTCGATCTTGCCTACCAGGCCCTGGCTGCTGCTGCTGCTGCTGCTGCTACGCCTAACCATGATGAGATGGCGCTCGGGGATGCTAGTCACACTAGGGAAAGAGCTGCAAGCTGCTGCCTGTGACCTATTACCTGTTGCTGCTCTATATAGCACTGTAGGGACTGTATGCGCCTTGGTAGTGCTTAGGAGCTAGACATAGAGTATATCCTGGTATTCTTGTCGGTGGTTTGAATAGCATGCCTACAGCAACGTCGTTGGTTTAGACGTTCGGTGTCTAGGTTCTCTGTGTTAAATTGGGTGGGTCTGACGTTGCTAAGGAGACGGCTGGCTATCAATACATAGACCCTAGTACGCATGGCAAAATCAATTGCTACTCCTATACTCCGGTAGAACTTGGCTAATATGGAACAATAAGGACCTATAAGCACGTAGTATCTATACAGACTACCTTTAGGGTTTACTACTAGCTGTTAAAGTGGTTTATACCTGAAGTGTAATGTATTTAAGCTATGTAAATACTTAATACAATAAACTAGAATTTAAAGTGGATAATGTAAAGCTTAAGAAGTTTTAAACTAACTAAATAATATTTGACTGTTAAGCTATATCCTAGTATAGTGATATAGAGTAGTGTCTTATTTATTTTACTTTTATATTACTATATAATGCTATTGCTATTTAATACTATTGCTATTTAATACTTAAAGTTATACTACGTACTACTTTAGTACTTAATTCAATGCATGAATTAAACTATATGTTTAATACAGAGAGAAATTAGTGAGGTACTAAAAAGAGAAAGGGGAATGAACCTTGTTGCTTTAATATACTATAGTTTGTTAAAGTTGATAGAATGATATATCCTGAGGTAGCCCTGATTCGTACTGTAATACTAAATAGAGAGCTGCCTATTTCTAGGGTGTTATAGTAAATGCCTAACCTACCTCCACCTTAACTATTACAGTAACTTACATCTTTTCCCTTTTGCTGCATGGACGTTAGTGATTACTATCGTAAGGAATTTACCTTTACATTCTTTCCTAGTAATAAATAAAATAATCTTCTTAATTAGAGTATAGAAATAGCTACATAGAGTAGCAATAAGTTGTAGGTTGGCTATACTCTTCATTATAGTAGAGTGCTTTATTACAAAATGTATAGAATAGATAATTAATCTCTTATTAGACAGGTCTATATGAGGCTCCTATTAGTGTAACCTTTTAGAACAATTAAAGACTAAAGAGGACTCTATAGTAAGACGTAAAGTATTAAAATAAAACATTGTACTACTATTTCTCTATAATTACTTCCTTCTATAGTACTGTAAATTATCTAGTTGTAGAGTATAATAGAGACTACTACTTCTTTAGCTACTACTACGACTACTAGGAATAGATTAGGCTGAATCCTTGCCCTTTTGCTAGTAACCCTAACCCTAACCTCCTCCTTCTCCTCCTCCTCCTCTTGCCTCCCTATCTTCTTCTTTAGTATCCTTATCCGCGCATCTACTTACTACACCTGCTGTAACCCTAACTGGTATACATCTACTTACCTCCAGCCCCCTAACCTACCTCCCTACATTGCGAATTCCCTTCCCTACTGGCTTGCTTATGCTGCGCGGTCTCTACACAGGCTGCATACGTGGAGGTTTACATCTCTCTCTCTATGTCCAGGCAAGAACCTCTGTTTTACTGCAGTATGCAGTGCACCTTACGGCCCTGCTGGGTGCAGTTGGCAGCACTCGCTCCTGGCTTACGCTCCATCCTCCAATTGGCATAGGGTTACTATTTTGGCAGTTTTGGCGTGGGGTAAATGCGCCGACCCCAGGGTTGCCGTGCATGTGGGGCGCGTTATCCTTATTTATCCTTTGTTTTTTCACGCCGTAATCTGCGAGAATCAGCCTGCGACAATGCACGGACCATGCCCGCCCGTTTTTGCCCGCAACCCTCGACCCTAACCCTGGTATTCTGCCAGAACGCCGCCCGCAATGACGGCTAGGTCTTTATTAGTTAAGAATCTACTTTTTAATAAATAGTTAGAAAAGGGGCTTTTTCTAGCGATAAGGAGTGGCCGGCTCGCTATGTTGGCCGACTCGCTATGCGTGTACGTTAGCGGTTAATATCTAGCATTAGGTATGCAGCCTTAGATACGCAGTACTAGAGGACTTAATAATGTCTAGAGGCGTCTGCTGTCCTAATATTAGCAGCAATATCTAGCTCCTTACTAGAGTATAATAGTAGGCCTTAGGTAACTTATTGAAGCTATTCCTAAGCCTCCTAGGTGGAATTAAACTCTAGGTAGCAACTGGCTTGCACAGTGCAAATGAATATTATTGTCTCTTTAATCTATAGAATTTAAAACTGGGATAGATAATATTAGATATAGTAATTTAAGAAAGGGTAATTATTTGCGACTACTCTTAGGTGCTAGTCCTGTATAGGAGGTGGAGCTGCACTGTATAGGGGGATAAGATTAGGAGGTAGAGGCAAGAATGTACATTGTTAATATAGCTGACAGCTATTTATTCCTATCTTAATATATTAAAGCTACTCTCAGCAAGCTGAAAGAGATACTACCTATTAATAAGAGGACGCTATACTGCATTATACTAGAGTATATAAAGATGCTTTATAGGGATAGGGGGGCGGCCTTATATTACAACCTAATAAGCTACAGGTGATGCAGCCCTACTAGGCTAGGCAAGGGTGCGGGCGGTACAGTATTTGTATGGACAAGAAATAGGATTACACAGGTAACTCCTTAGAATAGAAGAACTAGGGAAAGTTACGTGCAGATAAGAAGGACTGACGGACAATAAGTAGCCTACACTAGGGACTAACATTCAGATTATTAGTCTTAGGATAAGGACCAACTTTAAGATGTCAGTCCCAGCAATAATACTTAAGGATATAAGGACATTCATTCTATATAGATAGATTACCTTCTATAGCTCTTTAGTAATTAACTTTATAATTATCCCCTCAGATACTCTCAGCACTCTTCACTAGTAATATACATTACAAGCCCCTTATTAAGTATACAACTAATTACTGTATCCTCTAAAGACTTAATCCTTTTAGTACAACTTATAGTACTATTCCCCAGCTTTATTACCTTAGCTTCTACTAATAGATACTACTATAGAAAGCCAACTGTAATACTTTAATTGCTCCTATTTAGTAAGTTGACCCTACAAAGCTAACGAATAGTACAATACAATAGCTTCTAAAGCAACCCCTGCAACTCCTACTCCTGCCTCTAAGGGAAAAGCTCCTATGCCCCCTAAGACTCTAGACAAGGAAATAAAGGACGCTGAGTCCTCTAATAGTAATAACGACACTATAGAGCTAGCTAAGTAGCTTAAAAAAACCTATTAAGATATAGCTCGTATGCAGGATGCATTTAATAGTAATGCAGCTGAAGTTACTAGACTCTAGTAAATAATTTAGTAGAATCCTAAGTGTACTCAGCTTATAGTACTCTAATAGGAAGTTAATACTCTCCGTGCAGTAGCTAATATTATTACTACCCTATACTACAATAGACAAGAGAAACTCTAACTTAACTCCCCCTAAGCTTTTAATAGAACCCTAGGACAACTTAAGGGATTCCTCACTTAAGTTCGAGCTTACTAATAATTCTACAGAATAAGTTTTAAAGATAAGGCTAAGAAGGTTATTTATGCAGCCTCCTTCTTAAAAGGATGAGCCCTCACTTAGTTCGAACCTTACCTCACTAACTTTATAATTAATAAGTAGGACGGACTTAAATCTGAAATCTAACTTATCTTCTAAGGATACTACAGATTCAAAAAGGCACTCCTATCCCTCTTTTAGGAACCTAATGAACAATAATAATACGAATGCAACCTTGCCAACCTCAGATAGAAAGGTGCAGCTACTCATTATGCTGCAGAGTTCAGACGCATCTGTACTAGACTTAACTACACTAATGCTACTAAGATCTTCCTATTCTACAAAGGACTTAAAGAGAATGTTAAAGACGAATTCTCTAAGTAAGACTAATTAGACAACTTCCTACAGTACGCAGAACTCGCTGTTAAGATTAATAATAGACTCTTTAAATAAAGAAAAGAGAAAAACGAAAAGAGGATACTAGCTAACTCAGCTAGGAAATACTAATAGCAACCCTAATGATAATCCTAGTAGAACTACCCTCAGTGCAACGGACAAATTGAGTACCCTAGAGGAAACAACTAGTAGAACAACTAGAATTGCAATAGCACTGCCTATAGGCACTACAGTAGCCCTATAGACCTCAGCATAGCCTAGAGAGACAACAAAATATAAGACTTTAAGTACTACAACTGCAATAAACTAGAATACATAGCTAGGGAATACTAATAACTTAAGAAATAGCGATTTCAACTAACGTAGTTCACAAGTGAGTGAGCCACACAAGTGAGTGAGCCACTTTTCTAGCACCCGTACGACAAAGTGTAAGAGAAATCAACCACAACGCCTTAAATTAATTTAAACTATTCAGAATCCTCTTCTTCAGAGGTGGATTCAACTTTCTGACATGTGCGAGCATTATGTCCAGTCTCTCCACAGATGCCACATCGTCGCGCGCGTGTTTCTGTCCTCCTCGCACGACCACTACTCTGACCTGTTTCTACCTGTAACTGCTCCGTTACATCAATCTGAGACTTTATATCCTTTGCCTGATTGATTGTAAGTGTTCCACCTTTCTGAAGCTGTTTTTTTTTCGTACGGCGACGGCGGCTCATACGCTCATTTGCCTCTTGATACTCAGTCATTTGTGCCTGCATTAAAACCTGGTTATGGGCTACCATCATAATTCCTTTCTTCAGCTGCTGCATATACCTAATAATTGACGTTGGGGAGCTATTCTGATGTCGTACGATGCGATTCGTAATAAAATCAGAATGTGAATCGAATTCAATTGGGTTGTTTGGCGTCTTTGGGACCCAAGCTGCTGGTAAGCCAGCAGAAGAACCTGGAGGTGATGGCGTACGAAGCTTCACATCTAGCTGTGAAATCACATGTTCCGGATCGTACGGGACAAGGCCAGTTGCTCTAAAGCCTGCTTGAATGTTTGATGTTGTCATTGCCTTGTCGTACGCCTTATAAAAGGCTGGGAGGAAGTCTTCCTTTGCAATATGCGTAATGTGCACCCGCATAAGGACCTCAATTTCTTGGCCGTACGCCCGTTTTAAGGGACTAAAGCACCCAACATCAAGCGGCTGGAGCTTGTGCGATGAATGAGGGGGCATACAGAGCGTAATAATGTTCTGCTCCTTGCAGTATAGCTCAAAATCGACAGAATGGTGGCTTTCGTGGCCATCAAGGATGAGGAGGCGGTAAGCACCCTTCGTACGACTCCTTGTATGGAAATCAAAGTGCTGTACCCATTCTAGGCCTTTCTCATTTGTCGTCCAACCATTTTCTGTAAGTGTAATTACCCAGTCGGGTGGGAGGGGGCTGTTGCACGTCCAGGAGTCAAGATGGACCTTGCCTGCAAAGATGATGTACGGCGGGATAGAATAGCCGCACGACCCAATGCCCTGGATTACTGTAACCCATTCCTGATTCCCTTGTTGTGCTCCTCTTGGCTTGCCACGTCGTTCAGAGGCTGTAACAACCATTTCAGAGGACATCTTGCCCATCGCAAACCCAGTCTCATCAAAGTTATAGATATCGGTATCGTCTATCCCGTACTTCGCAATTGTGTTTCGTACGAGGGAAAACCACGCGCGATACGCGTCCGGATCTTCGCAGAGGACTCTCTGATAGTCGATTCTTCGATTAAAACGCGTCTGGAGCTCAGGTCGTCGTCGTACGAAGTTTGAGGCCCAGTTTGTTCCGACGCGTCGCGCGCCGCGGTCGCGAAGCAGTCGATCGGCCATTTCTCGAACAGCACTAAGGCGTGGCGAAAATGCTCGCGAATCCAGGTCAACGATGTATCGTACAATGGTCTCCTCTTCGTACGAGGTTAAATTCTGGCAGGGTGGTCGGATATCGCGTCTAGCAGGTTGGCCATGGTATCGTCGTTGGAGGGTTGCACGAGATACTTTGTAGTGAGATGCAGCCTTTCGCACGCTTAATTTTGGGTCGGATCTGAGCGCATTTAGCGCTAGGACTAAATCGCTTTCATTTGAATGTTGTACCATAGTTGTAGGTGGAGAAAAATAAAGGGAAAGGTAGGTTGTACGAAATTCTAGAAAAGTGGCTCACTCACTTGTGTGGCTCACTCACTTGTGAACTACGTTAGTACTTAAGAAGAACTAATAAATTAATATTGCTAGTAAGGATATTCCCTACGCCTTACTCTTATAGACTGCATACTATAATAATAATTGCCTCACCTACTAAGACAGTAAAGAATAATTAGGATAGTATTCTAAACCCCCTAGAATACTAACTATAGCCTAATTAGATGTTACGACCCAACAAGTTACAGGCGACGAGAGCCCCACCCGGCCAGCAGGACGCGGGCGGCACAGCCTTTGTATGGACAAAAGACAGGGTTAAGCAGATGACTCCCCCGGAACGGAAGAACTATGGTACAGGTCACGTGGAGATAAGATTAGATTAGATCCGTACGCCAGAAATACGGAACCCGTACGCCAAGGATACGGCACCCGTATGCCAAGAGTACGGCACCCGTATGTTGAACATACGGATGCCTCTAAAACTACATGAGCGGACTTGTATATAGGATGGACTTGGACGCACTCAAGGACAGACTCCCATAGCTCTTCAGCAATCAACTTTGTGATTATCCCCTCGGATACTCTCGGCACCCTTCACTAGTGACACACATTACAAGACCTTTGTTGAGTATACGACTGATCACCGTATCCTCTGAAGACCTGATCCTTTCAGCACGACTTACAGCACTGTTCCCCAGCTTCGTTGCCTCAGCTTCTGCTAATAGACACTACCACGGAAAGCCGACCGTAACACTTTGATTGCTCCTGTTCAGTAAGTTGACCCTACGAAGCTAACGAACAGTAACGACACCATGGCCGCGCGACCCAACGCTCCTAAGACTCCCACCCCAGGATCCAGCGCCTCCTCAGGCAAGCAACCTGCTCGATCCCTGGACGAGGAAATGAAGGAAGCCGAGGATTCTGACGAAGAACTCGACTTCACCAAGAAAGTCTACGGAAACCTCCAGAAGCGCATCGAGAAGAACAACAACGACATCGCGCATATGCAGGCCATGTTCAACGACGCCGTGACGGAGCTCGAGAACAAGAACCAGCTCGCCAACAAGCTCCAACAGGAGGTTCACACCCTCCGAGCGGCCGCCAACATCATCCAAACCCCCATGGATGGACGAGAGAAACTCAAGCTCAACTCTCCCATCACTTATGACGGAACCCCAGGACTACTCAAGGGATTCCTCATCCAAGTCAAGAACTATCAGAATTTCCATCAAGGAAACTTCCGCAACGGAACTGAGAGAGTCATTCATGCCGCGACCTTCCTGCGAGGACGAGCCCTTCAATGGTTCGAGCCCTTCCTTGAAGAATATCTCAACAATGAGACCCTCGACCATTGTTCCAGCGAAGTTAGGGACATATTCGCCAATTTCCAGGGATTCGAAGACGCCCTGAAATCCCTATTTCAGGATCCCGACGGATCACGACAAGCGGAAAGAGACTTGGCCCACCTACGCCAGACTAAGTCTGCTACTGCCTACGCAGCAGAATTCAGAAGACTCTGCGCCCAGCTCAAGCTCACCGAAGACACCAAGATCTTCATGTTCTACAACAACTTGAAGGATGAAGTCAAGGACGAGATCATCAAGCTTGATCGCCCGGAAGACTTCCTTCAGTACGCCGAACTCGCTATCAAGATTGACAACCGCCTCTACGAACGACGCAAGGAGAAAGGCGAAAAGCGAGCCCCAGCCAACTCGGCCAAGAAATACCAATGGCAACCCCAACAACGATTCCAGCAGAACCACCCTCAACGCAACGGGCAAGCCGAGCGCTCTAGAGGAAACTACTGGCAGAACAACCAGAATCGCAACAGCACCGCCTATGGACACCACAGTGGCCCTATGGACCTCAGCGTGGCCCAGAAAGACAACAAAACACGAGACTTCAAGTGCTACAACTGCGACAAGCCAGGACATATGGCTAGAGAATGCCGACAACCCAAGAAACAGCGGTTCCAACCAGTACCTGAGAAAGGCCGACAAATCAACATCGCCAACAAAGACATCCCCCACGCCTCGCTCTCATGGACCGCATGCTACGACGACAACTGCCTCACTCACCAAGACGGCAAAAAACAATCGGGATGGTATCCCAAGACCCCCCGGACTCTAGCTATGACCCGGTCAGGCTATGAGAAGACAGGGATATGCAAAACCCCCGAAGAACACCAACGACAGTGTGTCGACGTCCTACGACAAGCCTGCGGGATTGCTACCTACCAAAAGATCCCCGATGCAAGGAAAGGACTCAAGAAGGACGACACCCCTGAGGAAAAGGGAACCACCCAAGAACAACCAAGAACCCTCGCCATGATGCGAAGGGGCTCCAACCAGAAGCTCACACGCAAGATCAACGAACAACTCGACGAGATGCTCCAGGCAGGACAACTTGAAGAAGTCAGGAGACCTGCACTTCAAGGACTAGTAGCACCAGGAGGAAAAATCGAGATAACTACACTCAACCAAGTCGCAGCAAACAACCCTCGAGACCCACGAACCTGGACCCCCCAGCAGAGAAAGGCGTACGAACACGTTGCAAGCGACCACCCGGAAGGGCCAGACGGCTTAGATTACGACTCTGAAGAAACACCCGACTACAGGATCACGCCTAGTCAGTACTACGAAACCTACATCGCATCTAGCTCCGAAGAAGAGAGCCCGGAACCCCCGAAGCGACCAGAATACCAGATCATCAACCCCAAGAGTGACAACCAGTCAGTTCAGTTCCATGGGACAGCGTACAAAAAGAACCATCCACCTACGCCACTCGTACCAGGAGACCACCCGCTACTGAACCCCAGCCACGAGGACCACGAAGACCTCTTTTGGGCCGAATGCCTGGACGACAACTGCAGAAGACACAAGAAGGGCAAGAAGGAGTTCTACTTCTACCCTCGACGATACACTAAAGAACCCATTCAGGATGTCTACCTCAACAAACAACTCCCATTCTGGACAATGCGATACTACGGCGAAGGAAACATTGCCACCTTCACCCCAGACCCCGAATACCCCATGTCATGCTACAACGACGACAAGGGATGGCGAGAATGCGAACACGACGAATGCCTCATCCACTCCAAAGCCAAGGCAAAGGCCTGGCGGAAGGCACAAAAAGAAGCTCAACAGTCAAAAAACTGATGACGCCTACGACAGAAGGGCAACGTACGGCGACAACCCATAAGACCCTATGTGCAACCTACGACGCAGCACACTTCGACCTGGACATCGAGATCCAAGGACAACGGACGCGCGCGATCATCGACAGCGGCGCTCAAGGAAACTTCATCTCACCCAGACTGGTGAATGAGCGACAGATACCATGGCAGAAGAAAGAACGCCCGTACGCGTTACGGACGGTCGAAGGAGAACAAGTCGAGTACGGTGGCGGACTCATTGTTTTGGAGACAGTGCACCTCCCTTTGCAAGTTCATGACCAGAAAGAAGAACTCCAATTCGACATCACAGAAATGGGAGACATCGACGTCATCCTAGGAATCACATGGTTACGAAAGCACAACCCACGAATAGATTGGAGAACCGGCCAACTCCAATGGTCAGATTCAGTCACTGAGCAGCACTGCAAGAGCCAGGCCTCAAACGAATCCTCTAGAGCACCTCTTGACGACACCATACAACGAATCCGATACGTAGCCTATCTCCGGGAGATACGGCCTTCCAAGACGGTAGCCCCGGCAGTATCAGATCAGGGATCAGATCCACTCCTAGCTATTCCAGAGGAGTACCGGAAGTACGAAAAGCTGTTTGCCCCAGAGTTGGAAACAGGCTTACCAGAACATGGACCTTACGATCACGAGATCCCTCTCATCGAAGGCTCCCACCCGAAGTTCCATCCGATATATGGACTCAATGAAACAGAACGAGAGGCACTCGACAAGTACCTCGACGAGAACCTCAAGAAGGGATACATCAGACCCTCTGAGTCATCAGCAGGATACCCTATCCTGTTTGTGCCAAAGAAAAATGGCAAACTACGACTATGCGTTGACTACCGACAACTCAACAGCATTACGAAGAAGAACTGTTACCCGCTACCACTCATCTCAGAACTCCGAGATTTGCTACATGGAGCAAACTGGTTTACGGCCCTCGACCTCAAAGGAGCCTACAACTTGATCAGAATGAAGGAAGGCGAAGAATGGAAAACAGCGTTCCGAACACGTAAAGGACTCTTCGAGTACCTCGTCATGCCTTTCGGACTCACCAACGCACCCGCCACCTTCCAAACAATGATCAACCACGTCCTCAGCGAATTTATCGACATATTTGTTGTCGTCTACCTCGACGACATCCTCATCTTCTCACCTACCCTCGAGTTACACAAGGAACACGTACACAAGGTCCTTCAGAAGCTCCAAGACGCCAAGTTATTGGTAGAAGCGGAAAAATGCGAATTCCACAGCAAGAAAGTCGATTTCCTGGGATACACCATCACACCAGGACAAATCGAGATGGAAGCGAAGAAAGTACAGGCAGTCAGGGACTGGCCTACACCCCAGAACGTTAAGGACGTTCAGTCGTTCCTAGGATTCGTCAATTTCTATCGACGGTTCCTCAAAGGTTACGCAGGAAATGTCAAGTGCATCCAAGACCTCACACGAAAAGACACCCCGTTCAAATGGACCAAAGAACGCAACGACGCATTCGAGAAAGTCAAGCAACAGGTCAGCTCAGAACCTGTCACTCGAATCCCTGACCCAAACAAACCCTTCGAAGTCGAGACCGACGCCTCGGACTTCGCCATGGGCGGACAACTCGGTCAACGCGACGAAGAAGGAAGACTACACCCTTGTGCCTTCTTCTCCAAAGCATTCCACGGACCAGAATTGAACTACCAGATCCATGACAAGGAACTCATGGCAATCATCGAAGCATTCCATGAATGGAGACCACAACTATCTGGTACGAAACACGAAGTTCTCGTGTACACAGATCACAAAAACCTCGCACATTTCACAACATCCAAGAACCTGAACAAACGACAAGTCAGATGGTCAGAATTCCTTTCGGAATACAACTTCCGGATCATCTACAGGAAAGGAACCGACAACGGTAGAGCCGACGCTCTCAGCAGAAGGACGGATCACGAAGTTCCCGTCCCAGAGGAAACACAAGTCATCCTCAAAACAGACAAAAATGGAGACCTCATTCCAGCACAGAAGCTTCTTATGATCGCCAGACGAGTTATGGCTGGCACGACCAACAAAATGACGCATGACATGATCAGAGAGATTCATGGTGCCCGGATACATGGTCACCAAGGAGTTACCAAGACCTGGAAACGAATTCGACAACACCACGACCAACGAGTAACAAGACAAGACGTTGCAGACGCCATCCGGGATTGCGAACCCTGCAAGAAAAGCAAGAACAGTCCACACAAACCCTATGGACAAATTCAGCCACTACCAGTACCACCAGCAGCATGGCATTCGATCTCTTTGGACTTTATTGTCAAACTACCAAAGTCAAGAGAACCACTCACGAAGGTCTATTACGACAGCGTTTTGGTCATTGTGGACCGACTCACCAAATACGCCTACTTCATTCCATACCTGGAAGCAAGTACAGCAGAAGACCTTGCGTACACGTTTTTGAAATACATCGTCAGCAACCACGGACTACCCAACGAAATTGTGTCAGACAGAGACAAGCTGTTTACTTCGAAGTTTTGGAAATCTCTGATTTCGCAACTTGGTGCAGACCACAAACTGTCTACCTCTTTCCACCCGCAGACCGATGGTCAGACCGAACGAATCAACCAGATACTTGAACAGTATCTACGATGCTATGTCAACTACGACCAAGACAACTGGGTACCACTGTTACCTACAGCCCAGTTCGCCTACAACAGCGCAGTCGGAGAAAGCACTCTCCACTCCCCATTCTACCTAAACTACGGATTCGAACCTACCGCACACGGAGAACCACGCGAAGGACCACGGGCCCTGAAAGCCGTGGCCGAAATCAACAAGATGCGCGAAATCCAGACAAACGTCTCCCAAGATTTGGAATTTGTCAGAGAACGAATGAAGAAATACGCCAACACTTCAAGGATTGGAGGACCATCCTTAGAAGAGGGAGATAGCGCCTACCTCATACGACGAAACATCAAAACCAAACGACCAAGCGACAAGTTGGACTACAAAAAACTCGGACCTTTCGAAATCCTCAAGAAGGTCTCGCCAGTCAACTACAAGCTAAAACTACCTGACACGATGAAAATCCACCCAGTCTTCCACATCGCACTGCTCGAACCAGCACCACGCGGATCACACACTGAAGACTGCATCATCGTTGAACCTAACGAACCAGAGTATGAAGTCGAACGAATCATCGACCACAGGAACGAAGATGATCATGACGAATATCTCATTAAATGGAAAGGCTACGGACATGAAGACAATTCATGGGAACCTATCAAGAACCTCCAGCACGCCCCGCGACTGCTTCAGGAATATCACGGCCACCGGACGACTCCTCCACCACCAACGGTCCCAGACCCGAGAAATCATCACCGAGCCCGAACGAGGACCAGTCCACGTCATTAGAAACCCCCATAAATTGCAGCTCCTCCACCACACCACGTTCATGAGCACCCAATGCCGACTCCAAGGCATCCGACTCATCGATCTCCTGCATACCCCTACGGAAAGTCTCGGCCTGACGATCGCGAACCAGCTTCCGAGTCTTCCGAATCCTCGCCAGACGACCTGCTGCCGTTGCCATCAAGGATTGCAAGCGAGCAAGCTCCTCGTGGAGCTTCAGAAGCTCCTCACCAGCTTTTTCCTCTTTTTCATCCCACTCTCTTTGCTGAGCATTCAACTTTTGAACTACAATCAGTTAGCCAAGAAAGAATTCATACGAATAGGGCTACCCACGAGTGGACGCCACCAAGACGCCGTCACAAGGCTTCTTGGCCTCGACACAAGCCCGACAGCGAGAAGAGCCTTCGCTGAAACGACAAGACGCCTTTGCGCGAAAACAGCGAGTACAAGGCATGTCGGCAACAGTAGAACGAGCGTCAAAGAACTCCAAAAGTGCGAGACGCTCACGATCTTTTATCTCTGTCTTTTGAGACTTAGACTTCGATTTCGATTTTTCGACGCGACCTGACATGGTGTCAGCATCATGAGGAATCAGGAAGCAAGTTTGACGACTCCCCAACCTGGGAGACACCACCTACTTATGTGGTCTTGAGGACAAGACCTTTGGAGAGGAGACCTGATGTTACGACCCAACAAGCTACAGGTGACGCAGCCCCACCAGGCCAGGCAAGGGCGCGGGCGGCACAGCATTTGTATGGACAAGAAACAGGACCACACAGGTGACTCCTCGGAACGGAAGAACTAGGGAAGGTCACGTGCAGATAAGGAGGACCGACGGACGATAAGCGGTCCACGCTAGGGACCGACATCCAGATCGTCGGTCCCAGGACGAGGACCGACTTTGAGATGTCGGTCCCAGGAACAACACCCAAGGATATAAGGACATCCATTCCGTATAGATAGATTACCTTCCATAGCTCTTCAGCAATCAACTTTGTGATTATCCCCTCGGATACTCTCGGCACCCTTCACTAGTGACCAACGTTACAAGCCTCTTGTTGAGTATACGACTGATCACCGTATCCTCTGAAGACCTGATCCTTTCAGCACGACTTACAGCACTGTTCCCCAGCTTCGTTGCCTCAGCTTCTGCTAATAGACACTACCACGGAAAGCCGACCGTAACAAGCCCCTTATTAAGTATACGACTAATTACTATATTCTCTGAAGACTTAATCCTTTTAGTACGACTTATAGTACTATTCCCTAGCTTTGTTGCCTCAGCTTCTGCTAATAGATACTACTACAGAAAGCTGACTGTAATACCTTAGTTGTGCGAAAAGTGCGCTGTAGGCGCTGCAGGGGAGCAGCTGTCTAGTATTCTAGCTAAGATAGCCCTAATGGCATATCCTACTGTACCTTGAATGCTCTGCAATATGCATTAGAGAATAGGAGTACTTAGGGCTAAAATTAACTGGGCCTATTACTAGTAACTAGTATAGGACTTGGTGGAGTTGAGGGCAAAAGGGAATAGGACCTTGTGGCTAGTTAGGTCTTTGGATAGGTTGTATTTACTGTAGTAGGGATGACGTACAAACTAGGTATTAGCCTTATTAGCAGATTAATAGTAGAATCTAGGGGAGAATAGGGAAACGAGGGAGGGAGAAGCCTAGCTAGCGCTAATAGTAGGCTTGTACTTACTAGCCCTAACCTCATTAGGTAGAGAAGGAGGCTAATCTCTATAGACTAGTAGAGATAAACTATTTACTAGCTGGGTAGTAATAGTATTAATAGCTAGTATTATAGGAAAATACTTAGTCTGAGGGTGTAGTATAGCCTACTGCTTTGCACATTGTATAGAGAGTATAGTATTAGTAGTATTTAGAATAGTATTAGAATAAGTACTAGGTGTAAAGTAGTAAAGTATACTGCTGGAAGGAATACATTTAGGTGAGTATACACCTTAGATGTTAGTAGTAGGGAATTATTAATAGTATTAGAAAAGGGGCAGTAGATACTGTTTTTCTCAGTAGGTAGGTGGATGTAGGTAGGTAACTGACTGCTAGGATGGCTTTGCGTAGGGTTTTTGCAATACTGCAATAGAGGGGGTCTCTAATGTATTAGTCTGAGGGATAAGATAGCACTAGATAATATTGACCTTAGATGACTAGCGCCTATAGATAAATACTACTATTAATAGAAAAAGGCTAATAGGTGATTCTATATATAGTTTTAGGTTAATACAGTAGGGAAAAGGAGCTTAGGACTACTAATCTGCAGTAAAGTATAAGAGGCGTCTATAATAAGGGAGACTGAGCAGCTTGCAGGTGAGGTGTAGTAAGTAGGCTAGTGAAGGGGAAATAAGGTTTAAGATATGTACTATAGTTAGAGTGTTGCTGTCCTTGGACTTTGTTAGCTGTAGGATACCCCTACGCTATGAAATAGCTTGAGTCTTGCAGCTACAGAATAGCTAGGGTACCTCTCCTATTCTGCAGAGTTAGCCTGCACTAGAGTAAGGCTAATATAGTCTATTGAAAAGGAAGTGTGCGGCATAATAATAGAATGGAAAAACTTAGGATAGTTATGTAACTTGCTGAATTGCACTGCCCTAGTAATATACTGTAGTAAGAGGTAAGTAGCCTGCACCTGCTACTAACCCTAAATTCCTCCTTATCTCTAATTCTATAATAATAATATTATAAAAAGACCTTCTGCAGTATACAAAGATATAAGGATAGGCAGTATAACTCTAATCTTAAATGTATTGCTGTATTATTCTACTAATAGTTTAGTTATATACTTACTATAGCTAGTAGCTCCTTATTTACTTAGGACTCCCTACTCTACTCTTGTATTTAAAGTAGATTCTACATTAAGTACAAGTATTAGTATAACTATTATTATAGGTTTAATTTTACAGAGGCAAGATAAGGTAATTCATTATATAGGGTAATAGTAGTAATGCTGGATATTGTAACAAATTGCGTAGTGGGTTACTTAAGGTTGTTAATAGTAGGTGCAGTAGCTGCCCTACTTTTACTAGACGGGTAGGTTAGATAGGGCGACTTGCGCATGGGCTACTTTTCGCCCTATTGTACTGAGGGCTAGATTAATCCCCTACTCTAAAGTTGCAGGTTAGATTCTAACCCTAGCAACTTCTCTTTTAATTGAAAAGTAGCTGGGATTGCACGACAATAACTAAGGTAAAAGAGGCTCCTTTTCAGCCTGTATTTGCGCCTTTCCTGCAACCTATTAAACTGTCTCTAAGTAGCTTACAATTTATACCTAACTTAGTAATAATTAAGTTAGGTATGTACTTCCCTAGATTCCTCTGTATAACTCTATAAGTACTAGTCTTTATATAAACTTCCTGCTGCATCCCCTGCAATAGATACTTTAAATTTAATTAACCTTTCCTTCTACTTAAATAGTAATATTATTTTTAGAGATAGGGCGCTTAAGTGCAGTATTAGGGTTGCTCTTCTTCATTGCATCCAATAGGTTATAACTCCTATTAATTAATCTGACCTCTATTAGATCTCGTCGCTTGTATAACTATTGCAATACTATAATGTTAATTGTAAGGTATTTCTTTATAGTAGTACCTAGCTTTACAACCTACTTACTTTGTATAGGGGGTATAAGTTAGTATATGTACTAGTTAGGGTTAAAGTTATTCCCTACTTTTATAGTATTACCCTTATAGTAGAGGAGATAGCAACTACTATATTAGCCCTAGTAATTATCCTGTATACTTTGGAGGCTAGTATAGTTTGAGTGACTTATTGGACTTAGTAATGCAGAAATAGATAATATTCCTATTAGGCTTAAAGGTATTGCAATTGTTATTAACCTTCTCTTGTTTGCTAGTAGGGTTATAAGTCTAATCTTTAATGAAAGGTCTACATTGTTTGCGAAAGAGCCGTTAATGAAGATAAAGATCTTTGCAGTTGCAAGGCCTAATAGGACGTTTTAAGGCTACAATTGATTGATTTCTTCTACTACTCTAGGAGTTAGGTGAGGTTAGCGATATTATTAGTACTAGGCTGTTAGTGCTGAGCTGCTGTTAATAGGTTAAATAAAGCTTTAGGTTAGCAGACTAAGGAGATATGCGCTCCCTTAGCCTGCTGCTTAGTGTATTTGTAAATAGCAATTGCTAATTTTAGGTTGACAATCTCTATCTTTAGGCCTTAGCCTTTCTGCTTTAGGACGACCTTTTCTGTAGTTGCTAGTACTTACAATACCCTTATTGAATATTAGGTTGTTATTAGCTGAAAGATAACCCTTTAGCTTAGCTATAAGGGCGGCCTCCTGCAACTTCTTATCTTCTAACTAATTGAAGGTACTATTACTGAGGTCAGTCGTTTTGTTAGTTTGTATTCTATTAATTCAAAAATGCTAGGTTTCACCTATAGAGAGTAGAAAGTAAGGATTGTAAGTAGTTAGCTCTATTTAGATACTCTCTTTATAGTAGTTAGTATAGACTGCCTATAAGGGAGTTTCTGCCTCTGCAATACTGTATAGAGCTTTTACTAAGTCTGCAATTGTACCTTTAGGGTAATTGCATTAAATGTAGGCTGAAAGATAGGCGAGTATCTCCTATTTGAGCTTTAAGGCTAATTAAGTGTAGGTATAGGTAATATTACAAGGCTACTACAGCCTAAAGCCTTTATAAGTGAGGAATAGTAATGCAATAATAAGGATTAATTACTAACTTAACTTCGAAATAGTTGGGGGTTGTATTAGAATTGCTATTTCCCCCTAATTGTTGCGTCCCTGTATAACTAGGCAAGATTTCTCTAGGGGGCATTAATTGCCTTATTCTTAACTTTATTAATAATCCGGAATTTAGAGGTGCAAATGCCTTTATACTTAATAGGGTTGAAAAGAATAAATTTAAATACCCCTCAAGCAATTAGGGTATCGACTTCCTTTTAGTTAGACTCCTTACAAAGGGCGCTAGGTATAGTAATATTGCTGCCTATTTAAAGATTCTTACTAAGGGCCTAATGGGCAGCCTCCTTCTCGAATATAAATGCTACTAATGCATTATTAGATCTGTTATTGCAGAGGGGAATTTTAACAATAATAGTAGTCTTCTTAGTCTTGCAGACATCCTTATTAGTAACTTTATTGGCACTAGGCGAATTAATATATTAATAATTAGTAATACTTTTACTTTATTTAATTAAGTTAGTGCAGCTATAAGGAAAAGAAGAATAATAAATAGGGGTGCTTTGCAGTTGCCCTGCAAAGTAGGTAGGTAGCCTCTTATAGGGCTGCCTACCTTAACTCTAATATACAATTTTGTCCTATAATAAGCTTAACTATAATGGATCTAAAGCTCTAGAGACTATTAATATTAATAATTGAAGTAGTCTAGTCTATTCTTTCTTTTCGCACTACACGCGTACTTGTAATTTAATTGCAAGCTTCTTTAGGGCTAAATTATCTAGACTATTGTGCGTAGCAAGTAAGTTATTAATTTATTGCTTTGCGTAAATGTTTCTAATAGCTGCACTGACTTTCTGAATAGCCTTAGTACTAAACGTTGCGTAAGGTCTAGTATTAGAGGAGAGTTATTAGTTATATAAGGGTATGCACTGAGGATAAGGAGGGTCGGAATAAGGCTGTCTAGTCTAGGGGTATTAATAATGGACTTAATAGTACTTTGGAGTACTGAGTCTTAAAGAAGGAAGAGGAATTCCTCTTAGGTAGTCTTGTATGCGCTACGCACAGTAGTATAGTATCTTTTGACCTTTCTGACGCTGTATGAATTTTCGACAGGGATGATTTCAATGTTGATAGATATAGCCTTGGCCTCCTGCTGAAATTTAGGCGACAGTGAAGTTCTAGCTAGCATCTGCAATAATCCAATTTAGGGACTCTTAATAGACAGCAATTTAGTACACCTGAACTGCCTCCTGCATTGTCTTTAAATAGGTGTCCTTCTGGAACCTTGCGGCTTTAAGGATAGTAATAGAGTTAATAATGTAACTCTATTCTAATTAAATCTGCCTGGGGCCTAATTAATTAATCCTATACCCTAATGTTATAGGTCTGATTGCAGTAGTAGGTAATTAATATTAGCCTAATAGATGCTGGCAAGGTGCAATTAATGTATTAAGAGTAGTACATTAATATAAGCTTTAGCTATTTAGATTGAGATAGAGTAGGCGAAAATATAGGAGTACTAATAAGCTCTGATATAATAGATAATAGAATATAGGCTCTAAGATGTAGGGAGGTTGGATTATTGTAAACTAAGCTCTTATATTGAAGTTAATTACTTAGAGGGCATTTAAAGTTTAGAATATTAGAGCTAGTATTATAATAACTATTAGTAGTAGAAAAAGTTATTAGATATTGCAAATAGGGTAGGCAGGTATAATAGAAATTAGAGATTAAGGGTCTATCTTAGGAAAGGAACTGCACCTTAAAATGTAATAGTAGTCTAGTAGTTTTTCCTAAGTATTTGGATGAATGGACGAGTGTAGTAGGGGATTGCAAATAGGAGATACAATGCTAGTTATGCAATGATCTAATAAAGAGCTACTAGCCCTATGTTGCTTAAAGGAAGAGGGTTTAAGTAATAACTATAAGTACAGATCTATAGAACTGTAGTTGGGGTCTAGTGCTGCCTGTGTAGGGCTCCCTTAGCTAGGTATTAAAGTAGAGGGTAATATAGATACTTACTGTATTGGAATACAAGAGCTGTAGGCTAGACTATTGGATAAAGGAGGAGACCCTTTATTCCTATAAATAAGCCTATCTTTATTTAATAAGTTTTGTAATGCAATAGGACTGCTATTAAAGATATACTCTACTACTATGCCTCCTACTGAAGGTATTGAATAGGAGGACTGATTAGTAGTAAAAGGCTTAGTTTGAATAAAAGTGTATAGCGATAATCTAATGCCTAGTATTACTGGAAGAAAAGGACTTAATGACCTTAGGGTTTTTTTGTTAGATAGTACTGAACTAGGGGCTTGGGCTGCAATCTATAGGTCCCCTAGTAAAGGTGCTGTGAGTAGGACCCCCTTAAGAAGCTAAGTATAACTTTTTATTACCCCTGAAGTTGTTTCATCCTAGGGCTGATAATGCTGAATTAACTGCAGTCTGTCTTCTATTTAATGGGGAGAGGATATATTGTTAATACACTTTTGTTCTTCTAATGCATTCTAGAAGAACCTACTAGAAAGGGGTAAGGAGGGTAGGTTAGGTTAGGAATAAAACTTAACTAGTAATGTAGTAATAGGAGGAGATAATGTAGCCTTCTTCTTAGGCGAAGGAGATACAGAAAGTTGTAGGGTATGACTCTTTCTAGGCGACTTACAACTGCTGTCTAAGCTAGGGCTACTTAGTAGTAATAAGAGACTCTAAGATATAGGCCTTTAGAAGACCTGTTTCCTTTAAAAGACTATTGCAGTAGGACTTAGCAACTGCCTAGTCTCTCCTGTAGGAATTGTTAGCAGCAAGAATAGAGTAGCTGCCCTAGAGGTCTTTTTTTAGAGGAGGCTTCCTAATCTAGCTACTTGTACGTCTACTAGTTTATGTATTTTGGGCTTTTTAGGTAGGGGAGGAAATAAATCTAGCGACAGCCTCTACTTCCAGCTTAGTAAAGTAGCTTTAGTTATAGGACGACTTAATAGAATACTGCACTTCCTCTCTAAAGTTAATGAAAGGTGCTAATACTTGCTGAATTTGTTATTAATTGGAGATAATAATATAAGGTCGATTATATCCTTTTTTTTCTCTATTTTGCAATTTAGACTATTACTTTAGGAGTATTAAGTAGTGAAATGTTGTATAGCTGCAATCTTGTACTAGTAGCATTTCTAATTTTGGACGATATTAAGTGTAGAGTATTAGGATGCTTGCTGCTGATTTTTAATTTTATTAGACTTGTAAAGCTTGTCTACTGCTGCAATCTTGTCCTTCTGCTACTGCACTCGCTAGGTAAAGTTGGCTTTAATATTAGTAGTACTAAGTAGCTGAGGATAGAGTAGATTGTTAGTTTAATTGAGGCCTAGGTACAGTTGCATTAAATTACTCCCCTTAGAACTAGCCTAAGTTAATAGGATAAGGTACTATTAATAGTGTAAATAGTAGGTAGTTGAATAGGTGAATTGAAGTAATTTCTAATAGGTATGCTGATAGGGTTTTGTCTTCTTAGTAGGTGTTGTTGGATACAGTGACACTATAGAGGATAAAGAGAAGTAGAAATTTATTAATAATATTGAGGGGTTGTAGTTGTATAGAAGTAGACAATTTTGTAAGATGTAAGGATGCAAGACTTAATAAATGTGCATTATAAGGGAGATTATAAGGTAGGAATAATTCTAATAGAATGAAAATAGTTTATTTAAGGGAATTAATGCTAGCTTTATATATTAGAAGTCTTATAGTAAAACAATTGTCTAATATTAGATTAGTTTAAGCTGCTAAGATACCTAATAGAATTTAGATTTATATTAGGGAAAGAGGTACTTATATTAGAGGTATAGCTTCTAGGGAACAAACTAGTCCTACAAGTAGGAAGGCATCCAGTTTAATATATTTAAAAGTTAAAACTTTAAAAAGATTAGCAATCTAAGTACTAGTAGGAGTTTTAGTTAAGCTGAAGTTTAGGTCTTTTATATGTATAGTACAGCTAAGCCTAATCTAGTAGACATTGTAGACAGATGTATTGAACCTAATTGTATTAGCTTAATTGTAAAGGTTTGAGGGTAATATTGTTTTAAACCTATTAAGGTTTAAGCTTTAATAAAATCTGTATCCTCTAGGGATATAGTACTTTCAACTGACTAATAATGCAGTTACTAGCTGTATAGACTCAGCTTCTGCTAATAGGTACAATAATAATAGCTAACTATAGCAACCTAATTGTATTAAGAATGTGGTTGCCTACAACCTGTTTAGGTTGAGCCTTATTACGTAATACGATGCAAGATATTCTTAGGCATATTAGGTCTATGCACGAATATGTATCTTTTAGAGATGCTAAAGGAGTGCAGAATCTGAATTTAGGGGACAAATACTAAAAGAAGAGGAATGTACACTTTTTAGGGTACGCCTGCCCAGTGCGCAAATTTTTGTAGCTAATAAGAACTAGATGCAAAACTAAATCTAGTCTAATTCTAAGATTCCTAATTGTTAGGCATTTTTAGAGTGCAAAAATAAGAGGAGTACTGAAAAGTAGATAGTTTAACTTAAATGCACAGTACTACTCTAGAGTAAGGCCTGCAATAATAAGAAGCTACATATATGCTGCTTTAGCAAGCCCTAAGTGAACAACTATACTCTCTATAATACCCTTGCAACTAGATGTATAGAGGACCTTATTGTATTTCTCCAGTATAGGAGTATAATCCCTAACTGAATAGGAGTTAATAGTATTATAGAAAATAAAGCAGCCAAGTAGTACCGCCCAAAGAGTAATACAGTACTGTATAGTCATCTGACAAGCATACTTTAAAGACTACATTCAACCCCACTGCTTCGCAACAAACTTCAAGTCAGCTACAGGACAGGCTTCAAACAACATCTAATTTTGCAACCTTTCTACGCAATATATACAAAGCTTTATAAAGCAGAAGCAACGAAAACCGAATAGGCAATTTTTACCCAAGAAGCAATCACCACAGTAAGCCTTCCCGCCTGCACCAAGTGAGCCGTTAGCTCCTGCAAATATTTAACCTCAACTACTAGCCACAATATTATTCACATTGTCGGCTCCAACCAAGAGCACAAATGGCGAGACGCCAGTAGCAACCTCGCTTCCCAGTAAGGTAGTCTCACTTACTGCCTTCTTAGACACTTTAATGTCTGCATCGCCATGTCGCGTGCCATAGAGACCAAAGACTTCTCCGTTTTCTAGAAGGCCCTCAATACCACCTGCAGTAAGGAATTTTACAAACTCCAAGGGATCAAGGATAGGAAATAGTACACATTCCCCTTCCACCCAGAAGGCTTCAGCATTTGTGCGTCTTGCGTGGCCACCATCGCTGAGCTTCTTGGACTCGCGTCCTCGCTAGTGTCCAAACAAAACGAATCTCCCAGCACAACTATTATTTGCTCTTTCAACCCAGCTAGCCCGCGCTTTGTTTTGTACATAAAGCTCCTCAAAGGCTTTTTCATGCCGACACACAACCCCTCAGATCATACACCCTTAAACTCGCAAATCTGCCCCTCTGCCCCCGCAACGAGGACTTTCAGAATCAGAGATAGTATAGCAGGCAGGATTGCACTATATGCTCATCATATTACCACGAATTCATCCGCAGAACGGCACTAGCGGCTTCCATGCCACTAGAGGGCGAAATTTCCCCTGCAATTCTAATATGCTAGATGTACAGTCCGCGTATGCGTAGCCATTACGCTGACGGATGCGCGCGCACTCTACCCAACGCCTTAGAACTTCTCGAGGTCTCCAAGGCCCATCGTGCTACGTATGTGGAGACAGTGCCCGTACCTCGTCAGATAATTATAGAGACGCAATTCGCGCTAGGACAGCAGCGGACGCTGAACATCATGGACTCAACAAACAGGGCCATAGGCTAGTTCCAGAAGGTTACGAGGCAGAGCCCAAGTGTTTATAGCATGCCAGGGGTTGGATTCGGAGTATGGTTCTAGTTCCCGATCCCACATTACTGCGCAGTTGGAGAGAAGATAGAGGGGAGTTAAGTAAAGAGTAAGAGTGAGGGCTATGTACATCAGTCATCTTTGCCAAGAGATACCACTTAAAAAACACAAATATTCTACCTGGTCTTCGTGTTTATGTATATGTTTACTACTGCTGCCACAGCCCTTGCCTATGAGGCTTCTAGCTCGTGAGTCTACTTCAGTTTCGGATAGACGCTAATAGCGGGTTGGCCTCCGGTGTGAACAAAACAATACATTGCCACCGTTAGAACCGCCTCCCTTTGCAGTTTGCAGCAGCCCGGTAAACGCTTTGCCGTTGTAGACGGGATCAGTTAGGATACCCTCGAGCTGCGCCAACTCTTTAATGCCCTTCACTAAACGCTTGTCCAAGCTCCTATAAGACCCGCCAAAATAAGAGTAGTTCACCTCGTAATCTCCTCTTGTGATCTCATCTGGTGCAAGTCCGATTTGCAAGGCTGTATTCTTTGCAATGCTTAGGACTATGCCTGCCACATCATCTTTCGGTGACCTCAATATTGAATAACCGATCAGACGTATTTTCGACCCTTTTCTTCCCAGTTCTTGCGCAAGCTTGAAGCCGGCGACCATTCCGCCCAGAGTCGAGGCAGACCCGAGGGCCACGAGAATGACGTCAAACTTTACCTTAATCTTCGCTACTTGCTCGAGAACTTCAAACGCCCACCTAGCGTACCCTAAGCCGCCGAGTAGATAAGTGCTTGCATCTAGAGGAACAAGATAAACTAGCTCTAAAGCTATAAGAATAGTTTAATTAATAGTGTAGCCTTTAAAGAATTACAGGTAAAAGATCGAATTAAAATAATCAATTAGCATTTAGGCTAGTAATAAGGTATCCTTTATATCATGCAGTATGTATATTATAGCTAGCGCCTATAGAGAGAACAAGCTTAGGAGATAGACCTAGTAAGTATTAAAAAGGTAATAGTGTAAAGAAGTAACCTAGATAGAAGGGAATAATAAATACTAGTTATAAATATAGTAGTTTTTACATAATAGAATAACCTAAAGAGTAAGAATAAGAGTATAAAAGAAGAGAATGGTAATCTACTTGCTTTATATATAAATTATAATATATCAATTATTATACTACCTAGGCAAACTCTACATTATCCTCTACTTTAGCTAGAACCCTAACTACTATTCTAACTTTAGTCTTACCTTCTTATTAGAGGAAGCGCACCTTGGATAGAAAAAGCTAATATAACTATATAGAATAGCTGCATTGACTAGGAATATAGCTCTTGTTTAGGACAATTGAGTTACAGGTGCCTTACAAGGAGGGGTGTTTGCTGTCCCAGTTACGGGTGTTATATGCTTCCGTGTTGTCTGTGTCATCGTTTTTTGGGGCGTGACTGACATAGGCGGTGAGCGGTGGAGAGGAAGCCCGGCGGGAGCTCTACATCGTCGTCGTCGTTGTATTCTTCGTCCGCTTCGCGCTCCAGCGTACCTACAAAGCTTGGAGTCAATTTGCATCCGGCTTGCAGCGCTGACTAAATAATGCGGCGGACATGTTGCATCAAAACAGGCCTCCCTGGTTCAAGCAGCGCCTAATAACCTAGTCACTAATTATGGACATGTCCCACATCGCCGTCACATTAGTTTCTATGTTTGTGTAAAGATGACGCGTCGTAGCTAGCAGTCACTGCTGGGAGCCCGTCTTGAGCTGAATAAATATAGCAAACTTGTTCTAATGCTTACTCTGCAGAAGAAAGGGCACATAGTGGAGAGTAAGACGGTAGATCTAAGACGATGGATATGATAAGGCGTGCGTAGACTGAAGGAGCTGCCTAACAAAGTAAAAGACGGCAACTTTAACTATTTAACTCTTGGCGCAACTTCAATGATCCGCAAACCGATGTTCGAACCTGAGCAGACGCTTGAGCCAGGTAAATCTCGGTTTCGGTTTGTAGGGGTGCAAAGGCAAGGATGGTGTGTGTACCTTGACCAGCATCTGTGCTCTATCGTCATCACAGAATATGTTCAATTTGCAGTCAGCAGCGCGCCTTTACTACTACTACCTGCTACTGTTTCCTTTTCCCCATCCATGTCTCACTTCCAATCTCTACTTCTCTTTCTCCACACTGCACACCCCCACGAGTCATTTTGCCTGCCATTTGGTGCCATGTTCGTTGGCTGTGACGAGCACTAGATGTAGAAGAAATGCATTGCACCATGATTTACAGCTACTGGGATAGTTTATTTTTTTCTCCTGGGGGTATTAGTAAACCAGTCACTCTGTTCAGGATGATCGATATAGGTTACACTATTTACGGGTCTCTGTGTTCATGACTAATTGGGTGATTGGAATATTGAAAGAAGACTCCTTGAAAATGATGTCAGTTGGTTGCAATTAGACTTGATGAAAGGGGCAGAGAAGGTAAATTGGCTCGCTAGAATCCATCAGCTGGTATCCCTGTATTGAAAAGGTCCGAGTCTTGATGAGAGCGTGTGTTGGCGTATAAAGCTTGCATCATCCCGCAACAAAACACTCTTCCTGATTTAAGCTACACCCTCTGACCTCGATCAAAACTCCAATCCGCCTGTCTTACACCTGCTCCTACCTTCAAAGCTTCCGGCCTCGTCTGACGGTTCAATATGCGTTTCAGCAACCTTCACAGCTTTCTCGTCAGCGGCCTTGCTCTGTTTCCCGTGGCTGGCAAAGCACAAATCGCACCCTTGGACCAGTTCTTCAACAAGACCGTATTTCCAAACGAACAAGCTGGGAATGTCACCAAGTATCTTGGCGAGGCCGCCAATCTGGCCAAGACTTGGTCTTTGTATCAATACTTCCAGGACTTCTGCATCACCCAGCAGGTGTATCCTCCTCTGTTCCAATTCCCCGCAGGCTTCGTTGAACCGTTCTCGCCTTTTGACCGGCTCATTTTCGTCGGACATAGTTTCGTATCTGCCTGGGCCTACGACACCGGCGATGGCCTCGTGCTAATTGACGCTCTCGACAATCCCGAGGAAATCAACGCAATCCTACTCCCTGGCCTCGAGAAGTTCGGCTTCAAGGGGTCTGACATCAAGCACTGCATCATCACCCATGAGCACGTCGACCATTACGGTGGCGCCAAGTATCTTAAAGATACATTCAACACGACAATCTGGGCTTCTGAGGCTGCTTGGACGTCCATGGCTGGTCTTGTAGATGATATTCCCACACCGCCATCCAAGGACGCCGTGCTTGGTGACGGCCAAGAACTCACTGTCGGGAACGTCACCTTCACTTCTATCCTTACTCCCGGCCACACTCCGGGCACCTTGTCACTCATCTTCCCCGTCTTCGACAAAGGCGTCTCTCACTTGGCTGGTATGAATGGTGGTACTGGCATTCCCGGCGCCAAGGCCGATCGCGAACAGAAAATTCGGTCGCAAAACCACTTCGCCGATGTGGCCAGGGACAAGGGTGTCGACACGCTCATCTCTAATCATCAAATTGCCGACCACTCGCTGTACCATGCCGATCTTCTGAACCACCGGCCGGCGGATGCGCCTAACCCCTTTGTTGTTGGCGTGAAGGAGTTTGAAAACTACATGAGGATCAATGCGCTTTGCACAAATGTAATTGCTGCCAGACAGGGCATGGATTTAGATATCTAAAGTAAATAGTTCATTGTACAAATAGCTGTTACTCAGCATTGCACTTTTCTTCCTTAAGCTCCTCGAACTATCCTCCCACTCCTACATTCCAAGAGTGAGGGTTAATGCATGAAATTAGACAGTTCCACGCTGATTAAGTTAAATTAAAAAAGTAACGACTTCGTTCATCAGCCAGTCATACGTAAAACCTGGTAAAGCTACAGCGTGCAGTTCCTGAAACACAGCCAAGCATCTATGAATGTAGCTACTTCGGAGCATCCTAGCAAACGCCTTGGTATAAAGTAAGCAGCTCGCTCAGTCAGTCGTTAGGGAAGGTACTATCTCTTCTCTATCTCCTTCTCTCTTTTACTCCCAATCACCTTCGTTTCTGCTTATTCCATTTGCCTTCTTTTTGCGGCTTGACGCCCCTTACGTTCTTTTACCATGCATCTTTTCCACGCCGCGGCCCTCTTCGCAGGCGCCGTCTCCGCCCATTACAACTTCGAGTCCCTCATTGTCAACGGCGAAAAACCGAAGCTTACAAGTATGTCCGCAAGACCAAGAACGGAAACGGGCCCATCCTGGCCGTAAACTCAACCGACATCATCTGCAACAACGGCGGCATCGATGACGACGTCATGGCCACCACCGACACCTTCACCCTCGCCGCCGGGGACGCCGTCGGCTTCAAGATGAACGAGTACATCGGCCACCCCGGCCCGCTCGCCGTCTATCTCAGCAGGGCGCCCGACACTGCCAAGGGATACAAGGGCGACGGCGACTGGTTCAAGGTCTACCAGTCTTCACTGTCTAACAAGACAGTCGACCCTATCCAGTGGGCGCCTTTCGTCGGCGGCGGCGTCCGCAACTTCACCTTCACCCTTCCCCCTGACCTTCCTGCTGGCGAGTACCTGATGCGCGGCGAGCACATCGCCCTGCACAGCGCGAGCCTGTACGAGGCCCAGTTCTGTAAGCCAAGAAAACAAGTCCCGACCCGCCCCGCCCCAATCTTGGTACCTAGTGCGTCGTCTCCTATCTCATGCTGACAACAGCTGTCAACCACAGATCTCGGCGTAGGTGTTTTCCATGATTTTTTCGGTGCACCAGCTGCTACTCACACCTTGCTGACGTTACCTTCCCTCTTCGCAGTGCGCTCAGATCAAAGTCACCGGCGCCGGCGCTGGAACCCCCGAACCCACTGTGAAATTCCCCGGCGCATACGACCCGCGCGACCCCGGCATCCTCGTTAACATGTACTGGCCGCCCCTCCGCCAGTACACGCCCCCCGGTCCAGCTGCCGTGAGTCAACCTATTTATCTAATCCCTTTCCCTAAACACCAGTTAACAAAAGACGTAGTGGCCCAATGCCTGCGACGACAGCACCGTCAACGTCCTCAACGACCAGCCCGGCGACGGCGACTGCACCCCACTTGAGGACTCCGCCAAAGGCGACCCCGTCTCCTCCGTTGCGCCTCCCGCTCTTCCAGAGAGTCCGCTCGCACCAAGCGACCCGGCATCCGCCCCAGCGTCTAACCCTACACCGGTTTTGCCTCCATGTCAAAGGAAGCGCGCCTTTGGCAGAGAGCGCCGCGCGAGGCAAGTGACATAGTTCAACAACGAACCAGAACTTGGACTTTGTTCAGAACACTTGGGTCACGGGTGCGTTAGACTACGTTCCCCGCCTTGGAATAATTCCAGCCTGGTTTTCAGAGCCGTTACTGGTATACGGTATGAAATAGATTTCAGTGTTCTCTAAATGGATGAGAGCCTCTAAACGAAGGGGGGTTACTATTTAGTTTTGGTCTTGTATTTCTGTAACCATTCTTGAATTTGTCTAGCTTTTCAATCTCCAGCCTAGTTTCTAGAGTAGTCCGGGGCCTTCATACCATCAGGTGCTGTCCTAAGTGAATACCACCAGTTAGGCCAACGGTTTTAGTCTCAAGTGAAAGACTGAAGTACTATTAACTCTAGACGTACAAATGCGTGCGCCAGTCCTTAGACAAAACATCCCTCCAGCGGTGGCGGATTTATTGACTTATCCATGTTAAGCTGTTTACCGCACCCTAGCATGTTCTGCCTGCCAGGTTCAAACGTTTCATGTAGGGGCTCTAATGCATAGGCACGGACCAAGCGTGGTTTTTTATTGGGGTTGGTAAGCTAGCTTCTTGGGATATTATTCGCTGGGTTCCGCTATATCTAGAGAGGAAGAGATTTCATCCTCGTTTTCGCCGCTACAATCTCAATCAGCCTGTCATACACAGTAAAAATGCCCATCAGCAAGAAAGCCAGAGTAAGTGCACATTTCGCATCCGCCGATGAAGCATAACTTAAGCTACGCTCCTCTAGATTCAACGCGAGCACAAGGCCGCCGAAAAGGCTGGCACTCGCATCCCTCACAAGCCAAATGGTCTCCCTGTCAAGGCTCCCAAGCCCACATCAATTGTAAGTTAATCGATGTCGTCCCCGTCACCTACCGCAAGACTAATCCAGAACATTAGTGCCAAAACTGTCGCAAGGAGATTGTCAACACCAACAAGGTCCAGCTCGAGGTTCACGCTGGCACCCATGACGCCAAGCTCTGGCCTAAGGAGAAGTGCTGGCCAAACGACTTCCCCGCAGCCTAGATCGGGCGTGGTAAGAGAACCCTAAGCGCAGGCATAAATGCAAGTTGAGAGTGGTTGGACCTGCAATAAGTCATGATGGATCCGTAAAGACTGCGATATTTCGGAAACTTGTTCGGTATTTCGTAGTGATAGTTGAATTAAGTGATTATTGAACTACGTACATACTTACCTCGTCACTGCCTCATCTGAATTTTGCAACTAGAACATCCTTAGACTGCCGCATTGCACATATCCAGTATTGTAATATTACACTCTTCAATCAAGTCTATAGTGCGTGTAGAAGTCTACTTAAAGAAGTATGTAGGCACCATGTGATCAAGAGTCTTGTGAGTTAACGCAGCTGAACATGGAAACCTGTTTAGGAAAATGGGGGGTGCTCCTCGCCGCTACCGAACTCCTCCGTTCCCTTGAGCGTCATGAATCATGTAAGAAGCAGCGAGGCGGTCCTCGCACTTGCTGCGGTGCTGAGAAAATTGGGACGACAATTGTCGTCCCGCGATCGGTTGTTTTCGGTTTGAGCCAAGAAAGAAGTGAGCATGACCTGTCTGCAGTAGTATTGTGCATCGTATTCTGGCAACAAGTGCTTTGCGACACCGGGATAGCCCGATTGTGCTTGGGGGGAAGTTGATTCACTACTCTCTGAAGGAAGAGCGGTGCGACTAGGTTTCCGCCTACAATACACTAACAATATCTTCATTAAAGATAGCTTTTGTTGAGCATTTGACGCTAGATAGGCACGTCAAGAACAATGTACGCATTCTCAGTGGGACGCTGTTTAATTAAATCCATGAATGAATAGGCCGTTGTTGTTGTATTCCAGACGTCATACGCCAATTGGATGTCTTTATGATTACAATTTCCTTCTTTCTAGCATCGTCTATCTGCCGTCGAATCTGAACATCCTAAGAAGTGAAGCCGACGCAGAGTCAAATGTATTTCTCTGTGAAAGTGAGACGGCGAAATAGGCCCTGGGAACTGTGTTGGAGGCCCGCTTACGGGCGAGCTGCCAATAATATATCTAACAATCTCACCACAATACAAGGGAGCATGGAGATAATCGCAGTAATAGACTAGAAAAGCCGCCCTGCCCACACCACCTTCACAAGCGGCTCGTCAAGTAAACACAAGCTGTCGATGTAAATAAGTCGTCTGGGAGTAGGTTGGCGCTTTTCATGGCCGCGTCGTGCTCCAGCAATTTATAACCACCTCTGTTAGCTCACTGAAGTAGATCTTTTCTACTAACACCGCCGGAGGTTGCCTGCCCGTCGCTCCCACCAACGCCCGTGGCGACCCAGCGGAGCTGGCACGTCTGATGGCTTAGCACCGTTTGATCATGACTTTAGCGACAACTTTCAAGCATCAAACACACCGCCATCGATGGCAACGGCCGATCAAACGAGGAAGACAATGTTTGGCCCAAGCGACAGGAGTCGAAAGACCAAATGATGGATCGGGATCAGGATAAACGACAGCAATATCATACCGCTTTCCGCCTGACCTAGATGATTTCGGTACTCACAAAATTCGTCGTTATCTGCATCCCAAAAACCCAGACAACCACCACTCCCAAGGGTGTTTTGCCTTCTTACAAGACAGAACGCCAGTTGTCACATCGACCACCATGATGCATCCTGAACACAAGGCAATACACAATCGAGATCCGATGTGTAGTCTACGCCAGGGGAAGTGTGGTCCAGCCAGCTGCCTTGAACATCGACATCCAGGCTTTAATCAACATAGGGCTAGTCGGCATTCATCAAGAAGATACAACGTCGTTAAATACACCTCTCCCAAGGTCATATGTGTTACCTATGTCTGCGCCACAACTTAAGGTGGACTTGATCGTTTCAGGGTCCAAAAGACATACATCTAAGCCGCTTGCATGCCAGTGCAGAGCTTTGTCACCTCAGCATGATTAGGTACAACCTCTAACATGTGGCAGTAGTTGAGATTGCTGACAAATAGGTCGTCGCCTCAGACAGAGAAAGCTTGTTAAAAGATACTAGTGTCGAGCGTCAATTTTCCTGCATTGTGAAGGGTTTTGTAGGCATTGTGGATGGCCAAAAGCCTAGCGGTTGTGGCGAGACATAGCGTTGCCAAAAGGTTCTGGTTTTGGTCCTCTTCGTACCAATCAACCCGACTTTCGGATTCAGTGACTAATCGACACCCAGGGAACGCAACTCTGTTTAAAAAAATTAACCTCTGTTTTTGTTTTTGTTTTTTTCTGTCGTTCAATATTGCGGTGCGGTCATGCTGGCTTGTCGTTTTTACTGACAATCATGTAAGGGTTATTGTGTTCTATAAATTATTTGTTTGTGTGTTTGTAAACGACGTAATAGTCTCAAAAGCTGCACTAAGACAGATAAGGTGGAACGCCGTATAGAGAAATAGTCAAGCCATTTCAACATCAAATAATCACAAGAGAGGGTTGGGAAAAGCATCTGCTGGTCTGGCTTTAGGTTAACTATGCTTGTGTGTTGGGTGTCGCCAACGTTGTGCAGATAGGCTTCACATTTAGACGCTTTAAATAATTCGGTTTGCGAGAAGCACTTAATTGCTGAAATTTCTTGGAAAAGACGAGCTGCCCACAAGGTGGTTACGGGCTGGGCCGATCTCCCGAGCGGCGTTCGGGCGTCCAAGGTGGGACCGGCGACGATCACATTAAACGGACCCCTGCCGGGCCGCTCCGTTCGGCGGCACCTTGGGCTCGATCCGGATGTTCTCACCTATCTATAGAAGCAGCCCATAGCCGAGGAACCTTTCATTCGTAAGACATCAATATACTGTCAACAGTGACTACTGCTGCTTCACCCCGGCGAAAGGGTGCACCGTGTATACCGTGTCCTAGCCTGCGACACAGACAATCAATTAGGTGGGTTAGAATCCCTTCTGTTCGAGGGACAGCTGGAGAAACACAACTCTGGCCTTTTTTGGCTTTTGCTTCAGACGTCCGAGCCAGGTTTTCTCGACCTTGGATGTAGATGGAAACGGAAAAGTAACCATCAGCACCGAATTCACAAATGCAGCACAGAAGAAACCTAGGCACACCACTGAGAAGCTTGTCCTTAAAGCAAGACATCAGTAAACACTTTGTCACTATCAAAGACATCGAGATTGTCAGATCATCGGATGCAAGAAAGCAACCAATCAGTGCCGAAGCTGCAGCGAGCTATGGGCGGGAGCCGGCGGGAGGAAGCAAGCTAATCAAGCGCCGTATCGTATCGAGATTGTTCCCGGAGATGTGGAGGAGGCAAAGTGCAGCGCCGGCCAAGTTGCGGGAAGTGGGCGGGGGCAAACAGCGTGGGGTTTGTCAGTCAACATGCCAACTTCCTTGAATCTGCAGTGGAACAGACGTCGAATTAAGGAAGGTAACATTCTCATCAGTCGGCATCGCCCGATACTCGTAAAAATAAGCTTCATTCGGCCAATCTCCATCCAAAAAGAGGGACTCGGGCAGACCTGAAAGCCACTCCCCTCAAAACCGCCAAGGAAGCCAAGACCTGGCAGTGGAAACCACGATTGATCTCGACAAGGGGCGGCGCCAATGACGAGCTTTGACCATGGTTCGCAAGAGGCAAGTCGATAACCAGCCTCTGCTTGGCTTTGGCTCTATCGTCAAATCACACAGTACTATTGCACAACATCGAAAGGGCGTTGTGCCCTTCTTGGCTGTGTCCGCCGTCTTGGCGCTGCCTGATAGAATCGAAAAAGCCGCGCTTTATCTTGGCAACTACAGCGATGCCGGCCAGCCGGCTTATCACGCAAGCCACTCTGCTGCTGTCGTCAACTCCAATGGAGTCCGCAACCTGACGGACTGAGTAGGTGTCGCTACACTCCTGTGACAGAGGTCCCCGGTCACGGAGCCACATTCAAGACCACCAGCCGAATAGGGCTCTGAACTGGATCCATTGTCTATATCGCAGACCTTTCCAGTATCGAGTCAACTTTCGAACCTAGTTGACCGGTCGGCGGCTCCGTCCGTTTGAGGAAGGTTGAAGTTCGTCGCTCCAAAGACTCGCGATGTTCCCCTCTCCCGGCCGCCCCGACTTGGGAGGTCAATAAGAGACCGTGAGAGAAGAATGCTTCATATATAAACTGCTCAAGCGCCAGCCATCAAGGTGCCTTTTCTTCTGCATCCCACCATAGTCAAGCCAACTCCAATCAGGTGTCCGGTCTCTCTTTCACTATGCAGTTCAAGACTCTCCTCGTTTCCGCCCTCGCGGCCGCCTCTACCGCCTTTGCCCAGCGCTCCTGCGGCACTCCCCACCCCTCTGAGGAGGAGGTCGAGTTCGCTCAGCGTCTGCAGCTCAAGGAAGAAAACGCCCGTGTTGAAGGCAATGCCACCCGCCTTGCCCCCATCACTGTCAACGTTTACTGGCACGTCCTGGCCACTTCCAACTCCGTCAGCGGTGGTTACCTCACCCAGGCTACCCTGAATGCTCAGCTGGACGTCCTCAATGATGCCTTTGCTCCTCACAACGTTCAGTTCGCCCAGGCTGGCGCCGATTGGACCGTCAATGCCAACTGGGCTGCCGATAGGTCTGAGCTGGCCATGAAGCGCGCGCTCCGCAAGGGCACCTACGCCGACCTTAACGCCTACTTTATCCCTGGCACCCCCTACCTCGGCTACGCCTACTTCCCCCAGACCGTCTCCACCGGCTCTTCTGCCTTCTACTATGACGGTGTTGTCATTCGTTCTTCCACCGTTCCTGGTGGCAGTCAGACAAAGTACAACCTTGGCCACACTGCTACCCACGAGATTGGCCACTGGCTCGGACGTAGGTTACCCCACTTACACACACACTTCGCAAACGCCCAATACTGATGCTTACGCCTTCCCAGTCTACCACACCTTCCAGGGGTACCAGTGCGGCGGCAACGGCGACTACGTCTCCGACACTCCCTTCGAGGCCGAGGAGGCTTATGACTGCCAGATTGGCCGTGACACCTGCCCCACCCTGCCTGGAACCGACCCCGTCACTAACTACATGGACTACTCTGACGAGTAAGTGGATCATTGAACATTCGATGAAAATAGCAAACTAATCCGAATGTCAGCTCCTGCTTCACCCACTTCACTGCTGGCCAAGAGGCTCGTATCAACAGCTACTGGTCCACCTACCGTGCCCAGTACCAGTAAATACTTCACTGGTGCGGTTGGATTCTTTCTAGGCACAACACAGCCTAAGAATCATTGCCAAGCTCAGCACTTCTCAGCACCGTGTAGCATTGGAATCGAGCGGACAATGCTGTCTAGATTGGATCTAACATGATGGGGGGTAATGGTCAAGCTACCTCATTGAGTACATAGCTAGCCAATGGTGTGGATTAAACCATGAAAAATAAGACTATGTTACAAACGCTTTCGCCTGGCTAGCACTTGCAAGAGAATTTGTGAAAGCCCCGTGCGGGACCTTGAAGCGATTAGCGTTTTATTTTCCCACATGTATGTGCCTCGTTCTGGTTTATACCCAGCTGCGCATGTCACGAGTGTCCTCAGTTACATGGAGTGCTAAAATTGGGTGGGTTGCGTCTGTTGAGCCTGTTTCAGTCTTTTTTTGCTATGTAATCATGAGTCCTATGACTAGATTATCTTGCATGATTGTGAAGAAACACGTCTATTTTCTTCACATGATCTCATCAACCAAGGGCCCATGGTTCGTTCAGGAAAATCAGTGCGAGTTTCGAATTCTAGTTCTAGTTACATGAAGAAATTTCTTAGAGTTTGGAAAATATCAATTACACATGTAAAAGCTTGAAGGCGGTGCTCTATGCTATGTCATTTTACGTTACCTTGTTTCGTTTATATGTCTTCTAGACAGATACTGACTACTAGGCGTAAGAACTTTGAAATATCGTTCATCTCAGGACAAAGGTCTCCAAGCCCAGTAGTTACTCCAACAGCTGGCTTACCCGATAATCAGAAATGACATACAAGATTGTGCATGCGTCATCAGAATCTCGAATGGTGATGTAATACGCTAATGAAAACTACCTACCTGCCACACACAGCTTCTGAATAGACTTGCGGAATGCAAGATTCCTACTACGTACAAAAACTAAACATCAGATATCATTTGTCGTCACTAACAAGTCCCTTTCAATCCCGTTTCTCTCGTCGATTACAATGTATTGGAAGAAAGAAGAGGGGTAAGTCGGGGCTGGTCAAGTGTCTGCCCGGCTACAATGCAGAATCAAGCTTGCCCTCCCTCGGCTGCATGCAGCCAAGGGGACGTTGATTGGTACAAGTCCGCTTTTGCCAGTGCTAGTTCAGAATCACCCATGTCAAGACACGGGGAGCCAACGAATCCTCGGTGGGTTGCTGATGTTTGCCTCAACTCTGATTGGGGGCTCAACTCTGTCATCAGGCTGGTCGGTTAGCCAGCCGGCTCACTGCTGCATCAAGTGCGGGGAATCGCATCTTGATATATATATGACTTGGTTAAGACAGTTCGTGCAGTCCTGAAGACAAAATCTCTTGCACTCTCTCTGGTTGAACACAAGATGAGCGATATCAGTTCACTTCTTGCACGGGCAACTGTGCCAGCCCTCATCGCCCTGACGTGTGTATATATCGTCAGGCGTATCACACTTTATTACAAGCTTAGGCAATTCTCAGGGCCGTGGTGGAGCAGCCTAACACATCTGCCTCATAGCAGAGCGATGGTGACGCCCAACTGCCATGAGTGGTACGCGGAATTGAATGAGAAATACGGTACGTTTTATACTGATTTTCTAGCTTAATTTAGTGTTTCAGTAATCCCATCACTCTCTTTCATTTATGTTGATCTGTAGTGTGACTAACAATAGCGCAGGTCCGATTGTACGCATAGCGCCAGGGTTACTGATCACCTCATCCCCCGAGGTTTGGACTCATGTGAACAAGCAGCCCAGCTACAAACGGTCCGACTGGTATTACCACGCTTGCCGCGTTGAATATCGGAGGGATAATGTGTTCACGCAGACAGACAACGAGAAACATGACATGAGACGGAAACAGATGGCCCCAGGCGTGCGTTCCCTTCCGTTACTTTACAACCCACTCGATAGTCCAAGCGTTGTAGCTGACATAACAACACCTAAAGTACTCTGGCAGGGAGAATCTTGACCTCGAGCCGACGATTGATCAGCGTCTTGAAGAGCTGCTATACCTGATCAGATCCAAGTACCTCTCTTCCAATTCTGAAACTGTGCCAATGGATCTGGCAAAAAAGGTCCAATACTTCACGCTCGATGTGATCAGCTCTGTCGGTCTGGGCAAGGCATTCGGAATGCTGCGGGCCGATAACGATGTGGATGACTACCTCAAGTCGACTGAGGAAGGCCTGTCTGCCGTCGGCTTAACCGTTGCTTTGGGAGTCAGCTGGATGGCGCAGGCACCTTTCATCGGCAGGTTTCTTGCTCCCTCGCCAACAGACAATAATGGGTTTGGAAAGATGATCGCTGCCTGCTTTCGTTACGTCGACGAACGCACGTCAAAAGATACCGACGAGCGGTCAGACATGCTCGCCTCATTCATTCGTCACGGCTTAAGCGGTGACGAGCTACGATCCGAGGCACTCGAGCAAATCATTGCGGGATCCGATACGACTGCAGCCGGGCTTCGAGGTACTATTCTCCAGATCATGACAAACCCCCGGGTTTACGCCAAGCTTCAAAGCGAGATTGACATTGCTGTGGGCGACGGTACCGCTCCGCGAAAAGGCGAGGGTCTCATTACATTGGCACAGGCGAGGAAGTTATCTTACTTGCAAGCCATCATTCGCGAGTCACTGAGGATGCGGCCCCCCGTGGTAAACATTTTCTCGCGAGATACTCCGCCAGGCGGCGATACCGTTGAGGTTGATGGGGAAAATGTCTTCCTACCAGATGGTGTCTGCATAGGATACTCTGCGTATGCTATGCATCGCAGTCGGGAAGTATATGGCAAGGATGCAAACGCCTTTCGGCCAGAGAGATGGTTTGAGCAGGATGCCGACAAGCTTGCAATCATGGTGCGGACCAACGACCTTGTCTTTGGACATGGCAAGTTCATGTGTTTAGGGAAGCCAGTGGCGCAGATGGAACTCTCCAAGACCATTTTCGAGGTGCGTACTGATATGGTCATAACAATGGCTCTCTGGTGTTGTGCTGACTCGAGACTCATAACAGATATTCCGGAACTTCGATTTGGCACCGATTGACCCAGCTCGACCATGGAAAGCGCATAACTGCATGGGTCTGTTTGTGATTTCGGACATGTGGGTTCAGGTTACGGAGAGAAACGCCGAAACCTGATACCCGTTTGGTCAGGATATTGACAATGTTCTCTCGGGTGTATGTCAAACTCAGCAAAGATCTAGTTTTATCCTGAGTTTCACAGGCATAATGCGATGTGTCTTAGGTGTAACATTTCATGTTGTAAAAATCTCAATGCATTGATTTCTAGCCTAGCCTGGCAAGCGTGACATTGCGTTCGATTTCTCACTCCAGTACGTGTCGGGCGAATCTAGGGCCGAACACAAAATAGCCTGATACGCCAACCCAAAATCCTCAAGCTTTTCTAGAAACGAACGCGACGAGCTCGCTTGCTGGGTGAAGCTGGAATGGGCCGTCCGCCAGGAGGTCCAGCAGCTGGTGCGGCGGCGGGAGGAGGAGCGGGAGCGGCGGCAGCTGGTGGGGGAGCAGGCTTGCCCGCGGCCGGAGCGGGAGGAGCAGCGGCAGCTGGAGGTGCAGCGGGCGGTGGAGCAGGCTTGCCTGCGGCCGGAGCAGCTGGGGGCGGAGCGGCGGCCGGAGGTGGGGCCGGTTTTCCGGCTGCAGGGGCTGCAGGTGGGGCAGCAGCAGGAGGGGAAGAGGGTTTTCCAGCCGCCGGGGCGGCCGGAGGAGCGGCGGCTGGAGGAGCAGGCTTTCCAGCAGCCGGGGCTGCGGCAGGGGGAGGCGGGGCGGCGGCGGCAGGCTGGGCACCTTTGCCTTTAAGGACGTTGGCAGCGGCGCCGAGAACCTGGGCCCCTTTCCCTTTAAGCACACCAGCGGCTGTTCCAAGAACTGCGGTGATGGGGTCAGCTGCTTGGGAACCGGCCGGAGCTGCAGCACCAGCTGCTTGTCCGTTTTGCTTGCCAGTCAGAGTCCCCAAGACCGAACCGATGGGATCTGCCGCTGGTGCAGCAGCAGCTTGCCTGGCCCCAATTGTCGATCCCTTTCCCTTCCCCTTACCCGACGCCGCCTTTGCCTTTGACTTTGCTGGAGCTGCAGCGCCGGTGGCCTTCCCGGTGGCCTTTTTTCCCGTGAGACCGCCAAGTAGCGCTGTCAAAGGGTCTGCAGCAGCATTCTGTTTGCCCTGGTTCTTTGCTGCCCCAGCAGCTGCACCGGTTGCGCAATTTCTGTTATTCAAGTCAGTTTCTAATCACCGTCGATCGAACTCATCGCGTCCTCACGATCCCCTCAACGTAGATGTTCTAGCTTACCCGGTAATACCACCAGCCTGAGCTCTCACACATTTGGCATTTGCCTGTCCCTAAAACAAATCAGTAGGGTTAGCATCTTTCGTGCTTCAGAATGACACGTTGGTCAGATGGGTCTTGAGATCTTACAGTGAGGGCGCAATCAAGGTCGTCAAAGCAAACAGCCCCCTGTGCAGCGACATAGCTGGCACACAGGGCAGAAGCCACGATAGAGAAACCACGCATTTCGTTGGTCGATCGTGTGGCACGATATTCTTGATTTCCAAAAGAATGAGAAAAAAAAATAGTAAAAGGAGTGGAAACGGCCTTCTTCAATCCAGGAAGAAATGGTCGAATGTGAAGTTGGGGTCACGAACACGGTTGTGTCGCACCAGGGACCTTTCATGAATTTATACACATGACTCTCGGCCTCAAGCTCCTTTCTAATTATATGCAAGCTGAACGAGCGGCCGATGATGAGCAGAACCTTAAATCTGGATGTGTGGCTTGTGAAGCAGCCCTCGTTGTGTAGGAATGTACGTCGTTGGTCACAGACGGTACTTTGGAATGCCTTCCAAACGTCTCGAGATTTGTTTGACCGAAAATCATCCCAACATGCTTGTAGGAACCCTCATCCGTGCACGGTATCAAGTGTTGTTGTGACTGCCGCCAGCAGTAGACACAGCGTGAGAAGCATGTTGAGCCGGGGCGGTACAAACGCCGAGGAAAACATGTGCCACTTTCAAAGACTGCGCAAAGACAGCAGTTCGTCTGAAGTATTTGACAAATCCGCCTTGCCACTGCGGCTCTTCAAATCATGTGTGCATCTCTTTGGCCTCTGCGTTCGAGTATCAAAATAAGCCCCTGCGTCGGAGCCTCGCCTCACCGTGAGTGTCAGTGCTTGTCACACAATTTACAACATTTTCGACATTTGTCAATTCTGAAAATCATTCATTGTCGCTGACATCTCGTCATAGAATCTATAGCTGCGTCGAGACAACACTCAAACTAAGGGTTCTGTTTATGTTGCTTCTATGTCGTAGGAATCAAACTCACATCTCGATCCATCTGGTGGCGCTTGGCAGTGGCTACATCATTTATAAGTGGATGAACCTATGAATCCTTGAATCAAATACCACGATTATTTCAAAGATCAGTTCAAGTGTTTACGTTATTTAGCTTAGTAAATGACAATCAAGGTCCTGTCACGAGAATTACAGTTTAAGCAACCCACGCAAGCGGACACAAATCATTTCAGCATCGAAATTCAAGCAGGGAGATCTTGCTCGTATTATCAATGGTCAGAAACCATTAGCAAGTTGGCAGTCTGGTTAAGTACGCGGATGCGAACGCACGGCTCCCATTTATGCTCAAGTTCTGACGTATCGGTAGCTTCTCAGGTAAAGCAATGACCATCATCTGCCACCATTAACTCAGTCATGGTCTCATGTCCTAAATGTCCAGTTGGTTCATTCTATTTCTAAAATCCAAAGATGCCGCTATATTAGATGGTTATCAGTTCGTTGTCATGGTTTTCTGGTTGGATTTCGAGCCTGATAGATGAAGTCCATGTGAAGGTACCAACTTGTGACGAAATCCACGAAGCTGAATCAGCAAGGGCTCTGTCCCTTATTTGTATTGTCTCCCCCCTTTTTTATGTTAACAGAGGCGGTCTCAGCTCTTCTGTTCTCAGAGCTCAAGCGCTGGAGGCTGAGCCAAGTTTCCGGTCCAGTCTTCTTTTCTTGAAGCTCGAAGCTCGATATGCTCATGAGGCTTTTTCAACGTTATCGTTCTTTCTTGACAAGTGTGAAGGCCCAATGAAATTTGAGACATCTAAGCACACGACTTATTTTGTAGAAAAGGAGGTCTTATATCAAACACCTGCCCCAGGGATTTGAACAATGATGACGCATCATTCTTGATGAGACGGGAAGTAGAGATGTGAACTACAATCGAGTTTTTGTATTTGAATATTTGAATCAAAAGTTTTACCAAGCTACGTTCAACCAACAGCTTAGGTTTTCCACCCAAGACTTCGTGGGATACCGCGGTATGTTTTTTCAATAGAATAAAACACACAATCTCGGACACCGGTCCGTCTCGTAAACTCTATGTTTAGGCGGATGTTTTGCACTCAGCGGCCTTCCGTCATCATTGACCCCACATCCGGCGAAATTGGCCGGGGTGGACCCACTTCTCGCCGCTCAATTTTGCCAGTCTCTTCAAAGAGTGAAAAGTCGCGGCGAAATTGCTTCCGCGATTGCAGCTGGGTTTGGAATTATGTGACCCAGAACCAATGAGATGAGTGGTGGTGGTCATAAAAGTTCTGGCGTTATGATACCAACATGAATATATAAACCGCTCTGATTTCGCTGTCATGGACAAGAACACAATGCAGACCCATCAAGGCAAAGACAACTCTTCTACATCCAAGTCTCATATTCTTCCACTTCGTTTTATTCATTCTCAAATCGGAATCTCTCACAATGGTCATCGCACTTGTTACTGGAGGAAACACGGGCATTGGCGAGGCCGTTGTCCGCCAACTGGCCAAGTCGCCGAACTTCCATGTCATCATCGGATCCCGCAACCCAGAGTCAGGCTCGAAGCTGGCCGACTCCCTTACCCGAGATGGCCACTCCGTTTCCTCAGTTCAACTCGATCTCTTTTCCGATGAATCCATCCTCAAGGCCGTTGAGCACATCAAGGAAACACACGGAAAGCTCGATGTTCTCGTCAACAACGCAGGCGTCCTCCTCGACCTTAATCCGGAAGCGTTCACCTCTACCCGAGACCTTTTCCGCAAGACCTTCGAGACCAACGTCTTTGGTACAGCTGTGTTGTCCGAGGCAGCACTCCCGCTCTTACTCAAGGCCGAGTATCCGCGCATCGTCTTCGTATCTTCCACAATGGGTTCTCTCGAGAGCTCTCTGGACGAGAAGACACCATTTTACAACATCGACTACAAGGCGTACGATGCCAGCAAGGCGGCCGTGAACATACTTGCAGTAAACTATGCACGCCTTCTGAAGAAGGTAGGCGGGGCGTCCAACGCAGTCTGCCCGGGACTCATCAGAACCAAATTGACTGGATTCACGGATGCCGGTGCACCCGTGGAGGTGGGTGCGGAGAGAATCGTCGAATTGGCCACCGCCGCTCCTGGAGGACCCACTGGCACGTTTTCCAACCGCCAGGGTCCCATTGCCTGGTAGACTGTACAGAGGAGTGTTTAGAAGGCTCTCATGGGCATGGGGGAGAATTTCATTACTTTGACCGGTTGCAATGGGAAGTAAGAGAATGGTTGTATGTAGCATACAAATCTGAACTACGTCATTGTCGTAACTAGATTCAAGAGATTCCCAATGTTATCCGCCCCAGAGTTCCATCTGTCGAGCCTGTCGGCATTCTTGGCGTCGCTTGCGGCTCGGCGGCACTCGCACAGCTCTCCAAACGACATGATACTCCGTGACGAGTTTTGCATGTATAAAAGAGCATCCGTCTCCTCCTTCCAAGATTCCATTGTAGTAGCCGCCCACTGTGCCTTGTGGCAGGGAAGAGGTAATTCCTTCCAACTTTCCAGCACGAAACACGATATGCCTACTCTAACGGAGGCCACCTGCGCAACAAGAAACCACACGCAAGAGATTCTACCGGGGCGGGTTTAGTTGCGGTATTATGACCTGGGACAAGTGGGTGGTAACTCACCTTGTTCTGGATTCGTTCAATATCCAATCTTCCCACGATAGTGAGTTTGCCGAATCAACATTGCAAGGGGTGTCAGTAACCATCATGAACTGTTTCCACATCGACTAGAAGCCGTTAGTCGGGAGTATCGACGCGTATTGGTAGTCAGTCTTCTACCTCGTAAGCGAACAGCATCGCCATGTTGTAAGTCAACATACCCACTTTCGGACACCCCCCACATGCGGACACCCAAAAAATGAAGCCATCTCCAACATCACCACTATTTTCACTTAATTACTGCCCTCTTCTAGATGCCACTACAATACAGTCTTCAGCTTCACTAGGTAAATCAGACTCGCTGGATTCACCTGCAGTATCCTCTTTTTCACCAGCCTCAACCTGCGCCTTCTGCACGTCTGAGATAGTGGCAAACTTGGTGTTAGGATCCAGCTGGACTGCCTTCCTCTTTCTGACTGTAGTATTAGTCACTTGGGCCTGCAGAAGCTCCAGCTTGTGCTGGGCAGTAGCCAGCTCATAGGCCTTCTCGTTGAAGCCTTTTTTCACCTTCATAAAAAGGAGGCGTTGAGTACTGGCGTCATTGTCCAGCTCTGTGAATAGCTTCAGTTGGCCAGCCAGGTCCTTCATCTTCCTTGGCGTCGACCATACCACTGCAGACGACGCAGATGCCCATCCTTCAGCTTCCCTGCCTTCCTTGCCTCTAGACTGCCCTTTGCTGACCTGATCTGACGATGCTGATGGCTTTGGTGTTGTTGGGAGTAGGAGGGAGCTCATCAGAGGCTTCGCCATAGAGACAGGCCATAACCCTGTCCATTTCCAACCACTTCTGATGTTCTTGATCGTCATACCTGCAAGGGCAGCCTTATAATAACAGCCTAAGAAGTTCCTCTTGCCTACAATAGTAGAGTCATTCCATTGACTAAGGTATCCAAGCTCCTTCCTATAGGCTGCCTTGAGAGGGCTAAAGACTGCTTGATCAAGTGGCTGGAGGACATGGGAGGTGTGTGGCGGTAAGAATAGTAGATGGATGTTGTTTATATAGCATAACCACATAAAGTCTGTCGTTGTATGACTCCCATGCCCATCCAGGATCAATAGTCTAGCCTCCTTCTTGTTATCCTTGCCCTGAGGGACAGTCTGAGGGATGAAGGCCTTCTGCAGCCATTCAACTGCAGTAGCATCTGTTGTCCAGCCATTTTCCGTTGCTGTAAATAGCCATCCTTCATAAGGGCCAAGATCCAGAGGAAACCACTGCTGCTGGACTGTCTTGCCCTTGTATATAATGAGGGGATGAAGCCTCTGGCCCAGGGCAGAGATGCATTCGATGATGGATACCCATGCCCTTGATCCAGGCTGTTTCTTGCGAACAGACTTCGTCTCAGACATGCCCAGCACCAGCCCATTAGATCCCTGGCCCTCAAGGATACCAGTCTCATCCATGTTATATCTATTGGCTGGTTTAATGCCCTGGACCTCTGGTATGGCGAGGAGTTTGAACCATTCCCTGATGACCTCAGTAGATGCCCCATTAATACGTCTGGAGTCAATAGGGCGACTTCTCTGGACCTTGATAGATGGGTTTCTCTTGAGGAAGGCTTGGATCCATCCTTTGCCTATAGGCTCTGTGTCCCCCATAGCATGAAGGATCCTTTCTGCGAATACCTTCACCTGCTGATGAGTTGGAGCAAGGCCAAGGGCATGCTGGATTCGCACCCATTCAGCCAGCTTAGCCTCCTGGTCAGGGGAAAGCCTCTGGAGATCTGCAAAGGCAATAACCCTTGACTGGGCACCAGTCATGCGTCGATATATCGTTGTTCGAGGGATCCCATACTCGCGAGATGCACTCTTAATAGCCTGGCCACGACTGATAGCCTCAAGAGCCTGTTGAAGCTGATCTTCGGTATATTGGGTCATAATACCTAAAAGAAGGTATGCTGAAAAAATGAGCCCATTTGGATAAGGTAGGATAATGTTGTGATGGGTTGAAGTTGGAGGAGGGTGGTGGTGATGAGGGGGAAATGAGGCATTTTTGGGTGTCCGCATGTGGGGGGTGTCCGAAAGTGGGTATGTTGACTTAGTCTCGATTCTCGGTTGGGGCACCCCCACCATCAACAACGCGCATGATGATGTAAATAAGTTCTGCCTGCAAGGCCGCAAACACATCGTATTGTGAATAATTGGCCATCTTTTTCAGGTTAGCTGCCGTCGCCAAAGTTGGGGATTACCAATGAATGAGCGAACCTCTCTTAGATTTCTATCTTGTTCTTCACGAATCGATTTCCACAAAAACTGTCTGGTGTCGCGGTTCCGTGCCGCAAAAAGAACAGCAATACTCATACAGTTGGCAAGGGGCTCGGGAAGATGGTCCTTGTCTTGATGCGGGTGTATGAAAGGCGGAAATGACGACCTACGGAGCATCATGTGGGGGTATGAACGTAGTGCCTGTCTGATGAGATTGGCGCTGCTCTCGGCCACCGGATTCGGGGCACATAGACTTCTGAGCGGGAAAGATGCATCCGTCGTGGAAGCCTCAACAGACCTATCGCCGTTGATACAAGAAGACATCACCAACTTGTAAACTTCTGGGGCCGGTGTCATGTCTGTGACGTTTATGTCCTGATCCAGAGACTCGAGACCAAAAGCGAAGTCCAACCCGAGATCGGTGCCATCTGCCAAGAGCATGGCATTATTCGGGTCCATTAGCTGTGATTGAGAGCCCCAAGATAGACCGTCACTGGGGGGAAAGGACAGAATATCAGCTTGAGCGAATGTCTGGGATGAGGAAGCATTCTGAGCCAGAAGCATTTGAGCAGATGATGTGGTCGCAAGCCCTCCCGTCCCTTGATTCGTCGTCTCGGGATACACACAGTCGAGGCCTTTCTTGATGCAACGTGCACAGTTGGGTTGCAGGCTACACTTGCATTTGGCTGCGCTGCATTCTCGGCATGGTTTTGGGCGGATCCGAGGTCGCGTTCTTGCGCGACGACAATACGACTGGTGTCTCTTCAGTGCGGTTTCTTATTGAAACAGCGTCTTGTCAGATCTTGGGCATTGCGTGGATGCGCACGATGCGGGGCTGTCACAGCTAAACGCACCTTGAGTGAAGGGCTTGTCACACATTTCGCAGAAGGAGATGCCAGAAGCGGCGGCGCTCAGAGTTAGGCCGAAATCTAGGCTCATTTTGGAACGATTTGCCCTTTCATGACAGACGTTGGATAGCTATGCGATGGCGGATTGTGGATTTCAAAGGCTCCAGGGATTTTTTAGATGGATCATTGTTCGGTGACAGGAGCAGGCAATTCAGGGGGCGCGAGACGGACAGAGAGGCAAGGCCGGGCGCTGCTCGGATCGCATTTGTCAGCAAGCCTGATGACTTTGATTCGTTAATCGCCAGTTGTTACCTGAAGAGCGTGACGGATGACTGTGCACAGATTAGGGTCCAGCGTACAGAGTAAAGAATACAGAAAAGTATGACAAGATGTAGAAGAGGCAGAAGAAGAGAAATTACAGAGTACTGGAATAGAAATGGCCCCGGTCGTGAACGTCTTCGCTGGCAAGTGGCTGAGCATTTGCGTGGTGACTGACGCGCTGAGCCACGCAACGCACTTGGCGGCTACAGGAGCTCTGCAGACTGTTGGTCGTCGAGAAAATGGTAATGCAGGCGGTTACTGAACAACCGCAGGGCCATTTTATCCAACCGCGCGACTGCAGGCAATATTGGTGCTCACTAGCATTTGGCATGGACAAGCGATCCTGGTACCGAGACAGCCGACACACAATTCCAGATGTGATCTCGAGAACACCCGGCCGGGGCCTTCCCCCCCCCCCCCTCCCCCCGAGATCAGATGGAGCTTCTAGGGACCGGGCTTTGAGGCTTGAGCCAAAGAGCGGGTTGTGTTCGACAGTGACATTTGCCACCTGCTGTCGTGTCGCGCTCTAAGCAGTTGGATTTATTTGAGCACCTGGCGACAGGCGGATGATCGTCAGTTTTAAGACCACGGCCACGACCACGGCCAAGACGGCGGGCGGAGATTATGCCGTGCGGCTAGAGAGGTGTCGCGGGTGCATGGCAACCCAATGAAGAGGAAGGGGGGAGCCCGATGATGGTGTGGCAGGATCGGCGTCTGCCGTTTGTTAGATGATGTTGACGAGAGTGCAGGTTGACAGGGGCATTCGGGGCCCAATGAACGGAGTGGTTATGGCGCAAAAGGCGGGCGAATGTGGTGGTTTTGTAAGTGAGGGCGAGAGTGAGAATATGAGAGAAACCCGCAACAGCCGACAGCCACTTGGTGATTGAGACGCGCGGGTGACCATAGATCAGACTGGTTCAAATGGGCTCATGAGGAGAATTCGGGCGATTCTGCCGGCCCCCGCAACTGCTCGCCGCCCACGACAGTGACAATCCATTGTGACGAAGGCCGACGGCTAACGGCTTCTTAGCCAAGCTGTCGGTGTTGCAACGCACGGCGTCAGGAACAGGGTGTCGGGTGCTGGGTAGCAATACAGGAACAGAAGATGGGGAGAGCGGCGCCGATTCAGAAAGTGAAGCTGTACGACCTCATCGTGCGTGCTTCATGCAGCGATGGGGATGGGGGGGGAGGGGCCGACCAACGGACCAACGGACCAACGGCGGAAGAGCCGTGACGACTGACTTTGCACCGGCGGGAATCCCCCCCTCTTTCGCGTGTGGCCCTTCTACTTAAGCGATCCTTGACCGGCTGATGGGTTGGTGTCGTGATGCGGTGAGGAGGGCTGGAAAAAGGGGACGAATGGTCGGCGGAATGGCGGGAAGAAGCCGGAAACCAGAGGGCCAGGACATGGTCTGTCACGGAGGTGAGCCGCGAGAGAGGAGGTGAGTGAGTGGTGAGAGACGGGTGGTGAGAGTGAGGTGGGCCAGACCCAGCTGAAGCTTGTGGTGTGAGAGGGTCGGCCAGTTCTCAATTTAGTTGGACTTGTCGAGGCCAAGAACATGCCCGTTCCGTTCCGTTTGGCCAGTTTGCGTCCACATTCGTCTTGTGCCTTCTGAAGTGTCCAGCTGCAACGAGGCCCGAAACTGTAAAAGGGGCGCACTCAGAGGCTATCCCGGGACCAATCGCCGGGATGCCGCCCTGTCTTGAACGGTCTGGGCTGGTCTTGTCGCCCCCCTCCCCCTGGAGGGGTGGCTACTTTCATCTTCTATCCCCCTCCAAGAAAGAGATGGAAGGGTTGTCTGTGACTGCTGCGACCGCGAATGCGACGCGGTTTTGATGCATCTAGGGCACAGCGTGAGTGAGATTGAGTGAGAGTGAGGTTCGACAGAGACCGACACTACCGACGATGAACAGAGTTTCGATGTGATTTGCCAGACTTTGCTTTCCCCATGAGCAGCTGGCGTCGGCTCGGGCGTTTGACATGTCTCTCCCACTGGATCAATTCCAAGTTCTTCTTCCATAAGTTGCATGCCGCGAGACAAGGTCTAGTTGACGGGTATATTTCATGTCGATGTGCCCCCCCTTCTAGACCCCCCCCCCCCCCAATCCTAGGCTTCTTTTGCCCTCTTCTCCCTGTTCCCTTTGCTCTCATCTCGCCCAACAGTATATACAGCCGGACTCAGTGACCTGTCTCTCCAACATCACGCAGCTCAGCTGTACCGGGGACGAGGATCGAGTTACTCACGAATCTCTCTCCTACATTTTGCGTGCCATCTCACACTGGCTTTACCTTGTTCATTATCACAGGCGCCTTGAATTTGGAGATTTTCCAACCTCTGAACCCCCACTTCACCTTCTCATCCATCCGGCTCACGTCCGTTACGCGTCGTCCACTTTAGCAACGTCAAAAGCTCCCCTCCCCTTCAGCCCTCAAGCGTCACAGCATTTCCGGGGGGCCTTGATCCGTTTCGAGGCTTTGTGGGGCTGATTTGCAAACCCGTCCTCGGTCTCCTCCGCCCTAGGCTCCGTTGGCCGTGGCCCTGTCACCCAAGTCAATCAATACCCACATCGGCTTGAGGTGTTTGCGTTTTAGGGGCCGCCTCCTTTCCCTCACCGCATCGTCAACGGCGCGGGGACCTTGCGCCCTGAGCGTGCCCCCTTCAAGTGGCTCCCTCGACCAGCGAAGTAGACGGGATTTTGGCGGTGGATCGGGCTCCCTCTGGATCTCCGAACCAGCCTCCCCCTTCTTAAAAAAAGAAAAAGACGGCATCCAAGGACCAATAGCCACGTCTCTCCCCGTACTGCACGACTAGTTCGAAGTAAATTTACTACCCTGAGCCCTGTCCTCACTTAAAAGGCGAGAGAAGCCTTAAAAACCGGCTAGGAGAGCCCGCAGCAAACACCACGCCAGGTCACCGCCTGTGTGTGTTTCACACACCTCAGCTTTCATCTCCAAAACACACACACACACACACATACGCACTTACGCATTCTCTCTCTCTCAGACTTAACCTCGCCTCCAAACTCTCGCTTGCTCGGTGAAGAGACCGGGCAGGTGGCTATAAATCATCATGGCCCTTACGCAGACGGTTACCATCATCAATAACTCGGGCAAGATCATAAGTACCGTAAGTCACTTTCTCGGGCTCACACCCATTGGATTATGCTCTCCACCGCCCCTCTTTCAGACTCCCGTGTATCTTTTGCGATCCGGCCCTCGAATTCGAATCCCCTCTCCTCACCCTCAAGATACAAGCAACAAAGACATTCTATAACTCTCAGACGAAGAAGATGGGATACAATAGCTGACGTAGCACCTTTTCTTTTTTCTGGCTTTTAGGGCAAACAACTAGCCGGTATCTTCAAGGAAGCCAAAGCATCCTACCAAGAGAAGAAGGCCGCCATCAAGGCCGATCGCGAGGTCCTTAAGCGCGCGCAGACCTTCGACACCTCTCGCGATCTCCCGCCCGAGGCCTTTGACCGCCGCTACTCGCACGACGATGGCCGTTCCGTGGCCAGCTCCCGGAGGAGTCACCGCTCCAGACGGTCCCGGTCGAGCCACCGATACCACGACCACGACGTTGAGTATTACCCTCGCCGGGCCCTGACCGAGGACAACCTCAAGACGCATTCCGAAGTCTCGAGCGTCACGCCGTCGAGGGCGCCGCCTCCCTCCGCCTACCGCGTTCCCTATGCCGAGACGGCGCCGCGCGACATGGCCATGAGCCGCCCGACCTTGCATCACTACACGACGGCACCGACAGGCAGCGAGAGCATCGCGGACTCGGCGACGATCCGCGGCTCCATGGTCCCGCGCACCATGTCCATGCCCGTGCTGGCCAAGGACCGCAAGGAGAAGGATATCGACATGGACCTTGCCTACGGCAATATCCCGCCCGATCTGCAGGACCGCACCGACCTGGACCCCTTGACCAAGGAGAGGGAGGCAAAGACGCTCGTCGCCAGGGTCGAGGGGCTCCTTGACGAGGCCAAGTGCATGCACCACTCGGCCACGGCGACCATTGCCCACCTGCAGGGGAACCCGGACGCCGCCGCCGCCGTGGCGCTGACACTCGCCGAGCTGTCGACGCTGCTGAAGCAAATGTCGCCGGCCTTCCTGTCCGTCATCAAGGGGGGCTCGCCCGCCGTCTTCGCGCTGCTCGCGTCGCCGCAGTTCCTCATCGCGGCGGGTGCGAGCATCGGCATCACGGTGGTCATGTTCGGCGGGTGGAAGATTGTGAAGCAGATCAAGGACGCGCAGGCCCAGAGGCAGGCAGCCATCGCCAATGCCATCGCTCTCGAGGCCCAGCCCGCCCCGCATGCAATCGAGTACGACTACCCGCCGCCGGAGCAGCAGCAGTATAGCGACGCCTACGGCCAGCCGCGGGAGGGCAGCGTCGCGTACGACGAGGCGTACGTGCTCGACCCGCGGCTCGACGAGGAGCTTAGCTCGATCGAGAGCTGGCGGCGCGGCATCGCGCCGTTTGGCGAGGACGAGAGCGCCGACACGGAGCTCATCAGCCCGGAGGCGGCGCGTTCGATGCGCGGCGACCCGGACACGCACACGGAGCGGAGTTTCCGTACGCAGCGCAGCTCCAGGACGCACCGCAGCTCGAGGACGGAGAGGACGGAGAGGACAGAAAGAACGGAGAGGACGGAAAAGTCGCACCACTCGTCGCGGTCGCACCGCAGCAGCAGCGCGCGCGAGTCCCAAGCGCCCGAACGCATGAGCAGCGTGGCGGGATCCGAGAGGGAGAGGGAGAGGGAGAGGGACGCCGAGAGCGTCGCCAGCAGCCACCGCAGCCACCGCAGCTCCCGGTCGAAGCGCAGCGAGCGGGCCCCGACGCTGGCCATCGAGGACGGCAGCCGGCAAAAAGAAGAGAACGAGGCCGTTGAGGCGGTGCTGCGGCCCAAGAAGAACAACATGCTCAAGAACTTGTTCAAGAAGAAGGAGAAGGAACACCGGGACCGGGAGGAGAGGGTCTCTGCTCTGGTGTTTTGAGAGACGCGACCACGAAGAACGAAGGACAAAAGACGACAAACGAGAGACGACAGACAAGGGACAAAGACCTACGAAGAATGGGAAACAAACGATGCATATGGCTCGGGACAGTTGGTTGCTCCCCCAGCCTGGAACGGAGTTGGGTTTGTAAAGGGACGGAGGGACATGGTACTACGGACTGATAAGCTGCCTTTTTTTCTCCTTCCTTTTTTTTCTTTTTCTTCTTTTTTCTGGCATCATCATCATCATCATCACCATCATCATCATCATACTACTAGGGAGACGGACGTACTTATGAGCTGCTGTTACATGACATCTGAGCGATCGATATAAAATAATCGACGACAATGATAGATATTATCCATTCTCTCAAGCACGCCTACGGGTGTATCACCACCTTCTCTCGCTCACTTTCCCTACCAAACCCCTGGTGACTGGTCAGACGACAGCCACGACGGCAACTGCCGTTAGATCACCATCCCTAGGGTTTGACCGACACAAGAATTGAGCGACTGGCCAACCACGAATCATCGATGATTAGCTCGGATGGAGAGCGGTGGCGGTGTTCCATAAGGCTGGTCAGGCTGGTCAGGTTGGCCGGACTATGGACCAACCAAGAGGCGTAGGGCTGAATCGAAGCTGGGGGGAAGCTATCAGACCATGAACACACCAAGTCTGCCGTCAGCTGAACGCGGCAGCGCAAACCTAAAGGCGGTAACGGACGAGTCACAAAGGGTTTAGGGAGAGGCAGAGAGATGGGTACACGAGTCGGGGGGGGGGGGGGGGGGGGGGGGCACAAAGGACGCATGTCAGCTTTTTTGCTTCCCAGGTTCCCTCTCGCCATCCTCGAGCCCTCGGGGTTCCGCCAGTGCAGTATACCGCACACCGGCCTTGTAGCCACAATGCACATTCGCCAGGTTTTGATGTTCTGCTTCTGCTGGTTGACCTTGCACAGTCGTTTACTTGCTTGGGAACGAACCCCCTCCGTCCCCCCCCCCCCACCTTTGATCCCCGAGCATTTCATCAGAGCTGAAGACGGACGGAAGGGTCATCCCCTTCTTTTCTCCTCAACGCTACCACGTCTGTCTCGCGTCTCTCAGACATTCATTCCCCAGAACCACCGAGTCGGGACTCGGCTAGGCGCAAGGACGCCAACCTTGTCCTTAGTCGGTCCCGCTTGTGCTATTCAGGAAGCAAGCAACCTGAGCAAAACTCTCGTCCTGGTCAACCTCTCTCTCTCTCTCTCACTTCCTCAGCTCCAGATATGCAGGCATGTCCTCGTCGCTTGGCAGTCGTCAATCCCCATCCCCATCAGGAATCATTCTTCAAAGGAGGCTCGGTGCTGTCGAGGTGTGTGTGTGTGTGTGAGTCGAACTGAGAGGGCGAAATGGGTACACAGCCCCCAACTCCCGAGAGAGCCCCCCTCCCTCTCCCTCCCAAGCCAAATCTCCTCTCCGTCATCTCACCTCATCATCAACCCTGCATTGCATATGTGATACCAAGACTTACGTATCCTCGTTTGGCCCCGCAAGGCTAGGCGGCCACGAGAGAAGAGAGATGAAATAAAATACATCCTCGACACAACGGCCGGCCAGGCCCAGGAAAGGAATCCCAATCCTGGTTGCTCCAAGGGTCTTGGAAGGATTAGCGGGCCACACAACCAACCAGTGCCACCGCTCCCATCGAAAAAAACAAAGCCATTGAAGATTGCGACTACGGACTAATTAGGCTCCTTGCTGGAAGAACGAAGGCAGCAGCAAAACGACCATGTCCAGACTCCAGAGATGATGGTCTACGGCCCCATCCGTCATGGGGGAGCCCCAAAAGCCAACAAGGCTCCCTGCTTTCTTTCTCACGCACACTGAATCTCTCGCTCTCTCTTTTCTGCTGTCTTCCTCCCCCACCTCAAGGCATATCCCGGCCGCCACATGCAGCCGTCGCCAATCACGCACAGCTGCAACCCCCAAACGGTGGCCGGCGACGCCCCCGGTCCTGCGCCATCACCTCGAGCTGAGCCAACTCGGCTGCAGTAGCCCAGCCCCGAAGAGATGCGAATTAGCTCCCGTGCGCAGGGAAAAGAGGTGGTCAAGGTAGAGGAGGTCGAAGGACCCGTCTGGCATCACAGACATGTATGACGGACGGTCCGGACAAGGAGGGCGGGCAGGCGGGAGAGAGCCCACATGTCATATCACCCACCGCCCCGGAAGAGCTTCTGCTTTTTGGTCGTAGTAACTTGTTGGTATTAGTCGCTTTTGGTCCCCTCCGAAGCCTTACAAGAGTGACAACACGCGAGCTGAGCCATATTATTAGTTTTACTTCTTCCCTCCCACACTTTGCTCTTTGTCCTTCCTCCTCCCCCTCCTCCTCCTCCGATGATTCTTGTTTACATTGAGATTTTCTCTTCAGTATTATCTCTTTTCTTCTTCGACATACCCCGAGCAGGTAATCTTGGACCGCACCAGCATCCTATCACACCAGCTGTATCTTCGTAGACACTACACCGCACTGAGTTTCCGCACTCTGCAAATCACAAACCCCTGCCCAACTAGTTATCAACTGCCTCCGACGTTGCACTCGTCAATTGTACTTGCGCTGTCGGCGCGATCCCTCGGTCTGTTCCAGGACCGATTGATGCCGCCGCCGCCCGACCATAACTCCAACAAACCAGTACCTACGGGTCTCCTTCTACTCATTGACTGGTGGTCACCAACATCATGGACGGCCACGGCCAAGGTCTCGGCTTGCGGGACAATGATGCCCAGAACCCAAACCAGTTTCAGATGACCTCGTCGACAGAATGGCAGCCCGCCCATTCCTTCGCCCGGAAACCAGTCAACGCGACCCAGCCGGCGCCGGCACCGACAACGCCGGCACCGATCGGCGGTGGCGACGGCGGCGGCGGCGGCGGCCAGCAATACGGGAGAAGCCCGCCAGCACAGTTCGCAACATCGCCACAACCGACCTTCTCAGAAAGAGTCGCCGCTGCCGGCGCGGCCGCCTATTTCCCGGCCCCGTCCGCCGATCACGACCACGACGGCATCTCATCACACCCGCGACCCCGGCCGACGCCGCTGCAGATGCACCCGGTCGACTACTCGAGATACTCGCCCTCGTACTCGGGCCTCAGCACGCCCTACACCGGCGGCCTCTCGACGGGTGGTCTCTCGACAGGAGGCCTCGCGTCCAGCAACAACAAGCAAATGTACGTCCGCGTCGACTCGCAGTCCTCGGCGGCCGGTCTACTCTCGCCGCCGTGGCAGGGCGGCGGCGATGGCCACCCGCCCCCGCCGCCGCTGCCCCCGGGCGCCGTCCGGCAGCAGTCCATGTACTATCCCCCGGAGCCCCTCGGCCTCTACAACCGGTACTGGCACCCGTCCTGGAACATGTACTTCTTTCTCTTTGCCGGTATCGCCTTCGCGCTCGGCCACCACTTCTTCTACGCGCGGCTCGACGGCACTGTCGCCGACGGCCAGATCCGCATGCTGCGCTACGGCGCCGCGCTGTCGTTCCTCAGCAAGGCCAGTCTCGCGTCCGCCGTGATCCTAGCGTTCCGTCAGCGCGTGTGGATGACGGTCCGGCGCAAGATGCTCACCCTCGGCGCCGTCGACTCGCTCTTCGCCGCCGCCGAGGACATGACGGCCATCTTCAACGTCGAGGTCTTCCGCCAGGCCCGCGTCGCCATGATCCTCGCCATCTACGTCTGGTGCACGCCTCTCGTCGTCGTCCTCACCTCCGACACCCTCACCGCCCAGCCGGCCACCATGCGCGAGGACACCATGTGCCCCTCGATCCGCACCCTCAACTTCTCCCAGGAGGAGACCAACGACTTCCGCACGACGCCCAAGATTCTCAACCTGTTCGAGCTCTCCGTTTCCATGTGGAACAAGACCAGCGACGACCAGTCGGCCGACCACTTCTTCGACTACTGGATCGGCACGAGCTGGCAGTTCGAAGAGATCTCCACGTCCGCCGTCCTCGGCAAGAAGCCCATGGTCAGGACCAACGCGAGCATCGACATCTGCGGCTCGGGCTACAACTGCACCTTCTCCATCAAGTTCCAGGGCCCCGGCTACAAGTGCGAGGAGCTCGCCAGCGGCGTCGGCGCGACCCCGAAGAAGCTCAACGGCGCCGACGTGCCCTTCAACATGAGCATGCTCGCGCCCGTCGGCAACCACACCTACATCGCCCACGCCACCCTCGGCGAGTATCAGAACCCGCAGATGAACGACTCGTGGCCCGGCGGCATCCCCAAGATCGACCCTCCCTTCCCGCCGCACCTCGGCGCCCTGCGCACCGAGCCGCCCCTCTTCTTCGGCTACGCCCACGTCGACGAGCCCTCGCTCGACCAGCCCTCCAACATGTCGGACCCGCGCTGGGCCACGGCCTACACGCCCAAGGTGTTCGGCTGCGAGCACCGTGAGACCGAGTACGAGGTCGACTTCGCCTACACGGGCCTCGCCCAGAAGGCGCGCGTCCGGAGCCGCCGCTTCCTCGACCGCGTCGTCGACACCCGCTACCTCCCCGGCGTCGACGCCCAGGACGGCACCGCCGACAACACCACGGCCACCCCCGAGTCCAACTACATCCTGCCCAAGGACGTCGCCCGCTACCGCCGCGCCATGGCCTACCACTCCATCGGCCTGCAGTTCCGCAGCTTCGTCAACGGCACCATCTTTCAGCCCAACACCAACGCCAACACAAAGGTCCTCCAGACCCGCATCCTCGACCAGCATAACTACCTCGTCGTCAAGGACTTCATGAAGGAGGTCCAGGGCCTCTACGAGGACATTATCCTCTCCATGTTCGCCCAGCCCCGCCTCCTCGCCGTCGTCTGGGCCAACGACACCTCCGTCAAGTCGGGCAACGAAAAGGGCGCCGACATGCTGTACCCCTGCACCCGCGAGCGCACCGACATCCGTTACAAATACCACGCACGCGATCTCTGGGCCGTCTACTCGGTCGCCATCCTCCTCGCCATCATTGGCGTCGCCTTTGGCCTCGCCGCCGTCCGCGAGGAGGGCCTCGTCCGCAACACGCGCTTCAGCAGCATCGTCGCCGCCACCCGGGGCCCGGGGCTCGAGAAGCTCCCCTGGGCCACCTCCCCCAACAGCGATCACCGCCCCGTCGCCGGCGCCAAGGTCGGCTACGGCCTTGTACCGAGAGACCCGCACTCTGGCGCCGGCGTCGAGACGTATGGCTTCGGCATCGAGGGCGACGTCAAGCAGCCCCAGCGTGAGGAGGCTGGGAGGACGCCGTCAAGGCTGGGCAGCCCATTTCAGAGGAGCGCCTTCAATAGGAGGTGGTCGAGATTGAGCACCCAGCAGATGTAATGATTGTAGTTGTTTTTCTGTGATTCAATTCACCCTAGATATCCCAAAACCAAGAGTAGTAACTGTTTAATCATGTGAGTTGGCCCGGCCTTGTTGGTTGCCTATGCTTTCTTTGTTCTCGTCAAGTGCCTTGCTTGTCTTGTTGTCTTGCTTGTGTCAGTATGGACAAGGACAGAGGATGCAACCAGCTCAGGATTTTGCACTCCTAGCAATTGTGTGTACAATGAACCATTCGTTTCGTGCGGCTGCTTCGCCTGATATCTACATTAAGCCATACAATGAGGTGTGGTATCTGCGCTCTGCGCGGTTTGGAATGTCATGCAAACGCCCACCACTCCCTTTTCTTTTCTTTTCGTTGTCCAGCCCAAGGCCATCATCAGAAACGCCGAGAACATGAAAGATGGAATTCCATCCAAGTCCCTCCTACCAATGTCATTATGCCGTCATGTGGTTTTGTCCTTGTTTGATGCTGTGTTTCCCCTGTCATAATATGCTTCTGGTTTGTGAAAACTCCAAATGTCCTATCTTGAAAACTCCCTCCTCCCACCCCTCAATGTCAGGTAGTAACATCATAGTTCTTCCGACAGAAGCGCTTGGACTTCTGGCTCGTTGAGAAGTTTGCGCTTTCCGAGCTCCGAGAGAGGCTTGCCATCGCGGACGGCACCAAAGTCGAGAATCTGATATTGTCTTGTTAGCATCATCATCAAGCCTCTTTTAGCGGTTATGGAGCAAAAACATACCTCGACGTATGTCAAGCTGTCACGCTGGACAGCGGCCACGCAACGCCGCTCGTCAAACTTGACCTGCCAGACCCCGCTAAGATCCGTCAGAAGATCCTGCACGCACTCGCCAGTGCGGATGTCCCACATCTTGACCGTCTTCTCGCTTCCCGAAATCACCTTTCGGCCATCGTGCTGGAAGCAGGTGATGGCACCCGTGTGGGCTGTCAAGACGTTCTTGCACTTTCCGTTCTCCGGGTCCCAGATTCGTAACGTGCTGTCGGCGGCTGCTGATACCAGTCGCTCGTCACGCAAATCCAACAAACCGACGAGAAGGCTGTGTCCCTCAAGCGTGTGCAAGCACGCGCCGGTGTTGAGGTCCCAAATCTTGACCAAGGAATCCATGGAGCCTGAGATGCAGCGATTGCGCTCGTGGTCGAGGACAACGCTATAGACCTTTTGCGAATGACCGTGCAGTACGTGGAGAGATTCGCCAGTGCTGATACGCCAGACTCTGACAGTGCTGTCGTAGCTCCCGCTGACAAGGGTGTCACCGTGGGCAGAAATGGCGCGGACCGAGTGCGTGTGCCCGGAAAGGGTACGGATGAAGTAAGGACAGTCGGCGTCGTTCGCTGGCGGACCCGTCTGGATGTACCGGCGAGACCCGACCTCGGGCAGGCGCCAGACACGAAGCTGACTGTCGCGAGATCCCGTAATAATCAAAGGCTTCGGCGGCATCATGATGGGCTTGCCGTCATGTCCCTTGCCGGTCTCGGTCGGCATCAGGATCTGCAAGCACCGGACAGTGCTGGTGTGGCCATAGAAGACCTGGGTGCAGAGGCCCTTCTCTATGTCCCAGACCCGAACGGATCGGTCCGTCGATCCGGACACCAGCATGTTGCCTTCGTACTGCAGAGCCCAGACGCCGCCCTCGTGGCCCTCGAGTTTCTTGCGAAGCTTGCCGGTCTTGGTGTCGTAAACATGAATCAAGGTGTCGTCGCTTCCGGTAATGATCTTGTCCTCGTCAAACTGCAGGCAGGTGATGACATGGCGGGGGTGTGCAGCGAACGCAACGTGTCCGGGCTTCACCTTTCCGCTTGTCCAGCTTTGGCGGATCATGTAGTGGCGACGGTAGAGAGACTTGAAGAGGTGCAACTTCTGGAGACCCGGGATGCTTGTCTTTGGATTGGGCATAGCGGCCGCGGCCGCGTTGGCTGCTGAAAGCGGCCCCTCTGATTTGTGCTGCCTGACCTCTGATTGCATGGCCTCCAAACGAGCGGCGTCCTGGCCGCTAGCCCTGCGCTTCGATCGGTCGGCGCTCGATAGGTTGAGGGCGCGCTTGCGCTTAGAACTTCGCAGCTTGATCGTCGGGTCCGACTTTACGACAACCTTCGTAAGTTCGTTGTCAGCCGACTCCAGTCTGGTCAAGGGTCTCAAGTCGACCTCTGCGCCCGTGACACCAACGGGGTCCTGCCAGCCCCAACCCTGAACGATGGCCTTGTCCAGTTCGCCGGGAGGCAGCGTGAAGCCATCACGATCAAACAGCTCCTTCCATCCAGTTTCGTTCGTGTCGACAATGTTCCGCCAGTGTTTTGAGACTTGGGCAGCTCGGCACAAGTCGCGGTGATCGAGGAAGGACAGAACGTGAAAGCTGAGCTCAAGAGGAAGTTGCTTCAAGAAATCGCACTTCAGAGCGGGGGTGACGACATCGGCAACGAGACGCAGAGTCTTGCGCGGGCAGCGACGGAGAAGGTTATACATGATGAAGCTCTTCATCTCGTTGGGCATCGAGTCAAAGCCCTCCATCATCGTGCGTGCGTTCATCATAGCAGTGTGGGCGTCGAGGTTATCGGGTTGACATGTGCTGCTATCGGCGACCATGGACACGTCGGAGACGTAGCCGCCCTCCTCGGTGGTCTGGGATTCGTGCAACCAGGACTGGTCTCGAAAGCTGACATTGTGTCTGGCGACGACGCTGCTCTGCGGCGAGGCTACATCTTCGTCATCAGAGTCCCTTGAGTTCAGCTGGGCGGCAGCGAGCGTCGGCGAAAGTCTCGGACTAGGGAGGCTCGCATCCTGCGCAGCCACGGCATCGATGGAGGGTCGGTGGCCGACGGGTCGAAGTAACGCATCCTCATCGTCTTCATCGTCGTCGACATCATCATCGTCGACAAAGGGCTCGGGGTCTGCGTCGGTTATGGGAGGAGTGGCGACGTTGCTACTGAAGACTGTGAGTGCATCACTGCCGATAGGGCTGTCAGCCTCCTGCGGGTTTGTTTGGCTCGGGCCTGACTCGGGAGGAGTGTGGCTCGTGCGGTTTGGGTGAAGCGATCGGGGTCGCGTTGCCCGTTCGGTGCCGGTGCTGGTGCCAGCGACTTCGGAAGTGTCTGGGGTGGCCAAATAGCCACTCTGCCTGCCTTGGGCGAGTTGACGTCGAAGCCTCTGTGAATGATCCTCAGGGAAGGCGAGACCAGTGGGCCTAGGGTTTCGTGACGGGCGCGAAGGCAGAACGGGGGCCGCGTTGTATGAGGGTGAGGTTTCGCGAGGATTCGACCGCCGTGATCTCCGCTGGTAGGCGTCGGAAGGAGATTTGGCGATGCGTCGAGATATTTCTTGACTGGACTCGTCTTCTTTGAGGAGACCTGCAGGTTGCCTCTCGGCGGCGGCCGGTGTCTTGCGCTGGAAAGAAAGTCTCGTTAGCGAGTGTGCGGCGGCAGAGGGGCATAACGCGCGGGGGCGGAGGGGAAGACATACCTTTCTGTTGTAGACAAAGGGGTTATCGGCCATAGGGTCGGAGGAGGAGCCAGTGACGCTGAAGGAGAAGTTTGCGAGTTCGGGGGGCAAAGGCTTCGAGGCCAGAGGATATTCCTTCGAGTCAAGCTCGTGGAGAGGACGAACGTCGCGCAGGTAAATGGGGGGGAAAGTGCGTTTGGTAGTGGTGGTGGTGGTTGTGGTGGTTGTCTCTATGCACTCGGAAACGGCCAACTGCAAACTTGTCGAGTCGGCGGCATGACCAGAGTTGATGCCCTTGCCCTTGCCCTCGTCGACAGAGAAGGAGACAGTCTGGCTCGAGCGAGGCCGCCGCACCTCGGTAGTGTTTATTTGGGGACCGGGCGAGGGCGTCATGATGCCTCTCTAGTAGGGAAGCGGTGATTTGCGAGGCTGCAGTTTGGGTGAAGGTCAAGGAAGAGTTGATGGATGGCGGATGGGCTCTGGTCCTGGTAGGGGGATCGTCGAGAGAGGAGGATTTTCGGATCGAGATCGGGTTACAAAGCTGGATCAGGATCCGAGGCGAGGAGCGAGGGGCGAAGGGGCGAAGGAGGTGAAGGTGGTGAGGGTGGTGAAGGTGGTGAGGGTGACAACGCGGGCCAGGTTTGTGAGATTGAGTGAGGGTCGGGGGGATTTCCAAGGTGGCGGCGGGCTGGGTTACGGATACAGGTCGGGGGCACTGGCACTGGCAGTACTGGCAACACTGCGCAGTGAAGCGACGGCGACCGAGTGTTAGTGGAGGTGGAGAATTTTTGGCGGCAGCGTGAGCGAGGGTGGCCGTGGATCAAAGGCGAGCGGAAGCGGTACGGGGCAGGCGGCAAGAATTTGGGTACAGCCTATGGCCTGTAGCCTACTGCCTACAGGCGGTATCGGAAGGTACCTACCTTAGTTAGCATCAGTGGGAAGAAGGCGCGACTTGTGTGATGGAGCGGGCGCCGTGCAGGTGTGTTTAGCGTTGCTGTTGCGCGGCGGTACCTTTACTGTGTGGATTAGACCACCGAGGTACCTGCGTGGGAATAGAACTTGGCAAGGTGGTGGTGGAAGGTGGAGTAGGTGAGCACGGCACAGCAGCAGCCCACGGCACACACACACGCACACCGCAACCCGGTCGGGAAATCTGAGGTAAAAACGGGTTAGGGGACGAAGGGAGACCGGGGTAGAGAGACCGCGATAAAGAGAGAAAAGGAGTCGGTAGAGCGTGATGAATACACGCGGCGAGAGAGTTGGCGAAAGATAGAGTGTGTAAGCAAAAACAAGCGAGCGAGACGAGAGAATGGAAATAAGAGAAGGGACTGAAAAAAACAAAGAGGCGAGAGGAAACGCAAGACAAGGCAAAGCAACTCAAGGCGGGTGTCGGTCAAGAACGCGGTGAGACGAGACGGCACTTTAAGGGGGTGAAACCGACAACAGGATCGATTCGGCGGTGGACGATGCCGGAACAACTGACCGGAGACGGAGGACGGGGGTAGGATGGGATGGGAGGAATGTCGAGGACTCGACCTTTAATTCAAGGTTGAAGAATGAAAGGTCTTCCGAGTCGAGGCCGAAAGTGACCGGCGGTTCCCTTTCTTGCCTTTCCCTTTCCGGTCCGGTCCCGGGTTTGGCTCAGCCGTGGCCGTTTCTATACCTTCTTGTTTTCCTTCGTCCCAAGGCCCGTCCCCTGAGTCTTTTGTGGGTGTTGCAAGTCAAGTTTTGCAGTGCAATCAAGGCAATGTCGAGGCGGATCTCTCTACGGATTTGAACCGTGGCAGGTAAGCGAGAATCAAAGGGTTGGGTTTTAGAGGCCCGGTGTGGATGATGGAGACCGACTGCCAACTGAACTGAACGTACTGGGACTGGGACTGGGACTGAATCACAGCGCAAACGTGAGGAGTGGATCCCTGTAATCCTGGGTTGGCCAGGTGGTGATGGACAATGGGCATGGGGCATGGCGAGCAGACGAGATCGAAGCAGGATTGACATGGGAAATAAAAATACAACCCAGCTGCTAGCTAAGTATCTCTCCATACAACCCAACCGCGAGGGTACAAGATTCCTTTCCTCCTGGGCCCAGCCTAGGCCCACCCATCGCCTAGCTGTGCTAGTGGCCTCCACTCTCTCAGGACGACGACGAGCGTCACTGGGCCACTTGGCTGAACTTGAATGTGATGTGTTGGTTCGGGGGCGTCTACGAATACTACAGCATGCGTCTCGGTCAATATTGAGGTATCTATTCTGTTGATGTGGACGTTATCCAGGATGCCTAGGTATGCTGCCCTCAAATCCGTCCCGCTGGGGAAATCCAAAGCCTGGCCTCATGCGCAGTCACTCCCCCATCTGCTCAGCTATCCAACCCTCATCCATTCGTTCATTCCCTCATCATTACCGCGTATCGCGATTGCAACTGCCTCCGCTCCTTCAATCGTGCGGCGTGCTTGCTTGCCATCATCAGCAAGAGGGGGTAAAGTGGAGAGTGAAAAGTGGAGATATTAGAGAAGCCTGTGCTCAACCAGCTTCATTCCGGCCTCCACCAACTCCTGTCACTTCCCACTTCGTCCTTGGCTCCCTGCCTCAGTCTTGCCTCCTCGGTCGAGTCAAGTCTACCCTCCCGCTGCTGCCGTTATTGGCGGATGGCCCCCCTCCGATGCCATCAACACCCCAACCGGGACCTCCGTCTCCAATAGGGTCCCGAGTACCTACATCGGCGTTTCAAGCGTGCAAGGTACCTGTCCTGGGAACAGGCAGAGGTTGGACTGGAAAAGCCGGTCGCGTGGGCTGTCTCTCTCTCTCCCTCTCGCCCATCCCATGCCGCCTTTGTCTCAATCCCTTCCCAAGTCCCTTGTCGGTTGCCTGCGCGCTTCGAGGAGACCGTCCATTAGGAATCCTCATCGCCATTCCACACGCCCCCCAGAACGGCACCATGAATTGTTCCCCTTGTCATGCCCGTGGCCGGCCAAACCCTCCAGACTTTGTCAAAACCAGCCCCTCGGTCCGCTGCCCCCCCTACCGCCTAGGCTTAGGCTAGGTACGAATAGATATCTTACGCATCTCCAGAACCCTCGGTGAACACCACTGGTTCCATTACCATTCTCGCGTAACAACTCACGCTTAACGCGCTGGGTGGCTGGGTGGCTAGCGAACTTTCGCTTGGCCACTCTATACCTTGTAAGCTGTAGCATGCGCCGCTGATCTCAGACACCCAAGGGAGGGATCGCGTCTAATACCTTGAGCTGTCTTGCCCCATGAACCACGAACGCGTTACCTACCCGTCTGCCCGTGTCTTGCTCGCTTCCGCCGTCTCTCTCGCCCAACAACGCGCGCCGCGGCGCCGCGCCACTTTATTTTCTAAGAAATGCCCGTGTCCCCTGAACCCACCGTGTCATCCGCCGCATTCCTAATCGGAGTCACTTATCGCCGGGAACCAACAACGGGCAAGACACTTTATTTTACCCGCTTTGCTGTCAAGCCGTGGGGTAGAAATATGGCAGGCAGTATGCGCTACCAACCGTAATCAGGGTTCGCAAACAGTTCGCACGGATGCGCGCTGCGATGCATGGGACGATATTACCTGGGGAGCGGGGGCGGCGTCCGAGGCCACTTGTTGTCCAGAGTAGACAGAGGCAGAGGCAGAGGCAGCATAGGGTTGCGTCGTGCATTGCCTCATCCACGATTGAGAGTTTGGAGAGTCATGCTGGGTGGTATTGAGAGACCCCTTCGAGTATCAACGGCAAAGTCAGCCGTTCATAACGGCAAAGTGAATGGCTGACTTTGTCGTCGCAGCATTCGTTCAGTCCTCGGCTATGTGATGCATCGCATGCACTTGCACTTCACAACCCAGATAACGCAGAGCTCTCTCTCTCTCTCTTTTTTTGCCCGCCATGTCCAGTCCAGCTGTGAGCGTTTCGCTTCGCTTTCGCAGCTGACAAACCGGGCCAGGGACATCAATCTGCCTTGCTTCCGACCCGGTCCGTTTCCTTGTCTCGGGTCTTTCATCTTCAAGGGTTCGTAAGCAGAACCCTCTCTCTTTCGCGTAGGTCTCGTCTTTCCCCCTCTCTCTCGTTTCTATCCGCTTGCGCCGCCGCCTTCATCACCGGGGGACCTGTTTGCCGCTGTCCGCACCCATCCGGCCTAGTGCACTCTCTCCGGCTAGACCTAGACCACGCCGAGAGATCCAAGGAATGTGAAAGGTGAAAGGCTGCAACCACTCTGCAGCACAGCACCACCCTCGCCGCCCATCTGCTGGGGTATGGGGGAATAAACAAAGTCATTTACATGGAGTCCCGAGTTGCTCAGCGTATGCGCTGGAAATCAGACCTCGGCGACGACTCCCCCCAGTAGAAGGTCGGTCCGAGTCTTGGTTCCCGCACCCACTCCGAGTCGGTTTGCCTCTTCAAGACTTGCTAGCGATCTGACATGACTCTGTTTTCATATTGTTGTCGTCACAAGACATATTCAGACAATGCCCACGTTCTAGCTCACATAAAATGTCCTCTACAGTCGACCATCAGAGCGTATAATCATCATCATTCGTAGAGTTAAATCTGTAGATCTGTAGCACTGTTTCGAGTGTTCTTTGCAATCAATCATGACATGCCGTTGTCGTTGCCGCTGTCGCTTGCTCGCTCGCATGATAAGTTTCCCCTAATCCAAGTCCCGCTAAAGGCATTTTGGTCTCCAAGAAGCCCGTCAAATGCATGAAACAAAATGTCGTTTGTGCGACCATGGAGAATCAATGCTCAACCACACAAGCCCACCACCAGCTCAAGAGATGTAAACCGGCAAACGGCTACCCAGAAGCTCGCTCTTCGTCGACACCTGCACGTCCTTCTTGTGGAAGTCGTGTAGCATGAGCCAGCAGATCATCCGGAAGACGAGTGTACACCAGATATCCTCGTGGCTGACGTGCTCTTCGCCCAACATGAACAGCGCCACTGGCTCGTCGTCGTCATCCATCGTCTCGGCCGTCCGCGTGCTAAAGTTGGTCTGCTGCCTCTTCTTCAAGCCGCCGAATCCCACCATTTCTCGTCTGTCGGCCGACTCTTGCGACTCCTCGATTACCTTCCTCCGCACCACGCGAAAGTATATCTCCATGAGCTTTTCTTGCTTGAGCTCTGGGGCTGCGGCGTCAATCTCCTCGAATTGACGTTGTTTCTTCGGATCGGTGCCCAGAGACACGTTGCTGCCCGGAGTCTTCTGCGTTGCCTTTTCCGGTTTCTCGTTGAGGCCAGCAAGCACCTCCTGGATGTGACTTCGCAGGACGTCCTGCACCATCTCACGCCGTGCGCTCTCAATTGCAACCTCGGTGTGGCCTTCTGTCACGTCGGTATTCTTCCGGGTTAATGTCGAGTAGGCCCGGGGTAGCACACTGGGCCGGTTGTCCTTGGCCCGCGCCGTGAGAATCTCGTCCATGTCGCCCAGGGCTGCGTGCAATGCATCCATGAGTGGCAGGCTTAGCCAATCACCTTGGTTGGAGGTCGTGATGATGCCTTGGATGTTTTTGGTATGCTTCCGGATCGCTTTGCCAACAATTCTAGGGGACAACTGACCCCGCCTGAGCGTTTCCATCTGTTTAGCGAACGCATGCAGCAGCCGTGGCAACGAAAAGTTCATCGTATCCCATCGGTGGTGGGTCGGGTTGGGAAGCAAACGAAATGCACTCCTCTCGATGTGAAGCGTCCGTCCCAACATGCCTATGATCTCAAATGGGACTGCATCCAATCGGTTAGACAGTGAAGTTCGTATCACATTCCTCGTCACAAAGGCTTACTGGGAAACAGGTGGGACACCTGGGCTGTCGAAGAGTCGGAGAAGTAGTTGACCGTGTTCGTATTGCATCCGATCAAGACCAGCGTCTCGGCGACTTCGTGTCGACTGGCAAAGTTCAAAATGGAGAGGTCTTTGGGCCCGTCGTTTGATAGTTTCAGACGTCGACTGTCCGAGTTTGACTTGTAAATGGTAGGCACGAAGCCGAAGCACAGTTCCTTGGTCTCGTCGACGGGTATGACGCGATTGCTCTCAAAACGGCTCTGGCCATAGACTTGAAAGGTGAACATGATGCCAAGGTCGCTGACTTTCTCCCCCGTGACGGTGTAGCCGTTACCTTCGGCACGGTATCTATCGGTGGTCCTGTTGAATTCAATCCAGTACACGCCGAGCATGGCCAGCATCTCGACGACATGACACCAGGTCGTGGTGGCATACGGCTTCTTGACGTTTGCCGGCATGGTGTCCCAGCTTCTGAGCTTCTTCTGAATGGCAACCGTCAACGTGTACTTGTCACTGACACCTTGGAGTACCTGATCCATTTCCTCTTGAGTCGCGATCTGGGTAGATTCCTTGGAACCCTTCGGGGGCTTGTGGAAGACAGTTTCAAGATACTGTTTCTTCTGCCATTCCCTTGAGTCCTTTTCCATCTGCTGCAGAGCGGATAGAAGCGTAACCCAGGAAGCGCGTTCGTTGTCGGCCGTGTGGACCGATTGCTTGGCCAGTTCTTTTTCGGAGACACCATGAATGATTTTTTGGGGCGGACCCAAGGGGTCGGAACGACTTTCCAGCAAGCTCTTCTCCGAACCGTCAATGAAGATGATGGGCTGGCCTTTGACGGGACCCTTTGTGTTCTTCGGCGGGCATAAGAATATGACGGGGGTTTCGAATTGGACCTCGAAGCGGAACTCGGTAAACTTGAGGATGCGCTTCTTGGACTCTGACCACTTGCCTATGACTTTGCTGCCACAACTGGAGTAACCCGCGGCGGAAGCGTAGTATTGCTGAGCAACCTGGAGGAGAGCGGCAACGAGGGCGACAATTGATATGACCAGAGCGGCAATGGCGACGAGCAGCTCCTTGCCATCGTCGTCGTTGATGTTCTCGTTGATGGCAGCGAGCGTCTTGTTGAACTGTTCCGGGTTCATGCCGTCCATGACCGCAGAGAGCGTTCAGGTGCCGTTGTTGAGGGTTTGATCTGCCGTTGTTTGCCGCTGTTTGCCGTGGCTCGTTATTGGCGATAGGATTGGCCACTATGTGGGCGGTCTGACACGTTCGTTCGTTGGGGTTGAGACGAATGTGTGTGATTATTTGGAAGGCGGTTTGACGTAGATCAACAGAGGACAGCGATGAGACGGCAGACGGACACGGTCAAGGTTGGAGAAGCCATCAAGGGAGATGATGTATTCGTAGCACAGCCAGCTTCCTGGCAGATCGGCAGTTGGATGGAGAGGGAGGGACAGAGATGCAGGAGACAACGATCTAACCTGACGTTTGATGGAAAGCGAGGAGAGGGAAAGAAAAAAAGCAAGGAAGCGGAAAAAAGGATACACAGAAGGAGACGCAGACGAGGCTGTACGATGAGCTAGCGCGCGATAGTGGCACAGCTACCGCCGCGGGTAGCATCCATCCATCCCACTTGGTGAGGCGCTCGCTAAAAGAGAACAACTTCTGAAGCAGGTGCTGCTCTGGCGGCTGGCTTGCTTGCCCCCGTCTCCAACCAACCAACCCCCCCTGCGTCCGCATGGCTCACCCCATGTCTTGCCCATACCGGCTTGTCAGTCGCCAAGTCAGGGCTACAAGTACGGGGCTTTAAACTGCTGTGCAACGGTCAGCTGGATTTCGTCGGCAGCGAAAGGTCCCCCCACTGCGACCGACGTTGGCGCGCGGCGGGCGACGATGGCGATGCAGTCGTGATGCAGATGTGATGGAGGCGAGGCAAGTTGACGTGGAAGAATAAGTATGGCATTCTCTCCATTTTCGGGGCAGTGCTCGAGGCAGACGAAGACTTGGAACTAGGGGCGGGCCGTCGTTCGAACCGGAGGGCGCAAAGGCGCGGAGCGACACCGCATGACGATTCGCCAGTGCCTACGTCTTTTCTCCCACGTTTCCCCGGCACCGCCGACCCAGTTACAGGTGTTCTGCCATTAGTACCCAGCGGCACGAACAAGGTAAGAAAACTGATCCAGGTACCTAGGTACCTGCCTGTGTTGGTACCCTCCAAAAGTATGGATAGGTACCTAAGTAGCCTGGACCAATCCTGCCACCTCCGCCAACGTCGAACAACATCGACCTCATTAAATCAGACGCCCAGCTGAACACCGGCTTTCACGTTGGACCTAATCGACAAGCCTCCAGAGAGCAGTCTACAGTAACAAATTCATCAAGTAGTTATTTTTACTACCCCAAAGCGCCATCTCCCAAGACTGCGCCCTACGTCGTCCATTCATGACTTTAACCCCCGTCGCGTCCATGACCCAATCATGCCAGGTGCTCATCGAACCACGAGACAGCCTGGAGGAAGGCGTTCTCCTTGGCGTACTTTTGGATCTTCTTGCTTAGGTCGCAGCGGACGGCGAAGCCGTGCTCGACGCCCGAGTAGAGGTTGATCTGGTAAGGCTGGCCCGTCTTCTGCAGGATCTCCTCCGACTTGTGGCGCTTCTCAGCGGGGAATATGCTGTCCGTCTCGGCGGCGGCGATGGAGAGCGGGCCGTTGATGGCCGCGAGCTCGTCTTCGTCAACGAAGCTGGGGTGCGCGATATAGCCAACCTTGATGCCGTGCTGGAAGTTGCGCACGAGGTACTTTGCGCCGAAGCAGTAGCCGACGGCGCCGATGTTGGCGAGGCCGAGGTCGTTTTGCATGTACTTGATGGCGTCGATGACGATGGGGTCAACCGACTCCTGTGTGTGTGGGCTCTTGCCGTCGCTGCCCTTGGCAATCCATTCGAGGATATTAAGCCCGGCAGGCATCGGCAACGGAATCTGGTCGCCGCCGAAGAGGTCTACGATCAGCGTCGTGTATCCATTGGCGGCAAACTGGTCGGCCACGAGCTGTGAGTTGGGCCAGATGCCGAAGACGTCGCTGATGAAGAGAATGCCAGCGTTCTTGTGGGCCTTGTCGGCAGGCGCCTCGGCGAGGTATCCCTCATACTTGCCCGCGACGCTGATCTTCTTGCCCTGGGGGGTGCCCCTGCGTTGGAGGAGATACGCGTTAGCAACGCTGGTCGTCGAGACGGAAGGAAGCCACAGAGGTATGAAATGTAGATGATATCAGAAAGTTTCGCGCTTAGGATTCAAGCTTTCCGAAGTGGGGGGAGGGGTCGGATCACTTGGCGGGGTAACTGTTTTGGGTCTTACTCATGCTTGACGCCGACGGTGCAGCACTGTCCGGGAGGGTTGGAGGCCATGTTGTGTGTGTGTGTGTGTGTGTGTATGTATGTGTGCGCGAGCGGTTTGGTGTGTATGAGAATCTAGAAGGGATTCAGGTATGTTGTATAGGTAGGCAGACAAGAGAACTTAGGACTTGAGGCGGGACAGAACAGAGAGGGTCGAGACGAGACGGGGGGGCTTGAGGAGCTTATAGAGTCCGAAGATGGAAGAGACTTCTTAGGAGGGGCGTCATGGATGATAGAGGGGCCCACGGCGGCCCACGCGTCGAGTGAGCGCCGGGGCCGAAGCGTTGTTGACGTGAGATATGACCAAGCGGATGGAGATTTCAATGGGCGAACTGGATCCCTCTTCCTGGATCTTGGCAGGGGGTGTTGGATGGCACTTTGGGTGGACCGATATCTGTTCCCAGTCCCTTTGTACGATGCCATGAATTGGCTTAGTTGAATGAGACTTACGGCTGGTCAGATGTCCAATTACCCGGAAGTAAGCCTGTCTATAGAGTTTGAACTTACTCGGGCACTGGACCTATTCGCCTTGGACGCTCGGGATCCTCGCGTATTCGCACACTAGGCACCACCTCAGGTATCCGTAGAATGTCAATGCTCTATACCCCATATTGCCGAGCTTCCGCGCCTTTCATTTCTTCAGTAAAAGCCGAGGGCCTCGCGTTGTGCGGTGAGCACAGCCTGTGGCAAGTTATAGGCGTTCTAAGACGGAGATGTTCACTTCGCGCTAGGGCCCGAGAAGGCTCCTGACTCAGTCGCTGTGATGCTAGGAAGTTAGAAACTCTTTCTGGAAATGCTTATCCGTTGTTCGTCTAGCACAGGCGTCAACGTCATTTGGGCAGTGCGTCGTTTCTGCAACGGCCCTCGGCGTTAAGAAAGCACGAAGTGGGTGGATGGATGAATGTGCCTGCGATTCCGCAATTGTGTGGAGGATTACCTCATCGCCGGTCTTAATGAGGCAAATCGTGAGGAGAAAAGCGACCAAAAAGCATCCGTGCCGGAGTTAAGGCCTGAAGTCGGGCCATTTTCGGCACCGGTTCTTCTTCAGCGGGCCATGCTTGGGATTAGTCTTCTCGTTGCCCCGACCCGACGGTCCTTGGTTCTCTGGGTTTTCCTCGAGGACCATTGCTCGTTTTCGCGTTTGCTTAGTCAGTTTATGCACTCACTTCCGCCTCTGTACAGAGTGCTATAGTAGAATATTCACCTGTGCGATCTGTCCAATAATGTCCCAGTGTGTCTTTGGGTCGCTGTGTCTCAGTGCCCCGTGCGGCCATGCCACGAGGGCGGCAGTCATCGCACGGCCCAGCCCTGTACGTCACTTGTCACGTTCTTCGAGACCAATTCTGCCATTCAGATCCAAGATAGCGTCTCCACAGCAGTTCATCCCCCGCCCCAGCATGCCCGCTTCTGGCCTTGCAGCTTTTGACTGGCCTTACTGGCACACTGCTCACTAGCACACTGGCAACTGCGCTGTGCCGCTAGGTATTCCCCGTCCGGCCACCAATCCAAATCGTTCCTGGAGATCAACGACTCGGCACGCCGCACGCCTCCGGCAGCACCACTTCCCCCACGCGACCTGAAGAACTGCAGACTGCAAGCCTGATTGCTTGAACCACTCGGCACGTCAATTCGCATCCTCGCCCTCGCCCTACACCAAATTCCTCCTTTCATTCTGCCGACGACGACGTCCACCGAGCCGCCCGAGCCCATGCGAATGGCGCCGGCATCTTTGCTTCAACAAAGACAGTCAAGGGCTTGGGAATGGCAGAGAGCCAACGCAGCGACGATCGAGGGGCCGACGACAACCATGGAGCTTCTGGAAACCAGGCCGCCGTGCCTTCTGAGCCGGTCGAGGCCTTCCCGCCCATGCCTACATTCATTCTCGAGGGCAGCACCGCCTATGACCACGATGGTGGTCCGCTAAGTCAAGACACCAAGACCGACATAAAGGTCTCGCACATTCCCCTCCCTCCGCTGCCCAGCGCCTCCGCGAGCGCGCCCCCTACTTCCACTCTCCCTACCATACCCGGCGGCCACTCCGATGAGGACCAATCCTCCGATGTCTCTTCGACCCATAGCAAGCCTGAAAAGCAGGACTCGTCCAACTCGTCGTCCATATCCGAGCCTGCGACCGCCGCCGAGAAGCACGAGGCCGAGAGCAACGAGGGCGTGGCCCCCAAGACCAGGGTTAGGGCCGGGTCGAGCTCCGCATCCATGAGGAAGAACCAGAGTCATGATAACGTTAGGAGGCTGTCGGTCGCGGGAATGCAGCAGCTCACGGCTCCTGAGGCTCTCCCTGTCGCCATTGTTCCCGACCAAGCCTCTTCTGCCGAGCGGGATCAACGAGCGCGCTCGGCCATCGCAGACCAGCTGCAAGCCATCCGCCAGTCGATACTCAGTCAGCCGGCTTCTCTGCGACCCAACGGCTCCGTGACGGATGGTGCAAACAGCTCCCGGCAAGACGAGCCTCGGAGACCAGTCTCCGCCAGAACCCTCTCGACGCCTCCGACAACACGGCGCCAGTCGCAGTCGCAGGCCACCTCGCCCCGCCGTAATTCCTTCTACACCGTTGCTCGGCCACCGCCGCTGAATCTTGACGCGACCAGCCATTTCAACGCCGTCAACCTGCAACCACCGACCCAGAACAAACCGCCCCAGATCCACGTGCCACCACCATCGACAAAGTCGCTCAGAAATGATCCTATCCCGCCCTCACCTCTCCCTCCCTCGATACCCCTCCCGCCCATGTCTATACCGACCCATCTCCAGCTGGAACTTGCCGCCCAACGTCCGAGCCCTTTGTACATCCACCACTCGCATACGAACGATATTCCATACGAGTCTTACGTGGTGAAATGGGAAAGGCTGAAGAATGTTCTGCTTCTCCCGTCGTTTCTCGAGAGGACTCTTTATTTTGGAGCCCTTGCTTGTCTCGACGCCTGGCTGTACAACTTCACCATTCTGCCCATGAGATTCTGCATTGCCCTTGGCGTCCTTTTCAAGTGGTGGGGCTACATGGCCTTGAAGGAGGCGCGGTGGATGATTGGCTTTGTCTGGTACGGAATGGGTAGAGTTTGGGCCAGGGCTCGTCGACCGAGGGCGAAGGCTGTTTCGTCGGCCCGGCAAGAAGCCGCTCATCATCTTGCCAGCCGCGATAGCAGTCGAAGCCGACCGGCCGAGCGGAGACCATCCATCCCCGCCCTGGATCTCCGATCGCCTGATGGTGCCCCGACGCTTCATTCGGATTCGGATTCCAAGGCAAATGGCCATAGGGTCACCGAACACGAGGTCAAGGGTAACGGCAACGGACACATAACCCACAAGCTGAATGCGTCTGCTGGCCATCATCCCTCACATGGTCCAGGTCATAGGACGCACCGGCACCGTAGGACGAAATCGATACCGTCGAATCTGTCTTCCTTCCACAAGGCGGACCTGTTGCAGGGTGCTGTCATCATCTGTAGCTCCATGTTCCTGATGAAGCTTGACGCCAGCCGGATGTACCACTTTATCCGGGCTCAGGACGGCATCAAGCTCTACGTAATATACAACGTCCTTGAGGTAGGCCGACTCCCTGTCAGACTGTTGTGGTGACGTCCACTAACTCATTTCCTCAGGTTGGCGATCGTCTTTTGTCGGCCCTTGGGCAGGACATCTTCGAGTGCCTCTTCAGCTCGGAGACACTGTCAAGAAACAGCTCCGGCCGTTCCAAAGTGCTCCTGCCCTTAGGCATGTTTGTCCTCGCCCTCATCTACAACGTAACCCATTCGGTTGCGTTGTATTACCAGGTCATCACGCTCAATGTGGCCGTCAACTCGTACTCGAATGCCCTTTTGACTCTGATGATCTCAAACCAATTTGTTGAGATCAAGAGCACCGTCTTCAAGCGCTTTGAAAAGGATAACCTGTTCCAGCTGACGTGTGCGGACATTGTCGAGCGCTTCCAGCTGTGGATCATGCTGTTCATCATCGGTATGCGCAACATCGTGGAAGTCGGTGGCCTCTCCGTCCCCGGGGCCGGATCGGAGAACGGTGACCTGGGAGGCTCGGGTGCCATGCCGCTTCACAGCCCATCCATACTACCATTCAGCTTCACGATCCTCCCATCCTGGGTTTGGTCCGGCGAGGTCCTCTCCCCGTTTCTCATTGTCATTGGCAGCGAGATGTTGGTAGACACCATCAAGCACGCCTACGTGAACAAGTTCAACAACATCAAGCCGACATTTTACAGCCGTATTCTGGACATCCTGTGTAAGGACTACTACACCAACGTAAGTTTCTCCCTTCTGGAGCCCCTCGGAAACTTCCCAGAAGTGTGTTCTTGGCAGCTGATGACCTCTGCAGGCCTTTGTGTCGCCTTCGCTGACGCGACGGCTTGGCCTGGCTGTCATCCCGTTGTCGTGCTTGTTTATCCGAGCTTCGGTCCAAACTTACCACATGTTCTTGTCAACGCGAATTCCTACACCTATCCCGGAGTCCACTCAAACATCCTTGTCCGTCGAGTCCGCAACCCCGTCATCTCCGGTGATGGTTGCAGCTCTCGACCGTCTCGACACGCTGCTACGGGACGCCCTGGGACGGGCTGTTTACGGCTACCCATACGGGGAACCCAGTATGCAGAGCAGGGCCTGGTGGACGTGGACCAGCGACGACGTCATCGCGGCAGTGACAATGATTGTTGTTTTCTTCATCGCCTTCCTGGTGCTGCTCATCATCAAATTACTTCTTGGCATGGTCCTCCTGCGGTATGCACGAAACCGGTACGCTCAGATGAAGCGCAAGGAGCATCTGGTGGCGACAGGTCAAGAGGAGAGGCAGGTATACGATGCCAAGGGCAAGAGGGTCGGCGGCTACAGCCAGATCGAGATCACCGAGGACCGGCGGAGGTGGATACACGCCGACGAGAAGGAAGGGCTCAAGGGCGGCAAAGGACGGTTTCCGAAGCCGGAAAAGCCGCCAGAAGGGGAATACATGGGAGTCCAGCGGTACGAAATGGTTACCAAGAACATTTGGTGATGGCGTCCTAGGGTTTAGCATCACTTACGTAGCATTGCATAGCCAGGCATCTCAGGCGGGCCTGCAACGTATTTTGTTTTCTTTATCTCCAAGTACCCTTACCTACCGATATGACTTACCTACCTGCCTACCTACGTAAGGTAGGTGAGGTAGTCCCCTAAAACAGGTAGGTCTTCTGGCTGCCGGTGCGAGTGATGCATCTGGAAAGCAAGCAGGGAGGGAATGCCTCCGCGTTGCACCTGTTGTTCGAGTCTTGCCCACCACTTGCGCCTCCCCAATCATGACTGTGGCGAACTCCACCATTCCATCGCCAACTTACATCTCATTCGACTCACTATTTTCTCTCGCCCGGTTCATCCTCCATCTAACTTCACGCGCTTAGTATCCCGGTCGTTAGACAAGCTACCAATATTCCTTTCGGGTCCCCATCGCTTTAGTAGTCACATAGATCATTCTTTTGCACTCCGTCATCTATTCAGCGTCAATCGCCGCGAACATCCCCAAAAAGCATCCGAACACGACACAACAGGCTAAGAATCATGTCGCTGCCGCCGCCGCTGACGGATCTGGAGCTTCTCGCGAGAGCCCGAGGCTTGTCCAACGGCATCCCCCCCAACGAGCGCGAGGTGCGGTTGTTGGCCTCGGAGCTTTCTGTCTGCCGCAACATTCTGGATAAGCTGGTCGAAGAGAGCTCGTGCAGCATATGCTACCGGCCGTTAAGGAGCATGCACGTGATCGAATGTGGACACAGCTTTTGCACGGAGGTAAGCTGTCCAGACCCGTGGTTCAGAAACACTCGCAAAAAAGGGGGCAAGGATGGAATGGACGGAGAGTCAGGGCGAAATTTGTATTTGGGACTGACTGGCTCTGAACGCTTTAGTGCATCCGCAACGAGTTCAAGGAGAATGGAATGAGCCACGATATCCATGTTCACGCTTTCTGCCCGGCCTGCCGCCTCGCCATTGCGCTCGAACTAAACGAGGACAAAAAGCTCCACGTTCCTGATCACATCATGGTATGCGTGTGCCGGCGAAGAGACAACGATTAAGGAAGTTTGAAGCTGATATTGGGCGCGCTAGGCAAATGACCAATTACCCTATCTCCGACTCTGGGCGAAGCTCAGACGAGTGACGGACGAGGTGTATTCTGCCCATGGCATTCCAATTCCCGAGACGGCATACTCGTGGCGTCGTCAGGACGTCGAGACCCATTACAAAACACGTGCCGAGGAGGAAGCCGAGGACAACAAAGTGTGGGTGAACACCGGCGAAGCGGGAGAGAACGGAGATCAAGAGAACTTCGATGATCAAGAGAACGTCAATGATCAAGAGGGCGAGGGTAATTTTGAGGAGGAAACGCAGAATCCAACTGTGCGGGCGTTGGAAGCATTCATCGCCTTGGCGACTGCCACCGTGCCATCACCACAGCGTGGCTCGTACAACACATACATGGACCCGCCCTACTTCCCCAGTGCTTTAGGTCCTGGGCCCGATCAACCCGTCCTCCACGATGTTACGCATGCGTCAACTATCAATCATCATCCCCCGGAGACCGACGAGGTGGCGCCTGGCGAGGGCAGTACGGAGTGATAATAGGCTGGGTGGATCGGGTGTGTTTATGCAGTTTCAGAAAACATCGTCTAAGCAGAGCCAAAAGTAGGTTCAAGTAGCGGGACGGCGGCTGTCGAACTTGCAGAAGCGGTAGTGTTTATCCCGTTGGCCAGGACTGTCGAGTATCATTATTCCAGCGGTTCTTTTACATTACATTGTTCGTCAGCTAGCTAATGCAAGAGGTTAATACTCAGCATGAAGCGCTGCTTCGCGGTGCTATGCTGTTATTGCTCTTGCGTCTAAGGTCATGCAAGCTTCGACGAACAGGGGGGAAACAGAAGCAGGCACAAATGGGCGGCGACTGGAATGTAAGTGCATGTCTGACTTGGCGGAATGACGGACGGGACGGACGGACGGACGGACGGCAGTTAGTTCTCGATCAAACACTTCTGGGTTTTCGGTAATTCTATGGAACATTCCAGTGAAGGAGATAAAGAAAGTGGCACACGCGCGGTCGTTTGTGACGACCTCCTTGACTGAGTCGGTGCAGGTTTCACTCTCAGATAATGGGCAACCGCTAGCATGCTCTCGAGTCAATGATCATCTGCCTCAATATTGACGAATTGGCCTTGTAAGTTAGCGAGACTGCGTGGTGCGTTGGGTACCTGAGCTCCTGGGTCTTGAACCCCGGTGAAGAACCCCTGGCTAGAACATGATGGACCTAGGGACCAGTGGGTTTTGGCTGGTAGCGACATCACCAGGGAGTTTAGAGTTTCCTAGGGGAATTCGGTTGACCCAAAGCCCCTCTCTCAGGAATGAATGAAGTTGTAGGCCATAGGGGTTGTAAGCGGATGTGGTCGACTGGCCCTTTGGCACCCTGCACGTAGGTCCCTGACTCTCCTGGGGGGTGACAATTCAACCACATTACTGTGAACAGCCTCCGGCTGTTTCTGGTGCCCTTTAGCTGGCCTTATGAAAAATGCTCAAGGACTGACTCTACGGCGCGGGTCTGAGAGTGTATCGTACCTGCTTAGAGAAAAAACGTCGTGGCAGCGCTTCGGCTCAAAGCGTCGGGGCCGCTTCAGGGGCAGCGGTTCAAAGCTGCCGCCGGCCTACGCCAGTGGAAGGAAGCCTGTGAAACGAAGCATGAACAGTGATGAAAGCAGCAAGTGAGGCTTACACGCTGCTCAGGTAGCCCCAGACAGGCGATTTCCGAGTCCAAGCCGGCACTACTGATGCCTGGGAAGAGTCACTCTGGCATACGCCCCCCCGTTCAAGTTGCGGATTCCAGCGACGGAACGTGCTGAACATAGCCAGCCTTCTTCCCAGCACTGATACATCTACCTACTGGAATGCTTCTATCTGTGGAAAGAAGGTGCTGGCGGAAAAGGTGTCTTCCCCCTACGGACTTGAGCCTCTGGCGGAAAGGGGCTCCCCCTGAGTCCCTGAAGATACTGTTCACTTCCCTCTACACTTGCCAATTGTATCCATAGTTATCGCAAGGGAGAAACACGTTCCTTCAATTTCATCATGATGAAGCTGGACACTGAGGCAGCGGAAGTCACGATGCTTCATCATACCCTGCTTGCCTTCCCTCGCCTTGCCGTCTTTCTGGCTTTGGCACGCCAGCAGTAAACATGACTGGCTTCCCATCTGCCACCTCGTCAGTACAACCCTCGACGACACAACAACATTTGTATTCTTCATCTTCCAGGCCGCAGCCATTCTCAACCATCACAACCGGGCCTGTCCATCGGACGTCATCTTCACGAACCCGCTACACCATCTCCTCTCCTTTTCACAATTTGGCCCAATACTTTCCCCTCGCAGACTGCATTTGGCGCGCAGCGCCCAAAGACGCGCGAGAAGTCGTCTCTCGCAACCCAAAGTCGTTGGGATAGCAAGGCCAGCCGGAGAATGGCAGCCCCGAATGAAGCCAGCAGCCCCCCCACCGCCGCTGAACCGAGGACGCCAACATCGACTCCGCAGTCCCCTGGTACCGTGACTCCTGCCCACCAATGCAGGATCTGCCGTGCGTCCTTCTGTCAACCTCTGGGATGTGGCCATGTCTACTGCAACGAGGTGCGTGCTGCTACCGCGTTCTCACCTATTGGCGAACTGTTCGCGAAAGAACTGGGTGGTGGTGGTGCATACTGACTTTCCTTTGGTTAGTGTCTCGGCCCTCGACACAACGCCGCGCCTGGCAAGGCGGGCTGCCCCGAGTGCGATCGCAATAATCCAACGCCTCCAAGGACCGTGACGCCTGTGAGACTCTGATCCCGCTGCTCTTTCGTGCGCATCACTGGGTATCATGACCGTGGCTGATCATAGTGCTTGCCCTCTAGGAGCCCAAGGCCGAGTCCGAATGCGACCACCGCAGGGTGCGAACTGTCAGGCAGATCCAACACACCCATGGGATGGTAAAGGTGTTGTTTCTTCTCAACCTACTCTCCTTGGCCTTCTTGATCGCAATAGGCATCGTCTTCGCCGTAATAGTCGGCCGCTTAGTTGCTACCGGCTCTTCCTTGGCAGAACAAATTCAGATGGGGCCCGTGGGAAACAACCCTCTGTCGCCGGCTAAGCACTGGTGATGGGGGCACTCGGACGTCGTTGATTATAATTAACAGTAGCTTTAGCATAACCTCCGTTTAATACAACTTTCGGCTCGGCACTCTGCGGGATTCACTATCGATACTTTCTCCCCTCACTGAGCGCCTCGTTCATAATGACACTATGTACTTCACGCAACCCAGTGTTCAAGCCTGTTCCAGGTGTGCTTGTGACAACTGAATCCTTGCTGTCTTCACAATACACGTTATCATCTACACATTGGACGGATACAGAGAACCAACTGCGCCTCAACCCGCTCCCGGAGCGGTAGTACAACGCCCGAATCCCAGAATCACGCGTACACCATCAGTCACTACAACATACAAGACCACCTACCGAAGGCCGGCGCCGTCGCCTCTAGAGACCCGTTCCCAAAACCGCCTGAGACGCCAGACCCTCCCGACACCCTTGCTCTCCTCCCACTTCTTGATGCCTTCCTCCCGCTGGCGGACCTCGCCCTTCCATACGCCCTCAACCCACTTCCTCAGGCCGTCCTTGACCTTCTCCTTCTCGATGGCCCGCCGCTTAGCAACGAGGGCGGGCGCAACTTGCACCATGCTCATGCCGGGCACGCACTCGGGTGGCAGGACGGCCCGCTCAACGAGGGCTTCAGCCGAAGGCCGAGTAGCAAGGCGGCGGGACAGTCGGATCGAGACCAGCGAGCGGGCCAGCCGGCGCGAGACGACCGACGTGTGAGTCAGAAAAATGGAGCGAGCGATGAGCTCCGCCAGAGAAGGGCGTGAAGGGGAGGACAGCAGCGGCGGCAGAATGGCGCGCGTGTGACGGAGCCGATAGTGATGGAGAATTGGCGAGAGGGACAGGTGGCGCAGGTGATGATTGGTCTGTGCCATCAGCAGAGTTCAGCAACGACGGAGTCAATAGGTCAATGGGTCTCGAACGGGGCAACGAACGTGGGTGGGATCGGGCGTGTGAGGCACGAGGGAGGCACGAGGGAGGCAGTGTGTGTCAAGGCAAAACAAAGGATCGGTCGATTGTGGAGTAGATAGAGTCACTGGGGATGTGGGAAACGCCTACCCTCGAAGTGGACAACAGGTCACTGACATCCAGATAGCCGAGGATGTGCAGCATGATCTCGTTTGGGAGTTCAGAGATGGCACCCGCGGATTGGTACGGCGGTCGAAACAGCGTCAGACAAGACGATGGAGAGGAGGCCTCGGGGGCCCAGTGCTGCTCGGCACGGGCTCCATCGTCTGCTTGGAAACCTGGTCGGGCATCAGCGACCGCCACGTACGTGGAATCGAGCTGCGCGTGATGGGCATGGCCAGGGCCGTGATCGCCGGCGGATACAGAAACTGCGGGAGACGATGAACGTGATGGAGCAAGCTGGCGGGTCGGGGGGAAGAGACGGCCCCAGGCCATCTCGTCGTGCATTTCGTCCATGACTGACTCAATCGCCTGCAAACGACGAGGCGGCGAGAATCAGAGCGAGCGAAACTCCGCCCCGTGAAGCTCAAATACAGCGGCAATGCGGCGATGTGGAGTTGCGCAAAACGTCGTCGTGGTCGTGGTCGCTATCGTCGTCCCAGCAAGTGTCGATCGCTTTCCGCAACTGTGGAGGGTTCTTCGGAGCCCGATCCGGTGACTGGCTGGCGCCAAGCACAGGGTTGCGTAACCAGGGAAGGAGGGTAGACAGCGCGCAAAAGAGCGGCTCAGGCGCAGCCGACTACAAGAAATGTCGCGTGAGGACGAACAAGTTGCGCCGAGGACGTGACGAGGGGACGATCAGAGTGCCGCGCGGGTCCCTGTGAAACAGGGCGCCTCGCGTGAAGACGTGTTTGCGCGCGCGTGCCGAGAAGGTGACCGACTGGCCTTTCGAGACCCGACCGGCGACCGGCAGGAGAAACGCCTCGAGACGGCGGCACGGGCGGATAAGCGGCGTCGGTCAAAGCGAAAATCGACTGCGGGACCGAACCAAAAGCGGCATGGGAAATGGTAAGAGGCAGTGGTCTGGTGGGATGATGACGGGATGACGCCGCCAGGCAGTGCCTTATGCGAGGCCGACCATTGAAGGGAGAATCATGAGGCGATGCTCGAATGTCGAGGCGCAAAGAGAGGCGAGAAAGACCAAGGTAATGCCGGGCACTGGGACGGAATCCAAGGCCAGGAATGCGAGCAAGAGTGATGAAGAGGCGTGCGTGGAGTAGTGGTAACGATGTCGAGGCCGTCAAACGCAGCAGAAAGGGATGGCTTGAACGGTGAATGTTGCTTGTTTCCCTAAGCTCGCATATGCCTTTCATCCGGGGGCTAAGAAAGAGGCGTGACGATGTGGGGGGGGTTGGGTGCCTGCCTGGACTTGGTGAGGAGATGCATTACACCAGCTTGCGCCTCCGTCGTTCCAGCCTGCGGGGCCCACAAAGGTCAAGTGTCGTTCCAGCCTGCGTCACACAGCCATGGAAGGATCAGGGACAGGGGTAGAAGCGGAGTCACAGTGCGCAAGAGGAGGCCGCTTGTCACAGTGGACACTGTAGATGAAATGAAGTGGAGCTATCAGTACGTACCTCCTGTATCTTCAAACGCCGTCTTTGGGGGAAAGAAGCGGTTCTCGTACAGAAGGCGTGTATGTGCACTTGTTGCGATTCATATATCATCGCTCTCTGAAGTCGAAAAATTAGGCAAGGTCATGTTGATAGGGAGTTGATCTTGTAGGGTCGACACAGCGGAAAACGCCTCCTGGGTTGAAATTGGAAAACGGCGCCGACGGACGACGGAAACCCCTACCGTCGCCACCTCGTGTTTGTCAATCGATAGTCTGGATGATGGAAACCTTGATGCAACTCCAGATGCTGAACACATAATATCATGCCCGGCATACATCATTGGCTCGTTTGTCTTTAAGAACTCGGCGCAGAATACGCGTAGCCTAAGGCAGAAGACACATGTGCCGCAGACGGAAGTACCTAGGTAGGTAGGATAGGTAGTGTAAGGCAGGTAAATCTTGAAATCTACCTACCTTGGGTATGTAGGTATTGGGATACTTGTTCGGTGTGCCTTCTCGCTTTGGTTTCTCCTTCTCAGCAGGTAAGGTGGTGGTGCCTGCTGCTGCACCACCTTGTCTACCTTCCTTGTCTCGATTGTTGAGGGCGTGGCTCTAGCAGCAGATCTCGCCGAGGCGGGGCGGTGATGGGGGATCCTCCGTAGGACCCGCTTTTCAGGTAGCTCCCATCGGTCCGGCCCTGAGCTCAACTGCGACTTCCAACGTCCTAATAATATCCCTTTCACATCTTCAAGCCACAAACGGCCACCATCGCCATGGCTTCCTTATCCTGCCTTACTCCTATCTTGGACTGTCTACCTGTCGTCAAGCTCAGATGCGATGGTTCGCGTCACGATACGAAACATGCCTCTCTCATATGGTCCGTTGGCCGACATCTGAACAAGCCCTCGCCCTTGACGCGGATGTGGCCCCTCAAGAGACCGTCCATTGCTTGGCCACTTCTGTAGCCTGCTCGACCACGAAGCATCCAAGAAACCGAAGCCTTCCCCCTTCCTGCCTACCAAAGTACTCCCCTAGACTGAGCAATTGGGCTTCTCGATCGACTGACGTTTATTACAAGCCGCTGTCTAAAGAACCTTGACCCCGGCTGCTTCAACATGCTCTCCACTTAGCTGTCACAACGCTGGCAGCTCACGTCGCGCTCCTATCATCATGCAGCAGCCAGAATCTCTCGTCCCAGCTACTTCCATGAAACCTCCATGACACTTCCATTACCTCTGGCCATGTTTCCGCGTCCCACCGGCTGCTATGCGCGCGCATCGGCAATAGGCAGCGCAGGATACGGTCCACCCGTTCTAGCCATTGTTGCGTCCCGATGAATACCAAAACGCGTCACAGCGAGTGCGCGAAGACTCTCGGCTTGCTAACGTGTCATCAAACCAAGCGGATCGCAGATCCCTGCGAAGACGAGACTGCACCCGCTATCCGATTTACATCCATCTTCCGTTGCATCAGCCAGAACTATTGGTGCGTCGAACGGCATTGAACGCAAGGTCGCACGACATGGCGAGCCATGCAAACATTGATATTGGGCATAGAACACAATCCATACCACTCTCTTGGGCAGGATACGAACACCAGATTCTGCCACCGGCCGTCTGACCCGTCGGCCTCGCCGCCGTTCCTGTACCCAGTTACCCGCCTTCATCTTAGTACCGCACCGCATGTTGTCAAACTATCTCGACTTCTGTCGTGATTTCGACCCACCTTCGAACTGACATCGCCCTCTCCCGTTCTGGCTTCCATCCCCAATGCCTAATCCGCCGGGTTTCAAGGTTGATGTCACGGTTGCTAGAGTCGGTACAGCTGGAGGTGACAACTATATGCAGGTTTCCACACCGGTATGATCTCCGGACAAGGGACATGACGCAGCTCAGTTTAGCTGCTCCACCCAAAGTGTGTTCTGGTTGTCTACATGTCTAGACCCTACCGTCTCGTGGCCTCCACGAGTGGCGTGCTGACGTGCGTTTCCGCTGTCCGTCATTGGTGTTTTATTCAGCTCTTTTTTGCTTTTGGGTCCAACCATATCCCAGAGAAAGACGAGTCGCTTCTTCAACACATGATTCGCAATATTCCAAGAACCTGGGTGACCTGCGAACGCTTCCTGGAAGTCCAGGGTGTCTGTTGGTCTTAAATTCTTGCAGACTACGTTTGCCGAGTGGCAACATCGGAGTTGCTGATGATAGGCAAACGCCCGAAAGGGCTACACAGAGTGCTTCCATTGCCACCTCGCTCCATGTCCAGGATTATTTTCGTCTTTCACTCTACTCTAATCAAGGCCGTGCTCAGCATATCGCCCACGGCCGACGGGCCGTTCCGCTTGCCCATCAGTTCCAAGTCGAGTGTCACGGGCAAGCACCTGGCCAGATGGAAGGCGACCTCACCGACGGCGGATCACTCGGCCGCACAACGATACCAGGCCGCGACAATGGCCTCATTCACACCCACCACGGTCCCCAAGGAGACCCTCAGGTACCCCGCTGGCCACAGTGTCGCCTAAGTCACATAGGTTGCACTGCCGGCCATTTCAGTTATTCTATTTAGGCAGTCAACAATGACCGTGTCGAAGGGAAGGGGGCACCTGCAGATGTTGGATTTGGGGCCATTGATGTCCACAAACGCAAGCCTTTCCAGAAACGGTCCCCAAGCTGACAGCGCATCGATGGCCCACACAGGGTGTTCCCTATTTGTAATCCCTGAACAGCAAATAAAGGGTGGCGTTGGTACTGAGGGAGGTATTTCCAAGACCGCTTGACCCCCCCCCCCGTTGTTCATGTCACCCCATGTGCTAAGCTCGTATTGAAGCAGTCTCTTCCAAAATCTCTGGTTCGATGTAGACCTGCTAGGTGAACCTGAGCCTGATATGTGTTGAGCCTGACTGCCACAACTTCCAGGCTTTGTTCTTCTCCTGGCCGGACCAAACTCTTGCATGCCATTGCCCGATCACTAGAGTCATATCTCGTTGGCTTTCAGTGCCTGCAGAACTATTACCTGGCCACACTGCATGCGATGTTAACCAACAGGAGAAGTGATGGTCCATTATTAGAATAAAAACCACAACTGTTGCTAAGTGAGCTGTGGACAGAGATGAGAGAGCGTATGTGAAAGAGAGAGAGAAAGAGCGCAATCTAGTCAGTGGCGTATCACCGGGGAGCATCTTCCGGTAATTTTGACAAGCCACATGTCACCCACTCAGAGGTTCGTAGTAAAGGGCGGGTGTGAAGCGCAATCCTGCATCCTTGATCGGCGAACCAGGTACACTGCCAGTCAACCCAGGGCCGAAGGGAGTGAGCGTACGAAGACCTTCGTCAGGAGATACTTTCAACAGGGCTCTTGTCTAGGCGCATGCACCTCAGTCGGGGATCAAACGTGGACCATACGCAATGCAAGGTGGAACACCGGCCATGGCCAGCGGCCGGCCGCCACGTTGTCCTGCTGAGGACTCGAACCAACGACCGAAGACTTTGTTATTACTGTTCTCGGCTCTTTCATCTTTCTTGCCTGCCGTGAGTTACGGCACTCCAGCGATGGAACCAATGGGTCGTCCACATCGGGGTAGGTGGAAGGATACATGTGAGGGGCTAGAGCTGCGGAAATTCTTAGGTACCAAGACAGTTCAGAGAGATTTGCAATAGGCCGCATGTCCCATCGTGCCCCCAGCCCATGGAGGCGACGTGGACACCACCGCTGTAAGGCAAAGACAAGAAGAACAGCCGTTCCCTCCAGGGAAGCAGCCCATGCAAGACAAGGGTGTCCGGGGTGGCCGATAATTCGTCAATGGAAGTCGATTGACTCAAGAAGCGGGTTTCCGGCTTTGGCAGGTCTAGTTCAATGTGACAAGGCTCTTTCTTTTTTGATGTACTGAGATCGATGTCGCCTGCATGTTGAGTTGGCCTCGTCCTGGTCTCTACATCTTCATGCCCAAGTGGCTACAAAGATTCCGAGGTCTCAATGCGGCTATTCTTCCTTGAAGATTGTGCCTCGCCTAACCTTGTGGAGGCCCATCCCACAGCCCGAAAAATCGATTCCGTTTCGTCTCCAGTAGACCGAAGATGGCGGAAGAAGAATGATGGAAAGGTGGCGGCCGATTAGGACGGGCATGTCAACCTTGCAGCCATGCCACTTGAATGACGTTCCATTCTATGCAGCCGGTCATGGTTTGAGACGGTCTCATGAAGCGGCCCTCGGTCAACTCTGATGGCTTGCGGTTCTAGCTGTCTTGGACATAGCTTCGTCGTGGTGTCTCAGTCGTATGGCAAGTAGTGTGGGGGAACAATGCCGCACCGACCCAGCCTGGACTCTTCAATGGTTCATGCCGACTCCAACGTTCTATGCCCACTCTTGCCAAGACCGAGTTTCTCCTGGGTAAGAATATCCCTGAAACTCGGCCCCCACCACGGTCTGACTGTTGTCTCGTGCAAGATGGGCTTCGGTGATGGTCAGGAGTCCAAATAAAGTAAGGAGAAACAAAACCAAGGAGGCCGGGACAAGGAAGGGGGCCCGGGGGGTGAATGTACTGTGTGTGGAAGAGAGGTTCCACAGCGGCCGCACGCAACGCGGGCAAGAAACAACAGCCTTGCCTTTCGAGTGGGAGGCTAAAGCCGTTACCCCCAAGGCTCCCTGCAGGTTCTAGCCCGCAACGGGACCGTCGAGGAAGAGAGAGAGGAAGCACCAGGGTTGCGTTCAGGGTTGTTCCTGGGAGACGACAACTGCAAGTCTTCTGCAATAACCCACATTTGCACATCACATCCTAGATGAGATGTCCGTTGGGAAGTGGAACGATGTCGTTCGCCTTGCGTATCTTTGATATAGTGGCCAGACTTGTGCCTCGACGTTGCAGGGGGGGGGGATTGTAAGAATTTGGGAAAAGCAAAAATATTACGTAGGACGTGTGAAAATGCGACTGCAAAATAGACGAACTGCAACTTGCGAGGCTCAGGGGTTGGCCGGCTACCGGCTCAAAACTTTGAGGGGAAAGATGCCCGATAAGCAGAAAGTTAAGGGGAAAAGAGAACATGTCACCTACCAAGATGAATCGTTTCCTGATTTTGACAGGTACAGTCCGAACGGCTTCTGCCAACCACACCCACCCACACCAACCTTCCATATTTGTACTCTTTTGTTTGTTCTTCCCTCTCCCAAGTAAGACTAGACCAAAAAGGCCTTGCATATTGCCCATGGTTCCCCCTGGCATCGAACCTTTTCTATGCCATGATGCTCGAGAGTGGAGAATTCTAACGACGAACATGGCCCCCAGGAAGGGCTGTCTCGAGGTTCCGACAGACGTGGCAAGCAGACGTCCTCCGATGACCGCTAGCCTCAGCTTCGAGATGCGGGATGGTGGATGGCAGGCCTGATATGCGGTCCGGACCTGTCTTGTCCACGGAGGACCTCAGACGATGAGCTCGGCGATGAAGCTCGACTGACCAAATAGCACAAGTTTGAAAAGATTAGCCACGAAATTTGCCACCAGCTCCTCGATTCAAGTGTACAAATTCCATTTTCTCTCCGAGTTATTCATGTCTTCTGCGACGACATGGGCCGTCTTGTTTGGCGAGCGAGAGGGCCGTGTAAGTGGAGTTGGCCAACTGAATCTGGCTACCTCTCGAATCAGGAACGGGTCCAATACACAATCAGTTGTGAGACGTATAATGTATGAAAATTGCGCATCCATGTGTTTGTTTAGTGAAAGGTGCGGTGCGGTGCGATGCGGTGCATTGTAGTCGAAGTGTGCATGGAGGTATCGTGACAACATATCGCGCGGGTCTAGGCTAACGACTTCGATATTTTTTGGCAAAGTTGCGTTAGCCATAATGTCCCCTAGCACACTAGAGCAGGATGCACCCAAATCGATGATATCCTGCATGGCAGAACAACAACGGGCCAAGGCCAGGAGTTGGTGCCGAGGCCACAAATAACTGCAGCGAGATCGAAATCATAACAAGAAACCACAAAAACTAGGTGAAAGCCAGACCAAAACGAAACGGTTCATCTTACCCTTGAGAGAGCCGGGCCGGTGATTCAAACATAGAAAACAGCGCACCCCCCATTACCCACACCCCAAGCCGGGTCAGCAAAAAGAGACCACCACCACTGCTGCCCAACCGCTTTTGCCCAGGGAAGGGTTTGGCAAAAAAAAAAAAAAAAAAAAAAACTCCCCAAGAAAGACTTCTCGATCGCGGTTGCGAACGACAACTTCCTGTTCCTCCTGCCGGAACGGGCTGCCAGACCACACACCACTGCCACTTTCTGCTTCTCGGCGGCCGTTTCTCTGCGAACAACAAAGTACCTACAACAGGTCTCTTTATTTCGTACTGGTCCGTTTCTCGTTTTCTGCCATTGTTACTTCTTGTTTTCTTCACACGCCCCTCCTTCTTTCTTGTCGTTCATCCGACGCGCATACATATACACACATACACATCGTCACCCCCATGACAACAAGCTACAGCAAACCCCCTCCAAGCCGAAAAAGAAAGAGCTACCCCTGGAAAGGAGGGGCCGTTGACAACAAGTGACAAGAGACGCTACTGTGTACAGCATGGTATTGCATATCGTAGAGGGGTAAGAAGAGGGAGGGAGGGAGGGAGGGGAGGGGGGCTCAACATGGAAGAATAGAACGAAAGAAAAGTCCAGAGACAGGTTTGGAAAAGCATAGATAAAAGATGGCCAACAAACCTCTGTCCTGGGCTTCAGGTCCAGCACGATCATTAAAAAAAAAGAAAACCTAGCATCAGTGACTTCATATCACACCCGAGACCCCCGAACGAACCACTTCTACTCCTCTCGCTTCTCTGCTTCTTCCCATACTCCTCCTCTCCCTCTCAACCTTGCCTCCTCCATTTCGTTCTCCACCATATCTCTGCGCTTCGACTAGCTAGTTACCTCTCCCCTAGCCAAGCCAGACGGACCGGCCCGAGAGGGGAAAAGAAAAGAAAAACCAAAAGGCCCTGCCGAAAAGAAGAAACGACGTACCATCGACAAAGGAGAGAGCAAAGGAGGGAGAAGCAACGACGAAAAGAGGGAAGAAAAGGGGGGCCCCCCAAAAGAAAACGAGAGAAGAAGACGAAGGAAAGAAGAAAACCAACCCGGAACCACACAAAACATGTGTTACTTCTATCAGACACGCTGGGCCTGCGGATATTGGAGATGGGGTCAGTTCAAGCAGCAGTGCAACAAGGAGTACCGGACGGGCGAGACGTGCGGGCTGAAGCTCGTGTTCGAGACCATCCTGGATCCGGACCGGTGCAAGCTGTGCTACGACATGGACAAGAAGCACCGCCGGCTCGACAAGATGAACAGGGACATTGAGCGCTGGCGCCGCGAAGGGAACCGTAGGGCGACCATTGAGCGGACGACTGTTGAGGCGCGCGAGGTCGAGCGCCAGATCCACGAGATGACCACCTCGCATTGGAACAGGGTCACGTTGGCAAATTGACCGCCATGGCCAGTCATTCCTGGTCTGATGGTTGGAGGTATGCTGAAGATCAGGAAGGGAAGAGGGAAGTCGAGGTTCCTAGAAGGGTATGTTGAAGCTCTTTCTTGCTCTCCTTTCGTTTCGTCCTCATTTACCCCCCCCAAGAGCTTCCCACATATCCGCTTTCCTCTCTTCAGTTGTACCTTTGGCTCTTTTCTTCTTCTTTTCTCATATGCGTGTGTGTGTGTGGTTAGATGGGAGCCGCTGAGGGGCAAACGGAGTCGGAGGTGGTACTAGGCAGGACCGTTTGCTAACATTGGAATGGTCAGTGGTCCTCAATTCTCTCTCAATTGAGGGATACAATTGACGATGGAGGGAACAAGGAACAAGGCCCATGATCAACATGGAAATCGGGAAGATGAAGACGACGACAAGGGGAAGAGGGAGGCGGGGAAGAGGACAGTTTTGCGGCGGGACAGATGGGTTCTGCCACAGTTGAACCACGTAACGGCCGTTCATTCGCTGCTTCTTGCAATCTTTTTCTTCTTTTCCTTAGGTCTTCTCTCGTGGCTAAGGCTGGGGGGGCGATCCTTTGGACTCTTTCAGAAACGGGGGTAGAGGGGGGAAAAAAACTTTACGGAGAGGCGAATTACTGTACACTCGATTCAACCGGAGGACATTTCTGTATGGCTAATTTGTGCGCTTGTGCGGGCATTATGTGTGTGTGCGCGCGCGTACCAAAGTACGCGTGCCCGCAAAGAGAAGACAGCTCAGAGTATTTTTTGTTGCAGAGGAGCCCGCCGCTTAGACGGCGACAGGGACATAATATATGGCCCCTCATTATCGCATCTCTCTCCTCTTGACCTCCCCTGTCCTCACGGCCGCTTCTCTCTCCCGTTTCTCATAAGCCTCTTTTGCTGTATCATTATGTCTATGAGCCTCGCAAGCTCGGGCAAAAGGGCATGGGCCCGAAGCATTCGGGCTTGAAAAGCGAATGGTTCCGAAGGAGGACGGGGCAGGTTTGGCTCTCTTTCTTGGGGCTCGCAAGCATGGATTGAAGAGGATGATGGTCCTCCGATTTCTCCCACTTTTTTTTCTGCACAGCTGCGTACCCAGCAGGTTTTGGCGTGCTTATCAGGCAAGAAAGTTGCAGAAAGCGGACTCTTCCGGCGAATGAGAAGGACATGTGAAAGCTCAAAAACGAGTGACAGCAGACGGTATTGCGTCGATCTGGCCAAGGTAAACAGGCAGACAAAAGTACGGCTACGGCACGTAGCGGCGCTTTGGTGCGTCGTCTAGGCCGTCCCGTTACCCGCTGCGTCTGACTTTCTTGTGCCCCAATGACGAGCTTGTGAAGCCTGTGGTTAGAATAGACGTCATTAGTCCTCACGTGTCAGAGAGTGGCGGGTGAGACGAGAACCCCGCGAGCATTGAGCAAGTCCCGAGCCCTTCTTTGTGCCTCTCTCTCTCTCTCTTTCGCTATCGACATGGATTCCCAAACATGCTCAGGTATGGACAAGCGTACCTGTCATCTGACCCAAAGACAAAGTGGAGGGAGGAGCGGGAGGAGCAGAGAGGAGGACCTAGCGTACCTAGGGGAGACCTCAGACTGGGGATAGGGACGACGGACTGGAGGGTGGTGGGTGGTGGTGTCGGGCTTGATGGGATGGGACTGGGAGGCCGCCCCATCTGGCCGCAGCAGTCACCCCCTCCTCTTCATGTCGTCCATCCCACCTCACTTCAAAGGTACCATTTCCTGGTCTTGTCTCCGCCAATGAGCTACGGGAGCCGCACAGACTCCCGCACAACCCTGAATGGCGGACGTCGAGGACTTTGACGTGAGGCTCCAAAATGCTTCCCTCCTGTCTAGAAGTTGACGTTCGCCCTTCCATCGGCCGAAATCGAAGCTAAGTCGGTGGCCTCGAGCTATGAGCCATGCTAGGATGCAACATCCCCTTGCCATAGGGTCCACACTAGAAAAGGTAAACATCAGCCGGAGGTGCACGTGGCCAGCTTTTAATGGGCTAACGACCCATGGCCTGCCGTTGAAGAATATTCGACACGCATTTAATTGGCCCGACGTGGTACGAGCCAGGGGGCCCTTCAAAGTGGGATGGATCGAATTTTTCATTGATTACTTCGTGGTCTCCTGGGCCCATTGTGTCCACCTTTCTCATAAACCTCGTTGTTGCCCAGGCGTATGAAACAAGGGTTTTTTGATACCAAGTACAGGGGTTTCGACATAGAAAAGAGGGAAAAAGCGATATGTGAGTAAATGTGGATGGATGCCTACTATGTTGAGTGCTTTGTGTGGGTGTGGGTGTGGGTGTGGGTGGGTTTGAAAGTGTGTGTCTGCATGCTCCATTTGAAGGGGGGTATCGAGGAAAAGAGGGAAAAAATGTCGTCACTCCAAGCCATCCGTTCCATGTTGCCGTAATCCGACGGGACCTTGACCTTGCGTCGTTGCGTCGACCAATACAAACGTCTTTGAGAATACACGACGAGGGGGACAGGGGGAAAATAACAGAGCAAAAGAGCACAGCTTAGCCGCTCTGGCCGTGGTCTCGGGGAGGGGGGTGGGGGAAGACCAAAGGAGGAAACGACTCATGACCAAGGCGTATCATACCATGGCCGCTGCTGCATCTGCAAATGTACCGACAAGGGGCTTGTCCGACTCGGTTTTGACTGCTGGGACGCCGCGCTGCATCTCAATCGTGTCGTCTTCCTGGGGAAGCCAGTCCACTTGGACACCAGTTGGGGCCTCGTCCTTGGACGCCAGCTTCGATAGGAGGTGTTGGTACCGCACAATGCGGGCTTCTTGTCCTGCATACGCAAAGGTAGTCGGCGCAGGCCGATGTGCGTGATCCTGCGGGGCAATCTCGAAAATGTCGACCATGTTGCTAGGAAGACCGATGTTAGCACACCTGGTTCTGGCATGAGAGCAAGCCCGAGGTCCCGGAGCTTGGGTCGGGAGTCGGTAGTCGTGGGTACGTACTCGGACGTCTTTGCCACAACTCGCTGCAGAGCCTCGGTTTCTCGTTGCACCTCCATCGGATCCTCCTGTCCGATTACGCTCTGCTCCCCAAAGCTTCCATAGTGCACATTGTTTGGATCGTCGTAGAGGAGTCGCGATTCCTCGTCCTAGAGAAGGTCCGTCAGCCGCCGAATGCTACGCTGCAAGTGCGCGAGATGCGGAGTAGCCCACCTCTTCATAGACGTCCTTGTTTCCCCGCCCCAGGCATGACGCACAAACGCCCATCGTGATCGAGGAGTCGGCCGGTCGGTCCCTGGTCGAGCGATACGCAAGTCGTCGGTGATGCAGTGCTCCGCGCGCGGATATTACGAGAGAGAATGCTGAAGAAAGAAATGGCGAAAAAAAGAGTGGAAGAAGCTCAGCAACCCGACTCCGTGCTGGCAATCGATGGCGGGGATGGCTGGCTTAATGGCGCGTGTTGTGATTATGATGCTGTTGGCAGAAACCGCAAGATTCCGACGATGGAATGACGTTCTGATTTCGGCAGGCGGTCGCGGACGCGGCGCGGAGAATCTGATCTGCCGGCTGGGACCCCACAGCGGGACGGGACGGGCAGCGCCGAGCTCCACGCCGAGTATCTGGTCTTTGGGACGAAAAAAAATGCTGGAGGACCCGGCAGTCAGTTCGAAACCTGGACCTTGCACCAACCCATCCATCCATCTCCGTTTCCTCACTTTATTCTGTCAAAACCGACAGTCGCCCAGCGCCCAATGGGGAACCTGCTCCGTCGCAGCTGCGGTGCACACCATGCGTGACATCTCGGCGTCATCCCCACTGGCCATTATACTTATCCGTTCGAGCTCTCGTAGCTGGGTATTGCGCTGTTCTCCAGTGCCCACTGGGTTATATTATCGGCGGAGTAACCGAGTTTCCAACCTTCAGCTGCTGAAGGTTGGCCTCCCTTTAAACACGGACTTCAATATTGAGCCCTGTGATGTTTCTTTTCCCTCATTGTTTCTCCCTGATCCCTAGAAACGGTCGGTGCTGCAGACTATTGACTTGGGAGCTCCCTTTGTCGCCCAAAACGGGCTTTGACCATCGTCCTTTTTGGGATGACGACCATCCAAGCGGATGATGAGTAGCCGAGGATAATGAAGCGATGCAATCTGTAACTCCCTACGCAGATTTTCAACTCCAGAAGCCTCTTGGTGTCCGCGCGCTTTTCCCTTTCTCGAGCCTAGTGTGCCTCGTGAAGCAATAGGTCGCAATACAGGGAATTGGCATTCCTTCCGCGATGCTATGTCACAAGGCGCATTGCGAAACTAGCCATGGCTAATCTATGCCGATATGGTTGTATGAGCCGAAGAAGCATATAAACCAGACTCTTTTGTCAACGTTTGTCTTCTTTGGATCATCAACCGCCTCCTCACCCATTCAGCCAAGCTTCTGAAATAGCCTCCTGCAGGTGCAGCGGCAGTCAATAGTCTAGGTCTACGTTGACGACGACTTTAATCTTCCTCGCCACTTACTTTGTTTACCCACAATGGTCTATCAAGGCAGCTTCCTGGCTCTGGCCCTCCTTTCCTTGACATCGTTCTCAAGCGCCCTGCCCGAGAACCTGAAAGGCCGCACGCCTCCCAACCCAAACACTTGCGCCTGCTCGCCCGTAGCGGAACAAACGCCAATTCTCTCCACAAAGACCGAGACTGTCCACGAGACCTTCTACCATACTGCTTCCGTGAGCAGGCAGACCATCACTGCAACCATCACAATCACTCGTGCGCCCGTAATTGCGACTGAGACGGTCCACGTCACCAAATCCGTCGACGAACAAGTGACAGTCACTTGCACCGAGGTCATCATCGAGGGCCCCGACGGCACCGCCACCACAAAGACGAAGCCTCCCGGAGGCCACGGAGAGCACACTCGGACGAAGACGCGTACGTCTCACGACGGGTCCGAGACCAAGCCGCCTCACCACGATGACGATGACGAGGCCACGAAGACGAACAGCGGCTCTGCCACAGGCACCCATACCAAATCTGGCGGCGGCGGCGGCGGCAAGCCTACCCACCCCCCGAACGGAGACGACGGAGACAACGATGGACACGACGATGGCGACGACGGCGACGGCAGTACCGGACCCAAGCCGACGTCGATCCACACTTGCAAGCATTGGAACGGTACCAAGTGCGTGAAGCCTACGGACGGTCCCAGCCTTACCGTCGTCACATCCACCGCAGTCGCAACGGCCACGGCCACGAGCGTGACGACCGAGAGAGCCCTACCCACGTACTCGGTCTGCTCCGTCTCCGTGACTCTTGTCACCGTCTATAACACCGTCACGGCGACCGTCTACCAGAGCATCTCCTCACCCTCGACGGCGCCGGTCCATAAGCCTCGCGCGCCAACGGCCGTGGTGTCGGAATGACGCCGTGCTCACTTACGTGCAATTGAAAGGGTGTGACATATGGACGGGAGAGCTCAGGGGAACACATACTTCACCCCCTAACATGGGGGATAATGGCGAAAAGTAGTTTTTACTAGGTATAATTAGATACGTGATCAATAATACGCAAGCATTGGGAATACATTGTACTCAAAGTTCCCATGTAAAATGGCTGGGAAGTACGCCACGAGACGTCATATTATGAACCAGAAGTAAAGGGTAAGTTACAGTATTTATACAACACCGAGACGTCCAAACGCCGCTCCAATCAACAAGCATCCTTGGATCCAGGAGAAGCATTAGAGACTCATCGTCATGCACGAAAGCGGAAGCCCATGAAATCGTCGTCGTCATCCCCATCCTCATCTTCGTCTTCCTCTTCCTCCTCGCCAACCGCTTCCACATTCTCTTTTCCGGTGGCTCCGGCAGGCTTCTCAAGAGACTTGGCAAGAGGCACAACCGTGCCCGCATCACTCTGTCTCCTCAAAGCCTCGCGCTTTTCTTTCAGCTTCCGAACCCTGGCCTCAAGCTCTTCCATGTCCTCGAACTCCGTTTCCAACGCTCTGGCGGCCTCCTCTTTTTCATCCAAAAGATCCTTCTCGGCGGCAAGACGTCTCTTTTCCTGTTCTTGCTCTTCCGTCTTCGCGGCCGCGGCCGTCTCTTCGGCGGTCATGGCTGGGGCCGCAATCACAGCATCTTCCGCGTAGGGTGCCGTCGTTGCTGCGATATCCGCTTCGAAAGCAGCCCATTCGTCTTCGTCCACCTGTCCCCCGGCAGACCCAGCCCCCGCAGCCACGCCATTCGGTTGCGCGGCCGATGTCGCCGCAGCCGCGTTCGCGGAGGCTGCTTCCTGCGGAACCAGCGGGGACGGACCAACTGGCTGCACTGTCGGTGTCGAGTTCGAAGAAGCCCCATCCTTATACGCGGGCGTATGGGGCCGCGAAGGAATCTGGATCTCGACGCCCTGGACTGGCGTTGTCGACGTCCGACGATTCAGCGACGGCGGTGTGAGCGTGACGTCCTTGAGGTCCCGGTCCGACTCGCCGGCGGACAAACGCGCGGGAGTGCTCATGTTGGCCCTGTTTCGCTTCTTTCGCACAGATTCTGCCGCATCCTCGTCATCCATGTCATCATCCTCGTCGTGCTTCCGCTTGTTCGAAGGCGCGCCGTTGGCTGTGGCTGCCAAACCGTTTGCACTGGCGGAGGCTTGTTGTTGGGCAGCCTTGAGCTTCGTAGTATGTGTTGCGCTGCGAGTATGGCTGTCCCAAAGCGATTCGGACTTGATTGCCTCGTGGCAAAGGGTGCAGAGAAGCTTGCCCGCGTCCGAATAGGCAGCATGAGGGTGCTCGATGCGTCTGGCAGTGCGCTGCTGACGGAGGAGAGACCGGACGTCAGCCATGCTCTATGTGGATGCGTCTTCGCGACACGTCGTTGTGTGCAGCTTCCCCTCAAAGTCGGTCAAGCTCGCGAGTATGTTCAATGGCTTCAATGGCATGAATGGTGAAGGAGAGAAGAGGGACAAAATCGTCTTCTTGCTTGGGTATTGGCAGCTACGACGCAGCGCAACTGCCCGGCTGTCAGAAGGTGCAGGTGCCAGGTGGGGCGGGGATGGCACCAGTCCTAATTCGGAACAGCGGGGTGTGTTGCCGCATTGCGGTTTGGGAAGGAAGGGCCTGCCGACGCTATACCCCCCAACGCAGCTTCCCAGTGTCGGTCGACGGTCGCGTTCGCTTCCGAATGCGCTGAAGGCCCGTCAAGGTCGCCGTCCTGCTCCTCGTGCTCGCGCCGAATTGCTGCATCTACCTCTTCGGTCAACGTTCAACATTCAACTTGACCGAGATAGAATTTCCCCTCTTCCTGTCCTACTCTAACAAAAGCTGGACGATGATCACTCTGTCTTGCTGAGGAACCGAACGCATCTCCTCCCTAACCGACCGACACCATCGAACATGGCCGACAACGCAGAGGAGCCAACGCAGAATGCGCTGGCCTCAACCTTTCCCAACCCGCCTCCGTTTTGGAGGCAGTTCACCCCCGAGAATGTATCTCGCATTGGCGAATTTCGCAAAGCCGAGGCCGAGAAGAATGGTGTCGCGGTTAAGGATCTGCCCGTCCGTCTTCTAGACATCCCGGAAGACCTCATGAACCTCCAACCACCAGCCGAACCGTCAACAGGCACCTGGAAGGTCCTTGGAGGAAACTATACTGTACGTTTCCAGCAAGGATGGTAGCAACAGCATGGGATACGCTGACAATCCGCGTAGCTCGACGACAAGCTTCCTTCGTTGGAGGAGGGCGAGATCCAGCGGTTGGCACCGGTGCATTCGGAGGAAAAAGATGGCAAACCCGTCGACCGTGCATTCGAGCTCAAGAAGATGGCCAAGTCTCTTCTCCTTAACTTCTTGGAGCTCGTTAGCGTCATGGCGACGATGCCAGACGACGTGAGCTCATGCCCCCATTCCCAGTTCCGTATCTTCGCTGACTCTCCGACAGGGCGCCGACAAAATCCAAGACCTGCGCACTCTCCTTATCAACTTCCACCATCTTCTCAACGAATACCGACCCCACCAAGCCCGCGAATCGGCCATTGCGCTGATGCAATCGAACCTCGACCGCACAAGGGCGGAAACGGCAGCCATCAGGGCCCAGGTGGATAAAGCGAAGCGCGTTCTCGAGGGCCTTGGTAGCATCGAAACTCCCAAAGTCCCAGGAAAAGCCAGCATGTCGGTCGATGGCGAGCTGACCGCCAAGGAGATTGAGGCCTTTGGCAATGCAAGAGAGCAGGAGGTGTGGGCGGAAGCAGATGCATTGTTTCTCTAGCGGAGGGACGAGGACGTGATGCCCGTCGCCGTAAGGCCGCTGACCACCATCGAGTTTCCTTCCATTCTGAACGACGACTATGTGGAAGAAATCTTTCGGCTCTGGACAGATAATCAGGGGGCGCAGTCACAAACATAGATACCCATTTTTTCAAGAGAAACGAGGAACCAGCCAACAACGCGATGTCACATTGCGTGGAGAAAACAACTAGTTGACGAAGCATTAGATGATGAGGAGAGACGAGTAGGACAAAATCATAGATTCATGCTTAGCTGGCTAATGCCAGCGTAAAATAAAACAGGGGGGGAAAAAGACAAAAAGGGTTCGCAGCACACGGTATCAAATCCACTGCCATTCCATCGCCGATAATACGCATCCCATCCCTCCTCCTTTTCCAGATCATTGTTTAGACGGCTGTCTCGCCATCCTCATCCAACGAGTCACTCCGCGTTACATGACGGTGCAAGGGATGGGAATGCAGCAGCACTCGTAGCCGTCGCACTCGATGCACTTTGTCTTGCCGCCCGTGGCCTCAGCGGGCTTGACAATGTTGTCGATGATGGAGGTGGCGGCGCTGCCGGGGCCGTTGCGGTTGACGAGGCCGGAGGAAGCGGAGCCGCACGCCATTGTGGTGTTTATTTGTAGAGGAGGCGGAGAGTCTGGGAACTGTGTAGGAGAGAGGCGGCGTGATCTGGGAGGTTGCGTCAGTTGATGAACTTGTTGGTCTCCGTTGACAACAAAGGGTGACGTCATCCGAAAAGGCGGACTTACGATTGTTTGAGCACAAGTATGTGTTATGGTTTATGGCGTAGTGTTAGTCGAAGGAATGGGCGAAGTTCCGGAAGAGGTAGTAGTCGTTCTCTCGTTCTCGATCTTAGAAGTGTCCCGGCTGTTTGTCTCTCCAAGGGGAGAAAAAAGCGGTCCGGACCCAGGTCTCAGCTCAGCCTTAAGTAAACTGCCCCAAGCAAATGCTTGAACTTCCTCCAAGGTCCCGTGTTTCTAAATTCAGGAGAGTTGTCGTCATGGCGTAGTGGGGGGGATTGACAGCGCACCCCCGGTTGTTGTGGCTGAAAGCTCATTCGTCACACAGATGGCAGGGTGGCAGAGTGGCAGGACACAACCAGACGGGGAACGGGAGGTGGGAGGTGGCACCAAGCAACCGCAGCACCGGACCCGGAGCGGCTGTGGCACACCGGGGTAAGCCGGGCTGTCTTCTTTTCTTTTCTTCTCTTCACAGCTGCCAGCCGCTGGCCCACTGACGGCTCTCCGTTTCAGCATTCTTATGGGTCGAACAGCATGACATGCCGGGCTGTTGACTCGCAACAGACCCAGTGCTGGAGATGACCGAGATGAGATCTTGGCACGTCAGGGTCCTTTTGCGCATCGGTAGAGGAAGCTTAGCTGCGACGCGCCGGGCCCGAGGAAAATACTGCAGTGGGCTGACAGACTGTACCCGTAGGTGTGCATTGCTATGACCGAAAGTCTATTGTGAGGCCAAGACGACATCCCGATGCCGTGTTCCGCGACACAGAACCGGCCTTGACTTTGCCCGCATCCTAGGCTCCAGCATCCAACGACCTGGCTCGGTCTGGAAGTAGTCACCACATCTCAATCGTCATGACCTTTCGTGCATTCCATTCAAATGATACTGTTGTTCTATTGTGCCTTAATCCGATAGAGCTAGACAATAAACTCCATAAGCAGAACCCATTGAGCGTTGGCCAAATCCCTACTCATGAGGGAGCGGTATCTCCGTCTCTCAGTCCCAAGACCTACGAAAATGAAAGAGAAGAAAAGAAAACAAAAGGGCCCCATGAACAGTTATTTGCCGCAAATAGAAAGCTATGTGCATCATCACTCACCAACTTCGACCTCCACTACCCATCCCGCCACTTGACATCTACGCGGATCATGCTGAAGGCGCCACGCCCTGTGCCCCATGAGGAGCTGCAGGTGGCGGTGCGTCACCAGACTTACCGCCGACTGACGGCTGCTTCTCCAACAGTTGACTGAGATACGCCAAGTCATCTCGTGCGCGTGCATCTCTCTCCAGAATGCCCCGGATGACCTGCCACTCCGTCTGGGACATTTGAAAGGCTTGCGGCAAGAGGAACTTCACCGTAGGACTGTTGATCAACGGACCAAGCACTTCCTGTGCAATGACCTGGCCTTGTTGTTGACGTTGTTGCTTCTCAGCCTCGGGACTAGCATGGGCTGCGTAGCCCGCAGGAGGCTGGTTCGGCGGCACAACCTGGTGCGCGCCCTGCGTCGGGTGCTCCTGCGATGCGTGCCCGTTGTTACCGGCAGGGGGATGGCCCGGCTGCTGGAAGGGTCCCTGAGCAACGGTTGGCGAGAACGCTGGCCCGGAGACTGACGGCTGTCTTGAAGGGATCCCGGCCTGTGTGGGAGTTGGCGTATTCATGACGGGTGATTGCGAGACGGCACCGCCGCCGAATTGAGGCTGCCTGGGACTGTTCCGGTACACAAAGACAGCCAGCAGCATGGGTTCTGTTCTCTTCTGAGGGACGAGATTGTCGGAAAAGTTGAGCATGAACTCAGGGACGTTACCCTCGCCAGGAAGAACGGGTACGAGATATGTGTCCCTCACATTGCCGACACCCTTCTCGCCGACGACGGCATATCGCTTCTTGGAGACGAAGTAATCGAAAAGGGCCTGGAACTCGCGTCGGGAAGCTTCGTTGGTCGGCGACACCGCCACGACGACAATATCAGTCTGATCAGCGTACCGCAGGCCACATAGGTATTCTATAGCCTTCTGCTCGTCAATGCGACCTGCTACTGCGAGCCTCCTTGGAATCAGACTGGTCCATGGCAACCCAATCGTGCTTGATAGGTTGGCCCCGCCAACGAACCTAGCTGCCGCCGGGAAGTCGGCGATCGAGCTCATGGCCAAATGGCCACGCCAAACCACGTCCGGATCGGTCTCTTCCGTTGGTGAGTAGGGAGGCGAGTCCGTCTCCTCCTGGAGGAGTCTGTCGACATCGGGATCCACTCCGGGTCCATGGATTGGCGCTGAAGGCCGGCGGTTGTGGGCGCTGGTCGGGGATTTGACAGTTGCGTACACTTTATTGATATCAAAGTCAGGATGCTTGGGTGAGTGCCGAGCTCCATGGGTATCGATATGCAGGCCAGAGTGGGCCGAAAGCTCGACCGGGTTCTCGTAATTCGAATCTCCCACGTCTCGGCCACTAGGCCGCCGAATGAAGGATCTCCCATCATCATTCTGCTGAAATGATTCGTTCTCGACAATCTCTTCGCCCTTGTGTGTTCTGCGAACGCGAGGGCCGTCATCGGTAATCAAGATCGACTGCTTCTCCGAGATGGCCTTCAGCTGAGCATTGGCTTCCTGTCTCTCCTTTGTGGCTAGTTCATCGGCCGTCATGGTGGCCAGCATTGGCGGCGAAAGAGTCCGCTTCAGCAATCTCTTGGTTAAGTCGCCGTTCATTCTCATGTTGGCGTACAAAATCCTTGCTTGCGCCGCATACTGACTCCGGTCCGGATGCGCATCGTGAACTGCACGTTCGATCTCGAGGGCTAGACGCTCTGCCTTCGCCGCGACGCTAGTATCCTTCGGGAGAACGACACTTTTCTCCTTGACAGCGGCAGTGAGTATGCCGGCAATGGCCTTTTGCAGAAGCTGGGCCGGGCCCTTGCGGTCCTCCTGGAGATCCGTGACCTTCGCATCCAGGTCGGCTGGTGCAGTGTAACTGACGACGGGGGACGCTTCGGGCACAGAGACTTTGCGCTGCTTGGGGGCCGGTGTCTAGGGCAGTTCTGTCAGTAGAGTTACACTGGATATGCCAAGAGGTCATGTCATCCATACCTTTGCGTCCTTCTCAATGGTTTCGTCTCGTGCCTTGCGCTTTCCCGTGGTCGCCTTGGAGGCGCCGTCCTTCTTCTCTTTCTTCTCCTTGGTCTCCGAAGGAGCGGGGGAGTCTTCGGCCTTGTTGCTTCGCGCGTCTTGCGACAAGTCCTCCTTGGGGTCGCTCGCGCGCTTCCCAATCCTGCCGCCCTTTTTCTTCTTCTTTTTCTTCTCGTTCTGTTCGTCCTCATAGGCCTTCCGGCGCGATTCCCACGGGCGCTCGCCTTGTTCCATGGCAGCCAGAAGCTCCTTGTGGTCCTGAGGAGCACATTGCTCGCAGTAGTAATTCTTAGGGAGGTCTTCCGTAAAGACACTCATGCCCATGCAAACGTTGTGCTGCCATGCTGTACACTTGTCGCAAGCGATCCAAGGCTCTTCCGAGTCGCCATCTTGTTCCGTGGCACCGCAGACGCAGCGGATAATCTCTTCCTCGGGCTCCTCCTCTTGCTTCTTCTTCCTTCCTCGTTTCTTGGGGGGCTCGATCGGTTGGTCGTCGAAGGCCTTGGTATGCTGGCCCTTGGTCGCGCGCACCGATCGGCGCGGTTCCGGCTCTCCTGCGCGAACCATGATGATTAGATGTTGCTGGAGGGTAGGTAATGTGTAAAGACGCGCGCGTGTGTACTGGGAAAGAAGGGCAGCAGCGAGGTGGCTGGCTGCGGGGCAGCGTGACTGTGGTTGCGACACTTACCAGACATGCTTGCGTGGTTGCTTTTGTGGCGGGCGGGAAGATGTCAAGCGTCTCCCTTTGTTGGGCAGGAGCGCGAGGGCGTATGTACCTTTGGAGGAGGTATGGGTTCTAGATGTCGATACAGGAGGGTGTTGTCTTTTTCTCTTTTCCTCTCAGGCATGCATTGGTTTTTACGACAGAGCAAGAAAAAAAACACTAAGATATGTGACCCATCCAGTATGCGCGCAGGCTCGATGCGAAGAGTGCAGACAGCCGCGCGGGTTTCCTTCCAGATTGTCCGTCCCAGAACCCCCAATGCACCAGTCAGAATTGAAGGCCGTCGCGCGAAGTGATGTGCGACACTAGGAACAGGGTCGAACGAGGTTGAAATGGTGTTCGCGTGCCGCCTTTTGAGGGATGTGTGTGTGTGTGTGTGCGCGAGAGGGAAGCTCGCGCAAAGGTGGAGGTGATGCGAGTGGGCTGCGGTGCGGTGCGCTGCGCTGCGATAAAACGGCGCGAGGTTGGAGGGAAAATGCCGAACAGCCTCCACTTGATGCCCCATTCGGTCCTTATGTAAGCTTGGGGATCCCGCTGTCTTGGGCCTCGCGCTCGGTGAACGGCGCACGGATGCTGCGTGGCGGCGGGGATCTGATGTTGTGGCCTTAATGCCTGAGTGGTCGGCGAGCAGCAAGGCCTGTACCCTGTAGACGCGCGATGACTCCGATGAGGTAATCAGTTAGCTGCGCTAAGGCGCTTCCGGCAAAAGCCCGGGCCAACACCTCCCTCTTTCCTTACCTCAGCCCCGACTGGGTTGCACTCTCCAGGCTGGCTGGAGCAGGCGCAAGAGCTAACGCGTGCATCGATTGCCTGGAGCTTCAACAAGCTGCACCCCAAAGTTACAGCCTTCCCTGCAATCGACAATCAAACCATCCCGCCGCACCGCACACCTCATTCTCGTCGGTTCTGAAACTCCGACATCACCACCGCAGTCGCCCCATCTGATCAAGCTGGCTGTTATTCGATTGCTCGCCCGTCATGTCTCGCAGATACGACTCCCGCGTAGGGCCCCTCCCCGCTCTTCCCTTGCTTTCACTGCGTGCCGCCTCGCCCTGACAAGGTACCAAGCTCACATTCCATGCGTAGACAACGATCTTCTCGCCCGAGGGCCGCCTCTACCAGGTCGAATATGCCCTTGAGGCCATCTCCCATGCCGGAACTGCAATCGGCATTCTTGCCAAGGACGGTATTGTCCTGGCTGCGGAGCGCAAGGTGACGTCGAAGCTGTTGGAGCAGGACACCTCTGCCGAGAAACTGTACATCGTCAACGAGTAAGCGATGCCATGTTCTGCAAAGCGATGCACAAGGCTGACATACCCTCTCTAGCAACATGCTTGCAGCCGTCGCAGGTATGACGGCCGACGCCAACATCCTCATCAACTACGCCCGCCAGGCTGCCCAGAGATATCTCCTCACCTACAACGAAGACATCCCATGCGAACAACTCGTCCGGAGACTGTGCGATCTGAAGCAGGGCTACACACAACACGGAGGTCTGAGACCCTTTGGCGTGTCCTTCATCTACGCCGGATGGGATCCCCGTAGACAGTTCCAGCTCTACCAGAGCAACCCCTCAGGCAACTACGGTGGATGGAAGGCAACGGCTGTTGGTGCCAACAGAGCCAGCGCGGAGAGTTTGTTGAAGCAGGACTACAAGGAGGACTGCACCCTGAAGGAGGCCTGCGGCATGGCGGTTAAGGTCCTGAGCAAGACCATGGACTCAACGAAGCTGAGTGCAGAGAAACGTATGTTTTGCTACAGACATAATTATACAATCCGTATAAACCCGCTAACTGACAACCACAGTCGAATTCGCCACGGTTGGCCAGACGAGCGACGGCAAGATCTACCACAGGCTCTGGACCGCGGAGGAGATCAAGGAGCTTCTCAAGGAGCATGACCTGGCGAAGGAGGAGTCCACCGAGGACAAGTAACGGCATGGATGAAATCAAAAACATAGATGGGGCGTGATGATTGCCCTTACCCCTGATGTACCAATAGAACTGATGCCCCCAAACCCTTCCCATGCTCCCCAGTGTCCATAACCCTCCAACCCTTGGGGAGCTGCTGCCAAGATGCAAATGCGAAGCCGCGGCGTGTTAAACAAGTGATTTGGTGAATATTGCAATACAACTACAATAAGCAGGGAAAATCAAGCGTGGTAAGGCAAGGCAAAGAAGGCAAGAAATGCAAACACTCGGAAACAACATGCGGCGATTAGTCTTACGAAGGTGAATGAATATGTCGATGTCTGACCTTGTTGCATTCGGACTCTATGTAGGACCCTATTTTCGGTGATTAGTGTCTCTGGCTACTTAGCTGGGTCATTTCATAGCCTACATCGGTCCGCGAGTCCCCAGCTTCCTCCTCGTCTCGTAGTCGGTTCCAGCCAGTTTTCGCATCTGACCCTGGATACGGGTGGGGCTCATGGCATTCCCTGGTTGCCAGTCCGGGCCAGTGTCGTCGGTAACTCCAGTACGCAATGAGGTATCCCAACAGTGAGCCCACGCAAACGTCGTACACATCGTGTCTGTAGTCTTCGCAGCGGCTGATGGCGATCAACGCGGCCCCCAGCAGCGGCAGGAGGCAGACGAGGGCTCTGCTGAGGTCACGACCTCCGCTGTTGTGTCTGAAAATGTGAAGCTGGCCGGCGAGAAAAAGGCTCAGAAATCCAAGACCAGAGAAGGAGAAAGACGAGTGACCGGAAGGAAAAGAGCGCCAGCCATCATGGAGCAGGTGATGGGCCGTCTCGGTGCACACGTCAATGGTGACAAGAACGTTAGGTTTCGTGCCGGCGGCTGGCTTGCACCGGGCCAGCAAGTCAGGTCGCGGCCGACCAACTGCGTTTTTGACGAGGTCTGTGATGAAGGAGCCCATGATGATTGCGATGGCGAAAGATAGATAGGTAACCTCATGTTTGTGAGGCGAAGCTTTAGTGACGACGTTATAGGCGACGAGAACTCCCAGTGGCACAAACAGGGCATAAACGATGTTCATATCTGAAGGGCGTGTCAGTCGCGCTTCGGATGCTTGGACGAGGATCGTATCAACTCACACACAGGCACACGCTCGACTTCCGCATGAGGGTAAGAGATGTGCAGGTCGTTGATGAAGAACATGCGATGGAAGGGTTCAATGAAAGCAAGCATCTGAAGGGAGCGAAGTCAGCAAGCTTGAGTCTAACAATCATCTCGAACCATAACAGACGTACCGTCATCCATCCTGCGAGAAGGATTACGAAGCCCAGGTAGTCTGGCGCATGAGTCCTCTACGTGTAACTCTCGTTAGATCTGCCAACCTCACTCACAATGCTCCTGGTCGCACACGACGACCTGTGCGGTACGTTACCTTCCAGAACCGAGAGAGCGCGGAGGCAATGACATTCCCGTTCGAACCATTGTTCCGGCGGCTGGGCGCCATCTTGAGAAGTCACCGTCTACGAGCTGAGCGGAAGGCTACCTGGAACATGAGACGCCTTGTCGTTGTTGCGGCGGTTGAAGGTGAGAGCCGCAGCAGTGGATACTGTGGCCAAGCTGTCGACGTAATATTGGCTGTGCCGTCAGGAGCTATGGCGGCGATGAGGAGAAATCGCAGGCCCAAGACGAAAGCCAAAATCTATTGACAGTCACTTGATCAAATGCAATGTGCAGATCCCCGCGGCCCCGTTGTCCCTACTAGGTTCAAGACAGGAGTGCAGCGCTTTCAAGTGTCTGCTCTCGGTGTATGTGGCGTTTTGGTCGCTCGAGGCACTAAAGCTCATGAGCTACGCTACTGCAACGCTGTTCACTGTCCGGGTCGGAAGCTACAACCTGCCTACTGCTCTCTTATCTTATCGAGTACCCGAAGTTCCACCGCCGTGGTTCAGTCCCTCGAAAGCTGGTAACCTCCAAAAATCAATAAACCGTTTTCTCACAGCTTAGACATCCACGATCGCAAACACCGTAATCACGCCGTCTTGCCCAGCATGCTGAGGTCGACCTACAAACCGTCCGCAAACGCAAAGGGTCCTCCGCCACTGCTTCCCGGATGGACGGAGCACGACGCGCCGAACGGCCACAAATACTACTACAACGCCGAGACCAAGGAATCGACGTACACAAGACCGAGTGCGCCCAACGTCACTGCTGCCCAAGGCTATGCGCCCAGTGCAGTTTCAACGAGCTTCTTCCAATACCAGACTATCCCGCGGCTTTCCGACCCAAACGTCGCGAATGCATACCTCGCTCAGTACAACGCGCAAAACCAACCGCCCCCTGCACAACGAGGAGGATTCGGCCACGGAGGCAGGGGAGGCAGAGACGGGCGGCCACGTCCGGAGCCCATCGATAAGCCCAAATCAAAGACGCCGATACCTGGATTCGAGCCCTGGATCCTCGTCGACACCAAGTACGGGCGCCGCTTCGTGTACAACCCCGAGAAGAATGCCAGCTACTGGCGCATTCCTGAGAAGCTGAAAGCCGGCATCCTGGAGGTGGACAAAGCTAGGATTCGCGAAAAGGCCGGTATTCAGAGCGCACCGACAGGAGGAAAAGAAAAAGAAGCGAAGGACAGTACACCCACTGCTCAGCCTCGGCCACAGCAAGAAGCCGCGGCAGCTCCGACTTATGACGACAACGATGACAGTTCAGAGTACGAGGAGGTTGAGGTCACGGACGACGAAGCCGAGGGCGACGAGGCCGAGGACGGACACGCCTCCAAGCGCCAGCGCACAGAAGATGCAGCTGATGACGCGCCGGTCGAGTTCAGCGAAGCAGACATTGCGTTCCAGCTACAAGCGATGGGCGAAGCATACGGACTCGACCCTGGAGAGTATGACGACGGAAACATGGACGAGTGGCCAGAGGGCGCCGAGGGGGTGGAATTTTCGCAGGAGGATGCCGCCGCACTCTTCAGGGATCTGCTCGACGACTTCAACATCAACCCGTACAACACGTGGGAGAAGTTGATTGAAGACGGACACATAATCGAGGACCCAAGATACACGCTGCTCAACACCATGAAAGCACGAAAAGAGACATGGCAAGAATGGACAAAGGACAGGATCAGGGAGCTGAAGGAGCTTCGCGCCAAAGAAGAGAAGAAGGATCCCCGGATACCGTACATGGCGCTATTACAAGAAAAGGCGTCGCCCAAGCTCTTCTGGCAGGAGTTCAAGAGGAAATATCGGAAGGAACCGGCCATGACGGACCCCTACGTCAAGGACAAGGACCGTGAGAAGTGGTACCGGGAGCACATCAACCGTCTAAAGTTGCCCCAAGCCACGCTCAAGTCGGATTTCGCCACGCTGCTCAAGTCACTGCCCCTCTCCGCAATGAACAACAAGACGAGTCTGGCACGCCTACCGCCGCAGCTGCTGGTTGACATCAGGTACATCTCGCTGCCGCCACAAGTGAGAGACCCCATGATCGAAGCATATATCCAGACCCTGGGACCGCCGCCTGAGGGAGGAGCCAGTGAGGAGGAGGACGAGGCGACGCGCAAGGCGAGGGAGGCCAGGGAACGGAGAGAAAGGGCGCTACGGGAGCACGAAGACAAGGTTGCGGAGCAGAAGCGAAGACAACAGCGGAGCCTTGAAATGGGCCGGGCCAGACTCCGGGAAGGGGAGCGCGAAGTTGAGCTGGCGATGCAGGTCGGCAAGCGTGGTCTGCAAAGCCAGCTGGCGAGCGCGCAGAAAAAAGATCAGCCTGATGCATAGTAGACAGCAACTGTGTGGCAGGAGAGTGGACGAAAGGATGGAATAAAGAAAGAATGGAGAGAAAAACGAAGAACATTTCACGCAACCATCCAGTCGGGCGAACTTCCAGAAAGCTAGCCAACGTCAATGTTGACCGTCTCTCTGTGATAGGGCCGTCCCGCCATAAGCCGGCCTCGGCACTAACAACGCAGCCGAGTCCGTCGACGTCTCGCCTCAGCAAATCCTGCAGGAACCGGGTTTCATGCAAGTACACAAGGCCAAGACCAAGACTTTCTTCTGTCACTTTGCATGTGAGTATCAACCAACGGACTCTCTCCCCCATTACATCGGTTTGACTCGAGCCTCGCCAGACGCGTCATGTAAGACAAAACGCCCCCCTCCTCGCGAGATACCGCACACTAACGGTTCTTGCGAAACCCTCGTTGTGCTCAACAAATTGAAACTGACGGTCCGAGGTGTGTTTGTGTGTGGGTGGATGGATGGGTGTGTGCTGACACGTTCTGGTGCAAAATACGACGGCTCTGGTTGATCTTTTCGAGAATTCGCCAACGAAACCAGCATTAGACTTCCTCCGTCACGCATCAAATGTTGTTCCCGGGTTTCCTAACTCACTGAATGAGTAGAGACACTGCCCCGCCCCCAAGACACAGTTCGGATTAAAAGCCCTCTTTTGCCTGTCCAAATCATCCGTCCCCCCCCTGCCACAGCGCACCAAGTGACACCATCCAGCAGCGCGTTCGTGTTCGTGCGTCTGAGATGGCCTGAAGATCGGCCGCCCGCCCATTGGCTCGTCGGCCACGTCGGTCTCATCGGTCTCGGAGCGCTGGTCGTGCCGCACATCCCCAAGCGTACTCCGTCGAGGGGGCCGATGTCATTTTTAGTGTCTTATATGACAGCCACACTGCCGCTCCCTAGGCCCGTGGCCGCTCTTTTATTCTTTGATTCTAGTCCGGGCTTATTTTCTGTTGTATTGTAACAGAAACTTGGTTCACACTATTTCGACGACGTTTCCTACAGTTTTTCGTCATCACTAGGTAAAAAGCAAGGGGGGAATTAACCATAGTAACTCAACATGGGTGCGACAACACTTACACTAGTCGGCCTCGCGGCCTTCGGTAAGGTTCCCCATCCCCCGACCATCACCGCAAAGTAAACCCCGAACTAACAAAAATGACCAGCCTCCGCAGTATTGGCCCAGCAGTTCCCTGGGGACTTCCCGGGCAATGGGAACGGCAACGGCTTCGGCAATGGCAACGGCGGCAACGGGTTTGGGGGCGGCAACTTCAACAACATCGTTGGCTTCAACATCCAGGAGGCCATGCACACGCGGAGAGTCCACGGAATCCTGGGCACAATCGCCTTCGTCATCGTCTTCCCTATCGGCTCCATCGCCATGAGAATCGTCCCTGGCCGCTTCTCCTGGCTCATCCACGCCCTCGTCCAGATGGCCGGCTTCGTCCTGTACATCGCCGCCGCCGCGCTGGGCATTAAGCTGACCCAAGAGGTCAGGTTCGGGAACACGAGTTTGGTAAGACGGCTCTCCGTAAAGTTTATTAAACGTTTTGAGGTGTGCCTGCTTACACACCAAACTTAGTACGAGATCAGCACCATCAACTTCCACCCCATCATCGGCCTCATCATCCTCGCCATCTTCTTTTTTCAGCCTCTCTTCGGCTACCTTCACCACGCGCAGTTCAAGAAACACGGTGTCCGCCAGATCTGGTCATACCTCCACCTCATGGTCGGCCGCCTCCTGATCCCGCTAGGCATCATCAACGGCGGCCTAGGGCTGTACATCTCTAACTCGCCCAAGGCGTTCAAGATCGCCTACGCCATTCTCGCCGTCGTCTTCGGCATCGCCTGGATCTTCATCGCCGTCATCAGCGAGAGCCGCCGTAGCCGTCAGCCCGCAGTCGTGGTCGTCGAGCAGCACAAGCTCGTGAGTCGGCCTCGCGGACGCCACGGCGGGAGCCACAGATCGTCCGACTCGGACCCCAAGATCTGAGTGCAGGACACAAAATAGTCTATTGTTGATATGAATGATGACGTTGGGGAGATGAGAAGGGAATTACAGTTTTACCTCACGGGCTTCACGATATGGGTCACTACTAAGTAGACCTTTTCCATAATCACGATTGCATGAGAGGCATGAGGGCCCTAGGGGGCAAGAGACCCTACAGTCGCGTCGTCGCAAGTTCGGGTACATGATGCTGTCGGACTGGAGGTTTTGGGCAAGTAGCGGTCAATTGCGTATGTTGTTGTTATTGTCTGTAATATGTAACTGGTTAAATGTGTGCCTAGCTGCTTCGAGCTGCATAACTAGCCCTTTGCATGCCTATCTACAGGCTGCCCAACGCCCCTGTGCAGCCGACTGCTTAGGATAAAGCCTGTTGCAGTCCCTGCGGAGCTGCCAAGCAGCCAGCCAAGCCAGACCAACATATTCAATTCCTGATAGGTTTTGTGTGTCTGCAACCTTCGATTCAACGACTTAACCTATAGGGTTAAATAGGATCCATGACGGCGTTTTCACATCAAACTTTGCATCGTTGGAGAATTTGAAGTGAATCCTAGAAGACCTCTTGAGTTTGCTAGTTGTGCAAAACTAGTTCAATTAATAACTGCCGTTGAAACATCTAAATCTGGAGGCTTATCTTCCCTTTCACTCATCGACCTGGCGGCTTAGAAGGCTGACTAGCCGTTGTCGCCCATGATTAGATGCGCAACCTTGTTTTCTAAAGTCTGGAAGGGCTTGTTTGAGAGGCTAGCCCCCTTCATGCTCATTGTAGAAGTACATGATTGCATTGTGGACAACCTGTAATCTTGCACAGCTGCGGCCGGAATCCAAAGAACTGCATCCAAGGCTACATCCTAGCTAGCGGAGCCAAGCCGGCGGGATGTCGCTTTTCAGTTCAAGGACTCGGGTTCCTATTGAGGAACGCAACTGATTGCGTACAGTCTATTACATTAGCAGTATCTAATAATTTGCATGAGGAGGAAGGATGGCCTTTTGTGGACATTCGTAGTACATGTTCTCAAGCAAAGCACCAAGAAGCAAAAGCAGAGAAGCAGGCACAAGAAATTTGTTGAGGCAATGGAAAACGTGTAAGCAGACCAAGCTGCGGTGGTCGGACTCCGCGGGAACACCCGAACAGGGATCGCATTGTAAATTTGATTCACCGGACTCTCGTATGAGGCCTTCAAGGTATTCTCTGGAAGTAAAAATAATTAAAATAAACAATAGAACCCTTAAATTGGTTAGTGGCAAATCAAAAGCTCTATATTGTAACGAAACTTAAAGTGAGCGATAACACTATTGGATAATTATGGACACTTTGGTTGCTGCTTACAGTGCCCACAGACGGCCAACCCCAGCGCATGATACTTGGAGTGCCATAGCAGATAGCAACTGCCGGCTGGTACTGTATAGATGGACACAGAAGATGAAAAGGACGAGTTTGGCAATGAGTCAGATGGCCTGTTGCTGAGGCTGAACAAGGTCAAGCGTTGAGGGGTACGAGGATACGACAACTTCGGGAGGGATACGAATACCACAAGAAAGCGGTGAATCCTACATCGTGAGTCGGTTTAATACAAGCAATTACACGTGAATGAGGCCGTAAATTCCATTGGGTACAAGGGAGTTTCATACTATGGAAATCGAGTAACGATGTCATGGCTCTACTGCCGCCAAGAAAACATATAAACACTCTCTCTTCATATTTGAGAAAGAGATCTCAGTATCAGTAAGTCAACATACCCACTTCCTGGCCCCCCCCCCTTCCTGGCCCCCCCAGCCCCACCAAGCTACACCAAAAGGTACTACTTTTTAGTATACCCTTAATTAATTGCCTAAAAGAGCTACAAAAATAAAAAAAATATTATTTTAAAGATCTTAACTTAAATTATAAATAAAAAAATAAAAAGAATAAATTAATAGTAAGATAAGCTTGAAATAGTACTATAAAAATAAAAGTTAGATTTTCTATATAATTTACTACTATTACTTATTATACTATTATTTTAGTATAGTAGTATAAATTCTACTTTTACTTTACTATATAGATTTAAGGTAGACTATAGTTACTATATTAACTTAATAAAGCTTATTATATATATTAATAATAGTTTTAGTCTATAATAAGTATTTTATAATAGTAAACTTTTACTAGTAAGATCTCTATTATAGAATAACTTTACTATTACTACTATTATAAAGCTATAAAGATAGCTTACTTTCTATATATAGTTTATATAAATATTATTTTAAATAATATAAATTCTATATAATTTATAATAGTATATATAGTAGTTAATACTTTAGTAGAAAATACTATATAAAACTTTATACTTTTACTAATACTACTATTTCTAAGTAGTAAGTATACTATACTACTTAATTTATATATTTCTATAAACTATACTTAAATATCTACTTATATATAGTTTTCTTTTTATTATAGTCTTTTTAGGTAATTAATTAAGGGTGTAGTAAAAAGTAGCACCTTTTGGTGTAGCTTGGTGGGGCTGGGGGGGCCAGGAAGGGGGGGGGGCCAGGAAGTGGGTATGTTGACTTACATCATCTACACACAGATATCCCTCTGAAGTCCGAATCTTCTCTATCAAAAACCTCCTCGTCAAGCACACCGTTGTCTGTCTAATAGTCCCACATCCAAACCGGCAAGATGAAGCTGAGCGTAAGTAATCGAACTGGAGAGCCCCTGTCACTCAGGTATACTCACATTCAACGCAGATAACTGCCCTCGTCAGCATTCTCCCTGCTTTGAGCTGGGCTTGTGCCACATACCAGTTCTGCCTCTGTGGTAACAGCGACGGCAGTTTCCACGAGGAGGCAACGAAGAAGATGTGCAAGAGCAAGCTCGGGACTTACATGCAGTTTGACGATGGCCGACACTACTGCATTGCGGGCGTCGCGAATGCCGGAATCGCAGGCGCCCAGCCTTTACTTTTCAACAACTGCGCTGTCAGGAAGATGTGTAACAACTACGGTTCCACTGGAGACTCGAACTGCTGGGGAAAGACGTGGTAAAAAGAGTGGGTTGTCGGTTGTGCTGTGTTCAACGCAGGGACGAATCTCGCAACGAGTGTGTGGCGCGAAGAGCCCGAGGCTCAAGTACTCTACTACAAATAATGTGCAATGCAGACAATACTATTGGTTTCGTTTACCTGAGCATTTTTCTCCAGTTATTCAGCCGTGATGACCGATCGTGATGTAATCGAAAGCGCCAGAGTCAGGCAGACTGGCTACTTGCCAATGAATCAGCAGGCTATGTTTGTACATGCAGTGCCAACCTGTCATGGCCATCTCAACGGAGGTTTTGGGTGAATACAGGCAATAATTATCGCGGTAACTCGGGGCGAATGGTAATAGCCAGTGCTTCTTGTCGTGATGGTTCATAATAGTGTTAGGTGCTGTTGTCGCTATTAGCTATGTTCCTTGGTTATCTGTCTTATCCATCTTTCTATCTACAGGTGCATCACAGGTGACGATCTCGGAGGAAGGTCCGAGACGATCGCAGGGCACGGGCTCTATAGTAGGGCAACCAGGTATATTACGGATGAGAAATTGACGGGCATGGTTCTTCCGCCAGTCAGATCCCGGCATATCGAACCATGCCCGGATCCAGCAGACACAAAGATTGTGTGGGAGCCGGACGGCCGCGCCTTTGCGACCCTATAGCGTGTCCGACTGACTCGAGGGGTAAAACCGGCCATCAAGATCCAGGACACGACGGGCTTGACCGGGAAGGACGACACCGGAACCGGAGTGGACATGAAGCACGATACGAACTGTATCGATTAAAGCTGCGTCGGGCGATACAGGTGTGTGATGGCAGGCGAGCCGGTAACGGCGGAGGCATCTGTGAAACATAACGGCAGGGCTTTGTAATATTGTCTAACTACATTGTCAGGCAGGCCTGGCACCCAGATTTTGTTTCCGATTGCCGTTTTGTTCTATTTTATCACACGATGTACCGCGCAATCTCAAGAGGGTCCCCTTTGGCCACCAATCTCAGTACTCCTGCACTACAGACCAACGTCATCCCCCATGTTCCATTCCATTAAGTCAAAAAAGTCTATGTTTGTCAATTTTACTCTATTGCTGCTGTGCTAGAAGCTCCATTTGATTTCCAACTTCTAGTCACCTTATTACAAACTAACAAATCAATGTGTCATATTTTGCTACGTGTATCCTGATTGCTACACTGACCCGGAAAAGACAATAGTGACCATATTCTCGCTTGTCTTGCTAACAAAGGTGTCTAGGCTGCAAATAGTCTCGAGCTCTGTTAGTGTTCCTATTTGAAGCTGCACTTAAAACCGATCGACATGACCACTTTGGTGGGGGTGAAGGTTACGCTTGAGATGTCTGCACTGATGAAGTCCCGCCTCCAAGACTAGACCGATCGTGGTCTGGTCAACGATGACACCAGGCTCAAACTTACCGAAGGCGGTATGGAATTTGACCATCCGAAAGATCTGAATCATGGCGTCTGGCTGAGCGAGTCAAGTATGAGTAGGAATAACATCTCCCGTCCTTGGATCGATAGCACCGCAAGAAATATAGCTTCGACCTGTAGAAACTTAACAAATATACTAGAAGCATCTCTCTTCTGTTGGCAACGCTGATCTTAATAATTTGGGCAGTTTGAAAGTGTTGTCATCGTGAATGTCAGGCCACCCTTGACTTAAGCCGAGTTTCTAATCAGGGCGCTGTCCCAGACTGGATCCGTTCCATTACCATCTACATCGGCGATCACAGCAAGCGTTCCGTTGGGTCTAAGGTCTTAAGAAAAGAAGTTGGCGGTCTCGACACGAAAGGAGCCATGATAGGTTGTTTATGGTACCATAGATGGCATAGAACTGCTGTTTCATGGCAAATCTGGTATGGCCACTAGCCTTACCATCAACAGTAGCCGGACGCTGATATACGTCGGTGAACTCATGGCTGAAGTTGGTTGGAGCAGGCAAATCCCGGAACGAGAAAACGTCACATTTACTGTTGTATTTATTGTTGAGGGTAATGGCGAGGATAGACCTCGATATTTGCATTACCCACATTTTAGATGGTGATTAATGGATGCCTCAGAATGAGAACAAGATGTGAGTTACAAAATGGAGCTTTGTTGGCTTCTCCACTCTTCTGACTTAGAGACTACAAGATAACGAGCAATCGAGGAAGATGGACTGGCGCCGCCGGGGCCTTCTAACCCTTTGTAGCATCTATAAAGTTGAAGGCTGGTCAACTTACATGATCAAAAGTACGTTGGTATCCCAGGTTACATAGCGTATATACGGCGCAGCCTTTCGGCAAGGTGGAGCGGCAGTTGTGTCCTTATGATAATACTGACCCCTAACAAACGGCAGGACGAAGAAATGTTAGGCCTTCCATCCCGGGCTGTTTGTATGGATAAGTGAGGACATTCAGGTCGGGACTGGTATGCCGTCATAATGGGCAGTCCGGCAGGAACCAGTCCGGCGGCTCTAGGGCGGTTGGCGATCTGGTCGCACTCGATCTATGGAGTAACGAGCTTGTAACGACGTCTTCCGTAGTTCTAAGCAGCTGGTAGGATTAAGCAACTGGTAGGATACAAGATATCCTCCTCTACAAGTTACCAGACCCTCAAGGAATGAAGGGGAACGAAGGGGCTGATTAGAAGAAAAAGCATTGGCGAAAACGTAAACGAGAACGTGAACGATATACTAAGTTTTATACCCATACAAGATCTACCCGAGATGTGTCTGACCCATTGTTTCAAATACCGTCCTTGACTCACTCTATAACTGGTTTCGGTAGGATATTCTTCGAACTAGTGTTATATATGATTCAGAACGACAATCCGCCGACACAGTTATGAATATAAATAGGAGTTCCCAGACTATAGATTGTGATACTCTGTGAAGCATTTAGTTGACCTAAAAAGCTATTTTAGTACCTTCAGTACCTAAACTTCACCAATAACCTCTAGCCTTTTGTTTTCCCCAAATATGCGCGTTACTGCTCTTGTTGTCAGCTTGTTGACCATTGTGTCCTCTGTCACCGCAGGCAATACTGAAAACGATTGCGGTCCGAGTCACAACGTTTGTAGGAATGGGCCATGCTCATGCGCCAGCGTTCCAGATTGCACCTGCATAGCTGCTTGAAACCCTCGTAAGTCTTATCATTTTTACCGGCCGAATGCAGAGATTTTAAAGAGTGTGATTTGAATCAATAATACTCACAAGATGTCAGGTATACCAGAAGTAAGGAGTGCCCTCTTGGAGACTTGGTGGCTACGGAACAGAACACATACAGACACCACAAGAATGACGGCGAATCCTCGAGAGCGGGGCGTTACGACCAGAATCCAATTATTCCCTGGCGCAGCCTAAAATGATACAGTCCTATGACCGGAAATAGGACAATACAAATAAGGGTCATAGAGAAAGGCTGCGAAAAACACCTTACATCTAGGAAATGAAGAATGAGCAATGGTTGTTTTTTTCCTAAGATCTATTTTAAACGAAGAACCAGACTGATGCCATACTGATGCTGATCAATTGCTGTGTGCATGTTGCTGGTGTCACCCAAAGTGGCTGACGGAGCGCTTGTGCTTCATGACAGAAGCTGCATCTTTACCTGCTAGGTGGTAGTATCTACGCCCTCTCTTTGAACACTATAATATTTCACTACAAGCCTTCGCACTTCTCTTGTAGCTGGATGCTCCTGTAAGGCTGGCGTACGCCGCGAAGCTATTCATGACAGTTAAAGTCGGACGAGAAAGCTTGGGAACTTTCTGAAATATCAGATGGAGAGGTTTTCCCCTTTCGACCTGCCTAATTGAGGAACTGTATCTGTTGACGAGAAGAGATACATCAAGAGCATAGCGTTGGCAAGCATCGAATTTTCAGTGAGCGACTATCAATTGAATAACACGGGTATCACCATCGAGCCTGACAGTCCAGTCTTCTTTTAATCTTGGAGTTACATGTGGGCTGGAAGCGGGCCGAAATCCAAAGACATTCAGCTCGAAGTGACCAGAAAAGACGCACTCAAGGTAGACGTTGGCTTGACAACGGTTCCCACTCCACGGATGGCCCTCGACACGATATTATTGTATAGAGACTTTGGCAAGTCCTACCTCTGGGTCGACCGCCTGTGCATCATCCCGGAGGACAAAATCACAACGCCCGCTCAATCGCGGTTGTGGATAAGATAAAACAATCGCCTCGCTTGCCAGAAGCTGGCTTCCACGTCGAAGAAGCCCCCCGGCCTAAGGAATAGGGCGAACTGGCAAAAGATTTGGACTTTCAACAGCTATTCTTTAGATCGAACATTGCGAATGCATTTTTAGGTGAGTGTATACAACCTGCTGAGCGAGATGTTAGGTACAACGCTGCTTTACGCCCTGACTGAGAAATACCTGGCACAAACCTTGATGCAAAGCTGTAGTGGCGCATCGAAGGAAAGGGAAATCTGCCACAGACTCTGAGCTGGGATGAGGGATTTCTCATGAAGCCTGTCGACTACCACTGGATTAATAGGCAAAGCCGGCCACCGGAGAACACTTGAGTCGTCGAGCGAGCCAATCTTTTCTGAGTTCTACTTCCAAAACCTAGCCAGAAGGCTTCAGAAGCTGAAAGTGAACGGAATATGGGAAGAAAGCAATATGGGAAGAAGGCAACATGAGAATCGCACAAGTTGCAAACCTCGCCAGCATGCTACCGACTAGCAAAAGAGGCGGCCCGGTTGCGAGTTTTGAGTCTTTTCTGCTGCGACTCAGGTTCCTGGGGGTTTCTAGCAGACTAGTAGAATTATGGTTTCTCATTAAGACTGACAAAATGTTGCTTTTGCGCCTGGATCTCGTCTGTCTCGTGTTTTTCGTGGCCTAGAGGAGTGGTGTGATCTAGATGGACCGCTTCGCCTGCGCTTGCAGGCTGTAAAGTAGCTGCTCTATTTATGATGTCTTGTAACGGTTTTCAAGACCTCATTGTAAAAGTAACCCACAACTGTGTAGATCGAGTGTTCTCACTGTTGAAGATTTGCTTGAGGGTCCGGTTAGTCTCTATGTATGTTAAGAATGGACGAGTAAGGGTAAGAGTGCCGCTGCTACCCGTTATCACACTGCGCAATTCATCTATTGTAGGTAGGTTATAGAAGCTTGAAATAAGTCAACATACCCACTTCCTGGCCCCCCCCCCTTCCTGGCCCCCCCAGCCCCACCAAGCTACACCAAAAGGTACTACTTTTTAGTATACCCTTAATTAATTGCCTAAAAGAGCTACAAAAATAAAAAAAATATTATTTTAAAGATCTTAACTTAAATTATAAATAAAAAAATAAAAAGAATAAATTAATAGTAAGATAAGCTTGAAATAGTACTATAAAAATAAAAGTTAGATTTTCTATATAATTTACTACTATTACTTATTATACTATTATTTTAGTATAGTAGTATAAATTCTACTTTTACTTTACTATATAGATTTAAGGTAGACTATAGTTACTATATTAACTTAATAAAGCTTATTATATATATTAATAATAGTTTTAGTCTATAATAAGTATTTTATAATAGTAAACTTTTACTAGTAAGATCTCTATTATAGAATAACTTTACTATTACTACTATTATAAAGCTATAAAGATAGCTTACTTTCTATATATAGTTTATATAAATATTATTTTAAATAATATAAATTCTATATAATTTATAATAGTATATATAGTAGTTAATACTTTAGTAGAAAATACTATATAAAACTTTATACTTTTACTAATACTACTATTTCTAAGTAGTAAGTATACTATACTACTTAATTTATATATTTCTATAAACTATACTTAAATATCTACTTATATATAGTTTTCTTTTTATTATAGTCTTTTTAGGTAATTAATTAAGGGTGTAGTAAAAAGTAGCACCTTTTGGTGTAGCTTGGTGGGGCTGGGGGGGCCAGGAAGGGGGGGGGGCCAGGAAGTGGGTATGTTGACTTAGCAATAGAAGAACTCCATCTATCATATGAGCGGCGACAGGTCGTCCGCCGAACAGGTTGAGCTGTCGCCTCGGGGTTTGACCAGTAAGGGTTTTCAGGTTTAACCTGTTGTTACTGTTACTACTGCTGCCAGCTACACTCGCTGCTGCTGTTGCTAAATTACGCGGTAGCTTCGAGTGGTAATTGTATGTATATTTTGCAACTATCCAGACCTATCTAGGGACTCGTGTGACAGGTCTTGAAGCTGCTTTCCAACAGCTGACCTTGCAATCCACCACACATAGCCTAATTAGTCTTGCCAAGGTAAATTAGGACCACAGGATTTCCATCCACTTCCGCGGCAGCAATTCCGAAATCCAGCTGGGTCAGGGTTCCAGGTAAGCTCACATTCCTAGAAACAGTTAGTAAATGCTCTTGAGTTGTATTGTTATAGTGGTAAGGGTGAATGTACTGACTGGAATGAACTGAGTAAAATCATTTGCATGAAAGCTGTTCTTTCCGCAGCAGACTCTTGTAAGGTCTTTATTGACCCTACCACCACCACAGCAGGTGTAGCTATCAGCAGCAGAAGCCCTACATAAACATTAGGATGATTTTATCTCTTTATAGAATTACTTTGAGCAGGGAATGAACAAGGTTACATTGAGCTGAGAATGAAAACACTTAAAAATGTTGAGAGCTTCATACTGATTACAGCTGTAGCCTGTCCTTGTATTGTGATCTTGTGCAATAACTTAAATTTCTTCCAGGATTTAGTGAATGTAATTCTTTCTTATACTCTTATTGCGTGATAGATAATCAGTACCATCAATGCTTGGAACCCAATTTTTAGTCACAGGTAAGCAATGTATTCGAAAATGTATTTGAAACCTAGGAAAGGTTTAATAAATTAAACATGGATAGTGTATTTGCTAGTGGTAGGTCTTTCTTTGGTTTCGGCCTCCGCGGACGATGCTCACCCCTTTTTTTGAAAGTGGTAGCTACAGGCCACACGCGTGACGAAGGAAAGGGGTGGGTTTTGCCATGACAAGAGACATGGCCAAGGCAGACTAGCGCAATAGTGACTGGAGGAGATTTTACAACTCACTCACACAACTGAATGTACGCACAATCAAGCTATTAATATTTCAACAAGACAATCTGCTAAGAGTCCTGCACCGAAGGCTGTGGAAGAGCTGGAGGTACTGAGATCTTCCTTGAGGTCAGATAGCAAAAGCCACTCTAAGGACGGATAGAAGACTAACCTTAAGAGTGTTGCCTCTAGGATATTAGCGGATTGATGTCTGCAGACCCCTTGATGTCTGCGGACCCCATGATGTCTGCGGACCCCATGATGTCTGCGGACCCCATGATGTCTGCGGACCCCTCGATTTCCGCGGAACCCTTGACGTCTGCGGACTCCAATACACCTCATCGCTTTTGCTCTGATACCCTTGGTTGCTGATAGCTTACTGCTATTGAAAGCATATATGACCCTAAGTTGCTTCTTTCGTTTTACATGCCTCGTCTCCTATCAAGACAACACAGTACGATCAGGTCGCCTACACATGTGCTATCATGAAATTCCTTACTTTAACCCTTTTCCCTTTCGGCCTCGCAGCTGCACTTAGCACTGAAGACAAATCAACATTGGCTCCTACATTAGAGTCTCGACAATCCACCCAGAAATGCTGTTTCACTTTGTAAGAAATCTCTTGAAGTCTGAAGTTTCTTAGCTAACCAAGTGTAGTAACGCCGATGGCTACAACAGAGAGGTCATCTCGAATGGATTTTTTCGTATTGAATACCAATGGGGTGGTGTTACCTCAAGGGGCCTTTTTTCAGGATGCAATGTTAAAATTGATCGCAAAGGTGCAGCACCACCAGGAGGATGTTCGGAGTGGACATTCTCAGCTGAGGGTGGCAATTGCAAAAGCTTTACTACTACTAGGGTTGGACCCTGTAGCTAAATGCTGGGACTTCTATTGAACGAAACTACTTGGAGCTAGTATGCTACATAGAGGCTTAGGTTGTTCTTTAAGAGAAGTGTCCACTAAGTTGCTATTCCTATAGAGACGCTTTGCTTTTATCTCTTCTGGTTATTTAAAGTAACCATTATGTAATATGAGCATCGAAGAAGTTGCAAACCTTGGCAAAGCTAGTGACTACAATAAAGACGGCCTGGATGGGGACAGAGGATCTGAACTTATCTGGAAGCGGTGCTCTTAGAGTCTATGGACCATGAAGGAACATCTAATCCTCAGCAAGGAGGCTCCATGCATTGCGGCATTGTTTCCAGGCTCAGATGTCTTCAACACATCAGTAGCATTACTCGAAATAAAACCCTTGAGGCCAAGGACGGTCACAAGGGACTGATAGTAGACTTCATTCGTCCAGCGATCTGTATCCATAATGGAGAAATAGTAGGCGTCTTGAACCAGACGAGTCTCAGGTAGACCGTAGACACAGACGCTAGAGGGAAATGAAGAGAACAGAAAGCCGTTCGACTTCGTCGTGATTGGCGGAGTTCTGGAGACGTAAGGAGCATGGACATGACTAGCCTTCGATCGTGAGTGGGATATGATGTGACGTGTGTACGCTGTTAGGGTCGAGAGGCTGCCGTGCCAGCCGTGCGTCGAGAAACGTGTTGAGGTAGGAAATGTCTGGACAAGACTGCCTGTGAAAAGATTGCAATCTCAAGACGGAGTCTCAAATGAGAGACCGCCGTTTTTTTGTTGAGAGGGGAATACTAAGAGAAGAGCGTTGTGAGTGCCACTCTTTATCGGACAGTTGACCAGGGATGTCGGAATAACTCCGACCTCTGAGTGGGCACACGAGGTTGAGGTTACACAAGTCCAACTCACAATAACGACATTGTTAAAAGTGGATGCCCCTCTTGCTGATGGATAAATGGTCACGAGGGTATGATTGCCATAGAGAGCGGCGGCAGTGGTCCGGCAAACCCCTCTTCGGCATGAAAAGAAACCCCATTCCAGCGAGGATCATGACGGGGGTTGTCCAACACGACACGTGTGTCGCCCAACCAAAGACTGTATTGAGCAAAAGATGTGTTACTGGATGAAATGACCTCGATCGAAAAGGAGACAACAAGCTGCCTCCACAATCCAGGAAAGAAGAAATCCCATACCGCCGCGTAATATGAACATGTCCCTTACGACTTTCGGTCCGACGCGGGGACTAACTGGACTCGGTACATCTTTACGCTAGCCTTGGCGAGCAAATCCAGACCGCTTGGGGGAGATGCATCAAATTTGCGGGCGGGCAGCGCGGCTGTGTACAACTTGGAGAGTTCCATTCCACGCACCGATTCAAACTTGTGTTTGGGCTGGATCCCACGGAGAGGGGGGCTCTCGCAGGGCCGATTAAAAGGGGCGAGCTTCGACACTCAGACCTCTTTTCATAATCGGAAGCTCTCCTAAACGGTTGTAAACCGTGAGACCATCGTGAAGAGTACTCGAGCGGATAGAAGCATTGGCACCGCTTGAGGACCCGCCGCGTTCCTCGCTCGGGAGAGACCGCCAACCGAGCACAGGTCCCGGAAGATAAGTGAGACAGACAGACACACGCAGAGGGAGACACGAATCGGCCATCTGGGACCTGGGACAGGAAACAGGGCTGATAGTGTCTCTCTGGGCTACATGCAGCATGCCACACCAGCTCCACGAGCCAGGCCCCCGGCGCCGCCATCGATCTCACGCTGCACGGTACTTGGCGTATCACGATCCGGATTGGACCAGCCCTGGCTGGGCAGGCCGAAATGACGCCCGGCATACATACAGGTGATGCCATCTGACTCCTGCTGCCCATGCATTCGGCGGTGACCCCGGCACGCCGCATCCCTTCTTGTCTACATTTGGCGGACCAATGTGTGTCGATGAGTCGGATGACAATCTGCAGAGATCAAAATGGCCGCTCCCAACGCCAAAGCACACGAAGCGGAGGTCCTGGTTTCCACTGTCCTCACGATCAATCAACGTCCATGGAGCCCGCGGCCCCGATTCTTACACCCAATCTCACCCACTCAAGCTTCCCGTCATTGGCCTAAGAAAGACCATTATCCGCCTTCGTTTACCCTGATCCATGAGTGTCAAGTGTCAATACGGCGACTCCCTCTCTCTCTCTTTTCTCTCACTCTCCACCCGCTCACTGGTGGCCTCTTTTTTTCTACACGTGTACACTAGGTTCCCCTCGCTCCCCATTCCACTAGCCCTGGAACGGTCTGGACCCAGATTGCCAGAAGACTAAAATGCCAACGGCGCGAGAAAGCTAATGCCCCCTCTCGGAGCTGAAGAGAGAAGATCTTAGTGGCCACGCCAAGTGCCGCTGCTAGGGGCCAAAACGGATAAAGAGGCAGTTCAGACACCGTCATAGCAGAGTTCATCGCACCCCAGTACTATCTAGGCAGAAAGAGGGTCGGCGCGCCGTTGGAAATCATGACATGATGTGATGTTTCAAGGGCAGGGGGGCGGGCAGCATGGACAAGCTCTTGGTTCTTCTCACGGCAGGCAAACGATGGTCAGACAAAAACTACTCCGTTCTGATGACCGAAAACTCCAGAGTCTCTCCACCCACTCAGGGCGGCATGTAGAAAGGGAGGGGGGGAAACCCCCCCCAAACAATGGCAAGGTGGACTTGGCCTCCTGCACGTCTTACCCATTTTCATACCCCCCCATCTCGCAACTCGCCCATTCACGATCCGTTGTTTTCTCGTTGACCCCCGGACCGTCAGCCTCTTAGGGCTGAGGCAGACGTTGAATGACTGCAGCTGCTGCCTTGTGTCATCAGGTATGACGCCGACTAATCGCATGTCAGACAACAAACTGTAGCAAGCAGATGAGGCTCAAAAATTCCCACCGAATCGAATCGGTTTCGAGTGTCCCGTCGAAGCAGTTTTCGCCAAGCTCATCGATGGGTCTTTGGGGTATAAAGGATTCCTGGTCGAATCGAAGGGACAATCCGGAGGTTCTACTTAGAAAAACCAGTTTCTAGACTGTAACCGTTAGGATTTGAGTTGCAATCTCCCAGCGAACAAAACACGAAGAAAAGAAAACCCCAGAAACAAAAGAGGCAGAGGCAACATGGGTCGCCCATCACACAGCACCGACACGGACGCGACGGCCTCCAGGTCCTCCATCTCCACGGCCAAGCCCCCCCAGGAGCTGGAAGGGGCCTCGACCAACACACAGACAGTCAGCGAGAGGGCGATGAACCGGCGCGTCAACAGGAAGATGGACATTGCCCTTCTCCCGCTACTTTCCCTCCTCTACCTGTTCAACGGTCTGGATAGGGGCAACGTGGGGAACGCCCAGACCCAAGGTGCGTTGCGCCATTATTGGACGTGTCACAACCTCGCGAGCCATCGTTTGAGTTGTTGTAACGAGGTTACTTACACTGCAAAAATCTCCCAGGGTTTACCAACGACATTGGCGCTGTGCCCGACGATCTGAACCTCGCCGTCTCCCTATTCTTCATCACCTTCATCCTGTTCCAGCCGCCCTCTGCGGCTATTGGGAGATGGTTAGGAGGCAAACACTGGATTCCCGTCATGATGGTAAGGGGCTCCCGCCCAAAAACAACGCCACGACAGCAATCGGAGGTTTGACTAACTCGCGCACAGCTAGGCTGGGGCTTTGTCACCTTGGGGCAGGCGTTTATCAAGGGCCGTGGTGGGTTCCCTCTCCTGACCTGTTGGTTCTTTATCGCGTTGACGAGTCCCCTATTAATTTTTGCGTCGTTGGTCGCAGGTTCCCTAATCGCAACCCGCCTCCTGATCGGCGCCTTCGAAGCCGGATTCTACCCCACCGCCGTGGCATACCTCTCGTTCTTCTACAGCCGATACGACCTCGCCGTGAGGGTCGGGCTCTTTTACGGCCAATATGCCGTTGCGGGCGCCTTTTCAGGGGCCATCTGTACGTTGCCAAGCGAAAGCTGCGACTAATACTGTCCAAGGGGGGGGAGGGGTGTTTGCTGACGTGTGAGTAACTAGCATACGGTGTCTTCCACCTGAACCACGGCCCCCTCAAAAACTGGCAATACCTCTTCATCATCGAAGGCGCGCTGACGGTGCTCTTCGGCCTCGTCGCGTGGGTCCTCCTCCCCGTCGGTCCCGGCTCCGCCTGGTTCCTGACCCCGGCGGAGCGTCGGTTCGCCGCGGATAGGATCCGGGCCGACAACGCCCTCTTCGTCGAGCACACGTACGACTCGGACGGCTTGGAGAAGGACCGGCTGACGAAGCGCGACTTCGTCGAGACGGCCCGGGACTGGAAGTTCTGGTACGTGCTGGCCTTCAACATCTGCGCCAGCGTGCCCGGCCAGGCCTTTTCCGTGTTCCTACCGCTCGTCGTGCAGGGCCTGGGCTACTCATCCATCGAGGCCAACTTGGTGAGTGACCGGGAAAATCTTGACATGATCCAAGGCTCTGCGGGGACTGACACAAGTTTGCGCCTCTAGATGTCTGTTCCGCCCTATGTCTGCGGTGCGGTTGGACTATACTGCTTCACACTGAGCTCTGATTACCAGTACGATGGCCCGACGTTTCCACCCGAGCAGGACTTTGTTAACTGACCTCGTTCGTAGCAAGGAGCGTGGTTACCACATCCTCGGAGGCATCATGATTGCCCTCATCGGCCTGATCGCAACTGTCACGGTCGAGTCACACGGTGGGAAGTACGCGGCGCTCTGCGTGCTTCTCCTTGGGAGCTACGTCGCCGCACCCCTGACGGTGGCGTGGCTGAGCGGAAACACACCCGGTACGTGAAGACAATGGTTCATGTGCGACGAAGGGTTTTAAACACGAGAAGGCCTTTTTGCTAACCAAGTTCTTCCGCCAGAGCCCGGCAAGCGGTCCCTCGTCCTCGGCCTCAACGGCTTCGGCAACATCTCGGGCATCATCGGCGCGCAGCTGTACCGCGCACAGTACAAGCCCTACTACAGGATACCCTTCTACGCGACCCTTGGCTTCGTGGCGGCTGCGCTTGTGGGATACCTGTCATACCGGTTCACGCTCGCCGCGGTCAACCGTAAGAAGCTGGAGATCATCCGGCACAAGTCGCTGGAGGACATTGAGAAGGAGCGCGTGGACGGGACACGTTACGCCGACAAGAAGTGGACATTCATTTATGGACTCTAATTGGGGGGGGGTCTCGAACGTCAATGAGAAAAACAAAAAGAGTTGTAGTTAAACATCCGAGAAGAAGACATCCGCCTCGCGGCGAATCTTATCTGCAAGATCTGCTATTTCCTTTGCGCTTTTCTGGCCGTCCTCAAACAGGTACCCGTCGATGAGAGTCGGGGGAACCCATTCGAAGTAGACATTCATCACGCCTACCTTGACCCCCTTTTCGTCAGTGGTCATGCCTGATGCACTGCCGAGGAGAGTCGAGACAGTTCCCTTGACGCTGGGGCTCTGCTTCCAGGATGTAGCGAGCTCGTCAACGTCGTTTACTTCCCAGTCGGGCATCTCGTACGGCAAAATCTTTTCGCTGTCGGCCAAGACCAGCACTTTAGAGTGAGGGGAGCAGTGCTTGGCTGAGAGGACCGCGGGCAGCGAGCCCGTCTTGTTGTATGTCGACCCGTACCGATCGATGGCGTCGGCGCCGACAAGAACGACATCCACATCCCTGCTTGCGACGGCGGCGCCGGCGTCGGTGTATATCGAGACCTCGATCTTGTTTTTCCTCTCTGCTGGCGCCTCGCGTAGACGGTTGACCAGGCCCGACGCCATTGACACGCCTTCGAAAAGCGGACGTGACTCGAGAATCCGGATGTCGAAGTCGGAGTCGAACCCCGCGACCGCTCGCTGGAGACATTGCAGAATGGTCGAGCTCGACGACAAGGTGAGGATTCGGATTGGTCGGCCGGAACCCTGCTGCTGCTGCTGCTGCTGCTTCTGCTGCTGCCGCAGAAAAGCCTCGAAAGACCTCCAGATACCGTCGACCGAAGACCCTCTTGCCACCGCGAGGTCGCGTACCTTTTGTGTAACCGTTTCAAGGAACTCGGGCGGCGTTTTGTCGTCTTTGACCTGTTGCACTTCCTTCTCGATGACGGCCAGGGACCGAACGATGTTGTTCAGGATCGCAGCGCCCATGCACTCGCGTCCGTTCTTCCACAGATGCCACGCCGCGAGACGGATGTTGCGCCACCACTTGTCCACGGAGCCGTCCTTGTCGAAGCCGGACTTGTCGGAGACCAGCGACAAGAAGACATCGAGCGCCCTCGCCGCCAGCACCCGCGCCCCGCTCCCGTGGTCCTGCTGCAGCGCGAGCAAGCCCTCGCTCAGGACCTTCGCCCTGCTCTCGCCAAGCTCGATCTCGAACCAGATGCGCCTCAGGCTCTCAGCCAGGCGCGGCACGCCGCCAAACTCGTCGACGTCGCGGACCTCGTGGGGCTCGAACCATTGGAACCCCTGGTGCTCCCAGTCGATCTGGATGCGCGACTCGTCCTCATGGGACTTGAGGCGGAAGGCGAACGGGTGGATGGTCCATTCGCGACCGATCTTGTCGTCGGCGAAGCGGTAGTCCTTTCCCTGGCGCAGCAGCGTCAGTGTCGCCGGCGTGAGCGTCGTTTCCTCGCGGATCTCGCGCCAGGCGGCGTCCAGGGGCGACGGGTCGTCCTTTTCTATGCTGCCCGATACTGGAGCGAGGCGATTCCTACCCGGATGACGATTAGTCCATCCGGCCAACAAATCCCAACCAGGGCGACTTGTAGGACTTCGGGTCGTCTCGAGTCGCAAAAGGGGCCTGGACTTACGGATAGGTCCGGACTTTGTCGCTCCGCCGGAACAGGGCGACCTGGGGCCCGCGGTTGGGCGGGAACTTGAAGATGAAGGACGAAACGACGGCGCGGCGGGTCATTATCTTTCCTTGCGAATCCATCAAATCCGAAGTGGCCTTTGGTTCTGAGACTTTTCAACGGAAACGGTCTGCCGACGGAGATGTTTGCTGTCTGTTGGCAGTCGGTGTGGATTCGGTCGGCCGAGAATGAGGTCATCATGAGCGGTGATGGTGAAGGGCGAGGAGGCTGTCAGCTGGCAACGGCCGGCCTTGTGGTGCAATACCACCAAGTACTCACTCACCATCCAACTCTCATCTCATACTCCACGTAAGTGACGCCCAGGCTGTATGTGTGACAACAATCACAGCAAGTGAACCATTCTCTGATTTCTCCGAAGCCGAAAGTGGTATGCAGCAAGTAGCAATATTACAAAACTCATTGCAGGTTGTGTCCGGAGAGTTTGGAATTGGATGGCCCAACAAACCCTGAGTAAACTGTATGAGAGATCACACCAGGCAGGAGAGGCGAAGCGGGATGGTCCCCTTGCCGCAACAGAAGTTCAAGTAAATGCACAAAAAGATAGGGTTCTCATCGTCTCACATGAGAATTCGGTCGATTCACGTTGTTGTGTGGTATGTGAAGAGAAGAACTGAACCACGGTGCATGACTCTGAGCCAAGTTCAATTCTTCACTCACTCATCTAACAGTGTGTGACAAGTCTGAACCTTTACGAAATGAAGTATATACGAAACGACGAGGTGAAGTAACTCCGTAGATGGTAAGTAAGAAGGTGAAATGTATTAGTGCATGTACATGTCGTGACTCAGTCAGAAAACAGTGTTGAGGTGAGGTGCTGGCAACGTCACTGAGATCGTCAAGATATTCCATGACATAACGGGCCTCATAACCACAACACGCCGAGACATGAGATACCCAGGCAGTTTTTCGGGTTCATCATTGAAATTCCTTCTCCCTCTGAGCCGCCGCCGCCGTCCGCTTCGCGCGCCAGTGTCGACCACGCCACAGCTCTAACACGACGAAAGAACATGAAAACAGCGCGATGATGGCACAGAGCGTAAAGGCCCAGCCGACGCCGACGGCGCGGATTAGGGGCCCGATGGCGGCGGTTCCGCCGGCGGACAGGAGGCAGCGTGAGAGGTTCATAGAGGCGGTGGCGCTAAAGCTCTGGGACCGAAACAGGTCGACAATAAGAGTTGCTACGGATAGTTCATGTGTCAGCGAATGATAGTCCTCTAAGAAGGCTTGCAGAACGTGCGGCAGCGAAGCAAAAAAAGAAAAAAAACTCCCTTCTAAATGGGATTGATACTTACAGAACACGGCCAAGATGATGGTGTTGAGGCCTCCAACAAAAAAGGCCATGGTAATGGATGCGGCAATGTGGACGTTGGACTGAATGATCCAGCCTAGGGCAACGACGGAGATAAGATACCCAATGGTAGGGATGATGACGGGCTTAATGCGTGCGAGCTCGATGTGCTGCACTTCGTTCGCGGGAGGCGAGCCGTCGTCGGCTTCGGCCGGCCGGGCTGCCGCTGCCTGTTGCTCCCTCTTGAGTTGGTGCTTGTACTCGCGGTCCAGTAGCTTCCCTGTGAGCACGCTGCCGCAGACGGAGCCGACGCCGTTGGAGATGTAGGTCAGGCCGATGCTCAGCTCGTTCAGGCCATAGCGCTCGGCGTAGAGGGTGGCGGTGGCGACCATGGTGACCTGCCAGACTGTGTAGCAGACGCCAGTGAAGAGGACGATGCACAGGCACTCGGGCTCGACGAGCAGACGGACGGGGGCGCCGATGTCGATACGGAACTTGGCGGCGGCCGGTCTGGCAACGGCGGCGTCTGTGGGGGACTTCTTGGGCGCGTCGAGCCACTTGAGAGGGGCCCGAAGGTAACGAGGGGCATGGACGGAGCCGTCGTCGACGATGCCACGCTTCGTCTCGGGGAGGAGCAAGGCGGTGAATAGCAGAAGGAAGGCGGCGAGGGCGGACATGAAGATGAACATGCCCCGCCAGCCCGTGTACTGGGCGAACAAGCCGCCGATGACGGAGCCAAAGGCGGTGCTGGCGCCGCCGAGGGCGCTGTAGTTACCCATATACTTGCCGCGGCGGCTGACGTGGATCAGGTCGCCAATGAGGCTGGCGCCGATGGCCGTAGTGGAGGCGGAGCCGATGGCCTGGATGGCCCTCAGAGCGACGACGGCCGGGTAGTTGTAGGACAGGGCGAGGCCGATGCAGGAGGCCAGGTAGATGGTGAGGGCGATGAGGTATAGCAGGCGGCGGCCGGTGCTGTCGCCGATGGAGCTCCAGAGCGTGGGACTGATGCCCTGCAGAACGAGGTACGAGGTGATGGTCAGGTTGATGGCGTCTGTGGAGACGCCCAGGTCCCTCGCGACGGCCGGGATGGCGGGCGTGTACAGGTTGGAGCTCAGAGGGCTCAGCATGCCGATGGTGCTGGCGACGGCAATGATGATGATGCGCTGGTTGGGCGCAAAGCGGCTGTATGCGGCCATGAGGTCGGTTTCGACGGGCGAGGCATCACTACCGGAGGAGGCACCGTCTGTCACAGGGCCCAGGAGTGCCGGGGCAGCGAGCTTGGTGTCGTGGACGATGCTGTCCGTCTTCTCCGGCACGGTCTGGCTTGTGGCTGCCTCTGGGGTCTGATCCGTCTCCGAGGCCTCTCTTGTGTCTCTGGACATGTCGATCTCTCTGATCTGGATTGTCTCTGTGGGAAGGATGTGAGTTTCTCTGGGGGTGGGCTCAGAGCTGTCCCCAGCAGAAACAGGACGTTCTCCCATCTTGGCCAGCAGAAACAAGTCTAGCTGATCAAAAAGTGAGAGAAGGGGAGTGGAGTGGAGTGGAGTGGATGGAGGGAAAGGAAGGATAGAAGGATACGATGGCGAGCAAGCTGGAATAGCGAAGGAAGCTCGGTGTTGACATGATGGAGGTTGGAGTCATCGGCCTGTATAGGTTGGAAGTGGAAACGAAGAAAGAAAATGAAAAATGAAAAAACACCCCCAGTCCCTGACAGACCGGCCAATCCCGCCGGCAAGTGGCCCCCTTGTGGTTGTTGGTGACTCTTCTAATTCTTCCCTAGGTACCTAGGTAAGGTAAGGATAACATTACCTTCACGGTCATTCGTAGAATTTCCCCCACCGGGTCAACGCTGGGCAAGTCTGGGCAGCGCGGACAGCCCAAGCACGTTCCCTCCTGCCCGTTTGGGAGGCAATGACTCTGAGCCTCGCCTCGCATCGCCTCGCCTCGAGCGACTTTAGCCTGGTTGGCTGGGCCAGATAAGAAAAGTTGTTTTTAGTGCCCTATGGGATTACCTAACGGACGGTTGGCCGAGGACCGGCCCGCTGTTGCTCGCCGCTGCCTCTGCATCGGTCCCTGTCACAGATCCTACTCCGTACACTTGCTCACTGAGTCACTCACTCACTCGCTCGCTAGCTCCCTCACTCATCACCCGACATAGGTATTCGTAGGTACTTGGAAGCTAGGAGATGGATGCTGAGACGAGCACCGAGGCTCACGTTTAGAACCGCTCGTACACAGCTATCCAATCATCCCGCCAAACGTCACAGAGTATCATTGAAACCGGAGATGCTATTAATGGGCTCATTTCTTAGTATGGGATGGGGAAGCGAGTGACAGAAAAACACGCACTTACACGTGTAAGGATGGGCAGCGATCCATCCATCGTCCGAGATACAGATGAGATACAGCTGTTCCACGAAGCATCCGTGGTGTAACCTTAAAACTCTCGGGTGAACTGTACCCGCCCGTACCTGGTGATCCCTGACAAAGGTGGGCTAGTCTGAAGAAGTCCAATCCAATAGCTATCTTGAATCTCTCACCTAAAATCAGCCTCAGTCTTGACAGGATAAGATGCGGCTTGACTCATCACCTGCCCGGAACCTGCCCGGAACCTGCCCGGAACCTGCCCCGGACGGGTATACCCGCCAGGATTGGATGTTCCCCTACTGCAGTCGAACTTTGATCGCCTACCTAGTACCAGCCTTTTCCCGATATACGGATAGAATGAGCATGGGCACAACGGTAGGAAAACACAATGAGTGTCCACACAGTACATGGACCAACCTGTCCAACGGTGAAAATGAGTTGCAGCCGCCTTTGATATGACTACGGGCGGATGGATCCTTGACATCCCCCGGCCTCACCTATCCGACTGTCGGAAGCCGACTTTTCTTTTCTGCGCGTATCCCCCCCCCGTCCCCTCCCCTCTCCTCCCCCTTGAAACCTTCACACCTCACCATTACCACCACTGCCAGCCACCACCAACCGCCAAACACACTGCCCACCAATGACCTCCGCAGACCCGGCCAGCAACCCGCGCGTCGGCGTCGGCGCCGTCATCCGTCACCCCACCACCGGCAAGCTCCTCGTCGGACAGCGCCTCAGCAGCCACGGCCACGGCACCTGGCAGTTCCCCGGCGGCCACCTCGAGTACGCCGAGTCCATCTTCACCTGCGCCGAGCGCGAAACCCTCGAGGAGACGGGCCTGGTCGTCAGAGCCACCCGGCTCGCCGCCGTCACAAACTCTGTCTTTTCCGACGCCGGCAAGCACTACATCACCCTGTTCGTCCTCTGCGAGCCCGTTGACCCCTCCGCCGAACCGCAGGTGCGTGTGAAACACGGACGCCCTCCCTTGGCCATATCGCGCCCTCCTCCCCCTTCCCGCAGCACACGCACACGGAGTTGACATGACATACCTAACCATGCCCACCAAATTTCTAGGCCTTGGAGCCCGACAAGGCTGGCGACTGGCAGTGGATGGAGTGGTCCACCATCTGCGACTGGGTCCGCCACCACGACGATGATGGTGACGATTGGCCCGCCAAGCGTCTGTTTTTACCCATCCGCGAACTGGTCAACGGGAAGGAGAACGAGACGGCCTTTACGGGATTCTAGACTTGCATGGCTGAAATGAGTACTCCGTTAGCTTAGCCAAGACGGCCCCCTCCCCAAGGCCGCATAGATACATGTAGACTTGACCGAGGGTGATCAAGGGGAGGCTTCCGCCCCCCCTCCCCCCTAAATAAAACCTTTTTTCTTTTCTTTCGGGAAACCAACCACTAATGAGAGTTCCACCTACATGAAGTGCCTCACCCGGTTGCGGTTAGGTAACCACGAGCTGTAATACTAATATCATCTAGCTCACGATCCCCCTTACCCCTTCAAATCGCCGTAAGCTGGTGTGGTGAGAATCACGCCTGCGGCACGGCTCTGAGGCATTTCCGGGATGCTACCCGGGCGGGGCCCCGGATGGAGACAAGAAGACGGGGGAAGAAGACGAGGGGGGCAAGAGGACCATGTTACTAAGGACCCTTTTACCCCTCTAAATTAACTGTTTTTTGCCCACAACCCACGGACATCTTTCCGCGGCACCAATATCCATCTGGGCATCGCGCCGTGAGCATGAATGCTAGCAGCTACATGTCTATGAACTAGCCCGTGTTTGTCTTCCACCACATCCCTCTATACCATTGCCTGCCCCCTGTTGTCAGATTTAACTCGGCAAAGAAAGCTGCATCGGACCGAGTGCATGTGGGCCCCCCCCTGCCGCGAGCGGGCCGTCCTCCTGCGGGCACCTTCAACGTGACCTCTTACTGTATACGGCAGGTAGTCATGCTTGGAACAGGATGAAATTTTTCTAGCTGCATGGCATCTAGATCTAAGTTCTCGAGCCGGTCCTTCTTCACAAGGCGCAGCCGGCGATGCAGATTATGATCATCAGATCGGTGCTAGCTCCTCCCTGGCTATAGCCCATGTGCCAGCAGGATGTGATAACAAGAGTATCGCGGAACGGTCCAGGCATCCAGGTGGCTTCAGATGACTCCTTGGCTACGCACCTCAGACCATCCGGGCATTGGTTTTTCGATGCTCTCCAGGGCCAGAAAGAGTCTCGTCGCCTACCTAGCAGGCTTGGCTAACAACAGTGCAGTTGCCCTTCGGCGGAGGTGATATGCAGACTACGGTTAGATGTGACGAGATCTATAACTAGTATACGTGTTCCGATCCACATCGTACATCTTGAATGTAACCATGCCGGCTGCTTCTCCTCCTTTGGCTTTCAACCATCCGATGAGGTGCTAACATCCGTCAGAGAGGACTGCGCAGAGAGGCAACTACCTCGTCGGCCCGCTTCGTCTACAGCTCGTTTATTTGTCGAGCCGCATCGTATATACACAGACTTGGCGAGTCTATCGGTCTTCGTTCACCCGTACCCAGCAACAACACTGCATGTACTACTGTCAACAGCATCAAACCATCATCTCTTGCATTTCCTGACAAAATCTCACCCTAACTGGAATTACATGACGAAAATGCCGCAAGATGCTCGTTTTGGCTGTCGTACATACAGCGGTGCAAAAGTTTGTGCTATGGGTTTCTTTTTGTGGCGGGGGTATTCCCACTATGGCCGTTGCTCCATTGAGTATTGACAACGACACCCTGTTCTCATACAACCCATCACTGGTCCCAACACATCCTGACTGAGAAAGAGGAAGTATTCACGTCTTTTTGACGTTTGGAACCCGGGAGAGACACATATATATATATCTGTATAGAACACACTATCTGCATTGGTTGCCTTCTTGCTTTCTGGAACATCAGACGATGGTGGGTTGAACACAATTCCGAATGCAAAGATTGTAATAGTACATCAGTGAGCAATGATTGATCAACAAGAGGCACTTCTCCTCATCTCGCGGTTATGACCACCACTGCTGCCTGCGGTTCCCACTCCTTATCTTCAGACCAGTTAACGCAGTCCCCGGTTGAGACCGCAACATGTCATGATGGAGTGGACCTTGAATAATGTGAGTTGCACTCCCTGCTTGTGCATGGCCTACCTGTACAACTTCAACCCTCATGCCACGATGCGCTTTCGTTCAAGGTACGCATCAACGACCGCAGGAGTCGAGGGCCGATGGGTATAAAACCCTCGTCCGTTCCCCTGAATCTCTCCATAGCACAAAAGAACAAGCTCACAAGCTCTACTCTTCTTTCTCACCCCCCATCTCCTTCTCTCCCTATATCTCTCTGCCTCTCCCCCCCACTCCTTTGTCATAACCTCACTCCTTTCACCCCATCTTCGTGACGACGTCCGTCATCGTTCAACAGGGTCTGTCAAAATGGCCATCAGCCCTCGTCCTCACATCATCATCATCGGCATGGGCCCGGCTGGCCTCGCCGCCGCGGCGCGTCTCAAGGGCACCGGCATACAGTTCACCATCATCGATGGTGGCAAGGCCGTACAGGACCGCGATCGATACCTGCCCGAAGACGCCACCCGCGGCCACGGCGGCGCCGGCCTCTTCTCCGACGGCAAGTTCTCCTTCTTCCCCTCCGCCTCCGAGCTGTGGTCCCTGCCGCGAGAGGGCGACCTGCGCGAGGCCTACGACTGGACTTGCGACGTTCTGAACCAGGCGGGCCTCGAGACGCCGCCCTTCCCCAGCAACCCGGACGCCTATTCGGTGGCCGGCATGGTGGAGAGCGAGGAGTGGAAGCTGAAGGACTACCCCTCGGATTACCTCTCTCTCGACGCGCGCCTACGGCTCGTCCACGACATGGTCAGCGACATTGACGGCTCCGTCATGAACGAGTGCAACGTCCGAAACGCCACGTACCACGCGGCGTCGGACTCCTTCACCGTGGTCGTGGAGGACCGGGCGACGGGCCAGATCACGCGGCTCAGCGCGAACAGGCTCCTCATCACGACGGGCCGCTTCGGCCCGCTCGAAGAGAGCCTGCGTCGCATGACACGACACCACCAGTTCCACCGGCTCGAGGTAGGGTTCCGCATCCAGCAGCGCAGCGAGCGGGCCTTCTTCAGGGCCATGCCGCAGCTCGACCCCAAGCTGCGGGTGCGCGAGAGCGACGGCAGCGTCGAGTGGCGCACCTTTTGCGTCTGCCGCCAGGGCGAGACGTGCCTGACGGAGACCAACGGGCTGTGGACGGTCTCGGGCCGGTCGGACTGCCCGCCGACGGGGCGCTCCAACTCGGGCTTCAACACGCGGATCCTGGACCAGGAGCTGGCGCGCAAGTCACTGGACCGTGTGCTCGCGGCCATGGGCCGGCCGGAGGCGCACTTCCAGCTGCCCGCGCAGGGCCTGCTGCGGGGCGACGCCGAGGTTGTCGCGGCGCTGGACGAGATCTACGGCCCGGAGCTGGTTGAGAAGATGGCCGAGGGTCTCCGGCGGCTGTCGCAGACGTACAGCGACCTGGGGGACGATGAGGAGGCTACGCTGATCGGCCCGACGCTCGAAGGCATCGGGTGGTACCCCAAGGTCGACGGCAACCTCAGCCTGCTCGACGCGCCGGTTTGGGTGGCGGGCGACGCCTGCGGGCTGTTCCGTGGCATCGTCGCCGCTATGATCAGCGGCCACTACGCGGCGGCCTCGGCCATCGACGAGCTCGTGCAGGGCGCGCAGGTGCGGCTCAAGGCGCTTGCGGACCAGACGCCGATTGAGATGGCGACGCCGTCTAGCAAGCGATGCCTCAACAAGCAGCCGGCAGCGATCGAGTGCGACGGACCGTGTTGCTCATTGGCGGGTGTGTAGGGGGAGAACGGGTGTCGTCGATGTTTAGGGTTGGATCAAGCAGGGAGAAAACAAAACGGGGTTTCTGTTTCTATGCAAAAAGGGGGGTTTCAAAGTATGTCTAGTACCAATAACTATACAGATAACTAGTGACGGAATCATAAAAGAATTGCATTTCGCTCAAACAAATTAGAAGCGAGCATTCCCCTTGTGGAATATTTATGTAACCATGCCGAAAAAATGTCAGGGTTCTTGTACTAAGCACTATCTGAAATACTTAGTGAGTTCGGTAAAGGGAAAATGGCAGCGTGAAGTTGCAGGCCCTTTCGGGAGTTGGATAACCGGTATTTTGAACCCACGGCTCAACAGGCATGATGAGCTTTGATGATATGCACTGATCAACCTATTGGAGGGTATCCCAGGGTGTGTGAGATGGCTGTTGTCTCGACGGTCAAAGGAGTTGTACGATTCAAATGCTATCAGATCGCGAAGTGATCGAGGCTAGAGCTAAAGGCACAACGATGGGTTGTGGATTCTGTTGTGCTCATGACGCACCGCCACCATCACTGCCTTGGGCCAGAACGAAGGTAGTGTGTGGTTGGTCATGAGCTTGCCTTCAGTTGACAGAGAATTTGACGGTTGCTTTTCAACTAGGGGAGTATCAGAGCCATAGAGATAAGATTGAGGAGGACATAGAGACAGATGCAGATGGGATGGGGACGAAGTGGTAGCCCGTTAGGTGCATTACATGTTTTATTTCATGGATAAAAGATCCGTACTCAGTGCATAGCAGGTAGGCGTCTAGTAGGTACACAGCATGCAAGGATGGGCCCCACAACTGGTAGCCTGAGGTGCGATAAGCGTAAGCGTAAGCGTAAGCACAGGCGGTAAGCGGGGTGCATACCACCTGCCGGCGACAGCAGAGAAGAACGACAGAAACAGAAAGAGCCAAACCAAAGCTTCCGACTCCGAAGACACCGACGCGGTTGACTTTAACTTGCCAAACCGCCAAAGCTTCTCATTTCGTCCCGTCCCGTCCTCATTCTCCCCCCCCAAACCCCGTGCACCCGGGCCCGGCAAAGCGGTGACATGCCGTCTCACTACCCTCCCGCAGCACCAGGATGCAGCAGCAGCAGCAGCAACAGCAGCCGCCGCCGCCAGAACCGACGGAAACCCCTAATCGCGGCCCGCGTCTACCTGTCAACCCGCGACGACACAAGGTAGCGCCGGAACAGAGGAAGCGCGTCGCCACAGCGTGAGTTGCCTTTCGTCTCTCTCTGTCTGTCCCCTTCTCCCCCGGGATCTCTCCTCTATTGCCCTGTCATGCCGTTCGTTCGTCTCGTCTCGTTCGTTGTCTTTCTTTTGAACCCTCAAGTCTCCCCTCCCCCCTGACGTGTATCTCTTCATGACACACACACTCCTGCCACCACCACCATCCTCCCATGACATCTCCATTTCGTGTCGAATCTCGTTTACGAATACCGTCCCTGTAGATGCAACAGCTGTAACATCCGCCGGATTAAATGCTCCGGCGAGAGGCCCTGCCGCCAGTGCCGCAGCTCTTCGCGCGACTGCCAGTACCCCACCATCATCGAGAAAGTCTCCGTGTCCCGCAACGAGCTGGATGACCTACGGAAGAAGCTCGACGCCGCCGAACGCGCCCTGCTGGCCGCCGTGCCCGACCACACTGCGAGACGCCAGCTGCTACTGCAACAGCAGCATGATGGTGACGCCAGCGCCGGAAGCTCCTCCCGCGCCGCCTCTTGCTTGTCTTTCACGCCGCCTCCGCAGCATCGACGCAAAGACGAGTTCCACGAAACCGCTTTCAATGTCGACGGCGAAGCTGACGCCGCCGACGCCGCCGACGCCGACACGGCCGAGGGCCGTCAGCTCAAGGACCAAGACGGCAGGGCCCGCTTCCTCGGCGAGACATCCGGCGCCACCTTCCTCGATCACCTCAAGGAGTTCATGTCCACCGTCTCGCCCCTAGCTTTCAACAAGCCGTGGCTGTCGCCCACCCCGAACAATGGCTCGGCCTTCCTCGCCTCTCTCGGCCGCTATCAGACCTACGACTCGCGCCCCGTGGAGGCCGAGCCCGATCCCGACCCCATCGCCCTGCCGTCCCGCGCCGACATGTCCGCTATGCTCGCCGACCTCCGCCACTTCATCCAGGACGGCAACGGCACCTTCCCATGCGGCGGCATCTACTGGTGGGGCGATCTCGGCTCCGTGCCGAACCCCGTCTCCTTCCCCCCCGAGACCCCGCCCGACGCCATCCGCCACCGCTTCCGCCACCTTGCCTTCTACCACACCGCCTTCGCCGTCGCTTGTCAGGCCAGCACCACGGCCGCCTCCATGCCCGTCCCTCACGATCTCAGCCAGCGCTACTTCTCCCGCGCTCGCATGCTCCTCGGCAACCCTCTCGACATCACCCAGTACACCATTAGCGACGTCGCCGTCCTCGCCCTCATGGGCTTCTACCTCATCGAGATGAACCGCCGCGACGCCGCCTACATCTACGTCAGCAACGCCATGCACATTTCCATCATGCACGGCGCCCACCGCGGCTGGGTCGACGAGCGAGGCAAGCGTGTCTTTTGGACCCTGTACATCCTTGACCGATGGCTAAGCTGTCTCATGGGCCGTCCCCCTACCATCATGGACGATGCCATCCGGCTACCCTTGCCATGCGATGCTCCGTAAGTGCCTCCCTGCCTCCTTTTCCCCTCGGATCCTCCTATCCACCATTCTTCTTCCCTCTCCCACCGCCGTCCGGCTCCAATAGCCGAGGCTTTTCCTCCGACCGGATGCGAGCGAGACCGAAGCAGCCAGCAGAAATGCGCTCAACCAATAATGACTGACGGTCCGACCTTCTGCCCACCCTCCTACAGTTCCCTTCCCCCTGCAGCCGGCCTCCGAGCCCACGTCGAGCTGGCCCGCATTTCGGGCCACATTGTCTGCAACACGTATAGAGTCGCACCCTTGGACCACCGTCCCGGAGGAGCGGCGCGCCATGTCGACCGCGCGCTGCAGCTGCTCGAGAACTGGCACGCCTCACTCCCTGCCGCCCTGCAGATGTCTACCGCCCGTCCAAGTACCGATCCCGCATGTTGCCTGTTGCACATGGCATATAACCAGGTAAGCTTGTTTCCGCCCTTGTCTCCCCCTCCCCCCCTCCTCTTTCGTTCTTTTTGGAAATAGCAGATCAGATAGACCTTATACGCTCCCTCCCCTCACTCTCTCACTACGCACCCCCTCTCCTTTCTACTTCCGCTCATCCCACCCCCCCCCCCCCCCTTATAGACCTATCCCTATGCTCACTAGTGACCCTCCTTCAAATCTGCAGCTCCTCATCCTCGTCGTCCGCCCCATCTTCTTCGCAGCCGTGAAGAAGGTTTTCGCCGAGCGCTACATCACCTCAGACCGCCACTGGGACCTCGACCACCACGCGCCTCGTATCGCCGCCTGCTCCGATGCCGCCCGACAGAACCTGTTCCTCGCCCGCTGGCTGCTCAACCTGAACGGCGGCTCCCGCAAGCTCCTGCAGGCCGGCCTTCACTACGTCTTCAACGCCGCCATCGTGCTCATGCTCCAGGACCTTCTTATTCCGTCCTTCGCATCGTCGTCATCGTCGTCGTCGTCGTCGTCTGCCGAGTCTGACGACGTCAGCTTCGCCATCGGCGTCTTCGAGGCCGAAGCCAAGACGGGGAGCAACTACGGACATGACTGTGCCGCGGTTCTCCAGGATCTCAGGTCTCTGGTCCAGCGCCTCCGTCCTGACGCGCATGTCGTCCCTTCGACGCCGGGCCTCGTGTCGGCGGACGATTTGACGATGGCTAGCGGCAGCGGCAGCAGCAACACGCACGCGACGACGATGACGGCGATGTTGACAGCCCTCCAGCAGCAGCAACATCTTCAGCAGCAGCCGACATTCTCGCTAGGGCCGAGCCAGGCATACCCCATGGACGAGAGCGGACCGCTGTATCAAGAACTCATGACGTGGGTGGACAACAGCGACACGCAACTGTATAATAGCAGCTATTCCATATAACCATGAATCAAAAACAGGATACATAAGGAAACCCATCCTTGTTCCAATCCCCGGGTTGCGACCATGACGACCACGGGAGACCGGTGTCGCAAGAGCGCGAGACTCCCTAGAGGTGTGAACAATCCAGGATCCAGACCTTGTGAACGACTTGAAAACTGTATTTCCCATTCGAAACCAATACACACAAAATATAACTCCGCGCCATGTCTTTTTCAATCCGACAAATTTCGAAAAAATCTCGAAAAGTACCCGCCAAACACAAAGAGAAGTTTCGTCAGTGCATCGTCACCCCTCCGAATTCCCATGATTGAATATAACCCATGAAATCTCCTTTCTATCCGTCTCTCTCACCTACGCGCACACGGCACAATACGTCGCGTCAAGGTTCTCTTCCCTCTAACAATGAAAGCCCAAAAGAAGCAAAAAAATCTAGCTGGAGACGGTCTTAGTCCTCGGGGTCGCAGGGAAGATGGAGTCGAGGATCTCGCCGGATCGGACAGCAAGAATAGACAAAAGGGTATCGCTCAACTATTTCAAAACGTCGTTAGTGAAAATGTAACGTAAAGAGACCTGGATGAATCATCATCCAGAAGGGGGGGGGGTCAGGGGTGTCAACTCACTCCGTGGGTCGCTTCACAGCATCCCTGCAGGTAAACACCAGCCCCGGGGGCCACAGCACCGGGGGCGTAACGCACGCGGTAATCGCGGCCGACTTCAAGCTTTCTCGATCCAGAGGTCGCGTCAGGGCCGCAGATCTCCCAGCCGTCAACAAGCTCGCGCTCGCCAGCGTTGCCGGCGGGCGACACCTCGGGCAGCAGGTTCCAGCTGTCGCGGAGCATGTCGATGTGGGCGTTGCGCTGGTAGCCTGTGGCGGCGACGATTAGGTCGACGTCGAGAACCTCGTCGCCGGGGAGTTGGCTGACAAAGCCGTCGTCGAGGCTGTCGCACGCGTCCTCGAGGCGGCGGACATGGATCTGGAGGCGGTCCGTCTCCTTGCTCTCGGTGACCTGGGTGATGTCGCGGCCGAAGAGCATGCGGTGCGGCCACTTGCGCTCGTCGGTGCCGAGCGTGCGCTTCTGGTGGTAGAGCATCTCGTACAGAGCCTCGATGAGTTGCAGTCTCACCACGCCGTAGTTGGTCGCCTTCGCCTCTTTGATGAGAGCGCGGCGGTAGCTCTGCGACTTGGGGTAGAGCTCGTCGACGTACGAGGGGTTGAAGATGGAATTGACAAAGGGCGAGTCATCGGCGGGCTTGAGGAACTCGGAGCGCATCACCATCCATGTCTTGGCGTTGGGGTAAGCGCGCTGGACGTCGCGGAAAATCTCGGCGGCGGACTGGCCGGCACCGATGACGGCGACGCGGTAGGGTCTCGAGTTGTCGTTGAGAATCTGAGGGGCCAGCTGGGCGTACTGAGACGAGTGGATGATCTTGGGGTGCTTGGCGGGAAGCACCTTGGGCAGGCGAGGCTGACCTCCGTTGGCGATGAGGACGTTGCGAGTCTGGTACGAGCTGACCTGGCCGGTCTTGACGTCCCGAGACTTAACAGTCCAGGTCTTGACACTTCCGGCGGTTTGGGGGTCGGGGGAGACGGAGACGACCTCGCGACCGTACGCGACGACGTCGTCGAAGTGACGGGAGCACCAGCGCAGGTAGTCCTCGTATTCGACACGGGCGGGCAGGAAAGTGTCCAGGTTGGTGAAGTCGACGAGGCGGTTGTTGCAGTGGAGGTAGTTGAGGAAGGTGAACTGGGAGCGCGGGTTGCGCAGCGAGGCCATGTCTTTGATGAAGGAGATCTGCATGCGGGCGCCCGAGAGAAGCATGCCCGGGTGCCACGCGAACTGCGGCTGCTTCTCGAGGAAGAGCACCTTGGGCGCCGACTGGCCGGGGGCAAGCTGGCGGCCGGCCTCCTGGTAGTCATGCATGGCGACGGCCACAGACAAGCTGGCGGGGCCGAAGCCGACGCAGATGAGGTCGTGGATCTCGCTGTGATCGCATGGCTGCAGGTACTGCGACTTTTGGATGTGGGAACCGCCAGCGTTGTGGCCGTTGACACCGTTACCGTTTTGGTAGATAGCACCGTTGCCATTGCCGTTGGTGAAGCCGTTGCCGTTGAACTCTGAGAAGCCGCTGCCGGCATCGGAGCCGTTGGTCGGCGAGTCGCAGTGAGGAGACATAATGATGGTGATGATGGTAGTGGTTGGTGGGGTAAATTATATGGTGGGTTGTAAGAGTGTGCGAGGTGCAGTGGATGGCGGGGGTATAGTTTGACGAGCGGATCGAGCAAATGAGATGCCAATGCCAAAGCAACTGAGAGGGAAGAGCGGGTGCTTTAACATGTCAGCTTCATGGCCCTTGAACTGGTCCATCTCGGGAACGGGGGAGTGGGAGCATCAACTGACCTTTATTCCTCGACTTCTTGAGACGGTTCAAACGAGATGCTGCCCGGTGTGAAAGCTGAAGGCGGGTGCGAAAGCGCGCGGGGTATTTTTTCCTTTTTTTTTTTCCTTCGCTGGGTACGTGATTTCTCCAAATGCCGATTTTTTTTCCCTTGTGATTTTCTGAGAAGCTTACTCCACGGTGGGTTTCAAGCCACAATCTTCGTCATCGACTCTCCAAGAGTGGCGTTCTGGTTGAAGCCTTGCTAAGGCGGTATAAAGAAGATGAGCCACCGGTTGAATGGGCGGTCGAGATAAAGACGAAAGGATGAAGAGGGTGAGTGGTAGAGGATCGAGAAAGACGCACCGAGAAAAAAATATAGAGAAATCGGGATGGCAGAGGAGGGGCACCGAGACTAATATGCAAAAACGGGCAAACGTCAATGGATGCCCGCGTCCCTTTGAGGCGGCATGATCGACCGACCGACGAGCTCGAAGCTGGGCCGCTGGGCCCTCGGAGCTCATGAGCGAGCAGATGGAGACGAGGACTCTGTACAGAGTACATACATGCGTGGTCCTCTCGATGGCTACACGCCCCCCGAGGCTGGGAGCTGGCGCAGAGAGACTAAACGTATTTGGAGGAGCCTACTCAAATTGCAACATTCGGTTCTTCGCTTGAATGGGGCAACGTCGTTGCTGTTGCGATCCTCTCATTCTGCCGAACAAGGTCTGTGTAAGGACCCTTGGCGAATCGCGCTTGGGGGAGGAGCCGTATTGGTGGTCTAGGTAGTGTAGGTGGTGGTGCCAGCTCGGCTTAAAGCAAGAAGCCATCCACAACGGACGCCTTTCCACATCAAGGGGCCGGGGCCAGGGACAGAGTCGCAACGGGCTGACTCCAGAAATGGGCTTGCTAGTAGGGGCCGCCCTGAGATGAGGGTCTGCCTGGGTCCATGTTCGGGTCTGGGTCTGCAGACTGCACCCGGTTCTGGTCGTGGATGTGGCGCTTGTGCTGGTACCGGCCACTGGCCGACTCTGGCAGATCGGGACCACATACCAATAAGGCCATGTTTATGGTACGCTCCGCAAGCGGGGCCGGATGGCATGTGGTGAGGTTGCGTGTACTCTGTACTCTACGAGCATACAGAGTACACACAGACGTTCGTACGTAGGGAATCGCCTGCCCGCGTGGGAGACCCCCCTCGGTTGCCGGAGAATGAACAAAGTAGGCGGCAGGCCAGCCGTTGCAGGAAGACGAAAGAAGCAATGAAGAACAGCGCCTTGCCATTCAGGAAGATGGTGTCGAGTGTACACCAAGTAAGTACGTGCTCATCAGCGGCGGCGGCGACGGCGGCGTGCGGCGGTGCGCAGGACTTGGCAACTTGACCGTCGTTTGCATGTGCCGGAGCCACAGCGGTGGAGCGGACGGGAGGGATGGACCGGAGGCACAGAAGGTTGTGAAGTGGTCGACGCCCAGGCGACTCGACCGGCGAACAGTTTGCCCAACGCGGGGGGGCGGTAAAAAAAGAAAGGTATCATGGTTCGGTAGTATGACTGGACCCTGAAAGACTCAGCTTCCATGCTCAGCCAAGGCAAGGTATGACAAGCGGGATTCAGACCGACAAGACCAGTGCAGCGTCGGCCGAAACCGAACCGCAAGGCCGCAGCTCGCACGCCGTGTTTCTGTGTTTGTTCATGCAGAGATTCTTTCAAGAAGACGGCCGCCACAACCAAAATTTTAGTCGGGGGTTTTTCGATCCCTAGTGACCCGGCTAACCGCCTGCTGACCGCTGGCGTCCAAAGAGCGTGAGAGTCAGTCATGGCGATGACATCGAAGGCGTCCTGGAGAGAATGCTTCGGCCACAGTAGAGTAGTTGCGCGGTAGATTCAGGCCCAACCCCCAAGTTCCAAAGCCGTCGGTTTACGAGAATTTGTCGCCGACGATTCCCAAGACGATGTAGATCGATGGTGCTAGCGAGACCCACTCCCAAATGGTCGCGATGCAGAAATCAGACGGGGGGGGGTCCATGATGCAGGAGGTGGAGAGGATCATGATGTGGGAAGCGAGCGACGACTCACGAGAGATACGACCAGGGGTGGGAGATGGAAAAGAAGGAAAAAAGGAGAGGGAAAAAAAGGATGCAAGCTCGGAAGCAGGGGAATAAGGAGGGGGGGTGGATTAGCCCGTCGGTCGCGACGCAAGAGTCAAGAACAAGCAAGGAAGAGGGGAAGAGAAAAAATTTCGATGATGGACAGTTTTTTGCACGATGGGTGGAGTGTGTGTGTAAGGAGTAGTGTGACACTGAGGGGATGATGCGATTTCGGGGTTATCTTTGGATCTGATAAGATCAAATCTCTCACTCGGCGTCTTGCTTCGTCCGACTTCATCCCGATTCCCTCTGTTCTGGGTAAGAGGAAAGCGCAGGTGGAGGGCCTCTTTGAGGAGGAACGTGCTTCGGGTAGGTATCTACCTAGGTACTGAAAGAAATTCCATCTGCCTCAGGCATTTTAGAGGTAGTATATACAGATGAATACCCGTCAGGCAAGCAAGCTACCTTACTCTAGGTACGTTGCTTGTTGCTTCCTTCCCATAGACACGAGGCACGGAAGTTACAGTACCAACCTAGGTAAGTAGGCAGTCAGTCACCTTACCTAAGGCACAGCATCTGGAAGATTCAGGACTAGAAAAGAACTAGGCAGGGCTGCAAGACAAGCAAAGCTGCCACAACATTGCCCTCTCGCAAGGTACCTCGCTCATCGCTCTGCATCTCCTTCGGCGCTATCGAACGTGCCTGGAAGCTCAAAAGAAGGAAGACACCGACGAGGGGGGAGAAACCGATCTGCAAGCCGTGACGGTTGCGTTGCAGATGACTGCCAAGCGCTCTCCAGAAGGGTTCTTCTGTTCACATTGGACTTCCGTGGCTATGGAATGTGGGAAAGAACCGGGCCGCAAGACAAGAGATGGATCATGGATGCGAGTGATGCCCAGCGAAACAGCAAGCGAAGCGTGATGTATCATGTGGAGGCGGCAGGATCACTAAGAAACATGAGTCGAGGAAACGATGGGCGTGCAAAGCTTTGCTCCGACAGCGGGCATGGGCCGGCCGGGGGTTCACGAGAAGAGCTCGGAATTCAGAAAGAATCCAAGGGGGGTGTGTTGGCATCCAGCCCCTCCAAGTATCGGGTACCGACGTCTGCCCTGAGAGGCTGCTGCTAGTATGGCGCCTATAGGCCCATTGAGTAGCAGTGGGAGAGGGACGCTGGCTTAGCGCAAGCAGGGAAATAGTCGCACACGCAATAGTCTGGTCTGAGCCCTGGCACCATGCAGAATGAGGTACTTTGCCTTGCCCAAGACGTATTTGTACTTTTCTTTTTGTGGTGAGGATCTAATCTGATGCGATGGGGGCGCTGCGATGGATCCGCCAGACCGGTTACGTACTCAGGCTTCTCCGTACGTGAGTGGTGAGGGACTTAAGGTAAGTATGCCGACTTGGGGTAGGGACTTGCACTTACATGAGCTAGGGCAGCTATCAATTTGCCTCGTGTTTTTTGCAGTTGGGTCAGATTGATCAAAGGCACGCTGAGGCTCGCCCGTAGCAAACAAAAAGCGGACACGAAGAGCCGAAAAAGGTCGACAATGGCAGAGAGACAGACAGACAGGTGGATGAATTAACTGGTTTGCTCGTAAAAGCCCCCCCTCCCTTACTCCCCACGAGCGTTGCGGCGGTGAATCGTCAATCAATGAACGGATACCTCGATGGACAACTGAAATGAAACGGGTGGAACAAGATACAAAGAACAAATGAAGGGGAGGGTAGAAAGTGGCTCAAGGCCGCTGAGTCCCGAAGCCTGACAACCGAGGATGGCACAGATGGATCGACGGGGTTTATGCGCGAATGAATGGAGGGCCTAAAGGGGGCGTGGGTGTTGCGGGATTTCCGGGCGCACATTTCGTCCTTTCGCACGTCGACACTGATTTTTTAGCATCATTTTGCCCGAGTTATCTGATGATCTGATTATCTAAATCTGATAAGATCAGGGTCAAATTAGGTAAGGCGTACGTACCTTCTGAATTGGGCCCAGTGACGATGACACGACGCCCCCAGCATGCCCCTCCCTTAGCCAAGCGGCGACCACCCCCTCCCCAGTCCATCATCGATGAGGCCCTTGTTCGTGACGAAGCTTTCCCCTGTCGCCGAGCATGGCTGATTTTAGCGCCGAAACCTGCTGGAAGCCCACTGACGATCATCCACGCGTGAATTGAGTACGTGCACAAGACCCGGACGTGAGTTGTATTTTCCCAGAGGGCCTCTCATTTCGAGCGGCAGCCGAGTAGATTTGTGAAGGAGAGTCTACCTAGGTAAGCACACAATGGGTTCTCAGATGGGCAGGTAGATAGACAGGTACCATTAGGGACAGAGAGAATCCTGTCTTACTGGGAAACACGAGACGATTCCGGAAAAAACGGCACATGCCGCTACGTTCATTGCATCCATCGTCCCACCCAGCTTTGCTGCTTCCGCCCGAGATGGATGGGACTTTCCCGACGAGGGGAAAGGAGACGAGACGGGCAGCAGGGATGGCGGCTAGCTACATAGGTAGGTACCTCCTCAGATAGAGCGCACTCAGGGCAAGAGCACCTCAAGTTAGAGTCAACAAGCAGCAGGGAAGGTGGGAAGAGGGGGAAGGTGGGAAAATTCTTCACATGGATTCTTTCCCACCCACCCGAACGCCTGGCGAACCAAACACGGCAAGGCGGGCAAGGCCAGACAGACACTTGACTGACGCTCTCGCCGCTCGCCCTCGCTTCCATCCACATTCACATCCACCTCCATCTCCACCCCCCTCGTTCATCGCTCCGCCGCCCCATCCACACGCCCTCACTCAGCCAGCAGCCAGAAAAGCGTCCTCCAAGTTCCAGCATCCCAGGTATCGGCCAGCCAGTCCGATGGTCACAACACCACCCAAACCGCCCTCCGCCATCCATCCATCCACCATCGATGTCGTCCCAAGCCCGCTCGCTCTCCTGTTCGCAGACTCACACACACCCACACACACACTCCTGCCCTCTCTCTCAGTGTGTGCGTACGCGACTGTCACTTACTCTCGCACTCTCTCACAAGCTCAAGTGCTCTCACACACTCATGTTCCTTATTCTCACGCAAGTCACTGTTCTCTTGTGAGACCGAAAGGCCCTCTGCCGTCGTGTCTCGCAGAGCCAATGTCACCCACATCCCCTTCTCTGGTTCACTCGATCCATGCGCATCTTGGCCAATTGGTGGCATCGACTCCATCCACGCGTCTATCCCATCCCATTCCACCCTATCGCACTCTTCAGTTCTTGCGGTACCGTTTATCCCTGTCCATCTAACCTTTTTGCTGTCTCTCCATATCTCCGAAGTAAGGGAACTGTCGATTAATGAGTCTGGGGTCTCATCAACCGGACCGATCTTCTACACTCACTGGTCTGCTGCGATCATGGCAAGCGAGTCTTCGTGGGCCTGCTCACTGCACGGCGGAAGCGGCCTTGCATCTAACGGGATATTAGCAAGAGAGTCGACACACCTTCGATGTCGAGCTACGTATTGCCCTCGACTCATGCTGACCCCCACACCTCAGCCACACTCTGCGCTCTTTGGTGATACATGACCCCTCCATTCTTTCATGTAGACGTGTGGGAGAGGTGACAGGACCTCTGGCCTGTGACAGCATGACGACGACCCCTCCCTGGCACCATGGCCCATCGCGGATATTTCTCCCTCCCCAACATCGCCTGTCGCATGTAGAGACGATTGCGAAGCGGCCGGCGTCAATGGCCTCACGGCCCAGTTCGCCTACGTGCGCACACCTGGAATCCCCCGTCTTGGGGCACATTCGCTTCGCTACAGACCACCTCGCAGACCCCGGGGCTTACATTGTGTGCCACACCCGTCGATCTGGAGTGAAGCCAAAGGCGACATCTGGACCCTCAGATGATGCTCTCCCTCCTTCCCTCCAACCACCATCTCGCTCGCTTGGCCCCTTCATGAGACGTCGTGGTTAAGTGATTACCTACCCAAAGGAGCCCCCGGCGTCGTGCTACTCCGCATCGCCTTCTCGACGATCAGTCTTCGGGGCTAGAGGTGTTGAGTGTTCGGAGAGCTTTACGCTTCTGGAAACCGTTAACCGGCAGTCAGACCAGATTGGCCACACCCGCCGCGGACTCGAATGAGCATCCAAGCGGATCATGGTTTGGCGCCCAGGGCAGAATGGCCAGTTCTGGAGGCGCCGTTGGATCTCGCCATGTCGCTGCAGAACCAATGTTTCCCCAAATTGTCCATTTCTTTTTCGTATATTTCGTGTGTTTACTCGAAATGCGACGGACGACTCAAGGAGACTTGAAAAGCACGGCCGTAGTACGACCAGACATAAGCTTAAGAGAGCTGAGCTGTATTATTGGACTGCCGCTGGCTAGGACGGGGTGAAGCAAGGCTGTCTCTGTTCCCTTTCCCGGCCAGTACCATGGGAAGCGGGACGCCAACGTGGCCAGCCCTTGTTCTGCGAATGCAATTACGGGCGGGTAATAAGCGTGTCGGATATCGGGCTCCACGGAACATAGCAGCTGTCAAAAGCCTTGCCCGGCCACAGGCTCTGGTTAGGGCTGCCGGGCGTCGGTAAGTCGGCAAGTTGGCATACCGTGCAGACTGGCCACTGCGGCGGTAGTCGTATGCAGCGGTCTGTTTCTTTCTCTCTCCTTTTCTGTCTGTCAAAGTCCGTCGATGTCTGTCGTATGTACGTTGTAAGTCGCTTGTCCGAGCCGGGACAAGCAAGCCGAGGGAACGTTTGCTCACCTTACCCCCGAGAGAGACGCTCAGACGGCCGGCCGAAGTTTACTCTTGCGGCGCGGCGATGTTCGCCAGTGGACACGGCGGCTTCGTAGAGTCATGACGCCATAAGCGCGGAAATACCCCTCTGTTCTCTGGGTCTCTCCCGCCCCTCTCCCCCCCCCCCCCTCTCTTTTGGGAGGCTTCTCACTCTAGGTTTTGGATGCCGTTGTTTTTGGGTAGGCAACGGCGGTTGACCGACCCCAACGCAGCGTAGACGTGGGATGACAACATGGGAATCCCGCAAGTGAAAGTCCCAACTAACCAAGCTGGTTGACTGGACCGGGACTGGGACTTGTTGCGTGTTAGTCGCCCAAGCTGACCAACACCTGACGCTACCACCCCCATCAGCCACCTCAGCATCCCACCGGCCCATTTTGAATCCTGTAAGTCTAGGTAGGTGGTTGGCCTTGGGTATTAGTGTTGTTGCTTAGTCTCACCTGGGGCCTGGGGATCAACTTCTTCTCTATTCGGGCTACACACACTCACTCACACACGCTCGCTCACACTCATCATACACACACTCTCGCTCGAGTGGGCTGATCGCTAAAAGTCCAAACCTTTGTTCTGCAGCGCGCCGCGTCCGCCTCTCTTCCCTCTCGCCCAAATACCCTCTCCCCCCTGCAACACCCTGTCTATCAGTCGAATCGGCATTATTCTCGCCCGCCAGTCTTACGCACAGGGTCGACGATATTCCCACGCACAGGGCCGAGCCGTCTGAAGCTAGCCCACCTAGCACCAACAAGCCTTCATCGTCCACGAATGAACGATCTCTTATTTCATCATCGACACACCCACGCCGAAGGCTCAGTCGACCTCTGTGCATCGCGTTGCAGAATTTCGTCGAAAGAATCCCGCTAGCTGAGTAATTGCTGCAATCTTACAGGCCAGGCCGCCTGCAGCCGACCCCGTGAGGACCCTCCCATCGGTGCCTCGCATCACCCCCCTTGGCACACGGCCACCTCGCGCAGCACCCAATCGAGCAAAACACGCTGTTGGCACGACCGGATCTGTGAATCATCAATTGTCTCATTGGACGGCGGCCTCCTCCGCGCCCTCGTCTCTCCGACCTCTTTGATGCAGGTCCATTCTGATCTGTGCCCTGCTGCATTACCCGTGGTACATACAGCATACAGCTTGCCGTTGGAAAGAGGGCCCCGACTAATACGTGAGTCCGTTTGGTAATGCGCCGTACTGACACGGATAGACAGAGAGCTTTGCGCGTCGAACCACTTTCCATAGCTGCCACAGAGCTCTCGTTTGAAAACTACCTCATCCACTTGCTTGCTTGGAAAATCATAGCCTCTGTCTGCTCGACGACGACGTTGCCAACATGACCGACATTGACCCCAAGTTTAAGCCTGAATCCAAGCTGGACCTCGAGCTATCAGTTTTGAATCCCCATCCCGAGAGGGTTCCAGGTCCTCGCCTTCTTCAAGAGCTCGTGCAACGTACGTCGGACAGTGCGCTACCTGCCATTCATCACTTGGACAACCATGGAGAAGAGTTCTTACTGTCGTATTCACAACTACACCGCGCGGTTGATAGCCTGGCCAGCCGCATCTCCCGCTCCCTGGGGAAGGCGTCGACGCTGGAGCATTTCGTCGTTCCGCTTCTCGTCCCCCAGTGTCCGCATCTTTATATCGCCATCCTGGCCATCCTCAAAGCCGGCGGGGCTTTCTGTCCCTTGCATCTAGACGCGCCTCCCGAGAGAGTGAGATTCATCCTCCAAGACGTGTCGGCGAAGATTGTTGTTGTGAGCCGGGACCTGGTCTCAAAGATCCCACAGGATGAGCCAGACAGGATCATTTTGATTGTGGACCAAGATGACGTCGAGGAGCCAACGTCACCACACTCCGGTCCAGTCCGTGATTCCAAGCCTCACGATCTAGCCTATGTCATGTACACATCCGGGTCAACGGGCACACCCAAAGGCGTCGGTGTCTCCCATGATGCAGCAGCGCAGAGCCTCCTTGCGCACAACCGGCATATCCCCTCGTTCAGGCGCTTCCTCCAGTTCGCCTCACCGACGTTCGACGTGTCCGTGTTCGAGATATTCTTCCCTCTTTTCCGCGGGTCTACGCTGGTCACCTGCGATCGTGGGCGTATGCTCAACGACTTGCCAGCCGTCATACGGATGTTGCAGGTTGACGCCTGCGAGTTGACTCCTACTGTCGCCGGTAGTCTCCTTCGGTCACGGAAGAACGCCCCTTGCCTCAAGTTGCTCCTGACTATCGGCGAAATGTTGACGGAGCCCGTCATCCGCGAGTTTGGCGGCACTGGAGAGTCGGGGAGCATCTTATGGGGCATGTATGGCCCAACAGAAGCTGCGATTCATTGGTACGTTTTTGATCATCTTTCTGGGTGGAGAAATGGACTAACTCCAAGTAGTACACTCCGACCAAGTTATCCTGGAGACTGCGCAGTTTCAAACATCGGATTTCCCCTGGACTCGGTCTCTTGTTTTGTAGCCTCAATACCCGAAGAGGGGAGTGCGTACGAGTTTAGAATACTCCCCCTCGGCGAACCCGGCGAGCTCGTTGTCGGAGGGCACCAACTAGCCAGCGGGTATCTCAATAGGCCAACACAGACAAACGCAGCATTCATCGACACCACCTACGGACGCGTTTACCGTACAGGGGACAAGGCCATCATGAACCCAGATGGGACCCTGGAGTGTCTTGGGAGGATATCCGACGGGCAGGTCAAGCTCCGTGGCCAGAGGATCGAACTAGGCGAAGTCGAGCAGGCAGCAATGCGAACTGAAGGGTGTCACAGTGCTGTGGCCATGGTCCTCGGCGGGATTCTAGTCCTATTCTGTGCCGTCGACGACGCGTCAACCCCGGAGGACCAGGCGGAAAAAATCCTCAACACCTGCCGGACTTGGCTCCCGTCTTTCATGGTGCCGGGCGATGTGGTTGTCAAGACGAATTTTCCGAGGCTGCCCTCGGGCAAAGTGGACCGAAAGCAGCTCAGGGGCGAGTACGAGACAGCAACGGAGCCTCAGAATACGACTCGTACAGAGCCAGCCGACGAAATAGAGCAGAAGGTGTTGGGGGTTGTGTCCAAGGCTCTGGGGAGCCGCGTTTCGTCGTTAACGCAACTCGCCTCTGCAGGTGTTGATTCTCTCAAAGCCATCAGACTTGCCTCGGCGTTACGAGACGAAGGGTTCCAAGTGTCGGCGACGGATATTCTCGGATCCAGGACTTTTCTTGCCTTGTGCACGCGACTCCGAATGGCCTCAGCATTCAAGGTCCGCGAAGAAGGTTCTCGGGACCATGACGTAGATCCATCCGAGATACACCTCGATCAGGTTTTGGAGTGGCGGGCAGACCTCTTACCATTGTCGGACGAGATCGAACGCGTTCACCGGTGCACGCCACTGCAGAGCTCGATGCTTGCCGAGACATCTGCGAACCCCCAAGCGTACTGTAACTGGGTCGAGCTCGAGTTCCCTGTTGATTCCACGATTCAGGATATCGAAAGATGGACGCACCTTATGGCAGAGAACAACGAGATCTTGCGGTCAGGATTCGTATCGCTCAGTCTAGGTTTCGCACAAGTCGTGTTCAACCAGCTGCCCCAAACCATCGTTCACATCGTAGATGAGTTCGATCACGACTTCAGCTTGACATCCGACGAGGAATTTTTGCATCCGTTCAGAGCCCAGATCTGCAACGGCAAGCTAGGGAGTGGACCGGTGCTCCTGTTAAAAATCCATCACGCTCTATATGACGGGTGGTCTGTTGACATGTTGGTCCATGACTTTTCCCTCTTGTCCACCGGACGACCGCCAGGACCACGACCTCAATTTCGGGATGTCGCCAAGTTCTATGCCGATCCCGCCGTCAACACCTGTATGGACGAGGCACGAAGCTTCTGGGCCGATCACCTGCTTGGTTGGCAACGTCATAACCTACCTCGTCTCTTGGGACGCCCCGTTGAGACTCCTCAGGCTCAAACTGTCACCAGGAGGCTAGATATCCCGCAGAGTGCTCTCGATGAGGCAACCTCGCGGCTGAACTGCCACCCGCAAGTCTTCTTCCAAGCAGCGCTTCTCTGGCTTTGGGCCGGCTTGCAAGGACAGCAGGATGTCGTTATCGGATCGGTCTCATCAGGCAGAACGATTCCCGTCACAGGCGTCGAGCGTGTTCTCGGCCCGTGCATCACGACAACACCCCTCAGAGTCAACTTGGCCGGCTTCACAGCGCTTTCTGACTTGGTGCGCAGTATCCATTCGACAAATCGCCAAATACTACAACACGGCATCTTGCCGCTGTCCGACATCAAGAAAATCGCAGGAGTGAATCCCGGAGACGCACTCTTTGATGTGCTTTTGGTGTATCAAGAGTCTCTCTACAGCCAGGAACCGGGCCAAGGCCAAGTGAAAGAGGTTTCACATAGAGACTTTTTGGAAACCAGTCTTCTCGTTGAGATCGAGCCGTCTCAAAAGGGGCCGACCTGCCGGCTCACCTACCATACAAGTGCGATTTCCGCTGAGCACGTCTCGATTCTGGCCGAGCAACTGGAGTCAGCAGTCCTGCACCTCATTCGCCAGCCGGAAAGCCGCATAGACGCCGTTGAAAAATCATTACCTCGGAAACTGACCTCGGTATTCAACTCCAAGCCTTCGACTCTTTCGGCCGTTCCCGATTTGGCGGCAACCTTTGAGCAGTCGGCAAGTCTCACGCCCCATGTCTCAGCCATAAGCTTCGCCAAGTCTCTTCAACACGATGCGGTAGAGACAATCTCCTTCGGTGAGCTCAACTCTGTATCCAACAGAATTGCTCGTTTCCTTCGGGGGCAAGGCGCCAGGGAGGGGGATATCGTGGGTTTGATCATGGAGAAATCTATCAGCCTATATGCGGCGATGCTCGGGATTCTCAAGGCCGGCTGCGCATACTTGCCTCTGCTACCTACCACGCCGGCCGAAAGAACCAAAGTCATTCTGACGCAGGCTGGGGTCAAGCTATGCGTGGCTGATGTAGAAGTCTACACGAACCTGGAAGACGTCTCCAGTTGTAAGTTTGTAGACACCCGATCGCTCGACATGTCCGACCTCGCGGACGACGATCTGCGTCTAACTGCAGAACCGTCTCGCCCGGCGTATGTTATCTATACTTCCGGAACGACGGGTACACCAAAGGGCGTCGTCGTGACCCAGCAGAACATCGTGAGCAACCTCGACGTCTTGTCCAGGATATACCCCCACCACGGCAACCGTTCTCGTTTTCTCCAGGCGTGTTCGCAAGCGTTTGACGTTTCTGTTTTCGAAATTTTCTTTACTTGGAAGGTCGGCGCGTGTTTGTGCTCCGGCACCAATGATACCCTTTTCGAAGACCTGGAGCGCGCCATCCGGTTCCTGGGGTGCACTCACCTCAGCATGACGCCGACGGTGGCGTCCCTGGTCGATCCTCGTAATGTTCCCACTGTTGAATTTCTCGTCACTGCAGGTGAGCCCATGACCGCCGCAGTGGCTGAAAAATGGACGGGCTGTTTGTTCCAAGGTATGTTTCTGATGCCACCGCATGAATTTAGTCATCACCCTCTGACCGGCAATGCAGGTTATGGACCGGCCGAGACAACAAATATTTGCACCGTCAAGAAGATGAGGCCTGGAGACTTCATCGATCATCTCGGGTTCTCATTCGAGAATACCTCAACGTTCGTTCTCGGCTCTTCGACTACCGAGGTTGTTCCTATCGGTTGCGTTGGCGAGCTCTGCTTTGGTGGCGACCAAGTGGCAGCAGGCTACCTGGGCATGCCCGACGTCACCAACGCAAAGTTCCTCGACCACCCAGAGTTCGGCAGGATATATCGCTCAGGCGACATGGGCCGGATGCTTCCCGATGGCTCCCTCATGGTGCTCGGTCGGATGGACGACCAGCTGAAGCTGCGAGGACAGCGGATCGACACCGGCGAGATCGGCAGCATTCTCACCACATCAGGTCTGGCGACGTCGAGCGCGGTTGTTATCGTTAGCCGCGCCAACTCGCCCGCTTCCCAACTGGCCGTCTTCTACGTTCCCGCCGGCTGCACAAAGGTCGACAGATATAAGACTCTGCCGGTGGACGACAAAGTATCCGAAGCGAACGATACCCTCTTTGGTCTCCTCCGGTCTCGCTTGCCTGTGTACATGGTGCCTAGTTATTTGGTCCCCATCAGCTCTGTTCCACTTACTTCGAGCGGCAAAGTCGACAGAACCACGCTACAGTCATCCTTTCGTGACTTTGACCGGGCTTACCTTGACCGGACTGCGGGCTCTTTGCAAAAAGACTCGGACTCGGACTCCTGGTCTGGCGACGAAAAGAGGATCCGCGAAACCCTTTCTAAGGTTCTCAACGTTCCGGTGGAGGATATCAATCGATGGCAGCCATTCGCTGCCGTCGGCTTAGATTCCATATCCGCCATCTCTGTGGCAAGAGAACTAAGGAGCGCCTTCAAGCACAGTTTACCTGTATCAGCCATCCTCCGGGCCGGATGCGTTGCTCGTTTGGCCCAGGAATTGCAGTCTGCGGCATCTGAGGCTACCTCCAATAACGTCATCGACTCGGCAACTTTGTTCCCACAGAGCTTCGTCGACGAGGTCAAGACAAGCTTTGCAACGCAGGGAAAGACGGTCTCGGCGGTTCTCCCTTGCACGCCGCTCCAGGAGGCTATGCTGTCCTCGACGACGAGCCCCTCCTACTCCAACCAGATGATCTTCAAGCTGCACGTTCCCGAAGCAGACATGAAGGGGTACTGGCACCATATGCACCGCCGACATGGTATTCTCAGAACATGCTTCATCTCGACTCGAGACGCCAAACGTGCCGTCGTCCAGGTGGTCCTTGACGATTGTCCGATGCCATGGAGCGTGGTGGAAGCAAGCAGTTTGCATGAAGCATCCGGACGGCACGCGCAAAGGGTTCCAAGGGCGTTGGACTCGAACATTCCACCAGTTTCACTCGCAGTGCTCAAGACCGGAGAGGGCGTCTTCCTTTGCTTTGCCTGCCATCATGCCATGTACGACGGCGTGGCGATGGAGGCACTACTGGCCGAGGTCGAACAGCTCGCAACCGGGAAGAGCCTCGATCCCCCAGTTGACTATGTGCCGGTTCTTTTGGAAGTCATTAACTCGCCTGACGGAGCAAGCGACTTTTGGAAGAACCAATTCGACGACTTCAAGCCCGCGCAGCACAAACTCTCTAGCAAGCATCCGGCATCTTTTTACAAGGAGTCGACGCGGATTGTGACCAAGCCACTCGAGGTCTCACTCACACAGCTTCAAAGTATCTGCAAGACAGTGGGAGTCTCGACTCTTTCCTTCTTTCAGACGGCTTGGTCAGTCTTTTTGACTATTGTGTATGGCAAGGCAGACATCTGCTTCGGCAACGTCATGAGTGGCAGGGCCTTGTCGATCGACGGCATCGACCGATTAGTTGCGCCCTGTTTCAATACGTTGCCCGTCCGGACTGAGATATCCCCATCAACACAAATTCTGGCCTTGCTCAAGAAGTTCCACAAGCTCAACCCTAGGCTCTTGGAACATCAGTTCACGCCCCTGCGTTCCGTCCAGAACCAAGTCTCCAAGAACGGCAAGCAACTCTTTGACTCCCTTCTTCTCCTGCAGCAGCCAAGGGCAGGACGTCTTCCCGCTGTTTGGGAGTTGGTTGAAGATAATGGAACGATGGATGTAAGTTGTAGCACTCGCAACCCTCGCGTAGAACCCATCAGGCTGATCTGCAACTCTCAGGTGCCTCTGGTCTGTGAACTGACTCCCGATACTTCCAACGACTCAGTGAGAGTCACTCTTCACTCCAATAGGTAATTCGCTGTCTGAAAAGATGGAAACAGTGGTACCCCCCCAGCTGACGACGAATGTAGCCAATCCCTGACAAAAGATGCCGTTGCCGGAATTCTAGAAGTATTCCTCGACATTGCCTCCCGCATTGCAGCTTATCCCGCATCGAGTGTTCCAACCCGGCAGCAGTTGACATCGGACACCATACAAGTTTTGAACAATCTGGTTGTCGAAACTGCTCTCGATGAAGCCGAAGAGTCGAACGAGGAGACATCAGCCGACAAGGAGGAATGGAGCGAGGACGAGAGCCGGATTCGTTCCGTTGTGGCCGAGCTCTCAAGGGTCCCTGTATCCAAGATCGGCAGAAACACGTCGATTTTCCAGCTTGGTCTGGACAGCATCAACGCGGTGCAACTCGCGGCCATGATGCGAGAGAACGGCCTAGAGTTGTCTGCCCTGAACGTTATTGAGTTTCCGACTTGCGCCAAGATGGCGACCTGCCTCGGAACCTCTCCAACACGGGCGGCGTCACGATACGACTTGGCCAGGTTCAAGGAGGATGTCAGGGGCTCTTCCTGGGGCGAGTTCGACAAAGTTTTGCCGTGCACGCCGTTGCAGTGCGCTATGCTGGCCGACTTTGTCCAGTCCGAGGGCAAAGACTACCTAAACTATATGTCTTTTTCCCTCAACAAAGACGTTGCACTGGATCAGGTCCGACGCGCATGGGAATCGCTACTCAAACATCATGAAATTCTGAGGACCGGCTTTATGCCCACACAGCATAGAGATGCTTCCTTCGCGATGGTGCAGTACTCGCCTCACGATTCGCATCTACCGCTCGCATCGCACAACAGTTCCGCAGATCAATTCAACGTCTCGAAATGGAAACTGGACACTGCCCACAGGATCCTGCGTTCTCTGGATCAGCCGCCTTGGGCCCTGGCTCTTGACTGTGGGCCATCTATCACAATGCACATCATCATGCACCACGCTCTTTACGACGCGTACTCTCTGCAGTTGCTCCTGAGGGATCTCTCTTCGAGTCTCTCGGGCAACGTCATGTCGGAGCATCCTCCGGTTGAGGCGGCAGTCTTGCCGATTCTGCAAGCGTCTGTCAACCCCCAGCAGTCGCAAGACTTTTGGAAACAAAAGGCGGCGGAAGTCGTGGTCAATCGCTTCCCGACCTTGACACCCCTGACTGAAGAGTCCCCCGAGCTGCTTGTAACTAGCAAGGCCTGCGGCACAACGTTGGCCGTCCTGTCAGATAACGCGAAGAACATTGGTGTTCCGATCCAGGCTCTTCTGGAAGCAGCCTGGACACGAGTCCTCTCGGCTTATCTGGGCGAAGAAGACGTCGTCTTTGGTGTCGTCCTCTCCGGTCGTATGAGCGAGGACACCAAGGACGCTGTCTTCCCGTGCATCAATACGGTTCCTGTGATTGCGCACAACAGATCGTCAAACTCGGAACTGCTCCAGCAACTGCTCGGCTACAACAACCAGCTTCTCAAGCATCAGAACGTTCCTCTAGCACAGGTCCAGCGGTGGCTGGGACACCCGAACACCAGAGTGTTCGATACCTTATTGGTGTACCAGCGAATGCCGGATGATGCGACCACAATCAACTTCCCATGGCAGACTGTGAGCGATGAGGGCAACTTGGACTATCCGGTGTCTATCGAGGTGGAGCCACTTTCCAGCGGAGATATCCAGTTGCGTCTCTCTTTCAGAACCGATATCTTGCCCGAGCCTCAAGCAGCGCACATGTTGGACCAGTTCGACGCCGTGCTGCAACACCTCTCTCAGAAACCAAACGAAAGTGCAGAGGATCTATGGTCCAGTCATCCATCCATCTTCTCCATCATGCCGCCCCTCGAGCCAACGATCATCTCCGAGGAGCAGTTCTTGCATAACTTCGTCGAGACCAAAGCCCAGACTTCTCCCGACAGGCTCGCCTTGGAGTTCGTCACCGGGTTCAACGGCGAGACTCCAGTGTCGAGACGATGGACATTCCGTGAGCTCAATGAGCGGGGAAACCAAGTTGCCAGCGTTCTGGCGCCTCATGCCAAGGTCGGCCAGACTATCGCCATCCACTTCGACAAATGCCCGGAGGCGTGCTTCTCGATTCTCGGCATCTTGAAAGCAGGATGTGCCTTCTTGGCCCTCGACCCCTCCGCCCCAAAAGCGAGAAAGGAATTCATCCTCAAGGACTCGGGCGCGTTGGCGCTCATGACCAACACTGATGACATCGACTTCGTCGTCGAACAGCCTCTCATCCGTGTAGATGACACACTGCTCGACGGCGCATCTCGGGTGTTTAACTCCCCCGAGTCTCTGAGCATACAGGACAACTCGTACTGCCTGTACACCTCCGGCACGACCGGAACACCAAAGGGATGCGAGATCACCCACGAGAACGCAGTGCAGGCCATGAAGGCTTTCCAGAGGCTGTTTGCCGGCCACTGGGATGAGACTTCACGATGGATGCAGTTCGCCTCGTTCCACTTCGACGTATCTGTCCTCGAGCAGTACTGGAGCTGGTCGGTGGGAATACCGCTGGTTGGCGCGCCCAGGGACCTTATCCTCGACGACCTCGCCGGCACGATTCGTCGACTCAACATCACTCACCTGGATCTTACGCCCAGCTTGGCGCGCCTCCTCGACCCGTCAGAGGTGCCGAGCCTCTCGCGGGGTGTCTTCATCACCGGCGGCGAGGCGCTGAAGCAGGAGATCCTAGACGTCTGGGGGCCGGTCGGCGTCATCTACAACGCCTACGGCCCGACCGAGGCGACGATCGGCGTGACCATGTACCAGCGGGTGCCGCAGAACGGCCGCGCTTCCAACATTGGCAGGCAGTTCGACAACGTGGGCTCCTTTGTCCTGCAACCAGGGACCGACATTCCCGTGATGAAGGGAGCCGTCGGCGAGCTCTGCGTGTCCGGGAAACTGGTTGGCAAGGGATACCTCAACCGACCCGAGTTGACCCGCGAACGGTTCCCGCTTCTCGAGAGACTGGGCGAGCGTGTCTACCGCACCGGCGACCTTGTCAGGCTGCTGCACGACGGCTGCTTCGACTTCCTCGGCCGCGCCGACGACCAGGTCAAGCTGAGAGGCCAGCGTCTCGAGATTGGAGAGATCAACCACTCGATCCGCACCCGGGTCCCCGAGATCAGCGACGTCGCCACTCTGGTGACGAAGCACGGCAGCTTGGACAAGGACCTGCTGGTCACCTTTGTCAGCTGCAACTCGGCCGCCGCCGCCTCGAAAGACGAGTTGCGGGTTCTCGACGGAGAGAACACCGCATCTCTTGTCCGGTCCGTCCAGAAGGCCTGCAGAGAAACGCTACCGGGATACATGGTGCCGTCGTACATCTTCCAAGTTCCCCGGATCCCCCTCTCTCCCAACAACAAGGCCGACATCAAGCAGCTGAACCAGCTCTTCCGCACGCTCACGCCCGAGACGCTGGTCCAGCTATCGCCGTCTTCGAGGCCCAGGTCCTCCGAACCCACCAGCGAGACTCACCAGCTGGTCCTGTCGACCATGCACGAGTTCCTAGGCCAGGACACCGGCGTTTCCCTATCGAGCAACATCTTCGACCTCGGAGTAGACTCGATTTCCTCACTGAGACTGTCAAGGCTATTGAGAAAGAACGGGTTGATGGGCGCGTCTCCCAAGGTCATACTGAGGAACCCGGCTCTGGCAGACCTGGCCGAGGCACTGCAGCAGAGCAAATCCTCCAAAGAGGGCAACGGGGTCCAGGAAGCACGCCAGCTCATCCAGGCTTTCGGTCATCGCTACCGATCTCTTGCCGTACAGGAAGTCGGTGTTGCCAACGATGGAGATGTCGAGTACGTCGCTCCATGCACTCCCCTCCAGGAGGGAATGCTCTCTCGATTCATGTCGGATCAAGACGAGGGCGCGTACTTCACCGCGTTCCGACTCAAACTCGCACCGGAGATCTCCATCGAGAAGCTCAAGGATGCCTGCGAGAGGTTGGTTCAGTCGCACGCCATTCTCCGCACCAGCTTCATCCAGACACCGGCAGGCTTCGCTCAGGTTGCCATTAGAACCACCGGGCTCTGCTGGAGAGACCTTCGCGGCCAGGACTCCGTCGAGGTTGAGCGCCAGCTTTCCAACGCGCTCCCCGAATTGATACACAAGAACAGCGCGAATGTGTCTAACCCCCTGGAGTTGATCGTTGCGCAGATCGGCGACGAGACCGTCCTTGTCGTCCACATCTTCCACGCCCTCTACGACGGCACGAGCTTCGAAGCCATGCTCCGTTGGGTCTCTGCGGAATACTTGCACAAGGAGCATGAGACGGCGCCGGCATTCCTTGATACTCTCGCACACGGTCCCCTGGCCAACTACGACTCGAGCCGCCAGTTCTGGGTCGAGCACCTGAGAGACTGTTCGTTTGACATCCTCCCCAGGCTCCTTGCCGGTGATGCCACGGCCGTCATCGCCAAGACAAAGACGTATTCGGCACGGAACCTCGAGACCCTGCGACGATCCCTCAACGTCACCCTCCAGTCCGTGGTCCTCGCGCTCTGGACCTCGGTCTTCAAGAAGCACTTCCCCGTTGACGCTGCCACCGGAGTCATCGTGTCTGGCCGGTCGATCGACATGGACCAGGTCGAGAACACCATCGGACCCCTGTTCAACACGCTGCTCTTCTACGCCGGCATCAAGGAGGGGGATACTTGGCTGTCCCTGATTCAGAAGTGTCACGAGTTCAACACCGCCGTCCTGCAGTTCCAACATGTGCCGCTGCGCAATATCCAGAAGTGGTGCACGAAATCCAGAGGCCGCCCCATCTTTGAGAATCTCTTCGTCTTCCAGATCGAGTCTCCTAGCCCGGCCGAGCCAGCGGGGATGTGGTCCATCATGGATGACTACAGCGTATCCGATTACCCCTTGGCTTTCGAAGCATCGGCTACCCCTGACGGCCAACTCCGCGTGCAGATCGTCGCGCACAGGGACCTGGCCGACGAAGCCACGCTGGGCTCTTTGTTCGAGGAGATTGACGAGGCCATGGTCGATGTCACGTCCAGCGGCAGCACGCATTCACTGCCCGTGACCGAAAACCCTTCTCGGGAAGCCTCGACGGCGGCGTCGCCCCGGACACCCCTCACCTCACGGCCTGAGTCTGTTGACGGGGACGTGATATTGAAAGGGGACCATCATCTCGACTTGGGCGCTTCTGATTTCGACTGGACGCCAACGGCTCTGGCCATAAGAAAGGAGATTGCGGCCTTGTCCGGCGCCTCCGAGGAGAGCATCACCGAGGGCATGGCACTTCTCGAGCTGGGCCTCGACAGTATCGACCTCGTCAAGCTGTCTGCGCGGCTCAAGCACGGCGGCTACGAGCTTACCTTGTCGCAGCTCATGCGGTCGCAAACCATTGCCGCCATGTCCGGGATCCTCAACAGCAGGAAGCCGTCGGTAACAGACGTGGATCAACAGTCCGGCTTCGAGGAGCTCACGTCACGAATGCGCAAAGCCGTCGAAGCCACCGGCTTTGATCTCCAAGACGCGGATGCCGTCCTGCCGCCGACACCTCTCCAAGAGTCCATGATAGCCGACATGCTGCAGTCTGACTTTGACCAGTACTTTAACCACGACATTTTGGAGCTCGCCGACGGCCTGGATATCGACAAGTTCGAAGAGGCTTGGCAGCAAGTGGTTCAGCGCTCGCCCATCTTGCGGACAGTCTTTGTCCAGATTGAGGATCCGAAGCTGGAACAGACCTTTTCCCAAGTCATCCTAAGAGGCAACCCACTCGAAATATCCAGGCGACAAGCAAATGACCTGGCCCAGGTACAAAGCATCATCGACACGCATAAGGCCAAGGCCAGAGGTGCCAACGGGAGTGCCCGTCTGCTCCAGCTCTCGATTGTCTCGGTCAACGCCAAGCCACTCCTCGTGTTGTCCATCTCCCATGCTCTCTACGACGGTTGGTCTCTGGCTCTGTTGCACCAGGACGTTGCTGCCGCATACCGAGGCCAACTCGCCCAACGGCCTCCCATCGAACCATTCCTGAGGGGCCTCGTCAAGACGCCAACCGACCAGTCAAGGAAGTTCTGGTCCCAGTACCTCGCCAACACCCAGCCGTCCCTCCTTCCCAAGAGGCTATCCTCCAGCCAACCATCAAGAGACGCAACTCACAGAACGGAGGCGGTCTCGAGCGTCAGTCGAGACCAGGTAACGGCGTTCTGCAAACGCCACGCCGTCAGCCTCCAGGTCCTGGGACAGGCCTGCTGGGCCTCGACGCTAGCGACTCACCTGCGGACCCTCGAGGTCAGCTTCGGCGTCGTCCTCGCAGGCCGTGACTCTGAACAGTCCCAGTCCCTGATTTTTCCGACCATGAACACCGTGGCGGTGCGGTGCTTCCTCCACGGTTCCACGACGGGGTTCCTGCGCTACCTGCAAGAGACCATGGGAGACATCACCGAGTTTCAGAACTTCCCCCTGCGAAAAGCGCAGAGCGTCTCGGGAGCGGGCGGCCGTCTGTTCAACACGTTATTCATACTCCAGAAGAACCCCGAATCCGAGCAACAGTCCGAGGATTCCATCATGAAGTCTGTCCAGGGCTCCTCGGCGACCGAGTTTGCGGTGTGCGCCGAGTTGGAGGTCGCTTCTGAGAGCATCGTTTGGCGTATCGCGGGCCAAGACGCTTTCGTGTCCGAGAAGACGACGCACCAGCTGCTCCATCAGCTCGACAGGGCGCTGCGGTACATCTTGGAGACGCCGGACGACAACCTGCTTCAGTTCGAGGGCGACGAGGTCTCCATTTGCCAGCTCCCGCCGTTCCAGACCAGGAAGACGACGCTCTCGCCTTCCAAATCCGACATAACAGCGTCAAAGTCGGAGACGGAAGACATGGAATGGACGAAGACCGAGGGCATCATACGAGGTGTGCTCTCTCAAGCAGCAAATGTCGAGGTTGAGTCCATCAGCAAGAGCCACACCTTGTACAACTTGGGTCTGGACTCCATCAGCGCCATCAAAGTGTCTGCGCTCCTCCGAAAAGAAGGTCTCAATCTCGGGGTTCGCGCACTTCTGACATCGGCCTCCCTCAAAGAGATGGCTCGACAGGCCCAGGTCAGCGCGAGCAACAACCGGGATACGCTCAAGTCCCCCTGGACAACAAACTCCACCTACCGGCCCCCCGATTCAATTAACATCAACGCACTCCTGACCAATGCCGGTCTCGCCGAGTCACAGGTGGACGAGGTTCTGCCCCCGCTGCCGATGCAGGTATACATGATGTCGGCATGGCAAAATACCCAAGGGCGCGTCTTCTACCCGGACTTCCTCTACCGGCTCCACGTGCCCGTCAGCAAGAGTCAGCTCGAGGTCGCATGGGCCGCTCTAGTTGATGCAGAACCGATCTTGAGGACCTGTCTCGTCGCCACCGGGGAGAAGTCAATCCCGTTCGTGCAAGTCGTGGTCCGGCCTGGTGCCGAGGGACAACATCGGCGCATCTCGTTCGACGGAGACGCGAATCTGGCAGAGGACGAAAAATGCTGGCCGCAGGCTCGACTACATGCCAGACCGGAAGGCGACAAGACTTGGCTACTCCGGCTGAGCATCCATCACTCGCTCTACGACGGCTTCAGTCTCCCCAGTCTCCTGGGGAAGCTGCTTTCCATAACCGAGGCGCAGTCTTCCCCGGCGCAGCTCAAGATGGAGGCGTGGAAGTCTTTCCTCTTCTCGCTTCAAGACGACGATACCAAGGGGCGCAACAGAGCGTTCTGGACCAAGTACTTGACAGGCGCCCGGCCAGGTCCGATGGAAATTCTCGCAGACGGAATCGGTCAAGCGGATCGAGTGTCGTTCCTCAAACGCTCCGCCGTCCAGGAAGTCCGCCGTCTACAGGCGAGCTGCTCTCAGGCCGGCGTCGGCCTCCCCGCGCTCTTCTTCGCGGCGACGGCCAAGACGCTCCAGAAGCTCCCGAGCGGATTATCCGGATCAGCAGAACCAAAGGACGTGGTGTTCGGTATTTATTACGCCAACAGATCACTCGCGGAGGACTTGGAGGACACATACCCGACGCTCAACCTGGTGCCGCTGAGGGTTTCGCTCGGCCCCGACGCCGACCTGTTGCAAGTCGCTAGGAGCGTGCAGGAGGATTTGCACCTCATTGCCTCGCACTCGACCGTCGGGCTCTGGGAGGTCCGGGACTGGACCGGCGTCGAGATCGACTGCTTCGTCAACTTCCTCCACCTCGGCGACGAGAGCACCGGGACGCTGAAGCGGGGACATGCAAAGCTCGAGCCCGTCTCCGATGTAAACGAGTTCGAGAGCCCCGTACTGAGCCCTGACAACGGCGGTGATACAAACAAGTTCTCAGCACGCTGGCTGAAGGACAACGCGGTCCTTGATGCATTCCCGGTACGTAAAGACTGGTTTCATGTCTGATACTTTTCTCTTTGGTGTGGAAAAAAGTAAATAAAATTGCAAAAAGAGAATCCGAAGCTAACAAAGCGACAGGATGCTTTGGATATCGAAGCCTCGATAAATGCGGGCAGTATGGATATTGGCGTCTTCGGGGCCTCCACAAAGGTCTCCGAGACGACTGCCGAAGAGCTGGTTGGGCTTCTCAGCAGTTTCTTGAAGGAGCTGTAGATAATGAACCTGGCATGACGTTCTCGTTGGTGTGCAGCGTTGGCTCCGTCCTGTTTTCATGGCGGTTGCGTTGGTTCTGAACTCAGATCGAGCGAGCATTGAACCAAAAGGATTTACATAGGTTGCAGCACGACTTTTTCTCTATTTCTTTTTTCTTTCTTTCTCAGTCATGTGTATGATGTATGCTGGTATTTTGGTAAATTTTAAGTTATCACACTGACGTCGGCCATCACCGAGGATGTTGTGACGAAACGGATCGTCACATTGACGACTGTCCAGCCATTGTTGTCTACAGTTCAGAGAGAAAGAATGGCTCCTAGAATTGAGAGTGACTGATTCACAGCCCAAAAGCATGATGCTTCGCTGTGTATTTCAACCCGGCTGTATGCTGTTCCCTCCATGGTAGCTGGCATCATTCCTTGCTGCTTGTGGGCGAACAAAGCTTGGAAATTACCACGGGAACCCTACGGGATGGCTGGGTCTTTTCAATTGCTTGAAGGCAGAAATCGAAGCGTCATGTAGCATTTTCGGTATGAACCGAGCCTCCCGCGCCACAGCTTGCGTGACATCTTGTTTATCCACCTTCTAGAACGGGCTCAGTCGGTCAGGTTCACACAGTCGCAGAAGAGCCAAGGAACCTCAGGAACCGGCTGGCGAAAACCGGCGTCTTGTGACAGAGACAGACCTCGAGTGCGCACCTCTGCCAAACCTCGTTGACCCCCCTCCCCCCTCGTACAATCAAGGGCCGGACCGTGGCCGGAAATACACTCACATCATCTCTCACAAGTCCGGGTGGGAAGGATGATTAGAGATAGACTGCCTTCGTAGCGCGTAAAGACTGTCGGATATGAGTTTCCCAGATCGATAACGTCGTCCCATCGTGCCGGCGGGCGATGCCGAATCAGGCAGGTCTGCGGACCCCCCCGTATCGTACAGATACACCAGTAGGCTTTAAGACCCCTTGTGAAAGGGGAGTACGAACATGGAGCTTGTATATGGAGCTGCGGGAGAGCGGGCGGTAAGCGCGCGGCACGTTGTATTACCCCTTGGGCCCTGACAGCCAGTAGGTGCCTGGATTCTTTGCATATCTGATTCCGTAAATCGTATCCGCCTGCATGCAGCTCTCTCTCTCTTCGGCTTTGCTTGCGCGTGTTCCATTTTCTCTAGGATACTACCTCCTCAATCCGTGCCTTGCAGCGAGTACCTAGTGGACGGCACCACCTTCGAAACCCCTGGCTTCGAGGCTCGAGCTGCCCTTTCTCTCTCTGCTCGGATCTCTTCGTTGCGACACCCGAATTTGTCTAGAGTTGGCAGTCGAGATGCTATCATATCATGACGCGGCAATCGTTCGATGTTGTAGTCCTACTGCCCCTCCTCGTGGGGTCGGTTATTCCCTCACCTGACTGAGATAGCCCCTCTTCCACCTCGTCCTCTTCCACCTCTTCGGTGTTATCTAATCCCGTTCTCTTCTCAATTCCCCCTCCCCTGGAAGACGCTGACTCGATGTTCCGGCAAAGATCCCGGAGAAAGCTTGGCTGGCGGGACGAGTTGCAGTTTACGGCATCGACTGCCACCTGCGGGGGGGGGGGGGGGGGGGACCGTTGTTCAAGACCATTCGCGGAGCTTATTACGTGATGGCTCTCTAGCTCTCTGTTATTGTCAACCGCGCTAGCTCGAGGCACACGACAAGGTTCGAGGGTTCATCGGTTGTTTGTTTTCTCGAGACGTGAATCAGTCGTGCCTATGTGTTAAGTTTGCCTCTTGGTTAAGCTTGATCTGCGTATGGAACCGCCAGTCCGCTTTTCTTCTGCGAGAGTCTAAATAAGCTTACTTCTACACTCTTCCTGATCTGCGGCTCGTCCAGTGTTATTGTTCCTTTGTCCAACGATCACGAGTACTGATATCCGGCCCCCGAGGACCCTCTTGTCGAGTGCCGAACCCCTTGCGATTTCTGGGAGTCCCCCCCCCCTCCCCCCCAATGCTGCCAATTTTGAAATGACTGCCCACCAAGTCGTCGCCAAGCCGCCAAAGACGCGGACGAGGCACGAATGCAACCCCCCGACGGGCGGGTGTGCAGGATGCGAGAAAACGACCTTCCCTCTTCTCTCGGGAGTCGATTCGATCCGATAACCAAGCGTAAATTGCACTGGCTTGCGGCCCGGGCAGATCACGCAAGCATGTCCAGTCAAGCTCGCCATGCGTCGTGAACCCATTATCGCCAACGACCTCCCTGATGGAGCACCGGCCGGCCGTTCAGCGTTTCCGCGATAGTGTCCAGTCGAACCAAGACTAGGGACTGTGATGCTCCCTTGGGCGTAGGGCCCCTGAGAATGCTGCTTGACCATGACAACTCGAATGACAGGCAGATCCAAAGAGGAAGCTCCTTTACTCTGGCTGGAACCCCCTATCCTGTCTCGGAAAGCAACCAGATCCCCAACACCATCGCATACTTAAACACGATGTTCTTCTTCTCGTCTTGCTGTTTCTTGAGAGCTCAACAGGCGCTCCCAAGTCCCCTGTCCCTCGTTCTCTTCTTCCATCCTCCTCCTCGTCGTCTTCCTCCTCCGTTGCCACCATGTACCGCAGCATGAAGAGCCTGGCCCTTCTGGGTCTCCTGGGCCCGACCTCGCAAGTCTTTGCCCACCCGGCCACCAGCCACAACATTGGCCGCCGGGGCATCGACATCGAGGCCTTTCGTCTGCCCCAGCTCGGATCTTACACCAACGCTACCGAGACGGAGGCGAGCCCGCCCATCGCGCTTCTGAAGCGTGAGAGCTACGTCGACACGGCCACCGAGCTGGTCAAGAAGCTCGCCCCCAACGCCGAGTTCCGTGTGGTTGGCGACCACTACGTCGGCACCAACGGCATCGGCCACGTCAACTTCAAGCAGACTGCCCACGGGCTTGACATTGACAACGCCGACTTCAACGTCAACGTGAGTTTCCATAACACAACGAATAGCCTGCCTGGACACCCCCCCCCCCCACCCCCCCTTCCTCCCAAGCATCCTAGGCTAGGCTAGACTAGGCTGCCCTATAGGCATAACCCGGCTAACAAGAGTTGCAGATCGGCAAGGACGGAAAAGTCTTTTCGTACGGCAACAACTTCTTCAAGGGAGACATCCCCGAGGCCAGTCCCCTGAGGAAGCGGGACTTCAAGGACCCGGTTTCCGCCCTCAACGGCGCCAAGGACGTCCTCCAGCTCCCCGTCGAGGCCGGCTCTGCCTCGGCCGAGGCCAAGGAGGGCACCGAGGTCTACGCCATCAAGGGCACGTCGGGCGCCGTGTCCGACCCCGAGGCCAGGCTCGTCTACTTCGTCAAAGCCGACGGTTCGCTCTCTCTCTCGTGGCGCATCGAGACGGACATCAGTGAGAACTGGCTGCTGACGTACGTCGACGCCGAGACGGGCGCCAGCGTCCACGGCGTCGTCGACTACGTCTCGGACCTGGCCGACTACCGCGTCTACCCCTGGGGCGTCAACGACCCGACCGAGGGCGACCGCGTCCTGGTCACCGACCCCTGGGACATCTCGGCCTCGCCCCTCACGTGGCACAGCGACGGCGCCGGCAACTACACGACGACGCGCGGCAACAACGGCATCGCGCAGTCGAACCCCAGCGGCGGCACGGCGTACCTCAACAACTACCGCCCCAGCAGCGCGGCGCGCAACTTTGACTACGCGTACACGACGAGCCTGAGCACGCCGTCGTCCTACATCGACGCCTCCATCGCCCAGCTCTACTACACGGCCAACCACTACCACGACCTGCTCTACACCCTCGGCTTCACCGAGGCGGCCGGCAACTTCCAGATCAACAACAACGGCAAGGGCGGCGCCGGCAACGACTTTGTCGTCCTCTTCGCCCAGGACGGCTCCGGCACCAACAACGCCAACTTCCTGACGCCCCCGGACGGCACCAACGGCCGCATGCGCATGTACCTCTGGACCCAGTCGACGCCGCGCCGCGACTGCAGCTTCGAGGCCGGCGTCGTCATCCACGAGTACACCCACGGCCTGTCCACCCGCCTGACCGGCGGCCCGGCCAACTCCAACTGCCTCAGCGCCCTCGAGTCCGGCGGCATGGGCGAGGGCTGGGGCGACTTCTTCGCCACCGCCATCCGCCTCAAGCCCACCGACACCCGCGCCACCAACTACGCCATGGGCGCCTGGGTCTACAACAACCCGGCCGGCATCCGGACCGTCCTGTACTCCACCTCCCTCACCACCACCCCCAACACCTACTCCACCATCAACGGCATCTCCTCCGTCCACCGCATCGGCGAGACCTGGGCCACCATCCTCTACGAGGTCCTCTGGAACCTCATCGACAAGCACGGCAAGAATGACGGGCCCCGCCCCGACCTCGACAGCAACGGCGTCCCCACCGACGGCAAGTACCTGACCCTCAAGCTCGTCGTCGACGGCATGGCTCTGTAAGTTTGCAACCCTTTCTTTTGTTTTTGGGTCAACGTTTGATGAATCCGATCATGTCATGATTCCCTAGACTAACAGTATCCTCCTTCTTCTTTCCCCCCAGGCAACCCTGCTCTCCCAACTTCATCCAGGCCCGCGACGCCATCCTCGACGCCGACACCGCCCTCACCGGCGGCGACAACCAGTGCGAGCTCTGGACCGCCTTCGCCAAGCGCGGCCTCGGCTCCGATGCCGTCTACAGCTCCACCAACCGCCGCAACGGCTTCACCATCCCTACCGGTGTCTGCTAGAGAGCGAATGATGATGTTTTTGTTTTGAGATTTTTTCGAAGCGTAGATACCAGGGAACTAGTAGTCGTAGTACCTTAGGGGCAGGGAATGGTTAATGTGTAAACGAGTTGACCGTGGGAGAGCATGATTCAATGTGACTCTGGGGAACTTCCATATAAACTCACTAGATCTGATCACATGTTCAGTAACTGAACCAAAGTGGAGGAAACCTGTCCCGTCTTATCGCCACCAGCTTCATCAGAGATAGTGGCGGTAGTTCAGGGGCGGGAGAGACTTCTGAGCTGCCCGAATGAAAACGCGACCATGGCCGTGAGAGATGCGACTGACTGAATCTGGACAATCAATGGCCCAAGACAGCTACTTGCGTCGTTCGTGGAGGGCCGTCCCGTCCCGAGTCGACCATAGTCCCACCGCGCCGCCCATAGACACCACACAACTGCAGTATTTCCCGCCAATAACAACCCATTCCGAAACATGTATCGTCCAGCTTGCAGCAAGATAGCCACCGCAAGACCCTCTCCCCCCCCCAACGGCGTACGGCGCGTAGGAGGGCCGACGTTTTGTTTCCGCTTGGCCTTCTTGGTACACCCCTTTCGAGGTCTCACCCCGCCCCAAGGCTGATCATTGTACAGATACAATCCGTTGATTGCCTCCGCTTTCGAATTTCGGGCCAGCCGGATCACTTCATTCGCCGAGATGCGCCGCAGGTGCGACCTTACTCCTCAAGAAAGGAAAGCCACGTGGGGGGGTCGGGGGGGTCGTACTCCTCAACCTCCTGGGCTTTCCTTTCTAATAGGTTTGTTGCTGACTCACTGCTCTGCGTCCTGTGCCTCAGAGACGACTCTGTACAGAGCTATGGTCCAATGAGGACGGTCTTGTATGAGAAACGAGGGTGGCGTTCAAGAGCGTAGTTCTGGCCAGTGAACTGCCCTTGACTTGCATGTTTTTTCAGCTACAGAGAGGGACTGCGGTCTACGAGGAGATGGGTAAGACATCCGCCAAAGACAGCTCCAGTTTGTAAGCTCTGATAGGGTGCCACTGTTGTGGCTTACAAGATGCTTCTTGGCAAGCCTCTGAATCAGAACCATTTGTGCTGGTCAGGCCCGAATGATCCAATGGTGCAGGAATGCCGAGCTTGTCCAACGCCTCCCGGGTACATAGTTGGGATCTTTCCCGCATCCCGCTCGAGTAGTCTGGTTATGCCAGACCAAGCACGGAAAGTAATCGCGGGGCTTCCTAGCATACTCCTGGATTCCGACCGCAACAACCCGGATCTCAAATGGCTATGGACTTCTTCCAAGACCAAGTCGTGCTGCTTACAGGAGCGACAGGAGGGCTCGGAGGATGCCTCTTGTACAAGCTCGCCGTCGTCCTTCGAGTGCCCAAGGTCTACGTGGTGATTCGGAAGACACCCGAAAAGGCCATCGAGACATGGGCCACGACTATGCCGAATCACATCAACGAGATCCTCCAGACAGGCAGCATCCACTTCGTGAATGGAGACATGACCGCCCCGAGGTACGGGCTAGCGGACCAAGACGTGCGGGCCATGGAGTCCGACGTCACCATCGTGGTCAACGCCGCCGCCAACATCAGCTTGAAGCTCCCGCTGCGCCAGCTCGTCCAGGAGAACTGCCTTTCGGCCCTCGAGCTTGGCGAGCTAGCAAAGCGGTTCCCCAAGCTCATCAGCTACGTACAGGTCTCGAGCGCCTACGCCTTGAGCGATCTCCCCGACGGCCCCATGGAGGAACGGATATATCCCATCGGCGATGCGAACCAGGTCTTGAACGACATCCTCTCGGGGACAACCAGCAGCTCGGCCGGGTTTGCTTGGCCGTACGCCAAGTCCAAACGGCTCATGGAGTGCCTGATGGACCAGAGGCTGTCCGGGAGACTCCCGCTGCTCATAGTCCGCCCGACCGGCATTGCGCCCGCCATCAAAGAGCCCTTCGAGCTGTACCTCCCAAACGCCTCTTGCCCCCTCAACACCTTCTACTCCCGAATGATGTACCCCACCGGCGGCTCCGCGCTCTTCCACGCCCCGGAGGGTTTCCTCTCGGGAAAGAACATCGTCGACGAGATCCCCGTCGACCTAGTCTCCAACATCATCCTCCAACACGTCCGCCGGCAGACCCGCGGCGTCGTTCACACGTCCTCCCAGTCCTACATCCCCAGGACCTTCGACGACTACCTGGGCGACCTGGAGCGCTACGTTCCCGACGACTGGAGGTCCCGGATGGCGCGGCCCGCCTTCACCACCGACCGCTCCGCCCGCCAGTGCCGCGTGGCCGAGTTCTACGTCATCAAGTCGCGGAACTGGCTGGTGCGGACGGACCGGTCGCGGGACCTTGAGCTGGGAGGGCCGATCGGCCTGGGCATCCGCGACCACGACAGCAAGGCCTACACGGAGAGGCGGGTGCGACGCATCTTTGCCGAGACCAAGGAGTTGATGGAGATGAAGGAGAAGCGCGCCAGGGACCAGCAGTCGCAAACTAAACTGTGATAAGAGGCAGGCCAGCGAATCTTCGGCAACACAACGATACGGAACACGCCTGGTAAGTGTTTATAAGACTACTGTGCTGCGTGACGGCCATGCCGAGGGGTGTTTGAAGGCTGGTGTCCTTGGAAATCTCTCGCATTTTCATGCATTCAGGATTGTATCTCGCAGAGTCAGTGATAATCATACCAATTCTTTCTTATCTCTTATAGACCACAACATGAGCCTCACTGTCTGACATTGAGTGCTCTTCACTCCTTCTTAGTCGTCCAACCTGTTGTTTAACAACTACAACACATTCCTCTCCCTGCTCTTGGCAGAGACGGTACAAAGAGCTCGACACACGGCCAAATTCATGATTCTTGCTAAACGGAGTAAATCAAATCTTTTTCAACTGATGAACTCTTATGTTTCTTTTGTTCTCGGATACAGGAACGATTTTCATTTATTTTAGCATCCACCGAGGTAAACAGCAAGCGACCCTTATATCGCAGCAATGGCAACTCCCAAGGTGCTTTCATCTTTCGAACCAGCACAAGTCCTAGTTCCATCATTAGTGAGCTTGGTGAATTTACAGGTCCTACATTGTGTTAGCAGGGCTGCCGAAAGCGATGCTATTTCTAACCCTTTTTCCATTTGAGGCTGAGGCGAGTAGGATTCCGCTACGGTTCCCGGGTTCCCGATTCCTCTTACTGGTGAGATCAGCGTTGTCCGATAGGCCGGCTGATCGAATTTGAAGCTCGAATTGACCGAGAAATCGTCGCCGTGAAACCACCATACCGACAGAAGGTCCCCAGGAACAGGAGGCATCCTTGCGCTCCCTAGACCAAGAGTCTGTCACGACGTATCTGGCCTGAGATCACCCAGACCTTCATATATATACGATTGGCAACACGCCCTTGCCCGCGCCAAGGTCGCTAACACACGACGCAGCGCAGATGTTGTTTCTCAGATCATTAATCACAGGAGGTTGGGGCACGCTGTCGGTGAATCCTTCTTCACGTGTTGACCTGTAGCTCTCCTCGGCATGCCCCGGGGACCAGCAGCTAGCCCGGCGTTTCCCTGCCGTCATCGTTCTGCCTTGCGTCGACGCTTTCCTGCTTTGTTGATGCCAAGGCAGTTCTCGACAGAGCTGCTGCTGATCCGGACCAGCCCTGAACTCAACATGGATTGTTTCGATTGGGTTGCCGGGTTTACGTAGGCCGGTGAAACCACAATGGGTGGCCAAGTCGATAATGTCTTGGCAACAACTCTCGACCATGGTCGAGATGCGGAGGGGCGGACACCACCGGATCTTTGGCCGAGCCGGCGCGCCGCGTTATCCCAAGGAAACTCAGCATGCTGTCGGAGTGCCAAGAAAAAAGCAGTGAGCACCAGCAACTCAGAAGTCGTCCGGGGGTGGTCGGCGCCAAAAGGCCAAAACAAGATGGGGGAAATGCCAAGACATGATGATGTGAGAGTCGGCGGTGGTTGTCCATGTGACGGAAGTGCAACGCCTCACCTGCGGGGAAATCATACATTAAGTATAAATTTAGATGGAATAGGGGTCTTGGCGACACTGGGAGCGGCGTCACTTTTGGTTGGAGGAGGGGTCGTGTCCCCCCGTCAAGCCTCAAGGCGGAATCGGTCATGGCAAGGACCCCTTGCCCAGAGCTGTCAGTCTTGCGCCACGTTTTGGTGACCGAATCCCGGGTCCAAGGCAAAAAGAGAAGAGCTGTAGGGTTTGAAAATCGTCGCAGTTTGGTTCCGACGGAGCGGAATTCAAAGTCCCCTGGGGGGGGCGGTCATTCGGCACACGAAAGCGTCCCTCCCTCTTTCGCCTCATCCCGCCGGCATGGTTCATCTCCATTCGCGAGTGCCTTGGCCCTATGAGCTAGTGGTAGCTCGAGCTTCGGAGCTATCAGAAGCTCTCAAAGGAATTAGGTTATTGGGGTTCTTGGCTGTTCAGGCGTAAAGTGTCACTCTGGGGTCCACCCCGCTGGGCTGTTTCACATCCAAGAGGCCTAACGGGCCGTTCCGGATGCCCTCAGTCGCAGCAATGCCCGCTATTTTTAACCAGACATCTCTTGTTTGACAAGTTGGACGCGGGACAGCTGAACATGGAAGCATTCTTGCAGGCACGCCTGTACTTCTACCACTTGAGCGTCTGGAAAGGACAACTGATACACCACCGCTCTGAGGAAGCTTTTGGGTCCATCCCTGACCATCCGTGATGTCGGAAACGCCAACCCCAAGAGCTTGAAGATAACAATGGAGTGATCAACTCGGCAACCGAAGACCGACAACTTTAATCCGTTCAACTTTTCGTCGGATCCATTGGACCTCCAAGCATCCAGACGTTGGGAGGTTGGGAGCTCGGAAGCTATGGGCTCACAAGAAAGGAGCTTCATGAGGCAACACCCTCATTACCTTTGACCGTTTTGGTACTTGGCACGCCAAGAGAAACACTTGCAGTCACCTGTGGGCAGTCTAGACGTCCTTAGCCTCCGGGCACAGCTTGCCAAATCGAGTACATGTATGCGGCATGCCAAGCCGGGCAGGGGAGGGGGGGGATATTTGGGCACATGGCTAAGACGCACCAGCCAGACAGAGTTCACAATCTCATGTTCCTACTATAGTAATGCACACCAGGCGCCTTGGGGTGATCTGTAGTGATCTAGAACCTCATCTCATGTTTGGATGACGTCCAAGAAACATGCGGGGCATTGCAGCTTGCCACAGATGCATCGGGGATCTCCTGCCCATGCTTCGATATGTCAAGGTATAGGTGAACTGTCGGGAACAAGGAATGAGACGATGACCAATGGTCTTGCAAGCTCGTCGTCATATCTGTTGGTTTTGGTACATTTGTTGCATCCTTATTCCGTTGCCTCTGCCTGAGTTTATCCAAGCCACCCAGCACAGATTTTTGGCACAATAGCAAGGCTCCCTGTCGAGCCGTGACAAAACTAGGATGCCAAGTTGGTCGGCTGACACGGCGTTTTGACCCCATCGGAGTTAGTGACTTGCTACAACCGTTCAGAAAGCATCATCGCACATTCCATGACCTATGCTGCGTTCAAAGACAATCTGTAAGTCCCCCCTCCCCAACGACCTTGAATCTGGAACGCTTGGATATATGGTAGTGCTGAATGTTCGAAAGACGTGAGAACGTTTCGAAATCGCCAAGGCAACAAGGACAACGAGCACGTCAAGGATGGATAGATACGCCTATGAACTCTTGTCTACCCAAGAGCTCTCTGTCTACTTCTATGGCGTACCTGGTGACCGACATGACAGATCAGCCTCTGTCAAGCACGCTCAGAACGGTGGGTCCACGCCTCGTACATTGCTGCAACAGAGATGTAACCACCTATGATGAAGCCGAGAAGAGGGTAGCCACAGCAAGTGTGGCAACGGTGGAAATGGAAACTCCGCCTTTGCTTTCTTTACTTTGACAAATGAATCTGAGCCACCCCTGTCGATATCGATTTTACTCGGGATGCTACCGCTGTAGACCACGAGATTGGCAGAGGATGATGAAGAAACATCCAATCATTCGATCACATGTATGAGAAGGAACGGTGATGCTTGACGATGTCACAGTTGCACTACTCGAACCCCTTGCATAGTTTACTGCCTATGTTGCCTAAGAACACCAACCTTAATTAACAGTGGCATCGTAAAGAGACAATTCAATCCCCGGTTTTTTTCGGGGGGTTTCCCCCCCCCCCCCCCCCTCGGTGGCCGTCCGATATACGAGTGTCCCAAACGGGAATTTTTAACAATCAACTGGAAATGAATGTCGTTAGCGTCGGACTATGACTACGGGATTCTGAGAGCAGCAGTGGTGCCAAATTCGGCAAAGCCACCACCGCTTCTATAAGCCATTACTCGTTCCGTCTTTCCAAAACTTCCGGCTAGTCGTGTAAGATATGAATATACTTTGAGTGTCAACTGACTAACAGTTGACGGCTGTTTACTTGAACGCAGATGCCGAGTCGGCGCTGGTAGTTAGTGGGTGTTAAGACCACAATGGCAAACACTGTGTCACCACTAACTAGAGCTATCAGATTACTGCCGTTACTGATTGGCCAATGGGGCTAGAACAAACCCAGTACGGACGATGGAATCCAGTTGACGAAGCAGATTCTGAAGACGCCTCGTTTTCGGACTTGGCCGTCATTGGCCAACGATCATTGCTGACTCAATCCTTTCCCTCGCTCTCTTTTTCTGCCTCTCTCACCTTTCCCTTCTTCCTCTATTGTTCTTCATCTCCGGGCGATCTCACTCGTGAGATGCCCACGGATCCCACGGGCGCGGAATTGGGGAACCGGCAGCATCGAGTCCGGATACATACATGCATCTGCCAAGATGCTGCCGCAGCTGCCGCAGCTCGATGGCTCCCCTGCCGGTTTACACACTTCATTTGTCACCGTGGACCGCTGTGCTAGTCTCGTCTCGTCTTCCCCCCACCGTTCGATACTTCACGGGCGCAACCACCCCCAAAGAAACTCTAACGGAGCAACAGAATTGTGGGCGGAGGACAGAAAGTTTGAAATTACAAATGGCGATCCGGCGACGCAAGACCGAGGCTTAGAGGCTACCATGCCCGGTTGAGCCTTGGGCCTGTGGTCTTGGCAAACGATGGTGAGTGGAAGAGAGGGGAAGAGGACAAGGGGCAACTGACGATGCATTGTTCTGCTTGACTTTGGCATCGTCGAGAGGGCAGTGAACAAGAGGGTTTCCGCCAGACACACGACCTCTGACGAGATGGATGTCTTGGCGGGTTGCCGCCATTCGTAAGTATGTCTAGAGCAGTGCAGTGTGAGTGACTGCCCTGTGGTCCAGTGTCACTATTACTAATTCCTCCGAGTCCATTGTTCCTCATCCCATCTACCTGAACCCTCACACATCGGCCGCACAGCATGTCCCAACTAGCCCAACGTTTCACTGGTTCTATAATCAGCCGGGCCCATGTAAGGCTGTCAATGCACCTCTGGCCTCTTGAAGCCAACATTGGACGCGATTGGGCCTGCTGTGTATCCATAGTTGATGACCGGAAAGGTAGGGAGGGTGTGCACCCTATCCTCTCCCCCCCCCCTTCCCCTCCACACTGACGCACGTACACAAGGCTTAGCCATTGCCGCCGCTCTTCCCGCGGGCTATCTGCTCCTTTACGGATACCCTATTGTAGTTAATCGAGTATGCACCATCAGCGGGCAGCCAAGGTTTGCCAGTTGGACCCTCTCTCCACCCTTGTGACGACGGAGGGCGGGAGTCGTCTTGGCGCGACTCAGTTCCACGTCCATGACACCGTCACCAGTTGGACGCAGAGAAATACCAAGGAACCTAGTTAGCTTCACTTCCTCAGGCTCCTTTTTTCTCCCCTTCACTCATTCCGAGGTCTCTCATAAGCCATTTATGGATACCTTGTCGCCCTTCCACCCAGTCCAGACTCGTAACACCGTCCAGCAGGGAAGGGATTGCCTTGCTGGTGTTTAGTTGAATGATTAAAGTGCGTGCGTGTGTCTGTGGCGGTCTTGGGTCTTGGCGTTCGTACGGATGGACCATCATATCCTTATTTACCTGTACACACAAGAGATAATGGTGTCCTGTTGCACGTCAGAACGGATGCTGCAGTTCACCGCGCTATTTGTGCCCGATTGACTGAATATTCCTCCTCCCTCACTCCCTCCTTCGTCTCAGTTCGAACCCCTCCCAAGATCGGACGAAGCCTGGACGGACTCACCTATAGTCCACCTCCGTTCCAGGCTCTTCCCTCGGCCGGATGTGGAAGCGATAATAACGTTTGGCAAGGCTCAACATAAGAATAACCTCCCACAACCTGAACGCAGATCTCGGGACAAATAGATCTGCCCTGTCATGGTGGTATAAACAGAAAAGGGATACACGTCCGATCCGCTAAAGATTCCCAACGACCCCCCACCAGCTTGTCCCATTTACCCGACCTTGGATTTTATTTTCTTCTCCAAAGTCTCGGTATCGTCCTCGTTCTCGGGTTTGCCCATCCTATTCTCCTCTCAACGTCACGTCACCACTGAAGGGGCCATCAAGATTTGGCAGAAAGATCACGATTCGACAATGAAGCGCTTGGGGTATAGAAAGTCCCGCAACGGGTGTCTGCGTTGCAAAGAGAGAAGAGTCAAGGTATGTACAGCCCAAAGATCCATCACGACGATGATGACGATGATGCCGCTGATGTCACACGGCCTGAACCCCCTGATGGAATCCCTCCCCCCTCCCTCTTGCATACCGCCGAGACTGATCGTAACATCCCCCTCGCAGTGTGATGAAAACAGGCCTTGCAGCGCCTGTGTGCGCCATGGACTTCCATGCAGTCTGGAACTCGGAGGAGCGTCAACAGGCGGCTCGTCACAGCTGTCTCCTCCACAGCCGCTGGGGAGTCTTGGCCACCGCCCAAGGCGATCGAGCTCGCGGGTAAGTCTTTCCTCCTTTCCTGCTTTTGTCTGCTATTATTATTGGGTTTTTTCTTTCTTTCTTTGCTTTCAGCCTCTCCCGCCTTCGAAATACTGACGAGACGCGGGATATGATAGGCGTCAACGTCGGCTCTGAAGCGGCGGCCAAGCGCGCACTCCTCCATATCTCTCTCGCCACAATCAGCCGCTGGATCTCTCAGCGGCGGATACCACAGCGCGTCCAGCCCTGGAGGGGGAGGAGGACTAGGACTAGGAGGAGGAGGAGGAGGAGGAAGTCATTCTCCTCCCTCGTCACAGCCGGATCCTTTCCCTTACTTCTCAAGGTTCCTGACAGATCTGAACAAGACGGAGACGGCCAGCGGCTGGATCTCGGACCTCGAGCTCATGCACCACTACACCTCCGTGTCGTACCGGACCTTCTCCCATTCCTCCGAGGCCCAGAAGGCTCTGCAATACGACGTGCCCCGTGAAGCCCTCTCCTACCCCTTCCTCCTCCACCAGCTACTCGCCTTCTCGGCCTACCACCTGGCCTACCTCCAGCCCGACTGCCGGCACGCTTACCTCATGCAGGCCGCCCAGCACCAGAACGACGCCATCAACGGCATGCGAGGCACGCTGCTGGGCACCATCTCGCCCATCAACTGCCACGCCCTCTTCGCCTCGTCCATCTTCCTGACGCTGAGCGCCTTCGCGACGTACCCGAGCTACGAGAAGTACAACCCGACCTTCTCGCCCGTCGAGAGCATGCTCGACATCTTCACCCTGTCGGACGGCATGAGCGCCATCCTCCGCTCGTCCGACGACGACATCCGCAAGGGCCCGCTGCGCGAGATCTTCGTCCGCAGCCCCGGCGACACGACGCCCACGAACGTCGAGCCCTCCCTCCAGCCCCTGTTCGACCGGCTCCCCCGGCTGAGCGCCCGGCTCAGTGACATGCTCGGGGCGACGGCCGGGACCGGCGGGCGCGAGGGGAAATACACAATCACAAGCTCCATCATCGCCCTGAGCGAGTCCGTCGCCAAGGTCTCGACCATCAACATCATGTCGGCGCCCGCCGAGTTCCGTGCCGTCTTCATGTGGCCCGTCCTCCTGTCGACGGATTACATGGACATGTTGCGGCTGCGGCAGCCCGCGGCGCTGGTGGTGCTGGCGCACTACTGCGTCATCATCCACCTGGCCGAGCCCTTCTGCTGGTTCCTCACCGGCTGGACCAGGGCCCTCTTGTCTGTGATATCGGAGCAGCTGACCGGGACGCCGTGGGAGGAGCTTGTGATGTGGCCCATAGAGATCGTTGGCCTCGGCGCATACGAGGCTCAGCTGGAGCGTATGGTCCACGCCATGCCCATTACTCTCTAAGCTATGTTCCCTTTTTCTTCTCCTTCTTTTCTTCTGGGTGGGGTCATTTGTTTTCTTTCTTTTTTTCCCTTCCTTTTTTTCTTCTCTTTTCCCTGTGTACTTGGGATTCCTTTTCTTTGCTTGACATTTCTTGGTGGGATGCTAGCGAGGGTTTAAATGGGGCGTCTCGCTACAGGAGCATCACTGTTACAACAGCCAGCAGCTTTACAAATGCGTGATGAGCCACCGGGCGGGAAAACAGGCGTCACAGGAAATTGAGATACCCGTCAGCAACTGCCGCGCTGGGCGGAAGGCTAGGGAGTCACGGAAGGCAATTTTGGAGTCTCGGACCCGAGAGGGGCTTGGAGGGCTGGGGGGGAGAGTGGGAATCTGGCATAACCTTGTCACGCAAATGCAAAGACTGACACGCCCATCGTCAACGTTACTACAAGCACGTGACAAATAATACAGGTAGAGGTCCGAGACCTGACTCAGGCTGCTTATTACAATATTCCGAGAAATATCCAGCCTCCTTGCTTGATGTCTGTCTGTCTTGTGTAAGTGGAATGATGATGTATGCTAGATAGTTTGTAGTGGCTTATTACTATATGGTTCAAGTGACTTTGACTCTCCCAGTTGCTCACCTTCCTCTGGCTGCTTTATACCTTCTTGCGTGATGTCTAAGGTGAGCTGGGCGAGCTGGGTGGGCAGTGCAAGCACGTCTATAATGGAGGGCTGCGCTTGTTATTGGCGTGTTAGTGCAAGCCCAATTGCTAGACGTTAAACATACCAAAGGTACGTATAAACTTGCACTTCTTGGGGGGAATGTGATTCGCTGGTCACACACCACTGTTGCTTGCCTGGAGAGAGCTAAAACTTGTGCAAAAAAAAGATAGAAAGGATACCTATAATATAAATATTAATAGCCTAATAGCTTAATTCCCTTGTTTCTTAGATATTCTAAGAAAGCTCTGTTTAGCCCTTGCAATAGAGGTAGGTTCTGGAGGTAGTCTGGAGCCAGCAGGGTCGGCCGATATTAGTCCGGGGCCCGGCGGAGGCCATCGTAGACAGGCTCCGGCGAGGAAAGGTGAGGAGACTTCTGCTGTTAAGGAGTTTGTGGAGTGATCACCTATCCACTAACAGTAGGTGCCAAGACAAATTAGGCGAGAGGGAAGTTCAAACAGGGATGGATGGGACTGCAACTCTCTTTTCCTAGGTACCTAACCCAAATTCAGGTATTAAAGGGCAACCCTCCAGCTACTTTTGTTTCTCCCGGCTTCCTTGTATCAAGTCTTCCATCACGATGTCTACTCTAGAAAACTACTATGAAATTGTGGAACCATACCTGGGGCACGGAAATAAAACAGGAGACAGACAATACTTGGCACATATCCTGGAAACCTGGAACCCCAACCTCGACCCAGACAACGATATTGGCTGGGCTCTACACTGGTCCATCTTTCAGGGAGACGATGCTGCTGTCCAGATGATGTTGGACGCTGGCGTGGACCCCAATACGCGAGACAAGCAGGATCCCGGCTTCACACCACTCTTGGCCGCTTCGCAGCATGGCAAACTCGAAACGGCTCGTCTGTTTTGGGAACGCGTCGGCCCAGGTGGACGGTTCATTCCCAAAAAGAGTGGCCGTTCCGGTCCCGACTGCCTTCAAATTGCTGCTAGGAACAATCACGCAGGTCTTACTACCTACTTCCTCGGCGCCTGGGACGGTTGGAATGATGACGAGAAGCGCAGAGCGCTACTTGATGCGGCGTCAGCCTGGTGTGATGACGCAGTGACAGTTCTTCTGACTCATCCCGGCATCAGCTACAGCCCCGAGGATATTCAAGATGCCCTGGTAAGAGCGGTCGGTAAGAGGATAATTCTCCCCGAGCACGAAACAAAACCAGCACCAGCCACCGCAGATGCTGTACGTCAGCAGCAGCTGGTCAGTCGCCTCGTCGACGCAGGCGGAAACCCAGACAGTGAGGACCAACGTTCCCACCAACCTCTCATCCACGCCACAATACTCTCACATGAGTGCATCGGCGGCCTCAAAGGCCTCCTGGAGAAGGGAGCAAACCCCAATCGACCAGACTCTCACGGAAAGACCGCTCTTCACTACTTGTTTAGTCCACTTAGTCGTCAGCTCCCCGCCACTACTGCTCTTGAGCTTCTTCTCCTTCATGGCGCGCTTCCTGAGCTCGCAGACGAAGCCGGGGAGACACCGCTTCATGCCGCTGCGAAGACAGGAACTTACGAGCAGCTGCGACTCTGTCTTTCGCACTGCCGCGCCCCGAAAGCCGAGACCATACAACTACGGAACTCTTACGGTGAGTCGTTATTACACTACGCTGCGGTAGGAGGGCAGAGAACCACGGTGGAGTTCTTGTTGAACTCCGGTTTGGACGCCAACGTGGCCAGTAGCAACGGATGGACGCCTCTCCTGTGCGCCCTATCACCTACAGCGTTGAAGACTGCGCATGAGATGTGCTTGACGAACAACTTTCTACTCCAGAACGGTGCCGGTGCTGGTGTTGTGACGGACGAGGGATGGACCGCCCTCCATGCCATGGGATCTTGGCCGGCGGCGCGAGACTCGAAGATCAGGGCCGAGGTGGCGAATCTCGCAAAAAGGCTCATTGAGAGCGGCGCCCCCGTCGGTGTCAAATCGAGGGTCATTCGGAGTCTTTCTACCACTGCAGTCACGCTGTGCAATGTCTGGGGTTTCCGTATGCGGGATTTTGTGCAGAGAGCTATCCCGTCGGCGCGGGATTTGGGCCAAACGGATATGACTACGCCGCTGGCATGGGCTCGGAGATGCAGTTCCACGGATGTTTTGGACGTCTTGCGGACAAGCTCAGCCTCGGCTGACGGTAGATAGCAGTGCCTGATATTATCCAGCCTTGGTGTTGAGATTTGGGAGGTATTCGCCTGCGTGGAAAGCCTTGTGGAAGGAAATCAGGGCTGGAGTTTTCGAAAACACGGCCCCTCTCGGATTGCAGACATCAGAATAGTGAAATATAATACAATCGAATTACCTCTTGCCTCTTGTTGCATTGCTTGCTGGGAAAGGGGGAGAAATGTTCTGCTTTCCTCCTTGACAGACCGCTTACCTCGACAGATCGTATGAATAAGAATAAGTATTACAGTGAATGTGCATGGGTATAAAACAAAGTTCCGAGTCTCTTGAAGCTTTTCGTCTTCCCCTTTGCCATTTCATTTCAAGCCAGCTGCCACGGTTCTCGGCCGTCACGCAAAGGGGTCTCGAGGGGTGAAGTCGTATTGAGATCCGTCAATCAGGAAATTGACGGTTTGCGTGACGACTCCCCATGCCGGGTGACGCATGCCGCCGCGCAGGAGCAGTCCCGCGTTATTGGGATCGATATCCTGGTTCCCACCGATGTTGACCGTGGCGCCACCCTAGGAGTGATGATGTTAGGCTTTCACCATCAAAAAGAAAAGGCAATCAGGAACAGAAAACTCACCGTCAGGGTCAGGTTCAACCCCCGCGTGGCGAGATAGCCATCATCAAACAACATCCCGCTCCACCGCTGGAACCTCTCGAAGAAGGTCTGGTCGGCCGGCAACTGGTCACTCGGCAGCGTCGTCACGGCCCCAACATACCACAGCTCCTCGTCGGGACTCCCGAACCCGTCCCGCGTCGACGCCGTGTTCTCCACGCGCCAGGCCTGGCCGGGCTACGCGTCCGTGTCGTAGCCGTGGAACACCTGCACCAACTAGATCTCGTCACCGCAAAAGTCTTCTGTGATACCGCAGAAGCCAGACTTGCTGCAGCAGACGTTGAGGGGGCATGTTTCGGCCTTTCTCCATTTGGGATCATCCCATCCAGTATTGCAGTCTGTCTTGAAGCCGCATGTACTGACACAATCCGCACTAGAGAGCGCCAATTCCATCAGTCACTGCGTTCACAAAGCGACTGCTAGCTCTCTTCTACCAGAAACAAAAGGCTCTCTCTCACTTGCCCGCAATAATCAGGCCCGGTACCACAGACTCCGTACTTGGAACAGCATCAAATAGGACACAGCTGTGTGGCGCTGCATTCGGGGGCTTGCTGAAGAGACAGCTGCAAGAGCGAGACAAAAGAAAGGAGAAGGAAAAGGAGTTTGGCCATAATGAAGGAGCCAATTCAAAAAGCAATGACAGAAGTGTCCGTATAGGATAACCTACTAGACCAAAATATGGTGGGCTGAGATGCGCATCGATCAGACTTAAGACATCTATCGAATGGAGAGCTCTTTGATGCCATAGTCATCGGGGGCGCCGCGACGCCGCCTACCACGACGACGACCAAGCCTCCCGTCACCACCACGGCCCCCGGCAACGGTGTGGCCACGCCCCAGCCCACGCAGCCCGGAATGGTGAACAACTGCAAGAAGTTCCACTACGTGTCCGAGGGCAACACTTGCGGCCAGATCATCAGCTACAACGGCATCACCCTCGCCAACTTTGTCAAGTGGAATTCGGGCGTGGGCGCCACCTGTCAAAACATGCGGGCCAAGACCTATGTCTGCGTCAGTGTTTGAAGGGCGGGCAGCTCCATCTAGAACTTCCGGGCCATAACACTCTTTCTCTTCTTTGTACATGATTTCTCGGTGAACTAGAGGAAGACTCCCCCACATGCGGGTCGGGGTCGGAGTCGGAAGGATGGAGGACTGCATAATTCAGGTTGTTGGTTAACAAAACAAAACGAGTTACACATCCGTACGCGTTGGCTTTTCGTGAAAGAGGTTTCATTTGTGAGCAATGCAGGAGATCTTCTTATGACATTCCTAGTATCGAATATCCCAAAGACTGATCAAGGGAGGCGGGACCTTAGTCTATTGAAACGAACTCCCACAACGTCGTACCATGAGTCCGTCGACACAACCCGATCCTGTCCTCCGCAACGCACAGCACCATGAGAGTGTGCGACCACAGCGGCGAAAGCAGCTGGTAGCCCCCCTCCGGGTGCTGCCTCGGCGTCCACAGCTCCCACTCGTTCAGCTCCAGCGACCACGCCCCGACGGCGGCCTTGCTGCTGTGGCCGATGAACTTTCCCGACTTTGGATTCTGGAAGCCGAAGTAAGTCAACATACCCACTTTTGGAACACCCCCTCATTTGGAACACCCAGAATGAAGCTATCCCCAACATCACCACCATCTTCAATTAATTATTGACTAGGCCTAGATGCCACCACAATACAGCTTTCAGCTTCACTAGGGGTATCAGAGTCGCTGGATTCATCTGTGATATCCTCTTTTTCGCCAGCCTCAATCTGAGCCTTCTGGATGTCCTCAATATTGGCGAACTTGGTGTTTGGGTCGATCTGGACTGTCCTTCTTTTCCTTGCTGCAGTATTGGTGACTTGGGCCTGCAGGAGCTCCAGCTTATGCTGGGCAGTAGCCAGCTCATAGGCCTGCTCGCTGAAGCCTTTTTTCACCTTCCGGAATAGAAGGCGTTGAGTGAAGGCATCATTCTCTAGCTCTGTGAATAGCTTCAACTGCCCAGCCAGATCCTTCATCTTCCTTGGCGTCGACCACACTACTGCAGACGACGCAGATGCCCATCCTTCAGCTTCCTTGCCTTCCTTGCCTCCAGACTGCCCTTTGCTGACCTGATCTGAAGATGCTGATGGCTTTGGTGTTGTTGGGAGTAGGAGGGAGCTCATCAGAGGCTTCGCCATAGAGACAGGCCATAACCCTGTCCATTTCCAACCACTTCTGATGTTCTGCATCGTCATACCTGCAGTACGAGCCTTCTGATAACAGCCTATAAAGTTCCTCTTGCCTACAATAGTAGAGTCATTCCACTGACTAAGGTATCCAAGCTCCTTCCTATAGGCTGCCTTTACAGGGCTGAAGACTGACTGGTCAAGTGGCTGGAGCACATGGGAGGTATGTGGTGGTAGGAACAATAGATGGATGTTATTAATATAGCAGAGCCACATAAAGTCCGTCGTTGTGTGACTCCCATGGCCATCAACAACCAGCAGTCTGGCCTCCTCCTTGCCCTCCTGGCCCTCCTTGCCCTGGGAGGCAGTCTGAGGGATAGTCTGAGGGATGAAGACCTTCTGCAGCCATTCAACTGCAGTGTCGTCTGTAGTCCATCCATTCTCTGTTGCAGTGAACTGCCATCCTTCATAAGGGCCAAGGTCTAGAGGAAACCACTGCTGCTGGACTGTCTTGCCCTTATATATAATGAGGGGATCAAGGGCATGGCCCAGGGCAGAGATGCATTCGATGATGGATACCCATGCCCTTGATCCAGGCTGTTTCTTGCGTACAGACTTCGTCTCAGACATGCCCAGCACCAGCCCATTAGATCCCTGGCCCTCAAGGATACCAGTCTCATCCATGTTGTATCTATTGGATGGTTTAATGCCCTTGACCTCTGGTATGGCGAGGAGTTTGAACCAGTCCCTGATAACCTCAGTAGATGCTCCATTAACACGTCTAGAGTCAATAAGGCGACTTCTCTGGACCTTGATAGATGGGTTTCTCTTTAGAAAGGCATGGATCCAGCCCTTTCCTATAGGCTCCTTGTCCCCCATAGCACAGAGGATTCGTTCTGCGAATGCCCTCACTTGTTGATGGGTTGGGGCAACACCAAGGGCATGCTGGATTCGCACCCATTCAGCCAACTTAGCCTCCTGGTCAGGGGAAAGCCTCTGAAGGTCTGAAAATGCTGCTGCCCTTGCCTGGGTGCCTGTGAGACGGTTGTGGAGGGTGGTAATTGGGATGCCATATTCGCGGGCTGCCTTCCTTAGGCTTTGGCCGTCTGAAACAGCCTGGATTGCCTGATTGACTTCATACTCGGTATACTGGGCCATAAGGCAGGAATAAAGGTCCTCTGAAAAAATGAGGTTATTTGCATAAGGTATGAAATTGTTGTGATAGTTCGAAGTTGGAGGAAGTAGGAGGCTGGTGGTGGGGTTGAGGCATTTTTAGGTGTTCCAAATGAGGGGGTGTTCCAAAAGTGGGTATGTTGACTTAGCCTTGCTTCTCGACGCAGAGCCAGGCGGTGCCGGCATCGTGGGTGCTGGTGAGGTCGAGGAGCACGGGCTGCCCGTCGACGAGGGTGATGGCCTTGCCGGTATGCTTCTCGATGATGAAGAACGTCTTTCCAGGCCATGGGACGTCGCCCAGGTGTTTGTTCTCTGGGTGTTTGCTCGGTGCGGAAGCGGTGGCAGTGGTGGCGAGCGCAGATGTGCGGTCGGCCTCTGGATTTTCGCGCGGCATTTCAGTCGGCATGACAAGGTGGCGAAGTCTTGAGTGTGTCGTCCAAGGTAGAGAAACAGCGGAAGAGAATATAATGCTAACGACGCTTTCCCCCCTGGTTTTTAATGGGCTTGGTTGTGACTTGTTCGTGATAGCTTGTCCTGAACGATCTCGGCTGTGTAGTGGAAGGGTATGACGTATGCAACACAATGCGACAGCTGCAACCAATACATGTGGAGGCTAACTCAGCGCTAGTGATTTACGCCCCGATTGGGAATAAGCTACTAGTCCTGGTAGAGAAGAGCCCGGTGATAAAATACAATTGCTATAGACCTTTTGCAAATACAAGAGACACTTCCTTTAAATCAAGATGAACGTACTTCGATACAAGGTAGATGATATTCATTGGCTACTTGTCTCTTAATCCTAATGAAGAAATAAAAATAAAAAAGGACGCACTACTAAAATCGATCATCTACTTAGCAATCCTCACCCTGCTCACCCTGCTCACTCCAATCACAGTGTTCGTCTTTCCACTTATTATTAACGAAACTCTCTTTGCATAGAAACAAGTCCCAGCAACTGCCTTTGGGTATTCATCTTGGCAATCAAGAAATCACCTACTCGAGGATATTACATCTAGGCTACTACTACTACCTACCCAGCAAACGGACCACCAACTGCTTCCCCTGGGCCCCTTCTCTTCATCACCCATCAGGACCCAACGACGCGGAATCCCGGCCCCGAAACCGCCCCCGCGATGATCTCGACCCGAGGCTTCTCCTCCCACATGCCCTTCACCTCGCCGACACCGAGCCCAGCCGCGGCACTAACAGCGAAAACCCCAGAAGCCATCCACAGCGAGTCCACCTTCTTTTGCCCGGCCGCCCCCGTCTGATCAAGACTGAACTGGTGGTTCAGCGCGGGGATGAACGTCCTCTGCGACACGAGGTTCGTGTTGGGATCCGGCCTCAGCACCCACGCGCCCCTATCGACATCTCCTCCCCGCGGATTCCCTCCCTCGAGAACAACGTCGGCTATCCCGCTGGCGCCGGCCTCGGACAGAACGAGGCAACCGTCGTCTCTCTCGGTGAAACATTGCCCATCCACCTCCAGAGTATCCCTCTTGGGGAGGAAGTTTCCCTTCGAGGTCTGCGAGTTGATGGCGAACCCCCCGTCCACGAGTTGCGCGCCCCCAACCCCGTCGGGAAGCCCCTTTTCCGGATCCCATTCAACTCTGTGAACGCGGACATGCCACCCAGGAAACTCCTCCGCGACGGGGACCAAGGCCGTCTCGACCCGCAGGTCGAGCCACCTCCACGGCCTCCAGACGCTGACCAACGCCAGCACCTCCCGGAACCCCCCACTCCGTCGCCCCCGTACCTCCACCGTCTCGACCCTCACGCCCGTCGGCTCCCGCCTCACGCTCCAGGTATCGCCCCCGTCGACGCTAGCGACAAGGGTGCTGTCCGGCGCCATCTGCGACAGCAGCGGTCCCGTCGGGACGCTGAAGGCGAAGGCGGACGAGTACGCGAACTTGCCGTACTTGGCCTCCCGCGCCTTGAAGTTCTTCCTCGTCATCTGGCCAGCCGAGAGGAGGAAGTGGTGCTCGGGGGAGTTGCAGAGGACCTGCCTCGGCGGCCAGACCACCCTGACCCTCTCCGGTGTTGATGGAGAAGAACCCCCGCCGTCGAGGGGGTGGGCTGCCTCCTCGCTCGCCCAGAACGGGTGGTCCTCCGCCAGCCCCAGCACGACGAAGCTCTTCAGGCACCAGTACACCGACTGCGGCGAGTTGTAGTCCTCGCTCAGGTACATGTTGGGGTACGCGAACCCGATGTTCAGCGTCCCGTCCGTGTTGAACATGTCGGGGTGTCCAGCCCACCACCGGAGGTGCCGGAGCAGGAGACCCTTGACGACACCGATGTCGTCGACCGGAGGCGGGAGGTCGACGCCCGCCGTCGCCGCGGCTGCCCAGAACGCCGCGAACGCGAAGCGGTACGTCAAGCTCCTACCGAACGGGATCGCCGCGCCTTGTTTATCTCGTCAGCAAAAAAACCAAATCGGATCGACAAAAAGAATGTTGCAACATGTCGCCAAGACACAACTCACCATCCACGTCAAAGTACCTCCAGAACCCCGAGGCAAACTCCCTCGCCTGCTGTCGGTACCTCTCGACTCTCTCCTCGTCCCCGACGGCGAACCGCACGTACAGCAGCTGCGCGAACTGGATCGAGAAGCTCCCCGAGTAGTAATCCGCCTGCTTCCTCTCGTCGCCCCAGAGCCCGTCGCTCGACCACCCCTCCCCGAGATAGAACGAGTCCAGGACTTCGAAATCGCGGTCCATGGACGCCCTCACGTCCCCCATCGCCACCCCGAGGGCCCTGGCCGAGGCGAGGTTCACGAGCACCCGGAACCAGAGCCAGTTGCTCTGCGGCATCGCCCTCTCGTTGATGCGCCCCAGCCACTCCCTTAACCTGCCCTTCGCCGCCTCGTCACACGCCGAAAGGAACTCTTCCGGCGCGACGAGCAGGGCGAACGCGATGGACTCCATCTCCACCATCCGCTGATCAATATCTCCGACGTCCCCCCAGTACTCCTCACACTCGGGATCCGTCCCAGCTGCAACTCCTCGCGCCCAGGAGCCTAGATCCAAGGAGGAGGAGGAGTCGTTGGCAACCCGTACCCCGCCCTCCTCGCCGAACAGGTCAGCAACAGCCCACAACGGCCGCGCGAATCCCTCCAGCTGCGCCGAGACCTCGTCAAAGCCGGCCGCGGTGCCGGTCGCAAGCCTGACTCGCGCCTTTCCTGGAGACTTGTACCGCTCCAGCGGCCGGAGCAGCGCCGCCGCCGCCCGGACCAGGTCGGCGCGGGAGCGGAACGGATTGTCGGAGAAGCCGGGTAACGGTGGCATTGGAAGTTGCGGGCGCGGATTGAAACAAAGGACAGAAAAAAGTGAAGGTCTCAGCAGCACTCCAGTTTGTCAGGCGTGATGTTTTGTTTTGGCCGTTTGTCTTGATTCTCCGGGATTGCTTGCGGAAGAAAGGCGTCGGACTGCGGGGTATCTCTCCCTCCCTCTAACACCTCAAACTCGCGTGAATGATGCGCCGAGCCAGATGATCCCTTCCACAATCATTTCGTCACGTCAAACCGAAACCATGGGAGCATCACACACGCTACGATGGATTGTAACAACTGCTGCTTTTTCTTCCGTGTCGTGTCATCTTAAAAATAAAGGTTCCAGTACTTCATTCCAGATATGTTCTCTTTTCACCTTCACGCACACTGTAACCAAAGCCATGACGGGACTGGAAGGGCTCTCGTCACCAAAGGAAACAGTGATTAATAGACTATTACTGTACTCTGTCGTTGCCCCGAATCCTGCTGCGAACAGCTACTGATACTCGTCGTACATCTCGCCACCTTCGTCTTCTTCGTTCTCGTATCGGTCGTCCTCTTCGTCGCCCCCGGTGTCCCAGTAGCCGCCGTGGGCGCTGCTCATGTGCGCGTAAATGTCTCCGAGCCCGACGTTCTCCCCGCAGAAGAAGCACCAGTGGGCAGAGCATCCGGGGACCGTGCAAGTAATGTGGCCGCAGCCTCCCATCTTCTCCGTCGGCGTTCCGCAACCAGGGCAGTTTCGAACCTGCATCTTGCCGCCCTTCTTACACCCATCGCAAGACCATCCCGAGACCTCGGGGGCTCCAGCTGCGCACACTCTTTCAGCATATCTCCGAGCGAACCCACAATCCTGGCACCATCCGTAGATCCACTCCGTGTCCGCCACCGCCGTGTTGAGGTCGCCGATGTGAGACACGCCGAAGGGCGAAACGGTCTTGGCGGTCGGCCGGCGCCGACAGAAGGGGCAACATAGGGCTGCAGCGTTGATCAGTGTTCCCCGAGTGTTAAGACCGTACCAGTCCTTTGAGCAGCCGCTACAAACTTGCTGATGACAGCCTTTGCGGCCGCAAGCCCGACGGAGATCCGTCTTTTTGACATTGGAGAAACAGAGGCTGCAGACGCCAGACTCGGTCCGTCGGGAACGTACCCAACCACTGAGGCACTCGACAATGTCAGCAGGGTTGTGCACCGGCTTCCCGCGAACGGTAAGCTTGATCGGCTGCTGCTGCTGGGCGGACGGAATGACTTCAACGTCGGTTGTGAGCGCTGCTCGTTGAGACTCGGGGACCTGGGAAATGGTGTGGAAGAGAGACCGTCCATTGAAAGGGTCCTTGATCAAAGAACCTTCATTACGTAGCAGCCATGCGTCTCCGTTCTCGTTGCTCAACCCCTTGGCAGAAGTCTCGTGGTTGACTACCGTGACTCGATTCGTCGCACAGGCGTAACACTTGAAGGTCGAGACATCGAAGTCTGCCGAGCGATACGTCTTCGGCCAGATGACGCGGTTCAAACACTGGGTACACTCGACACAAGGAGCTGTCTTGCTTTCAGCCTTGGGCGAGTTTTCGTGTCGGCAGTAGTAGCACTTGGCGCGGACGTTGAGTGTTTCTGGGTTGTAAACGACATACTGTGCGCGGCACGACGGGGTAAAGCATTCGACCCAGGTGGCCTCGGTGTTCTCCGTGTCATCGTAGCTGACGTTGTTGCAGAGACGAATATCTGCGTCATCCGCTGGCTTGCAAACTGAACACTTGCAATGGTCATGCTGAGGGCAAAGGCCGCAGATGCCATCGTTGCCCATGATAGTGACCGAACGTGGGAACCTGCAGCCCTTACAGACCGCAACAGGACCAACGGCAACCTTTGACTTCTCAGGACACCACCCAATCTTGGCCTGGAGGGTGGTGTTCAGGTTCAGCTCAAGGAGCTTGTAGTCAACCAGAGTCTTGAAGAGGTGGCGGTCTCCCTCTAGCAGGATGCGAGTCTCGGGATCTGGGCGCGGGGTCACACCCTCAGCAACCCGTCGTTCAAAATCCTCGTCAGCATCGAGCAGGAGCGAGAGGCAGCTGGCATTCCACGTTTCGGGGATGTCGAGGTTGTTCCATTTGTCGGTGAAGCCAAGGAGCTCCTGGTCGGCGGCATCTCGGAGTGGTTGGATACCCATTCGCAGGGCGAGTGCGGCGAGGAGAGCGGCAGGACGGGCTGCCAACATTGTCCCAGGAAGTACAAGGTGCAAAAGAATCTTCCAAAATTTGCGCTGATGCTCTGGGTTCGCCAGAGCCACCGGGATTCTCGTGACTTGGTCAACCGCGGCCGCCTTGATGTGCACCGGCAATTCCTTCTCCGAGTTGACGTAGGTCAAGCGCGTCAGCACCTTTCCAAGACGTCGAAGAACACGGTAGTCGCAGGATCGGCCGATTTCCAGAAGCTCTTCCCGGGTGAATGTCGTAGAGGCAGGCCCGGTGGCTTCTCTGCCCTCTTCGCTGACGCCGCCGTCGTCGGTGGCCTCGAACGATGCTGTGGGGTCCATGAAGACGCACGGAAACCTTTGGCTTTCGGGTACCGTCCCTATAATTTCCAAGACCTCAGCGGCATAATCGTATGACTCCTCGAGCCAGAGTTTCATTTGTGCCCTTTTGTTGAGGTCTTTTATCCGATCGACATGGTAACCGAATGACGAAATTAGCTGATCTCGGGCAGGGTTGTCTCGATCGTTGCAGGCCGCTCGCCAGAGGCTGCCGAAGACAGGGTTGACGGCAACGGTGGCCACGTCGGCTTCGATGATGGACTGGAGCTGACTTGCAACCAGAGTGCGGTATCCCTCGTCGACACGATAGCGTCTGGAGAAGTCCAGAAGTGGAGTCTTGCGAGGCTCAATAGCCTCGGGCAGCTCATCGAGGGTAAAATGTCCATAGGTAATATTGGCATTGGCCGGGCCTTCGACATGGCGATCAACTGGAAAGAAGACCTCGGCAGCTCTATCCTCCTCGCTCTTGAGCTGTTCCAGGTCCTGGGCATTTCGGTATTGGCAAACGCGGGCAAAACGGCGTTGTCCGGAGACGGAGGCGCCCTGCTTCGCAACGCCCATCCAGGTGAGGAGAATGGCGGTAGTCAACTGGGAAATGGCGTCGGCCGTGGAGATGTCGGGATGAGCATTGGCCAGCTGGAAGCAGGTGCCGCCCGTGACGTGGGCTAGATAGGTGAAGGGGGCCACGGTGTCGGCGATGGCACCCTGGATGAGTGGAAAGACCCTGGCCTTCTTCTGGCCGTCGCGGAGGGTCTTGGCACCGGAAACCCAGTCGGTGAATAGGGATCCACAGCCATTGAAAGTGTCTGGGTTGGAAAGGTGGTCAATCTCCCTCCGTCTGTTCTTAGTGTCCGTACCCGGGAGATGGGGAGGGGCGTCGGCGTAGAGGACGATGATGGTAATGGCCTCTGGACGCATGACGCTGTAGGCATGAGCGAGGCCCGACTTTACAGCCTCGGGCCAATCGATGTTTCTCCAGCCGGATTCTGCCCGAATCTTGCCGGCCATATCCAGTAGCTTGGCCTGCGAGATGGAGTCAGGGTTCTCGTTGGCTTCCCGAGCAGAAGCCGCGTGCCAGCCAGACCACTCCGTCAGACTGTCGGTGGAATAATCACGGTAAGCCATGACTCCTACGCGGGAGAAGGCGTCTGTGAGGGAGGATATGCGGATGATTTCGGGGAGAGACTGGTTCAGGGCCTGGAGATAGCTGCGCATGGAGGCGGTGGCGTCTGTCAAAAACAGCAGGTCGAAGACCTCGTCGGTCGCCATGATGGGCGGTGGTTGAGTTTGATATTGTAAGTGTTGTCGTGTTGCGCAAGTCGAATTGGTTGTAGAGAGAACCGATGGATATAGTAGAGCGTGTGTGACGGGGAGATGAAGTGGGAGTGGAAGAGGATGGAACTGGGACGAAAAGGTCGTCGTCACGAATCCAGAAATCAAAGAGGCAGGCACCCTGAGATTGTGAAAACAGAAGGACGAGAGTAAGGAGGTGGGTTGGAAGGTGCAATTGAAAATTTGGAAGGAGGGCGGCGCTTTCCTACTTGTATATACCCCAACTGAGTGAGGCCAAATGGGGAAGGTTGACTCACGCCGCCGCCCGAAGGCGCTGCCGATGAAGTAAAAGAGTCTGTGTCACTCGCCGTGTGCCAAACTCGGCGATTGGTCTGGGTCTCTGTTTTTGATCAGCATAAGAACAACTACATCGAGAATTGCTCCGTAGGTACATAAGAAAATATTGCACATGAAGGCGGGCTTCACCTACGACGCGTCTGTGGACTGCCGTGGTTTTTATTCGATGGATGATGATTGGGGAAAATCATCACCAACACTCGCATCAATCAATCAATCAATCAGCCAGTCAGTCACACTAGATCCAGGGGTTGGCTCGCTCATTGAGTGTTAGCGCTGACAGACAGCTGCCCAGCCACATCGTGGAGGAGATCGTTCAGTTGTTAGCTCCAAGGGGAAACGTCCCTGGGCTAGCACAAATCAGTCAGCTGAGATTGAGGTCGGTTGAACCGTGGACTGCACGGGACGATCTACTAACCAACCCCCCCGCAGCTCTCACACCGAGATGACTCTTTTCTTCCCAGGTCCTCAGCAGGAACTGGTGCTGCTTGGGACCTTCATTGCATGTATGGAAACATCTCAGACATTCGAACCATATGGCGTACCGAATGAACAAAGTCAGGTCGAGTGACTCACCCATCCATCTCACGGGGAAAAGGTCGCCTTGATCACCTGGATCCTGTTGTTGTTGGTGAAGGAAATGACCAGCGTCCTCCCCGTCTCGTCGAGGTACGGGTGAGCGACGCCGGCATACACCAATCCGCCGTCAATGGGCGCCGCCTCGAAAATCTTGACGTCCGGCGTCCAGGGGCCCTCGGGGGCTGGAGCCGTCCGCAAAAACACCGTACCACCGCCGATACCTGAACCCACCAAAGTCAGCTCAAGCGACACCGAGTGAAGACAAAGAGGTTTCCTCCAAAAGATTGATATAAAAAAACACGAACCCAAATGGACAAAGATGTAGCAGCTGTAGAACTCGTTCCACACTACCTGCCCCTGCCCGATGCCCCACAGGGCGGCCGTCTCGGCCGTGAAGACCGTCAGCCGCTCCGTCCTCCACCCGCGTTGCCGGCCCCACCAGTACTCGTACCGAGACAGGTCAAATGCCTCGTGCGCCTTGACGCGCACCATGTACACGTAACTGCTCTGCACCCAGTCGCTGCTGGCGACGGTCGTCGGCGGGCCGCCCCAGGCGTAGATGTAGTCGGACCGCGGGTCGCGGAAGGCCGCGATGTCCCCGTACTGCGGGTTGCTGTCGGCGGGCCACCAGTAGCCCCTTTCGCCGTGCCGACGGGTCACAGTTGGCGTGCCGTCGATGACGTCGACCCTGGCGATGCCGGCCCCGACGAGGCCCGCCGCGTTTTGGTTCTTGGGGCCGTTAGCCAGACCACTCACGACGTGGACGGATGATGAACGGGGTAGATGGGCAAGACTTACAACCAAGTAGAAGACGGCACCGGTCCCCGCAGCAGCGTCGGTCTCAACCAGACTTGTGCCCCCAAACCCGGTTTCGAACTTCTCGCCCCACGAGGCGTTGAACGGAATAAACTGTCGCTGTCGCTGGTTATCCCCCAGGTTCAGGTCGTGCACCAGCAGCGGGTCGCCCGTCGTCGCCGAAACGGCGTCGCGGACCATGCCGTGGAATCCTGGCGTGTCCCTCTCGGGGTCCGTCACCCCCGCGTCGCACCAGAGCACGTCGCCCCAGACGGCGTACCACTTGCCCGCGATGGCGCCGGTGAATCCCAGGTCGCGGTGCGAGCAGCTGTTGTCGGCCTTTTGGAGGCCCAAGTACTCGGCCTTGGGGTCGACGATGGGGTTCGTTCCGACGGCCGTGGTGCTGTCCATTCTGGCCAAGACGGAGTTTGCGCTGGCGAAAATGCTTGAGCCGGCGTGGGACAACAGGGCGGCCAGCGCGAGGGGTAGGAGACGCCGAATGGTGGGGAGCATTGCGGCGTAGATCCTCCAGTTTTGGGGTTACAACCTCGGCGCGAGGCGACTCGGGTGCTTGTGAAAGGGGTGTGGACGAGCTTGGTGAGGACCAGCCGATCCCAGGTGAGCTTCGATTGTGCATTTAGTTCCAGCGCAGAAACGAAATAAAAGCGAGTTTCCTGAACGAGATTGAGCATCAAATGAATGTAGATATACAAACACTTGTAGGTCGAGATCAAGACAAGATAAACTTCATAATTGGGCAGTTCGTCGCTATAAGTAAGAGTTCTATCAAGCGGTCATGAGCGTGTTTGCATGTTGCTAAATGTCTCTTGAGAACAGGATTTGGGCGATGGATGAAGTTACCACGATGGTGAGGCAGTTCAAGTCGAACCACGGCCGGTCTACGCACTATGACCGACGCCGGACGGACGCCACAGGCTGGAAGTAGTTTGTAGTTCTGTGGAGCACCGGGAGGATCGAGACTCAAGTAGAAGGGTTGAAATGATGCATCAACTGTACTATGAGAGAGAACTGGCTATGGTTGTGGCGTCGTGGGTGCAAGACTGTGCCTTTGCGGCGATAATTTTGCTGCCTGGGAGGGATTGGCGTGGCTTTTCACGGATGGAAAATGTCACTGGCCTGGCCTTTCCAATGGGCGTCGTTTGCCTTGTTGTATTGTTGACGAACCGAAGAAACACTTGAACGGAACTTGAAAGTCTCGCTGCCAGGATGCAATGGCAGTTAGTGCAATTGCGCATGTTGTGGGGTGAGCTTGTTTATGGCAGTGAGGATGAAGGTCCTGGTGAAGTAAGTTGAGCTGCTCACTTGGTTCCACATGTGTGTTCGCCAGGGAATCGTTTGCGATGAGATAACTTCAAGCATTCTTATCCCATGTGAATTGAATGTACGCCATTCTCATTACCCCATACAGATCAGGGAAACATGTTTGGGAAGAAATCTCGAATCCCTCACTCTAGCTGAGAGATTTCCAGGCTTGCCCACGTGGATCAACCCACTCTCCTTCTCATTCTCATTCTCACTCTCACTTTCACTCACTCCAACTCGGCCAAAAACAACGTTCAAGGGGCTCCGAAATGAGACGCGGGCACATGCGCGTGCCCAAGCCGCCCATTGGCCGATGACCTCCCAGGCCTGCCAAGTCGGGAAGCTCGCTGTGCGGGGCGAAGCGAAGCGGGCATCCGGCAGTGGAGACCCGACCCTCTTCATCCTCCTCCTCCTCTTCTTCAACTCTCACCACCCGCTTCCTCATTCCCATCTCATCCAACCAGCTACGACGAGACATTTCTCTCCCACCCACTCCCCCCTGCCTACCGTAGCATCAATGGTTTCCATCCCACGTGCCCCGACCTGGCCCGGCTGGATGGCACCAACCAACCCCCGGTCCAAGGCCGATGCCTCCGTCATGGTCACCGTCATGGCCAAGGCCATGGGGCAGCCTTCGCGGAGCTGTCGGTTGATATCAAGGGACACGGATGCGACCCCTCCCTGTACATAAACATATGCTCGTTCAGTTCCCTCAACTGGTCTCTTCGCTCTTTTCAGTCCTGCGCGCGCTTTCTCGATAGTCTGGTCTGGTCTCGTCTCGTCTACCTCGCAATGGCCCCGATCTCCAACCTCGGCCTCAAGGCCGCCCTCTGTAAGTAAACTCTCAACCCTTCTTCTCCCCCTTTCGTCCACAGTATCTGACTTCCCACCCCAGTCCTCCTCCCTTTCGCCAGCGCCGCGTCGTGCTCCAACCAGACGCACACGCGCAACGGCCTGACCTGGACCCCGCGCGCCGTCCGCATGAACCACGTCCAGGTCATCGGCACCCACAACTCGTACCACCGCGAGGCCCCGCTCGCCGAGCACCCGGCCCAGGCCGCCATCCTCCCCAACGTCCAGAACTACTACTACTCCCACCCGGCCCTCGACGTCCAGGCCACCTACCAGTCCATCCGCAACTTCGAGCTCGACATCTTCGCCGACCCGGACGGCGGCCACTACGCCACCCGCCTCGTCCGGAGACACGCCGGCCTCGACGACGCCCCGGACCCGGACCTCCTGGCCCCGGGCATCAAGGTCCTCCACGTCGCCGACGCCGACTACCACACCACGTGCAAGACCCTGACGGCCTGCCTCAGCGTCGTCAAGGCCTGGAGCGACGCGCACCAGGACCACGTGCCGATCCCGTTCATGATCGAGTTCAAGACCTCCGAGGCCGCCATCGCGGCCGCCGCCGGCGCCGCGCCCATCCCCTGGAACGACACCGCCCTGCTGCGGGGTCTCGACGACGAGATTCGCGCCGTCTTCGGCCCGGACCGCCTCGTCACCCCGGACGACCTCCGCCGCGGGAACCTGACGCTCGAGCAGTCCGTCCTACGCCACGGCTGGCCCGACCTCGAGAGCGCGAGGGGCAGGGTACTGTTCCTCATGGACAACGGGCCCGTCCACCCCGTCCGCGACGCCTACACCGACGGCCGCCCGAACCTCGAGGGCCGCGTGCTCTTCACCAACTCGGCGCCGGGCAACCCTGACTGCGCGTTCCAAAAAGTGAGACTCCTCGCATCCCCCCCCCCTCCTTCGTTTCCAAGAGGACGGCACTAACAAAACCCCGCTCCTCCCCCAGCTCAACGACCCCACGGGCGCCGAGCAGGCCAACATCCGCGCCCAGGTCGCCGCGGGCTACTGGGTCCGCACCCGCGCCGACGTGCCCCTCGACACGTTGTTTTCCAACGACACGACGGCCATGCGCGAGGCCGCCTTCGCGAGCGGCGCCCAGGTCGTCTCCACCGACTTCCAGGCCTACGGCATGAGCACCCGCTGGGACGTCGACTACGCCGTGCGCTTCGAGGGGGCCGCTGCCGTGCGGTGCAACCCCGTCACCGCGGCCGAGGGGTGCGACGACGCCGCGCTGGAGCCCGTCGAGTACGTCCGGAACTAAGGGGATGGGAGGTGTCTTATCTGTCTGTGTACGTGACCGTAATGATAATGGTTGTAACGAGGGCGGGGTTTCATGTTTAAACTGAGCACCTGCTTTTGAAGTCGTCTCGGGTTGATTTCGGTCTGTCATCCCCCGGGAGGCAGGGAGGGAACAGCGACCCCGAGATTTCTAGTACTTATAAAAGAGCGGCGGCTCATCTTTTGGCCTGACACTTCGTAGGAAAGTGTATTTCTCTACCCAAGAAAAGGCTGGACTTCCACCCAACCCCAGCAAAGCAAAGCCTGACTCCTGAATCCTCTCTTCCTCGCTGATCAAGTGTAAAATTCAAACCTCGGCAGACCCGACCCAACCCACGGTGTGAGAGACCCCTACGTTACAAAGAATGGAAAACGGGCAAAGCGCAGCCCATGCGATATCAACACACATGTGCGCCGTCCCAGAACCCCAACCACCACTGCCGCCGAGGAACATACCGGCCGTGCTGATACCGGCCAGTCTATAGATTCCGATGCGCGCCCCCTTTGAGAAACAATGAGTCTTTCTCTCCCCTTCCCCCCCAGCTAGTGCACACTACGTCACTAGAGAAGCCCAGAACGAGATGTTGAGATCCTTCGGCCGCACACCCGGCGACCGTCCAAGACAAACCGACCTCAGTCCGATCTCTGCGTCCATGTCAGCCCCGGTCTCTGTCAACAAAATTCATGCCAGATTCAATCGACGACCACGTACCTTGAACCAACACCCCGACGTTGATCGTCACCGACCGTTTATTCGCCCCCGCCGCCGTCGGCAACTGGCTCGACGAGTCCGCCCCGCCCCGGAGGCCCGGGTCGATGTTCTCGCCTAGGTCGACGTCCGTCGGCTTCGTCGGCTTCAGGTTCACCCCGAGCCACTCCCTCGCGTAGGCCTCGAGGGGGTTCGGAGGGTGGTCCCTGGTCATGGTGTCCACGATATCGGCGGCCGTCCCCTGCGCGCTCGACCCGGCCGCGGCGCCGCCGGACGCCGTGTCGATCGAGAAGTCCGCCGGGTCGATATCGGCCGTAACGAAGTCGGAGGCGGGCGGGATGACGACGCCGCGCTGCTGCAGCACCCATTCGACCTCATCGGCGTCGTAGAAGTCGCCTTCAAACCCCGGGACGGTCGTGCGCAGCTTCGCATGTTCCTGGTCGATGCGAAGGTCCCGCATCTCCTCCGTCTCGGCGTCCCACGGCCCTAGACCGAACAACGAGTCGACCTTTTGTCGGCGGGGCTCGGCGGTGCCTTGGTTCCCGATGATTCGCCTCGGACTGTTGCTGCTACTGCTGCCGTCGGGGCCGCCGTCGCCGCCGCCGCCGCCGATGGGCGGATACGCCGACACGTTCATCTCATTCATCTCGCCGAACCAGGTGCCGCCGCCGCCGAGGTGTAGAAAGGGGAAGCGCCAGTTGAACATGGTCTCGCGTTGGTTCACACTGAGGCAGTTAGCGAGTCGCTCGAGGATGCGCTCTCTGGGCTCGAACAGCAGGCAGAAGCCGAAGGCACTGGAGACGAGCGACGGCGGCGGGTTGGACATGCGCATCAGCAGGTAGCCCTTCTCCAGCGTCGACCGCTGCAACCGCCGCCCGAACGTGCGCTCCTGATACGCGTACGAGCTCGGCCCCGAGAGCATGGAGAAGAGCGCCTCAGACAAGGGCTGTTCGGATGGACCGCCGTGCGAGTCTGACGCGGGGGCCATCAGGCTTTGGTGTTCGATGGACATACCGAAAGGAAAGCTAGCATTGTCCGGCGTCGCCTCCGTCACAATCTCGTAGCCCAAAGGCGCCTGCGAGAGACCCATAGAATGCGGCGCCTGAGATTGGTTGTCGACGGCCCACGACGTCGTGTGCACCGCCGTCAGCCCGTGGGGGTGTGGGCGAGCGTTGTTGGAGTGCAGAGGGGCGTTGTTGTAACTGGCCATGTAGCCTCCGTACGCCGCTGTCGTTGTCGTCGTCGTCGATGTCGTCGTCGCTGTTGTTGCCGCCATATCGAGGGACTTGCCGGGGTTTCTGGGCTTGTCGGCCGCGGGCGAGGCCGACTTGTCGCTGTGCTGCCCACGGGCCCGGGACGGGCTGGTGTCCTGCGCCGCCTCGCCCTCGTTCTCCTGGCTGGCCGGCAGCTCGTCGTCCCCCTCGGGCTCCAGGCTCGATTTCCGTGCCAGCGAGACGAACTTCTCCGTCGTCGACTGCAGTTGGAGACCGAACTCGGGCGTGCTCTCGTGCATACCCTTGCTGACGGCGAAGTCATAGAGCTTCATGAACTCTTTGCTCATCTCCTCGTTGGTCCGTCTCAGCTCGTCCACCTTCTTCTCGAGCGACTGAATGGCCGTTTCCTTGCGGTTGCGGTAGGCTCTCTGCGCAAGGCGGATTTGCGTACGACGGCGCTGCTCTTGTCAGATTCGGGTTCGCGCGAGTACGAATACGACCATTTCCAACAAAAAAAAACCCGCAAAAAAAAAAAACCCCCCTCCGAATCCTCTAAAAAGTCAGGACGAAAATGGCTTTGCAGGAAAGAAGCGCGTTGCTAGGTCGGGTCGTCGGCCGATGATCAAAACTCACATCTTTGGCTGTCTCGTCATTCGTGTCCAGACGCGGTCTACCTCGCGATCGCTTCTTCTCTTCCTCTTCCTGATGGCCGGCATCGGTATCGGACGACTGAGCCTTTGGCCGCTTCTTGGATCGACTCGACTCACTGTCCGTCACTGCGCCGGGCCTCCCGGCTGGCAGGCTCCTCGCAGCGCGAGGATCCAACGTGCCATCGTCATACGACTCGGCATTGAGGATGGAAAGCTTGGGGTTCTGCATGAATGGGAGCGGGGAGCCGTCAGGGAAGTGAACACCGGGAGAATGGCGATGCAGGAAGTCGTCGTCGCCGTGGCCGTCGCCGTGGCCGTAGCCGTCGTCGTTGTCGTCGTTGATGTTGTTATTGTTGTAGTAGTGGAGTAGATGGTCCGGTCCAGATCCAGATCCAGAAGGGCCGGACAAAGAAAAAGCAGCCTGGGGCTCAGTGGGGATGTGTGTGGGATCTGAATGCGGAAATCGAATCGGGACTAGGTCGACAGCGGTTGGGGGATAGCCGGGCTCCTGGGCAGAAAGGAACTCGAAGCCGGTTCCAGTGATTGGGATTTGGATCTGGGCCTGCAACAACCTGGGGTCGTGGGGGTGGCGAAGCAGAGGTACCGGGTGAGGTTCCGGTGATGAGGAGGCAACAGAGGCAGAATCGACGGGGGAAGGGTAGAGAAGTAATTGCCGATATTGCTCTTGGCTTTGACGGGGATGAGAGTGAAGTTCGGGACGATGGTGATGCTGCTGCTGCTGCTGCTGCTGCTGGTACGGTGGTTCTTGTTTTTGTTGTTGTTGGTGGTGGTGGTGGTGGTGTTGTTGGGAGGGGTTGCAGTAAAAGGCCTGCGTGTCTTGCCGGTGGTGGGCGTTGGGATACTCGTGATTATGGTGACGCTGCACGTGAGAAGCGTACGAGGGATGGGAGAAAAGAGGCGGCTGAGAATCCGGGTGGAGTTGATTACTAGTGGGCGCCGGCGCAGCGTCCCGCTGGAACACCGAAGTCGAAGACAGAGGTGGATGGTCCAATGCACCGAAGCCGCCGGCGTATCCCTCGGCCTGCTGATTAATTAGACGACGATGGCGATGTGTTACAGTAACGGATGTGCCTGACGGCGGTCGTTGCTGTGTTAGCCGCTGGACGGGGAAAGGGGAAACGCCGTGGCCACGCTGGTCTGGAAAGCCGCGTTCAGCATGTGTTTGGCGCGAAGGGTGATGAGGGGGACAGGGGCGAGGTGGACGACGATGGGGAGGAGCAGCACCAGCTGCAGACGGCTTTTCCAAATCTGTGGCCGCGTCGGCCGGCGCATCATCCTGACCCAGACCGATGGGACGGACATGATTACTCATAGCCACCGAGAGGTGAGTTGAATGACTGAAGAGATCCGCCCGAGGAAAACTCTAAAAGAGGCCGACTAACACATCTGATCTGCACGGTCTCGCTGTTAGTACTATGGGCTTGCGGGATGTGCGCTAGGCTCTGTTAACATCTGCTAGTGGCCATACGCTCAAGCCCCAGGTATCGAAGTCTCTTCGGTCATTGCAGGAGGCGACCAACCCTCGTCCGGTCGTGCATAATAGGGACCGGATCACTGATATTACTGACAACGTCCAGCACGGCCGGTGGAGAGTTTCTCAAACAAGTAATAAAGGCGAGATGAAGAGTTAAAAAAAAAAAAAGTAAACCCCGATGAGAGAGGGTGAAAGGAGCCCGACTTACCTAAGCTTGACGATGATGATGTAGATGATGAAGAAGAAGACGGACGAAAGGTGATTGAGAGACATCAGACGAGAGGCGGCGGCGTCTCAGTGAAGATAAATGAAATTCACCGCAAGGAAGCATGCTCTTCTTCATTCAAGCTTACTCGCGAATGAGACAACCCAACCATGTGCATGACACACACATACACGCGCGCGCGCGCACACGCACACACATGAACGGTGATGATGTGCGTGCGTATGTATATTTATGTAGTATACCTGTCCGGGGAGGGTCGTACATGGTTTTGACGAAGAAGCCTCCGTTGCGGGGGCCGTGGCTGTGAATAAACCGGACAAGAACAAGAAGAAGCAAATTGCCCATTCGAATCAGCTGCCCCTGTTCCTCAACCCGGGGGGGGGGAGACAGACGTCTTACCCTGTTCGACACGCAGAACATTCTCTTAAGGCGGACCTAGCCGGTCTTGTTTGTGGTGAGGGCGAGTGAGGCAAGTTGGGTTTCTTCGGGGTTGCTTGCCATTGGCAACACGGTGGCCTGTCGAACAGCTAGGAGAACTATGAATGAAGTTTCCGTGTAGCTGTTGCCCGCAGGAGAAGGATTCCCTGCCGCCTTGGGGGCCCAGCCGGTATCATCACATCATGTCAGTTAGGGGTCCCGGTTCGTTGGTCTCGCGTGTGAAACTGCAAGGTGATCGAAACCCGAACGCAGCTGCCAGGGGGCGTCACTTGGGCCACTGGGAACCAACGGTATGAAGGGAAGATGAGATGCAGGCATTGTCTTTTTTTTCCCCTTCTTTTTGTTTTTTGGTTGATATCACACTCTAGACCTCCAGTCAAGATGCAAACCCGTCCGTCTGGCAGCCTCACTCCGAGTCTGGGGCGTCGTGTTGGATCCTCGAGCAGCAAGGATCGCCGCAACATCACGCCAGAATGTGAGTTCCAACCGGAGGATTTTTACCGTTTTGGGAAGCGTCTAGAAAGGGGGAAAAGCAGCGAAGGTCTCTTTTGTAAAGAAGCAGACAGGGAAAACCATAAAACCTTCCTCCTACCCCCCTTGTAAGACGTCTTGCAGTCGTTCTCAGTTTCTGGGCGGCGAAAAAAATTATAAAACGTGGGGGGAGGGGCGTAAAATGAGCTCGAGAGCCCCGGCGTGCATGCAACGCCGGGTGCGACAGTCGGGGTTGATTGGCCCATCTTGCATCGGCAACAGCTCGCCTCATGATCTTGACGCGGCTCAGAGAATCTGCGAGATTGTCCAAGCAGGCCAGCAAGCGGTAGGCGACATACAGTGCAGCGTAGAATGGCATCAGCTCGTCCATCTGCCACCCAGCGAGTAGTGCCTCGTAGAACCTATCATGACAGGGGTTCTAGACTCGGCAAACTCTAGAATGTGAGACTTGACGCGTCTGCCCATCCATATAATCCATGAAGAACGTGTCATGCGGGCAAATTGACAATGGCGCTGAACTGGTATCCGTAACGGCATCCAGTCAGGTGCCTTATTTTGTAAATATTTTATGCGACTAGGGACTCGGCGTCCGCCCCCCCACGTCCGTCAGGCCCGGGGAAAACCTCCCTCCCTCTCCGGCCCAGTGCATGGCAGGGCAAAGATGTGGCGTGACAGGCAGGCGGCTCATCATAATGACTCCAATGTCAAGGATGACACCACTCGCCTGTTCGATCTGGATTCCGTCCAACGGCAGCGAGATCGTGTTACTCTGGACAGTCTTGGGTGGCTTGGGAGGCTTGGGAGGCTTGGGAGGCTTGAGAGGCTTGAGAGGCTTGAGAGGCTTGAGAGGCTTGAGAGGCTAGAGGCTGGAGACTAGAGAGAGAGGGGAGAGAGGAGACAAGCCACGCCAGCCAATCCACCCTCGCCTCATCTCGACAGGGGAATGGCGACGATCCTAGCCGGATCGATACATTGAACATTAGGTACCGCCGTTCTCTCTCGGCGGCAGTCATGATAGCCACGCGAGGATGGCCGGAAGATCATCCTCCTCGACGTCGAACTTTTCTTTTCTTTCACTACCCAAAAGAGTCTCTTTGTTGACGCGGAAATGAGTTGATTTCCCGCCTGTCTTTGACGCAATCACCACGAGCTGCGTGTGATGAGAGTCGCACCAAGTGCCTCAAGAACTCGAAATTTGCCAAGATGCGCGCGCGATGCAACCCGAACTCTCAGGCCCCCTTTTCTTCATGCTGCACCATCCGCACCAGTCACCGTGCATCATATCACCCACGCTACAGATGTGACGCCAAAGTTCGGAGTTGTAAAGAGTCTGGTGAATTGTAAAGCTGGCTGCTGCGTTGCCCGGGGCTTGTATGTATCTCGATCCTTCTCAAAATATGTACTCTCTGTCTACTTTCGTCATGCATTATGCTTCAGAACTAATCCACGCGCCACTTCGATTCATCAGTATTAACTTAAACACTAATTACATGCTACCCGTCGGATAGCCCTTTAAATGCTGTCTCCTGCAGACATGCGGGAGGCATGGGCTCAGTAGTGAACCGACTCAAGGAAGTTGATGGCGGGCTCGGCCTCGGGTGCTGCCTCCTTCTTGTAGTGTACTGACTCAAGGAAGTTGATTGCAGGCTCAGCTTCAGGTGCTGCTTCTTTCTTGTAATGAACCGATTCGAGGAAGTTGATGGCGGGCTCAGCTTCAGGGGCCGCCTCCTTTTTGTAGTGAACCGACTCAAGGAAGTTGATGGCGGGCTCAGCTTCAGGGGCCGCCTCCTTTTTGTAGTGAACCGACTCAAGGAAGTTGATGGCGGGCTCAGCTTCAGGTGCTGCTTCTTTCTTGTAATGAACCGACTCAAGGAAGTTGATGGCGGGCTCAGCTTCAGGTGCTGCCTCCTTCTTATAATGCACTGACTCGAGGAAGTTGATGGCGGGCTCAGCTTCGGGTGCTGCCTCTTTTTTGTAATGAACCGACTCGAGGAAAGAAATGCTCGCCTCTCCGTTTGACTCGACCTTCGCGCCGGTAGGGGCGGCGACGGCGAAAGAGGCACCGGCGATGAGGAGAACGGACGATGCCTTCATTGTGACTAGCGAATATGTAGAGGATAGAAAAGAGTCAAAGGTGGTGGTGTACAGGACTGGGATGGATGGGATTGCAGGCTTGGCTTTGGTCATCACGAGGAACGGCAAGCGTACACAGACCATTCGTTTTATACACACAAACTCGTCGCAATCTGGTATTCATGTGGCTTCGCATGACTCTTGAGCATCTGTATATCGCGAAGGAAGCTAAGACAGAATCGGCAGCTGGATCTAGTCGTGTGAATAACGAAGATATCGGCATCGGCGCCGACGAAGGTGTCATTGTCAACTTAAGCCGTCAATGGAACCGGCACTAGGTACTAGGCATAAAGCAAACCTTATCTCGTCTCAAAAGGGTCAAGGGCCATCAATGGGACCGTGAGTATCTACCCACTCCGTATACATACGACCATATCATGAGCCCCGCCATTCTGACTCAAGATTTTCTGCTGCGGGGTGCCCTGGATGTTTTTGCCTCGTGACGGCTCGTAGTCATTTGTGGGAGCACGAGCTGGTAAGCCGTGCGTATCGCTGTCGTCTCGCCACCATTGTCGAACTTAATTCCTTATAAGAAAGCACTCGAGAGGAATGTGCAACCGAAGAGGTCAGTATGCTATGCAAGGTAGCCTAATAGAAAACACCACAAGCCAGCTCGATTGGCAACACCCATCTTGCCGACCAACCAGCTTCCTGTTGATGAGAACAAGCCTTTTGGCCCGCAACGGCTGTGACCTTGGGTCCAGAAGACCCGGCAGACTCGATCATCGGGCATGAAGAACTAAGCTTTTCGACTTCGGCCGGCATCACCAAAGAGGAAGGTGGCCGGCCGTGTCGGCGCGCCGAGTCAGAAGGTTTTGCGCGTTTGATAACGGAGGACATCATTAGGTGAGGACCTATATCAAGGCACAAGTGCTTGAAAGCCCACGTGGTGTCCCTAAAGGTCAAGCGCAAGCGCAAAAGCCCATGCGGTAGTTGGGTTTGATTCGTGGAAGTTATTTCGGCCCACGAGTCATGGGATGACGAGATAGCCCCAGACCACAGTTGATAGGATACTGACGGTCGCTTTATCTCCCCGATTTTGGAGGTTTAGCTACCAGAAAACTTTCTTCTGGGAAACCTTTGTCGTGTAAATGTGTCTCTTGGCAACCTTCTTGTTCGCTTACAAGGTTTAGTATACGGCACCACAGTAAAAAAAAACAATGTCTGGCAGATTGTTTACCCAAGAAGAGGCTGGCGAGTGCGAAGCCGAGGCATTCCTATCAGAAGAAACACAGAAGCACAACGTCCGACAAAATCGTCTCTTGACCGCAAGATCTCTGCAAAACAGATTTGCGACTTCATTGTTTGCAATCAGTTGTGCAATCCTGGGTCTGGCTGTGTGGATTCACGTGCACCCAAAGCAACCGACAGACCAGGATTGTGTGAGGAGACTCAACGCTCCTTGTAAGTTCATTCTTTTGATCCATGCATCGATCAAAGTCAGTGACTTACAACATCATCAGCCCCGGTTCACGACGTGTTGGAGTACGAGGATGTGCAGTTCGATAACGCATTCTGGAAACCCAGCCCGTACAAAGGCAAGCCAACGCCCGAGCTGGAGGCGAAATGGAAGGAGTTATGGTATTGTAAGTGTACCCAATACTCGGCCGGCGAGAAGAGCTTCTAACCCCCCACCTAGACGGCTCGTTTGATCTTCCGAGCTCGACGCTGCCAGCCCTGAACAAGTCTCCCAACGGCGTTGGCGGTGATGCCTGGGCCCGTACGGCGTCCGGTAACCTACTCGCTGGCCTCGAAGTCTTTCACAACCTCCACTGCCTGAACTTGGTTCGGCAATACGTGCACAAGGACGATTTCGACTACAGCAACGACCCTGCTTTCATTGGCGACGATGAAGTTGTGCTTGCGGTGAGTCAAATTGCGGGTTAACTGGGACTCCTCCAACAACGGGAGTTACAATAGCCTTTTTAAGCCGTTAAAGAGTACTTCTGAGTAGATACTGACTTTCTAAAGCACGTCGACCATTGCATTGAGGCTCTCAGGATACGGCTCCAGTGCTACGCTGATGTAACGCCCTTCTTGCATACTAATGGATCCAAAGGCACCCAGCCAGACTTCAACACACAACACCGATGCCCCAAGTATGATCGCATCGTCGAGTGGGCGAAAGAGCGACAGATTATGGTTGAAGTGCATGGCGAACACGAAGAGCATGGACATTAGACGAACAGAAATTAAGTTATACCTTGCAACAGGAAGTAATTTTAAGAAACAGTAGCAGTTTAGTGTTGAAGCTTAATACAACTCTTTGGTGGGCATGAGTAAACAATAATTACATAAGCGCACAGCTGCTTCCGGCTGACATAAGCACATTGGCGGCGGCCCCTCAGCGCTCCGTCCCTATTGGGGCTGGAATCCAAACCCCCGCTAGCTGGCTGCTAACCCGTAGTGTAACGGCCCCGAGTCCCCTCGAAAAGAAAAGGGGGGCTTCGGCCGGATTCCCCACCAAACGCTCCCGGGCCCTCTTCACCCGCCTCCGCTCTCTGCTCGCCTCCCCTAGAGTCTCACCAGTCTCACCAGACGGTTACGATCCCCTCCTCCTCCCCATCTAACCAACAACCTTCATCCTTTCCTTCCCCGGCGTATCCCCCTCTTCTAGGAAGGGTAGCGATCGACAACCTCTGACAATACAGTCAATCGCTGTGCTGCCTGACACACCAGAGTCGCCTCGTTTTCTTGTCGGTACACAAGCAATAACTATCGGCATTGGGCATGCGCAGTGCTCCGCGAGCCGGGATCATGACCAATTCGCGACTCTAACGGCATCCAGCGAGGGCCAGCAACCACCTTCTCCAAACTCTCTGAAGCGTCTAACGAGACGAGCGCCGCGGGCAGATCGCCATCCTTGCTACCCCACGCCATGGCCGACGACGGCCCTGACCCCGGTTGGACCACGGTTCATCTGAAGTCCCAAACGCACCCCGACCGCCTCCCACCAGCCCACCGCGAGCTCTACGAAAAGTCCAAGATCCGAGAATGGGAAATGTCATCGGGCCATTGGTCTGGCGTGTAAGTCTGCTCCCCGCCATCTTTGCCCCTTCCGTTGATTGAAGATGGCCCGAGCTGACATGAATGCGTCGCAGTGGGAAACACCCAGACGACTTCGTCGAGGCCAAGAAGATACACTCCAAGATCATCGCACCCAAAGACAACGACCTGGGTATGGGCACCTTTGGCCGCGTCGAGAGGGTCACGCATCGCACCGTCCGTCTGGCGCGGAAGTGGATCAAGCCTCAGCGCAACCAGACCTTCCACACCCTGCGAAGGGAGGCCCTTGCCATGGAGCGACTGGATCACGACCACATCGTCAAGCTGATCGGGACTTATACCTTCAAACAGCGAGAGCTCTACCTTCTCATATGGCCTGTCGCTGTCTGTAATCTCGACGAGCTGCTCACCGATCTCGCCGACCTGAGAAGCGGCCAGGGTGATCGGGGCGACATCTTGAAGAGGCTCGAAGACCTTGACATATCCGATCCGACCCTCGTCGAGTGTGGCCGCCGACACGGCCCCGCAGAAGCCAACAACAGTTCGAGGTGTCCTCTCGACTTCCTCCAGCGCATCATGGGCTGCGTTGCGCAGGCCGTCGCCCACTGCCACGCCTCCAAGGTTCGCCACCTTGACCTCAAGCCGAGCAACATCCTCCTGAACCCCAACAAGGTCTATCTCGCCGACTTTGGCATCGCTCGGGATTTCCACAACCAGGATAACACCGCTACCATGGGCCTGCACGGAACCCCCAAATGGCGACCCCCCGAGGCCTACATCCCGGAGGAATATTCGACTCAGTGCGCCGACATTTACTGCCTGGGTCTCATATACCTGAACATCGCAACGCTCGTGTATCATGGCGACCTGGAAAAATTCCACTCCGTGGTCGGGGATTTGGCCCCCCGTTCGCGCGCCGAAAAGCTGGAAGCGCACCAGCAAAACCTGGCGCTCCATGCTCTGGCCACGCAGGATTTCCACGATGCCAAACACCCGACTGTCGCCCCTCGCCATATACTCGGCCTTACTGCGAGGATGGTCTCGTCGGACCCCAAGTCCAGACCCAGGGCGGATGAAGTGGATCAAGAACTCGTCGATCTCGGCGGCATCGAACAGGTTTACCACAACAGCTGCTGTCGAAAGAGCACCCGACATGTTGTGAAAAGGGTGGATGAGAGATTGTCCGCCATGGCCTCCGAGAACGCCAGGTTGAAACCGGAGAACGAACGCCTCCAGAGGGAGATCAAGGCCCTGAGAGCAATGGACGAGACGTACCGTCTGCGCATCGAAAACCAGGAGAAGAAGCATGCCAGGGACACCGACCTCCTTACCAGGCAGCGCGACGAGGAGAGGCAGAAACGGAGAAAACTCGAAGAACGGGTCAGCGAGCTGATGGAGCATGCGAGAAAACGCGTTCGTACCGGCTTACCCAGGGCAGACGCCGTCGTCGATGCTCGCTCCATCCCCGTCGCCCCCATCGCACCCTCGGTTCACGGACTGGGAATCACCAGCAGGCCACGCACCCACCCATCGTCTCAACCCGCCATACGGCCACCTCCATCGACGACGAACGCTCCATGCTCGGCAGTCCCTCGCCCGAAGCCACCGACGCGGGGTTCGAGCGGCCCCCACAAGGCCTGGGTCACCCCGAATCTCGCCGTCATGTCAGGCGCCTCTCGGTCTGATCCTGCGCGGCGGTCGTCCGACACCCCGTCTCCGAATCTGCAGTCGAGCGGCACGCTACCCACGCGCGGCTCCAACTCACGCCTGCCCGTCCTCGCCAAGATCCCGGCCACCCCGCGGTCGAGCACGCCCCACCTCGCCCGGGATCCCGGCTCGGCGGACAGCACGCAAGCCAGCATGTCTTCCTCCCTCTTTTCGCGCCTCAGCTTCGAGACGGCCACGGAAGAAGCGCTCACCCCTCCGGCAGCGAGCCCGACCCTGAAGCAAGCCGGCTTCGATATCGTGGTGCGCGAAATGCCCGACGCAAGCCCGTCCGACGAGCCGTCGACTCCCGCCCGCTCCGTCCCGCCGTCCGTGTCGTCCGCGCTGTCTTCCCCTCGCACGACCAAGGCAGAGCTCGCGTCGGTCGCCGGAAGCGAGGTTTCGCGCGACGGCGGAGTCCAGGCCAAGCAACCCCCGTCTCTACAACCGGGCAAGAGCTGGGCCGCCGTTGCGGGCGAGTCGCACGGGCTCGCAAGGATGGTCGGTCCGCCGCTGCAGATCAGCCATGCGCCCGTCAGCCCAGGAAGGAGCAGAAAGCGCGTCAGGTGAAGACCAATGGCGAAGCTGCTTGCAACACAACGAAGTATGATTTACGATTGGGATAAAGGAGCATGTTGGTTGGACACACGGGTTTACCTAGATGTATCCATTATACTCACGGTATCATGGCAAATAAAAGCGAGTGCATTTCCCCATTAATTTCCCCCCAAGTGATCGCGAAAACACGCGAATGAGCAGCAAAGTGGTATCATTTGACAAAGGCCTAAGGAACAGATGGGTACAGTATAAGTACAGACAGACAGGTCTCTCGCTCGCCCGCGTACGGGAGGGGAAACGGGAGGGGAACTCCCCCCTTCACACCCCGACTGGCGCCGGCTGCAAGCCCCTCACCCTATCCCGCATGTCCCTCTCCCTCTTCTTCGCCTTGCGCTCGATCTTGGCCGTGCGGATTTCCATCCGGGCCCGCCTGTGCCTCTGCATCTTCTTCTCGGGCGTGTCCACCATCCAGCGGTGGCCGCGCGCCAGGTCCACCCGCTCCTCCTCCTCGAGCATCTGCTTCTCCGCCTCGCGGATCGCCACAAACGCCCTGGCCCGCGCCGTCTCCCGCTTCATCAAGTCGTCAACCCGCTTGGTCGCCAACTTCCAGCTCACCTGGACCGCCCCCGCATAGGTCTCCTCGGCCCCCGCCGGCCGTTGCGGCGCCTTGCTGCGACGCTGCCCTTTCCCCTTCTCCCGCCTCCGCTCCGGTGTGTCCTCGTCGACTTCACGCCTCCGCGCCTCCGCCGCCTGGACCTCCTTGCCCACGATCTCGTCCCACCGATCCTCGAGCGCGGCCCACGGCGCCTCCTCGCGCTTGGACGTGAGCATCAGCTCCATCGCCTGCCGCCTCGCCTTCGTCGCGCGCTGCACGTACCGCACCACCGAGCGATGCTGCGGCTTGCCCTGCCGCAGGAAGGCGATCCCCTCGGCCGTCACGACGAGGCGCGGCACGCGCCGCGCGCCCGTGAGCTTCTCCCGCGGGACGGGGTAGCGCGGCGAGACGTACGCGGGCGGCTGGCCTTCCCTCGAGACCTTTTGCAGGAGGGGCGGCCACTTGGGCTTCTCGGGCGGCGGGACGCGGGGCGGGGGTTTCCCGGCTTCGGCTTTCGCGTCGCGCGCGCTCTTCTCGCGCAGGTGGGCTATGATCTGGGAGTGTTCCGTCGAGTCGGGGGTCTGGGCCGCTTTGAAGAGGTTGAGGAACTGGGGGAGACGGTCAGCGGGTGGAAAGGGTCTAGGGCAAGTCTCTGGCGTTGGGGCCGTACGTTGTATCCCGTGCCCAGGGCCGAGAAGACGATCCGGTAGCTCGTCTCGGTGCGGTTGCGCACAAAGGCCTTCCTCACGAGCCGCGGGATCGGGTTCTGCGTGCCCTTGCGCAGCAATTCGTCGGGGACGGGGATCGCGCGCGCCTCGCGGATGAGGGCGCGGTAGAGGGCGATGCAGGCGAGGCGGTGGCGGGAGCTGCGGGCGGGTATGAATTGAGACGGCGACATCCTTTGGCAGAGAGCGGAGCGCGGGCGTTGCTGTCGATGTCGTCTTCGTTTGTTCTCCCAGTTGGAGAACGTGTTGGGGCTTCGCGATCGTCACTTTGGAGCTTGGTCTTATCTTATCTCATATTTCTTATCGATATCCCTTTCCACTATCTTGCCTAACTTCCACGAATCATACATGCCATGGACCAACCTCACCCTTCACACTAGCCATGACAGCATGTTAGCACAACCACTGCTTTCCCATGACAAATATAATCTAGCATGAACTGTTACATGTCTGCAAGAATTTAAACAACAGAGTAATGGAAACGCAGCTAAGTAACATCATAAGCCGTCGCAGACAAACCTCAAGAAACTATCCATGTGCCGCGCTCCTCTCTGTCAGCAACCTAATGACATCTTCATTAAGTCAAAGCACCCACTTTTGGGCCACCCCCACATATGGGCCACCCAAAAATGCCTCATCACCAACCTCCTCCTTCATCCTCCTCCAACTTCAAACTATCACATCTTTTTCCAACCTTATGCAAATGGCCTCATCTTTTTAGGGCACCTTATTCTAGGCATTATGAGCCAGTATACAGAAAATGAAGTCAATCAAGCGCTTGAGGCCATTTCGAACGGTCAGAGTGTCAGGAAGGCTGCCCAGCAGTATGGTGTGCCAAGGTCTACCCTTCAGCATCGTCTTCAAGGCACCCAGGCAAGGGCAGCAGCATTTTCTGACCTGCAGAGGCTCACAGTGAGCCAGGAGGCCAAGTTGGCTGAATGGGTGCGAATCCAGCATGCCCTTGGGCTTCCTCCAACCCATCAACAAGTGAAGCATTTTGCAGAAAGAATCCTTCATGCCATAGGGGATACCCAACCTATAGGGAGAGGCTGGGTCCAGGCCTTTATAAGGAGGAATCCATCAGTCAAGGTCAAGAGAAGTTGCCCTATTGATTCAAGACGTGTTAATGGGGCATCTACTGAGGTCATCAGGGACTGGTTCAAGCATCTCGCCATACCAGAGATCATCAGCATCAAACCAGCCAACAGATATAACATGGATGAGACTGGTATCCTTGAGGGCCAGGGATCTAATGGGCTGGTGCTGGGGATGTCTGAGGCGAAGTCTATCCGCAAGAAACAGCCTGGATCAAGGGCATGGGTGTCTATTATTGAATGCATCTCTGCCCTAGGCCACAGACTTCATCCCCTTATTATATATAAGGGTAAGACAGTCCAGCAGCAGTGGTTTCCTCTAGATCTTAGCCCTTATGAAGGCTGGCAATTCACAGCAACTGAAAATGGCTGGACAACAGATGCTACTGCAGTTGAATGGCTGCAGAAGGTGTTTATCCCTCAGACTGTCCCTCAGGGCAAGGGGGATAAGGAGGAGGCTAGACTATTGATCCTGGATGGGCATGGGAGCCACACAACGACTGACTTTATGTGGTTGTGCTATATAAACAACATCCATCTATTGTTCTTACCGCCACACACCTCCCATGTCCTCCAGCCACTTGATCAAGCAGTCTTCAGCCCTCTTAAGGCAGCCTATAGGAAGGAGCTTGGATACCTTAGTCTATGGAATGACTCTACTATTGTAGGCAAGAGGAACTTCCTAGGCTGTTATTATAAGGCTGCCCTTGCAGGTATGACGATGCAGAACATCAGAAGTGGTTGGAAATGGACAGGGTTATGGCCTGTCTCTATGGCGAAGCCTCTGATGAGCTCCCTCCTACTCCCAACAACACCAAAGCCATCAGCATCGTCAGATCAGGTCAGCAAAGGGCAGTCTAGGGGCAAGGAAGCTGAAGGATGGGCATCTGCGTCGTCTGCAGTGGCATGGTCGACGCCAAGGAAGATGAAGGATCTGTCTGGCCAACTGAAGCTATTCACAGAGTTGGATAATGATGCGCATACCCAACGCCTCCTTTTCATGAAGGTGAAAAAAGGCTTCAGCGAGCAGGCCTATGAGCTGGCCACTGCCCAGCATAAGCTGGAGCTTCTGCAGGCCCAAGTTACCAACACTGCAGTAAGGAAAAGGAAGGCAGTTCAGATCAACCCAAACACTAAGTTCGCCAACATCAAAGACATCCAGAAGGCTCAGGTTGAGGCTGGCGATAAAGAGGATATCACAGATGAGTCCAGCGAGGCTGATTTACCTAGTGAGGCTGAAAGCTGTATTGTGGTGGCATCTAGGTGCAGTCAATAGTTAATTGAACATACTGGTGTCGATGGGAATACCCTCATTTTTGGGTGGCCCATATGTGGGGGTGGCCCAAAAGTGGGTGCTTTGACTTACCAGCTTCCAACGCTGCGGAGAAGACACTCTCATACCATCTGTAGCTGACGTTCGCGTTGGCGCCGTGGTAGAGTAGCAATCTAGCCATGTCTGTGTCGCCTTTCAAAACCGCTTCGTACAATGCCGGACCAAATGGATTCCACTCCCTTGACTCGTTGACATCCGAGCCATGTTGAACAAGATATTCCGCTGCAGATAGGTGGCCTACGTAGACTGCCATCTGGAGGGCCGTTCCCTTTCCGCCATAGTCACTCGATATGTCGAGTCCTTGGTCGAGAAGCAAGGTGGCGACTTCGTCATGCCCTTCAAAGAGCGCACAAAGCAGCGCTGGCCAGTATTCCCATCCCTGAAAAACGTTGGAGTCGGCGCCATGTCGAAGTAAAGCCAAAACCATGAGCTCGTCTCCCAATGACGCCGCTAGTTGCAGCGGTGTTATCGGCCCCTTGTTGACATGAGCGCCATACTGGAGTATCAACTCAGCCACATCTCTGCGACCTTCCGAAAGCGCTAGTTGAAGTGGTGTCTCATGGTTTCCTTGGTTTTCGTCGGAGTCCTCGTGATTCCCCAGCAGTCGTCTACTAATCTCCAAGAAGTCGTCCACTGCCGGCGCGTCAAGAGCTGAAGAATCCTCGGGTACCTGGGGTTCCACGTCATCGACAATGAGTGATAGCAATTCTTCCGCCATGCTCTTGCATCCCCACTCTAAAGCGCCTTGGAGTGCAAATCGGAGGTTGAATCCATTTTCGATGAGCAACTCAGCAATATCCGTGTGACCCTTGGAAAGCGCCGCCCCAAAGGCTGTCCTAAACCCCACACCTCCTTGAATGTTTACATTGGCGCCCTCTCTTATCAGGAATTCGACAACATCCAAGGACCCATTGGCCGAGGCTGCGATAACTGCTGTCCCGTATTTCCCGGCTCGCGCATTGATATCAGCGCGGTTTTTGACCAGTAATTCCACCAAGTCAACGTGGCCCCTTTTCGTGGATGCAGCTTGCAGTGCCGTTCCGTGCTTCCCGCAGACTATGTTGACGTCGGCTCCGCGCTCAAGTAGAAGTTGTACGAGGTCTCTCCGACCCTTTCTCAAGGCGATCGAAAGAGCTGTTCCAGTTTTCGCTGATTGGGCGTTGATGTTCGCTCCGTTTTCGAGTAGTAAGAGGATGGCGTTCTCGTGACCACTTCTTGTTGCCGCATGTAGAGCGAAGCCGCCCTCTGGGTACTCGTTTTCAGGATTCGGATCGCCACCGTTTCTTAGTAGCAGCCGTAAGACTTCAGTTTGGCCAGACGTTGCTGCTGTAAATATGGCACTGTTGATGAGAGAACCACTGGATCCGCTAGTTTTCAAAAGCCATGACACTGCGCTTTTGTGACCCTTTCGAGCTGCATGCTTCAACATCGTATGGTGGTCTTCGAAACATACCTTGAGTGTGATGGTAGGACGGTTAATTTCGTTGAGAAGCAATTGTATGACTTCCTCCGACTGCGATAAGCCATTGGCGAAGTGCCTAGGCGAAAGCGCGGCCGAAAGCGCGGCCAGAAGCCTTGCACCCGAGTTTTGATCGTCCATGCCAGCACCATGCTCAAGAAGAGTTTTGACAGTGTCAACACAACCACCAGCTGACGCTGCCATCAGTGCCGTTATTTCCTCATTGTCCTGAGTGTAGTGGACATCCGCGCCGTTTTCCAGTAGTGTCCGAACAATGCTCTCATGGCCTTCTTTCGCTGCTATAACTAGAGGTGGACCATATTCGCTCTGAAGATGCAGACCAGCCCCTTTATCGAGAAGTATCTTGATGACGTCAATATGTCCACCAGCTGCTGCCTTTTGAATTGCAGGTCCACCCTCCAAATCGTTTGAATCCAACTCGTTGACTGGCGCCCCGTTTTCGATGAGCAATTTGACAACTTGTGCGTGACCGTGTTTAGAGGCTCGACAGAGTGCTTTCCCCGCCTCGACGTCACCGGGAGTAACGCCGTTTGCAAGCAACAACTTCACAGGCCCCACATGGCCTTTTGACGATGCTTCTTGAAGTGCTGTGCCAGTTTTCCCTGGCACACCTGGTGCGTTTGGGTCTCCGCCTCTTTGAAGGATAAGATCAACAATCTCTTCAAGTCCAGCTCTGGAGGCTACCTGCAGTGGCGTTCCAAAAACAGTCCTGAGACGGTTCCTTCCGAGGTCATCAAACTCCCGTTCTATTAGAACATTGACGTCAATATCACTGTCCAAGAGCATCTCCACGATCGCGCGATGCCCCCGACTAGACGCTTCCAAGAGTGCAATGCTCCAGCACTCAGAATTTCCGAGCTTGATCTCCATGCCCAGGAGCGAACGTACTAGATTTCCGTCCCCTATCTCGACTGCCGCTCTCAAATACTTTGGAAACCGGCCTTTGATGTCCGGTTGATCGATACCTGCCGCAAGGAAGTACTGAACTAGCAGTCGCACAATGCCTGCATCTAGAGGCCTATAATCAAGCTGAATCAGGTCCAATGCTTCCTTGATCTCACCCCCAGGCATTGGGATTATGGGTTGAGCGCCCTTGTGCAGTAGAAGCTCAGTCACTTCATTATGACCATATTCGATAGCTGCTTTCAACGCTGTCCTGTGATCATCGTCGTCCGCGATCGATGCGTTGATAGAAGCACCTGCGTCAAGAAGGGCATTCACAGTCTCCTTGCTGCCGCTCTCGGACGCTGCAATGAGGGCATTGCCATCGAGACAGGAGCCTCTTTTGAGAAGAGTTTTGACAATCTCATGATGCCCTCCCCGTGCTGCCTGCCAGATAGCAGTTTCAGAGCGTACCTTGGCGTTGATGTTCGCACCGTGATCAAGTAGTAGCTCCACAACCTTCCCATGCCCTTGTCCTGCGGCAGCCAGGAGTGGGCTACCAAAATAAGAACAATATGGACCCCAACTGAGAAACTGCACATTTGGTCTTGCACCCTTCTCAAGAAGAACTCTTGCAACGTCATGATGCCCTCTGTCAGCAGCCGCTTGCAACGGTGTTCCATGATACCCACATTGCGCATTGAGCGTGTCGAAGGCAACAGACTTTTGAAGCCCGGGAGGATCACGATTTTCTGAGAAAAGAACATCGATAACTGATGAAAGTCCGAGAAAAGAAGCATAGTATACCTCTGTGGGAAGTTGTCCGTTTGGCGTATAACCGTTGTACTGGTCCAGATTCCAGATTTTGATAGATGTTGTCAGCGATCCTCTCCCATTCGTGAAAAGTTCGATGGCCTGTCTGTCGGACGTTACCCTTTGTGTGCCTTTGTGAAAGTGATGCGGCCAGTATTCCGCTGCGTAGCCCACCAAAGGATATTCCTCCTGGATTTCGTCGACTTCCAGCTCTTCCAGGTTCTCCTCGAGCAGGAACGTCAAACAAATGGAGGCCATCAAAGCGTGGGCAGTCTCTATTTGCACCTGGTACTGAGCTGCATTTTTGTGTTGTGTAATTCGTTCTGACTCGAGATACTCCTGGACCGAGAAATGTGCAATGCGTATCGTGGCAGCCTCTGTCTTCTGATCGATGACGACTTCTGTGAAGCCCGGGCAGATCTGCTGAAGGTCGTCTATGTCTTCAACACGACGTTCACTATCGAATATGGGCGTGCCACCCGTTTTTAGCGGCACGATAGCATCGACGGCTAGAACATCGATGAGTTCTGGCACTGTCAAAGGTCTCGTCGCACAACACAGGATAGAGAACATTTGTTGAGCAGGCTCCTGGGATTCCCGAGGGATGTTCTGGAGCATTCTCTCATAGGTCTCGTCTAGTGTGCGAGGGAGCGAATTGAGTCGTTGTTCAATGAAACGGGGGCTTTTGGGGCATTGTCTGAGTTCGAGGAACTGGCATTCAACCCATCTAAACCTGTTCAGAATCAGCCGTGTTGAGCTCAACTTGGGCAACACCCAGCAACTTACACTCCTTGTGCCTTTTCAGTCAGCACCTGCTCGATTCTCGTATGATACTTCTTCAACTTTTGCAACTCTTCGTCATCCCGTAGCCTTTCGGTGACAAACGCGGCAATGTCCTCATCCACGTTCTCCATCATGGCGATAGTTTGTTCTTGTGTTGCCTTGAGACTCTCGCTGATATCGGGCAAGTCCCGACTGGTCACCAGAAGATGCAATCCTGGCCAAGCTCTCATTCTTCTGAGGGTACCGAGCATTGATCGTCGGAACTTAGGGTCAGGGCTCTCATCTAGTGCATCCAGGATGATGTGGACATCGCCGAACATTCCCACGATCTGACGGAGGCACTCTAGAAGATCTGTTGCCGGCGGCGTACTGTTTTTGTGGTTTTCGTGCAGGTCCTCCAGGGATCGAGGTGTGTATTTAAGCTGATTTGAAAGCTGAAGAATAAGCGCGCGGAGCATGGCAGATTCGTCTTGTTTCATCTCGTCGTTAAAAGTGAAGTAAAAGAAACACAGCCCGATGTGAGGGTCCGATCTTCGATGTCGTCGAGCATACTGTATAGCCGTCGACGAAAGGACCGTTTTGCCGCATCCAGCGAAGCCCTTTAGCCAGAGGAAGGACTGCCGTTCTTTGATCCAAGTGTCGAAGACGCCACTCTTTACAAACCACAAGCCTGTGCCCGGATGTTTCTTGGTACAGGCATCGTTGAAGTTGACTGTTGCGTCTGGAGCTTTGAGCCAGTCTCTGATCTCGGTGGAGACGATCCGAGCGCTGACCGCGGCTAGGACCGCCTTGATGTCTTCGACATCGTTCTCGATATGATCAACAGTGTCTTGCTGGAGCAATGCAAGGGCCAGGGACAACTGGCTGACGGCGTCGTCAATGTCCTCATCGAGCTTCTGCAGCGTGCTGAGCCGGAAGGGATACGCCAATCGGCGACCTGTAGCACGAACAGCCGTCCGGAAGCGGTCGTCCGGGGCTTGTTCAAACTTTTCGACGGTGGTTTGCAGTTCCTCGACGCATTCGCCGCAGTTACGGACCGCGTCTCGAACCCCGTCGGCCAGTTCCTCGTTCCTGTTCTTGGATCCCAAATGCGATTCTAGGCGACCGAGGAAGTGGAGCAACCTCTCGAGCTTCTTCAACGTGCGGCTTGTGTCGGACGGCTGGTCTTTCACATCGTTGTAGTACTTGAACAGCGCCTGGGTGACCTGAATTCCAAGAGAGACGATTCCAACTGCCGTTCCAGCAGTTGACAATGGATCCGCCATTGTGGTTGATACGGGCCGCAATCGAACCAAGGTGGGATGGGGGGCTGAATGAAAGAAGAGGGGCCGGGGAGAGGGGGTTATGCATGAGCGGAGGGAAAACGGACCTATTTGCATCTTCCGTTGGGCTGGACGCCTAACCTCACGTCGCCTGTAGAAGACTAACGGTGTGTGAAATCATGCTCTTACTGGACAGCCTGATTTGCCGCAGGCTTACACGTCCAGCTGTGTATCCCAAGGCAGACTCTGCCAAGGATGTCGTGCTCGCCTGCATGTTGGCTGGCCGAGAAAGCCGCATCAAGAGTGGCACAGTCAAGTGAATGCGCCTGTTATCTTCAGCCGTAGGCAGCATTGTCGTGCCGGATATCACGTTTGGATTCAAGTTGGGTGATGGAGCGTCGAATCTCGGTAAAGTGGTTCAATGCACGAGAAACAGAGCACTGTTTACAAGAACACGTTCAACAGATGTATTTTTGCCTATACAAGCAACGCTGCTCAAGCCACTTATCAAGCTGCTGCACGCCAGCATGCCACAGACGACGTCAACAGTGCTTCCGATGAATGGAAATAGAAGGAGTAGATGCCACCTGTCTTTCACATGGTGATGGCAAGTAAGTGAGTCACACCGGACCAAAATGATGCGGTTATCGATGATTAAGCAGAGATAAAATCAGACTCGATTCCGAAGTAGGTAAACAAACAGAAGCCAACCTTGTGGAGGGGAACATCTAACGGGGAATTCTGATGAGCCATACCACCATACTCAGCTAGGTACCACAGATTGACGATTCGCTCAATAACATTGAGTGAAGCGAGAAGAGTAGAATAATGGATGGAGCGAGGGCTGGGCCATGGATAGTCGAGACGTGGGGAGTGCCGCAACATGCCTTCTTCTTTGTATCGCCAAGTACGCTCCTTCCATGCGTTGGTGGGGGATCATATCACGATTTGAACGAGAGAAGAAAGAAGGACCTCCGCAACGTGCCTGCTTGCTTCTGTCAGTCCAACCAATACTCGAGATACCTCACCTACTAGAAGGAAATTACCACGATAAGACCATCATGGAAAGAGCAGTCAAGTCATGAATGGTCTACCAGCCAACTCGCGCACCCCGAGTGTCCAACCGTCAACCGTAGCTCTCCAGTCTCTCCGTCCCCTGCACCTCCCAAGAACCGAACCATTGCTGGCGTAAGAACACCACGGATTCAAGATGCCTCCTTTCCCAACGCCCAACCCGACCCCCTCTAAGCCGGCATCCTCTCAATCGCATTCCGGTACACAGTCTTCACAGAAACCCGCGTCCACCAACACTCACAAGGCCCCCTCGGCCGTCCTCTCCTCCCACCAACACGCCATCATGCTCCGCTACTCCCTCTCCCCGCGAACCATCCGCGCCCTCGCCGCCCTCCCCCGCGCCGCCCCTCCCGACGAGATCCTCCGCTGCGCCGCCTCCGCCACCGAGTTCCTCTCCTTCACCTTCTCCCCGCCGGAAAAGGTCGCCTTCGCCGGCATCAATAACGACCCCTCAACCCGCTGGCACCTCCGCGAGCCCCTCGCCCAGCCCTGGCACAAGGTCTTCCTCGTCGCCCAGTGCGAGGCCACCGGCGGCGACTACGGCGACAAGCTCTCCCTCCACGCCCGCAACGACCTCTACGCCTGCCGCAGCCGCATCGTCGACATACTCGGCCAGGTCCTGCGCGCCTGCGCCGATCTCATGGGCGCCCGCAGGGACGCTGTCGGCCTGCGCCGTGCCCTCGAGACCTGGAGAGGCGTCGTCTCGGGCAGCTGGGAGGGGATGCCGACGGAGTTGCTGCAGGTCCCCGGCATCGGGCCCAAGAAGGCAGGGCTGCTCGCCAAACACGGCGTCAAGTTCGTACGCCAACTCGCCGATATGGAGTTCTACCACATCGAGAGGATCCTGAGCCGCAACCCGCCTTTCGGCCAGAAGATTGTGCGTACCTTGGCTCACTTTCCGCGTCTCGCACTCGCTGTCGACGTTGCCAAACGGGAAGAGGGAACACACAGAGTTATCGTGAGAGCCCTGCTGGGTTGTTCGAACCGCGAGATTCCCACCTGGAAGAACAAGTCACCTTCGGTCACCTTGGCCGCCGAGACTACAAACGGAACCCTGGTCTTCTTTTGGAGAGGCAAAGTCGGCAGCTTGATGTCGGGGAAAGAGCTCGTGTTCCCTGTCGAGGCTACGTCTGGCGATGCAGTGTTTGTGTGGGCCAGTTGCGAGGAGATTGCCGGTACCTATGTGACGGGCGAGGTGAAGGTCTAGGTAGAAATTGTGCCAAATATGTGACGCGACGGGAACTTCACCCCTTGGCCCACTGTCGGCTGTCTTGGAACGGCTCGGGCGATCTGGACTTTGGAACAGTAGACTCATTTGGCCGCTACCGCGGTATCACCGCCAGTGTTGCACAACAAGAGGGATGTCTCTACTTTTCTTCTCCTTGTAAGCAATAGCAAAATAGCACCCGGGCACCCATCTTGTTCCGTATGCATGTCTGTGTGCCTATATTCCTTGGCCATCTGACATTTCCTACCTGCCAGTATCCTGCTGTCATCTCCCCGGATTAGAAAGAGTGCTGGAAAAAATCTTACAGAGGGTTGTTGGGGGTTAAGGATAGGGCTAGAGGCAGGATGAGAGACCCATATGGAGCATTGTGAAGTTTGTTTGCGATTCGGTATTTGCAGGCAGCAGCAGGATGTTGGGAAGGCAGGACAAAATTTACAACCACACATTATTAGCTATTGGCTGCTCAAAGGTTGTAAATATCATCACTGGCCCACCTTCGCTGTCATTACTTCTGTTCTCCTCGCTCCCTAATAGGAGCTCGTCAAAATAAATGTACAATGCACCGTTGCCTCTGCCTTGCGGCTTGGCCGGGTATCGCTGTTGATGACACTGCGGTCTGGTGTGGTGTCTGCGTTGTGTCTGCGTGCAAACCGGACTCTAATCCAACATCTGTCCAAATAATCCATAGTATGCCACCAGGAAATTTGCAAAGCAGGGAAAAACACAAAACCCTACCCCTTTCCATCCTTTTATCCAACCTTTTTAGCTCGTGATCGTTGCCTGTTCCTACCCATCTCGACAGCACCACCCCGAACACTTGTCATAAAACAAAACGGTTCCAAAGTCCAATTCTGGAAGCGACGATGCCGTCCAAATTAGTCGTCGCGGTTCTTTCCCCTTGCCGAGGGCGCGCGGTGGTGATGCAGCATGGGCGACGATGGCCTAGACGTCGACAATCCCATGCCGCGAACCGCGTCGAGCGGGTCTAGGTTGAGCTTGGCCTCATCCGTGACCGCTGGCGTGTAAGCAGGGTCAACCATGGCCTTCTCGTAGCTCGCAATGGTGATCGGGGGCGGGCGGCCCTTGCGATCGGGAATGCTATAGAGATAGGTCGAGGCCAGGACGAGTGCAGTGCCGATGATGAACTGGTGTGCGTTAGAGCCGAGTCATGGATCAGGGTGGAAGGGAGAGGTCCAGTGGACGTACGCTGAAGTTGACTTCAAAGTTGAAGAACCATACACTGAACAGAAAGCTGATAACAATACTGATGCTAGCTGCGAAGTTCTTGGCAATGTTGTCGGCGTAATTGATGCATAGCGAGGCCAGGACACCGCCGACAGCTTGGAAAACAATGGCAGTCCACACAACCCAATTGTAACCCTCGAAGAAGCCGTGCTTGGCAATATCCTCGCCGTCAATGAAGATGACGCCAGCGAGGGCGGGGAACAGGGAATAGAAGGATAGCTGGATGTTGCGGGTCCAGACGGAGGCAGGAGTAGCCGAGTCCTTGAGCATCTTCTCAAAGTAGACACCGGCAAGGCCCGAGGCGACGGCGGCGACAAGGACGGCGGACAAACCGATGGAGTAGTTCATGAGCGGCGACGGGTCTTGGTCCTCTTGGATACCCTGATACGAGGCCGACCGCTTCACGATCTCTCCGCCAACACCCGCAAGACCATCAGCTGCGCGCTTAGTGAGCTCACGGGCCACCTCGGCAGCGCCCTCGGCAGCTTGACCTAGCTCGTGCACGGAACGAGGGAAGAAATGGTCCGAGGTGTCGTGCAGGAGGATGTTGGCTGAGGAAGATTCTGCGTGATTCGCGGACGAGGGTTGGGGAAGCGAGACGATGGAGACTCCCAGGGTCAATATGATGAGCGAAACCCAGCGCTTCAAGCCAAGGGCGCGGCGGAGCATAGTGACAGAGAAGACGGCTGTCGTGAGAATCTGCGGTGCATGGGCGAGTTAGCATTAGGAGACAGGTCGGTTTGGGGGTTGAGTTGGAGGATGGAATTGACGGCAATGCTGGCACTGGCACGCACCTTGAGCTGGTAGAGCACCTGAAAGTGGACTGCGTCCAAATTGCCGACAGCAACGTACTGCAGGGTGTTCTGCAGGGTGTATAGTGTCGCGGGAATGGCGAGCTTCCAGCCGTCGCCGGAGAAGACCGAGTTGAAGATCTGTTCGAATATGACGGTGGCCGGGGTGGAGGGGGCCAGTGTCCGCGAGACCTCGGCAATGGAGCAGGTCGAGCAGATGGACAGCTTGATGACCTCATTGAGGAAAACAGCGGTGGATGTGAAATATCGGTGGTCGCCCACGGGAGGCATAATACGGGAGTAGTGCATGATCTGTTGTAGGGTCGAGTCAGCATCATCTTGCGAAGAGCGAGGCGACAACGGGGAAGATGCATACCAGAATCAAGGCCGAGTTTTGGAACGTCAGCTGCGGGACGAGGCCAATGTCAGTACCCTGCGGCAGAAAGAAGCACGAAGCGCGGTCGCACAAGGCGAGAGGAGAGGCGCGGCGCGACGCGGGTAATTTGTGCATACCGTGATGAGGGAAACCTGCTTCATGGACATGCCGAATAGTGTCGGCCCCCCTGCCGGCGGCGCGGCAGCGTCGAGGAGAGCCATTGTGGCTGATGGATCAGGGAGTTCGGGGATGTCAAAACGGAGGGATTGACTGTGGGCGAGGCTCGGTTTGGGGTTGAAGCAATTGGCAGGTAGGGAGGTATGTGTGATGTGGCGATGGTTGCTGCAATTGTTGCTGTCGTCTCCGGGTTGGTGTCTCGTTTCGTCGGTGGATTCGATGTGTGTCGTCGATAAGTTCGTCGCGATTAGGGGGGAGGGGACGAAGTGGGGAGGAGTCGTCGGTGGTGGGAGAGAGACTTGGCTTAGCTTGAAGCTGTCTCTTTTTTCGAAGCTAGGTATGCTTTTGGAGGTTTTTTTTTTTTCGTTTGCCTTCTGCTCGATCGTCTTCCGTCAGGCCAGCGAGACCGAATCGGGGGACGGATGGCGATCTGGAGGGGTCTGGAACAAATTCAGAGCAAGAGTTGCCAGTCAGCAGCGGACGCAGCGAAGCCAAATGCCCGTCAGAGAAAGGGGGCAGGCAGAGACAACGGCAATATGAGGCGGACGGGTGAGTGGGATGGGATGGGATGCTGGAGTCGGGAGAATAGTGCAAAATCAAAAAAAGAGAATAAAAGTAAAACCCGGAAAATACAAAAGAAGGGAAAGAAGGGTTTGGTTGCATTGATGGCTCCGAAAAGGGTTCGGAAAGTGTCGCGTTTCTCAATGCCACCACCATTGTCCGCACAGATACCCTTTTCCCTTCCCTTTCCCCTTCCCCTTCCCTTTCCCACTTGGGCCCTTCCTCCTTCCCCCCAAAGCATGGGACGTTTCCAGCCCCAGTCCATTGGGCAAGTCCAGACAAAAACTAGTGTTTCCTCTCCTGGCGAATGGGCGACTGTTAGGCCGGCTGTGACGCAGGTCCCTTCCTTCCCTGACTGGGTGGACGGGGTCCCTGACGTAAGGGAAGAGCAAGGGCAGGAAAGAGGAAGGAGACGCGGAGGCATTGCACGGGGGGGCAGGGGTAGCAGGGCAAGAAGAGGCAAGAGGCAAGAGGCAGCAGCGGAAGCAGAGGAGAGGTACGTACCCCGGAGCTGTCACGATTCGCCCGTGATGTGATGCAATCCAATCAATGTTTGCTTCCACAGACAGACTACCGACCAACCATAATAGGTACCGGTGGACAGTAAAACTCCCACGTTGCCGCTGTCCGGTCCCCAATGTCCGATGTCCGATGTCTGATATTCTGTGGCCGCTGTCGTCTCTCTCTCTCTGCCTGAGGTTTCGGGGTCCTCGACTGAATTGCCTGTTTGAAACTTCAGACTGTCCTATCTCCCATCGGTCAGTACGAATAAGACTCGCGCCAGAGCTTCAGCTTCCTCGGATCCTCATTCGTCCACCTTCTCTCTCGCGCCGCCTCACCCTTTGCACTCCTCAAACTTTCTCCAATGACGACAAGTCCTCGGGTTCTGGGAGGGATGAGGGGGACGGGGAGACACGGGGAGACACGGGGGGAAGAGAGAGAGAGACGCGCACATGCGCACACACCCGGAAAGAGAATCAGAAACGCCTACCTTCAGTTCCGTCTGCCGTCTCCCTCGAGGCATCCACCTTGTTCGGACGTGAACCTCGATGCGAGGAGAAACACTCGAGCCGCCAGACTTCCCAGAGCTTCCAATGCCTTTGCCGGTCCCCTGCAATCGCAGCTCGGTTCGGGCGTTTGGCCTAGACTCTCTGTTATGCTTTTGCGCTTCCTCATGCGGCGCCGCTTTCACGTCCCGACCGAACTGACGACGGCCACGTTGAAGTCGCAATGCAGACGGACCGGACCCTTTCGATCCCTTTCGAACTTTTGGAATTCTCTCGAGCCCAAGGCCTTCTTCAGGTTCAGCTCAGCCGCCCAAGCGTGCCGCTGTGCCGTCCAAGCCCGCCGTCCGCCTGTCGACTTGCTTGCTGAGACGATTCTCCCTTGTTCATATGCAGATGCCTGTCCAGCCCGTGCGGGATTGGGGGGTCTTTGGCTCGGCCTGCAGATCCGAGTCTTGACGGGGAAACAAACACGCAATTAATGTAGGCAATCCAACCGCCAACCAAGACGGCCCAGACCAGACGAAGGACGTGGCCCGCAGCAGACCTGGACAAGTCAGCAATGGCACCATCAGGACGTACACGAGGCAGCTCACGCAACTGTACAGTACGGACAGTGTACGCTTTACGGACACCGACGATCAGCGATGTCCTGACAGGGATCACCTCGGTTTTCGGCCCCCTTTTTCTTGTTCCTGTCTTTGTGCCCCCGCCACTGAAGATCCGGGGAAGCTGTTGGTAGAGCTTTTCTTGGCCAACTGTCAACAGCAAAAGGAACATGCAGTAGCTCACCCTCGTAGAGACTCGCCCACTACTTATGTCGTGACAGCTCCCATCTTGCCTTCACGACCTACTCCTCATTAAGTCCCATCGCACATCACAAAGACCTGGTCATGAGTTCAGCAAACAAGCCAAGCCACCTGCACTATGTTGGCAGAGGGTGGGGAAGCTATCCAATGGTCTCTGCGCCCCATGCACTGTGAACTGTTCTGACTGGATCTGGCCCCAGCATGGCGTCACCTGGTCCTTGGCCGAATCATCACCCCCCAAGGTAAGGTAAGTAGTAAGACACCATGACATGGCAGACTTGTGAGACAGCCGACAAGAAGACTGCCCACCCAAAGGATCCCCAAAGGCGCCATCGGGACACGGTCTCTGGAGCAAGACACCTTTACCCCAGCCGCGCCCACCCTCTACCGCCGTTCAGCCCATGCCCACCGTTCCAATCGGGCGTTTACACCATTTCCTCCCCCGCACGATCTCCCGCCGCCACCGCCGCCACCGCCGGTAATGCTTGGCCATGTGACCCGCCCTAGCTCACCGCTGCTGTCACCTAACGGGGAGGCCTAGGTTTTGTAGCAACTAGTCGAACCGCTCTGTCAGAAAACCAATCACAACCCCTTTTGTACACCAATGCTCTAGGTTGTCTCCATGTTCAAGTAGTCACTTTCAAGGTACAAGGCCTAGCATTGTAGTGTATTAATCCTCTTAAATGATAATAGTAGAATGCGGCCTATAAGCATCACAGGTAGTTTGCAACAGGTAATATTGTAGGTTAACAGCAATAGTTGGAATTTTGAGAGGTAAGTAGGATCGATGAGGACCGAGACAATTTCATGCTCAACTAGCTGTTTCCATCTGGCTGCCGTTAGTGCTGCAACTACTGCAAATGCTGTGAGGAAAGACCCAAATGCCACTAAATATATTCCGATCCTCACGGTGATGTCGGCGACGGTAGCGACAGGTCCTTGTCGGCAACTGAATGCCCGGACCTGACGTGCACACGAGCCAATTACGGATCCATGTCACTTCCGTTGGCTGCTGCTGAGCTTGACCAAATGGCCTTGTTCAAGTCCAAGTCTGTTTTGACAAGGGCGCTCTCGTTGATTTCCCGCGTACTGCTCGCTCGTGACCCTGACAAATGATCAGAGATGTGAAACTTTCAACTCTTCTTCTAGGGTGGCGGGTAGTGTGTAGAGTCGGAGTTAGGCTGCAGGTAAACTGCAACCTTCTTCACCATAGGTACTTCTCTGATGATGATGGCTAGGGTTTCTCTTCCAAACTCTTGGTGAGGCTATCGAGGTAATAATGCTTTTTGGGAACATGGACGAGTTGAAGGTTGCCTTAGCTTCAAGCCACTTTTTCGCCCCAGGCGACCCAAAACGGTTTCTCCAAGGTTTAACAGCGCCCTGCGACTCGAACGGCTGTCTGACGCGCGATGGCAGCGCCCAGATTGAACGTCTCCGACTCCGATCACACAAATACTGTAAATCTCGCCTGTTTCCTGTTATTCCACACATCCGATGATTACTGAATCCCGTTCCATTTCACAACAATCACATACTCTCACAATCTAAAGGTCTCTACCTACATCGCTCTCTCGCCGAAACAACTAAAACGCTCGGTCTATCACGCCATGTTTTCAACGTCACTCGGCAAGAAGCAATGGACGTCAAGATGGGATGGCTTGCCTACAGAGATCCGGCTTCTTATCTTACAATGCCTGACGCAAGACGGTTGCACACTGGGCCGCTTGGCCACGGTGTCCCGAGAGTGGCAAACACAGATCGAGCGATATAACTTTGCTCGAATCAGACTGACACCGTCACGCCTTGTCGATTTTGGCACGATGATCCAAAGAAACAAGGCTCTCGTCCGCTACATCTGGTTCTGCTTGGAACTTGATGAGTACGATTGCACCACTTGCGTACCTCGCCGTCGGACGTTCTTAGGTGTTGCGTGGGAAGAGCAATTTGAGATCAGCGATACAGATAAATGTCCCATCACCACGGCATTCCGGAATCTGTTCGCGGTCCTCAGCACATGGGATCTTCACAGCGATCTGATGCTCGATATTAGCATCTATTCACCTAGCGACTCGGAACATTGTTTTCCATATCTGACCTTTATGCCCGACGCTCCTTCGGATATGCCAGGTGATTATGGTATAGAGAAGGCGATATGGCACCGAGACTATCATGACCCTCAACATGGTTGGGTTGCCGGCTTTCGACACTCCGCCCCATCTACATCTGCTATCCTGAAAGTGTTCCATGGAGTTATGGAGCAGGGGCCGTTTGATAGTGATCAGTTAGAGCTGCAATGGTGGGATCAGCTTCCATCAGTCCCAGCGTAACCAGTCTACTTCTCCGGCAGCAGAACCGCCGGAGATGGAAGCTGGATTCGCTGGCACATATGTTTGCCCGGTTTCCCAGACTCCGGGAACTTCACTACGAACCCTGGAGGGAATGGGGCTGGTATCAGCGCCATACAGATGAAGGTGAGTATTGCTGTATAAACCTCCCACCCTTTCAAGTTATCGCCCGCTATCATATGTTTAGGTACTCATTTACTAATAATCTGCATTCTCTATCTAGGTTACCAACATCTTTTCGAGTCCATCCAGCATTCTAACATTAATCTCAAGAGACTTGTAGTCTTTGAGAACTTCAATCAGCAGTACCCGGTTACCATGCAGCAATTCCTAGATGGAGTCGAAAAAGCCGGATGCGACAGGATTCGCAACCCTGCGCCAGCTGTTGGCAAGATGATCGCGCTCACCAGCCTCAAGCTCGAACATCTCGCAGCATCCTTCATCGCAGATGCTAGCCACTTCTTCGAGATCAGCCCCGCTTGGGAGTGGCCGAACCTGGCCTCGCTTGTTCTCACTTCCAAATTACTCACGCCCGACGAGAACTCGATCGAGATTGGAGCTATGCTTCGGGCGGCGGCGGCAGCGGCTATGAAGATGCCCCGACTAGAAACAATGGAGATTTGGAACGGACGAAAGGGGCTAGCAGCGCTCTTTAGGTATCAGGCGTTCCGCAACATACACGAAGCTGCAATTGTGTGGCGAGGCACGTGGAAGTTGGCTATGGAACCATCCACCATCCAGGCTTGGGAAGCTGTGATGTACCAGTATGATGGTTGGAGACTCGATTTGGTCCAGGAACAGCTGGATGAGGCTGCTATCAAGTCTCACGGGGATGCAGTTCACTACTTGATGCTTTCAGGCCAGGTCATTCGGCCCATATCGTTATGGCAGATCCAAAGAGAACAGGAAGCCTTAGAGGGCGTAGACACTGTATGATATTAACAAAACATACATAACAAAAAGAAAAGTAAATTCCACAGGCAATAGCTAGTATTACGAGGTAGCTAAAGTAGAGTTGGGTACTGTTGTCACAGTGGGAGGGTCACTAGGAGACAATCAAGGGGGTGTGCCAAATGGCGGTGATGGCGCTGTGGAGGTTGGGAGAGGTGCATCATCATGCGCGTCGCGGGGTCCCGTTCCATGCTTTTCAGACGACGCATCTCCGCGTCCAGATGGACCCTCTACACTACCTACGATGTACATCACTGACAGCCGCCACTCCATTTTGGCTCGGGACGGCGCAACGTTGAGGTTTGTCCCGGGACCCGCGGATGAATGCCACGAGGGGGCTGGATTTCTTAGTGCGATTCCAATTCCAACGCCTCTCCAAGCCTCCTGTCCTACTATTGGGTCCTTCCAAGAAACGCTTTACTGCCCGTGTCTTGGGTGCTCTGTCTGTTCCATGTTCTGATGTTTGGTCGGGCCAAGAGACGACATGCGACATCTTTGCATCGAGAAGCGATGAAAGTCCTGGCAGAAAACCTCCCTCCCCCTCTTTGACGACAGAAACTCACGCTTTCCCTGTCTTCCTACCAACTAGTCTGTAATCTCAGGCTCTGAAGATCTATGCTAACATAGTTTTGCTATGTCAACACTATTTTACATACATCACGTTGAAGTACGACCGCCGATGCCGGCCGAGCACCTGCTACATGTGCGATTGATTATCGAAGGATCCTGCGCTCGTAGCTCAAGCTCACCGGTCTACGCTCCGCAGAACTCCAGACCTGCTGCCCAATTGCAGGTTGAAGGTTATAGATTGCAACCGAGGTTTTGTGATGCTGCCTCGAGGCTCGGGCATGGGCCTGGTTGGACAATTCTCTCTGTGAGTACAGCTGTGCGTTGGGCTGCACGCCCGAGGGTTCACAGCAGGAATTGTTGCAGGTTACCTCTCCCAACATGCATGACCGCGTATCCTATCACTGAGAAAGATTTCCGCAGTACGTTGTTAACAGGATTCGGGTGTATCTCGTAAAGAGTGGCTTGGGCGTCTCGACCATTGCCATCGAATTATGATGCCGGCGCACCGCCTCATAGGCTGGCGTTAACACGGCAGATATCATTCGTGGATCTTTCGAATGGTGGCTTCTAGTCCCCCGGGCTACTACCACGTTGTCTTGCCACAGTGTTACATTTAGACGAGTTTTATCTGCAGAGACATATGCTCTAGGTCAAAATCGGCAGTGTGCAACCTGCACGAAAATGCGATGAACCCCATGTTGCAGTGCTTGATTGAGATACCCGCCCATCACGGCTTGGCGCTATGAGGCACATATAGAATGCCGCTGCCCCCAATTGACACAACTAGTCCGGGCCTGAACCATCCTCTCTTTCTGCACGTCGGCGACAGCTCTATTCTTGCAAGGAAATATTGCGGTTCGAGCTATGCGTACAGGATCGAGACTCCTATGGGCGGCTACTTCGGCAGCCAGCCGCGCCCTTCTTGTCATTGCGCAACTTTCGGGCGACGCCAACTCGATCGTGGAACCAGCCGAATTCAACATTGAAGAAGCGCTCCTGCAGCACGGCATCAACGTGTCTGGGATTCCCGACCTGGTAGATCTCGGGAGACGATCAGAGAAAGGATGCTCTGTAGCCGTGGGTGGTTTCTTTGAGCCTGCAGAACATGAGCATACGAAGCCTAACGTTTTGATTTCTCCGCGTAGTGCAGCTCGTTGAGATTCATCTACGGCGACGACGCAGTCGAGACGAAAGACGAGGCAGCTTATACCGACTTCTTCAGCCTCTATTGGTCGACGATACAGGCCGAGGTCAGGCCGTATTGTATCTTCAAGCCGTTCGAACCAGAGCACGTATCGGTCGTCGTACTTCTATCGCGCCTGACGCAGTGCCCCTTCGCGGCCAAGAGTGGCGGCCATGCTGCGATGGCGGGAGCATCCAGCATCGAGGGCGGCATCACCGTCTCCTTTACGAATATGAGGGGAATTTCGTTGTCTGCAGACAGGAAGGTTGCCTCGGTCCAGCCCGGGAACGTCTGGGGCGATGTGTACCAAGAGCTGACCAAGTACGACGTCACTGTCATTGGGGGGCGGATATACAGCGTCGGCGTTGGGGGGCTTACGACCGGAGGTGAGTTGTTGATCGTCCCGGCGAGCACATGAATCTCTCTGTCAATAACATCCAAGAAATTGGCATGGGTTGAAAATCGCGCACACTGACCCTGTTCTAGGCGGAATCTCCTTCTTTTCTGGTCTGTACGGCTGGGCCTGCGACAACGTGGACAGCTACGACGTACGTCAGGTCGTCAACTGCATTGAAGAACCATGGACACGCTCGCTCACAAGAAACAGGTCGTGATCGCAACCGGAGCCATCGTCCGAGTCACGGAGACGTCGTTCCCGGACCTTTTCTGGGCCCTCCGCGGCGGCGGGAACAACTTCGGCCTCGTCGTCGGCTTCAACTTCCGCACCGTCCCGCTCCCCGGCGGCAACATGTGGGGCGGGTCCCGGACCTACACCGAAGAACAATTCCCCCGGATCGCCGAGGCCTACGCCAACATCATCGCCAACGCCGAGGAGGACCCCAAGGCCGGCCTGTGGCACGTGTACCTTTACCTCAACGGCACCAAGCTGTCGCCGACGACACTGTACTACGCGGAGCCGGACGGCGGCGACGCCGACATCTTTTCCGAGTGGAACACCATCCCCGCCGTCGCCGACACGACGCGGAACCGCGCCGTCGCTGATTACGCCAGGGAGAACGCGGAGAACACGCCTTTTGGCCTGCGGGAGGTCTTCGCCGTGATCACCACCAAGGCCGACGTCGAGATCGTCAACCTGGCGCGAGACATCTACTTCGAAGAGGTCCTCGCGGTCGCGGACGTGCCGGGCATCGTGCCCTGCCTGGTGGCCCAGGGCATCACGGTGCCGATGCTCAAAGCGATGCGGAGGAGCGGCGGCAACGCGCTGGGGCTGGACGTCGAGGACGGGCCGTTCTACATCCTGGAGGTGTCCGTCATGTGGAGCGATCGAGGCGACGACGACGCCGTGTACGCGTTCGCGTCGGCGGTGCTGGGCAGGGTCAACGCTGAGGCCAAGGCGCGCGGGCTGGACAGCGACTACGTCTACATGAACTACGCCGCCCAGTTTCAGGACGTCGTCGCCGGGTACGGGGCGGAGAACAAGGCCCGGCTGAAGCGGATCGCGAAGAAGTACGACCCGAAGGAGGTCTTCCAGAAGTTGCAGCCGGGGTATTTCAAGCTCGACCGCGCACCGGTTTCGGACCCGCGGTACTTCAACTGGCAGTGACGCAGGAGGCGGGATGATGCCATTCTAGTGCGGGCGACATCTGCTGCAGGTTTCTTAAAGTAAATTGTTAAAACAAATCTCCTGCAAAGGGCTTCTGGGGAGTTAGGAGAATGTTGAGAAGCAACATCAGAAACAGGGTGAGAAACAGCAGAGACTGGATCGTTACAGTCGCTCAGGATTATGTGCTTGTACAACGCCGCATGATACTGTGGTGTTGGGGGAATGCAAAGGCGCCCCAAGACTAAGTAAATACACGCACTTTCAGGATTTGGAGGGAATTGTTCGCTATGGAAACGAGGGTCAACTGTAAATGATGCGGTAACATATGACGAAGTCCCTCGCGGCTATTGAGTTGAGTCAGGTGTGGGGATATCGTTTTGACTCGCAACCTCGGCTCGCGCAACTAACACCTCACCAACCCCAAGCAGAAGAATCGTACATGAACTAGTGGGTGTCCGCAGTTTCGGCCAGTGACTGTTGGTTTTATCTCTGAGTACGTGTATCGAAGACACCGACGTATTTCTTGTTCAACGCATTTAAGCATGGGGGTATCGTACGTTCTCTTCTCTTCCACCCTGGGAGCCCAGTCGGTAACCATCCGAGCTCCAATGCTCACCACCATCACAGACCCGAAGATCAGTTTGCGGAGTTGGTCAAGATCGACGGCCGCGTAGACGAGACTGCCGTTGCCGCAGTGTACGATCATCTCAAGCCCGTCTCGCCCGAACTCCTCGTCGGTCAGTGGGAAGGAGGCAGCTTCGACACCGGCCATCCGACCCATCAACAGCTTCGCAACTTCAAGTGGGCCGGCAAGGACTTCCGATCCGTCGACGATGTTGACCCCATCATGCGCTACGACAAGGACGGCAAGCGGACATGGTTATCCGAGTACGGCCACGCGAGGGTAAGTAGACGTCCCCAAACCATAACGTCGTGAGTTTGACTGAAGGAGACGAACAGGTCCGCGAGGTCAGGTTCCGCGGCGTCGTGACCGCGTCGATGGTCTACGACAAGTTCCCCATCATCGACTCTTTCCGCTACGTCGACGACAACACTGTGATTGGCGCCATGGACAACAAGGACATTCGGGGTTTCGGGACGTATTATTTCTACTTGAGGAGGAGGAGGCCACAGAGCAAGGTCTAGTTGCAATGGTGGACAGACGGCTCCGCCTTTGTTACCATCATCGCCCAGGCGTATTCAGTCATGCTAGCAACTCTTTGAGCCGATAAACGAGAGTTCAACAGCAAATTTGAAGATCCTCCCTTGAAGCAAAATCATCCGACTGTGAAACTGTTTGCCGATTGATGCCGAGGCATCCAGTCCTCGACGCCGTCTCCCCGCATCGGCTTGCAGCTCTTCGGACAAACCCCACACACGTCACCACCCACCCACCACTCCGTGCAACTTTTCTTTGATGGGAAAACATCCCGAACCCCGTCATTGGTAGTCTCATTGAAAGTAAAGCAATTCAGATCCACTGTGTCCACGATAAGCGAGGGCGGATTATGAAAATGGCCAGCACGCCGACGTCACCTGCACTCGACACCGCTTCCCGAACCCAACGGAACTCGCAGACTGCGACGTCCCAGAGGCTCAAGAAGCGGGAGTACGACCGCAAAGCCCAGCGCGTCGCCCGCGAAAAGAAGAAGAACCGCATAGCCCAGCTCGAGAGCCTGGTGGAGAAGCTGAGCCACCAAGATGACAACGCCACGACCGCGTCGCTCATGGCACAGCTGTCGAGGGTGACTGAACAGCGGAACAAGCTGGTGACGTGTCTGAGAACGACGTCCTCTGTGTTCAGCAGTCATGTAAGAGAAGCCGAGACTTGGGGCTTGGATGAGGCGATGGGGGAGTTGCCGCTTCACCGGCCGCTTGACCTGGTCTCACACGAAGCGTCAAGCCTAAGTCCTTCCGCCACGCTGGGAACCGCGTCAGTCCCTGTCCAGGAAAACGATGCCGACACCAACAAAAACCAACAAAATGTGAACGACGGGGAAATGCTTCTTGATGAGAGCATCTTCGACATTGACCATCTCTTGGAAGATGTCGTGTTTGAGTCTGAATTTTCAACAAATACGCCTCCGGTTATGATCAGCCAGCCACGTTCCCCACCGCCTACACTTGCCTCCTTGACTGAGAAGAGCAGTCTAAATATGGCACAACAACAGGGACAACTGCCAAAATGCCACTGTTCGTCGACATTTCTTGTACGACGGCTGTCAGACGGCTCCCAAGTCAGCTGCAATAACTGGAAGGCCGGAAACGAGATCCTCAAGGAGCCGTTCGTCCTCTCCAACGCCGTTCTCGACTTGGAAGACAACACGAGCGAGGACATACCGGTCCACGCCGTGCTCCATGGCTGGGATAGCCTCGCCCACTCCGGCAGGATGACCCCCCTGTGGAGCAAGGTTAGACAGCTTGACGAGCTCTGTTTTTCGGCTTGCGGTCAGACCGAGCGCCTGGCTGTCTTGTTTATCATCCACCTTTTGATGAGAGCCTACGCCGATCCGGGCTTGGTGAAATTAGCAGTAATACCACAGTGGTATCTCAAGTCGTAAGTTCTGGATCTTAACCCAAGGCTGTGCCTAATGCCTTCGGAGATAGACTAACCATGCAAAGGCCGCTGCAGGAGATATCCCACGACCCCTCCGCCGATTACTTTGCATGGTATGGGGCGCCTAATCTTTCCCAAATCATCACGGCTCTGACCAGGCAGTGTAGGCCCGCTCTCCGGTACCGCTTCGCCGTCTCACCGCACCAGTACTGCGGCAACATGTTCTGGCACATGTTCAAGGAGCACCTCCGCATCGTCTGGCCCTACGACTTCCGCGACTGTTACGTCCGGAACGTCCAGCTGGGGACGTACGGTCTATCGTCTCTGTTCAAGGAAACCGTCCGCAACCTGCGGTGCTGGACGATGGAGCCGGACTTCTTCGACCGGTTCCCCGAGCTGCGCCAGGACATACCGAGGTTCCCCGGGACGCCATCCCCCGCTGCCGCGTATCAGTTCCAGTTCGCCTTCAGTCGCAACTCGACGACGTCGCCGGGGATGGACATGTTTCTGACCGGGTGTTTAATCGACCCGAAGAAAACGGGGAAGAGGGAGGGTGAAGAGAATCTGGACAAATCGATAGCGCGAGGTGACACCGGGCAGTGCGAGCTCTCCGCAAAAACCTATATAAGCGGCTTCTTGTTGAACGGGGTCGGCGCAGACGACATATTGGACTCTGTAAATCTCTAAACCGCTCGTATCGGCCACGCATGTTCCTTGGCAATGATCAACAACGAAGTGGAACAACGGGGATTTTTTGATATGATGAAGGCGCAGTCGAGACAGCCATCGAAGCTTGTCACAACAATTTTCTCCCCGTCAAAGACGTAAACCCTGCGTTGAACATATCTCAAACGTCGTCACCGTCGGTTGAGAACGGGAGAGAGTCATGGACGCCGCTGACATGAACGCGGCTAGCAAGGGCAGCCCTGCACCGCCTGCGGTTCCGCGGGAGGCCGAAGCCCCACCCCGGACGGGCCCGAGGGAGTGTCGCACAATGAGACGAATCTAGATGCCCCCTGGTCGAGGCCCCTAGACGCGGCATATTCCTCATTCTGGACCCCTTTCGATACTCAGCCTCAGCTTCGTCATCTGTCAAAAGCGAGAACAAGTGCCTCTGGAGTCCGACGCTAGGGAAATCTACCGACGGCTCCGATATACTACATATCTCCTCGCGATCCCTGAGCCTTTGCGGTGGGTTTCCCAATAGCCCTCCATCCAGCAGTTAAGCCAACTGTCTTTTCATGCATTCACGAAGTATCCTGTTGCTTGGCCTAGGAGTTCTGCTCTCGGGCGCCAATCCCATTCAAGATGGCCCTCACTCGGTGGATAACGACAGATATGCTCCGAGAGATCTCTCTGCAGCGAGAGACTATTCGAACTCCCTGAGCCACGCCGCAACTCTTCCAAGACGTCAGCAGATCAACGGCACGGACATTTCCGTCCGTCGGGACTGTCCGTTCAGCCCGTGGGACGAGTTCTACATCACCGACTTCCTCCAAGAACACTTCCACGACCTCTCCACGGCGGACCACTGCTGGATCGTCAAAGGCGTTGCCGGGCTGAAGGAGTTGCTCCAGAGGAACATCTCGGCCAACCCCTTTCTCAACGTCACCATACCAACATGCATCTCTCTCAACATCTCCAGCTCCGGCAACGCCTTTTCCATCGACTTCTCGGACAACTCGTACCGCGTCAATGGCATCGGGGAAGACGAATTCGTGATTTTGACTTATGTGCATCGTGGGTACACCTGTCTCCCAGACGAAGTTTCTGGCGCTTTTTTTTTCTTTCTTTTTTTTGCTGATGCGGTCTAGTTGTCACCATGACCGCGGCCTTCTTTCTCGCATATCCCATCATTCTCGTCCTGGCATCGACACCGAGCTTGTGTATCATGATCGACCGTCCGCTCCAGGAGCCCACAAAGAGGAAAGTCGAACGCTGGCAGACTATCTTCACCGTCCTAGTATTCGCCCCGCTTGCCACAGCCGGGCTTGTCACGGGGATCATCGCGATGGGGGACTCCGAACACGCAAGAACATCACACGGGGTAGATCCAACTTCCCTCCCCGCCTCTCGTTCGACTCGTTCGACCTACTAACAGCCCTGCAGATCACCGGCTACATCACCATCGGCCTCGCCGCCATCTCGGTGCCCCTCTACCTCTACCAGAAATGGCTCAGCTCCCGCCCGGACCTCACGTTTCACATGTACCGCAGGCTCAAGCTCATCAACGCCGCCGACTTCCTCGTTTGCCAGGCCATCCTGCTGATCTCGGGCTTCGCCCTCCCCGACGGCATCGACGACTTCGGGATCATGTCCATCTGCGGCACCAACACCGTCTCCAGCTCGGTCGTGTTCTCGCTCGGCATGATCTTGTCCTTTGTCTGGAACTGCGCGATGGCCACCATGACGGTGCAGTGGCTGCTCGAGCAGCGGGTCAGGGGCGGGAGCCTCAGGGACAGAGCGCCTCCGTGGATGCTCAAGATTTTGAGGAAGCGGTCCGACTCGGAAACAACGTTCCAATAATCGGTTCATACGTGTTCTGGAATGTAGAGATTAGGGCTGGCCCGGAATCGAGTGGACTATAATTGTACGATATAGACCTTCATAGAAGACGTACTGTCACTTCCACCCTATTACATGGGAAGTTGCCAAATGACAAATGTGCTATTAAAGCGCTTGCCCATGGGATAACGCTTGATGATATATCAACATCTAAATCACGACGAGATCGAAAAAGAGATCAGAAGAATGACTTGAACCGGTTGTCAGGATCATAGTGACGTCGCAACTCCACCAGTTTCTCGTAGTGTTCACGGTACACCTAGACACATATCAGTCGTTCCAATAGCTTAGTTCAAGATCGGGATCCAGGGAAGCATTGCGACTCACTCCTTTGACGTCATGATAATCCGGCTCGAGGCCGGCAGGATTGATCTCGGCATCACCGGCTTTCGAACCCAGAACGTGCCGCGGGGCATCTTCGGAAAGCTGCCGCAGGATCTTTTCCTGCCCCTGTGGCCCGTCTCCTGGGCCACTGAAGATGAATAGCAGCAGGTGGTTCAAGCCATTCGACCGGGGCCAGGCGACCTCTGAAGTGCCACCGATCGTGGATCGCTGGTGGGGGACGCATTTGTTACTGGGACGATCACTGGAACCAGGATTGGCGTTGGACCTACAAACGAGAGGAACTCAAAGATCACCGCCGACATGATGTGGGTGGACTCATCTAGTTGGCGGATCTTGTAATAGAACTCAATTGCCCGAGTGATGACTCTTTGGTCCATATCAGCAACTGCCATCGGGGCGTACAACGTCCTCATCGTCCCTCGGAGAGCTGCCGCGTTTCCTGTCGCGAGATCGTGTTAGTGGAACTCCACGACCAACTCCTATCGGCAAAGCATGCTTACTTTGCGTTTCGAGGGTCCCCTTCATGTTCGTCACCCTGGTTCGATCAATCGCGCCGGGCATCTGCAGGAGCCATTGGAAAACGTCTCGGCCGTGCTTCTCGCCGAGAGCGTCGTAGACGTGGAACACAACCGAGTCTTCGGCACCAGGCTCGTCGCTCTCCAACACCGTGGCGAGGAGCTTTTTCGGTAGCAAGTAGGCAAAATAGTTCACTTTTGGGTGAGGGACGGAGTGGTTGAAGGCGTACATCTTGTCAACCAGCTGCGGCAGCAACTTCCGAGGCACCAGCACCATACCCGACCAGATATCCGTTGGATAAGGATGCGCTCGAAGCAGGACCTTGGTGACGACTTCACAACTGGTCAGCTGCGTGGCAATTCTGGCCCGTCTGTCTCACTCACCACCAACGCCGCCGCCGCCGCCTCTGAGAGCCCAAAGAAGACCGGGCTCTTGGGATGTCATGACAACTGTTCCGTCATACTTGACGACTTCCGCGTCAAGGAAATTAATTGGATCACTGATAGCGCCGTACTCGGTGGACATCCACGAAAGCCCGCCATTCAAAATTGTTACGGAGACTACGATGCTTGGGGTGCGGGCGTCAGGAACTTGCCGTGCCATTTATCTTGTCCATGAAACGTTGCAAGAATGGGCTGCCCACCCGAATACTCCGGGTCGACTTGTTCCATGAACGACACTACTTCGAACCAAGTGGCACTCGCGCCGATTGTGGCGATCTTCTTCACCGGGTCATAGTCCAGGTCCTTGAACTTCAGCATGCTGACGACCACATGCCTGGCGGGGGGGGGGGGGGGTTTGAAGCCATGACCGCGGATGACAAAATCCAAGTTGGACCCGTACAGGAACTTCACAATGGCGGTGAGTTGCTCCACCGTGTCCGGTACCAGTACGACCGCTGGGTTGAGCTGCTTTTGAATGGCATACGGCTCCGAATGAAGTCGGTACAAAGCATCGGTGTGTGTGATTACTGCTTCCCGATCCAACGCCTGTATCGGCGGCTCTAAGGCAGCGAGAACCTGTGTACGAGATCGGGGACCGGGGTCCATTGTGGCCATGGAAGTTGAATTAGAATGCGGATCGATACTGGAGATTAGTTTGAGTTTGAACCTTGACTGGGGCTATATACATGACAGCATGGATGGCGCTCTCGGCATTTTTGTGAAACTCGCGGCCCGCGCTCCGAGATTTTGTCCGAAGGTGTGGTGTGACATGAAGTGTTGTATTCAATGATGTAAGCTCGCGTTTACCGGTTCCGAACCTTGGTGACTTAATCTGACAGCCCCGTCTAGCCGGAACACGCAGACAGACACTGGTTACTGCTTTGCGCATCTAAGTTCAAGTGTTAAGCTCGGAATCCGAACCTCGGGGTTGCGAACCGAAGACGGTTGCATTACAGGACTGGCGTCTAGTGTACGTATACAGGCGACTGGTACTTGAAGCCAATGAGCTCAATCGGAGACGTGACGTGGCTCGGCTCAACTCTACACTGAAGTCCGTGGCCGGCCGAAAAAGCCATCCATCAAATGGTGTGACGAAGCGCCGGGGTCCGAAGCGCCGGGGTCCGAAGCGCCGTTGAACCGACTCAGTGGCGGACCCAGATATGCCTGGCAAGCCCCCAGTGTTGCGGAGACCTAGCATAATAAATGCTAAGCTTCTGTATCCGCCTCGCGAGTTCGTCCGTTGCTGAACGCGCGAAGTGCTTGTCGCATTTGTAATCTCCGGCGCATATGTGAGAAGCTCTGTTGGCAACCAACTGTCTTGTCTGCGTTGCTGCGGGCAAGAATTCTATATTTACTCTGCCTTCTTGTCCTTTCTGAGACTCATATTCTCACAGAGCTCACCTCCATCGAAAACCAATAATCTAAATAATGGGAAATCCTGCATCAGAGAGCAAAACGGAGCTATCTCCGCTTCCCCAGGACCTACGAGGCAAAACCGCACTAGTGACGTAGGTTTTGTTTGTTCCAAACTTTGACATGGCAGTTGTCTGCTTCCTTACAGCACCTGAAGCTCTATTTCCTACTTTGAAATGATGGTTCTAACTAGACTCCGGCAGTGGCGCCTCTCGCGGTATTGGCCGAGCCATTGCTCTTCAGCTGGCCCGCCGAGGTGCAGTTGTTGTTGGAACTTGCTCCTCGACGGCATCGCTAGACCAAATTCAGTCTCTCGAACAGGCGGTGAAACAGGTGTATAAGCCGACGGACCTGGAAGCGCCCCGAATTGTTGGACTGGCCGCGAATCTTCTCGACCCGCAGTTCCCCGACCTTGTGGCCAACACGATTCGGGACGAGCTCGGCGGCAAGCTGAACATTATTGTCAACAACGCGTTCTATTTCGAGAACCGCCCTGTCGGCGAGCTCGATGCCGACTTCGTCCAGCGAATGCTTGTTGGCAACGTGCAGTGTCTCGTACTGCTGACGGATCGCCTTCTCAAGGATGGACACATCCAACCGGAATCGAGAGTCGTCAATATATCTACAGACCTCGTCCGCAGTCCTCTAGCTTTCGAGTAAGCTAAATTCACCCAATGCTACCCCTCATCCCCCTGAATTTTTTAAGCCCTCTCACTGACCTTGAAAGGGGCGCCATGTTGTACGCATCTACCAAAGCGGCCATGGAATCACTCACGCGGTCTTGGGCAGACATCTTGGCCAAAGACCCCAGGACCCTGGGTACTACTGTGAACGCACTGTCGGTTGGTGCTACAGCCACGGATACGTTCATCGGGAGCACCCCGCCAGATATGCGCGATGCTGCGTTGAAGGCTTTGAAAGACGGAAAATCGGTTCACGGAGGCCTTGGGCTCCCCGAGGATGTTGCTGACGTTGTCGGTTTGCTTGTAAGCGAGGGGGCCCGTTGGATCAATGGCAGCGTAGTGGCGGCCAACGGCGGTGCAGTGAAGATCCTCTAGGGCCTGAGTCGATCATTTGAACCTGCTTGTAGCAAGCATTTGTGTAAACAAAAAGGAAGGGGAGAACTGAAGAGGAATTGAAGTGGGAACTTCGGCTGGACCACACTGTTTCAGGTCATGGAAATCATGCGTCCTATTCGAAAGACACGTCACCATATGTTACCAACTATGTATTCACCATTATTCATAGTCATAACGACGCGGTATAACGACGCGGTTTTTCACGAAATCAAAGGCAAGGTCCTATCGCATCTGCATGCAGCTATGCCAATGCTGTTCTAGCTGGTAGGCTTTAAAGAGAGATTTATTTCCAGCTATACCCAAGAAGCTAAATATACTTAAAGTCTAAGGTTGAATAGTTGTTAGAACGGATCTTAGTTCTTCGAAACAGGGCAGCAACCGGCATGATAGGCACATGTGCTGAAATGAGTCTGTAGCGCAGTCAACGTTAGTTCCGCCAAAGCAACAATATCGCAGTTACAACTTACGTTGCGTGGCTGGCCACTCGATCGTCGACCAGGGCTCTTACAAGCTCAGTCATTAAGACGTCATCAGCAGGTACCGGGATCGTTTCAGTCTCATTCCGTCCGTGATCTGCGTCAAAGACGGCCATGGTGCTGTTCGGCATGGGCTGAGATGGGAAAATGACGGCATATGTGTGGTCAAATGAATGCATCGATGCTTTCATATGCATGAACCTAGCCTGTATCTTGTTGCCATTCAATGAGAATGGTTCGTCGGTCCTAAGTCTTCGAGTCAGAACGACTTCTGGGAAAAGCGTGTGGACCTGGAGACTTAGGTGAAAGTGATGAACTCTATGCCAGGGATAGCGGAGTAGTAGGGCTTGGCTTCAATTGGAACTATCACTTTCGCTCCGGCGTTCACGTAATCCTTCAAGCCTGATGAATGATCATGATGATGATGGGTGGGCTGTATCCTGAATGATTAGTCGTCTTTCCTAAATGGCAGCACTGAAGGAAACTGACCCAAACGTGAGTGACCTTCCTCCCGATCGTCTGTTCTATCCATTCCAGTACCAACAGACTCTGATGCGGCGGACTGTCCATCACAATGACGGAATCTTCGAGTACGAGGACCACCTGTCTGTAGGTCGGGCGGACATTTCCGATCTGCAAATACCACAGACCTGGAAGCTCCGGCAGCGGCTGACTAGCAGAGATGTTTGCTGCGGTCATTGCGAACGGACCTAGCCAGATGTAGACTCCGCTGCGCTCGCCGACTTCAGAGAAGTCCTGCTGAGGGCTCTTTCTGGGTTTCTCCAGTCTCGAGCGGTCTCCCGGGCCATCGAAGAATCCCGCGGCGAAAGAGGGGTTGACGAGCACTTGGGAGACACCGCTGGTCATGAGAAGGTGTCGACCATTGTAAAACGTTTTCCATCCAGTCGGAAACTTGACGCCGTTGGAATCGATGTAATCGTACACGACCAGGTCGTTTGTGGACGGGCCAAAGATGTCGTGGTTTTCGGCCGAGCGGATAGCGTATGGCAGGCTGGTTTCGGCATCGAAGAGCACCGTCAAATCTAAATTACCGTCATACACTGACGGCCAATAAGCAACATTAGCGAAAGTTCACACCAAAAGATGAAGCCAGTGTTGGATTGCATACCGCCGTGTAGCCGCTCGCCAGTCCAAAGGGCTTCCTCGCGGTAGGTAAAGTTATTGTTGGCCAGAATCTAGAAATGTCTGATGTTAGAATCTGATCTTTATAAGATTCCAGATGGTTACAAGAAACCATCCAGCTTACTTTGGAAATCAGGAAAGGCGACATCTTGTTTGCTTCTTTGATCAAGTAAGCTGCTAGCACACCTGCGGATTGTGAGCGTTTGAATGTTGATCTTGCTTGCTGAATCGACCTACCATCAACGTATCCCTGTGGCCCTGCGTTGGGATCAAACATGTTTCTGTTTCCCTCGGTGACGGCTGCAAAGCCATCGTCACCTCCCTGAACGACGATGGTAAAGCCAACGTGGTCTAAATTCGGTCTTGAAAAGCCGCTCCAAAATCCTACACACTGTAAGCAATGCGGCTTAGCAAGAGGGCCAATACTTCTCATCACACACCGTCGAGCTGATGATCCACTTGAATACGCTGCTTGATTTGAGGTCCATCAAATGAGAACGTGACGTGTTGAGTGCCTAGAACCGAGACGCCTCTGTCAACGCCGTCTAGAGAAAAACTCTGCATCAAAGTTTTCGTCCGGTATGACCTATACACGCCGGTTAGCTCATCACCCTTTAGGCGATGTCGAGACCTTGATGCTCACTTTGAGCCAGCGTATGTGACACCATGGACTTGTGTTATGTTGGCCGCGCCTCCGAGAGACTCGATACCTTGCTCTAGTAGAGCTCGCGGATCAGGCGTTGCCCCCCCTTCCCTTGATAGGAGGGCTGACACTCCCAGAACACCACTGACCAACGTGGCAAGATAAAGCATGACGACTTTTATGAATCGTTGATTTTTAACAAAGTGTGAAAGAGGGATCGTCCCAAGCTGGTGCGTGCTTCGACACCGTTGAAATCATGTCCAATGCCTCGGCTTTTAAGTGCTTACCGACCTATTCCTTGCCTGGTTCATGATACGGCGATCATGGGACACAAACTTAGATTGATGGTAGCCATCACCTGCTAGTCCGTAAAAGCCTTTCGGTGCCGGCGGCCCTGTCTTGCAAATTGCGGACATGATTCCTATTTCGGACCGTTGGAATCGGCACATCGCTGGATCTCAGGGGTAATCCGGATCCGGCGGCGTACGGAGAAGTTATAGGCCGCAACTGCGTCACCTTTCGACTGCTCCATTACCGGCCTCGCTGTGTGTGACAAATCAAGAGTCGAACTTGTCGGCGGTGACGCTTATGCTGTTCGTCTGTGGTCGTCTGTGTATGCTTTCTGTTGATCATAGCAGGTGTGCTTCAACTACGTCTAGAGACCATAAGATATTATGTGAGGACGAGATTGCTCGAGTCGCTCGACGCACGAGATACGTAGGAAAAACGCATTGCGGGCTTTTACAACTCCGGTTCCCCCTCGTCTAGGCAGTTTAAAGTTTTATTGTATCGATTGCCGTTATCTCCCGTACTTTGAAATCTCGTGTTAGAACGCGAATGCTGGCTACCTACACTATCCCACCGGCTACGCCAGCAAAGCATACAGATCTTGGCAACAAGGCCAACAAGGCCCCGAGCAAAGCGGTCCCCCGCTCGGTAGAAGAGCTGCTGCCAGTCCGGCCAAGCTCTGAGACCCATATACTCCTTTACCCTCCAATTAAGCAGCCTCTATTCCTACACCAATACACGGTAGTAACTTACAGGGTTGTCTGTAAGTAGCTATATCACCGCGAATGCCTCTTGAACCAAAGTTATTTTAGCTAGGTTGTAAGAGTTTATTGAGTACTCCACAAAGCGAAACTTAAACTTAAACCTTAGGTGCAGCTACGCGGATTCACTAAATCCATAATTTAAGAAGAAGCGGAACTGATTATAAATACACAATTGTCCTTCGCTGTCCTTATTGCCTTCTGTTGACTTCAACTCTTTCTCTAATCACCTCTTCCTTCCCAAGCTCCGCAACAAATTCCTCTAGATTTGCCCTGTCCAGAAGGGGTATCTTTTCTGTTTTCCGTTTACTATACTCATGCTATCCTCCAGGCAGGCAACAGTAAACCAAATTTTCTCGCCTTATCTAAGTAACCAGGACCGCACGTATTAGGTTCACGTCTGTTTCTTTGAGTCAGGACGGACAATTTTGCATGGACTCATGTGATGACTGCTTGCCTCAGATGGCGCAGACTTCTGTTCCCATGAGGATCAGCCAGCAGTGTAGCCCATATCCAGCTGATTCAAGCTATCTTGTCATGGGTAAATACTGGTGAGTGATGTACCCGGATATCCCTGTACAAAACTTGTGTCTTCACAGTTCCTCTCATCAGCCAAGTGGCTGTATGTTGTGCACATGATCAGTTGAACGCGTAATATTTCCACCACAGGCTTGATAGCTACCTCTTTGCTCTACTTCCTTATGACTAGGTCACACCACTGAAACAGTGCTGCTTGCTACAGGATGCTATGTTCATACAAACCTATCTTCCAGGACGGTAACCACATCCGTCTTGCTATTTCAAGCGGACTCTGTTTTCAATGCCAGAACGGCTCTGGGATCCCACTTTGTTCACCATCTGCTTCAGGCAGTACAACTTGGCATTCTGTCTCCGAGTCCGAGTCCGAGTCCGAGTCCGAGTTCGGAACGCTTTCAGTCCCTGTGTCTTCAGAAGATGTCCTACGCTGTATGCAATCCCACAATGGATCCAGAGTTGTGGTACGAGGCGCCCGTCTCCACAACCAATACACGTCCATTATAGCATTCTTGTGGTCAATCTGCTCTTGCCTGAGATCATCCGAGGTCGGAAAATGCGGTTTTCACCAGATGGGTAGAATCGGTCGTCATCGAAGAATACCCACGCTCGTTGCTGGTACAACTTTCTGTGCGATTTGAAGATATTTGAAATCCGAGGGGTGTCGTTCCGGAGAAAGGTGCAAGGCACTGTGCCATCCCTCACGGTTTTCTTCTGGAGTACTACGGCGGAGCAAGACATCGGAGATGATGGAAGCGTGGGAACGGAAAGAAAGCTGGCGGCGCTGGTCTCTTCTCTTCTTCTTCTCCAGCAGGATTCTACATCTCTTCTTGGCCTGCACGACGGGTCGTGCAGAGGTCGAACTGGCGCTTGTCTGTACGGCACTTGGACGATCTGCGGGCCGCCGGAAGACGCCAACAGGCCCCGCCGGGCTCAGTGGGTCCATCGGGCAGTTTCACGGGCTCACAGGCCGACTGGCTCACAAGTTCACAAGTTCATAGGCTAACGGCGCAAGCCGGGTATCTCGATCTTTTTGGTGTTTTGTGGCGACTGACTCACTCACACAGGCCTGCTGCCTGGCCCAAAAACACGTCGTTTACTTCTCGATTTCGCTTGGTCCAGACTCACGCATCCCGCGTCGTCCAAGGTTTCTGTCACACTCGACCATGACGTAGGGAGTGGGGGTTCGGGGTGGCACATGGCGCAGGAAAAGACAGCGAGTCTGTGTGCAACGTGTGGCAGAGACGACGACAACGACGACGACGGCAACACCAAACGCCTGTCGACAAGGCAGCCAACGATGCAAACCACCCTCCGGTTGGACCATTTGCTTGGTCCGCGGCCCGTGTCGTTGCAGTGCCGGATGTATTTTGAGTGGCTGATCCTTCGAGAGCATCCCGTCACCATCCCTGTAGGCACGGCATGTGGGTGACATCTGCAGCATTACTTATCTTGTTGGTAACGTACGTTCTCTCATGGTGTGACAAGCCAAAGATTAGACGGGTGATGGGCAAGATAAGTGATTCCAAGTGAAGTGCAAACCATTAGTTAACTTTCTGGAGTTCCCTATGTAAGTCACAACCGGGACTGACTAGGCATATAGGTACCTACCTACCTCATGGAAGAGCGATGGTAAGGCAAGAACAAGAACACCCGTCCGGCCACCCTGTCGCACATGGGTTCATCCTCTTTCCGTGCCAGGGTAAAGCAAGTCAGGCGACTCAGAAAGAGATGGGTGGAAAACGTGCAAGTGATGTAGGAGGAGGCAGCCACGGGATGCGATGCAACCTTGTTCTTCCTTCCCCTTTCCCTCCCCCCTTCGCTTGGAGTCCTGTCGCTGCTGCGCCCCTGTCCAGAGGTTATCGGGCAAGGAGGCAACCCAAGCCATGGCGATGCAGGAACGCTATCCGGTCAGGCGAGGTTTGACTGGAAAGGCCAGACTCGGCCAGCAAAGAGAAAGAGTGTGTGCGTTTGTGACAGAGTGACACACGGCGGCAGGTGATGAGCTTCACTTTGTGTCCCCCAGCTCGTTTCCTGTTTCTCTCTCATTGGGTCTCGTCAAGAGACAGGAAGGAGCGTGTACATGGCCTGGTAAGCTCTGTCGCTCTTGCCTCCAACCGGACTCAAAAGAGGCTCGTCCCCTTCGTTGTCCGGCCTCTGGTCCCTAGCCTCTTCTCTTCTCTTCTTCATCTCTTCTCTTCTTTATCTCCACCATACTTCAATCTCTTCTACGCCTCGTTACTTCATCGAATTGCGGTGTATTCATCCCATCGGGTCACGTTTATTCATCTCGTCACGTCTATTCATCCCGTCGCCCCTATTCATCCCGTCAATCCTACTCATCCCATCAATTCTGTTCATCCCGCCAAACCTATTCATCCATCAACCTTCTCCATCGTATCACGCTGTCCATTCCATCATGTCTCACATTTGCTACGTCGTCCCTCCCCACCTCCTCAAGAGCATTGCCGATGCCGAGTGCAACAGTGAGGACGAGCGTCATGCTGCGAGACGCGCTCTTGAGCTTCGCGACATCATCACAACCCGTCGCGCCGAGCGCCTCGCTATCCTCGGAGGCCCAAGAGCCCAGCGACACCAACTTTCTTCCCATTCCCAATCCATAATCCCCGACATCTTGCTCCGCCACATTGCTGAGTCGCCGGATGTCAACGACAACACCAGGTCCAACGCCCGCCGGGATCTCGAACATCTGCAAGCCCTCCAGCAGAAGATTCACCAGTCTCAGCAAGCGCCTCTCGCCGCCGCCAAAGACCCCAAGGACCCCGAGGCCACCACATACCGCGCCATCTACGACGCAAAGAACTCCTCCAACGAGCACGACTTGCCCGGCAATGTTGTTCGTGTCGAAGGCCAGAAGGCTATCGACGACAAGGCGGCCAACGATGCCTTTGACAATGTGGGTGATGTTCTGAAGATGTACAAGGACAAGTTCGACTGGGTCTCGATTGACAACAAGAACATGAATGTCGTCAGCTCGGTCCATTTCGGCGAGCAGTACGAGAACGCATGTAAGCCGACTGGCCCCCCCACCACCCTCCCCCCAACTTATTTCTTCCTGCTAACCTGTCTCAACGCAGTCTGGGACCCGGAAAGGATGCAAATGGTATTCGGGGACGGCGGAGAGTTTCTGAACAACTTCACTGGCACCATCGATGTCATCGGCCACGAGCTCGCCCACGCCGTCACTGAACACACCAGTCCCCTGGACTACCAGGGCATGAGCGGCGCTCTCAACGAGCACATCTCTGACGTTTTTGGCATTATTGTCAAGCAGATTGCCGAAAATGAGAAGGCTGGTAAGGCTTCCTTGCTTGCTTGCTTGCTTCCTTGCTTGCTTGCTTGCTTGCTATTTGCCCCACTGACCGCAAACATGAGCCCTGACTGACGTTATTACGCAGATGAGGCCGACTGGCTGATCGGTGAAGGCTGTATTATGCCTGGCGTCAAGGGTGTCGCCCTTCGGAGCATGAAACTGCCTGGAACCGCCTACAATGACCCGCGCTTCGGCAAAGATCCCCAACCGGCCCATTTCAAGGATTACGTTCCAACATTTGAAGACAATGGCGGCGTCCACATCTACTCTGGTATTCCGAACAGAGCTTTTTACCTCGTGGCCAGGGCCTTTGGCGGTTTCTCGTACGAAAAGGCCGGTCCCATCTGGTGGAAGGCAATAACGTCGGGGCGAATTCCTCCCCGTTGTACTTTTCTTCAATTTGCTGACGTGACGACGGAAATGGCCGAGGAAATTTATGGCGAAGAGGCTGGGATAGTCGTACGGGATGCCTGGGACGAGGTGGGAGTACAGCGAAAGGGCCGCTAGGAGCCCAACTCGCCGCAGAACTGCAAACAAATGTAATTGGACTAGTTCATGACTCGCTAGTATCCTAACTTCCTACAACCAGGCAATCAATCCTAATCCACCCTTGCAATTCCATCTCTAACTCTTCCTCATCCCTATTTCTATATCTAGTCCCATCTCCAACTTATCTCCAGCCTTATCTCCTATCCTATCTCCAGTCCTATATTCAGTCCTATGTCTAGTCCTATGTCCAGTCCTATGTCCAGTCCTATGTCCAGACCCATCTCTAGTTCTATCCCTAATTCTATCTCTAGTCCTATTTCAAGCCCTATCTCTAGTCCTAATACAAGTCCCCTCTTTAGACTTATCTATAGTCTTATCTGCAGTCTACTATGTGTAGTCCTATACTTAGTCCTATTCTATATTACATTGTAAGTATTTCTACTAGGTCTATCTCTAGTTCAAACAAAATTCACTACCTAAATGCCTTAGGATTACCTCCTAAGATGACTTCTAACTGTTTCTTTACTAATGACGGCAAGATATTGGACTTTCACTAATTTAAGGCAACATTTTCACAGCTGAAGGGATGCATGTGCGTTGAAACCGGCAACTTTTATCTACAGAATCAGGGTTCGGCTGAAGGCCGTTCCTGATGCCTTGAAAGTATTTACAAGAATTCCGTACTTCTTCATGCGACTCTCCGGCCGAGGCTGTAGAAGCTTGCGACCGGCAGCACGCTCACGGCACTGATCTTTCCCCTCACCGGCGCTGCGGGCGGCAGCACACTTAGAACTTGAGGGTCTGGCCAGCCTCGGCGGTGACGGCGGCCTTGACCTTGGCAGCGCCAAGCTTGGTGTAGGTGTAGTCGGGCTTGGTGAAGGTGCCCTTGGGAGCGTCGTTGGTGGAGTTGCCGAGGTCGACGTCAACGACGGTGGCAGAGCCCTTGGTCTTGGAGTCGAGCGAGGTGATGGCCTTCTTGACGCCGGAGAAGACGGAGGACTCGACGAGGACCTGGGCACCCATGCGGGTGTTGACGCCGGAGGTCTCGATGTTCTCCTCGTAGTTGTTGAAGATGTGGACGTTGCCGAAGCGGACGGAGGGCATGCGGGAGCCGAGGTTCTTCCAGTAGTTGTTGGCGTAGGTGACGTAGAGCTTGCCAGTGTCCTCGGCAGCGTTGGAGTCGGAGTGGCCGACGAGCGAGGCCTTGTAGTGGTCGTGCAGGTAGGTGTTGGAGATGGTGACGGCCATGGAGGCGTGGGTGACGTCGAGGAGACCGTCGTAGAAGTCCTTGCCGTTCTCACGGTCGGACGAGAGGTCGCAGTGGTCGACCCAGACCTTGGAGGAGGCCTGGATGCCGATGGCGTCGCCAGCCGAGGCCTTGACCTTGGAGATCTTCAGGTTGCGGAGGATGACGTTCTCGGCCTTGTTGACGTACAGGCCGACACCGGTGATGGAGGAGCCGGCGGCGCCGATGATGGACTTGTTGGAGGCGACGCGGACCTTCTCGGAGCCGGTGATGGCGCCCTTGACGATGACGATGCCCTTCTCCTTGGAGGTGACGGCGGCGGAGAACTCGGCGAAGTTGGTGACGGTGGTGGTGGCACCGCCGGCACCGCCGGTGGTTCCGGCACCGTATCCGATGTCGCAGGCGTCGTTGACGGTGGCGCGCTTCTGGACGGCACGGGGGTCAACGGCGGAGCCGCCGACGACGGTGGGGGTCGGGGTGGCGTTGGCGAGGGCGGCCAGGACGGCGATGGTGGAGGTGATGCTGAACTTCATCTTGACGGTTTGGGAGTCTTTCTAAAGCTTTGTAGAAAAGTTGGCTGGTTTTGGGGTGTGTGGAAAAGGGAATGTGTTGACGATCAACGTCTAACGAAGGGATGCAAAAGAGATATTTGCGTGTGGGTAGAGAATGAATGCAAAAGAGCGAGCTGAAAGACTGAAGAAGTGAAGCGGGATGAGGATCGAAAGGAACAAGAGAGAGTAGGAGGGGAGGTCGGGCGAGGCTCTTATGTATTCGAGGTCCAAGAGGACGACGGCTCGCACACACACTCTGGGCTAAGCTTCTAGTGCCAAGCGCCAAGGCCTTCTCTGGAGAACTTCTCTCTCTCTCTGTTCCTGTCTGCCCGTCTGTCTATCTTACTCAGTCGCTCTCTCTCTCTCTCTAGCTGGGTATTGCGTACGCGCGTGGGTTGTCTGTCCACTGCCCACCAACCCCTGATCTCGGCGAGGATCAAGGTAGCATTGAGGCCTAGTGGAACCGTACCGAGAGAGGCTCTCGACGACGGGTGCTTGGCACCTCTGCGTCTGCCCTTTCGTCTGGAATCCTTGGCGAGGAGGGCCATGGTATTGGATGATGGATGGGGGGGGGGGGGGGGACATTGGATCACGCTGGAGCTGGTGGTCAGTCACTGAGGTAGTGCGAGCACGCACCCCCTCCTCATCCTCCTCTCCCCCTGGTCCAGGACTAGGAAAAGGAAGCATATTGCGCGTGGGTCGTTACAGAGTAGAGTACCTTTTGCTACTCTGTTTCCGCAAAGAGGTACTCGTAAACAGTATAAGTAATCACCTGTAATAGAGTATCCGCGGTGGCAGTGAGGTATGTGCCGCAGCGACCCGCGATTTGGAGGGAATCGCACGAATTAGACGCCCACCGGGACATGGGACGGAAGACCAGGGACAACCAGGGGGGGGGGAGTAGAGTACGGATAGTTTTCTTGAAATGCAAGCTACGGACGAGAACCATGACGGGTTCGTTTATTTGTTTAGGGGAAACGAGGGACCAGGAGTGAGGGAGTTGTTTGGGCCACTAACCTCGCGCGACTAGGCCTGTCAGAGCGAGTTGACGTTTGGGAAACGGACCGGGGTCCGAGTTGGAGGCGGTAAATGGGAATGGTGCGAAATTAGAAGTCAGGGAATAATTGATGGGCGGGGGGGGGGGGGGGGGGGGGGGGGGGGAGGACGGACAAGGATTTGGTGCTGTGGTCCGAGAAAAGACGGGATGACAGTCGGGGCCGGGGCGTGGGCATCACGTCTTTGATGGGAACAATTCTTTTCTCTCGCTCTTTTTTCCCCTTTCTTCTGCCCACGGTCCCAGATAGAGGGAAGAAAAGGGGGGAGCAGCTCGGACTGTTAGAGACCCAGTATCCGTATCATGAGTGGAGATGTGAATCCATCAGAGGATCTCGAGCCTGTTGAATCGTGGATGTCGTGGATGGCATCGGAAGACGATGGTGTCCCGGTAATCGTCCGCAGTGGATTATTGTTGCTGTATCCGTATACGCGAGAGGGGCATGTTCCTGAAAGGGGATTCAGAGGCCCATCCGACACAACACACCTGATTTTAGGGGGCCCCTTTGGCCGCCCGCCCCTCGCCCACATACCGCAAGGGGGAAGAAGGGCTAAGAAGAATCAGGAAATCGTGCTCTCGAGGAGGGGGGAGTCGCTGGCCTCATCCGGAGCGACTCCCGGGGCGCCGTTGGCCTCGGAGGAGACTCCATCTCTCTCGCTCGCGCATCAGGGGAAGACTAAGACGACGACGACGGCCGGGCAGTGGCGCGGGGCTCGCTCGGTGGTGGATTCTGCCCCCCCCTGGTCCCGGCGTTATATTGGAATTTTAAATCAGGTAGAGTTGTGGGGTCGTCGATTCGTCTCAGATAAGGTATTTCTCCGTCCAACGCGACAAGGGAGGGTGGATGCGTGCATCGCCCCGTATTCTCTCTCGCCTGCTTTGTGGCGAGTCGCCGAGAAGGTGTTGGTCGTGGGCTTGGGAAGATTCTTTTGGCCTTGAAGGAACTCTCTGACAGATGCCAGGCGGCGACCTTCTCGAGTCTCGAGTGGGGGATGATCCCCCCCCCATCCCGGTCCCGACTTACGGAAGCTTCCCTTACCCAGAGCTTCAGGTTCAGGTCGTCGCACCAAACATGCGCCTCTCTGCAGCGTGCATGCAGCTCGTCGCTCACGAATGGGCGGAAACATGTCGTCCAACGGCGGCGGCGGCTAAGTCGTCTCCAAATGCGTCCCGGTGGGCGAGACAGGAGTCCGTGGAACCCTCCTCCCCCCATCGTGGAGTCGAGATTGCAGGAGTCTTTTACTTCAAAATTCTCCTTTTTCTCCTGTCGACGGGCTAACGAGCTAAGCATAAGCAAGCTTCACTCCGGAGAAGGGGGCAGCATCTGCCGGACCTGACGTTGGGTGTGTTGTCCAGCGAAGCTTGATGTTCTTGTCCCCCCCTCTGCAAAGTTCTTGTCCTCCGGGGGGCCCAATACCAGGGGGGGAAGGGGGAGAACGCACTCTGTGCCCCGATTATCTGATCCATCTCGAAGTCCGTGTGAGAGACCAATAGGTTGCAGGTGCCTTGCATGGCAATTGGGTTTCCGAGCCCCGCGGGATGCGGCCAATAACCACATCGCGCCTATTGACCGTTGAACTGTGCTGTGCCTGTTCTTCTCTCAACATGCATGTTTGTGCCTGTGGCCTCAATCATTCGACCTCTCGGACGAGCTGGCTACAGCTGGAGCCTGGGCCCTTTTCATGACTGCTTGGCGTTGACGGGGGTCGGTGGGCGCGATGCTCGTTTCAACTTTTTCTTTTCTTTTTTCTTCTCGCTTTCTCTTGAAATCTAAATCAGCCGCCCAGATGTAGAGTCGGCTGACAGGGACCCGGAGATTGGGGGGGGGAGGCGGCTCGCATATTGCACAATATCGTCGCTTGTCGACGCGTCGAGGCCTCGCCCCCTTGATATCATCGGGTCTTGGGACTTTGGAAATCGGCCGATGGGTGTAACCTCACTGTCTTGGCCCTCACGATGCCTCTCTCCGTCCGTTCCTCTTCCTCATTCTCTCTTCTCTCTCACTCTCTCCATACCGCCCGGTTGTCGAACTTGTTACACAGGGCTTGTTGCCGCCAGGACAACCATTTCTGAAAGGGGATGGCAGTCTTCGGCGCACATCCGAGCCACCCCTGGCCGGGCGTCCATTATGTCGGGAGGGTCCTTCATACCTGTCCCTCCCCGTCGGATGCCTTCGCCCACGGACCACCGGTGCTCACTCTGCTTTCGGCGGCGGTCAGGTTATTCGACCTATGTTGAGGGCAAAGTCAGGTGGGCTTGGTACCGCTGTCACTAATCAAATACAGATACTCTGTACATCGCAAGGAAAGGATGTGATGCCCGCCACGAACAGGGTGCCGGGGATGATTCACAGTGCCCGGTGATGAACAAGTGAAACTCGAAGAGGTTGTGCACTCGGCGTATTGAATGACGTGTTGGCGACTAATGAAACCAACACGGGCCTCCCTCCCCATCTACGATGTAATATGTGCACATCTATGCAACACATCTTCACTCTGTCTCTAAGGGCGTGATCAGTTAGGGGCTAGGTCAATACGAATCGAGGGCCAGAGGCGAAATCCGGCGTGCATAACTCTCGGATCCACGAATCCGGGTGCACTTTACTTAATATAGTGTAGGGAGCTTAAAAGTTAAAATTATGTATTGTATTTTTCTAAAAGTATTATGAAAGCTACTAAAAAGGGGAAAGTATTAATAAAAGGTAACTTTTCTACTATTTTTCTTAATACTATAAGATTCCTTAATTAAGAATTAAATTAAGAATTAGAAATAAGGAGTAGTAATAATATACTAATAGTAATACTCTATAAATAATTATTATAAGATTCTTATAGTAATTTTATTTATAGTAGTAGTAGCTATTATTACTACTATAAGTATTATTACTATACTTAATAAAATTAAAAAAAGAAGCTATTCTAATTAATAAATTACTTATTTTAGTAGAGTAAATTATATAGTAAAGCTAGTAGAGTATTTTCTTAATAACTCTAATATTTAATTTAAAAATCTCTTTTATTTAATAAAAGTAGACTTTTATTAATTTAAAGTATAATTTAATAATAGTAGCTTTATAAAAGTTACTGCAAATTAGTTAATTAAATAGAAACTCCTTATATTTCTATATATAGTTAATTAAGAAGAAACTTAGTATAATACTATTTACTTCTTCTAAATCTTATAGAATACTATTTCTATAATTAGTTAATTACTCCTTATAGCTATAGTTATACTTTATTAAGAAATTATTATTTAACTATAGCTTAAGTATATTTCTCTATTAATTAAGCTTTTAGTAAAGAATAATTACTTTAATAAGTATATTAGAGTAATTAATAGTATACTTATTTATTAAAGATATAAATATTAACTATCTATTATTTTTAATATAAAGTTATTATTAAACTTTATATAAGGTATTATAAGGTATTTAACTACTTTAATACCTACTTCTAGTTTCTAGTATTCTAATAGACTAGAAATTTAATACTAGAAGGAAAAAGAAAGAGGAAGAAAAGTCTCTTACTATAGATTTCTAATCCAATTTACTTTATTAACTATTAAAGGGATATCTTTAACTATAAGTTAATTTATAAGCTAATTTATAAGCTAATATGCAAGTAGGTTGCATAATCCCTAAGATTGTATTATTAATAGGGATTCTAGGGGATTCTAAAGGATTTATTAAGGGTAAAAAGGTCTATATAAAGATTTAGATTATCTCTTGTATTTAAAGGATATTTCTTTCCTTCTATAAGTAACTTCTACCTTAGTAGATAAATATATTTACTATATTCTCTCCTTATAAGCCTAAAGAATAGCTATATTACTACCCCTATATTATTATATTCTTACTTCTATAATAATATCCTTATAAAGGATATATGCACTTATCCTTTATATTATCTATAAAGCTATTCTACTTACATTATTTAAGCTTTTATTCCTCTTAAGTAGTAAAATTAATTCTTTAATTAGAAGTAATATATATTATAAAATATATTTATAGTAGTAAAATTTAATAAATTATTTTTATATGTATTAGTAGGAGCTAAGAGCTCTATATATAATACAGTTCTACTAAAATAAGTAATTAGTAGATTATTTAAAATACTATAGGGGAGGTATTATTTTAGTAATAGTAGTTTTACTAGCTAAAGAAGGATAATTACTCTATATTTAGGTAAAAAGTACTATTTAAAGGAATTTACTAATAGAGAGTTATAGCTAGAGATACTAGTAGAGTTATATAACTTATACTACTTAAGGCTTTATATTATTATTAAAAAGGTATTTAGCTATATAAAAAGAAAGTAGAAAATACTGCAAGTAGTACCTCTAGAGTATTTATTTACTAATTAAATTTATTTTATATATATAATAATAGCTCTATATAATTTTATTAATGTACATGCATAGTGAGCGGATCAACATAGTGAGCGGATCACTTTCCCCTTCTTTCTTACCTTTCCTCCTTACAACAACTTTCCTCTACGCACGACTATGGAATCCTCCTCAAATGAAAGCCGCATTATTCTTGCACTTAAAGCTATCCAAAAAGACCCAAAACTATCCGTACGAAAAGCAGCCTCTATCTACAAGATCCCATTCTCAACCCTTAACTACCGACGCATCGGACGACTACCACGACAAGAAACGCGATCGAAATCAATGAAGATGACTGAGCTAGAAGAAACAGTGATTCTTGAACGAGTTATTGACCTAATCGATCGAGGATTTCCACCGCGACTTGACGACGTACGAGATATGGCTGATTGCCTCCTTGACGAACGCGACGCGACGCGTGTTGGACCCCGATGGGCAGAGAACTTCGTACGACGTCAACCACAACTAAAGACGCGTTTTCGACGTAGAATCGACTATCAGAGGGCATTAGCTGAGGATCCTGCAATTGTGCAGGCCTGGTTTGCCCTCGTACGAAACACAATCGCAAAGTACGGAATCCACGATGACGATATCTACAATTTTGATGAGACAGGCTTCTTGATGGGAATGCTGTCGCACGCAAAGGTTGTTACAACTTCCGACCGTAAGGGAAGGCCTCGTACGAAGCAGCCTGGCAATCGCGAATGGGTTTCTGTCATTCAGGGCGTATGTGCAGATGGCTGGGCGCTGCCTCCGTACGTCATCGTCAAGGGCAAATATCACCTCCTCTCGTGGTATACCAATGGCCAATTCCCACCCCAATGGCGCGTCCACCCTAGCGAAAATGGATGGACTACAAATGAGATTGGCCTAGATTGGCTACAGCATTTTGAAAAGTGCACAAAGTCTCGTACGAAGGGTGCTTTCCGGCTCCTAATCCTTGATGGCCACAACAGCCACAAGTCCACCAAGTTTGACGATTACTGCAAGGAACACAGCATTATTGCTCTTTGCATGCCTCCCCATTCATCGCACGAGCTCCAGCCTCTTGATGTTGGCTGTTTTAGTCCACTAAAGGCGTCGTACGGCAAGGAAATTGAGAAAATGATGCGGATGCAGATTACGCACATTACTAAGGACGATTTCTTTCCTGCCTTTAAGGCAGCCTTTTTTACTTCAATGGGTGAAGAAAACGTACGAGCTGGCTTTAGACAGGCTGGCCTTGTCCCTTTTAACCCAGAAGTAGTTATTTCCCGGCTGGATTTCAAGCCAAAGACGCCAACACCATCCAACTCACGCCCAAGCAGCCAGGGCTCCTGGGACCCAAAGACACCAACTACAGCACATGACGCCGTACGAAGCTCTGCATCACTTAAGAAAAGGATTACTAGTCATCAACATAGCTCACCAACCCATTTGTACGAAGTAGTTGACTTGCAGGCTAAAGGTATTAGCAAGTTAGCACACAAACTAGCTCTTGTTGAAGCTGAGTGCCGTGGGCTTCGTACGGCAAATGAGATACTAAGCAAGCGTCGGAGGGCTAAAAAAACCCAACTACGTCTTGGAGGGTCCCTTAATGCAGCTGAAGCAGAGGCAATCCGGGTAGAGAAGGGTATTGTTGATGCTGGAGGCGAAAATGTGCGTCAGGAGGGAGCTCGTACAGAGGGGGGTGAATTGCGCGGTCGGCGATGTGGCAATTGCGGAAAGACTGGACATAACGTACGAACATGTCAGGTAGTTTGGGAGACCTCTGAAGAAGAGGATGATAAGTAGTTTTAATTGATTTCGTACGATGCTGCTGAATTAACTTACAATAATAGTAGGAAGGTAGAGAAAGGTGATCCGCTCACTATGTTGATCCGCTCACTATGCATGTACGTTAAATTAAGTAAAGAGCTAATTAAAGTAAATAAGTAGGAGGGCAAAATACTATAAGTAGTAGTAGTAAAGGTAAGTAGTAACTTATAGAGGTAATAAGAAATTAAAATTTGTAGTAATTTAGTAGCTTAAGCTTAGAGTAGTTAGGAGACTTTTTTTAATTAATAGGCCTTTTTTAATTAGTAGGAGTAAAAAAGTATAAAAAAGAGTAAAATTTTAATTAGTTAGTAAGTATAAAAAAGGCATTATTTTAAATAGGAAAAAAAGAGTAAAAAAGAATATTATTTTAATTAGTTAGTAAGTATAAAAAAAGATATTATTATTGTAAGTATAAAAAAAGATATTTTTTTTATAAAGTAGGAGTAAAAAAAAAAGTAGTAGGAAAGTAAGTAACTACAGTTATTTTTATACATTAATTAAGTAGTTACTTAAGTAATTAACTAAAGCTATTTTTAACTAATTAATAATACTAATTTTATATAAAAACTCCTCCTTACTCTTAATTAACTTTACTACTAACTAAGTAACTACTGCATAAGGTAACTTTAAGAAAAATATTGCAACCTTTACTGCAATATAGTTATTTAACTTTTCCTTAAATAACTACTAGAAATTAATTATTACCTTTAAAATATCATTAAATTTAGCCTCTTGCAGTCCTACTATTACTATAGGCTTATAAGGTACTATAAGAATAGTAATAGTATTACTTAAGTAACTTAGACTTTACTTAAGAGTATTACTAAAGGAAGTAAGAGCCTCCTACTTTTCTTTTCTACTTTTTATTATTTTTTATAATAGTTTTTTTAGTACCTCCTTTACTAATTTAGATATTATTTTTAATAATAAGTTTAAACTAGTATTTATATTAATCTCTACTACTCTCTTTTTTACTTAAAATTCTATTATTATAGTTTTAACTAACTTATTATCTTTACTAGGGATTCTCTATATATTATTAGCCTTATAGGCTTTAATAATATACTAGCTTATTCCTATTTTATTAGGCTAAAGCTTACTTATCTTCTCTATATATAGAAAGCCCTTATACTTAACTAATTAGAAGTATAAGTACTAGACTTTAAATAATTACTAAGCCTTATTAGTAGTAAATATAAAGCTACTTTTATTATTATATATTATCTCTAATTAGAGGAGGGTTTTTACTTTATAGTATTTATTAAGTAGTACTTTATACTTATTTTATAAAGTATTAAAATTTATAGCTATATTAGCTAACTTTATTTAAAGTAATATTTACTCTATTACTAGTCTTATAATAGTAGTCTAATTATTAATAAGAAGGCTGAAGCTAATTTACTCTAAGTAAAACTTAAGAAAAAAGTATAATAATTAATAATTCTATATAATGCAGGGGGGTAATTAATAGGCTTAAAATATGTATTTTTAATAAGGTAACTATAATAGTAGTAGTAGTAGTAGAGGAGGGCTTATTAATAGTAAGCTTTTAAATAACTATAAGTAGGATTCTCTAGAGCTAATAATAATAATATTATTATTACTAATAGTCTAGTAGGACTCTACTAGTAATAAAGTTATTATAAGTATTAATATTCATTATTTTTAAGTAAGAATCTAATAGTAAAAAATGTAAGTAATAATTCTATTCTTAACTTTCCCCCTTACTTTTGCCTTTAATAATAAAACTATTATTATAAATCTTTACTAATTTAAGTAAGTAGTTAACTATTAATTAAATACAAGAGTTATACTTAATTAGGTAGTATAATAGGCATAAAGTTAGAGTGCATAAGTTACTTATATTAAATTAGTAAGGGTAATTATAATAAGTTAATTGTGCGTATATTAAGTGCAATATGTATATAACTATTCTTATGTACTGCAGCTGCACTCTACTACCTAATTAGGCCTTTAGTAGCCCCTTTTCTAAGTGCCTAAGGCTACTATAAAGCCTACTACCTAGAATAAAGCCTATAGTAGGCCCTTTATTACTACTAAGTAGCTAATATAGTAGTTAATATCTCCTATCTCTAATGCCCTCTATAGTACCCTTTGTGTGCATTATACTCTCTAATTTAATATGCCCCCTTAGGGAAGGGCTTCTTAATAGCCTTTATAGTCTATAGCTATAAAGGGTAAAGGCCCTTTTACTCTATTACTCCTTAAGTGCGCAAGAAGGTATTTCCTGCATTTATTTTAATACTTATAGAGCGTATAGGAAGTTATAGGCTTCCTCTACAGCCTATACATCCTCCTTTATTATTTTAGCTTCTAGTTAAGCCTTATTAGTAGTTAAATCTCTAGTATAATTACTCTTAAGAATAACTTTCTTATTAGTTATATTAAGTTATTATATAAAAGTATTATATTTTATTATATTAAGGGCCTTTATAAGGCTATCTACTATAAGCTCTATAAATAGAGTATATGCAATATTAATACACCTTTTAGTAATTTCTTAATACAATTAGTAATTATATATATTAATATAATAGAGCTTTATATAGAACTTTAAAAGCTTACTTATAACTAACTTAACTATCTATTAGTTATTGCATTATATACATATTATTATAGACCTTTACTCTTTTAAAGTATATATTACATACTTACTAGACTTACTAGAGAGTTAAACCTATAAGTGCAAAATTAATTAACTTGCAAAAAGGGCTTCCTTAGTAGCCTGCATAAGTATAAGGAGCTCTACTTTAATTATTAATATTATAATAGTATTTTACTTATTAGCCTACTATATAATAAGGCCTCTAAAAAGCTTTATAGTAAAGACTTATAAGTTCTTTCTGCAAAGTATATTATTACTAAAGCTTACATTAAATACTACCTTAAGGGTATTATTTGTACTACTTAGAGTAGTACTAAAGTAAAGATAGAAGTATTATATTTTATATAAGTATTAAAGGACTCTATTAGTAGCCTTTTAGTAAACTTTACTTAAGTTTTAATTAAATTTTGTAAGTCTACTAGCTGTAAAAGTAATATCTAACTATATTATTACAGTAGTATATAGAATTATACTAACTTTATATTAATATTAATTAATTTTACTAGGCTGCATATTACCTTTGCGCAGTAGTAACTCCTCCTTTACTATTAGAGTATACTTATATAAATTATTATTTAATATATTAGTGCGCATAGGAAGTAGTTTCTTATACTTCTTAGTGTAACGTACACGCATAGCGAGTCGGCCAACATAGCGAGCCGGCCACTCCTTATCGCTAGAAAAAGCCCCTTTTCTAACTATTTATTAAAAAGTAGATTCTTAACTAATAAAGACCTAGTTTTTAGCATTAGATAACGATAAGAGTTAGATTTTAAGAAATAATAGTATTAAAATTATTATCTCTTTCTAGCCTATATTACTAAGCTTACCTCTTATCTAGGCCTCTAGATAAGAGGATTACTAAGAACCTAGGGTTAGGAAGAGACAATAATTTCTACAATATTATTTCTTAAAATCTAACTCTTATCGTTATCTAATACTAAAAACTAGGTCTTTATTAGTTAAGAATCTACTTTTTAATAAATAGTTAGAAAAGGGGCTTTTTCTAGCGATAAGGAGTGGCCGGCTCGCTATGTTGGCCGACTCGCTATGCGTGTACGTTATACTATTTATAAGAGTTAGAGTCTCTATTATGCGCAATTGTAAAGAATCTTAAGGCTTAAAAACTATTATAAGCTTTTACTACTTTTAAAGTAGTATATACTTTAAAGAGTATATATTTTAACTATTACTGCAAGCTTATAAGCCTTTAGAAATACTAATATGCAATTATTAATATAAAAGAAGAATATAACTTACTCTTTCTACGAGTAGTAATCTTTACTTATAATATATTAAAAGCCTTATACTAATAGCCTACTTTCTAAGTACCTTTACTATAGTAAGGGTAACTAGTATAGACTATAGAGAGCTTTCTATAAGTATAAAACTATACTTTATTTGCAGTATTCTAGAGGTATCTTTATATTTACTTCCTTATTAATTTCTGCATATATAAATATATTTACTATATTATATTATAGTAGCTTAAAGTTAAATTAAGTAGCTAAAGCTATTAGTATTTAGAATAATATACTTATAAGTATTATAGTATATATATCTTATACATCTTTTACCTATTAGTCTCTATATATTATAAGTCTTACTTTTACCTTTATAAAGTAGCTATACTTATTAAGCTTATATATATATACTTAATAGTAATTAAGAATCTAATTACTGCATACAGATACTTTAGAGACCTCTTACTACAATTATAAGAGCTTATAACCTTATAGGTAACTCCTTTTAGTATTTTAAAAAGTACTTTTAAGTAGGTATCCTACTAGCTAAAAGTATAATATAGGAAGAGGGGGTAAGTCTTTCTAGTAAGTACTATACAAAGTAGCTACTTTAATAATAATTCTTATATTATTATTATACTTATAAGTATATTTAGTAGAGTATATAGGAAGCCCCTTACTATCTACCTTTACTTACTTCTAGCCTAAAGGCTATATAATTGCAAACTATTAGAGCTTAATCTTATGCACTTTTAAATTATTTACTATACTATAAAAGTATTTAATTATAAGTTAATTTATACTTACTACTAAGTTTAAGTAGTTAGCCTACTTTAGTAGTATATAAGTACTATTTATTAATTATTATATAGTCTTATATTTTTAGTATATATATTCTACTAGAAATACAGCCTTAAAGGACTTATATAATAGCTTTAGCTACATTTTATATATAGGAATAGTATTACTACTATTTATAAGTAGATAAAATCCCCTTTCTTACCCCCTTATACTTAGTGCAATTATAAGTATAATAAAGAAAGATACTCTTAGTAGTATTACTAGTAGAATTATTAATTAGAATCTTACTTTAGTGTGCAGTACTAGGCTAGAGGGCCTATTAGGGCAGCCTTCTTATAAGCCTTTAGACCTCTAGTCTTTATAGTTATAAACCTCTAAGGGCCCTTTAACTTTACAACTATAAAGAGTAGGGCTACTATAGGCTGCCCCTCTAGTTTACTTAGCGTACTCTATAATTTTATTTACTTCTTTATTAGCTATATGCATAAAGCTTATTTTATATACTCCTTTGCGCATAAGGTAGTTAATAGTCTACTGTATTTTATTAAAATCTAATTCTTATATACTTTTAGTAAGGCTTTTAAAATTACTATTAAAAATAGTACTTTTATTAAAAATAATATTATATATTATAAATATTTTACTATAAAGGGGATTCTATATATAAAAGGAGTTACTACAGCTATAGCTAATAAGGTAATTAATTTAAGTATATAGAGTAAGCCTTTACTTCTACTATTTGTAAAATTAAGTATTTATAGTAAGTATATATACTTTGCAATTATATACTTAAAAGTATAAAAGATTAAGCCTTATATAGAGTACCTTTTTATTAATTTAAAAGTACTTATACTATAGTTAGTATAGAGTCTTCTAACTGTAGGCTACTTATAGTGTGCAATTATAAAAGTAAGTAGCTACAGTATATATTTTAAGCTAGAGTACATTTAGAAGGCTTATATTAATTACTATACTATATACTCTTTACTTTATAATAACTATAATATACTCTATAGTACTATTTTGCACTTAAGTATTTAGAGTACTTACTTTAAAGTGTATACTGTATACTTTAAGACTTATAATAATTTTATAGTAGTAAAGGAGCTTATTATCTATTTTAATAACCTTTATGCAGTAGTTATATTAAGTATTAAGGAGTATAAGGAAGTCTATAATTATTATAAGTAGTATATTTATAGTCCTCTAGTAAAGGTAAAAGTCCTAAGTAAGGCTACTACTGCAGTTAGAAAATAATATGTAGAATTTATACTCTATATAGCCTATTTTAAAATTATAAAAGTTAATAATTAATTAATTACTAAATTGCACTTAAGTAGCTAATTCTTATAGGCTTTAATAGACTATTTAATAAGCTTTACTTTAAGTATAAGTATTATAGTCTACTATAGTAATCTATTAGCCTTTAATACTTTAAAAGTATACTCTATAAGCTGCATTAATAATTCTTTTAAGTACTTTTAAGCTTAAGTACTTAAGGTACTTATACTAAGTAATAAAGTTACTAAGAATAAGTTTTTAGTGCATAGCTATTGTATATATATATCTCTTGTGCATAGGGGGTACTTTATTTAACTAAATAGCTAGTAATAGTATAACTACTATAAGAGTAGCCTCTAAGCTAAAAGGCTAATAGTTAAGTACTTATTAATTATAAATTTTATTAATATGCGCAATAAAGGACTTATCTACTCTTTATAAGTAGTTATTTCCTAAGCTATTATCCTACTAAAGTCCTTATTACTTAAGTTTCTTAAAGAATATAAGATTTGCAGTTAACTAAGAGTAAAGGGTAACTTTAAATAAAATAAGCTTTATAATACTATTACTATATAACGTAGTTCACAAGTGAGTGAGCCACACAAGTGAGTGAGCCACTTTTCTAGAATTTCGTACAACCTACCTTTCCCTTTATTTTTCTCCACCTACAACTATGGTACAACATTCAAATGAAAGCGATTTAGTCCTAGCGCTAAATGCGCTCAGATCCGACCCAAAATTAAGCGTGCGAAAGGCTGCATCTCACTACAAAGTATCTCGTGCAACCCTCCAACGACGATACCATGGCCAACCTGCTAGACGCGATATCCGACCACCCTGCCAGAATTTAACCTCGTACGAAGAGGAGACCATTGTACGATACATCGTTGACCTGGATTCGCGAGCATTTTCGCCACGCCTTAGTGCTGTTCGAGAAATGGCCGATCGACTGCTTCGCGACCGCGGCGCGCGACGCGTCGGAACAAACTGGGCCTCAAACTTCGTACGACGACGACCTGAGCTCCAGACGCGTTTTAATCGAAGAATCGACTATCAGAGAGTCCTCTGCGAAGATCCGGACGCGTATCGCGCGTGGTTTTCCCTCGTACGAAACACAATTGCGAAGTACGGGATAGACGATACCGATATCTATAACTTTGATGAGACTGGGTTTGCGATGGGCAAGATGTCCTCTGAAATGGTTGTTACAGCCTCTGAACGACGTGGCAAGCCAAGAGGAGCACAACAAGGGAATCAGGAATGGGTTACAGTAATCCAGGGCATTGGGTCGTGCGGCTATTCTATCCCGCCGTACATCATCTTTGCAGGCAAGGTCCATCTTGACTCCTGGACGTGCAACAGCCCCCTCCCACCCGACTGGGTAATTACACTTACAGAAAATGGTTGGACGACAAATGAGAAAGGCCTAGAATGGGTACAGCACTTTGATTTCCATACAAGGAGTCGTACGAAGGGTGCTTACCGCCTCCTCATCCTTGATGGCCACGAAAGCCACCATTCTGTCGATTTTGAGCTATACTGCAAGGAGCAGAACATTATTACGCTCTGTATGCCCCCTCATTCATCGCACAAGCTCCAGCCGCTTGATGTTGGGTGCTTTAGTCCCTTAAAACGGGCGTACGGCCAAGAAATTGAGGTCCTTATGCGGGTGCACATTACGCATATTGCAAAGGAAGACTTCCTCCCAGCCTTTTATAAGGCGTACGACAAGGCAATGACAACATCAAACATTCAAGCAGGCTTTAGAGCAACTGGCCTTGTCCCGTACGATCCGGAACATGTGATTTCACAGCTAGATGTGAAGCTTCGTACGCCATCACCTCCAGGTTCTTCTGCTGGCTTACCAGCAGCTTGGGTCCCAAAGACGCCAAACAACCCAATTGAATTCGATTCACATTCTGATTTTATTACGAATCGCATCGTACGACATCAGAATAGCTCCCCAACGTCAATTATTAGGTATATGCAGCAGCTGAAGAAAGGAATTATGGTGGTAGCCCATAACCAGGTTTTAATGCAGGCACAAATGACTGAGTATCAAGAGGCAAATGAGCGTATGAGCCGCCGTCGCCGTACGAAAAAAAAACAGCTTCAGAAAGGTGGAACACTTACAATCAATCAGGCAAAGGATATAAAGTCTCAGATTGATGTAACGGAGCAGTTACAGGTAGAAACAGGTCAGAGTAGTGGTCGTGCGAGGAGGACAGAAACACGCGCGCGACGATGTGGCATCTGTGGAGAGACTGGACATAATGCTCGCACATGTCAGAAAGTTGAATCCACCTCTGAAGAAGAGGATTCTGAATAGTTTAAATTAATTTAAGGCGTTGTGGTTGATTTCTCTTACACTTTGTCGTACGGGTGCTAGAAAAGTGGCTCACTCACTTGTGTGGCTCACTCACTTGTGAACTACGTTACCCTTAAGTTAATTTCTATAGTTCTATATACTTTAATAAGTAGTTATTGTATACTAGCCTATAGGAAGTCTCTATAGAGTGCAGCTCTTAGTATTTTAAATTATAAAGAATTATTAAAAATATATACTATTAAGCTTAAGTCTAATATAGTTAATTCTATAAAGTAGTATTAACTATAAGTAGTATAAAAGAATACTAGAAATAGCTTCCCTTAGTAGCTACTATAGAGTTAGTTAAGTAAATTAACTACTTATTTAATTTATTTTAAGTACTCTATAAGCTCTAAATTACTTTAAATCTACTTATTAATAAGGGCTTAAGTTATTTAGTTAAGTAGCTTACTATCCCTTTGCAAATAAGAGAGTATATAGAAATACTTATCTATTTAGTACTATAGGCTTAAGTATAATTAGCAACTATTAGTGCACTTTATAAAGAATATTTTAGTAGTACTTATACTAGACTTTTTGCACTTAGTATATATACTTACTTTATATAAAATTATAAGTAATAATAATAAGATTAAAGTTTCTATTAGTATACTAAAATCCCTTAGTAGTTAGCTTTACTAATAGCCTCTACAGCTATAGCTCTAGCTACTGCAAGCTTAATTATTATTATTACTATATTCTTCTTAGGAGGCATTATTACTAAGGTTAATTAAGCTAAAAGTGCCTTGTGCAGCCCTTTTTATAAGCTCTATATTATCTGCAGTCTAAAGAAAGTATTTAATATTAGCTAAAATGCTCCCTAGTATAAGAGTATCCCTTTTAGCTTTATAAATATAAATTTTATAGTATATATATACCTAACTTAAAATATACAATCTTACAAAAGCTATTATAAAGAGTGTAAACTATAAGCTTAATATTAAGCCTATAGTAGGCTACTTGCAGAAGCTTTATAGAGTACTTTTTCCTACTTTATAATTTATTCTTTAATATTTTATTAGTTATTAAAGTATTTTCTTATAAGTACTATTAATATAGTGTTATATGCAACCTATATATTATTTCTATATTTAAAAGAGTATATACTAATATAGGCTTTAAGGGCTTTTATTTATTAGTTAACCTCCTTATTTAAAGTACAGTAGTAAAGCTTTAAATTAATAAATACTATATAGTAAATTTATTCTTAAAAGTTACAGTATTATTAAAAGTACTTTTCCTATACTCTAAGCTCTTTATTATACTCTACTTATTAAGTATAGTATAGGGCAAAATTAGAGAGTAATAGATTCTCTATTCTATGCGCACGTAGTATATTATTATTAGTAGGTAGTAATAGGGTACCTAGCTCTAAGGCTATTAGAGTAACTATTACTAAATGTATTAACCCTACTGAGTGCATTATAACCTACAAGTAGTTACTTAGAGAAGGCTTTCTAAACTCTTTAAAGTATCTCTTAAGTATCTTATGCATTTAGTACATAGTAATTAATAGATTAATTGCAGTCTACAGCTTATAGGCTTTTACTTTATCTTTAGCTAATTAAATTAAAGGACTTAATTAGTAGTTGCATTAAGGACTATTTTAGTAGTATTATTACTTATTTTAGTATTATTAGTACTTATAAATAGCTTTACTAAGCTTATTACTATTAGTATATAAGTATATAAGACTCTTAATTATTAAATTAGTAAGGGTAACTGTAATAGGTTAATTGTACGTATATTAAGTATAATATATATATAATTATTCTTGTATACTGCAGCTGCACTCTGCTGCCCAACTAGGCCTTCAGCAGCCCCTTTTCTAAGCGCCTAAGGCCACTACAAAGCCCACTGCCCGGGACGAAGCCCGCGGCAGGCCCTTCGTTGCCGCCGAGCGGCCGGCGTGGCGGCCGATATCTCCTATCTCCGACGCCCTCCGTGGCGCCCTTCGTGTGCGTTATACCCTCCAATTCAACAACTTGAACTGAATTTCTAGCCCCTTGGCCCTCAATTCGAATTGGGCACCAATCACGCCCTAACAGTCATTTCTGTTTCCATGCGACGCCGCCCCGGCCAGCGCCTGCGCCCTGCGAACCCGCCGTGTACTCTAAATTGGTAATATTACACACAAAGTATTGCTGATGAGCCCATCTATCCATCATCAGCGACGGAAAATCTCCTGCAGTCTCCGTTCGAAGCACATCCCATCATCGAAACTCGTGCTCATCAACCCCCCCACCATAGGTAGTTTTTCCACATCTCACGGGCCAGCGCTTGTTCAGCAGGGGGGCTCGAAAATCTCGAATAAACCATACTCCGTACCGCAAATGTTACAGTCAACGGGATGTGGCCATGGCGTTCGTTGGGCATCCCATTAATCAATCTCGTACAGCAAATCGACAACGCCAAGGCCCGCAGGACGAACAGCCAAGACGGTTATCTCGGCGAGCCTGACGGTCTCTCATGCCCTGGCAACACCCAAGACCTCTTTTTCGAGAGAGAGAGAGAGAGAGAGAGAGCTGATCACCTTGGCTTTTTCTCTATTTGTTGGGCAGCGATCTTGGCGGAGCAGCCTCCACGACTTGGGCCAAGCAAGAGTGTCGCATCGCACCGCCTGCTCCTCGCGCCGCTCATCCAAGTCTCCCGCTCCCCAGGGCGATTTGCCTCGACGACTTGGCAGGCGGTGGGAGCCCGAGATGACTCTGAGAACCCCGCCGAGCGCGATGCAACCTCCGCCCTAGACTTCCCTTCCTGCTACTCCTTTGTCGAGCGTGGAGCCGCGTTGAGGCTATCGCGATGGAGACCCCTTTGCAGCCGCGATCCACGGCGGGTGTGGAATATCGCCTCCCGGACCCAGAAAGGTTACGTACATCTCCGGCTGCTTCGTTTTCGTTTCGAGGGAAAAAGGTCGCATGGGTGTATGAGCCCCGTGCCCTGTTGAGCTCGTCGCAAAAGTGCCCACCGCCCTTGCGCTGCGACTTTGTATGTGCCCCCCCCGTGATGGCTGATCATATCCTCCCTCGGCAACCACCGACCGACCGGCCTGCGACAAGGAAGAGAACACATCCCACATTCATCTCCACATATTCCAATGCCTAATTAATTTATCTAGCTCATATGGGCGTCATGCGCTTTCACGTCAAGCGGTCTGCCTGCTCTTCATCTCCCACCCGGGACATGTCCCTCCGGCGCTGGCGGCTTTGATTTCTCTGCGTCCGTGTCGGTCGCCGTCGCTGATGCATCGTTGCTGTCGGTGCCCTGCGTCGCGTTCTCCGAGGCCGGAATTGCTGCCGCCGCCGCCACCCCCGTGTCCTGTGCCTGCTGCCGCGCCTCGGCCTCGAGCTGCTCACGCTCCTCCATGGTCAGGTCGCTCTTGGCGGACCCGATCCGGACAAAGGCGTAGAGAAGCAGCGCGACGCCCGCGACGCCGGTGGCCAGCCAAAAGGCCGCCTGGTAGCTCTTCCTCAGTCCGAGATGGGCCGTCTCGCCGACAACGACGTCGCCAATGCCGAGGAAGAAGCTGATGCCCAGGAACAGCAGGCTGTTGATGAGGGCGCCCGCGAGGCCCTGGCGGTGGGCCGGCAGGTTCGTCGTGATGAAGACGTTGCTGACCGTGTAGGTGATGTCGATGCCGATGGTGCCGCACACCATGGCCGGGAACACGTAGGCCCAGTAGTTTGGGCTCTCGGGGATGATGGCGAAGAGCAGCACGCTCAGCACGTTGCCCGTGCCCGAGATGGCGAGCAGGATGCGGCCGGGGAGCAGGTGCAGCGTGAAGCCGCCGACGGTGCCGATGACGACGCCGCCGACGATGAGCGGCACGTACCACACGGCCGTGAGCAGCGGCGACTTGTGCAGCACCGTCTCGATGTAGAAGCTCGAGTAGAAGAGGAAGAGGCCGAAGGTGCCGTAGGCGAAGAAGAGCGCCGCCACGAGCGTCTTCATGGACCGGGGCGCGAAGAGGTCGCCCGGCAGCAGCGGCTGGGCGGCGACGTGGCTCTCGACGTACCAGGCGGCCACGAGCAGGGCGACGCCCAGCACGAGCGTGACGATGATCTGCGGGCTCGCCCACCCGTCGGGCGCGTGCGAGCTGTCGGTGACGGCGTAGACGACGAGCAGCAGGCCGGGGACGATGGTGGCGACGCCCCACCAGTCCATGCGGATCTCTCTGCGGCGCTTGTCGTCGTCGCTTTCCTCGCCGCTACCGCCACCGTCACGACGACGAAAGTCGCGCGGGATGGTCAGGAACGAGACGGCGGCGACGATGCCGAGCACGATGCTGCCGAGCCAAAAGTACCAGCGCCAGCTGAGGAACTGGCCCGACACGCCGCCGATGAGGATGCCGAAGAAGAAGCCGACGGGCGCGAAGGCGCCGTACAGGGCGAAGACGAGGTTCTTGCGCGGGCCGGGGCGGTAGGTCTTGCCGAGGAGCATGATGCCGGCGGGCAGGTAGGCGGCGGAGCCGAGCCCCTGGAGGGCGCGGCAGACGATGAGCATGAGGTAGTTGTTGCTGAAGCCGGCGACGAGGCACCAGACGAAGAACCAGGCGAGGCCGGCGTTGAAGGTCAGGTAGCCGCCGTACATGTCGCCGAGGCGGCCTAGAGGCAGCAGGAAGGCCCCGGTGACGAGGGAGAAGACGCTGGACGGCCAGGTCTGGGAGGCGGCGGGGATGTCGAGCTCCGACGCCAGGGGCGGGAGGATGATGTGGAAGCCGCTGACGAAGTACTCCTGTTGGAAATGTTCAGTACTCGATCGTGTCAAGATGAGACGGGTGTCTTTTGATTTGAGTCGATGGTGAATTGAGTGAGGGAGTGAGTGGGTGGACGGGCGAGCCTTACCGCCATCAACATGGACCCCAAGAGGGAGAAGCAGAAGCCCAGTTCGGACCACTGCGAGGCGAAGACGGCCGGCCGCTGTCGGCCGAGGAATTCGACATCGAACTCGGCAGGTTGGCTATCGGGGCCGGCGTCCCGCTCGGCATCGTCGTGCCGGGCCATCGGATCCGTGTCTGTGTGGGCACGATGGTCGAGGGGCGGCAAGATATAGGTGGGGAGGGAGGATAGTATAGTGAAGTGTAGCGAAGATAGGTAAGATACTCGATTACAGCTGCTGCTCTTCCTCGGACGAGATGATCTTTGTCGCGGTTTTAGGTTATCGAAACATAAACCTCACAACATGGGGAGACAAGAATGACAGATATCGGCTCGAGGCGACGCGGCGTAACGGGTCCCTCGCATCTAAGTACTAGCCCAGGAAACGGACCATCGACGAGTCACACACAAGAACAAGGCAAAAGAAGAACCAAAGTTCACAAAGAAACCCCCCGACCGGTTGACGGCAGAAGAGAATTTCTAATCGGGGGGAGGGGTGTGGAGACTGGTCGTCAGGATTTGCGGTACAGGTACGGCTAGAACCCATCAAGCCTCGAGCTTCTCTCGGCTCAACGCGCGTTTGACTCGACAAGGCACGAACGAAGCAACAGGGACCACCAGACACGGGCCGGGATGGGGCACCGATCCCCCGGAGAGCCTCACATGCCTCACAAGGCGGGTGGCGGGTTAGTGTGCGGTGGGTGAAAGAAAGAGAGAGAAAGACAGTGGAAGAAGCACCGGTTGCGTCTTGGCTTCCTTTCTGGGCAAGTTTTCCACCCAAAAAAGAACATTGGTCATCTTTTTCTATTACCAAAGTCCAAATGTCCGGCAACAACATTGGCTGGAGACGGGCATGTTAGTTAGTCGAGTCCTGCTGGATCGACACCGGTGGCAGCTCCAGACGGAATATGAATCGAGGTCTGTTTTGCTAAGCAGCAAGTGAAGTGGGCTTGTTGGCGCATGGGATTGACGACCACCTGCGCCGGGATGACGCCGCCCGCCCCCTTCCCGATGATGACATGACACAGGTCAAGATGATTCGGCTTGGGGGAAATCGGGGATCCTGTGAAGTGAGTGTCTGTAACGAATCTCGGCCAAAAAGGGAATTGTTTCCCCCCTCCCAGAGCAGAGAAAAGAAAAAAAGAAAACAGAAACCGCTGACACATCAATTGCTCTCGTTGGCCCTTTGCGGTTGGCTAGACCCAGACCAGGTCGGGTCTGGGGTGGGGCTCTTCAGTGCTCACGTGCCAAGCCCGGCTTAGCGGCCATTGCATTCCAGAAGCCGACCGCCCTCAAAGGCGCTAATGGTGGGGTCTGTATGCACGCTGTGTGTCTTGGCTTCCATTTATGGAATAGTGCCGTGTCTAATCGGGGCTTATCAAGGCTTATCGCTTATCGCACGGCAACACTGACCCGGCGGCATCGGCCACCTGAGTTGAGTTGAGTTGGTGGAAACCGAGCGAACGAACCAACCGATCCGACAACATCCACAACATCACCGAATCACCGAACCCCACGCCTCCATCTCCTTCTGTCTGACCGACTTCTGACGTTCGGACTGCTTAACTGACTGACTGATGGACTGGTTGCTCACCCGCCGTCACTCCATCTGCCTGACCAACACTCCAAAATCCTCGGCCAACCCCGCGTTCGCACACACGCACACACACACACATCACATACATCACGCACATCACACACCCCGCCGATGACCACTCTTAGCACGTCTTGCCATGCTCTTATGCACAATCTGACATTTGGTTTCTCAATCGAGACATTATCTGCTGCGCCCATCGAACCAGTACCCGCTCACAGCCATCTCTGACCCGTGCAACACCTCACTCACACTTCTCTCGAGACGAAACACGGCCAGCAACTCTGGACTATTGACCCTACCAAGCTTTGATCTGACCTTGTCCGTTTTTACGTTATCGTTACCACCGCATCCATCCGCATACCGTTTTTGGCAACCTGCATCTCCTGCGATAGAAACCTTGCTCTGTGTGTCGAGAGCTGTCTATCGTGTCCATCAGCCTTGTCTGATACCTGACCTCATCTCAACCCCTCCGGCCCACGGACGCGCCCCCCTACGCTCACCCCCTCCGCCTCCAGCCTGCCCGCTCGCCCGCGCGCACCTTGATAGCATCTCGATAGCTGCGCCCGCAAAGTAGCGAGCTGCTGCTGCCATGGCCCGCATCGACCTGCTCAACGCCCCGACGAAGCCATGTCACAACTGCCGCCGCCGCCGCCTCCGCTGTGACCGCTCCTATCCCCACTGCCACAAGTGTACAGCTGGCGGACAGGAGTGCCTGGGCTACGGGAAGCTGTTTCGCTGGACAGAGGGCGTCGCGAGCCGCGGCAAGCTGGCGGGGAAGACCACCATCACCTTCTCGGCCGACACGACGACGACGACATCGACGTTGTTGACGCCCTCGCGGGCTTCCACGCTCGAGCCTTCCGACGCCTCCGCTTCTTCGTCCGCCGCCTCCACTTCGGACCGTCGCCTCCACCACAACAACAACAACAACCACCAAGACCCTCCGGCGGCATCTGCCGAAGATGCCTCCACAGCTCTTGTCGTCTCTGCCGTCCGGCCCGCCGGCACCGAGACCCAGTTCACCCAGACGGCCCCCTGGACTCTCGTCGACCCTCTCTTCCAGGGGGTGGAGCATCACTACCGGCACTACCTCTCCTACTGTAAACACGACCCTCTCCCTCATCTCTTCTCCCGATCCCAATCTCTCGGGAAAAAGACACTAGAACGGCTAACTCGGTTCCTCCCTTTTTTCTCCGTAGTCACCACGCGCGTCTGCAGGGATCTCGTCTCCTGGGACCTCCCCGATCGGAACCCCTTCCGGTCCCTGATCCCGCTCACCAAGGCTCATCCCCTGCTGCAGCACATCATCGTTGCCGCCTCCGCTGCCCACATGTCTAATCTCTCCCGCGCCCTGTCGTCCGACCCAGAATCGGATCTAAACGCGCGGCAAGCTTTAACCGATGCCCTGGTCGCCAAGCACAAGGCTCTGCGCCTGCTGTCTGCCGCCCTGCAGGACCTCGGCGGCATCGGCGGCGACGTCGTCCTGGCGTCCGTGCTCTTCTTCGTCAACGTCGAGCTGATCGAGAGCGGGAAAGACGGCTGGAAGCCCCATCTTGAGGGTGCCGGCCGAATCATGTCCCACTTGTCCCCCGTTGGCACCGCGGATGTCGCCCTGCGTGATTATGTCATGTCGGATTGCTTCATGTGAGTCCATGTCATATATATGTGTGTGTGTCTGTTGTTGGGTAATGCATTATCTAAAGCTGACCACTCATCCGCAAGCTATTACATCTTGGCCTCCGCCTTCAACGCCTCAACCCCGGCCGCCAAGTCCTACTACCAGTCCGCCCAGATTTCCTCCATCCTGGGCAAGGCTACTACAAACAGCTACCTCTGCTGTCCGCCCGACATCTTGCAGATCCTCCTGGCGGCATCCCAGCTGTCGAACCGCACTACGGACGACCTTGAATCTGCCGCAGACGTGGCCCAGGCCGCCGCGCAGATACTGCAGCAGGCCCTGTCCTTTGACGTCCACGACTGGGCCTACGAGCCGCGTACCATCTCTTACTTCAAGCACATCCCTGTAGAGAGCCGGATCCACGCCGGCTCGGCCCACCGCCTCGCCGCGTGTCTATACATACTCCACGCCCTCCCGTCGGCATCGATCCTCGTGCCCGTCGACCGCGAGGAGCTGGACAGCCAGATATTCTACCACCTCTCCTGCATCCACGACGAGGACCCCAACTTCAAGGCGACCTGCTGGCCGACATTCGTTGCCGGCGCGGGCACATCCGATCCCGAGAGGCGGAAATGGATCCTCAACCGCCTCAAGATGCTCATGATTGCGACTCCCTGGGGCTTCATCATGACCGCCATGGACACGCTGCACACCATCTGGAACATCGAGGAGTCTGTGGACCCGGATACCCAGGTTGAACGGACCTGGGTCCAGAAGCTCAAGGCCTCGAACCTGAACTTCATCATCGTGTGAGGTTGAGGGGGTCGCGATTTCTACAGGCTCGGTCCAGATGCGATGCCGAACTGGCCTCCGGCACTGACGCACGTCGCGGTCAGTCTGCACGGCACCACGGTCGGGGAGCCGACTGTCTCGGTGGTCTTGAGTCCGGTGTTGTAGCAGGCCGAAAAGCCCCATGCGTAGAGCTCCTTCGCGATGACGAAACAGTTGTCGATTCCGGCCGCAACGAAAACGGCTTGGCTGTCTGGACTGTGGTCTGATTTGTGGTCAACATTGACGATGGACAACTTCGAGTACAGTATGAGAGACACTTACCTGGTATGGATACCTCGGTCGGCACATTCAGGACTCTGGGACGTCCTCTGTAGTCGAAGATGATGTGGTCTCTGGGCACTCGGTCCAGGTCGATACCCATCTGGCCATCGTCGCACCGACCCCACACCAATATCTTTCCACTCTTTGTGCAAGCAATGGAGTGGTGGAGACCACCGGCGATGTGGCGGATGTCGTATTCGGCGAGGCTCTTGACCATGGTTGGCGATATGACGGTCGTGAAGCCGGTGTCCTCCCGGGTCGGGATACCGCACTGGCCAAAGTTGTTCAGGCCGAAAGCCCAGACCTTGCCGGCGGTGTCGATGGCGAAGCTGTGGTGCGAGCCCGCAAAGATCTTGGCCGTCTTGTTTTTGGGGAGGCCTATGCGCTGCGGGAGCAGGGTGTCGAAACGGCGGCGCTCCAAGATGCGCCTCCCCAGCTCGTTCTGCTCGCCCGAGCCCCAGGCCAAGACGTTGCCGTCGTTGGTGAGTGCGAGGGCGTGGTTCGCACCACCGGCCAGCTGCGCGATGTTCTCGAGACCAGGGACGCGCACAGGCAGTCGCTCCGTGGTCTTGGGGGGCTTCTCGTGGAGGAAGCCGAAATTGCCATCTCCGCCCTGATGACGACAGTTAGCCGGCGACGCATAGGAGTAGGAACAGGGATAAGAGGGGGAAAAGGGGGCGGTTTGACTTACAGCAAAGCTCCCCCAGCCGTATACCGTTCCTTCGGCGGTCAGGGCGAAACAGGCGCTGTTGGTCGCCGCGACCTGAACGATGTCAACATCTTCCTGGAAGTCCACCTGGCCCGGCGTGCTCTCGAATGGGCCCAGGAGATCCTCGGGACCCTCTTCGGGGGTGTCGGGCGACTTTTTCCGGCCCAGCGCCCCGTCGTCGTTGACGCCCCACGTCAGGACTCTGCCGTCGCGGGTCAGGGCGACGCAGTGCATGCCCCCCGCGGCGACCTGGACGACGCCGACGGTCTCGGGGGAGAGGTGCTTGTGGGCGAGCCGGGGCCTAGGGGCCTCGGTAATGCGGGGGCCAAGGCCGAGTTCGCAGTTCTCGCCGCTGCCCCATACAGCGACGTCGAGGACTTGGGTCGGTCTCATGGGTCGATTCGGGATTCCATCGCCGTTCTGGTTGTTTGCTGCGTTGGGTCTGGATTTCGATGGTGGCGGTTGCGCCAGTCTCTATATGGGACGGTGTAAGTTGCTCGTCGGTGTTAGGAGGGTGGGATGTGTTTATGGATGACTTACCTTTGGGCGAGAAGTCAGTGTCGTCGCCATCGTAAAGACTCGACCCTTAGTTACTTCTCGTTATATCGTACGAGTGTGGGTTTCAAGGACAACGAAAAGAGACAAACAACTATTTCCCCCTCGCTGTGACCTGTTTGTCGTCGCTATTTGAATGGGCACCCGGTGCTAGGCAGAACCACAGGCAGTTGTTGCGGCTTATCTCAGCACGCTTAGTCAACACGCCGGGCCCTGTAAGCTGATGCAGCTGGTGCCTGGACCAATTGGCCAATCGTTTGAGACAGACTCGGTACGCCCAAGGGTTCCTCAGCAGGCAGACGAGGAATCCTTCACTTAGAAGTGTTGGTTTCGGTGGATCGGCATTAGGATCAGATCTCGGGATAAATCTGGATCCGGCAAGCCACAAGCCACGCAGCTGCCCTATTCTGATGCTGTCCCACCGCCAGGCTCCAAGCAATAACAAGAACAACAACAACCTATCTCCACGATTATCAAGAGCTATTGATCGATCGATCAGTCCACCTGTGAATATTGCCAACAGTACGAAAGACACTCTTGTACAGACAAACAGGGACTAACAGGTTTCCTGTGTCCTTCTAGACTCGTAACAATAGCCCAAAGAAACAAAAGGCCATCTCTCGAAGAGCTCCACTTCCTACATATCTACCTGACTGTCGACTTGTCCATTCTCGACCTCGAGAACGCGCGGCGTTTCATGACTATTGAGGAGCGAGAAAAAGAAGAGGAGCAACTTTAGACAGTACAGTTAGAAGTATGCGACCCGGACGAACCCGAGACTGCGAGTCCGGAGATGCTTGATCGTAAAAGCATTGTCTGGGAGAAGACAGAAGTGCCGTCTGAAGTTGGGCAGGCTGACTTGATTGAAATCAAGGGTGCAGGGTTTTTACGTAGGGTAGTGATTTGGAGGTCTTTGGGAAATGCCATCTTGATTCTGTGGGCAATTCAGTGTATTGTTGGATGAGGATTCCTTAAGCTGTTGTCATGATGGGTATAGATGGGTATGGTGTCTGCGACAGTCCTGCAAGTCCGGCTCAGTCCTGAAACTTAGTCTAAGATGTAGATGCTCTTAAGACAGGTATAAATACCCTGCATTCGTCCTATATCTCCATTCTAGAGGAATAGACGCTTCCAATCCTTATTTCACCTACGTATAGCTCATTACAGCTGTCTAACAGCCGATTGAGCCTGCGTCTTATACCCCCAGTGTTAACCATAGAGGTTATTCCCAGCCCTCAGCAGGACATGGTTCAATTGAAGCTTATAGAGTGTCATAGTATTTATCAAGGTGTTACAGCAGACAGTAACTACTAGTTAAGTTCGTAGATTGAAGGGTGTTCTTTTTTTGCGATGATGACTCAAGCCGTTAGTTGGGGCCCATGAAGGTCAAGCGTCTAGGAGACGACCCCCAACTAGGAAAAGGTTGTTAAGTAGAAGAAGAGGAACAAATTTAGACAGTACAGTTAGAAGGATGCGACCCGAACGAACCTGAGACTGCGAGTCCGGAGCCGTCCAGGTGTAGTACCACGGGGGCTAAGATATGACCCAAACACGATCCAGGAAGGTTTGGGCGCACCACAACGTCGGGGTACCTTAAGACGACACATTCGCTGTGCAGCTTTCTCCGAAACAAAAGCTTTAGATTATACATTGATCCAAACTCCACACTTCATCACAATGTGAACAACTTGAAATATTCAACGAAACACCACATTCATCCGTCCCAATCGACCTAACGCATCGTCATCCTAGGCTACCACATCCATCCTCTAGACATTTACCTTGAAAGAAATGGACTCCTTCAACAAGCTGCCTGCTGAGCTGCGACAAGGGATTCTCATCCAAACCTTTTGCAGACGCACTATTTCGCAGCTTATTCACGCCTCGCCGGTTATGCTTCAACAATACATCGCTTCAAAAGAGTACATTACGAGGGCGTTACTTGCCTCTGAACTCGATGATTCAATGGTTCAAGATGCCATGGCCATCATCCTTTTCCCTCCACAGCCTACGTACGGTGATCTAACAACCCAGGGTCTCCACCACTGCCAATCTTGGGCTGCGCAACAGCTCCAAAATCCGCTCCTCCAACCTTTAACAGAACAAAACCGTCCATTGATTAACAAGCTTGGCAAACTACATGGGCAGCTATTGTTTTTTGTTGAAGACTACCTCACTAAAGCAACTGCTGTCCTACCCTGTCGGGAGTACATTTGTCTTTCGGAATTATCGACAATCTCTAACCAACTGACATTCCAGGGCCGCCCAGTCAGCAATCGATTTGACGCAGCAAACCTTACAGGTTTAGAGAGAAAGCGACTGTTAAGAGCTTTTTTACGATATCAACTCCGGTGTTCAATTTTTCAAGGTCGGGAACACCTTGTTAAAACGTATTTCAACAAGGAATTGCATCAGTACGGGGACCAAAGGTTTCAGCCGTCGGACCAAGAGGCAATTCGTTGTGTTCACACATATCTAAAGTCCCTCTACGGGGCTATCTTCGCCCAGTGTAGCGATGCATGGCTGCCTGAAGTTGACTCAGGTTCTACTTCGTCTCCAATCTCTGGCTTACTCTATCCAGACAGCTTCTGGGTGAACCCTGATGCCTATGCATCCGATATGTGTTGGCGAAGGAAAATTCCAGATGCATCAAGCCTGGCAAGCTTGGGTTTCGACCCTGTCAAAACATTTCTTCGATCCGCTACAGCCGGAAAGCATGGGCGGGATGACCTCAAGAAGTGGTTCGTGGACGACTGTCCTGAGCGCCATAGCAAAGGCGACCCCCACTGGATGATCAGCGACCGCAGGCTGACAGGTCACAATAGCGGGCATGAAGAGGAAGAAGATTGCCAAAAGAGTCCAGGTATGTACCAGAGACTCCACCTCCGTATTGCAGACACCTTCGAATCGCACAGAGAGATATACCGACAGCGAGCGTGGGTATTTTTCGACGATTCCCGATTTTACCCATCGTCTGGTGTAAAACAGCATTTTCCGACTGCGGATGACCTTGAAAAAGAGCAGTTTGACGTTGCCTTGCGAAACGAAGAATGGGTTTTGAATCTCGCAGATGCTAGAGCTCGGCATCGATCGCAGGAATGGCACGACGGAAAGCGCGAGGCTATTTGGACGTCATCCGATGGCTGATTTGGTACAGTGTCCATCCATGTGACATGGATGAGAGCGGATGTTGGGAGTGTGGAACTTGTGCTTCCTCACTATATCATCAGTGGGCTCTTCAGATGTGTGCTGACTAGCTGGTGTGCTGTACCCGGGCTTTTTGGGCATAGGCAACGCAGAGAGTTATGACGTGTTGAAGAGATAGATGTTTACCCAACCGAGTGTGCGGGCGCCGGATTCGGTTGCATTCACAACGAGGGAACACAGTAGACAGGCACTTCAAGAGATGGCAACAATTACGGTGCAATTTTTGATCTTCTTCCCTGCTGCTTCGGCAACAACCGAAACCAAGCATTACAACTGCAAGGTATTCCCTCCTGCACGGGGGTCTTCTGATTGGACACTTTGGAAGACGGCGAGCAGCTCAACCCCTAGCACGGGCACTATCTGTAGAAATCACAATATAGTTGTCAGGGGGGGGGGGGAGAGCAACACAGCCTCAGCAGCCCATCCATCAACCTTGTCCCGGGTGCCGTCATTGTGGACCACGGCGTGGATACGGCCCTGTTTACCCGTACATAACAAAGATAATAATAAAAACCGGCACATCAACAAGAAAGAGAATACGAGGGCTCGGCGGTCAATTTTGCAAGGCTGGGGGGGAGGGGGACAGCGATGAGCGTCGCTATCCCGGTCTGGATCTCGTATATCATTCGCAAGAATCGACCAGTTCCCACCAACGACGACGAAACCCACCCCGTCCAAGAAGCATGGCAACCAAGTGTGACCTCACCGCCGAATCTGAAAAGCTAGATAAGGTTCACCTCCCCCCTCCCTCCCCTTCCTCGGATGCAGCAGTAGTATCTGTTCAACTTTTGTAAAGAAACCCAAAACCCCCCCTTAATCAGCCTTTGGAAAAGAAACAAGAAAACACTCTGTCTTATAATCCTTGAATAAAGAAAAACACAAAACCCAGAAATGCAGCTCACGACCCTCGCCGCCGGCCTCCTGGCCCTCGCTGCCTCCGCCTCGGCGACCCCCGTCATGGGCACCATCAAGATGTTCTTCGACCGGGACTCCGACTGCACCGGCACGCCGATCCCCATCAACGGCGACGGCTCGTCCGTGGCGATCCCGCCCGACTACGTCGGCCAGTGCCACGGCATCCCCGCCGGCTTCGGCAACAAGACCTACAAGAGGTTCTCCGCCAGCGGCTTGACCCCGATCTTTAGCTGTAAGTTTGGATTTGTTTTTTCAACTTTTTTTTCCGTCGCATTTCTTTTTTCTTTTCTAAACCTTCTTCAATTGCCTCCTGCATCGTGTATGTATCTGTTGTGTGCTAGGACTGGTCCGACTGACGACATGTTTTCCCCATGCAAAGTCGAGCTGTACACGGACTCCGAGTGCCAGAACCTCGCCACCAACGCCTCCAACGTCTGCGTGTCCGACGTCAAGTCTTACATCGGCCGTCGCCGGGACGGCAACTGAGCGGGCGCAGGGAACCAGCACCCCCCCCGCCCGTAACGCGGCTGTGCTGCTCGCGATACGAACGCCGCCTCGATGCCTGCCGGTACGGAACGGGAGGCCGCACCACTACCCCTTAATCTGTAGACAGTAAGAGGGATCACTGGCCGTAACGACGCAGAGGGGGTTGCATCATTATGGCAGCTCTCACCGCTACATCAACTAGCCGAGCCAAGCTTACTGGAAAGCCGCCTTCTCTCGGCTGGGCTCTAACCGCGGATCCTAGAACCACAACTTGATGGGCCAGTGATCATGCGCCAGAGTCGACTAATGATTCCTGTACATCTTGGGGGTTTTAAGGAGCTAGCCTAATACACACGATGTCCAAGCCAATGGAATTCAAGTCGTGTAGCACGTTAGCCAGCCTTTTGAATGCTGGAGAAGTGTATATAGTGTACATTAACGTACTTACTCATTGCATCTATTTGTGGACGCGAGGTCATTGCAGAATAATTTCCGTCCCCAGGTCTTCTCGGCTTCAGGAATCGCGTACGTCCTCATCCAATCCGATCGCAGCACCTCCTCTGCGCTCAGGCGATCACCAGGTTTGAAAACGAGCATGCCCCGTATCATCTTGAACAGAGCATCTCTTTCTGAATCGTCCATCGCCTCCAGCCCCCTTCTCCTTCTTGGCTCCTGGATCGCATCTTGAAATCGTTCATCAAAAGTCCATACCTCACGCCCCTTTCTTGGCTTCCCATTTTCACTAAATCGCTTTGGCTTCCCCTCCCAAGTTTCCCACCACTCATCTGGCATTGATCCAAGGGCATCGACATGATTTGCAGTGGCATCATCTGTTCCAAATAGCCAATTATCAAGGAATGGCCTCACTCCAAGTATTCCCCAAATTACACACCCGAGACTCCAGATATCAGATGCATACGACAGCGGCGTTGTCGGCTCGAACCTTGCTTCAGGTGGACGGATCTGAAGTGGCGTGTAAGACTCGAACCTTGATTCCTGTGCAGGGCAGAACGCTGTCCCAAAATCGGCGAGGACGAGCTTGGCTTCAGGGAGGGTGACTTCATCGCCAGGCTTGCCGAGCCAGATCGGCGGATAGACGTGGGGCGGAACACCTGGTGAGAGCGGCCGTCCATCAAATCTGATAACAGGTTCAGGCTCTGGCGGATCGGATTCTCCGTATAGTTTCTTGAAGGAAAGATGATCGAGACTCGGCAACTGGAGAAGGATGTTTCCCATATGAATGTCTACCAACCATTAGAGATAGCCAGGAATGACAAGCAGGACCAAGTGCATGTACCCACCCCCGTGAACATAACCCAGACGATGGACGTACGCAACTGCCACAGCAAGCTGGGCGGCAAGTGATCTAGCGACGTGAAGCTGGAACGGGCCAGAGCCTGGTTCCGAGACTTCAGCAAGGTTGCATCTTGCCGGCGTAGTGACAGAGCATGGATGTGTTCCATTTGGTCCGTCGAGGGTAAAGCGATCCAGTATCAAGGGGATCAAACTCCCGCCAAGCTGTACGTTCTCGACGGCACGTGCAGAAAATTGGCTCAGAATGTCGACTTCCTTGGAGCTGTGGTCCGCCACGCCAACTTTGATCGCCACATACTTGGCCAGTTGCTCGTCCCGCGCTAGTCAAAGGGTCGAATAACTGCCGAAACCGAGTTTGTGTACAACAATATATCGTTATCGAAGCCTCGCCCCAATCTCAATGGGATGATAACCCCCTGGGCGATAGAACTCGAGTCTTTCGACGTCGTCAATGTGCTCATATGGTGAGGTTGGCATTGTTGACGTGGTCGACATTGGGCGTCTGGTTTTGTAGCATGATCGAGGGGCTGAAGCCATCCATCGCCTACAGATGCTAAAAATGCTTGAGTGACGCATTCCCGCGCCCAGGAGGAAGGTCGGTCGATGTTTGGCTGCTGATGAGCGCTTGTGTTGTGTGTTGTTGGTCAGTCCAGCATGGGATCCACTGGAGATGGTCGCCGCTGTTGGTTGACCAGCGGGGTCCAGTGGGCCTCCACCGGCCAACCATCAGCCACACCTTTACTGTCTACTTTCAGAGGACCTGCTTGCTAAACTGGGACCATTCGATTGCATACTGTAGTGATGTTGGCGTGAGGTCTACATGTCATCTACACAACATACAGTAGAAAAGGCAATAAGGTAGAAAGATTCTCCTTATACACGTAAATTACTGTAAGGATTACAGCAGTGCCGGTCACTAAGTCAAGACCCCCCCATCTTGCGCACCCCCACATCTTGCGCACCATTTCCCCCTCTACATATCACCTTTCCGAATACCCTTACAATTGAATTAATTACAACAACTAATAAAATAAATTATTTTAAAAATACTACTATTTTCGCTATAGCTAAATTCACTAAAATAGACCTTCAAAAGGCACTAAATAAGGTTACTAAAGGTACTACTATATAGAAGGCATCTTGCATATAGTGCATACTAGATGTTACGACCCAACAAGCTACAGGTGACGCAGCCCCACCAGGCCAGGCAGGGCGCGGGCGGCACAGCATTTGTATGGACAAGAAACAAGGTCACACAGATGACTCCTCGGAACGGAAGAACTAGGGAAGGTCACGTGCAGATAAGAAGGACCGACGGACGATAAGCGGTCCACGCTAGGGACCGACATCCAGATCGTCGGTCCCAGGACGAGGACCGACTTTGAGATGTCGGTCCCAAGAACAACATTCAAGGATATAAGGACACTCATTCCGCATAGATAGATTACCTTCCATAGCTCTTCAGCAATCAACTTTGTGATTATCCCCTCGGATACTCTCGGCACCCTTCACTAGTGACACACGTTACAAGCCCCTTGTTGAGTATACGACTGATCACCGTATCCTCTGAAGACCTGATCCTTTCAGCACGACTTACAGCACTGTTCCCCAGCTTCGTTGCCTCAGCTTCTGCTAATAGACACTACCACGGAAAGCCGACCGTAACACTTTGATTGCTCCTGTTCAGTAAGTTGACCCTACGAAGCTAACGAACAGTACGACACGATGGCTTCTAAAGCAACCCCCGCGACTCCCGCTCCTGCCTCCAAGGGAAAAGCTCCCATGCCCCCCAAGACCCTGGACGAGGAAATGAAGGACGCCGAGTCCTCTGATAGCGATGACGACGCTACAGAGCTAGCCAAGCAGCTCAAGAAAACCCATCGAGACATGGCTCGTATGCAGGACGCATTCAACAGCAACGCAGCCGAAGTTACTAGACTCCAGCAAATGATCCAGCAGAATCCCGAGCGTGCCCAGCTCATGGCACTCCAACAGGAAGTTAATACTCTCCGTGCGGCAGCCAACATCATCACCACCCCGCACCACGACGGACGAGAGAAACTCCGACTTAACTCCCCCCAAGCTTTCGACGGAACCCCAGGACAACTCAAGGGATTCCTCACTCAAGTTCGAGCTTACCAACGATTCCACGGAATGAGTTTCAAAGATGAGGCTGAGAAGGTCATCCACGCGGCCTCCTTCTTGAAAGGACGAGCCCTCGCTTGGTTCGAACCTCACCTCACCGACTTCATGACCAACGAGTGGGACGGACTCAAATCCGAAACCCAACTCATCTTCCAAGGATACCACGGATTCGAAAAGGCACTCCTGTCCCTCTTTCAGGAACCTGACGAACAACGACAATACGAACGCGACCTTGCCAACCTCAAACAGAAAGGCGCAGCCACTCATTACGCTGCAGAGTTCAGACGCATCTGTGCCAGACTCGACTACACCGACGCTACCAAGATCTTCTTGTTCTATGAAGGACTCAAAGAAGATGTCAAAGATGAACTCTCCAAGCAAGACCGACCAGACGACTTCCTACAGTACGCGGAACTCGCTGTCAAGATTGACAACAGACTCTTTGAACGAAGAAAGGAGAAAAGCGAAAAACGAGCACCCGCCAACTCCGGAAGGAAGTACCAATGGCAACCCCAACGACAATCCCAACAGAACTACCCTCAGCGCAACGGACAAACCGAGCGCCCCAGAGGAAACAACTGGCAGAACAACCAGAATCGCAACAGCACTGCCTACGGGCACCACAGCGGCCCCATGGACCTCAGCATAGCCCAGAGAGACAACAAAACACGAGACTTCAAGTGCTACAACTGTGACAAACCAGGACACATGGCCAGAGAATGCCGGCAACCCAAGAAACAGCGATTCCAACCGGTACCCGAGAAGAGCCGACAAATCAACATTGCCAGCAAGGACATTCCCCACGCCTCGCTCTCATGGACCGCATGCTATGACGACAATTGCCTCACCCACCAAGACAGCAAAGAACAATCGGGATGGTATCCCAAGCCCCCTAGAACACTAGCCATGGCCAGGTCAGGATACGAAAAAACAGGGATATGCAAGACCCCTAACGAACACCAACGACAATGTGTCGATGTCCTCCGACAAGTCTGCGGAATCGCCAGCTACCAGAAGATTCCCGACGCAAGGAAAGGACTCATGAAGGACGACCCATCCAAAAAGAAAGAAACCCCTCGAGAACAACCAAGGACTCTCGCAATGATGCGACGAGGCCCCAACCAGAAGCTCACACGCAAAATTAACGAACAACTCGACGAGATGCTCCAGGAAGGACAACTTGAAGAAGTCAAGAGACCTATGCTTCAAGGCCTGATAGCACCAAACGGACAGATCGACATAACTGCACTCGACCAAGCTGCAGCTGCCGATCCCCGGGACCTACGAACATGGACCTCCAAGCAGAGGAAAGCGTATGAACACGCTGCAAGCGACCACCCGCAAGGGCCAGACAGCTTGGATTACGATTCAGAAGAAACACCCAGCTACAGAATCACGCCTAGCCAGTACTACGAAACCTACATCGCATCTAGCTCTGACGAAGAGAGCCCGGAACCCCCGAAGCGACCAGAATACCAGATCATCCACCCAGCGGACGACAATCAATCAGTCAAGTTCCACGGAACTGCATACAAAAAGAACCACCCACCTACGCCACTTGTGCCAGGAGACCACCCCCTACTCGATCCCAGCAACCGGAACCATCAAGACTTGTTCTGGGCCGAATGCCTGGACGACAACTGCAAAGACCACAAGAAAGGCAAGAAGAAGTTCTACTTCTACCCACGACGCTACACAGAAGAACCCATTCAGGATGTCTATCTACACAGACAACTCCCCTTCTGGACAATGCGACTCTATGAGGAAGGAAACATTGCGACCTTCGCTCCCGACCCCGAGTACCCTATGTCGTGCTACAACAACGACCAAGGATGGCAACAATGCAAACATGACGAATGCCTCATTCATTCCAAGGCAAAGGCAAGAGCCTGGAGGAAGGCACAGGAAAAGAAACAGCCAAAAAACTGAAGACGCCTACGAAAAAAGGGCAACGTACGGCGACAACCTATAAGACCCTATGTGCAACCTACGACGCAGCACATTTTGAACTGGACATCGAGATCCAAGGACGACGAACGCGCGCAGTCATCGACAGCGGCGCCCAAGGAGACTTCATATCGCCCAGACTGGTGAATGAACGAAAGATACCATGGCAGAAGAAAGAACGCCCGTACGCGTTACGGACGGTCGAAGGAGAACAAGTCGAGTACGGCGGCGGACTCATTGTTTTGGAGACAGTGCACCTCCCTTTGCAAGTTCATGGCCAGAAAGAAGAACTCCAATTCGACATCACAGAGATAGGAGACGCCGATGTCATCCTAGGAATCACATGGTTACGAAAGCACAACCCACGAATAGATTGGAGAACCGGCCAACTCCAATGGTCAGATTCAGTCACTGAGCAGCACTGCAAGAGCCAGGCCTCAAACGAATCTTCCAGAGCACCTCTTGACGACACAATACAACGAACACGGTACATCGCCTATCTCCGGGAGATACGGCCTTCCAAGACGGTAGCCCCGGCAGCATCCGATCAGGGATCAGATCCACTCCTAGCTATTCCAGAGGAGTACCGGAAGTACGACAAGCTGTTTGCCCCAGAATTGGAAACAGGCTTACCAGAACATGGACCTTACGATCACGAGATCCCTCTCATCGAAGGCTCCCACCCGAAGTTCCATCCGATATATGGACTCAACGAAACAGAACGCGAGGCACTCGACAAGTACCTCGACGAAAACCTCAAGAAAGGGTACATTAGACCCTCAGAATCGTCAGCAGGATACCCTATCCTGTTTGTGCCAAAGAAGAATGGCAAGCTACGACTATGCGTTGACTACCGACAGCTCAACAGCATCACGAAGAAAAATTGCTACCCGCTACCACTCATCTCAGAACTCCGAGATTTACTACACGGAGCAAACTGGTTCACGGCCCTCGACCTCAAAGGAGCCTACAATTTGATTAGAATGAAGGAAGGCGAAGAGTGGAAAACAGCGTTCCGAACACGCAAAGGACTCTTCGAGTACCTCGTCATGCCTTTCGGACTCACCAACGCACCCGCCACCTTTCAGACAATGATCAACCACGTCCTCAGCGAATTTATCGACATATTTGTTGTCGTCTACCTCGACGACATCCTCATCTTCTCACCTACCCTTGAGCTACACAAGGAACACGTACACAAAGTCCTTCAGAAGCTCCAAGACGCCAAGTTATTGGTAGAAGCGGAAAAATGCGAATTCCACAGCAAGAAAGTCGACTTTCTAGGATACACCATCACGCCAGGACAAATCGAGATGGAAGCGAAGAAAGTACAGGCAGTCAGGGACTGGCCTACCCCCCAAAACGTCAAAGACGTCCAGTCGTTTCTAGGATTCGTCAATTTTTATCGACGATTCCTCAAAGGTTACGCAGGAAATGTCAAGTGCATCCAAGACCTCACACGAAAAGACACCCCGTTTGAATGGACCAAAGAACGCAACGACGCATTCGAGCAAGTCAAACAACAGGTCAGCTCAGAACCTGTCACTCGAATCCCCGACCCAGACAAACCTTTTGAAGTCGAGACCGACGCCTCGGACTTCGCTATGGGCGGACAACTCGGACAACGCGACGAAGAAGGAAGACTACACCCTTGTGCCTTCTTCTCCAAAGCATTTCATGGACCAGAGTTGAACTACCAGATCCACGACAAAGAACTCATGGCAATCATCGAAGCATTCCATGAATGGAGACCACAACTATCTGGTACGAAACACGAAGTTCTCGTGTACACAGATCACAAAAACCTCGCACATTTCACAACATCCAAGAACCTGAACAAACGACAAGTCAGATGGTCAGAATTCCTTTCGGAATACAACTTCCGGATCATCTACAGGAAAGGAACCGACAACGGTAGAGCCGACGCTCTCAGCAGAAGGACGGATCACGAAGTTCCCGTCCCAGAGGAAACACAAGTCATCCTCAAAACAGACAAAAATGGAGACCTCATTCCAGCACAGAAGCTTCTTATGATCGCCAGACGAGTTATGGCTGGCACGACCAACAAAATGACGCATGACATGATCAGAGAGATTCATGGTGCCCGGATACATGGTCACCAAGGAGTTACCAAGACCTGGAAACGAATTCGACAACACCACGACCAACGAGTAACAAGACAAGACGTTGCAGACGCCATCCGGGATTGCGAACCCTGCAAGAAAAGCAAGAACAGTCCACACAAACCCTATGGACAAATTCAGCCACTACCAGTACCACCAGCAGCATGGCATTCGATCTCTTTAGACTTCATTGTCAAACTACCAAAGTCAAGGGAACCACTCACGAAGGTCTATTACGACAGCGTTCTGGTCATAGTGGACCGACTCACCAAATACGCCTACTTCATCCCATACCTGGAAGCAAGTACAGCAGAAGACCTTGCGTACACGTTCTTGAAATACATCATCAGCAACCACGGACTACCTAAAGAAATTGTGTCAGACAGAGACAAGCTGTTTACTTCGAAGTTTTGGAAATCTCTGATTTCGCAACTTGGTGCAGACCACAAACTGTCTACCTCTTTCCACCCGCAGACCGATGGTCAGACCGAACGAATCAACCAGATACTCGAACAGTATCTACGATGCTATGTCAACTACGACCAAGACAACTGGGTACCACTGTTACCTACAGCTCAGTTCGCCTACAACAGCGCAGTTGGAGAAAGCACTCTCCACTCCCCATTCTACCTAAACTACGGATTCGAACCCACCGCACACGGAGAACCACGCGAAGGACCACGGGCCCTGAAGGCCGTGGCCGATATCAACAAGATGCGTGAAATCCAGACAAACGTCTCCCAAGATTTAGAACTCGTCAGAGAACGAATGAAAAAATACGCCAACACTTCAAGGATTGGAGGACCATCCTTCGAAGAGGGAGATAGCGCCTACCTCATACGACGAAACATCAAAACCAAACGGCCTAGCGACAAGTTGGACTACAAAAAACTCGGACCTTTTGAAATCCTCAAAAAAGTCTCGCCAGTCAACTACAAGCTAAAACTACCCGACACGATGAAAATCCACCCAGTCTTTCACATCGCACTCCTTGAACCAGCGCCACGCGGATCACACACCGAAGACTGCATCATCGTAGAACCCAACGAACCAGAATACGAAGTCGAACGAATCATCGACCACAGGAACGAAGATGGTCATGACGAATATCTCATTAAATGGAAAGGCTACGGACACGAAGACAACTCATGGGAACCAGTCAAGAACCTCCAGCACGCCCCGCGACTGCTTCAGGAATATCACGACCTCCGGACTCCTCCTCCACCACCAACGGCCCCAAGCCCGAGAAATCATCACCAAGCCCGAACGAGGACCAATCCACGTCATTAGAAACCCCCATGAATTGCAGCTCCTCCACCACTCCACGCTCGTGAGCACCCAGTGCTGACTCCAGGGCATCCGACTCATCAATCTCCTTCATACCCCTGCGGAAAGTCTCGGCTTGACGATCACGAACCAGTTTCCGAGTTTTCCGAATCCTCGCCAGACGACCCGCCGCCGTTGCCATCAAGGATTGCAAACGAGCAAGCTCCTCATGAAGCTTCAAGAGCTCTTCACCAGCTTTTTCCTCCTTTTCATCCCACTCTCGTTGCTGAGCATTCAACCGTTGGACTACAACCAGTTAGCAAACAAAAATCTACACGAGTAAGGCTACTCACGAGTGGACGCCACCAAGACGCCATCACAAGGCTTCTTCGCCTCGACACAGGCCCGACAGCGAGAAGAGCCCTCACTAAAACGACAAGACGCCTGTGCGCGAAAACAGCGAGTGCAAGGCATGTCGGCAACAATAGAACGAGCGTCAAAAAACTCTAGAAGCGCGAGACGTTCACGATCTTTGATCTCTGTCTTTTGAGACTTAGATTTCGATTTCGATTTTTCGACGCGACCTGACATGGTGTCAGCATCATGAGAAATCAGGAAGCAAGTTGACGACTCCCCAACCTGGGAGACACCACCTACTTATGTGGTCTTGAGGACAAGACCTTTGGAGAGGAGACCTGATGTTACGACCCAACAAGCTACAGGTGACGCAGCCCCACCAGGCCAGGCAGGGCGCGGGCGGCACAGCATTTGTATGGACAAGAAACAAGGTCACACAGATGACTCCTCGGAACGGAAGAACTAGGGAAGGTCACGTGCAGATAAGAAGGACCGACGGACGATAAGCGGTCCACGCTAGGGACCGACATCCAGATCGTCGGTCCCAGGACGAGGACCGACTTTGAGATGTCGGTCCCAAGAACAACATTCAAGGATATAAGGACACTCATTCCGCATAGATAGATTACCTTCCATAGCTCTTCAGCAATCAACTTTGTGATTATCCCCTCGGATACTCTCGGCACCCTTCACTAGTGACACACGTTACAAGCCCCTTGTTGAGTATACGACTGATCACCGTATCCTCTGAAGACCTGATCCTTTCAGCACGACTTACAGCACTGTTCCCCAGCTTCGTTGCCTCAGCTTCTGCTAATAGACACTACCACGGAAAGCCGACCGTAACACTAGAGTCTACCCTTTAAGCCTAAATGTAGGGGATTTATACTTACTAAGGAGGCTAAGTTACCTTATAGAGGCTTATACTTAAGTAGGAGACTTACCTAGCTAATTAAGTACTTACTTAAGGGGCCCTTAGCCTTATACTAAGTTATTAGTAGTTAAAGAATTTAGCTTAATATATACTTACAGCTACTAGTAACTTTTAACTACTTAGAAAGAATTAAGTTAATAAGTATTTTAAATATAACCCTTCTATTAAGACCTTTTAAAGTAAGCCTATTAAGAACCTTTAAGTAAAGGCTATTATAGCTAAAGTTATTTAGGAGTATTTTAATTTATATAATTTCACCCTTTAAGGTACTATTGTATAAAAATTACTGCATATTTAATAACTATAGTAAGATAACTTTTTAATTACTGCAACTAGTACTAATTTTGCCTATTTTAACCTTCTAATATCTATAATTAACTTTTATGCAAAATATTGCTAATTGCCTCCCTTACAGCTAAAACCTACTCTTTACACTTATTGCAATCCTTTATTAACTTCTCTAAGGCCCCTTTTTCCAGCATTCTACACTTCCCCTTTAAGATCCTACTTTGCCTTCTTATTAACTTATTAATAATACCCCCTAGCTTATTCCTATTACTATATTGCAAGTGCAGTATTTTAGTACTAATAATTACAATAGCAAACTACTGTAACTTTGTCTAAGTTGTAGTTTTCCTTAGGTCTATATTTTTAGTACTATATTATTTAATTTTATTCTTCTATAGCTGAGAATCTAGTATTATTGTCCTAGTTGGATTGTATACTTCATTATAGTTAGCAATAATACCCTATAGATTGAGAGCTTTTAATCTAGTGCATTTAAGTATATTAACTTAGCTTGTAGTATGCAGTTAGAATACTTAAATGCCACTAGTAGGGATTGTATTTAATAGTGTAGTTTAGTTTTGAGCTTGACGATAGTGTAATGAGACAATAGGTGTATTATTAGTTTTTGAGCTTCGAGTGTTGCAGTAGATTTAATAAGAAGGAAAGAAGCTACTAGTGCAGCCCTGTATTTAACGTCGACAACGAAGCCATCTCCGTCAAGGTCGCAAAGCTAACTAACTACCTTTGCAACCTTTTTGAAGCTATCTCTGCAACCCTTGCGAGCCCTTCGCAGTGACTCACAGGCATGCCAAAAGGGTATCTCGCTACTAGGAAGAGCTCGCAGGTAGTTGTAGCTATTATTAACTGTAGTTATTAGGAAGTCAAAAGTTAACATTTGCTATAGCTGTATTAATAGCGTATTTCAAAAGGGAAATAATAGTTTATAAAATTGAGTGTAGGATGTGCACTAATACTGTATATTTATACTATATGCCTTTCTAAGTATTATACTTTACCCTTACTACTTAGAAGGATAAGGAGCTTACTATATTTAAATCTATATAATCTCTTAGTTATTAGGATATTCCTCCTTAGCTCTAATACAATATAGATAAAATAGGCCTAATAGAAGGTAAAGAGTTTAATAGCTTAATTCTTAAGTCCTTAGAGATACAGAAGATATATACTAAAATGCTAAATACTTGCATATAGATTACTATACTTAAATGCATTTTAACCTTTAGCTACAAGCTCTACTTATTAGTAATCTTTAATAGTAAGATAGTCTAGAGATAATAATTCCCTCTAAATTTTAAACTATATTAGGAATAGAACTTCTTAGTATTTAAGAATAGCTAAACTTCTAATAAAATAGCTATTAGCTAGGTAAAGAAGGTCTTTAATTCTTAGACTTATTTAGAAGGTAGAAATTAAGGACTATAGTAACTACTAGTAATAAATAAGTATAGGAGTTACTATATAGTTAAGTTTATATAGGAATATTTTACTTAGAAAATTTAGCTTATATTTCTACCTCCTTATTCTAATTATATTACTTAACCTCTAAATCTCTTAGTATTTAGGCCCCTTAAGGCAGCCTATTAAAGGAGAGTTAATAATTTTATAGCTCTTATAAATAAATTACTATTAGGGAAGAGGAACTTCCTTCTCTACTACTTATAGGTAAGGGAGATAAGTATGCATATAGAGAATATTAAGGCTAATTAGTATATAGCTAGACTGCACCTACTTAATAGAATAAAGGTCCTTTAGAATTAATAATTAGTATTTAATAATATAAATAAAGTTATTTAGAAGGGCTAGGAGATACTAAAAAAGAATATAGAGAATATTAAAGGATTGTAAGTACTGCAAATACTTAAGTACTCTTAAAATCTTAAGAATATTAATATCTTTATACTAGCCTAGTATTAAATTCCTTAATCCCTACAATAATATAAATAAGTACTTCTTTATAAAGTAGGAAAAAGCCTAAATAAGAAGAATACAATTATTACTAGCTAGGAAAGAGAAATCCTACAGCTAAAAATGCAATTAAATATATATATACTATTAAAGAAGCAAAAAGTCTATTCTAACTTAAATTACACTTTTATTAATATTAAGGTAATTATTAAATTATATAAAGTAGCTAAATAAAATACATTTAAGGCTGCCTAAGGTATACAAAAGTAAGAGATTGAATTTTAATTGCTTTAATATAAGTTTTAGCTGGTAAAGTAGTATTAAATAAATAATAGATTAATTGTACAGTTATCTGTAGGATTCGTGAAGCTGCGCAAGATGTAGGGGTGCGCAAGATGGGGGGGTCTTGACTTAGAGCTAAAGAAATTTAGGGAGGCCGAGGTTCGATTTTTATTCATCGACTAATGGGGTAGCACGGTGCAAAAGCGTGGGTCGCCTCGTTCTCGTTCTCGTCCTCGTCATTTGTATCTTAGCGCATGACGGTCTCGCAAAGATGTTTACTACGCTTAATTGATACACATGTAAATGGAACAGTAGACCCCCTCCAAGAATCTCATATAATCACCTACGTGCTCCCGGACTCTTGTTTTAAGTAAGTGACTCGAGACAGTCTACGGGTTAATGAACTAAGCCTTGGGGGCTGGTTACAATTCATTCTAGGTTGATATACACCCCTAAGCCTCAACTCTTCCGACAACTCTAGGAATCACGGTCGTCATAGGGGGCATTGGACTTGAGAGCGCAGCTATTAGGATACACAAGATGACGACTCCTGGAATCGAGTGGGAAGCATTACTGCTCGGCTCAGGAACTTTCACACCATACGGCAAGACAAACAGCTTCCTAAGACCCTAAAGTGCCAACTTCTCCAGCGTGAAGATGCACAGCCTTGTCGTAGTGTTGTTGGAGGCGGCAGTGCAAGTGTCATGAATCGACGGGCCATTGTTTTAGCCCAGTCGTCGTTGACGGCGCAGGGAGCACCTCTGACTGTGTAGTGTGCTTTTTCCTTTCCTCAAACCTTGCGTGGCAAGGCCCTAACATACTCTACCTCTTCGTTGATCCCTGTTTCATCTCTCTTCAACCCGACAGTTGAATTTTTCCGAATACTATCATATCTTTAAGTAAACTCTATTTGCTACTCTCGTTCTCGTTACGAATGCGAACTTGTTATTTAGATTTTGTAGTCTTGTTCAAGTCTATCTAGTTGGCAATGCAGACCGGTGCCGCCCCAAGTACGTCGTTGATGACTTTGACTTAAATACACTGATCGAACCCATTCAACGAAGAACTATTACCTGACAACAGTGCTCACCATCTTCGTCGCAGGCACGCTGTAGAAAACCTGCAACCCATATTCTCGCCGGACTCGTTACTTACCTTCAGCACAATTTCCTTGAATCTACTGAGAGTACAAACACTACAATAGCAACGATGCGCGCCACTGTCGCCGGATCCCTCTTCTCATGCCTGATGCATGGCTTACCATGTCTCGCCAACCCGCCAGACAACCCGTCATCCATAGTAAGGTGCCCGACGCGAGATCGTTGCGAACGATGGTGCTAACCGGTCATGCAGTGCGATATACTCAACACGGCTTTGCCAGGCAAGGTAGCCTACCCTGACACGGCTGTGTACAACAAAACGAACGTCTACTGGTCCCGTAGACAGGACATGGAGTCCTCGTGCATTGTTCTCCCCGTATCACCCGAGGAAGTTTCGAAGACTCTGATGCTCGTCACCAAGAACGGCAGCCCCTTCACCGTCAAGGGCGGAGGACATACCCCGTTCACTGGAGCATCGAACATCGAGAACGGCGTCGTAATCGCCTTGGACACGTTGAACGCTATCGACATCTCACCTGACCTCTCCACCGTTTCTGTCGGCGCCGGCAGCCGCTGGATCAATGTCAGCGAGGCTATCGAGCCCCTCGGTCTCGCTGTCGTCGGAGGCCGCAGCCCCAACGTCGGCGTGTCCGGGTTCCTCCTAGGCGGCGGCCTCTCATTCCTGACCGGCAGGCGAGGATTTGGCTGTGACAACGTCCGGAACTTCCAGGTGGCTCTCGTATCTGGCGAGATCGTGAATGCCAACCCCGAAGAAAATCAGGACCTCTACTGGGCTCTCCGTGGTGGTGGTGGATCCAGCTTCGGCATCGTGACCCGATTTGACCTTGAAACTTACAAGCAAGGCGACATCTGGAGCCGGCTGACAGTGTGGCCGGCCAGCGAGGCAGCCAACGTTCTCGGTACTTTTTCTACAATCACCAAAGACAAGCTACACTCTGGACAGGATCCGGACTCCCACCTCATGTATGGTTTGGCCTATCCCGATGGTGCGGAGGCAGACGGACTTGTGACGACGGTTTATGGCTTCCACCTGAACCTTTCGTCTCCGCACGCGCCGGGTGGCGAATCGGACACCATGGAGAGCTTCACTCAGCTTCCGGCCCAGCTCATGAATAACACGCTTGTCTCGAACCTCACCGGGCAGGTTCGACACCTCTCCAGATTTGGGGAGGGCAAGAGGGAGACATGGTACGCTACGTCCATCCGCGACGGCTCGGACAGCAGGGCCTTCCTGGCCGACATCACCACCAACTTCACCGCGTTCGCCGACGAGCTCAGAGCAGCTGGAGATGCTCGGAAAACCGCTGTCCACCCGAGCATAGTCTTCCAGCCCCTCACCAACCCTTCATTCGAGGCCATGCAGAGGAATGGCGGCAACCCCACGGGCCTCAGACCTAGCGAGTTCCCTTCGTACATCATCTCCGTGCCCACCACCTGGACCGATCCGGCTCTCGACGATTTCATTGAGACCCGCACCAACCAGTTCGTCAACGACCTGAGCGCCATGGCTAAGGCAAGGGGGTTCGGGAACGGCTACGAGTACATGAACTATGCCGGGAAGCTGCAGGATGTGATTGCAAGTTACGGTGAGGAGAATCAGGTCAAGCTTCAGGCTATCGCACGCAAGTATGACCCGGACGGCCTCTTGCGTAAGCTCTGGGAGGGTTACTTCAAGCCGTAAGGGCTATGCATCTGGTTTTCGTCTACACCAGCATTGTACGCCTCGTTCACTGAGGCAACCAGTGTTGAGACGAGAGAACCCATCAATCTCTTGCCAATTTTGTACATAGTATCAAGTTCGCATCAGTTGATGCTACGGACCACTGCTGTTACACTTGACCAGCGATGGGGGGGGCATTGGTGTTCAAGTACACTTGGGCCTGTTAGATTGCCAGTGGGCTAATAGTTAGATTCAATACCTATAGCAACCTTAGTTACCTAGAACTATAATACACCGTGTGTTTCCGAGCCATAAGCCCCAGATCACTACGCGTCAAGGCGCAGCAAGCGGCCCTCAAAGAATAATACCTAGCCCGGCAGGGCTCTCGGTGGCCACACTTGTGATTGTTGGCAATGGGCAACCCGGAGGAAAATGTCCTGTCTGGCCATGCCAACAACCCCCAAAGACACTTTTGTACTTGTTATTATGTTATTTTTGTTAGCAAAACGGACTTTGTTTCGCGTGTGACTGCCACGGTTCCAGGCACACAGCCACAGGTCATAAGGCCATGGATCAAGAATGAGAGCGGTCAACCTCAGGAAACACACCACAGCTGCAGTATGCCACTTCTGGCAAGCGATTTCTTTTAAAGAAGATTTCTCTTTGGACCGTGACAGTGATCAACTATAGACAAGAGAATCCGGTACGTCGTTCACAGGGCTGAGTGTTGAACATCTGATGACAGCCAAATAAGCAAGATACATGAGAGACGTAAGCCCGGCCTCTCGTCTCAGAAGTCCCTCAACGTCACTATAGCAACTTGCGAATGTGTACTACACCCAGAGGCGCAGACGAAGATACATTTGGACCAATCGGGGCAATGATAGTGAAACTGGTAATCCAGTTGGTATCAACCTACCAGACTAGTTGTGCGTTGAGTTGTCTTTCTTCCAGCCCTCCAAGTTCTCTATATGCCCCTATCTATGGCCTTATTGTTTTGTTTCAAAAACTGGTCAAAGGGGCCTTGACGGGAAGAAAGCCAGAGCACTGGAGGAGGGGACTGGAAGTCGAGAGAGACAAAGGCTGGTGCGAGGCGGTTCAAATATGCGATCCCAGCCCGGACATGCCCCTCGTTTGCCCTGCCAGCCCACATTGGCTCCGGTCCATTGTTATACTGTGTGACTCGTATCGTGCGTGGACTGAATAATCCCCGAAAGTGTTTGGAATCAGCAGATCGTGGGGACCCTGACACACCCCTCAATCATTCCTCACTCTGTATGTGTGTGACGCGTGGGAAAAAAGACGACGGGACAAGGGCGGCGGCAGTTAAGCTTTCTTCCTGGGTTCGACGATGCAGACAGGCTTCAGCTGTCATCGAGAAATGCGTCTCAACCCCACCGATGACGGCAGGCCCATGACTCTCGCACCGACGATCACTCGACTGCGGCTGAGATCTTCTTTTTCGTCGATCTCGCGCACCAGCACGGAACGGGATAGTTGTGGTTTTTTTTTGTTTTTTTTTAGGAAAACAAATACCCACTCGATCATCCTCATTACATGGGCTTACTTTCACAAGCGGTATCTTTGCGGACGGTCGTCATGTCCGCCGTGCCACTGCCAAGGGTGTTCGAGGAGCCAGCCAAGGTAGACAAGGCACGAAGACATGAGTCGAGCAAACAAAAGGTGGTCCACGCGGTTGGCCCTGGCTTTCGGTTCCAGGGACCATTCAGTCTTGACTCAGAACTTCATCGCTTCCAGGCCGCAATGGTAGAGCAGCGATTACTTGGCAGCATGAAACAGCATGACTGGGCACATGGATGTGATGATTCCATTCACAGGCCAGCTCAAGAATGAGCCATCAGCTCGGGTATCAGAAGAGAATGAGAAAAAAAAATTTGAAAAAAAAAAAAAAGGAAGCAGGTCATCGTACTGACCAAGCCGGAAAAGAAAAGAAAACGAAAGAAAAAACCCCGAAAGATTCGACGACATCTTCTAATTCAAGGAATCGAGCTCTATGGAGTTCTTCTGCCTCGTCCCGGCCGGCAACGTCTCGTGGCGCACCCTCACCTCCTCCGTCTTCATGATGCCGCGGGGCGTAACCTGGCCGCTCTCGTCCTGCAGCGCCTCTTGGGACTCCTGCCACCCCGACGTCGACATGACGACGACCGAGTTCCTCCCGTAGTGTGTGCTGTTCCCGTACCGCTTCGTTCTCGTCTTCCCCGTCTCGAGCGCGTGCGACTGCGACTTGTTCCGTGCGTAGCTTCGCTGCGTGGACTTCAACTCGCGGTAGAGCATCCTCCTGTATTAAGCAAACAATGGTTAGCCGCCGGAGATGTGAAATACGTGGAAAGGGGAGGGGGAGGTGGTCGTGGACTAACAAGACAGGGATCGAGATTGCCATGATGGAGGCGGCGGGTTCCGTCAAGGTCCAGATCGTCAGGTCTACGCGGTCGTACGTGATGTCCGTACTGGTCATCGCTACCACCAACACTGCCTTCACGATTCCGCAGGCTCCCGCACTACAACGAATATCAGCATTGGGAGAACCGTGAGAGACAAAAGTCCAAGATGTTCTTACATCGCACCCAGGCTCATTGCCACGGCGACTCCGAGCCTCTCGCGGCGCCTCATCGTGGCCCCCATCAGGATCGGCCAGGGGAGGAATGCCAAAACGAAGTCTAATATGGCGGAATAATCTGCCCATGTCGATTGTCAGACGGGATGCGTCGAGAACACCGCGACTGCGATGTTATGGAAGACTTACACGCAGCGAACAGCTGGAACTTGAGGAGTTTCCTCCTGTCCCAGCAACTCCCGGGGACGCTGGCGTCCCAGACCTTTGCCAGCGGCGTGCACTTGGCGAACCCGAACATCCACACCAGGTTCATCGACACGTTGATGGTCACGATGATGAAGATCAGGAGGTACTTCATCCAGGCCTGCGTGACGATCCGGTAGAGCGTGAGGGCGAAGGAGGTCTTGCTCGTGGTCGTCGCGATGATGCCGAAGGTGGCGACGAGGATCGTGAAGAGGTTGATCTCCTTCTTGTTGTCGTCGCTGATGGTCCAGATGTGGCGGCCGAAGCCGAGAGAGACGATGTAAGAGTTGATGGACACGGAAATCGCCAAGGTCGTCTTGATGAAAGGGGCGGGGAGTCAGAATGGTTTACCAAGTCTTTTTTGACGGAGGACGCGGCGCGGAAAACCAACAAAGAGGTTGCAACATACCCAGGCCACAATCAACATATGATCATCCCACCACAGGCCCCTGCCTCGCCATATCTTGCAGTAGATGCGGAGGAACAGCAGGATGGCGCTTGCTCCCGCCAACGACCAAGTCGACGCGAGAAGCCGAGTGCTCCTATCGTCGTCGGCCATGCTCAACGTCGCGGGAGGGGAAGGCCGTGCCGAGTTGGCACGATAATCTGTGGGAGAGCCGCTTGAGCCCAGCAAAGAGCTGACAGCAGTTGAACAACAAAATAAGAATACCTAGATAAAGGGCCGGCCCCCCAAAAGAGACCGGGAGACTATTGCTTGGGAGGTGGGTGCACATCTACATACATAGTAATAGACGCCGGTCTCTCTACTTCTCGACCAGCAAGTCTCAACTAGGGGGACCCTGGAGGTCTGACAAAGGTTCCTCTGTCTATCCGCGAACCAAACTACTCTTCAGTCCTGGGGGGAGGGACTTTTTGTTGGGAAAGATAAGTACAGGTATGCGACCTCTGGTGCTATGTGTCCCCGCCCGAAACCAAGGCGAAAGTTAAGTATCATGCGTGCATGTGTGTGTGTGTGGGTGTGGGTGTGGGTGTGAGAGAGAGAGAGAGAGAGGGAGACAGAGAGAGAGTGCAGGCGAGGCAGGCCTCACAGCTCGCTTGGACGATCCGAGTCGTCCGGTGAGAGGTTCTGTTTGTTCGGACGAGAACCCAATCTCGTCAGCTCCTGAGTTTCTGTTTCTTAATTACATCATGACGCCCTCCCTTCCCCCCCATCCAAGGCCATCTCGGCTACTGCGACGGTACCTGGTTAGTTTCCCCCCCCCATTCTGCTCTGCCGGGTGAATGAGGCACGAGGACGGCCCCGAAGTCCCGGCCGGAGATTGGGGTCAGACTACCGCAGTCCGAAGGCCGGGGTGGGAGTCCTTCCAGTCCACCGCTTACGCCATTCCCGGCGCACTGGCTCGATGGCTTGATGCACATCATGTGAAGAATGTACGAATATGCGTGGTGGTATCGGTCGAGAAGTGCGGCAGTCAAGACACGAATAGAATCAACACCATTTCCCCTCACCCAAGGAAACTCTAAGCCACGTTTTTCTTGTTTCCTTTTCCTGGTTGCGGCTCACATCAACCCGCAGAATAAGGGAGTGTACGATTAAGAGTGTACATCGTATAGAAAGGGAATCGATCTTCATGATATCAAGGCCCAGGATCCGAACCGACAACAGTGCCCCTCCCTCCCCTTCGCCCCCAAAACAAGCAAGCAATGCCATTGTAATGGTCTTTCTTTCTCCGAAGACGGATCTGCAAAGACAAAAACTGAAATTTCACTAGCATCACGCGAGAAGACTCGACAGTATTACGCCCCCAATACGCCGCCCTCCCAATACGACGCCAGGCCAGCGCACTAGACCGTCACCCCCACCAAACTAACTGGGAGGGTCATGTCTCTAGTGTCAAACTCAAATCCGGGGGATGTGGCGGGGTGATATCCCATTCGTGCGTCTCCCCTCACGACCCCGGCTTCCCAAATGAACCGCCAGTCAGCATGGGGTTAGCTGCGCCGTGGCGTAGTCTCACCACTGCCGGGTGCTTAACCGGAAGCAGAAGTGGCTGTCCGGCTTCTGTGCTCCGTCCGTTGAATGCCATGGAGGGTGAAGAAGGCGTCTCCATGGAGGAGGGGGGACGCTTAGGCGCAAACTGGCGGTCGATTACGAAATAAATGAAAAAAACAAACGTAGGGGTCCCGGGATGCACCGTCTTGGGGTCCGACAGGCATCCTCGTGGGAGCCATGCGAATCCCTCATCTCAGGCCAGCCGATTCATGCCCTTCTCAGTCTGCCAAGTCCCGTGAGGTGCTGTCCCGGATGTCCAGGGTCCCCCCCTACTTACACCCCAAACAAACAGTAGAACAGGCTAAAATGTGTCATTAAACAAGGCAATATCGTAAATCAGGGTTGCTGGACTGTGCCACGCATAGTCGGCCGTTGCTATTCCCAACCGGACACTAGTCTCTACAATGCTCCATGGACATTGAATTGCGAGGTCCCATTACGGAGGGGACGGGGGGGGAGATCTAGTGTATAACGTGAGGCGCCAAGGCAATTTCTTCACGATGGACCTCCTGGTTTAGCTCGGCAACTTGCAGATACAAGATCTGCTTTTTCTCTGCGGATGTGATTTGACACTGAGACACGCCGTTGTCAGCCACCTCCTCCTCCTCCTCCTCCTCCTCCTCCTCCTCCTCCCCCCCTTCTTCCCTCTCAACGTCCGGTCTCTGAAGCATCGAAGCTTCATCGAAGCCACCCCCCCCTTCGACGCCCATTGAAACCCGCCCAGAATGCGTCCGCACGGGTTTAAGCTTCTTCTGGCGTTGCTTCTCTCGGCCTCGGACCTGTCCGAGTGCCTGTCAGGCCACCACCAGCGTGACGTTTCGCCTTCTCCCTCTGGTGCTTCTGCTGCTGCTGCTGCGTCCCCCCCTTCCGTGCGCCTCTCAAACGGGACCTACATCGGCGTGCGAAACGACCAGTACGCCCAGGACTTCTTCCTCGGCATCCCGTACGCCCAGCCGCCCGTTGGTCCCCTCCGCTACGCGCCGCCGCAGCCTCTCGACGAATCCTTTGACGAACCGAGATCGGCCGCCGAGTATGGCCGGATGTGCATCGGGTACGGCTCCGACACGGCCAGTCTCGGCAGCCCGGTCTCGGAGGACTGCTTAACCATCAACATCGTCCGCCCGGCCGGGACGAAGCCGGGAGACAACCTCCCGGTTGGTCTTTGGGTTCATGGAGGCGTAAGTTCCAACTTCCTTTCCTTTGCTTGCTCGCTTGCTTGTTTGTTTGTTTGTTTACTAGGTGGGAACGACGGTGGGAGGGGGAAAGGCATCGCTGACTGTTTCCCGTTTGCCGCATCAGAGCTATGTCAACGGCGGATCGCTCGACCCGAGGTACAACCTGAGCTACATCGTCCAACAGTCCGTCCGGGAGAACAAGCCCATCATCGCGGCCTCCATCAACTACCGCCTCTCCTACTGGGGCTTCCTCTTCAGCCAGGAGCTCAAGGACGGCAAGGCGGGCAACCTCGGCTTCCGGGACCAGCGCCTGGCGCTGCGGTGGCTCCGCGACAACATCGCCCCCTTCGGCGGCAGCCCGGACAAGGTGACCGTCTGGGGCGAGTCCGCCGGCGCGCGGTCGCTGGGGATGCAGCTCATCGCCTACGACGGCCGCCACGACGGCCTGTTCCGGAGCGCCATCCTCCAGAGCGGCAGCTCCGTCGCCAAGTTCGTCGGCGCCGAGGCCTGGCAGCCCTTCTTCGACGCCCTCCTGCGCAAGACGTCGTGCGACGCCTCCGGCGACGCGGTCGCCCGGCTGGCCTGCCTGCGCGCGCTGCCGTGGCAGACGCTCAACGGCATCTTCAACGGCTCCGACCCGCTCGGCGTCGCGGCGCCCGTCATCACGGCCGTCGTCGACGGCGACTTCATCACGGCGCAGGCGTCCGCCCTCCTGCGCCAGGGCAAGTTCGCGCCGGTCCCGCTCCTCCTCGGTAACAACTTCGACGAGGGCACGGGGTACGCGAGGCAGGGCGTCAACACGACGGAGCAGTTCGAGGCCTGGGTCGCGAGCAGCCTGCAGGTGGACGCCGCCCAGGTCGCCGCCATCTCAAGGCTGTACCCGGACGACCCGGCCGTCGGCATCCCCGCGTCGCACCCCGGCCGGCCCTCGGGCGCCCTCGCCGCCTTCGGGTCGCAGTGGAAGCGCGTCGCGGCCGTCGCGGGAGACTACCAGCAGCACAGCGGCAGGAGGCTCCTCGCCAGCTCGTACGCCCGCGTCGGGCTGCCGGTGTACTCGTACATGTGGAACGTCTACGTCAACGGCCTCGGGCCCATCTATGGCGCCACGCACTTCCAGGAGGTCGTCTTCGTCTTCAACAACGTCCGGGCCCTGGGCTACGCCACCAACCCGTTCGAGGGCAAGCCCAAGTCGTACTTTGAGCTGGCGGACCTGATGAGCAAGATGTGGGTGGCCTTCATCCACGACACGGATCCGAACCAGTGCAACTCGCCCCGTCTCACTTGGCCGCGATACACGCCCCGGCGGCCGCAAAACCTGGTGTTCGACGCCAACTACACCAGGCTGGGCTACGTGGCGCGGGACGACTACAGGGCGGCCGAGATTGCGTATATGCAAGAGCACGTGTTTTGATGATGGTGATCACAGCCTCCTCCATGGGGTCGTATAGAGCAGCCGTGCGGCCCTGGTGTAGAAAACAGGTTGCAGAGGACATGACATGGCACCGCAAGTAAATACTCCAACATTCATATACCCCGCTCAGTCCTGTGTAATTACGAGCCACAGCCTAATACCAATAACCGCAAGTATTTAGCATCACGGCCTTCTACTCCCGGTCTTAACCACACTGATGATGATGATGATGAATATGAAGATGAAGATGAAGATGAAACATGACTACTGTGAATGAATAGAGGCACCAACTCTCGCTATTTCCATCACTTACAAGCGGACAGGTATGGCAGAGATGAAAGGCAGAAAGTCTTCGCTAGTACTAAGAAGAACTTATACTAGCTTTGCCTGGAACCGCAGTCTAACTCAAGAGTCACCCAATCGACTGACACAGCTGACGGAAAAGATCGCCGCCATCTCCTGTTGTTTCATTTGTTAGAAAAGCAAATGGATGAATGGATGGTTCGGTTGCAACACACCTTTCCCCGCATCCGACGCGGGGGGGCGAGATAAGACACCACCGCGTCTGCAGGGGAAGATGTCTTCTCTCTCCCCCTCCCTCTTCATCTTCTGCCTCTCTCCTCCATGTCTCTATTTAGAGATACTCACCTGTGTAACCACAATGCTCAGATTCGTCAGGAACTCGGCTCTGTTACTCTACGCTTCTTCCAGCCTGACGGCAGAGGCGGGCCCCGACGACCTGCAGAAGCCACTTACACCGCCACGCCGTACATGTCTCCCGGCGCGAGCGGCCGCCGTCGACCGGGGCACCGGCGCCGGCGGCTTCCCGGACTGCCGCCGCGACCCCCTCTGCTCCAACGACGTGTGCGACGAGTCCCTGCCGCCGAGGGAGCGCGCCGCGGCCCTGGTGGCCGCGCTCACCGTCCGCGAGAAGCTGGACAACCTCGTCAACGAGGCGCCCGGCGTGCCCCGGCTCGGCGTCCCGCCGTACGAGTGGTGGTCCGAGGGCCTCCACGGCCTCGCGTCGTCCCCGGGGACCAGGTTCTCGGGCCGGCGCGGCGGCAACTTCAGCCACGCGACGTCGTTCCCGCAGCCGATCGTCCTGGGCTCGGCCTTTGACGACGCGCTGGTGCGCGCCGTCGGGCACGCGGTGAGCACGGAGGCGAGGGCGTTTAGCAACCACGGCAGATCGGGCCTCGACCTCTACGTGAGCCCCCCCGCGCGCTCTCCAAACCGTTCGTCACGCCCGGGACGGAAATGCTGATCAAAGTCTCCCTCCAGTCCCCCAACATCAACGCCTTCAAAGACCCCCGTTGGGGCCGAGGCCAGGAGACGCCCGGCGAGGACCCCTTCCACCTGCAAAGCTACGTCGCCGCGATGCTCACAGGCCTCGAAGGGGATTCTTCCACCTCTTCTTCCTCCTCCTCCGGGACCTCCGGGACATCCCGGAAGAGGCTTATCGCGACCTGCAAGCACTACGCGGCCAACGACTTTGAGAACTACGACGGCGTCGACCGCGCCGGCTTCGACGCCAACATCACCACCCAGGACCTGTCCGAGTACTACCTCCCGCCCTTCAAGACCTGCGCCGTCGAGCGGGGCGGCGTCGGGTCCTTCATGTGCAGCTACAACGGCGTCAACGGCACGCCCCTCTGCGCCAACCAGTACCTCCTGCGGGACGTCCTCCGGCGGCACTGGGGGTGGGACGGGGCCGGGCAGTACGTCTCGACGGACTGCGACTGCGTGGCGCTCATGGTCTCCCACCACCGCTACGCCCCGGACCTCGCGCACGCGGCGGCGTGGGCCATGAAGGCCGGCACCGACCTGGAGTGCAACGCGCACCCCGGCTCGGACGCCCTGCAGATGGCCTGGAACCGGTCCCTCATCTCCGAACGGGAGGTCGACGGGTCTCTGACGAGGATGTACACGGCCCTGGTGTCCGTGGGCCAGTTCGACTCGCCCCGGGAGCAGCCGCTGCGCTCGCTGTCGTGGGAGGACGTGGACACCGAGGAGGCGCGGGAGCTCGCGTACAGGGCGGCGGTCGAGGGCGCCGTGCTCCTGAAGAACGACGGGACTCTGCCCTTGTCGGCCGACGCGAGGAAGTACGCCCTCGTCGGCCCGTGGGCGAACGCGACCACGCAGATGCAGGGCAACTACTTCGGCCCCGCGCCGTACCTGATCTCCCCTTACCAAGCCGCCAAGGACCTCGGGCTGGACGTCACTTACACCCCGGGCTGCCGGACCAACGACACCGACGCCTCGTTCCGACGAGCGGTGGCGTCTGCCCGCGCCGCGGATCTCGTCGTCTTCGCGGGCGGCGTCGACAACACTCTGGAGGCCGAGACCCTCGACCGCCGCACACTGGCTTGGCCCGATGCCCAGATCGACCTCCTCCGGGCCGTCGCCGCGCTCGGGAAGCCCGTCGTCGTGCTCCAGTTCGGCGGGGGGCAGGTCGACGACGCCGAGCTGCTCGCCAACGCCTCCATCAACGCCGTGCTCTGGGGCGGGTATCCCGGTCAGTCGGGGGGCAGAGCCATCTTCGACCTGCTGTTCGGACGTGCGGCGCCTGCTGGTCGATTGTCGGTTACGCAGTATCCGGCATCCTACAGCAAAGCCGTACCGGCGACGGACATGAACCTCCGACCGGGCCCGGGAAACTCGGGGCTGGGACGCACTTACATGTGGTTCAACGGGGAGGCGCCGGTGCCATATGGATCCGGTCTGCACTACACCACCTTCGATGTCAAACTGGAAGCAGTCCAGGGGTCGGTTCTCACCCAAACAGAGGAGGCATCCCCTCCGTTAGACGACGTCGACACCTCGGGGGTCCCGGCATGGCAACGGGCCTTGGGCAAACCGGCCCTCACCGTTGCCGTCAAAGTGACCAACACCGGAGGGGTTTCTTCGGACTACGTGGCGCTGTTGTTCCTCAGGTCCAACGCCGGACTCGCTCCTCGGCCGCGCAAGACGCTCGCAGGCTATTTCCGCTTCAGAGACATCCGGCCCGGGGAGCGGGCAGAGAGGGAGATCGCCGTCACGGTCGAGCGTCTGGTCAGGGTCGACGAGTCGGGGAACCGTGTGCTGCATCCCGGGTCGTACGAGGTGTTTGTGGACGTGGACGAGAAGTCGACGATTGCGTTCGAAGTCGGAGGCCCGCCGGTGGTGGTTGAGGAGTTCCCGCAGCCCAGGGACCGGAACTAGGAGTCCGATCTGCGCAGCTCGCATAGCCTCTATTTATCTTCTACTCACGGTGAACGTTGTTTTGGTCATTTCACCGTCCACATTTGGGATGCTATTTGTTGACCGGTGTACCAGGGACTGAGGGCTGGCTAATAGTGTAACGGCCAGCCGCAAAACATGATTGTATGACTATGGACTTGCACGGATACGACGACCAGGACGAATTGTTGAAACTGTCTTCACCGGAACGAATCGAAAGATGTCACAGAAGCACTTGGCGGCGACCATTTCGCATCCCATGAACATGCTGCAGTCAGAGCGCTCTACGCCGTGTATCCCATCCATCCCAAACAGGAGACCAGAGCTTAGCTTAGGCAGAGTGCAGAGCGCAGAGTGCAGCGTTGAGGTGTTGAATTGCGAGTCCGAGATTGGAGACGCTCTTCTTCGAGGTTCCCATCCTTTTGTATCAAGTCCTGCCATCCAAAAAAAAAACATCAAGGAGTTCAGAAATAGGTAGCTGATTGTCAGACCTGGGAAGAATGTCTCAGGACACGCAACCTCAAGTAAGCCAAGGTAAGCAAAGTACCAAAGAGACGGAAATCAGTGGCTTCCGACGGGCTCCCGTATCTAGTTTGACAAGGCCCTTGATGCCTACCCACGAGCTTAGTTCGATGAGATGAGTGCTCCGGACAAGCCGTCACAGAGCGTCGCCGTCCTCTTCCGGCCCTGGACGCTGCCAGGCAGTACAGGTACACCTCGCCTTCGACATGTGACAAAATGCCTCATAACCCCACGTACAGTATCCGTGTTGGCTCGGGGAGAAAGCAAGTGCTGAAAGGATAGAGTTCGGTTGACAAAAGCTTCCGCACAGAACCGGCCCGGCCGTCTCTCATCAGCGACCTCGGAGGTCGCACTCGGGCGCCAACTAACCCCCGATGACCTCTCCCTCCCGATTCACGTAGCCTACCCCGCTGACTGGAACACCGGGTGTGAGGGTGCCTTGAGCGAGTCGTCCTCCTGCTCAGAGTTTCTACAACCAAGCCGCACTCACCCAGGCTTCCAGGACGAAGAGGGGGGTCGGAGAGTAGGTAGGGCAGCCATCGAAAAGCGGGCTCGGCGTGGTATCAGTCTTCGCCGCATCGACGTGATAATCCGCAGCAGGCGAATTCACGGTCTCATAAGCGGAGGGGGGAGGGGCCGGGTATAGCATGCAACAGGATCGGGGGGGGGGGGGGGGGGGGGGGGGGGGGGGGCCGGGGTCCGACTTGCTGGCCCAGATCCGTGATGCGGTTTGCCTGCCGCTTCGTGGGGCACAGCGGCAGGTGCCCTCGCTCGTCTTAGCTGTTTCGAGATCTCGGCTGGCTGTGGATGGCCAGAGAAGATCCATCGAGGGGAGTCTGTCTGTTCTTGGGATCTTCTTAGGAGCGGGCAGGACAGGGCGCTGCTCGAGAGGGGATCCGTCATGCAAGGTTGAAACCGTATCCATATCCTGTACCCATATCCGACGACACGGCCCATGCCAGGTCATCCAGCGATGGACACGTTTGGCAATGGGCAATGGGCCGCGGAAACCCCAGGCCTTTACTAATAAGGTTCATCGGACAGGACGTAGACCGACATAGGCGGAAGGCCGGGCACAAGATGGCGAAAGCCTCCTTGGCTGGCAGGGCAGGATCAAACGCTGTAACACCAGGGCCCCGGATAGACCCATCTCGCTCGAGTCTACAAGCAGCTTTCGCGATGAAGGGAGGGGCGCAGACGGAGGAGGGATTTGGAGGGCGGTCCAGAAGCTTGCGCAGAGGGCAAACTGGGTCCCGGCGATCAAGCCGGCCAGGGCTAGAGCCTAGAAGCCTTGGGGGACCTCGGGCACACAAGGGGATGAGATGTTTCTCTCGACCTTTGTTGCCTCCCCCCCAACGATGTGCATATGCATACATGCACCTCTGTGGAGGACTGGGGGGGGGCTAGGAGACTGAAAATACTGTTAGAGGAAATGGTCTTGGCTTTGAGAAGTGCCATATTCTGCAGAAATGGCGTCTGATATATCTGGAATCAGTCAATCCGGCAACCGGTAGCAGTGGCGGCCATAGAAGAATAACAAGATGAACAAGAATAAGAAGAAAGCCATGCGAGTATCGGGATATTTCTTCGGCCTCCGAGGACCACAGAACCCGAGAGGCAGAGAGAACTTCTCTCAATCCTGCCCAAAAGGCTTCAAGGTCAAGGCGCCCGCCCACGCAATCAACAACCATGCCCAACCCTTCCCAACTGGGCTTGCCTGCTGCGGGCCGTAGCATCTCCTTTGAGGCCTGGTTGCGAGAGAGAGAGGGAGACAGATAGAGAGAGAAACCCCACCTGTACTGCCGATTCAATTCGGGGCGGCGCAAAATGGTGTTGCATCGATATTGCAAAAGGCGGACGACGAGCAGGGTGACGAAACGACCTCAAGATGGGGCTGGTGTGTGCCGACCGCCTCATCCACCACAGAACAGATCTTGGTTAGCCGCAGCGGGGGGTGGGATCTGGGATCGTCTACTCTCTCTTCTTTGGGAATAGGCGCGCAGGGCGAAGGTCGCAATCCAAAGATGGATACTGGAGCATCCGTGCTACGGTGACGGACGACGACGACGACGACGACGATGGGCCAAAGCTCCAACCAGCCTTTTAACACCCCCGACGAGCATGTCGTCCGAACGGGGGGGGAGGGCGCTGACCAGTCGGTGGCCGGTCCCGAACTCTGCTGTAGTGTATGTGTCCGGATGCTGAGCCTCAGAGCCGGCTTTATTGTGCATCATTGACTGGGCGATCAGTGCTGTCCCATCCTGATGGATGTCGAGCAGATGCCACGGCATGTTTTGTTTGCTCCAACAAACTTTGGACGGATGTTTCTCTCTCTCTCTCTCTCTCCCTCTCTTTGCCATCATGCCGCTAAGCTCCGTCTGCCGGCGATCCGGATCATACCCCCTGGTCAGTAGACTAGACTTCGCAACAGTGGCGGGCGTGCGCCGGTCTGCGATAGTCTGCAGGATGACGGCGCCGGACGACATGTGCCGGTGAGACACCCCGACCTGTTGGCCGACTACTCACTCACCGCAGGAGGGGAGAACATTGTAGTAGACCGCCGAGTGTGTCTGACAAGCCTGACAACCAACCGGCCGTCGCTCGGACCGTCTCCGCCAGTTCACGTCGGGCGTAATCGCATTGTCTGTCCACTTGTCACTTGTCGTAGGTGCTTCCTTGACACAAATGGTTAACAGGTTCCGTGCGGACGGCTTTGGTCTCACAGACGACGACGACTACGACGACGGCAAACAGTCTGGAGGAGCAGCCTAATTCATCCCAGCTTCCGGTCCGTCACCACCCACCGCCACCATCACCTCACCTCACCTCACCTCACTCGCGAGTCGAAGCGGACCCTGGGATGGAAAACCTCTCGAGGTACGGGAGTACTCTGTACTCTTCGGGATGCTTTTTTGTGGGCATCGCCAGGAGCTGCTAATAGTAGCTGAGAGGGGGGTCCCGTCTTCAATCATGTGGCCAACTCATCCCTGGTCTATGGCCTTGGCCCCTTTCGATCGTTAATCTCACCGATGACGAGCAATCGACGGAAGCGAAATGCGGTGCGATGGGGGGGCCCTGGCCGGGAAGTCATCCTCCCCCCCGAACCTGAGTCCCTGACTACCATTGTACAGGGTAATCTTTAAATGGAAACCCCAGACGAAGAAAATAAAATAAAAAAGGCCTGATGTTTGCTTGGGTGTGTTCGGTGCGTGCATGGACTACAGGCTTTTAAGTCCACAAGCTCTGCCTCTCAACATGATCGACGGCCGCACACTATCGACTATTGATTGATTGATTGATTGATTGGAATCAGGGTTTGCCAGCCGGCGATGATGCTCTCACATGTCCCGCTATTGCTTTTGCGATACCTTGGTGTGCTGGCTGAGGCAATACATTGGCACGTTGACCGGCGACTCTTGTTGTTACTCTTTGACTCCGGATATGCGTCCAGTTCTGTCGCTCCCCTCAACAGCCCGCCCACCCCAGCAACATGTTGACTCGGGGCGAATCTGGTTCTGGGATGCCCCCTCGACGAAGGTTGATTGTCCAGCTCGTACCGGTTGCGTGCACCGGTGCACACGGACGCCAACTCAACCGAATACATCATCGAGCATGGAATGGCAGCCATGGAGAGTGGAGGCTGGCTTCGCCGCTTACGTGCAGCCGTGGCGAACAGAGCTCCAGTGAACCTGTCGGCACAAGGTCTAACCCCCCAAGCTCTGGAATCCTTGAACTGGAGCTGGAGCTCGAGTGGACGGAGGGAGGAAAAGCCAAGCTGTCGAGTCTCCCTTACAAAGAGTACAAGTACAGACAGGTATGCGGCGACTTGAGCTGGGACGAACCCCCCCCCCAGAATATTGACGATCCAATCCAATTTGGGCCATATGCCCAAATACACGTGCACAGTATCACCACATCGAATGCGAGATGTCATTTTCCCTCTTGTGATTAGGAAAGAACCCCCAATCCCAGATATCAAAGCTGGCTCTCTCTCGTCTGTACTCGTGATGCAAGCCGGGGGGGGGGGGGGGGGGGTGGATCGTCGTGACCCTCATCAAACTCTTCCGAGGTTGGACGAGGGGAGGGCAACGCATCGCATCCCATCACCGGCCAGTCCAGTCGGGAGAGGGGTCGGTCTGTGTGGGCTCTGGATTTCCACTTCCACTACCGCTATGTCCGTGTCCGTCCAAAAGGCGAATGGCAACCTGTCCGTGTCCGTCCAAAAGGCGAATGGCAACCTGTCCGAGGCGGCGACTAACCCGATGAAGCTCGTCCTTGATCCCAAAAGGAGGCTCGTTCGCGAAGACCCGACGATGTGGGTGGACCATCCCATCTAGAAAACGCTCGATTCTGGACGGAAGCGGTACGGCACTTCGCCGCTCGAAGAGAAAAGAAACGAAAGAGAAGAGAAAGAAGAAGAAGAAAAGAAGAAAGAAGAAAAAATCATACACCGAAAATCCTACTGCGCTCCATCAGACGGACTGCATTCCGTTTGCTCTTGGACAACTCGATGGCCCCCCTCCCCTCCCATTCTACTCCAAACACCGCTCGCTGTCCAGTGCCACCCCGAGTCATGGGTGCTGCAGTAACGATGCCTGAGTCGCTCGAGTCGCTACGGCGTTGCTTGCTTTTCCGGCTACATGCTCCGTAGTCTCTTTGTCCATCCCTTTCTACCTCTCTCTCTCTCTCTCTCTCTCTCTTGTGTGAGAGCAGACTCTTTCCAGTAAGTTGGTTGAACAAGAGTTTGTCGAGTTGCTTCTTCTCATCACTCGTGTGGTGGGGTATCGGCCACGTCGTCGACCCCTACCCCTCCTCTCCCCTCCTTCCCTTGTGGTGCATTCAGTCACGGCAACACATGCTCAGCCACGCCGCCATTCCAACTTTTCCAGGCCATGTCCAGAGTGATTTGGTTGGGAAAGTCGAGATATCCGCAGAACTGAGCGCAACAACGACTCCCAGAGTGGGCACGGGGCACGTATGGAATCCAAATGGCCTAATCCACAGCCCAGAGACATTCCAGAATGCGTGGAGCCTTCGCCAGGCCCAGGTTCAGGGGCATCTTCAGCCACCGCATGTGGATTGGACCCCCGGTGTCTTGCTGGGTTCGGAAAGGGCGGGATTGAATTGCAACATGACATAGAAGCATGAGAAAGTGACTGAGCGAGAGAGAGTGTGTGAGAGAGAGAGAGATAAGGGAGGGCCGATACGATAGCCCGGAGAAACCATCCCGTTTGTTGGCTTGCGAAAACATGAGCTGGCAGGCTGTGTTCTCGTGCGTAACGATGCCAACGACTTCGTGGCTTCCCCGGACAGAAAGACATCCGTGCAACAACAACAACAATGCAGCCCATCGTGTGCTGCCGTCAGTGCCACCAGAGTCAACATCACCTTCTTTTCTTCTTCTTTTCCCCTTCTCTCTTCTTTTGGACACTAGGCTGCCGAGCCTGGCTGTCCCGCATCAGGCCGTTTCAAAGGGATACGCCGCCTGCCCGCCCGCCCACCTCGTCCGATGCAGGGTCGAGATAGGCTGACAGGTCGTTCGCGCGCTGGGGAATTCTGAGACAAGGCCAGGACGGAAGCGGAGGAGCAAGACACTGAAATGTCTGTCGGGAGGGGGTACACTACAAAGCAATGCATCGGAGTTGTCTCTGCTGTCAGGGCTCCAACAAAACAAGGCTAAATGAGTTGATTGTTGTCAACAAGTGCGCCGCCTACTCCATCATGCATGGATGGCCACCTCGAGCTGGCTGGCCTTTTCCGAGCCTTGCCTAATGAGGGCGTCACAGAGGCCCAAGGCGCTCGCCCGCCCGTCCAAGGTGTTGTTGTTGTTGGCATGAATGACTTTTTTGGCTGCGAGGCCAGCCAGGGTTATTGCAGAATGGCGCCGTGCTGATCATCCCCGATGAGACGGTGGATGTGTGCGCCTTGGCCCGTAAGAGGGAAGGTCTCCTCCTCCTCCACACTCTCTCAGGGGCACCCGGCGATTGCCTGCAGAGATCATTCATTCACAAGCCTTGATGGAGGACTGGAGCCGAGTCTCGCTCATCCACGGTCCCCGTCCGCCCCCTGCCCACACTCCGCTGTCAAAATTGGACGACGACAAGAAATGGGGGTTGTTTGCGAGTCTCGTCGTCTGACCTCCTTCGCAGTATCGTGATTCATTTGTGTCGTGAGGGTTACCGCCGTGGCAGTCGCACTTCGCCCTTGTGACGACTCGCCTCTAGTCTAGAGGTTTGGTGCCCGTAGGTACCATACACTGACTGCTGGTCCGTCCGTCCGTCCACCGCTGAAGCTGAAGCTGAAGCTGAAGCTTTGCAGTTCTTTGCAGTGTTGTTGCCGTCCCCCGTCTTCCAATATCAGAATCTTTAGTTCAGGGGGTCGTTTCCGTCCGCCGACGACCACCCCCTGCCTTAGCCCCGGGTGTCGTTGTGCAGCCATGAAAGTGCCAGACCAGCCATTGGAGCCATCAGAACCTGCTCTTTCGCATTCCCACCGTCTCGTGTGGCTTGCAAGGATTGCCTGCGGTGGACCGCCACCACCCATGCAGAATCTGGACGGCTTCCCACCCTAATCACCTGCAAGTCAGGCAGTCCCCGGCCAAGGAGGGGAGATGTGTTGAGCCAGAGGTGGATGGGCTTTAGAGTAAAGGGTGCAATATGTAAGGTTCAGGTGGCCATCGCAAGCCGTCACTCGTCCAGGTGCTGCTGGTTAACCACTTTTTCCCAGTCTTCCCATATCATAATCGTAGTTCCCTCCCAGTCGCACTTGGCTCCGACTTGACCGATGCTTTGAACCCTTTCCCTCTTCCTTTCTTCCTCTTCCAACTTTCAGGTTCGACACGTGGAGGATCACCTTATTTCCGATAACTTGGGAGAGACAGAAAGAAGCCGTCTGGACCGGACCAATCTGGAAATTGTACCGGTGGAGACGCAAACAGGAGTTCGGCTTATCCCCCCCCGCTCCTTTGGTGTCCTGCGTATGACAGACACGCCTGTCGTCTCATTCCTTTGTGTCGCTGTTAGAGGGGAGAGAGGGCCCCTCGGGAGAATCTACTTGACCGTGCAACCAAAACTTCGCGATCCACGACGTCGGACAGCAATAATCGAGGACCGATTCGCGCTTTCGAAAAGAAACCTTGAACAACCTAAACGGATGGAGTTTTGTCGTCTGTTTACTTCTCCGAACCGCATGCATCGATAACGCGGCTTGTCAACCTGCTTGGACAAGGTAGTTCCCTCTTCGCACCGCGACCTCTCCCTTTTGGAGTCGCCGGGTCCCCCCACGCAGTAGAAGAGCTTTTCTTCCATGCGCCGCACTCTAAAGGGAGGCTCTTGCAAAAACTGTGAGCTGACCAACGATATATAGGGTTCGCGCCTGACTTGGTCTGCTCGTCCAACATGGGCCGCACATCCAAATTCACCTTCCCCGTCCCGGGGAGGAAACAGAAACCGCCATTTGGACCGATCGTGTCGGGGCCGATGTCCAAGGCGCAAAAGATCCTGGGCACCGCCGAAATCAACATCGACGCACCGCGCCAATGGGACACCGCATCGAACTCGGGCATCAGCGTATCCGTATCCGAAAGCACCGCTACCTATAACATGAGCGAGAGGAGCCGGGCCCCGCGCCACGAAGAGGAGGGCTTTCCAGGAAACAGCAGCCGCAGAAGCACGCAATGGGAGCAGGAGTCCGAGATCGTGCCAGCATTCCTCGCAAATCGCTTTTCGCAACTGCACACCACCGACGGCGGCCAGAGAGAGTTCACCGAGACGTCGAGCCTCACCCGGCGAGGCTCGACCTCGACCATCACCTCGTGGTACGACAAGTCCAAGATGCCGCTGTCGATATCCCAGCAGACTTCGTCATCCGCAATGGCAAAGGGGCTTCCCCAGAAGGCGAACGCTGTCCTTGACATCGAAGGAAAGGAATCGAACCACATGGCCTCGTCAAGTCCGAAAGCCAAGAAGCGGCCGAGTCGGTTGGACTTGGGCGATCTGTTATCCCGGCATAAACACCACAGCCTGAAAGGCAAAACCGACAGTCGTTCTGTTCTCGGGCCGGACCACAAGAACAGGTCGCCCTCGCTCGCATCCATCTCTTCGCCCCGAGTGGCGCCGCCGCCAATACAGCAAAGAACCGAGAGGAAACTGACGAGGAAGAACACGTTCGACAGCATCAACTCCATGGGCAGCCGACCGAGGACGGGGTCCAGTAGTCGCAGAGGCGCCAACGACATTAGCAACCTCCCCAACTTATATGAGCACTACGAGCAGATGTCGTTCGATCAGGTCCTCGGTCACGATGGTCCCTTGGCCGCCTCAGGACCGTCTTTGGCCGGTGCCGGATACACGCCGCTGAGATCGCCATCGGCGACGGATCAAAAAAAGACCTTCACGAGGCCGCCGCTTCGGCACGAAGGCACATCGTCGATGTATCAGACTCACTATGGCGCATTGCCGGAACCTTCCAAGCCCGTGGGCCAGCCATTGATGCAGACGGACCGTGATTGCGCGTCCAGTGTCTCGAGCCGCTACACGAAGACTTCCAAGGCGTCCAAACGAACGAGCCAGAGTCTCAATGGATCCGATTTGATGGAGAAGAGCGTGCTGTCGCTTTCGTCCGACTCCGAGGACGATTTCTTCCCCGACTCCGTCTCGAAGTTCACCGGGGGATCTCGGAGTAGCGATGCGGGTAGCCTGGCCCCCTCGTCTCTGAGGTCAACGCACTCCCGGGACGCCCCGTCTCTGGGGCAAAGCTCAAGAAAATCGGCCAAGCACGCCAGCTTTGCGCCAACCAACACCTACTTGACGATCCCCAGCAAGTCGCCGCCGGGTAAGCCTCCCATTGTCAACCCTCGACTGAGCTCTCTGCCCTCGACAACGTACCAGCCCCCATCTTCATCGAACCGCTTATCGCGGTATTCGACGACTTCATCGTCAACGACATATTCTGTCGGCGACCGCCCGATCCGCCCCCCGACGTATGGCGGTCATGACTCCCGAGCATCGTCATTTCCGCCCTCGGAATCGTACTCGACTACCGACCGCGGCCAATTGCCACAGCGCATGCTTTCCACCAAGTCGTCTTCCGTTCATTCTGTCGACCAGCCAACCCCGCCAATGAGCCCAACGTCGGTCGAGTCCTTCATGGCTTCGGGGGCGTCCCCGGACGCCCATGGCACAACTGACTCTCGGTTCATGGCCGTCACACGACAGGAAGAAATGCTGCTCGCGGCTCTTCGAATGAAACGGGCCCGGATGCGTGAGTCGGTTATAGCCGAGTACGACGACGAGCCGATAACCCCGTCTTCGTATCACCAGCGAAACTCGTCGCAGGGCACCATCACCAACATGGATTGGCCCGAGCCGCCACAGACGCTTCGTCACCAGTCATCGACAACCTCGAACAGCACAATCAAGGCGGGCTCGTGCACGTATGACAGTCGCCCGGTTTCGTTGGCGCCAGGTAAAAGCCTTCAACGCAGCGGTTCTCGTCATCTGAACCCCACCGCGCCATCTTCTCAACCAGCGTCCGTGATGCCGTCGAGAGCAGGTAGCGTGAAGAAGACGATGCCGGTCCAAGAGGCAATTCAAGCCGGGGCCAAGCAAGAGCGGATCCTGCTGTACCTGGACAGGCCAGTGGGCAACGTCAACTCGATGGATTTTGCCGAACCCAGTCCCGACCTGAGCGACTTCATGGATTTCGACAATGGCAGTGACGACGAAGACGAGTTATCGAGCGACATGGCCCCCTTCCGGGGCCGTGACCCCCGACACGCCATGGGCACCAAGAGCCGCGGACAAATGCTGAGAACAGGCGACCGGGCCCGACACGAGCCTTCGCCGCTGAGGCCGAGAGGCGAGATCGCAGGCACGGAGCGTGTTCGGGTCGTGGGAACCGACAGAGATGTCGATTCACGGTGCGGAACCCCGCGGCCGGATTCGCCCGTGTCGCCTGAAGGCACACTAGGCCTTCCCAACAAAACTCTATCGAAGAAGAAGGCCGTGAGACTGAGCGCGGTCGGTAATGCTGGGGTCGAAGCTGCCTGGTGGGGTGATGATGGTTGAAGTCGAGGTGACAGGACCTTTTTATTTGCCGTGGACGATTCCGATAATCTCTCATCATGATACCCTGCACATGACCTATTTTCTTTGTCAATAACCCATCTTTGTACAAAATCTTGCAGCAATGGATATAAGAGGCGAGGTGGTTTCTCCCTTTTTTCCCTTTCTTGTATTTTCTCCCCCGTTTTTGGGAAGGTCAACGGCGGCGGCGGCGGCGATGACGACGGATTGCCTGTTATTCGGACGGAATCAAGCGGGAGGCGTGGACATTTTTCTGCATGAGGCACCGGGCTTCTCCTTTCTTTTGATGGCCCTTGCGACGGAAACTGTTGGCATAATCGCCTGGAAGTTTTGCTGAATCGCACTCTGTAATAATATTTATTACATATTATGCTTGGGTGACGGGAGGGGCTGAGAGGCGAAGTAGAATTAGGAATAATGATGGAAGAACAGACGAACAGTTTGAGGAAGAGAATGGTGAGCCGGAGGAGAGAACGCACATCAAGGCCGCGTCTTCGTTAATGGGAAGGTGCCTCTGATGCTGGGTGTGTAGCCAGCCTACTTCTCTCCTCCCTTTTCTCAGTCGCCGACTCTTTCCAACCTAGGTACCTAGATAGATGCCTAGATACCTAGGTACTATGACCAATTTCAATCCTTGACATTAACACAATCCTTCCTCAAAACTGTTGCTGCTCGTCTATTTGGGTACAGTTGGTGAGGCTGTCTGTCGCTTTATGTATGCGGCATGGGCACAGCAAATGTGCCGTGTAGTGGGGAAAATAAATGGCATTCATGAAATGAAGTCACAGTTTGAGTCTTTTTTGGTCCCACGTAGGGGCTTTTCTCGCCCTCAGTTCTGGGTTGAGTGGGTAGTAATAGTACATAATGTCACATTCGACGCTTCTTCCTCAGTAGTTGTGTTGTGCTGTGATGTGATGATGTGTTGTGTTGTTCATCAACGCCGGCCGCCTCGTCCGGAAATCACCTGTTGCCCGCCGCCTCGTCAAAGCTCTCCAGCACCGAGTCCTTCAGCGCCTTGGGCTCCTTCGGCGCATGCGCATCGTCGCCCGACTCTCCTTCCGACTCCTTGTTGACAATCTGCTTCGCCATCGCCTTGGCCTGCGCCTGGCCGACCTTGCCGTAAACGCTCAGGCCCGTGGCGATCATGCCTCCGATGTCGCCGACGTTTCCAGGGACGACGACCGCCGTGCTCTCCTTGGCCAGCTTGGCGAACGCGTCGACGTACTTCTCGGCCACGGACAGGCTCATAGCGCCCTGCGCCGCCTCTTCGCCGTTGGCGATGCTCTTGGCAACGGCGTCGATGCCGGCCGCTGTCGCCTTGGCCTTCATGAGAATCGCCTCCGCCTCACCCGACGCCCTGTTGATCTGCTCGGACCGCATCGCCTCAGAGGCGAGAATGACGCTCTGCTTCTTACCCTCGGCGATGTTGATGGCCGACTGCCGCTGACCCTCCGACTCCAAAATCTCGGCTCGCTTTGAGCGTTCGGCCGTGACCTGTCGGTGCATGGCCTCGACCACGCCCGCCGGCGCGTGGATGTCTCGGATCTCGTAACGCAGGCAGGTGACGCCCCAGGCCTGCGCCGCCTCATTGATGGCAGCCGTGATGTTGGTGTTGAGAGCGGCGCGCTCCTTGAGGACGTGGTCGAGCGTCAGCTGGCCGATCTCGGATCGCATCGTGGTTTGCGCCAGCTGGGAGATGGCGTATTCAGCATCTTCGACTCCGTAACTGGCAATTCGTCAGCATGGCCACATGTGCGTGCGTGCCGCGGCTCGAGAGGCCCCCTTTGCTGCGCAGAACGTACCTGGCCTTGTAGGCATCAAAGACACGCGTGTACAGGACACCGTCGAGCTCGAGGGTGACGTTGTCGGCCGTGATGGCGCTCTGGCTGGGGATCTCGAGGGCGTTTTCCTTAAGCGACTTGACGTAGGAGATGCGGTCGATGAAGGGCACGAGGATGGCGAGACCCGGTTCGAGGATGCGGTTGAACTTTCCCATACGCTCGACGATCCATGCCGTCTGTTGGGGGACGAAGCGGATGACCGTGTTGGCGGGGAGCGACGGCTTCTGGAAGTAGGACGGGGGGATGCTGGAAGCAGAGCCGAAGGCCGAGGGGAGTAGGCTCTTGGTGCTGGTCTGGAAACCGCGCGACTGGACGAGAGCTCGTCGCAGCGGCGGAGAGAGGACGGCCTTGGTTACCGCCGAAGCCATGATTGCTGCTGCATTGACATGCGTTGAGGTGGCGTGGGTCAATCGAAGTTGTAAGCTCCTGGGGGCGGCACCTCTCTCGGTCTCGTCAGCTAAGGTTACCTAAGGTAGGTAAGGTATATCTATCTGTAAGGACCTGTGGGTCGTTCGTTCCGTTCAATGGAGAAGGAAAAGGAATAGAAGAAAAAAAGAGACCGACAGCTGCCTGCCGATGTTTAGCCGGCGGCATCGGCCGAGGCCCACCGACTTGATGAGTGATCCCGTTCCATATTCCAAGATCCTGGGACAGGGCATATTGAGTTGATGAGACCTTGCATAGAGTATTGCTGAAGCCTAGCTGGCTGGCTAAGGAACCAAGCTGGAAGCTCCTGTTTTTGTGTGTTGTAGTGAGATGGATGCACTTTTATCCATGGTTTCTTATTGCACAGCCCATGTGGACTTGGGCCAGGGAGTGGAACGAAGTCTGACCATGAAGCCAAATTGATGCATTGTCATCATCCAATCCTGACTCTCCACATCAGTGAGTCTATTCTGGCCTTCAAAGGGTCAACAAATAAGCAGGACTTAGAGTCCTCGTACGTAGAGTCGTGCGGGGAACGAATGATTTGATATCAGCACATCAGTCTGCCAGCATGCGGAACGGGGAGTTGAACATCGCAATAAACCAATACTCCAGAACCACAACTTCCAAGCGCATACCAAACTGGCTCTGCAAACCGACTTGTTTCTGCTTATTCCTACATCTATATCTTGTACAACGCACTTGCACTTGTGTACCAAATATGATGGTCAGGATTAAAAGAGCAAGTTTGTGAGAGAAAGTCGTAATCATTGAGACGTACTACACTACCCATGCCATGTGTATCAAGAGCCAGCCTAGTCTGCCATTCCGTATCCTCTTTCGCGCATCCAGGGAAATCATGAAAATAGGGTACCGGTCGGCTACTGGTATGACGAGCCTTCGGGGGGCTGGGGGATCTTCTTGTTTGCAGGGGCCGCCATGTATCTGGGGAACGAGATGTCAGCTTTTTTTTTTTGCGTGTTGGCTGCAGCTTTATGGCATAACTCACCTTCTAAGTTCAATCAGGACCGTCTCCATGGTGTTGTCCCTCTTCCAGTTAGCCAGGCAGGGAAGCTGCTTGGGGTCGACGACACCGTTGCGGGAGTTGACGCAGGGCAGGTTGACCTGGCTGATGAACTGTATCGTCGGGGGCTCGTCAGGGTAGTTAGGGCCGCAGTGCATCTTGAGGGAGTAAATTCGGTTCTCATGGACACTCTGCATCACGGTCTCTGTCAGTGACAATGCGCACGAGAGGGGGGCGGGTATACGGCAGTAGGAGAAATACTGACGTGAGGGGGTCCCAGGATGGTGCCGTTCCAGTCGGACATCAAGAGGTCTTCAGCATCGTTCAAGCCGTAGGAGCAAGCCTCTGCGGTTATGAAAGTCAGTCAGCAATGCGCGCGGCAGCTCTGGACCCGTGTCGGGGGGGGAAGGGAGAGAGAGATGCGGGCTTCCAAGTACCTGCTCCAAGGCCCTTCTCGCCCTTCTCGAGCTCCTCGAGGAGTCTGAAGTTGCGGGGAACCTTTGCGCCCATGATGACTCGCGTCGTCTGTAAATGTGACTGTCCAAGTTGAGTTGCGAGCTGTTGTTGTGTGGGATGGGTAACCGAAGCGACGAGGAGCCGGTGCAACTGTTCGAGATGGAGGGGTTGCGACCTTGCGAAGTGGGAGAGATTGGCCGTGAGACTTGGGAATGGGGCAGCATGCGCTGCAATACGGCCCGGCTCTTACCTAAACCTCAAGGGGGGCCCGCGAGCGAACGAGCAGTCGAAGGGTTCCGTAAGGGGTACGGATACTGAGTGCTTACGTCGGTAGGTACCTATGTTACAGCAGCAGTAGTGCTGATTAGGTACCTACCCGGATGCATAGAGCAAGTGCACGAGCCAGCGCGGGGCACTTTCCGGGCGGTGAGATTTGTTCTGCCGGTGCTGGTCGGCGCTGTGGATCCGCTGCGGGACATTCCATACGGCAGGCGGGTGTGTACCTAAATCTCCGTGCCTGTTTGCCTTAGTCATCATTCGAGGTGGACAGCTCACCTCTATCGGGCGAGCTGTGGATGAGCTGCGAGATGCAGCTGTCCAGTCGGCAGCTCCCTTGACCCCTTGACCTACCTGTTCTATTCTGCCATTCCTGCACCACCACGCGACCCTGCCCGTCCTCACATCTCCCTTCCCCAACGTGTTCGTATTCTCTTGCTTCCGTGCTGTTAAAGTAAACCGGTCGAGCTTGATGATGGACTGCTGCCCGAGAGGCTACTTGTGACAGAATGACGACCCAGCTCCTGGCGACGGAGCTAACGAATCTCATCCAAGAAAGCAAGCGGAAACACAATGACCTCAGACAGGTGAGCTGTTTCTTCTCTCCAATCCTCAAGAGCTGTGCTGACATGTATCGGCACAGGCGGCCGAGAAGTCTCTGGAGGAGCTAAAGGGGCTAAAGGGGGCAAATGAAGCCCAAGCTGCGAACGGTATGGCCTCTTTCGCATCTCCAGCTTGATGGAGCATCCATGGCTGATTGTTTTACCAGAGCTTGCCCAAAGGCCCAACTTTGTGAACCCCTTCATCGTTGCTTGCGGGACCAAGAATGCAAAGTTCACCGGCATCGCCATTGTCTGCCTCCAGAGGCTCATCGTCGCCCGCGCCCTTCCCAGGGGGAAGCTCAACCAGGTCCTCGAAGCTCTCAGGGAGGCAACCTCGGCAGGTCTCGATGTTCAGCTCAAGATCCTCCAAGCCTTGCCATCCCTGTTGCAGAACTACGCCACCGATCTCAAGGGCGACCTCCTGATCACCGCCCTGAACATTTGTTTCATCTTGCAGTCGAGCAAGAATGCCATCGTCAACAACACCTCGGCTGCGACCCTTCAACAGCTTGTAGTGTCGGTATTCGACAAGGTGGTCACGGAAGACAGTACGCGTGCCATGCCTAGCAGAAGGCTGAAGTGAGTCACTGACAAAGACACAGAAACCGCACCCTCCGGACCTCCCGCTGGCGAGGCGCCGGCCGGCGATGGAACTGTTGAGCTACGTGCAGCCGCTTTAGACGCGCATAGGGTAGGGCACCTATCCCGATGGCCAAGTCCACCAGGTTCACCAGGCTGACTGCAGCAAAGATATTCAACGACCTCTGCCTCATGACAGAAAACCAGCGTCCCGAGTATCTCAGGTTTTCGGGACTTCCGCAGACGTTCGGCCTCGAGCTGATAGAGTCGGTTCTGACCAACCATGCCGCAGTGTTCTCGACCCACAAAGAACAGGCACACATCTTGCAGGTTCGCGTCATGCCCTTCATCATCAGCGCTCTCAAAGGGAAGCCCAATTTCGCAACATCAGTCAGGCTGGTTCGGATTCTTTACACGCTGTTACGGCGCCACATCAATATCCTCCCGTCAGAGAGCGGCGACGCTCTTGACATCCTGACGCACCTACTGGACCAGGAGACGGCAATCTGGAAGCGAGCTCTATGTTTGGAGGTGTTCCGGGGCATCTTTTCAGAGCACGCTCTCATTCGGCGGATATTCGTCAACTATGACGCCAAGGAAGGCGAGAAGGACGTCCTCAAGCACCTGACGGCGACATTCGTGCGGCTCAGCACTGAGAAGCCGTCCGTCATCGGACTCGGCCATCAATCCACGATTCCTGTGGCGGACCCCTACGCCAGCATCGCATCATCCACCGACCAAGCCATGCTCGAGGCTAGCGGCGTCACGGGCATCATCAGTGGCTCCGTTAATGCAGATGGTTCCAACATTGGGATCAGTACACAATGGAGCACCGTGAGGGTCCCCTGCATCGACCAGCTCGACAAAACAGAGGCGCCGTCCGTTCCTGAGTCCTACATCTACAGCTTGACACTTTCTTGCATTTCCTTGCTTTCCGAAGGCCTCGCCAAGTTCATACTCCCCCTCACGGTTCCTGGAGATGGCCGCAATCGCAAGAGAAGCGTGAAACCGGAGCCAGAGCGCGACTCGTCGGCGCCCCCTCAAGAGGACGCCGAGGTCTCACGAACTGCACTGGAGCGGGCAGCCTCATTCAAAAAGAACCCAGTCCCTCTGAATCCTCTTGCCTTGGAAGACCATCCCCTCCACAACGAGGTCAAGATATGCGCAACCATCATCGAGGAATGCTGGCCGGCTATCCTGGCCACCTGCTCGACATTCCTATACGCTGCAATGGACTCGGAGTACTATCACAGTCTCGTGAGAGCGTTCCAGAAGTTTGCCCATGTCGCCGGCCTGCTTCAGCTATCCACACCAAGAGACGCGTTCTTGACAACACTGGGTAAAGCGGCGGTACCTCCGAATGTCTTCACAGCGTGCCTGAACGCCGGAGCCGCTCGACCGGCACCGCCAACGCCGACTACCGAAGCACCAAACAGTATCCTGAGTAACGCGCGAGGTCTGCTTAGCGTTGACAGTTTGGTGACCCAATCGTCACCCGCCGTCGACAGGGGAAGACAGCAAGGACTCGAGGCGAGTCAAATGACGCTCAACACTCGCAACCTCTTGTGTTTGAGAGCGCTTCTCAATCTTGGCATCGCTCTTGGCCCAACACTCGGTTCCTCATGGCGCATCATTCTCGAGACCTTGCAACAAGCCGATTTCGTCCTCTTCTCCACGAGTAAGACTCCTGGAAGAACCCCCCTCGCGACGAAGGGAATAGACCACCATGCCGAGGGCGAGGCGAACGCTCTTCTGTCCAACTTCGGCAGCGAAGTCCGCGCTGTCGAGACGGCAGCATCCCGTCTCATCGAGAGCACAATCGACTTCCCCAACGATGCCTTTGGTGAAGTCGTGACGGCGGTATGCAACCTGTTGGAAAGAACAAATGAGGACAAGCAGAAGGTGGACAAGCAGAAGGCGGAGAATACGAGCCAGCCACAATCACCAACCTCCGGTGGCATGAAACCACCCCCGATAGGTCAACACCGGCGAGTTCTCAGTATCTCGACCGCCGCGGCGGCCGGTCCGAACCAAGAAGATCATTTTGCGCTGGCTAAGCTGGGCGATATCGCCACGATCAACATCGACCGCCTCTTGACGTACCCGCCCGATGTCTCTGGATGGACACCGCTGACATCCGAGCTCATCCACATCCTCAACTCGGCGTCGATGAACGCGTCGGTGAGACTGCGTGCTGCCGAGATTCTGGTCAGACTCGCACTCGAATCTGCCAACGTGGCTGCAACGATGGAGCGAGAGCAGTGCGGAAGCGTGCAGCTGCTATTGCTAGAAGCCCTCCGCGATGCTCTTCTGCCACTGCAGCAAGAAGACAGGGAGGTGACCGTTGCCAGCCACGGTACGGATGTGGAGATTCACAAGGTGGTTCTCGAAGGACTCAAGAACCTGCTCGAGAACTGCGGCGAGACGCTCGTCAGCGGATGGGAGATTGCTTTCGAAATCATCGGCTCTATCTTCATCGACAAGAAGTTCGCCGCCGCCACCGATGAGCGGAGAGTCTCGCAGACCATCATTCTCACGACGCGGTCGGCGAAGCTTGTCCGGTCTTCTTTCAACTCCCTTCAACTAATCTGCTCCGACTTCCTAGCGTCTTTGCCGAATTCCTGCTTTCTCATACTCGTTGATACCCTTTACAAATTCTGCTCACAAGACGATGACCTCAACATTGCTCTGACGGCAAGTTCTCCTCAGCACCGCATTGTCGACGACGCCTGAGCTAACCTCTCGCAGACCGTCACCTTCTTCTGGGTTCTGTCAGACTTCCTCTCGGGCAAGACCGAGAGCCTTCCCATCACGGCCGACCTGATGCAGGACTCCAACATCTCCGACCTAACAAGCCTGGCGGCGGACCCAGAACACATTGCTTCGGACGCCGCTCTATGGATGCTGTTGCTCCTGAGGCTTACTACAGTTACCGCCGACGGGCGCCTGGAGCTTCGTAATAGTGCAATCCAGACCCTGCTGAGGATATTCGATGCGTATGGCGATAAGCTAAGCCCGGAAGCCTGGTCCATCTGCGTCAAGTCTGTCGTCTTCAAGCTTCTGTCGTCGATTGAGGATGAACTTCAAGCCGCCGCGGGCGAGAGTTCGACACACCACGACCGCCGAGAGTGGCACGAGACTGCGGTCGTCGTGTTGAATGGCATCTCGGAACTTTTAGCCAGCTACATGGAACCCCTTTCCGCCCACTCCTCCTTTAACGCCCTGTGGCAGGAACTTCTTGGCCACTTCGCGACTCTGCTCGACTTCAAGGTCCTGAACATCAACACGGCCACCTACAAGGCTCTCGGCAAGGTCATCAGCCTCGACTACGATCCCGGCAGATCCATTTTCGACACCAGCACCGTCAACGCCGCTTGGGAGCTCTGGTCACGGGGGACGCCCATCTCATTGGATGAGGAGGATGGCAAGAAGACGGACAACCAGAACTGCCTGATCGCATACGTCGCCACGTTCCACGACGTATACCAGCTCGTTCAACAGGACTTGACGGTTGATCAGGTCCGTCAGATGTTGACCCTCTTCCGCGAGGCCCTGCAACAGGCCACCGTGGGAGCCTACGTGAACGACATCGAGTACGTCACGCCGCTGCAGAACCAGGTGCTCGAGGCCATCAAAGTAGTGCGGACGGATCTCGCAGGCGTGCCCTCAGCCATGATCTCTCAGGTGGCAGAGTTCGTGCGGCTCGCCTTCAGCAACGACGCACTCAGAGCGCAGAGCCCGGCGCAACGAAGAACCTATGTGGCCATGTCCAAGGCTAGCATGTCGATTCTGCAGACGCTCGTGCTCCGTAACGCATCCGATGCCGACATCTACGCCAGCGAGGCCTTCTCCGCGGCGCTCTCGGCACTCTCCAAGCCAGTGGTGCTCAAGTACGGCTTCCCCATCGTCACCAAGTCGACCCAGCCCTGGCGCCTGGCCACGGACTCGATCCTCGCGGTGCTGGAGGCCACGCTCCCACAGATGCGCGCCCTGGAAGTCCCGCGGCCAACGCTCCAGGTCATATGGCATATGATTATCGAGGTCGCCGACGGCATCGTCAGCGCCGACACCAACGCCGCGCCGGCATCAGCTGACCTCTCGGACGACGAGTCCTTTGACATCGCATCCTTCCACAAGCTCCGCGAGCTCATCATCCCCTCGCTTGGCGCCGAGGCGGTTCCCGACAAGACGCGCCAGGCGTACGCCGAGAGCCTCTTCCGCACCTCCATCATCCACGCGCCCTCGCCCACGGAATCGTCCCTCATCTTCGGACCCAACGGTACTTCGGATAGCACCATCAACAACAACAAGAACGGCCTCGCGGCCCTCTACAAGAAACGGACCGGCCGCACCGTCGACCCGCTCCCGACGCGGCGCGACCGGATGGCATACGTCTGCGTCGACGAGCTCTTCTCGCTCGTCTCAGCCTACGACGTCTCGAGCCTGCGCATCGTCGTGCAGCCGCCGACGCCGGCGTTCCCGCCGCCGCGGTCGGCGACGTCGCACCTCTCGGAGGCGCCGCAGGCGCTGCACGTGCGCATCGCGCGGTCCGCCTCGCCGTTTCTCATCCTCCGCGCAGCGCTGACGATCCGGGCCTACATCGCCGACCAACCCTTGCGCGGCCGCATGCCGCAGCCGCTTTCGCAGCGCAAGGAGCTCCTCCGCGTGCTGCGGCAGCTGGTCGACCTGACGTCCGAGTCGGACGCCATCCCGGACACGCCCAATGTCAACAGCGACGGGCGGAAGCACCTGCTACGACTGTACCCGCTGCTCGTGAGCGCCGTACAGGTGGCGGGCGGCTCGGGTGACGAGGGCGTCTTGAAGCTCTGCGCCGAAGCGCTCGAGGTCGTCGGTGGCGAGCTGGGGGTTTGAGGGCCTTTTTTGTACTATTAGTTACTTCGATCATGAGTTAGACACCCAGCCAGCAAGCAAGCAAACAAGTAGTAGTAGATATCATCAAGTATCAGGAATTTCAAGGGGCGTTTTTTACTTCGTGATCCCATGGATACCGTCCTAACACCATGCACCCACCCGTCTGCAAGGAAATCAACATGTTGAATCATAACCTGCAGCCCTTGACCATTGCATATCCTGTCCATCCTGGGACCAAGGTCAACAACATCCATCCAACCAAATCCCACCTTGTCCCGACCTTGGCCCTTCTGTTCCTCCATCATGTCCTCCAAACGCCGATCTAGCTGTTACGCGGCACGTGTCCAAAGCTTCATGCCGCTGTCTTTCGGTATGGTGTACTAGCCACCCCCGAAAGACGTGTGTCTGACTACCAAAGATGTATGCCCTTGTTCACATCACGGCGGCATCACGGGCTCATGTATTACTCAGTCTGTTACCCCCCCTCCCCAAAACGAAAAAAAGTCGTGTTGCCATGCCCTGGCTGTCCAACGCTCGGGCTTAGTGCCTGCGCCCGTCATGATCGCGGTGAGTGTCATGTCGACTTTAGCCGGGCTCCGTGGCGTGTCCATGGGTTCCGGGACTGACTGCCTTCACAGACGCCATTTCGGCTAATGTAGTTTCCCGGTTCAGACATCCTTGCTAGCGAGGGCTACCGCGAGGTGCAGCGGCTATTTGGGATGAAGAGGGTGTGGCGAGGCAAGACACTTGAAGAGGGCTGCCAGAAGGGGCAAGACGATATGATTCGAGATGGTCTCATTAACAGTTCGGTAGGACTGGATGTTTGGTGAATAGTGGCAGCAGACTAGGGGATGGATGAAGGATTAGAGAACGCCCAGGGTGAGCTCCAAAAGGGGGCGTCCCCCCCAGATTCGGAAGCGTAGCCTGATTAATGCATTTCTCGCGCATCCAACATGAGTCGGGTCACAAGACATCGCCGGGCTGGCGCATGAGGACAAGCCATTCGACGTGTCCGGGGCGAGCGAGTAGTGCTTGTGTCTGTCAAGCAATCGGTGCCAACCCACGCCCATGTGTAGCGCGGTACGGATCCTGCCATGCAGACAGGGCGAGATCAGCGCGTCCCGGTGGTGCTCGTTCTCCGGCTGGATCGACAGTAGATTGTTGCCGAGTCGAAAGGATGACCCGCCACCACCGAAGCGACCAACGATGGATCGTGGGATGGCTGGCTGGGCGAGCTTATCGAGTCGGGTGGGCAGAAAAGACAAACAACCCCAGACTTTCCCCGGATCTCCACCATGCAGCCAGAGTTGGCGGTGTTGGGCGCCTAGCAAACATCCACAATGGACCCCATTTCTCCCGGGAGGCGAGTTCATCATACACACCATTGCCGAGCAGTGAAGATAACCTTACAAACACACACACACCTCTTAGGCACCTCGATCCTTGTCCGCGCTTAGGAGACTCGGGGTCTCTCTGCGGAGGCGTCGCATTCTTCGGGTCCTAATCTAGGTAGGGATGCCGTAGATTTGAGAAACTTTCAACGGGACTGCTCTCAGGCGTCGTGGGTACACAGAAGCATGACAGGCAAATGACCGAGCTAGTCTCGATGAGGGCTTGGACCGCCAACCCCCCTCAGACAACAGCACGAGGCCGGACCTGGCTTCCGGAAGGATGCTTCTTTCGCCTGCTTGTGCCGTTCAGGCCGTTCGTGGCGTCCCGCAGTCCACCGGTTCCTTGCACGAGAGTCTGCTGGCCCCCCGCGGTTTGCTTGTTGCATGGTCACGCGTGGATGGGCAGCGGTGTCAACCCGAGGAGCCACTGACTACAGGATCTACGAGACGATCTGGAATAAAACGAGACTGATGGGAGAGATAGGCAACTTCGTGAGAGGTGGTACGTACAAATTCACACCTGCCTCTCAGAAGGATTCAGCAAAACACCATTGCAGGCTCAACGAGTCAATGACTGCTGCATGTCTATCCTTGGTATGTTCCATCTCCCAGTCCGTGGGAGTGGAGCATATCTTGCTTGTATTCATTAGTTTGTGCGGCACAGATGCACGCCACTCACGCCCGGGACGAGGGTTGACAGGGGGTTCGAGGAGATGCCGTACCGCTGATTCGTGGGTTGGGCCTGGCTGCATTACGAGACGATTTGCTCAATGCAATCCCTTGTTCCTGTGCCACGGATACTGGCCTGATGGTTTTCAACACGCGAAGTGTGTGGTCTGTCTGTCGAAACAGTCATCTCCGTGCCGTTTACGTGGCGACGCGACTCTCAGGTATGGGGACCGGGGGGGGGGGGGGGGGGGGGGGTCATATTGGAGACAATCCTATGGGTCGAGTATTGCAAGTAAAAACCCACAGATTGTCATCCCGAAGAGTCCCAGAAACGACCTGGAGTTGCATCCCGCGACTCTGTTGGCTGGCGGATCCCTAGATGGAAGCCTCACAGGGACAGGGTAAAATACACCTGTGCCAGCATCAGGCATTTCCGGTCCGTCGGCTCATTCGGTTCAAGGCTATGTATGGTGAATCATGAGTTGGAACTATGTCGTCCATGTCAGTCGTTAAAATAGAAAACGACTGGCCATGTCGCCGCGGATCCATACTTGTTGCCTGCGAGGTTGGCAATTCTACCGCGATCAAGACAATTTCCCCGATCGAACGGGAGCGACAAGAGAGCTATCTTCGCGGAATCAGCAGCGTCGTACTGAAGACGCCAGAGAGGATGTCGTTCGAGATGCCTAGAAGCCTGGCCTGAGTAAGCTTCTGCCAGTGCGGGACAAGACGCGAACCAGCCAGCCCCCCAAAGCAGTATGCCTCATTGGATTGTCGAGGCGCTAGCGTACCAGAGAAGGGTCTCATAGACCCTGTCTGGCCCCGGCGAGATGCGGTCGACAACTGCACGGCAAAGAAGCACATGTGGCGTCGCAAGGACTCGCGAGAAGGGCCGTCTGGAAGAAAAGGCCGGCAAAAGAGCAGTTGCATTTAACCCCTGGTCGTCGATTGGTCGGATACCTTCACCGGCCTCGAAGGGGCAAGGGAAGCTGATGGGTGGGAGAGATGAATTGTGCCCAAGATGATGTGTACTTTAGGGGGCCACGGTGGGAACGCACGCGGGAGTTGTCGGTGGGGTAAAAAGCTAGACGGGCACTTGAATAGCAGAGTCGAAAGCTGTGATGGTGGTGGGCTGGGTGTTGTGACTGGACTCGCCTGGGGGGCGGCCATGCGGGCGTGAGGCACGGGATATGATAGCTGGCTTTAGCGAGGCGAATGGTAATAACATGAGTCCATTGCCGGTTGGTCGCCGTAGTCAACAGTCGCACTATGCTTTTCATGCGTGACTGGCGAGCCCGCCTTAGGGTAAATTGTTTTCGTAATATCAGGTTCCGAGCTGATGGTCGAGGCTCTCGTCTGCAACGTGCTTGCAGTTGACAAGCGTTTCCTTAGAATGTGGGACGATGCTTTTAAACTGTCCAAAGTACCAAGGGACCAGGCTGTAATAGAAATGAAACCTGCGAGGTGAGCTGTGCTGACCGGATGTCGAATTGCCGTCCTAGCATGGATTCGTCTGTCGATGGGCAAGCCTAGCCAACCTATGTCGATTTACCACAATCACTCTGTTCATCTTTACCCGCACGCCGCCAATTCGTGCTGCCGCAGGCCACACCCTTTCCCCACCCCCGGATGCCTCCTGCATGAGGGGGTTCCGAATGGGGCGAAAACACTAGCCCTCCGGGGTCAGCAGCCGTGCAGATCGAGTCTCGAGAGTAACGAGAATGCTCCCCCAGACTTCCCCCATGCTGATGGCGGGAAAAAACGCCAGGGGTAGCAGAGGGCGAGCTGTGGAAAAGGGACATATAAGTTCTCGACCCGGACAGCGTTCGTCCACGATCCACTCCGCTCTTCACCCGCAAGTCGGCCAATTCAACTTCGATACTCTCCCTGTCAGGCACCTCCTTCACTTTCTCCACTGGTATCCAGAAAGCCAACCATCACCATGGCGAAGAAGACTATCGTCTCGCAGCAGGTCGTCGCCAATGTCGACGTCGCGCAGGCCGAGGCGCCGCGCTTCGAGAAGGTCTACTGGACCAAGGAGCCCCATCTCCGCAAGCTCTACTTCTCGACAATCTTCCTCATGGTCGCCTCGGCCACCACGGGCTACGACGGCATGCTCGTCAACACGTCCCAGCAGATGAAGCGGTGGAAGGACTTCTTCGGCGACGGCGTCTCGGACAATAACAAGCTCGGCATCCTCATCAACATGTTCAACATCGGTTCCATCATATCCTTCTTCATCACCCCCTACGTCGCCGATACGTACGGCCGCAAGGTGGCCATCGTCAGCGGCTGCTTGTTCATGATCGTCGGCGGTGCCATCACCGCCTTCTGCAACGGCTGGGGAAGTAAGTTTCCGAACTTGACGAATCCGTGGCCGTGGAATGCGGACTGATTTTCGTTTGCAGTGTACGTCGGCGGTCGATTCATCCTTGGTTTCGGCAACTCGCTGGCACAGATGGCGTCGCCCCTCCTTTTGACCGAGATCTGCCACCCTCAACACCGTGGCCCTGTCACTGCTGTACGTGCATGCCCTTATTTTCTTTTTCTTCCCTTTTCACAACCCCAGTCCGAACACAGACGCAATGCGCATGTTTGGTGATGTGGTGCTTCGTCTGTATTGGCGATGTGTTGTTGTTGTGTCGAGGAAAGGAGGAGTAGCTCCGTAGGGCCCGTTTAGGACGGAACACTTCGCACTCCCATCCTGCCTGCGCCACACACTCACTTGCCAGACCTACTGCGTCGCGCCCACGCCACATATGCTCCACCCCCACAGATCCACAATTCCCGTGTCTCCACAATTCCCGCGGTTACTGACTTGGCGATGGTAGATCTACAATTGCTTGTGGAATTTGGGCGCGCTCGTCGTCGCCTCCATTGGATGGGGAACCTCGTATATAAACAACGACTGGTGCTGGCGTTCAATTACCTTCATTCAAATCGTGCCGTCCGTCATCCAGCTGATCGGCATCTGGTGGGTCCCGGAATCGCCGCGCTTCCTCATCAACAAGGACCGCTCCGAGGAGGCGCTCGCGGTCCTGGCCAAGCACCACGCCGGCGGCGATTTTAACAATGCCACAGTCCAATTCGAATACCGCGAGATGAAGGAAACAATCACAATGGAGAGAGATGCGGAAAAAACGACCAGTTACGCCGACTTCTTCCGCACCAAGGGTAACCGGTGGCGCCTCGCCATCATCATCTCCCTCGGTGTCATCTCGCAATACTCAGGCAGTAAGTTTCTACTTTTCCTATTACTCTTGCTCTACTATGCACAATCACTACAGTTTCCCCGTGACCTTAAGTCTGACGTAATCTCAAAACTCACCATCAAAACCCGCCACCCACCATCACCACACTCTCCCACGACCCTGGCTTTGATATAACCTCAAAACTAACCAATACAGATGCGTTATTCAGCAATTACATGGACGCTATATACGAGGGCGCCGGTATTACTGAACAAAATCAGAAACTCGCCATCTCGACTGGCAAGTCGATACTCGATTTGTCGTGCTCCATCGGGGCCGCGCTGACCGTGGACTATTTCGGCCGCCGCCCGCTCTTTCTCGTTGCAATCAGCGGTATGGTCGGCTCCTTCGTCTGCTGGACAATCACTGGCGCTGTGTTCGAAAACTCAGGCGCCACGAACCAGGGTTCTGGCTATGCCCAGCTGGTCTTCATCTGGATCTTTGGCATCTTCTACGACATTGGCTTCTCCGGCTTGCTCGTCGCCTACGCCCTCGAAGTTCTTCCATTTCACTTGCGTGCGAAAGGAATGATGATTATGAACATCACTGTTCAAGCCATCCTGGCCATCGGAAAGTAAGTCAGCTATCTCTTAGCCGGCCGAGCGGGGCCGCGACCGGCCCCACTCGATCGGTATTAGTAAGCGCTCTGGACCGGCCAAGTAGGCCGGCCGACCGCGGCAGTCCCCATGACGTCCACCACCTCCATTGTTTCCTTTTGCACCAGCTGACTGAAATCCTCCCCTACTACAGCCAAACAAACAAGGTCGCGTGGGACAACCTCCCGAACCACTGGAACTTCATGCTGTTCTACACTCTCTGGGACTTTTGCGAGCTCGTCTTCGTTTACTTCTTTTACGTCGAGACCAAGGGCCCGACGCTCGAGGAGATCTCCAAGATCTTTGACGGCGACGCCGCCATTGGCCAGGTCGACCCTGCCCAGATAGAGAAGGAGATTCACGCCGACCACCACGAGGACGACATCAACACGCGTGCCGCGCGCAGCGAGAAGACGGCCGCCTGAGGGCTTTCTTTTGCGGCTTACGGTCGATACTGATTGAAAAAGTGAAATCCACGAAGAAAAAAAAGCTCACTCATACTCTTCGAACCCCTCTGCCCTTTTGTAATGCCCCGCTTGGATTCTTCTGATCTAGCTTTTGTGTGGTGGGATGTAATGCCGGCCCGACGCTTCGGTCGGACTTAGGCTTGGATACGATTATGATACCAGAGGTTTCTCGCGACGCGTCGTGTGTCGCTCTCCTCGTTGCAGACAGGGCGGCTTTCACCTCGACTGAGCGGCGCCTTATCCCCCCCGAACACTCTCGTTTCCCCCAGTAGCCGTTCAATACCCGCGGGCTTGGTCTCGTCATGAGGCTGGCCCGCATCAATATGATCTGTTGCTTTTGTACACACTTCGCTTAGTCCTTCTGCCAATGCGTGCCGAGAAAGCCAAGAGAAGAAGCCAATCCTCGTGAAGCTTTCGCCAACCCCCCTTCTCACTTTCTTGGTGCGCTTTCTCTCCGATGACACATTAAACCCCCATCCACCCCTGAATCCCCTAACTAGGTGTTCAACAAGGCGCTAGCGCCGGCAGCCGTCGTGAACGTGTGTGGGAGTCTCGTGGGGGCGACTTACATTGGTGGGATTTTGGGGATGGGGGTTGCCGTGTCTCATGTACACAGACTACATGTGTGTGACCGTCGGTCCCCTCCTCATTCCTGCGTAGCTCAGCTTGGCGTTGGATTCGGCGGCGGGTGTGTCCGACGGGCCGCGGCCCCGCGTGGTTGCCTCCCGTGGGTAGTCTTGGAGTGGGCGCTGCACGTCAAGCCGAGGGGGGAGATTGCCAGCTTTGGCTGCCGGGCACCTAAGATTCAGTAGACCAGCCCACTAAGTCCGCTGTAGTTATAGGAGTAGGCGCTGAGATCTCACCTACCGCCAACCGCAGTCGATCCTACTTTAGATACCCGCATCCCTATCAGTAACACAGCTGCTGTCTGAGATGAGAAAAATCGTATCACCGACTCATCATGTTCACTCATCCTCACCCTCCCTTATTCTTCGAAACATTCATCATACTCCCCTGCCGCTGACCTGCCTGATGGATGTCCTTGTCCCTGTTGTCGAGACATTGGCTGCTCTCGTGTCATCGCTCTTCAATCACGTCGTCCACTACAATACGTTGACACAATTTTGCATCGATTCTCTGAGCTACACTACCTGTATTGTTTGGTATCTTGTGAGAAGCATCCTCGCTTCTAATCTGATCGAAACTGAATAAAACGGCCAATAGTGGCCCCGACATCCCATACTCCATTACGCCAAAAGACCTGCCAGCCCTCTGCGGCTTTGTCCAACAGCATATTTGCTTGCCACGGTCGCCACACGAACCATCCCAGAATATCCTACCGCAATTTACAATCGTCAACAGCTCAGATTGAGTCCATGTCCATACTATCGGCCATGGACTCGGCATACGAGCCGAACTGCGTCTGTTCCAGCGACGACGAGCCGGAAGCGCCCTCCAGCTCATTGGTGGTGATGGACTGGAGCGCCTTTTTGAACTTCTCGAGCTCGCCCTTGAGACGCTCCCTGTTATGGGCCGTGTCTTCGTCCTCCTCCATCAGACGAGTAAAGACCGTGTCGTCGTGCCCACCGGCCAAGCCGAGCTTCTTTTCAAGGAAAAAGTCAAGATCTTGGACGATCTTGGGCATCATGCGCGACGTGATGGACAGACAGACCGTGTCCGCGAAGCGGAGGGCGGAGAGCATGTAGTAGCCACGAACATAGGCGGCCACCTTCAACTCCTTGTCGAAAGGGTCGGATCCCATCTTGGTCAGCTCGCTGTTATGCTTCTTCTCCTCGCTGTGTCGCTGGTCCGGTGTCATCTTGTCCCAGTCATGGAAGTCGGACTGCTCGCCCGAGAACGCCTGCCAGCGCATAACATGGCGATAGCGCGTTAGCACTAGGCTTTCAGAACGCTCGTAGTCCTCAAACGCCTTCCGGTTGACGGTGAACAACTGGTGGGTTTCCATGTCGAAAATCTCCTTGAGAAAGGCCATGGCCTCCGCCCGTCGCACATTCAAGAACTCGTTCATGAGCGCCTTGGACTCCTTGAAGATCAGCCGCTTCTTCAGGGACCCAAAGGCCTGGTTAAGCGCGTAGTCGACGATCTTCTGCAGTCGGCTCATAGTCTCATGCAGGAATGTGGCCATCGGCTTGTCCCAGTCCCGCACTGCCTTCTTGCAGAGATCTTCGTACACCTCGTCGGGAACGATGCTAGGCATGCCGGCCTTGGTCTTGGCTCTGATGTCGTCACGAATTTGAGCCAGCGTCCGGAATCCCGCGCCGTAGTTGAAGTACTGCTGGAACGAGCCAACAAGAGGCGCCGGCGGGGGCGGCCTTCTGCGGGACGGAGTTGATGGCGTCGAGCCACCGTCTTCTGTCTTGATAGCGGCGGAAAAGGAACCACCGTTGACGGTAGGTCGTTGTCTCTTGGAGCTTGTCTGGCCATGGCCATTGGCACTACGCTTCCTGTTTCCGGGAGTGACGTTGGCAGCTTCCTCATCGTCGTCGGAGATCTCCAAGACAGGAATGTCAGATTTGTCCTTCAGGACGAACTTGGGCTTCATCTGTAAGATGCAATCGCGAAAACAGTCCGACAGAGATCCGTAGTTAGAGGAAAAATGTCTGGCGCGGAGTGTGTCCTTGACAGTGGCGGAAAAAACCATGAGACTCTTTCTGACCTCCAGTTCCACGTTGTTGGGCAGTTCGGGAAGCGTGCTGAGTTGTCCCTCGATTTCGCCGAGTCGTGCCTGAACCTTTTGCTTGATAAAAGGCAAGCTGCCAATGGTTAGCTTCGCGTGCCAGGTACAGCAGCAGGAGGAATCAGGAGAGTAGGGGAGGATAGGGGATGCCTTACTTCTTGGCAAATTCCTTGCCCAGCTTCTCCGAAAGAGCAGTCTTGAGCTTCTCCACACCGCTTCGGGGGCGAAAGACGTGGAAGTCTTCCGGCCAGCGCTCGCTGCCATTCTGGTGAAAAAGGGCATCCTCCCAGCGCTGCTGCTCATCCAAGTTCTTGTCGGAAGGGCGAGATGTGATGAAGAATTCATGGCCAATCTTGTGGCGCTCACCGAGCAGCATCGAAATCCATTGGTTGTAGTTGCCTTCGGGCAGAAGATCGGCCTTGGTCATTACGCCAATGGTTCGATCCTGAGCACGGAGGTCGCGGATAATAGACAGCGTGGAAGACGTCTCAGGATCGACGTTCATCGGCACGGCCCAGATGATGAGGGCACCGGCATGCGAGATGTATTGACGCGCCAGGTTCTCAACAACCGACACAAGATACTCGTCCTCCTCTCGGGCCGAGTTGCGGAAGATGCCTGGCATGTCGTAGAAAGACAGGTCGGGCAGGTCAGGTCCTTTGATCTCGAGGGCGACGGTGTTGGGGCTGAACTTTGCCAAGGTTCTCTCAGCCTCATCGTCAAGAAGACTCTGCTTGGTGATAGCGCCAGTACCAGGAATATAAAGTTGGTGATTCTGGTCGTGGTTCAAGATGGCGATCTGGGCCCATTTCAGAACCGTGTCAATGTCGGACTGGTCGTAGATAGTCATGAATTCCTTCACGACACGTGGTTGCTTAACCCACGGCGGGAAAGGGTTCTCTGCCGTGACATGAGCTTTTGTGAGGTTGTAGTTGGGCGGGGGTCGAAAGGCGTAGTCTTGTTGAAGAGAGACACGGCAAGACCACTCGGGTCCACCACGGTCCCGAGCGCCGCTTCGAGAGACGCGGATGTGGATGGGGCATCGAGTGCAGACGCCTTCGCTTCGCGGTAGGTTGAGACCAGCGAGACCAGACATGAGACTGGACTTGCCGGCGGACTGGTCGCCGACCAGGACGAGTTGCGGAAGTGCGACATCGTGAGAGACGCCGAGCTGCTGGAGTTCACCAAGGGTATCGTTAAAAATCTTGACCTTGGCGCCGATGTCGCGGAACGACCCGTCGAGGAACGAGTCGTTCTGCATAGTGACGACGGGAGGATCCATGTCTCGATTTCTGACTTGCAGAAGAACCGGCTCGCTCTCGTCAAAAGTGGGATTGGTCAACGCCGTCTGCACGGAGTTGAGGCCCTGGTTGTTCCGGACCGAGATTGAGGCTGTGGGGGTATTAGACACATGAAAGCGAGAGACGGGTAATGGGGAATAACTCACGAGCGTCGGATCGCAGGAAAGACTGGTTGACATCGATAGGTGCGGCGTACGAGCTAGCTTGGTCTCTGGTCTGTTCCGGAGAGCCGTTGTATGTGTTGGTGACGGAAGGTGAGTGAGAGGGAGAGGGATTGTTGTGGTGGTGAGGGTTGTGATGGCGGAGGGCGCCAGGTTCAGATTTGATGGGCTGGTTGCCTCGAGCCGCTCTTGCCTTGGTCATACTGGGCAAAGAGTGAAGCAATAGAGACAACAACAAGAGTAGTAAGTGGTATGGAAGAGGATGTTTTATAAGAGGAAAAGGGTCGAGGAGGAAGGCCAGGCGGTGGGGTTGATTTGGAGTTGGTTGAAAAGAGAGACAAAGGGCCAATTGGCGACCCAGACTACCCTGAGGTAGGCAACGAGAAATGAGGTAGAAGCCGGGTAAGTGAGAGAGCGAGTGAAGGAGAAGTGAGACAGCGGGATTGTAAGTGAGATAGAGACGGCAGAAGTAAGAGTGGAAGTGAAGCTCAAGAAGGGGAGGGAAGGAGCTTCGGGGAGCTTCAAAGCTTTAAGAGCTCTTTCCTCGTTTGGGTGACCTGAGCAACGTGAGGTCTCCACGCTCCGGAGGCTCACCTGAAAGTGGTTGTCAATGTTAGGCAGGACTTGTGTGGCAGTCAGGTCGCCATCGTTTTCACTCGGAAAAAAGCTGCTAGCAACCGCATGAATCCCTCTCAAGGCACCGGGGAATCTCAGTGCAGATGTAGCCACTTTTTGTATGGTTTTCTGGGCTTGCTCCTGGTGTAATCTGGCGATATGTCTGGCGAGGGCAAGTACCTGCTATCAAAGGCTATTGCAAACTGGAGCGAGCGAGGTGCATCGCTGGTTGCTGTGCAGGCAGGGATGTCATGGGCCTCAGGGGGCGCAAAAGAATGGCTGGCAGTGGAGCTGGGCTGCGACGATCCCACGACATAGAGCAGGACGCGACTTGGTACCTGTTGGAGCTTTCCTGGATGCACAGCTGCCTGCTGTATTTTGCGCGAGATAAGTGCTTCTTCACCTGGTCGACCAAGTCACTGTTTGCCTCTGTGACACCCCCCTCGTCGCGTGTGCTGCCTGCTTTACACGCTCTCGACACGGTCGTGTACCGACGCGTAAATTGGCTTGGTCTGGTTCTATTGGAGAAGCTCGATTGCCCCTTGCAGCCCAACTGGTCCCCAACCCTCCAATGATGAAGCTTCCATGAGGGAGGACGATGAGCGAATCGGGAATTGTACATTTCATAAATCTAACAACCGAAGACTATACTGTAATAGAGGCAATCATCCTGCTCAATGGAAGAAAAAATCTACCTCCTGCCTCTCAGTCCTGGCCCAAATGATCAATGTACAGGCAAATGAAATGAAAGCATGCTGAAATAAGAAAAAATAGCCTTTGGCACACGAATGGGATGCAGAGCTCATCGCATGTGTTCCCTAGCCATGTGGCCAGCTGAGGCTGGTTCCCACCCACTGGAGGAATCCATCTCCCCCGCACAGGGTCCTGCAGATAAAAGATACATTTACATCAGTCTCTGCACAAGCACAGCACAAAGTCTTTCTATAACAGAGGAAAGGACCGTCCGCCACATCTGGACACTGCACAAGCCACCACCTAGCAGCCCCCTCATGGACCCCTGCCAGCGCATTACCAGCTTGCGCCTGTGAATTGATTATTCTTGGCTTGGGACTTCAAGGTTAGGTGAACTTCTCAGGGGGCATCCTTTTTCCTCTTCTGATTTCACGAAGCGGTGACGTTGCAACCAGCAATCAGCAGCCACTTCGATAACGGCAGCAGCAACCTCCAGCGACCTCAACCCATAACCACCCACTCTGACATTATTCTTTTCTCCCTCACCACCTCAACTCTTCCCCTGCAACCCAGTTGCCGCCCAAATCATGTCGCTGCAGGTCCCCTACCGAGGAAAGGCGTCTAGAGAGGCTGCCACCAAGGCCGTTATTCTGGTATGAACACCTTTTCTCTTTCTGCTGTCGCATGTCGCTTCTTGACCGTGCGGCGCATGCATCTCCAAAAACCTCCTTCCCCCGCCCTTGTTCCCCTCCCCATCCCACAGAAAGCGAAGTTGCGCTGCCTTGTCCTCTGCAAACAGCCACAAGCTAACCAAAGCACTTTGGGTAATTTCTAGGTCGGCGGTCCTTCCCGTGGCACTCGATTCCGTCCCCTTTCTCTCGACGTTCCCAAGCCCCTCTTCGAAGTCGCTGGCCACCCCATCATCTGGCACTGCCTGGCCGCTATCGACCGGGTCCCTGGCAAGGAGATCACCGAGGTCCTCATCATCGGCTACTACGACGAGACAGTCTTCCGCGACTTCATCAAGGATGCCGCCAGCGAGTTCCCCGAACTGACCATTAAGTACCTGCGCGAATACGAGGCTCTCGGCACTGCTGGCGGCCTCTACCACTTCCGCGATGCCATCCTCAAGGGCCACCCCGAGCGCCTCTTCGTCCTGAACGCCGATGTCTGCTGTTCCTTCCCCCTCCCCGAGATGCTCCAGCTCTTCCACGACAAGAACGCCGAGGCCGTCATTCTGGGAACTCGTGTCTCCAACGACGCCGCCACCAACTTTGGCTGCATCGTCAGCGACGCCCACACCCGCCGCGTCCTCCACTACGTCGAAAAGCCCGAGTCGCAAATCAGCAACCTCATCAACTGCGGCGTCTACCTCTTCTCCACTGACGCCATCTTCCCCTCCATCAAGACCGCCATCAAGCGCCGCACCGACCGCCCCTCCCGCCTCATGTCCTACCCGAGCTCCGAGAACCTCGAGAGCAGCTTCATCATCACCGACGAAGACGACGAGGAGCGCAAGAACCAGGTCATCCGCCTTGAGCAGGACATCCTCGGTGACTTCGCCGACACAAAGTCCTTCTTCGTCTACGAGACCAAGGACTTCTGGCGCCAGATCAAGACGGCCGGCTCCGCCGTCCCCGCCAACGCCCTCTACCTGCAGAAGGCCTGGCAGACCGGCTCCAAGGAGCTCGCCGAGCCCAGCGCCAACATCATCCCCCCCGTCTTCATTCACCCCACTGCCCATGTCGACCCCACCGCGAAGCTGGGCCCCAACGTCTCCATCGGCCCCCGTGTCCACGTCGGCCCCGGCGCCCGCATCAAGGAGGCCGTCGTCCTCGAGGACTCGGAGATCAAGCACGATTCGTGCGTCCTCTACTCTATCATTGGCTGGGGAAGCCGCGTCGGTGCTTGGGCCCGTGTCGAAGGCACCCCGACCCCCGTCGGTAGCCACACGACGAGCATCATCAAGAACGGCGTCAAGGTCCAGAGCATCACCATTCTCGGCAAGGACTGCGGTGTCGGCGATGAGATCCGCGTGCAGAACTGTGTCTGCCTGCCGTTCAAGGAGTTGAAGAGAGTGGGTTATCCCCTGTTCTCAGTTGCGACGACACCACTTACTGACTCGAATCCAGGACGTTGCAAACGAAGTCATCATGTAAGCCGGCAGGTTTGGGGTATGTTGGATGTGGTGAGGATAACGGACGACGTAATAAGGAAAGGATTTGCATTGGGGCCAGATAGAGCTCCATCAGTCTTCATAGATTCATGCGTCTTTGGTCACAAAAAGCACAAGTCGAATTCAGCCAACTTAAGAGCATTTCAAATCGCCCGGTTACTGTCCCGTGAGATGAGGACGTGAGATGACATCCGGCAGGTGGTCTCGTTGCCTCATGGCTTGGAGTTCGTCTTGCTCAAGGCTACATGTGGCGCTGCTACGTTACGTTTCTTAAAATCACGAACTGGGCATCATTTTTCTCGAGATTCTGGTTCTCCGTTGCACAGCTGTACAGCCAAGACGACAAGCGATGGCCAGGTCACCAGACGATGACAGGAGCATCAAAGGCCTGTGTCTGAGTTTCTAGGGCATGGAAGGAAAACTGTTATGATACCTCTCATGGGCTATCTTCTGAATCGTATTGCGAATTGAAGCAAGCATCATATACACCAACCCCCCTTCGCTCTTGCCCACCCCTATAACGCCGCTCCATTCCAGTCGTCTGAACCTTATCGAGTGGAATGTCGAAGAACCAAAGAAGCCGTGTGTTACTTGTGCTGGTTATCCCAAGTTAGCACGCTGAGATCAGAGGCGGAACGAGATGCAATCCGAATCTGAAAGTCCTCACCCTAAACCTGAACCTTCTCAAATCCCCACTGAGTCCAGACATTATCGCTGACGTTCAAGGGATCCTGGCCTTCGTCACTCGCACCGACGACGAGCTGTCTTACCCACTCGCTCGCGATCTGGACGCCGTCGGAACCTCCAACATCCATACCCATCTTTCCCCCGTACCACACCCGGGTCAGACGAGCCCTGACAGCGCGCAGGACCTCGTCGGTATTGTCGCGGATGCTCTGACGGAAGGCGAAGATCGACGACAAGTTGGCCTTGACAACGGGATCCTCCTTAATGTGGGTATAACGTGCGATGGGATCGAAGATAATGAGCTCGACGCCGTTGTCGTGCTTGTGAAGGGCGATGGCGAAGCCGAGACGAGGGCAGGCCGAGGACCAGACTTGCCGAGCAGTGAATTGGGCGCCGGTGGCGTCTGTGACTGGATGGATTGAGCCCCAGGTCCGACCAAACCACGGGGTTGCGAGGGCGATCGAGATGGACTTGCCGCTTCGGGGGGCTTCCATATCCTCTGTTAGGAAGACGTTCAGACTGAAGCATGTCTGTGACTCTCCGCCAGCTGCTTTGGCCCAGAGGCATCGCTCATGGTTCCTCATCTGAGCGACAGGGGTAAGAAGGAGTCTCCAAGAGCTTTTGTCCGCCTTGTAGTGCGTCAAAGCCAGCGAGCAGAGAAAGCCTCGAGTCTCTGTGGGAACCGAGCTTTTGGTCGGAAGGGCGGGCAATTCTCCGGGGGTCTCGGGGGTCTTGCCGTAGAGAAGAGACCGCAGAGACTTGGATGAAAGTACGGCGACCTCGCTATGGTTGAAGTGGACGGGAGGCCAGACGGCCGGTTTGCTGCTCACAAGAGTCGCGCTCTCGAGCTGAGAGGTGAGCTCGTCGACCTCATTGATGCGAGCAGAGAGCGAGATGGTCCGCAGGGCAGGGAGATTGGCGAAGGCGTCTTTGATATGAATCCAAGCGTCAACGACAGTGACGAGATCGTTCTCGGTGTTTGATTCGACGCGATGGAACCGCCGACGGGCAGGCACGTAGGTTTCTTCGAGGACCTTCAGAAGTGGACCGTTGAACTCGCCCTCGGCCGCGATCTCGGAGGCAACAGTGTCGTAGAAGACTTCATGACCGCGAAGGGCACCGTAGAGATCGGCTCGATCGATGAGGGCGTGGAAGGTCCGGACAAGAAACTCGTGAGCCATTTCAGACAGAACGGCGACCTCTCCGGACGGTTCTTGGTCGCCGAAGATGGCAGTCAGAAAGAAGGGATGGCTCTGCTCGCCATCGCGCGTCGCGGGGAAGATGGGACCAGAGTCGAAACTGAACCCCTTTCTTAAGAATATTCTCTTCGAACGACTGCTCTTAAAACCCTTCCCCATGACTTCGTCTTGGAAACTGTGCTGGAGATGAACTGGGTGAGTATGGGATTCTTCCATCAAGCGGAAGTCAAGGTTAGGATGAAATTGAAAACGAGACGAAGCATGACTGAAATACACGACGGCCGCGGTCTACTTCGGATTGAGTTAGGTAGTGTAAAAGTTATAAACCAGTGTCTCAACTAGGATAGTAGGGATTCGGGAGGGGAATCTTTGAGGAGGGAAGGAGACAAGGCCGGAAGGATGGATGTGAGCCGTGTTGCTGTGTGAAGTGCAGATGACTTCACTCGAGGGAAAGAGCGAAGGAATCAAACACCAGCGCCATTTTGAGTTTCAAACGACGGCCCTCCATTCTCTAGGTTTGTATTAAATCATCCAAAAAGCTGGCACAGAGGGCAATAGTCAATATATCGCAGAGTGTAAAGTTTTCTCTATCTTGCTTAATATCGCAATTTGGATGCAACATTATAGAGTGTCTAAATTCACGCAAGCGGTATTATTTTAAAGGTCCTGCAGTAGGGAACCTTTCTATAGTTTTAGTTTATTCCCAGATTTGTGATTTCTAGTCGAAGAGTCTTGATTGTAAGAGGCCGACATCTAAAAGAGAAAAAGACGGGCCAGATGGGGGTTCGAAGGATACGAGCCAAGGACGGGCCAGCGAGAATCGAGCCGGCGGGAACGAGAGCTTCAGTACCATTCGAACACCTGGTCTAGTGATGATTATTGAACAGATGTAAGTAATTCTTCTCCATGAAGGATGGCAGGAGGCATTGGATGAGGAAAAAGTCATGTGACATTGAGGAAAAAACAAAAACGAAAAAACCTCTGACTAGGCGGGAGATCGAACAATGCGAGCCAAGGACGGGCCAGCGAGAATCGAGCCGGCGGGAACGAGAGCTTCAGCACCCCTCGACCACCTACCTAGTCTGTTGCAAGACGTGATGAATAGATGACTGGCATAGGATACACTCGCGCTGCGTGACCTTCCGGCAAATGTTTAGCATGCTTGTTGAGGCTGAAGCCAACCTGACGAACTGTTTTAACAATTTCGTACAGCCAGCATTTTGGAACACCACTCCAGAGTAGCTAATCATCAAGTATGAACCTAACGTCACCTCAATGCTTCGTAGCTACTTTACAAATACACGGAACAATGAAGTCAGCACCGGTCTTTCTTAATGACTGAGCCCAGAAACTTGTCGCGTGAAGGTATCATAGATACACACCAAATAATTTCTGCGCCTATTTGGTGGTCTATGGCCAGGAACACAACTGATTATGTTCTTCGGCCATGTTTCTTGGAGAGGCACGCTACAGATGCTGAGCTACGAAGTTGCTGCGCTTCCCCATATTGACGAAAGTTTCTGCCATATCCATTTCCAATGGACTCAGGATTGGAATAAGATCGTGTAGACGCTTCTTTACGCGAGTCTCCATGATGAAACCACTCTGGCCAGAACAAGTAGGAGCCTACTGCCATTGGAAGTCCGGTGGCGTGCTGAAGGGGAACATCTTGCGCTAAGACTCATGTTGAATTGGATAGAAAGGGATGGGTTTGAAAACCTTTGGAATTAACAGAATTAAGTTCACCATGCCGCTGTAGGTGGAAGAACAAGTGGTAAATCTTTCAGTGTTGCAGAGGTGAAGTCGGAGGGTGGCCTGCCAAGACATCCACACATGGTGGGCCAAGGCCGCCTGATGCCGCAGTGGGGCCATCAAGCCACAAGTCCCGGCATTGCGTCGGGAACTATTTTGCCGGTGGACAAAGGTCAGGAACGGATGGGGTACTCCTCCTTCCTTTTAACGAATTGCCGTCCAAATCGCTCCGTTGTACAGAAAATTCGGTTTTCTCCCAATCCGATGTGCATCAGCTCAGCAAACATCAGACATTCCTACGCCCTCCCTGTTCTCATCCGACGAGAGCAGCAAGGAAGGGAGACAGCCAGGCAATCAACACGCCATGAGTGAATGGCGGCCAGACACGGCTCGCGACGTCTGCTGGGCTCCGTCAAAATGCTTAGGCCAGCCGGAAGCCATAATCCATGCAACAGCACAAATACCCTTATTATTGTCGGCATCGGGAGCCGGCATGGAGCATCGTGGCCAAGCCTGGGAAGCGTGTGGACGATTTTGTCGAGCCCAGCGCGGTTATTCCAGCATCAAAGAAGCAAGAAGACGGGGGCTTTGCGCGGAGATTTGAGCTATCGACCTTAGGACTTTCGGTGTCAAGTGATGCTGTCATACCCCAAGTACACACTCTACATGCTGCTTCTGTGATACATAACTCCGCCAGGGAGGACAAGCCACGATCCGGTGCCATGAGCCACCTGCATTGAGTGCAGGTTGCAGCCTCAACCAGTTTGGAAGATTGCTGGACGTAACTGAACGGGGGATGCGGGTGCCAGCATGCTCAGCTGGGTCGGTATCTGATGCCGCCTTCGCTAAGAAGATTGGTCTTGATGACCGCAGTTGAGCAGAGAGTGGTATCGATACTGGTATTGGCTGTGTGCATCTCATCTCCACCGACCAATATGTTTGCAGGATCATCGCCCAGGCGCCCCTCTCTGTATAAACATTTTCCCAATGTCAATGTTTCCCTTCAAAGCGAGCAAACCATTCTACGCGATGCACGATTGCACCAAGAGGCCCCCTGTCCCATGCACATGCCCGCCCAACTTTACTGGACTGGATGGGACTCGTAGCTCCTCCCGTCCCGCATCGCTGCAGTCGAAGGACTCGACAGCTCCTGCGTTGGCATAAGCTAGACGAGTAGCACGCTGAAGTCTGGCACGCCGGAGGCTGCCTCCAGCTACAACAAGACTTGGATGACATTATTGGAGGTAGAGGCAGCGAGATAGTCCCGGCCCGAACAAAAGAACCCCCGCCGTCTTCGAGTCCTCTCTATGGTCCACCCCACCACCAACACTACCGCACCTTCCAGTACGCGTCCGCGTCCGTCACCCTCTCACTTCTTGGGCCCAGAATGGGTTGTGAGCCAGTCAACAACTGTCAAGGTCTTCGGCGTGGACGGATCGACGCAAGCTCCGACGCTGGCGGGCGGTGCTAATGCAGGGCGCCTTAGCTTGGCGCTCTTAGCGAGCTGCTCGACGGGTACAGCGCATGCGACAGGCCCCTCTTCCCCTGTACACTAAAGTGGCGCTTGGCTGCGGGTGTCGTGGGCCCCCTTCCGACGCCACAAGGGGCGAAGTTGGGCGCTGGAGAACTTGCCTTCTTCGGCCATCTTTCTCCAATCAGCGGTCATCGACAAGCCCGGAAGATGGCGCCGGATGCTTGACAGGCGGGCGATAGAGGCAGCCAAAACGTCAAACCCCCTCGAGCCGATATCCAAGCCCCCGATCCACCCCCTCCGACCCGGTGACGGAGAGGTGATAGGACACCTGCAGGTCTTAGCAGATAGTGATATTCGCCGATATTCATACGATGATATCATGACGACTGGGTCGGCTGAAACACATCGACACCACCCCGACCGGAGGGCATTGTGACGCGGGATTCCCCAGAGTCGACATCACGATTTCTGTTCCCTTCTCTCGTCTTCTTCGTCTGGGTGATGTCGCCGAGGAATAATCTCGGACGACGTCGCACGTCTTCTGAGATGAAGGGTTCTGGATCAACGCCGTACCGCCCGTGGCTGGTATGGACGAGAGACAACATGCGACGGGCGTACCATTTCCCGACCTGGTCGCCGGCGACGTAACCTTTTTATCAATCCGAGGTACTAAAGCGAAGTCGCGCAGTCTTTCCCGGGGTGGCAGTACGACACATGTTTGCCCCGACAACGAACATCCTTGGGGGGGTGAGGGGGGTGTTTTCCCTGTTGAGGTTTACGATGTACAGAACCTCCAGGTTTCCCTTCTCTTCCGTCCCGCACCAGACGATCGCAGAAAAGCAATGTCGAAAACCTAGTGGCGTATTCTGGGCCCCTGGTTTAGTGAAGCAACCAACAACGGCAGAGGCAAGGATATCAAGACAGTCTCAGCCTGTCGAGGGCCGTCTTTAACCAATCCGAATCTGAGGAATGCCATCCCCTTTTCCCTCTTCCTTCTCCAGGAACACGTTCCCCTCTGCCGGGCGTTCCAATCGACCTTAATTCTCCAAGTCCAATGGGGGGGGAATCGTTGCGTCTCGCGGGCTAACTGGATCATCGATGCCGCACCATTCAACCACGTCTTCCGCGGCGGCATCACCTCCACCAGTCCAACCCCTTCTCGGTAATCGATCGGGGCACACCCCGGTTCAACCCCTCTTCCGACGACCCCTCACCGCAGTTCAAGGCCCACATCAAGCACCACGGCACGGCAACTCAAGACAGCCAGCCACACGGCCTAAAGGACAGGCCAAGCCCAGGAACCCTCTCCAGTGCCGCCCGGCCGTCGAAATCCCCCGCTTGCCTAGCACTGCTGGAAATCGGTCGATGCCCGTTTTCAGATGTGAGCCCACGCAAAATTGCGGTCTGCTGTGCTCCTCCCAACCTGAGCGCCTCACTAAGTACACGTAAACAAGCCCAGCGGGTGAATCAACATTCCACGCAGTTCGGTCCCCTCAAGTGGCCATTGGTTGTGTCGGCCGTGGTACCTGATCAGCACAGCAGCAGCCACACACCGCATTCAAGACAGAGAAGCCTTCCAGCTTCCTGGACACCTATCTCTCCAGCAGTTGGTTGCGCAAGCCTGCTGTCTCATCACAAGACAGGCTGGCCGGTGGTCGCATGCAATCGATCTAGGACTCATCCTCGGTTCGTTTCGTTGCGACGTCTTACAGGCCGGGTCCCTCGTCGTCGTCTCGCAGGCTCACACATCTGGCTGCTCCAAGTACAGAATAAAGTAATCGCAAAAATAGCAGAGGCGCGCAACCCCCTTCGTCACGAGTCTCCGGTTCGTCCGAATGGCCCGGGGTATGCAAGTACACACTTCCTCATGACTCGACCGGGGGGAACCTATGTTCTATCTCTGACATCACAAAGCCCGGAAGAATCGTCTACGGAACCCGCGTCTAGACTCTGCACTGGATGCACAGCTGGCTGGTCCTGTGGCACCGAACCCCGGTCCTGGTTGAGGTGTGTCTCCAGCCCAGCCCTGCTGCTGAAAGAGACCTCCTCCCCAACCACCCCCCTAGGTTGGCAATGCCCACATCAACAACCATCAGTCATCCACCCATCCATCCACTCACCACCCACACTCACCCGTTCATTGAGGAACCGGCTGGAGTTGTGGACGGATGAAAGTGTAGGCTGACTGTGGCTATCGCTTCTGTCATGATGTAACCAAGTGGGAAAATACATGCAGAATTGCTTTGTCCAAGGTGGTGTTTGCAAGTAGCCTGCATGCCCCTGGCATATGAGTGACAACGAGCAGCTAGCTTCCTTCCAACAGCATCCTTTGCAAACAGACACGACTGTCCTCACCACATGGCCACTACTGCAAGTTCCTTAGCTTATTTGACCCATCGAATCCACATACTGGACGTCAAAGACGCGCAATACCCACGGGTGAAGCTTATCCTCTACCCTGCCCGCCGACCTTGCCCACAACACTAGCCTCCTTTTCTGTATATGAACCGCCAGACCCCAAACCCTCCATCCTTTCTGGCCCTCTCTCTCTCTCTCTCTTCAGCTTGCAGAACCCCAACTCTTCTATCATTGCCCATTCTCTCGTTCGGCGCAGGAGTTGTCATACATCAACAGGCCTGCCAAGTCTCCTTCATTGAAACCCACTTTCTCCCATTCGTTTTGCTTCGTTTTGCCTGTCCCCAGCATCTCGACGCTCACTCCCCTCCGCGTGGCAACAGTTTGAAAGGGCCAAGAGTTGACATCCGCCGCACAGCTCACACGCCTCAGCCGAGGACTGCCAGAAAAGGGGGAACAAAGCCTTCTTCCGTCTTCCGGTGTACCCATCATCACAGCTCCCGTGATCCCACGAGGCAGCGGCACAAGAGGAAACCCCACGTCAACCTGCACCCGCCTTTCTTGTGTGATTCCTGAACGAGGTCATAGTTTGACAAAGCGGGTCAGGAGTCTCTCTCTTGAGGGCAAAAAACAAAAACAAATCTGGGTTGTGGGCGAAAAAAAAATAAGAAGTTTTCTCTCTTCTCACCACATCACCACCTCTCTTCTTGGCACTTTGGGCTACCACCACCACCTTGAACGACCGCCAGATCATCATCAAACCTCTCACAAACAGGCTCACCGCCACTCTCCAGATCACCAAGCAAGACTTCAGGTACGTTTAGAAATATTTAGGCTCGTCTCCTTTGCGAGCGGGTTGGGCAGCAACCGTTCCCTCGTCCGTCCGTCCGTCCGCAACGCGTCAACTTTTGTCGTCAACCTCCATCCCCCCTCCCAAGCCCTTCGAATCCCGCTCTTTCTACGTCGATCATCATCGGATCTCGGCATCGGATGGTTCACGAATCGCTTCTTGGCGAGACGGAAGCTTTTGTTTTCCAGGTGGCCACGTTGGGACGATGGTGTAATTCCCTGCCCTCCGTGAGATGGATGGCCGGTGACCCGTGGAGGGGTTTGTCCTCCACGATCTCACTGGTCCCTCGCGATCTCATTGGGACTTCTGTCAGCTACAAAATTTCCAATTCATATATGAGAATCCGTCATTCTTAACGAGCATTTGCTAATCTTCATTCACCCGGCAGACAAGCAACATGCGTTTCTCTGCGTTCATCACCTTCGCCCTGGGTGGCATGGCCGTTGCCATGCCCCAGGCCTCCGCCTCCGTCAGTGGCGCCTTGGCTCCCAAGGACGGCCCTCCTTCCGGCTGCGAGACCAACTTTGATGGAAACTTCGGTCTCACCGTCGTCGAGCTCGGCAAGCGAAGCCTTGACGTAGGTTACCACGATCCGATATGGAAGTGGCTCTGCTAACAAGCTCAACAGAAGCGAGGTGCTTGCACTGGCGCGGGCTCCCTTGACCTCACTCTCAAGGACAGCGTCTTGACCGACTCCCAGAACCGTACCGGTTCCATCGTTGCGAACTTCCAGTTCCAGTTCGACGGTCCTCCCCAGGCCGGTGTCATCTACACCTCGGGCTTCTCTGTCTGCTCCAATGGCTCTCTCGCTCTCGGTGGATCTACCACCTTCTACCGCTGCCTCTCTGGTAACTTCTACAACCTGTACGACCGTCACTGGGCCGAGCAGTGCTCCCCCATCCACCTCTCTGTCCTGCCCTGCGGTGAGAACGCCCCTGTCCCCTCGGGTGGCCAGATCGTCGGAACCACCATGGTCGCCACTACTCTCGTGACCGTCATCGAGGATGGCCAGCCGCAGGTGGTCCCCACCACCATTCCGGTTCCCATCTGCCAGATCGACGACGGCCAGATCCAGGGTCATACCACTCCGTGCGGCGAGCTCCCGCCCATCACCCGCACCGCTTCTCAGCCCGGTGCCAGCCAGCCGCCCTACACTCCTCCTGGAACTCCCGTCGCGCCGCCTGCTACCGCTACCGCTACCACCGCGCCCACCGTTCCGCCTGTCCAGTCGACCCCTCGGGTCTCGACCGTTCCGTCCAACACCACGGCGCCCGCCAACCCGCCCGGCGCAACCTCGACTTCCCCCGCGGGCACAACCACTCCGGTGGCCCCCCCCGTCGCTGCGGGCCAGAGCCTCGCTCCGGCTTCGCTCCTCGCTCTCGTCGCCACGCTCTTCGCGGCTCTGTACATCGTCTAGAGACGCTGCCCTCAGCATTGGAAAGGACTTAATTGGTCTAGGCGAAGGGGTTCAGTGCACACATTTCGCGACTTCTCACAATCTTGCCTTGCATTCGGCAGCTTTTTAATGGATGATGACGAGATACGGACTTCTCTTTTTGTTTCTTTCTGGGCATGGAGACTGGAAAGAAGGGTTTGCATGCTTTTGCAGACTGGAGTAGGGGGCTTGGCATAGCATGGCATAGCATGGCATGGCAAATAGATCCCCAGAACGGTAATTAGTACCAATACAACGATAACAGCAGACTGTTTGCACAAGGATCCAAATGTGACATTAACGTGAGACTGAATAGTGAGTCAGTCGCCTGTAGAAGGTGGTGGACATATCCATTCTGGTGAGACGGCGTATGTACGAAGTTGATGGGAATGCTAGAATCAGAATCGCATGGCGGCCACAGCGTCCGACTACAGGGACTACAACATGCGATAGTGGGAGTGAGAAGTCGGAGTGGGAGCTGAGATGAGTGGGGGGGGAGGGAGCTTAGCCGAATTATCACCGCGCACGGACTACATAAGCTTTCGCGCCGAACCTCGAAATTCCAGCACGCGAGAAGAAGCCTGCAAGTGACGTCGTTCGCCGCCAAAGAAAACCACCCCTTCCGTCTACTCGCGAGAAACAACGTCGAACTAACCGTACCCGACCCCATCGTTTACCCCCTCCAACCTCTTCACGGCGGATCACGAAAAATGTCGGAATACTGGAAGTCGACGCCGAAGTACTGGTGCAAGCACTGCAGCATCTTCGTGCGCGACACGAAGCTCGAGCGGCAGAACCACGAGGCGACGGGCAAGCACCAGGGCGCGCTCAAGCGGTTCCTGCGCGACCTGCACCGCGGCCATGAGCAGGAGGAGCGCGAGAAGGAGCGCGCGAAGCGCGAGGTCGAGAGGCTGAAGGGCATCGCGCCCGGGTCGTCGGCGTCGGCGTTCTCGGCGCCCTCGTTTCCCAGGCCCGGCGGGTCGTCTGGCGCGCCGGCGCCCTCTTCGGCCGAGGCGCAGCGGAAACAGCAGATGGAGCAGCTCGCGGGGCTGGGCGTTTCGATACCGACAGCGTTCCGGGGCGACATGGCGATGGCGGGCGAGTGGACCGTCACGGCGACCAAGGTCATCGACCCGGACGCGCCGCGAGAGAAGCCCGTCGAGGCCAAGGCGGTCGGGGTCAGGAAGCGCGAGCGGACGGATGAGGAGAAGGAGGAGGAGGAGGCGGTGCGCGGGCTGTTCAAGAAGCGGAAAGGATGGGGCAGCACGAGGATGATGCCCGAGGACGACGGGGATCTCGACGCGCTGCTCAGCAGCAACACGCTTCTGCGGGCTGTCAAGAAGGAGGAGGAGGAGGTGGGAGAGCCTGCTGAGGCGGATGCCAAGGGGGATGTCAAGGCGGAAGAAAACCCCACTGAGGAGGAGGTCAAGAAGGAGGACGGCACGGAGGACACAGCGCCGGCGGATGTGAAGTCAGATGCGCCAGCTGTCAAGAGGGAGCCTGAAGACGACGACGATGCCGGCAAAGGCCTGGACGTGCCGGCGTTGGGCGATGCCGCCGTGAAGAAGGAGGATGAGGCGACGGCAGAATCCGCGGAGGCCGCAGCGCCGGCCGTGGTGTTCAAAAAACGCAAGCCCAAGAACATTCGTCAAAAGTGACTTTTGGGGGGGGGAAGGATACCGGATCTGTGCATAGCGACGGCGTTTGGTGGGAGGGAGGACTCGGTCACCCTCTGCACACAAGGGGGGGGCAACACTTCGGCAGTCCAGCCATTTGTTGTTTGTGTTTTAAAATGATACCATGAGGACTTTTGGTTAGTCTCTTTCTTTCTCTCTTTCTCTCTCGTGTTCACTCTGTTTGTCTCTTTCAACAGGGTGTCTGTTTCCTGTCTACTCCGTAGGTGGCAGCTATATCACGACGCGCCCCCATTGACAACCCACTCCGAACCCCCCCCCGATGGGGATTAGCGGGGTAGCACGTGATTTCGCTGCTGGAGAATTGCTTAATTCTATTTCCTCCTCCACCTATCCGCAGCGACCGATGTCCCTCCGTCGCCTCCGTCGTCTCCTCGTGGGGTCGCGTTTATGAGCTGGGGTTCTTCACTCCATTTTTATCTCATCCAACGACCCAAATCTCACCATCTCTCTCCCTCTCTTTCTGTCACACACACGAAAGTCGGACCACTCGTGCCTCATCTCAAGCATCTCCGCGCAACCCACGACTGGAACCATGAGGCTTCGAAATGCAAAAGATGATGGTGTCTCCCCCAGCAGCTAGTCCCTCTTCAATATCCCCGGCCAGCAGCTCCCACCTCGGCAAGCGCCACGAACTTAGCGAGGACGCCCACGACTCCGGCAACGGCAGCCATGGCTACGGCCACAATGGCAACCCGTCCTCCTCCTCATCCGGCTCGCGCCCCAAGAGGGCCCAGGTCTCGCGCGCCTGCGCCCGCTGCAAAAGCCTCCGCCGCGCGTGCAACGAGTACCGCCCTTGCAAGCGCTGCGTCGACGCCGGTCTCGGCGACCAGTGTCTCGGCCTGCCCGGCCCCGTCTCTCTCGCCTGGGTGTCGGACGGCTCCCAGGCTTTCGGCCACGTGCCCCACGAGGCCGTCCAGCGCATGGCCGATCTGCTCCCCGCCCGCGTCATGGACTACTGCGTCGACCGCTTCTTCGCCCGCCTGAACCCCACCATCCCCATCCTAACCCCGGAGTACGTCGCCCACCTCAAGGTCGTCGCGGGGCCCTCCGAGCCCGGCATGGAGGCCCACTGCCTCCTGACCGCCGTCTGTGCCCTTGTCCTGCTCCAGGTTGAGGAGCCCGAGAGCCTGTGGCTGCAGGGCCTGATCCCGGAGAAGAACGCCCTGCACGGCCGCATGCTGTTCGAGGAGGCCCTCGCCGCCCATCGCAACTTTGCCCGCCGCTCGAACCCGAGCTTCGAGCAGTGCCTCTTGACCTTCTTCCTCTACGCCTGCCACTCGGCCCTGTTCCACCACAGCCAGGCCTTCCTGTTCCTGCGGGAGGCCACTACCCTATTCCTGCTGTTGCGCCTCAACACCGAGGCCTCCCCGAGGGGGCTGGCCGACCGCCTGTTCTGGGTGCTGCTCGTGTCAGAGCGCTCCCACGGCATCCGCTACCGCCGGCCCGTGACGCTGCAGATCACCGCCGAGTCGCCCGCTATGGACAACGACCCGACCTTGTCCGGCTTCTGGAGTCTGGCGGCGCTGTTCAGCCCGCTCGACACGTCCTTCATCGCGCTGCTGAACCAGGAAAAGGTCGCCACCCCGCCCTCCAACGCCGCGCTGACGTACATCGAGACGGCCGTCAACTCGGCGCTGCGCTCGACCTCGGACCTCAAGGATACGCAGAAGGCGAACTTGCGCGTGACCCAGCTGTGGCTGCGCGTCATCCTGTGGCAGCTGCGCCTGCGCTTCGGCTACCTCGCCGAGGAGTCGGTCCATCTGAGCATGACGTACCACTACCCGCTCGAGGTCGCCAAGGATCTCGTGCTGTCGACACGGGACCTGCCCGTCGACAGCATCAAGGTCCACGGCGTCGGCCTTACGGAGAAGCTCTTCGACATCGCCTCGGCCGCCGTCGACGTCCTCGCGCGCGTGCCCATCACGCCCTCGAGCCCGCACCGCACTGCCGGCTCCGGCGGGCCCGAGGAGGACCTGAACTACATGCGCCGCCTCATCACGCGGCTGCCCGGCGGCAACTCTATTTACGACGACCTCTTGGGCAAGCACATACAGCAGGCGGTCCCGAGCATGGCCATCGGCCAGGGAACACTGAGTCATCATCCGACCTGAAGATACCCGTAAAAATTAAAAATTAAAAACCTCACATCATAAGTACACTCAGCATATGAGACACGAGACACAAGAGAGGGAGGGAACAGAACAAAACCCCCCCAGCAAATCAAAATCTTCCAGACCCGAGGTGACAAGGTCTTGTTCATTATGCATGAGATTACGCTAGTAACTATGATCTAGTGGTACAACAACTCCAACCCGTTCGTACCCCCCGCGGGTGGCGCACCTTCTCTTCTTTTTTTCAGTGCTCCTCGGTCAACTTCTTCTCGCCGCTGAGCTCCTGCGAATATGGATCGATCTTGGTGCCGGCGAACTTCCTGGCCGAGACCTTGTGCTCGAAGAGCAGGTCCAGCTCGGCGTAGGTGCGGCCCTTGGGCTCGGGCACGCGGAAGTAGACCCAGACGGACGACAGCAGGCAGGTGCCGGCCCAGAACAGCGCCGTGCGGGCGCCCCAGTTCCAGGCGGTGGAGGAGAGCTGGTAGTTGGTCATGACGTTGACAAAGATGTTGCTTGCATTATAGCCGGCGCGGGCCATGACGATGGTCTTGTTCTTGAGGCGGGTCGACGACAGCTCCGAGACGAGGGAGTAGGTGACGGGCCCGACGGTGAAGTCGTAGACAAAGGTGAAGAGGATGAGCATGGCACCGATGGCCCAGACGGCGGCGTTGGAGCCCGAGAAGGAGAGGAAGCCGACGACGAGGAGGAGGACGAACTGGGCGCACAGGCCCGAGAAGTGGATGGTGCGGCGGCCGATGCGGTGCATGAGGAACCACGAGCCGGCGGTGCCGACCATGCCGAGGGCGTACTGGCCCATGGAGAGGCTGAAAGAGTTGCCCGGGTCCATGCCGGCCTGGGTGAGGAAGTAGGAGAAGTAGCCCATGAGGTTCTGGCCGCCGAGCGTCTGGACGAGCCAGATGCCAACGACGATCTCGGTGCGCCGCAGGTCGACGCCGCGGAAGCAGTCGCGGTAGGTGACGCCCTCCTTGACGCGCCGCTCCATCTCGTTGGTGTGCTCGATCATGGCGATGGTCTCGTCCGGGTTGAAGTTGGGCTGGTTGCGCGACGTGAGCCGCAGGAGGGCGCGCTTGGCGGCCGCCTTGTCGTTGTGTCGGACGTACCACCAAGGGGATCTGTCATTTAAGTTATTCACTCGATACACCGCACAGGGCCCGAGGGAGAGGGCTAGTCTGGATTGGTCTTACTCAGGCGCGAAGAAGAGACCGATGAGGATGGGGACGGGCCAGACCCATTGCACTCCAAAGGGGATTCTGTAGGCCCACTCATCCTGGTGGTGGAACGAGCCCTTGTTGACGGCGGCCGAGAAGAATTGACCAATGACCTGCGCATTGCTCTCTGTCAGAATATGGGTGTCCTTTCATGAAATATTTCCCCCCTCGTCTTCTCCGAGGGGTGTGTGTGTGTGATGACGATGGAGCTTACCCAGCACATGTTGATGAAGGTGGTGAGATACGGTCTGAGGACGACGGGGGCGACCTCGGAGGCGTAGGCCGGCGTGACGCTCTGGAACGCACCCCACGGGATTCCTATAAGAGTTTTGCACATAAGAACACGACCATCTTCACGGCTTTTGGGATGAGCGCGGCCCGTAGGGCGGGGCGGCCTTTTCGCCCCCAAAGAACTCACCGCAGAGGACCTCCCCGAGCACGAGGATCTGCACGTTGGGCGCGAAGAACAGCACAAAGATGAAGGCGATCATCAGGACCAGGAACCCCATGGTGGTGACGCGGTAGCCGTAGCGGTCCGCCGTCCAGCCGGCGATGACGAGCCCAAAGACCTCGCCGGCGCGCGCGCCGTTGGACAGGCCCGACTGCCAGGCGGCCGAGACGACGTAGCGGCCCTGGGCCTCGCTCCAGGCGCCGTACTTGCGGTTGAAGACGGGCGACGAGTACAGGTTGCCCAGCAGGGCGAGGTCGTACCCCTCCATGATGAGGGTGGAGGAGAGCAGGACGGACCAGCCGATGGCCTTCGGGTACGTCCGAACGGCCTCGAGGAGCGTCATCTGGTGCTCGGCCTCGGCGGCGTTGGCGGCCTCGGCCGCGAGGTCTTCCGGGTGTTGGGAGTTTGCGTGTTGGTTGGTGGCGGCGGCGGCGGCGACGTCGTCTGCATGTTGGTGGATGGCCGTCTCCTTGTCCTCGCGGACGGAGGCAGAGTGCTTCGGGTCGGACATCTTTGTTGTTTGGCGTTGGAGGATGACCCTATTCTGGGTTGACGAGTTGTCGATGACCCGAGACTACGGTGATATGTATTCCCGTGTGACAGTGTGCAAAAGAGACAGAGGATGAGCTGGCCCGGGGATGCACGGAGAGAAAGAGAGAGAGAAAGAGAGAACCGGTCGCCTGAAGACACTATGAAACTGATCGGATGAGGAGGGCATTCGCGTCGTTATATACCCTACTCGACGGTTGGTTGCCCCCTTCCGGGATGAGGAGTGAGGTTTGAACAGTCTTGAAGGGGGAAAAAGGTCGTAGTCAAAGTAGCATTGCGTTGAAAGGTGAGAGAAAAACTAGTGCTGCGTGTAGCAACAGAAAAAGGGCACCGCCCAGCCTTGAACCGTGCGTGCTTTCCCCAAGTTCCCCAATGGGGACAATATGGGGGACCTGGGAGGGGAGGGGAGAAATCGGTGTAGGACGATGGGTGTGAGTGAGATGTAGCGTGTATGCGTGCGTGTAAGGTGATGCTCGGCACGTACAAAGTATGGTGAGGCCTGAGAGTGAGAAGCATGGGTGTGTGCGTGTCCTCCTCTCCCATCCTTTGATCGCTTGACGAAGTCAAAAGCCGAAGGTGGTCCCCTCAAAACGACAAGGGTGGGAGGGGGTGGGAGGATGGTTCAAAGTTCTGTGGAGAAACAGAGTGGGTCCGGGTTCTTCGAATGCTTACCGTTCAGTGTACGAATATTGCTGGAGGTTTTGGCTGGCTTCTCAACGGCGTGTAATAGAGGGAGGTGAGTGTCTCGATCGGGTGAGAAGCAGCTTCGGCTAGTTTGTACCGACCCGGTGATCATGACCACGATTCGTGCCAACGGGGGGGGGGGGGGGGGGGGGGGGCGCTGGGCAACTGGAGTCCAATCTGGAGAAGGCCTCACGAGGTGCCAACAGGAGACTCCGCCGGATGACAGGCTTCTAGGGGTGGTTCGGTCGACGGTGGCATGATGCTATTCGCATCTTTCGACCCCTAGCTTTGACTTGCCAAGCCGAGCTCCTTGCTGTGGGGTGCGGCGGCGCTGGTGTATGTTCAGCTTTCCCCAGATTCGGGCCTCCCACCACCAGGCTTTGTTTACCCAACCGGTTTCTCCAGATTGCGCCGTCGGTTCCCCGAACCCATCACCACTCTTTTTTCTTGTCTCTGCTCGGCGCCTGTCGGGCCTTATTGGTCGGCATGTCAGGCGATAGTGGATCCCGGGAGACAGGGGGGTCGGAAGGAAGTGCGGAGTCTAGCGGAGAATCTCCGGGCTCCGAGTGGGTCTGATCTTTTCCTTTCCGTACAGACAAGGGAAGCGGAGTCTCCGCTCTCGAAATTGAATTTCTTTCTTCTTTTTCTTCTTCGTTCCCATTTTGAGGTACGAATATCTGTACTCGACCCAAACACGCTCCTTCTTCGACATGACTCTTCATGAGCAAGGTCTACCTACCATCTGTCACGGGCGCCGCTTGCGGAGTCTCTCCCGCGTCTAATCTCCAGGCCGTGGGTGCAGCACTGCTTACAGAGACGAAGAGAGGGGGAACGCCAGAAAAGAGAAGTACACTCCGCTTCTTCCACCGCAAAACCCACCACCTCTTCCGCATGAGGGGGCAGACGGCGTGGAGAGTCCGAGGGGTGAGTGAGGGGGAAAGCCAATCAACCTCCAAACTACCCAGCAAAATAAGACAAGCAAAAGGCGGGGTTTTCCCCTATAGCCTATGCGTGTAAGAAGGTATCACATCGGAATCTCCACCGACCCTTTCCCCCCCCCCCCCGACGTCAGGACGTGACGGGACGAAGCAATTCATTCCATCTCCCTCTCTCACGGCCCTTTTGCGGAGTGATTCTTCGGGGGAGTCCAATCCCGCCCGCCCTGGGCAGCAACATCGTCAATGCTCGCCCAAAATGTTTCCTCCACCACCCACACCCACCCATCCTCTCCCACCTGCCCGTACGGCCTTCCCTCCGCCTGCAGCATGTCATGTAGCCACGCCACTTTTCCCAAGCCGCTGATCGCGGTCGTTTCCAGCTTCCGCCGCTGCCCGTCCTGCGCGTGGTCAAAATGCCAATCTTTCCCGGCGCGTCTGCCCTCTGCCCTTCGACCTCGGATCTCTCCCACACCCGACTTTGTCTCTCTCGGTCTTTCCCCTCTCCCCTCTTCCTCTCCATCTCCCCCGTCTGCCCCCGCGGTGCCTCTCTCTTTCCACCCTATTGACCGACTCGCCATCACCGCCTGCCTGGCTCGACCTACCCAGACAACACACCCTACGGCACACCATGGGATCCCTCGTCTGGGACGACGAGAACCGCTGGGTGGGCAAGCAGCCCTGGTGGAAGGACGCCACCTTCTACCAAGTCTACCCGGCCAGCTTCAAGGACTCGGACGGCGACGGCTGGGGCGATCTGCCCGGCCTCATATCCGAGGTCGACTACCTCCACGAGCTCGGCGTCGACGTCGTCTGGGTCTCCCCCATCTTCGAGAGCCCCCAGGCCGACATGGGCTACGACGTCTCCGACTACCAAAAGATCTACGCCCCCTACGGCACCGTCGAGGACGTCGACACCTTGCTCGACGAGTGCCACCGCCGCGGCATGAAGGTCATCCTCGACCTCGTTGTCAACCACACCTCCGTCGAGCACCACTGGTTCAAAGAGTCCCGCTCGTCCAGGGACAACCCTAAGCGCGACTGGTACATCTGGAAGCCCGCGCGCTATGACGAGAACGGCGTGCGCCACCCGCCGACGAACTGGCGCGGATACTTTGCCGGCCCGACGTGGACCTGGGACGAGCACTCGCAAGAATACTACTTGCACCTGTACGCGCCCGACCAGCCCGACTTGAACTGGGAGAACGACGCCTGCCGCGAGGCGATTTACGAGGACACGATGCGCTTCTGGCTGGAGCGCGGCGTCGACGGGTTCCGCATCGACACGGTCAACAAATACTCCAAGCGGACCGACTACGTCGACGCGCCCATCACCGACCCGACGTCGCCGCACCAGCCGGCGCCCGAGATGTGGTGCAACGGCCCGCGCATTCACGAGTTCATCCGCGAGATGAACCGCAAGGCCCTGGCCCCTTACAACGCCGTCTCCGTCGGCGAGCTGTCCCTGACGCCGCACCCGTCGCAGGTGGTCCCCTACGTCTCGGCCGCCGCCAAGGAGCTGGACATGGTGTTCGAGTTCTCCGTCATCCGCCTCGGCAACGGCAACGGCTTCGGCGCCAAGTACATCTACCAGCCCTTCCCGCTGTCGACCCTCAAGAGGTACACCGAGACGTGGCAGTCCTTCATCGAGGGCACCGACGCCTGGGCCACGGCCTTTTGCGAGAACCACGACAACGGCCGCGCCGTGTCGCGCTTCGGCGACGACTCGACGCCCGACCTGTGGCGCGCCTCGGCCAAGACCATCGCGCTGTGGCAGGCCACCATGTCCGGCACGCTCTTCCTGTACCAGGGCCAGGAGATCGGCATGACCAACATGCCCGCCGCCTGGGGCATCGAGGAGTACAAGGACATCGAGAGCGGCAACTTCTACGCCGAGGCCCTCGAGTCTGGCGACCGCGAGCGCATCGACAAGACGATGCACGGCCTGCGCATCCTGGCGAGGGACCACTCGCGGATCCCGTTCCAGTGGGACGACGGCCCCAACGCCGGCTTCACGACGGCCGGCGCGAGGCCGTGGATGCGCGTGCACGACGACTACAGGAGCATCAACGCCGCCCAGCAGCGCGGCGACCCGGATTCGATCCTGGCCTTCTACAAGACGGCGCTGGCGCTGAGGAAACGGCACCGCGACCTCTTCGTCCACGGCTCGCACCGGCTGATTGACCCGGACAATGAGCGGACGTGGACCATCCTCAAGGAGAGCCCGGCGCCGGTGAGCGCGAAGCCGGCGGTGGCGGCGGCGGCGGTCCGGAGGAGGGCGCTTGTCGTGATGAACTTCTCCAAAGGCGAGGAGACCGCGGGTGATGTGCCGGCGCTACTCGGTTGCGACGCGGGTGACGTGAGGCTGTTGGTGGGCACAAGAGAGGGCGGGGAGCTGGTCAAGGGGGTGGCTCCCGTGCTGAGAGGGTGGGAAGCGAGGGTGTATACAAACTTTGAGATCTAGAAGCGATACCCCGGGTTGCCTTGTAGTAGAGAGGGTTGGTCGGGTGAAGAGCACACACTGAGCCCCCGAACCTTTCAGCCCTTTGTAGGCACGTTTTTTTATGAAGGGGGTAAGGCTGGAATCGTTTTGAAGCGATTCAAAGTTAGCAGCATAGAGGGATTCAATTCTGATTTCATGTCGGTTTCGTATGTAGACAGATGCCCATAAGAGTGTGGTCCAAGGATACATGGGGAGAAGCAAGGGAGAACGCACGCACGCGAGACTGCGGACTGCGGTAGAGGTATTCCTATGTTATGTACTCGAGGGGACGATGGTCCGCTCTTTGAGAAATATCAACTTCTTCGACTACAACGTCCCCAGACTTTCGCCTATCATTGCCCGAGTAGGTTTAGAATTGGCGCCTGTCAGAAATTGTTGACGTGGAATGTGTGTTCTAGACGCCGCGTCCTAGCCGTGTGTCCGCAAGGCCGAGGCATGCGCGTTTGTGTGGCCGTTTACCTCGCAACCCCCCAATGCCGTGATGAGGAACGAACAATCCAATCGTTCGAGTGTCAGCTAGGCTACATCTCACTAGCGCCCGGGGAGCCTGTCCAGCTCCTTGGAACCATTCTCATCACCGAGCGAAGGGGCTTGACAAAGTTATGGTGGTCTGTCGGTCGGGGTATGGTCCATCTCACCTCACTCCGCCAAGCCCCCCCGCCTCCCTAAGGTTGTGTGGCATTGCAAAGGGAAGATGTCCCAACAGCCACAAACAAGCTTTGCAGATTGAGAGCTGCTGTGTTCAGGGCCTAGTTGGTGGCGGTTGCTTTTGGATTTGGGGGGGGGGGGGGGGGAGGGTTCGTCGGACTGATACCATTTGCGCATTTACCCGGCGCATACTCTCCACGTGCCATCGTTCTATCGAAAAGGTAAGACGTGGTTCCTTTGTATCCTCGCCGCGGCGCCGCCGATCCGACTCGGCGGAACCCCGTCTACGCCGTCACTTGTCTTGCCTGGCGCGCGCACCGTGGCGGAATAGAGACTAGCGGGGCGCCCAATAGAGATAAGACAGAAACGTGGGTACAACCTGGAATCCGGGAGAAATGTCAATATTATTTTTCTACTATGCCTATGACGATGGGAGGTGGGGGGTTCGTGTTACACGGTCAACGGCCGCCAGGCTCGACGACGATCCTACAGCCCACGATCGGAGGCAGCTTTACCTAGGTAGTTATTTTTGGTGTCACAGGGCCTCTCGAGGGAAGGAACAGTTCAAGAAGATGAGGTTACTCGTATTGCTTCGTGGGTTGCAGAAGAGAGGATCTAACGTGAAGGGCAGCAATCGACGGAGGCGGTGATATGGCTGGCCAGACGGACCCACTCTTACGGAGGTAGATCCGTGTGATCTGATTGGTGCAGTCAGGCCGCCAACTCCACATTCCTATCTCTTCTAGGCTCTCTGGGCAAAAGCCCACCTGTGGCTGTGCTGGGTGATCAAGTTGGGACTCGGCTGAAGCAAAAAGATAATTAGTAACGTTGAGTGTTGAAGACCAAGGGCCTCGACATCCGACGCTCGCCAATGTTCTGTGGCATTCGAACGGCCGATCGAGCACAACGGGTTCGTTTCCGGAGGGGGATGCGTAGACCGCCAAAGGCTGCAGCCCTATCCTTCCTGAATCTAGATCGTTGTCGGCGGGCGGGGGCTTGGTGTCTAAGGCTGGCAGCTGATATCATGACGGCTAACCCGCATACGGAACATGTCTGGTTCGCACGCACTGCAACCGGCGATTTCTACGCCCGCGGGCGAGGGAGCCTCTCGCGAACAGCAAGAAAGCGACGAGTGTCCGTCATGATTGAGCAACCGGGGAGCTTGATGGGCGACAAATGCGGACATGTGCGTCTTGCTGCCCTGCCAGTGAGCCATCGACACAAAGGAATGGAGAACTGTCGGTGGCCATTACATATCAGAATAATGCGTGCCACCCAGCATTCTGGAAAGTGAATCTCTTCCTAGTCCCGATACTAAAGATTGGCCCTTCCCCCCCACGTCCGCTTCGCACCTATCTTTTTACTTCCCAATTAAAAAAAATTAATGTGGAATTCGTTGTCCTTCTTTCAAACTCTTGTGATGCCGTCTTACGCTCAACCCATTGGTGTTCTCCAATGAAACTGCACGCGTCTTCCAGACTCATGCTCGTCAGAACCCAGCTCTAGAACTGGCACCCCCTCCATCGCCCATAATATCCTCAACTATTCCAAACAACCACTCTTCGATCGCGTCTACTAGCTTGAGTACGGCCTCGGCCCCACGGGCTGTCTTACCCGGCCCCTAGGCAGGCAACATGGCCATCACCAGCAAACAGTTCCTGGTACGCCCGCAATCCACATGTAACGAGCACACCAAACAAACGGCTCCTGACACCGTGTCTAGGTCGGGGAATGGATCCTGCTCGCCCTCTGTTTTGTCGTCGTCTTCGCCCGACTAGCAGTACGCACTTGGCACAGGGTCTGGTCTTTTTGGCTATCCGAGATCTTCCTGCTGCTCGCTCTCTTGTTCTTCGTTATACTTACTGTAGGAGACACCTATACCATGGCTATAGGTAAAAACGTCTTTGAGGATTACTACGACGAAGGCTTCGCAAAGGTAGGCATGTCCCGGTTTTCTTTCGCTTTTTCTGAACTGTTGCCCTTGGGGATACGCAGAGAGTACGCTAACCAAGGATGCAGTGGAAATTTGCCAGCTTGATTATCTTCGATCTTGGCTTTTACCTGCCAAGATTTAGCCTACTGGCTTTCTACAACGAGCTTTTCCCTCGAAGCGAAACAAAACTACGCACGTGCCTCCAGCTCGTTTTAATCTATACCGCCTGCGCGTGCGTCACGACCTTGTTCGTGGATGTATTCTGGTGCGGCACCAAGGTCTCTGAGAACTGGTGGGTGGCCTCAAGGAAAACCACGACCTACATCACCCTCTGACTTCTCGCCAGGGCCGACAGTAGTCCCGAGTGTACCACGGCAGACCGCCTGGAGCCCATATACATCAACTGGTCGATCGGTATCGCTTCAGAACTACTGAGTAAGTGCCCCAATCCCATTGCAGCTGGGCAACACTAACAAGGAGAACTGCGAAAAGTATTTGCACTGCCGTTCGGAATCCTTCGGTTGAAGGCCTTGAAAACGAAAGACAGAAGGGCCTTGCTCTGCATCTTCCTTCTCGGCATAGCCACCGTGCTCGTCAGCACTGCACGGTTTATCTTGACGGTGCATGCCATCTGGGACTTCTCGACCTGTAACTATCTCCGCCCTCTACGTGTCTTTGCGGGCCTTGGGCTGAACTGATTCGTCGCAGATCTCGTCGGCTCGACAGAAGTCGCCACCCAGATCATAGTCATTACTCTGCCGGCACTGCGTCCGCTACTCGGTGTGGTATCGCGTCGTTGGAGCGGATACCTCCAGACCAGGACAGAGCAACGGAACAGTGCAATGCTTTCCAACGTTAAACAGAATCAGCAAGCGTCTGGCACGGTCGGTAGCGTCTAATTCAAACCGAAGCAATCGCATCGTGCGTCGACAGTGCTGGTATGAACAAAAGGTGCTACGTCTGTTGGAATGTGAGAATGCCGCCGCCGCCGCAGTGCGGGAACCTGCAGCAGACAAGCAACGTTTTGTTGCTTGAACGATGAACGACTGTATTTATATGCACGGGTTGGTATATAACAGGGATTTAACAGGGATTTGTTCTTGAGAAAACTCGATATTTCCTGAGATTTCAGATGGCTAGATTACCCCTACACATTCTTCGAGGTTCTTTGGGAGGAGTTTGGGTGAAAGAACGATGATTCTTTCTCAGGCCACTTAATGACCGCTTCTCAGGGCCAAGAGCCCGCATCGCGGAGCCGATCGACGTATAGCTACTATCAAAAGCCCAAATGAAAAAGAAGAAAAAAAGGTTAAATTATCAGCTGGCATCCATGCGGCCTCCATTTCAAGGGGCCGTAAAGGTGGCTTACAAGGAAAAAGTCTACGAGATAAGTCAGCAAATGACAGTCTTCGAGACCCTCACGGCCGATGGTTCTCCACTGTCTGGTGAGAAAAAAACGTCGCATGCCGACTGAGGCGTTACTAATTCTTCCCCAGCACGGCGTGTCGTTCGGTATTCCTTTGGATTATTAGAGCTCACTGTGACTCGAACCTCTGGCCCACACCGACGATACGACCTGGGGTTTCTCAAATTATCTTATTATGGCAACAGGGACAGGGGCCGCCAAGGCCGCTGGCAAATTTGTCTTTGTCGGGCCTGCACTCCCAACCCCGGGCCCCGGTCACCTCGAGCCAGGCAGGTTCCCGGCATTCTTGTAAAAACGCCCCAAGGTCTTCAGCTTGGCAAAGACAAACATTCGAGCGAGAGAGTCCCCCGTACTTTGACATTCTACATTGGAGAATGGCGGGTTTAGATTTCTCGCTTGGGGGGCCTCTTGACAGGATCTCGGATAGCCTGGTATGATACAACCACAGCAAGGTGAAGGAGATTTGTAAGATGTTGAACCAACGTACAGACGTTGAAGAAACCGATAACTCATCTCACGAGTTTCAAAAGAATCCATCTGCCGTTTAAACAACTCGTATGTCTTCTTGCTATCTAGAGTCTCTCAAGGCCAACCAAAAACGTTACCAATAGCACAGTGACTAGGAGGGATCGTGCACGGTTCGGAAACAGAGTTGGGCGTCTTGAAACATTTCTTTTCTTGTTTGGGTTCTTTGGGCTCGATGCAGACGTACGACACGGGGCGCGCGTTTGGCCAGCGCTGACTCAACCGGCAGTCCTCCTGGATGTCGACCTTGGTACCCGTTTCGGCAGACTGCCATTTCCATGTCTCGCACCTGGCGAAATCGAACTTCGTGATGGCATCCCCGTAGGGCGTTACTTCCTCGCAAACTGCTGCGAGGGCGGAGGCGGCGAGGGCCAAGACCGAGAGGGTTGAAGACAGGCGCATCTGAAGGCGTCAGCTGAACGGTCTTTGTAGTAGGTGTGGATGCACTATTCACGTTGGAAGGAGGCCCGGCTGGAGGGGCCAAGTCCTGGATTTGGGGTTCAAGATGCAGGAGACGCAAGACGAAAAGACTGTCAGGACGCGAGAAAACGAGTGACCATGGTAAGATGTGCTCTGTCCGTGTGGATAGCACCAGCTCGGCTGGGAGCGGCGTATAGCTTCAATAAGTAGTAGTCTCCAGAGTCGACACATTGCCCAAAGGCGGGAGCAACACACCGGAGCACCCAGCAGGCCCATGTAGATTTGTCAACCGTCGGCGATGATCATTTCAAACCCAAACATGACAGTATAACCTTTTCAAATATCAGCAGAATGGACACACTAGGTGCGTTAGAGTTACTTTGGTATAAACAAAAGCGACGATCCTCCCGTTCTGAGCCCCGCCAAGAAACACTCCAACGGGTGCCATCCCGGGCATCACGTCAGGCCAACGTGGGGCAGCCCCTGTCAGATCGTCGGTGAAGACCGAGATATAGGACGAGAGAGAGACCTGGGGACCTCACCGGGGACTTTAGGGCAACTTGAGTCAAAGGCATGTTCGTCCATATCGCCGACCCCGAGGCCCCGGGCCATCAGTAACGTTAACTGTCGACTATCGATCGATCAGCATGTCGTCAAGTCCCGCGCCCCCGTTCACGTCGGACCCGAGAGCGAGCGAGTCAACGGTCAAACGGGAAGCCAAATTGATTGGCGTCGCGCTTTCAGTGCGTCGATCGGAGTCGAGGCAGCCAGGGCCCTCACTTGTAGCAGACGGCAGAATTGCAAAATGAGTTGGCCTGGTGCGAATCAACCCGCGGGGTGGGACCCGATATTATAAGTAAAGGTGTGCTCCAGTCCGAGATTCACTTACACAAGCAACCTCGCGCTCCGCACAACTCATTCGCTCGTTCACCGACAGCTTGAAGACCATTTTGCATTTGAGCACCATGTGCTCTTTGCGGTCACATCTCAGCCAGATACCCCACCCTCTTTAGGATCTTTCAACTCGATCTTGGTTATTTTTGCCCACCCTCTCGGCCAAAAAAAAAACAAAAAAAAACACATGTACACGGCGATAACGACAACGATGAAGACCCAACACATAGCCCTGCCGAGTCTCCAGGCCGCGTCCGTCGCCTTCTTCGCCGCGCGCGGCGCCGAGGCCAGGAGGGTCTTCTGCGCCAACGCGAACAACGAGGTCGTCGCCGACGTCAACTGCGACGGCTCGCAGCCCGCCGGGGCCTTCTTCCGGATCGGCAGCGACGTCGAGGTGCCGTCCGTCGGCAGCGCCATCGACCCGGCGACGCAGAAGTACGACGCCGCGGACGTGATCGGCCGCCAGAACGCCCGGTTCCCGCCGCCCGAGTTCATCTCCGGCGGGTTCGGGAAGCGGCAGCTGTGCGAGAGCGACGACGCCAAGAAGAAGAAAAAACAGCCCGGCCCCGTCGCCGGCGGCGGCAGTAGGTCGGGCGGCGGCAGGTCGGGCGGCAGAAAGTCGGGCGGCAGGTCAGGCGGCGGCAGGTCAGGCGGTTGACTGTTAGTAATACTTTGTGACGGATGGATGCTTGGGCGGTTATTGTTTTGTTGAGTGCAGCGCTAGTTTCCTCCTGGTTTTAATGTTCCTTCCTCCCTCTCATTCTTAGACGAACATGGGATGGCGGCAGCTGGTTTTGAATAGACGTATTTGTAGTATCCCCCAAAAAAGACGCAAAAGTTTCGTTCGGTTCGTCTGTTCGCCCTTTCGCCACATGGGCTTGGACGGGGAGATGGGAGATGCTGGGGGGGGAGAACTAATATTGCCATGGTCGAGATTGTTCGGAAAGGTGTCAATACATCGGCGCGTTGGGTGCCAAGTCATGTCAGCCCAGAATGGTCACGAGGGCTGAGACCAGAAGAGCAACGAACCATTGAACCACCACTAACATCAATGTCGACGTCTTGGGCGATGGGACTCATACTCCCCCAGAGTACACATTGTGTCGGAGTTCCCGAGACGCATATTAATGATGTAGGTTGCTATGCCAAGGCTGGAAAATCTAAGTATACCGGGCCAATGCACCGCGTCTTTTGTATGAAACCCCAGTTTCCCCCCAAAAGAAAACTCCGTTTTGATGTGCAAAACAAAATGCCATCCCAACGCCTCAACCATGACTTCGTCTCGTAACCGTTCGAGCTCCCCCGGGTCAAGCACACGTATGTGTCTCTTCTTCCCAAGTCTTTTTCTCTCATCCCGTCTCCCATTTTTTCTTTTCTCTCCCATCTATGCGTCAACAAGTAGGGTCCTACTGCTCCTCCTGGACGACGACCCCCCACTCGTGCTGCTCACCGCCGTACATGATGTCCCTGATCCACTGCTTGATCTTGAGCGTGTACTCGCCGCCCTGGCCGTCGCTGCCCATGCCCATGTTGACATCCTTGCCGCGGTGGTGAATGAGGGAGATGGGGCAGATGAAGAACTGTTCGCAAGTCAGCCAGCCGTTCACGAAAAATTCGACACACACACACAAAAAGCGGGATGGAGCAACTTACAGCAGTACCGGCCGCGAAGGACTCGACAATGCGACCCTCGTCGTGGGCCTCAATGACCTCGTCAATGGTGTACCTCCGCTCAACGATGTCGACGTCGTCGCCGAGACGCTCGCGGGCGAGCTGCAGAACGCTGCGTCTGGTGACGCCGTCCAGGATCAACCGGTCGTCAAGGGGAGCGGTGATGAGCTCCGTCTTGCCGGTCTCCTTGTTCTTCCACACGACGAAGAAGTTGCTGGCGCCGGCCTCGGTGCAGTACTGCTCCTTTCCGTACAGCCAGAGGATCTGGCCGAAACCGCGGTTGCGGGCCTCAACGGTGGCGAGCAGGGAGGGGCCGTAGTTGGCACCGACCTTGGCGTAGCCGAAACCACCAACCCAGGCGCGGACCATATCCTCGGGGCTCGTGTGGAGCTTCATGCCGCCAGCGGGGGAGTCCATGACGGGCATGAAAGTGCAGATGATGTAGAGCATGGCCTCGGAGGGGGCCTGGACGCCGAGCTGGGGCTGGGTTCCGATCATGGTGGGACGAAGGTAGAGGAAGGAGCCGGGGCGGTCGCGGGGAAGCCACTTGGGGCCATCGACGGCCATGAGGGCGATGATGAGCTTCTCGAGCTCGGCGGGAGGGAAGCCGGGCAGGGCGATGCGGGTGGAGGACATGAGCATGCGCTCACAGTTGCGGTCGGGGCGGAAGAGGCGAAGGGCGCCGTCGAAGCCGCGGAAGACCTTGAGACCCTCGAAGCACTCGGTGGCGTAGTGCAGGACGGAGGCGGTGGGCATGAGGGAAATGGGGCCATAGGGCTTGAGCTCGGGGGTGGACCAGCCGGCGCCGGCCTTCCAGGTTGCGGCGATCATGTGATCGGTGGCGATGGTCTCGGAGCCGGCGTTGGCGCTGGCCAGGTCGGGCACTTGGCGGGGGTTCTGGGTGCGGGTGTAGGTGAGCTTGGAGGCGTCAAGTTCCTGGTAAACGGACTTGCTGCCGTTGGCGGAACCGTTGGTGGCCTTGCCATTGGGGATGGCGTCGAGCTTGTGCTCGATGGCGGAGGAGGTCAGGTCGACATCCTGGTTGCCATGGTGGAGGCCGGGAGAGATTGTGCCGGGAGCCATTTCGGTTTATGTGTATGGGAGGTTCGCGGTGGTGTTGGGTGTGTGGTGAATGCGCCGGTGCGAGGTAGATATGTCTTGGATATCTCGGGACGGAGGGGCGGCAAGGTTTGCTGGATGGTCAGCTAGACGAAGTGACAGGTGGCAAAGTGGAAGAGAGAACACACAGGGAATTGTTGATGTATGTGTGTGTAATGCGTAAGAGAAGAAGGGTGGACGAGGTTTGACTTAATATGGGAGAAGAAGAAGAGGACAAAGGCACGGTTGTAGGAGGAATGAAGGCGAGAGAGCTTAAGTACGAAGTACAACGGGTCCTCCTGGCTCCTTGGGCTCGCCGCTCACGCTTGGCTTGGCTCAAGGTTCTAGTGACAGATGGAGCAGGTGACTCAAGGGCCAATGCAGAGGGGCAGCGGGTCCGTACATGGAAAAGGGCGTTTTCAGATAGCAGGGAACATGATGGAGAACCAGGCCCTGTCTGTGCAGTGCGTGCATGGAACATGGATGTGCATGGGGTTGCGAAGGGCGCGAAGGACACCAAGACGCTGGGGAAGGAAAGGAAAGAAAAAAGGAGAAAAATAAGAAGAAAAGGGCAATGAGGCGTCCGGTCTGGTTAGTTACCTTGTTAGTCTAGACGGCGTGTAAATGAAGGGAAGTAAGTGGACGTAGAATTGAGAGATGAATGACACAGATTCCATGTACCTACTCTACCTACTCAGTAGGTCAAGGTCGATTCATTCCAACCGATACCTAGCACGAAAAATGGTTCTCGTAGTCCGGGTTTCGTGTTCCACATACGGCAAAGTGACCCAAACGCTGTCAACGCTCCGGAATGTTTGCCTCACCGTCTTCCAATTCCCGTGATCCCCAGCTGACACCCCAAGTGAGGGGGGGCGAGGAATGCGTGCCGCCGTTGAGCGTGTCCCAAGATCCAAGGGCAATCCAGTCATTCATTCATCGTGGCAGATGCCAGTGCCGAGCCCGAGCACTTGTCGAGTGGATCCCGGCCGGGGATCCGTCATCGCGTGAGCACTTCTGAGGCGGCGTGGCAGCAGATTTGCGATGGAATTTTCTCTCACATCTCATCTCGTCTCATCTCACGCCGTGATTGTCTCTCCCTCCTGCTGGTGCTTCAGCCATGATCGAATCGAAGCCTGTTCTCGGGGTCCAACAAAGAATTTTTCTTCCTCCAAAGTCCCCACCAGCCACCTCGGACCAGCCAGCCAGCTATTGTCCAGAGATAAGGAAGAGGCGAGCCGAGGATGATGGCGAAAAAAAAAAAAAAAAGAGAAAGGGGGGTGGAAAAGGGCAATCCCACAACTACCCGCTACAGCCGAGGACCATCCATCCCATTCAACGATGCCTGTACGCTGCGTTTTGCGTCTGAAGCTCAGCAAGCACTCTTGGGGGAGGGGGCATCGAAGAAAAAAAATCTGTGACGAAACAAGAGGTCAAGCCCCGGCCGCCCATTCGTCGGGGATTAGTCAATGGTCAATAGAGCGGCAGGTACATGCCCGCACGCCGCCGCAGGGCCAAATGTGCAGCCAGCAACGCAGCGACGCAGCGACGCAGCGTCGCAGTGTGGGTTGGTTGGTTGACCCACCACAAGCCGTCCGTCGGCCGGGCACGGCTCCAGTCGGTCGACCGTCGACGTTGGGGATGCCCCATTGCGGCTTTGCTGCGCGCGGTCCGAAGCTGTGGGAAGCACTCTCGTTCGACAATGCGTGACCAGCGCAACAAACACTGTGCCCATGAGCTGGCTTCAGACCGGCTGCGCGTCGTCAGCGACAAGAGGAGAAGAGGTCCGACATCGCTCGGCCAAGGACGCCTTTCGCCCTTCCGTCGACATGCTGACAGGGTGTTGAAGCGGTTGATTCGAGTCAATTGGGGACCCTGTCAACCAAAGTCAAACGCGGCCAGATGGTGTTGAACAGTTGAAGAGGGCGGAATCCACAGTTGAAGTAGATTTGCCCCGCCAAAGGGAGCGACCCGGGGGACGGGGGCTCCAAGGAGCGGAATTGGGCGCAAGGCGTTATCGCTATCTGGCCCTTTCCCCTTTCGGCATTCCATGTTGCCCCTCCCGATGATAGCCGAATCTAGGCGATGACGTGGGGTACCTGGAAGGTACAGATATCGAGTGCACTTTTGCTGACGGAAGGAGGACGACACCACACGCGGTGTCACACCCAACGCTCCGTCTCCAACAGATCGGTTCCTTCTCGAACATTGCATCGGCCGCAAGATTTGAGAGACAAGGTGCCGAGTGTAACCATCGGGCGCAGTCTCTCCTGCCACTGTACCTCGACACTGCATGCCGTCAGCCTGTATGCTACATCACCATCGCCATGCGCATGCGTGCTGTTATGCACCGGAAGCCCGGATCTCTTTCCTACGGCCTGCCATGTGCCACCCCTCCTTTGACACACTCTCTCAGCCATGATCAAGATCAATGTTTTCTCACGCTTTACGTCTGATAGACCTCGATCAACAGCTCCTTTATCGTCATCAAATTTCGCCAACGCCCCCCGCCTATTGATCGTCGAGAGCGTACGTGAGGGTAGGGAAATGGCCAAGTTTGCCCCGATGTATAAGTCCTCTGATCCCCAACCTATGAGGCTTCTTCTTCGGTTGCGGTATTGCTACTGCTGCATACCGACCGCTTCAGCTGCAAGTGTATCGTTGCCGTCCTCTGCGCAGTCGGAACATCCCATCTTCCTCAAGACGACGTGGACGCCCCGTCACTGGGCGGAGCTGGTCACTTGACTTCAAATGGCGGGGTATCGGTGTGGCTTGACATTAGCCATCATTCCTGGTACCGGAATGATGGCATCTAACTTGTAATTGCCATCTCGTCTCCAACGCCCAGTGTCCGGTGAAGGCGGTCTGGGCAGATGCTGGACTTTCGGCTGCCCGCTTCTGCTAGTCTAACACACCCGCACTTAGCAAAAGTACACCGGAACCCTCACACTCGGTAGCCAGCAGACAAGATGAGCAAATAGTGTTGTTATGATGACCCCCCTTCCCAGCGTCGTCTGAAATCGTGTTTCTCCTTCACTCGGCTCTAGACCTGTTGAAGGTCAATGCTCGTTCAACCCCCCCCCCAACATTTCGATCGTGAGATATGCTCACCCAAGGTATCCAATTAAACATGCTAATGGCCGTGCAACTTTATCAAAATGCGGCCAAACCCCAAACCGCAATCCGACCGAACTCAAAAACGTCCCCTTTCCCCGTTCCCCGTTTCTCCCTTATCCTGTCTCCCCCCCTCTCTCTCACTGGCGCGCCCTCTCGGCCTCTCGCCTCGCCTGTTCCTCCTCCAACACCTCGCGGTCCCGCGCCGCCGACTCGCTCTCGGCCTTGATGCCCTTCTTGCGCTGCCGCTCCTCGTACATGTCGCGGCTCCGCATGATGCGCTGCACGATCGTCCCGGCGTTGACCCCGGCGAACTCGTGCTCGCCCACTTCCCGCATGATGCCCATCTCCTTGGGCGCCGTGTACGGGTCGTACGTCAGCGGCATGAAGGCCGTCGGGCCGTGGTACACGGCGTCCGGCGTGCCCCATGGCAGCGTCGTGAGGTAGGCCTTGGTCGGCGAGAAGGGCGCGCCGAAGACAACGGCGTTGACGTACTGTGTGACGTTGTCAGCGTGTGAACTCTCAAAATCGTCTCCCTCCCCCCATCCAATGGGGACGGTTATCTTGATGGTGTCTCTCTTACCCTGCACTGCAACACGCACAGTCCGCGCTCGTAAATGTTCATGATGGGGTAGTTGATGCCCTTCCAGTGATTGATCTCGTCGTCTGAGTGAATGCCGGCGACGACGTATGCAGGCGGGTAGTCGCCGCCCTTGCCGACGCGCTCGTTGACGGCCTGCTCCGAGTACCACCCTTCCCCGCGGGCCAGCTCCTCCTCGGCCTCGACGACCCGGCGGAGGAACTCGATGTGCCCGCTTGAGAACAGGTCGAAGCCGCCGTCGACGTAGACCACGCGCTGGCCGGGCCGCGGGCCCTTGCCCGGCAGGAACCGACTAAACTCGCCCTTCTCCTCGACCGCGGCCTCGGCCTTGGCCTCCCCGGACGCGGTCCAGAACCACACCTCTACGCCTGGGTTCTTGCCCGTCTCGTCGGTGGCGTAGAGCTTCATGCGCTCCGTCATGGCCGCGCCATCGGCCTTGATCTCGGCCTCGGAGGTGCCCTGGCCCTCGTCGCCGGCCAGCTGCCTCTCGAGCGACTTGATGAAGTGCGACTTGGTGCACAGGAGCATGCGGCCGACAAGGTCCGTGGTGGAGATGCTCGGCGTGCGCTTGACGACCTTGAAGCGGCCGGCCTCCTTGACGAAGCGGTAGCAGTCGTAGCCGTCGGCGTCCGAGGTGATGTCGTCGCCGTGCACGACGTACTTGCAGCCGTAGTGGCTGATCCACTCGAGCTGCGTGACGTAGGGGGCCCGGCCGACCGACTTTGTGACCCAGCGGCAGGCGTCCACGGCGGCCAGGCTGATGACAGGCGTCAGTGGGATGAATTGGCGCACGGCTTGGTTGATTGAAACCTAGAGGGGACCTACCGCTCTTGCAGGTTCATGACTGTTGGGCCCTTGTTCTCGAGGATAGCCTCGTCGGAGTGTACGCCGATGTACAGCTCGCTGCCAAGCTGGCGGGCTTGGACGATGGCCCCGGCATGACCTGTGCATGTCAGCAAGGCTGGTTCGCAGGATGAGCTCAAAGCTCCTTTGGCGGCTTACCGTGGTGGAAGAAGTCGAAGCAGCCGTCGATCCAGATCCGCTCCTCCAGAATCTCGGGGGCGGGCTCGCCAGGGGGGTGCTCAGGGTCGGTGTTCACCATGGTGGATGATGATGTGCGCGGAAAGTCGTTGGAGTTGTTCGAGGTTTCCGTGGTAGGGGTTGGCTAAAGAACGATGTGGGTTTGCTTCCCGATAAAAGGAAACAAAGTTTTCGACGTTGCGTCGACAAAAAGCAGTTGAAGTCCCGGCTCGTTTCACCGACTGGCGGATTTCACATGAGGAAACTGTGAGTTGCGCAGCAGCCGGCATGACATTGATGAGCGTGTGAGCTGGTGGTGGTGGACTGCGATGTCCCGCCCCCGTAGCGGCGCCGTGTGATTGGCGAGGTTCCAGCGCCACTGCGATAGCCGAGACCCACCCGAGCTCCCAGCGGCCGGACCGGCCACGCAACGGCGCCCACGGGGTCGTTTCCAGGCTCTTCCTCTGTGCCTCCTCCACTGACGCCGCGGCACCGAATTGGTCCGATGGCCATTTTCACATGTGTCTCTGCGTGTTCGTGTGTATGTGTGTCCGTATGTGTTCACCGTTCACCCGTTCCTTCGCTTCCAATTTCGTCCCAACAAAAAAAAAAGTAACGCTACATCGGACGGTGTGGGTATGCATTGGCACATGTTCCTGACCAGCGTCTTTGGTACGCGCCTCTGCCGCGCCCGCGAACCACTTGTCAGCTGATTTCCTCCCAGCAGGACTTACTTTATTTTCCCTACGGAAGTTTCCTGACTTCATCTGCCGAGCATCCTCCTACTTCGTCATTGGGCCTTCATAACGGGCGCGAGGTGTGCGCCCAGATCGAAGCAAGTTCCCCGAACGGTATCTTCACCGAGGAACCCCCCCCACTTCGCCCGATACAGTGGATGTTTATTGAATGAGCCTCAATCAATTCCTTGGTTGTCTCCATCAAAGTTGACTAGAGATAGAGGCAGAGGGACAGAGAGAAGACGGAGAGAGCATCCAGGAACGACCAAAGAAAAACGTGGTTGGGTCCCATCCGCTGTCAGGGACACCCGAACCCGGCCACTGGAAAACCGCCCACGTGCACAACGGGTTGCCCAGCCATTGGTCACCGCCAGGGATCACCGCCTTCGACCGTTAAACACAACTCTTCCAAGTCCGCGGGGAGCCAGGTTATTCGGATGACATCTCGACTTTGAGCCTCGCCGATGTTCAATCTAGGCAAATTGACCCGGCATGGCGCGTCAATGGTGTTGAAAAAACAACGGGGGTCCTGGAGCGGGGATCGTCGACCTCGGTGCTATTTAGCCAGAGGCTCTCCCCCCGCATACAACGCTGCAATGTAGCTCTCCCCAGATCCAGTCCTCCTCTCTCGGTAATCGCCTCCAGCAAGATGAAGGGTCTCGTGCTTTCCACCGTCCTCGCTCTCGCGCCCGCCGCGCTCGCCGCCTGGCCCCAGGCCGAGGGAAAGGAGATCAAGTACACGTCGGTTCCTGGCTACTTCTTGCAGGACGACAACAGCACCAACCCGACCGGCTTCGACTATGTTGGTCCATCTCGGCACATTGAGACAAGCTGATCCCCGCTAACACGCGATAGGCGACGGTCAACTTCGGCCTGATCGACAGGGCGTACCCGACTGACAAGCACTTCGACCCCGAGGGCGTCAAGACGCAATGGCAGCGCTTCGAGCACTGGATTCAGTACTTGAACTCGGGTTGCCGCAAGAGCGACAGTACGCAGTACAAGGTGCTGTTCATGGGCCGCCACGGTGAGGGCTGGCACAACGCTGCCGAGTCATTCTACGGCACCCCCGCCTGGAACGTAAGATTGCACCGGATACCAACCCCCTCCCCCCGATTAACTGCCACCGATCTAACGCGACTCAGTGCTATTGGGCCGAGCAAGAGGGCAACACCACCGCTCGCTGGGCCGACGCCCAGCTGACGCCGGCGGGCGAGAGCGAGGCGAACAAGGCCAACGCCTACTTTAAGGACCGCTACGCGACGCAGAAGATGCCCTACTTCGAGTCGTACTACACCAGCCCGCTGATCCGCTGCGGCTTCACGGCCAACATCACCTTTGGCGACATCGAGTTGCCGGCCGACAAGCCCTTCACGCCCATCGTCAAGGAGGGGTTCCGCGAGGGCATGACGGTGCATACGTGCAACTGGCGCTCTAACAAGACGTACATTGCCGAGACGTTCCCCTCGTTCGAGTTCGAGGCCGGCTTCACCGAGTACGACGAGCTCTGGCGGCGCGACGAGGCGGAGACGAGCGAGGCGCAGGCGGCACGGTCCAAGGAGGTGCTCGACGATGTCTTCCGCACCGACGACAAGACGTGGCTCAGCATCACGGCCCACTCGGGCCAGATCACCAAGCTCCTCGCGTCGCTGAACCACCGCGCCTTCCGCCTGTCAACGGGTCAGATCATCCCCGTCTTCGTCAAGGCCGAGGTCGTCGAGCCGCAGCCGCAGCCGACGTTTGCGGCCCACGAGCCGTACTCGACCTGCGACGCCCCGCCTATCACTAGCATCGCCGGCCAGGGATGCGTCTGCGCAACGGCTACGTCGGCGCTTCTGCCGGCCGCCACACTGAAGGCCATGTAAAAAAGGAAGAAGAAAAAGGGGAGATGAATGTTTTCATCCTCTTGTAGGAATTATAGGCCCGATAGCTGTAATGTAATGGCAATAGGTTAACCTACAAGTTTATGATAAATGGTCGGCCCGTCGCGCTTCCAAAATCACAGCAGCTGCCGCCAAATGTCTGGCCGAAGCAGCCGGCTAGTTATCACGAGAAGCCATCTGAATGAGCCGTCGATTCATCTGAGGCGATGGCTTGGCCACTTGAAGTAATGGATGTCTGTTGCAAGAAGCAGTTGTCAGAACGCCACGTTCATTTCCGTCTCGCCAAACGAAAGGGCTACTGGTGTGACAGGTTGTCTCGTGGTAGTGCAGTGTAGCATTCGCCCCTCCCTCCCGGTTGTGCCACCGAAACGACATTCTTCATTCCTGACGACGGTGGCGAAGCGTGGCTTTGGGTCGAGGACAAGCCCGGTCGCGTGGGTGGGAAAACAAGGACCGCGCAGCCTTCCTCGTCGTCTCGCCGGGCGTCCGTCCTCCCCACGTGGGAACGGGACTCGAGCTTCTGGAATGTTTTAGAGTCTTCGCGGAGAAGGACCAACGTGGAGGGCGTTGTGCTCGTGGGTTCTGTGAACTGCCCGAAGGCCGTAGCTCTGCGCGCTTTGGGCACTTGGCGATCGTTCGGGGCTTTCCCTCCTTTCTCTGGTCAGTGCGAGAGAATCGACGGTCTGGTTTTGGATAGATCGTGAGCATGTATGTGCGGGTGCTTGTGCTTGGACGCTTTAGGGTCAGATGATCTGCTTGGCCCGGGGAAAGGAAGTGGTTGGTTGGTAGGTCTAGATGCGGTTGGTGACCATTGAGAGCATGTTGGCGTTGCTGTGTTGATGTGTCGATGTACCACGGATGTTGTGTAGGAGGGGGGAAAGCGCGTGCTCCTTCTGTGTGTGTGTGTGTGTGTGTGTGCGGCGAGTGGTGTGCTTGGTGATGAGGGGAATCGGTTTCACGACGGAATCAGACTTATTTAGCAATGCGAGTGGCAGCGAAGGAGCGCCGGAATGGGCAGGGTGACGCCGAGACGGGGGTGGAGGGAACGCTTAGTACGGCTTGAGGAATGGATTCTCCAGATGATGTTCACGACCTACTCTAGAATCCTTTACCTGCCGGCGGCTGTGAGGCATAGGGTTATTTTGCGCTGAGCGGACATGTCGACGTGATGGTGGCTGGCCTTGAATATGTGTGACTTGGACGCCGCGAGGAATGTGGTGGCGTGCGGTTCGACCAAGTCCCGGTCGCAATACATTCCTCCCGATACCATCCCTGGTCATGGTTTTCCCACTTCGAAACTTTCCGCATCTCACGGCCCCGACCGAGAAGTGACAAGCGCCGGCTAGGGCATGCCGGGCCTTGCCTCTTTTTCCTTCGCGACCCGGGAATGGAGGCGTTCCTTGAACTTGGGGGAATGCCGAAAAAAATAAAATAAAAACCCAATAAACAATAACCTTCGGTCGAGTCGCGGGCAGCGGAATTAGCAGCGAAGGATATCGCTGGACTGCAAGGATAACGGAGCTTGGCTTGGACTCCGATATGGATGTTGTCGATGATGGCGGTTGGGCCTCGCCCTTAGCGGTGCTAAATTGGAACTGTTATTTGTTTATGTGATTGCGGTCCAATTGGCTCGGGGATTTCCCCCCAAATTCTGACCTTTTCCTTTGCGTCGCATTGCTAGGTACTTCGATTTCACTATCTCTTCCTCCCGTTCTGCCTGTCTCTCTATCTTTTCTCCGTGCTCTGTACTGTCCAAAAGCAGCCCCAGATATGCTTCTGTTCAGCCAGCGACTCGATAACCATTTTTGCACTTAAATAAAGCCCCGGACCCCGCCAGGGTCTTAGAACGTATTCGATTGCGTCCTGTTCCGACTTGCTGAAATCGGCATCATACCTAACACACACAAAGAAACAGCTGCGAACGGCCACATCGAATCAAAATACTCTGTGTTCTTACTGCTCCTTGCCTCTCGACATCTCAATCCTCAACACGTCAATCAACCACCAAACACCGACCGGTGCAAGATACACCGACAAGGGACGAGAATAAGACACACAGCACCTCGGACAAACCCCTAGTCCAGTCCAACCCAGTTCAACCGAACATTCACCTCTCCGAGTCCCTCCTAAAAGCACCAGATCCCAGCTGTGCCCGTCCACTTTTCGTACCATCGGAGCAACAGCAGCAACAACAACCACAACAACAATAAAACAAAACACACAATAAAAGAACCTCCGCCCTGACGATCCATCCAGGCCATCCTCCTGCATCTCGCACCGTCATAGAATCGTCAAGGCTCCCGAGAACGCAGCGTCGCAACCTTCACCCCGCGCAGTGCCGCTGCCCCTCGTCTCCATTCTTCATTAAACTCAACCTGCAGGCTGTCGCTGCTAGCTAGCCCCAATCTGTCCGGATCGCATTCTGCGTCAAGTGCCGCAGCAAGGGGCCTCGTGCCAATCTTACGCTGCTCCTCTCCGCCGCCATTGAACGAAACAAACGCACCGCTGCTCCTGCGAGTATCGAAGCTATTTCCACTCTGCAGCACACACACACACACACACAACCTGTTCGTCAGCAGAAACCCGGCAAGAAAAGTGGCCTCGAGACATCGAAACAACCAACCGGAGAGCGAGCGGACGAAGCAAGCAAGTCATAGTGCCAAGCAAGGGGCGGGGAGAGGAGAGTCACCCGCAAGCGAAAGGCCGAAGGAGGATTCGAGCGAGAGCATACCGAAAAAAGAACAATCCCGTCTTAGCAACAACCAACCCTGGAAAGCGGAAGCAGAAAGTCCCTCCACGGGCAATCCTCCCAGGCAAACACCCCATTCGACCACACGCTACACACCACGACGACCCAGCCGGCAGTACACCAAGCACCATCTCTCACCTCCCAGAGCTCCGGACCAATACCACCTTGACCTGCACCTGGACGATTGGACCTGCGCAAAGAGCAACCCGCTGATCGAGCCGGCCCCTCGTCCGCCGTCTCTTCCTTCGTCGAGCTCCTGAACCTGGTTGCTGGTCGCTGGCACACACCCCCTCCTCCCACTTCCTCCCTGACGAACCACCCCGACGCCTCCGTCTCCCGTACGGTGTGTACCCGTCCCCGGTTCCCGTCTCCAGCACTTTCCTAGGCTCAGCCAACAAGTCCCTACCCCCCCCTCCTCCCCCCTCCAATTCATAGACATGCAGCGATCAGGCCCAACACCCGCGACCGCAAATGCACCCTTCTTCTCATCCTCCTTCTTCTCCTCTTCCTCCTCCAAGTCTCGCCCTGGCACATCATCAGGCGACCAGCAACAGCAACAACAGCAACCACAGCAGTCCCAGTCGCAACCACCACCGCAACCCTCGCCCTTCTTCCCGCCGCCCCTCCAACAGCCATCCGGCACCAACCTGCTGTTGAAGGATCGCAAGAACTCCTTCGGCCGAAAGACCTCCTTCAGTTCCCCCTCAAAGTCCTCCAAGCGTCGCGCCAACAGCTCCAGTTCCGGTGGAGGAGGCAATGTCGTAGTCACCGACCGCAACATCCCCCCTGCACTCCCCGACTTCGCCCTCGCCGCCGCCGCAAAGATTACCCGCGACACAGACAACATCCAGAGTCCTGCCTCCGCCGACAGCTTCTCCAGGATGCTCAGCCGTACACAGACCGGCTCAGTGAGCCTCGCGCCCAGCGATCGCCTGCAGCCACCGCCGACGTCCGCGACGCACCCAAACTTGTGGCAGTCAAGCGAGTCCGTTGTGTTACACATGCAGATGCAGGAGATGGCAAACAAGAGGATATCGACGTTGGATTATCTGCGGAAAGCGTATGTGCTCTATTCTCCCTACCCCTTCCATCGCCTACTTCCGACGACTGACTCGATTCGAACTACAGTCACGAAGGCCGAGTATACTGGTTCAACACGATCCTCTTCGACAAGCCCGACGTGGCTCGCATGCCATCCTTCGAATCGCGGAAACTCGCTCGTCGCGCAACAAACTACCTCTTGCTCGGTCTCTCTCTCCCCACCATTGTCGATCTCTACGCCAATACCCCCATCGAATTTCTCCGCAGCCTCAACAACCTCCTCCAAGAGTTTGAATCCTTCCAGCAGCTACACAGCGAAGGTGGTGGCTCCACGAGCTCGCTCTCGCGCGCGCGGTTGCCGTCCATGTTCCGACGTCAGGGCGGAAAGTCGCGGCGCAGCGCGAGCGGCGCCAACGATATCGGGTACCCTTTCGACTCGGACTCGGCGGGTGGCGGCAGTTATGGCGGTCTCGGGGGCTCGTCGAGCGCGAGCGCTAGCGTCATGTCGTTCGCGTCCAGCGACAACGACTTGCTTCCGGGAGAGGTGTACACTCACCTGCTGACGCCATCGCTGCCGTTCGAGCCGGACTTTTACGAGACCTTCGCGACGCTGTGCGAGGTGCTCATCGACGTCTACACGAAGGTGCTGAGCTTGGTCCCTACGCCGAGGGAAACGACGGCGCCGGTGGCAGAACTATTTGCCAAAGCGGACGCCAAGGTACGCAAGATCATCGTGCAAGGCGTCGTCAAGGAGTTTGAGGACAGCAGCAGAACGCACATCAGGACCGAGGTGGCCAATATCGGTAAGGTCGTGCTCGGGGGCTTAATGTGACGAGAATGTATGGCATCATGTGTGGAATGACTTGCATTTATAAGGAGTTTCTTTTCGGGGGAGAAATGCCTTTATGAGAAATGGCCGCGGCTCGGCGCAAAGACAATATATCCAAGACTTTTCAAGTATACCAAGTTCATATTTCTGTATTGCTATTTGTATTTATTCCATGACAAGGGTGGTACAAGAGGCGAGTGGAGCTCAAGCTACAATCTTGATGATTGAGATAAGAATAAAAAACTTGATTGAAAAAGTGTTCATCAGATACCATAACGCATGTTTTGTCGTCACAATGGCGGCCCCTAAGGACTCTCACCTCAGTGCTTGACTCTATTTGGTAATCATCATCGAACATGAAAAGGAAATCGATCAGACAATTCTCTCCGCCAATCCAGGACATCATAGACAGGAAGACTTCCCACGAAGCCCAGAGTGTAGGTGTCTAGCCCCGTTATTGATAGACAAGAGAAAAATGTCGACCATTGGTTGAACCCCCCTCGCACCAAGAATAAGCCCCATCGAGTAACACGCCCAACCCGGCGAACCGGGAGGACGGGCAATCGCATACCTATCGATCTAGACGAAAAACTCCTCCGACGAACCCTTGAGTTCGCCCGGCAAGCAGCCTCTCCCTCGCGGCCATCCTGTCATCAATGGCACCAGCACTACCCAAACACCAAGTCTCCCGATCCCAGGCGCGGACTCATATCTTCGTCCAAAGGGTCCCAAGATCAAAAAACTAGGGGTTCGAGCAGAGCCAACAACCAACGATGTAGCGACGAGGCGGGGCGAGAAGAGAGGCCATTGTGTCCGGACGCAGGTCTTGGAGGTCAGCCGCTGTGCTTCTATGGCGGCGCGTTTCCGCGGCGTTTCTATTCCACCCGAGGGTAGAACAACGTGTGTCCGGGGACTTTCTCCCAAAGCTTGGTTCTTGGTCCAAAAGGACCGAGACGCCTTTCAAAGAAGGACGTCTCTGTTTGTAAGCTTCGATGGCGATTTGTCGGACGAGGGGGGTTGAAGGGAAGAAGAAGAAACTGCAAGAAGACTTGAAGCTCGAAGTTTTTTATAAAGAAAAAGTCGAGCCGCAAGTGGGGCGGTGTCTTGTGGCGGTGTCTGGTGGGGGCTGGACCTAAAGTTCTTGATGTGGCTTGCCTGTGCTGTGGCCTGAGTTAGTGCTAGCACCTTGGTAAGGTACCCAAACAAACGGGGAGGCAGGCACCCAGGCACCCAGCCTTGTGGCTTTTGCAGCCAATGGGAGATCAGCGTTCACTTTTCGCATCGCGACTGCCTTCTTGCCTGGGCCGGAGCTTCACCCCAGTGACCGATTTTCAGCAGCTATTTCAAGCTGTCGTCGACCTCGGTTTCCCCCCTCAATCGTCCGACCCAGCACCCCGACGCCACCCCACTGCTCTCTACTCGTCCGGATATCTCGAATCAAAAACAACCACACCACACATAGCTCGATCGACACACGAGCGACACCATGTCGGGCCTGTTCGGCAGCGCGTCCTCTTCTTCGTCGAGCAACACTGTTGGCGACCTGAAGCAGGACATTGCGCTCAGCAACCCCCCGGAAGACAGCATCTCCGATCTTGCCTTCTCGCCCGCTCAGAACCAGGCCAGCGACTTCTTGGCAGTGGCCAGTTGGGATAAGAAGGTCAGGATATACGAGATTGCACAGAACGGCCAGAGCGAGGGACGACACGCCTACGAACACGATGGACCCGTGTTAAACTGCGACTTCTCCAAGGTACGAAACCTATAGTTGGACTACTTCGATTCGCTCGGCATCTGCTAACTATGGTCGAACAGGATGGCACAAAGGTCCTCTCCGGCGGCGCCGATAAGGCCGTCAAGGCGTGTGACCTCGCGTCTCAGCAAACGATCAAGATCGGCGAGCACGAGCAGCCGGTCAAGTGCGTCCGCTTCTTCGACTCGGCCAACGGCACCATGGCCGTGTCGGGCTCTTGGGACAAGACGGTCAAGTACTGGGACATGCGGTCGCCCACACCGGCGGCGACGCTGACGTGCCAGGAGCGCGTGTACTCGATTGACGTGCGCAACGACCTACTCGTCATTGGCACGGCCGACCGATACATCAATGTTGTCGACCTCAAGAACCCCACAAAGTTCTACAAGACACTTCAGAGCCCGCTCAAGTGGCAGACCAGAGTCGTCAGCTGCTTCACCGACGGCGCCGGTTTTGCTATTGGCAGTATCGAGGGCCGCTGTGCGATCCAGTATGTCGAGGATAAGGATGCTAGGTACGTTTTTTGGACGCGTATGACGAACTCGATGGCCGAGTGACAGACGGCTAACGCTATCCGCAGCTCCAACTTTTCCTTCAAGTGCCACCGTGACCCCCCGGCGAACAATGTCACAAACGTCTACGCTGTCAACGACATATCCTTCCACCCCGTGCATGGTACCTTCAGCACCGCCGGCTCGGACGGCACCTTCCATTTCTGGGACAAGGACGCGAAGCACCGTCTGAAGGGATACCCGAACGTCGGTGGTAGCATCACGGCGACGACCTTCAACAAGAACGGATCCATCTTTGCGTACGGCATCAGCTACGACTGGAGCAAGGGTTTCCAGCACAACACTCAGCAGTACCCCATCAAGGTGATGCTTCACCCCGTACAGGCGGACGAGTGTAAGCCTCGCCCGACGATGAAGAAGCGGTGAATGAGGCGCGGGGGAGAGGTCGCGCGGAGACAGTTTTTGGAAATCCGGATCAGGCTACGGCGCATGCGTACCGAGAGGCTAGATGCGAAGCGATCGAGGCAGACAGCCGCGCCGGGATGCCTGTGTAATGTACGAGGGAGGAGGAGTGCAAGAAGAATTGGGAGAGGCTCTCTGGTCTGAGCAAACAAGCAATTTTATATGGAATCGCGGTATCATGCTCGCGGAAAACAAGGAGTGTAAGGCACAGGGCGATACCAAATTGGCAAATCAAAAGTTATCACAATCATGCGCCTTGCACAGGTTCACGGTGTTGGTCATGGAAGCGAGGTGTGGTTGGTTAATCGGATCTGCTTGTTCAAGATCCAAGTCGAGCCGTAGAATTCATAAAGCTTCCCGTACCCAGTTTCGTCTCTATCCCCTTGTGGAATTGATCCGTCCGATTCCGACTCGATTCCACCCATAGTAAATTAAAACCATATAGAAAATATCCCAAAGAAATACCCGTTGCAACTGCTCTCCTAGGCGAGTTCAACGGAACAAGTAACATCCAGCCGCTTTGCTTTGTAGTTTCACATCATGATAATCATCGCCTCTCTCTCTCTCTCCCGTTTCTGTCAACCAACAAAAAGAAGAGAAAACAGAAAAGGAGCGTGGGCCTTGTGAGGGAAAGGATGAGCGTCATCCCCCCCTCCCTCACATTTGGGCTCTTCAGCAGCGCGTGATACGCCGTTTAGAAGGCGGCCTTCTGTTGCTGGGTGCCGACGACGTTGTCGACGAGGCCCTTCCACAGGTCTCTCAGGCCAGGCTGGTGGGTCTCGACCGGCGCGGCGGCATCGGTCTCGTGGGCCCACTTGAGCTCGACGCCGTCGACGCCGAAGGCCTCGACCTCGGTGAGGGCGGCAGCGGTGACGTTCTCCGGGTGGGCCGCGACAACGGAGATCTCGGGCCTCGAGAGGGGAAGGTCCTCTGCGGCGGGGACCTGTTCATAGAGAGATTGGTGTTTCGTGGTGAACGAGTCCGGGAGCAGGGGCATGCGCATGCCGGCGAACTCGTTGACCGGGAGGGGCTCGTAAGACGCAGGGAGTGTGGTGAAGTCCATGGAGGCGATGGGGCCCGCAGATGACGCGGGGGAGGAGGAGAAGGTCTGCATCTGACGGTGGGAAGGGGAAGAGCGTGTCGGTTGCGGGGTCGGGCGGTGGGTTGTTGTGAGGGTGCGGGCAGACTGTGGGCGGGTGGTGTTAGTGGTTTCTGCTGTGTTTGCCGCATTCGACTTTGGAGAAGGGAGGGGAGGGGGAGACGTACATCATGCTCGCGGAGACTCCGGTTCTTGAGGAGCTCGGCGTACTTTGGCATCAGCACGGCGCCGTGGTTGACGTTGTAGTGCGACTCGAGGAGGCCGCTGGAACGGTTGGCGGCGGCGGCCGAGTTGATGGAGCGGGTGAGCTTCGAGACGGGGGCGGTGATGCGCGACATGGTGGCGGGCGGGTGGTTGGTGTTGTTTAGGGTCTGATGAGAGTGGTTTGTGTTTGGGGTGCAAGTGCCGACCAGGCTAGAAGTTTGATGGGCTGTGGTTGAAGAGAAGGTGTCGTTTAGGACGGGACAGTCGAGAGGGAAGCTTGAGGATTGTTTGGCGTTTATGGGTGTAAGAACACAGAGAGTATTGGATTTGACACGGGCGGATGGGAGAGCTACGGGGACGATGAACGGCTGAATGGAAAGAGGAAGAGAGGGGGAGGGGAGTCGCACGGCAGATATACGCACGGAAGTAGGGACGAGGGAGCAGCAGCAGGAGGAGGAGGACGAGGGGGAGGAGGGCGGGAGACAGATTGGAGATCAGAGATCAGAGACAGAGCTTCACACGCTACACGCTACAGATAGCACATCCACACCCACAGACAAGCATTTGCCCACACACCATTTACACAGACACAGACACCCCTGGGCCTGGAACCAGAAGCGGAAGAGAAAGATGGGCTAGGGCCAGGTTTGGATTGAGAGGGATGGGATGGGATAGGATGGACTCTGTCTGGTTCCTTGGCTGTCTGACTCTCTGTGTCTGTCTCTCTGGAGGTCTGTCGAGGGGATGGACGGGATGAGAACGGTGGTGGAACGGGTTTGACGGTGGGCAGAGGTACTTGACGCGGTAGGTAACGCGCACCGTCCGTGTGCGAGGTTACAAAGTAGGTGGATGTACCCGGAGGTCCGGTGTGGGCGACCAGCGTTTGGCCCACCGTCCCACGGTTTTCTTTTTGGTTTGGGTTGCTGGCGGAGGAAGAGCCGGCTGCCGGGAGTAAAGTGGGCGAGCTGTGTGTGCCCTGTTGGAAAGTTAGTTCTGCCGGCGCTGGACCTGTACGAACCAGACTCAATCAGTGAGAGCGAGTTGAGTGGGTTTGAGTGAGTGTAAGAGAGAGATGGCCCTGTACCGGTATGTATTGTTGAGAGGGACCCAATCAGGGGGGAACAAGGCCTAGGATGTATTTTTGGTTGGTTGGGTGGGGGGGGGGCATGCAATGTACGTGTCGGCATTCAACCGCCGTTTTCGAGCGGTCTTGGACATGCACGCCATTATGCAACTTGCACATCCAGAAGGTGAGCATTAGTCAATCGTCTCTTTCCGGAAGCGTTCGCCTTGTTCTAGCTCTGAGATACGTAGCCAAGGTGGTCTACTCTTGAGATCGCGATCGCACAGGTACACAATACGAGGGAAAACACAGTGATAGAAATCACAGTGCAAGTATTGTGCCTGATTCTGGCCTTGTTCTAGTACGAAGCAATAGAAAAAGGCAAAGTCAAGACTACGCCAAATCTGGGAAGAGTTGGGGGGCCCGAACCGGCCGATGTGCACAGTAGTGGGCGCGCGTGAGCTGACGACGGGAGGGGCATGATGCGGGTGTGGCGTGTCCAGCGTGTCCAGTGGTGTCTTAGGGCAGTAAGCATCTTGTACGGTGACCGCTGGACCTGGCATCTGGTTTCGTGGATTGGGCCTTTGACAAGTTTTCCGACCACCGACTCTGGCGGCGTTCGGCGCCCCGTGTGCTGTTCCAACTTCCCGATGTCTCTCGAGATGGAACGGCTGCCGCTTGCAGAACCGATGAGCGTCGTGGGTACCCCCAACCGGTACTTGGCAAGAAACGCCAGAAATGAGGCGACGATGTGATAAGCCCGGGGCTGGCTGGAGTTGGGTTAGGTACGGTGATGAGGCAAGTAGCTTTCTTCGTGACCCTGCCAAGGCGGGCACTGGGCGGGATGAAAGGAGCACTACATGTGGTACATAGCAATACTAGTCCTGCGTTGCTATAGCGCGAGGGTCTCCGTATCGAACGTGCCTTTCTTTCATGTTGACTAGTCTCCTAGGCGCGGGCTATCTAAGGTATGTCCAACACATAGAACACAACCCAGAGCGAACATTAGACAGGCACGTTCCAATGTTTCCACCCACCCGCCCACCACCACCGGCGATACCGATAAGAAACGGGCCGGGCTGCTGGACAGGACACGCTCTCAACAGAAATTCGGGCAGTGTAAAGACGTCCTCCATACATGACGTACCGTATCATTACTACCCAGGCCGTCGCATGAACAAGACGGGTGCTTGGTCCACCGCGCCTTGCTACTCCTGCTGGTTGTTTGTTGGTTTGTTGGTTTGTTTGTATGAAGTCAGCATTGCCGCCGTTAATGTCAAGCGGGCTCAGGGACACAGGGGTTCAGGGATACAACTGCCTGTCAGAATGCTTGTTGAGCTGAGATGGCCTCCACTGGTTTACGTATACTTATTCACCCGCTCACTGCCCCAGCCCAGCTCTGCCTCACAGTGTCCACTGGGGAAGTCGAGGCGAGCAGGAACCACTGTCACACTGAACCAGAAAACAGGGCGCCTTCCTTGCCTGCCAAACTCCTGGAGAAAGAAGAGGCCAAAGCTTCGAGACGTTGAGGAGCTTGGGCCAAGCTGAATATGGGTCTCTCTCTCCCTCTCCTGGGATACGTTGGTACATCGGTACACTTTTACATGCAGCATTGCAGTCATCGTCCCCGGTCCCGCCGCTCCACCACACCACTTCTTACCTAAGTGCACCTACGAATATCCGTACACGCTCATAGAACACACACACCAAACACTCACCGGTACCAACACTGTGTCCCTCGCACCACTGACAGTCGTCGCTCCTACACCTCACTCGACCGCCGACGAATCTTATCACGCATCGGGAGCGGGAGGGGGGAGGGGCCTCGGACGAACCATCGGAGCCGCTACATAGGAGTAAGTCACGGCAGGACGATTGTTGGCCGAAACATGCATTGATGCCTCTCCTCTCCTCGGCTCTCCTCTACTCTCCTCTCTTCAATCCCCGTCTTATTATTGCCGGTTTCCACGACCATTCTGACCTCGACTCCCGCCATCACTCTCCTCTCCAACCTTTGGGTTGTCCCAAACTCGAAAGGGTTGGTTTGTACCCCCTGCCACGCCTGCCGACCAAGACCTACCAGGCTTAGCGTATCTCCCCGCCGCATTGCCGCCGGGGGAGGGACCTGCGGCCTACGACCCCATGATCGCCTGCCTCTCGGCTGGGCATGCCTGGATGGGGTCATCTACATCAATTTGACTGGCCAGTGAACCTGCGTGATGGACGAGACTCTCTGAGCCCCGATGATCGCTCTGTAGACTGGGCCAGGGCCAAATTAACCATTCGAACTTCGTTGCCTGGTGGAAATTGCAATCGCCGGCGTCGATACAAGCAATGCGACAGGCTGGCAGAGAACAGGGCGAACGAAACGACTGTGGGGTCCATAAACAAACCCAGATATCTGTACATGGTGCGAATCCGACATGGAGAACTCACAGGGCTCCCACTCTTGAGTCTCACCGCTTGAGGTTCGGGGCTGGCACGACGAGGGGAGGGCCCCAGCCGCCCGGGGAATGGATGCCGCTCGCCGCTTTTCATCGAATCATTTCTGGAAATGGACTCGGCATGATTGGTCAGACGGCAGACCGATCGGCGCATGGCCAGATCGTTGGGAAACCTTCCACCCACCTCTCTCTCTCACCTTCTCGACGGACACTCCCCTATGACTTGGTCTAGCTAGCACCTCACACCGTCGAGCATACTCGTCGTGCGAGTCGGACAGGATGGAAGGATCACCGTATCTATCGCGGTGCAAGGTGCTAGAACTGCGTGTAAGCCAGCATGCAACCTGAGTCCGGCTGACTAGCGTGCCGTCCGGAGCGAACGGTAGCATCCCCCATCACTTGTTGCTGCGTTCGCGGAGTAACTCAATTTCTCCGTCCCTATGTGGTGTCCATCGCCAATCTCACCAAGAGGCTTATGCGGGCTACACTTCGGACGGCGTCTCAATCTTCTGTCAGTCGTTCCACGAACTCGGCCCTACTTCTCTCATGAACTCATCAGAAACCGCAAAACAACGCAAGACTGCGTCGACGTAGGTGTCAGTGGCGACGAGTGTCTCGAGAAGCGCCCAAGTGCGCACAAAATCCCGACACCCTGATACCCGCGCCATGCAAAACAGTGACACAGCTTGCCAAAGAAGGAGAGGGAAACCCGCCGAACTTCGGACCAATCCGTGGCCGTGGGGGTCGCGGACAATTTCCCTCCCATCCGGAAACATAGAGCCAGTCTGTGCGAAGAATCCCAAAGGAACCAGTGGCCCGGCACCCCAAGACGTCTCGAAAGACGACGGACGGGTTTCCAGTTCGGCCTTGCTTCTCTTTACAGCTCTGTGCCGTCAGCAGCTCTGGAGACTGGCGTTCGGATCGGCGGCGGCCGTGCGAATGATGCCATGCCTCGCGTGTCCGAACCGGTTCGCTCAGGGCAGGGCTTGGTCGTTTTAGGGATTCGTTTCTTCCTCGGCCGCCCAGTAACCATATCTGTCAGAAAGAGAGGAATTGCCAGGTCGAAATCCAAGACATGTTCGACGACACGTAAAGATGGAAGGGCGGATGGCGAGTGGCTGTTTCTGGCAAGTCTCGTGCACGTCCAGCTCGGCCTCGATTTCCTCGGGTGGCAACCATATTTGGCAGCGATCAAAGACCGAGTTAGGTCGGCGTAGTAGATATGCTCTACTTTATTCTGCCTTGGAGACTGGAGGAGTAGTGTGTGCATGCATGCTGTATGCGAATGCAGATGCAATGCTGTCTGAGAAGGTAGGTATGTATGCGAGCAATGCAAGATACAGATTGATAAGGATCGCAACAAGGAAGCGCATCGCGAGCCACGACCTGCTGAGCGTTCCATCGGGAACGCGTGGTTTGACATCCGGCTCCTCCGATTGGGTGGACGCGACGAATGGGCTTTCGATCCCCGCTCACCGCTCATTCTACGCAGAGAGCATCTTGGATGGATGATTGTCAGGGAGATGGATGTTCGTCCCGGGGCGACGCGGCGACGTCCTGGTGCGGGAGCGTTGTCTAAGACAAAGACGCCCGCAGCGACGATGCCCATGGAGAACGTGGGAAATCCGCTCGCTCGCCGTAGTAAGAGGCCTTCAGAGCCCAGCGTGATATGCATCCATCCTTGCCATTCTCAGGTTCGCGGAAGGGAGAGGGGAGAGACGGGCCGGGATGCTTGGTATTGCAATACAGGATGAATGGATGGCGGATCGCTTTGCATTCCAAGGGCGTAGAGACCGTGGCAGCTACGATCCAATCAATTTGCACTTCCCCGCCCACACAGAGGAACATCCCACGCAGGGGTGGGGAGTGTCTCTCAGCTTGAACTCCCTCAAGTCTCGACAAAACCTTGCCGTCCATTGCGATCTGTTCTTGATTCCGGCGTATGCCAGGGGGGAACAGCCAATCATGGTCATCCCGGACCCGGCTCCCGCGCCGGCTCCGGCTTTTGTCTCGCTCGGAATGGTTGTTCTCGACGAGATCCGCTTTCCGGACGGCAAAGTCCTCCGCGACATCCCCGGCGGCTCCGGCTTTTACAGTCAGCATCCCCTCTCCCCTCCCCTTTCCCCCATCGCCATCTGTTTTGGGGCTTGCCAGTTTCTCTAGTTGAATCCCGACGTGTTGCTCAGTCATCCGGTGAACAGGTACTCTCGGCGCCCGCCTCGCCGTCCCGCAGAGCGAGTCCGCGGCCGTTTGCTGCCTCATCGTCGCCGGATCGGACTTCCCCGCCTTGGTGAGGAAACAGATCGAAGAATGGGGCGTCAGTGTGCACTTGGAAGAGAGACCCGGCGAATGCTCGACCAGGGGTCTCCTGGAGTACGAGAATGACGCTTTTGGGAGTTCGTATTGATTCACCCTACGGGCTTGGGGCACACGTTGACGTCGACGGCAGAAAAGCATTTCCGATACACCACGCCTCCGCTCCTCCCAAACGTGGATACACTTCCGGGTCGGCTTCTCGGCTCGTCCGTTTTTCATGTCCTGGCGACGCCTGAGGACCTCAAGCGACAGGTTGCCGCCCTCAGAACACGCCGCGCCAGTGTAGACGGCTCTCGACCTTTGATTGCTTGGGAGCCTTCATCCATCGGCATCTCTAATACAGAGGATGATCATATGAGAGTTATTCACACATTAGGCATATGCTCTCCAAACGATCACGAGCTGCTGCGCATGATGGGCGTACGGGAAGGCCCAGGGATCCCCTACAACAGAGCACTCGTCGAGTCCCACGCCATTCGACTCTCCAACGATGAGATGCTCCACGGTGGCTCATCTGCCCCTGAGCGGCCTAGCAAAGGGAGAATCACAGTCATCAGGTGCGGCGACCAAGGATGTCTGACCATCCGCCAGAGAGCCGAGCCCATATGGTTGCCCCCCTTTCACGACTACGGCTCGCCCAAAGTCGTCGACCCCACCGGTGCCGGAAACGCCTTCCTCGGCGCTTTCGCCGCCGCCTTCGCCAAGACGCACGACGAGGTCCTGGCGTCCGCGTACGGCACCGTCGCGGCCAGCTTCGTCATTGAGCAGATTGGCCCGCCCAGGAGGGGGATGGCGAATGGTAAGGAATTCTGGAACGGGGAGGACTTCGAGGAGAGACTGAGGCAGTACATAGCCAAGGTCGAGACGTGACCAGTGACCCCGGCTCTGGGACGCGTGCGGGGGGGGAGGGGAGGAGAGAGAGGGAGGGAGAGAGAGAGAACTGGAGCTGGAGCTGGAGCTGTCCCATGGGGACCGAGAAATGGGGCGGTCCTGTGGGTATCATAAGGAGTCTCTAAAATTCCCGACCTATACATTTCTCGTTGAACGAAACCCTCTTTTCATTTTCCTTTCCAAAATCCAAACAGCCCCTGGAATGAACAAACCCACCTCCCAAGTATCTCCTTCATCGGATGACCTGCGTGCCCTCGGCCGGCTCCAGGATCTTCCACTGGCAGCCGACGTCCTTGTCGGCGTTGTTCTCCTTAAGGATCTTGATGATCTTGCCGGCGATCTCTTCAAAGTTGCTCGTTGCGAGGGCCAGGATGGTGGGGCCGGCGCCCGAGAGGCACACACCGAGGAAGCCCGGTTGCGTGCTGGGCGACATGCTCTCGACGACCTGGCCGAGGCCGGGGATCAGGGTCTGGCGGTAGGGCTGGTGGATCTTGTCCTGCATGGCGAGGTGGATGAGCTCCGGGTCCGGCGGCGAGGTGCCCAGAGCCACGGGGAGGAGGGCTATTCTCTGCATGTTGAAGGTCTGCGACGAAGAGGTTAGCCAATGGATTTTGGGGGAGGGGGAGGGGAGGAAGAGGTTGAAGGGGGCGCAGGGAAAGGGGACGTGATGATCGGACATGGGGGTCACTTCACTTACAACATCGGGACGGGTGTAGTGAGGAGGCAGCACCTCGCGGGCGAGGTGGGTGGGGACCTGGAAATCGGGGATGATGGCGATGGCCTTGATCTCCTTGGCCCAGGGGAACTTGATGTGGTGGCCGATGCCGTGGGGCGGCTCGGGCGGGGTCTCGCCCGTGTCGACGCCGCCAGCCGGGGCCGGCAGGACCTCGCTCAGGGGGATCTCGATGCGCTGGACGTCCTCGGGCTTCAGGGGGCGGAGGTAGGTTCCGACGAAGCCGCCGTACAGCGAGGCGCCGACGTTGTCGGGGTGTCTCTCTGGTGGATTCCCATGTGTGTGAGCGCACGCACGCCAGTCTTCATCTTGGGCGGGGGGCTCCCAAGGGGGGACATCTTCTCCTCACCAATCATCAGACAAAAGTCAAAGAGCCTGTCGAGGCTGAGGTGGTCGAGATGGCCGACCTCCTTGCCGAGCATGACGCCGGCGACGACGGCGGAGCCGGAGCTGCCGAGGCCGCGGCCGAGGGGGATGGGGTTCTTGATGTGGACATGGGTCTCGACGGGGAACATGCGCTGGCCGTGGCAGCGCAGGACGTAGAGGGCGACGCGGGTGATGAGGTTGACCGAGGGGTCGAGGCTGATGTCGTCGGTGCCCTCGCCCTGGCCCTCGTAGGTGAGGCGGCAGTTCAGGGGTTCGGCCGAGGTGGTCTTGGAGCGGTCAACGGTGACGTGCAGCTCGAGGTAGACGGAGAGGGCGAGGCCGATGACGTCGAAGCCCGGGCCAATGTTGGCGGACGACGAGGGCGTCTTGATCACGAATGTCTCCTTGGACATGATGGGCAGGCGGTGTAAGTCGTGCCGAGGGTGTGTGTGTGTGTGTGGTAGGTTGAAAGGCAGGTGGGGGGGAGGTTGGAAGATGAGCCGAGTGAGTGGTTCAGTCTTCCGTGGTCGCAATTGAAGGGGTTTCGGTGAGCCTCGGTGGTTCAATCTTATGAGTGAGTGTCTCTTCAATGAGATGAGGATGAGTCCGGTCGCAAAGCAGTGAGATGAGAGTGAACCCCAAAGTCTGTATCGCCTGACTGGATGTCGTTCGTGACTCAAAAAAATGCAATCGCCCCGATGACCGGAGCGTCTCAGCGGCCGGCAGCTGTTTTTTTGGTGCTCGTCGTGGTGGGGAAACCCTACGATCAGTGCGGGGTGAATTCACCGCCTGTCATTGGCCAATGAACCGTAGCCCTCCGGCGCTTTATCTTATCACGCCATTTCTTCCCCCTCTCTCTCCCCTTTGGCTTTCACTTGTTGGGAGATGGATTCCTTGCCAATAACAACCTCTTCTTCTGACTACATCTCATGTCAGGAGCCTGTTGCTGAACTTTGTGCTACGGGTGTATGCCCGAGGGGCCATTCGAATGCTCAAAGAGGGCATGTAGCCGGTGACGTTGCGCACCGATACTTCGAATAATTCGGACACCTACCTACCCAGGACGGTCAAGATACTCGACTCTTGTCGATAGCACGCAATTTGGACCACAGTGGCCGATCTCTCGAACAACGTCCATTTCGTGGTCCATTCAACCTCCCAGTTTGCCTCAGATATCTCTGCCAGCCGATAAGCATAGGCCTCGACGGGATTCTTGCAACCTCCACCGAGACGTGAGGCACACCCCATCGCGTACCGAATGCGAGCGTTTCGGGGCCCGAAAGGTTGTCGCGGCGACGATCGTACACCGCTTCGAGGATCGAACGTCTACCGGTGAGTTTTGGGGGGCAAGCGGGGAACGAGACAAGAGCTCGTGTTCTGCCGCGTTCCGCCGAGAACCCGCGAGCTCCACCGTCCATTGCGGATGCCTGTCGGTTGGTCGGCCGTCTTCGCGTTGGCACTTCTGGAGCTGCGGAGTTGCAATCCCATTCCATACATGCCTGCTGCCTGTGTGGGTTGATGCGACAAACCCTTTGGGACCATGTTCTGCATCTATCCTGATTCCTCCGCTTGATGGCGGACACAGTCTAATAACCAGTGTATGGCGGCGAACTGCGGATGCGTCGGACTGCCCGTGGGAGGCAGCGCCACTTACACTGGGTGATCGGCCCATCTTTCGCGGGCGAGTGAGCCTGCGGCCGGCAATTCGCGCTTGCGCGCTTGTAACGTTGCTCAACGCTGCGGATGGTCAGCGCGAAGCGCACTCATATCAATGGGCGAACTTTGCCATCGTGAGCGGCTGTGTCTGTTAGCCTCGTCGACGGCGCCCATTGGCGCCCTTTCCTGTCCGCGGACACGATGACGGCAGGATTTGGGGAAGAACCGTGGACCGGTGTCTGCCGCAACCGTCAGCCAACGACGTTCGACGCGTGGAGTCTAAGCCTCACCATAGTCCTATTGGGAGGAACTACAGCCCAGACAATGCGGCAGAACCCGGTAGCAAAGGCAGGGTCGCAGCGACGCATCCGTTGGCGAAGAGACAGTGTATTTTGCGGACACGAGGGCAAAAAAGAGAGACCACCTGACTGTTGCGTCCCGCTCTCATTGTCGTCCAGGCACGGTGGCCGTTTGTGGAGAACAACAAGGTGGGAAATCGGCTGTTGGAGTCGTTGCCCGATGCACTCCGGCACGAACCTCGAAGAGAAGAGGAGACAAAAGCTCCGCTGCGACAGCGGTAAAAGCGTGAACAGAGATCGACAGCCACAAGACAGGCTTGGTTACAAAAAGAAAGAAAAAACGAAAAACGAGAAAATAAAAAACCCCCGACACAGATGGATGCGGATCGGATATCCCACCTGATGCTAGAAGAGGCTGTCAAACGGAGAATAGGAGCGGCGGGACCAGCCATGCTAAGCCCGAATCAATCCAAGCGCTCTTTGGATGCTAAAAACAGCCGGATGACAGCCCTGTGGCGCGGGCTTTTTCGGTCGACTCGCAAACCACACGCCCCTCGCCAGTCCGTTGCAGCCATTCCGAGGGATCGCATGTTTGTTCCCCTCTCTCCTCTTCTCTCCCCAATCCCAGTGCAAACAGCTCCAACGCAGGCGGGTATCGGGCTAGTGAATACGAGAACAACCCTCGCTACATTCTAGTGGCCCGGTCCCCACGTCAGTACCCAGATCTGTGATCGGCACTGCATTCTCCCTTTGCTTCCTAGTCTCCTGGGTAGCATTCGCCTTTTCCTACCAACACCTCCGCTCGCGTCTCTTCACTCGCAATACGAACTGAAGAGATCACGACCTGGGGAAACTTAGTCTACCCTACCTTTCCGGCAGCCATCTCATACGACGTGACATGCGAGATGGAGCACTCCGCCGAGCCGGCCAAGGGTCCTGTGCTGGCCATGTCACGACATGATGCTATTGCCGGAGCGACCACAGCGTCACGGGTGCCCTGCTCCGCTTTGCTTCGTTTGCCGCAAGTTGCCGCAAGGGCGGGAACTGCCCGCCTTGGCTCGGGGTTCGCGATGGAGCATGATGGAAGACGCTGATGGATCGGACTCAGCTGGGTTGTTGGAGCTGTATAAAGAGAGACCAAGGACGCACCTCGTTCAGATCTCGTTTTGGTCTTCATTCTCATCAGCTTCTTCATCAACCTCTCCGACTACTACAAACAACTCTCCAGACCAAAGCTTCAAAAGCTCCACCTACAGCCAAACCACCCTCATCACATACTCCCAACCACACACAGCCAAAATGCAGCTCTCCGGCCTCGTCACCTTCCTCTCTTCTGTCGCCGCCGCCGCGGCCGTCTCCGTCTCCTACGACACCGGCTACGACGATGGTGCCCGCTCCCTGACCTCCGTCTCGTGCTCCGACGGCGCCAACGGCCTCATCACCAGATATGGCTGGCAAAACCAGGGCCAGGTCGCCCGCTTCCCCTACATCGGCGGCGTCGACGCCGTTGCCGGCTGGAACTCCCCCAGCGTAAGTTGCATTCCTTCTTCTTACTTGAGAGAGGCTTTTCTGTCTCTTCCAAAATCTTTTTTTTTTTTTTTCAAAAAAGCCCTTCTCATAGTCTGACACGCAATAGTGCGGCACCTGCTGGCAGCTCACCTACAACGGCAAGAGCATTAACGTCCTCGCCGTCGACCACGCCGGCTCCGGCTTCAACCTCGCCCTCGGCGCCCTGAACGACCTGACCAACGGCCAGGCCGTCCAGCTCGGCCGCATCGAGGCCCAGGCTACCCAGGTCGGCCTTAACGCCTGCGGCCTGTAGAGGACGATGAGAGAGTGAGAGAGCGAGAGATGAAGAGAAGATCACATCACGTCATAATACGACAGCGTAGTAATTGGTTGGGCATCAATGGCCGGCTGGGTTTAATGGACAGCTCGACACTGTATTGAACCGTCGTTCCTCCATCATTTAGCATCATGCATATCACGATACATTCCTTAGAACATACCTAAAACTTAATCAAGCACGGCTTTTTGCCCTGATCAAAACTCTGAGCTCGAAGGGTCCTCTGGAAAACGATTGACTTTTTTAACTATAACGCCCGGGGTTTCTAACTAGTGAGTGTGAAACCCAGTGAGAGTATCCTCGAGGCTGGTGTTTGCTTGCCTGCCCGGAGGTCCGCACTCTTCTTGGCGCACTAGTACCACCGGAGGTTTTTCCTTCTTTGCCTTCTTTGCCAAAATGTTTTCAATAATCTATAAGAACTCATCTGCTACTCGAATCGCTGCATCAACCGTCGGTCAGCATCCGGCAACAGCTTCCAGTCAGAGATCTATTCCCCATCACCCTAGTATGCATTGTCTGGGTGTTTCGAGGGTAAAACTTTAAGCAGGAGGAATATAGGCCTGGAACATCTCAGTACCGCATGAGGTCGCACCGACTACGGATGAAACAGTTGTCTTTTCAACATGTCGGCGTGATTAGACATGATGGTGGAGGCCTTTGGAAAGCAATCGGGTAGAGATGGTGCCATTCAGAGTTGGTAAGAAAATACCCAGCCATCTCTGGAAGCGGCTTAATGATTTCGCCCCCACGCGTTACCTTGTTGTTCACGGCAGCCGGCTCCGACTCCGGGTCGTTGGTGGGTACAGTGCTCCGTCTGTCAGTCCGGCCCGGGAGTGGAGTCTTTCAAGCCGGTTACGGCAAGCGGCGCCGAAGCGGATTTGCCTATCGAAACGAGACCGAGCCGCCCACAATCGATGTGGCGAGGCCCAGCGGTAGAGCTTAGCATCCAATGAAAGTTTTCCTCTCCCCCCTTTAGCAGGCCGGAACCAAGCGACAACCTGTCGAGGGCACGAACCAAGCCTATCCGCAAGATGCTAGAGCTGGAAATGGCGGAGGATATATGGCTTGGAGCAGATCTAGACTACATGTTCCTTGACGTTACGGACACACGTGGCAGAAATGAGAGTGAGACAGCAAGCGTTGAGTAGAGAGCTCCTGGTTTGCTGCACAATGAGATCAGAGAACTGGCTGTTGGAACCGAGGCGGGACTACCCTGGAAGCCCGGGTTGGCCAGGCAGCACTGGAGATTTTTCCACCTCCATCTGCAAGAAGTCCACTTGTAAGAAAAGAAGGGCGGAAAAAAGAACGAAGAAAAAACTGCAGTGCGAACAAGCAGAATTCGATGCGAAGCGCACGTGAATGGAGGGGCAGAGGAGGTACGTACCGTAGTCGAAATCAACGCTGAAGAGGGAGGGGTGCCTGGACAAAACCCCGCCTTGCAGGAATTTTTCTTTGCTTCTAGAGCGCTTCAATTCGTTATCTTATCTGCAGTGGCGGGGCTCTTCTCGAAATTTTCACGGCTGGTCCCCTAAAATTTTGTGTCTGGTGCCTTTTTTTTTTAATTGTATGATACAAATTATTTTTATTTTATTTCCCCCTCTTGAAGCTACGAATTGTCTGTCATAGGTGGTTCGGGCATCAACAAAAACAACTGGACTGGCTGGCACCCTGTCCTGGGCTTCCCCCCCCTCCCCCTCTGGATTAAAAATCCGTAGCGCCGAGTCTTCTTTTCCCCTTCTTCTCTCACCTCGCTCCCGTTCTTCCCCTCTTGTGTTCTCTTCTTCTTTTTTTTCTTGAGCGCAGGAGGACGACGAGATACCCAACAAGAAGAAAAATACAAGATGGATAAAGGAAACTTGGTCCAGCTGCTCCAAGCGAGCCAGATTCGTGAGTCTCTCTCTCCCTCTACCCTTCCTCGTCCCCCTCCCTTCTCTGGGACATCTCCGTCGCCCTGTGCCACCCCGGCAGCAAACCTGGCCGAAAGCCAGCCTCCCTCATTTCCTCTCGCCCTCGCTTCTTTTTCGCTTTGTGGCTCTCGCCTATTTATATGTTGCTTTTTTTTCTTCCTCATCTTCCACCAGAAAAATCTTGCGAGTTCCTTCTTACTAACCTGCTTTGTCCTCTCCAGCCGACACCGAGAAGGTCAAGGCCGTCACGGCCGAGTTGCAGAAGAACTACTACTCCAAGCCCGAGTCCCTTCTCCTGCTGATCGAGATCACCGTCTCCCACGATGACGCCGCCATCCGTCAGCTGTCCTCCGTCCAGGCTCTGCGCCTGACCCCCAGACACTGGTCGAAGCTTGCCGCCGACAAGCGACAGCTGGCCAAGCAACACATCCTGGACAGCATCCTGAACGACCAGTCTGCTTCCTCGCGCCGCTCCAAGTCGCGCCTTTTGGCCTGCGCCATCGGCCTCGACCTTGAGGATGGCGAGGGTCAGGACTTCGTTCGTAACCTCCTGTCCCTGAACACCTCCGACAACGTCGCCCACCGCGAGGTTGGCTCCTACATCCTCTATGCTCTCCTCGACAACGACCCCACCCACTTCGCCGAGCAGACCACTCAACTTCTTGGCCTCGTCCAGAAGACCATCGTCGACCCTGCCAGCGCTGAGGTCCGCCTGACTTCCGTCAAGTCCGTCGGCGCTCTTCTGATGATCGTCGACCCGGAGGAGGACACCGATAGCGTGAAGCTCATCCAGCAGCTCATCCAGCCCATGGTTGAGATCCTCAAGAACGCCATCTCCGAGGGCAACGATGACCACTACAGAGACGTGTTTGAGGTCTTCCAGTCCTTCTTGGGCTACGACTCTGCCTTCCTCGCCGCCCACCTCAAGGACCTCGTCCACTTCATGATTGACCTCGCCGTCAACACCGACGTCGAGGAGGATGCCCGCTCGCAGGCCCTGGCTTTCCTCAGCCAGTGCGCCCGCTACCGCCGCATGAAGCTCCAGGCCATGAAGGACATGGGTGCTCTGCTCATGTCCAAGAGCATGCAAGTCGTCACCGAGATCGACACCGACGACGAGGATGATGACAACTCCCCCGCGAGAACCGCTCTGTCTCTCATCGACCAGCTGGCCAGCGACCTGCCTCCTCGCCAGGTCATTGTGCCTCTGCTCGAGCAGTTCACTCAGTTCGCTCAGAACCCCAACCCCGGTCACCGCAAGTCTGCCATTCTCTCTCTCGGCACTGCCGCCGAGGGTGCTCCTGACTTCATCGCCACCCAGCTCCAGCCCTTGCTGCCCGTTGTTCTTCAGCTCTTGAACGACCAGGATGGCTCTGTCCGTCACGCTGCCCTTGTCGGTCTCATCCACCTCGCCGACGAGATGGCCGACGAGCTCTCTCCCAAGCACCGCGAACTCATCAGCGCCCTCCTCACCAACCTCGAGGCCGTCGCCGGCTCCGCCGACAAGCAGAGTGTCAGAATCATCCGTGCTGCCTGTGGTGCCCTCGACTCCCTCATCGGTGAGGGACTCGAGGACGACCTGATCAACGAGTTCGGCCCCAAGCTGATTGTCCCTATGGGTAAGCTCCTCGGTCACGAGGACTTCGCCGTGAAGGCCGCCGCCGCCGGTGCCATTGGCGCCATCGCCTCCGCTCTTGGTGGCGAGCAGTTCAAGCCCTACTTCAACGATGTTATGGGCGCTCTCGGCCAGTACGTCACCATCAAGGACAGCGAGGAGGCGCTTGCCCTTCGCTCGTCCGTCTGCGACTCCATGGGCCGCATCGCCGATGCCGTTGGCGCCCAGGAGTTCCAGCCCTACGTTATGGATCTCATGAAGGCCAGCGAGGAGGCCCTCAGCCTCGACAATGCTCGCCTCAAGGAGACCAGCTTCATTCTTTGGGCTTCCCTGTCCAAGGTCTACGGAAACGAGTTTGCTCACTTCCTCCCCGGTGTCTTCAAGGGTCTCTTTGACTGTCTTGAGCTTGAGGAGGAGTCTGTCTCCATCCCCGGCCTTACGGAGGAGGATATCCCTGAGGGTCTGCTGCTCTCCGGCGGCAAGAAGCTCAACTTCAAGGCCGCCGCCGAAGATGATGACGAGGAGGGCATGGATGAGGACGCCGACTGGGAAGACCTCGACGACTTCGCCGGTGTCACCGCCGTTGCTCTTGAGCAGGAGATCGCTCTCGAGGTTCTCGGCGACGTCATCACCCACTCTTGTGGCCCTGATGCCATCAGACAGTACCTTGGCGACGCTATGGGCAAGGTCGCCCCCCTCGCCGAGCACCCCTACGATGGCGCCCGCAAGGCCGCCATCTCCACCCTCTGGCGCTCTTACAGCCGTGTCTGGCAGCTCTTCGAGGAGTCGACCGGCACCAAGTGGCAGGCTGGTTTCCCCCCCAAGCAGCAGCCCGACGAGGTCATTGTCAACCTTGGCCAGATGGTTGTTGATGCCACCAAGGGTGTCTGGCAAGAGGACACTGAACGGTATGTTCCACATGTTTCCTGGTTTTCAATTCACCCTATTCCCCGCCCTTAAAGGATGAGTAACTCGCGTTATACCCAGCTCACTCAGACGTACACAATGTGTGCGGTTGCTGAGAACACGTTTGATCATATCTGACCCATTGGGCAACTCCACGTTCATTCATGACCATCGTTTCGTATGGGACACTCGTGCTAACGATTCACTCTCAGGACCGTCATCACCGAGATCAACCGCAACATGGCGGCCACCCTCAAGACCTGCGGCCCCTCTATCCTCGTCCACGACGACCTGCTCAAGGAGAGCATCACCATCCTCGGCACCCTCATCACCCGCTCCCACCCCTGCCAGCAGGACCTCGGCGACGAGGAGGAGGAGCAGGAGGCCGAGGGCTCTTCCGAGTTCGACTGGCTCGTCATCGACACCGCCCTGGACGTCATCCTTGGTCTCGCCACCGCTCTCGGCGGCGACTTCGCCGAGATGTGGAAGATCTTTGAGAAGCCCATCCTCAAGTTCGCCAGCTCTCAGGAGTCCCTCGAGCGCTCCACCGCTGTGGGCGTCATCGCCGAGGCTGTCAAGTACATGGGCGAGGCCGTCACCCCCTTCACCGACTCTCTCCTGCCTGTGCTCCTCCACCGCCTGACGGACCCCGACTCCCTCGCCAAGTCCAACGCTGCCTACGCTACCGGCCAGCTCATCTTCAACTCCCAGTCTACCAACCAGACCATTTCCCAGTACCCCGCCGTTCTGGAGAAGCTTGAGCCCCTGCTGCAGATCAAGGAGTCCCGCATGGTCGACAACGTCTCTGGTTGCATCTCGCGCATGATCCTCCGCAACCCTAACCCCGAGTTTGTCGAGCGTGTGCTCCCCGCCGTCGTCGACGTCCTGCCCCTTCAGGAGGACTACGAGGAGAATGCGCCCATCTACCAGGCCATCGCCAAGCTGTACGAACAGCAGAACCCCACCGTCGTCAACCTCACCCCCAAGATCCTGCCTATCCTGCAGGCCGTTCTCAGCCCCCCGGAGGAGCAGCTCGAGCCCGAGACCCGCCAGCTGGTCCAGAAGCTCGCTTCGCTGCTTCACTAAGTTTGGAAGATTTTGCAAAAGGAACAAGCGGCGGAAGGAGAAAAGTTTGTGTTGCCCCAAGGGGCTCTTAATGAGTGATGAGTGGACGAGACCCCATTTCTTAGTCTGTAGATAGGTTCATAGACTACCACGGTAGACCTGGATGATTCCCAATGCTCTATCAACTTCTTTATGTTCTACTTTTTGTCCCACGCGCAATATGCATAATCTTTGTGACAACACATCCCAGTTGGCTGAGAAGTTGACCTGGGTTCATGCAACAAACCCACCTGGCTTCAAATGAGCTCTATTCTCTCCCTCGCTCAGCTCGCCCGCACCCGCGGCGGTCATGAGCAGCGTCTCCTCAGCCAGCTCCGGCTTGCCCTCCTCGCCAAAAAGCCTCCACTGCGCAGGGGCCGGCATCCCAAAGAAGACGGCAGACGGGACCCTCAGCGCCCTCAACGGGCTTCCACTCGTGACCACCCTGTCGAGTTAGCTTTCGGTTGGTGAAGGACGCGATCGAAGACCGGCGGAGGGTGAAGATTCCCGTCTGCAGCTTCTCCGCGACGTCGCTCCGGGCGGTGATGTTCTGGTTGATGATGCCGTGATCCTGCCGGAGCTCGGCCGGCATCTCGCCGCAGGCATGACGGAACACCTTCGGCATTCCTTTGTCGCTACAATACCGCCGGGGCCTAACAAAATGGCAGAGCGTCAGCATTCCATACGCGATCTTTTTTCAGTCCGGCTTCTGCCTGCGCCGATGATGGCGACGCGTTTGTTTGGCGTCGCCAACGTGATGCGAGATGCAACCAGAGTGAGAACGTGGAAAACATAAGACGACGACGGGATTCGTCACGGGATGTCGTGTGAGACTGACTGGCCTTCTGCGGATGGGAACACCGACAGGAAGACCTTGCGATTAACACTGCAACGCCTCGCTGTAGGACCCGTCTCCACGCAAGTAGTATCTTCCCCCTAGCCTTTGGGAAAGTAACCAATCGCCGTGGTCGCGAGGGAATGTACGTACAGTCGACAAGGTCTGGCAAACCGAGATTCCTTTCAAACACGTGGTACGTTCGAAAACAAGGTTTTCTGCAGTGCAGTTCATTGTTGAGGACAACGGCCTTCAAGGTTGGCCGCGGACGGGGCCGCTCTTCATTCGTCCCGTGTTGTATTATCCTCTTATCATTTAGATATATGTCCGGATTTCTACCAAGCTCCGATTCGGACTTTGAAGTCGGGCATGCCGCGCGCTGAGACACATTCATTCCTCTCCGAGATCTGGCCGGCCGGTCGGCCTCCTTCTGGCGGAAAAGTCTCCACTTCTCGGGCCGATGGTTCATGAAACCGGACTGCATCACGGAAGCTGGATAAATCAGCAACGTGTCTGCCTCCTCGACAAATCACGCCAGGAGGGTCCCAACACGGTACGCATTGTTCTGGAGCATCTTGTGACGAGTAGAAAGGAGACCCGTTACGGCCCGAAGAAGCCCGAAGCCTCGGGGCTCTTGTTGATGTGTCGCCAGTTGACACGGCAACGCAAAGTCGCCCCGGGCCTTGGGAGCTGGCATTGCTGCTGTTTTCGTTTTCCACACGGAATAGGCGAGCCCGCCGGCGGCCAACAACACTCAATCCGACTCGAAGCCTCGTTTCATTTACCGACTGCCTGCGAGCCCTTCCTTTAACTCTCCCCTGTAATCTTTCCCGAGATCCCTCCCCCCCCCCCTGCAACTCGCACCAGAGAGACGACCAAAACAGTCAGTCACACTTGACATCGCGCGCACCTCACTCAAAACTACTCAAATAAGGCTTGCGTCACGCTAACGCATGCACGCCTCCAAATCATCAACCAACGGACCAAGGAACGGATAGCCGGTCTACTGATTGCTTTCCGCAACGCCATTCCCCCCCTCCCTGCATTGGAATCATATCCAATACCGGGTGGTCTAAGAAGCCACCCACTTACCACCACACTGGAGCCCAAAAACGAACGCCCCCCTCCCCCCCTCGGTGGCCAAATGGCTATCTGATTCGAGGCAAGGCTGAGCTTGCGTTTTGCAGTGCGCGCCTGTGCCGTGGCCGCCCGCCCCTGGGATCTCAGGGGAGGGATGGGAAGGGGCAGATCTGCTGTCGGGTTGTTGCTTTTCCAACAATGACCTAGAGTGGCTTGCAGATTTGCATATGCACCTAGGTCTCGCTCGGTTTTGGGCGCCCCTATTCGTCCGAGACAGCCACCCCCCCGCGCTTTCTTTTCTCTCCCGTCTTCTCTCTCCTGTTCCGTCTTTCCCTCCCTTGACTCTGTAGTCTTTCCTCCCCCCCAAGTGAACCGCACACTCTTGTGGCGGTAGGTGCCAGCCAGACCAGGCTGGCGGGCGAAAAAAGCTTCCGTCAGCGCTCAGGTTCCCGGCTGAGTCCGATTGGAACCTGGCAAGCGAGAGACATCACAGATCGGCACTAGCTGCCTCGGCTTGCTAACAGACTCTCTCGAAGATGTGACAAGCTAAGGGAAAAGTAGAAGGAGAAATAAAAGGAAGAAGAGGAAGAGAAAAGAAGAAGAAAGATGCGGCAAGGAGGCAAAGATGGATTTTTTTTTCTTCATCTTTTATGTATTTGCATGTGAGATGATATTGAAGGGGACACATGCGGACGGTTGTTGACATCGCGCATACTGGCATGCTTATGCATGCACACGCGCGTACGACTACGACTTTTCCTCCGACCGCCACCAACACACAGCTTGATCGCCTTCGCAGGCCCCCTCGATGCCGTGCGACCTCAGTCACTGAGACACGAAGCGAGGGCGATCCCCCTTCTCAAGGTCGCACAGATGTATACACAATATGAAGAAACACCACGGTATAAAGGTAAAACCACCGTATAAGTGTTGTGCCTGATATCTAGCATCGTACCCGGCCGGGCAGGCACCTCTCTCCTCTCGCCCCACCACCCCACCTTGGCGGGTGTTCAGAGTGGGCGATGAGGCGATGCTGAGAAAGAGATGTGCCCACTGCCGCAGGTCTCACGACATCGTTGTGTGACGAGGCAGGTATGACGGTGAGGCAGGGCATTTAATTGTGTGCGGCGGTCGCCGGACTTTGTTGAGAGGCAACTGGGTCGAGGTCGAAAGTGACGCCACAGGGCGTCACGCAGCCTCATGAGAAGAGTCTTGTCCGACGACGACATATCTCCACATGACTCTCGGGTCGACCCCAAACCCAAGACCCCTCAAGGGTACTGAGCCACCCTCTGATCATCACCGGGGTCAAGACACCGAAAGGCAACACGAGAGAAAGAGTGAGAGAAGCGGTCTAAAGGTTCATTATCGATTCAATGATTACTGCATGATGTCTTAATATGTAACAGTGAGAAAGGATAGGAGGGTTTGTCCCAAGATATGCCCCGCGCATGACCAAATGGAAAGAAAAAAAGAAAAAGGGAAAAAGGAGATTGGCAAACCAGATTGGTCGTAAATTAACAAATCGCACGCAAATGCCGCCGCCGCCGCCGCGCCCCTCGCGCCGAGCCGTAACCGCCCATCTCTAGTTTAGGATTCCCATAATTCGACACACCGATTAAGGGGACTGTTCTTTTGTGCATGTGCTTTGGGCAATGTGATCCCTCTTGGTCATCACTTCTTTTAAGCGTAGTTGACGTACTCCTGCGGCGTGACGGGCCAAGCGTCGATGCCGTCCTGGATGATGACGGACATGCCACCCATGATATGGCTCTGGATGTGGCAGTGGAGCAACCAAGGGCCCGGGTTGTCGACAAGGTACCGCACGGCCATCCACGTGGGGTTGTTGATAGCGTTGGGGGTCGCAAAGCCGTCGCGGCGAGGGGGGTCGACCAGGTTCCAGCCGGTGCTATTGGCGGCGACGGCCTCCTCGACCGAGTTCCAGGTGAACTCGCCGGTGCCGCTGCCGAGCAGGAACATCTTGTTGCCGTGCTTGTGGATGGGGTGAGGAGGCTGCGGCGAGTTGCCAACCTGGAAGACCATGTCAACCCAGCTGGCGTTCTTGGTCGAGAGGATGGTGGGGTCGGACTCTGCGGCCTGGACGCCGAAGAGGACGGGGGTGTCGTTCTCGTAGTCCGCAGGCAGGAGAACGGTGTCGTTCAGCGCCCAGTAGTAAGAACCGCCCGAGGCGTGCATCACGAACTTGTGCAGGGCGTCACCGTTGCGGGGGATGGTGATGGGAGGGTAGGGCTTGGCGAGGGCCTGGCGGAAGACGCGGACGTCGCGGGAGACGGGCTGGCCGTTGTCACGAACCCAGGGAGTAGAAGCAACAATCTGGGGCTCAGCCTGGCCCTTCTCGCGCCACTGGAGGAGGGCGGTACCGCTGATCATCTGCGTGGCAATGAGGGAGGCGGACCGGATGGTGAAGTCACCCTGCTGCTTGTACTTGACGAGAACGGAGTAGCGGTCACCGTTGGTGACGGGCAGGGCCTCGACCTCCTGGGGAAGGACGTAGGCGCCGTCCATGGCGTAAACCCACATGGAGTGGTTGTCGATGGAGAACATGGCGGTGTGCAGGTGGTAGGCACCGACGATGTCAAAGGCAACCCACTTCTCAGTGTCGCAGTTGCTCTTCTCAACCTTGAAGGTCTCCTGGCCGCCATCGCTAGGTTGGCAACCATCAAAGACACCGGGAGGAATCTTGCTCAGGTCTCCCTGACCGCGAGCGACGATGGCAGCGGGAATGCAGCTGGAGTGTGTTAGTCGGACATCCACAAAGCCCTGAGCCACGAGTCACTTACGCCTTGTCGGTCATCCTGGCACCGGCAACGTTGGCCAAGACATCCTTTCGCTCCTGGGTCAAGAGCGCGTCAATCTGCTCGGGGGTACGGCACTGGACGCTACCCTTTCCGTTGAACAGAAAAGAGTCGTAGCATGAGAACTGGATGTTGGCGGCCGCAGAAAGATCGTGAACCTCCTCGGAGATCATGTGGCGGTGGTCGGACAAAATAAGAGGAACAACCTTCTTCTCGGCCTGCTCCATTGCGTGGACGGCGGCGCCGTCGCTGGAGATCAGGCTAAAGGGCTTCTGGTGAGAGGCGGCAGGGTGGATGGTGATGGCGCCATAGAGACCATCCTCGATGAGGCCCTCGTAGTGTGCATGGTACCAGTAGGCACCGTACTGGGTGGCCTTCCACTTGTACTCAAAGCTGCCGCCGGGCTGGATGGGTCGCTGGGTGAGGCCGGGGACACCATCGGACCAGGGGGTGTTCAGCATCTCAATACCTATGTCGAGGGTCAGTCATGAGCTGCCACGTGAACCAGGTCGACGTCGAAACTTACCGTGGTAGTGGACGGTCGCGGGATATGGGATGTTGTTGGTGACCTTGACGGTGACGTCGTCGCCCTCGGTGAGCTCGATTCTTGGTCCGGGGAACTGGCCGTTGACCAGAATCATCTTTCTGGCGAAGCCATCGGGGGAGGCCGTCTCCCAAGTGAGGTCCAACTGAATGTTGCGAGACTCGGCGATGGCTCCCAGCGCCAAGGTCAGGGTCGGAAGAAGGTAACGTAATACTGACATGTTGACGACTGCTAGACGAAAGAGACGGAATGAGTGAATGGATAGGATCTGATACTGAGATCCAGGGAGGATAAGTGAGCTGATGTCTTCTCTTCCAAAAAAGGCCCATGGACAGGCGGAGGACGATCATGATATATATGGAAGAGACAGAGGCACCCGCCTCTGCTTAGTCCGCGGCCGGGGGGGGGCGGCACCAGTGACCAGGCAAGGGTGATCTGCCGTCCGCCGTGGCGCGGTCCTTTCGCATTGGGAGGTGTCCGAGAAGGACGAGGAGGTCCAGTGTGTGGCCAGGTGCAGTAGGTAGTGCAGCGCGGAGCATTGCAGTGCAGAAAGAGAGGGGAGAGAGACTGCTCGCAGATCCAGGGTGCAATCTCAAGGCTCACAGACTAGATCTCAGACCCAATCAGGTCGAGTCATTTGTCGCTCTAGTTGCGGGTGTGTAGTTTGGGTCAAAGCCATGGACGCACTCCATCTTCATCTTAGCCACGTTGTAATCCATCGTCGCCGTCATGATGCGGCGCGGGTCTGTTTCTAGTCGCTCCTGTCTCTGCTCCCCCAATCTCTTTGGCTCTGCGGAGCTAACGTTGAACTAGCTGGCCGAGGGTCCGTGTCTTTGCCCTTGGCCGCGGCGCGTCGAGCTAGACATTGAGAGTGGAGAGATTGGGAGTGAGAGAAGAATTGAAAGATTGAATGTCTGAGAGAGTGAGAGTGGATGAGTGGGGGGGAGAACAGAAAGAGAGAGAGAGAGAGAGAATCAGACAGCTGAAGTAGATGATGTCAGCACATCAGAGAATAACAAAAGACGAGGAAAAGCAACGCCAGAGACTATTAGACGCGGTCGCAGGCCAAAAAGACTTCGCCCCTGACCATAACCCAGGATCCTGGTCGGCGATCACCACGAGATCTACCATTCTTGATCACGGCTGGCCGTAACGTCCCACGGAACCAAAGGGCCAGTAGGTCTGCCGAGTCCAAAGACGAGCAAAAAGCATTGCATGCCAAGCAGGGGTTTGTTTGTACCCTCCTGAGAGGACGAGTGAGGAGAGAGAGCCCCAATGCGACTCTCAGTATGTGCGAGTACCCATTTCGATGTTGGCGCCGCGCCAATGCAGCTCGTCCGGCCGCTATGCCGGTTGCAATCTTAACAGCCTCAATGGTCAGACAAGTGGCTTGACCTGGACTAGCTGTCGTTGAAATTGATCGGGCGCGCGGACCGCCTCGCATCTTCCTCGACAAGGCAAGGCTGGTAAGCAGACTCCCAGGCACCGTCGACGCCTCGCCCATCAGAATAGTTCATGCCGAGAAGCCCAATGCGCCATGCCATAACGCTCCTCTTGAACCTCGAAGGCCTCGAATATCCCCAGGAACCCCAGCACCTGACCCGCGGCTTGCCAGCCTTTCCAACGTCCATGCACAATGCGCAATGCACAACTTGCATCGGCGTTCCGCCTTCTCTATTTACGGCGGCCGCTCTTGGAAAGAACGCCAGCACCTTCGGAATCTTCCATCCAGGTGGACACGCAATAGCCTGTGTGAGCTCCATGATGCTGCCAAATGTGCGTCGTTCCGCCACTGCTCCACTGGTCCAATGCTCAGCCGGAGGACACCAAAGAGCTGTTCACAGCCACAAGACGACTCGCCAGATTAATCACCGCAAGTCAGGCTTGTCCGCTTATACCGTGCAAATTAGCAAGGGCTGAAACCTGAGGGCCATCAATAGGGGTGGCGACCGCGAGAAGAAGCGTTCCAAGAGGCGCCTCTGTGCCACTAAAAAGAAGAAAGAAGAAAGAAGAAAAAAAGAAACACTCATTCGAGACATTCGGGTCTTAATCGTAAGTCTCCTCATTGTCACAACCTTCCGCTTATGGTTGTGATAGGTGTGGCCTGATGTTTCAACGAACGGGAAGCATCCGCCGCTTCTCCAGACTGCCGGGAAACAGGACCTCGTTACGGAACGCGTCGCCACGTGCCCATTCCTCCCTGACAAGTGTTTGTAACTTCTTTCGTACCCTATTCGAGGCATGCGCGGGATGAAAAGATGACGCAGTCCTGTTACACCGTTACACTGCGCAGCAAGCCTTGTACACGATGTGGCCAGCAAGGGAGGCAAACTCCGGACGGCTTTGTCACGATCCCACGGTCCCTTCTATCGGATATGTGCCCCTCGGCGACGCACATAACTCTGGCCGCACCGGCAGTCTGGAACTCTTCCAGACTGCCGGGCAGAGTTCATCCGATCGAAAGACGCCCAACCTCACGTTGCTACCTTCGTGATGACGCGTTCTCACTTTCGTATTGAACCAGATACTCGTATCCGTTTGCCCACGGGAGAAGGTCCAGCAGGCACAACCTCAGTCACGTGTGTATCCAGGGCACTATCTAGACCAGGAGGCCTCGAAGAGGACTGTGTGGTTCTCATGATGCTGTGGACTAATTAAAACGTCCCCCAAGCCTCCGCTGACAAAAGGCCTGCCCATCTAATGAACCGTCCGTTGGATATCTATGTCCTGGTTGGGATGCAGACCCTTCCAGTCGGCTGGGTATTCCAACCACACTCGCATTCGAAACCTCCGGCCGATGACCCCGAGCACAAAAACCAGCCAAGAACCCGTTCCGCCCGCTTTGTCATTAATCGCTCTCGCATGAGTGATCACAGAGATCTGCACGCACGGAATTGCGGGATGTGGCGCGCAAAGCAGGTTGATTTCCCAGAAGAGGGGGCACTGCATCCCAGACCTGGAAAAGAAGAGTGGCGATAGTTCTACGGGTCTAAAAGTTCTGTCTTCGCGTACATGCCGTTGATCGAGATCCACATCGTCAACGTGTCATGCTTCGTTATTAGGTAGTATAGAGGTCCCTCCAAGTGACGACAATGTCGTGAGCCAAGTGTGCTCCGCAACCTCCCAAGCGAGTTATTCCTGTTGCCGCCGGAGGCCAAGAGGCTTAGGGTGTCTGGATGCAACGCCTGGTGGCAGGCCTACGGGATTTTCGTCGAGCTTCTTTTGGGATGGAAGCTGAATGGGAGAATCGATTACAGTCACCCAGCCGCCTGGCCGCCGAAGCTTGCAGGCTGGGGGCTGCCAAGGCGAAGCGCACCGACAAAACTCGGATATTCGATAGTTAGGGTGTTCGAGATTTAGCTCGCTTGTAAGTGGGTGCTGGCCAAAACGTCGAGGAACGAACGATGAACTTGCTGCTCGCCACCCACAGCGGCAACCGTCGCTAGTGAGCATCCTCTCCATTTGAATAGATAGGACCGATGCGAGTGAAGGCTTGGTGGCCACGAAAGTGGCTCGACTGCCAAAGAGGATGCCAACCGCTCCGTCGGGACGCATGGTGTTTGGCCCGAGGCTGGGCGTTTCTCATAATGATTTGGTTGAACGGTCGATGCCCTCCGGACACGTCGAAACGGCCAAGCCACCGAAGAACCCCAGTTTCTCAACCATGAAGGAGTTGACTGTATGGTCCATCCGATCGGATCCCAATATGTTTGTGCTGCTTCAAGCCGGAGCCGGCGCGTTCGTCAAATGATGCCACGCGCCCGCAAAGTTGACGGCATATCGCAAATCAAGCATCTCATCATCTTCCCGGATGCCCAACTTGGGTATGAAATTGAAGAGGCGAAGGCAAAGAACCGGCTTGCCATCGGCTAGGAAAGATCGGGCCAAGCACTGAGTAGTGGGCAATATTGGCCTCCATATCGCCCAACAAGCGTATAATGTGCAGTCTGTCAACCTCGTAATTCGTGGGTCTGGACATGCCGATACTGGTAGCCTCTTGCCTGGCCGTCAAAATGGCTGGTGCATCGCGCATCGATGCCTGGCACGAAAAGCTCAGACTCGATGAGCCGTGCGGGCCGTCGTCGCCTTTGGAATTAATCTTGGGTGATGATGAACTCTCGACATCGCCGCCGCACACAAGGTGAGGCTGGGTAGGAACGCCTCGAGCGGAGGGCAGAGCCGTAGACTCGTTCTGAAGAGCGAGCGAGGCAAGTGGCGTGGTCTGCGGCGACATGGTGATTGTCGATCCGAAGGGGCCAATGACCCGTCTGTCGTACTCCAGAGGCTGGTTGGTAATATGCAAAGGCCAACCTCAGCTGCAGCCTAGAAGCTTCACCGCATCATGAAGCAGCAGGGCTGAAGAGCATTGACTTTCCCCGCGAAACACTAGATTGCACAAGGAACCGCAGCCACAGCGCCAGCCACGCAAATTGCCACGTCACGTTGGAATGAAAGGCGAATCCAAATCCACCAGCGGCTGTCAAAGAGGCGATTCCCAGCCGCTCTTGGCATCGTCGTCTAAGAGGGTCGATGTGCAAACAACCCAGAGGAGCGAAGAGGGCCGCGGGCAAGTTGACGGCGTGCAGTCATCCGACGTCGAAGGAAGTCGTCATCATCTGCGGGCTCGTCTTCTGAGACGTTGTAGGTCGTCCTGTACCACGAATCAGCCACAGTCACGAGCCTTGGCGCCGACGTCAAGGGGGGGAATCCTCCGAATTCTGGAACCCGGGCGCCTCAACAGTGTCAGGAGCTTCAAGTTGTTTCTATTTTCGACGAACGCTTGCTTAGAGGCGAGTTTTGAGCGGGCAGCAGCGCCTTCAATCCCCATCTAAGTGACGTTTATTTCGAGACTGGTGTGGTTTCTTCGAGAAGAATCACGCGGTAGTGTCTTCAAAGGCGTACTGAAGGAGATGAGTCGTTTGGACAAGGAAAGTTCCGTGGCCCGTTGAGATGATGGAGGGATTGCATACCTGCCCGTCCCAGAACCGGCCCATCTGGATGGGTCCACAATGAGCGGGCACGTGCGCGCGTGGCTTATTCCAGGAAGTCCAGACTCCCGACTTGGAACAACGGAACTTTCCTCTTTCGGTGACAATCAAGAAGTGGAAGTTGCGGGTTTGGAAATGTTTGAGGAGCCGTAGCCACGACCGGAACCGAGAACTGCTTCCAAATAACTGAATCTCTCGACACGGTCCCCAGCTCGAGCTCTTGTATACAGCACCTCCACCGCCACTGACCAGGCAGTTCCATGCAGCGAGTGAGGCTTGAGGTGAGGTATTGAATGCTCACCCATTTCCCGCGTTTTCAGTCCTGACTTGGCTGGTTCATGTGGTACATCTTGTCTAAATGCGCAAATTCTGGGCTGCTAAACACGGGATTGTATGGGCATTGAAATCTGCAGCCCAGAATCGATATATCGTCATCACAGAATGAGATGAGATGATGCCTCTGGGTTGGGACTATACTTTTTCTTCAGTTGTATCAGTTGCCGCCGCGGTGAAACGTTTTCATAAGTAAGCAAAATCCCCACCACATCCTGCAAGTTCCGCAACCGCGTGAAAGGCGTCTAGCTAGCGAGCCAGCTGCCCTGTGTGATGAGCATGGATGACAGTCAGTCGCTATGGGCCATATCCAACGTCAGCACTTTGCGCCCTGCACTCTATAATTGAGCGAGTGAGCGTCAGCCATCAGAGATGACCTCGCCAAAGGTTTTACGTCATTTGCAATCCGTGAAACAGATCCAGAATCTATGGTTCTACCTCAAGAAGCTCGAATCCAAAGAAGGGTTGATTTTACATGTATTCTAGACGTGTCAACAGTGAAGAACATGGGCTGAAACTCATAACTGCTGGTGGTTTCTTGATTTTCAACGTAGAATAGATACACACCTGGCTTGATATCAGTTGACATAAGATCAACGTTGACCCTGAATACCTGCTATGGGGTACAAGATTTTCCATTTGCTCATCTATTGTACTTATAATACATCGAGGTATGTTGCTGATCAAGGTCGATGGGAGGGCGATAATACCTTGAAGCACCCTTGGCCGATTCTCGCGATAACCACCACTGTGTTGTTGTCGGCCCAAGTTCCATTCCTTAGCAAAGACGCATAAGACGGCCTGTCCCGGCCTCCGAACCACGGCCGGCTTCGACTCCACTTAACCCCGCCCGATGTGACATCGTCCGGACTTCGCGCAAACCGCCCCCGGCAGCCCCGCCGTATCCTTTAGGCGGGGGGGCGTTTCGGTACCTAAACTCTCACAAAACATCGGTCGAGACTCCCGCTTCCCAAAATACAAACCGTCTCGACTTCCATCCTCCGACTGCCGCCCGTTCGCATAACTCAAGCCATCCCATCTCTGCTCCTCCCGCCTCACCACCAGCCGTCTGTTCGAAACATCTTCACCGATAACGTCGCTCCATTATCGCACCTGAAACCGATACCGAGGGTCAGGATCTTTCCACCCGGTAACGACGCACGCAAAGACGGTCCGAGCAAGCAAGAAGAACATGTCCTTTCCATCCAAGACGACCCTCATCACGGGCGCGACGTCGGGAATCGGCCTCGCCCTGGCCGACCGCCTCGTCGCCAACGGCACCTACGTCATCGCCGTCGGGCGCCGGACCGACCGCCTCGACGCTCTCGTCTCCGCCCACGGGCCCGAAAAGGTCGCCGCCGAGCCCTTCGACGTCACCGACCTCGAGGCCCTGCCGGCATGGGTCGACAAATGAGTTGAACTTTCCATCACGGTTCTTCTACCTTCTTCATGGTACCGTCTTCGTGATCCTTCTCTCTTCTCCTCTTGAACTCCCTTTAGCTGTAACCAATACTCACCCCCGCCAAGGATCACGTCAACATACCCGTCCCTCGATACAATCATCCTCAATGCGGGAATCCAGCGCAGTGTGGACTTCACAAGCCCATCCTCCATCTCCCTGTCCTCCGTGTCCTCGGAGCTCGCCACGAACTATCTCGCCCCCGTGCATATGATCACCCATTTCCTCCCTCATCTCCAGTCCCTCCGGTCGTCCATCACCACCAGCAGCTGTTCCATAATTCTCGTCTCTTCAGGCCTCGCCCTCGTCCCCATCCCCCGCTGCCCGAATTACTGCGCCACAAAGTCCGCCCTTCACTCCCTCGCCTGGTCCCTCCGCGCCCAGCTTGCCGCCCACGGGCCGTCGGCTCACATCCGCGTCGTTGAAGTCGTCCCGCCCGCCGTCCGGACCGAGCTGCATTCCCAGCAGCCCGATCTTGTCGCCGCAGGCCAGGCTGACTTCGGCATGCCACTCGACGAGTTCACCGAGGAAACTTGGGCGGCGTTGCTGGAGGGGAATGAAGATGAAATCATCGTTGGGCCGGCCAAGAACTTTGCCCATGTTGAAATGGACAGGAAAAAGATGTTCGACAAGATAACCGAGTCGTTCAACAACGGCAACAAGTCGTAATTGTGAGTCACGGATATGATCCATCCATCATACAGTCACTGCATTCATTTCATCGTCATATGGACCAAATGTTGGCTATCAATCTGCTGTATTGTGCCAAAAACCCTAAGCTAACTAACTACATTTCTCGTCCTGGCAGCCGCCGTCATAATCGTCGACCCGACCTTCCAGCCAGGCCCAACGAGGCGACTGCGTGTTTGTGTTGTTTCTTTTCCCGAACTGTTAAAAGGACTTGCACAAGGACTGTGAAGAGAAAACGAAAAAGTGGCTGTCTCTGTTCACCCAGGCTCGTCTCCCTTCCATCTCAGGAATTCGTCTCGAGGCCCGTCGCGTAGAAACCAAAGTTCCATGTCCAGCTGAGAAAGGAGAGAAAACCAAGCCTGGCCAAATCTTTCCTTGCCCCCTCTTTCCCAATGGTATATCTTACTCTCGATGCGTCCGAACCAAGACAACGTGAGCCTCCAAGGTGCTCCTTGTCCAGAGGCAAGCGAGAAATATCAATGAGAGACTGTCGATAACCCGATGACTAGGTTAAGAATGTAAAAGAAGTGAAGATGAATTGTTTTAAGTCAACCCAGCTTCGAGTGCTGGAATATGATGAAAAGCCGCCAAACCTCCTGAAAAGAAACACCGTTTGATTCGTGAGAACGCGCCTGTCCGTCCAACCCATCGTTCAATCCTGCGGCCCAAGGAGTTTGGGATCAACCCGTCCCTTGTGCAGGTCGTGAAAAGGAAAGATGTAGGTGCGCATAGTCGTCGTAACGTCCAGAGACCAACAAGTCTACGCCATGATGCCGCTCTTTCGCTTCTCGGCGCTGGTCAAGACCAACATGGGCGCCTTGCGCTGTCCGTCCGTCACTTCGATCCCGGCACGCTGAGCCGAGTTCTTGAAGACGCTGGCGAAGCTGTTCTCGCTGCTCTCGTTGCTGCTCACGCTGCCGACGCTCTTGCGAGCCCTCTGACGCGAGCCTGGGCGGTCGGAACCGATAGCACCCCAGCTGCCGTTGGTGGAAGTCCTTGAGCTGGGGAAGGAGCAGTCGATGTCACCCGCCAGGCTGCCCGATCCGCTGTGGCCAGAATCCGACTCGTTGTCGGTGATAGGAGTGCTCGACTCCTCCTCGGCACTCTCAGATACAGGACTCATGCTGCCGTTGGAGCTGCCAGGGCCCTTTCTGCGCTCACGTCCAGCACGCACAAGATTGTGCACAGCGGAACGCCGAGTACGGGTGGCAAAGTTCTTGCTGCCCTCTTCCTTTGCGGTGGGCTTGGCCTTGAGCTCCTCGATAGATGGTGGGCCCCGGGGCTGGCGAACGGGGTGTTCGCCGGCACGGCCCTGACCGGGTCCATAACCTCCGGAGAGGGGGGTGAGCGGGAAAGAAGCCGTCTTAGGGCCAGCTGACTTGGGAGGCTCTTGGGAAGGCGAGAGGTTGGCCTGATTGTTACCGTTCAGGGCCAAAGACATGACCTTCTTATGGCCACGGCGGAAGGCATTCGCCGATGGGGGAGGCAACGGAGCCACCTCGGAGGGCGACTCGTAGCGCCTGGGAGGAGTTGAAGTGCGGAATGGGGAAGCGTGGTTCTCGGGAGGGGGAGAAACTTGAACGCGGGGTGTGTGCTGCTGCTGCTGCTGCTGCTGCTGGGCCAGTGCAGCGTACAGCTGAGCGATCTGAGCCTGCTGGTCATTCTGGCCCTGGTCGACGTAGTAGCCCTGTTGGCGGGTGACAGGATCGTAGTACGTGTAGACGTTCTGCTGCTGCTGGTTGGCCATCTGCCCCATCATGGACTGCTGAATGCTTTGGAGCTGCTGTTGCTGTTGGTACATGGCCAATTGCTGCTGCTGGATCTGCTGCTGGGCTCCCTGTAGGTTCAGGCCCTGGAATTGCTGAGCAGCGGCCTGGACGCTGAGAAGCTGCTGCTGCAGGCGCTGTTGCTGCTGGGCAAGGTACATATTGGTGGCCACCAACTGGGCATACAGATTGGGATCCATCTGCTCTTGCTCATCAAAGTGGATCTCGGGCGGCGCAAGGACCTGTTCAGCACTGTAGTGCTGGCTGGTGGAGACAGACTGGTGAGTCTGTTGCTGCTGCTGCTGCTGCTGGGGCTGAATGTATTGCTGCTGCTGCTGCTGACCTGCGTACCGGGGGAGCGCAGTCTTGGGACCGTTGTACTGGTTGCCCGGTACTTGAGCGTACATGTTGGAGTTCATGTTGTTTCTCGCAAAAGACTGGGTAGTGGGCGAAGCGACACTGTTGGCACCGGAAAAGTTGGTCGCAGTAGCGGATTTAGGAGCAGTCCTCAGGCCTGCGAGCAGGTGAGAACGGCTGGTTCGGGGAGTTGGGGCTCCATTGTCAGCAGCATTGCTGGTCGGGGTGGCGCTGGAGAGAGAGAGTGGCTTCACGGGGCCACCCCGACGTGAGGCAAGACCTCCGCCGGGTAAGGCAAGGCCGTTGGCCGAGGAAAAGTTGTTTGAGTTCATTTGAGCGAGACCGCCTGCGTCCATTGCTCAGATAGAAGGTAGGTGTCGAGCGCGGAGCTGAGACAGCGGAACAACCGGAGCGAGCTGGTTCTCGAGCTCTTCAAAGGGGGAAAGAATGTATGGTGGCCTTGCAAACAGCTGGGGCGACCGGGTCAAATTACAAGAAGGATAGTCGAGGTAGAATGCGCAGGGCTAGGGCGTCGGAGGGGGATATTATGGTACTCGAGAGAGTTGTCAAAATCGTTCGTTGACAGTGATGAATTTGACCGATCCAAGTGAGTATCCGGAGCTTGTTCGTGGATAGCAACGAATGGGTGTCGGCAGAGTCGAGTGGAAAGAGGAGCCAAAAGGTTCAGATCCAAAAACCGGTGGTATTTTGGATAGAATCGAGATGTTGCGAGCGTTGAGATTAGATGGTCGCGTAATCGACAGGGAAAATAAAATGACTGCAACGATGAAGGAATGGGCGACGAAGGTGTCGGCGGAAGGTCAAGTTAGACGGCGCTCGATTTGTCGGAGAGAGCAGACTTGGCAGGAAGCGGTTGTGGTCGAGGCAAGTCGCAACCACAAAGGACGAGATTTCTTTGTTGGACCTGACGAGACGAAGTAGGCGCGGGGCAAGCCTCGAGATCGTCGCTACCGAGTTGGAAAGAGCGTAGTCGAAGGGACGACTGTGACTCCTTCCAGGAAGAAAAAAACAAGAATGCTAGGCAGCTGCGGAGCTGGTTGGAGAGTTTTCGGGGCAGTTGCTTTGGGCGAAGGTGGAGCGCGCTGAAGATTACGAGAGGTATGGGGATTTCCTGCTGTATTTGCGAAGGAGAAAATAAATGGAGCGGGAACGAAGGCGAAGTAAAGTACAGTCGATTAAAAGGTGTTTTCTCGGATTGGGTTGGAAGTGTTGATGGTTGTCGATTGGCGATGATGCAGATGCAGAAATGCGGTTGCTGGCGAATGGATTTAGGCCTGTTTCCTTTCTTTGCCTCTTTTTTCTTTCTTGTTTCCTTTCGGGAAACGGTGTTGAGAACGTTGTGTGATGGATGTTGCAAATGTGCAGAGTGTTTGGCGAGCCAAAGCCTTCCAGAACCGGCAAAGAATTCTTGTGGTGGTTGAAAAAACGATGCGAGACAGATGTCGAGAGAATGCGAGAGGATTGGGGCTTTTGCCGAGTTTGTTTTTCCTGTGCTTTCCTTTTTTTCTCTTCGCTTCCTTTCTAAAAAAAGACGACGACGATAACGAACAAATCGCAGACCAGAGCGGCGGGGGGGAAGAGGAGGGGAGGGGAGAAAGAGTTGAAGGAGGGAAAAAAAGAAGGGCGGTGAGCTGAAGAGAGAGAAAAGAGCAAATGTAGAAGGACAAGATGGGGGGCAAGTGGACGACAGATATGGAGATGGATTGTGTGGACGAAAAAAAAGGATGGAGTGGACTGGTCGGAAGGGAAGTGTCAGCGAGCCAGCCAAGGGGGGGTGGGTGCTGTGGCCGCGGCGGCAGCAATTGCAGCTAACGCCGGCTCAGTTACTGGTTCTTCTCTTGCCCACCACACCACACCACCACACCACAACACACACACACTCAGACTGAGTCCGTCCCATCCAGTCAGTCAAGAGGCCAGGAAACAGGAGACCAGGAGGGGACAGCGCAGGGACAGGGGCTCAAGGCCACCAGTCTACGACCACGGCCGACAAGGGTAAGGCAGGGGGAGGTGCGGACAGGCTCAAGGCAAGGCCAAAAAGCAGGTCGCACAGGGGAGCCCAAAGAAAGCGGAGCAAAGGCAAGGCCAGACAGGACCCAGCTTTTGTCAACTCGAGGCGAGGACCTGGCCAATGATGAAGGAGAGCTGCAACGAACTGGCGACAACACGCACCAATGGGAGAAGTGGGAAGGAAAAGACGCTCTGGGAGGGCAGGGGGCTTCCCTTCCATCCCCACTCTTCCACACACCATCAAAGACCAGATTCAGATGTACCTGCCCCTGCACCTCATTCTGTTTAATTGCTTTTTGTCCTTTTATGAACAATGCACTACGGGTGCCCAACGCTAGAAGAAACGGGGATAATCTGCATTTGGGGCCGCAATGGAAGCAGCCACCCACATTCGACTGCGAATATTCGTCCAGAAGACGCTATGCTGCTTTGTCCACTCAACCAACACAGAATCCAGAAGACAAGGAGTGCACCGACCAGCCAATACGGATTCGCAGGGAAGAAAAAAAAGCAACAACATGGGCGGAAAATTCTAATAGAGTCCCCCACGTTGAAATCAATATTGTCAAAATCAAAATCAAAATCAATGTCGAGTCGGCAGTGCGGCAGTGCGGCATCGCCGACGGCGTTGACAGCTTTTCGACTGCGGCCGAGGAATGAGCCTACACGGGAAACGGGATATACAGTACAGTTAGGTATGGCCAGGGATGGGTGATCTGGTGGTGACGGACGGCCGCAATGCCGTTTCTTTCTTCCTCGGGCGGGCCTTTTGTATCTCTGCTGCTGTGATGGCCTGCCCTTGCCCCTCGCCGTCCAAAGATGAAAGAAAAGAAAGGAAAAGGGTATCCTTCCACTTCTTCATTGTCCACTGCTGCAGAGCAAACTGCCCTGCATGCGCCCGGGCCCTGCGATGCAAAGCGCGACGACTACGATGCATTCATTGGTAAGGCAACACTCTACTTAAATGCCTCGAGAAGAAAAGAACGAAGGAAGCAAATGCTGTACCTACGAATGGAGAACGGCTGATGCTCGGTGCTCCTTCCTCTTGTCGTCCTACTGCTGCTGCCAAACTTGCTCATCGATGCATTGCATTTGCCAGAGCCTCCCATGCAGCAGCAACAGCAGTAGCAGCAGCTCCTGCCTCAATCTACGCTGTTACATCCCAAATGGGGTTAGCCTGTGTGATGACTTGTGGCCTCTCTGGCCAATTGCCGCCCAGTCCTTTCCAGGCTGAAAGACGTGACTCGAGGCTTGGGGGACAGGACCTCCCCCCACCTGCTCGGTGGCAACAGCAATGTATCTTTCTTTGTACCCCTCTTCTCCTCCTTCGCTCTATGCCCCTCTGGTACCACCACTACCACCACCACCACCACTTCGACGCGCCAACCACTTTCCTCCCCGCTCGTCTGTCACCTACACTGAGAGCGAATTTCCGGGCTAGCGCTGGCCGTGGCAGTTGCTGCTGCACGCTGCACAGCACTGGAACCCTTCACTGCCGCCGCCCTTCCATCTGTCGTTGGTTCCAGGTTCCAGTCTCCCATGCATGCACAACTCCAAACATCAATGCATCGAGTCGACTTAGAACACCATGATACGAACACAACAATACAGCACCTACTACGATTACGGATGGAGACAGTACGATGAACCCTCGCTCGCCCTTGCACTCTTTCCACCCTAATCCTCCGCGCTTGCCCAGCTCCAGCTGCTGCACTTGGGCTCGTCTGCGCCCCAGACGCATTCCACAGCCCTCAACCCCCGGCACTCGCTCAGACTTCCGCGCCCTTACGGATACCTTGTCCAAGACACGCGCCCAAGACAACAAACGCCTCTGCCATTCCATCCCGCCTGGTGTGACGGGAAGCTTTCTTTCTCGTCGTCCACGAGGGAGCTCCGACTCCCCCATCCGCCTCTGACAAAACACACTGGCCATGCCACAGAGCTCTTCGACTGCTCTCTGCAATCCCGCCATTCCGACAGAGTACAAGGACGCAGTAACCCCCTGGCTACATCAACAATGGTCTCACTGTGACACTGTGAAGGACCGTCCCATCGCAGCACTGCCGTGTACCGTTATCTACGAACACCTAGGTACCTGCCTATGCATACACAGCAACCGCTGCTCAGGGTTCCTGTTGTACTGGCCGTTTTCGGGGGCTAAACTTTCGCTAAAGCCCAGATCGCCGCTCCCCTATCTCGAGAGCCTGCGACGGTATACGTAGCTTCCGTTCTTGCTTGGACGCTGCTGCTACGAACACATCGAACATGCTTCCATTACGGTTTCTGGCTGCATCACAATACTGACGTTATGGAACATGTTCGCCATCGCATGACGAGCAAACCCAGCACCTGTGGTATCATCCATCCAACCCCCCCAACCCCCCCCCCCCCCCCTTCGCGTCGTTCTATTTGTGGCTTTACCAACGTAGAGCCGTTGCTGATGCACCCATACAACATCCTCTGAGCGCCCACGGACGTTTCCCTCACCTTAATGCCCCAGTTGCCCAGCAGGTCGGCACCTCATCAATCAGCGACAGTATCGACCGTCATTCAAACGCTGCCAAGGTGTCCCTCTTCCCCTTCAGCGTGCACCCAGCCATGAGACTCTGGTGATCTAAAGGTTGCCGCTGGTTCGAGCCATGGTTGACGGCAACGGCAATGTCACCCGATCGGGGGGCACCATGCACCACCCATCGTCGACCGGGATCTCCACCATACCATAGCAGGCCTCGTTGAAGTTGGAATGTCATCACTCGCTCAAGAACACGCAGGTCTTCTTGTCTGTTTTGGATTTGTTTTGGTCAATGAGCCACGCTACTACAGACGAGAGATGACACCGGGCCCAGGGGAAGCAGAACTTTGGCAGAAACAACGACGCTCTACCGCACACTGGACGACAGAAAACTAGCACCGACAACACGGCGATGGCACCCGCCATCCCCATGGCAAGCTTGGACTACTTGGGCCTCCTTCAGGGGTTCTCCCGTCCGCCACACAACCCTTCTACTACAGACGCCGCGTCCCTCCCGCCAAGGCTTCCCAACTCGGCGGTCATTCATCATATCTTTGTAAAGAAAAAAATGCATTTCAGACTTTCAGAGCAATGCAATCTGTTCATCTTGCGGCTATTCATCCCCACCCTACTCTCATCTCTGATTATCCGGCCATCCCGCTCGTTTCGCTCAAACAAGGCGGCATGAAGCTTGATGCCGCCCGCCCGCTGTGTTCTGCTTATGGACGGTGTTGTTCGGGGCTGGCGACATCAGCCATTTCTCCTGTCTCGTCTCGCTTCCAGCATCTACCCAACTCGGCACATGCTGGCCTGTTTCCCATCTCAAAGCTTACGGGAGCTTGTTTCACTTCTCTCGGTAGCGTGGTACATAGCATCGGTGGTTCTGTTGCCTCTCTAGCCAGCCTCTCGCCTTCCATGACGAGGTACTCTGCCATCTTACAACCACCACTGGGGCTCATCAGCTCAAACGTGATGGGAAGCTTCAGTACCCAAAACCATGGTGCCAAAATCAGCCCAAAGGAGTCTCCAAGATGATGTGTCCCTTCATTACACGCACGCTCAAGCCAGATGGCGCCCTGGACTATGGTTGGATGATGTGTGTCTTTCTCAATCACTTGGTGCGCACAACAAGTCGGAATCCAAAGGCCTTTTGGGGACACTTATTATTCTCCCACCGACCGCCCGGACCAAGGCTACGAGAACGGACGGGGGGGAGAATAAGAAAGGATAAGCGATGGTCGTGATCGAGCCCCTGGAGGGGGGGGGCATGATCTAGATGGTTACGAACCTGCGTACCCAGCACCCCCAGGTTCACCTCCGGAGACTTTCCTCTCGCACTGCCTCTCGAGATCTTGTGTTCCGCTTCTGTTTTTGGCCATGCGTGCCTGGGGAGGCCACGCCTTGCAAGGTTAGCAGCAAGGGGCAAGGAACCTGAGACACACCCACAAAGGAGGTCTCCCAGGTCCCTAAATTCCCTAACGGTGTTGTCGGCTCTGTGCGCCCGCCAGGATGTGGATATCAAACCTCCTGAAGAGCCACCACAAGGTGACATCCAAGACGGATCTCGACGGGGGATGCCCACTTTGAGGCGGTGACTGTCAGCGAGGCTTCCGAAGGAGGGGGATGCCTCACTCTCATCTCAGTTGCCCGATGTCGAACTCTAGACAAAGTACAGCGTGTTCCGGTCAGTCTTCCTGCTACGCTACATTAGACTACCACTGCCTCACATCCCGACATTGACAGGTGGCCTTCTCCTGGGAGACCAGAGCCGAGACACCTTCCTTGTATAGTGTCGGGTGGCGCAGATCACAAAAGATGGCCAGCTTTTCCCCTCACGTTGGAGGAGCCGAAAAAGCCGTTCAGGCCCGCGGTGAACGAGACATGACGGCGGCGAGCTTAGCATTCACGACTATAACACTGTCGCCCCTCCCGGCGCGCCTTGAGTTAAATTACCTTGAAGAAATACGGGTCTCGCGACGCTGCCGCGTCTTGCCTCCTCCAAATTGCGCGAAGCAGGAATTTGTGGCTCTCGCCGCACGACTCGCAAAGCCACACCAGCCAGTCAATCCCAAACCCTCATTTCTTTCGCAATTCTTGCCCACGTTGCTGACAGCGGCCGGCGCCCGAGACGCGACGCCGGCCATCCCAGTTCCGCGGGAACAGAGGAGTTGTGCCTGGGACGTTACAATGTCATCTCGGAATCGACATGGCCTTGGAACCTTCTACACGTGTACGAAGTACACTACTTGTCTCGTATGAGGGGGAGGCGAAGGGGTTGTTGAGCCACATGATTGACATCGCCATTACCGGAACCTTTCCCCTATTTCCTGTTCGCATCCAGTCTGTATTCTAAACCCCCCCCTCCCTCGCTTCACCACACCAGAGTTCTTTTGGCTCCTTGAGTTCGGCGGCCTTGTGGAACAGCCGTCCTATTTGGCTCCCCGTCGATCGGCTTGGGAACCACAAGGAGTCCCCTCGTGAAACGAGCTTTGCAGGGTAACGCCCACTCATGCGGGGGAAATTGGGAAAGGACGAAATGGGATCCGAACTAATGGACCGTTGTTCTAAGGCTGCTGTTACGGTTGCGTTGCCTGTCGACATTTCACCCACCTGCATCCTGCATTCTGCAAGCCCTCTCCTTCAACGAGCGCTTAAGCTGCAGCCATACCGCAGCCACTTTCGCAACTTTGTGTTATGACAATTGACAATGGTCAAAAAGGGCTTACCGATCGCCAACGTGGCACCACTCAAGTTGTTTTCCCGCCCTCCAACACTCTCGATCGCCCAGCCTAGCTACCTGACCCCCTTAGCCGCCGTCTATCGCGATGCCGATCTCTTGAGTGGTGTTGTGTCGACTGCCAACTGCGCGTAATGTTGATGGCGATGTTCTCTGTGTGGCGTCGCCGCCGCGATTACGCGGGGCGTCCTATTGACCACTCTCCGTCAATCTCGGCCAATACCCTGCAGATCTATGCCATCGTCTTCTGGTTGACACGCGCTGGGCGAAACGGCGTGTTCCTTCTTCTGTGACATTGGGTTAAGCACTTGGCTACCAAAGATCTACGTTCCAACAAGCGCGCAAGGTACAGGAACGTGGGGTACGTCGCTCACTATGCGCGACCGCCCCGAGGGCCATGTTGGGCTTCGAGTGTTCGCAGCCCCCTCGCTCAACATGGTGCCTCTCCAAACATGAAACTTGTAGCCGTGACCTTGGCAAAGTGAGGTTGCTTCCGGGCTCCCGGCTGTTAGGCTTCCATTTGACGACATTGGTTGGGCAAGGATATGCCTTGACGCCGACGGATCCTCTGCTTTGAGATCAATAGCATCGTCCTTTTGATTGTGCTCAACGTGGCTGTTGCTCGTTACGGCCCGCAACGAGAGGGAGTGTTAACACGTAGGAACGTTACACGGCAACCAACCTTCTCGTCGCGGATGGTGCAACAACGGCCCGTAGGCTCTGGTCGGTCTGATGCGGATGGGTGTTCCTAAATTCGATGAAAGATTGTCAAAGTCTTGACTGGGACCTAGACGCCAGCTACACAGGCACTAACGCTGTATGCTTCGTGATTCTGCTTTCAACTCGACGTTGCTAATCGCAGACGGTTTAGTTCCAAGCTTGGCTGAGTCACCTGGTGCCAGGAAACGTGCAAGAAAGAGACAGGCTGAGTCTCACGGCGAATGATCGGCCTGCGGGAGCATGGGTTGCTCGATGGCTAACGCTGATGGACGCCATCTCTCCGTGGGCCCTATTCGGCGATGTCGTCTTCTTCACCGCTTCCCACGCCCGGACGCCGGCTCTTCTTCTCGACGGCACCAAGGACCACGGCTGCTTTTCTCTGAGCCCGCAGTGACGACGTTGTCCGAAGACCGGCAGGCCCGGGATCAAGCCCGGAGCTAGGCGATTCCAAGACTTCTGTCTTCTTTGCATTTGTTGCTGTGGGTGCTGTGTGCGAGCATGATGTGGCCTGCGAGACCCCCTATCCGGTCTATGGAAACGTGTCTGGCGTAGTATCAGCAACAAATACCCTGAAGTTTGGTTGTGAGAATGGCAGGGAAACATACACGCACTCCGGTGGTCCAATATGGTTCAGGTAGCCAGTCCTTTTCATCAAAGTGTCGCCGACATCAGAAAAGAATGCCGCATTACCGAATCGTCGGTATTCCCCCTTAGGCGGGAAGAATTCGCTGCGTTTCGAGGCAAACCCGGCCCTGCCACTTCGTACGTCCTCGACAGTGAATCCACAATGTTGATTATGGAAAACCCGCAACTCGGAAGAACCTCGTGTCGTTGAACGGGCAAGTTCGGGGAAAGTCACGTTGCAAAAAGATAGACGATCGGATAGACGTCGCCCTTTTCAACATTCACTTCGCCGAACAAACACGTCAACAGACCTTCGCTAAGACGTGTCGCAACGAAACGACCCCTCCCGCCAAACCTATACGGAAGCCATTTCATGCATGCCCAGCCTAGGCCATGTCGTAGGGCTGAGAGGGCTGCGATAAATGATGACTCGGCTTTCTGTTCCTTCGGGGCGCTAACTCTGCCTCGATGATTACCGCGCGCCCAATCAACTGTTGCGCCTGGTGACGGTTCGTATATCAAACCAATGGACAACCCCGGTGAAGGCTCTTGACGGCGGATCCTGCGGCTCTCTTGTCTCACGGCTACGACCCTACCTGACAAGCAGGAGTCCATCACGTCTCCTTTTCGCTCTGCAACCGACTCTCCCACGTGGCGAGCGTTCGCTCAAGCCTGATACTCGACCAAAGTCGGCCCGCCGCTTGGAAATATTTAACAAAGCCAGGTTCCCAGCCCAGAAGGGTAACATTCAGAGAGAGAAGCACTCGGCGTTGACTGGCGACGTCGGTTTCCGGAAGCCACTTGCTCGTACACAGGCTGGCGAAGGAGGAGAACGGGGAGGGGGGTCAGCGACGAGGCAGCTGACGTGGAAATGGCATCCACTACGATCCTTCCACTCGTGAGGGAACACCTCCGCCCTCTGGATCCCAAAAGGGATCCTTGCGCCGTAGGCTTCCGCGAATATGGGATGTTCCATGATCGTCACGCAATTGCAGATGGCCAACGTGTTCCGTCGATCGTCGAGTGACGGGGACGGTATTCACTCACACGCCCACCTCCGTCGCCCTCTTGCTTCCTTCACTTACTCATTCGTCTCCAGGCAGCCCACAGCGGGTTTGCTCGTCGAAAAGAATCCTACACGTCACCTCCACTACCTCTGTCAATTTGAGAGCAAGCGGGGCCCGCGTGTGAAGTGTTGTACAGCAGCCCGTTGTCTGTAGAAGATTGTCACGAAGGCTGCCCAACCCGCAGGGAAGAGCGACTAATCCATCTATGGCCTACGGAAGGGAGTTGGAGGAGGAGCGATGAGCCGTCAGGCAGAGCTACAGCATAGAACTGCGTAGCTGGTTGATTGATCGGCCACCGTCAACCCCAGAAGACGACGAGCGGTGTCAACACTCCCTTCCTCTTATACACGGCTCACTCTCGCCCTGACAGCATGGGAGGATGTGAATATACATCCATTAGCCTAAACGAGACCCGGCCTCCCAAGTAGGATGACCCCACCTTCCGCTCCGTCTTTGAGGCCCGGTGGTATTCATCTAGGGCTCTGAAATGTCTCGAGGATGACGTGAGACGGAGAAAGGGCCGGGATATGGCCCAGGGTATTAAAGCTTGGGGTGTGAGAGGAGGCCCGGCCAGCGTTGTCCAGGTACAAGCGCATCCCAGACGCGAACCAAGGTCACATGGGAGATTTCTTCTTGCGGGACTCGACGGTGGACCATCTAGTCGCTCTACCCTGGCTGGTTGGACTTCCGCGGCCGCCGCAACCGCAAGCGGAGGTCCATCGTCAGCCATCGTGAGCAGGAAGAAAGACTCTGTGTGGCTCTCTCGCTTCAGGTGCCCGGAGCGCGCGGCCCACGAAGAGAGACTGCCGCTTGTTACGGTTCCCCGGATGATCTGAGCATCCCAGACAGGAAAAACAGGCTTTGAAAAGTTGCTTAAATGACGGAAACTGCCCTCTTACCGCTGCTTTCAGGGGAACAGCCGTTCAAAACTGTGGACTCGAAGGCTCCTCGACCAGCAGATAACTCTCCGCGTAGAACGACACTCCGACATGAGTAGAATAGTCGGTGTAATTGCGCCGTCTCATTCAAGCTACAACTCCCCGGGTAAAACTCATAATAATCGGAATTACGCCAACAACTCTCCACAAGCCCAGAGGAGATGTCGTAGACCGCAGCCGACTCTCCTTAATGGGCTGTACCCGAGTAACTTCCTCGGCCAGTTCTCGAGCATCCAGTACCGAGGAGACAACCAAGACCCTCGGTCCACAGCGGATCAACTACGCCGTTGGGCATCGAACAAGACACCGCATTCTGAATAGGGACGTCGGGGGCCGTGGTGCCCGGGGGCGGGGCGCACTCTGCGCATCAGCGGTGCTCCCGAAGTGGCAGACGATTAAAGGAGTTCGAAGACGGTCAAAATCACAGGAAAGGTAGCTCGCATCACGCAGGCAACGGAGGGATTTAACTTGTCCCCAGGCTTTTCGAAGTTCTAGCAAAGTGCTTGGGTAACACATACGCTTCGTCTCGGTCCCTCGCCGTCATTCAGGGAGGAGAAGACACAATGCTCTTTCATCTTCCTTAACTCGTACAAGATAGAACCATCGCCCACGACACACACGCGTACGTACACAGACGTTCGCACCTTCCTAGTTTGTGAACTGTAAAACCAAAAACGGTGCCGTCATCGTCATGAAATCGTAAACATCATCAAGCGTGATAATTGTCGAGGAAGAGAGAAAGGAAAATAACACGATCCAGAAAAGCATTATCCCCCATTACAAGCATCCGGCCCTTCTCTCCAAAACTGAACAAAAAGAAAGCCTAAACAAGATCGAACAGACCCAACCCCCTATGCCGTGAGGCCTATGGGCGAATATACAAGGAAGGAAAAATGTTACTGAAACGAGGCAAGGTCGAAAACCCTCCCGTGTGAGATTGAAAGCCGGATCATTTTTGCCCTGCCCTGATGCTGATGACATCCTGCTTCCGTCTCCCTCTATGTCCCGAGAAATCGACCTGTCATGATGGGTGTAGACAAGTACTGATTAGACCGTGGTTCTTGTTCCACTACAGAGCCTTAGTACCGCTTCTCCTCTGGCAAAACGTTCTCGCCGTAGAAACCGCCATGGTGGCCATCGTCACAGGATGCTGCGCAAGCAAGGCAAACGCCGCCTCCGTACACCCTTGTGTGACGTTTCCACCCGACCCCAGCATCGTCAAGAATAGAGATGATCTCTCCTTGCACCAAAATCTCTTGATTTGTGGTCTCGTCGTAGCGGATCTCGCCGTAGATAGGGGGAGGGCCTGGCAATAGGGGCGACGTAGGTGGGAATGACGACGGAGAGAAGCTCATAACGACCTCGTCAAGAACAGGCCCTGTTGAATGAGCTGGCTCTCCAATGGGCAACGTCTTGGTGTAGGACCTCCTCCGAGGCGTCGGAGAGGATCGCATAACATGCGCCCTCTGTGTTGCTGTCGAGGTGCCTATCGACGTAGACGACATGTAGTCGGGGTTTGGCTGTTCGAAGAAGGACGCGTCAAGTTCTGAAACACCACTGGTGAAGCTCCTCCTCCGTTCGTCGTAGGCGAAGACGGAGGGTGATAGTTCCGGAGGTGTCAGGGGCGGCGGAGGCGGAGGTCCTGACAGGACAAATTCTTCGGAAGTCAGCCCTGGAACCTTTTCTAATTTGGGCATGCCGGACCGCGACGTCGCGTCGCTCCCCCTTTTCTTAGTTTCCCTCGAATCCGCATCGCCGGCCACGCAGTTGACTTGCGAATACGATTTTTCATTTGATCGAACCCTGGCGTCCTGGGTGCTATTGTTGACTTTACGTGACTTTTCTTCCATTGCCCAGCCTCCCTCCTGGACGAAAAGAGGATGCAGCCGTTGCTGGTTGATCAGATGGGAAATATCATCTACGACGAGGCTGTGTCGCTGAACGGCCTTGTCCTTCTTGCTCGTTGCGGAGACGAAAACACGGCATGCCACCAGACGGATTATGATCAGAATAGTGAGCAGGGTAAGCCCCGTGCAGAAATTCGAGAGGGAGACGTGGTGGTAAGACCGAGCAGCTGAGGGCGGCTCGCCCAAGCCCAGCTCAGGATGAGTGACAGCGGGCATCGCTGCTTAAATACTGGCCGGCTTATTTTGGCAAGTGATTAGGCTTGGAAGGTCGTAAAAAGGGTCTCCTCCGTCTGCCACCCTCACCAAGGAAGTAAAGGTACCTTAGTCGGTGGGCGGTGCAGTCAGTTGGCACGTCGTCTGGGGTATGCCTGTGTCTTGCGGCACGGCCAAGACCTAACGGTGGCTTGCGAGTAATGGAAAGGCGCTGCTGGACATAAGCGACTAGGGACTTGGGATGGTGGGCCTCGGCCGTCGCATCTGCTGTCGGTCGAGAGAGAAAGAAGCCGAGTGACAATCCGATTGAATGGTCGGGTGAGGCCGAAGGAGAGAAAAAAAGGGAGAGTGACGAGGAGTAGCGTATGTCTGTCTGTCTGTCTGTCTGTATGTCTGTCTGTCTGCATGATGGACGTGTAAGTGCTTGGCCCCTTTTTATGGTGCTATTTTCGAGTGGATGCCGCGCGCTAGGCCGGCGCGAGGCTCATTTTGCGGCGCCGTGAGCTCTGAGACCAGCCCATGGGCTGAAGTTGAACGGTTCCCACGCGTCGCTCGCAGCGACATCGTCCAATGATTGTACAAGACGGCAGACTTACAACAAGGCAGGCTCCAAAGTTCCCAAGGGTTTGCAAACTGGAGTGGGTTGAGGGCTCCTTTACGTCCTTGGCAGATGCAGGTCGCAACGGGGGATGAGACAACTTATGTGCAGTGCACACAATGCTTTGTCTATGGACGACGACAGCCCTTTTGTATTCGAAGGACGGCGGCCACAGGAACAAATGAGGATCGGGACGGGGGGCAGGCCTATTCGTAGGGGGCCTACAGTAGACGAAGCGCTGGCGGGGTGGAAGGATTATGATTGTGGACAAGGTGGGAGCGGGTAACGAGTAACATATATAGACACGATGTGCGATGCGCCCATGTCGCGGCAGACGAAGCATGGGGAGAGCTCGCAAACGTATCGCTAGATCTGGCTCGGCAAAAAAAAAAAAAAAAAAAAAGGAAGGAAAAGGAATGAGATAATGAGATGACTAGAAGAAGGAGTCGAGGCCGTAGGGAGGGTGTGCGGCACAAAGGAGGTGTGCGGTGAGGGAACAATCCAACATCCTTGGCTGGCGTGGAACGAAAAGTAACTCGGCCCAGAATCCCCGTTTTCAGAGAGCGCGCTGTCTTCATTCTCAGTCAGCCTCTTCTCTTTTGCTCCCTCCAGTCACACTAGTCAGGTCCTCGGACGCTCTGGGGCAGTCACGATGGCGACAACGCCTTTCTTGATTTTGCCGCAATGCGGTGCATGCAGTGGCGTGCATTTATCTGCTTGGAGTGGTCGCTCTCCCAGCTGGAGACGCCTCGAGCTCGAGCGGCGTTGCAGAAGCGGACGTGAATGGAGTGACCATGGGTGCGCCGAAAAGTGGAGAAGATACCCGGGCACAATGGACGCCATGATGCTTAGGAAATGCGGTCATCATGTATGTTGGTGATTAAATTTACATCCTTGGGTCGAGTAGGCGACGGAGTCTTGTTGGTCCTTGACTCGATTGGTATTGACTGGTCGAGGGAGGCGGTAATGTCAGCACCGAAGCTGGCAGCAATATGGTCGTGCTCGGGCGCGGCGGCTCTGATAAGGATGCGGATAGGCAGGAGGGCCTTGCTAATGGGACAGAGGATGGCAAGTTGCTGTTTTGCGGATTGTGAACTGAAGGCGGTGTAGTTCTGATGCAAGTGACCGCAGATTCCACAAGCAGACGCCAACCGAGGAACACTCCATAACCTCGGACTCTTGACTTTGTGCTGCGTTGTTGGCGGCTGCTGCTGCTTCTTCGGACGGGGAGCAACATTGGGGTCGACTTTGTTTGGAATCGATGCCGGGGGGAGGGGGGGCTAGCACAGCCGATCCCTGTCGTTCAGCCCAACATGATCCTCGTTCGAAGGACCCCATCCGTGGGCACCCGTACAGGGTAGACTAGGAAGACCGAGCTGGACTGGTCCCGGTCTTTGGTCAGGTCGTGTAAGTCGGTGACCACTAAGAGTCCCCAACTGACCCACTAAGAGCGATACGCTTCGCTGTGTCCTGGTACAACGAAGCCCGGCGCAAGCTTCCATAGCGATCTCACGTTGTGACTGGTAGCCACGGCACCGGAAGGCTTCCAGAGGCCGGCACAAACCAGCGCGTATCAGATCGAACGCAGGTCGCAAGCAATACAAAGTCGAGTCTCGCCATAAGATGGCGTACGTGTTCATAGTAAGTCCCACCTTCTTGGAGCCAGCCACCGGTCGGGGTATTGCTGACATATCCACATTGATGGATGGACTCAATCCACAATTTACAACGACGGCTCGGTGACATATGTTGCGGAACAGGTAGGTTTGTGGCCCCTCAGCCCTTCCATGGTGGCAGATGACCGGTCGGGAGCCAGGAAAAGTCGCAAACGCAAGCTTGCATGGCCCTTGCCGACGAGGTTTTGGAACCTTGGGAACTGGGAAATTTGTCGGCTAGCGTGGCGAGTGGAACGGGGGACCTGTTCAGCTGAGGTGAGCCCTACAGCTACGCCATCCGGAACCCTGCCCTGTCTAGCGGCAGCGATGGTGTGGAATACCTACAAGCTTGTTCCTCTTCTAGGCCTATTCCATCACTCGATTGGCTCCTCAGCCAGCCCTGTGGTGTCGATCGATGCGTCCCCCTCAAGAGTGAGTGATTGCCTAGGTAGGTCAAGCGACTATTGTAATGCAGATAGAGCTGGAGGTTGGCAATGCACAGGAAAGACGCCGCCGGAGTTGGGCTGGTTAGGATTTCTTGGCTTGGCTGTTTTGCGACTGTGTTGGTGATGGTAGGCCGATCAAATTTTAGGTACAACGAACCAGTACACGACAATGCATCTCGCCACAGACAGTGACAGCCGAAAACCGGCGTGCCGAAAGGATCGGGACAGAGAATCAGCGATAGGGACCTGAGCCTGCATGACTGGCGCGTGCATGGTAGCAAGTGAGCAATGGACGATGGCGGATGATGGAGCGACAGTAAGACGACCTGGACAAAGCGAGAACGGGTTCAGTCATGCTATGCTGTCAACACAGGCTTCTAGGCTCAACAAGGAGCAGCCGTAACGGGAAGCCCGAGCCTCGTCGGGCTGGACGAGTAGGGAGAAGGATGTATGTGAGGAAGCGAGTATGTCGAACGACCCCATTACCCATCATGCCCAATTGACTTGACAAGGCCAAGCCGAGAATGATTGTCGGTGTTGGTGGCCGTAGGATCGGAGACAATGCGAGGAGGAGCCAATGCGGACCTGAAATCGCGAAACGCCCAGCAGGTAGCAAGAATCCGCCTAGTGGGTATCAATTACTTCTGCCGAGCGTGCAGACAGTGTGTGAGTGAGTCGATCAGGAGGATGAAGGACGAGGCGAGACGAGACGGCATGCACTATATTGGCGCCTGGATGCAAGCAGGCTGGGTCCCAGAGGGGCGCAAAGGGAGAGTATCTTCAGAATGGCGCGAAGTGGAGGGCACAATGGAGTAGCAGACCAGAGTGGTGTGCGATAAAAGTTGCGACAAGCCGGCTGAACGTCGAGCCCGACAACATCATGGTCTGGTCAGAGTTTGGGTTGGCAAGATGCAAATCCGGCTCCTGTCTTTTGTCTTTCAGCTGTCCTCGAAGCCGCAAGGGCTTCTCATTCGCTCTTTCCTGTTTTAGACCTGGGTGGGTACCTCTTTAATGGTACCTACCTGGCAGTGGATGCAATGTTTCGGTGGGGTCATTCCTCCCCAAGCGCACAGCATGTCTCAAGGCCCGGGTAGGGACAGATACTATCTTGGAAGAAGGTTAAGCCACACTGTCAGTTCAATCCAATGCTATGAAGCAGTCCCCGCTAGCCTGTACCCAGAGTTGTTCTCATCACCAGTGGCTGATCCTTACAGTGTACTTTGTGCCCGTACCTTCCTTCGACATCGTCTGTGTTTGAAAAACACAAGGGGAAGGACCATGGAGGATGCCGCCAGGATACCTGCACGCGCATGCCAGGCGCAACTGCCCCTTTCGGAGGAGTCCTGGAAAGTGACTGGCTGCCTCGTCCAATCAATCGGGTCCGCCCCACATGAATCCGACACAGGAGTGTGTCTAATAAGGTAGGTCATGATGCCAGCTACCTGGATGCAAGATTGGTTAATAGGGTGGTTATGGGCTTGGAAGCCTCCATGATACCGAGTTTCTGAAGAAACCTTATGATGTGTTCAGTGTTGGGCATAACACTTATACTGTGGTTTTTTTTATACCGTGTTTTTCTTCATATTGTGTACCTGTGCGACCTTAAGAGGGACCGCCTTGGCAACGTACCTTAGTCTAATAAGGTAGGTAGGGTGATACCTACTTACTTGCTGCTTTCAGCGCTTCGTTTGACCACCATCTTGCGGCATCTCGCCCCTCATTGTCTGTATGTCTTGCAGGTTGGTCCTCGAAGAAGCGACTACCAGTGACCATATCCAACCAACGACATGTGTCATTTATCAACCTTGTATCCCGCCGATCAAACCCCTTTCCACATCGGCCGAGAGACGATGCGCATCCCTCCGTACCTCAGACGCGCGCCCGAGTTAGGTAGTTTGGTAGGCATTTTCAGTCGCAAGCCGCTGCTGCTTCTGACCACTGCACTTGCTCCCGCTTGTCAGGGCCATCCAGACCTTCTCTTCTCCCAGCCATCGTTCGTTCAATGAGATTCTCAATGGCCCTGACACCAAACCTCGACATGCTTGAGTTTAGCCCCCAATGCCAATCCCCGTGACGATCCGTTGCGGCCGCACGTAGCAGACACAGCCACCAACGGGTCGTCGTCATCGTCGTCGTCTAGGTACCGCATGGACTTCATTTCAGCGTCCCAGTGCGTCATCTCCAGTTCGTTGCCCAATGCAACGGTAACGAAACAGCCCCAGTCAGTCGCGATGCCTCCGACGCGTCTATTCCTGTGCCGACGTTGCCGTCCAACGCGAGAATGGCACGCTGTCCTTTCACCCTGGCGGGACGGATTAGCCCAAAATAAATCGAAATACGAGACCCCGGCGACGACGTGACGCTGTCAACCCACCAAATCCTGACGAGAGCTGCGTCTCAATCGATGGGTTTACAAGACAACTGTATTTGGAGATTCCCTCCCCTCTTCTCGGATCCAGATCCAGATCCAGATCCAGATTCGGATCAGACGCCCTCCGAAACGGGGCGCCGAGCCACGGAGCCGACGCGGCCTAGTCGCCCTCCGCGGAGCCCTATCCTCCAACCACAACGCTGTCGATCGACCTCCCCATTTATGCCAACGACTCTCACCTTGTCACTTCTCTTCCTCTCATGGATGCTGGCCCTGGCCAACCCTGTTTGTTGGGCGCCCGTTACGAGGTCGCCTTTGCAAGTTTCCATTGACGGGTTTACGAGGAAAGAAAGATGCCTTTCTCTTCTCGCCTCCTTACGAATCTCTTACAATTGCCGTCCCCTGGTTGGTTGGTCACTTGTCCTGGCCACCACTCGGGTCCTGAAAAGAGCCTGCAAGTCATTCCCAAGCAATGCCCGCTACGGCAGTCCGGCGACGGCAGCTTGACAGATTCTGCGCATCACTCGACGGTGCAGACGTTGTGTTGCATCCATGCCCATTCAGCTGACGTCTCACCCAATCGTTCCCCCCGCTGATCGTATCCGGAGAGCACGAATTGGGCCCAGGCGGCCGTTTTCTTTTCTTGGTCGCCGCCCACATCCCATCGGCGGCCCGGAAGAGAGCCTCCACTGTTCTGTCGCGAGGGTGTACTGGGATCAGAACAAGCGCTTGAGTTCGTTTTGTGGTGAAAACTCGACATCGCCACCGCCAAACTTCTCGTATTGCAGACGAGTCGTATAGCGCGCTCCTAACCAAATCGCCGAGACATGATCCAAGGCAATGAAAGCGTCTTACGACAGTATTTGCCCGTCGACTGTCAGCCAGGGGGAGCAAAAAAAAAGTACTGTGCCGTTTCTCGTTCGGACCAGCCCATGGGCATTCGGCCAAGTGCTTATGCTGTTGCCGTCTCGCTTCAACCACCTTGAGATGCAGCCAACCATCACCTCACCGTGCATGAAATCTGCAATGCATCCATCGAGATGTGTCACAAACTTGACCTTGACACGGCCAAAGCCCAACGGCAAGGGCACAATCTATTCGTACCTGGCGTCAGCGGACCGGACCATCTCGACGTCAGTCCTCGTGGTCGCAGTCACCACGGCCATTCACGCCGCGTCGCCAACAGCCTCCCCTGCTCTCCCCTTGCACATCTCGACCCCCAGACTCCATACCACCCAAACAATGCGAAGCCATTCAGGGGCCCTTCGTGCACCTCAGCCTTACGAAGATCCCCCGGTTCTTTGCCATGCACTCGCGTCAGCATGTTAATCGACCCCCTCATCTACTAGTTGCCCAAACCCTTGCACGTCCCCTGCTCATTGGATTTCCATTGGCTGACCACCCTCGAATGGCTTGCCAGACTGGCTACCTAGCATGTGGATGCAACATCGCCGTTTCGGTTTGCTTCGACTGCATGGGCAGGCTCCAAGTAATCGCCTCAAAAACTTGACCAGATAGCCTTTGCCTCGCCGTCCCCATGTCACCGCAAACTCGGCTGACCGCCCAGTCAAGAAAGGAAATGTATCCGCTGCTAACCATGGGAAGTCCTCTCTTCCTCTTCAACCGACAAAGGGAAGCCGGGTGCGCCACTGAGACTTCCATGTCGGGGGAAGATAGCACGAGTCAAAGGGCGATGCGCTTGCTCTGCCGTCGCCGCCCATTCGGCACTGTCTTCGCAGCTTGCACTCTTTGGGCATGACACCATTCTGATCACCACGGGAAAGGTTAACTGAATGTGGCAACCTGAGCACCATCCCACCGCCAGGGCCTCGCATTCGAAAGCGACAGGACCATACACGACACCTCTCAGCCTCAGCTATTGCTGCACGCTGGGATGCTTTGGTCTTCTGCTCTCGGCATGTTGCCGATGTTTGTTGCATCTCACACCCACTGATGAACCATGCCAAGATACTAAACCGCCAGTGTAACCATGGTGAGCATGATTCTTGGCGAAGAGACACCTCTCTTAGGAGGACCAAGGCTCGTTGGAACACCACATCCCGTCGAAATCTTGCCGGCTTGTCGGTCGTGAACGTGCTCCAGGGCCGGACTTCGGATCCTGCGGCTCTGTTCCGATGACGCCCGAGTTGAGTCAGCCCTGCCTCTCGACATAGCCCAAAATCCGCTCGCGATTCTAGTCAGAACAAGGTCAGTTGCCAAGACATACCACGCTGGCGTAAATTCATTCATAACTTCGGGCGCTTCGGGCGACACACGAGTGTCAGGAGGGGGGGCTTCCTGGCGGCGTCCAGGCATCGTTGTTGCGATGACAGTCGATGATGGCTAAGCTGACACCTCTCCCACACCATCTCCCCTCTCGTCTCGTCCCTCGAACCGGACTGCCGTCGCATCGCCGAAAGAGGTGATATGTCTCCTAAAATCTCATGGTTTGCACGCGACGCCGTGGGTCATGAGATCCTGCTCCCTCCGGACCCCCAGACTCTAGATGGGGCGAGAGGAGGCGTTGTGATTGCCCCGCGCTGGCTGCCAGGATGCCATGTCAGCCAGCCTCACGAGAAATCTCTTCTTTGCCGAACGGCCAGGCTGACGCGGTTGGGACTGGCAACGAGCCCGATCGAGTCCAACGATGACGGCCTCATCCTTGTCTTGTGTTGCTGTCGTCCCGCCATCAGTTGACTTTGAGGGAGCGGCCGGGTACTCTTTCCGCTCTCCGCCGCTAAGGCAGGCAAACAGGCAGGCAGGCAGCATCAGCATCTGCATCACCGGGGAAACAGTCGTCTGTAGTGTGACGAGCAGTCATTGTTTAGTCATGTCCAGTCTTGCGTGAGAAACCTCGTTATGATTGCATGGCACGTCCTCTTTCGAGCCACGCTAGAATATTACACAAGACCTAGGTCTAGGTGACCGGGCATACGTTTGTGTGCGCTTGCGCGTGGGCGTATCGCGCGATGGCCTCGCGCCCATGTGTCCATCAGCCATTCCAACAGCTTCGCTTCTCAACAGTCCCCCACCCCCCCCCCCCCCCTTGGCTCGCCAACCCTCCAAACGCCCGTGGAAAATGGATAAAAAGTTGTTCAAAGCAAAAAAAGCCTGCTTTGCCTGCCCAATCGTGCCCTGCCTGAGCCTAAAAATAAAATAAAAAAAGAGAGAAAAAAAACCATCAAAAAGTCGACAGATCCTGAACCCCTCTATGAAGACACACCCTTTTTCGTACCAAGTCGAAGACTTACCCGAACAACCGCCTCGTAGATTGGACGAGGCGAGGGGTGCGTCGAGCTTCTTCCTACGTCTTACATCCAATTGCTGATTGCCCAAGATACGCAGCGATGTGCTTGCCCTTGCCCACTCGTCTTGGCGCCATCCTTGTCGGTTCAACGACCAGTGTCTAGATGCCGATACCGATGCCGATGCCGCTCATCCCGACGTCCATGGGCTCAAGACCAGAGCTATCGCCCGGCAGATCACGGTCCTCCTCCATCATTTCGATGAGGTTGTCCAGGTTCTCGTCCAGATTCTCAGCGTCGGCCGGGGGCAGGCACTTGCGCAGCAAACGGCGGTACTTGTCAATGTTCTCGCCCGTGCCGACCATACTGAGGGCCTCGACGTAGTCGGACTCGGACTGCCGCTGTTCCGACACCATCGTTTGCAGCTGCTTCGCCAGAGCCAGGCGGTCCTCGTAAGAGGCTTCGTCGACGTCACCGTTGAGCTTGCTAATCTCCTGGTCGACGGCCTGCTGCACGTGCAGACGGTTCTGGTGGGTGATGAGGGACATGACCTGGTGCTTGGCGCGGTTGGCCTCGCTCATGATCTGCGCCGCGCCCTCGTCTGGCTCGAGTTGCGCTTCGAGCTCGGCGATCTGCTGCCGCACGGCGGCGAGCTCGGCTTGCGTGTTGGAGAGGATGCGGCGGGCCTCCTTTTCTGCATTGTCCTTTTCGCGGAGCTCCTCGTCGTAGCTCCCCGCGAGGTCCTGAAACTTCTCCATAATGAGCGGCGTGATGCGCGCGTGCACCGTGTTTGCGGCCTCCGAGTTGAATGACGAGAGGGCGAGGTTCTTGCTGCTGATGTTTCTCTCAGGCATGGCGTCGCGGAAAGAGACGTGGCGCTGGGAGTCGGGCGCAAAAGGTGACGATGAGCGTTGAGGGCCGCGCTCCTTCTTTGTGGCGTTGAGCTGAGCAATGAGATCCTCCGCTCGCACACCCTCATTGTTGGGGATGTTAGTCGACGCTTGACGGCCAAGAAGCGCCCTGATGCATTTCCGTGCGTTCCGTTGCGCGGCAAGGTGGAGGGCGGTGTTGCCTTGCTCGTCTTGGGCGTCGATAAGCTGCTGGACGTAGGCCGGATCGTGTGTTTCTTGCAGCTTGTTCAGGATGTTGTCCAGGTAATATCTCGAACACGAATGGCTGACCACTCTCCCGTTTTTCATCACTGCCGCATGGTGGATAACTGTGCCACCAGACGCGTCCCGGGCATCGACGGTGTCGAAGAGCTCTTTCATAACCTGGGGAAAGGTTTGCTTCTCGTAACAGTTGGTGAAATGCACCGCTCGCATCAAGGGAGTCTCCCCCCTCACGTTTTGCACGTTCAAGCCAGCGCCGAAGCGACGCAGCTGCTTGATGACTTCCACGTCGCCCATGGCGGATGCCCAGTGAAGCGCTGTGTGCTCTTCCGAGTCGATGATCCAATTTGGCTGGAAATTGGGTGGAGGTTCGGGGCGATATGCTGGCTTCTCATTCCTAGAGAGAAGGAAGTAATCGAGGAGCTCATCCCCATACACAGAGTGCTGCTGCTGCGTCAGGTCATGAATCGCCTCTTCTCTCTTCCTCTTTCTGTGGCCGGTGGAGTGGTGGGACATGTCGAAACGGTCGTCTTCGCCCATGTACGAGGCGGACGCAACGGTGAGGTTATCTGGGGTATCATCGTCGTTCATGACCGAGTCGCCGACATCGTACTCTTCTGGAGGCGGCGGCACGCCTTGCATCGAGTTAGCAGAGGGCTGTGACGGTGGTGGTAGTTGCTGCTGCTGCTGTTGTTGGATGTTCGTACCGGGCCATTTGGGCACTGCGGGTTTCTTAGGTGCCTTGGGTTTGCTTGTGTGCCGGGGGGCTGGCGGCGGGCTCTGGTCGCCTGGGGTGTATTCAAAGATGAGGCGCAGGCGGTCGTAGATGTTGTTCCGCTGGGCGAGGGCGACACCCTTGTCGAGGGGGATCCATGTGCCCTGGTACTTCCCATAACCGCCCTGAATCTTCTCATGCTTCTCCTTTTGTACTTCGCGCTCGAGAATGCGTGTTCGGGCGGGCTTGTCGAAGCCGGCGGCCTTCAGGATGTGTGTTGCGTTGATCCAGTCATCTTGCCGACGTCGCATGACATGTTCCTTGAGGTCATCTCCGAATTGGAACTCGTAGACGGGAATCTAGACGAATGCCAGGTCAGCGAATGTGATGCCAGTTGATAGTAAGTAGCAAGTCAATATGTCACTGGACACACTCGAATTCGGCACTGGCACTGAGACCATATACCCCCTTTCATGGCCGCGCGAGTTTAAGCGCCGAGTGTGGCCAAGCGCTTCGAACAACAGTATCGCAACCCTCTCGGGCCCGTGTGATGATTTTGTTTGGAATTGGGGAAGCGTAGGCTTACACCACTGTAGGTGGCACTGTAGATGCCAGGTTGCGCATTGCCCTTGACCATCGTCGCCAGCTTGGAGCAAGGGACAGGCCCTGCCGACTCCTCGGAAACCGGTCAGGGGACACAGTGGGAAATCCGGTTCAGTCGTCGGCGGCGTGGAGAATCGACGAGAACGCTGTCGATTGACGAAGTCGTGCGGCGTTTCGCTCCGGGGGCAGGGCGAGTTGGCGGATAGGAGGGTCGTCGGTGAGGCTTGTCGTTGCGGAGCGGCTTCACGGAAGATTTCACCAGCTTGAGTGGATGCACTTCGGGGGATGGAAGTGGCACGTCGGTGACGCGAGACGCGCCTTCAGAGATTACTTTACGCGAGAGATACTTTAAACAGCGCGCAAGGGTATGGTCCGAGCGTCGGCACCGGATAGTGGGGGGCCCTCGCTCCAAAAGAATATCACGTGCTCTTTGAACTCCATCAGACTGCTGGAGATGGTCCAATGGTCCAAGCTCAAGCGGCCGACCCCGTCCCGTCTTTCTGCCCATTGTCAGCGTACCCTCGGATACCTACGCGTATTGAATACTTGTGAGGCACTCATGTAGCAACTGGCTTCAAGACCATTTTACCAGCTTGGCTAGATTCCGCTCAAAGAAAGAGATTGCTTCTATGGGCATGAGTGCTTCCCTATCTAGCAATCTTACATGTTGTATTTTATTCAGCGTTTCCTTTTTGATACCATGATAAAGCAAGAGACACTTTCACAAGGCGGCTTTGCGGTTTTTGTGCTTGGTGACAAACACCCGGGACTTAAACGGATTTATTCCAACAAAGCGAGAGTTTACTCCCGGACAATCAAGCGCTTGCCGACGCCCCAAGCTGCAACACGCTGACCACTGGTCACCCATTAGTAATCAATCCTTCCATCCATGGATGTAACGGCAACGGACCGTGACGTCTTCAGCTGTCGCGAAGCATCTTACCCCGCCAAGATGGTGGTGGGGTTCCTGACTCCCCTCCTGGTGTCCACCCGGAGCTCGTCTCTCTATGAGTCTATCTGATCACGACATCGCTTGTGGACGCATAAACACTCTGTCATCTCAAGAACGTCGATATCGGAGCAAAAAGCCTCATATATAAAACCTCGAAAGCCCGTGCCTCTTTCTGAAGAAGAAGAAAACTCAAGGTTTGTGCCTTTTTCTCCCTACAGCCCTCCGAACAACTTGGCTTCTCCCTCATCTTTGACTCATTCATCTTACTCAGGGATCCCCAGACGTCATCATGCCTCTCATTGCCTCAAACCCCAAGGACCGTGTCATCCTGGGTCTTATGACCTTCGGACCCAAGGAAGCTGACGGTGCCCGAATCACCGACCTGGATACGTATAACAAGGCTCTCGATGTGTTCCAGAGCCGCGGCTACAACGAGGTCGACACGGCCCGCGTCTACGTTGGCAGACAGCAGGAGGCCTTTACTCGCGAAGCCAAGTGGAAGGAGAGAGGATTGACGCTGGCGACCAAGGTCCAGTATCCCGGACAACCCGGCGACCACGCTGCGGCCAAGGTTGTCGAGTCCGTCGAGACGAGCTTGAAGGAGTTGGGAACCGACAGCGTTGATGTGAGTCGAGATCATAACGAGATGTGACCAGTGACGAGAGACGCTAACGTGACCGTCTAGATCATGTACCTCCATGCTGCGGTATGAGTCGCTCAAGTCCTTATATGACCAAAAGGCCAGCGACCAACAGCAACTAACATTTGGCTCGCAGGACCGCGCCACACCATTTGCCGAGACTCTCGAGGCTCTCGACAAGCTCCACAAGAAGGGCAAGTTCGTCAAGCTGGGACTGAGCAACTTCACGGCGTTCGAGGTGGCAGAGGTGGTGTTGACGTGCAAGTACAACGGCTGGGTTCGGCCGACGGTGTACCAGGGCATGTACAACGTCATCACTCGTAGCATCGAGCCCGAGCTGATTCCGGCTCTGCGGCGGTACGGGCTCGACCTCGTCGTGTACAACCCACTCGCGGGCGGGCTGTTTTCGGGCAAGATCAAGTCCAAAGACATTGTACCGAGCGAGGGCCGGTTCTCGGACAACCACGGCACGGGAGGCAACTACCGGAAGCGATACTTCCGTGAGAGCACGTTCAAGGCGCTGCAGACGATCGAGGCGGCGGTGGAGAAGAATGGGCTCAGCATGATTGAGACGGCGCTGCGATGGACGGTGCACCACTCCGGGCTCAAGATCAAGGATGGCAACGACGGCATCATCATTGGCATCTCAAGCGTGCAGCAGCTCGAGGACAACCTCAACCAGCTTGAGAAAGGACCGCTGCCCGAAGAGGTTGTCCAGGCACTGGATCAGGCGTGGGCCATCTCCAAGGCAGACACGACCAACTATTGGCACCTGGACCTCGAGTACAAGTACAACACCCGGGATGCCCTGTTCAGCGCCGGGGCCAAGTGATGCCAGATGAGGGCGATGCGCGAAAGGAGGGAAGCTTTCTTGAGGGGTGAGCTGTCTGGGTAGCTGATGGCCTTTGGCCTTGTAATTCCGGACAGACGGCCGTATCAGATGTCAAAATTGACGCACACGGAGGCGACTTTGTACTCGATGCATCGGGCAGCGCGGGATGGAACGATGTGAGTGATTAGAATGATTCAAACGAGACAAGTGTGCATCTGTAGTGGGCGCATGTGTATGTATGTGTGTGTGTGTGTGTGTCTATGGTAGCGAGCCAATGCCAGTCATGCGACAGTATGCGTGATGGCGTAGGATGGGCTGAGGCTGGTGTTTTGAGGCCCTCATACGCACCGACGCACCGCCGCAGTGGTCCAACTATGATAGCCGGGCACGCTAAGACACGGCGGGTTGCAGACGGACCTCGCGGCGTGGGGCAGTCTATCGGGACGCAGGCGCAGGTGACGGGGCTTGTCACGACGCTCATGACCGCAACTTGTGACGGGCGCGAGATTTGGGCGAGGGGCGTGGTATCTGGGTACCTGGTCTGATACCTCGATAGGGCAGAAGGCTGGACGCATGGACGAGAGCGGATGAGACGAGTGGTGGTCGCGTGTGTGTCGGCGGAGGTCTGTTGAGTTGGTCTCAATTCTCAGTGTGCTGGTGTGCTGGTGTGTACGTATGTGTACCTAGTCAGGTTGGGGCGGAGGGATGTGTGGTGTTGCGTGTGCCTCACCCGAGTATCGTAGAGTGTGTGGGGGCTGGGGGGGATGAAAATGGGACTGGGATGAGAGGAGATCAAAAGATGGGAAAAGATATGGGACCCTTCCGCGCGAACCGCCCCTTCCGGCCGGTGCCAAGTGAAGCAAGCAGCAGCAGTGCAGCAGCAGCAAGTCAGCCAAGTTAGCAGCTCGGCGCTGGCGGGGTTGTGACCTATCAAAAGGCACTTTACTGGGATGAACAGGCTGGAAGTTCTGAAGTTCTGGATGGAGCGGAGGTCCTTCTCAGGTTGCTCGTCACCAACTTCATCAGCAAAAAGGTACACACCGGGTACTTTTCCTCACCAAGACCAAAGGCGCTTTCTGGGTTTGACGTCGTCCCAGCGCAATGCGCACTGGGGATTCGCATCTTTCTGCGTCCCGAGTCTACGTGTTGTATCCACTATCATACACCATCCCACTCACTCACCAGGCCAAAGGTGTCCAACTGAACTCGACACTCGACCGGTCTGTCTCCCAAGCACAAGCACTCACATTCCACTCCCTTCCCTTTTCTCACTCGAGCCTCCTTGCAGCTCCTGCAGCAATTGGTTTTCCCTATTCTAAGTCACTCTTTCTTTGCCTAGTCTTTTTTTAAACTTCTTGTGCTTCTTATCTTTCGCTATTACTCTACTGTTCCCACACCCCCTTTCCCCTACCTGACGCTCTTTTGGTCCATCCCTTCTTATGCCTCCCAGACTCACCACAGGGCCGGACGGAACCCTCAACCTCCCCCATTCGCGACTCGACCATTTCCAGAACCCTCCCTTGAGCGCAACCACATGCGATTCCAACATCTCAGACTACATCGGTAGCGGAACCACCAGTCCTGGACAGAGCCCCGGACTCGACGAGCGCCTGGCCGAGTTTGATGCATTGCGCACCGGCAACGACGAGTACTTCAAGCACCACGACGACGACGACGACGACGACGACGATATGGACCACCGACCGCCCCTCCTCCGAAACCACCACTCCCGCTCGGGGCAGCCTCTCCTCAACTCCAAAGTCGACGACGATGACGGCCGCAATTATTCCACTCGCTCCCGCGGAGCCAGCCCTTTGTTGAGCCCGAACCGCCCGGCCTTCTCTCGCGGCTCTACCATGCGAAACCACTCTCCCTCGACGGCCAACGCCAATGCCAAAAAGAAATACATCTACGCCGCCTTCTTCCTCGTTCTGAGTCTGTTCTCCTTCGTCATCCAGACCGAGCTGTCCGCCTACATCCAGCAGGAGCTGCACTGGGACAAGGCATACTGCATGCTCTACCTGACCCACGGCTCCTGGGCCATGCTCTGGCCGGTCCAGCTGCTGATACTGCGCATCAACAAGCGCAAAACATCGTGGCCCTCGTTCTGGCGCCGACACCGCGAGCTGGTGCACACCACCGCCATCATGGTCCAGAGGCAAGACCTCGACCTGACACGCCCTGGTACGCATCCTCGCACGTCGCCGTGGTTCTACCTCGTCCGTACCACCGCTTTCGTCACATGTGCCCTGACCGTCGCTGGCCTGAGTTGGTACGTCGCCGTTAATATGACGACTCCCTCGGATCTGACGGCCATCTACAACTGCTCGGCCTTCTTCGCCTACGTCTTCTCCGTCCCTCTACTCAAGGAGCCCCTGCGTATGGACAAGTCCCTCGCCGTCCTCGTCGCTATTGCCGGCGTCCTGATTGTCGCATACGGTGACAGCAGCCCTACTGATAACGACGCCGCCCACAACCAAGCTGCCGGCGAGCGTCTGAAAGGAAACCTGGTGATCGGCGTCGGCTCCGTGCTCTACGGTCTGTACGAGGTGCTATACAAGCGTTATGCTTGCCCGCCCGACGGCTGCTCGCCGGGCCGGGGCATGGTCTTCGCAAATACGTTTGGTTCCTGCATCGGCGCCTTCACCCTTACCGTGCTGTGGATCCCGCTGCCTATCCTGCACTGGACCGGCATCGAGGAGTTCGCCCTGCCCACGGGCTACACGGCTTGGATGCTCTTCTTCAGCGTCGTCATGAACGCCACTTTTGCTGGGAGCTTCCTGGTTCTCATCAGCCTGACAAGCCCTGTCTTGTCCAGCGTTGCCAGCCTTTTGACCATCTTCATCGTCGCTATTACCGACTGGTTACGCACCGGCGAACCTCTCAGCGCTGCGGCTCTCCTCGGCGGTGTCATGATTATGATCGCATTCGGCATGCTTAGCTGGAGCACCTGGCGCGAGATGACGGAGATCGAGGCGACCAAGGCCGTGGACCTCACCGACAGCGGCGAGGACAGCGACAGGGATGAACGCGTGGATTAAGTTCGCATTGCATTGCATACACGGTGTTGGCAGATTCCGCACCGACGGCGTTGGGGGGGTCCGGCGGTCATGTTGGTTTTGCTTTTGTGTGTTTTACATATTGCATTGGCATCGTTACAATGGGGGCCGGCGGAATTATATGGCATCGGGATGGACTGCAACGGCATGGTCGTGTCGGTCCTGCTGTTTAGTGTTTTCACTTTTCTTTTCTTCTTTGTCGGTTCGCACTTCGGCATACACTAGATGATTTGATTTTGGGTACAGGGTCACTTGAGAAGCCTTGTTTGGAAAAGCAGCGGGATATCACATTATCCGCCGCAGCTAGACGGCAGTCTCTTTCTTCACGGGACATACGTTTTCAATAGGATTGCGATTGCTGCTCCGCAGCACACAAGCCAAACCCCCACTGACTGACTTTTCGCAAGGGCATATTTACGCTTCTCCCATATCCCAGTAACCTGCCGCAGCCAGCTGTCCTCTTTTGCGTATGTACGCGCAACTCGTCCTCGGCCGCGAGGTAAGTGAGTGGGAATCTTGAAGAGACTGCTGAATTCGATAGATTTGAAACAGGGGGTGCTCCAGCGATGAGCCCGACCCGCCCGAGACGGGATCCACGTCGGGACCCTAGTGTTGTCGACGTAATCCCCCGAAACAGGGTTGACGGCCTGACAGGCCAGTCACGAAGTTCGGAAGTCGGTCCGGCGAGATGGAGAAGACCAAAGTTGAACAGGCGAAATATAGATCTTCCCTCTCCCTTTCCATGTCGCCACCAGGGGCGCGGCCCCCATGAGTTTTCACACTACCCACTCGAGAGATTTGGATCAGAGATGGTTCTGAAGAGCCTGGACAACTTCAGGACGAGGTTGGAATGTAGCGAGGGTGTAGTAAGTAAGGCCGACGACTAGGTTGATATTTGGCTGCAGCTCGCCGCATTCCATGCACGTCGTTCTTGTTGGCGGGGTTGCATAGACTATGATTCCTTGTCGCTGAGATTAGCGACGTGGTATTGCTCTGACTGTTTGAATCGGAGGCCGGTAGCCCGAGGCTGATGAGGTTGACTTCCACCATAGGTAGTCTTTGGGAATGAACAAATGGTCCCTGTCATTCTACAGCCAGTGGTTAACCACACTAAGATGCGTTCGTTTAGCGACATTTGATCCGCGTCCACAGGGGTGGATTCTATTCCGCTCGGCAACCAGCAGCACGTCCCTTTCGTTTTTCTTGGGCGACGACACCCCGCCGTCAGCTCTGGCTAATTTGCCGCCAATCCGGCCGATCTGCCGCCAGTTCTAAACATCTCAACCAAGCCAATCCCATATTCCTCATGCTAAATCGATTCCTAATCCTAACTCGAGCCCTAAACCCAAGTTCTAACCGGATTTCTTTAAACATCTTAAGATGATATCTTTCCAGGATTTTTCCATGGATTTTTTAGGCCGAGAAAGAGAAAAACATGTGTTAGGAGGGAAAGGTGGGGTAGGCACACACGTTTGTATGGAAAATGGCGGCAGATTAGCCAGAGCTGACGGTAGAATATCGATGCACTTTTTCAAGCGCCGTTGAACGAACCCACTGAAACAAAGTTGACTTGACTTTTTCGCAACTTGAGCCGCAGAAAAAACATCCCTCCTACCCTGCCTCTCTTACCGGCTACACTACTACCTCATCAACTCTGCAACCATGATCGACCAGGCCCTCAAGGTCGTCGGCCTCGTCTCGGTCCTGTACTCCGCCTACCGCCTTTACGACGCCCTCGCCGTCTGGATCCTCCCCTCGGTGCCGCTGACCCGCTACCAGAAAAAGGGCCGCCCCTACGAGTCCTGGGCCCTCGTCACCGGCGCTACCGGCGGCATCGGCCTGGCCTGCGCGCAGGAGCTCGCCTTGCGCGGCTTCAACATCGTCCTTGTCGGCCGCAACGTGGACAGGCTCGAGGACGCCCGCGCCCTCATCGAGTCCGAGTGTATGCGCCGCCACAAGAGCGACGTCGCCGTGCGCTTCGTCGTGCTCGACGCCGCCTCGAGCTCGCCGGCCCAGGTCCAGGCCGCTGTCGACGACATCTCCGACCTCGACGTCACCGTGCTCATCAACAATGTCGGCGGCGCGCCGGCGTCGAGCCCGCCCATCGGTCCGCTGCGGAACCTGGCCGCCGGCGATGTGGACGCGCTCCTCGACCTCAACGCGCGCTTCATGGCGCGCTTGACGCACCTCATGTTGCCGATCCTCGCGCGCAACGGGCCGTCGCTCGTGCTCAATGTCGGCTCGCTCGCGACAGAGGGCTTCCCGGGCCTCGTCATGTACTCAGCCGCCAAGGGCTTCGTGAAGTCCTTCACTCGCGCGCTTGCGAGGGAGATGAAGGCCGAGAAGTCGCCCGTGGATGTGCTCTATCTGGGCACTGGGGAGGTCAGGACGAATATCAACGATGTCGCGGTGCGGTCGGGCACGCCCGAGGCGAGGCCGTTCGCCAAGGCCGTGATGGACAGGGTCGGGAGGGCGGCGCAGAGGGGCATGCTGGAGGTGACGCCCTGGTTCATGCACGCGGTGCAGGTGGCGGTCGCCGGATGCATCCCCGAGCGGCTCTGGTTCAAGAAGATCAGGGAGACGCTGGAGGGGAAGCGGCTGGCGTATGAAGAGAAGGCCCGGAAGGATGAGTGAGTGAGGGTCCTGCTCCCGGGCCGTGACGTTGCTTGTGCGAGGCTTTGTTCTGACGGGGAGTTGTGCAGCTACACCGATGATGCTGCGAGAGTGGGGGCATGACGGACTATCTTACGCTCAGGGACCTGGCAGTCAACCGAGTGTCGACCGCCTATGAAGCCTTTACGTACCGTGTGCCTGAACGGTGAGACGGGTGGAGTACGACCTATGCGCTTAACTGATTACAGGCGTTAACTATCCTATAATTTTCCATATTTGCTGCTGTTGAAGAAGCAGCGGATAAGTGACGGGGCTCGATTACGGGCAGTAGAAGGTAGCTCTCGTCAAAATTGTCAATCAGTCCTCTTTTTGGGGCCAAATATGTATCATGGAATGATTTTACTGCTCACAGTTGAGCAAGATTGATTCCGGCAGGCACAGGGTTTGTGATTGCGGCACTCGAACTCTTGCCCAAGAACAAGATGCCGTCCATGTGTCCCCCCCCAGCACAAGTCTGCTTGTTGGTTCTGCAAGCGAAAATTTTCTCTGCTCCACGAAGCAGTTTATCTGCTGTACAGTTTCAAGTTAGTTCACCGCTTTTGTGAAAATAGGCTCTATTCTCTTCGCCATACCTCCGGTGCGTGACTTAATCGATGCAGTGACTCGTGCTCGGAGACTTTCAGCCATCTCTGTCGGTCCCAATCAGTAGTTATGCCAGTAAGGCCTTGGATCGCTTTCACTACTATTGTCAACAGAAGAATCAACCTAACAGATTCATCACTAGATTGTTCAAAAGAAGCAGGCACTTTGTCAAGGCTCTTGCATATCAACACATCTTTGCAAGCGAACAATAAACACTCTGTCCTGCTAGTTTGGTTCGGGTCCTGTTTGGTTTAACGCGGTGGTAAATTTGACAGTGAATAGAAAGTTGAAACTACAGAGTATCAGACACTCACAATTATAGACAAGGAAACAAACTCGAGTTGACGATTCTGAACCCCCAGCTTCAAACTTTGGAACACATAAGGAACCTCGGAAAGATACCTGACTCGTTGCAAACAATCGGTGAATATGCCAATGCATGATCGAGGACTACGAAGATCGCTCAGCGTTGTTGTCCATCAAACAATTGTAACTTTGGGTTCTGTGCTTGATCGTTTACAATAGCTGAGTGGGCCCGCTTTCGAGTTTGGTTCCGACAAAATGGTAGAAGGACTATCACTCAAAGCCCATTGGCAACGGTTACATCGACACCGAACTTAGCCGTAGACAACCAACAGCATATACAAGAAGGCCAACTCCGCCGATGCAACATTGCTGCAGAAGCAAAAAAAAAGAACGCCACGTATTGGAAGCGTTCCACGGATACAAGCATCTGTCTCGGTACGATTCAGGGTTTGCGAGATGGTCATCTGCCCTACCACAGGTGCCTGCTCACGCGTGCCTTGCGGATATAAAATTTGAGTGTTGCTTGCATGCACATCTCAAGATGTCCAATGTAGAAATACCTGATGGTTTAGCTTTTCATTGGCATCGATATCTCATGTTGTTTTGCCAAGTAGGGCGATGCATCGCATCATCCGCAAGATAAAAACGTTTGGAATGTACCTCAGCACTGAGTATCAGACACAGCGGCTAATTGCACATGTCTCTCGGATCGCTTGGTTTTTGGAACCCTGCCGCCTATGATCTATCACGGCAGCAATTTGCTTCCAGAGTCCTTCGTCTCTTTGTCAGTTCGAAATGCCTGTGTCATTAGTAAGTCGACTCGGAACGCATCAACTCAAGAACAAGGAACCGTCCGTCACCGTCTCCACTTCCGAAACCCTCCAAGCCACGCACCACCGGCAGGCCTCGCTCGGCAGGGTGCCGACCAACTGTAGCCTCCCACCAAGGGTCCCCTCTTCTTCCATATTGTCAAGCAAGATCTGGGGTAAATCTTGCATATCGCAACCGACGGTCATACTGAGACTGCACAACCATATTGTAGTCTCAATACCATCAGTTGCGACACCCAAATTCACGCCACGCGGCACCAAGGTGGCCGATGTCACAGTCTGAGTTTAGGGAGGGCATTGCGTTGTTACCCGTTGAAAGTTAGTTGTTCGAGAAGGCCATTAGAGACTAATAAAATGGCCAACACATTGGCGATGATTACAAAAGGCCTTATATCCAGATCTACCTCCCCAGCTAGTGCCGGGCAAGGATGCGTATTAATAAACTTTCTTAGCATTGTGGCACATTACGTACTATGGATGAACTGCTATCAGCTGCAACAGAAAACCTCTCGGGAGAAGAGCAATTTAATATTTATTATTATCGGAGTTCTCTTGTCTCTTGATGTCCGTCTCGACTATAAGACTGCCCTGATTGAAATCCCTTTTGATCCACGCCCCGGCATTGACTCACTCGCCATCAGACTTGAACGATACATCATACTCTCTCCTCAACAATCCGGAACTACGATGCGGGCCTTTTCATTCCTCGCTCTCAGCATAAACGCTTTGGCATGGGCGACGAACGCCGCTGATCCTCCATCTTGCGAGGGTACTACTTCAGCTTCCTCGGCACCCTACTGCCCACCGCGTCCGGCCACACCCGAGGAGCAAAGGGCGATCCTCGGAGAGTTCATGGAGGCTTTCTACGAAGAGCGAAACGCCACGAAGGCCCTTCTCAACCACGTCGCCGAGGATTACATCCAGCACAACCCCAACGCGCTCTCCGGCCGCCAGAACACGCTCAACGTCCTGGCGCCCTTTGTCTCCCCGAGCTCGGTCAACAACACAATCATGCACACGGCCCTGGAGAACAACACCGCTTACATTCACTACCGCATGGACTTGGCGGGGGGAGGGGAGCCCTTCGCGGTCGTGGATGTGTTCAGGTTCGACGGTACTTGCATCATGGAGCACTGGGATGTGGCGCAGCAACGCCCAGTCAATGCCACCAACCCGATCGCAATGTTCTAGGCAAAGCTCGACAGTTGAAGAAGAAAAATACACACATGTGACTTTTGCTGTAAACTGCATCGTTCCTCAATGTCAGTTTTCTTGCCTTATCTAAACGGTGGTTCATTGCATCCTCCGGGGTATCAGAGAATGTGGAGAAACCCCGTATCCGAACTCTCGGCGCCCCTTTGCCAGTCTGACTTCCGAAAAGAGAAGGTGGAATCAAAGACTCGGCAAGTGATTGGCGTTGTCTATGCACAGCATAGAATTGCGCCAAAACTCTACATTGGCTTGTCTGGTCTGCTCTATCAGTTTTGTTACAATGTTATATGTCTCTCACTGTCTTTCGTAGTAAAGGTGATATGCACGTCAAAACTCTCTTTACATTCTACTACTGCAATGCCTCTACTTTGCAGACTGGAGACGGCCACCGTCTGGATTCTCCTTACCAGCAATCCAAAAGACAGCGAACTCTTACTTCGCTGCCTCTTCGTCCTCTACTTCTCCAAAGGGATAATCCGTATAACCATCACTCTCAAACATGCCCGCACTTACATAAAAAGTCGCCGGATTCCAATTGGTCAACCTCTTTCCCAGCCTCAGCTTCGCCACAAGATCCGGGTTACTAATAAACCACCTGCCAAACGTGATTGCGTCCATCTCACCCCTTTCCACCTCCTCAAAGCAGTTCTCGCCATCATAGCTTCCGCTCGCCAGGATCGGTGTCGTCTTCAGTACTTCCTGGAAGTGCCCGAGATGGAGATCCTCGACCGTAGCAGCCACTTTCCCCAACTTGATAGCTGTGTACATGTTTTCCCACTTGGTCTTCTCTTCGAGCAGCAGGTCGGCCTGCGGCTGGGTAAGACATACGTACGCGACGCCTCGTTTCTCGACTTCGCTCAGCACATAACGGTAGTTCGCTATCGGATCCGCATCCAGCGGCACCCAAACCGTTCCCCAAGGGCTCATTCGGATCGACACTCTGGATGCCCCGATAGCGGCGATCACTGCGTCTAGTACCTCAAGCGTGAAGCGAGCTCTGTTCTCTTTGGTGCCTCCGTAAGCATCGGTGCGCAGGTTGACGTTGCTGTTGAGGAATTGGTCTAGCAGATAACCGTTGCCTGACGCCTTCGTCTCATTAGACTCCAGTCTCCTTCTCCAACGGGGTAATGTGACCTACGATTTCGACACAATCGAACCCGGCCTCGATCGCGCATTTCGCAGCATGCACATGGTCATCAATTGTGTCCTTGATATCCTGCAATGTCATCGGTCTGGCTGTCTCGTTAGGCACTTTGTAGCCTCCAGGTGTGGTCCTGTTGAAGTAGCCAATGTTCGTTGCAGAAGAGCTCAATGGCTGGCGGCCGCCGAGCGAGATTGAGACTGCCGCTCGCCCGACCTAATGGTGGTTTTAGATGAGTACCTAAAGCTTGGAATAATCACGAGAGGAGAACTCACATGCCACAACTGGCACGCCATGAAAGCACCCTTGGCATGCACAGCATCCGTCACCTTTTTCCACTGCAGCAAATTTAGCAATGATCTCTGCAAACATCGACGAGGTGAAACACAACCCCGAGAGTTCTTTCGAAAGACAGCCCGTATCAAAAAAGTCTTTTAAAAAAGTTGACAAGATAGCGGAAAATCTGCACGTACAGCCCTCACATGCTCCGGCGCAAACATGCCTGGTGCGCCGTAGTAACCCCCGCCCTGAATCACTGTCAGCCTTTGAACTACTCTATCAAAAAACAATGTTCTCCAGGCATAATACACGGCCAGGAAGGTAGGAGCAACGCACCATCAAACTCGGATGCATCCCCTCAGTTATAAGTAGCCCTCCCTTCGTTGCTCTTTGAGTGTAATACTCCGTAACAACCGAGGTCGGAAACCCACCAGGACAGCGCAGGCGCGTCAACGGCGACATAACGACTCGATGTTCGAGGTTCATTTCTCCGAGACGGAGAGGCGAGAAGAGCTTTCTGCTCTCCCGAGGAGGAGAGGTGGAACCCATGATGCTGGATGACAAGTGCTGTACGACTTGTAGGAGGCGTGTTGCTGAAGCGTCGTGATTTGCCAGACTTCTAATCAGGGGGGGGTAATGATTGCTCATCTACACTATTTTGCAACTTCATGGTGAAAGACTCAGCGCTTTTAACACCGTTACGGAGACGGACTCTCGCGGCTTCAAACGATTTGTTGAGGAGCCCGTACGCCTCAAGTGGAAATCTCCCTACCTCTCAGCCCAGTTGTTGGCTCGCAACTCGTCGATCCGTTGACCACACACACAAGTAAATGATGAGGGCAAGCGAGAACCTGCACCTGCATCGGCATCTCAACATTTCTACATGTTGCGAGAGCTCAAAAAAGCGGATGCCTCGGCAGGCCGTGAGTCACAATCACGTTCCCTAAAAGACACGATTAGTGATCTTGAACTTTAATAATGAATTATGTCACAATCCCGTTCCCTAAAAGACACGATTAGTGATACTGGGGTTTGTAGTGGAGGGATACATGTGCATCTGAAGATGATGGGTTGAGAATGGCTTGTTTCCTCTAAATAAGGGGTTTATTTTAGGAGTCCCTGTACACGGACACGCAGACGAAGCGAAGGCCGCTCGGTGCGGAGTGGAGCGGCCCGGTACGAGACCGGACTAACATTCCGGCCCAGGCTCAGGTCATCCTACTGCCTCACTTGATTAACTCCACTTGTGTGAGACCATCGCGACAAAGTTCCTTACTACTTGTGCGGTCTAACACTAGGATGTGTAAAGGGGCTGTTCATCTAACGAGGTGTTCACAGGCAAATACAAGGCTTCGCGGTTACTTTCTTTTCACTAACGTCAGTCATTTACTTGTTCTGCAACGACTACGTCTGCCTCTACACAGTCCAGGTCTAGGACTCAAAGTTGACAGACATAATACTGCTAAGTAGTCACACCGGCACCATCAGTAAAACAAACAGTCGCTTGTTCGAGTTTTGAATTCTCCGACTACAAGTTGTGTGGAGGCGTTATTTCCAGAAATCCCTCGACTTGTAAGCCTTCTTAGGCCCGCCTGCGGCCGAGTTCTCATCTCTTGGCAGGAGAGCGCCATTCCCCACAAAGCTCGTACTGTTGGCATCGAAACAGTTGGTTGTGGTGGCGTCGCTGCAAAGGTCGTACAGTCTCCTCTCCGAAAGATCGCAGTACTTCATGTCCACGAACGAGACGATGTCGTATCCGACAGAGCGGGGGTCTTCGCAAACTTCCCGAGCCGTTTGCCCCGGGAGCTCGGTCAAGACCAGGTGCTCCGGGTTCATGTTGGAGCCCTGCCTCTTGGACAGCCGTTGTGGTGTGGGCGTGTTGCGCCAGTAGTGCTTTTTCTTAGGCTCGCCCTGTTTTTTGTAGACCATCTTGTCGTATTGGACTTTGTCGATGGCGTCCTCGGGGCTCTCATTGACGCCTTCCCTTCCCTTTTCGAGAGAGTCCATCTTGTATTTCAGGGGCGGGTCGAAAAAGACGATTTGGCCCAACGGCAGGAGGTTCTTCCAGTATGAGAACCGCGGCGTGCTCTCGCAGAGCCAGCGTGGCGAGCTGTTGTACAGCATCAGCTTGTCGTGTGAGGGTATCATGTCTCTGGTATGGAAACTCAAGGCTCGGGCGTTGAAGTTACCGCTAGACTGGTCCGCGTCCAGCCAAACGCACTTTGTCTTGAGGTGGAGGCCGTTGAGCGTCCGCTGGCTGTAATACCATGCCTGGCCGCACAAGGCACCGGTGTCGCCGTAGAAAGCCGCGGTCAGTCGGCCATTGGACACCTGTATCATTGAGATGCAAGTCGCGTCGTTGTCGTGGCTAAGCATCACGTAGTGCGGGTCGGCTATCTTGATGCCGTTTTTGTTGTTCCAAACCCTGTAGGTCGCCTCGGTACCTGCTTCGACCCCGTCACCTTCATACTTGTAGCGGGTTCCGATCAGGTCTCCGTTGTCGTCCCAAACGATGACGGATGGGAAATCCCCTCCGGCATCGTGGTTCTTGCCGCCAGCCCCGGCGACAACCGTCACCCAGGTCTCTGCCACGGGCTTGTCGGGAATTCCGATTTGAACGACGAGATTGGAGGGCAAAAACGTGCCGGCAAGGTTAGCCATAAAACCGATTGCTTTCGACATCGTGTCCTGGATTGATTGATTGATTAGGAAAGGAAAGTCTGCGGCAAGATCTTGCGAGTGGGACAACCAAGTCCCATCCTGGAAGATTAGACCAGGGCTGTTGTCTGCATTTTGAACAAATTTTAAATGATGAGTTCGGTAGTAGGACAGCGCATGCTTTATATCGTTGCGCTCATTTTCCACCTGTCTGCTTGAAGTGGGCGGGCGTATGCAGATTTCTTGATGCAAAGAACCTGTTTTCACGTAATGGGATCGAACAGTCCTTCCTATCGTCTTCGAGTCCATGGACTTCTCGACGCTTGGTAATTCTATGTAATTGATGCAGCACTGAACCACCATTGTCGCACCTTACCCAACAGATGGCCAAACGTTTCATGGAGTAGTCGAATCCGTTGACCGACGGCCGCATGCGGCTTTACCAAGAAACCACCAAGAAATCAGGGGCTGAATTGTGTAAAATGGCTGTGACAGTTGCCTTGCTTCCAAGAAATATCGCAAAGTCCCAGCACGTTACACTGAGTATGAATGATAAGCGTAGGGAGAGCAGTGTTTGGCATCTTTATCCCGTCCTCCCTGCCAATCCCTACCCTGCCCAATGACACTGTGCACAAGTCACAAAGCAACTATAAAACTACTAGGTCATCCAAAGTGATGCCAGTTCCTTAATTATGGTGCTAGAACTTTAAGGTCGTACACTGCCAGTTTATTTGTATCTGTTTGGCATGCTGTTCTTTCATACATGAAAAAGAGCATAGTATCCTCAATAAGCAAACTGCTCGTTCCTTTGACATCAGATCCCCGCAGAGTCAACTACGGGTACCACTAAACAAAAACAAAAAGTCTCCGTGTTGTAAGAAAGATCGATCTGCCCAGTTGCACAAGATCACGCAGAGAATACTAGCTAGTCCGATGTTCCATTTCAGGAAACGAAAGTACGAAAATACGAAACCTGCTTCTCAGAGGACGATCGACAAATTTTTACAATGCATTTTGGTGTCTAAAAAGACATGGAATCCAAAGGCTATAAAATGCTGGCATGTATATTCTCAAGCAGCGAAGACCTAGGCGTTGCGTTTTGCTTGTTGCTGACTAGGTCAGGACTTAGGGAAAGCCTGAATGCACATATGCTGGATACCTAGGTCTATTAAGGGCCAAGTTCATTGTCGCTGAGCACCTAAGTTTTCAGGTCTCAGAAACCAAGTCAGGAACATGTATTATGTGTTAGATACTTCATGAAACCACAGTTTTTGTTCCGTCACCCTTTGATCTGGCACCGTCCGGCTCCAACGCTGCGCGCTAGACATGATCGACGCAGTAACCCAGCTTAACAAATTCTTGGAAGCTTAGCATAGCCAATGACGAGAGTAGTAAAAGGACACTAGACCATCTTTCAAAATTAGGTTACATGGCAGAATCTGTTTGTTTTTGTGCTTAGATACATCAAATATGTCTGTTAATTATTAGGTGGTAGCCTAAATGGCTGGTTATTATGCGAAAATAGCTTTGTCTAAATGACACGAACGAGATAGATATCCATGTCAGATACCTCTCCTTACCTTCTTACCTGCCTCAAATAGCTGGCGTCGGTTTGCGGCACAATACTACCCCGCTTCGTTGTCACTACAGACTACGGTGCGTTTTAGGCTGCAATCAAATCCAAACATTACAACACGGCACTGCTTCCTGTCTCTTTTCTTACCCAAGCACCAAGCCACCCCCTCTGGTACCTCTTTCCTGGAATCTGTTCTCTGCTGTCCTCCATCCTTAACATGAGCCGTCAGGATGCCAAGCATACGCCTCTATCTGTCTCGCTCTCTCCCATCACGGCGGACGATGTACCGGCTCTCTTGGAGTTGCACAGCGCGGCCTTCAAGACGGACCAGTTCTCGAATTTGATGCTTCTCAACCGCGACGCGAACGCCCACCAGGCGCTCATGGACAAGTCGATACGGCTCTGGATGTCCGACCCCGCGGCCAAGCTCACCAAAGCGGTGAGCGCAGATGGGCACGTCGTCGGCTGGTCGTGTTGGATCGTCAAGACCAGATACCCAGAGAAGTCCACGCCTACTCGAGATCCGGAACCGGAAACAAGAACAGACACCACCGCAGCACGCCAGGACCAGGTCGAGGCCGACACCCCGGCAGAGCGGAAACACCAGGATCAGAGCGCGCCTCAGGATCCCGCGCGAGTGCTGGGTGGGCTCATGTACAGAGACATGACTTCCTGGGAGGACAAACACCTCCGCGGCAAAAGGTACATGGTGCTGCAGGCGCTGGCGACGGAACCGCGCTCCCAGCGCCGGGGAATCGCGACCAGACTGGTTCGGCACGGGCTCGAGGAGGCCGACTCCCAAGACCTTCCGTGCTGGATCCACGCCTCCCCCACGAGCTACAAGCTGTACGCGAAGGCTGGGTTCGAGGAGGTCGGCAGGAGCAGTTATGACTTGGACGAATGGGCGCCGGGGGACAAGGACGGAAATCAAGGTTGGGGAGTGTACACATTCAGGTACATGTTCCGACCAAAGTATAGTACTGCCGTGTGAGATGGCCTCTGGATGTGGGTTTATCGGATATGCTGCTTCATCAGGCCACCACAAAGTTATGAGGTTGCCTTGGTTGTAGTTTCACGAGATAGTCGAATAGTCTTCAACTACCTCTGTAGCCAACTTGTGCCGGCAAAGTATTTCTTGCCTACCTGGTTGATTGTGCATGCTCAATGTCTCAACGTCTTCCCTATCAATTTCCAATCGGCTATTGCCTCGGTTGGGGTTTACAACTAGCCCACCAGTCAGTCGTGTTTAACTACAGCTAAAGCGGCTGCGCACTCTAGGTAACTCTATCACGGTGTCATTCTCATCACCCACCCGACGCCAAGACCATCATCCAGTGTGAGGGTCAAAACCACGAATCGTCGATTGCAACTCCAACGCCTAGGTACTGGGGAAAAGGCGACAGCAACTGGAGTTGCTCGATAGCAGCAAGCATGTACGTTATCAGGCGCCGTGTTCATCACATCTGATCAGTATCCTATGTGCATCGCTTTCCATCTCGCCCCTCCGCCACCTTCCCTGACGGAACATCCTTGTCATGACGTGCCCTTGAACCCCGTCCGGCGTCCACCGGACCTCCCGAGAATACGAGACCTCCAATTAGGCCCTTGGCATAAGGGGGCGCCAATCTCTCTCTCACTTCTCAAGCTTCGTGACAAAACTTCAACGTTCGCTCCAGCGTCCAACTCTCTCGAGAGCCCCCTCACACTTCGTTGCTTTCGAGTTCAACAACCGTCCTCGTCTCTGCGCAGCCGTAAACTCGTCATGCTCCTCTCTCTGCTCGTCGCCGCAACGGCCGCTCAGGCGTCCCTGCAACGACCGGCTGCGTTCTGCGGGACCCCGGAACCCGGCGACGGTCGCGCCTCGGTCTCTCGGCACGCGTCGGTGGCGAGGAGCAGCGGCAGCGGCCTCATCGCGGCCAACATTTCCGTGCCCGTGTATGTGCACGCCATCGCCTCCAACGACACCGGCCTCGTGAGCGTGAGTACCCCTCTTCCACCCACCCCCCATCATCGGAATGACTAACTCATCAACACAACCTAGGAAACCGTCCTCGAGGAGCAGTTCCGGGTCCTCCATGACGTCTTCGGCCGGTACGGCATCGCAATGACCCTCGCCGGCATCACGCGCACCGTGAACGCCTCCTGGTCCGACCACGCCGAGGAGGTCAACATGAAGACGGCGCTCCGCCGCGGCGACTACGGCGCCCTCAACCTGTATGTCCAGGAGCTGTACCCGACGCTCGGCCGCTGCTTCTACCCCGTCGCGTCCGCGTCCCCGGGTTCCCGCGACTTCGTCCTCGACGGCTGCCAGGTCGACACCAACACCGTTCCTGGCGGCGCCTCGCGGGAAGGCAACGACCGCGGGCTCATGGCAGTCCACGAGGTCGGGCACTGGTTCGGCCTGGCGCACACCTTCACCGGGGGTTGCTACGGCGGTGACCAGGTCGACGACACGCCCGCGCAGGCGACGTCTTCGTGGGACTGCACCGTGGGCCAGGACACCTGCCCCGACCTGCCGGGCGAGGATCCCATTTACAACTTTATGAATTACCAAGCAGAGTAAGAATCCACCTTTTCTTTCCTGCCCTCCCCCCAGCGTCCTTTCGAGAGCCTTGCTGCATGCGCTACGGCCGATTGACTCAGCCTGCTTAGCGATTGCTGGAACGAATTCACCCCGGGGCAGGTCAGGCGGATGCAAGAACAATGGTCGGCGTTCAGGGCGAATGGCGCTATCTAACCCCAGACGACCCATAGGTGACAGCTCTCAAAAGTACTCGTAGAATGCGTCGGGCAATACATGGGAAATGGCGTGTTTCCCTCATCAATAGAAAGTAAACTCGGTTATCCTCCCGCCCTGCCGAGCACGCTTCTAGTTCCATACACGGCAGTAGGCAATCCAATCGTGCTCCGCTTCCAACGGCCGAGTTTGGTTCCACCAACACTGATGACTGTTGGAACTGGGACTAAATTTGACGATCGCGGGGTGTTCTCAGCAAACGTCACCGGACTTTGAGAGCGTCCCGGCTTACACTCATCGCCGAGATGGCGGCCTGGACGCCGTGCGCATTGGATGCTGTCAACACTGGGAAGAAGAGGATCCTGCCTCTCAAATATTCTAGTAGGCGACCAACACGACTCAACTCCCTCTTTCGAGGCAGACCATGACTCCAAACCTGTCGTCAGAGATGCCTATGCGGTAAAAGACTGCCTCGTGGCCAGCTAGACAGCCTCAAAGGCCCGCGCCACCGCAGGGAGGCAGTCAGTCCCAACGTATCTTGACCAACCAGCAGCGCGCCAACAACCGCCATAGCCGAGCATGTTTGCCAACACGCCTCGTCAGTGCAGACGGAATCCATCAGGTGAGAAGTGAAAAAGCAGTCGACAAGGGACGCTTGCAGCTGCAATTCCTTCGACCTTCCAACAGTCTGTTCTCATCGGCAAAAACACAGAATATCCGCGCCATTAGCGCCAACAAGCAACATCACCACCTCCAGCATCACGCCTCACCGCAAACTCATAAGCGATAAGCGCACTTCACGCCGCACTCCCTCCTCGTGGCCAAGCAGCCAAGTGGCCGAAGGAGCGGAGGGGCATGAAAGCAAGCAGCCAGCACAACGAGAGTAACCTCGTCGGCAGACCGCGGCTGGACGCGGTGTCAATAAAGTCAAATGTTGGTGGAACGCTGTTGTGATGTCTGTCTGACTGCAGCAGGCAGTCCAACGTTGGCATGCGAGTTAAGCGCCCGCCCGCCCTCTTAACCGACGGCAGATGCCATTGGTCGGACGAACGCCGTGTGGCCACGCGCTCCACTACCACGGCCATTGAGCATCGACCGGAAATGATAAGAGTAGATTAGGTGCAGATGGACTACGGCAGGCCGTGCTTTAGCTCATCTGCGTGCTGCTCGAGTCGGTAGACCTTGTCTGTGCAACAAGTCGTTGCGGTCCACCGAGAGTCTGCGGGGAGGGGGTTGGGAGCCTAGGATCGTGTGATGGCTGCTTTCCTGCGTGTGCGAACCCCTCAATTTGAAGCTAGTCAACTTTAAGACAACCCCAACGAGGCCGCGGTATGTCGATATGTCGGGAGAAGGCCGAGCTATACATACGAGAAGGCCTTTTGCCATCCCGGTGCCTTGAATACTGCTATGGGTTGGAAAGTCAGTGTGCAGTGGTTCATGGTGACTCTCGGGGTCTGCGCTGCAGGTAGCGGTCCTTCGGAGGTACCTCGGTTTCGAGGCGATACATGATCCTGGCTTAGGTAGAAAGTCGATTGAAAAACTGACGTCGAACGCTAAGAGGGCAACAGAGTCGCAGGGAGCCATTGCAAACAGTAAGTAGCCTTGTCGCTGAAAATGCTTGGAAGTGGGTGATGGTCATCTCATCAATGATAGGTAATCGGTTTGATCGTCGCCAAGGAGGAAAGTCTGGATGAACTCCGAAATAGGGCTTCGCGAGGAAGTGGGATGCTCAGTTTTGTGTGGATTGTTGGATTGCCCGGTGGGCCAGGAATCCTTGGGTGGATTGAAACTTGAAGATCAAGAACGAAGGGATTCGGAGATGATGCAGTGCAGCGGGCTCTGAAACGTCGGGCTACAAGCTTAGCGGCCGTTTGAAACGGGGAGGTTTCCCCTCGCTTGGAAACTCTGGAAGAACAAGTTCCCCTCATCGTGGTCTTCACGGCATCGCCCGCAACGAGTCGGTCAGTTCGAATTGACTTTGGCATTTCTGACTAGTGTTGCCAGATCTCTTGGCTGATCAGTCGAGTTGCGGGCGGCGCGGAATGTCTGAGACGTCTTCCAACACACGAGATATTCATCCCATGTTGATGGTTCCCGGCCGGCTAAAGGGCTGGGATTGAATTGGCAAGCTAGGTTTCCGGCCGTGTCTGTTCGTGGCTTGTCACTATCCAGACCAATTCACTTGCCCCAGGTTGAGTGTTGAGATCGAAATGGGAGCTGAGTAGAGCGAACAGGCGAGTTGCGATTTCCCACGGTTCCCTTTAACCGGGTCTTTGTTGCTGCTCAGCCCTTCCGTGACGTGAGCCCGGAGGCACGTAGTAGGGTTTAGACTCGAACGAAAGGCTAAAGCTTATGGCACGGAGCTTGATGTGTCCTGTCGGCGATTTCAATCCTGAGAACTCACCGAGTCGTGGGCAAGGAATCATCGAAGACAAGTTGGCGACGTCCGGGTCGAGAGCAGGGTACGTCGTAAATGCAAGTTTGCCAAACTGGCGTTGCCCCTGAAGACTTTTGCCGGACCTTAAACACCATGGTCCAGAGAAGGCAGTAGCACCAGATCTGTCACTGGTGTGGTATTGCAGATCTCCAAACATCGTGCAATGTTCGCGAGGTTTCATACTCTTGATATTGGACTGCCTTTCTCGAGAGAGGAGGTCGAGCCCAGATTGCTTGCCAGTCCTCAGGAGAAGGCAAGTTCCATTCGCGTCTGAATTAGAGTGCGGTTGCGATGTGACGGCTCTGGGGATCAGTGGAGCAGTCAATGGTCGGTCCTGTTCGCCACTGTTTCCGTGGGACAGTGCGTCAGCTGCAAGAAAACGTATGCTGGATGCAGGGTGAAAAACGCCGAGGAGACGGCAACGGTTGAAACGGCCAGCTGCATCGGGAGCTGTCGTGCAGTGAACGACGGCCGGTTTTCCAGGGTGGAAGTCAATATCTGACGGCCGAAAGAACGTCTGCATGACTGACGGTCATGACCAGCCACACGGATGGGTGCCCTCCCGTCATCCGCCTTGCATTGGAGGGTATTTGGGATCTCTCGATCACTGGTAGGTGTTCTCCAAATAAAGAAACAGCCGTCCAAGCTATTAGCAGCTGCTTGTTAAGCCAGTCAGCGCGCAGATGGATCCAGAGATCTCGGCTCCCCGAGCAGCCGTGCTTTTTTCCTGTGAGTCGAGTGTCTTGCTTAGCAAAAGCATGCATGCATGGCACAGCACCCCGTCAGCCAGTCATCGAGGCTTGAATGCGGATTAGCGGCGGGGAATGAATAGACGCACGAAGATGGAGTCGCTGTGAGGGTTTTGGATTGCCAGCTTAGCCGCGCCCACCCGCGAAGGTCCAACAGTGTCCGTGTCGGACACGACCTTGGCTGGCACAAGCAAGCCACATTGGCAATGTGCATGGAAACTGGTGGGTTGCAGAAAGGAAATGAAGTGCTTTGCCGACCCAAGATGGACCAAGACGTGAATCCTAAAGCTCCCTTGGCGGCCATCCCAACCCGAAGGGGCACGGTGTCGGCTATCTTGGGCGGCCGAATGCTCATCCAAAGCCCATAGGATCTTGGGGCCAAGAAATGGAGTTAGAGACGACCAAGACTCTTGGCTCTGGGGATCCGCGCGCTTTCAACGTCCCAAGGAAGTCCCAAGAAAGTCCCAGATTTGTTGTCAGCGACTCGGTAGACGCCGCAGTTTCCTACTAAGCAGTAGAGCACAGCTTCGGCAAGGCTCGGTGCTGACAAGAGCAGACGGCGCCGCTCGTCATTCTTCGCAGACAAAGCTGGTGCTTCGCCTCGCCAGGCTCAGTCATCGAGACTCGGCGGGAGCCTGTCCGGAACATGAGAATGCCGTGGGCTTGGTAAGTTCTGACCTGTGGCTGTGTGGCAGGATGGTATCTGTATTATCAGATAGACATATGAGCGTGGTCGGCTGTGGTGACCATTCTCCGGAGTTGTGTGCTTCTGGGCCTTTGATTCCACAACTAGGTACTATGAGTATGCAGTAAGACGGGTAGGACACTCGCCATGCTCGCCGTGCAGGGCGCGTAGCATCCGCGGCCGTGTACGAGGCCTAGCTTTGCGGTGGCTAGTTGAGTAAGTAAAGGTCAAGCGTACGACTGACCGAAGAGACGGATGAGAGATGAGAACAAATACGGTTCAGAGGAATATTGTGAAAAGTGACCATGGCGTTGCAGAGGACGACAGAAGGCGACAGTGGCCGGCAAACAGGCCCCTCCCAGCCACTGACGGCCCCACCCCTCTTCCAGCAGCGTTCGTGCCGTCCCCCGTTCGGCGTTCAGTGTCCACAACGTTTGGTAGTGGCTACCTTGAGACCTAGACCGCGCATTGCACCAGGCATCCCCGCAGAGCATAGGCAGGGTTTCTCGGGTACGTACCGCACTGTCTTTTTGGACCTGCCGTTTCCTCGTCTGGCCTCGCAAGCCTCGACATCCGTCTTCGTCTCCTTCTTCGTCTCATGTCCAACCAGGGAAGAAAACCTTTTTTTTTTATTTTCCTCCCTATCTTCCTGAGAAGCAAAAGACACCCATCCCAGTCCCACGGCCCCAAAGACGTTCGTTCCCCTGCCTCGCCTTGAGGGGTCCAAGCTACCTAATGCTGGACGACAATGGCAAGGTAACCCTCCCTACCTTCAAGACATAAGAAACATGTACTCCTAGCATGGACCGGGGCTACGCACCCAATCCTCCGCGCGATGATAGACACATTTGGTCCTTGGATGCCATCACGGAGACCCTCATTCTGACCCCTGCGCCGCCTTGCGTTCTGGAAAGGAAACGTGCCTTGTCAGACCCGAACAGAATGCGCCTCGTTCGGGTATGGATAGATGGGGGTGGGTGGTGGGAGGTCGCATCCATCTGTCTCCTAGCTGAAGCCCTGGTCTCTCTCTCTTTCTCTCGCTCGCCATCATCAGACTCGTTATAAAGTCTATCCTCCAGCTCCGTCCCATGTCTTCTCTTCTGGCCCGTCTCACAACACAAACCTTCTCCGTCTCTCCAACGCCTCGTCTTCGGACTCCTTGACTCGGCCCTTTTGCCTATTTCTTTCTCATCAGTCTTCCGAACACACTGCTACCAAGGGATATCTCCCACACCTCTTTGTGTGTGTTTATATTACTCTTCCATCTCCCGCCCGCATTAGCTTCGCTTTCTGTCTCGGTCCAAAAAAAACAAAAACAAAAGCCTAAGCCCGTCTTATCCACCCCCGTCGTAGCAGCGCTTGTAAGCGCCGTACCTATCTATATTCAGCCCGAATTACCCACACCCCCGGCCCCCAAGAAGGCCACTTCCAACACGGCCCGCCGCATTACTCCCTTCTAGACACTACCTGCCTATCTCCTCGGGGTCAATCTTTTCTTAGATCAGGACTTTCTCTTTTGGTCTCTTCCTTGCGTACCTACCTACCTGCCGCTTGGTTGCTACCGCTATTGCATATATCTACATTACCTCCCAGTTCCGCATTTTTGCTCTCCCATCCGACACCCCGCCAGAACCAAGCCGATCACCACCACAAACAGCCCAACATGCTCGCCAAGACCTTCCTCTTACTGGCCTCCCTGGCTCTCGTCTCGGCCGCCCCCGCAAGGAGACAGGCCGGCTCCGGCTGCGGCTCCAAGCCTCCCCCGATCCTCCCCGTCAACGGCAATGGTGAGTAGTATCCCATCGACTTACACGGTACATGCTCTCTCGATGAAGCCCATGGCTAACACAATTCCACCGCAAAAGGCGTCGAGCTTCCCCCAGTCGCGGCGGGCCTCGTCCTAAAGCACCTCGCCCTCGGCCACGGCATTCAAAACTACACCTGCGCCACGACGAACGCTACCGGCGCGACGACCCTTGCCGCCACCGCCACCGGTGCCCTCGCCGCCCTCTACGACGCCGCGCCCCTCTACCCGAACGCCGGCGCCGGAGCCCTCCCCTCCGTCGAGCTCTTCAACGGCCTCACCACCAACGCCCTCTGGGGTTCCCCGCTGCCCCTCGTCTCTGACGGCACTACCCGCTTCGGCGCCTCCGCCTCCTGCCCCTTCCCCGCCCCAGCAGACCTCGCCCTCCCGAGCATCGCGCCCCTCAAGCAGATCGGCGTCCACTTCTTCGACGCCGCCAGCGTGCCCACCTTCGAGGTCGGCGCGGACCTCTTCAAGGGCGGCAAGCTCAACGGCACAAAGGCCCCCTCGGCCGCCGACGTCGGGCCTGAGAAGACGGGCGCCGTCGACTGGCTTCTGCTGGGCGACAAGGGCGCCAGCAGAGGCGTCACCGCCGTCTACCGCGTCGTCACTGCCGGCGGCGTCGCTCACCAGTGCACCACCGTCGGCGCCACCGACAGCGTGCCCTACGCGGCCTACTACTGGTTCTTCGGCCCCAGCGCTTGAGTGAGAATCATACCGTCGGTCCCTTCAGTCTCTCCTGTTTGGGAGAGCGTTCTCCTTTCTTTGGCGCTCAAAATAAATCGGGTTTCAAACGGAGTTAGATGGTAGTAGTCAGTCAGTCAGTCAGTCAGTCAGTGGTGCATGTGGCAAGGGTGGGTGGACTCTTGTTTCATCAACACATTTCATTGCAATCAGCTTCCTTTCATCTCACTCTTTCACAAGACTTTGGATATACCCCGGGCGCGCATCAGACGGGTCGACGGGAGATGTAATGCGGAGGTTGGGTCGGCGCATCGTACCGTCTCGAGACGTAGATGAGGAGATGGCGGTCTCCCTCCCCTCTCTTCCCTACCCGTTTTTTCCCCACATGTATTTACTGGGCGTTTTTTTCTTCTTCTTTTTTTCTCTTTCTACTTTCAACGGTACATATTTCGAGGAGTCGGCGAAAAGAGAGTTGGTTTTGTTCATCACCGCGAGTTGTGTCCTTCCTCCCGTGTACAATGTTCGCTGTGAACATGTTTCAGCCCTGGGGATAGAGCAACCAACTCCATGAGGAAAACATGCCTGGGGCGAAGATTGCCTGATGTTGTCGTTACCCCGTAGACACGTTTAGTGGCAGTCCTCTCCGATCATGTCTTGGCCACGAGACTGACTTGGATTCGTGTCCGCATGGAGCATAGTCAGCCGAGAAGGCAAGATAATCGAAAAGAAGGAAAGGAAGAAAGAAATCATCGTCTTTATCAACTGAAACTTACATAGCCGCCGTGTCGGCCACCTCAACCACCGGTATATGAGACGACCGAAAGCAACATTGGCCGCATCAATCGATACATCCAAGCTTGCCAAGCGCCAATTGGCGATGTGCCATTCAAGAGCGCGCGCTGAGGACATTATAGGGAATTAGGTAAATTTGGAGACTTCTTTTCATCTTTGTCGTGTTCTTTAACCTCTTCGGGCGATCCCATTTCCCCAATAATATTGTCCCTGTCCTTCTCTTCTTCTGCTTCTTCTTCTCTTCCCTCGCACATGAGGAGTTGCTGTCTACAACCATGCCTGCAAGCGACCCCAGCTTTCCATATTCAAAATGCCATAGTCCACGTGGCACCGTATCCAAAAGCCTTGAACCTGCCCGCCAGTTTACAAAAGCCAACACCGGCGTTTGCTCTTCCTTCATACGCCCGGCGGGCGCGCACCTGTGCACGAGAAGTGCAGCATCTCTATCTCCGGTGATCGAGGCCACCGGCAAGGTCGGCCTCCAAGCCACCTCCCTGGCCAGCGTACTCCTGCGGTCTGGGGTCCGAGGAAGTCCACCCAGGGTTTCCTGATGGGATGGGAACCTGGCTAGCACCGCCCTGCTGGCCAGCGGCCTGCCCGCCAGCCTGGGTAGCTCCGGGGACGGTGCGGACCAACTGGCGGAAGCGGTAGACCTCGTCCAAGATCATCTTGCGCATCTCGCCGACGTCCTCGACAACTTCAAAGTCGAAGTTGAATGTCGTGGGGCAGTCGGGCTCGTCGGACGCGTCGTGCCAGATGTGAAGATAGGGGTGCTCGAGGGCCTGCTCGACGCTGATACGGCTCGAGGGGTCGAAGGCCAGCATGCGGTCGAGGAGGTCGAGGGCGTCAGGGTTGGCCTGGGGGAACAGGCTGGGGAAAGGCTTCTTGGGCATAAAGGGCAAGTTGCGGACATATTCCTGGGCACGGGGCGAACCGATGCGGGAGAGAGTCTCCTCGTTGGGGGTTCCAAGAATGTGCAGAATCTGGTTCAGCTGGTCGACATAGTCACGGCCCTTGAAGAAAGGGCGGCCGCCGAGTAGCTCGGCCAAAATGCAGCCAACCGACCAAACGTCAACTACAGTACACCGTTAGCCACTTCATGCAGACATAGATAATTCACGGCGCTTTGCACCAGGACGACGTACTAGCTTTGGTGTAGCTTTGGAAGCTCAACATGATCTCGGGGGCACGGTACCATCTTGTGGCGACGTACTCCGTCATGTAACCAGCATTCTCTTCGGGGTCGACGGAGAAACCACGTGCCAGACCGAAATCGCAAATCTTGAGTTCGCAGTCGGCATTGACGAGCAAGTTACCGGGCTTCAGGTCGCGGTGCAGGACGTTGGCGGAGTGGATGTACTTGAGACCGCAGAGGATCTGGTAGATGAAGGACTGGAAGTGGGCGTCGGTCAAGGGCTGGCCGGATCGGATGATGGCCGCCAGGTCGCATTCCATCAGCTCTAGAGCACACAAGACGGGTTAGCAAGCCAGCTCGGGTTGCACACGGGGCGTGCAATGACGATGAGGTGCGTACCTTCGTAGAGGTAGGTCTCGTTGAAGTTATCGGGTCGGGGAATGTCCATATCATACAGGCAGGTAATCTGTTGTGGCTGGCTGTCAGCATTCTGTCGATGGCGTTTCGTGCAGGCGAGGGGGGTGGCGCCGCGCGGGGTTGCTAGGACAGCTTCGGGTTGGGTGGGCAGATGGCACAAGGACTCACGTTGCGATGTCCCCTGAAATGCTGGAGCAGCTTGATCTCGCGCAATGCGCGCTTGGCGAGGATCTTTTTGCTGAAAACATTTGTGACCTTCTTGATGGCAACGCCCTCTTGAGTCTGGTTGTTTACGGCGGCGCTGCGAACGGGGGAACAGTTATCAGTTTTCTGGGCAGAAATGGCGGGGCAGTAGCAGCAGCAGCAGCAGCAGCAGCGTCGGTGGGCTGACAGGATGAGGAGGTAAGGAAAGTAAGGAAAGGTCGCACGCACCAGACAATGCCATAAGCTCCCTGGCCGAGCTCCTTGGTGACGGTGTATCTCTCGTCGACGATGAAGTCCTGGTTGAAGACCTTGAAGACCTTGCGTCCTTGCAAATCGGCCATGGTTGCGAGGTGTTTTCTTGTTAGGCGGGTATGCCGTCGGTAGGAACGCTGTGCTGTGGGTTTTCTCCGGTGCTTTGAATGTTGCCGTGTCGAAGATGTCGAGAAATCGAGGGGTATCTTTTCGCGAGTCAATCGAGGCAAAGGTGGGGAAGTGAGCAAGGAATGCGATGCGATGCGACAATTGCGGAACAGATAGGGTAGCGAGGCTTCACGCAAAAAAAAAAAAAAGGAAAGAAAAAAAGGAATGGCTCGTCGAGACAAATAGACAGTCGGACGGTCAGACAGTCAGGCCGACAAGGGGGGAGAATGCGGCAAGGTGTTATAGGTATGGCCGGTCGAAGACGACGGATGACAATGCAGTGTCGCCGGAGCAATTCTCGTCTTTGTCCCGCGGTTATGCCTGTTGACTTGCTTGCTTGCTTGCGAGGGGTTGGATGTGAAGGGGGAGGAACTTAGGAAGACAGGAGAATGGCAGCGAGAGGGAGAAAGAGACAGATAGATATTGTACGATAGGAGACGAGGAAAGGATACCTTAGGACAGGACCAGGACAACGAGGGGGGAGGGGTGTAAGAAATTCAAATGGGGGAATGGGATGGCGGCGGCGGTATGGGACGGCCGGGCTTAAAGGTTCAGTTCAAGGCCGCGTTGGTGGTGTACCTGGGATGGATGGATGGGTGGATGGTGAATCGAGGAAGGTAAAAGCGACGGGACAGGCAGGTCGCGGTCAAGGTCAAAGGCACGAGCCGAGGGGGGAGGGGCGGGCAGCATCAGGGGACTGGACCGCAACGGGAAAGGAGAAAGGGCGGGGAGGGGGGCAAGCTGTCCTGTCACACTTTCATTCAAGTGGACTTTGTCGTTTGGATTGGACGAGACCCGGCAATGGGAATGGGACTGGGCCACTTTGACGGGATACGATACGATGTGCTTGTTGCTGGTCCCTCGGGTTGATTTGGGAGCGAGCGTCCTGTTGCCGTTACCTTGCATCCTCGAGTCCGCCCGTAGGTACCTGGTCATCCATAGGAACCCAAGATCATAGATGGATAGACAAGTTGTTCTCGGTCGTTTCTGGTCATGTCACAGCGCTGGAGATAGCTGCAGTAGCAGCTAGCTGTCTCCAGGTTGCGGCTTCAGATGCATCCTGCTGCTCCCAAGGTACGAGGTAGGTGGTACATGCTTGCTGACGTTAGGCCGGAAGCGACTTGGCGGAAACGATCCACACTTCACACCTACGGTCCCGCACTTGATTTGCTAACACGGAGCTTGTTGAGGCCCATGATTGGCGCGTCCCGGGCGAGGCCCCCATGTATCTCGGGGTGGCCAGTAGCAGCCGCTGGGCATCGCGAGTCCGTGACTGGAACTGCAGCTCTGCAACCGCGCGACAATCCATTCTTTCATTCACTCATTTCACAAAGAGGGCACTTCTCAGAGGGGGAGGGGGAGGGAAAGGACAGCGGAAGTTTTAGTATACACAGACGGCAATCTCTCCCCTCGTTGCAAGTGCCCCCGACCGGCGGGGGGCTCTTATTTTACTCCTGTCTCTGGAACGGAACGTGAATCTGCAAGCTCGGCCTCACCCGAGTGACCAGAGAGACATGCTCCCAGAAATCTACACAGCATCATCAAGCTGAGCCGGGTCTCATCTCAATCAGCAGCCCGACTATGGATCTTGTCAGAAGCAAGGGAGCCACGGGCGCCGTCCAAACCTTCCTGCAGGCCGCTTCAGCCGCACCTCGCTCGAGGATTGTATCCGTCAGCGCAGAAATAATTAGGTGGCCTACACTGTATGTACTTATCTATATCTACCTAGGCACCTAGGTAGGTATGTGTAGGTTTGTATCCAAAGCAAGCAACATACAACGTCAGCATCTGATGCTCTGGTAGATCGAGGCCGAAACCATAGCCCCCGAAGGAATATACAGTCAGCACGGAGCGCTCCTCCTTCTGGTCGTAGTCTGTCGGCGGTCCAGCTCGGCGTAAGCCGTCGCTGCGATGACAACGCTAGGCCGTGCCATCACGGCCACCACCGCGACCTGCCTTGAATCCATCCCTCTCCCATGTGGCCGTAAGGCTGAACGACCTCCTCCTCCTTCTTCAGCTCCTCCTTCTCCTCTTCTCCCTCCTCTTCTCTCTCTTCCCATCCCTACTACCATCCATCTCCTAGCCGACCATCCGTTCCAAGTCTTCTGTGACGCCAAGTAGCCAAGTCGTCACGGCTGCACGAGAGCGCTAGCATCGTCCCGAGTCCATCTCGCTTAGGCACAAGTCCACCTTGGGCCATCTTCAACGGCGTCCCGGACTCCGTTTTAACTCTTGTCGCCAGTCGTCCTCGCTCCTCGCTCCTGCACTCTGTATTGGCCGGTGATGGGACTGAACTGCGTGAGGATTACCATCTTCTATATGCAACTCGCAACTGTGGAAACAAACAAGACACGCTGATATGCCCCCCAATCCCCCTCTCTCCCAATGCCTGCCTGTACATCTCTGGATGCGGCAATTTTCATTTCACCAATGCGGCTGACTTTGTCCCATTTGTCAGATCGTCCCGCCCCATACCTCTGCGGACCCCCTTCCCTGCCCCGTCCCGACGCCGTGATATGGGCGTGATCATCACCGGCGACAAAAACTTTTTCGTCTTCTTTCCAACGTCGGATCGAATCCCCGCTGCAATTGCTGTCGCCTCCCAATTGCATTTCACAGCTCGGCGCCATCTGGTCGCCTCTCCCCTCCAGCCCGTCTGCCCTCCCCCTCTCTCACCCTTTCCCCCGTGGCCAATTGCCCGTTCCTTACGCCTTGGGGTCGATGTTAGGGAAGATGTGCTTCAGAAAGTTGCCGGAAAACCGCGTGCATTGCTCGTAGGCCTTGGAAAAGCCCTCGTCGCCGCCGTAGTACGGGTCGTCCACGACCTCTGGCCTCCGGCCTCCCGAGAACTCGCCAAACAGCATTACCTTGGCCTTGGAGTCCGGGTTGCCGCGCTGCTGGAGGTTCTGAAGGTCGCGCAGGTTCGATCGGTCCATGGCGAAGATGTAGTCGAATTTGTTAAAGTCGGATGGCGACACCTGCTCGTTGGGAAGAAACTCGCGTTAGTTGCTCAAGGTACCGTCGGATGGCTCGTCGGCGGATGTGTCTGTAGGCCCGGGGGAAGGGGGGCCGAGGGGTCCGTACCTTGCGACCGGCATGGTAATAGTCCGTGATACCGTGGTCTTCGAGAGTCGCCATCGTGCGAGAGTCTGGGGGATCGCCAACGTGGTAGGCCGCTGTTTGTGCCGTCATTCTCGTGTCAGCGAGTGCGCGACAAATCGTGAGGGTTTATTCCATGACGTATCCGCGGCGTACCTGTACCGCAGGAATCCACCTTGCTGATGAGGCCCTTGTACGGCGGCTTCTGCGCAATGTTGCGGAACACGCCCTCGGCCATGGTCGAGCGGCAGATGTTGCCGAGGCAGACGAAGAGGACTGACACCGGTTGTTCCGTCATGTTTTTCTTCTCTTCGGCAGTGCTGAGAGTTGGATGGGTAGGAGAAAGAGAGTTCTTGTCGCGTTGCCGAAGCTGACTTTGTTCAGGACCGAATGCCCCGCGGTGCCGCTAATATCTGGATAAGGTACCTGGGTAAGGTACCTAGGCAGGTCGATAGGTGGGATGGATGGTGGATGGAGGGGCAATGGTGCACCGTGAGATCTGTTCGTTGCGACACTGTATGTACTGTAAGTGGGCTCCCCTCTCCCCCTCCCCTGTCGTCACCAGCAGGTCGACCGCCTCACTGCGCCTTCTGGCGCTTCAATCTCGTCTCCCACTCCCAACACTCCGCTTCCCACACCTTCTGTGCCATTCTTCTGATTAATGATGAACGGATACAGATACAGCACGGAGATTTAATTTGGTCTTGGCTCCATCTGTTGCTCATCTACAACTCCGTTTTGCACCCAATCCGAAACCCACATCCTTTACCAGGCTGTGATTCCCATCTATGTACCCGCACTCCATCCAATAGAATACAAGGTCACTCAACAAAATATTGCACCTGCCGTTTCTCGATCGCGCTTCGCTGTCGATAAAAACTCACTTGTTCTAGTACTAGTTCTCCATCCCGTACTCGAGCGTTAACCACCCTCTCATCCCCCACACTGGATGCCCCGAATCCAGCATCTGCTCTAGCTAGGCGGAGGAGAGGTCAATTATAAGCCCGGCAGGCCGGCGCAACATAGGCGGCGGAGAAGGCTGATTCCTGATCGATCGATGCTAACGATGCCCCTCTCCGTTCCAACTTGAATGCGGCGGGACCGTTGATGCGCGGCGAGGCAACCGAGGACCGTAGATTGCCTAATAAAGGACAAAAGCCATCTGCGCCCCCAGGTTTGAGTCAGATTCCCCCTCTCCCATCTCTGTCTACCTCAAGTTACCTATCGAAAGGTACGGACGTGAGTTTTTTCAGCGGTCGCCTGGAGCCAAAAACCGAGATCCACACGCGTCAAGCTCTGCGTGTGTCTCCAGCACCGCCATGCGACCCAAGTGTGCGTAGCCTTAGCGGACACACCCGCCCCATGTTGGCCCAGCATCCAAATCACGATACCACATGGACGTTACCAAGAAGATGCGAGAATCCCGGCGGCATCGGATGCAAGACTGCTGGAAACTAAGCAGACTGAGACAGCTCTTGAGCACGGTGTCGGCCAAGCGACTAGGCTGTGGCCAACAACAGCGCCAACCCATTGTCTCGAATTCGGCCAATTGCTCGTTGATCTTTCCGACATTCCGTTTGCGTCTCCTTCGCCATGGCAATCAACCAGTGCAGGAATCTGCCAAGTCCACCAAGATTTCTACCGGCCGATCAACCCCCCGAATCATGGGACATGGTAGCATCAGCAAAACTGGAAGCTGAGAACCGGCAGAACCATGCCCTTGGATCACCGGCAGGATTATCAGGGTCCGTCATCATTTGGGCAAACTGATATCGGATACCGTTTTCTCGACGCACATGGCACCGCATCCAAGCTTTTGCAATGCGACTCGCCTCTGCGACTCCCGCGTCTTACTTGGCAGGACAGGGCGGCATGCTAGTCTATGTATACGATCTCGAGTAAGCGTCCAACAGTGAACAGTCTCTGAACCCTGGGTCGAATTCGACCGGGCGGTGCTACTACAGACGTAGTCTCCCCGCGCGCTTTAGGATTCCGACCGAGCGGATTGGGCAAGGCAAACCGCGCCACAATGTATCCGTATGAGCTAACGACTAGATGCAAGATATTAATCTTGGAAGAACAAGTTATTGGAAATGTTGGTCTCGAACAGCTTGGCGACAGGCGGCACACAATGTCGTCTATGCGTCGACGACCAGCCCAATGGCGACCGCATAGAATAACAGAACACACGGTGTCTGTTCCTAGTCCATTCACCAATTCCACATTGTCTGCCCAGAGACGGATGCTCTCATGAGCTCCGAGTGAGAAACTGAGGCGGACTTTTCATGAGAACCCTGCCGTCCCATCTTCTGGTTTGCGGGAGAGGCACGGCACACAGACCACACACTATGGGATCGAAGGAGGGCTAATGCAGGTGCTCTCAGCGCGATCCGTTCGCCGGATAATGGGCAGGTGGGATTGGTCGAGCGACTCGATAACTCTCCCGGCCCACAGTTCTGGCAGGGGTCGTCAGAAAGCTTACATGATGTCGGGTGAGCTTAATCAACGTCCCCTGGACCAACATTCCTCAGAACGCAGACAGGCATCGTCAACGTCATGATTGCAAACCCCGAAGCGCAAGAGTCACCGGAACGATGGGGTTTTCCGGAGGTCCAGACCCCCACGGCATGCATATCCACGTAGAACTCTTCAGCTGTGCTAGGGTCGTTGTCCCTCGTTCAACATACGCGCTTGGATGGTTGCGGAGAATCGACACCAGGTCAAGACCTTGATAGTGGGAAATACTGACCGCTACCGACCGACGACGAATCAACTCTAGCCCGTCTTTGTTTGAATGGATCACGACTAGCAAGTGCGCCCTGGGCCACTAAAGGGCAGAGGAAAGCAAACTAACCCAAGCGTCCCAATTCGCTAGGAGAGGAGATGCCTCACGCCCAAGACGCCATGGCGGCTGGCTAGTGATCGCTGGACTGGACTGACATGACATGACAGCCGGCCCTCCTGCCAGAGATGCAGGTACGACACGGCCCAGGCGGGCATTAATCCGAGGCAGCGAGGTCGGTCTCTTGACCCGCTTCGCTTCACTCGCCGATGTTTTCCATTGTCATGTCCGCATCCTTGCCTGATCCGGGGGTGCGAGACACCAACAGCGCGTCGGCGTAGACGGCGTCTTGGCTGCGTTTGGAAGCTCTGAGTAGTTTGTCTGGCTGGAACTTGTTCATTCCGTCCATCGTTTTGCTGCCAAATCGACGGCCTGGCCGGGCGTGCATTTCCTCCGTGTTCTCTTATAAAGAACGCCATCCTCGCTCATGCTGCTAGCTTTCCGCCTGATTTCCCGAAGTGCTTCTGCTAGAATATCCATAGCCCACCCACACGCTCTGCTTGTTGCCGCATCGAAGTTTTACGACCCCCCCGATCCCGACTACTGTCGCCAACACTCCGAGACCCCCCTCCCACCATCTCACCACCGACACCCGAGCCACGATGAAGTACACCCTCGTCGTCTCTCTCCTCGCCGCCAGCGTGGCCGCGCAGACGATCGACCAGCTTGTCGAAGAGATCCCTACCTGCGCCGTCACCTGTATCCGCGATGGAGCCCAGGCGGTGAACTGCGACGTCACGGATTTCACGTGCTCGTGCTCAAAGGTCGGGGAGCTGACTTCCTCCGTCGTCCCCTGCCTCGCCACGTCCGGTTGCAACTCCTCGGATCAAGCCAGTACGTTTTGTTTCTTTCTCTTTCCTGCTCGACTCTACTTGGTGTGAAGAACTGAAGAAACCCCTTTTTTTATTTTGTAATAAAAAAAATTGAATGGTTGACTAAAGAGTGCGTTTACCCACAGAGGTCCTCCAGCTCGCCACCCAGATCTGCGCCATGGTCGGCGAGGGCGGGCAAGTCTCTGCCGCCGCCACGACCGGCACCGCTACCACAACCTCCACCGGCACCGCCACGGGGGCCGCCGCCGTCACCTCCAGCACGGCACCCAGCGCCGCCGACAGACTGCAGGCCGCCGGTTGGGCCGGGGCCATCGCCGCCGCCGCCGCCTTTGCCCTCTAAGTCCGTCCGACGACGGAGTGCCATCGTCCCACCGGGCTCTTTGCGCAGCTACCTACTCTTTATATTTTTCTTAATATTCATATTCATTTGAAGGACCCCAGTTTTTGCATCAAGGCCGGCTAGGAGGAAGGGAAGGACATTTTTTTTTTGGTGTCGCGGAGTTTAGCGTGAAAGAAAAAGAAAAAAAAAATAAGAGAAATAACCACCGCCAGAGTGACTCTTTTGAGGATCATACTCGTTCTATTGTTTATGCGCATGCATGCCTAGCTCTATTACCAGATCTTCAGTGTGACACCTGTCTATCCCAAAGCTCCTTCCCACACACCCCTATTGATCTTTCCAACGGTGTGTGTGTATGTAGGTCTAATATTCTATCTAGGCAGGTAATTCCATCTATCGGGTATCATCGTCTCTTGACCTACCACACCAACTCCCAAACCCCCAAGCCCCTAGCATGGGTTAGCCAGGGCCAAACTTGCCCAGCGCGCTCCCGTCGCCACCGTCGGCGCCGTCGAGCCACCCGTGCAGGTCGTCCATGCTGGCGAACGCGGCGGCGTACTTCATGCCCTCGCGCCTCCTCTTCTCGACCATCTTCCAGTCCCAGGCGCCATCGTCGGCGACGTCGCTCAGGTCGACGTCCTCGTCGCCGACGCCGGCGTCGCCGCCGGTCCAGCCGCCGGGCCGCTGGGGCAGCAGCTCGCTCGCCTCGAGGGCGACGGCCGGGTGGACCGTCAGGCGGCCGATCTTGAAGACGTACTTGCTCACGCCCGTGGCGTAGATCTTCTTCTCCCACGCGGCGGCGCTGTCGGCGTCGCCGCTGCCCGACGACGGCCTGCGGCGCACGTGGGCAGTGCCGAACTTGGGGTCGAGCCACTCGGTGGGGCGGGCGGTGCCGCGGGGGACGAAGTGGGTGACGACGTACAGCCACTTGCGGTCCCAGGAGAGGATGCGGGACCACATCTCGTAGGGGGAGTAGGCTGTGATCTCACGGCGGAAGGAGCAGTGGACGGCGCCGAGCATGATGCCGAGGGGGCCGCGGGCGGGCTTGCCGGACTTGGGGTCGATGACGAGCTTGGTGGTGGCGTTGTGGGTGAGCTGGCGGAAGCCGGGGCGGAGAAGGTAGGTGCAGAGGTGGGTGCGGGAGACGTCGAGGTCGGCGAAGTAGGTCGAGTTGGACTTGTGGATGTTGTAGTCGATCTCCATGATGGGCGCGTGGGACTGGGAGATCATGGGGCGGAAGAGGGAGCGCGGGCCGAGGCGCGGGGACTTGCGGATGAAGCAGTGGTAGATGATGGCGTGCCAAATGCGGTACTGGGCACGGAGGGTTTGTCAGCTGTGGTCCATGTTCTCAGGGGGGAGGAAGGGGAGAAGAAGGCTCTTACGGTCCAGACAAAGGGCATGTTCTTGAGGTTCAGCAGGGCAAAGATGAGCATCAGGATGCGGCTGATGCGGCCGGGTCCCGTGAAAAAGCTCGCAAGGACGATGCGCCAGTGGATGCGGTAGGCGGCGTAGGCGAGGCCACCGGCGGTGGCGAGGCGGATGAAGCGCACGACGCGGACGGGGAAGCGATCGAAGTCGGCCTCGGTGCGGGTGGCCTTTGCGATTGCGGACGCCATGGTGGGCGGTGTGTGACGGGGAGGGAGGGTCTTGTTGCTCTGTACCCGGCGAGGTTTCGGGGCCTACTCGGGACGAGGCGAGGGAGACGGTGACTGTCTCTTCTTATCCGCGACGACTGCGGCGGCGGGCCGTCGGGGAGGGGGAGAAGGGGAAGGCAGCAGGCGCTGGCGGACGGCGCCGAGGAGGAGGACGACGAGGACGAAGGCCCAGAGCGGTAAGGAGCGGATGTGGCACCAGAGCGTGCTGGAGCATTGAGCGAGAAGGGAGGGAGAAGATGGCATCGGGAGGAGGGAGGAAATGGGGAATCCTGGATTTTAACAACCACCGAAGACGCGAATCTACGGCCTTAGTTTATCGGGGACGACGGGGGGGGGGGGGGGGGGGGGGGTCGAGGGAGGAGCCTTCTCTTTCCTGGCTCTGCGATAATTATTGCGGGGCCCTCTTGTTCCTCGCCGGGGTGCCGATGCGGTCGTTGGGGGGTTATGGGTGGGTTGGTGTGCGTGTCGTTCTGTTGGGCGCGTTGATGTGCCGAGCGCGGTCACTCAATACCGTTATCACGGCTTGCTATAAAACCGAAAATAGAAAAGGAGACCCCCACTCGGGCGGAATTCGGTGCAAGTGACAGCATTAGAGCTTGTCGTAGTACGTAGCGTGCCCTAGACGTCAAGTCTTGGAAGTTTGGGGGTAACCCCTGGGCCCAATTAGAGCTTGTAGGGCAACCTGCTGGACCTCGGCTCAGCCTTGTTTGCCCCTGGAAGGGGGAAAAAAACTCAACCTTGGTTTTTTTTTCTTCTTCTCTTACAGCTTCCCCTGGGGGGTGCGAACAAATGACTCTCTTGAGTCTTGGCCTCGGTCGAATTGGTTTGCTCAACGCCACCGGAGAATCGGGCTGATATCGGCTCCCATTAGCTCTAGTTTCGGGTCTCCCGGAGTTTCTGGTCGGTTGCTGGTTGAAAATCTGCTTGAACGATTCTCTGTACCCTGCATTCTGTACGTGACATTTGGATATGCCACTGCACCGGCATGTCATCCCCGTCCACGCATCATCCAGCACCCCCCCATAGGTTCTATGTCTCAACACGTAATCAAACCGTTTAGCCATTAGATAGTTACATTTTCGAATAGCTAAAGTAGCCATCGTCTTGGCCGCTACGGTCATGTTCCAATCTTTCACATGCAGCCGGCCATGTGGCTGTGTCATCTATGCCAGGTTCTTAGGTAGCCAGCGTTTGCCCGATTATCGTGGCCCAGTCCAATCGTTTTGTGTCGTTCTTGTATGTAATTCTCATGTCGTTTCATTCGTCCAGGTTTCGTTTTGTTTTTTTGGCTAGAGGCCAATGGATTGAGTCTCTGGTTGTCGAGTCGATAATCGACCCTGCCTCGCTCTCTCTTCCTCCTCCCCTCTCTCTCTCTCTGCATCCCCTCCTCGGCTGGTTGATCAATCAAGTCGAAAAGCCTCCAAATACCACATCCGCCGTCTTGACGGTTGTGTCGTGGTAGTAGTATGCAACACGCTTGGGGTTTTTTGTCCTAAGCCGTACATCCAAAGGGATCAGAGAGCAGAACATTGACTGCTGATCTGAGCCGGTAAGTGGTACCAACTCTTGTTCCGCCTGTCAGACGGTGGTGTGCCGTGTCGCTTGGCCAAGCAAGCCCCCCCAAAAAGAAGGAAAGAAAAAAAGATAGAAAAGGCAGACATTCATTCGAGTATGCCGGCTCCACAGTTTCCGGAATTGCATGCGTTGCCTCTAGTAGTACTTTTCTCCTTCCTCTTCCTCGCCCAGAGTCGGTGTCGAAACGGGGTAGTAAGCTTCGTCTTCGCCAGCGTTGCTGCTCGTACTGCTGGTATCAGCAGCCCAGGCTTGTGAAGTATGATTGTTGTTGTTGTTATTGTTGTGGAAAGATTTCATGTCGGCGGGGATGAACCTATCCACCGTCAAGTCCTCGGTGTGGGACAGGAAAGGCAGCTTGCAGTGTACCTTGCCGCCATAGTGTTTGCAGCGTGAGTTTTGGCATATGTGCCCGTTTGTGCACTTGGCGTTTCTGCACCCGCCGCGCTTCGAGCACGGCTTCGAGCGCGCGATGAACTCGAGCGCACTCCTGGACTCGGCGTCAAGCGGGTTGTGGTCGTATTCGCACGAGTCGCCGGCGTCGCAGGTCCCGTTTAGATGGAAGTTATTACAAACCCGGTGCCTGCTGATGCGGGCATTCAGGCGATTGGAGATTGTGGGATCGGATGGCGGGATGTAAGGATCGAGGCGCCAGTTCTTCGTGTTGACCGCGATGCAGCCTTCTGGGATATCTTGCTTCTGGGGTAACGACGAGGCGAAGCCCGAGTCTGCCCGGGTTAGCTCCGGGATCTCACGCTCATGGCTTTCTTGTTGTTGTCGCTGGTGGTTCGTACCGTCTTTGGCTGGAGTTGTAGCGGACGGTTGGGAATTAGAGCCCGGGAATATCCTGACCTCGGGGTCTTGTAACGAGTTGATGGTGTCCGAGACTAAGTCATCTGGACTCGATCTCCTCCACTTGGTGCTGGAGGTCGCACGGTCGACGTGGATGTTCTTGCAAGCCTTTCCATACTTGCACTTCCCGACGGCGTGAAAGCGGCAGACGTTCCCCTGTCTTGCGTCTCCGCTGCCGGGTGATAGGGATGACCCGGTAGGGGCTCGGTTTGCCGCCGACGGCGTCCAGGGGGGCGGTGCGTTGTCGGCCTTGGCGGCGGCGGCGGCGGCGGACGCGGGTGCATTGTGAGTGGGCCGAACCGGGACCGCCATCTCTAGGGGCGTTTGGCGGAAGACGCCGGGGAACTCGACAATGTCCATACCCAGCTTAGTGAACTGGGTATGGAACTTGGTGCCAGGGGCTTTTATGAGGGTAAACTTATTACTATATCCCCTCACGTAGGGGGTTAGGTCGGCGATGTATCCGACGTCGTGGCAGAAGGCCAGATACATGTGCTTGCATTGAGCGTTATCGGCGTACAACTGCATGAGGGCGCGCAGCTTGAAGTCGGCGTTCTCCTTTAGCTCGCCGGCGTCGAGGTAGTCAGCAAGGCCGTAAGAGCGGTTGAAGCTAGCGATGAAGGGACCGAGGGAGCGCTTCTCGGCGCCGACGAGGCCGGCCCTCGCAAGGGTCTTGAGCGACGTTGGCGTAGATGCGGATCATGATCTTGCACTGCTCGAGGCCCTTGTTCCGCAGGTCGGCCTTAACGGCCTCATTGAGCAGCTGGGCGGCGGTGCTCCCGCCGTCGGCGCCTTTGTCGAGAAGCCTTTCGTGGAAAGGGTAGCCATCGCCATCGACCAGGACGAGCACGAAGGGGTTGCGCTCCTGGTCGCGGGCCAGCTGCTTGTATCTCTCTCTCGCATCGCGCTCCTCCTCGTAGTCGCTCCGGAGGCGCCTGTAATCCTCGAGCAGGTTCGCGTACTGGTCCAGAATCTGCGGCAATGGGTTACTGCTTCGATACTCGGCGAGTTGGCTTGCGGCCCTTTCTATTTCGTCGTCGTTGAGCATCGTAGCGATGAAAGGGGGGGTATTTTTTGGCCAGCGTGGTGGTTTTCGCTGTACACGCCTGTACAAGTGTTAGCCGCTGTCCAGCAAGCGAGGAGAGAGGTAAGCATACTGAGGTACACCCTATCAATCGGTTGCAAGGACACGCCGTCCGGGGGAAATAGCTCCGGGGGATGAAGCGAGGCCCCCTTCTGCAGGACCTTTGCAGAATTCGGATAACCTGGGTGGGTAAAAGCCAGGTTACTAAAAGCACGAGAAATCAACGTTAAACTTTCGTTTGTCTCTTTTTTTTGCCATCTTCCCCCTACCTAGACTGGTTAGCATCCTACTACCTAAGAAGAGGGGGCGGTACAGCTTCAACCCCCCCGCATTTTAGGCTTCTCTACAGCTGTTGTGGGGGTTAGTAAACGCTACTATGCTTATCCTACCCTCAATAGGACATGCTCTCTCTCTTGTCTCTACCTTATTAAGTGCACAGTTGATTGATTATTCCTGTAGCCAACACCTCTTTATTATACCTTTGCATATCAGTCGTTACAACCAACCGTATATGCATGCACAACCGAACCCTTCCTCTCTAGCACGTTGACCATTTAACAACGCCTGGCTATAATCCTGAACTTGTCATCAAGCGCTATGGTTCTCATCTAAATCTTTGTGACGTCATTGTAGCACAGGCAGGGTCGCTGTTCATCTTCAAAAACTGAGCCAACGGCCTAGAAGATCCGATGCCAGGCCAGCGCCCATGTGGCTACCTCCAACATAAATCTCTTGCATCCCTACGGCTTTCACATGCGACCATACCCACTGGAGAACTCGGGATCCCGTCCGCTCTCCCATCGATAAACCAGTGAGGGCCGGAGTAGTAGTCGGGTCGGAGACGACCGGCGAATGCCCGGTGTTGCATGTCTTTTGTTGTTTGATTCACTTATTTTTTTGTCCTTTGTCTTATCTCTTTTCTCTCAAGGTTGGTTGCCAGACAATTGGTTTCACAAACGAATTATTTTTGGAATGTGCAAAACGCAATGATGTACTCCCTCGCTTCGTCTTTGCTCTTGCGCCATCCCACACCACCCTGCAACTCGCTGACATCCTTTCGGCTAATATATACGAATACACCTCTTTTTGCCTTCAAAGAGTACGCGACACTCCGATGATGCTTAGTCTTGGCGAATGGCGTTTGGTGCCGAGTGCTGCCAAGCTCGGGTTGTACGATTAGGATGCAGATATTGCGATATTCCCAGCTACAATTCGGCCAATGGTATCAACCAATTCGAGATTTGAAATCCATCCTTCCTCAAAATCGTCGGCACTGCTCAAAAATAAGAGACGCAACCCGCGGAGCCACCCGGGAATTGCAAAGATGCAGTGGCTGTCGGGCTCTTCCCGACTCCAACACCCCGACATTATCCCCGGGGGCATTGCGCGACCCCCGCGAAAAGCGAAAGACACCTACCTCTTGCGGTAATAAGCTACCCGCCAAGATGTTGCATCGCGATGCTTGGGAAAAGCATACCACGACGCGATAATTCACGCGATGATTGACGCGATGGCGGGGACGGCTCGCACCATCTCCCTTCTCCCTTCTCAGAACCGCCCGCTGTCCATGACGACCGGCCACGCTCCGCGAGCGGCTCAATCTCGCGCGCAAATCACGACTGATGGCCACTCCGGCCCGGCGAGGATGGACATATAGACCTGTCTGTCCCGCGAAGTCGAAGTGAATCGAAAGTGACGACTAACACCGGTTCCTCGAGCGTCGTTTCTCATCCATTGGCAATGCGCGTCCCCGACAGCCTGGCCTTTGGCCTCCTCCACGCCGGCATTGCCTCGGCCCAGACAAAGTATGCCGACAACCAGGTTCCTGTGACGCGGGACAGTGACCTCGTCTCCAAGCTCTTCCCCGACGTCGACGTCGAGCTCCTGTCGCCCGCCTTCACGAATCCGGAGGCTGTCCCCGCGGGGTGGAGCAACGGCACATCCGGACCTACCACCCAGGACACGCTGGGTGAGTGCCGCGCGCGTTCGGGTTGACACAATGCAACCGCCGCTGACACCCTTGACCAGACTCCTTCCTCAGCGGCCTTGCCGACAAACACGGCTGGCTGACCTATCATCATCCCCCCTTCACGTCCGAGGACGGCCGCACCATTCCCTACGTCAACCTCTCACTATCCTCCCCCTCCGCCGCTGCTGCCGCTGCCCCCGCCGACAAGCTCCGCATCTGGATCCAGGGCGGCGTCCACGGCAACGAGCCCGCCGGCGACGAGGCCGTGCTCGCCCTTCTCGGCAAGTTCGCCGCCAACGAGACCTGGACCCTCTCCGTGCTGTCCAAGGCCGACATCCTCGTCCTCCCGCGCTACAACCCGGACGGCGTCGCCTACTTCCAGCGCGAGCTCGTCTCCAACTACGATCCCAACCGCGACCACGCCCTCCTCCAGCGCCGTCAGACCCGCGACATCAAGCGCCTGCTCTCGGCCTACGACCCGCACGTCTTCCTCGACGCTCATGAGTACACCGCCAGCCAGCAGCTCGGCGCCTCGCGCCAATGGCTCAAGGCCCAGGACGTCCAGGTCTCCCACGTCAAGAACCCCAACATCCACCCGGCCATCCGCGCCCTCGGCGAGGGCCTCTTCCTCACGGCTATCCAGGACCGCGTGCGCCGCCACGGCCTCCGCACGAGCGCCTACTTCACCGCTAACGGCGGTACCGACCTCCCCGTGCTCACGGAACCCAGCTCCGTGAGCCGCGCCGGCCACAACTCGGCCGGCCTGTTGCAGGCCGTATCCTTCCTCACTGAGACCCGCGGCATCCGCCTCGCCGACCAACACTTCCAGCGGCGCGTCGCGGCAGGCTCCCTCGCCATCGAGGCGCTCGTCCAGACGGCTGTCGACAACGCTGAAGAGGTCCTGTCCACCATCGAGACCGCCCGCCGGGAGTTCGTCGAGGGCACCGGCGACATCGTCGTCGTGGACCGCGCGCGCGTGACGGACGCGACGTGGGACTTCGTCGACGTCCGCAGCGGCACCGTCGTCAGCGTGCCCGTTCAGTTCCGCAACAGCACGCCCACGCAGATCGACCTCACGCGCGCGCGGCCCGAGGCCTACGTCTTCCCGCGCGCGTGGGCCGACATCGCCGAGAAGCTTGAGATCCTCGGCGTCGAGGTCGAGACCCTCTCCGAGGATTTCGCGGCCGAGGCCGAGGTGCTCACCGTGGAGACCCTCACGCTCGCGGACAGCAAGTACGAGGGCGTCGTGGAGGCCACCGTCACGACCTCGACCAGCCGGAAGGTCGTGCGGGTGCCCAGGGGCGGGTTCCGCGTCAGCACGCGGCAGAAGAACGCCGCGTTCGCGTTCGTGACGCTCGAGCCCGAGAACAACGCCAGCTTCGCGCGGTACAACTTGATCGACCTGTCCGTCGGGGACGAGTACCCTGTCTTCAGGGTCCTCGGCGCGCAATAGGAAGGCGACGGGCCCGTGACCTCCGGAGCGCGGGACCCGATCGATTGGGATTGGTGGGGCCGGTTCGGCGAGAGCGGCGAGAGCGGGAGCAGGAGCGGGGACGGGGACGGAAGACTCGTGCGGCAGTACTAGCGACCGGAGCGACGGAGCCACAAACTCCGAGCGCCGGTCCCGGGGGGACTGGGTTGAGAAACAAACTAAGTAACAGGTTCGACCTGGATTGCCAGAGACCTACAACCAGCCGCATTAGAACGTCTCCAATGACCATCCGTGATCCCCTATGAAGAAATCTCCGTGACTTCAGACAGTCGCAGCGCTAGTGATCCCCCGAGCACCACCAACCCCGTCTGATCCAATCATCCCCAGGCACCTGCACCACCCCAAAACATGCAACTCCAAAAAAATACTACCCATTAATTACTCTGTACAACTTCTTTTCCACCCGGTCGCGAACATGACACACGTACGTCCACGTACCCGCGTGCCCCCTCCACCTTTACCCGTCCCTGCAACACCCAAACACGCAGCTTTCCCTCCCCCCTAGGGCTCTCGTCCTCGCTTTTCCAGAACGGGGAACCCTTTCCCCCCTCCCCCCAAAAAACAAAGATTCCATTGCTGTCCGGGAGAGGGGGGGACGAACACGCCCCAGTCATCCACCGCCTGGAACGCGACGCCGTGACTCCCTCCTGCATGCCACACGGAGGTTGAAGACCATCACCAACCAATCCACCCATTCATCCACTACCACCACGCCATCACCCTTATTCCATCTTTTAGCCTTGTTTCCAAGTCCCAATGCCACAGTTTCCAGATACTTCTCGGACAAAAAACAATGACGACAAAAAAAGAAGGATAAAAAGACATGGCCGGTCCTCTCGCATCATCGACACCTCCTCACCTTTGTCTCGTTCTCTATGTGTTTCTTCTTCTTCTCTCCTCGTTGACGTCGACGTCCGCCATGTCATAGTTCCCGCCTTCCACGACCCTCTTGCATTGTTCGGCCTCGTTTCGCTGTCCACTTCTGTTCTCACACACAACTCCACGCGAGATATCTTGATTCCCATCCTTAAAACCCCGAGAGCCGGCCTCGACACAGCACACACGCCTGAACCAAACTGATCCATCTACTCACAACCGTTGCCCATCATCCCAACCTATCTACCTACCTACTTGAACGACACGACGCCAGAAGACGCATCCCGACGATGCATTCCCTCTCGTTCCTCCTGGTCCTCTTCGCCTCCTCGACCGTCGCTCTCCCGGCGACGCCGGCAGCGCCAACTAGCCCACTCTCCACTCCCACAAACACGCCAGACCGACCCGGCTCGTCACAGCATCTACAACCCGAGCCCTTCCTCCCGACCGCCATCCCCGTCTCAACAGACGTACCAGAGACCGACCCGACCCCGACCCCAATTTACACGACCCTCACTCCCAAAACCCCTTCAAACTCCTCGTCCCCCGCCATAAACTCCACCGCCCCTTGCTTCTCCCGCAGACCTCCCCTCCGCCTCGGCCCGGCCCGTCTGCACAGAAAACCCTCTCGGGACTCGCTCCTTTCCACCACAGGAACCCGGCAAACGACCCCGACCAGCTTCGCCGCCCCGGCCGTCGCGGTTGCAGTCGCCGCCGCAGCTGTCGAGACTCCGACGGACTCCGGCCCCCGCGACTACGCCTCCCTCATCCCGCCCGCACCCGGCGTCACCCCGCGCCCGGAGCCGAACCTCGCCGAGCTGGGGTTTTACCAGACGACGTACTACTCCTGCGTGACGCGGAAGGCCTCGGTCCACTGCGGCTGGCACCGGCCCATCTTGGTTGCGCCGGCCAACAACGCCGCCGGATCACCCTCGGCGAGCCGGAGGGTGGGCATGTGGGTGCTCGTCGCCGGTCTAGTCGGCGCTCTCGTAGCGCGCTGAGAGGGCTATGAGCCGAGATCCGCGTAATAATGATGCATGTCGGCGGGGAGCATCTCTCAAGACGAACGCGACTGTTAGAAAGAGGCATTCACATCTCGCAACAGGCGCCCCGCGCAGCCGTGCTGACATGACTAGCGCGCTCCCCAGCGCGCGCCTCTCAGTGCCGCCGGCAGGGTCCGGCAGAGCCCATGGACCGTGGCGCCCACCGGCTGGTCTCGTTTCGAGTCGACGGGTCTTTTTTTCTCGCGTGGCTGGCAGAGGGGCCAGAGCGAGTGAAAGACGCTTGTCCCGCTGAGCCCCTGATAAATGATGATGATGAAATGATGGATCGCCCAGCTGGCTGGGTAAGTAATGGCATGATGATGACATGACGAGATAGACCATGCTCATGAGTCTCACGGCGACGGCGTAAATGAAGAAGAAAAAAGCATTGTCCTCTGTTCCGGCCGGTGGAACAGACAAAGGACAGCAGGAATTTCAGACAATCTCTTGTACATCATTTAATACAACTCATAGAAGAAAAAGGGGTGTAAGAAAAGCACAAAAAACACTACCTGCCATTTTGGCCCCTCCTCAAACTAACGTTCTTTTTCATTTCGCCTTCTAAGAGCTTCGGGTATTTCAGAATGACAACATGGAATAGAACCAGAGAGACGGAGAAATATTGAAAGGATGGGCAGAGAAACAAAAAGAAACAAAAATCCCGGCAGCCCAATGAAAACGTGCGATGAATGAGAGAAAGGCAGCCCCTTTCCTTCCTTTCCCTTTCCCTTCCCCTCCCATCCGTCTTCTCCCCGTATCAGCGTAGTTAAAAACGTTACATCAAGAGTTTTGGTTTAAAAAAGAAAAGGAAGAATAGCCATGAGTGGGTTGGTGAAGGTTCTGTCGCGCTATCGATTATTAGGTAGGTAAGTGAAGAACCGCTTATCCTTCGGTGGGGTTCTCGACAGCGCGCGCCCTCGCAGAGGCATCTTTCCTGCGTCCGTCGTCGGGGCCGTGATGGGTGCTCGAATGGCAAAAGGGGGCTCTGTGGCCCAGAGGGGCTCGGTTCGGGGACGGTTGATGCCTCGGTATGCAATCCGAAGCCGCATGCGGATTGCGGATGGTGAGATGGGGGTTGAGTGGGCGGGTGGATAGATGGATGTATGGATAGATAGATAGCTTAGTTCGATGAGTCGTAAAGGATCAGGATAGTGGTGATGAGGCATGTCGGTCGTCTCGTCGTCTACTTCTTGGCCGGAGCAGGGGGTGCCTTAACGTTGTTTGACAGCCAGGCCAGGCCCTCGAGCAGGCCTTCACCCGTCGTCGCGCAACTGGGCACGACATACCAGACCTTGTCTTTTAATTTGGAGAGAGACAGGGCCTCGGTGACTTCTTGCGGCTTCATAGCTGTGATGAACAATTCGTCAGCGTTTTAACATGGCAAGAGAAGACGCAGCAGTAGCAGCAGCAGCAGCAGTAGCAGCAGCGGTTTGGTTTCACGGGAAAGCTGGCGTCCAACTCACCGCCGTTGATGTCCTGTTTGTTCGCAAAGACCAGCAGCAGACTGTCTTTCATCTCGCGATCATTGATGATCCTATGGAGTTCCGACTTGGCCTCCTCAATTCTCGCGCGGTCCGACGAATCGATAACGAAGATCAGGCCCTGGGTTCCTGCGTGGAGGGGAAAGCCTCGTCAGCGCAATTGTTCAGACGAAAAGACAGAAAAATCTGTCCAGTCGGAAAAGAAGATGGGAGGGGGAAGGGAAGCAAGTATGGAGACTCACCGCTGAAGTAATGTCTCCAGAGAGGACGAATCTTGTCCTGGCCACCGACGTCCCAGACGTTAAACTTGACGTTCTTGTAGGTGACGGTCTCGACGTTGAAGCCGACGGTGGGGATGGTGGTGACGTCCTGGCCGAGCTTGAGTTTGTAGAGGATGGTGGTCTTGCCGGCGGCGTCGAGGCCCAGCATCAGCAGGCGCATCTCCTTTGACCCGAAGATCTTGCCCATCATCTTGGAGAGTTGACCACCCATTGTGAATGTCGGGGGTGCGTAGGTCGTCGTGTAGAGGTCAAAGGGGAGTCGGAGGGCGTCGAGGGGTCGGGAGTGGGCAGGCGTGATGCGGTGTCGGGTTAAAAGGGGACGTCGCAACGTACGATGGATCGCTCCCTCTCGCACTTCGTACAGCAATATTATGATATCAGAGCAATTGGTCGATCGGCCGGATGTTGCGCGTGCTTGAATCCCAAGATGTGCTGTCGTGGGGTGGAAGGATTCAGGTTCGGGCAGGATAAGTTAGGTAGGAGAAAAGAGAGTGTGTATGAGGGTGTGGGTAAGAGTGAGAGGCGTAGTGTGGTGAGCTATCGCAGGGGAAGGGGAAGAAAAAAAAAAAAAGGAAAGCAACTTTGGCGATTAGTTGCCGGTGCGCTGACTCCAGTCCACCAGCACAGCAGTGTAGCAGTGTCGGGGACCGGGGGTTGGGGGTTACTCTTGCTCGCTCGGGCGTGGGACCTGACGGGCGATTGGTCTTTGGGAGGGAAATGGAACTGGGACGTGGACCGAGACGTGTGTTGGTGTTGGATGTGGGAGGGGGGGGGGGGGGTGTGTGTCGAAACGGGCCATTTCACAGCTATATTTGGGATGAGATTAATGCCACCCGCGTCTTTCGAAACAATACGGACACAGCGTATTTGAATTGCATACACTTAGCTAGTACCTGCCCCCGTCAAGTACCTATACCTATGCCATTACTCTTAGTGTAGAGGACGCCATGTTCGTCTAGAGCTGCCGTCAGGATTGAGGAATTGCGGCTTGGCTCCTCATGCGTTTCAACGTTTGCTGAAAGGGGGGGGGAGAGGGGTCCCATCTCCAAGCTGATGTTGTTGGTCAGGCGAGCGCTCAAATTCATCAATGGGTCATGGTTACATCAATGAATAGATACCTACCTACCTACCTTTACTATACTTTGGTCCTTGCCTCCCTTACCTCGGACTTGCCCTCGCTCTTTTGCTTCCGGGGCGTGGAGGATAGAGGGGGAGAAGAGGGGGGGGGCCAATTCCAGTCGAAATCACGTCGGATGGAAATATTGAATCTTGGACGATGCGGCGAACAATGCAGACAAGCAGACAGATAGGTAAACAGACAGATAGATGCTGTGGGTCTCGTCTTTCCTTCCCTTTCAGCCCGTCCTCACTTGACACACTTCACGGCGTTTCCCCCTTGGCTGCGCTTGCCCATCTATCTATCTGTCTGTCCCTCTTGTCCCTCTTGGGACCGGAGATTCAATTCGGGTACGTACCGGGGAAGAACCACTCTCAGTCTCCCATAACCGGTACCGTTCCCGCCCAGGCGGGGGGGAGGAAACCGCACCGAACCAATGACCCATCTTGTGTACCTTTTTCTTTCCGCATCCAATGTGGAGACGAGGGCACCAAGGGGTCCTGCTCTCTCCTTTGGGGATAGCTTCATCGGCCCTCTCCCCCCCTCCGCGTCCCGGTCTCGCACTCTCGCATTCTTCCATCATCAATTTCCCCTGGGCAGCGGCTCTTCAGCTGTTTCCGCCGCCAAATACGACTCTCAGCCTATCTTTTTCTCGCTCCCTCATCGATACCTTTCGAGGCGCCTCCATCAATCACGTCTCCCGCGCACACCTTACCTCGGCCCTGCCCCCCACTCACACCTTTGCTGTCATCTGACCAATGGGCACTTTTAGCGACCTGCAGGTACGCTGCGGATACACTATGTAGAGTTGTACACCACCATCGCGGCATTCGATTCATGCACGTGCCATGCCGGAGTCAGGGGACGCAATTTGACACTTCTCCAAGCCAACATTGAGAAGAGAGTTTGATTGCGAAGTCGTCTTGTTCGCATACAAACCTTACCTTTGCATACGAAAGGAAGGAAGGCTGCTTCAGCGTCAAAGAGGCGGGACTTGCAACCCGGGAGAAAAAAAATCAGGGAGCATGCGACATCAGACTCGCGTACCCGTGCCCGTGGTCATTTCTAGTGCCATTATGAGCCTACATATGGACCATGGTTGCCGCTATTCGCTAACCCTTGCTTGCTTCGTAATACTCGTGTTAAACTCCGTTTCGACCCGCCGCGTCATTCATATTCCCCTTTCTGTTTGTTTTAATGAAACTTGACGATATGAGATCCCATGTCCGGGCCGTTGATCCCTAGGCCAATACGCCGCATCCAACGCAATACTTTAAGCGAACGCCCGCTGATGGCTCTCGCTAACACAACCCCCCCCAACCCCCCCCCCGCTCTCTCGCTCGGGGCCGCTGGCCATCTAAGGCCGAAATTCCAGCACATAGCGACGTTCCACCTGATGCGTTGTCGAGGAGTCGTTCTCGCCGTGGAACTTGAGATTGACCGTCTTGCCGTCCGGCTCCGTGCCGACAACGTCCGCTGCGTAGAATGCCGTCGTCTGTGGGTATAGGCCAAGTACCATCTTGCCAGCCTCCAACTTGGCGAGAGTATGCGTCTGGTTCTCAGCCGGGATCGGTATCATGCCCGAAGCAAATGTTTTGTACTCCTTCGGCTTGACATTGTCCTCCGGTTCCACATCCAGACACTTGTACCGTCGGCTCTTGCCTTCGCCCATGACTCCAACAACCTCGCCCAGTATCCAGTCGTAAGGTGCCTCGCCCTGCTGCGGTTCGTCTTTCTTCCGCTTGAACGCGACCTTGTCGCCCTTGGAAAACGATACCTTGCTGCGCGCCGCCGACGCAGCGCTCGATCCCAGAGCCCCCGACGAGGAGCCCGCTGTGTTGGAGCCCGTTGATCCCTGCGGCTCGACGCTATCTGCCTTGGGCGGCATGCTGTCGCGGTTGCTGCCTCTTTCCCCAAACTTGCGCGAGTTGCCGCCGATAGGGCTAGGTACGGGGGAGTCGCCGGCACCGTCGAAGTCGTATATTGCGGCCGACGCGGCATCTCGGTTGCGAGTAGAGCTGCCGGTTCGCGATGATGTGCTCGTCGTCGCGGGAGCCTCGGCAGCTTCCTTGGCCTGCTGCACGGCCTTCAGGATCTTAAGCTGCTCAATGAGGTTCTTGATGTTATTGGAGTTGTTCTCAGACAGCTTGACTCCTGATCGGCAGTTCTGCTCCATCTTGTTGAGATCGGCGCCAGAGGGCTTGCCACCGTCCATGCTAGCAATCGCGGCCTTTTTGTCGAGCTTCAACAGCTCGGCCAGGTTGTCGTTCTCTTGATTGACACCACTGACGATTTCGTGGAACTTCTCCTTGGCCGACTCCCACAGCTGTACCTCCTCGCCGTGGCCGCTGCCATTGTTGCGATTCGAGCCGCGGCCGCTTCGGTTTCGTTGGGACATCTTGGCCTGGGGTGGGCCCAGAGGGCGAGGCTGGGTGTTGGGCGAGTCGCGTTTGTTCTAGGCAGACTCCTCGGTGGCACCCAAGCCAGTAGATTGCGTCGCAGGGATTGGTTCGAAATTGGGAAGGTTTCTCTTTCGGCCACGGGGAAGAGGCTTGCCGTTCTTGAGCGCCGGTTTCTGTGGCATTTTCACACGTCAGCCTTGGGTCGCGTACGATGTTTGCTTTGGTTGAAGGAGAAGAGTCGGTGTTGAGAAGAGGAAGTTTGAGTTGAGGTATGGTGGCAGGAAGAGGGCAAGTGCGCATGTGGCTACTGACAGTGCAAGGAAGAAGCGATGCTCACTTGGGCGTTGCGTCGCCAGCTTGTCGCAACTCGAGTCGGGTCGCGCTGGCCAGATAGGTATGGGGGGAGCTTGTCTTGCGCTCTGGGTATCTCTGTGCGCAAAGATGATGCTACGAAAGAAAAAAGAAGAGGCGCGTAAACAAGTCCTCAGCCCATGGTAAGCTCAAAAGAGGGGGAAAGACCAATGATTAAGCTTTGAAATTGACCAGGTCGCGGAAGATCACGACGGACGCGTAGATGGAAGCCCTGGGGATGTGGACGGCAGAATACAAGCGGCACCGGGCGGCTACACTCAGGACGAGCGGTGGGAGATGCGAGGGCTTCATTGGCCCAATCGACATCGTTGATGACAGTCGCTGCCTCGAATCACCGAAGTGGAGCCGGTGGTAGCTGCAAATGCCATGCTAGGCCAATCACGTCCCGGGAGCTCACCTTCCGCAGGGCGGCCCGACCACTCGCCCGGGGCCCGTGCTTCGATGATCGTTCCGGAGGGAAATGGAGGGGTCTGGGTCGCTCTTGGCTCCAGTTTGCGGGGTCCTCCAAGTGAAGCTCTCTCCCTGACGTCAAATTCAATGGTGGGGTCATCGTACGCACTACCAACTTTAATAGTACGACATAGTCGCCGTTGTCGCATCTTCTCTCTATTGGGCCTTGTCCTTTACCTTTGTTCGTCTCCTTTGAGCTTGTGACTAGCTCTACACCCTACAAAATGGTTCTGCAAGTTCCTCTGTTCAAGCTCCAATGCGGAGTCAACTCGTATGAATGGGGTAAGAAGGGCGAGGAATCAGCAGCTGCGCGCTTTGCTGCTACGACGCCTTCGGACGGCTTCAGCATCGAGGCCGAGAAGCCATACGCAGAGGTGGGACCATGAACACCCCTCTCGCTCTCCTTTTCCTTTTTCTATTCCTTTGGTGGCCACTAACACCACCGCAGCTGTGGATGGGCACACATCCCTCGAACCCATCCAAAGACGTCCAGTCTGGTCGAACACTCCTTGACCTTGTGCAAGAGAACCAGCAACTGCTCTCCGCCCCCGTCGCATCTAGATATGGCACCAAGCTCCCCTTCCTCTTCAAGGTCCTGTCCATCAGCAAGGCCCTATCCATCCAGGCCCACCCCAACAAGAAGCTCGCCGAGCAGCTCCACGCCCGCGACCCCAAGAACTATCCCGATGACAACCATAAGCCCGAGATGGCCATCGCCATCACCCCTTTTGAGGGCCTCTGTGGCTTTCGCCCGCTCGCCGAGATCTCCCATTTCCTGTCGACCGTCCCGCCGCTGAAGAGCCTGGTTGTTGACGACAAGGCCGACGAGTTCATCAGCACCATCAAGGGGGAGGAGGAGAGCGAAGACCCCGCGACTAAGGACCGGAACAAGAAAGCACTCCAGCACGCCTTCGCCTCCCTCCTGTCCGCCACGCCCGAGGAGATTGAGAAGCAGACAGAGAAGCTCGTCTCCCTCGCCAAGTCGGAAGGCGGCAACTTCGCCGGCGGCGGCATCAGTACGACCGGCGGCGACACCCTGTCGGAGCTCATCATCCGCCTCCACGGCTCTTTCGGGGCCGACATCGGCCTGTTCGTCCTCTTCTTCCTCAACTTTGTCAAGATGGAGCCCGGCGAAGCCATGTTCCTCCGCGCCGACGACATCCACGCCTACCTCTCGGGCGACATCATCGAGTGCATGGCTGCCTCGGACAACGTCGTACGCGCCGGCTTCACCCCAAAGTTCAAGGATGTGCCCACGCTTGTCGACATGCTGACCTATAACTACGCCCCCATTGACGAGCAGAAAATGTCTCCCTCCGAGTACCCCTACGTCACCCTCAACCGCGCCGCCTACAGCTCTGGCTCCGCCGTCATCCTCTACGACCCGCCCATCGAGGAGTTCAGCGTCATCCGGTCGCTCTTGAAGGGAAGTGGCTCCAAGGCCACATTCGAGCCGCTCGAGGGCCCCAGCATCGTCATCTGCACGTCTGGCCGGGGCACCATTGCCGTCGGCCCGACGGTGCACAAGATCAGCGAGGGGAACGTCTTCTTCGTGGGCTCGACTGCAGAACTGGTACTGCAGTCCGACGGCGACGAGGATGACGAGTTCGTTACTTTCAAGGCGTTTTGCGAGGTTGACGAAAAGGCGGAAGGCAAGTTGTAAAAAGAGCGCATGGGTTTCACGTACATATGCACAAATCCAACCACGGATGAGACGTTGGGAAGTGGTTCATACCCAGTATAATAATCAGGCAATCACGAATCAAAGCAAGTATCACGACGAGAGACAGTTTGAAAATGTATTAGTGCTCTGTTCTTATGCCCTTTACTGGCCCGGTTTCGTCCGGTCTATCTGATGCATCATTCTCGTGTCCTATTTCCAGACCAGGAATCTTCCGAATGAATGATATTGGGAGGGAATACGGCTCGCGCATTACGTTTGAAATGAAAATTCGAAACGAGAAACAAAGAAAAGAACAGCCTGATGGACAAGATCGTAGAAGTTGTTCAACCAAAGACCCAAACAATGCCCCTAATTATCGTATCCCAGCACCTCCTATTGAACCCCATGTCTCGCCAACGACCCTATAACCAAACCTGAACCCTTCCGTGAATAGTCTCACTTCCCCTCGTGTTGCCCTGCCACTTTGCGAATGCCCACGCAAACTCAAGATCTTTTGTGTATCGCCGCTTTCCGAGGACCGTTTCATCCCGTTCATTACCGTTGACTATCCCGCAGCAGGGAGGGGAATCCATCTCTCCCCAGGCCCATCCGAAGTGCCCTTTTGATCCCATGCCCAACCACTTACTTATATCCCGCTCTTGTGTTGTTCTTTTTTTATTGCCCCTACCCAACGTACTACATTTTATGATCCCCCCCTCCCCCGAGCAAGAGAAGCCTTAAGAAAAAGAAAGACATGATTTGATTGGTGAGACTTGCACAGAGACAGCCCTACATAAAAGAAAGAAAGAAAAAGGTCAGAGTCGCCAAGAAAAAAAGGCGGTGGTAGGCGTAAGGGTCCATACCAGCCACCAGAAGACGGGTGAAAGCACCAAGAACAATTTGGAAGGGGGAGGAGGATGTACGGTATGCAAAATGCCCGCCCCCTCCCCCTCTCTCCACTCCGGTGTGGGGTTGGATGAGGAAACAGCCGGAAGCTGCAGCAAACCTGGCGCAGAAGCAGACATCGAGCCGCCAGAAAGAGACGAGGAACACGATGGTGATGATGAATACGCCGAGAGACCAAACAAGCACACGCTTTGTTTTGTTTTCGTATCCCCCCGGTCCAATGAGCCAAGCCAAAAAAAAAAGTGGAAGCTTGCCCCTCCTCTTCCCCGATATCCGCACTGCAAGACCCAACCTCTTGGAGATGAGGGAGATGGGGGCAGAGAGAGGCAGATGAAGTAACTGCGGGGAACCAATGCGATTGGCGAAGGAACGACGTCGGTTCTCTCGGCGGGATCCAAAGATAGCATTCATTAGAAGTGAGGAGGGAGGGAACGGAATGTGAAAAGACCAGGGTTGTTGCTGTGTGTAAGTTGGTTTGTGTCTGTAAGTCTCAACTGGTGACAGAGGGAGATGAAAGAGTGGATGGACGGACGCCTCAATGTGATCTGCACATTTGAGGCACAAGAAACTCCCAAGGACCGCCTCCCACCTCTTGTTCCTGCAATGGCTGGACGAGAAGCCACACTTCGGAACCGGAAGCTGTATTCCCTTGGGGAACACGAAAGGAGGGGCAGAAGTTGGGCGGGCACGCGCCAGGGGGGGTGGAGGGACATAGCCCGTTGATTGTTGGTCGACATTAAATCCGAAGCGAGTGGGATGGTGAGATGGTCTGCGACGAAGGGTGGAAGAGAGAAGGAGGCGTCCAACAGGGATCGGGGGGTTTTGAGGGCGGACGTTCTGTGTCGGGTAGCTGCATGATGCCGCTGGAGTCAGAGTCCGAGACTGATTCTTCTGCCCCTTGTTCTCTCTCCGGGGCAAATAGAGACTTCTGCAGCGCACATAGAGACGCACTCAAGCACATTGTTCGAAGTGCCATTGACCGGCAGCAAAGCCATATTGGGTGTAGGGGCTCAACGGTCAGCCTAGCCTCGTCATGGACGAAGAGAAAGGGGGGGGATGAGATGTCGGGCCCCTTGCATCCAGGCCCCCCCTTTGCCGAAGAATTGGAATGGCTCCTCCGCACGAGTGCCAACGGGGGGGCATGCTTCGCTGGTGATTATGGTCGCCGAAGCTGCATCGCTGGGCCGCAAAGGCGCAGTATACATATCTGCCCTCTCTTCCATCTGGCCCTCCGCCTTTCCCCGAGCCTGGCTCTGGACCCACGCCAAGGCAAAAGGGAAAAGCCACCTCGCGTCCTAGGGAAGCGGGTCCTGCGGTTCTGTTTCGACGACGTACGAGAAAGCGTATGCGGCGTCCTCTGTGTCGACGCCGTACGAAAAGGGCAAGCCAGGTTGGGCGACGGTATATGCATATGGACATGTGTGTGTGTGTGTGTGTAACGCTCCCCGCTCCCCGCTCCCACAGAAGCGATTTGCAAGGACGTCACCTCTGTTAAAGGAGGCCGCCGTGTTTCCAGTTTACGAGCTTTCTGCGGGAGGAAGCCCTACGTGTCGAACCAAGGGCTTCGAGGATTTCGAGGATACAATCCCGTGGCGTCTGCGTGGCTGGCGCCTGAAAAAGTCCCAAGATAGAACCATTGAAGGATGCCGTTCCTGGGATTTCGTGCTTTATTGGAAATCGCATTGGTTGAGCCGGCCGTCTGCGAGCATGACCGCAGGAAATGCAATCAGTGTGAAAGAAGAAAGGACGCCACCAGGATCAGCCAGGTCCCCCCAACCCCCCCGTGTTCGACAGCTTCATGGAGGGTCGGACAAGGTCTCTCCTTCACCCATGCTCTTTGAATCGTCTCGTACCTTTGCCCGAATGCTAGAGGTGTTTTTCCGAATGGGGCGTCGTTATGTATCGAAACGGCGCTTTCAAAGTGAACAGGGATGTCGGCGGGCGTTTGGAGAAAAAATGAAAGAAAAATTGCAGAAAACAACAACAACGTGGAAAAATGGTGCAAAAAAAGAACACGTTGGGGTGCCGGTCGCGGGAAAAAGGGGGCCCCCTGATTCCCTCCGCCGGCACGCTTATCGTACTCGAGGAAAGCCATCCGGCCGGAGGTTTCCTCTTCTAGGACGCGGACAAGCCGCACGCGGATCTCCGGTCCGCCTGGTGGTGATGGCGGTGTTGGTGGTGATGGTGATGGTGGTCGTCGTCGTCCGCGACGTCGTCCGATATCATGTACTGCGAGACGTGATGCCGCCCGTGGCCCGTCACGGCGGCGTACAGGCCCGCCGCCGAGGGCGCCGTGACGGTGTACTGCTGGCCGTTTGACAGCGAGCCGGACGAGCCCGAGCTTGGGCCCGAAGTCTCGTCGCTGCCGCGGCGTCCGGCTGACAAGGAGGCTGATGATGATGACGCGGACGGTCCGTCGGTGTACTTGTAGCTCAGCTCGGACGCGGAGCCGTGCGTGCGGAGACTCGTCTCGGCGGCGCTGAAGATGGAGTCCCCGCCACCACCGCCGCCGCCGCCGCCACCGCCGGTCGTCGAGGAGGAGGGCGGGTAACCCGTCATGTCCGCCGCCGTCGAGAGGCGGTGGTGCGACATCGAGGGCAAGGTGTGCGTGGGCGGCGGGTACGCCGACAGCGAGGACGACTCGTAGCTCCCCGATCCGACGACCGGGGCGCTGTACGCCGTCGTAACCTCAGCGACTGCCGTTGTGGGCTGAGAGGTCTGCGATGTCGGGCTGCCCGAGGACTTTGACGACGACGCCGAAGCGGCGTAAGAGACAGCCGAGGCGCCGGTATCGGTGCGATAGGCGAGGACGTTGGTGTTGGGCAGACGGGATGTCGGGTTGGGGAGGAGTCGGTCGCCGCTGCCGCTACCGCCCGCATGAGGCAGGGAGGCGGCGACGTTGGACAGAGAGAAGCTGGGCCCTTCGCTATGCACCGATACTGTCGCGGCGGGTCGATGAAGTAGCGCGGCGCTGCTGCTGCTGCCGTAGCCGTAGCTCGCCGCGGCGTCAGCATACAAGTCTCCGGCGGTCGAGGCAGCGGCGGCGGCCTTGGCCGTCATGCGGTAGTAGTAGCCCGGGTCGTGACTATGGTAAGGGTACGAGTAGCCCATGGTGGCGGCGGCGCTGTAGTCCACGGCGCCGGTGCCGTCGTCCGAGTAACCGGCGGCGGCGGACCAGGTCGGCATGGTCGCCGCGGGCGAGTAGTACTTCCCTCCGCCGGTGTAGGGTGAGTAGCCCGTCGAGCTCGGGGGGTAGCGGGCGAGGCCGTCGTGGATTTCGGAGGCGTAATGCGGCGGTGAGGCGGTCAGGGGTGACGCCATGCCTTGATGCGCTTGGTATGCCCTCGCCGCCTTCATCTCGTACGCAAACTCCGATGTAGTAACAAAGGGTGCTTCGGTTGAGGCGACCTTTTTGGGGTGGCAAAAGGCACGTTAGTCCGTCATAATTCCATGTTGGAGGCGGGAGACGCATGGTGATGGGTGTTATCGTGGGCTTACTCGTAAGAACATGCAGGAATCGGCGCCGGCTGCCTTGCAGTTTTGGCACGGGAGCCCGTGGCCAGGGTCTCCGCTGCAGCGAATCTTGCGCTTCCGGCAGCGGCCACACTGTCGATCCGGTTAGATCTTTACTCTTGTCTTCCGCTCCGATGTGTTATGCAAGTTCCCTTCTTTGGTGTCTCCCTCGGACTTTGCTATTCGGACCTCGACTCCACCACCGCTTACACCGGAAGAGAACTTAAGGTACGATGTGCTCGAAGAGAGTTTCGAAGAAGGAAAGGATACAAAAAAGGAAATGGCGTCCATCAAGTCTTCCAAGGATGGAAGGGGGGAAACATAGCAATACTGGAAAGAAAAAGGGCAGGGCTACTTACAGCAACGGCGATGCGCTTGCGCGGTGGGGTATCGGTGTCGGGCTCTCGTTCAGTCATGGTCGAAGACCGCGATTCGGATGAATGTGAGAGTCGCTGCGGGCGGTCAGAGTAGCCGTAGGTCGGATCCTGGCGGCTATATCGTCGTGCGTCCGCGTAGTAGCTCGGGGTGACCATTGTTGGGGGGGTTATGGGTGGTGGGTGGGCCCTCGGATGATCTTGCCAAAGGGATATGTGTGATGGTGATAATGATTGTGAACGGGGCTAGGGGAGACCTTTGGTGTAGGAAAGATTTAGCGCGCTGTTACAGGAAGCGAGAAGGGTTGGGAATATGAGCCTCCTGGCCCTTGAGGCTTGGTTGGGTACTCGGCAGTGCTAGGATGAGGATGTAAGCGTCTCTGCAGATGATTAAGTGTTGGTGAGTCGGGTTGGTCGCCTCGAATTTGTGTGTAAGTGCGTGTGTGTATATTTGTGTGTGTGTGTGTGTGCTTCGCGTTCGCAAGGGGACGACAGTGCCGATGCTGTCGTGACCAGCGTCTGTCTGTGTGTCTCGTTTCAGCAAGAAAGGGACCACCTTTCTCGGTCTATCTTCCCACACTCGTGACTTGACGTCGTCGATGTTGTCGCGGTCGTCGAGGGACGGGAGGAGATGCCAGATGATGACGACAGACTCAGTAAAGTCAGGAGGTGACGGCAGGTCAGGCAATGCGACGGGATGTGTGAGTGAGTGGGATCTGGGAGACCGATTTCCGTCAGAGAGGGTTGTTTTTCCTTTTTTTTTTTTTTTTTGCCCTTCCACGCCTCCTTTTTAAGACGTTGGATGTTCTTAAAAAGAAAAGGAGAAAAGAGGTAAGAGGTAAGAGAAAAGAGAAAAGAAAAAGGTGCTATCCAATCCGTCTTCCGAGAGTGTCAAGGAAATGGGAGAAGCAGAGGAAGAAGAAAACCCCACCTCCCCAGGTCTGGTAAATCGAGACTAGATCAACGTTCCACACGAAAAAGGCGAGGGAGGAAATCCACAGACGGGGTGGAAGAGAGGATCGATAGATGCAAAAGATTGGGAGAAACCAAGCAGCTGCAGCCGGCGCAGTGTTATATTATCCCGGTGATGCACCGCCATCGTTGATTCGATCCGTGCTGGAAAAAACAAGTAGCTGTGTGTATATGTCTATGTGTGTGTATGTATGTGTGTGTGCGTGTTTGTATCTCTTCTCTCTCTATCTATCTCGGTCACTCTCTTTCTGCTTCTCATATGCCAACCCCTTCTCACTTCGTTGACGTCTGTATCTTGTTTTCTCCTCCACTTATTTTTGTAGAGGTAGCAACGAACAATCAGACCCTTGAAAATTACGACAACTCACGCTTACACTCCCCTCTTACAAGGTATGCGCCCCCCTCTCAGCTACCGGCTACCTTCTACCCGCTACCCTCGCCCCCCCCCCCAATTGAAAGCTTGAGGACACAATGCACAGCATGTGTCATGGAACCCGGCGAGGGAGAGGCTGCTGCAACGATGAGGAGGCTCCTTGTAGGTACCTAGACAGGACGGGACCAAACAGGCCCCCGTAGCAGATAATCCCAGAGGCAGGCCAGCAGATTGACGGCCCGGACATAGTCCAAGATGTGGCGATTGTAGAGTCTCTCAGTTGGCAAAGGCCCGTCCATGCATACAACTGCATGTTGCACCCCGCGGGAGCTTGCAGCAAGAGGCCCTCCCCACATCGGCTCTGGCAACGACTGACAAACACGCATGGTCATGGGTGGGGTGGGAGGCATGTATGTGGTGGATAGCCCAGGATGCCGGCTAGTCTCTGATGCTCTTTCGTTGTTTGGGATTTTTTTTGTGAGGGGGGGGGGCTTTTTCCTTCTACTTCTTTTCTTCTCGCCTGTGGCCTCCGTCGAACTTGTACTGCGGATTTGGGGAAATGACGGGGGTAGGCTTTGGCGAAGGAGGGAGACAAGAGCAAACGGAGGAGGGGAGAGGGAGGGGACCAACGGAGGGGTCTAGAGGCACTCGTTAGCCTACCCACTGCGACGAAAGAGGAGTGGAAGGCAGACGGTGGACAGCCGAGCAGGGGTCTCGGTAGATCGGTAGGGACCAGTGTGCGGCGGGCGATCTGAATCTTGGGATGGGTTATACGTCGGTACACATACATCTTGGTATCGTAGGATAATGTATGGGGTGTCGGCCGCTAGGGAGGGTCGGTCTGGGGTTGTTTGGGCCAATCTGGACCCGGGAATCTCGCTTTCTGCAGCTATTTGGGGGAACAATTTGGAGGGGGAAGTGTGGGATGAGAGTGTGTGAACCATCTAAAGACTTTTTCCCTCCACTTTGAGACTGCTCACTTCTCCAGCCCTCGTCGGGTCTGGTTACCCTCCCCTTGGACTTTTGGAACCGCGGACCCCGGCGAGATGAGACGCACGTCGGTACGGCATCTTTTCCGCCTCTCATTCCCCGGTTCGAGGAGAAGAAAGGGGAGCGGCGAGACGTTGCCTCGATCATCGCCAGCATCCGCTTCAGAGAAACCGCACCCTTGGCTACATGTGACTCGCTACCCCCCAGGGAGGAGATCACAGAGATTCCGAGAAAAGCAGACTTTGGACACGCGGGTTGTCGTCTTCTTTGGACTGACACCCCTCCCCCACCCCTTGTATCGAACTTCGATTGCTGCTGAAGAACTGCCGGATTGCTGTTGTTGTTGGCGTCGTCATAACCGAGAGACTTGCTGTAGACGCTTGGTGCAGGTCGTTCAACGACCAGACCGAGCACTGTATTGGACGGCCCGGACTCGCAAGACGAGGAGGTACATGTATCATGATAGATCGACTAGCCAGCCAGTTGTTCAGCCATCCAGCAGCAAGCCAGGCTCTCTCAATGTCCCCAACCACTTCCACAGACCCAATGCTCAACAATCGTCAATTACAGCCTGTGGTGGAATACAGGAAGGGAGCACAGGAATCCAGAAAAGAGAGGGGGAAAACCCCCCCCGAAAAGACGAGGGTGGCATCTGCTTTGAGAAGGAGGGCATTTCTAAATAGGGAAAGGTGCCCTTTTGCCAAACGACGTCGAAGAACACTACACGACAAACACTCGCTCGGCAGCGTCTGGCAGAGCGGCCATCTCGGTCCCACTTGGGACGTGGGGGGGGAGGAGAGGAGAAGAGAGGGCAAACCATGGCACTCGGTTGTCCGACCCTGCCACAATGCATGGACCCAAGCAAGGCCATCTTTAGCAAGTCTGATCGATGCATTGATTGGGGGTGATTGGGGATTGGGGATTGGGGGATGGGGGATGGGGCAAGTCACCCGCGTAGCAACTTGGGTCTGGAGAGTACTTCAACGACAGAGAGAGAAACAGAGAGAGAGAGAGAGAGAGAGAGAGAGAGAGAGAGAGAGAGAGAGAGAGAGAGAAAGAGGAGAGGGACAGGGAGGAGGAAGCATGGGAACAGCCTCAACATTGAAAGAGAACCCAAGAACTGCAGAAAAGCTGGAAGGTTACGTGACGCAAGCCATCGTCAGTGGAATACGATTGTGTGCGTGTCGCTCGTTCCGCTCGTTCCTGTGTGACCCCCAACGAAGCGTTGTCCTCCTTCATCATCAACATCATGATCAACGTACACACCGCAATATCCTGGGGATAGAACCGATCAAGGCAAAAATCGAGCGACCATCATCCATCACATTCTCGCCTGAGCTGAGCAGTGGCCGGGCAAACGAACGAACGAACAGACGAATCAGCCAAGAAGGTCGCAGAACGGTCGGTTTTAGCTCTCTCTCCCTCTCCCTCTCTCGCGCGCGCGCACACATGCGTGCTCCCCGGTCCAAGTGACACCGCCAGTCGTTGAAGAAAAAGAAAAAAAAGAAAGGAGAAGAATTCCCTTCCATGCAAAAGCAGGCAAGGGGGGGGAGGGGTGAGGGGGTAAGCAAATCACCGACCGGCGACCGTTGACGCTGCAGCTGGTGCGTGCCCTGCGTGCGTGCCGTTTCGTTCGCCAAACATTCCCAGGACCGGTAAAAGGGAAAAAGAAAAAAAAGGAGGAAAAAATCACCGAGAGATATGAGCATCTTGGACGTGTGGATGTGATGTGGCGGTGGTGGTGGTGCTACTATTAGTGCTGATGGTCATTAGCTGGAATAGGCGCGTCATCTGCGCCGCCAGGGCAGCAAGCAAACTTCACCTTGCATCTGCCAGCCCGACGCCGACGGCAGCATCCGCGAAGATCTTCTGTCGAACAACCCGACCACGGTTGGCAAAAGAGGAACATAAACATGCAAAGTCGGTGGTGATGGTAGACCCGCAGTGATGTTGCACCAGCCGGACTCTTCCTGGAAACCCCCCCCCCCCGACCCTCCGAGATGGCGGCAGCAACAGCGTCTTGTTTGCTTGAGAGCAATGTACTGTACATTGTTACGTGCGGATGTACATATGCAACTATGTAAGTAGGTATGCACGAACATGTACGGTTGGGCAATCGGATTGCATGAATGGGCCGCCATATACGGCCGCGGAGCCCTCCTCAGGAGGCCTATGAAGCGGCCACTTTGGGGACTCTCCAGAGTTTGAGTTACCAAACAAGCACATCTTCTGTTGTACCATTTTGTTCTGCCAGACCCAGGCCGGTCGTGCAGGTATTGCAAACCAACCTCTGAAGAGAGAGGCTGGAGTCACGGAAGTTGCAAACCTCATGTCCGCAAAATTATCGTTCGTCTGCCCCTGCACTCCATGGTAATTCTTGACTTGGCTGGCAACCGGTATTCAGTTGGGCCTCTCAGCTTTACAGTCGCGATGAACCCGCGAATAGCCTTCCTCGTAGTTCAAGGTGGCAGCCGGGCACGCTACGACACGAGGCACGCGGGTCGAGAAATGACGACGGCAGCGGCAGAGACAGCGGCAGCCAGAAATATCAAACAGGCGGCTGAGGCACAGGGCGATGTGGCATGCATGCGTGTGTACGTGTGTGCTTTTGTTTGAATACATGTATGTGTGTATCTGTGTGCGCATGCGCGTCGTGTGCATGTGCTGTGTGGTATGTGTGGTAAGACAGGTATGTGTGTGTGGCCCTCTCCCGCTTAGGCGTTACCGTCGTTGTATTGTAGCTTCTTATGGACGGGCGAAATGCATGTCTATTGACGTTGTCAGGTCAAATCCCTGCGGCCCCTTGCCCTTCCAAGATCCGAAATGGGAACGCGTCGTCTAGCCTGCTTCCACGGCTGGTCCCGCATTGGGGCGGTCTGATTTTTCGACACTTGGTGATGTGGCGACGACGGGAAGCGAGAGATGGAGAGAGAGAGAGAGAGAGAGGTGGATGAAAGTGGAGGCTGCAATGCTACCTCGTCCAATATACTCGTGCATTCGAATCAGGGGTAGATGTCCTGCATGAGTTTAAGTATGTTACTCTCCCCCAGCGGTGGCGTCGCCCTTGGGATGGATGGCCTCCTTCAGCCCTCAGGGACCAGGATAAAACAAGTGTCGTCCGCCGAGAATATGTCGTCGCACATGCTCGAAGCCGACGGGTCCCTGTTGGCCATCGCGGTTCTAACGTCCGTAACTGACATCGCGTCTCCTGCGGGTCGCATCGATCCGTTGAGAAGCTTCTCTCCCCCTTTCCACCGTCGGTTTGTCATAGACGCCGGACTGGGACCGTGGAGCACACGTTGCCGCCGCGCCGCGAGGCTTCTCCGTCGGTCTCACGGAGGGGGCCCAAGATCGACGACCTGCAAGCTCTCGAAACCCACACTTGTGTTCCGCATGAGCTTATTGCCTAAACAACCCTCCCCCCTATCAGTGGCGAGCGGCGGATGAGACACGTCTTCGACTCGTCCCTCGCTATCCGAACAAAAAGCAGGTCTTACGGCTTGACCTGAACGAAGAGTTCAAAGAAGAAGCCCATGCGCCGCAACCCTGAGACAAGGGCGAGTCTCGCTGAAATTCAAAGAGGGCAATTCGTATCGAGAGTCGACTGACAAGTCGTTGGTGGTGTAGCACAACAGCATCGCTGATATCATGCAGCAAAACCCGGCCGGTCAAAGGCGACGACGTCTCGACGGGCGATCAGCCTGCTGTGATGCAGATCCATTCCCGCCATCTTGCCTCCTTTCCGGGCATTTCTTGTGCATGCCTGCTTCTTGACGGGAAGAAAAGGGCTGACAGAACGCACATGGCTCGACGGCTCCGTTGACAACGGAAAATTTTTGCAGCCATTGCCGGGGCGCTGCATGTATCTTTTTGGTTACCAGTCATGGCCAGAACCGGTGTCTCCATGCCGGCAGCCGGCTAGTAGGACAAAACAGTAAGCGATTGGATCGGGCTTCCAGGGGACAATGTCATCTGACAAGCCATACCGGGGGAAGAGACGACGCCGGGGCAGCCCGGGGCGGTTTGATCGAGGTTTTCCGGTTAAGAGACTGCCTCCAGGCCATGCACCAAAGGAGGCGAAGGAGGTGCAAGAGAAGACTAGACGAGCCGATCCGGCTTGCCCCCCCTTCCCCCACTACCCACGTCGAGCCATGGGGGACGTCATGTCAGGTCCAGGAACCCCGGGACTTGGAAGAGGGGCTTGGGCCTTTCGATTTGTCTCGGTGCTAGGTCTGGACGCATTGTGCCAACGAGGATGCCGTGGTTTGGCTCGAACAGAGACAGCGTTGGGAGACAATCGGCCTCCTCCGCCTGGAACCCAGCATCATCGCCCGGCCATTGACGCTGAGAGAAGGGAGAAAGTAACACAGCGGGCGAGCTCCGGCCATAATGTCTCTGACTGAGGAAAGACGCCCGTTACACAGACTTGAGACGTGATGCCTACTGGCCGGAAATAATCGCTGCAGCTCTGCGGAGAGACTTGAGATGCTGCTACTCTCGTGACCCCGTGCGAAATTTGCAGCTGACGAATGTTACAGGATGCCTGTGGAGAGGGGCGGAGGTTTTCGCGGGCGAGGCCTGCCTCGGTGGCCACCTGGTCGACCGTCGCTTTGATGAGATTGCAGACGGCAGCGTGGACGGGCCGTTGGCGATGAAGGTCGGCCATTTGTCGACTCTAAGTCACGAATTTCGCTAATAGAGATCTGTTCCGAAGACAGTTTGGGCTGCTCGCCCTTCCCTCCGTACATGTGGCAAAGCTGGATGGCGACGACCTGACAAGTCAAAGGCGTTGTTGCACAATGCCGGGCTGCACGAGGTCTGGCGGCTGCGGACTTTGTGAGAGATGGCTTGTTCCATGATCTATGGTCCATGGTCCGTTGAGATGCTGCCAAGAAGCATCCCCCAGGACACAGGAACCGCCTTGAAGATATGACAACTGACAGATGACAGCTTCTCATCAAACGGCAGCGGGCTGGTGTAACGTCGCTCCGCGACAGCATGAGGTGCATCGTTCCCAAGTGTCGCGGGGATCCGGGAAGACGCTTACTTGCATGGCCTCCCCCAAGTGGAGAAAGAAAGGGAAAAGGTCCCCCCCCCCCCATAGCATGTTTGCAAAGGTGGAATAATGAGACAGACTTCTGCTTCGAGTAGGTCATTCATTAGCCATGTGTGACACGACGAGGCGCGCCACGGCTTCACCTTTGACGATTTTCTCCTCTATCCCCCACATCCGGACTTTGCTGGCCGACGAGGGATGCAACGAGGGTTGGTTTGCGTACAGGCTGCCGCTATTTGTACCTCTTGAAAGGTTGACGAGATTTTGTTTTTATTCATGAAACACGAGCCTTACGACGACGGCAGTGGCGACATTTGGCGACAATCTGTATGTGTATTTCCCGACGTCTACATCTGGCATCGACCGCACTGCTACTGTTGCTGCTGCTGCTGCTGCGAGCTGCGAGCCGCAAACTGTGAGCTGACCACCGGCGGATGGGTATACTGTCTTTTGTTGCCGTGGACGAAAAGCGACGAATGATGAGATGCATGGTTTGCGCCGATGTTGTTGCCGATGCTAATGCTGCTGCTATCTTCGTCTCTCCGAGCCTCGATCCCTGCCTCGGTTCCGACTGTCCCAATCTCTGCGGTCTCTGCGACCAGGGTCATCATCGTCCCGTCGTCGGTCTTGGTGATCGTACCGTCGTCCGGAACCCCGGGGGTCCGATCGATAACGATCTCTATCCCCTTTTTCGTCCCTGTCCCTGTCCCTGTCCCTATCCCTGGCTCTTGGACGGCCTGGACTTCGGCTTCGCCTACGTTCCCGTTCTTCTCTAGGGCGATCTTTGTCCCGCCGATCTCTGTCCTGCTCTGGTAGCCGCTCTGGCTCAGGGCGGCGATCCTTGGTACGTTGGTGACGACCCTTCATTTCCTCCTCTCCATACACAAGGTCGTAGTTGTCCCCGTTTCGCTCATACTCGTCGCGGTATTGTCGTCTCTTTTCGAGCTCGTCGACACCTCCCCAGCCGCCTCTGGAGGCGTGCTTTCTACGCTTCTGGTTCGTATCGTCTCTCCAGACCTGACTCAATTTGCTCACACTTTGCGAGAAGTCGACGTGGATACGGCGGTCATCAATCAGAACGTCTTGCATCTTGGAGTAGGCCGCCTCACAAGACGCCTTGTCAGCATACTCGATGAAGGCGTACTGAAGACTGTCGCCCGTCTTGGCGTCGCGGATCACCTCGCAACTGAGGATCTTGCCGAAGCGGCCAAAAATAAGCTCCAGGTCCGCGTCCGTCGTGACGGGGTTGAGCTTGCAGACGAAGAGGACGTTCTCAGGGGGAGCGACTTCGGCGAACGGCAGGTCGCCCATCATTTCCAGAGTGAGAGCCTGCGCCCGTGCCTCCCTGTCCCTCCGCCGCTTCTCGATAGCCTCCTCGTCCAGATCATCATCTTCGTGCAGGGCGGCCTCGTCCGCGATTCGGACTGTGTCGAGCTGTGACTTGGTGGGAGGCGGCGAAGCACTGGGCTCCCGAAGCTCGGGCGGGTCAGGATACGGGTCGTCGAGGATGATTGTGTGCTTGATCCTGATGTCGATGAGCGGGTGTCCCTTGTCGTCGACAATGGCCTCGTTGATCTTTTCGAGGACGTCGAAACCCTCGACGACTTTGCCAAAGACGGCAGCCTTTCCATCCAAGTAATCCGTCTCGTCGCCCAGAGTGACAATGAACTGCGAGGCCGCTACGCGGGTATCCGGGTCGGAATCCAAGGGCGCCGTAGCCATGCTCACGGTTCCTCGCTCGAGATGCTTCAGCTTTGGATGGAAGAAGGCCGGGAACATCTTTTTAGAGCCGTCGCCCGACAGATGGCCCCATATCGACGTCCCGCCATCGGATTCCTTCGACAAGGGTCCCAGGGGGTCGCCGGTCTGGAAGGAGAAGTTCTTCTGAACGGAGTGGATGGGCGAGAAGTTGTAGTACTTGACTTTGCAGAGCTTCAGGAAACTGGCGAGCTTTGGTTAGCTGAGCGAGAGCCGTGAAGCGGGTGACCGGGGAAGGTGAGGCTTACTTTTCGCACAGCTTGGGCGCGTAGTCGACCAGGAGGTCAATGACGATGTCGCCCGAGCTGGTTTCCAAAAGAACCGACATGATGACGGTTGTCTGTGCTGCGCGTGTTGCGTGTGCTACGGTTCCTCAATGGATGTTGTCGCAGTCGTCGACACTAACCGTCTCGTTCTGCGCCGCGAATCGTTCAACAAAGAGCAGTCCGAGCGTTGGTTAATCGCCTGGTCAAAAGCACAAGGCCTCCAGCCACAAAGTTTCCGACGTGGCCGATTTCAGGGTCGCAATCTGTGGCTCTCAGCGGTCGTTGACGGGGTTGGGCCTTGCGTGTAACGGCCCACGATGTTTGTGATGTTGAAGTTTGAATCCGCGAGGCAGCGACAGCGGCAGCGAGAAGCCTCGTCACATAGTGTACATTCGGCGTGCTTGAGGTACTTCACACAGTGAGAGCTCTTGACGAATCAAAAAGGGCATGGGGCTATAGAGTGGGTCGCTAATGAAATCTTTATGCTTAGAGCTTCTGGGGAGCTGTCGGTTGTTTTTTTTAGCTTCCATATTCTCTCCCCCTAGTGGATTTGTTTTTGCTTGTTTGCTAATAAAATTGGCCGTCTGATTGTGGTTCTCGGTACCGCCACAGCATGGTTCAAACAATCTCCCCTTCTGTGTGCCCCCCCTGTACTCTCACGACTTTCAGAAGCATACATGTGCAACATGTCATCGACATTTTTCCTCGCATGCAGCATCACGAGCGTATCCTCATGCTCACTGAGAAGGGAGGGGGGATGGGAAAAAGCCAATAGGGCCAATTAACAAGACAGGCAAAAGAAGCCAGCTGTGTGTGTTGGTAATTTGGTGTCGTTTCAGTCATTGACAAGAGCTCTATGCTTTGTGTGTCTGTGGTATCCTACAACCGCCGAAAATACGCAAAAAGCTGGAAAAGAAAACATAGAAATATGGCTGGGCCTGTGGTGTGAAGCCGAATCTCGCCAATGAACACCCAATATCCAATATCCGACAGGCGAGATGAAATAATAACATAACGATATCTCGCCTGTATGCACCGCTTTTCCCAATTCTGATGCTGCAGAGCCCCCAATAGAAGTTGGCCATGCCATTCATTCATGGCCTTTTTTTTCCCGGCTCATGTCAGAAACCCGCGCGCGCCCTCAACGCCGTTGAATAACGTGGTATCTGTCCCAGTCGAACGCCCTCCAAGTGAAATTTCCAGGAAATTAGGTAGGTAAGAAGACAAGACAATGCTACGCTTTCGTGTCGCTCCGCAAGACTGTTGCCGCCGCCGCCGCCGCCGTCATGGCTGCTGCTGCGTCTCTCACGGCGCGCTCTTGCGTCGTCGCTCAGAGCGCAGCTCCTTTTCCGTGTCCATCAGGCGGCACTGTACCCACATGCGGAACGAGTTGTCACTCCGCACCTGCTCGCAGTTGAGGAGCTCCATCAGGGCCCGCTTCATGCCCTCATTGACGTCGAAGAGGCGCTGCTCCTCCTCGGCCACGGCCCAGATGGTTGTCTCGTCCGCGATGGGCGCGAGCGAGCTGCTGCGCCGCGCCTTGAGGCCTGAGAGCGACATTCGCCGGCTCCGGCTGTGGTGCCTGCTGCGCCCGCCTGACGACGCGTTTGGGTACTGTCCGAAAGGGGAGCAGGCACTGCGGGTCGGCGAGACCGACGGCGACGACGAGAGCGACGTGTTGCAGGTCGTGATGGGACGAATCTGGTCCAGGTGCTGCCGAAGCTCCTCGTGCTGGGAGTGCAGGGCGAGATATTGCTGCAGCGCAAAGTTGGACGTCTGCTCCTGGGAAGAGACGGGAAGGGTAGAGGGTGCTGCCATTTTTGCCGACGTTGGTGGGTATGGTAGTTGTAATGTGCAAGTGATGTGTCTCTGGGCTATTGACGAGCCCATCGGGAAGCTGTGATGGGTTGGTGAAGAAGAGGTTGGCGAGTTTGTTGGTGTTGGCTTATTGAAGAACCGGGAGAAGGAAGGCGATAGGTATTCCAACCGTATCGTCAATGAACGATGTGCCCTGGAGAGGTGCTGGTGTGGTGGTGTGATGAGATGGGCGGATATATGGGTGGGTTAATTCGAGCTAATGTCGTCAATGTGATGTTGTTTGACTGGGAACCAAGCGACACCACAGTAAGCTCTCGACGTAGGTATGTATATGTGTAGGCTGGTTTTAGCTGGTTGCTGTGCGCAATGATTTTTATTTGTTCTCGATTCCTTGACAAGGGGGAAAAGAGGCGTTGCTAAGAAGAAGAACCGGTCGGTGAGCGTGGCTGGTAGTGTAGACGAACAGAGTAGTTGACTCGTGGTCTCGGGGTTGACGGTTCGAGTGCAGCGGTTCGACGAGGAGGTGGTGTCGAGTACTAATACCAAACGAGGGTACCTGACTTGACTGTCTGGAGCTCCCGCCCTGTCGATGGCGTCGATCCCAAGTGGGGCCGGTGTCCTTTGTCTCCTTTCAAAAAAAATGAACCCAGAAAACTGCCCCCCTTCCCGTTGGGTGTGTGCAAGAGAGGAGAGATGCGGGTGGGCGTGCGTTGGACCTTGCGGGGATTGCTGGTGAACGGGTCTCGATGATGCCCCTCCCTCGCAACTGTCGGTAATAAATGTGAAAAAGAGGAGAAGATGCAGCAAAACCAAGAGGGCGTGGTCGCTGTCGGGCAGGTGTTTGGTCACAGATTGAGGCCCGGTCTGGGGGAAGAGAGCTGAGAGGGCAAGGGGATGGGATGGGATCAAGTAATATGTAGGTAAGGTGTGCTTGTTATGTGTTGCGTGTTGCGTCGTGTGGTTGGCGTGCGTGTGCCTCTCTGCAGTTTGCGGTGTGCACGTCCGATGCGGGCTTGATGCGGACTCGATGCAGACTCGATGCAGACAGATGGATGCAGGATAACTCAGCTTGTCGGCTTCCCGGCAGTCAATGAATGGCCTATTTTATTAATAGGCAGTTGTGGATGACCCGATATTGATGAACGGATTGGCGTTAGAGTAAGATGTGAGAAAGGGGAGGGGAGAGAGAGAGAGAGAAAGACAATCTGGACAAGAATGGCCTTTTCGCCGCTCTCCGGTGTAGGTGTGCAATTGGGTATTCCAGGATCTCGACCGGCAAACACCCCCAAAACGAAAGCCAACTCAGGTACCACAATCAAAGCTTGGACGTCCTCGTGGAGATGGCCCAGATGGGACAGTCGATGGCGCCAATTTCAGTAACGCTGCAAGCCACAAGGCGTTTATAAAAACCGGTCGGAATGTGGTCGACGGTTGGGTGCGTGTGTCAAGCGAACCGCGAGGGAGTTCCACTACTAATAAAGATGCCAACGGAGTACCCGCGTTGCAGGAGGAGGGGGAGGGGGCCTTCGGTAGTCAGGAGTAAATAGGGAAAAAAGTGTGCGCCGCAAGCCTAAGCGGCGGGCGTGGAAAAGGGGAATGTGGGATGGTATGGTATGGTATGGTATGGCGCCGGCCGACAACCGAGAGGAGGCCCGGGAAGCTTTCTTAGAGCCCACGATGGTTTTGATGGAGCGGTTCAGGTTGGCCGCTGCGAAGAGAAGAAAAAGTCAAAGCCCTACAAACTAAAAAAATACTTTGCTGACTAGGGAGTTGGAGGTGGTGGTGGTGTTCCGTCGTCCGTGGACCGTGGCAAAGGCAACCGTAAACTTTTCGAGGATGGTTGCTTTCGAGAGGGAGGCCAGACCTGGCACACGTGGATGTCTCTCTGGCTGGCTCTCTCTCTCTCTCTCTCTCTCTCTGTATCTATCTGTACTGTGCTGCGTAAGGTGTGGTTTTGTGTGCGCGGTGATAACGCCTAATGTTGATGGCCGATAGCGTAAGACGGGATGGGACGGGGATATGGATGTCTGGGAAATGGGTGTGGAGGAAGTGCTCTCCACAACCCCTGGTTCAATTTAATAGACCCGGGTCCAGGCCGGATGTGATGCTGGTGAGGATACGAAGAAGCGCCGGCTGTGCGTTGCGTGCTCTGCTGCGTCAAAGTCGTATTGTAAGTCTCAGTAGACGCGCCCGCCAGCTCAGACTCAGACGGAAGGGGGGGTGGAGGCCTGTTCGCTGTCGGTGGTGCAATAAACCGGTTCGATGTTGCGCTATTCCAAGCAGAAGACGGGGAGAAGGAGGAGGAGGAGGTGGTGGAAGAGGAGAAGGGCCACTTCATGCAGTCTTGTTATGCAAGCCCAGGGTGAGAGAGCTGGACTAAGTGGTCCACGTTGTGGCTAGGCCTTGTTCTGTCCCGTAGCGCAGCCTACGGCGTTTATAGTAGCGCTATCTTTGGTGTTTGGCAACCTGGTCAACCCAGTTGGGTACGAGATGGTGTGTGTGTGATACTGATATGACAAGATTCCCTGGTGGTGCGAGAGTCTCTCCCTCCTACCCAAATGGGAGCGGACGTGACGACGATGTGCAGGGTCGCGTCGGTGTGGCGCTGCTAGTGCCGACTCGGGGGAGATTGTGATACCGACGATGCGGTTGGCGGAGGTGGAGGCGATAGCAGAGTTCGTTGATAAGATACGAGTCCTCTTGGAGGAGAAATCGACCTCAGCTGGCCGCTAGCGCGTCGGCCGTGGCTGGAATTGCTGGCAAAGGGGGTAGGTTCCTGCTGCAGCTGCTGATGATGATGATGATGCGATGCCAGGAAGTCTCTGGCGAACGGGGACCGGCTGCCTCTGAGCGCCGGATTGGATGCCAGCAGGTTGACGAAGCCGAAATGGTCGCGATGCTGCGTCCTTGTCTCGTTCGGGACGACGGATTTCTGTTCTCGTGATTGTCGGCCTTGATGCTGCCGATCCTGTGGTCTATGATGGGATTGATGCTGGTCTTCCGACGGGTCGGGGGTGTTCCACGTTATATCACAATGATACATAGCAATGCAAGGAAGACCGGCGGTATCAGCAAGTGTAAACAAATGACTTGGTGTAGACGACTTTGTGAGTGAGTGAGTGTTGTCAGCCTGTCTCAGAGGATCAAATGAGAGGCTTGACGCCGATGAGGCTGGTGGCATTTTGTATTTTGAGTCCCTTGCAAGACGAAGATGAAATGAATGTGAGCACAAAGTGACGTACGCATGTTCCCTAGGAAGCCCATGTGGCTGACGACCCGTCTGGTCTCACATAGCGATCCCACGTTTTCTGCCTACTTTTCCTTCGATGAGGTAATTTTCATCGGGCTAAACCGTCCCTTCCAGAGACCAACGTTCGCTTCGATCGAACTGAAGCTATGCGGCATTGCTTGCCCCCAGACAAAGTGTGGTCATTGCTCCAGGCGGCATCCCCATAAGAAAATGTCCTATTTCCTTCTCTCCAGGCGTATCGCAGGAGATCCAATGGCAACACTCCTCGATTGACCCTTGGCCTCAAGCACGGCCTGGGATGGAGACAGGCTTTGAGATATGAGACCCCGAGAGCCAACGGCGAGCACCGACCGGCGGTGGCGCAACACACCCACCGCGCAGCGCAGCCAAGGGGCGATAAGATACTTTCCGTTTTGACAGCTCCCTATGGAGTACGGATACATCACGGATGATGTGTGAGTGGGTGTGTCTAGTGTTCCAGTATCGGCCAACAGCCACGCATCCACCACGGCGAAAGCGGGTATGCAAACGGACAAGCTCCCGGAGAGAAACCTCACCTTCTCAGTTGGGCTTCCTGGCGCGTCTGCATGCTTCATCGAGTCTGGGATACGCATCATCAAATGATCGGGGAGCATCCGTTCTCTTTCCCGGCAATCAAGACTTCCATACATAGGGATCGACAGCCAGCGCACGCAAAAACGCAGCCACGAGACCACGACGACGGGGTGCGTACCTTGCAGAGAAGCCTGTCTGCCCTTCGTGGTCCTAACAGATGGGACGGGTGACCGACCGGCGATCCAAACGATTTTTGACAAGTTGCGAAATCACACACACACACACACACACACACCCCTTCCGACAGGCTACAACAAGATCAACCGCACTTCCATTAGGGGGGGCAGCTCCGGCCCTCGAGTCGTCGAGACTCTTCGATACTCCTCAACGGCGGATGCGATGACTTCATAGCTTTGCCTCAACGGTTAGACGCTCTCTGCCTGCCCTGTCTAGCCTCCGCCTTTCCACTCCCATGCTCCCTCCATGTTTGCTTCCCAATAATGTGCCAGAGGCTAGAGAAAGAAGGTGTCTCAAATGGGCCAGACCACGGCCCCGACGTATTGGCAACGCACTTATTCCAGCCCGCCCAATCACCGAGCTCCCCCAAGACTTTTGCATTTCTCGTCGATGTGCAAGGGTGAGCTCCTTGGTGCGAGCCACACGACCCCCAACGTCATCCTGACCGAGCTTGCGCGGTGGTTTGCCGTCCTTATCGACAACTCAGCCACGCCTTGAAGTAGTTTGATGAGGATGTGACGTCCCAGCTGGTCATCGGCGGCGATATCATTGCTGTGGTCGTCGTCGCTGTCGTCGTTCATCAAGCCGGAGCGTCATCCCCGTTCCGTCTGCCAAATACAACCTTGCGTAAACCCCCATTCCCAGCCGAGTAAAAAGCTTATCCCGTGAATTGAGTTTCTAGGGTGCACGTCGGCCGACTGAGAGAATCATGGATGGCAACAATACGAAAGGCGGCCGCCCCTCTTATTGAACGCATGCGGTGCCCTTGAACTCTCTCCGCGTTCTGAGACTGCCGGAGCATCAGACCACATCGGCTTGGCCTCAAAATGCGGGGAAGCTGCGCTTGGGTGCATGGTGGCTGACAGGCGACAACCCGATAAATCAACTGGTTCGCGGAACTTCCACTGCATCTTGTTCGGGGTGGTATGATGACTCGGAAATCCCGTTGTCCATCTCCTTATGATGGCGATCTCGGTCGGTGCCGTGGGCTGATTACAGTCCCGCATCTTCATCCTTGGACCGTGACAGCCGTGCTTTCCCCTGCTCAAAGACGCCCGTCTACTCTTGGTTACCCGTCTCCCCCTCCTCACTGACTAAAGCTTCTCGTGTTTCGGAAAGGCTTGCTGCTAGTAATAATATGGTTGAGACGCATCACCTTATCCGGAGCGCAGCTTGGACCCTGACCTTTCGATCTGCACGCATGTTGTTGCAAATCATTGCTGGCACCCAAGTGACCTTCGTCGTGGAATGCGAAGAAGTATCAGCGAGCCGGCCGGCCGCTTCGCCTGACAAGGAGTTCTCTCATGATCTTCTGTCAACAGGTGTCGAGTCGGCCGCCAATAACCTTGGCGTGCTGTCATTAATGCTGCTCGCTATACGTGCACTGATAGGCAATGGTGTGCGGGGGGCAGATATGTATGGAGGTCTAAAATCGGTCCTCGTAACGACTCAGATGCTATCGTTACTCGCAATTCCGCTTGTCTCGACATGTGCGAGTTGCATGTGTGAATACGCGGGATCTCACCCGAGGTGTCGCGTGTCCTGGACGGGCGTGATGTGGTCCTCACCCGAACTGCGGCCCGCCCGCAATTAACCTCACCACATCACGCCCGTTCTTGAAGGCGCCAAAACTCGACAGATTCGAATCGGGACGCTATCGCTGTAGAATGGGCCCCTCTGTTGCTCCCTTGGGGGTATGGGAAAGTCGACATAGGTCAGGCCCATCCCGCACTGTCGGCAACGACTACAGAACGCCTCGAACGTAATCTCATTCCGCTGCGTAGCGGATATCAAGACCTCAATGGCCGGAAACATGGCAAATAACTCTTGGAGAGTGGCGATGAGGGCCGGGATGATGCTCTGATCGTAGGTGATGTCTGCCCCGATGACAACGTCGACGTTCTCGCCGCTGTTCCATTTTTGGTCTTCGGTGCCCACCATTGCGTGACCCCATCTCAGTTCCATGGGCCTGACGAGAGTGCTTCCTTGCAGGTCATTCAGGAAGAGGCTTTCCGGGAGGTTGTTGATAACATCATCAGACCCATCCGAGGCAACAACATGGGTGGCGGCGAGATGCTTCGCACACAGGATGGCTAGGTATCCAGTGCCCGCTCCCAACTCGAGAATGCGCTTCCCCTTGATGATCTTTTGGTTTACGCAGAGATATTGCCCCAAGTGCAACGCGGCCTCCCAAGTTCTGAGGCCCGTGGTGCCAGAAGCAGAGATCAGCGAGCGGGACTCGAGGAGGGTGATGTCAGTCGTGTGTAAGTGTGGTTCCGAGGAGCTCCTCTGCTCGAGACTACCGAGGTGATAGGTGACGTAGGTTTTCTGCTGAGCTGAAGATATCTCAGAGGGCACTGGAGCCGCGAGAGATTCCGACAATGCTGTCATGAGATCCTCCGAGACTTCCTGGGAACGGTTAGAGAGATGCCCGTAACTGACCGCAGATCGTCAAGCTACGGCGTCATGCAATAAGGAGGCGCTCACATGCTGGTCCCAATCCTCAATGCCCGATTCGATGCGTGAGACAAGCTCTTTAAGAACTTTTAGACGATACCTAGCAGGAGGGCTGTAACGAGGTCCCTCCTCCGAAAAGAGCTTCTTGTAAATGGTGTCTTGTGCTGTTTGTTGTCTGATTACCTCAGGAGCAGGGAAGTCGAGCACAGATTCTAGTTGAAGATACTGGTAACAGAACCGTTCGACGGGGTTTGGCATGAGACAAGTGTTCGCCATGATGTGGCAGCGAGAATTGTCAACTCGTGAGAATGTCGCGTGTTGCCGGATTTGGTCGAAATTACGGCTTCAAAGTTTTGCTGACAGACCCCTGCAAGACTTCTCGCAATCCGTGTGTGCCACCCAACCAATGAGTTTGCAAAGACCGAAGACAGAATCAATACGTCAGTTGGTGCCTTAAAGTTATTCTGTCGCAAAGAAATAAGCAAGATATTGATTGAACTAAGCACCCTCAGTCGACAATTCGTAGAAGTCTACTCTTCCGTCGAGATGCCCAAGATGCGAAGAAAGATGAAGAAACAAGTGCTGGGTCAGGAAAACACGACGAGCACTGTGCAAACACCACTGCAGTGTGGGCTTGTCGCCTGAACCTCTCACAAACAAGCTAGATTATATCGCACTGTAATATCACCCGCCAATCAAGAAATAGCCACAGCAGTCAGTCAGCTGACTGTGAGTGGTCCCACATGATTTCGGTTTTTTGGTGCGGCCTTCCTCGCCTCAGGCACCAAATTAGGGCTTCCACCCACAAGCGTGCCTGCGCGCGAAAACTCCCAGACCCCATCACAACCACTCTGCGAACTTTTGACGACACCACACCTTTCCGACTCTTCTGTCCCAGCGCCAACCCATCTCGACAGACAGATCAGCCCGCCCCCCGACCGCAAAGATGGCGGACGTCGACACCCCCGTCACCCTGCGAACTCGCAAGTTCATCCGTAACCCCCTGCTTGGCCGTAAGCAGATGGTCGTGTGAGTTTGCCCCTCCAGATTATCTCTGTTCCCCGAAGGAAGGAAAGCGCGCACGAGGAAAAACATCGAACGAGGAGGAGCCGGGAAAGACGGCATCATCAAACCGACACATCGAATCACGACACACCAGCCATACTCGACGGCTGCGAACGGACGGGAAAGGCGGGCGTGTGCGAAAAGGATCGATTGGGGGAAACCAAAAACTTTTTTTGCTGCGTGTGCGTCCGGGAATGCTGACGGTTCTTCTCGCTCAGTGACATCCTCCACCCCGGCCGCGCCAACATCTCCAAGGATGAGCTCCGTGAGAAGCTTGGCTCCCTGTACAAGGCCACCAAGGACCAGATCAACGTCTTCGGCCTCCGCACCCAGTTCGGTGGTGGCAAGACCACTGGCTTCGCCCTCGTCTACGACTCCCCCGAGGCCATGAAGAAGTTCGAGCCCCACTACAGACTGGTCCGCGTCGGCTTCGCCAACAAGATCGAGAAGGCCAGCAGACAGCAGCGTACGTCGAGTCCCCATCCCATCGCTGCCACGGCTGTGCCCGGTCGCCGTTGGGTCGGACAAGCACTTGTCCTGCCCAGACGACCCAGGCGCACATCAACACATGCCGCGGTGGTGAAGCATCACCCTTCACACAGTGAACCTATGGCTGACACTACTCGCGCTCCACAGGCAAGCAGCGCAAGAACCGCCAGAAGACTCTGCGCGGAACGGCGAAGGTCAAGGGTCCCAAGAAGAAGAAGGAATAAGCATCTCGCTTTGTTGCCTAGGGTTAAGGCATGCGAGGGATTTCCCCCGGATCATCCGCAAAACAGTGGGCGGCGTTGGTGGAACATCAAAAAAACATACGAATCAAAATGTTGTCTTTGGGCTCTCGTGTTGTTGTTCCGCCGGTGGGGGGACGTCCCTCGTCTTCGCTCTCGTGGGGTTGTCCATTTCGGCTGCGGCCATGTGCATTATACGACGAAACAATGCGGCTTTTGCATCGTCCCTGTGTCGGTCCGGCGGGTTTATGGCCGGCCGCGCAAAACTACTAGAGTCAACGCGGCGTGAAACGGGGGAATGGGTTCATGATTCTCTCAAATACGAAATGCATCAAACACGCGTATCCCGATGGTTCTCCAAGTCTAGTCCACGACGCCTGTTCACCCAACAATATTCCGTACGGTAGCCTAGAGTGACCACCCTCGCAGTTGGTTCTTGAATGTGATGTTGATGTCTGATACGAGACATCCTAGCCGTGTCTGAGAAGTAGTGGGAGAGCCTTCCCACCTGGACAATTGGGGCATTGCGACGTGCTATCTGACTCTGCCACTCTGCCAGCTGTTGGCCCGGAACGGCTCGCTCGCAAACGCATTATGGCAGACGATGGCGGTCTATGGACCTCGACGCGTTGATGGTCCCTTACGATACCGCGAGGCAACCGATCCGAGCCTGGCGCCACCCATACTTCCATCCCACCGAAGCCGAAAATTGCTGCTTTCAAGGCCATTGAAGACGTCAGACATGAACCGACGGTGCAAAAAACAACAATTTATTTGTCTTTTTTCTGCCTCTTCTCTTTGACAGCACCGTCAGCACCGTGAACTCGACCGTTTCCCTTTCATCTAAGCCCTCCGTCCACTCTGCCGACAGTCATTTCGGCCACCGTCTGATGCATCCCTACTGCTGCCTTTTCACAGCGCGCCCTAGGGGACTTCCGTGGCAATCTCCCACAATACGTGCGCTCTAGACAGAGTATTCCCCTCCTCTGTCTTCACGTAAAAAAATAAAATAGAAACACTAGTGACGGGAAAACAAAAGAGAGGAGATTGGGGGGGGGGGGGGGGGGGCTACTTGGCTGATTACACTTCTTTCTAGTTAACATCAAAACTGATGCCAGCGCCGGATCATCATACGATACATCGTCAAGACGGGCGAGAAGTGACCACGGTCCGCGACGACCTCTTTGCCAAACCGTCCTCTCTCTCTCCCACTCGCCCACGCCATCCAGGTGACCGACCCCCTTCGCATAAACTACACCTGTCGTAAGGTTTCGACAGACAGTTCGGGTCTTGCTTGCCTACACCTCAAATAGGCATCCTGAGCGAGTGCCTCCCTTCGTCATTGAAACTGCGTCTTGGGAACCCGTCTCGGCATCCCCATCCAAAGACCAAGTCTTGTCCAGGGAGCGATCGATCCAACTCCAGAGGGCGTTGACAACGCAAAGAACACAAGAGGTTCCAACCGACCTTCTGCCACCGGCGGATTTATCGGGAATCTACCCTCTTTCTCAAGGAGACTGACTGTCCACGTCTTGAGGGGCCTGGGTTCGTCACCGAGGGGTTCCGCGAGTTGCTCGTAAATTATCTTTTATTGAAGCCTGTAATGGTATTCATGCACCGCCCAATCCCAGCACTAAAAAGAAACCACCATGTTGCAACGCCACTCTTTCGCCAACCCCGAACCGTTCTATTCCAGTGTTCGATACCAAGACGAAACGCAACGCCCATGCCATGCCAGTAGCAGTCCATGTATGTCTTTAGCCCTTCCCTCATACACCACCACAACGCCAGGAGATGACTTGGGCTGGCTGCTCTCTCACACCTCCCTCAACTTCTTCACGGGCCTGGCCAACGAGTCGTCCGGCAGCCCGCTCCTCTTCGTCCCGGGTAGGCTGCTCGTCCGAATGTCGTTGTCATCCTGGCTCACCCTGCGGTGCGGGTACTCGTTCTTCAGCCCCTCGAAGCAGTGCGCGTTGAGCCGGTCGCCCGTCGAGAAGAACGGATGCTGCAGCGCCTTGGCCGCCGTCAGCCGCTCCACGGGGTCGTACTCCAGCAGGCTCGCCAGCAGCTTGTACCCCTCCGCGCCGAGGCTTGCCAGTGGCGCGCCGTTGCCCTGCGGCGCCGACGTCGCGCTGCTCGAGGCGCCCTGGGAGATGGTGCTGTAGTACCACTTCTCGAGGTTCGATCCGCTCGGTGCGGGCGGGTGGTGGCCGTAGCCGTGCCCGCGGTGGTGGCCGTGATGGCCGTGGTGGTGCGGCGTCATGGGCGGCTGCAGAGTCGACAGCTGGGGGTACTCGGGCATGGCCGTCAGCAGCGGCCACCGCTCCTTGGACGGCAATCCCATGATGTCGACAATCTTTTGCATCTGGTTCCGCTGGAAGGGCACTGTCTTCTTGCTGTCCATCTTGGCCTCCTCGCCCTTGAAGATGGGTCGCAGAGACAGTAGCTCCGCAAAGATGCAGCCGACGGCCCACATGTCGATGGCAGGGGTGTAGTGACGGCTGCCGAGGATGAGCTCCGGCGCGCGATACCATATAGTCACGACAACCTTATCACCGCTGAAGAGGGAATGCAGGGGCTTGTCGAAGCGGCGGGCCAGTCCCAGGTCGCCGATCTTGACCTCGCCGGCCGAGGTGACCATGATATTGGCTGGCTTGAGATCGCGGTGCAGAATCCAGTTGGCATGGAGGTACTGGCAGCCGTTGAGGAGCTGGAACATGATGCTTTTGACGGTCTGGGGCGGGATGGGGTGGCGCGGGTTCTGGGTGTGGTGGTGGATGATTTGTAGCAGGTCATGCTCGGCGTACTCAAAGACCATAAAGATGCACTTGTCCTCGAGGATGATCTCGATGAGCTTGATGACGTTGGCGTGCTTCAGCTCACTGCACAGGGACATTTCGCGGATGGCGGATTGCGAGATGCCCGTGTACGAGATTTGCTCGCCCTCCTTGTCAGGCTTGAATTTCTTGATGGCAAACTCGCCCTTCTGGCCCTGACGGCCGAGGGCCTTGTAGACACGGCCATAAGTACCGGAGCTGATGAAGCCGACGACCTTGTACCGCTCGATGACGCGGACTTTGGGCTGGTAATTGATGTGGCCGAGGCCGCGGTCCGCCGGGTCTGTGAGAACTTCGGTCAGCACGACTGGAGGTGAGTCAAGCAGAGACCGACACGGGACCGGGAAAGGATGTCAAATACAGGAGCTGTGAGAATGCAGGCCGCCGTAGCCGACGCCCCTCCACATGTTTGTTTAAAGAGTATGAAAGTTACGCTTTACGGAACAAGATGGGGTGTGTATGGGACGGGCCGGCGAGAGGACGATCGATGTGGGAGGAAAACACAGTATGTACTACTGGCTCACAGACGACACATATCTCTTTTTAAGAGGGGGGAGGGAGGTTTGCGTCCGTCAGGAAGAGGTATCAGGTGAGGCTTTGAGAAGCGGCACGCAGCTGACGATAGCCGCAAGGCAAGCGTGGGACAGACAATACGATACGGCACGTCGAAGCAGGCAGAGCTCACCGCCGATCTCCAACGGCAGGTCCAGTCCTCGTCTAGAGCCTGAATGATGCAACGAGCTTGGGGCGGGTGGGTTTCGCGGGGGAGGAAGGGCTGGTGGCTCTAGGCTTCAGACAGAGAGGGCAGGGCAGTGAGCACCGAGCAGAGAATATAGCGCCGGCGGAAAAATGCAGCTTGCCACCCGACGAAACACGCCTCGCGGCACACAGTTCTCGCGACGTTGCGCCGGAACCCTTTTCCCTTTTGGCTGAGCGGACGCCGGTCGGTCGTGAGATGGGGTGCAAGGAGCGGTGGAGAATGAAAACGGGGAGACTCGCAGAGAGGTGCAGATGCAGGGCCCCCAAAATATGTATTCTCCCAAGGCGGGATACCCGGTAGGATGGAATAGGAGGGGAGGGGGGGCCAGGAATATGATTGGGATTGGGGGAAAGGATTGATTTTTGGGATATGTGCTGGGATTTCTCTCTGAGTGGGTGGTGTGGACGAATGAGTATCTTGCCGGGACGGGGCAAACCGAAAATGCAGACTCGAGGTGAGAGGGAATGGGAATGATGAGCAAAAGCAGGCGAGACCGAACCCTGGGTCCGATCCCGAGCAGTTTGCAGCTCCGAAAAATTGGTCTTGACTTGGCAGGAAAGTTTGCAACTCTGTGCAGTTGCAGCGGCGCAGAGAGGAACCGTATTCAGGGGTGAGGGTGAGAGAGAGAGAGTGAGTGAAAATCGAGTGAGTTGTGGGTGGGTGTGCAGTACGACAAACGATGTGCAGGATTTAGGGGTGGGAGGGGCTGGCTGCAATCGACGAGATGCGATTCGATATGCAAGGCGGATGGAACACCCGGGGACGTGACCGTCGATCAACAAGAGGGGAAAAGGTGGATAAAACTGGACATGAAGAGAAGCGGCATCAAATAAGGGTAACGAACGGGCAGGTCTTGAAGGTCGTCGTCTCGTCAAGGTCGGCAGCGTGGCATAGAGTGGCTTCCTTGCTCAACAGACTCTGGCCGTCCCGTTTCGCCGCACGCTGCTAATCTCGCTCACTCTTACGTTTCGGCACTCTCTCTCCTCTCTTGGTTTGCCTTTCCGAACGACGACACTTTGACAGCAACTCGAGTCAGGCGAGAGGGCAAAAACTGGGGAGCTGAGGGGGGGGCAAAGCGACAGCCGAGAGCTACGGGGAGCCTTTGCGGAAACGAAAGAAGAAAAAGTGTATGATGAACATGCACCGAACCACAAGCAAAAATCCAAAACTTACCTTCAAACGCTGCCTGGACGCTCCTCTTGAGATTACCCGTCCGCACCGAGCTGGGGCCCGAGGCAACGGTTGACGGGTTGGTCAGACTCATCATCCGACGCGAGGGCTCGCTGCTGACTCTGATATCCGTTTTGGAGTCGAACTCGGAATTCCAACTGGTCCCGGTTATTCTCCCCCAAACACACGCCGCGTTGATTCGTGGGGTCCTCCCTCGTCGCGTATCCTCTTGGTGTTCCGAGCCCCGTTCCTCTCCTTTTCTCTCAGAGTCTCAGACCTCACTCTCAGCTTCGTGCCTCGCTTGCTCGAGTCGGAAGTGCAATGCTGCACCGGTAATTGCGGTCGTTCTCTATCCGCCCCAGTCTGTGAGATTAACCCTCAAACTGCCCTGTCCCGGGAACCAAGACGGTTGCTTTGGTCTGTTCCAGAGAAACTCCGCCGGAACGTGGCGAAAACGGGGCGCTCAGGTTCTTCAGTGGGTATTGTTCGGCGCAATTCTGGAATTGGGATAGGGTAGGGAAACCGTAGTGATGTAGCTCCGGCTCAGAGTCTCCAAAAACGAGCCAAGGTCGGTCCGGGCGAAGCAGGGCCAATGATCCAATCTAGCGAGGGAAGATGTCAAGGCCTGATCAGTCAGGTCTGTCCGTCCACGGTCTGTCTGGATCAGCTCAGGGACATGCGTAGGCCTCAAATGGCGCAATATCTGTCTTCTCGTAGGGTACGAAGGCGGCGATGGTGGTGTGCGTGCCCGGTGGTTTCTGAATGACTAATATGCCGCTGGAGACAGATGCGCCTGGCGCGTATGACACGGCAAAAAAAAAAAAAAAAAAAAAAAAAGGAATATGCGAGCCCGGAAACCCAGAATTGCTGGTGAGCTTATCCTGAACAGCCTGTTGGGCGTCTCTGGTGGTGGGCGGATCTCTCTGCACACGCGGGTGAAGGGTAAAGGGGGGTCACCAATCTGGCCTCGTGGACACCCTCTCCCTCCTTCTCTCGAGTCGCGCGATGTTAGATGGGGGGGGCTTGACCCAGCTCCGATGCGGGCGCGGCTGGCGGACGGCAATCCAATCCCCTCGGTGGCGCAAGCAAGTGATGAACAACCTGTGTAATGTATGGTGTGTATGGGTGTGCGTGTGTCTCTGTACAGTCCCGCAATGCGAGATCGCGCCGCGTGGGTTGGTTTCGGGGTTTACTGTGTTGCGATCACAAGCGATGACGGAATGGGAGTGCGGAGAAACAGCAAAGGCCTGGGCAGAACATCCCAATGCGAGAGAAGCAACAGGCGACGCGATCCAAGGATGAGTGAGCGCGCGCGCGCGCGGGTCTGTCGGGATGAACCGATGGAAGTGGAGAGTGAGTGAGAGGAAAGGAGATTTAGTCCGGAGGCGAAAGAGATAGAGAGGAAGAGAAACAAATGAGTTGGCGTTGACGTTTCACGAAGGGAAGGCACGCCAGACGAGGCGGCGGTGACCATCTCTGGGAGTGGGAAGCCCGCCGTCGCCTTTGGGCTACAGTGTCAACCGTCTGCCCTGGCACACCGTGTTGGCAATCTTGCAGGCTTAGAGCCCCCTTCCACTTGGATAAGGTATCTTGCTCAATGATTCCTCATTGATGTCAACACGCACGTCGGAACACAATGCCGTTGATAGGTATCATGAAAAGACTCCATCGACTTTTTCGTTAGAAAACAGAAAACGAGGCTCTAAAACGTGCCACATGCATGCTAGGTCTACCACCAGGACTAACAACTCAGACAAGACGGGCCACCAAACCAGCAACCGCTTGTTTTTTATCGTGGGCCGAGCTTCTCGAGCACGCGCGGTCCCTGCTCATCCCACTCCTCCTTGGTCACCCACATGCCCTCCTTGTCGGCCATGATGTTGGCCAGCACCGCACCTCCGAGGAACACCATGTGCCTCCGGCGCGGCGGGTCTTCTATCCGGACCTTGAACTTGTTTAATCTCTCCGGGTTACCGCCCAGCACCCGCGTCAGCCACAGCTGCTTAAGCTCCTTCTCCAACCGCGATGGGAGACCCGGGTACATGCTGCTGCCGCCCGACAGCACAATGGCCTTGAACAGCGACGACCGCACGTCCACGTCGGCCGCCTGGATCGTGTTGAACAGGAACTCGGCGATGCCCGGCTGCTCGCAGTCCACGAGGTGCGGCTGGAACAGGCATTCCGGTGCCTCGAAGCGCTCGCTGCCCACCCTGATGACGCGGCCGTCGGGTAACGTGTAGCTCTCCACCAGCACCGTCGTGTCTTCGCTCAGCCGCTTGTCCAGCTCCAGGTCGTATGAGACATAGCAGAGCTTCTCCTTGATCTGGCGGACCGTCTCGAAGTCGGCCGTTCGGTTGAGCGCGTATCCGCGGCGCAGCAGGAGCGCAATTAGGTTGCGCGTGACGTCTCGGCCCGCCACGTCCAGTCTGCGCGTGAGGTGGTTCAGCACGACCGACTCGTACACGGGGACGATATGGGTCACACCGTCTCCCGAGTCGACGACGACACCAGAGCTAAGACCTGGAAACACCAATGTCAGCTCCCCTCCGTGCATACATACCACATACATGCCAATCCTCCAATTGAGGGCTCGTCAAGCTTACGGGCGCAACATACCTTGGGCATAGAGAGCCAGCACGGCCTGGATAGCAACGTAAACGCCGCCGAATCCGTAGCGGTCAAACATGACCTCGCACATCTGCTCACGGTTGCGCAGCGGGTTCATCGGCGGCTCGGTCAGCAGGATCTTGCGGCCGCGCGGGTCGACCTTCATCTTCTCGAAGAAGGTGTAGTCCCAAAGATGCTGCATGTCGTCCCACTTCTTGACGATTCCGTTCTCCATCGGGTAGCTGATCTGGAGCATCGTCCGGGCGGCGGCGGCCTCGTCACCGCACATGATATCCTTGATGACCACATCGTTGTCCTCGCCCTTCTCCTCCGTTCTCAGGATCGGTCGGCCGACGATGGACGGGTATTGGAATTCGGGGAAGTTCTGCGCTGCGTAGCCGACCTTGAGGAAACCTGTTCCTCCGTCGAGGACTGTGGATCTTGTCGTCAGCCACCACTTGCCAATCGCAGCACCGGGGACGGGGGAGAGCAGCCGTCCAAGCAACGGCTGCTGTTGCTGCTGCTACTAATGCTGCATCAAGGCGATTGCGTCTTACCGATGGGGGCCTCGGCTGCCATTGTGAAAGCAGAAGAAGCTCTGAGCTTGCGGGATGATAGCTTCTGTGGGAGGGGGCGGGAGGTGAGATGATGTGTGGTTGGGGGGGAGAGAGAGCGCCCTGGAAGCTGTTACGTCTGTGTCGTCGATAGTGGGGTTTGGGTCGGGTTCGCTGCCTTCCAGTCTCCTGCTCTGCTGTGCTGTGCTACAACTGGATCGTCTTAGCCTCTGGGAGGTGGCTGAGCTATCACGTGATACCCCGCAGCGACCATCTTCCCTGGCTGGGTGCACTGTCACTGTCACTGAGCACTGATCGCTGAGCACTGAGCTCTGAGCACTGTAGCGTACCTAATGGTACGTAGCGGCAACGTCAGCGGACCGGCAAGGCTCCACATTTGACGGAAGAAATATCCACTTATCCCAAGGCCGCTGTTCGGCGGGACGCTCGACATGGATGATGGAGCTTTGATGGACGTGGAGTACCTGCGGTAGCTTCACACTCATTTTTCACCCGAATTTGGAGCGCCACTCGGGTGTGCTGACCGAGATACTCACACACTCAAGACTTTGTTTCCGTCCAAGATAGTGATCATGACGACCCGCGTGCTTCGACGGAACATCAGGATCCTCGTGATCAACCCAAACTCCTCGGAGGACATGACGAGGGGCATGGAGAGGGCTATACAAGCAATGCCCTTGCACGATGTAAGCCGGGGGGGTTGAGATTTTTCCAAGACAAAAAAGAAATTTGAGAAAGCACAGGCAGTCTTTTAAAAAAAGAGCCCACACCCCTTTGAGAAAGACGCGAAGAAGAAGAAGAAAAGAAAAAAAGGCACAAGAGGCTGACTTTCGTGTCAGTCCCTCGAGGTCCACACGTACACGGCGCCGCCCGAGAGCCCGGCGAGCATCGACGGCGACGACGACATCCGGCTGAGCACCGACGTCGTGGTCCGGGACCTCGTCAACAGCGGCAAGCTCGACCAGTACGACGGCGTGCTCGTCGCCTGCTACAGCGTCCACACGCTTGTCGAGAAGCTCTCCCGCCAGTTCCACGCGTCCCTCGCCGTCACCGGCATCTTCGAGGCGAGCGTCCTCACCGCGACGGCGCTCCTGCCGCACAGCTCGACCGCCTCGTACCTCTCGTCCAAGTGGGGCGTCGTCACCACGGGCGAGTTCTGGGAGGAGCACCTGAGCCGGGGCGTCACGGGCTACCTGGGCCAGAGGGACCAGTCCGAGAACGTCAAGTTCGGCGGCGTCACGTCGACGGGCCTGATGGCCGGGGATTTCCACCACGTCAGTCCAGCCGAGGTTAGGGCCAAGCTCGAGCTGGCCACCAAAAGGCTGCTCGGCAGCGGGGATGTGCGCTGCGTCGTCATGGGGTGCGCCGGCATGGCTGGACTGGAAGATATCATCCGCAACTCAGCAATGGACGTTTACGGCGAGACCAAGGGCAGGCAGGTCTTCATTGTCGACGGCGTCAAGGCCGGCATTTTGCAACTGGAGCAAACGGTCAGAAGCAGGCGCTTGTTCCAAATTTGAGCCAGTCTATCTAATAATACCCCCTTCGCTACCACCCGAATCTCTAACCCAACGCCAGATGTTTTCCCATACAAATAACACATCAAAACATGCGAATAGTTGAGGGTGCGTCTGTGTGTCTTAATCAAGTCGTCGAGTTCGGCCCCAGACCTCATCGGCATCCTTCTTGCCCTTTGTCTCAGGAACCTTGACGGAAACAAAGAGGGCAAACAGCAGGGCAAACCCAGCGAAGAGGAAGTATACCCAGCCGGCACCTCCAAGCCACTGGTTGAGCGACTTGTTGATGATGGGGAAGAACTGGGCAACGAGGAACGTTGCGACGTAGTTGGATCCCAGAGACCAAGACTGAGTGGCGCCAACGGCTTCCTGTCCCACCAGTTCCGAGGCGAGAATGAAAGGGACCGGCCCCAGGCCAACCGCGAAGAATGCCACGAAGGTCACAACCGACACGGCCGACAGGATCTTGACTCCGAACTGGATGGAGAGGGCTAGGACGAGCGAACTGGTACCCTGTCCGATGATGGAGATGAGGATGCACCTCTTTCGACCGAGCTTGTCTGGCAGCGGAGAGCATGCCGCGGTGGTGATTAGGTTGACCACGGAGATCAGGATCGTCAGCAGGGCCGAGCTCACGGGGAGCACGTCGGTCAACAAAGACACGGAGTACATGATGATGGAGTTGATGCCACACAGCTGCTGCGCAAACATGATGCCGACGACGGCGGCGATGGCAGGGCGGGTCAGCGGGTCCTTTACAACTTGGAAAAAGCCGAGATGGACGGGAGAGCTGTGCTTCGAGAGACCAGGAGACACGGGCGGGACGCTTTCGGCCTGGGCCAGAAGACCCTCTTGCTCGGCGTTCACCTCGCCGTCCCAGCTCTCGACCTCTTCGCGGATGTCAAAGTTCTTGCCGCGGATCCGCTGCAGGGTGCGGCGGGCTTGCGGGACATCGCCGTTGGCAGCGAGCCAGGCGGGGCTCTCGGGAATCAGCAGCAAGCCGAAGGCTTGGGCCAAGGCAACGAAGACACCCGCGGCCAGGATCCACCGCCATGCCTTTCCGTAGCTCAAAAAGAACCCCAATGTCTGGACGATCAGGATGCCAACGTTGATCGAAACCTGGGTCATGGCGCCGAACAGACCGCGCTCCTTGGGCGGTGCGATCTCGCTGATGTACAGGGGGACGATGACGGTCGACGCACCGCCGGCGGCACCGGTGAAGAATCGGCCGATGGCCAGAACGGGGGGCGCTCCGGCGATCGTCTCGATGACGGCGCCGATGACGAAGAAGATGGCGGTGACCCTCATGGCAGGGCGTCGGCCGCGCTTCGAAGAGAAGGGCCCGGCGCAGAGGGCGCCAACAAGGCCGCCGACGGTGAAGATGGAGGAGACGGTCGCGAAAACGGCGTCAGTCATGGGGATACAGTCGGGAAGCCAGCTATGGGTTTCGGGGGGGGATTTGGTGTGTATCCATTCCACAATGACTCCCTTGGCCGCGATGGACTTCTTGCGGCAGGTGAGGACATCTTGCGGCGCATTCAGTTCGGCCTAGCGGACAGTCGGAGGTGGTTAGCAGGCGTCCCTCGCGTGACTGGATTAAGCAATTGGAGCTCAGGATGGGCGGAGAGGGATGCCACTCAATACGCACAAGATGGAAGCCGAACTGCAGGGGTCCCAAGGTCGAGACAAGAATCAGGACAATCAGGTAGGGGCTGACATCGTGTATGCACTGCCGAAGACCTGAGGGAGCCATGCTGACGACACTTGTTATCGGGAATCTGGGGTTATGTGTCGTCCAAAAGAGAATCCAGGGACTGACTGGTTGGTGTATGAGGAGGGAAAGTTTGGAAGATTCAGTTCAGCTCGGTTCAGGGTAGAAGTGGAAGTCGGGACGACGAAGCGAATACGGACTTGAGGGCGTGGGAAAGCTGGGGGGAGAGCTGGGGGGAGAGCAGGGGGAGCTGCCCACATTCCACAACGGCCACACCTAAGACACCTCACTGTTACGCCGCTTTCAGCAATTCCTCAGTCCTGATCCGGTGCACCTGAGCAAGAACCCCACGCGCTGGCACCAGCGGGGGCCGGGGCCCGTCGGCGGCTAGCGGTCGTCCCCGCTGCACACTATCCAGCCAAATCATAAAGTTGTTTGTTTCAATAAGCTTGCGTACCGTACTGTGCCTATGTCAAGTGAATCCGGGCACAACGGCTTCAGAGCAGAACGATGTAATGACAAGATCTGAAGAAAATTTTGAGAATCACCTATATATAGGTCCGAGTGGTAGCTTCGTTGTGTGTAAAGGGAATTGGAGTTGAAAACACTCTGCTTGTTGATGCTTCACACAACTCGCTTCATAGCTTTGCTTTGACATCTGCCACACATGAATGTTCAATTGCTTATTTCTTCGGATGGTTCTATTGAGCCTTACCCAATGACCGTTTCACGGCCACCTCTAGCGTCTCGACATCTTGGGGCCCAAGCCCGATCCTCTCGTTGTCCGTCTTCTCGTACAACGTGCCACCCTCGGCCCAGATGCGTCGCAGAGTGAAGATGGTCGCATAAGGGACGCCATCGGCCCACGCCTTCTCCTCGGCCTCCCTGAGCTTCTGCAGCGGCGAGTAGACCACTTCCCACTTGGCACCCGTCTGCTTCTCATACTCGGCCAAGATGTCTTTGCCGGTCGCCACGAAGGACTGTACCTTGAGGGCGCGGTTGAAGGATGCCTCGGGGTGACGGAGCGAGGCGACCAGAGTCTTGCCAACGCTGCGTGGAGTCAGTACGAACTACCTCTGTGACCGATAAAACAAATGGAGGGGGTTGGGACTTACTCCTTCATGGTGATTAAGCCGACCTTGCCCTCGCCATCCTCGACAAGGACAGCCTTGCGGTTGGCCGTGTCAAACCCGCCGGCTTCCTGCGCCACGGCGGGCAGCGTCAAGAACATGTCGACGTACGGGCCCGTCACGAGGTACGTGTACTTGAGCCGCCGGACGTTCTCGCGGATGTACCTGCGCACTTTGAGCTTGGCCTGGTGAGGCTTCTCGTCGGCGCTCTTGGGGCTGTACTCGATGTCGGTGCCATATTCGGAGGGGAAAAACCATTTGACAGAGTCGGTCTCCTCGGCCAGCTTGATCAGGTCAATCTGCTTCTCAATGACATTCCTGCCCAGTGCCGAGATGACCGTATCGGCATCCCTGTAAGCGGCCTGGATCTGCTCGTTATCGTCGACGTCGCCGCTGATAACCTTGGCGCCCTTTTTCTTCCAGCCATCGAGCAGCGCCGGTTTCTTTTCCACCGTGGCGGGCGATGTGAAAATGGTGATTTGACCGAACGAGGGGCTGGCGTCCAGCAAGGCCTCGGTAATGAAAAGGCCAATGTTACCCGTCGCGCCAAAGACGAGAATCTTGGAAGGTCTGAAAGTCGACATGGTGATGGGTCGTCAAGTTTTACTGTGTTCTTATACGTGACGATGGATGCGGTTCTTTGCAAAGCAAGATGATACTATTAGGACATATTTTTAGGTGGAAGTACGAGTGCAGCCAGAGTCGCCCCGCCGAAACTGCATTTGTAAGTTGTGCTTCGACCCCCTCGGGACTGACGCCATCTCAAGACGTGCTTGGAGGGCGGAGGGGCATGGCATTTGTTAGGGAGCGAAGGGCGCGATGAGGGGAACGGATGCGAGGACCGTCCAATCCCGCGCCCATATCCCGCAAGTAAGCGGTCCCCAACTCGACCGGCCTTCTCCACATCAAATGGAGCGAGCTGCACCGCTCCGAGATCCGGTGATGACACTGGTCAATTGCTCTCAATTGCTGTTGAAGTGCAATGCGAGCTCGATGTTCGGAGGAGGAAGGCGGTCAACCTCCCAAAACCCCCGAACTACACCGGGAACGGTACGTACCTCTGGCCCCATCTATCCACCCCTGTCGGTACCGTGTTGTCTGACAGGCTGAACGGCCCAGGCGCGGGAGACGGGCGACCCCACCACCGATCGGTGAAGTTTCCCTAGAAATTTTTTTAAACCGCGAAGACGTGAACCTTTTTTTTTATTTTATATAATCGAAAAAATCGGGAACGCAGCTACCTCGCGACCCGCCGGGCGAGATCGACGACAGACAACCCAACAAAGAGACCTCGATACCGACAAGCCCGCAATCATGGCGGCAACCGACTCCCCGTTGGTCAATGGGCACAAGTCCGACAAGAAAAGCAAGAAGGACAAGAAGGAGAAGAAGCGCCTGCGCGAGGAGGATGCCGAGGCTGGCGAGGAGCGCAAGCACAAGCGCACCAAGAGCATAGGCGTGGCGCAGGACGACGATGACGACGATGAGTCTCCCGTGGCATCCCAGGACCTTTCCCTGGCCGCCTTGACGAACACCACCAACGGCGAGCCGTCGCCCGAGAAAAAGAAGAAGAAGGACAAGAAGCACAGAAAGTCGGTAGGAGACGCCGCGGAAGATGCGTCGGACGCCGAGCGTAAGGAGAAGAAGGACAAGAAGAAGAAGCGCAAGTCACAACACAAGGAGGCCGAGGACGACGTCGAGGGCTCCTTCGCCGATGCCGCCGCCACACCGGCAAGCGAAAAGAAGGAAAAGAAGACCAAGAAGACCAAGGCAGCTACCCCCGATCCCGTAGCCGAGAACGACGACAACGGCGATGCCATGGACGTCGACTCCCCGGCCAAGACGAAATCAACATCTCGAGTCCACCAACCCCCCGACGCGCCCTCCAAGCCCTCGTTCCCCTTCTTCACCCAGACCGTCTCCCTATACCTCCCCCTCTACCCCGTAGGCTGGGACACGCCCTGTACGGCCGCCGCGTCGCAGCACCTCGAGCCGCTCGTGAACCGCTACGTCCCAGAGCTCAAGGGCGTCCTCCTCGCCTTCCGCAACGTTGCCGTCTCGGAGCAGCCCGGTCGCCGCCATGCCGCCACAAACGACAGCGAGCACTGTGACCTCGTCTCCGTCGACGAGTACGCCGTCGGTTTCGGCTACGTCACCGTCGACGTCGACCTCTTCCTGCCCCGCCGCGGCGCCTGGATGGAAGGCAGCATCAACCTCGAGAACGAAGGCCACATCGGCGTCGTCTGCTGGGGCAAGTTCAACGCCAGCATTGAGTCGGCCCGCCTGCCGCCCGAATGGCGCTGGGTCCACGCCGGTTCCGCCGAGGCGGCGTCCTACGTCGCCGACCCCTTCGACAACGACGACGACGACAACGCCTCGGCGCGCGCCGCTGAGGACGAGCACGGCGCCGTGCGCCAGATCCATACGACGGGTTTCTGGGTCGACGGCGCCGGCGACAAGGTCAAGGGCCGCGTCCGGTTCCGCATCAAGGCCTTCGACGTCGGCGTTAGCGGCGACCACGGCTACCTCAGCCTCGAGGGCACCATGCTCGACGCCGCCGGCGAGAAGGCCGCCATCCAGCACGATGCTGACCAGGAGCGCAGGCGCCGCGCCGGCAAGAGCGGCGGTATCCTCTCCAAGGAGCGCCGCCGCATGCCCGAGTTCAGCGTGACCAAGTTCGGCGTGGTCGAGGACGAGGAGGACAAGGCGCTGCGGCAGGACGTGTGGAACACGACGGAGCCGGTGACGGACAACGAGGCCGGGGGCAAGGAGGCGTTTACGGGCATCTCGGCCGAGGAGGCGTAGGAGAAATGCCGGCCGATGACCGGATGGCCTTTTCTTTCTCTGCGTCTATGATTCCCCCCTTACCCTGGGATGATGGCTTTTATTCGGGCGTTTTGAGGATTAGGGAAAAAACTTTTGACAATGATACAACACTTACACGCCCATGTCCGGATAATGTTGGGCTCGGGAAGCAAAGGGACTGTACTTTTTGTAGTGCCACTGTTGCAGCTCTCGAACTGCAAACCGAACTACTCTTGGATGATCCGTACGCTTATGAGCGCGCTTGACGCTGCGCCGCGTAGCATTGTGTGTGCCCAGAAGAGAGAGAGCATTCCTGCCTTCGCCGTTCTTGACTCGCATGATCGTTGTGGGTTTGTATCCTTCTGTTTCTTAGCAGAGCCAGCCAGCCATGCCATGAAATTCGTATGAGAGGATCTCCGTCGACGGAGATCAGACCAGATCCGTGCCCCGGCCGTCTCCAGACCTGCGATACCCAGCTCTGCGTCCTAATCGCCCTTCCGATCCGTCACACGCCACCATCTTCCTATGCCGGAACGCCATCTTCTTCAAAGTGCCACAAAAGCGCCAGGGATTGCATGTAAGCAATAAGCTCCGGCACTTCGACGAAGTCGCCATAGCGAGCCCAAGTCTCGGGGCCGATGCGTCCTATGAAACCCTCCCGCGGGTTGACACTGTTAGCCACTCACTCGCCTCGCTCCCGAAAGGGATTTTTCGCAAAAAGAAATGACAAAGCACCCGAGAGGAAAGCCTCACCGACGATGGAGCCCCTGGGGCCGAAACCCAGCCACGAGAAGACCGGGATGACGCAATACCGGATGAGCATGCCCGCGACCATGTTCGGGAACCACGCGAGGAGGATGACGATGATGAAGCCGAGGTCTCGGATGAGGAGGTAGTAGCCTCTGTCGAGGAGGAAGCGGAAGAATGTGAGGATGAGGAGAATGAGGTAGGTCGTCATTTCGAGGAGGACCATATTTACGGGGGTCATCCAGAGGTCTTGTTCTAGGTATCTAGAGGTGTCGACTGTTTTGTGTAGGTAGTTTGGTGTTTTGAGTGTGTTTCTGAGGCGATGTAAATGAAGTCCTCGACCTGGAGTTTGCGGAAAACAAATGAAGGAAGGAGAGGACTTGGTTCTGCCTGATGTCGAAAGGGAGCGAGAGTAAGAGTGGGTGAAGCCCGGGACGAGAGTGTGTCCTGACCATGCCTTTCTTCACACGCATGGGAGCCAAAGGGCCTATCTCTTGATCTTCTCCTCATCTTGAGGTCAACTTGATGGCAAGTGAATGCAGTCTTTGGAACCAAGTGTACATCCCGCGGCTTGATTTTCTCCTGTCTCAAAGGAGAGGAGATCCAATGGCAAAAAAACCCCTTGGACAATGCAAAGGTGTTGCTTACGGATTTTACATGGATATATATACGTTCTGGCCACAGGAAGTCGTCATTTTTAGACAGGCAGTATTTTGGTAAACGATACTCAATCAGCTCATTCTTCCGAGAGGCAATTGAGATGGCTGATTCCAACCCGACTATGAAAATGCAGTTTTTGGGCAAACGAGACAAGCATCTAGGGGAATTTTCACTTAGGAACCCAAATCATAAACATGGCTGCTGGTGTATTCTCTGGATCTACGGCCAAGGGAGCCTCATCTTCGCCGAGGTTGCCGACGTTGTGCATGATCAGACTCTCGTGGTGTGACGAGGAGTATCATGGATCGATCCTCTTGAATCGAACAGACCTGCTGGCAGAGTGGTGTGAGGACAGGACAGAGTGAAGTGATGATTGAGGTGGTAAAACTGAAGGTGATTCTCGACTTAGATCGCATTCAATGATACGGACGGTTTCCTTCTGCAAGAGCTTCAAAGTTTCAAATGGTTTAAAAGTAGCCATTGAACACTTGAGCGCCATCATCTGCCAACATCACTACGCCACGTCCTATTTCACTCTGTAGCTCCCAGTCCTCCCATGGTTCTAATCCCTCCGATACTCCGAGGGACACAGAGTTCGTCGCAACGCAGCATACAATCCATCCGTGTTAAAGTCGAGACTAGATTTGCCAGGTCATGGCGATGTGCTGCAAGTAGGCGAAGAACCCGCCACCGGGGACAGCTCCACCGTAGAAGGACTGCCACCAGGCAGCCCACGAGCCTACAAGAAACGTATGAGTAGTCGATCAAGCACTGGAAGACATTCGGGAAGAAAACTAACCGGCGACGGGGCCGACAGGACCGAAACCGATGAGCGACAGGAAAAAAGGCACAAGTGCGGCGATCACAAGAATTACGATGAAGAACTCGATCATTTTGGCGACGTTTGCTGGATGAATGGAGGTGGTTGGTGCGTTGTTGTTTCTGTTGGTGAAAAAGAACAGTACAGTGGTATAAGGTAAGTAAGTGTTGTCTGGTTGAGAGGGATTTTGCTTGCAGAGGGAATATGGAAGATGAATGAGGGAACAGAGAACCCTTGTAACTAATACTTACCCTTGAACATCAGTTAAGTAGTTCATCGAACGAAAGAAATCACCTGATCTAAGGTTGCCTTGGGAGCAAGCTCAAAGGGATGTTGCTTCATCTTACGTACTGTATTTACTTGCTACTTGGTTACCAACCTATCTAGTGATTGTGTAGACACGGCTACAGCTTAGCCTATACCCGAGGCCTCCCCCAGACCCGAGACAGAAGTCATTTCCATACCATGCCAAGTCGTTGAAAGAAGGAGAAGAGGGAATCCTTGGGGACATAGCCGGCGTAACGAGCCTGCCAAAAGGCGGCGAACGTGTCTTTGGCAGACATCAACGTCGATTCAACATGTGTCAAGGGCCGTGAGATATGACTTACCGGCAACTGGACCAAGCTCGCCGAAGCCGAGGGCCTCAAGAACCCAGGGGGAGACGAGAACCAAGACGCCGATGGCGATGAGGGTCACGAAGACGGGGTGATCCTTTGCGAACTGGAAGACGCTCTCGGCGGCCTCGATAGCCTTATCCATGGCATCCCTGACCACCTGGCCAATGGTGTCGCGATGCTGGACGAGGTACTCGATACCCCGAAGAATGTACTTTGCCAACTCCTCAGTCCAGGAGTTGACGGTGACAATGTTCCTGAGGCGGCGCTCGAGGTTCTTGCCCCCCTTCTCAGCCGTGCGGAGGATGTCGATGAACTCTCCGGCGGCATCATGAGCGGATCGAACAGGCTGCTCGGTGATCACACCGAGTTGCTTCTCTACTATGACGGCAGGCTGCCGCTGGGGCTCCGAGAGCAGGCCGAGAAAGCACTCGAAGCATCGAGAGCAGTCCATCTTGGTGCTGATTCTGGGTTGAGTTGTAGATCGAGAATTCGGTATCGAGACGATGAGAGTCGGAGTCTCGATAGGGGTTTGTTTATGGAAAGCAGGGGAGGATGGGGGGAGGGGGAGAGGGCATCAAGTATCCAGAGGCAGCAGCAGGCCGGCATTGCGCGTACCGTCTTTGCTCTGGGATTCAACTCGAGGAAAGTGCCGACCTGTTGAGACCAACCTGCGTTTGCCCTTGTGCCGTAAGTTCACACCAACAATCTATTTTTCTCATATCAACTACACTCCCTTCGAGTCTCCTTCGACACAAACACCAGCAGTAAAAAGACAGGCGTTGATACCAAGTCACAGTTCCAGTCGACATTGGCTCGGGCCCCACCCACACGCCCCCAACCGAGTTTCAGTCATGTCGTCCGTCAGCCAACCGTTCATTTTCATACAATTGGTGAAGATGTCAGTCACATCCATCAAAAACCGAGGATAACTTCACATCTAATGAGTAGAAAAAGCAAAAGGATTGGGCCCTAACCAGGGATCGAACCTGGGACCTCTCCCAGAAATGAATCGTCGTGAAGACAACCCTAAGGGAGAATCATACCGCTAGACCATCAGGGCTGATGAATTGTTTGCAAGCTTGCTGCTAATTGGTTGACTGAGACGACAAAATCGGCAATTATTACCCCCACAACGGTCGACTCTCACAAACTCTTTCCAGGTACCCCACAAATGGAAGACCGACCCATTGAACGCACCAGCTGAGTCGCGGCTTTTGGTCTGCCGGATTTTACAGCCGTTGTGAGCACTGTTTTGGGCCGGCCTGTTGTCGATGGCCGAGATCCGAGTCGACAGTCCGTATTTTTTCTGTCGTTCCGGCTCGTCGTGCCTCCGAATGCTGGGTCATGGTCGCCGCGAGTGTGGGCTTGCGCCGACGGATTTGGCATATAGCCTCCGTGGCTTACCTGTGTCAAACTACTACAGACAACACCCTTCCTCTTGACCATATGCGTTCAACTACCCTGTGGAGAGTGGCCCTTTTTTCTCCTTTGAACAAGTGACAATTGAGTCTATCTCAAAAGAAGCAACTGCAACTGCAGGCCCTGGGTTTCTACATCCCTTTGCTTTTGTCAGTATCGTTGCTTCTGTTGGCCATTACATATTGCTCATATCTAGTTGCTATCCTCTAGCTGCCGTTGACTTCCAGTAACCAACCGGTTAGTAGCGGATGGTCTTTATGTCGGTGGTCAACAAAAAGGCCAATTTTGCTCTTCAATACGGGAGCGGACCGACTGAGACTCGGCGGACCATGACTGCTCACTGGCGGTAGCCCGTTCATAGCCTGTCTAACACTTCACTTTCTGAGCCTATCATTGATTACATTGCTTGAACACGTTTTATTGGGGCGATGAGACTGACAGTCGAGGTTTTGCGGGAAATATGTCTGTTGGGAGCAGCTTCGACGTTGGTAAAGGTGGTGAAGAATTGAACGAAACTCAGAGAACCGCAGTGTCACAAAATGCAACAACATCATCTTCACTGACGATAACCTTGGTCCAGAGGCTACTACTTAACCATTATCCCATTGTTCACGAGATGACCCGGAATCTCATTGGGTCGGAGACAAGTCCTTTAGAACCTTGCGCCCTCGCACAACATCTGCCTCATGATACGGCTCCCGTGCGGTTTCGGCAATGCCGTCCTTGATCCACTGGCTGACAGCAGGGTGCTCCAACAGCGTCTGCACATACGCCATGGCTGGCTCCGACACCTTCAGCCCAAACGTCTGGATCCGCGTCGCAACGGGCGCGAAGAAGGCGTCGGCGGCGGTGAACTCGCCGCCCGCCAGGAACGGACCGCCAAACCGCGTCAGGCCGTCGGTCCACAGCTGGTCCAGTCGATCGAGGTCGCGCTGCAGGGCGGCGTTGGGAGGCCCGCCGAGGTCGATGCGCAGGGCGACGTTCATGGAGCACTGGTCGCGGATGGCGTCAAAGCCGGCGTGCATTTCGGCGGCGGCGCAGCGGGCGAAGGCGCGGGCGGCGGGGTCGCGGGGCCAGGCGGCCGGGTGGGCCTCGGCGATGTACTCGACGATGGCGAGGGAGTCCCAGACGGTGACGTCGCCGTCGAGCAGGGTCGGGACCTTGCCGGTGGGCGAGAAGGAGAGGAATGCGGGCTGGCGGAGGCCGGCGGTGAAGGTCTGCAGCCGTTCCTCAAAGGGGATGCCGAGGGCCTTGAGGAGCACCCAGGGTCTCATGGACCAGCTGGAGTAGCGCTTGTTGGCGATGAAAAGGACGAGGCCCATTGTGAGTGGCGCCGGGGGTTAGAAGTATGGGGATGCTCGAGCCTAGGTTCTATCTGAGATGAGGGTTGAGAATGAAGCGGAGGTGTTGGACGGTGATCGATGATCGTTAGTGTTCAACGAGAGACCCTTGATATATGCAACCCGCACTAGCGGCTTGACTCATCTGGCGATGTGCTTTCCCAGCTACTCTTTTTCGCGCCCTTCGGTCTGGCAACCGAAGGATCATGCAGGCGGGGCGACCCTTTCCACTGCACAGTACTCTGCAGCCCAGACTAGGTATTTACCAATACAGCCTCAAGTATTCAAGCTTAACCCAACTGCGGGCTATGCAGAGAAATGGTGTAGCTGAGCTGCTGCATTAAAACACGAGAAAGGCGTAGCGTGTTCCACGCCCGCCGAGCGAGCAGCGGTTAAATGTGGAGTGCGGCTGGGTGGTCGCATGAAGCGCATGTCAACGGAAGGGCGTTACTAGCCCGGGAAGAAGAAGAGGAAGAAGAAGCCCTGTTGCTTAGCGGTAGCCGGAAGATACTGAGAAAAGAGCTTCCGCAATGGTATTCGGTTTAAAACCTTGTGTCGTCGGAGTTCAGTCCGGCCCTTGTCCTGTACTGCGTAGGGCAGAGCCAAGCTGGAGAGCTGTGCGGGAGTCTAGACATGGTGCAACTAGTTGATGATGTCTGAAGAACAGCCGCACTCAATGAGCGAGGGAAGGGTATTTGTAAGTGGTATGGTTAAAGGCGAGAGTTGTCGAGGAGTAGATCAAGATGGTGAACTCGACCAAATTGACTCGATAATATTAAGCGGGAGAGGTTTGATGACAGGAAACTCAATTCTTTGATGGTGCGTGTTAGTGGGAGGAATGATGCATTACGTAAGACGGTTTTTGGGTGGATGGGATGTATGGAATTCTGGAATTTGTATCAAAGCTCCGGTACAGAGTGACCATCTGCGACTGAACTTTTTTTTTTGGTTTTTTGACGTGCTGCGACCAACCAATTCCTCCCCGAAACCTGTCAAATATCACCTGCCAGTCCCCCTCATTCAGCTCCCCTCCAGCCCCGAGTATGAACGCGGCGCCATGGGTGTGTCGGCGTTGCCTGGGAGGGTTCCTGAAGCCCAGGAGCAGCACCCAATTCATCCGCCGTGCTAGCTCAGGCAAGCTCCCATCGCGCCCCTCGTCCACGCCCCGAGGGCCCAGCTAACCCGGTTTCCACTTCCCCTCGTCGCAGACACAACCGCACACCTCCCGCCAGCCCTCCTCCAACGAGCGCGCGCCCTCACGACCGAACACGATGCCCTCGCCCGCTCCCTCGAATCCGACTTTGACTCCAAAACGGCCCGCCGGATGGGCGAGCTCTCGAGCGTCGCTACGGCCCTCCGCGAATGGGAACGCGCGACGAGCTCCATCGCGGAGCTCAACGGCCTCTTGGGCTCCAAGGACAAGGAACTCCGGGACATGGCCGCCGAGGAGCTTGAGTCGACAAACGGCCAGCTCTCGGCCCTCTCGCGCAAGCTCTCGGCCTCGCTGACGCCCAAGGACCCCTACGCCCACATGCCCTGCCTGCTCGAGATCCGTCCGGGTCCCGGTGGTCTCGAGGGCCGCTTCTTCGCCGACACGCTGTTCCGCATGTACAAGCAGTACCTCTCGCGCAGGGGCTACCGCTCGCAAGTGATCAAGTACGACACGGTCGAGGCCGCCGGCGACCTGTCCACGGCGGCGGGCGAGAGCGCGCTGCAGGAGGCCGTCATCGAGATCCAGGACCCGGGCGCCTACGACCTGTTCCGCGGCGAGGCCGGCATGCACCGCGTGCAGCGAATCCCGGCGACGGAGAAGAACGGCCGCGTGCACACGAGCGCCGTGGCCGTGTGGGTGCTGCCGTCCTTCCAGGAGAGCGGCGACGGGGCCAAGGACTTCAACAACCCGGACAGCGACTTCTACATCGACCCGTCCGAGGTCAAGATCGAGACGATGCGCGCGCGCGGCGCCGGCGGGCAGCATGTCAACAAGACGGAGTCGGCGATCCGCATGACGCACGCGCCGACGGGCACCGTCGTCAGCATGCAGGACTCGCGGTCGCAGTCGCGCAACCGCGAGGACGCGTGGAAGCTGATGCGGTCGCGCGTGGCGCTGATCCGGCGCGAGGCCCGCGAGGAGGCGGCGGCGCAGCTGCGCGACAACGTGCTCTCGCGCCACCGCATCTCGCGCAGCGACAAGATCCGCACGTACAACTACAACCAGGACCGCGTCACGGACCACCGCGCCGGCGTCGACGTGTACAACCTCGTCGACGTCATCGACGGCGGCGAGTCGCTCGACAAGATCGTCGACGCCGTCAAGGACTGGCTCGTGTCCGGGGACATCGCGGCCATGATGGCGGAGCAGGAGGCCGCTGCCGCTGCCGCGGCGGCGTCGGACGTGAAGAAGGCGGAAAAGTGATGTAGTAGGTGGTAACGTTAACGTTGTAACGGTGTTGTATTCATACTGTAGATTATTATTTAGACCAAAAAAGAGGGACACAGACGGGCCTGCAAGTTGGGACTCGGAATCAAGCCCCCCCCCCCCCCCCCCCCCCCCCCTCAAAGGTCAAGGGTGCTGGCGAGGCAATCAAGATGATTCATCTCGACAAATGGACTGTTTCATCCACACCTCGCTGTCTTCGTGCCACGGGATATCCTGGCTTGCCCAGAAAAGAGGGTTGTTGTCTAACCACGTTTTCTCGTGCTGCCCGGAGCCGTCCAAAAAAAAAAAACCAATCGTGCAGAACGCCAAGATCCGGGGCCGCATGCTTAAACTGACCGCCCGTAGGCCGCCGTCCGAGCATATTAGCCACGGACCGCAATGGTCCTTGCAGGAGATGACGGAGCAAGACACCGGTTTCGCATGGGAATCACCGGGTGGCGCCCGCGAATTGGAACAACTAGAGGGTCTTGTATATATCAAACACTTTCAACTACCTACGTCGGTGCCCAAATACAAGAGAGGGGAATGTCATACAAGAACGGCATGACAGAGGAAGCCCTAGATTTTTCTTGTTTTCCCCGTCGCGAGCCGTTTGGATTTTTGGTTTCCTTTGCCGTGTCCTCGCCAACCGCCGATAAAAAAAAAGCCATAAAGACGCCGCGCTATGGTCCTGGAATAATGTACAACAAGTGGGTGGGTTAGGGGTACAAGGGGGGTGACCTTCAGAGCGTGACCTGCAGAATATCGGCCGTGAATGGTTTTACATGTGTGCTCTCTCTCTCTCTCTCTCTCTCTCCTTCAGGCAAGGTCACGCTCCAAAAGGTTGCATTCGTCAGATCGAGTCCCCGGAGAGGGCCATCACCAGATCAGGCCAACTGACGCTCGCGTCTCATCATCTCCAGCACGCCGACGACGCCGTTCTTGCGAAGCCTTTCCAGGACGACGCGCATGCCCTCGCGGCTCTTGCCCATCTGGTCCTGCGTCTTGCTCGAGGCGATGCTCTCGATGCTGCGCTGGACGCCGCGGGCGCCAATGCCGCTCATCCAACCGGGCATCCAGCGGCCGTCCTTCTGCTCAGGGTGGTCGGCCGGCGAGGGAGCCTGGTCCTTCTTCCCGCCGCGGAGCCTCTCGCCGAGGCGCGACTTGTAGACAAGGGTGGTGGTCACGTCGGTAGTGGCGGCGTCGCGGGGTGCGTCGGCGGGCAGGCGGAAGTCCTGCTTCTCAACGACGGACAGCACGTTCATAAAGTTGAGGTTGCGGCTCTCGGTGCGCATCCAGCCCTCGCGCATGTCGATGACGGATGTCTCGAGGACGTAGGTCGCCTTCTCGCCGGCGGAGCCACCACCGGTAATGGAGGCCGGAAGGAGCTTGAAGACGGGGGCCGGCATGCGCGACTTCTTCAGGTGGATGCGGGTCGTGTGCAGCCTGCCCGTGGCCGGGTCGAGACGGCTGTCGATGGTGTCGGTGCTGAGGACATGGGTGGAGAAGGGGTTGAGCTTGGGGGACGAGTAGCGGAGGAAGTATGCGAGCGTCACCGTCGGGAAAGGGTGGGAGTAGGTGTGGTTCGTCGTGTGGGTGAGGACCATGTTGGCTGGCGAAAAAGTGGTTGGGGTGGTCTCGTGTAGTTTTTTTCTTCTTGTTTTGCTGCAATGGGATTTCGATATAGTCGTTGTCTCGAGTGCTTCGGGTCTGCGATGGCGCTCACGTTCGTCGGGACGAAAGAGGCGTTGACATCGAGTAGCCTGTCGGCGGAGAAGGGGGGGCCCAATGCAGAAAGATGGGCAGACAGAGAGATGTATGGGTTGTTTTGAGAAGTTGAGGGTGAAAATTGAAGCTATATCCGGGAGCTCGGGCACCGGGGTTTTCGGTTTTTGTCGGCGTCGGGGTTTGGGTGCAGCGCAAATCGTGAGTCGTCGTGTGAATGGCCAAGGGCGAACAAGGGAGAGGAAGAAACGAAGAGAAGCGGCGGATGCGGAGAGAGAGAAAGGGGGATGATGAGGAGGAGGAGGAGGAGGAGGAGGAGGAGTGGGAGGAGGAGGAGGAGGTATAAGAGGGGGACGACCGTAGTAATGATGTAGTGCTCGTGCGTGTGTGGTTCGATTCGGTCGGTCAGGTCGATTGATTTTGGGGGGAGAAGTGCGACCATTCTTTTTGGTCTGGGCGTCCTCGTTCCCTTCCCCGACACGCCGCGCCGTCGCACACCGGGACTTTCCAGCCACTGAGAAACGCCGCCAATTGGCTTTGCTTGCTAAAGCTGCAGGCTCTTATTGGTCAGATGATCGATCTGCATCCGCTTCTTGTCAGGCGAGCTTGGGCCACCCAGCGGGGGCAAAATCACATGATGTGGAGTACACCGACTCCGACCTTCTCCTCACCGAGAGCTATGAGAGGTGGTGAGCTGTCACTTCCATGTCATTGTCCGGCACGCCGGGGCTAACACTCTTTAAGCCTCACCTTCGGCCCCACATTGAAACGCAACCTCAGCTCAGCAAGTCCGTCGCCATGTGGCTGTAAACTTTACGTCTGAAACACTTCGCGGCAACGGCGGCTGGCCGATGGATATGTTTGCTGGGTTGGGCATGATTTACACAGTACATGGAATAGCCTGAGCTTCGGTATCTGATTGGTCCGACCTACTCGGTCCTGTGGCCGATGAAGCCATGTTCGTGGTTCGGTATCGTTTCGCTGACAGTGGTAACCGCCCACACACCTGTGGACTCATGATTCAAGCAGGATGTAAATGCTTTCAATACCTCAGCTGATCTAGATCAAGAGCGGTCTTTAGTTTCGATGTGTGGTGTCCAGTTCACGCGAGAGAAATAGTCAGAAAATACATCTGTTTCCTCTCTACGTCGACTGCTTTGCCTCACCTTCAATATCATTCAACAAACCGACACCAAATGCACCCGAGTTCTCAAACGTCAAAATCAGGTCTACAATTGATTCTCATAAACCAGCAGAAGCATCACTACGCCCGCTACTTCGGTGCTTCAACCCTTGTCGGTGGCAGAGGATCCCCTCCCAACTCGACAGGTCCCGATGCTTCCCACGGGAGCTCTGAAGGGCTTGAACGGCCAAGGCCTGATAGTGGATTGCGCTTGAAGCCTCCACACTTCGTCGTTTCTTCTACACGTCGGATCGATGCAGCTCCCGCGCCTAAGCGACCTGCCTCGCGGATTCCAACAGAGGCCGTTCGGCCGACACTCGTCTTTCGTACGGGTGTTGCAGCGCATGCTATGTGAGCTTTCCATGCAAGGCGCGTATTTAGTGACGCCGATGTTCCACAAGTCATATCGGCTCGTGCCGTTCGGGACGAAGCGAAGGCGACGACTGTCGAGACAAGTGCTGTTTCTACTCGCATGGCGAGCCGTGTTGTCGTTTTTCTCCTGAAGACGTAAGAATGATAGGTCCGAAGCATAGTACAGGGGAAACAAACCGAATGGTAGGGGCTGGATTGAGGAGGAGGAAGGACACGGGAAGAGTCCTTGTCCCCTTCCCCGCCCCAGCTTCCTGACACCGAGAGTCCATGGATTGCTTGGCAGCACGTGGCAAACAGTCGAGGCTTTTCGCCTAGATCTTCTCATACTGCTTTTTGTATCTCGTACGTAGCCCAAAAAAGGACGCAAACCGGACGTGCCATCGTCCAGTGGCTCGAGAAGGTGAGTAACGTGGGACCTGTACGACTCTCTAACCACGTCCATGTCACCTTAAGAGGGGCTGCCAGTAAACCGTATGTGTTACTGATGAAGTTTTGTTGCGGACTCGTGGGTTTACCCTTGATATCCCGTCTACGGCGCTGTGGCATCTCCCATGTAGAGCGACACACTGGAGACAGGCAGGGGTGCAACGCCATTGAACGCCATGCGTCTAAGTTGACTCGGAAGACTTTGGCCTGCATTAGCACCGCCCCGAATTCATCATGCCGATTCCGGTACCACTGACTGAGACATGCCGAACAGCGCGCCGGAGCCGTCCTCGCCGTCCCGCACGAAGACTCCTTCGCTCTCGACCTTCCATCCCTTGACGCCGCTGAACTGCACAAACTGCACGGCCATATCCCACGCCTCCTTGTCAGCCGCATCGCCGCTCTCGAAGACCCGGAGGTCGAGCCAGTGGCTGTCAGGGTCCGGGTCGAAGAGCTCGCGAAACAATATCGAGTAGGCCGTGTTGCGCTCCATCCAAAGGTCGGCGAGGTCGACGTTGCGCATCTCGTCGACGTCCTGGAGAATGTCGTTCCGAGGCACAAGCTGCACAAAGAGGCGTTCGAGGCGAGGGATGTTCTGGACGAGGGTGCTGAAGTGGCTCGAAAGGGGGAAGATGCCGACGTAGGATAGGTCGCGAATGGATGGGCCGATCTTCGATTCGTCGTTGGGGAACTCTTCTGCTCCGAGGAGAGCGCCAAGTATAGAGGGCGGACGCTTGAGGTAGAACTCGTATGTCTTGTAGACGCGGGTCGAAGAGCCCTCGTTGAGGAGGAGGGCCTGCCACGGACGGATGGTGAAAAGATCACAAGAGACGCGTTTTCGATGCGATGATTCAGGCGTAGGTGCCTGTTTTGAGGAGGCTGCGACAGGTGATATGTACTCTTTCATGGCCGTCTTCTTGTCTTTGCGTGACAGAGACAAGACATGTTGGGGCATGGAGAAGTTCCACGCATCTCCGAGGAATAGCATGCAGGATAACAACTGTGCGAGTACCCGAGGCGATGCGATGATTGTCAGCCGTAGAGGATCGATGTGCTCGAAGATGGTCCTCCAAACCCAGTTGTAGTCCTCGCTGTAGGAAGCTTTGTTCGCGAAGCCGGTTTCCATGAGAGTGGCACTGCTGGTTATGTCCGAGGAAAGACCGCCCATAGCATCCTCAACACACATTGTCAGTGTCTTGACGTAGTTTGTCAGGTTGTTGGCTCTGACAAAAACGAGAAAGTCAATCGCGGATGCTGGGTCTCCCGTCTCCTCCATCAGCGGCAACTCGAACCGGTCGAAGGTCCACACGACATGACGGAAGAGGACAGGCAGGATAGAACCCCTCCATCTTCTGCAGACGAGAGAAGTTGTTTTGAGGTCTCGATCGAAGAAGAGATTTTGTAGCATGAACGATGATGGCTGGTCATGCAGCTTCGAGTCTGATGGCGCGGGCCGATCCAGGTGGGAGAAGATCTGGGCCAGGATCTCATTCGGAAGGTCGTTGATGGAGGTAGACATGTTTGCATACGATCAAAATGATGTCTTTCGATTAGAGACGATAATCAACAAAGCGGGGTTCAGAAAGAGACGTCAAAAGACGTGTCGTCAGTTATAAGCTGGGGCGCTTGTTTCACGAGATGTGGTCGAGGTACGCTTCGAGATCCGACGAAGCTGGGTACAGGCGGGCTAGATGCGTGTCAATTGGATTGGACTGGATGAAATTTCTCATAAGTTGGACTGCAATTGACGGGTGTGTACAGGAGCAACAACCTGTAATGCTGCAGTCTGGTTCAGGAGTTTTGAAGCTGGGACTCGGGAGGCTATGACAATGCAACAGTGGCGAGGCGGGGTCCTAGATGTCCGCCGGACCGTCGCGACACCTCGCCACCAGACCCCACTCAAGCTATGCGATAAGGTTCGATAAGATAGCGATAAGGATTTCGAATCCGAGGCTATGACGGTATGGCTCTAGGTACCTTGCAGATACATGTTCTGAATACTGAGATTCCAACGATTAGCAAGTTGTTTGTTTTCCGAATCAGAAAAATTGAGACTCTCCAAGTGCAATGGGAGGCAATAGCGGTGGGTAAATTAGCTTACACCTATCCTTCTTGGACTCCTACTGCAGAATTACCGGGAATCGACATGCCCCGATACTTCAGTCACAGTATACATCGTACCCTTCAAGACATCGATGCATAGCCAAGCTTCATGTCGATCTATTATGGACCGCTTCTAACAGTTCCTCTTATTTAAACGAGAATCTTCTGCCGTCTCCACCGCTGTGCTGCTGCGGCGCATGCGCTTGGCTCGACAACCCATTTCCTGGTTGCTAATTGCCACCACATACACCACCTCGACGCTTGAGACGACAGACACAGCCTAAACGACTTCTGTCAAGTGGTCATCATTGGACCCTGAGCTTCCTGTAGCTAGCTGTCATCGGGTCCTGTGTACCCAACTTATGACCAAATGGCGGGGAAAGCGGGGGCAGCGGTAGGCGTGACGCGCTCGAGAGAAGTTGCGATGATGGACCGTGATGACATCGTCAGGACCAGGGAGCGGATTCTAGGGCTGCCGCAAATCGCGTCTTAACCCGATGCCAAAGTTTGAAATCCGTCTTGCTCATGTGCCATTCCGTCCGTTGACAAGGCCACTCGCGTTCGCAGACGACCCAATTATCAAAGTCTATACAGCAACAACAGCAACAGGGCACCCAAGCCCCCGTTGCTCATCAAACATGCAGTTCCTAGCCCCGTCCGTCCAGAAGGAACTCATGGCGGCCAAAAACCACCAAAAGCCTCCCTTCCGCGCCGAGCACATGGGCTCGCTGCTGCGGCCCAAGGCCTTGTCCGAGAAACGCATCGCCCTGGACGGCAGCAAGGCCGCCGAGATCGCCGCGGACGAGGAGCTGAACCGTCTCGAGGAAGAGGGCGTGCGCGCCATCGTCAAGACGCAGCAGGACCTCGGCTTCCGCGCCGTCAACGACGGCGAATACCGCCGCCACCAGTTCTGGGGCAACTTCTTCACCGGCTTGGAGGGCTTCGAGGAGGTCGACGCGCCGAGCCGGGGCATTTTCCGCATGTACGTGCCGGACATTGCGGCTTTTGGTGAGTTTGTCCGCATACCTCGGTGCGCGGGCGTCGTTTCTGACAATGGTCATGATGTTCTCCCCAGTCGAGAGCGACCACAAGCCCGGCGAGTCCATCGTTTGCACCGGTAAGATCAAGCACAAGGGCAGTACATATCTGCGAGAGTGGGAATTCTTGAAGAGCAACGTCCCGCACGGGCGCGTCAAGGAGGCCAAGCTGACCCTCCCGGCGCCCGAATGGTATCACCTGCGGTACCAGAAGGGACACGCGTACCCCAAAGACGTTTATGCCAATGATGGAGAGTACTTCGCCGACATCGCCAAGGCGTACCGCACCGAACTGGATGTCCTGTACAGCCATGGCGTACGGAACGTTACAATTGACGACCCCAACTTGGCGTGTAAGTGATGCCTAGCAATCGACTGTTCAGCGCCAAGCTGACTGACGATGCTCGCCTAGACTTCTGCTCGGAAAAGATGCTCCAGGGCTTCAAGGACGCAGGTGAAGACTCGGACGCCCTGCTGCGGTCCTACATCAGGCTGTACAACGACTGCATCTCCTCGCGGCCCGCCGACATGCATCTTGGCATCCACCTCTGCCGCGGCAACTCCGCCTATTCGCGACACTTCTCCGAGGGCGGCTACGGCCGCGTCGCGTCGCGGCTGTTCAACGACATCGACGCCGACACCTACTTCCTCGAGTACGACACGGACCGCGCCGGCGGGTTCGAGCCCCTTCGGGCGCTGCCCGCGCACAAGAACGTCGTCCTGGGCGTCGTCACATCCAAGTTCGCGGAGCTCGAGGACCTCGAAACGCTGAGGGGGCGGGTATTCCAGGCGGCCGAGTTCGTGGCCGAGGGTGCGGGCCAGACGCGCGAGCAGGCGTTGTCGAGGATCGGGGTCAGCCCGCAGTGTGGATTCGCGAGCCACCATCTGGGCAATTCGATCTCGCATGAGGACATGATGAACAAGCTGAAGCTGGTAAGACGGTTGGCCGAATCCATCTGGCCGGGCGAGCCTTGAAAGGGCGTAGGGTGGGCTTGGTATCGGCGTTGCGGCGTGATGTGCATATCATGGTAGGTGTCATGTCCAAAGCCGTGCGCTTTTTGGTTTCGTGAGTTGGAAGGATGTTGCAACGTTTGTAGAAATAATAGCTCATGGCATGACTTGCTCCCATCGTCCGCTTCCCATGCTTCGCTGGTATTGAAGACGGCTTGGGCCACTGAGAAAAATTGGGCGGATACTTGCCCACTGGTCACTCCATATGAGGTCCGTCGTGTCGCCAGAAAACAGGGGTATCATTTGAGCACCTGGCTCGACCTACACACGCCAAACGCCGTTTTGCTTCGCACCCGAAAGACTCTGTCGCACCCCCTTCCCTCGCCCTCCCACGCACTTCCGCGGCCACTGGAACCCGTCTTGCCTACGCAGGCAAAGGCTGTGGGTTGTTCCCGACCGTCTTGTACAGCTCGCGCAGCTCAAACGCCTCGTGGCCCCCCTCGGGCACCTCGCCGACAACGCGGGCGGGCTGGCCAGCGACGACGCTGAAGCTCGGGATGACCATGTTGGGAGGCACGATGGTGCCCTCGAGGATGCGCACGTAGTCCTTGACGATGGCGAACTCGCCGATGACGCAGTCGCGGCCGATGTGGATGTGCGAGCCGATCGAGGCGGCCTGGATGACGACGTTCTGGCCGACGAAGACATGGTCGCCCATGCGGAGGGGCAGGTACGTAAAGGCCCTGGGGAAGCGGCACGGTCAGCAATGGCAAAAGCACAGGAACCTGACGGGCTCGGTGCGTGTGTGCAGGTGTGTATCGTGACGTGGGAAACGCACCCTTTATACATCCGTCCCGGCGGCCGGAGCACGGTGCCTCGCGAGAGGAAGCAGTATCGGCCGATGGCGACGGCCGTGCTGTTCGCGGGGGCGCCGCCGGCGGAGGGCTGTGCCGAGCGGGCGAGGTCGCCGCGGATCATGACCTCGGGCTGGATGACGGTCTTGCCACCCAGCATGATGTTTTGGGTGCCGACGAGCGTCGCCTTGCGGGCGACCTTGTTGCCCGTGTCCTGTTCGCGGTCAGGTCAGCCAGGCGGGCTCGGGAGAGGGGATGAGATTGTGGACTCGGCCATTGAGAAAACGTACGGTCTCGATGTAGTCTCCTTTTGCCGGTCGTCGCGACATGGTGGGCAATGGACTGGTGTGCGGGATGGGGAGTGTTCGTCCGACAATGACAGTACTCGCGTTTGGTACGGGCTTGTGAGACGTGGGTTGGGCGGAATTACGGCGCGCCAAAGACGGCCCGGGACGGTCCGGTGCCGCCTGTCAGACGGCGTTGACCGGCTTCCAGAGCCACGACAAATATTTTGTCAACGTGACAACGATTTGATGGATATAACCATGACAACTCTAGTAACTATATGGACCTTGGCAGACTTGTTCAATTTCTTTTACCATGAACCATGTTTGGTTTGTAGCATTATATGCTTTCTCACTTATCACCATCTGGGCGGCCCAACGCGGCACAGCTCACTACCTACTAACACATCTTGAACCAGCACCTCGCAGGTACCCTACATGTTGCAGGTGTAGTTAAGTGTAGTAGCAGCCTGGACCTTGCCCAGCTGACTTGTTGTCATCACCGTATGTGCCATCACTAGAATGGGAAGAACCACTCTCAAAGAAGTGATCGTAGTTTCTGCATGGGATTAGCGCACAAGGGCTGCATCGAGGACTCTCTTCTCAACCACCCACCTGCAAGCCGCTCAGACTGTCGTCCGTCTGGCTACCGTCGTGCGGCGACAGCAGCAGTCCGGCAAGCTGCTTCTTTGTCTTCTGAACCTCCATTACTTGCTGAGTATATCGTCAGCACCAAGCCCACTACATTCCAATCGTCCATGTTGATGGAGTACTACAGCTTACCTCTTCAAAGGAGTCTCGCATGTAGAGACGCACGGTTGTCACCTCGCGAGTCTGTCCCATTCGGTGCACGCGAGCAAGTGCCTGCTCTTCGAGGTTGGGATTCCTGCAGAGAAAGGCCCATCTCAGCTCATCAATACACAAGCCACGGAATCATCTTACGTACCAGTGAGGCTCCATGAGATACACTCGAGACGCCACGGTAAGTGTCAATCTGTATGCGGTTAGCTGTGGCTACTGCGAATATGAGGGGAAACAAGTGCAGGCCTCACCCGACTGCACCGCATGACAGTGTCAACAGCATGACCGAGACGCCTGGGTCTTTTCTGAACCTCTCAACTACAGAATGCCTGTCTTTTTGAGACACACTTCCGTCGAATCGGACAGTTGTCTTTCCTGCCTGGTTCAATGCTTCCTCCACAACGTCCAGGGTCATTCTCCATGTTGAAAACACGATGCTGTATAACAAGTTTCAGCGTATTGTGCGGTTTGGGATCAGGGGAACGTAAATACCATTTGACCTCCGGCGATAGACGCTTGATATCGGCGACGAGCGATGTGCACAAGGCTGCGCTGGATATCGAGTCTCAGCTTGCTGCGCGGCAGTCGCTTCGAAACATGCGCCGGCTGACGCCTCTACTCAACGGCATAGAGCACTACTCGAAGGTCATGGAAATTCTTTGTAATGGAACGCCTTTTCTGTCTTGGGTTTGGGCACCTGTCACTCTCATCCTGCGGATTGCCTGCGAGTACGTCGAGGCGTTTGAGCACATCATGAAGGGGTACTCGCGCATTGCCTCCTTCATGACGAGGTTCGAGCTTCTCAGCAAGGCATATGCCAGCGACCATGGCTTCCAGCAATCATTGGCGGCATTTTACGACGACATATTGCAATTTCATACCCATGCTTACAAGTTTGTTCGTCGCAACGGTCAACTACTCTCCTTGACTGACATCATGCTCATTTGCTGACTTGTAGTAGGCTGGAAGCTCCTGTTCGTCACTTCGTGGGGCCGGTTGCAGAGGAGATTCGACAACATCCTCGGAGACATGGAAAAACATGGCGACTTGATCGACAAAGATACCAATGCTCTGAACATAGTCGAGTCTCGACAAATGCGCCAAGATATCCGTCAATGGAGAGAAGAGAGCCTGGAGAACCTCAGCAACCAAGAAGCAGAGCAATCTGCCAAGCAGTACCAGTCCATCACATCATGGCTCAAGTATGACGAGTCTGATCAACTGGCAATATTTGATTCAATCTCAGCAGAGGCGAGAAAATACCCTGGGACCTGTTCATGGTTCATTCAGTCTTCTAGGGTGAGGGCATGGCTCCAGCGCAAAGCAGACACTCCGTCGCTCTGGTTGCAAGGCATTCCTGGGTCCGGCAAGTCCTTCATATGCGCGGAACTCATCAACTTCATGAAGGCTGACAAGAGGTTCGTTCTTTACCATTTTTGTTCCGATTCTTATGCTTCATCGACAATGTACGAGCAAATTCTTCGGTCATTGCTTCTGCAGCTTGTTCAGAAAAACAGCGACTCAGTCGCGCACGTCTACGACAAGTACATTCTGGGCAAGAGAGCTCCTACCGTCCCCGCCCTCGAACACCTGCTACAAGACCTTATCAAGGTCAATTGTGGTGAGCCAGGTCAGACAGAGTACATTTGGGTGGTGCTTGATGGCCTTGGTGAGTGCCAGCCCGGAAAGCAAGCTCGCGTGGCAACTCTGATGAAAAGCATCACGTCGAGCTCGTCCTCGTCTGCAAGTGGTGGCACCATTTGCAAAGCCCTCATATCCTGCCAAGCTTCAATAGCGATTTCAACCCATCTCAGAAACGATCAGAAACTATCTCTCACCAACGAGAAAGTCAACATGGAGAAAGCAATCCGGAAGTATGCATCGCACAGGCTGCAGTCCCTTTGCCGAAGGTTCACGCAGCTTGGCCTGACTCGAGACGAAATCGAAGATATCGAGTGTAGCATTGCTAAGAAAGCTGACGGTAGGTGCAAACACATCTTCCAGCACTATTTGCAAAGTCCGATTACTCATAGAATGTGCTCAAGGAATGTTTCTGTATGCTCGACTGGTTCTTGACTACCTCTCAACCAATCTTTTCTATAGCGGCGATGAGATCAAGACATCCATAAATCAACTTCCCTCCAAGCTTAAAGACTTGTGAGTAACTAACATGCCCAGTTCTCGCATAGATTACCTGTACTGATTTGCTGGTCAGCTACCAAAGAATACTTACCCGGATCCTTGTTCAGCTGGACGATCGGTCCATCGACCGCGTTCGGTGTATCTTTGGCTGGGTGGCTTTCCAAAAGCGGCCGCTGAAAAGACTCGAATTCTTGTCGGCTGTAACGTTCAGCCCTGGAGACCCGGACGTTAGTCACCTGGCCCCAGACTACATACTTGATATTTGCGGGCCTCTACTCGAAGAAAAACAAACCACTGCGGTGACTTTCATTTATTCTTCAGTGAAGCTGTAAGTTGTGTAGACAATACCAACGATGTTTGATTCTGATGCAATCCAGGTTCCTTCAGAGTCACTCAAGTAACTTGCTCATCGACGAATACGAAACGCTCCAGGAACATGGCTTGGCGACGGTGGCCTGTCTTCTATCGGGCCTGACGGTCTTCAACAATAGTTACCAAGAGTACGACAGACAACTCCGACTGATCAAAGGCCTTCACGGGTTTCACGTTTACGCCACGGAGTACTGGACTGATTATCTTTTTTTCCATGTGCAATCTGCTAGTTTTAACGCCACAACCTCCAGTCTTCTTGCTCTGGCAAATATCTTGGCCTATAGACTGGATGCGGCGGACACCTGGACCGGCGCCGAGCTGGAATACAGTACGGAGACGTCGGGTGACCCATTGCAGTCCCTGAGCCAATACCCTGTTCTCTTGAAGCATGTCAGGAAGTATTTAAGGGCTAGGTCGGTCAAGACGCTTGAAGCCGAGCTTCTAAACCTTAATGGCGAGTAGAGCTGCTCCTTTGGCGCTGCATGGTGCTAACACCCCAAGCAGATCCAGATGATAGCATTTCACGACCGCAAGTTGCTGTCTCAAACGACGGCATTTCGGCCATGTTGGTGTTCTACCAACTTGTCTTAAGGCAGCTCCTCAGCCAGCATGACTTTCCGGGAGTTTCTGCCGATGATATCAAGCTATTCAGAAGCCAGGTTGGCAACTCGGCGTTCACATGCCGAGTAAAGTCCTGCCACCAGGCCACGATAGGATTCGAATCCGAAAACCTCCTCCACGAACATGAGGTTTCCCACGTCCGACGGTTCTCGTGCACCTTCTCAGGCTGCCATTACCCGCCTTTTGCGTCGGCGCAGGCACTTCTGAAGCACGGGAGAAAATACCACGATTCCACCCCCGCACCCAGATCACGACGTAAGCCTGACGCCGGTAAAATTGTGGCAAGGGAGAGGAAGAGCGCGAAGGCACCGGAAGTTGTGGCCCCTTTACCGTCACTTTCATCAATGCTGAAGCAAGAAATTGCCACGCCATTCGAAACTGATCCAGTTCCAAAGCATAGTCCACTCAATCAACTAACTGAGGGAAGAACTGATTCCCTCCCAGGGGACAGGTTTCTTGAAATAACTGATCGGGGCACCCGCATTCTGCCCAACCCCCTTGAGTTCTCACCTGATTGGTCTAAGCTCCCTTACACGCCTTCAGTAGAATTTGAAGACATAAGGCCAAGATGACAACGAGGTTGATTTTGCCGTCGCCAGTTCGATCAAAGCCGTTGACACATACCAGCCTTGGGACGCAATTCCGGTCGACCCTTGGCATGAACGAACCTTGAGACGGACACGTTCTCAAACAAAACACTTTTGCGGAACATGCATACCATCAGTAACAGTTTTCAGCATCAAAAAGCTGTTCCCGTATTACGGCAGACGAATATCTCAATCTCCTCCGGTTAGCAACACTGCCTCCGCATCAATTTCTCGTAAGGCAAACAAGGGCTATCAACAGATTCGTCTGCCATAAGAGGGGTACAGATAGCTGTATGTACCAGTGCGAACGACCAGGCCACTGTCCAATTGTCAGCAGTGTGTTGCCCGTAAGCCCTACAGCAATCTCGACATGACGGCAGCACACCTCCGCCGCTTTCATTTCCGTCCTGTCTACCCTCAACCTGGTGGTCCCTCAGACGATGGAGGCCTTACGTCTATCGCAGAAGACTTGCGTAGTACAAATGGCATTTGGGTCTCGACAACGGAGGTCCTGTCTTGGGTGGAAAAAGTGCATGTCCCGATCAAGAATGTCGCTGGCACTGAGAACAATGTCTAGAAACAAAAGGGTGACAAGTTCCCATTGTGCAGTAAGAGTTTTAACAACGATGACTCTGTCTCTCAACACATCAAAGATCAAATACTCCAATCATTGGACTAACACTTCGTCGGCCTAGAGATCTATGCAGACTATGCTGCCTACGGTTTCAAACTTCGCAACCAGCGCCTCTTCAAAGGTGCCGTCAATTTTACAATCGAGTCCTCAACCTCAAAAAGTCTCAAGAATGACCTGATGTAGATCACTACGTGTGTTTCACCGGTTCAATGGCGGCAGTCAGAACTTTTGATCCTTAATAACTGAGTATGTCGTGCGATTGCTTGAGATGAGCCCGGTGCTATGTCCGCTGTCAACGATTTGCTCAACTGTTCAACACCTTGCAAACCTGTTTGTCGATTATCAGCTTGATCGAGAATTCAGGCAGGAAGAGATGCCCCGGACAGCCTGGGAAGACTTTGTTGAGTATGACTTGATGGATCTGGTGCTTTAAACATCAATTATTCGGCCGAGGAAGCGGGCTGGCTGAGCTGCTTGTATGTTCAATCGAAAAGATTATAATGCTAAGCGGCCTTTTATGTTCATGGTGCTGAATATGATTGATTACCATGCAGCTTGGATTTGACGCGCGTCAGTGGTCAAGGACTCAGAGAGAGGCAATCAAGGCGAAGCCGTCGAGGACCAATCAATGTTGGGCGGGCAGTTTCAATCCGAACATCCAACGCCCATAAAGCTGATAACCTAATCTACATCCTATTAAAGCGTTGTTTTTCAACAAACCCGCCTGACGGTGTCCTCAGCTGTCGCATCTTACATCATCAGCCCTCCCTGTCGAAACCTCCATCATGGCGCCTGAGCTTTACATCCCGCCCTGTATGCGCTCGCCGGCCCATCCCCTTCATCCGCCGCCCCTGAACAAGCCACTCCGCATCCAAATCGAGGGCCCGCTGGTGTCCGTCCAGAAGCTCTTTCCAGAAGCACCGTGGCATGTCAGTGAGATCCCAACGTCATTCCCGCAGCCGGCTGGGCCATTGCTAGCAAGACTGGCGTACCGAACAATTTATGGCCACGAGGTTCGCCCCAACGTTCCAAACGACATCATTGTGCGTGATGAATATTTAGGCTGGGTCAGGGAAGCAAGACCGTTAAAGTGAGTTACAAAACATGACACTGGGCCCCTCCTTCGACATGGCAAGAGGTGTGACCTCAGGCTGCTTTTCACTTGAAGATGGCTGGCTAACTGTGGCCAATTTTGCAACTACCTGCAGCCAAATTGACTATTATGGTGTCACTTTCGAACATTTGGTCCCCGCAGATGATCCGGATCCTGAGGTGTTTCAAATTAACATCATAGAGATGGACGATGACGAGGGGGAGTACGCGAATAAGTATCTTCCGTTTCGGGTGGACTGGAGAGAGTTCACGGGCAAGAGGATCCTCGCTGTGCCGAGATGCTGCCAACTCAGAAAGGGGACAACAGATCGGTTGAGAATAAACGACGGAGTGAAGCGAAGAGAGGATTACGCGAACGAGCAGGAATCTTTTAATGCAAAGAGTCAGTCTGGAGTCTTTGGACCATAGGCAATGTTTTTAAAAGGCCAGCAGACAGACAGGCAGACAGACATAAATACATACATACATACATACATACATACATACATACATACATACATACACACACACCTGATGCAGCGATGTTTGTCTTCCGAGAAAGGCGACGGTTTAAGTTTGTTGCTTCGTTATTTTTTTGCTCGGCAATCTCATCAGTAAGTATGCTTACGTCGTCTGGGGAAAAGAAGCTTGCTCGATTCAGAGATGCCGTCCCGATCGATCAATGTTTTCTCTGTCTGCCTGCATCTTGCTTTCCTGGACGTTACCTGCCAAAATTTAATTGAAGTGCTTGCTACACGGATACAAACGTACCAACGAGTTGGGCAGACAGAGAGAGACAGGCAGACAGACAGACTCACTTACTCACACGTACAACAAACAACCGAACAAGCTTACTGAATAAATCCTTACTTCACGCACACAACCAATCGAATAAACCAACCAGTCAGTCTGTCAGTCAGTACCCACAAACTTTTGACTTTAAAATCGATGGTAGTAGATAGAACAGACGGTTTAATATGGAGTGAGAAAAAAAGCGAATTGTAAAAAGTGAAGATGCGGCCAGTGTGGATTGAACACACGACCTTCAGATTGATTGAATGAAGTTTCTCAAGTTCCACAGGGAACCCGCTTCAGTCTGACGCTCTCCCAACTGAGCTATGTCCGCCGACCATCTTCGGAACACCTACCCGCTTCCAGGTCTTCTTGAGCCACGGTGACCACGGAACCGATGCCACGTTTGCAAACTAGCTGGCGGGGCGGCGGACCCGGTGGGGGAAGAGATCGGGCTACTCAGGTTGGCGACGAGGAGTCAAGGACACTCTCACTTTCTGGCGATGGGGAACACAGAAGGATAGTGATGACTGTCCTATCACAACTTGATAGGCGGTACAAGAGGCTGGCCCTCGAAGTTCGGGAAGTCTAAAGGGGAAGTGGACTGGAGCCCGGCAGCCCACGATCAACCGATCCGGTCTATTATATTACCCTGAATGTGCCCGCCAGATCTTTGGAAAGTTGAGTGGTTCTCAGATTCGCAAAGACAAATAAATGGTGAGAGTTGTTGCAGGCAATGACTAGCCTCAAAATAATATCCGCCAATATCTGGTGGTCATTATCAGAACACCTCACCTGTACGGACAGACTCATCTGGTGAAGTAAAGCTCCGCCAAGTCGCTATCGTTGTCGTTGGAGAGGACGTAGGTGTAGTCGTCGAGAATGAGTGAGCCCGCGGCGATAGGCGGTTTCGGTTGTTCAAAACACCTGAATGGAGCGAGGAAGAGCACGACGGAAACCAAGTTGATGGCTTCTTTAATGAGGACGGTCAGGCAACTGTGTAGAAGGAGAGCGCTGACAAAGTTGATGTTTCCGATCCAGGTGATCATGTTGCAAGGGCTGTCTGTTGTTCTCACAGGTCGCAAGAGGTTCGAAGTATCTTCGAAATAGAAACGAGAAGCGAAGTCGGACCAAGTAGATGATGTTATAGGAGTAAGCCGCCGTTTGTTCAATGAAGGCTATAAAAGATCAACATTTCTACACAGCCTGCCTTAAAGCGGAGGCAGTAGGCGTTGTTGATACAAGACAATACAGTAAGTTTATCTACTTGTCAGTAGTACATATACTACCATTTGCAGGAGGCCTGCGCATGCAAGGTGTAGGACAACTTGAATTTTGTCCCGTCACTATAATGCTCAACGTGCAAAAATAGAACGAAATGTCTCCTCGACGGGGAATTGAACCCCGGTCCCCTGCGAATCGTTGCATTGCAATGACAAGCAGATATCCTCACCACTAGACTATCGGGGAATTAACTGAATGATGTGGTGGATTGCAATGGTTGTAGTTCAACAAGGATTGAGTGAAGGTGGAGGGGCAAAAGAAACTGGTCAAAGATCAAGAGAAACTGCAAAAGAAAATCTCCTCGACGGGGAATTGAACCCCGGTCCCCTGCGAGTTGTTGTTCACACAATGACAAGCAGATATCCTCACCACTAGACTATCGGGGATTGATTGGTTGCTGACTCACGCCCTCCAATACCAAACCATATTACACAAACTGCTCGTGACTGTGAATGCTGTCGTGCATACTCGCCTGCTGTCTTACTTGTAACACATAGACAGTGACTTAATCTACTGCTGTCGCAGGACTTCTTTAAAAGTATAGAGCTCCTAAGAGAGTTGCAATTATCTATAAGTTAGTAAGGCAATAGGGAGTTAGCATTATAAAACGATGTAGTATCAATTCCCATCATCCGACTAGAGCAGGGAACGATGGTTGACGAAGACGTTACGACAATGAGCAGGCCAGCAACACATATCTAGTCGGGCGGGACTGATTAATCCAGCCAGGCGAACAGTCTGTGCAGCGCCACCTCACAGCGAGCTGCAACTTAGTAACATCTTTCAACTGTTGGAGCAGTGACTCAGTTGCAGCAGATATGCATCACACAATTTGTGACCAGACGGATTTTGCTGGCCGTCGAACCGGCGCCGAGTGGGGCCGACAATCGTACGGTGCCGACTCCGGAGGTAGGATGCTTCCCCGTCCAGCCAACTCACACTGCTAGCCAAGACCCGGGAAGCCAAGTTGTGGATGTTCCGAATGGAGTGAGCCTCAATGCTCCAGAGTAGCCCGCGATTTATTGATTATCACCACCTGGCCGAAACGTGGGTGATCTTTGCCCCGTGCTGAATAATTCTGCACAGGACTGCCTACTGCAAAACGTCTACAGACATTCAATCATTCCACCTTCAGTTGAAAAGATAGCCAATCCTTCGAGGCTCTCTAGCCCTGAAGGCAGAGGGGGAGAGCACGCAATCCCCGCCTCGGGCCGTGCAGATTAGTGAACAGTCGGGGTCGCGATCACTAAACATAAATGTCTACGAAACCGGCTCCGAGACATCGAGGCTGACAAATGATCTTCACAAACAACACGCTCTATAGTTGCGCTGTCAATAAACCTGTTTGTCTTTGATTCTTCCACTGGCGCTGACTAAATGGTCTAAACTCTACTACCATCATCTTCTCTCGGAGACGGCAGGTGGGGGGGAAGGGGGGGTGGTATGCCCCATGTGCGATGCCAAGCGCAGAGGCTCACTAGGTTTCTGTGTAAGCTCGTAGCCTCAGAAAGCTTTGTGGCTTAAATCCAACGACACTGCTAAAAGTCAGGAATGGAGGTTCATCCCAACACGCCGGCTTGTTCACAGGGAGAAGACGGGGGGTGTTTGTGCAAGTATCCCAGTACATAGAGAGGTGTGTGTACTGAGAATACAGACTCGGATACACTACTATCCATCTTATTTGGGACGTCCTTTTCACGATTGGTTCTGCAAATGGTGTGATATCGCGTGCGGCGTCAGCCATAACTTGAACCCAAGCTTGAGTTTCACACCGCGCTAGACGGGTTACGGCAGTTCAACGTGCTAGACCGAATCTTGAAAATCGAACCGGTCTCAGACGGAGCTGTGGGTGAGATCCATCACGGAATTCCGGATTAGTTTGCGAGCCCTCTCGGATGTCTCCTCTTATGCCGACAAGGCACCGTTTTCCTCGTCATCGTCACATACGCGTATCGTTGTGGGGACTGCATCTTTTCAGATGAGTGATCTGGGAGACTGTCTGACGGTGCATCATGTGCTGCTTCTCGCGGTAACCGCCACAAGCTGGCCAGAGTCCATGCTTTGACGCGTGCGCTATGGTTGAAAGAGTAGAGACGGAGGCCGCTTACCAATCTGGCTCCTCGGTGTCCTCGGGCACGCCGCCCACTTTTCGGCGACGGACAACCATTATGTCCATTTGCTGCTGCTATGGCGCCGACGGAGTACCAGCCCATCTCTCTGTGTCCAGCAGAGTCGACAGTCAGTGGTGACCGGTTCAATCAACCATGGCATCGTATCATTATATATAAGATGCTGCTGCCCGCTCTTCCAGATCGTGGAATGATCAGACTCAGTATCAACAGCTTTCTCCATCTTACCAATCACCAGCAATCTTCATCACAGCGTCGCAATCGACGACTCAAGAACCCTCAGTTAGACCTTTGACCATTTAGCCCACTGCTTCGCAATGTCTTCCGGCCTCACGTACCTCATCACCGGCGCCAACCGCGGAATCGGCCACGGCTTCGTGTCCCTCCTGCTCCAGCGCCCCTCCACGACAATCATCGCCGGCGTCCGCGACCCGTCAAACGCCTCCTCCAAGGCCCTCGCGGACCTCCCCAAGGGCGAGGGCTCCAAGCTCATCGTCGTCAAGATCGACTCGTCCGTCGAGTCCGACCCGGCCGCCGCCGTCGAGACCATCCAGAAGGAGCACGGCATCGCCGCCCTCGACGTCGTCATCGCCAACGCCGGCATCTCCCACACCCCGGCCAGCGTCTCCAAGGTCGACTTCAAGTCCGCCCTGGACCACTTCGCTATCAACTCCGTCGCGCCGCTGATCCTCTTCGACGCCGCGGCGCCGCTGCTCAAGGCCAGCGCATCCAAGAACCCCATCTTCGTCGGCATCTCGTCGCTCCTCGGGAGCAACGGGGCGGCGGAGGGGGTCGCGCAGCTGCCGGCGCTCAGCCCGTACGGCGCCAGCAAGGCCGCGCTCCACTGGTTCGTGCGGAGGCTGCACTTCGAGGAGACCTGGCTGACGGCCGTCGTGTTCCACCCGGGCCTGGTGGAGACGGACATGGCGTCGGGGTTGTCGGAGAGCTCGGGCGTCGACCTGAAGACGCTCGGTGCCATCACCGTGAAGCAGAGCGTCGACGGATTGGTGGCTGCCATTGACAAGGCCAACAGGGAGTCGAGCGGCACATTCAAGAACTACGACGGCACCGATCTGCCTTGGTAGAGTTTCTCCAGCGTTGGGAGACCCTGACGTATAATGGACTGCCCGCCACGTTGCCCAGTTATAGATGGATCACCTGCTGAAGCTGGCAGGGTGTATCAGGCATGCTATAGAACCTAGATCTGTAGACTTATGAGATTTTTTTATGGCTTTAATGATTCATATGCTGGCTTGGTTGTTTTTATGCACGATGACTGTTCGTCATTTTTTTTGGCGTCCAGCGTGTAAGATTCTAACCATTAGCCAAAATGGCTGCGTGACATTGTCTCCTTGCATTGTGTTAAGTCATGCGGACACCACTCAGCTCCTACGATTTGTGAGTCTAGACATCGTTAAATTGCAAAGAGCCGATTCCATCGTCGCCTCCATGATAAGATACAGTCCCCGTGGCGATTGCAGACACACCGTATCGCCGTAGGCGGGCAGTAGTGACTAGCGAAGACAGGGTCACAAGTGTAGTTGAGATTCGGTCCGTAAAGTATAAATCAAGTTTGTCGATGAGTCTATGGACGAGTCTATGGACGTTCACGGGGATCGACAGCAACACCCGACTCTTATAGAAGATCGGACGACTCCGGCACGCGGCGCTTGCACTTCCCCTTGCCGCCGTAGAACTCGTCGACCCAGGTCTTGATCTGGTCGATCTCGGCAGTGATGACAGCCTTCACGTCCGCGTTGACGTCGCCGTTCCTGACGAGCAGGTCGTTGCAGTGGCGCGAGCCGGGGATGAGGTGGACGGGGGCACCGGGGCGGGACTTGAGGGGGCCGCCGGGACGGAGCTCGCTCGACACGGAGGAGGAGCGCCAGGGGTCGAATTCACTATCCACGTTTTAGCAACTCGTTTGAAATCGGGGACGCCGTGCGTGTGACGCCTGCGCTATCCAGGTATGTTGAGCGAGGGAATAAAAGCAACTCACCCATTCGACCAGATCAGACGAGTGGTGTTGGTGAAGTGCCATCCGCCGGTGGCCTTGTTCAGGTCCTCTACGGTCTTGCCGCTGTTGGAGGCGTAGGTGAATTTCCCCTGCTTGGGAAAGAAGAGATCGCACTGGCGCTGGTAGTACTCGGGAGTGACGAAGCGCGAGACGATGGACGGGCGGTCTTCGGGAGCACCGCTGTGATACTGTCAGGGCTGGGTTATTTGAGATTGCGGACCACCTATCGACTTACGTCTGCCAGTAGAAGAACGGCTCGTTGCACAACATCCAGTACCAGGTGCGGCCGAACTGGTTGTCGGCGGTCCAGTCGGTGTAGATGGGGCTCGTCTCGTTGTAGCTATCGAAACAGGCCACGTTCGAGGGGTCCTGCCACTCCGCCACGCCGTACGATGCGCAGGCTATGTCCACGGTGAGTTTCTTGAACGGTTACCAGGTAAGATGCGGATCGTGTGTTCTTACTGCCCGGAAGGTACTCGGAGCTCCACCACTTGGCATAGTTGTCGAGGGCCTTGGGGAGACCGGCGCCGTTCTCGTTGGGGGCCGTGAAGTTGCCGGTGGCGCCCTCGACGGCGTCGCACATTGCGTAGAAGGCGGAGTAGCCCGAGTACAGCTGGATGGACTGCCAGTAGCCCAGGGGGCCGACGAGGGCGCTGCGTCTTGATCAGCCGGGGTCCCCCACTACTATTTTTGCACTCAAACACGCGTAGACTCACGAGGCAAAGTCGTCCTTGTGGGCGACGTCTTGCAGGCCGAACTTCTTCTTCAGGGCGTAGACCTCGTCGTCGGTGCCGGTTACCAGGACGTTGTCGACGTGGTCGATGATGCGCTCGAAGTCGCGGCTGCAGTTCTGAGGCATGCCCTTCTGGATCGGGAGGAAGTAGCTCCAGTAGTCATAGGTGGCCTCGACGGGGCCGCTGCTGGAGTGGTATGCCCAGAGGGTTCCCGGGGCCAGCTTGGCGATGGCGGCGGCCAGAACGCCCGAGTAGGAGCCGCCGGTGTAAACCCAGGGCTAACAGAGACAATGAGCTCTTCCGGATTCGTCACGTTATCGGAGCGGGCGGGAACTTACAGCTTGGGGCGCGTTGCTGCTGCTGTTGGTGTCGAAAGGCAGTTCGAGGTTGCGGGCGAGGTTGACAAAGTCGAGGACGGCGTTCGTCATGGTGTGCTGCTGGAGATTCTTGGTGTCTTGGAGGGTGTAGGGCAAAGACGTTCCCCAGTTGCGGTCTGCACGATGTCAGTCTCACCCTCATGAGCCTGTTTGGTGGCAGATGCTCGTACGCTCGACCATGACGACGGCACCGCCGATTGCCTTGGCAATGTTGCCGGTGAGGGCGCGATCGGTCAGGTAACCGCTGTACGCCTCGGCAGCAACTTCGCCTGGGGTGAAAAGGACGATCTAGAGGCGGTTAGTTTATCGATTGTCGAACTTGTCCACAAGAGATGTCTGTACCGGAGAGCCAGGTCCCTTCCAGTAGGTGGCGTTCCACCAGTAGCGCTGCTGAAAGGTGCCCAGTTCCGGGGCATCGTGGTCGATGAGCTGTTCGAAGAACCCTGCCTCGCGTTTGGAAAGAAGCCCCTCGTCGTCTTCGGCTCTCAGAGGGGGCTGGATGGGCTGGAAAGCCAGATGGGCCTGAGCCGCTGCTAGGCAGCTGAGCAAGGCGAGGGAGACCTTCATGGCGACAGAGACACTGGTTTGGAGACCAGACTAGACTTCACAGCACAGCACGACCAAGGGAGTTTCGTCGAGCATACAAGCAGCCCGCCGGACGAGAAACGGAGGGGCCGGCCATTATAAGGGGACGGACTGAAATGGGTCCAGAGCGTGTATCGGTTTCCCTGACGGCAGACGAAGCGATGATCGGAAGGATTTGGGCAGTCTAGTATTCAATAGGCCATGCACTGGGCATGCATTACGTCGTAGTTGCGAATGTGAAGCGCCCCATATCGCAGCGTCTGGGGGGAACAAGCTTTCCAAGAGATGGCGGAAGATAGAAGCCGCAACATGATCCCGGTGGTCGCACAGGGGGGGTCCGAATGGAACGGTGCGCTTGACCAAAAAAGCCCGCCGAATGCAACGGCCTCCACGAGAACAGCCTGAAGACTGCAGAATGGCCGAGTGACCGGGTCGCTCTGATAGGGCACTGGAGAGTCGTGAAAACTGGCGGCGTGGGCCGATGGGTTAGCCGGAAGCGGAAGGTGAGCAAGTCGACACGGCGGTGGCCCCAGGTCGGTTGGCACGCTCCGGCAGTCCGGCAGGAACTATTGTATCCGGTCCACGCAACGGCCTGCGTCAATGGGAAGGTGGAAAAGGTAGGACAGGGTCGGTGGGAGTTGGTTGTGACCTTGCGAGAGATTGGTCCTGTTGTTTTCTGGGTCTCCGAGACGCCGATGTGCCGATGAGGAGAAGAGGCGGATGTGGGTTGGGATGATAAGACATTAGGAGACCGAGTTCCTATCGGGATAAGTAAATGGAGAGTAGAGCCAAATTCGGAATTCAGCAAACGAGTTGCCAGACTAGAACACCTGGGTAATGCTGAGCTCTTATCGAATGACTTCTTGGACACTTGCGGCTTCGGCCGTCTCTAGTCTTAATGGCAATATGGTCTGGAGATAATGTCTAGATTTGTATATAGTTGTATGGTAGAACCAAGCCTTGAATCGAAAGGCGTGTTTGTGCTTTGTGTCTAGTGATACCAAACTCACTCGAGTTGGAACATTGACAGACTTTCGTCCTAGTGCTGTTGAAGCTCTTGAAACTTGGAATACGATGGCCATCGTTGCAGAGTATGCGAGGCAATCTTTCTAAAAAAAATTGATTCAACGCAAAATGAACAATAGGAAAGTAGTTTCAAAGGAAAGAAAAGTAACGGCAAAAACTATACCAGTACCAGAAAGAGGGAAAGCCTTGTTTTCAAGTATTCGAGTGAATGAACATGAAGGGAAGAGAGTTGAGTGCACTGCACTGCGCTGCGCACCTCGAGACAATCGTCGTAGGGTGGGTCTTCTCTCGTCGCGACCAATCATAAACGCCAAAAAGCAATCACCTACTGTGCCTCACAAACCAGGCCGCCAGGGAATTACCAGTCTCCACCGTCGAATCGCAAGCTCCGACGACATTTCACGATCCAGACGCCAATTGCCCATCGACGACAGCCTCATTCGCCCATCACAGACCCCCAATTGCCGTCAAAATGGCCGGAGACTCGACACCAAGGGGTTCGTTATGTCTCTGTTACTGAAAATCCCTCGCAATGGCTGACAACCCCTCACAGAAGCGACCCGCGAGGAGATGCGGGATGCGAAGCTCCCCCTCGCCTACCGCGACAGCTGCGCCCACCTCCTCATCCCCCTCAACCGCTGCCGAGTCGACTCCTGGTACCTCCCGTGGAAGTGCAATGTTCGTCTTCCTTCCCGATCCCGCGTCTCGGGACGTCCATCTTCTTCCGACCGTGCCGATCACATCACCCGAAAGGACCACGTTGTTCGCTAACCAATGATCCCCTTGAAAATAGGACGAGCGTCACAGCTACGAGAAGTGCCAGTACGACGAGTTCAAGAAGCGCGTCGCCAAGATGAACGAGCTCCGCGCCGAGAAGGGTACGAGAAGCAACTAAGGGAGGCGGGATAGCGTGCGTGGGAAGGCGACGAAACGAGCCCGGAGGCGGCGCGCGTCTGTGTACATAAACCTGGTATCCGAGGTCCCGGGCAAAAGAAAAAGGGCAAACGAGGGTTGGTCTTGCCGCGTGGGCCATAGAGATCGAGAGCCGAATTCACGTCTTTTTGCGATTACAGCCGTTCGTTCGAGTATTCGATTCCACTGCGTTGATGAAGGGGGGGGGGCAAGCTTGGCGGGACGAGAAGGACACGAGAAGGGCCCAAAGAAAACCATGGCCGGGGCAATCAAATTCGTCAGAAAAGGTCACCGACTCAGCCCTACATTCGGCATCATGACAAGCGCGGCACGATAGACCGAACAAGGCACGGTAGGACCACGCCCCGACACAGCGCCTATGACAGTTTGACCAGTTTCTCTCTTTTCAGACTGCAAACGAGGAACGCATTCAGATTCTCTTAGATACGAAAACTCCCGAAAACACAACCCCGCGCTCAAGTTTTACGCCTAAAAAGTCCCAGTCAATGCATCAATGCTCCTTCACCCGATCTAAAAAGTCTAGCAGCCGCTTTTTGAGCGCGACGCCCAGCACCTTGGCGGTCTCTGGCTCGACGATGATGATGTACCTCGGCCCCAGCTTCCCGAACATCTCCAGAACATACTCCATGGGCGCCTCGGCGCTGACGGTGATGGGCGTCCGGTCAATCAGCTCCGTCATGGTCTCGCTGCGCACGTCAATCTCCTCCTCGCCCTCGTCTTCCATCTGCAAGGCGTACTCTATTTCCACCTCGGGCCAGTAGCCGAAAAGAAGGCCGGAAGCGTTAACCAGCACGAGTCCCGCGTCCATCAGCCCTCTGCCCTTGAGCTTCCGCAGCTTCTCTGCAAGCACGTCTTTCCGCACTCGATACTCCCGTCCCGTCCGAAGGGTGATCTCCTTCATTGTTGCCGGCGGTGGGATCAGCTCGCGAGCCGTGGCTTCTCGATGGCGGACGACTTCATAGGCCTGCTCCGCGTCGAGGAATGGGTGGCCTAGCAGGTGCTGCGAGAGGTCGTACACCGACTCGGACGAGATGGCATCCGCAACCCACTTGGCCGTCAAGATGGCGCACATGAAGGCCGGCACATACGTCACCTCGCCCGTCAGCTCGAACATGATGACTGCCAGACTTACCGTCATCCTGCTCACGCCCGCGAGGAAAGCTGCCGCTCCGACCATGGCGAAGATGCCGGGCGATATGTCCCCGATGAACTGACCAATAAGCCGGCCGAACAGGGCGCCGCCATCCAGCGCGGGGATGATGATACCCGAGGGGACTTTGCACCCAAAGGTAATGATGGTCAGCAGGAGCTTGATGACGGCGCCGCCCGCCAGCCGCAGCATGTACGCTGTCTTGTCGCTGCCCTGCTCCTGCTCGCAGATCCACTCGCCCGTCGGGTCTTTGCAGTCGACCAGCAGCTTGGATAGCGACACGTCGCCCGTGTCGCGGATGAGGACGTTAGGGTACTGCAGCAGGGCGGTGACGAGGACGACGCCGCACAGCTCGAAGACGGGGTGTTTCTTGACGATGTCGTACTTGCGGAAGCGTTTCGACCAGAGGAAATTGGCCTGGCAGAAAACGCCGCCAAACACTCCGCCGCAGAGCCCGAGGAACGCGAATACGATGTAGTGGACGGGGTCGTAGTCGACGCCGTAGTTCGTCTCAAACAGCACCAGCTTGCCCGTCCCCGTGGGATTCAAGGCCTTGAGCGCGATGGCCGCAATGAGAGAACACAGAAAGGCCTTCCACAAGACACGTCGTGGGAAGTACGTGCTGATTTCCTGTCCAATCGTCAACATCAACAACACCAATAACACCACACACCCAGTCGGTCGGTCGATTGGATCCACGATATCCTACATACCTCGTAGCTGAATAACACACCGCCAATCGGCGCGCCGAATGCCACAGACAGACCAGACGAGCACGCCACGCTCAGCATCTCCCGCATCTTGCGCGGGTTGTCGCGGTACTTGGGGAACCAATTGGCTACCAGCCAGCCGACGCAGGTCGAGATGTGCACAAAGGGGCCCTCCTTTCCCAGACACATACCCGTCGAGACGGCAAACGTGGCACCGACGGCCTTAACGACCAGCACCTTGAGGTCGAGGAAGTGGGGGATCACGAACCCCGAGAGAATCGTCTTGATCTCGGGGATACCGCTGCCTGCAGCCATGTACATCGTCTTGCCCTCCGCCATGGTGCCCGTCGTGACCACGCTGTCGGCGTCGACGGCCGGGAGGGACGTCTTCGTCGTCATCGTTACGTTTCCCGCGACGACGCCAAACAGCAGCGCAAAAAGGACGTAGATGGCGTAGCCGGCGACGTACGATCCACCCTCCTGCTCCCCGTCGACCCAGGGCCTCCACGCATCACACAAGTCGGTTTCGGCGACGTCCCAGCAGCACCGCCCCCGGTCGAGGAACGCGTTCGTCCCGCAGTAGCCCTCTTTCCAGTCGCTCACCGTCGCCACGGAGACGTCAACGACGAAGGCGACAAGGGCCGTCAGCAGGCCGATGATGGCGGCGGCGATCCACCCCTGGCTCTGGTCGAACCAGCGCAACAGCCGGCCGCGGATGCCCGGGCGGGCGTGGAGACGGCGGGCGCGAGACGAGTCTTTGGTCAAGTCGCGGAGCCAATCGATGGTGGTGTAGTCGTTGTAGGGCAGGCGGTCGCCCAACGGTGCGGACTGGCCGAGGGCCTGGTCGGCCTTGGAGAGGGAGAAGAGCGAGGCGGAGCGGAAGAAGCCCGGGATGGAGATCCGGCTGGTGGATTTTGGGAGCAGAGCGCTCGTCTCGTTAGGCGGCGGTGACGGCGTGTTATCGGAGGCCATCTTTTTTTGTTCCCTTTATCTGCTATCTCTCCGGCCGGATTGGTTTCTTATCTCTGAGCCGGCGGTGGCAAGGGGGAGCAGGGCAGCGTGGTGTCAACGCTTCGAAACCATCCTCTCGAGATGTCGGGCGTCGTGCACAGTCTATATAAGCAGTCCTGGGTCTACTATCTCACTTGTGAGCCCCCCCACCCCCCATGCCACGGACGTCATTCCCAAGCAAGCAGCCTCGCCCCCGCAGAGACCTCGACGCTATGAGGGCGCGTGGTTCAAGGGAAGGGGGGGGGGGGGAGGGAGACAGATGGTGGTGGAGATAGGCCGCGGGGAGGCGGTGCGTGACAGATAAGGTCTTTGGGGGTGCCTGGTATCATCTTAGTCCCTTGGCCCGGTCACTGTCAGATAGTGTAGTCCCATCGTTGTCTCGCCCGCCGCCGCCTCGGTATGTATGTAGGCATGTAGGTATGCGGCGTCGCCGGGCGTTTTGGAGATGGGCGGTGGAGTGTTGCGGGCGGTCATGCGCCCTCTATCTCGCGTCTCTCCTCGTCCTCCCCGCGCTATCTTTTGGTCCCCTGGATCTTCCCGTCGAGTGCATAACCCCAACTTTTCCCAACGCCCCGCCCCCCCGGCCTTCTCCAAACCCGGAAGCGGATCTGATTTCGTCTTCTCCGCGGAGGTAAGATGGTCACGCGGATGCCATTCACCCATGCTGTTTTGTGTCTGCTGGAGTTACTGTACAGGCACTGCTGGCTGGGAATGATGGTCCTCGATTAAGGTGACGAGTCAGGTGTGCGCGGTTGACGAGGTGATCCTCTCACATTCGACATGGCCGTTCACCGTCTTACAAGGCGTCGCGAACTCTTACACATGCACTTGCACATCCTCGACTGACAAGTTCTCACACCGGTGTTCTTGTGAAGGGTAACATGTGCAGTTACTTGCAATGATCAAAGTCTAGGTTTTACACCCGACACGGGGGACGCAGCAGACGGACCAGGCCAGCTGCACGTCTCGAGTCACAAAAAGAACAGCGCGGCGATCAACTCGCAATGATCTTGGGCGCGGCCAGGATGCCCGAGAGCAACATCATCTATCAGGGCTGAAAGGAGGGAAATCGTCCTCCCCCTTGGCTTCCCCTTGGGTAAAATACGACTGCTGTCAGGGTCAGGAGGAGAAAAAGAAGCGCCCCCGGCCTGGGGTTGCAGCTATTTCTACTAATTGTTGTTGAGGATCCCCGGACCCGATCCTGCGATGCCGGGGAAGTTGTGGGTGCGATGTCAATACTCTCTGAGATCTCTGCCCCCCCAGATCTCAAAGATGAAATGTGGATCGTAGGGAATGTGGACAGTGGCCTGCAAGATGAACGCATCGAAATGGGGGTTGTTCGAGTGAGTGTGCTTGTGAGCTAAGCGGGACCATTTACACGCATTTCGATGATACCTGCTGCTGCTGCTGCTTCGAAACAGGTCTTCTCACGAAGTCGACGTCATGGGAGAGTTTCTCATTTACATGGTTGGTCTTAGTTTCTTGGATTGTTCTTTGCTATTTGATCTACAATCTCACAGCCTACTGTGCTATCAAAAAAACCGTCGCTCCCAACACTCACCGTACAAAGAAAAATGGTATCGATTAACCCCGTAGACTGATGGTACACGAATCTTCAACGCTTCTCATGCATATCCTTGCTCCTATTAGACAAACGTATAAGTGGCGCTCCCCCCCTCAGCAAGCGACCTTGACCATCGGCTCCCAAGGCCGCGTCGTGTTCCAGAGGTACGTCTCGGGCGGCATGCCGTCGTCCGAGGTGAGCAGGTACTTTACGTACACGGGCGGAACGACAGAGGGGACCGGCGGGAGGAAGTCCATCTCGTCGCCGTCCTCGGCGTCCGACATGTCAAAGTCGAAGTCGTAGTCGTAGTCGAAGCTCAGGTCGAAGCCGAGCTCGAAGTCGAAGTTGTAGTAAAAGTCGCACACGTCCAGGTCGCCGTCTCGGTCCATCACGACGGGCGGCGACGACGACGTTGGTGCCTTCTCAGCAACAGTGCCGCCGCTCGCGAGGCTCGACATGAAGGCGTCGACGTTCTGCTGGTAGATGTCGGGCCATAGGAGGTGGGCGTCGTTGACGAGGACGTGGAAGCGCACGGTCTGGATGTCGATGACGACGCGATCGACCATGGAGGGGAAGCCGTAGGTGCAGCCGCTGCTCAGCAGCCAGGACTCGCGGCGACGGTCCCCGTTGCTGTCGGCGTCGTACCAGACGGCGGTGCCGGCGTCAGAGGTGTCGCGGAGGATGAGGCGCTTCTCGGAGTCGAAGGTGATGTGGCAGTGGACGGGGCTGATGCCCGGGAGTGGGGGGAGGACGACGTCGCAGGCATCCGGATCGGTGCCGAGGACGAAGCCGAGATGGTTCTTGGGGGGGTTGGTGAAGGATAGCTCGAGGGCCGGGCGGGGTCTGGGTTGGGGTGGCGATGAGGAGGACGAGGTCTGGGTGAGGACGGAGGGGTCGATGGTGGGCGTCGAGGGCGCGGCGGCGTCAGGGTTTGGTGTCTGGACGACGGGCTCGTATGATGAGGGGATCGTGTCGACCCTTCTGGTGTTATTTTGGGGCATACGGATGGCTTCGAGAGCGGGCTGGTTGGTGGTGGAAGGGAGCAGCCAGGCGATGACGTTTGTGTTTTCCATTTTCAAGAACGTGTGTAAGTCGAGATGCTCGAGGGAGTGTAGTGATGGCAGTGATATGTTGATGAAGTCAAGTTGATGTGGGTGAGTGAAAGTTTACGAAGTATGATTTAATGTTGCTGAGTGACGGTGGGCGAGATGTGGTATCGCTTCGTGGTGGTGATCTTATGAACAGTCGATATTGTCGAGGTCCCCTAAATGAGTGGTGTAATTGTTGTATGATGCTTGCAGATTGTGTTGTTTAGAAGGTAGGGGAGATGCAGTGAGACGAAAGAAGTCACTCGAACTTCTTATACCACGAGTAAGTGAGTGAGACAGTGAGAGGTGAGAATAAGAGTGAGAGTAAAAGTAAGAGTGAGCCAGTTGGCGATGTTTTCGTATCCCAGGCACATGTGGCAGGGGGGAGGGCACATCCACTGGATGAGGGCAGCGTGTTGGCCACAACAAGAAACAAATCGACGACAACCACTAGGTTGGCTTCATCGTGCTACTCTGGTGGATACAGTCGGAGTGTAAACAAAGGCAGTCAACCGACTATGTCGGCCCGGGAAGAGCCTCGCATACGATGGCTGTCATCCAGTTACGGTGCGTAGCGTCGTGCAGGCTTGCAGCAACAACGGGAGCGTGTCGGCCAATGGTTCCCGCGTCACTCGCACGGGCTGTTGGCATAGCATTCTGGCCGTCTGGAGTCTGGCTGGCGAGAGCCGCGTTCTGCCTGGACGGGAACTGGGGGGAGGGGGATGCGGTCAGGAAAGGATTGAAACGGGAGGTTGTGGTCACTGGTTGTTGCTGCGGCTGTGACTCACTTGACAGCACATCCATGATCATGATGCATTGTAACGCGACGAACGCCAGCCAACGCCAAACGCCAACGTCTGTGTTTCGCGGACAGGGGGCGACCTAAGCCATCCTGACTCGGCTAGCGTGTTTGCCGCTCCATGGTGATTTGACCCAAAGGCACTCACTCAGGCACAAGAGAACGGGACCGCGACTCGAGTACAGATACACTCTTGGTCAACCATACATACGGTATCGTGTCGGTTGGACGGACATCCAACAACTGCTCGAGGCCTAGAGGGGTTTGATGTTACCGGAACCATCCCATCATCCATGTGCATCCCGCCCGATGGAAAGGTTTTCGGCAGGCCGGGATGAGCAAAGAGCATGCAGCCGATGCAGGAACCCGCGCAAAGGGGCAGATCGGATGGGAGGCCGTGTGCACCTTCGGGCGCCGACGACCTGTCGAGGACGCCGGGTTTGCCAGGTTGCCAACGCGACGTTTTGAGTCTTGTTGCCATGCGCCAGAGGGACTGTGAGCAATGTCGATGATGGTGGTGAGGGTGGGTTCTGGCTTACTGGCTGGCTACTGCCAAGAACTCTGGCTTCGTGCAGCGCGCGGTTGATTGTCAAGGCTGACTAAGGACTGAACATTCCATAAGCGGGGCGTCCGTTCATTGGATCATGTCTTGGTCCGGTTGCCCTCGGGTTCCGAGTAGTTCAAGTATGGCAGTATGCTGTTTTGCATTCTCGAAGTCCGCTTCATTCTTTTACGGTGAATTTTTGGTAGCTTTTTGATTGTCCTCTTTGTTAGAAACTTAAAAAAAAAAAACCCCTGATGAAGGGTAAATGCTGAGTGAACCTGCGCAGCTGCAGTCCGTCCAAATGAGAAGTTCGACGGTCTGGATTAGCCAATTCAAGGATGTGATGATGTAATCAGCCGCTGACCGGAGCCCCACCCAAAAGCCGTGGCGCTCTGATTGGCATATAGGGCTTCCCGAACGGCGAACACTCAGCGGAAAACAGCCGACCCCGCCAAAGAGACCCTGAAATCCTGGCTCGAGACACATTTGGACGCTGGAACACTGGAACACTGGAACACCCCGCGCGCGTGTGTGAGCGGAACCTCGGCGAAATGCGCAGGGCACTCTCTCACTGCACCTAGCACTGTCATCCCCCTCGCTGCATGACTAATTGACACCACCACCACCAGCGACACAACGACCATCCACCGCATTTCACCACCTCGCTGTTCGGAGCGGAACCGGTCATCGGTTTAATTGTATTCGCCGTCATTGCCCTGCTCAACCTGCTTGCGACCACTGGCTTCTTCCCACTCCAAGCTCACCCATTCGTGTCTGTTCTCTTCTTTCTACACCCAACCGACGGACACCTATCGGAGTTGGCCCTTCTACATCTCAACTTAATCCACGCATCAATTCCACCCACCCCCCTCCTCTTACTCCCCCCACTTCCGCGACTTCATATCAAATCTACCCTCTCCCCGCGGCCTGCGATGCCCGGATTCGAAGGAAGGCCAGACGGCGCTGATGCGCCCAAGGACTGGCACGAAGAAACCAACCAGCTCCCGTCCTTTTACTCTCCGAAAACGAAGCCCCTAGACGGCCCCTCCGACAATGCCTCGGCCGCCGTCGCGAACTCGGAGCCCCAGCAATTGGACCTATCCAACCCCGCCGTCGCCTCCGTGAGAGCCGAAGACGACGACGCCGTCTCGACGACCTCAGGCGCCCAGATCCCGCCGCCCTCCCTGCTGTCTCCCGCCTTCACGCCGCCCGCGACACCCGGCACCTCGACGCCCCTTACCGGCGAGGCCCCGCGTGGCGTCCCCGTCGACAGCTCCGTGCCCACCGGCGGCTGCGGCACCAAGCGGCCGCGACTCCTCGAAACCCTGCCCGAGGTCCAGTGCATTGTGCGGGCGCGCATCCCCACCGTCAACGGCACTGAGATGTTCCTGCACCTTTATCAGAACAACGTCGACAAGAAGGAGCACCTAGCCATCGTCTTCGGCCCGCACATCCGGAGCAGTTCGCTCGACGCGCCGCGCCCGGGCGAGACCGAGATGGACCGCATGATCCGCGGTGCCTACACTGGCCGCCTGTTTCCGGGACGTTCGACGAGCGGAATGTCCGGCGGTGTCGCAACCCCCGTGGCCGAGGAGCCGCCCGCGCATCGCGGCCCGCCGCTCGTGCGCATCCACTCTGAGTGCTACACGGGCGAGACGGCCTGGTCGGCGCGGTGCGACTGCGGCGAGCAGCTCGACGAGGCGGCGCGGCTTATGAGCTTGCCCGGCAACACCAGCGGCGGCATCATTATCTACCTGCGCCAGGAGGGCCGCGGCATTGGCCTCGGCGAGAAGCTCAAGGCGTACAACCTGCAGGACCTCGGCTCCGACACAGTCGAGGCCAACCTGCTGCTGCGCCACCCGGCCGACGCGCGCAGCTACGGCCTCGCGACGTCGATGCTACTAGACCTCGGCCAGCACGAGGTGCGCCTGCTCACCAACAACCCGGACAAGATCCGGGCGGTGGAGGGGCCGAACCGCGAGGTCCGCGTGACCGAGCGCGTGGCCATGGTGCCGCTTTCCTGGAAGGGCAGGGGCGGGTTCCGGAGCAACGAGGTGGAGGGATACCTCAAGACAAAGGTACGCCTGTTTTACAGGCCCCGATTTCCCAAGTGCGAATAGGCCTTGCTAACTTTTATCTTACGCAGATTGAAAAGATGGGACACATGCTCGACATGGGCGGCATGCCGTCGTGAGGGCTTGGGTTGGGTGACTAGCGGCACGAGTATATATATATATCCTACATAGGTGCGCTGCGCTGATGGTGGACAAGATATGGAGGTTGTGTTGGTCGGCGGTCGAAGTGATCAAAGCATTCCTAGGGGGGTAGACACACGGCGTTTGGATTGTTTTGTGAGACGAATACCTGGGGGGTCGGGCGTCTTTGGGCATGTTCTGTCATCTTGAAAATCCCCAAAACAACACTTGGAGGTATTCACGAATACCGTTGGATATTGGACTCGCAGCAATTGATGGATAAAAAAAAAGATGGACTAAGAAGTCATGATTGAGTATCTAGGAGGCCAGTAGGCAGAGATATGCTGGCGCAATAAAGCATCATTGAACCGAGCGAGGTGAAGGACAGTCGCAGCATGTACTACACACTGCTTGGCTTGGGGCAGTTCTCGAGATGGACCTCAGTGTTCATGAGTTTCCAGGTCGTGCCAACGTTCTGGTTCTCGTCGCATTGCCAGGTCCTAGATATCCTGTACTGGACCGAGATAGTCTTGCATGAAGACTATTTGGTATAGGTAGGAAGCACTTCACTTGGTGATACCCTTCCGAGAGAAGCCTGATTGATGGTGTTTGCTACCGAGGCAGCCCTCTATCGTGCCCACCTACCTGGGTGTACCTGGGTACCTAGGTACCTAGGTAGGCAGAAAGGTGCACAGGTACGTATACAAGTACAGAGGTACATCGGCTTGGTCTCAACGGTCCGGCCCCACTTTCCACAAATTTGCGTCAATCGTAGAAGTCGCGGTTGGTTGGAGCTGCCACAGCTCTTGCCCTTCTCTGTGTCCGACCTTGCGACGCGTCTAATTGATCAACTCGCATCCGTCTGCCATCTTCCAGTGCTTCATTCTACCGGATTCCTTCTCTTTTCTGCCTCTCTTTCCATCCCTTTCTCACTGGTTTTTTCCCTTTCTATCTCTTTCTAATCCGACGATACAAACTTACCGACGGCGATCTCTTCGATCCTTCATGCATCACACCGCGCGCCATACGAATTAATACCCCTCCACGCGGCCAAGATGGCGAAGGACTTGCGCTTGCGCCTGGTGGTGCGACGCCACGGCGTCCCTGATGTCAAACTTCTCTGGAACGCGACCGCCGACGAGGACTTGACCATCTCGAAGCTTCTGGCCCAGGTCAATGAGGTCGTTCCCTTAGAGAGCGGCGAATGGGGCCTGGAAGACTACGCCGTCGAGCTTAAGGATGCCTCTGGCGACGGCTTCGAATGCGTCCACTTCCACCTTGTGAACAAGGTCCTCAAGGACGATGACCAAGTCCTGTAAGCCCCTCTTGTTTCGCTCCTGCCCTTCCGCCTGATCCAAGCTGACGCCTGCTTCTTAGTATTCGACCTCTTCTGACCGGCGATCTCAAGAGACGACGACTGAGCGGCCGACACCAAATATCCGTCGACGGAAGACACCTCGTTGATGGCCTTGCTTTCGGGCGCTCCTGGCTACGATCCCCTCGAGACCGCCCTGCCGTCACCCTCCCACCCAGGAAGAAGGCTCGAATCACCTACGGTAGCGACGACGACGGTGAGGAAGACTCTCCTTCGGAGGACGGTGACGAGCTTCCGATGCTAGAGTATGGATCCACGAGAGCCAACGATGACCCAGCGAGCGTCAAGCTTCGCACTCGATTCTACGACGCCGACGCCGACGCCGACACGGATGACGATTCTGAGGACGAGGAGGACTTCGAACCAAGCCCCGATGCAGCTGAGGACGACGACATGGATTCAGAGGACGCCGACATCCAGGATGAGCTGCGACTGCTTCGAGAAGACAACGCCGATATGCGAGAAGGGGAAATAATCGAGGAGTTATGGAATATCCAACGCAAGAGAGCATCGAGTGGACCAGGCAGCAGTCTTCACTCGTTTGACGCTTCAGATCACTCTCCAGCGCCTTCTGCCAGCAACGCGCTCGTCAGGTCAAACGCACGAGCTGCCAGACACCGCCTCGATCTGGATACTCTGGACAAGATTGCAGCTTTAAGAGCGGCGTTCCCGAATGCCCAGGTGTCCGCCATCGAGGAGGCTCTGTTAAGATACAACAAGGATTCAGCAAAGGCATACCGCAAGCTTCGTAAAGCCTTCAGCGCACGCCTCAGTCTCAAGCAAACCCTGGATCACCAGGCAAGAAGCTTGTCTAGCAGCCCCATCCGACACGCCGAACCCAACGCGGGACGGGAACTCGTTCTTAGGGAGTCGAGTCCCTCCGAAAGGGCTTCGCATGGCTCCGGACAGCATGAGGACGATGAAGAGGACGACGACGAGAATTTGTCCACAACTCTCAACCACAATGCCCATGGGGATAGTGACCTCAAAAGCGTAGAAGAGGGTTCGTCTTCTGACTCTGGTTCTGATTCTGACTCGGATTCGGATTCGAGCTCTGGTTCCAGTGCCGCAGCCGCAGCATCCGACTCGGATCAGGAGGTGGAGGAACCTTCCGATGACGAGGACGAAGCCGACTCGTCAGAACCCTCTTCCGATGATGGGGGCGATGACGACGATAACGATGAAGACGACGAGGACAATTCCGATGAATCAGAGGGTGCCGGGCCGGTCTTGAACCAAGACAACGCAGACTCTGATGGCCAGGGAAATTCCAGTCCGGATGATGATTCGGGCTCGGAAAGCGCTGCCAGTGCCGACGCAAGTGTTACAGCCGCGAAGCAACGTCCCTCAAGAAGGCATGACGCTGTCTCTGTCTCTTCGTCAGGCTCATCCTCGGGTTCTTCAGAGGCAGACAGCAGCAGCGACGACTCTGATTCTGATTCCGAGTCTGACTCTGAGCCTGAGGAGATTCCCAGCAAGACTCTCTCCGGCCAGCACCGACTTTTGGAACCTTCCCAACCACAACAGCCCGTACAGATACCCGCACAGGCACCTCGAGCCGCCCCAGTTGCGGCAGCCGCACCTGCACAGGAGCAACCTAATGTTCCTCCAGGCCAAGGGTTGAGCAAAACTCAGAAGAGGAATGCCAGGCGAAAACTTGCCAAGCAACTGGCGGCTGGCAAGTCCATGTCGGATCAAGACGGCGTAGAATCTCAGAATCCTGCTCTCGCGGCCAGTGCAGATGCGGCAGCGTTCCTCGCGAGAAAGCAAGCACTGCTCAACGCGATTGCATCTGACGGTCCAGCCGAGCGCTTCAGCCAAGAATCATCACTGGAGATGTCCGGCCCTAGCCCGCAAGAGATGGAAGTTGATCAACCCTCCATCGCCGGCGCTGACGCCACAGAGGCTCCGCAACCCTCTGATGCGCAAGTGGAAGAAGCAACTGCCCGGCGCCGGATGAAGCCAAACATCGGGGCCACTCGCCGGATGCTAATGGGGTCACTGGGCCTCAAGAACCCCAAAACCAAAGCCGATGAAGATCGGATCCGAAAAGACCTGATGAAGGGCGTTCGCCCACACACCAACACTCGTCTGATCGAGGCGGCGCCGCATCCTGGCGAATCGTCCCGAACACAAGAACCGGTAGAGGAAGACCCAGAAGCCTGGCGCGAGAAAATCGCTTACCGAGCCGTAGAATGCTGTCATGACGGAATCGAGCTCTCGGAACCGCCATTTCCTTTTGTCCAGCGGTGGGACCCCCAACAGCAAGTGGAGGAATGGTTTGGTTCGAAGAATAAGCGCGGGGGCAAGCGTAAGCGCGTACAGCGCAATCAGGCTCAATATTACGAGGACGGAGACTCCCAAGTGTCCAAGAAGCGCCGAGTAGCTGGGGAGAGCTTTGGCGTAACCTTCTCGGATGCTGTCGAGTCTTTGGAGGAGGGCGACACGACTCTCAACTATGATGACCCGCCGGACGAAGAACCTATAGTTGCCAAAGCCACTGCTGAGGGGAGCCAAGCGACAGACATTGACGATCTCCCTTCGCTACCTTCGGACCTGAACACCCTTTCGGATCTCCGGGCAGGGGAAGCAAAGTTGGGCATGGTTATCACCTGGAAGCAGTGGCTCCTGTCTTCTGCGACCAACTGGCAGCCCGAAGTTGTCAGCCTGACTGGCGTTCTCGTCAGAGTGCATGATGAGGAAGCGATGGATCTCGAGTTCCTTCTGGCTCGGCGAGATCGAAATGTTGGCCAGACGGAGAAGAAGTACGACGAAGACACGGGAGAGAGGATTTACGATCGGTTTGAAGCGCCCGACGACGATGAAGATGAAGTGGACGACGAACCCGACCAGGGATACCGCAGACTGAACTACACAGACCTCATCGAGCCCAAGATCCTGCAGCTACCCTTGGAGGACCAGGCCGAAGCCGCCGGCAAGGAAGACTCAAGCGCTGCTCCGACGGACAGCATCGTTCATGAGACGGTCTATGACGGCCACACCGAGCCATTCCACATCGATGCGGAGAATCCCGGCCAGTCCGAGGCGCCTATAGATGGAAGTCAGTTACCAGTCAATGCAAAGGATGGTCAAGCCAAGGCTAATACGGATGACGCGCAGCCTCAAGTCGTCATGGACAGTAACCCCCACCTTGACGCTACCTCGGGAGACGTTCACACTAGTCACGACGCCTCCGGTATGCAGATGGACAGTGCGGAACCCATAGACGAAGAGAATGTGCCTACCCCTGGAAGGAACAGCAATTCCAGGGACCAACTCCCGGCGCCAACCACGGAAGAAGCGGACTCCCAGAGCTTGAATGGAAATGCTCTCTCCATTTCCTCGGACCGCCGCCATGAGATCAGCATCATGATACAGGAAGCGGGCTTCCGCAAGGATGTCTCACCCTCCGTCATCCGCCGTAAAACCAGCAGCCCTTCCCGCCAGCTGCTAGACATGCAGGAGGCTGCGGGAGCGTCCCGCGTCGTGTCAAAGTCTCCTCTTTCCCAGGAGAGCATGGTCGGCGATAGCACGTCGCAAGCAGGCAACGAGGCCAATCCTGTTGTGGGGTTCACTGGTGACGGCGGAGAAGCTGCCGCGCCGCTATCTTCTGCGAGTAGCGTTCGAAGCGGTCGGCAACTTGATCCTGATGACTACAGCTTCAACTTGGGCGATGACCTGCCGCAGATCAGCGACACGGGGGACGGCTCTTTCCTCGATGCTGATGCGTCGACCCCGAAACCCAGAGCGCAGACGCCAACGAGGGCCCAGGAGGGCTCTGTTGCGCCTTCAACAGACGAGTCGCTCCCGTCGCTGGAAAGCCTGGCCCGAACCGCCTCGCAACAAAACTTGGACAAGCATACACAAAGCCCTTCCCAATCTCAAGTGGTGTCGGCCATCGCATCTCGCAAACCGATCGTACAATGTGACGACGAGTACGAGGCGGCCATGCGTTTGGTTGACGAGGCTCGCAATGAGGACGAAGAAGAGGAACACGATGAGCTGCCGCAGAATCTAAGAAGCACACGAAAGCGGCTTTTTCCCAACTCCAGCCAGCCAGACCCATCATCTCTATCCGACTCTGTAGACATGCCCGACATCAAGCCCGCTGTAATATCGACGACACGCTCGCCATCTGCCGGGACGCGGGATATCAAGCCTCTGCTGCGAAGGCGAGAACGGAGGGAATCTCCGTTTCTGGTTCCTCCCGGCTCTCAGGTCGTCACATTGTCGTCGAGCCCGCCCAGCTCACCACCTCAAGAGAGCTATGCGGAAGACAGTATCGATGCGGATTATGAGGACGACAGCAACAAGAGCAGTCTAAGGAGGTCGTCCAGGGCCGGCTCGCGGGCCATGAGCGTGCCGGCGAAGAGACGGACAACAGGGTCAGCGAGCGCAAGGGGACTCATCCCCTCCAGCTCACTGCCTCCTAGGCCTGGTACGAGGGGGAGACGACAACGCAAGCCATCGCCAAAGTTCTAGGATAGGCTTTTCTTTGGCAGTCGCTGATTGTCAGTGTGCGCGGGATGTGTGTGTGTGTGTGTGTGTGTGTGTGTGTGTTCGTGAGCATATTTGTAAACAAGGCATTGGCGGATCGGACCTGTATCATTAGCTTTTCCCCGACGTGGAAATTTGGCTTGGGGCGTCGATACCCGTACCCAGCAGGTACTTTCTTTACTTGATTCGTATGAATAACGATAGCAGTGTATATGCGCCTCAACGGCCCGTGGCTTAGTCTCCTGTCGGGTGACTTGTGTATAGGTGGGCCCGTTTTTGCATGGCACAAGGGCTCTTGACATCATCTAGATTCGTCAACGCCGAAGTACGTCGTGCTGGGTACTGTTTCCGTTTGGGCTGACGATTGTATTCTTCGCCACTTGGAGGCGGGCAACAATTCGGCTCGTCTGTCATCCGCAAGCGCCGAGAGCGGAGCGCGAACGGCAGCCGGAGTTTACAGGTTGGCCGACGCCCGAAGGCGGAGCCACGGACAAGTACCGGCTTGGTTCGTCCTCCGGCAGATGAGCGAGTGACAGACAGGGTTAGTGCGTGTAATGATACTTTTTCTCTCACTGATCATTCCGCGGGTACGAGATAAGCTTATTGTCCATCCCACTCATAGCAGAACTCTGTCTTCCCTCCCTTAACACCACAACCCGGCAACCATCCTTCGGCATGCATATACACGAATCTAACCGGGGAGTAGAAAAGCAAGCTCTCTATCAGTGCTCTCAGTGTCAACGACGCTATCATCGGACGGAGCACCTCGCACGGCATGTGCGGTCCATACATACCAAGCAGCGGCCCTATCCTTGCAGGTCGTGCGGCAAGGCATTTGGGAGGCTGGATATCCTCAGGAGACACGAGGCGACCCACGACGACGAGCCCGGAACGCGGGTGCTAGGTGCAGGCGTCAGAGTCGGCCAGGCTTGCAGACTGTGCAAGGAGGCCAAGGTGAAGTGTTCCGAAAGGAAGCCCTGTTTGCGGTGTACGGGCAAGGGGGCGAGGTGCGAGTACGGGGATGTCAGGGACTATGGCGAGGCCGACGAAGGGCAACGACAGCAGGATCCCGCCTGGATCGACGCCGATTTTCCTAGCCAGAATGAGATACCTCCTGGAGCCAGCCGAGCACTCCCCAACGCACCTTTGCCCGTCATCGCCCCTATGCCCTATCTCATCAGCCCGCACGCTTCAGAGGGCACACCAACGCACGAGGAAGACGGCTGCATGGCCGGGGACTTCTCTTTCGGGGTCGACTGGGACCTCGCGATGGCGGACATGGCGTACCTACAGAGCCAATTCGATATGACGGCGACAGACACCGCCGCCACCCCGGGTTTCGCGCCCAACGTTGTGCAGCAACACGGCTTTTCGCCCGCGAGTACGCAGACCTGCGAGACGTTGTCAACGGCAACGGGCCTCTGGGAGCCGCAAAGTAGCGAGAACAAGGAGATGGAGAGGCTGCATCTGGCCGCGGACGAGGCGAACCTTGGACCGCCCAGCCATGGCCCAGGTCCCAGCGCCGGCTTGGCAGAGCCGCGTTTTTCGGCGACGGCGCGGAACTCGCTCGTGCGCATGATCCTCGACAACACGTCGCACGCGGCGGCGGCGCCGGTGCTCGCGGCGTTCCCGTCGACGGGGGCGCTGGGCGCGCTCGTGGACGTCTACGCGCAGGGATGGGCGGAGGCGAGCCGGGCCGGCGGGATCAACGGCGTCGTGCATCTCCCGACGCTGGAGCTCGATGGGCAGCGGCCGGAGCTGCTGGGCATGGTGGTGGCGCTCGGAGCGCTCGGGACCGGGTCGGTGGTGGCGCGGAGGTTCGGATTCGCGATGCAGGAGGTTGTCTGGGTGTCGTCATTCCGAAGCGTGAGTTTTATGACATTTGTCTTCCCCCTTCTCTCTCTCTCTCTCTCTCTCTCTCTCTAATCGTTCTTCACGTTCCACTGACGTTTGCTTGGACAGTGGGAAGGCAACAACGCCGCCCTGCGCGACGTTGGACTCTCGCAGGCCTTTTTCCTCCAGCAGCACATGGCCTTTTTCAGCGGCGTCCGACGCAAGGTGGCCTTCGCCAAGGCGTGCGCCAACAGCATACAGGTCCTCATCAAGAACGGCGGGCATCTGAAAGGCGCCATTGGATCCTGTGCCGAGGGCCCGGCGCTGGACGACCTGCTCGCTCTCGGGGACGACAGTAAGGAACTGGGGGACGCGTGGCGGCGTTGGGCGGCGCGCGAGGCGCGGCGCAGGCTGGTGTACGCTGCGTACATTATGGACGCGCACGTCTCGATGGCGCACGAGACGCAGGTTCTGTCGTCGTACCTCGACATGAGGGTCCCGTTCCCAACGCCGAGGGGGATGTGGAAGGCCCGGACTGCGGTTCAGTGGAGGGAGGAGATGGCGTCGTGGATGCAGAAGCAGCAGCAGCAGCAGCAGCAGGGAATGGCACCGTCGTCTCTGTGTCTAAGGGACGTCATGAATGATCCGACACTGGTGGCCAAGTGCCGCGGCCTGGTCGACGAGGGCTTTGCCGTGCTCGGCTTCCTCGCTGGGTTCTGGACGCTTGTTAGAGAAGTCCAGCAGCTCGCCGCCTTGGGCGGCGGTGGAGCGGGAGCGGGAGGAGCCGGAAGACACTGGAGCTCGATGATATTGTCGGCGAGGCGCGTCGAGCTCGCCTCGGTGCTGGACCTCTTCACTTCCCAGGCGCGGACCGCCGGGGTCGAAGTCTCCCCCGAAGCGGAACTGCTGGTCGAGGTCCTCCACATGCACATTCTCGCGATCCCAGACGGCTCTGGATCGCAGTCAACTCCTGCGGCGCTGGTCCCCGACTTGCAGTCGGCAGAGCGCCGCGGCGCGCTGTGGCGGGCGGGTAGGGCGGTGCGCGCGGCGGTCCGGTTCCCGGCCGGGACGCTGTGTGATGTCTACGCGGTTGCGCTGTTGCAGGCGGCTACGGTTCTCTGGCGGCACGGAGTCGATTCGTCGAGGGTGTTGGGGAAGAGTCCGGGTCCGGGTCAGGGGCTGGGTCTGGGTGGCGGTATGGGGGTCTGCGTCGTGGACGGGGACGGGGTGGAGGAGTGGCATTTGGTGCGCGAGGGTGTCCATCTCGCGTTACGAGGGGCGGAGGGAGAGGCGACGGCCGTTATGCTTGAGGACGCAGCGGGCGTGGCGAGGCGTGTGAGGGGTGTGGTCGAGGGGAACTGGACTGGTGTGCGGATGCCGTCTGGTGTTGAGGAGGTTTGTCTTGTGCTGGGTGATCTTGAGAGGCCGGCGAATAGGTAAAGTATGATGTAGATCCGTGTCATGAAAGAGGGCCCCAGTTGTGCCGTATGATTCACCCTTGGCGTATTTGGCTTCCTCTGGTGTGAAAACGATTTGGCTTGATGGCCAATGGAGGACGTGTTCGGCTTGCTTCCCCCATATGCCGAAGGCGGCGGGGCGACGGGATGTGGTACGCCATGATGAGACTGAGGATAAAGAGGAAGTGGATCATCGATGAGGCATGTCCGGAGATACATTAGGTATAGTCCAGCTGCACATGTAGGCTCGGGCCGTGAGAGCCAAGGCAGATCATCGGCCTTCTTGGCAATGTATGGGCCCGGGAAGTGGTGTAAGAGGAGCCGAGATCTTGAGCCGGCGTAACGGAGGGCTGGCTCGGCTCTCCACCTTCGGCTCCCGTTGAGGTGCAATGGGCCGATACGCTTCAAACCCGCGATGTTGCCGCATCGATTCCGGGTATTTAAGCCGGTTTCAAGTCTTCCTTTATGATCTGTCCCTGCAACCTGTCTCACAAACCTTTCCGAGCAACGACAGGTGTCTTGATACCCGCAGTCATCAATACCGATACGCAACGCCTCTTCTGACCACCCGCAGTAGCCATGACCATCCGCGACGGCAGTCTTCATGAATCCAATGAGATCCCGCAAACGACGGTCTCTGGAACTAGAGACTCGGGGGGGGAAGCTGCGGATCGGCATCGTGGGCGCCGGTATTGGTGGTTTGATGGCGGCCGTAGCGCTGCTGGAGAGCGGCCACGACGTCGAAGTTGGTCCCGAACCTTACCTCTCCCGTCACTTTTCCCGTCATCCATAGACAGTTTTTTTTGACTTGTGTCCGCGGCAGATCTATGAAAAGTCTCGGTTCAAGAGCGAGGTCGGAGCCGCCATCTGCACGCCTCCCAACTCGTCCCGCATCCTGGCGCACTACGGCTTCGACTTTGAGCAAGCCAGGGCCACAACCTCGGAAGACGTAAGTCCTCGAACCAAAGAGTCCCCCCAAAGTACTGAACGTGATGACTAACCGCATTCGCATGTTAGTCCATATACTTCACCGACCCTTCCGACCTCGGACAGAAACGGGTGGTGCCGTGCGCCGACTTCACGCCCAAGTACGGCGCCCCTTTCTGCTTCTTCCACCGCGTGGACCTGCACAGCGAGCTGAGGAGGCTGGCGACGGAGCCGACGGACAAGAGGCCGCGGTCCGCCCGTCTCCACCTCGGCACGTCCGTGACCGGCGTCGATGATGACGGGACGCTCTGGTTCGAAGACGGCACGAGCGTCCGGAAGGACCTCGTGGTTGCGGCCGACGGTATCCGGGTGCGTTGTTTCTCGTCTTCATCTCTCTCGAGCGTCCCTTTCAGACGGGGGTGATCGTTTCTCGCCCGTATCGTTACTGACGCCGCCACCGATCCCAGTCCGCGTTCGTGTCTCGCGTCGTGGAGGAGGCACCTCGGGCGCAGCACCACATGTCCATCATGCGCTACCTGGTCCCCTCCGAAACCGTGCTGGCCGACCCGGAGGTTGCTGGCTTCTTCGTCGACGGCCTGAAGTCGCTCCGGGTGGTTGATAACGTCGACAAGCGTGTCATCATCTACGGCTGCCGAGGGTACGTGATGTCTTTCGCACCGCCCTTCCCATGTTGTGATACTGGCCAACAGCGAACTAAATCACCGGCCTCAAGGGGATCCCTCCAGAACATCGGACTCATCTACCCTCCACGGCTTGGCATGGACGCCGCTGGTACGTCGAACCTTGCTCGCCCCCCGGCCGTGAAATGCCTGTTCGTCGCTCACTCATCTTTCTCTCCTTCTTCTCGCGCAGGAAACGACATATCCGAGAGCGAGGGCTTTGCCAGCAAGGTCATGGCCGAATTCCCCGAGACGATCCAGTCTATCTGTCGGTACGTTTTCCACGCCTGCGTGCCAGCCCATTGTACGATCTGGTAAACTAACACGCCGTGATCTCAGTGAAGCAAAGGACGTCGGTCAGTGGCAGCTCTTCACGCGGGCGCCGCTCGAGAGGCTCGCCCGTGGCCGCGTGGTTCTCATCGGAGACGCAGCACACCCTATGCCTCCCCGTAAGCCCCCCCCCCCCCCCCCCTTCCATCCCCTCCCCTTACGCCATGTCGTTTCATCTTTCTTTCAGAACGACCGTCATCTGACCTACTACTCTTCCAGTACGCGCACAGGGCGCGTCGATGGCGATCGAAGACGCGGCCGCGCTCGGCGTGCTCCTCTCCCAGGTCGAGTCGGCGGACGAGGTCCCGGCTCGGATGGACATGTTCAACAAGCTCAGGTGGTGTCGCGTCGCGGCGACGCAGTTACTGTCGTCGGAGCACAGGTGGGACCCGTCTCAGCTCTCCGCGGAGCAGCGCGGGTATTTCAGCGGCGATGTTCCCCGTGAGTCGTGCCTTCGTCCCCCGTGTCTGATGTGTGTAGAGGCCCCCCGGCTGACTTGTGTGTGTGTTTTTCTTTTTAGACACCGAAGATGACGTGGAGAAGTACAGTTATGAGTACGACGTCATCCGCGATGCGCTTGAGCTTCTGAAGGAGGATCGCTGAAAAGAACTTGCACGCTGTGGATGCTTGTGGCGGATGGGGGGTTCCAACTTCTTGCACAACACGTGTGGGGAGGAGGTCTTACCCAGCAGGCAGCTGGCAGGGAACCTATATCATCAATCCTTACGTGTGTGTAAGTCGACTATCGACGCTAGACCAGGACATCATTACTGCACGTTGCAAGACATGAGTGTCCAGAGTCGGGCAATGATGCACTGAAAGGGCTAGGGCTGGCACTGTTAGTAAATCGTGCACAGACTTTATGTACGCCGTTTTTCCAAGTTATCTTCAACCAACTATCACTGGATGCACACATCCACTAATCCCCGATAGTCTAGTGGTGAGGATATCTGCTTGTCATTGCCAACGCAACAACTCGCAGGGGACCGGGGTTCAATTCCCCGTCGAGGAGATTCTTTTGCCATTTCTTTTGCCTAGTTACATTGTGTTCTCTTCCTCCTGTTTTGAAAACAATGATCGTGAATTCAGGCATCAATCAAGCGCATCCTTGATAGTCTAGTGGTTAGGATATCTGCTTGTCATTTAAACGATTCGCAGGGGACCGGGGTTCAATTCCCCGTCGAGGAGTTCTTTTGCATCTAAGGTTTTGCTTCCTGCTGAAGTGCTCCCAAATACCTATGAATTTACAATGTTAGAGTAGTTTGTAGGTGTAAGTGTGTTTCCCTCTGTAATCCTTAGTTTTAAGGGAATTGCACATATTGTTTTAGCATTAGCTAAGTACTATTGCTTTTACACTGTTTTCCTAGCAACGAATACTAAGTTTGTATTCTCTGCAGTCGTGTCCCCCTAACTGCAAGATAGCTCCAATAAAGGGTAGTAGCCAACTAAGAGCCTCCTCGCTGCAAGATTTGAAATGTGTCCAGTATTTCTAGTGCACGCCTTAAGGACAGCACAAAAGCATACATAATAGAATTGGACACTTGAAGTTAGATGATGGATGCAATTCTTGTATTTCAGGGCAAAGACGGAGCCAAAGATGGTATGGAAACATGTTGCAGTCAAAATACTACACAACACAACAGAGAGGAAGCTAGAAGCATGCGATGACATTCCTCTGACTGACGGTGCTTTTGTGCCTCACACACAGTTACTGTCGAATTGCCAAAAGATAACAGGGACCTCGGGACTGGATGTACCGTCTTGAATAAGGTGGCCGGCGGCCTCTACAATCCACGACTGGCAATCCTTCTCGGTTGGTTTCGTTGCCCGGAATGGTCTGGAAGCCCGGTTAGTGGTGTGTGCCGAGGTCCGCTAAGAAAAGGAAATAGGTGAGAAAGAATTATAAAGGGGCTCTGCCTGGCTCCAGGCGCGTAGAGAAAGCAGCAAGTGCCAAGCCTACCTGATCCCCAACTGTATTCAGAGTCTCCCCGAGCGCCTTCGCCTTGTGTGCACTGGCCTCAAAGCCGCAGACAGGCTTGTCGTCGATTTTGTGCTTTCCGTAGATAAGCATTGCCTCCACGTCGAAATGTCTTGCATCGACCCATTGCAGCGAAATCCTTTTCATCGGTTGATTCAAAGTGCTCTCCAAGTCGTGGCTACGCTTGGTCTCAAGGGTAAAGCTGTTTCTCATGTCGCCCGTGGCGTGGAGCACGACACCCACGCGATCGTTCCCGTAGAAGGTAAGAAGTACGATCAGTGATATCTGAAGGGCAATCGCTCCTCAACCATTCTGATGTTCTACCAGTGCGTCTATAGATGTGTCGTTCAGGGGAGAACCATCACGTGAAGTAGAAGGAGTAAATTGGTACAGATGCTGCGTTCTTTTTTTAAATTGACGCCTGCCTGTCTTTGAATCTCTTCGATGCTTAGACGTGGCACGCCCAAAGTCAAAAGGCTGGCTCAGTACCGCATCATGCCAGCCTCCAAGGATTTACAACGATACACTGACTCTGCTGTCTCTGACAGCCGGGGTGAATCATTTTACCCTCCGAATCGGGAGGAGTCTATGCGCGTAGCAAAAGACAGGACTTACAGAAACTGAAACGACGGGCATTCATCAGCAGTTATGATGACGAGGGGCATCTGTTCCATATCCCAACGGCACGGATTTCCGGTCCTTAAATAAGGCCCAACATCGAAGGAGCGGAGGGTGGGCGAGGAGGAGATGAGACTTTGCAACCTGGCCGGGGTAGGGGAAAGGGGGCTCGGCCAAATGATGGCATCTGGGCTGGGGACTTTGGCTGGGGGTATTGGATTTCCGAGTACTTCGTAAGGCAACTGCCGAACAAAGAGACCGACGACCGGGTAAGCCGTTGGATAGATACACCGCCATTGTGGCAGCGCCTGTCTCGTCGCTCCGTGTGGTGTCTGCCGCGCAACAGCCTGTGATGCCGCGAGCGGAACTCTTTTTCTCTGTCGTTCTCTCCCACTTTGGGAACGGACAAAGAGTCCCTGCAACTAGAAAGCTTGCTCTCAAGTCCGCCGAGTGACATGGGGAGTCGGAGCCAAAATTTGCCGCGCGCTCTTTTTCCGTGCGGCAAATGCAACTCTACCGATATTGGTCGAGAGCCGCGCCACGGAACTCTAACGGATGAGGTTCGTACAACAACAACAACATCAACAATAACCTCGTCGACAAAAACGGGGACGTGAAGGCATCCGCGGGACGCCGTCGAAAGCATCTCATATAAAACCCCGGGCAACGTTCTTCATCCTTCAGCGGCGATACGTCGAATTGCGGCCAAGACCTGTTCAGCGGAACGATCTAGACCGCGCATGTCTTCAGGAGACTAGTCTGCTTCGAGGTTTTCGAAGCAAGCAAGGGTGGGCGCATAGTAACCAGTTGCGAGATTAGGGAAATGAGGAAACCGGGGGCCCAGTACTAACTCGATCGGACTCGGGATTCCGCTTTCCCACCGGGGGCACGTGTGCATCATCAATGGGCCCATTTTGCCAATTTTCCTTCTAAATCTCCGGCGAGGGAGACTGAAAGGGTCTAGACCCCTTAATTCTCCTTAGAGCTGGCGGAGTTTGCGAGAGCGAACTTTTTGCTGGGCCGCCACCGTCACCTTTCGGTCCGCTCCAATTGTGTATGTGCTCTGAGAGGGGAGAATGAAACTAAGATACGCGGCCAAGGTGGTCCCTCTTGAGGTCGCACAGGTACACAGTAATGTGTATAAAAAAAAAAGTAGGAAACACAGCATTTTGCTATACCCAGCACTGAAAACTATAGATCAGGGGAGAATGAAACGTGCAGAGAGAAAAAGAGAGAGAGAGAGAGAGAAAGAGAGAGAGAGAGATAGAGAGAGAGAGGGCCCAGTTTTATTTTTGCTCGCTCCAGTCAGTCAGTGGATTGCCCTAGTCGTTGAAGAAGAGGAGACAAGACATCTCATGCGCGTCGAATAGACTATGGGAATAGTGCTTTTTTGGAGCTTGGTGCCGTCGCCTACCGGGCGGGGGGCCCAGTGTATCGCATTGTGTTCGTCTCCTTTTTGCTGCCCACCTACCTCTGGGTGCCGAGTTCCATATTGCTGTTGGGGTAGCAACTCCAGGTAAATGGGACGGCCCCCCTCCGGAATAAGTAATTCCTTGTCAGTACGCGTGTCTCTGCCCCGACGGTCGAGAAAAAATCACTCGTGCTCGCGATCCGAGACTGGCGACGACAACGGGTGTCGAAGCTGTGATGCGTACAGGGAGTCATGTGTTGGTCGATTTCCAAGTTTTGAAAAGACACTGACGACCTTCCCCCCCCGCGGGGCAAAGACGGAAAAACAGTTGACAGATGCGACGTTGAAATTGGACACACTGAGTTTTGACTGGTGCGAATTCAGGACTTCGGTCCCCGGTTGCCATTCAGATGACCTGTGTTTCATCGCGTCAACACGAATAAAGCTCAAACTCTAATCCGGCTCAGAAAGCGCCGCGAGAGGGAGAATGTCTGCTGTGGCCCGCGTGGGATAAACACGCAGAGTTACATGCCCCGTCAGTCGGCCCCGGGTTTTCTGGGTGGCATCATTGTCCTTTCGTATGCTGCTCTGGCTGGACGCGTGACGAGTGAAGCTAAACTCGCTCGAGAACACTCCTAGTCGAGGATGACCGTTCCAATGTGAACAGGGACAGAGACAATCCCGCCAATGAACGTGGGCAGACAGAGGAGAAGGGGGGGGGGGGGGGGGGGGAGGCGGGGGCAGGGAAGGACAGGCCATCCATCCATATGCCACATCGTCTGAAATGGAGGGAGTTTCTCTCCGAATAAAGTCAATTCGACTGCAACCAAACGCAATCTCCACTCCCATAAGTTCCTGAACTATACGCGATCGAGCCGTGATACCACCGCCCAACTAACTCACAGTCTCTACAAGCAAGCTACAGCCTCCCGGGCCCACCGGGGTAGGATACGATCAGTACAACTCTGATCAATTTAAAGCTCACAATGTCTGACCACAAACTTCCACCAACCACCTGGCCTGTGCCGGGGCATCCCCTGCCATGAGCGGATGTCCCGTGACGCGTCCCGGGCTCATGTTGAGCTCCCCCCTTTCAAGAACCAAGAGTGCCGTTTGCGCTCGTTGTTTCTCGGTAACAGTATCCTCCTCCTTCCTCCTCCCGATCCCGCGTTGCGACGACGGAACTCGGCAAGCTGGAGAAAGGGGTGTCGACTTGGCCAAACGGGCCTACAGCTAGATTCGATCGGGAAAGGTGCCGGGCGGCCCTGCTCAACAGGCATTAGCCTACGGCGCAGACAGCAAAAGCTTGTCTAAGTCAAATCGCGGAGCCGGCGCCAGTGGTTAGAATCCAGCGTCATTCCCGAATTTCAGGAGTCGGCGGTGGGGTCTCTGTCGCTCTGATGGCCTTTCCCCCCTCACCCCCCATGCAAGGTCTAACCCCGGCGCTCACGTTTGTCTCTTGAGATGATGGCCTCACGCAAGAGCCCAAAGGCTCCATTTCCAATCTACCTGACTCAGTCAGTGTTTCCTCCCCCTCGTCCATGGAACGTTGGGACTCTGGAGCGTCCAATATTGCGCGGGAAACATGAGCCGTTCGTTGACAGGCCTTGGCAGGGCTGTGCCAAGAGATCCTTCGACTTGGATATAAACCGACCTGCAGCTCCTCCCCCAGACTGCCAAGAAAGATCCAAGACATCCAACCCACTCAGATCTCTTCCAGCTTACCATTCTCAATTCTTGGCTCTTTTGTTCCTTGCGAGCTCCTTTTCCGTTTTTTTATATCTCAAACATACTGATACTGGGTATCAAGTCACACACTCCCTTACAAATCTTCCTATATTGCTCTTGTTATCATCATCCTCATCTTCAACATGGTCTCTACCCTTCTCGCCCTCGGCGCCCTGGCCGCCTCCGTCATCGCCGCGCCTCTTGATGCCCGCGCCAGCTGCACCTTCACCGATGCCGCCGCCGCCATCAAGGGCAAGGCCAGCTGCACTGCCATCATCCTCAAGGACATTGTCGTCCCCGCCGGCACCACCCTCGACCTGACCGGCCTCAAGTCCGGCACTCACGTACGTACTAACCGAGCCTATTAGCTCACCAGGTCGGGAATCCCACTAACACGCGAGCATAGGTCACCTTCCAGGGCAAGACCACCTTCGGCTACAAGGAGTGGGAGGGCCCCCTCATCTCCTTCTCCGGCACCAACATCCTCATTGACGGCGCCTCCGGCCACTCCATCGACTGCGAGGGCCAGCGCTGGTGGGACACCAAGGGAAGCAACGGCGGCAAGACCAAGCCCAAGTTCTTCTACGCCCACAGCCTGAAGCAGTCCACCATCAAGAACCTCAACGCCCTCAACACCCCGGTCCAGGCCTTCTCCATCAACAGCGTCACCGACCTCAGCGTCCTCAGCGTCACCCTCGACAACTCCCTCGGCGACACCAAGGGCGGCCACAACACCGACGCCTTCGACGTCGGCTCCTCCACCAACGTCTACATCTCGGGCGCCGTCGTCAAGAACCAGGACGACTGCCTCGCCATCAACTCGGGCACCAACATCACCTTCACCGGCGGCAGCTGCTCCGGCGGCCACGGCCTGTCCATCGGCTCCGTCGGCGGCCGCAGCAACAACGTCGTCAAGGACATTGTCATCTCCAACTCCAAGATCTCCAACTCGGACAACGGCGTCCGCATCAAGACCGTCTACGGCGCCACCGGCTCCGTCTCCAACGTCCAGTACACCGGCATCACCCTGTCCAACATCGCCAAGTACGGCGTCGTCATCGAGCAGGACTACGAGAACGGCTCCCCCACCGGCACGCCCACCGCCGGCGTCCCCATCACCGGCCTCACCCTCAGCAAGGTCACCGGCACCGTCGCCTCCTCCGGCACCAACGTCTACATCCTCTGCGCCTCCGGTGCCTGCAGCAACTGGAAGTGGAGCGGCGTCAGCGTCACCGGCGGCAAGAAGTCCACCAAGTGCTCCGGCATCCCCAGCGGCGGCGCTGCCTGCTAAACGTCTCTCTCCCCCTTTTGCGGGACTTGAGATTTTCGGCCCAGGGGCTGATTTGAGTCGTCGGGCGGTCTACCGCGGGAGCTAGTCTCTGACGGTTGACGTCGACGACATCAGCAGTGCCTTTTATTTTTATTTTTGGCCGATGCTCTTGTAGGGACGAGTTTTGAGTGGTTTGGTCTAAGAACGTTTGGCTGAGCGCAAAATTTGTTCGTGTATATATTTCTCTTTTGCCGGCCGCCTTTTGGATGTCTCCGGCCGGCCTACATACTCAATCCAGCCTACTTTTTTGGATGCAATTCTCTTCCGTCTTGACCCGTCTTCGTTGCTCGCAATTTTGACTCTCTTTGATCCGCTTCCATGGTTTCCAAGAGATCAACGACATGCCATTCTCCACCTCAACGACAAGGATCTCGACATGGCATCCTTGGCGTTAATAACGGGCCTTGTAATAAGATCCCCGTTTCCGAAAGCACTAACAAAACAGCTGCCATCTACTTCATACAAGGCGGGAAAAAATACTGTGGAGAGAGGATGGAGCTAAAGAAAAAAATTCGACTCTGTGTCTAGAGAATAGAATCAAAAGAACTCCTCGACGGGGAATTGAACCCCGGTCCCCTGCGAGTTGTTGCAAAGCAATGACAAGCAGATATCCTCACCACTAGACTATCGGGGATTAGTTGATGATGAAGCGGCGATGGTTGGCATTCAACAAGCAAGCGTGTCCTACCTCAGAAGGACTAAAAGAAATGGCAAAAGAATCTCCTCGACGGGGAATTGAACCCCGGTCCCCTGCGAATCGTGTGAATGACAAGCAGATATCCTAACCACTAGACTATCAAGGATATGATTGATGACTTAATTTGCAAAATTTACTTCAATTACCTCTGACCTGTGGACAGGATTGTGCTTTTTGGATCGCATGTTGGGATTTGACATTGATAAAGTCTACACAGGAATGCGTGGTCATGTTCAAAGGGTGGTTCACCTAATGGGCAGCGTTGCAGAATGCAGGGGCTAGTAAGGGATGCATGCATGGCGCCTATGCAGCAAGGCTTCCGACACGTGCCTAGAACTCAGAAGGCTCAAGAAGATTGCGGGCAGTGGCTGGTTTTCAATAGATAAATTCACTGCTTGCTTATGATTGTTAATATCCAAGCGACTCGAGGCAGAGACCGCAAATGCATTGCGGTAGTTACTATGTACACGAAGAGAAATAAGAGATGCAGAGTCAATGAACCATGGGCAATGCCCGCATCTCAACCTGGCCGGCGACAACCATGGGTCAGGGTTTCTAGCAGGTGAAGACAGCGGGACCCGGGATGGTGTAAGGGGTTGCTGGGAGACGGTCAGCCATCATCAGAAAGCTCACAACTGGTTATCACCCACCCTTGAAAGCATCGTAGGTGACGCCGGGGTCGGTCGCCTTGTATGCGCCGGGGAATGCCACCAACGGCGAGCCGTTCTTGGTGCCGGAGCCGGAAACCTGCAGCTGATGGCAGCCCGGGTAGAACTGGGCTCCCGGGTAGGCCCAGGAGGCGTGGAGCGCGATCGTCTCGTGGCGGACAAGGTAGTAGCCGGGTCTCAGGCAAGACGGGATGGTGTATTGGTAACCAGAATTGGGAACCATGAGGGCGCTCTGTTCGAAGGCGTCTGGTCAGCGATACGGCCTTCTCTCTAGGCGACTAATCTTGTTGTTTGAAACGTACAGAAGCCCATGTGTTGGAGGTTCCCGTGCGTCCAGCTTCCTTGATCTTGAACCAGACCGCGCTACGGACTCGAGTCAGCCATGCTCGCCACCATGAGACCCCCCGGGTATGCATACGAGGTACCGGGCTGCCAGCTGTTGCAGCCAGAGTCGGGGCATCGCGCCATGTAGGTGATGACGGGGCCGACGTGCGAGTCGGGCCACAGGGTCCAGCGGAGCGTGACGGTCGATCCGGCGGCGGCCGGGGCGTGGAGCGGCGCGGGCTGGGAGCCGGAAATGCCGCCGGCGGTGTACCCTCCGCATTGCAGGTCGGCCAGAGTGACGCTCTCGACGGGGCCGTTGCCCTGGATGGGGCGCGAGATGCGTTGGGGCTGGAAACGGGATATTAGTACATCACCGAACCTATTCAACGGGAGAACAGTTTTCAAACTTACGGCCGGGTTGGTCCAAGGGTCCGCGTAGGGCTGGTTTTGTTAGCCATCTGGACAGCACGACGTTCTATCTTGGAAAGTTAAGGGATCATCATTCACCTGGTAGAACTAAAAGAGTGTCAGCCTCGAAGTCAAGCTTGGTGCACACTGAAAGAAGTGACATACCTGGTAGTAGGTTCCGCCAATGGTGGCGTTATCGACGTACCCGTGACCGGCGACAAGAGCCGCCAGGCCCAGAATGCAAGCAGCGATCTGCATACTGTCAAGGAATGCGTCTTCTTCTTCCTCTTCTTCTTCAAAGGCTGTTCGAGGCGAAAAGGCGTTCAGTCACTGCAGATGAGTTGCAAGGGGTGAGTTGCGAATCCTAGCCGAGACTGAGCAGTTTAATCCGGAAACTTGCTCATGATCGGGGAAATCTCATTGATATTTATCAGTATGCCCGCCCTGTTCGAAAAGATAGTTCTTACCTGCTTACCTCCGTCAGCTTCACCCTTTGTTCAATCCAATACACCGCGATGGCTGAGAGTGTGCTTGGCGCGCCTCCTGTGCCGCCTAGCAGCCGCGGCATCCCATCACGGGGACCGTGTGGCTGAACACAAAAGGAAACATCGGAACCAGAAGAGCGAGCGCCATGGCTCGCGTTGATTATATCAACAAGGGCCGTTTGCCAATGAGGTTGGGAATAACCCGACGAACACTCTAAAGGCGGGGATTCCACCAATTAGCTGACTTGGCCAACCTGGCATCGTCGGTAGTCATCCGCCAATACAATCCGTGTTTTAATATAAAGGTTCAGCTAAGAGACTAAGTAACCTGAACTCGGGGTGTCTTGACTGCAGGAAATGGTAAGCTTGGTAGGTGGTTCGTGATGCCATGTGCCATTGACTTATATTGCGGGGGAGTCGGCAATGTCATCACCCTTCGCTTGGTGCGCTACGTACATGGCTTACGCAGGTTCTGAGCGATATAATTGTGAGAAACTGTGAACCGGGACTACATAATGAATCATGATCGGGATTGAGGCCCCAGGCTTGCCCGGCATCCGCAGTCAAGTCGTGCATTTAGAACCAGAATTTCTCCCCACAAAGAACCCAGTCTCGGATGACCTCGTGGTAACTATTTGAGTGAACAAAATACGAATTGTTACATACAAGACTCAAGGAAGCAAGTAGTAATGGTTCTGTTACAATTACTACTCGGATCTTGTGAAGAATCCTAAGCTGGTTCACGTCCACAGTGTCGTACCGCTTGCCTCCGTGCCAACTTTGACTACCTGGTTCAGCCAGGGATGACTGCCACCCAAATACAAGGAGAATAGTGATACTCTCCCTGCGTATGCCTATAGACTGGCGTCCACCGATCGTTAAGCGGGCGTTCAAAGCTAGCTTTTTCGCCAACTCATTTGGGACCATGCTGGTGACTTCCTGGCCGACTTGTCTGCTTCGACAGTGTCAGACCTTGCCGAGGAGTAGGATCAGTTTGAATGTTCTCTATTCAAGCAAGATCCCATTGGCGGATGAGTATGCTAAAAAGACATGATGGGGGGCCGTTATTGACGATGTCCTCTGGCGACGTGACGATGACAACAGTGGCTGCCAGCTGGTAAACAGCCACCGGAACCGCGGCCGCCCGTATGTATGCGGCAGAGCAGATGGGCCATTCTGAAGTGGTTGACGGCGGTTGCACGCGGGCGGTCGACGCCGACGTCCACCGCTCGCAGCACACATGACCTGTGTCTGGGTCCGCCTGGTGATGATGGCTTTGGCGCTCCTCGGGGTTTCCGGCTCCGCGATATGACCCAATTGTGAAGGCCGTCGCGTCCGCAACGGAAATGGTTCAAAGTGACTGCCCTGCAGCTATACACAGCTTGAGGGATAGATTGTATTGGACGGGTTCCCGTAAGAGCTGAGCGTGGTCAAACGGTGCACAGACTGTTTGAACGGCTGAGCCATGCCCTTCGTGCCCAGCGTCTTCGGGGTCAGGGTAGGAATTCCACGCTGGCCGGCTTGTCGGCCTCGCATCGTCGAGTAGAAACACCAGGACTCAAGACAGGTGCTATGAAATGTAGAACACAAGGCCAGGAGATCGACAAGTGAGTGGCAGGACACTGCGGCCAACGAAACTGGCACCAAGGCCAACCAAAGAAATGCGTCCGGTTCGAAACAGACGCTGCATGTTCATGTCGGCTACGCCTAAAGGCCGGCGATTCTCTGCGTTTACCATATCGGACTAAATTCACTAAAGTGATTGGATAGGATGGCGTTCAGTTTCTACTGAAGTCGTTTTTGGGATACGCCCATGTCAGTGAAACTGTGATCATCACTTTAGCCCAGTCACATCTTGAACAGCAAACTATAACGCCCTTCCAGCTATCGCTACTTATCACCTTCGATTATGAACCTAAGTCAACATCTCGGCGGGAGAAGGTACAGCCGGATGATTGCTTGTCGCCACCGTCGCTATCGCTGCCGATCTGGTCGTGACCGGAGTGCTGTTTCAAAAATATTATGGCAAACGGCAACTCCAGCAACAGATTTAATGACCAAGACTCATGGAGGAAGAAAGAAAACGACGGAAGCTACGTTGGCTTGATAGATAACTCGTCTCAGTAGGACTGTACAGGGATAGTGGCCGATGCCTATGAGCTTTGTCCTGGGGTGCGAAACAACTTTTGAAGATGATGCCTCTCCAAGCTTTGGAGCGCAACACACAGAGCTGATTGGAGGCTCAGTGGCAGATTGAAGGGCGGCGTGAGATCCATTTGGAACTTGCGACAACCGTCAATGGCCGGAGGGTGATTTGCGTGAGCTCATGAGTGAGTAGAAATGTGGAAGGTATTATGTATTGTGACCTGGGTGGATCGGTCTACGGGGTGGGTAGTGCTATTTTCGTCCGCTACGGAAGTAAAGTAAGGAAGGACTTGACAGAGAAGGCATAGAAATCCTTCGGAAAGATGCATGTAGCAGCACTGTGTGTTCTAAGCCAACGTTCACTGGAGCGAAGTTTGCATAAACAGTGATTCGATCAGCCGGAAAGCCGAGCGAGACGTCTAAAAAGCACACGACGGGAGGGGCGGGTTGACATCCTTTTTAGCGCGTTCAATCAAGCTCGTAGTGTTTTGCTTAAGCAAAGGGCTAGTCATAAGCTTATTTATCGCAAAGTTAATCCAGGATCTCCAGTCCGTCAACAGAGCATGCATGTTCCCCCCCCCCCCCCCACTCTTGGCTGCCATGTACCGAGTCGAACGATCTCGGAAACCGGAACAAGAAACCGGGTCAGGCGAGACTGATCATTGAAGGCCATATGCAATGTAACGGTTCGTCGGACAAACGCTGCTGGTCTCGGCTGGCAAACAAAGTCTTTAGCGATAACCCTTTTATCCATCGCCCGTCGTTACTTTGCAAGGGGATGCTGATCGGCTGGAATTTGGAACTTCGGGTAATAATGTCTTCAAATGTCTTGTCCCTGGTCAACATCCCATGCATTGGAGATTATGCCACATAAGTATGACATGTTTTAGGCTAGTGATAGATGCGTTATCTCTCCTTCCGTATAACAAGAGGGACACAGCCAAGGCGGGAGCTCATGTGAGGTCGACGGCGAAGAACCAACCGCCCGGAATTCTGGCACGATGCTGGCCATGACTGTCACGGTAGTAGACCGAGCCGGCTTCCCGGCCAAAGACCTTGTTTAATGGCTTGGCAGCATGATGTAGTAGGCCCCAAGATAGCAGGTGCATAGTGAGATGGCCCACAGAGCGGCCAACTAACAAAACCCCCGCAGACAAGACAAGACATGCGAGGCGTCGCGTGGTGTCTTTGGACGGAGACCATGGAGAAAGATGGAGAATGCAAGCCCCATCAGCCCACCCCCTGTCGCGGCAGAAAAGCAGGATGGGCAGGTGTTTTTGGTTGACGAGGGGGGGCTGGGCTGTTGGTTGCAAGCCGGCCAGACTGGCGATATGATTTAAAAAAAAGACTTGGCACCTGCCGCATGGGGCTACGTCGTGGCGTACGAGCAATACCCAGCAAAATCCAGCCGAGGTTGTCGTCCCCGTTTGTATCTGTAGTTTCTGTAGTTTCTTCCCCAAAAGTTGGCCTCTTTGCAGCGGGGCTCCCCTGTCAACTGCATGATATCGCAGGCGATGATGCCGTTGGTCGAACTCGACCTGACGAGTCAACGCTGACAGATCCCCCGGCAACCATTTCGAGAAGTGCTTATCAGCAGCAGCAATTGAGACATTTCATTCGTCCTGTCTCGGTCAGGTCCGAGGGGCAGGCATGCCAAGTTCAGCTCAAAGCTTGAACTGTCGATTGGCAACTCAGTGTTGCCGCAGCAGCGTAACATCGCATGCCAGGGGGGGGTGGCAGCATGTAGGGGCAAGCAGCTCGGCTGGAGGTCGTTGACTTGGCCTGGTGGGTTATAAGAAGGCGTCAACGCTGCTCGGTGCGTCGGGATCTATTGTGAGATCAACCCGCCCTGCTTCTCTCGCGGTCTCCTACCTGGTCTTCTCCCTGTTGTTCATCGTCATCTGTCCAAGATGAAGACGACTTACCTTTCCGCCGCCGCCGCCGCCTTGGCGCTGGCTTCGACCACCCTGGCCACCGATCTTCTCACTGCCGACAAGATCGAGGCCGACATCAAGACCGTCGAGTGAGTCTGAACCCTGTCAAGCCCATTGTATAACCCATCGCTTGAGGGAGGCATCATCACTGACCCGGCTCCTTTTCGCACAGGCTTGAGCGCATTCTCTGGAACCTGAACAAGATCGGCCGCGACAACGGCGGCACTCGCGCCTTCGGCACGCCGGGATACAAGGCCTCGGTCGACTTCGTCCTGGAGCGCGCCCAGACGCGTTTCGCCAAGCAGATGAACACCTGGCTCCAGCCTTTCAACCACACCTTTGAGCAGACCAACGCCATCTCCGTCACGGGCCCCGACGGCGTGGACGTCATCGTCCTCAGCGCCGAGTACAACACCGCCACCCCTCTGCCGTGCGGAATCACCGCGCCCCTCGTCGACATCCCCGTCGACGACGAGAACGGCTCCGGGTGCCTGCCCGAGGCGTTCGAGGGGATCGACGCCACCGGCAAGCTTGCGCTCGTCAAGCGCGGCGTGTGCGCCATCTCTGACAAGATCAAGAACGCAAAGGCCGCTGGCGCCCTCGGTGTGATCCTGTACAACCAGGTCCCCGGTAACGAGATCGTCAAGCCCACGCTCGGCGCCGAGAACATCGGCCTCCTCGTTCCCCTGGGCATCATCACGCTCGAGACGGGCGAGGCCTGGAGCGCCGCCCTTGCCGCGGGCGACGAGGTCACCGTGACGCTCATCGTCGACTCCATCTTCGAGGAGCGCGAGACGTGGAACGTCATTTCCGAGACCAAGGAGGGTGACCCGGACAAGGTCATCATGCTCGGGGCTCATCTTGACAGTGTGCTCGAGGGCCCCGGCATCAACGACGACGGCTCCGGCACTGCCGGCCTGCTCCAGCTGATGGGATCCGTCAAGAAGTACAGCGGGTTCCCGCACAAGATCCGTTTCGCGTGGTGGGCGGCCGAAGAGGCCGGCTTGGTCGGCTCGTACTACTACACCGAGAACCTCAGCTCGGAGGAGGCCGACAAGATCAAGTACTACTTCAACTACGACATGATCGCGTCGCCCAACCCCATCTACGAGCTTGCCTCGTACAACAACAGCGGCATCGGGCCCAAACTCCTGGCCGACTACCTCGAGGCCAACGGCAAGGTTGTCTCGGACGCCGAGTTCGACGGCCGGTCCGACTACGCCGGCTTCGTCGAGCTCGGCATCCCGACGGCGTCCATCTTCACCGGCGAGGGCGAGAACGACCCCTGCTACCACTTGGCCTGCGACGACATCGACAACATCAACTGGGAGGCGCTTACCCTTAACACCAAGGCTGCCGGCCGTGCCCTTGCCACGCTCGCCAACTCGCTCGAGGGCGTCCCCCCCCGTGCCGACACCACGCCGGTCCTCCGCGGACGCGCCGGTGTGCTGCAGCAGTTCCGCCGGTGGAAGAAGCTGGCGGAGCACTCGCGCCACGGCAAGACGTGCTCGCACAACGACGTGAACAAGATCTACTAAAAGAGCGTTGCTGTTTCTTGTGTGACTCGGGGGGCGTTGTGGTCGGGCAGGTGAAGAACGACGAGATGACGAAGTTTGATGTATTGAATAGTCATAATAATGATAATGGCGCCGGTGTGTTGATGCCGAATGATAATACAACTTATCCTAATACGAAACCCTGGGCTGTGTGAGAATCGAGCTGCTCCGGCCCATCCATCGGATCCGGACGGTGCGGAACGCGGAATGGGCCCGGCCCCGCTCATCGCGTCCTCCGGGCACCGGGGATCCACATATAATTCCCCCTTTCTCGGTTTAGCGTCTCGTCTCGGCACCGGGAACGATGAAATGAAAATGAGGCCACATGCACGGGCCACCTCCGCAATTTTCTCCCCCCCCCTAACAGAAAATCATTAATTAATAAATAGGCATTGAAAGTAATCCGGAATTCAGGGGAAAACCAAAGCGTGCTTCGCTCGTTCTCGCTTTTCCACACCAACAAACACTCCTCACTCGCAGGGAATCCCGGTGTTTCAAAACGTTCAAATCAATTTGACTCAAGAGACTAGAACTCTCAGTATTCCCCAGTTACTTGGTCATACGCAAAGCCAAGCAGCAGCCATGGCTCCCCAGAAGAAGAAGCAGCACAACTACGAGTTTGGCGGCCCGTAAGTCACCAACACATACGCACCCGGATACGTCTGGCTGGACTTCGCCGCTAACCTCACCGCGCATAGCCCCGGCGCCACGGCTATCGTCTTCGGGCTCCCCGTGCTCCTGTGGGCCTTCTTCTTCGTCTGCAACGACAAGACCGGCTGCCCGGCCCCGTCCACCCTGAGCCCTCGCACATTGACTTTGGAGAAGCTCAGGGCCGAGACGCCGTGGCCCGCCGACGGCATCTGGGGTTTCTGTAGCTGGGAGGTCATGGGCTGGACTCTGGCCTACTACCTCCTCAGTCTGGTGCTCTACCGCGTCCTCCCCGCCCAGGAGCTGGTCGGCACGAAGTTGCTTCAGTCCGGCAAGGCCTTGAAGTATCGCTTCAATGGTAAGTCCCACCACAGCTTCGCGAATTCTTTTTCTTCTCCTTTTTTTTCTTCCTTTTTTTTTTTTTTTCCTTCTTTGGGAAAGCTATAATTTTTGACACTCCACCGCGCATAGCCTTTGGCGCATCCGTCGTCCAGCTCGCCGCCCTGGCCGTCGGCACCTACCTCCACGGCGCCGACTTCGTCGTCTGGACCTACATCTCGGACAACTACCTGCAGCTGCTGACGGCCAACATCATCATCGCCTACGTCATAACCATCTACGTCTATGTCGCCAGCTTCGGCGTGAAGCCGGGCAACCCGGACCTCCGCGAGCTCGCCGTCGGAGGCAACACCGGCAGCCTGATCTACGACCTGTACATCGGCCGCGAGCTGAACCCCCGCGTCAGCCTGCCGCTCTTCGGCGAGGTCGACATCAAGGCCTGGCTCGAGATGCGGCCCGGCCTCACCGGCTGGGTCATCCTCAACCTCGCCTTCTGCGCCAAGCAGTACCGCTCCTTCGGCTACCTCTCCGACAGCATCCTCTTCACCACCGCCGTCCAGGCCTACTACGTCCTCGAGGGCCAGTACATGGAGGCCGGCCTGCTGACCATGATGGACATCACCACCGACGGCCTGGGCTTCATGCTCACCTTTGGCGACATCGCCTGGGTCCCCTTCCTCTACTCCACCCAGGCCCGCTACCTCTCCGTCTTCCCCGTCCAGCTGGGCTGGGCCGGCGTCGCCGCCGTCTCTGCCGTCTTCGCGACCGGCCTGTACATCTTCCGCGCCTCCAACAACCAGAAGAAGGTCTTCCGGACGCAGCCCGACCACCCGAGCGTCAAGGACATGCCCTTCATCCAGACCAAGCGCGGCACGCGCCTGCTTGCCGGCGGCTGGTGGGGCGTGTCGCGCCACATCAACTACTTTGGCGACTGGCTCCAGGCCTCGCCCTTCAGCCTGCCGACGGGCATCGCCGGCTACCAGATCCTGACCGCCGGCAGCGCCGTCTCCGGCGCCGTCACGATGCTCGACGGCCGGGAGGTCGTCCAGGGCGCCGCGCGCGGCTGGGGCATGATCTTCACCTACTTCTACGTCGTCTACTTCGCCATCCTGCTCATCCACCGCGAAGGCCGGGACGACGCTGCCTGCGCGGAGAAGTATGGCGAGGACTGGGTCAAGTACAAGAAGGTCGTCAGGTGGAGGATCCTGCCCGGCATCTACTAGATCGGTTTCGACAAGGGGGGATTCCTGCCTCCGCACTGCTAGTCTAACGCACAGTTGGACGAATGGCGAAGGACCCTATTCACATTGCCATGTGGTAATTCGGGGTTGACATAAAAAGGCTAGACAGAATAGGCAAGTTGCGCCGTGTCCACGCAGCGCTGGGTCGGTTAAGAAGCGTCATGCCGCCGGTGTTAACCAACATGTTTTCGTCAAATAGATTGCAAAACATTTGCAGCATCTTGTTGAAGTATGAGCAGGGCTCTTTGACCCGTCGTTCTGACCACACTTTGGAGCGTTAATGGATCATGACAGTGTTTAATTTGATCTTCCGGTGACTCAGTATCATTATCTCGTTGCTGCAGAGCATATCAGGCATATGCTAGTAAATGTGAATACTTAAGGTAGTTCTTCTTGCCTACGGCAATACATATTCCTCCACCTATACCAACAACGCCGGATCGTTTTACGACAACCTCTCTACGCGACAGGCCGCACACCGTCGGGAACGCCGCACTACAACTCACCACCATTAGCAAAAACGTTTTCAACATCACCCCGACTCCCCCCCTCCCACAGACGACACGGGGATAGACTCACGTAGAAAACCTCCAAGCTGCCTCCGTCGAAGATGGTCTCCAGCGACACGACCTCGCCGTCGACGGGCGCGACCGTGAAGTCGCTCCGCGTGTTCCACGAGATCTGCGAGATGGGCGCCGGGTGCCCCAGCCCGGGCGTCACCGTCGCGTTGGCCCAGACGCCCGGGTCGCCGGCCGTCGGCTCGGCGAAGACGTGGACGCCGACCTGCTGCGGCGGGTACGGCGAGCCGAGGCCCACCGCGCCGGCGACCTTGATGACGAGGGTGCCGTCAAAGGGCGACGAGATCTTGAAGTCGACGATGCCGGGGGCCGGCGTGTAGTCCGGCGAGGACGGGCCGTTTGCGCCGTCGAGGACGACCTCGAGCGGGGTCCCGCTGTCGCAGCCTAGCAAATATCTCCGGTTAGCGGGGGTTGTTGTTGGGAGACTAGCTACGTCGGAGGCATGAATTTACTTACGCGAGAAGTCGGCACGAATGCCCCAGCTGCCTTGCGCTATGGCGGCGCGGGCGCTGCCTGCGGCAACAAGGGAAGTCAGGATGATGGAGGCGAACATGGCGAGCTGCTTTTCTGTTTTCGTCTGTTGGAGTCGTAACGGTAAGGGAATGGTGTAGTTCGTTCGGAGGACGTCAAGATGCCAACCGGGACTCCCGGGGAGAGGTTGGGGGCTGTTTATAAGGGAGCTCCACAAGGGAGAATGGATGTGCCAAGCAAACCAAGAAAGGGGCTGTAATTAACAGGTTAAGGTTCGCCATGAAATTTTGTGGGAGCCGGCTATGCGTTGGCGGTCATTCGTTACTCGTATAATCTATATAGAGTTGCCTAGCTTATTGCCAATGAGTCAGATTTTAAAACGCTGATCGCCTGTCGGAATGAAGGGGAACGGCTCCGCCACCTATATATAACAACGCACACGTTTCCACGTTAGGACATGTTTGTAACGGCGAACCTAATGTTTGTGCTTTTTTTCCTCTTTCGACAAGAAGCTGTTCGCAGGTGCTTAGGATTCCCCCGCCTTTTTTCGATGCCGCCGCCCTTCCTGCCAAGCTCAGGATGCTGGAGAGATGGTCTGGAACCGATCCGCAGGTTCCGGCCTAGTGTGCAAGCTGACAACAAACCGGTGTTCGATGAAAGATCAAGAAGGTTCCAGTTCATAGGACTCTGCGGAAGCTAGAGAGGTATGCGAAGATTTAGGTTGTGATTTCTGAAGGAGGACGGTAGTTAGCTCACTACCCACTCACTTCGCCGTTGGGATTTGCTTAAAACAATCAGAAGAATGCGAAGTCAATGACTACCTAACTACAGGAATTTGAACTATAAGTCTTCGAGTCCATTTCAGAACGCAAGTATCTAGGGTGGCACGAGGGGTTGGCACTCAACTTGACTGTGTACCATTGTCACGGTGAGGTGACCCAGCCATGGTGTCTTGCTCCTCACTTTGTTCTCGGACGTTGCGTCTGCTCCTCTTCCATGGAAGAGCTCAATCTGATAGAAAAACCAGACGCGACAGTTTGCACATTACATCGTCTCACTGGATTTCAGAGTCAGGTAGAATCCGGTCTCCGTCGATCGCTACATTAGGCTCTTGCCATTGAACCATAGAGATTAGAAAGGGCAAAGACCTTACGGCAATGATTGAAAGGTTTGATGGATACGAGAGGCCTTCTGATATCAAGGCCAGGGCAAGTTAACCTCAAGAGGACCAGTGTAGCACTAAGTAACCAGCTAGATCCTCACTCTGGGAGACCCAGCTGGCTACACAAAGGTCTTTTTTCTACATCGTGACCACAAACGCTAAGGAGCTGGGAACAGGAGTTGACAAGTACGCTCCTGTGTTTCCGTATGAAAATGGGGTATAGAAGTAATGTAACTCTACATATACACCCATAGGTTGGAAAGGTCTAGGCAAAGTCAGCCCAGGCGGACCAAAGTCCACATCGATTCCACTAAAGGCGTCGACTTCAATGAAACCAGGATAGAACTTTTGAGTAGTTTCCACAAGGGTCAAGTGTAGATACGAACCCGCAACTGGGTGGAAACCTGTGTTACGCAGAGTTTGTGGTGACTGGAAGGTCATCGGTCAATTTGTGTTCTGCAGGCTTCCAATAGCTTTCCGGCGTCGACCCATTCACATGCCGGGCAGCTTGCGGTAGACTGGGTTGCTATGGATCGTCATTGCCTGGATCCACCACATTCTTCTGCTTGACTTCAGTTTGGCGGAACTGAAACATGACCTCACTGGCGTTTGACACCCTCAACTGACCTAAATCCCTTTTCTGGGTAGGTATCATTTCATATGCCGCACTGGATGATCAAAGACTCTTCAGTCTGGTTTCGACAGTGGAATTTTTAACCAGCATCGCTTGTAGTCTTGAAGATATGTCTACGGTTGTTTTTGGCAGTGCTCAACACCATATAAAGCTCATCCGAGATTCGATAGAACCAAATGAAATTGCTACGGAGCCAAAAGAGTCTACTATCCTTTGGTTACCAGCCGCTCACAGTTGCTAATGAGATAAGTATAATGGTTTGCAGAAAATCATACTTCGATCCTAAAGCTGTCGTACGACGGTTGGAAGGGGAACGTGCCTCGGGCGAGGTCATGACATGGTCCACTCACCAGCAAACGAGATGAATTTGAAATCAATATTCACACAGGAGAGAGAGGTTTTCGCCTCAAAATACTCTCAAGCTGATGTTGAGTGGCTGGGTGAGTTGACGCCTTGGCAAGGGAGACAGAATGCAACCACAAGCCTAGTCAACATCTTTGAACAAGCCTTCCAGTAATTTGCATATGACTCTCACACATTCTCATAATCAAGCCAGAAAGAGATAAGATTTCGATTGGTTTCATGATATCGAAACCGAAAAGGAAAAAAAGACAACGCTCATCGCTTTACAAATTACAAGTTGCTCGGGATCCTGGTCACCAAGTTCATCAGCTCATCCTCCTCAGGCACCGAGCCCATGTCCTCCGCGGCCCTCTCGTTCTCGAAGCCGTCGTCCGGGCTGGCCCAGCTGTAGCCCTTCCAGACGCCCAGCGCCGGCCACATCTCTTGCTCCACGAGCGCCTTGAGCTTCTCGTACCTCGCGGTCGAGGGGGCCCGACCGGGGCCGCCACCGGCGAGCCCCTGGAGCACATGGCGCCATGCCAGCACCGTCTGCTCCAGCTCGGCGGTGCTGGTCACGCCCATGACACTGCCGCCGACCCGCAGGCCGCTCTGACCCGGCAGCTGGACGCCGAGACCGGCGAGCGCGCCGACGCGGGCGTACTCCTCCATGGACCAGTGGAGGGCGACGGTCTCGAGGCGCTCGCCGGCCGCAGTCGCGATCGTCGAGAGCTGCCTGCAGGCGGCGCGCAGCTCGTCAGGCGACGGGTGCCACGACGCGATGACGCCGGCCTTGCCCTGCTCGGCGGCGCCTTCGGGGCCACAGCTCGGCGGGATGCCGGTCGACGTGAGCAGGCCCATGCCGAGCATGCTGGCGTTCAGGACGACCTGGACGCCGGCGTTGCGGAACCTCCGCAGCGGGCTCCGGTCGTCGTTGTGGTCGGGCCCGGCGACGACCTCGGGCAGGCCGAGGGTCGGGTTCTGGATGGTGAAGTGGCCGTAGCTCAGGACGGCGTCGAGCGGCTCGCCCGTCTCGGCGAGGACCATCTCGGCGAGGCCGCAGAGGACGTGGACGGGGAACCCGCTGATGCCGACGTAGCGGATGTGGCCCTCGTCGCGCAGCTGGCGCAGGGTGCGGACGGCGGCGAGGACTTCCGCGGGGGAGACGAACTCGACGTCGTGCATGTAGACGAGGTCGAGGTAGGTGGTGTTGAGGCGCTTGAGGGAGCGGAGGACGGAGTGGCGGACGTAGGCGGGCGAGTAGTCGAACTCGTTGCCGGCGATGCGGCCGGCCTTGGTCACGAGGACGTAGGAGTCTCTGGGGGCGTTTGTGGCGGCGGCGTGGGCGGCCAGCGCGTCGCCGAGGAGGACCTCGGAGGGGCCGTAGTACGGCGAGGTGTCGAAGCCGTTGACGCCGAGCTCGAGGGCCCTCGAGACGATCTCGCGGTAGGGCATCTGGAGGGGGTCTTTGACGTGCTGGGTGTTGAACGTCGCCGTCCCCAAGAACAGAGGCGGGAGGACGGAGGAGATGGGCGGCCGGGCGGCCGGGTCGAGGCTTGTTGTGGTGGCCATGGTTTCTGATGTGAATGGGTTGACGATGAGGTCCCGGAGCAGGGAAGATGGTTTCGATGTTGGGGTTTGCAAATGCGACGTTTTCATGAGAAATTGGACAAAAGGAAAAAAACGTGGGAGGTTCTTGGAAAACGTCGAGCGTTAAGCTGGAGGGAAAGAGAGAGAAAGTGTGTAAATGGTTGTCACGATTTGTGTAAGAGGGGGCCACCGCGGGATCGGTCTAGAAATAGGTCCTCAAGGGTCTGAACGGGGGTTTGCCAGGCTCTTGGTCCAGGAACACCATCTTATTAACCATAAGGGACACCTGGGTTGAGCAGCAGCAGCAGCAGCTCACAGCTCGCAGCTCTTCCGGCACGTCTTCCGTGGGGGACTCGCCTCGGGTATCCCAGCTTGTCCATCGTCTTGCTGTATGTAGACTCTGCTCGACTCGGAGCGAGTTGTCTCGTCAATACTTACAACGTAAGGTTCTGTTGCGTGTGTGGAGTTGAATGCGTCTGGGTACTTTCTAGCTTGTTGTGCCTGGCCAAGCCTTTGGGCGTCCATTTCAAAGGGTTAATGGATCAATGGGCCGAATTGCGCGTTGTGGCCTCGTCTCAACCTGCCACAAACCGCGCAAAACATGGGGGTTGATGAGAGTGACTGACTGGCATGTCATGAAGGGATGGGATCAAGGACCCTCGAAAACCGGGACCCCTTGTAAGATGAGTGTATCGCAAAATTCCCACTGTTATTCGTGCCTGAGTACGATGCACCTGTATGTCAGTATCTGCACCTTTAGTCTTAGCTCACACTAACTACCGGCCAAGGGGAGGGGGGAGGGGGGGGAGGAGATCTTCAAGCATCCATCCATGTTCATCTGAAACTTCCCGTTACAAGCCACGGTCCTCGACTCCTCCAAGTCCTTGACTCGACTCGTCATCCACCGAACCGGATCCCTGAAGAGGCTCGAGCAGAACAGAGCAGAGAACAGCACAGCACAGCGGAGCAGAGCAGAGCATCGGCCCATCGGGACACCAGAAGAAAGAAACTCAATGGGAGAGCAGTGAGAGGCGAGGCCAGGCCCCGCCACCCCCCCGCAGCGGACGCTAAACTAGTCTTGTAATATAACCCGTCATTAGCCTCAAAATTTCCCTTGGGCCGCGTTGTTCACATCATCTGAGTGAGTGTTTTCCCTCACAATATTGTCTCGAAGAGGAGTTCTACAAAGCCTCATCCAACCTGTTGAGAGCGAGAAAGAAAGAACGAAAGAAAGAGAGACAGAGAGAGATCTTCAGGGTCTTGCATCGCCTTCGCATCTCGAATCCTCTCAAGACGGTTTGCCACGTGTTGTCTGAGAACACCATGTCTGCCATCGCGTCTCTGGATCCGCATGTGCGCGGCATCATCGAGGACGCCGCCGCCGACGGCATCCCCTTCCGGGCCCGGACGGCGCATATGCACGCGACGTGGGCGCGCACCTTTGCCTCGCTGCCGGAGCTGTACATCCAGCCGCAGTCGCAGCAGGAGGTCGAGAAGGCCGTGAAGCTCGCCCGTCGATGCCGGCGGCGCATCACCACCGTCGGCCACGCCCACTCGCCGTCCGACCTGACGTGCACGAGCAACTGGCTCGTCAACCTAGACGGCTTCAAGAAGGTCTTGTCTGTTGATGGTAAGCACAGAAACCCCTTCTTCACCTTTTTGAGCCTTGGTGGGGGGGGGGGGGGAGCATCATCACATGGGCGACCAATCACATGCTAACGGCTCTGTTCTCTTCCAACAGAGGCAACGGGACTGGTGGTCATGCAGGCCGGCATCCGCCTCTGGCAGCTGACCGAGGAGCTCAACAAGCACGGCCTCTCGTTCCCCGTGCTGGGCAGCGTCAACGAGCAGACCATCGCCGGCGTCATCAGCACCGGCACCCGCGGCAGCACCCTCAAGCACGGCCTGCTCTCCGAGGCCATCTCGTCCCTCAAGATCGTCCTGGCCAGCGGCGAGACGGTGGCGTGCTCGCCCGCCGAGAACCCGGACCTCTTCCGGGGCGCCCTCCTCTCGCTCGGCGCCCTCGGCATCATCACCGAGGTCAGCTTCCGCGCCGTGCCGGCCTTCAGCCTGCGGTGGCAGCAGACGATCCAGGCCGACGCCACCATGCTCGACGCCTGGAAGCAGGACAACAAGCTGTGGACCCAGTCCGACTTTGTCCGCGTCTGGTGGCTGCCGTACACGAGGCGGGCCGTCGTCTGGAAGGCCGACGTCGTCACCAAGGAGGACCTCGAGTCCGGCCGGGAGAAGAATCGGGACCCGCCCGTCGGCTACTACGACGGCGCGCTCGGGTACCACATTTACCACAACCTGCTGTACCTGTCGCGTTACATCCCGCGCATCCTGCCCTGGGTAGAATGGTAAGTCGAGAGAGTGAGAGTGAGAGTGAGAGTGAGAATGAGAATGAGAGTGAGAATGAGAATGAGAGTGAGAATGAGTGTGTGTGTGTGTGTGTGTGTGTGTGTGTGTGTGAGAGAGAGAGAGAGAGAGAGAGAGAGAGAGAGAGAGAGATACCCTGGAACGCATTTCAGACGAAGAGGGGCCGGAACAAAAAAGCTAACAGGACACCTAGGTTCGTCTTCGGCATGCAGTACGGCTTCAAGAACGGCTACACCTCGTCGGCCGTCCAGCCCATGGATAAAGCCCTGTGGATGAACTGCCTGTACAGCCAGTACGTGAACGAGTGGGCCATCCCCCTCCACCGCGGGCCCGAGGCCCTGATGCGCCTCGGGTCCTGGATCAACAGGCTGCAGCCCGGGGACCCGAACTACGTCGCCCACGGCATCCCGTACTCGGCCGAGGGCCTGTACATCCACTCGCCCGTCGAGGTGCGCGTCTGCGACGCCACCGTCCACACGAGCGCCGAGCAGGGCAACCGGCCGTTCCTCGACAGCACCGTCAAGGACGGGCCGACACTGAACCTCAACGCCACCATGTACCGCCCCTACGACCTCGACCCGCCCGGCCTGCGGCGCTGGTTCCAGGGCTTCGAGTGGCTGATGCGCGACCTCGGCGGCAAGCCGCACTGGGCCAAGAACTTTGACGTCCGCAACGACGAGTTCGCGGCGTGGTACGGCGACGACCTGGAGCGGTGGCGCCGCGTGCGCGACGAGGTCGACCCGGACGGCCTGTTCGTCGGGCCCTGGCACCGCCAGTTCGTGCTGGACCCCGAGACGCCCCTGCTCGCGTTCGAGGAGGTTGAGAAGACGAGGCACGACGCCGGCAGGGGGGTCACCGTGTACGGCACCCGCGCGCAGTTAGGGGACGAGGAGGCGGCCGGGGAGGCCGAGAAGGCATGAGAGGGACAGTAGTATCTCACCATAAGACTTAATTTTATGATTTCTTTTGGCACCCACCACTTCGTTTGACAACACACACGGCTCGCTTGAGGCCGAGATGGGAACGCAAGGAGGCTGATCCTGAATCAGCGTACCGTGTTTTGGGCGGGAGATGTTGATTTCCTCCGCGGACAAAAAAGAAGGACTGCCACTTTTCTTCTTCTTCTTCTTTGAACCCAGGACCTGGACCGGGACTCGGCATCACGGCACAGCTTGTGTTCGCTTATACGCTTGCCCGCATCATCCTGCTTTGCCTCCAACCACAGCAGCCAGCCAGTCCCTTGAATCTAGGAGTCGTCTTCCTTTTTCGGTATCAGCGTCTAGCTATCAGCGTCCAGCTATCAGCGTCCAGCTATCACCGGCATCCACCCCCGATGGGCACGCAGACGGGGGCGGGTCGCTGGTTTGTAATGATTATCTTTACCCTAGTGATTTCCATCAACCCTTTTCGCAGAATCAGTCCGACGTTGTGTCCCCCCCCTTGCCCGATTTTCTGATCGTCGCCCTTTAATCTTGGTTGGCAACACAGGGGGGGGGAGGGGGGAGGGGGGTCCGTGACCACTGCCCCGGGCTACGATCATTGCTGTCATTTTTTTTTTTCCCTTTCTAGTTTCATTCTCTTTCAGTTTCTTCCGAGGAATGGAGGAAAACTCTATGGGTCGCGTCTTTTTCCACCGTACCTGTCATCTGTCATACCTGTCAGGGGAAGCCGGTGGTGGCCGCTGGGATGCACGGGTGAGCGACAATCGACGGGGGTTTGATCACCGTCCAGAGTCCATGCCGGCTCGTACGTTTTCACTCATCAAGCCAACGCTCTTCTGTTATCGTGTTCTTACTAAGGCTGTGAATAACGGTGCATGGACGAGAGAATGACTGATCCCTGGATTGTATAGCTAGCCTTCGAGGCCCTCGCGGTTGGTGCGTGCTTACAACTACAGATTGAGCATTACTATACTATACTATACGACGTATGTGTGCCGTGAATCTCGGGGAGGGCGCCCCGGGTATTCCTACCCTCATGCCAGCCGGAGAAAATAAAGCAGAAACCTAAAATGATTACACCTTTTAGGCGTGTATGACGATCCGGCATGTGTTTGCCGGGACTCTCACATGCCAAACGACAACAACACGAAGGACCTGATGCACCCAGGCTACAGGGGCTGTCGCATCGTCGCATGTAATCTCCATGTTAGTCACAGAGAGAGAGAAAGGTCTGGCATGAGAACGTGGGAGAAGGAAAGACGATTTGGCAACATCCTCCTTGGTAGCAAAACACTCGATGGCTCTCGATAACAAGAGAAACCCCCTCCCTGCCTCCCTCAGCCATTACGCGTGGCGCAACTCCAGCAGAGCCCGGGGCCTTTGACGAAAATGGACGATGTTGGCGCCCGTCTAATGAAGGGCTATCCTTGTTTTCCTCTGGCAAGTGTACCGTCTGCCCGTGTGTCTCGCCATATCTTTTTTTCCCTTTTCTCTCAGTTTCACCCGAGTACCCGCCCGCCCCCCAAGGGCCACTCAACAACCCAAACCGCCCACATCCCGGCAACCTGGTTTTCAATCCTACAGGTACGGCGGAAAGCACGAAAACTTTCCCATCAGCGCAGCATTTGGCCGTGTCAATCATATCAATGACCGGGAGTCTACAGGTAGAGGCTGGTATGGGGGTCACGTCAGATGAACCGCTTGCCCGCGCGACCATTGTTGTGGCGGGTACCCGCGAAGTGGTGATTTGTCCGGTTACCTCGATGTGATATCTCGAGAGGCACTCCCCCCGGCCAGCACGCTATTCTGTTGCGTGGCCCCGTCAAATTAAACCTGTCGGGGCTTACAAGAAGCTCTGGCACTTGTGCTGAGCTAGGCTTCTAGCGGCCGTTACGGAGGGGGGGGATGGCCGGGGCCGCGTAGAACGTGCTCTGGAGACTGGACTTGGGGGGACCGGGAGGGGGGGTCTTGGGGGGTCCATTGCCCCGGTATTGAAAGGGAGAGAGAGACATGCTCCACACTTCATGGACACCACCGACATCTCGGCAGTTGGTGAGCGGTGAGAAGTTAACAAACACAACCTAGGGAAAGCTTGGTGGGAGATGCAACAGGACAGGCCCAGGGGAACAGTACCTGAACGAGCAGGGCGCGGCCGAGTAGCCCGTGTTGGCAATGCAATGCCGCCCATCGTACCCGTATGGTGGAGTTGCTTCGCCGGTGGAGAGGAGAGGAGAGCTTTTCTGAACTGGGCCCCCCGTAAAGAAGACACGCTGGGTTTCACACGGTTTTTTTGTTTCCTTGCGCTGTTGCCACTCCATAATAATTTCTGGATCCTTTGTTTTGAACTTCCGCAGAATCTCTCGTCGTTTGGGCGGTAGGTCCGAGACGGTTGGAAGACGGAGGGACGCGCTTGATGAGGTTCTGACTTGAGCGTTTCAGTCGTCAGCGAGCACACGACAGCAGTTGCATCAAAAGACGACGCCAGAGATCAGAAGAAAGGCCGTCCCGCACGGCCGCCGTCCGAGGGGACGGGGGGGCGGGGATGGATGGGAGTGGGAGCTCGTCCTGTCATTCAGCGATTGTCACGTCAAAGGCCAAAGGTGACGTGCAGCATATACGTCTGGCGTACGACACATGCTTGCCGTTCTATGCTCTATCTGCACTCCCAGAATAGTTCCCCCCAAGGGGTGGATGTGACTCGCTCTCCTTTCGTTAGTTCAGTTAGGCACACACACAGAGAGAGAGAGAGAGAGTCTCGGACGACCAAGTCCCAACAGGATCGGCCGGACCCATCGGTTCGATCGCTGGCCTGCATCGACCCCCGGTCCTAATCTGCGACCGAGAGAACAGGTGAGTTTGTCCGTGTTTAGACATACCAAGAGACAGCCAACTTCAAGTAAATCGTCTTCAGAGCAAACGCTAATTCATAACCAGGCCCCGCGCGTGCCAGCCAAGACAAGGCCAAGCCGCAGCAGCGGTGATCGCAATTGGGGTTTGTGTTCTTGTCCATGTATGCGGGAGTCCGGTATGGCTGTCTGTAGTATCGGCCTAGGCCTACCGGCCTGTGTACAGTACCTGTAGAGTGCTGCCATGCGTGAGACTCGAGTCCTTGACCCTACAGTACACTACTACGATGGTACACCGGTGCACCTACGTTGTACAGTTGCGCAAGCTGTCTCTTGAGGAGCAACCAAGGGCATTCCCTGACAGCTTCCAGTGGTTCCTATACATCGTACTATTACACTGCTGCATACGTAGTGCATGCCTGTACAGTCCGGCCAGCACAGACGGCCCCTCCCGACCAAAAGGTCGGGTTCAGCAAAGTTGCCAAGCGGACAATCAGCGCAGAACTAGGCCCTTGAACCTAGCTCGACTTAGTCAGAATGTGGTCGATCGACAACAACTGGACCGGAACATGAAACCGACTCTCACTCTCACTCTCACTCTCACTCTCACTCACTCTCCGACTCCCACTCTCCCCTAAGTACGCACACACACACCCTCTCTTCCTGCTTTCCCAAGGTCACCCTTCTGTGGCTGGTGACAGGTCAAGGAGGCTCTGCCATGCCAGCGCTTCTCGGCGCTAATCTATCGGTTAAAGCTGCCGAAACACAGCCCGGCCATCCACGTTGCGTCTTCCTCCCCTCTCTCCCCCCCCCTCCAGCTTGACTCCTCCCACACAGGTCAGTCAGTTTATTGCAGCCTTTCACCACCCATGGTCACCCATCCTCCACTTCCCGTGCTGGCGCGCAGTCCCTGCCCCCCCCCCCCTCTCTCTCTCTCAGTTCCCATATTGCGGCTCCCCCCTTTCGTTCACCTGTGCCCACCGGGGAGGGACCGGCAGACACTCGCTAGCGCGAGAGACAGCCCGTCTCCAGAGCGCCGTTTCAACAACCAAAATCGGGCCGCCGCCGCCGCAGGAGAGTGGTGGGACGCCGGGTTCCCATCCTAATTACTTTGCTGCCAGTCTTCCTTCCCTCTGTCTCTTGATTCGACTAAAGGGGGCGAGTTCCCAACGCTCTCGCCGAGTTCCGCAGCGGATCGAAGCAGAGGCGGTTTCAGATGTCACGAAGAAAGAAGATCAATAGCGTCCTTCTGGAAGCTCAAACAGAATAGGGAAACCCAAGAGAGCTCCGTCTGACTTCTCTCATCAGACGAGACGTAGCAGGTCAAGACCATCACAGCAACAGCCACAACCACAACCACAACCTACGAGATCAACACGGACGGCCCCCTCTAGAATTCCTATGCCCTGTGATGCACCGCCATATGCACAGCATGTTTGCCCAGCGCCCAGCTAGTATACGTCCAACGTGCCGTTCCCTTGGCGCCCAGCTCATGACCAAGATGACGCCCGAGGGCAAGATGAGCCGGCCGTTTGGAAACCAAAAAAATAAGGCAATATACAGGATGGAAAAGCTGTATGCGGGCATGCAGGGGGGAGGAGGTTGATAAGCATTAGAGTTTGGTCTAGTCAGATGTTCCAGGTGAGAGATCTGAGTATCTCTCTCTCTCTTTCTCTCTCTATCTCATCCAGGATTAGAGCCTAGACGGAGATGAGGTGAGTTTGGGGGAGATAGCCAAGACCTGCGGTCGCCCCTTACTCGCATATGCAGGTGCGCCGGTGCCCAGAGATGATATTCATGTCATGGCAAAGCACGGATAGTGCGTTGTGTGGGACCAGGACCTGGTCGGTGTGGCTTGACCGCGTCCCCGACAGATGAAGCTATACGTCCGACCATCCGAGGGGGTCGGGTCCCTGATTACGATATCAACATCGCGGGTCTCCCCTGGCAGCATCCGGCATACGCCTGGCTCCCCGAGGGCGCACGATCCCTCGCGTCAGATTGCCGTTGCAGAAAGGGGAGGGAGGGAGGGAAGTGGAAAGGAAGGGAAGAAGGGGAGGGAAGGGAACGGGATACAGACGGGTTTGCTTGGCCCGTTGTTTATTGTGGGCTATTTTTGACTCTGCGACTTCCTTCACCCTCCGAGTAAATGAAGGGCTCGTCTGTCTCCCCGACGGTGAAGCATGGGTTCACCTTGGGCAGCCATTGGTATGAAAAAAATTGACGGCAGATCGTCCGTGACGGGCTCGAGCCGGGGGCCTCCCTGTGGACCAAATTGAGGGACTCCGCTCCACGTCCAACGTTCAACTCTTCTTCGCTTACACTGGAGATATCGACATATCCAAGGTGTGTGTAATTCGAGGCTGAGAAGGCCCCTTTGACCAGTATTAAAGAGCGGATCTCCTCACCCCCCATATCTCGAATGGTTCATCATCATCATCAGCAAGATAGATCACCGTCACACTTCGCCTCACCACGGGTTCTTCTTTTTTTCTTCTTGTTCATTCTCCTTCAACAAACATCAACAGGGTTGATTCTTCAACAGCTCAGAGCGGGACTCCATTTTTCACTACTTCACTTCTCCAAAAACAAACCAAAAACGTTTCCATCTTTCTCCTCACTCTCTCTCTCTCTCTCTCTCTCCCCCACCCGAAAAAAAACAAAGACAAAAAGACATCTCATCACCTTTTCACAATGGTCCCTCCTCGTTCTGGATCCGCCATGGGCATGCGCAGCCGCGGCCCGGTAGAGCTCAACGTCAACCTCGCCAAGTCGTACGAGATCCGCGGGCCCAAGTCCCCCATGCCCAGATCCCCCCTGAGAGACGTCACCCACGAGGACCGCGGCGGCCGCGGTGGTTCGTACGAGGACCGCCTCGAGGGCGCCATCCACGTCCTCCGCACCGAGGCCAACGCCCTCATGGCGCTGACGCAGCTGTACGCCTCGGAGCGCGTCTGCCGCGACGGCTTCCACCGCGCCGTCGAGGCCCTCGTGCGCCACCGCGACCACCGCGGCAAGGTCGTCTTCATCGGCGTCGGCAAGTCGGGCTGGATCGCCAAGAAGCTCACGGCCACCTTCAGCAGCCTGGGCCTGCCCGCCGTCTTCCTCCACCCGACCGAGGCGCTCCACGGCGACCTCGGCATCGTCGGCGAGCACGACACCCTCATCATGATCACCTTCTCCGGCCGCACGCCCGAGCTGCTGCTGCTGCTCCCCCACCTGAGCCGCAAGTGCCCGCTTGTCCTGCTCACCTCGCCCACCTGCATGGAGACGTGCGAGATCGCCAGGCAGCGGCCCGACCTCATCCTGCTGCCCGCCCCCATCCCCGAGTCCGAGAAGGAGACGTTTGGCGTCTCGGCCCCAACCACGTCGACGACCATGGCCATCGCCGTCGGCGACGCCCTGGCCTACGTCGCCTCCAAGGAGATGTACCCGTCCGTCTCGTCCGTCTTTGCCAAGAACCACCCGGGCGGCGCCATCGGCCAGGCCTTCAAGACCAAATAGAGCGACAGTTGGGGGGGGATTTTGTGTGTTTTTTTGTTGAGCGGATCAAGTCACTTCTTCTGCTTTAAAGGGGCGGGGCGTTTTTTACTTGTTCGGGGTACAGGATCTCCGTCAGGCTGTAGGGAAACAAAGAGCTCATGCTGCTCACCGGGTGTTTATTTCTTTCTCCCTCAATCTTCTTTGTACATATATCTTGCTGGGATGAGTATCATTTTATCAGATCAAGCGCGTCTCTTGGGGATCACCGTAGAATTCCTCTCAAATATTCGATACCACAATTCAGACCAAAACTCTCATCTTGTTTGGTGCATACAAAACTCCGGGGAGTAACTCATTCTTAGTGAGTTGAATAAGCAAGAGCTGGAGCCGGACCAGTATAAACCAACCCCGATGTCATGATTATCACAAGGTCTCGAGTAAACCTAATCGAACTTGGGGGGATTTTCCCCACGTTGAGACATGTAGTACCAGTAGCTGTTCAACCTCACCAAGAACAGGAAGTAACAGTGATTTGCCAAGATGATAACCATATCATCCGGATGGACGTCGTTGCAGTTGCCTTCACGCTAATGCAGGGCAATGGCGAGACTGTCTCGCATTGACACGACTGCCACAGTAGCTTACTTGCGGTTGAGTGCTCAGCTTTCTTCTCTTCCTGCATCCTGATTGCCTGGGCCCCTCGTTCTCCGTCGTACACAACCCACGTGTATTACATTATCGCCTGCAGGAACTCCAGATCGGGATGCCACCCTCCCACCCAAAAGCCCCCAAAGCTTATTGCCGGTCTACGATGCCGACTGCAGGTAGGTAGACTTGCCCAAACTCCCGCGGGTCTCACCAGCAGAGAATCCCAAACGAACAAGTTTCTTTTGCGGAGCTGTTGCCACAGGCTGGTGGGATGGGGGGAAGGGGGGGGGGGGGGGGGGGGGGGCGCTTCACTTTGCTCTGCTTGCTATTCCTGCTTGCTTTCTTGCTTCTCTTGCGAGAGATCTGGGACTTTGGGACATCCACCTGCTTGTCACAAGCAATCTCCATGAGTTTGTTTTGGCTTCTGCAGCCAGACCCTCCCCCCCCTCATCTCTCTATCTCCTCCCCCCCTGTCTTGGACGGATTCAGTTGCAATTTCTCTCCCACACAGCCCCAGACGCGGCTCTCGCCGCCCTTGTCTTGTTCCCCCTGTCAATCTCACTTTGGCAGAGGATGGGATGCCATGCCATCTCGTCTTCATCCTTTCCCACCCCCCCTGCAGGAAGATCGCCCGTGCATATCCAGTAATCCATTTGAGTCGGGACCAAGGGCCGACAGGGGCTTCCCGGCAACGGGTCTAGCCCAGCATTCGCATTGCTGCGAACAGCGCGCGGGGGCCCACCGCATACATCGAGACGCGAGTCCCTTAAAATGGGTCTTGTTATAGTAACGCCCAGCCCGTCACGGCACGTGGGGTTTCGACGCGTAGTGACCGGGGAGGGCCTTTATGTTCTACTACCTGTATGTGCGTGCACTGCTTTTGCACGCCACTTCGACCGGTGGAGCCGCGAGGATCTCGTTGATTCAGGAGTCCTCAGAGAGATTAATCGTGTCTGGGTCTACCGCTGCGGCGACGCTGATCCGCGCCCAAGGAGACGAGACCCCCCCCCCCCCCGGTCGATCAACGGCGCCGGGGGGGTCCCTAACCTCGAGCAAGTTCGTCAGCCACCCGCGCGGGCTGGCGTCTACAACGACGTATGCCATGTGGGGAGGGGAAGTGTTGGGTTGGGTTGCTGAGAGTGAGACTTACACCAGACGTCAATTCATCCAAGACAAGACAAGACCATGCCTTGTCTTGCACACAGCAAGCGAGAACAGCGGCCCTCTCGGACCTCTTTGCCGTCCTGATAGGGTCAGTCCCCCGTCCTTGAGCGGGCTCGATTTCCCCTGCTACCTCTCTCTGGCTCTGCCAGTTAGTTTATCACTTCCATTGTTGACCGAATCTTTCCCTCCTTTTCTCACCGCTTGGAAAGAAGGAGAGAAAGGCTACATACACATGCCAGACCATACCCATACCATACCATACATAGCAGTATGAACCACCACTAACTAATATGTCGAACTATTTGCAAGTGCCTGATCCCGCCAGGCTGCAGTCCTCCCCTCTGAAGGGGCAGAAGCAGACCAGATTCGCCCCCCTCCCGCCGAGGCCTCCTCTGCCTCCTCTCCCGCCACCACCGCCGCTGGGCCGGCACTCGTGCGTGAACCCCCGGAGCTCGTGGATGCGCAAGAGCCAGCGCTTCCAACCGCCTCCCCCTTCCGGCCGCCTCTCCCGCCTGCCACGCCTGAGCCGGCTGTCGTACTACCCGGTCGCCAACGAGTACATCGAGGGCGTCTTCAACGAGAAGACGGCGCTGCCGCCGCGATGGTCCTTTTATGTGCCCGACTTCGACTTCGACGTCGAGGAGTTTGACAAGTACGAGAAAGCCGTCAGCGGCGAGAACGGCGGCGAAGGCGACGACGACGAGGACTACGGCGGCGTGCCCACCGCGCTCAAGGCCTTCCGCGTCGACTTCTGGGACGGCGACCCGGCCGACCCCAAGAGCTGGTCGACGGCGTACCGGGTGTTCGTCGTCGGCATGTTCGCCTTCACGACGCTGGCGACGGGCATCTACTCGACCGCCTACTCGAGCGGCATCCCCCAGATGTCCGAGGAGCTGCACATCACCAACCCGTCGCTGCCCCTGCTGGGCATCTCCCTCTACCTCGTGGGCCTGGCCCTCGGGGCCCTCATCATGGCGCCGCTGAGCGAGACGTTCGGGCGAAGGCCCATGTACATTGGCGGCCTGACGATATTCCTCGGGCTGATCCCCGTCGCCGCGCTCGCGACCGACTTCACCACGGTGATTGTGGCGCGTTTCCTGGGGTGAGTGTGCTTCCCGTTTTTTTTTTTCCCCTTGTACAAACCGCGCGCTGCTCCAGGATCAACATGTTGACGAAACGTGAAGTGCCGTTGCCGGAAGCGTCATGCTGTCCAACGTCGGCGGCTCCATCATGGACATCACCAACCCCAAATACCTACCCCTGGCCATGTCGGTGTACTCCTTTGGCCCTCTCAACGGGCCCGTCCTCGGACCGCTCATGGTAAGTAGCACCAGACCTCCGTTACGGGTATCATCATCATCATCATCATCACACAGATGGTGTAGAGGCAAAGGAAAAACAAACCCACCAAAAAACCCACAAAGACTAACAGTGTGTGACAGGGCGGCTTCTTGGTCGAGGCGTTCGGCTGGCGATCCCTCAACTGGATGTCCCTCATCTCCACCGCCGTCGGCGCCCTCTTCATCATGACCGTCCCCGAGACGTACCGGCCCACGCTCCTCCGCAAGAAAGCGGCCCAGAAGCGGCGGGAGGAGGAGGACCACCGGTACTGGTCCGACTTCGACGACACGGTGCCCATCCTCCGCCGGATCCGGACCGCCGTCTCGCGGCCCTTCATCCTCTCCTTCACCGAGCCCGTGCTCATGTTCTGGAACGTCTACATCTCCGTCATCTACGCCATCGTCCAGCTCGCCTACGTCGCCTTCCCCATCGTCTACCAGAACGAGCGCGGCTGGACCACGGCCATCTCCGGGCTGGCCTTCGTCGGCGTCTTCGTCGGCATCGCCCTCGTCCTCGCCACCGAGCCGCTGCTCCGCAGGCTCGTCAACCGCCAGCCCAAGAACCCCGAGACCGGCCAGGCCGAGCCCGAGGCGACGGTCCTGCTCATCTGTATCGGCGCCGTCCTCGAGCCCGTCGGCCAGCTCGCCTTCGCCCTGACCTCGCTGCCCGTCGAGGTGCCCTTCTACTGGAGCGTGCTGTCCGGCGTGCCCTTCGGCTACGGCTTCGGTCTCGTCTTCATCTACGGCACCAGCTACATCTCCAAGGTCTTCGGCATGTACGCCACGTCCGCGTCGGCCGGGAACCTCGTGTTCCGCTCCATTCTGGGCGCCGTGCTCGTCCTGGTGGGCAAGAGCATGTACGCCGCGCTGACGCCGCGCGTCGCCGGCATCGCGGTCGGCGTCGCCGAGGTCGCGCTCATGCCGGTGCCCTTTGTCTTCTTCAAGTGGGGGAAGAAGATCCGGCAGAGGAGCAAGCTGATCCGGACGTTGGAGGAGCAGGCGAAGAAGATGGCGTGATTTTTTTTTCTCTTTTTTATAACTCTCTCTTCCTCTGTGCCACGGAAGAAGCAGCCCGGAAAGATACCCCCTTTTTCCTTATGTCGATTAACTGAACAAAAACCCAAACTGAACTGAGCTGTGAACCCAGTCACCAACCATATTCCTGTAGAAATAGTTTCCTCCCATACCATGTAGTTAAAGAGCTCTTCTTCGAGTTAAATATCATCAATGATCATAAGAGATCTTTCTTGCGCGCGGTTTCGTTGATCATTGGGGAGTCGAGGCGGACTGACTGCTTTCTTACGCCGAACACAGCTCCAGCTTCTCTCTCCAGCACAACCTGACCCAGTCGGATTGGGATTGCGGCGGTGATGGAGGGTCTTCCTCGTGAAGCAGACAACTCTCCTCATGGCTTGGTTTCCTTTCTCTCCTGCCATCCTTCCAAATCCTGGTACGCAGCAGCTCGAGGGCGACAGAAATGTTCAGCATCGTGTGTTTAGCCAGCATGCTCTCCAAACACCCCTCCACCAGGCACCGCCTCGCACTCGTCGCCGCGCTCTCACACCCGAGCACGAACAGCGGCCATATCATCATGGTGGCAGCATGCGTGGCGATGGGCACAGCAGCGATCGTACTTGAAAGCTGCTCGGCCAACGCCGACGGGTGCTTGAACGGCCGTTCTGTCCGTAGCGTGCTCGGGTCGTTCTCGTCCGCGCGGAGCAGGAAAACCTGCGTCGCGAGGCCATGTGCCAGGGCTGCCGCAAGGCAGGCGTTTGAGTCCCTTATCTGGAGACTCCCGGCCGAGGCGACCAGGTGCTCGGCACAGCCCGGTTGATGTCGGACTGGCGGCAGATCTCGGCGGCAGAAATCGAGCGCCTCTAGTAGCCGGCGTCGAGACTGGACGAACTCCTCCGGCGTCACCCTTTTATTGATCAGGTCGCTGACCAGAGACGCCGAGTCCCCGATCAAGGGAAGAATGTGCGTCGAGTAGCCAAAGACAATGTCGGGACCCCCGTCGAAGGAGACGTGGCAGTGAGGCACGACGAAGTCTCGCCAGAACCGATGATCGAAGACCGGCTTCCTCGCGCATGGGACGCAGCACAACGCGTCGATGTAGGCCATCATCTTTGTGTTTATCGCAAGCATGGGAGTCGGCTGATCGACGTGGAAAACGCCGCCCTTTCCTTGTATCGCCCGCCGTCTCTCTTCCAGCTGGGCCTTCATGCCCCTCAGAAGGGGTACGATGGACGACGTAGGCGACCCTTGCATCACCTCCAGGCCGACCAGTGCCGAGGTCGCGGCGATGGCTTCCTCGGTCAGGTAGACCGGCAGTGTCTTGTGCGCGAAGGACAAGGCGGACTGCTTCACGCAGGCCACCATGCTGGCGAGCGCCTTTTGTTTCCTCTCGAGGACATCGGTCGGCGTAGCGATTCCCAAGGTGTGGAGGTGGGAGGCCCCGGCGGCGAGGACGGCCGGCAGGAGGACGGAGTTGTTCCTCAACACGAAGGCGAGATAGGGGCCGCGTATGCTGGCGTACTCGTCGGGGTTGGGGTATACCAGGTCTGGAAGGGACTCGGCCCAGTGAGTGAAGATGTAGACGTCCGACGAGGAGTGGAGGCGCGGGCCGGGGGACGGATTCCGTGGAATCGACGGGGGCGGACCGGTTGTCTTCCGACACCCGGCGGACGTCCTGGACGGGCCGACCGTCAACGAGCTTCGCGGCTTGATGATGCTCTTGACCGGACGTCGGGGATCCGGGTCGATGTCGCTGATCTCAACCCACTTGAGCTGGACCTGATAGCCGCTGCACGCTACGCCGCGACGGCCGCACTGCGTGCAGTACGGCCGCGTCTCGTCACACTTGATGCGGGCGGTTCGACATGTTCCGCATCCTGCTTCACGGTAAGACGGAGCTCGGCACATGTCGAGGGGGAAACGCCGGGCCTCGGAGCGGCCGTGTCCGGCGTGAGGCTGACTGACCCTTTCTCGAGCGTCTGCGGACTTCTTGAGAGGCCATCGTGACGCCAGTTCATGGCTTGACGCGGATGGTGTGTGTATAGTTTTGATAGGACGCCTCGGGACTTTTCAGCATGCGCCGCTGTTATAACCATAGTCTTCAGTTGTTCGTCACTAATTAAGCCCTGGCTCTGCCGACGAGCGACGGTTGTGGGGGATCGAGTATGGACAACATCGGTGGTCGAGAGTGTTTTCTTTGGTCGCATGAATCGTGATGGAACGCGACCTTGGTTCCGACGCCAGATACCTTTTTACCTCCGAGACGGTGGATTCCCAAGGGGTCGCGTCCAATAGAAACTCGGCAGGCGAGTCAGCCGTCTGATTCAATAGCAAGTCTCTGTCTGTATGCATGTACAATTGACACTGCTAGACATTGACAAGACAAACAAGGCTATTATTGTAGTAATCGGTAAGAAGGAAAGAAGGGAAGGTCTGTGAGAGAAAGTGATGGAGAGATTGAACTTCGGAGAAGACTTAAAAAGGCTGGTGTGTGTGGTTACAAACAAAAGACATGCACATGTCGAATTCTTTATGACTTTGTGATCCTGCGAAGGACTTCTCAGTAGTAGAACCGACTAACAGCATCTCTGCGGAATTAAGCCAACACAAGCTCTTAGGGTATTGAATACTATTGCCTTTAATGAATAAGTTATTCCGCACAGAGCTTGGGATGCTCTCTGAAGGCCATGTGTTGCGCGTAAGCTAGTTAAAAATTTCCAACATCTGTAAATTTAGCGAATGAAGAGCCGTTTGAAGCGGAGCGTCCACGGCCTTGAACATTACTTGCCTCTCGATATCAATGTGAAGTGGGACCGGATATCGTGGAATCAAAGCTCTCAAAGCAGAGATGCGGTACAAGTGCCGCGTCTATCATTAAGCGGCAACCGGCGACTTTGCCCTCACCTAAATGGCATTGCAAAGACATTGACGAGGCTTTATCGGACCCTTCAACGATGATGATAAAAATGAAGATTGCCCTGGAGCCACGGTACCAGTAATGGTGGTCAGATATAAGTATCTCTCTTCGTGTGGCTTCACACACACACACACACACTGAGACGGAGATCCTTCCCAACACAGCCCACGAGTCAGCACTAAAGTTGGCGCTAAAGACGTGTCCAGCTTATGTATCATCTCTCGTAATCAGCCGTGAGACCTCTCAAATAGGCATCCTGCATAGACACGCTGGAAAACGTCCCTTGTGCCACTTCAAGGTTCTCTCATATATCTGGTTGTTTCCCCCGCATCTAGAGCGAACGGCTTCTGCTCCTCACCACCAGACCGCCCGCTTGACTTGCGGAACCCACGGAACCTACAGCAAACCAACTGCACACACACACAAATCCACACATAAACACACACACACGACGAGCGTTGCATACACCGTCATGGACCGTGCAGGACTCCTTCAAACGCTCGCCTCGGCGGAAGCGTCGCCGAGGAGACCGATCCTGACCTACGTGAACGGCGACAACACCTGGCTCATCTCGATCCCGAGACCTGACGCCGGCGCGAGCGACGGCGGCGGCAAGGCCTTCTACCACATCCTGCTGGACCCCTGGCTCGGGGGTCATTCGGACAGCTTCTCCAAATGGGTCCTGCGCATGCGGCTCAAGCAGGACGCGGCGCTTGGCAGCATCGGGGCCATCGAAGACTGGATCCGGGACACGGAGACGGCGTGCGGGGGCGCCAAGGGGGCGGAGGAGCGGTGGTGGCTCGACGCGGTGCTCATCACGCACCTCAACGCCGACCACCTGCACGAGCCGACGCTGCGGACCTTTGACCCGTCCATCAGCGTCTTCGCCGTGTCGGGCGCCGCCGCCGCGGTGTCGGCGCTGAAGCATTTCGACAACGTCGCGGTCGTGCCGGACTTCGTTCGCGGCGAGACGTGGCCGGCCACCCCCGGGATGCCCGCGTGGCTGTCCGTCTTCCGCCTCCAGGACGAGAAGGGCGCATACCCGTACATATACCACGCCATGATCATCGGGACGTCGTCGTCGGCGGCGGCGGACGGGGCCAAGGACGAGGTGATCCTGTACACGCCGCACGGCGTGGAGCCCGAGATGGTGGAGGCGGCGATGAGGGCGAAGCCGGGGGCCGGCGTCGTGGCGATGTTGCACCCGCTCAACGAGTGCGGCGTCGGCGTCATCTCCAAGGGGGTCGCGAACGGGCTGAAGATTGAACGGCAGAACGGCGTCCGCCACTGGGTCAACACGCACGACGACAAGCTCCAGTACACGGGGATCCTGGGCTACTTCATGCAATACGGACGGAAGACGCTGGAGCAGGGGCTCGAGGAGGAGGCCAGGGAGAAGGGCGGGGAGCAACGGAGGCCCAACTACGTCGTGGTCGGAAACGGCGGGAGTCACATCTTGACTTGAACAAGAGTCCGTCAAAGTGGACGAGAGAGAGAGAGACTCTGTCTGTGTTGAGGAGCCAGCGATCATGTTAGTAGTCTTTTATGTGATTTTCTAGTGATAACAAATGTGCATACACCGCAGCAGAACGTCGTACCGTAACGCAACTCCACAACATATTCTGCGGATCGACAGCCCTAACTGATAAAACAGTTGCAACTCAAGAGACGCTGGACCCGTGATAGGTTACGAAGAAAAATAATTCAACATCAAAAAGATACGTTTGATAGCAACGGCAAAAGTTCTCCTCGACGGGGAATTGAACCCCGGTCCCCTGCGAGCTGTTGCTGTGCAATGACAAGCAGATATCCTAACCACTAGACTATCAAGGACGTTGTTGCTTGATGATTGCCGTGGAAGGGTTCGGTGTAGAAGAAACTAGATTCGGTGAGTGGAAGAAATGTAAGTGCAAAAGTCAAAAGAATCTCCTCGACGGGGAATTGAACCCCGGTCCCCTGCGAATCGTTTAAATGACAAGCAGATATCCTAACCACTAGACTATCAAGGATGTGATTGCTGAGCGATAACAAGGGGCACTGCCCTAAGTACCGCGATCCCACTGGAGCCCGATTTAAGCCTCCCTAAGCCCACCAAAGGCAAGGGTGAATAACATGTCATCATGTAGAAAAGTTGGTGCCGAATGCTAGGGGAGACTGACATTAGATCTTTAAGATATATATTGCCTGTTTTAGTGACGATTCGTCTCGGAAAAGTTCAGTAGGGACTTTGGCGATGCGGCTGGGCGGTGTACTATATCTGCTGTGCCGCAAGCACATGCTTCTCCCACTTCCTCCTTGTTGCATTGCATTGCATGCATGCATGTACACATGCTTGCCTGCTTGCTCACCGCAGTCGACAGTCGGGGCCAAGCTCTTTGCTTGTCTTGGCGACGTGCTGCCAAAGTCATCCGGGCGGTGGTTCTCTTGGCCTGGTACGTACGTCGCAATCTCAGTTGGGGATGGGAATCGGCGCCGTTAGGCTCGGGGGGCACAGCCCCAAAGTCAAACTTGAGGAAGCACTCTGTGGTGGTGTTTTGTCTTGACAGTAGGGAAGCCCTCGGGACAGTCGTGGGTATGTTGTCTGCTGCTGTGACTCTAACAACCCCCGCCCCAGGGTGCCCCCCTTGCTGTAGCTGTAGCTGTGGCTGTGTGCAGTTGGGGTCCGTCCCGGTTGGAATTGGAGACATCAACCATACGAATAGGCCCAACTTACCTGCAACCCGCCGAAGTTTCCCCCAAAAGGCGCCGAGTTTCCAAACCCGCCGAGTCCTCCCCCCCTAAAAGGCCTTGTTGGTTTTGGGACAACCAGGGCTCGATGACGCCACACAAGGGGCGGGCTTTGGGCACTCGCATTCTCTAGCTTACCGTCGGCCGGGCTGAGAGAAGTTGGAACACGGATGTCGAGAATCAACTGGCGGTTTTTCTTCTTCTTTTTTCTACAAAAACCCCCTCTCGTGAACAGACAAAGTCGGGCAGCTGACTCTGTGCCATGCCAAACCGGCCCCATTCTCCAAGAGTCCGTCTAACTTGTCCAACCATGAAACCACAGTCCGATGCGGGGGAGGGTAGTATCCACCTCGGACCGCAGTGGATGACAGGTCCAGACCCCCCAACTCAACCAAATAACCGGGAATCCAGGCTGCGGTAGTAGTAGTGGTGGTGGTGGTGGTGGTGGTGATAGAAGTGGTAAAACTAGAAGTGGTAGAACTAGCAGTGGTAGTGGCCAGCCGGCGCCTCCTCACACCACCACGACACTAGTCGAGACACGTCAAAGACCACGCGTTAAAGAGTCTAACAGAACTCCAAGAGTCTAACGGAACCTCAAGAGTCGATGTCGAATCTCAACTTCACATGGTACGGTAACGAACAAAACCCTTCCAAGACCGCGCTTTTGCGGTCCAGTCTGCTTGGCCGAAAAGCCACCGGAAAGGAGCGTGACCCCCTCTATCTCCCTCTCCATCTTCATCTTTCGTCGGGCCCCTCCCCGACGGCATTCCTTGGCAAGCGAGCTGGCTGATTTGGAGAAGGATTGGCCGTGTCCCGCCATCTTGGCTTTTTTTCCCTGGACCGAAACCGACTACGTGCTCTCTCGCCCATATCATATCACGCCGCCGTTGGCTTGTCAACACGCCGGCTTACGCACAGGGAAGCGGGCGTGATGCGGCTGCACATCACACGACGGGCGCAACCCTTCCCCAAATATCTCCCTCTCCCCCTCCCCAAGACCTCCCAAGCCACTCCGGGGGCATCTCTAATTCTCTCGTCGTGTTGATCGTTTGAATCCTATGGTGTATTCGTACAAATGACAGCCCCACCCTCCCCCCCAAGGAGTCCAGGACCCCTGGCGCCAACCCCAAGAGATGTGCAATCCCTCCCTTCTTGAGGTGTGAAGCCACTTTCCAGTCGCCAAGCCGCTTGTCTCTGACTTTCTCTGGAGGGGGGGATACGAATTCCAGTCACCACGGTGCCGAAGACGGAAAGGTCTAGATCCCACCATGGCGAGCCGCAGCAGCTCAACGGCTAAGCAGCGAAGGGAGCTACAAGACAGCTTCTTCTCTGCGGGGGGGCATGGGCCATGGGAGACGGGGGGATGTATTGTCTTAAACTCGCTCACCCCGCCGATTCCGCCTCTTGGATTTAAAGTTGGTTTGTTTCCTCTCCACCTCTTCCGAGCTGTTTTTGATTCCTCATAGCCTTCTTGTTCAGAAGGTCGAGAGAAAAACGCCGTTGAGGATATATACATCTAATTCCGGCGTCCTTCATCGACCCTCGCCTTGAACAGAACACACACACACACACATCGGACAATTTTACTCCTCTCCGTGACGAGGCAGCCAGTGCAAGATAAAGAACAAACATCATGTCGACCACGGCGGCGGCGGCGGCGACGCCCACGCCGACGGGCAACCGAGCCCCCTCGCAGGGTGGCATCTTTGAAGGGCTGGACCCGTCCGTCTACAACCCGTCGGACCCCATCATCCTGTTCATCATCCAGGCGGTGCGCAAAAGCCCAAACGAACCTCGCAAATGGGGTTTCCCGAGAGTCGCGCAGCTAACAGTGAGTGGCCATGCCGCTGTTTAGACCATCGTTATAGCCCTGACGAGGCTGCTGTACTGGCCTCTGAGCAAGATCAACGAGCCAAAGGTCATTGCTGAAGTCATCGCCGTGAGTATCCTCCTTCCTCTGTTCTATGATGCGTTTCATATGCTCCCTTGCGTTCCCATGAGTTCCTATAAGTTCCCCTGAGATCTATGCGTCAGAAAAGCTGAACCCCCGGCACGCAGGGCATCCTGCTCGGCCCGTCCGTCTTCGGCCGCATCCCCGGCTTCACCGACGCCATCTTCCCCGCGAACTCGATGGCGCCCTTCCGGCTCGTCGCCAACATCGGCCTCGTCCTGTTCCTGTTCCTCGTCGGGCTGGAGATCAACCTGTCGTTCCTCGTCGGCAACTGGCGGACGGCCGTGAGCGTCGCGACGCTCGACATGGCGATCCCCTTTGGCTGCGGCGTTGGGCTGGCCTACGGGCTGTACCACGAGTACAGCGACGACCCGGGCATCGCGCCCATCTCGTTTGGCGTCTTTGCGCTCTTTATCGGCGTCGCCATCGCCATCACGGTAAGAGAAACACTCACTCCCCTTCCTACTCTCCATAGCAAGTAACTCTTTGTCCCACCCTCCTCCAACTAACACATCACCAGGCATTCCCCGTGCTCTGCCGCATCCTGACGTCCCTCAAGCTCCTCAACACGACCGTCGGCGTCATCGTGCTCACGTCGGGCATCACCAACGACGTCGTCGGCTGGGTGCTCCTCGCGCTCTGCGTCACCCTCGTCAACTCGGGCGCCGGCGTCACCGCCGTCTGGATCCTCCTCGTCTCCGTCGGCTTCGCCCTCTTCCTCGCCTACGCCGTCCGCCCTTGCTTCATGTGGGTGCTCCGGCGCACGCGCAGCCTCGAGAACGGGCCGACGCAGGGGGTCGTGGCGCTGACGCTCGTCATGGTGCTCGCCTCGGCCTTCTTCACCTCCATCATCGGCGTCCACAGCATCTTTGGCGCCTTCATGGTCGGCCTCATGTGCCCGCACGAGGGCGGCTTCGCCATCAAGCTGACGGAGAAGATCGAGGACCTCATCGCCACCCTCTTCGTCCCGCTCTTCTTCGCGCTGTCCGGCATCAACACGAACCTGGGCCTGCTCGACAGCGGCAAGACGTGGGGGTACGTCATCGCCATCATCCTCGTCGCCTTCTTCTCCAAGGTCGTCGGCGGCACCGCCGGCGCCCGCATGAACGGCCTCGTGTGGCGCGAGTCCTTCACCATCGGCACCCTCATGTCCTGCAAGGGGCTCGTCGAGCTCATCGTGCTGAACATTGGCCTCCAGGCCAAGATCCTCAGCACGCGGACCTTCACCATGTTCGTCGTCATGGCGCTCGTCACCACCTTCGCCACGACGCCCCTCGTCATGTGGCTCTACCCGCCGTCCTACCAGCAGAAGCTCGAGCTGTGGAAGAGGGGCAAGATCAACTGGGACGGCACGCCCGTCGTCCGGCACGGCGCCGACGGCGAGGACGAGGCCAACGAGAGGAGGGAGCCCGCGACCAAGCTCCTGGTCTACCTCCGGACCGACGGCCTGTCGAGTCTGCTATCCACCATCTCCCTGTTCACGAGCGGGCAGGGGGGTGGTCCAGACTCGAGAAAAGCAGTCGTCGATGACAAGCCTCATCGGAGCGGAGAGAAAGGTCTCGTCGAGCAACCGGTGCACATCCCCGGGGACGGCGACGGCGGCGACGACGACGAGAACGAACTACCACCGCGCGAACTCCTGCGCATCCACGGCTGCCGCCTGGTCGGACTGACGGAGCGCAACTCGTCCGTCATGAAGGTCTCGGAGATCGAGGAGTACGCCGGCCACGACCCCATCATCAAGGCCTTCGGCACGTCGGCCAGCACCGCCAGCAGGGACGTGCTCGTCTCGGGCCAGATCGCCGTGGTGCCCGAGGACTCGTACGCCGGCACGCTCGCGGCGCAGGCGGCGCGGCTCGGCAGCGACCTCGTCCTGGTGCCCTGGAGCGAGACCGGCACCGTCTCGGAGCTGCCGTCCTTCTACAGCGCGACGACGCGGGGGAACCCGATCACGAGCGGCGACTTCCCGAGCCTCGTGGCGGACGTGTTCGAGGAGGCCAGGCCCGTCGCGGCCGTGGCGACGTATATCGACGCGACGCTCCTCGAGAAGGCGGACGAGGCGGCCGCTGCGGAGTCCTCCGGCGGCGGCGGCAGTGCCAGGAGAGCGAGGCAGCAGCAGCAGCAGCAGCTGACGAGGACCGCGTCGGGGGCCGTCAGCGTGTCGGAGCAGCAGCAGGACCCGTCGGCGGCGCGGTTTTTCTCGGCGGAGAGGCGCGGCAGGAAGCTGGTGCGCGTGCTCTACACGGGCGCCGAGGACGACCTGTTCGCGGTGCGGCTCGGCCTGCAGCTCGCGCAGAACGAGAACCTCGACGTGGACGTCGTCGACGCCGCCGACCCGGACGCCGAGGCCAACATGCAGTTCGTCCGGATCCGGGCCCGGATCCACGGCTCCGTCGCCGGCCGCGTCACCTTCAGCAAGCTGGACGGTGCCGCCGGCGCCGCCGGGAAGGACACTACCACGGCGGCCATCGTTGCCGGGCTGTTTGCCCTGCAGGCCGGGGAGAAGCGGCCCACGACGTACGTCCTCGGCCGGTCCGGCACGACGCAGCAGCAGCAGCAGTACCAGCAGCAGCAGAGCGCCGGGCCCAACACGCTCGGAGACTCGTCCGTCGTGGATCCGCGGAAGACGCTGGGGCCGGTCGCCGCCGAGTTCATCTCCGAGGTCCAGAAGACCGGCGCGGCCAACGTGAGTCTGCTGGTGGTGCAGGCGAAGCGGCCGGCCAAGGACCCGAACGCGATGCAGCGCAAGACGAGCGTGGATTCGAGCAGGGACTAGATGCCGGGCCGTGGTTTTGTTTGTTTGTTTTACAAGACTGAGCATGATATGATATCCCTCCCCTCCTTCCGATGGTTTTGAAATACATCTGATTGATCCATGTTGCTGCCCCCCACTTCCCAATGACCCTCTTCCCTGAGTGCGGGAGATGAGGGCATCGTCGCGATGGATCCTCCTCTTCAAATCCCGTTGCCCTAACGATCCACCCCAACGCACACATGATAGTCCCACAAGTTAGCTCGTCTATCATCCAACAGACGGATCATCAGCGCCGATGGTTTAGTGGTAAAATTCTCCGTTGCCATCCAGCAGCGTCGGGGAGCCGGGGGTTCGATTCTCCCTCGGCGCAATCTTTTGTTTTGTCGTGATGGTTGACCGTTCGTTCGACAAGGTGGTTTATCAATTTTTGGTTGCATAACTAGTCTGCGGCAGTTATAGGGGTTTAGAGAACGTTCTCCTCCGATCTGTAGTCTATTACATCCTTTCTTAAAGATTAGCAATTACAATACTCTCTCTGTTTTACAAGGCACTGGGTATAGCAGTAATAACCTATTGTGAATTGCAATAAGTAGTTCTCTCCTCTTTTGCAGCTTTATAATAGATAGCATGCTGGTTTGTATGCGAAGGAAGTTGCGACCTTTGAAACACGTCGGGTTGTCTCGGAATCGTGTACGAGAAGATTGTTGTGTTGGTATTGGACTTCCTCTCAGCGTTATGGATGAGCGAGCATTTATTTATTTATCCTTGGATAATGCTGCGTTATGTTTGAATATTCCAATATTCTAGCCATTAACAAACAACTAGCACAACAAATGCTGGGTTGATATCATTTCAACCACCATCCCCTCACGTCCAATCCCAAGGTTCCTTCAGTGAACTCACGCAACAGCCCCGGCCGAGTTTCTCTCCCTTGTCCAGGTGACGAGACGCTATGGCGATCGCATCATAGCCACTGTCGGCTCTGCCGCTTTGGGTGCTTTGGCCCCGCCAGTCGCCGGAATGCCGGGCGATATGCTCCCCCTCACAACCCCCCATCAACTACAACACCACTGCCATCCCCCTCCATCCATCCGTCTCCCTCGCCTATAGGTGCTTGCTTCACACACAAGACGACATCTTGATATCATCATCTCTTGACCTTGAGCTGGGCGACAGCTTGGGAACACCATGTCTAACAGCAACCGGCGGCTAGGCGGGCGGGGTAGCAACAATGCTCTCTTCTTGATGGCCCTTGCGATCGGGTCCCTGGCGGACCTGGTGTGCGGCACGCAGTTCCAAGTTCAGCGTCCTGGTGATGTCCGATATCAGGAGCCGGAACTGGAGATGCCACGGCCTCGAAAGGAGCATCCCCTGGCGCACATGGGACGCCTGGCATACGACATGGACGCCGCCGCCGCCGACGACAACCCTCCGTCCATCGCCGCGACGACGAGGACGAGGACGCCGCTGCTGGAAACGTTCCAGGTCGCCGAGCCGGTCCTCCTCCCGTCCGGCCCCGCCGCCGACGAGGCCGTCACGGTCACCCTCATGGACCACCAGTTCGCCAACAGCTACGGCAACCCCTTCGTCGGGACCTACGCGCCGCCCCGGGGCCTCGACTTCGACCACGTCGTCGTCAACTTCACCGTCGAGGTCCGCGGCCGCCAGTTCGACCGCTGGGGCAGCGCCTACCTCGGCGACGTCAACTTCTTCTCCACCTCCACCGCCGAGCCCACGCCGCGCGGCATCACCTGGACCTGGACCAAGGACGTCACCCCTTACCTCTCGCTCTGGAGGGAGCCGCAGACCCTGCTCTTCCAGCTCGACAACGTCGTCAACGACGTCTACACCGGCCTCCTGAACGCCACCCTCACGGCCACCTTCTTCAGGAGCCCCGTGCAGACGGGAGGCCAGCCGCCCGCCGACCTCATCCTCCCCGTCTCGAGGGCGACGGCGGCGGTGGCGGCGCGACGAAAGGCCGGGAACCCCAACACCGCCGCCGCCGCCGCCGCCGTCGTCGTGGCCGCCTCTGCCGGCTACTGGACGTACCCCGAGGAAGACGCCACCGCACTCCTCCGCTTCCCCCGCAACGTGAACCGCGCCGTCTTCTCCTCTTCCGTCAAGGCGCAGGGCGAAGAGGAGTTCTGGTGGTCCAACGCGCCGCAGTCCGCCGCCGCCGCCTTCGAACCGGACGTCGGCACCTACCCGGGCTACTCCCCGTTCCGCGAGGTCCAGGTCCTCATCGACGGCCGCCTGGCGGGGGTGCGCTGGCCGTTCCCCGTCGTCTACACCGGTGGCGTCGTGCCCCAGCTGCACCGGCCCGTCGTCGGCATCGACGCCTTCGACCTGCGCGACCACGAGATCGACATCACGCCCTGGCTGCCGCTGCTGTGCGACGGCGCGGACCACACCATCGGCCTCCGCGTCGTCGGGCTCGTCGACGACGGGGAGGCCAGCGCGAGGCTGTCGGACACGACGGAGAGCAGCTGGTATCTCGTCGGCAAGGTGTTCCTCTGGCTCGACGACGACGAGGACAGCGTCACGACGGGCGTCGTAGGTGGGGACGACGACGACCACGACGACGACGACGACCCGAAGATCGAGTTCTCGCAGACGCTCACGCGCAACGCGACGGGCTTCAACGAGTCGCTCGAGTACGCCGTCGCGGTGACGCGGCACTTCTCCATCACCTCGCAAGTGACGACGCAGAAGGGGAGCGGCACGGCGTCCTGGAGCCAGCGCCTGTCGTACTCCAACGCCGGCGGCCTCTACGCCCACGGCCACGGCGCCGTCAACACCTTCTCGACGACCGGCGAGGAGACGTCCGGGAGCCCCGGCTGGGGGGGCTACAAGAGGACCTTCTCGTACCCGCTGCACTGCAACACCACGACGTTCCTCCTCCCGCAGGGCAACCTGACGCTCTGGGCCCGGCTCGACCAGGGCTTGAGGCTCCACGTCCAGGGTAACACCGTCTACCCGACGGGCCTCGAGGCGTTCCGGAGAGAGGGCGGGGCGGGATGGGCCGGCAGCGTCGTCGCCACGGACAGGAACGGCACGGCGAACTACTCCCGGTACGCGGACAACTCGGTCACGTCGGGCGCGGGACGGACGCGCCAGGTTTTCCGGCTCCGCGGGCTCGACGGCGACGGCACGTACGAGACGCCGGGGACGGAGCTGTACTCGCGGGACGTCACCGCGTACAACAACACCGTCGTGGCCGACAAAGAGGTTATCGCGGACAAGGTTGCCTGAGAGAGGAGGTGGACTCTAAGACAGTAGCAAGTAACACTCATGTTTTATCTGGCTTGCTTTGGAACGGTAGTACAATGGCCTAGATGGAAAGGCCCCTTCGTTTAAACAGTTTCCTATCGGACACTCCTCAAGCTCGTATCGTGATCAAGACCCCCCCCCCCTGCCTGTCCACCCTCAAACGCCCACTGACTGGCCATACCTCGCATACGGAGTCACATAAAGGCCTTGATGTGCATTACCATGTCCTACCGAGTATCGAGCGCCAAAATCGCCCTCCGGCGAGGCCGGACGGGGCCATCGACCCAGCCGGCCGCGCTCAGAAAAGGGCGACCTCGACGTTCCTCCTCCGGGAACCCTCGTCGATGTCGTACTCGTCGTCCCGCAGCGCCCAGGCCTCGTCGAGCATCTCCGCGATGTGGAGGGCGTTCGCCGTCCTCCCGTACGGCTGGCACACGTCGGCCGCCCGGCGGAGATGGCGCAGCCAGTCGGGGTGGCGAAGCAGCGCGGCGACCTCGAGCCGGGCGGCCACGTACGGGTAGGTCAGCGAGTTGACGGCGAGGGATTGGGCGTGCTCGGGCCGGCCGCGCGTGTCGCAGAGCGCGTCCACGGCGGCCACGAGGCGGCAGAGGAGAACGTCTGTCGGCGGTATAGACACCATCTCCGGCGGAGAAGGGGCGACGTCTTCCGCCGTCGCGCCGCCGCCGCCGCCGCCGCCGATGCCACCACCGCCACCCGTGCTCCTCCTCCTTCTCCTCCTTCTCAGCTGGCGGCCCGTGAGGACGCCCGCGAGACGGTACGCCTCCCACAGGTGAACCTGCGGCACCTCGCCGACCTCGCCCGGCCAGGCCAGGAACGCCGCCTCGGAGGACGCGTCCTCGACGGTCGAGAAGATGTCGAGAAGGGACCGCGGCAGGCCGGAGACGAGCTCGACGCCGCCCCTCCTCCACCTCTCGGCCGGCGGGGATCCGGCGTCGTCCTGCCACAGATGCTGCGCCTGGCGGACGCGACTCCAGATGCCCAGCGTCAGCGTCGAGCGGCCACGGACGAAGGTCGGCATGTCCATCAGCGCCATGATCTCCAGGGAGAACTGCGCGTCCGGGTCCGCGAGGACGGGCGAGCCGTGCAGGGCGCCGCCGAGGCCGTAGACGGTGGTCATTAGCTCGAGGTGGATGGACCAGGGCGCGCTCTGGAAAAGCTGTGCGGGAAGACGCGAGTGAGTCACACAAATGCGAACTTGATGGCGCGAGGTGTGTGTTGCATAGGAGCTGTGCCGAGGCAGCAGGGAGAGGCGGGGGTGCGGGGGGCAACGTACGTTGAGAGTGCAGATACAGAGCCCGGCGTGCATGACGCCCACGTTCACCGTCCCGTCGGACGATTCCAGTTGCTTGCGGAACAGCGAGAGCCCGCGGACGTAGTACTCCTCGAACAACGGCGGCGGGCTGGCCGGGCTGGAGACGTAGAGGTGCGTCGCCAGCAGGATGGAGCAGAGGGCCTCGGATCTCTGTGCCAGGCGGCGGAGCTCGTCCCTGAACCCGTCGTCCCGGCGACCCGAGTAGAGAAGAAAGACGGTGGTTTCGTTGACTAGAAAGGGGGGAAGGAAGGGGAGGATGGATGTAAGTCATACGGTTGTGTTGGCGCGCGGGTGGGCATCAGACGCTCAGGATTCTAGAATTCGCATGCTTGGAAGAGGAACCCCCATGCTTGGAAACCGTGACACACTTACACTCTTCAAAAAGACGACGATCCTGCTCTGTACGACCTGGCGAGAGGGTTTGGCTTGGTGGCAGCTCCGGTTCCGGCCTCAGCCCAGTCCGGTCCGTCGGTCTCGGGCCGGCCGCGGACGACCCGGGATGCGCAGAAGCCGACGTGCCGATGCCATGATTGCGACTGGTGGGAAGAAATGAGCTCGGGGAGCTGTACTCGGAGGACACGCCAGGGCTTTCGCTCTCCCCGGCCGTTCGGTCCGGCGCCGAGGTCGTCCTCTTCCGCTTCGGTGGCTTCGGCGCATCGACAGCGACAGCATCAACGGGCGCCGGCGCGCCGGCAAAGCGGCCCCGCGACGCGATGCCGGAGCCCCATCGCAGGATGGTCCGGTACCCCCCGCACTCGACCCCCTGGCCGAGGCACTGGAGGCAGTCGGGCCGCGTCTCGTCGCACTTGCGGTGGCGGCGCTTGCAGGTCAGACAGCCGCTTCTGCTTCGCGACATGGCTTGTTGATCGTTGTGAGGGGGTTTTCAGCGACGGTGACGACGAGCCTTCCTGCGTCGCTTCAAGTAGTTCTGACGAGGAGGGACTACCTAGAGTCGTCGGATCGAGAGTGTATGTGAGGCATCGACGTGCAAACTCGCAGTCGTCGGTGCTGGCAGCGAACGATACGTCGGTGGATAAGAACCTGGCCCTGTTAAGATAACGGACAATCATGGTTTGTTCGTTCCAGGGTCTGTCATGCACTGGCGACAGCGCCGCAGTTAGCGGCGTCAAACAGAGTTGCTGCCGGTCCCGCTGACAAGGATGGACCGGGATGCCGTGCCGGCACTTGAGTTGAGTCAAGGCGAGGCGGGTGGGGGTTCGTGGAGTCCAAGGTCTCCTGGGCAACTGGGATGGGAACATCTCAAACCTTAAGAGAGTTCCACACAATGAGCAGCAACCACTCAAACAACTTCACAACTGACTGCAGTATTCCAATCCGAATGCCGTCTCGCTACCATGTCCCATGATCTCGGTTGCTCGCAGCTCGTGAAGCCGGGATGGATGATTGTGCTCAATCTGTAATATCTCATCGTAACACAAAACGTCATTTATCATGGGGAAGCCGTTTGATAAATACTCTGGTGAACATTTCATTTATCGAGACTGTTTTGACAGAATCCAAAAGGCAGAATCAAGGGATCATGTGTTCAACATGACTCCAACTTGTCCGTCTGGACTAGAACCGGGCTCCAAAGGTTGACAGCTTGCAGTGCCCAGGCCAGACTGTGTGTATATTCCGATTCCGTTTATGTTGTTCAAGTGGTGATACAAGCGGCCGAATGTCTAAAAACCCATCCTATGGCAGCTATCCATCTCTGCTCGTTGACCATCCATTCCCCGAAAACTCCACCCCGGGGCCTCTGGACACAACAGGCCCATCACGACAACTCCCAAGATCCCCAACCTCTATCGAACCGAAAAACTCCTCTTGAAAACATTCCTCTATCCCAGCACCACTACTACTACCAGCACCACCAGCACCACCGCCAACCCAACAGCCTATCCACAACTCAAACAAGCAGTCTCTGAATCTGCCGGTCCAGATGCTTCCGGTGGCCCTCGGACACGGGACTCCCCACCTCGGCCAGGATGTTCTTGATCCGCTCCATCAGGAACCCGCGCGGGTTACACTCGGCGTGGTCCACCACCACCCCCGACGACGACGAGCCGCCGCCACCCCTACCGTCCACCGACGGCCGCCCGATGTCGTGGATCACGAGGTTCATCAGCGTCGAGTACAGCGTCAGCACGCTCTCCTCGACGTCCTCGGCCGCCGGCACCGGCCAGAGCCCCGCCCGCGTCAGGCAGAACGTCAGGCTCCCCAGGATCATGCTCTCGCACCGGTGCGGCCCCATGTACGACGCGTGCCGGCACCACCGCGGCCCCTCGTCGACAAGCACCAGCTTCGACACCAGGTCGCGGAACACGTCCATGATGGACCGGATCGTCTCGATGCGGATGGCCGCCACGCGTTCTGCGTGTGTGTGTGTTTGTGTCAGCGAGGAGGATCCCGGTCACATAGATGGAGCCTCTACGGGCAACCCAGCGGCCGCTCGGAAAGAAGAGAAAATAGGGCGACAAACATACCAATGACATCCGGCGGCATGCTCAGCTCCCCGAGCCCGCTCTCCTCCCCAAACAGGCTCCCGCAGCTCTCCATCACCAACCTCCGCGCCGTCCCCTCGAACAGCTGCTTGTGCCCCAGCTCCCACGCGATCCACAGCACCTTGGGCATCACCAGCTCCCCGTCCCGCCCCGCGACGTGGCCGCTGCTCATCTCGGCGTTGTGGCTGCCCTCCCCGACGCCCGCCACCCACCCCTGCAGCCACGGCGTCAGCGCCGGCGTCGCGTCGTAGTAGTGCGTCAGCACCGTCAGCTCGTACAGCCGGTCCACCGACAGGCTGCGCGGCACCCGCCGGTACTGGCCGTGCGCGATGCCCGCGAAGAGGTCGAACGCCTCGGGCCGGTCGTCGCGCAGGTGGACAGTCCACTCCTTGGCCGTCGGGGCGGCGGCGGCGGCGGGTGTCCCGGGAAACGAGAGGAGATCCGTGGAGTTGGCGGCGTTGACGGCGTCGGCGGCTGCGGCGGCGACCGCCGACTTGGATTCCGCAAAATGACCGAATAGCATCCGGTCGAACACGGGCGACACGCGGGCCATGGTCCGGGAACACACGCGGAAGCTCCGGGCCGGTGTGTCGTCGCCGGCGGACCCGACGACGAAGACGACGTCCCCCCTCCGATCCATCTCCGTGAGTGCCGGGGTGCCTTGTTCCGGAAGCGGCGACATTTTGCCTTGCAATTGTTGTGAGTTCTGGAAGCGAGTGGGTTGGGTGGTTCTGAATACGAGACCAGGGTAAGAGAGAGATCTAAAGGGCGAAGAGAGATGGAAAGAAACTTGTGAAACGATTGACTCTTTCCTGCGCCGTCGGTTGCCGTCTCGTTCGTCCAGTCCAAGTAATATCCTAATGAATGCCGCGAGCTTATATCCCTTTGAGGCTCCTTGATGCTTTGATCTCACAGAGTTAGTTTTCTATAGGGGGTAGGGGGGGGGTTGGGTCTCGTATCCTTTTTCAGTCAGGTTGCTATATAAAGCGTTCCAGCCCGTGGGCATTGAGCAAAAACTCCGTCTCGTCCGTGGCGCAGGGCTTCGTCTCCGAGCCTCGAGCCATTGCGCCACGCTTGGCCAAGACCTCTGCGCTAGAAGGGGGCTCATCCATGCCTTTTGTTCTTTGTGGGCCATTTGCCGTTGTTCGGTCAATTGAAACCGATCTGAAAGGTCCAGGTAGGGCTGGCTCGGAGAGCGCGGCCCCCGAGATCTCGGAAGCATCCCGGCGGTGGTCTGATCCTCCCACCGGCTTCCACATCCGTCAATGTACCCTGTATACGTCACTGACCCCGAGTCTATTTCTCGGGTCAAAAGCCGCTGTTTCAGTTCTCTATCTCGTAGTTTTCATGTACGCTGTACGATACTCGTAACTATTCAACACGATACAACATATCGCTCTCCTTGCTGACAGCAATACTCTTCAGTCGCCTGGAAAGTCGACCGCCGCGACGACCAGCGTCTGCAGGAACAAACCCCCAAAAAGCCATCTCTCTCTCCCCGGTTATTGATCACTGACAAGGAGTCTAAGAACTCGCCATTACCCAAACTGCCTCGGCCCAGATATCTCCGTACTGGCCAAAATTTGCCCAGTCATTCTTGTTGAGGCACATTTGCATCTCCTACGACGCATTGCTCCCATTACTCGCGTTGCGGGGGAGTAGGTAGACGACTCCTTCCTGGAGGCCCGCTGGTTGGCGACAGTGTATTGGGAGGCCACCACCTGCGGTGAAAGGTATGCCAAAGTCCATTTCGGCAGCGAAGTCGGAAAGGGGGATGAACTGGACGCCCTCGTTGTTGCTGCGCGTCTTTCGGTTGGAAGAACGGCTCACGTTTCTGATAGCACTGACTGTAGCTCCTGAAAGGGCCCAGAGTCGCCGACAAATGTACTCGTGGTTGAGCGAATCGATGGCCTCGCGGAGCAAGAGCGCAGCTGCAGCGATGGTTTCGACCGGCGACTTGGTACGGTGGAATCGGGCTGGGTCGCAGCAGGGCGGAAGTGGTCTGCGCTCCTGTCAGCAATCTTGTGAAGATATCAACGTCCAGAATCCGAACAAGACTGCCTCATAGGCAATCAAGGCAGGGGTACATGCGCCGCTGCAAGATGGAGTGCGCAACATACTGGAGCCCGACCAACGCCCCAACGGTGGTCCTCGCGAATGCTTTGAGCGTCATGTTACCAAAGAAGGTTACCGGCAAGGGCGGCCTCAGCTTTGACCGGCAGTTGATGGAAATGCCAAAGCATGTCTCGGCCCTGGGGTCGAGTCGCCATACCCTGGCTTCCGTAATGGCAACCCAGCACCAGGCGGCCACACAAATATCGTGATCCATTCTAAGCTTGGATTTTCCTTTGAGGTATTCGTTGACCAGATAGACCAGATCGTCCACGGAACCGGATGATATGGCGAAGATGACATTCACAGGACTTGCCGAGAGATTTTCTGGTCTGATACGTTGCATCCTTCTGCCCTTCCACTCGGGAATGCGATTGACGGTCGAGGGTCTTGCGGGCCGGTACAGGCTGAGGTCCAACCGGTGGTTGAGCGGATTGAGTTCTACGCAAGAGAAGGGCCGGTCACCTGGGGGTAGACCTACGCCGAAGGTCTTGTAGATCAAGTCCAGAGACGCATTGTCGGCCAGGGTACAAAGGACGGCAAAAGAAAGAATGAGATAACAAGTGTCCTGCCCAGTAAGAAAGTCGGCCTGAAGGGTCATGGCAGGCTGTCTGCCTTCCTGAAAAAAGTAGTTGTGGTTTGCGTCGCGCGAGGGCAACGGCGGAAAACCGCTATCCCGGATGGATGCTGCCGTCAGGCCAGAATATGAATCTCGATGCCTGATTCTGCAAAAATCGTCGGCGTAATCCTCAGACGTCAAAAGGACTCGTGGACACGACCGCCGAAATCGGTTGGAACCGGGCTTGTCCTGTGGCCCGGGAACGAGTTCCATCAGGCCATCTGGGCCGCACTTGGTGTAGCCGCGCAAGAACGGATACTCCAGCATGACGGCTTCGAGCCTTTCGAGTATGTTGTACTTTATAATCGCGAACTCTTTGTCGCTGGGGAGCTTGGAGAGGCGGAAAACGAACGATCTCAGGAGGCATTTGAAACGAGGTGCTGGGTGTTGACGATCAGAACCGAGTGCCACTCGAGAACGACATGGTGGTTGACAACAGGAAGCAGCAAACTTACCGGCCTGGTCGAAAGGACTGAGAGTATGGATTACCGTATCGAGCGAGGGCGCGTTGTGCCCACTCGGTGGAGGGGGATTCGACATGATGGCGTGCCGCGCGTGGGGGGTAATGGAAACGGGCGTGTAAGTGGTGATGCGTATGATGTGGTCTGACGAAGTGATGCTGGAAATACAAAAAAGAGCGAGGAGTGCTTGGAAAGTCAAACGATGCGACGTGGTATGGGATACCAGGGTGAAGAATGAAGTCCGGTCACCGGTGTATCACGACCGCACGGATCTGCCAGTATTGCAGGCAACGTCGCAACGATCGACTCGGGCCTGTCCGACGTGATATGTCTGGCGTCACCTTTTTCTGAGCTGAGCTGGGTTGGAGGACTCTGCCTTCTCTCAGTCGTGTGCTTCCTGACTCTGGTTCATGGCTCATTGCCCATGCCTGCAGCTTCACACCAGGGTCGCTCTCGCCCAACCATGACAAGCACGGCCCATGGGGAAGGACGGGTGAGTAGGCACGTCTGCCGTAGTTGACATTAAGGCATCGGTGTGATGGAATGAGGAGCAGCCGGCATCCCGTAATCCAAGAGAAAGAAGGAAGATGCGGCCAGTTCTTATCACGGGGAAGCGGAAAGGGTACCCTCAACCACTTGGTTGGGAATGATGCCGGAGGGCAGCACTTGTCAGCCCGCCTACCCTTCGTGTGGATCAAGACCCAGGAACCAGACTATCGATCGAAGACAGACAAAGGACTATGGGGTCCCGGGTCAAGATCAGGACCTCGAAGCATGGCCACTCGAGACGTCGGAGGCTCGCCTGAAATCGCGGCGCGGGAGCAGCCGCAGGTCGGGACGAACGGCATCGGACGGGAAGCTTATCGCAGAGAGGGTGGATCTTGGATCGGGGTTCGGCCTTTTTTGTCCGTTGTCTCTTGACGTTTTGTATGTGATGTGTACAGAGTCATGCCATGTGCTGTCACTTGTGCGTGTGCGTGTGTGTGTATGCGCGCGCTCTGTAAGTCCCTGCAAATGGTTCCCCGAAGAAGCCGACCGGCGATTCCGTCACTTGCCCAAAAAAAAGGAGATAACCGGGTAGCTGACGTCATTGGCATATGATGACTCAGCTCCACTGTTCGGGATCCACTCCTGCGGATCCACTTTCCCGGATCAGGGCCAAGGTCTCCGGGAACAATGACGATGATGCCCGGGTAGGTGATTTAGTCCCCTTTTACGTTTTTCTTTGGGGTTGGTTTATTAAACCTACATCGTCCGTTCACGGCCAGCCACGTTCCATCCTCGTTCTTCAAGCCTGCCATTTGATCACGTTGATTTCCGTTGAATTCACTCAGTTCATTTTCCAACCAGCTCATCACCACCAACGAGACGCGTCTAGAAGAGAGAAGATTCAGAAGCAGTAGGACCGAGAAGAGCACACATCATCACACATCCGCCATGGCCGCCGCAAAATCACCACAAACGGAGCTGCCGACCTTCTCCCCCGTCGACTATGCAAAGTTCTTCGGAGCCGGCGCCCTCGCGGCGACTCTCACCCACGGTGTAAGCCATTGCCTATGAACCTCTCTCTCTCCCTCTCTCTCTCTCTCTCTCTCCCCTCCCTCCTCTCACACGACAACCACGACGACCATACTCACACCCTCGCGCAGGCCGCGACGCCCATCGACGTCGTCAAGACGCGCATCCAGGTCGACGACGCCATGAAGGGCCTCAACATGCTCAAGGCCGGCCGCACCATCGTCGCCAAGGAGGGCGCCTCCGCCCTGCTCACCGGCTTCGGCCCCACCGCCGTCGGCTACCTCGTCCAGGGCGGCGGCAAGTTCGCCGGCTACGAGTTCTTCAAGAAGAAGTTCATCACCCTCGCGGGCGGGCCCGAGAAGGCCGTCGACAGGCGCACCGCCATCTACCTCGGCGCCAGCGCCACCGCCGAGGTCTTCGCCGACGTCCTGCTCTGCCCCCTCGAGGCCACCCGCATCCGCCTCGTCTCCCAGCGCAACTACGCCTCCGGCCTCGTCCCCGGCTTCGCCCGCCTCGCCCGCGAGGAAGGCTTCCGCGGCTTCTACTCGGGCTTCGTGCCCCTGCTGTTCAAGCAGGTACCCTACGCCGTCGGCCAGTTCTCCGTCCACGAGGCCGCCGTCGAGGTCATCTACCGCGCCATGGGCCCCGAGAAGAAGGCCAAGATGACCCAGCTGCAGTCCACGGGCGTCGAGCTGGCCTCGGGCGTCGTCGCCGGTGTCGCCGCCGCCGTGCTGTCCCACCCGGCCGACACGCTGCTGTCCGCCATCAACAAGGGCGCCGGCGACCCCAACCAGGGCGCCACGAGCCGCATGATCCAGCTCGCCAAGGAGTTTGGTCCCAAGCGCCTGCTGCTCACGGGCCTGGGCCCCCGTATCGTCATGACCTGCGGTCTGGTCGCCGGCCAGTTTGTCATTTACGCGCAGTGCAAGACGCTGGTTGGTGCGCCGGCCGGCATTGAGATTCACAAGGAACAGTCTCTGTAGATGGGACCTTTTTTATTAGTTTTACCACTTCGGATTGTTGCGTTCACGCGTCTAGAGGGTAGAAAGGGGTATGGGACGGTCTGGCGTTTCGGTTGCATTGGTTCCGGCTGGTAGAAGCGGGCAGATGAGCGATTGCTTGGTTTACACTTGACATAATCCATCAACTTATTCTCTCGAGATACTGTCATACTTGTTTACATTCGTGAGACATCTAACCGTATCCAAATGTTAAATGTTCACTCTCGAAAACGAATTCGATCAGCCCAGAAACCTACCATGATTATTCCCTCGCACGCAAACCTGGATGGGGCCCGTGGAACGCGCGGATGTTACGGCATTTACTCTGTCCGGGCCCGCCAATTCTCCCAGCCGGAGCTCATGGATCTTGACTCGTGTGGACTCTTTTCTGTATGCTTGGATCTTGCCTTCGCATGTTGTACCTGGAAGCAAGTAAAACATGGCTGGGGGGGAGTTGAGGAGCAAGAGTTGCGTCTACGATGCCCAGCTGGTCGCTGTAAAGCACGGCAACAAGATGAACTATCTGCCCCTACAAGCCGTGGAGCATCTTAGACCCAAGGCGGAGATTCCTTTCAACTATTACAAGTTATCCATACCCACGGCCCAGCAATGGTAATCTCAGTCCACGGCCTCCGAGCGAGCGCCGAGAGCAGCGATAGCAAGCGAATCAAAAGTTGAACACAAGCTTCGCCGCTGTTCTGGAGATGCCCCTCTTTCATGCTTCCAATTTTGTCAATATTGCAATGATGTTTTACAGGGAAGCCGGCTTCAAAAGCCTGTTGGGAAGGAAAGCGGCATTCATAGGGCAATACCTGCGAGACTAATAGTGTAGGTGATGGAAGGAGTCCGCCGCATTCAGGGCCCTTGACTGGAATGAGGCAGGATACCATCTCACCTCCCACGGCTAACATGTCGAAATCGAGGAAACTCCAATGAGCACACTTGGACCGCTTGGGCAGGAATCACAGCCATCTAAGAGTGGCTGCTGCTCGACGGCGGTGGCGAAGATTATGACAACGCTCAGACACGACACTCTCTTGCCTAACATTCTTCACTCGAATCCCATCCTCCTTCTTACCCATTGAGGCATCGCCCCCTTTACTTCTGGCTCCAAGGTCTGATCAATCCTAGCCCACAAGTGTGTGACAGGAGCATCTTCTTCCAACCTCATCATCCATCGTTCACTACATCCCACCCAGACCCCTCAACCCAGCATCTTCCATCAATCAGCCACAAGACTTGCATTGCAAGACTCCCCGCAACCACCACTCTGTTAGACCACTTCCGCAACCATGCTCTTCAAGCCACTCTCCCTCATCCTGGTCCCCGTGGCCCTGGTCGCCGCCGAGTCATTCACCCTGCTCGCCTACACCTCCGGGCCCTTCGAAGACTGCACAAAGAGCCCCGAAGAGCTGACCATCAACGCGCGCGACGGCCGCTTCTGGATCGGCGCCCTCCGGCCAACGACGTACTGCCCAGACTTCTCCGGCGCCAACTGCCCGCCCGGCAACACGACGGTCGTTGATGACTTGTTCAGACAGCTACAGGTTCGTGTCAGATGTTTCCCCGTGATACACATTACATGCAGATCACTTCCACTGGTCACTTCCACTGGTCCCTGTGTGCTTCTGTTTCCACCCCACAGCCGCTGACGCTTCACTCTCAAACCCCAGATCTCCAAGCCGGGTGGACAGAGAGTCTACGCTGACCCTGACGGTGTCATCTCCTACACCCCCGGCGGCGACAGCGCCATCACGGCGATGCCGCCCGGTTCCAACTTCAACGCCTTTGTCAAGACACCCGTCAAGGCCCCCCACATCGAGGGGACCCATCTGCTGCGGTTCTACACGTTCGGCGGAGACCCCGCCTACTCCAACATCTATGCCTGCCCCGACAGCAAGGCGGGTGGGTTGTCGTATCTCAGGGCCCGGTGGACTTCGAAGCCGGGCGCGGTGTGGGACAGCCAGTGTGTCGCCTTGGATGGCGTGTTGGCCGTTCCGAGTGAGACCAAGATCGGGGCGTACGAGTACACCAGAGCTTGAGAAGTATGGCATTGCGTACTGAAACCTCGTATGAGAGAGTGTGGCATTGAAATTCCAACGAGACCCTACGGGGCCAAGGCTGTGGGCCTGACACATCCATGCGATTAGCAGTAGTAGTATAATACAAAGTATCACCATCAAGCACTGTCATGACATGATTTGATGCTGTGCGCTCTGTGAACGGATCATTTGGTTTACAATCTGATGCAAGGTCCTGCGTGCCTGTCGTCTGCCGTACAGATATACATGCCGTCCAGCTCTTTAGTCCAGAACAAGCTCGAATTCAAAGTCTCTCGACCGCAGCTCATACTGCGGCAGTGTGGCCGGCCCGCATGACCCGGTCCCCAGCCCGTGGTGCGCCCAATCGAGCCTGACGACCGTGTCCTCCCGCTTGCGCTTGTGCAGCTCGTACGGGTGCGTGCACTCGTCGAGGTCGGTTGTCGTGTAATGCATGGCCGAGAAGGACGCTCCTTCGAGGTCGCCGAAGCGGGCGCGGATGAGGCGCTCGACGGGCTTTTCCTCGTTGTCTTTGCCGTCGTTGTCATCGTCACCCTCGGGCAGCCGGCCGCGGAACTCGACCCATCGGACGTCGGTCCTGTTGCCCCCGTCCTGAGGGAACTCGTAGTCGACAAAGAGGTCGTCGACGGTCTGCTCCCAGTTGCCAAAGGCCTGGCTCATCTTCTTGTCGCGGTAGCTCTCGCCGGGCCCGCGGCCCCACCAGGCGACCTCCTCGACCCCGCTGAGGCCAAACGTTAGCCCGACGCGGGCGAAGGTGTCCGGCAGCAGGGGCCCGTTGGGCTTGCCCTTGACCTTGATGTAGACGGCTTCGCCGTGGAAGGTGAAGGTGGTCCAGGTGTCGACGGCCCAGGCGAGGACGGGCGGGGCGATGCGCGAGTGGACGTCGACGACGAGGCCGCGCTTCTCCTTGCGCCAAGCGACGCGCTTGACCGAGTGGCGCGTCTGGTGGAGGCGGCGGTCCTGCCAGTTCTGGCCGAAGCGGCCGCCGCGGTCGTTGTCGGTGAGGGCGCGGTAGAAGTCCATGTACGGGGGCTCGGTCAGGAGCTCGAGGTGCGGGCGAGCGGCCTTGCGCCACGACGTGATTGTGCCGAGCTGGAGGTGGAGGGACCAGGTCGACTGGCCCGTGGAGGAGGTGATGGCGAGGAGCGAGGGCGAGGCTTGCGTGACGTGCGGGACGGGGTCGACGAAGGGGTTGGAGAGGGAGGAGAGGATGGCGGCCATGGATGGGGGTTTGGAGAGCGGGAGCTGGCCAAAGGCGACGCGGTGGCCGGCCTTGGCCCAGTTCGTGTCGTGAGCGAGGGCGAAGTCGATGTGCAGATAGGCCTCGGCGGTGAGGTTCTTGGGCAGGCCCTTGATCTTGAGGCGGGCTTCGGTGTGCGGCTTGATGCCTGTGAGAATGGTTTGTTAGTCGGGATGATAAAACTTTAACTCAGGAGTGGGGTGAACAAACCCTTGGGGATGTCGACTTCTTGGTCGCCGCCGATGACCATGCCGTCAGCGACAATGTGCCAGGTAGCGGTGAGGTGGTCGAGAGAGATAAAGTCGTAACGGTTAATGATGGTGACCTCGTTGTCCTTGATGTCGAGCGTCTGCACCGGTTCGATGGCCTTGCCGTACTCAACCAAGCCGGGCGTCGGGGTGTGCTCGGCGAAGCAGAGGCCGTCAAAGACGAAGTTGTAGTCGTTGGGCACGTCGCCAAAGTCGCCGCCGTAGGCCATGTACTCCTCCCCCTCTTCGTTCTTGGTGCGAAGGCCCTGAAGGATAGGGTGTCAGTCGAGACGACAGTCACTTCGGTGGTTAGACTTACATGGTTGGCCCACTCCCACACGAACCCTCCCATGAGACGCGGGTACTTGTAGAAAGCATCGATGTACTCCTTGATGCCGCCAGGCCCGTTGCCCATGGCGTGGATGTACTCGCACAGCACGAGCGGCTTGCTCCAGTCCCTCTCGGAGGCCTGGTTGACGATGTCGTTGGCGGAGGCGTACATGCGGCTGTAGATATCGGCAGTGCGGGCGCCGCCGTCGCCCTCGTAGTGGACGAGGCGGGACTTGTCGATGCTCTTGATGACGTCGTACATGTGCTGGTGGTTGGAGCCGTAGAAGGACTCGTTACCGAGGGACCACAGGATGACGGAGGCGTGGTTCTTGTCACGCTGGACCATCTGCCGCGCGCGGTCCTCGTAGGCCTCGCGCCAGTCCGGGTTGTTGGAGGCCCAGTCGCCGGCGTTGTTGCCGAGGACGCCGAAGCCGTGGCACTCGAGATCGGCCTCGTTGAGGATCCAGATGCCGAGCTCGTCAGCGAGGTCGTACAAGCGCGGGTCGTTGATGTAATGGGAGGTGCGAATGCCGTTGACGTTGAAATGCTTCATCAGCAGCAAGTCGTGCTTGAGGAACTCATAGGGCACGGCGCGGCCCGAGTCTGGGTTATGCTCGTGGCGGTTGACGCCGCGGAACTTGACTGGGTCGCCATTGATGCAGAAGACGCCCTTGATGAGTTCGGTGCGACGAAAGCCGACGCGCTGGACCAGGCTGCAGTTTTTGAAGTTGAGCACGAGGGTGTACAGGTAGGGAGTCTCGGCGGTCCACTTGTGCGGGTTCTTGACGCGGATGTTGAAGCTGTTGTGGCGGTCAAAGATCTGCATGTCCTTAGCGACAAGCTCGCCGTCGGCGTCGAGGAGCTTCATGTCGACGTAGGCGCCGCGCTCCAGCTCGATGTCGACCCGGAGGGTGGCGTCCTTGTAGTCATCATCGAGGAGAGTGTGAACGTGGTAGTCGACAGGGTGGAACTTGGGAAAGGCGTGCAGGTAGACGTCCCTGAAGATGCCGCTGAGCCACCACTGGTCCTGGTCCTCGAGGTAGGTGCCGTCGCACCTCTGGTAGACCTCGACGGCGAGCACGTTGTCCTCGCCGATTTTGACGAGGTCCGTGACGTCGAACTCGCTAGGGTTGCGGGCGCCCTGGGAGTAGCCGACCTCCTTGCCGTTGACCCAGACGGTGAAGGCGGAATCAACACCCTCGAAGCGGAGCCTCAGCTGGTGGTCGGCAAAGTCGTCCCCAACCTGGAACGTCGTCACGTGTCGGCCGCACTCGTTATCATCGTAGGGGATGTTGGGAGCGTCGACGGGCCAGGGGAAGTTGAGATTGGTGTACTGCGGGCCCTTGCCGTATCCCTGGCACTGCCACATGCCGGGGACGACGATGTCGTCCCATTCAGACGTGTCAAAGTCGGTCTTGTAAAAGTCGCGGGGCTCATGGAAGGGTGATGTGGTCAGGTGGAACTTCCACTTCCCGGACAGCAGCTTGGACTTGGACTTGGAGGTGTCCCTGGTCAGGGCGTCCTCTTCATTGTTGTACAGGAAGAAGTAGCTCCGTGGCGGCAGGGTGCCACGATGGATCACCTTGAGGTTGCTCCAGTCCGGCAGGTTCTTGGGAAAGGTGTGCGTGGGAGCGTCGCGGGCGGCGGTGAGTGATAGGCTCTCGCTGGATGAGGCGTCACTTGACGAGCTATCCAGACGGCGATGGCGGCCCAGCTTTTCCATGTAGACGCTCAGATGGAGGTCGGTCTCGGATGAGATGTTGACGTAGTCATCCGAGATTTGATCGGAGATGTCGGACATGGTGATACGAGATTCGGCACCGGCGACCGAGGGTGGAACGCTGCGGGTGGGGAGGACTCGGGAGGGGATTCAGGTACGGCAAAGGGACGGAGAGACAGAACGGGGTCAGTGGAGACACGACACGGCGGACGGAGATGAGGGCATGCAAGGAGAGGTGGTGTACACGAGAGGTGGATATGAAGGACGGACGGGATGTAGGCAGTTCACGAAGGGCCTGACAGTGGAGGAGGAGGGATGGAGATTGAGATTAAGACGGAGACGGAGAGGGAGAAGATGGAGATGGAGATGGAGCTTGGAGCTGTGTGTTTGGACCTGGGAAACGAGAAAACGAGGAAACGAGAGCTCCCTCTTTGTCTCACCTCACGCAGGCCGAGCTCTGAGCTGCGTGTCGCTCATGTCCGTCCAGAACGTCACCTGAGACGGTGCAGCGTCTGGGAGTGCGGGGGAATCACGAGGGACCGCTTGCGAGCTGCAAGGGGAAGGATTGGGGGAAGCGGGGGAGCTGATGATTGGTCGTGGAGGGGCACCACATGCGTTATGTAATGAGTGAGTTGGAGTTGCAACGCAAAGGCCTGAGGACTGAGGGCTGCGGGGGAATACACAATACACGTGACTCTCAGCCGAGATCATGTGACTGTCGGTTCCAGACGAACACCCGGAGGGGCACGGACCGTCGATGGCAAACCGAGCTTCGGCCGGGATTAGTTCGGATATCGTCGGCGTGCTTTATTCGAGCTGGTCCACAGGGTACTTGGCACCAGCTGTCTAGAACTGTCATACTGACTCCGTCGCCGACTGGTGGCATCCAGTACAAAGTATCGACAACGACAACGACGACAACAACAACAACAACAACAACAACAACAGCAGCAGCTGAGTAGGACACCATCGTCGCTTTTCACTCTTTTCAATAATCCCACCCGATTACTGACCGTGTCCCTGAACGCGAGCCGTTCGTGTTCCGTTCTAGACCAGCCCCCCGAGTCAGGTTCGGGCCCCGTCCGAGAATTTCTCCATTCGCCCACCCGGCCACAGAGCCAATGAGCCGCTCTGTCGACCTCCCGCACGTGAACTTTTCCCAAGGTCTCCCCACTCTTTCGCGCGCGGTGCTTTCCGCCGTGGGTTGTGTGGGAAAAGACGCTGAAAGAATTCCCCCAGGATCCACCCGACTGCCCCCAAGTCGGGGCTAGCGCCGAAACTGGGCCTCGGCTTTCTACCCCGTCTGGGGATCGGGGAGGAGACTCCGCATCGGACTTCATCCCCCTCGTCGTCCTTCGGGGCAGGCAGGAGAAGGGTTTTTTTTCCCCTTCCCTTTTTTGTTTTCTTCTTCTTTTCTCTCGTGAATTTCTCACCAACACCCCCCCTGGTCGCCGCGAGTTGAGCCTCGGCATTGAAGCGTATCGTTCCGTCACACGATCGATCTGTCCTGCTGCGCCGCACCCGCAACGGGCGTGGGACTGCAGTCTGCGGACATTTGTACATAGACAATCAAGAAACTTGGCGGGCTTCGTGCCGGCCAGGGACACCACCGGATCGGCATGCCGTCACCTGTGTTGGTTCGCCCGCACCTTGGCTGATGCCACTCACCGTGTCCAAACCTGACCTCTCGCCGCCTGCTTGACCTTTTTTCCCCCCCTCAACTTGCCCCAGCCCCCATGTCGGCCCTTTTGTGCATCGCAGGTCGACAGACATGGTTCGACCGCGCGAATCACACGTCATATCCTCGACACCGGGTGCCGACTTCTCCCCCCGTAGTTTGGGGAAGAAATGGGGTAGGCCGGTCACCAGGCCCATTGAAGAGGCAACACTTGCGGAGGCACCTTTTTTACTCCAACGTGCTGAGACCACTTGTTGGATCTACTATGTAGAATGAACCAAGTCACATCATTTCCTGGCCATTCATGCCCCATATCGTGCGCACACTAAAAAATCTCCGCTCAGAAAGACCAGCCCACGTGCCGCGGCTCCGTCTTCCCCGTACGAAAAAGCAGCTCGCTCCGTTGTGGCATTGTCTGGCTCGTCCCCGAACCATGTGGGGACTTGTCAAACAGTAACCCCATGGAGGACAGGGACAGGGGGGCGTCTGTGTGGGAGGAGAATGGAGATGTCATGTAACGGTGGGTAGTCGTCTTTAGTCTAGTCCAGTCCAGTCCAGTCCCGGTCCCTTGGTTGGACCGCCGTTGACCGGTGGCCGGCCCTGGTTCAATGCCCACGGCCGGGGTCGGGTATGTCTTTTTGCTTAAAAAGAGTCCATCGTCCCTCCCGCGTTTCTCTGTACGCGTCTCGTGTCTTTTTCCGTCCCCCGTCCTCTTTTCCCCCCTCCATCCACACCCGAGGATAGGTTCAGTCATCATGGCGACCCTTCAAGATTCCAAGTCTCACCCCGAGGTCGAGCATGACAACACCCCGTTCGACGAAAAGGCCGCCGCCGGCGAGGTCAAGGAGATCAATGCCGCTTCCGTGGCCCTCGCCGCTGCTCTTGAAGAGCGGCCGCCTAACATCTGGTCGCCCAACATGTTGAAGCTGTACTTCATCCTCTCCATCGGCTACTTGGTCTCGACCATGAACGGATTCGGTATGTTTCCCACAAAGCACTAACCAACCAGACCACAAACAGGACGCGAGAAGCTAATGCCCCTACAGACAGCTCCCTCATGGGAAGCCAGAACGCCATGCCCCAGTACCAAAAGACCTTCGGCCTTTCCGGCGCCGGGTCAACCACCGGCATCGTCTTCATGATCTACCAGGTCGGCCAAGTCGCCAGCTTCCCCTTCTGCTCTCCGCTTGCAGACGGTTATGGCCGTCGCGTTTGTATCTGGATTGGTTGTTTCATTGTCCTCGTCGGCACTGCCATTCAGACTCCGGCAAATACGCTTGGTCAATTTATAGCCGGCCGGTTTGTGTTGGGTTTCGGTGCCTCACTCGCCTCAGCGGCCGGCCCCGCATACATCGTTGAGCTGGCGCACCCCAAGTACAGAGGAACCATGGCCGGCGCTTACAGTACGTAGACGTCTCTCAGCTGACATTGCCGTCTTTTCTCTTGAGGCCGTTTGCTAACCGTACTTTCTTCTCTAGACACATTCTGGTGGCTCGGAAACATCCTTGCCGGGTGGACCACATACGGAACGAACGAGCACCTCAACAACAGCTGGGCGTGGCGCATCCCAACCCTCGTCCAGGCCGGCATGCCCGCCGTTGTCATGTGCTTCATCATGTTCTTCCCCGAATCGCCCCGCTGGCTCATCTCCCACGACCGCGCCGAAGAGGCTCTTGCCATCCTCGCAAAGTACCACGGTGATGGCGACGCCAGCTCGCCCGTCGTGCAGCTTCAATACCAGGAAATCGTCGAGTATGACCGCCTCACGAGAGACGAGAACCCGTGGTGGGACATGCGTGAGCTGTTCAACACCAGGGCGGCCCGCTACCGGCTCGCCATGGTGGTTTTGATGGCCTTCTTCGGCCAATGGAGTGGAAACAACGTCGTATCCTACTTCATGGTACGTCAAACCCATTCGAGGCTGCTGTTAATGCCTTGGGCTTAGAGAGCTTATAACTAATATTTGCAATAGCCGGAGATGTTTAAGCAGGCGGGAATCACCAGCGACAGCACCCAGCTTCTGCTCACGGCTATCAACCCCATCTTCAGTCTCATCGCAGCCATCTACGGCGCCACGCTTCTCGATAAGCTCGGCAGGAGATTTATGATGATGGCAGGGCTTATCGGCGCTCTTGCTTCATACGTCATGCTGACCGCCTTCACCGCCGAGTCCGAGAAGAACCAAAACCTGTCATACGGTGTCATTGTGTCCATCTACCTCTTTGGAATTTTCTTTTCCTGGGGTTTTACACCGTTGCAGACACTGTACGCTGTCGAGTGCCTTGAGAACCGAACCCGCGCCAAGGGTTCCGCGGCTTCGTTTCTCTTCTTGAACATCGCCATCATCATCAACACCTACGGCATCAGTGTAGGGATCGCCGAGATAGGCTGGCGTCTCTACCTTGTCTTTATAATTTGGATCTGTATCGAGCTGGTCATCATATTTTTCTTTTTCGTGGAGACAAGTGGCAAGACTTTGGAAGAGCTCAAGTCTATATTCGAGGCACGCAACCCAAGGAAGGAATCGACAAAGAAGACTAAGGTTGTGGTCGACGGAGCTGGAAATGTCGTAAATGTTGGAGAGACTACGTCTGGCCTTTAGGTTCTCCTTGGAGCTTACAGTGTACAGCGTCAAGGTTTGTGTGTATAGTAGTACCCGGGGTGACGGCCGGACCGGGTCACGTATCTTAGTAAGATTTACATCGAGCGGAACACTTTTTGAATTACATATCACCAGAACTTGAAAATTCTAGAGTATGTCAATCGTTCCAACCCGCAACAGTGGCAGGGCTTGCGGAAAGGTTCTTCGCAAACTGCGCGTCAAGCAGTATGGCAGGCCGGCGTAGGCCGATGCCGCGGGGGTCGCGGCGTTCGCGCGAGAAACACGGACCCGAAGCATGGGACCAAGAAACTTCGACCTTATGTTAGTTCCCAAGTTCCTAAGACCTGTTGCCTCCCGGTCTCGAAAGTGGTGTGTCTGCGAATTGATGGGTCGAGAAGGTTTCCCGGTTCCTCCGATTGCCGAACACCCCGCGGTGCCCCGCTTTTCGGACAAGAGCCAAAATCCGTGCCCCACCCGGCGCCGGGACAGCTCCGGCGGCCTGCCAGTATTGGAGTCCTCAACAACAACATCAAAAGGAGAACAAGGACACGCGGTAAACAATTTTTGTATATATTTCCATCCATCGCTAGGGATGAAATTGCTCCGACCTGGAGGACTTAGTCATATCCTCTTGGGCCTCAGAGCAAGCCCGTCCTTTCATCTCGACGACTTGTCCTTCGAGAAAACCATAATAAATCATCCTCGAGGTGGTCTTTTCAATCTAGAAGTGACGCTCTGAAACCTTTGGTTTTTTTCTTCTTCTCTCGGCGGCTTCCTGCGCAAGCTCTTTTTGGTGTCGTTGGTGCGACTTGCGCTGCCTGTGAGATCGTTCTTGCTCTGAGGGAGCGCCATGCTAGTTGCTTCATCGACTTTCTCTTTTTGTAAAACTAGATAAACCACAAGGTGCAAACTGATTAAAAGAAGAGAGACATCGGCTGAACTGCTTGGAAACAGCTGAAGCTCGTTCCTTCCTTGGGGTGGCTAAGGCGCCTCTCACGTGATGTTGTTGACTCCCCTTTGGGAAGAAGGAACCTTCAACATGAGCCTGCTTACATGCCTACCATACTGAGATGGAAGGGGCAAGAGAGAAACTGGGGTAACAGCTAACATGACTCTCCCAAGAGAGAACCCGGAAGCCATAAAGGTCTGTGGCAGGAGCTCCTTCCTTTAAATCAAAGCGCCCCACCTGTCTAACCACCTCCCTCTCTTCTTCATTTTCGCCAGCCCTGGATCTGCACGCGTGAACAAGTCAGACGAAATAGACCATCAAAATGCCGCGCACCCGCAGACCTAAGCTGGCGACCGAGGCTGAGGCCCGGCAGGACGAGTTCAAGAAGGCCGAAGCCTTGGTTAATGGCAAAGCGGAGTTCAAGGAGGCTTTCACCTACCACAATCGAAACAAAGTAAGTCTATGTGCCCTCTGAAAGGATCCTTTTCTAGAGAAACTTCGGTACTAACAACTATCCCAGAAGCGTATAGCCGAGGTCGAGGCCGATGAGAAGAAGGCCGAGGAGGCCCAGAAGAAGGTCGCCGTCAAAGCGGCTGAGGCGGCGAAGGCAATCGCCTTCATCAATGGCAAGGCCGCCTTGCTGGCGAAAGTCGACAACCAAGACAAAGAAGAGTTCAAGGAGGCCTTCGCCTACCACAATCAAAAGAAAGTAAGTCTATGTGCCCTCTGAAAGGGTCCCTTTCTAGAGAAACTTCGGTACTAACAACAATCCCAGAAGCGCATAGCCGAGGACGAAGTGGCTGAGGCCGCGAAGGCAGTTGCCTTCATCAATGGCAAAGCCTTCTATGTCAGCAGGAAGGCCGAGGGCCATGAAAAGAAAGAGTTCAAGGAGGTTCTACCTCCAGGGTTTAGATCTCTAGGGAGAGATCCCCGCCCTGCTGCCCGCCGAGGACCAGTTAAGGATGGGAAAGGCTGAAAGGAAGGGGGGGCGGGGGGCGGGTAACCAGTGTGTGTCAATCATGACCGTCTGCTGACTCACTGTACGGTTTCCGCGGACCGAATCGCTTGAGCTCGTATGTCGAATCCCCTAGAGCTCGCGCATCCTGTACAGCGTCGCTCGAAAATTTCGCCATGTGTGTGTGTGTTTGCCAGCACCGCTGCACCCGGTGCTGTGCCCCCTTCAACCACAACGTCGCCTGTGAGCATTCTTGGACTTCTTGAATCGGTAAACCCGTACCACTGAGTGTGTTTTGGGTTTTCGAGATGGAGGTTGTTTATGCGTTTCGAGTCTTCAAAACAACCCGTCAGTTTGGTGATCGCGGGCAGTGGATGTGGCTTCGAAGCTTCGAATCGTCTTATAAAGTTGCTGACTGCATTATATTGAATGTTACTGTGCAGAATTAGCTTATGTACTCATTCAGGAGGCAACTAACTCACTATAGTGTAGTATTTGCAGTAGTCAATATAATTGTAACCTATTAAATTGCTTAATCCCAAACTAATCTTCCAGTAGGCCCCTTTCCCCTTCCCTTCAGGCTTCCTTACTGTTCAAGATACACTTCAGCATATCCCCCCCCTGCCTCTTCTCTCAAATTTCAGTGTCCTCCTACCCGGGCTCACTTCAGTCTCTCTGCATCTCCTAGACCATCAATGACGGATGCTGAACAAGATCATCAATACCTTCAAGAGTCGTTCCTTCCTTTGGTATTTGAGTTACTGTATTGGGCTAGCTCTAGGGCTGCAGTAGGGCCGCCGCAGGGCTGCCGCCGGGCTGCCGCCGGGCTGCCTTTGGTCTTCTCAATCTCAGACCTTTCTCTTCTTCTTCTTTTTTTTTTCTTCGTGCCCATCGTTGTAGTCGTTTTTTTTCCCGAAAATTTCTCGCCCTCGAATTTCTTTTCGATCAAAAACGCACACGCACACGCGCACACACACGCATACACACACACACGCACACACATACACACACATACACGCACGCACACACAGACACACACACATCGTAAGTAACAGTTCTTCCTCTCTGTTTATCGACCTTCCTTCCTCCCCTCAAGAACCTTAGGTGGTCTCTACTCTTTTTCCAGTTTCTCGTCAGCGTTTTTGATAGTTCAGATGCTAACTTAGGCACAATGAAGATGCCTCGCAGCAACAGCAGCAATAACAACAGCGCCCGTGCGGCGCAGGATCTTTTGGCCATGGCCTTCGGCGGCAGCGGCGGCGGCGGTCGTGGCGGGTGGGGCGGCGACCGCAACAACCGCAATCAGAACAATGTAAGTCTATGTGTGTGTGTGCCCTTGGAAAGGGTCCCTTTCTACATGAACCATGATGCTGACAACAATCCCAGAAACGCAAGGCCGAGGAAGAGGCCGAAGACGACGAGGCCCGCGTGAAGCGCCTCAAGTCCGAGGCCGAAGAGGCCCAGCAGAAGGCCGCCGCCAAAGCGGTCGAGCTCGAGAAGGCAATTGCCTTCGTGAACGGCAAGGCCTTCTTGCTGACTTATGTCAGCAAGATGGCCGAAGGCCATCAAAAAGAGTTGTTGAAGGAGGCCCTTCGGGGTTTGGGTCACTGGGGAGACATCCCCGCCCTCCTGCCCGCCAAGGACCAGTAAGCACTTACTCGCTATTTATCTTACTTTATCCATTCCATGACACTGACTTTTCTTCCTTTCCTACCTACAGGCAGATGACGAAGGAGACCGCCGGCCCCAAGGCCTAGTTGGTTTTTTTTTTCCCCTTCCTTCCTTCCTTCTTTTTTTTCTTCTTCTTCTCTTTTTTCCCGCTGTCTTTTGCTTTTTCTGTGAGTTACGACTCGCGTTTGAGAATGCTTGACGAACGGAATGTCTTGGTTTTGGGGGTAATATGGTATAATGCGTCGAAGAACAACGCAAGGGCTGTACATTACAAGACAGTGGAGGATGACTGCATTCAATTCCAAGCATAAGATTTCGTTCTCCATAATTCCCTCGCCGATCTTGACCAAAAGGATTCCCTCTTTGGGGATCTCTGGATGTTTTGTATTGAATCTTGGCCTGCAGGACTTGTGGGTTTCTGATTTCCGGTGTCACATCACCGACGTTCGAAAAGGTTCAACGTGTTCTTCCGGCCCCTCATGAGGTGGCCGCCGGCTGGATGCTGGAGTGGATTGGGCTTACCGATTCATGACAGTGTTTCGGCTGATGCCGTCCCTTGAAGGAGCATGGTTTCGAGGCTTGAGGACTTTGGGGGTTGCTCGTTTCAGCCGGCTACTCGGGATGATGCCGTCCCTTGACGGGGCATGGTTTCGAGGCTCGAGGACCTTAGGGGCTGCTCGCTTCAACCGGCTACTCGGGATGATGCCTTGACTGTTTGGTTGTAGATGAGGTAAATGGCCTCGTTGATCAGCCAAGCCGTCAAGGGAATCTTGGGGGTTGAGGGTGGAGAGAGGGGGGGGCGGTGTGGATACAGCATCGGATGCATCGGTGCTAACAACACACACACACACGCAACAGCAAGACACTCACACATACACTCACACACACACATACACACACGCGCGAGACTCACGAGGCGCGTCTTCTGACCGATCTCTCCAAATCCCTCGCACTCGAGCAGGACCCAACTCCAGACTCAAGAGAAAGTCCATACCTTTCGACCACGATGCGCGGCCACCAGCGCCGAAAGCAACAGGCCGTGAAGTATACGGTCAGGAATGACACACACTGGTTACCCATGTTCCCCATGGAAACCAATGCCTCTGTCACTTGTGGCCTGAAGCTCTTCATTTACTTGACACATTCACCAGCTCTTCTCAGGCAGCCACGCAAATCTCGGCATGTCTGGCACATATTGACTACATCACACTCCAACATCTACCTCGGCACCTCAGCTCGCCATTCACCAATATCAAAGAATTCGCAAGCTTCAGGATTAGGCATCAAGGACCCATCTCACTATGACTACTTTCAAGAAAGGTAAGATCCGGTCATGGGTCGCTTGGAGTCCTGATCTCACGATGCTGACAGGTGTCCAGAGAAATGCAGTTGACCGCTATCGTTGGCACGAAGCGAAGAATCCAGCGTAAACAAGAACATCGCCAAGCAGATTTGAAGTCTAGCTCTGAAATTGTACACACATACACCATTCGAAAACACATGCACTGCTCCACGAGTACATGCCTCCGCAAGGTACCACTTCACGAAGACCGCCAACGAACACCCCTCCCCGAACGCCACTCTACAAATACCGCTTTGCAAACTCATAACCCGAAAAAAGGCTCGGGAGACTCATTGCTCTACGAAAAATACCATCGCATGAACGTAGCATTTTACAAACACACAAAACTGCACTTCATACACATTCTGCTTTACAAACACATAGCATGGCGAGGAGACCGTTTCACGAATACACAACAACCTGAAGAAGAGCGAACGAAGAAAGAACGCCACATGAAAATGATTCGGGGGAAAAGGGTTCAAGAAAAAGGGAAGGGGAAGAGATAGGAAAAGATGGGAAAAGGGGGACGCCACTCACACAAAAGCATCACTTCACAGGCTCGCAAGATGGCTTGACGGAGCTACGGGAAATGAAGGAGGATGTGGAGGAGACTGGGATGAGCGCGAGTAGACCGGATTGGGCGCGAGGGGCAGGTTGTCTGGGATCAGACTTCCAGCCCTACTTAGCTAAACCTAGCATCTCATATCCGAGTTTTAATAGAAATATAGACCTCAGCTCAAGCTATTCAGAGCAGATAAGTATCATTAGTGAAATTTGTCTTATTCTTACCAAGTAGTCTCCAATTTCTGCTGCTCAGGATTGTCATATAAGGAGATGACCGGAGCTGTCCCGGTGCCGGGTGGAGCATGGATGTTCGGCTGTGGTCGAGATAAGTGGGGACATCCCCCGGAACCTGAAGGGGCCATTAGCTCCTGCCACCACTGAGGTAAGGGATGCCCTACGATATTACGTCAGCACATTTCGCATCATTGTCCATCATAGCCGGAAGATACCATGGAGAGAAAACAGCGCTGGTGATCCGCCCAAGAACCAGGAAAAGCCCTCAGGCCTAATGACTGACTAGCAGAAGTCGGGATCCCAGACTGAACACCGTGCAAACGTTGCCCAATCAAACCCGCCGCAAAAAGGGGCGCATACTTGTAAACATCAGCTCATCAATTACTTCACACGTGAGCATACTATTCGGAATGCTGGAGAGGCTTGGAAAGCGCGAAAAACAAGACCAAGAGACGCGGCGCAGCGTCCAACAAGCCTGAAGCACATCGAAACATTGAACGAAGGGGGGAACGAGGTTGTGGAAACTGGGACACTTTGTGCTTCTCTGTGCCTTTCCTTGGCCTTTGAGCCTCTAAACACGACTTTAGAACGCACTTCAGTTCCGGGGTCTGTCGCTCAAGTCAGGCAATTGGGCTTAGGCCATGGGCGAGTCCAACGCCATAGGTCATTGCACGGAAGTTACTGCCGGTCGAAATTCAATCGTTCAAGGGCTTTGAGATTCATGCACTCGGCGCGACAAGACAGGACTTGTCTTTTTTTTGTGCGGCACCCTGTCCGTGTTCGATGATATGTATCAATCGGACACACGAATTGAGACTGCTTGTCTGGGCGGCAATGGTATTGTTGTCAATGCCGCGATCAGGCCCATTATCCTCAGTCGAACGCGCTCGAGTCAACAAGCCCATGGATTCTTATGCGTCACAACGTTACCTCTTCCAAACCCGAAGCAGATTTATCTACTATTAGATTGCTCCCTCACGCATCAGCCTCACTGAGTGATAAAATCAGCACTTGACAGAGGGCAGGAAGGCAGGAAGGCAGGAGGGCAGGGAGGCAGGAGGACACGGAGTCAGGAGGGAAGGAAGGCAGGAGGACAGGGAGTCAGGAGGACAGGAGGGAAGGAGGCCCTTCAGAAGGCCCTGCCGAATGGTCCGACTACTCATTACCGTAAGGGCGTAACTTGTGTTAGGGCCGAATGGCTGGGCTAGTATCCTACAGCAGTGAAGTTGGGTATGGGGGACACACGTTATAGGTGGGGGTCACTGGAGGGGCACTGGGGGAGCAGTAGTGCCCTAACAAAACGGCCCGGAAGATTATTTGGCTGAGGAGGGGATAGTTAGGTAGAAAAGGCGAGGAACTCTGCCCTCCTGGATAGGAGGGGCAGGTCGAAATAATACAACCAACTGACCCCTACCCGCCCGTTAGCAACTCTACTACTCTGTGCGAACCCAGCCTGTGACAACTTGCTCCGAGAGTTTCGCTGAGAGGCTTTCACAAATCTATTACTTCGCGCCCGCAGTCTCTGTCGCGAGTCCCCAAACAAAACGAAGATGACGCGTCCCCGCGTCGACAACAGAAAAATGGCCCAAAGAGTCCTGTTCGACGCCTTTGGCAGTCGCCGCAACGACAACCGAAAGAGAGAAGCTTTGGACTTCATCAACGGCTTGCTTGGCGGTAGCAGTGGCGACGTCGCCCACCGACGCCGGAGCAAAAACAACCGCAATGTAAGTGAAACGGATTACAAAACTCGTTTTGCCTACTAACTGCGAGCTGAAGAAGCGCAAAGACCAGTCAGCCACAGAAGAGACCGACGAAGACAAAGTCAAACGACTCGAGGCCGAGGTCAGCCGCTTGAAAGCCGAAGCAGAGAAGCACACCAAGAAAGCGGAGGAGCTAAGAAAGTGTGCCGCGGAGATTGAGAATGGAGGAGATGATGCTAGCCGCTGCAGCAATATCAACAACAACCACAACAACAGCGCCCGCGCTGATCACAGCCAAACCTGAAGCCGGCACAATGTAAGTGCTCTCTCCGATCCATGGCAGTCCTTGTATATCCCGTTCCCCTTGGCTTTCTTGCCTGTATCATAATCTTGAGATGGTATCATTCGCTAACGTCCTTAAGCCGCAGGCTAGTGATGAGAGCGACGAGGGCCGGGCCAGTACTGAAGTTGAGAAGGATTCTGGTGGGATTGGTGATGGAGAGGGCAGCAGCGGTCGCCGTAACAGCAAACCCTCTCTCACATTTCTCGAGGCCGTACTTGGTCTCAATGGCGTTGGCTTTAGAGGAACTGAAGTCCCGATCAGGTTTATGTCTAAGAAGTTAGTCCGATCAGAGGAGTAAACTCTTCCGATCGTCATGTGTTATCACATCCCAAGGTAGATAGATCATAGGAAAGGCTCTAGTTCAGTCCAAGGGATGATTATAAGAAAAGTGTGTGATTCTGCGTTGTTCTTCGTCTAACTCTAATCCGTCCTACGTCCTTATATCCTTCTTCCAATCAAACCTTACTTATGTAACTACAATTCGCAATCAAGAAAAGAAAGTCGAACTGGTAGGACTGATTACCCTACCACACTCCAGTATATGAAGAATGACGAGGGGACTGACTCACTGTATGCATTTGGCATGAAATTGAACGCAGGCAGGGTTTCTGCAAGAAGATCTGTGATGAGCACCATACGTCTAGGAATGAGAGAGTGAACAGTGGTTGATCTTTCTAAGATCTATTCTACACGAAGATTCGGGTTGAAATACCCGTGAGATCGGTCACGTGTCACCTTCGAGTGACTCGTGTCATTCAACGTGACCTACGGAGCAGTTCTGCTTCACGACAGATAGATATGGTGATAACTTCACTTCGTTGGGTTCGATTGGTGCAGCTATGAGCCTGCCGCGGGCCCGCGAAGTGAGTGAGTGGCCCGTAGTGGGGCAGCCCACCCTAACCCCGATCCTTCACTTAACTCCGAACCGCCATTTTGGCAGCCCCGATTCCCGCGAACCATCACTTATAAATATCCTCGTGACACCTGCACCTGTGCCATCGTTATCTTCAGTGTCATACACTACCATCTACGTCGGTCCAGCCGTGAGGAAGGTGGCACAATCCCAAAGAGACAGTTGCTGTGACAAAAGTGGGACCACAACTGCCTTCCCGCAATTATCCCTTTTCACGACAGCAGGTCAAAGTCCACGGAGCATAAGTTCATCAAAATGTTTACTGCCTAGTCTATGTCTATGAACATTGATTCTATCTGGCTGGGAGGGGTCCGGTGCCTGCTTTTGGACGATTTGGTTCAATGGGGATGTGTGTTTTGTATTGTTGGATGGTGTTGGATGGTGTTGAGTAGTGTTAGATCGTGTGGACGGTGGATGACGCTTTGTAAGGATGTCGCGTCGCATGGACTCATGCGTGGTTCTGATATTCAGACTGGCTGCCCTGTGTGACGGAAAGCGTCGATGATGACGCCGGACTATGGCCAATGGTGTTTGGGCGTCTCAGTCGAGATTGTAGAGTGTTCCCGCAAGCGGACTCCTGCCAATGGTGCTCGAGTGCCTCAGTCGAGGTTGTAGAGTTTTCCCGCAAGCGGATAGGCGTCCGGAGGCCTTTCGACTATGCGAAAACGAGCTTTTGTTTCAAGCGAACAGTGAGTGCCGTCCAAGTTTTTTGTGGTGTGTCCCGTTGGTCTAGTGACTGGGGAAGTGTATGGCTGGCGATAGTTTCGCTGGCGCCTCGGGGACGCGTGGTGGAGTGAGGTTGTGTATGTTGCCGCGTCGGCTCTGGAAGTGCATGGCTGGCAATGTCTTCACTGGCGCCTCGGGGACGCGTGGTAGAGTGGAAGTGTGTCCCGTTGGTCTAGTGACTCGAGAAGTGTATTGCTGACGATAGCCTCGCTGGCGCTTTGGGCATGCGTGATGGAGTGGTGTTGTGTATGTTGCCGCGTCGGCCATGGAAGCAAAGCGTCCGGTTGAATGGGTATGTTTGTGTCGCGAGAGCGAGTAGACGAACGCCACAACGTCGCCTGTTGGTATTCTTGGACTTCTGATTGCAGGCAGTGGATGTGACTTCGAAGCCTCGAATTGTCTTGTAAAGCTGTTGACTGCATTATAGACGGTTACTGTGCAGCGTTAGCCTGTGCCTTCGTTTGGGAGGCAACAACTTACCATGGTGTGGTGTCTGCAGCAGTTAATATGATCGTGATCTAATGAATCACTTGATCCCAAATCCATCTTCCAGCAGGCCCCTTTCCCTTTCCTTCCAGACTTCCTCACTGTCCAAGATTCGCCTCAGCATGTTCCCTCTCTGCCTCTTCTCTCAAACCTCAGTGCCCTTTACCCAGGCTCACCCCAGTCTTTGCGCATCTCCTAGTCCTTCTCTCCTCGCGCTCATCCCAGTCTTTTCCACAACCTCCTCCGTTTCCCGTAGCTCCGTCAAGCCATCTTGCGAGCCTGTGAAATGATGCTCGTGTGTGAGTGGTGTCCTCTTTTCCCATCTCTTCCCCGTCCCTTCCCCATCTCTTTCCGATTGAGTATTTCCGCGGTGCTTCGGCGCCTGTGATGCCTCCAGTCTTGGGGACAATAGTCGCCTAGGAACTCAAGAGCATGCTGGACCTAGAATACTACTAGCTGAGATACTTCCCTAAGTTCATACAGAGTCAGGTTGCGGAGAAGGTAATGGAGCAAGTGGAGAGGAAGTTCGCGGACGAGATCCGCTCGAGCTACTTCCGAGACGATATTAGAGTCGTTGTCCGCCGCCTTTTTAAGGACGAGGTCCTAAAGCTGCGCGGCTACACGGCTGAGAAGCCTGATCTTTCCTGCAAAGAGAAGCAGGCTGTTGAGTCCCTTTGCAGCTGCACTATTAAGAACGCAGCGTTTGACTGTACTCTTGCCGGCGTTGCAATGAGCCATGCCGCGGTTGTCGACGCTGTGAGCCGTTGTCCTCCAAACCTTTGATCCTGCGTATTATCGCGGACCAATTGATCTGCTATTAGGGGGACTACATCAGTTCTTACCCAGGCTGCACCCCGAAACCCATTTCTACCCGCACAACACCTGAATACTTGGGAACTCAAACGTAATGGGAAAGAAAAATGAGAATTTTAGAGAGCCTGTTGGAGGCTCTGTTTGCTCTCTGGTCTGTCGTTCTTAAGTTACCGACTCCGAACTGCTGGGATTCGGAAGAGATGATATCAAGCAGCAACTGTCTAATGAGACCCAAAAATCTTCCCAACGCGACCCAGTCGGTCTAGGAAGAGTTAAACATGGAGCGAGCCAAATAATTTTACAGCGAGATTCATTACCGTGATAGTTCTTGCAGTTGTCTCAAAAGCGCAGCACCCCAGCCTTATACGGACACTGAGTCAGGAAGCCTGTTCCGCACTCGCCGTTGGATAATACAATCTGGACTTCCTCTCACGTCATCCGACATGTCGTCTCCTCGTCAGGTCCCGAACCACGCGGGTGGCCATATCTTTACACCGAAGAACCCCAGACCAACAATCCCGATCGGATCCACCAATTACGCGGCGGCATTCCCGCTTTGAGGGGGGATTCGGACCCTGCCGTCCACCTCTTCCCGATTCGGCCATCTACCGTTTCCCGCATCTGGCCTGGTTCCATGCCACCCCGCGAGCTCATGGGGATGCAGATCCGGTGGGATCCGAATCGTGGGGCGGAAAGCCGGGCGTCGCCTTCTTTCTTCGTTTGATGCTGCTCCCTGAGTCCCATTCAGACAACGCGAATCAAAGGAACTGAAGGGGACCGACGAAAGTGAGAAAGAACTTGAAAACCAGACGAACGAGGACCGAGAATATTGACGAGTGGGAAGGGATGTGACCGGGAACAGAAGCTTAAAGACACAACCTCGAAGCTGTTCCTGTCGGCTATGCCCCCCGCATGAGCTGCTGCCGACAGCGGTCCCCTGGCAGAGTTGCTCTAGATGCTGCCACCGCTGCCGATTCGCGTCGGATGTAGGAAAACAACCCTCAATTTGGGAATGCGGGAGCAAGTCCCACGCGTCTCGTGATCGAAGAGGAAAACCCGATTCCGAGGAACCAGACCGTTGTCACATCACGCCATACCCGGTAATCACACACCGCACCACCCACCACACCACCCACCATTCCTCTTACAAACCATCATGTGATGACCCGGATGACAGGATTCGCGTTCCTTTTCTGGTCTCCAAGATCTTGGAACTGGCGGATGAAGACAGCCTTGGCTGCAACGGGGTGCCTGGGACCTGCGTGCGCGGATGAACCTCTCTCCTCTCCCTTTTCCTGACCCTCGACTCAGCTTTGGATCCTCCAAGCGGAAGCATTCCCTCCTTCATATACAAACGGGCGTAGTGCCTCTGGCACGTCGGCAAGCTTGTTGCCGCGAACTCATCCGGCGGGGCGTCACAGAGTCTGATTGATTGATGGAAATTTGAGCGTGGCAGTCTTGACTCGCCCCCTTTCCGGGGGGGCGGAGTCGCGATAATGTGCTCGACTTCCCCACAGGAAGGAGGCGATTATCCGCTCTCACCGTTGTGGCCCCGCGTTCTCTCCAAGGTCCGTTGAAGGAACGGCTAGAGGCACTAGGCTTTCATTTATAGTACTGAGCTCAGCCGCCGGCGTCGATCTTGTTTCTCCTATTCTGTATTCTCCAAAGATCCATATCTCACCTTGAGTATAGTCTCAGAGGCCACTCAGCGTCCCTTCTTCGACGACTCGATAACAGTCGGTGGCCCAAGATGAAGTACGCCAACCTCCTTCTGGCAGCCCTCGCGGCTCCAATCCAGGCCGCCTTCACATGGAAGAGTGTGAAAACGGGTGCTGGTGGCGGATTTGTGCCTTCCATTGTAGGATTCCAAGAGGTCGCTACAAAAGGCTCAAGCTGATTATGTTCGAAAGGTTTTCCATCCTACTACCAAGGGCGTCGCCTACGCCAGGACCGACATCGGTGGCCTCTACCGTCTCAACGCTGACGACTCGTGGACTGCTGTTACCGACGCCAACGAGTTCGCTTCGGATTCCAAATGGTCGAGATGGGGCGTAGACGCACTTGCGTTGGATCCGCAAGACGACAAGAAGGTCTTCATTGCGGTGGGAACCTACACCAACAGCTGGTGAGAATAGGCTTGGACCTCTTGTTGGTGTTGGAATGTCTGCTGACCCTCTTCTAGGGACCCGAACAACGGAGAGATTGCACGCAGTTCAGATAGGGGACAGACATGGCAGTTCGCAAGCCTCCCCTTCAAGGTAACAATGACAGAAGCCTCTGGGTTCGCTAGACTAACACATATGCCAGGTTGGCGGAAACATGCCGGGAAGAGGAAACGGAGAGCGTCTTGCCGTTGACCCCAAGAACTCCAACATCGTCTACTTCGGCGCCCGAAGTGGCAACGGGCTCTGGAAGAGCACCGACGGAGGTATGCAAAACCCACGCCCAAGTCAGGCTTCGTCCTCTCACACTACCCAGGCGCAAGCTTCTCCAAGGTCTCCTCCTTCACCGCCGTCGGCACGTTCCGCGCTGGCCCTGCCGGCGACGAGTACAGCGGTGACATCCAGGGCTTGAACTTCGTCACCTTCGACCCCACTTCTGCTCTCGTTGGCGGTGCCACGTCTCGTATCTTTGTCGGCGTTGCCGAGAATGCCACGTCTTCCATCTACGTCTCCAACGACGCTGGATCTACTTGGTCTGCTGTCGCCGGCCAGCCTGGCCGATACTTCCCCCACAAGGGAAGGATTCAGCCTGCCGAAAAGGCTCTCTACATCAGCTACTCTGACGGCACCGGCCCTTATGATGGCTCCTCTGGTGCTGTCTGGAGATACGACATTGCTGCCGGGACATGGAAAGATATCACCCCTGTTGCCCCTGGTCCGGACTTGTACCACGGTTTTGGTGAGTCAAATGAACACCCCTGCTAAGTCTCTACCCCTGGCAGGCCAGAGTATCTGTGGCTATTACGTGGAAGAGGAACTTTTAGAAACTGCGAAATCAGATGCTAACGCAACCCAGGCGGGCTGAGTGTGGACTTGCAAAAGCCCGGCACCCTGATCGTTGCCTCTCTGAACAGCTGGTGGCCCGACGCAAAGCTCTTCAGATCGACCGACTCTGGTAACACTTGGAAGCCAATCTGGACCTGGGGCACCGACGGCAACCAGAACCTGAGCTACGTCCAGACTTCCCCCAAGGTAAGGCATTTCCCGTTCTCCTTGGTGGACGCTCGCAACTCAACCACTGACACACCTTAGGCGCCCTGGATCAAGACCAACTTCCTCGACGTCGACACCAAGGACCTGGGCTGGATGATCGAGTCCCTCGAGATCGACCCTACCGACTCCAACCACTGGCTGTGGGGCACTGGCCTTACCATCTTCGGCGGCCGAGACCTGACCAACTGGGACACGGGAGCCAAGTTGAACATCCAGTCCCTGGCAGACGGCATCGAGGAGATGTCCATTCAGGACCTCGCCAGCGCCCCCGGCGGGTCAGAGCTCCTCGCCGCCACTTACGACAACAACGGCTTCACTTACAAGACGCGCAGCAGCCTCGACGTCTCGCCCCAGACCACCTGGACGACCCCGATGTGGGCTAGCGCCGTGGGCGTCGACTACGCCGGGAACAAGCCTGCGAACGTAGTCAGGATTGGGAATGTTGCTGGAACCCAGCAACTGGCGGTGAGCTCCGACGGCGGCGGTGGCTGGTACATCAACTACGCCGCGGGAACCACCCAATACGGCGGATCGGTGGCTTATTCGGCGGACGCTGACATCATCCTCTGGTCGACGGCAACCCTCGGCGTGCAGCGGAGCGCCAACCAGGGCTCCCTCGCCGTCGTTGCCAGCATCCCCGCCGGCGCCGTCATCGCCAGCGACAAGCGCAACAACACCGTCTTCTACGGCGGCTCGGGCGGCAGCTTCTACCGCTCCACCAACGGCGGCGCGACCTTCGCCACCGCGGGATCCCTCGGCTCCGCCTCCGAGATCCGACACGTCGAGGCGCACCCCGTCAAGGCCGGCGACGTCTGGGTCTCGACCAACGTCGGCATCTTCCACAGCACCGACTACGGCTCCTCCTTCACCCTGGTCTCCACTACGCTGACGAACACCAACAAGGTCGCCCTCGGCAAGGGCTCCGGCTCCAACTGGAACCTCTACGCCTTCGGCACCGGCCCCGCGGGCCGACGGCTCTACGGCAGCGCCGACCTCGGCGCGTCCTGGACGGACCTCCAGGGCACCCAGAGCTTCGGCGCCATTGACAGCGCCAAGCTCGCCGGCTCCGGAAACGAGGAGAACCTGGTCTACGTCGGCACCAACGGCCGCGGCGCCTTCTACGCTTCGGGCGTCATCGGCTCCTCCGGCGGCGGGCAGACCTCCGCCGCCCCGACGTCGTCCAGCAGGCCGTCCAGCAGCAGCAGCAGCACCTCGCCGGCCGTTGTGACGTCCTCGACGTCCTCGGTCAGGACCACCCTCGTGACTTCTACCTCCACGATCCGCATCTCCTCCAGCTCCGCGGTCCGCACCTCCACGAGCTCTGCCCCGGCTTCCACGGCGACCAACCTGGCGAAGCAGTTTGAGCAGTGCGCCGGCGGGCCGAACTGGAACGGCCCGACGCAGTGCGTGCCGCCGTTCGTCTGCAAGTACGCGAACGAGTGGTACTCCCAGTGCGTGTAAGCACTATCGTGAGAGCAATTGGTCGTATTTGATGGCAGATTCGCAGTCACATATCAATGAGAAGGTTTTCATGGCTGCTTTTTATTTGTAGAAAATCAGGTAGTCGGAATAAACCTCGTGTCAACCGCGTCACAACTTTGATCCTGGAAGCCCAACTCGCGCAGATCATGTTTTATGGACTATTCCTAGTAGACATCTGCCTACTTCGCGGTCATTCCGAAGCCTTGCGTCGAGAAGATACAGTCGGTGGTCAGCTATCCGGATATTCCTGATCGGTTCTGATGTGCCGGAGACGACGTCCGACCGGCCCCACTTCGGTCCGTTGACTCCGGTGTTCGCACCGGGCTTGAACGGGGTGACATGCAACGAGCGATGTGCCCACTAAAGCCAGATGTCATTTCAGGTAGCCGCCCGAAAAACTCCTTTTAGGTAACGAATAACAAAGGCTGGAGAGCGAAGGCCGGCGAAAGAACGCCAAGCCATAAATGTCCCCTGTGAAGCACAATTGCCGATTCGTCTGTATGCACTTCAAAGCTCAGCCTGTCTGCCATGATGAAATCACGGAATACTGTCCCCATGACATAATTATAGCGCAGCGGGAACCAGCCGTTCTCGTTCCACCCGCAATCTATCGCCTGTGGACCGCAACACCGGGCCCCCCCACGCTGCCGACGCACGAGTTGCGTCCAGTGTCCGATCTCGCTTCAACGTGGGCCCGATGCAGCTAGGCCCAGCTGGGAATCATCGACTTCCCCTCTTCCCGCCCCTCTTCGCGAAGGCCGTCAAAATAGCGCCTCGACCAAGACTAAGCTGGTGAGAGTGCTATGTAGTATCTTGAATCATTGTCGAGTATCTGCCTTTGTCTGTGCGAAACGACGTACGGAATACGGAAAACGGAATACAATGACGTCGACTCCTACCCCGGGTGCCAACGACCCCTTGGCTAGTTTTTATGCAAAGTAAATCGAATGCACGCTTTCGTTAGCTTTTGTTAAGGTTACCATGCTGACCCCTGCCAGAGTTGATGAGCTCGAAAGCGTCTTCATCGAAAGTATGTAACCGCGCGCCCATTTCTGGGAGCACGCCGATTTTACTCACGCATGTGCTACAGGACTTGGGGATGCAGTCAAGATCCCATCAATTTCTGCCCAAGCAGACCGAAGGAAGGATGTATTCGAGGTACGAACCCAAACACAAATTTCACACCTTACAAGACCCAGCAAGAGCGTGAACTCGTCATGCTGCCGGTGCTGACCCCAAGCCAGATGAGTGAATGGGTCGCCGCCAAGATGAGAGCTGTCGGGATCGACGTCACACTCAAACCTCTTGGCAAGCAAACGGGCACCGACCTTGAGCTTCCGCCCTTGGTGCTGGGACGATACGGCAACGACCCCCAAAAGCCGACAGTCCTCGTGTACTGCCATTACGATGTCCAACCCGCCTCCCTCGAGGACGGCTGGAAGCACGAGCCGTTCGTGATGACGGTCGAGGACAACGGCAGGCTCTGCGGGCGCGGCACTTCGGACGACAAGGGCCCCCTGATCGGGTGGATCAACATGATCGAGGCGTTCCAAGAGGTCGGCGTCGACGTGCCGGCGAATCTGGTCTTCTGCTTCGAGGGCATGGAAGAGAACGGGTCTTTCGGTCTCCGGGAGGCCCTGGAGGAGGAGGCGGACAAGTACTTCGCCGACGTGGACGTCGTCTGCATCGCCGACGTCGTGTGGGTCAGCGACGAGCAGCTCAGCATCCCGCAGGGCCTGAGGGGCATCATCTTCTACCTGGTGACCATCACCGGCGCGAAGCAGGACGCCCACAGCGGCGGCTTTGGCGGCCAGATCTCGGAGCCGATGATCGACATGGTGAACATCATGGCGTCGCTGGTGGACTCGAACGGAAAGATCTTGATCCCCGGCATCTACGACAACGTCCAACCCGTCACGGAAAAGGAGTACGAGAGCTACAAAGAGCTCAACATCTCCGAGGACTCTTTGTACGGCGGTACGGGGGGGAGAAGTCTCCACGACAACCAGGCCGATGCCCTGATCGCTCGGTAAGCCTCTATTCCGTCTGGCGCCTGAACGTTGCGTTAACAACACCCGGACAGATGGAAGAAGCCGTCCCTTAGCCTCCACCGGATCGAGAACGCGTTGCCCGGCGCCGGGGCTGTCACCTCGATCCCTGCCAAGCTGGTTGGAAAGTTCAGCATTCGGACCGTGCCCTTTATGAAGGCGGAGGAGATCGACGTAATCGTGCGGAAGCACATCCAAGACCGGTTCGCCAGCCTCGGAAGCAAGAACGACATCGAGATCGAGGCGTACCCGAGCGACTGGTTCTACGAGGACGCCGGCCACTGGAACTACGAGGCGGCGATCCGGGCAACACGGAATGTCTGGGGCGTCGACCCGGCCATGACGTGCGAGGGTGGCAGGTAAGTAGTGACTTCCGGCCTTGGAGACTCTCAATCTACTGATCTCGGCGGCTAACATCGTCTCAGTATACCCATCGCCCTGGACTTCAAGAAGATCCTGAAGAAAAACGTCCTGTTGCTTCCCGTTGGGAGGCCCACGGACGGGCAGCACAGCACCAACGAAAAGCTTGACAAGAGCAACTAGTGAGTGGCTTATCCGTGGACGATCGATTATTGGATGTGGCTGACGTGGGGTAACAGCATCAATGCCATCAAGCTTTACGGGTCTTACCTGAGGGAGGCAGGAACCTTGTGGCGTGAGAATAAGAACAGGGTGTCTAGTGGATAGCTTTTGGTAGCAGGTCTACCAGCAGGGGCTATTTAGGTACATCTTTTCAGAGATCATGTGAGAGACGGTATGACCGTAGGGCAGAGCTTTGTTAGAAGGCCGTGGACAACCTTGCTCGCCTTACGATTTCGCTTATGCAATGAGTGTCAAAGCTCAGTCCGCAAGTACGGCAAGGTTGATTACCTCGTAGTGCGCCGGCGATCAAGTCAATCCAGGTTATTGCTCAAGGTTTGCAGGAGAAGCAGCATAAAAAACACCAATGACAGCCGGTAGCTGTAGCCTAACAAAAGACTGCAATAAAGATGGACGAATTTCAGCCGACGCGCAATTACACATATTATTCATTAAAGATAACTGGCTAATTTGGCCCACTACTTAATAGGAGAAACATTATTGTATTTTAAATTAAGGTTTTAGCTTATTAAAGGCAGCTAGGTTTCCCCTATTAAGCTACATTAGAAGTATACAAAAGAGAAACTTAACTACCTATATAGACTTAAAATATATAGACGCTAAACTACAATTAGATTTTGTAATAAGTACTATACATCTAGGAATAAGAGAGTAAATAGTAGTTAATCTTTCCTAAGATTTATTCTATATAAAGATTTAAATTAAAATACCTATAAGACTAATTACATATTACCTTTATGTAACTTATATAATTTAATATAACTTATAAAGTAGTTCTACTTTATAATATACCCCCCTAAATATAACTATATTTAAATAATTATATATATAGACTCTATTTCTAGTAATAAAGGAAATTTTAAGTAAATAGTATTTTTAAATAGCCTCTATATAACTAAATAACTATTTTAAAAGGGATTTCAATTTCCTTTAGTAGATTATAATAATTATTCTAATTATTCTTTTTAAATTTAGTAGTTAGTACTTACTTTTATTATAATTAGGAAAGTACTATTGCTCCTTTTAGCTCCTACTTTTACTAGTAGGCAGTTAGGCTAAATTAGTATTTATTTTAACTTTTTAGCTTATAATTCTTTTTCCTTTTTTCTCTTTTTCTTCTTTATTCTCTCTAAATTATTAAATAAGTAAATTATTATTTGTATTAAATTTATACTTTTATATTATTTTATAGTTTCTTTTAACTATTTTCCTACTAATATTTAATTTTTAATATATAGGAATACTTAAATTAATTAATCCCTTTAACTCTTTTAATTCTACTCCTACTAAAATTAAGAATTCTAATAATTCTAACTTTTTACTTTTTATTTTTAACTTCCTAATTTATAGAATATTTACTTCTACCCCCCTATAGGAAAGTAAGGAAATTAAATTCTATTATTCTTTTAGTCTAATTCCTTCTCTTATAAATAAAAATTCTAACTATAAGTTCTTTTATTTGCAAAGTAGTATAGTAGCTACTAATTTTTAAATTTTAAATTTATTTAATAATATTATTCCTATTATTTATTCTACTAATACTAATTACTTTATCTCTAATAATAATAATTCCCTATAACGTAGTTCACAAGTGAGTGAGCCACACAAGTGAGTGAGCCACTTTTCTAGAATTTCGTACAACCTACTTTTCCCTTTATTTTTCTCCACCTACAACTATGGTACAACATTCAAATGAAAGCGATTTAGTCCTAGCGCTAAATGCGCTCAGATCCGACCCAAAATTAAGCGTGCGAAAGGCTGCATCTCACTACAAAGTATCTCGTGCAACCCTCCAACGACGATACCATGGCCAACCTGCCAGACGCGATATCCGACCACCCTGCCAGAATTTAACCTCGTACGAAGAGGAGACCATTGTACGATACATCGTTGACCTGGATTCGCGAGCATTTTCGCCACGCCTTAGTGCTGTTCGAGAAATGGCCGATCGACTGCTTCGCGACCGCGGCGCGCGACGCGTCGGAACAAACTGGGCCTCAAACTTCGTACGACGACGACCTGAGCTCCAGACGCGTTTTAATCGAAGAATCGACTATCAGAGAGTCCTCTGCGAAGATCCGGACGCGTATCGCGCGTGGTTTTCCCTCGTACGAAACACAATTGCGAAGTACGGGATAGACGATACCGATATCTATAACTTTGATGAGACTGGGTTTGCGATGGGCAAGATGTCCTCTGAAATGGTTGTTACAGCCTCTGAACGACGTGGCAAGCCAAGAGGAGCACAACAAGGGAATCAGGAATGGGTTACAGTAATCCAGGGCATTGGGTCGTGCGGCTATTCTATCCCGCCGTACATCATCTTTGCAGGCAAGGTCCATCTTGACTCCTGGACGTGCAACAGCCCCCTCCCACCCGACTGGGTAATTACACTTACAGAAAATGGTTGGACGACAAATGAGAAAGGCCTAGAATGGGTACAGCACTTTGATTTCCATACAAGGAGTCGTACGAAGGGTGCTTACCGCCTCCTCATCCTTGATGGCCACGAAAGCCACCATTCTGTCGATTTTGAGCTATACTGCAAGGAGCAGAACATTATTACGCTCTGTATGCCCCCTCATTCATCGCACAAGCTCCAGCCGCTTGATGTTGGGTGCTTTAGTCCCTTAAAACGGGCGTACGGCCAAGAAATTGAGGTCCTTATGCGGGTGCACATTACGCATATTGCAAAGGAAGACTTCCTCCCAGCCTTTTATAAGGCGTACGACAAGGCAATGACAACATCAAACATTCAAGCAGGCTTTAGAGCAACTGGCCTTGTCCCGTACGATCCGGAACATGTGATTTCACAGCTAGATGTGAAGCTTCGTACGCCATCACCTCCAGGTTCTTCTGCTGGCTTACCAGCAGCTTGGGTCCCAAAGACGCCAAACAACCCAATTGAATTCGATTCACATTCTGATTTTATTACGAATCGCATCGTACGACATCAGAATAGCTCCCCAACGTCAATTATTGGGTATATGCAGCAGCTGAAGAAAGGAATTATGGTGGTAGCCCATAACCAGGTTTTGATGCAGGCACAAATGACTGAGTATCAAGAGGCAAATGAGCGTATGAGCCGCCGTCGCCGTACGAAAAAAAAACAGCTTCAGAAAGGTGGAACACTTACAATCAATCAGGCAAAAGATATAAAGTCTCAAATTGATGTAACAGAGCAGTTACAGGTAGAAACAGGTCAAAGTAGTGGTCGTGCGAGGAGGACAGAAACGCGCGCGCGACGATGTGGCATCTGCGGAGAGACTGGACATAATGCTCGCACATGTCAGAAAGTTGAATCTACCTCTGAAGAAGAGGATTCTAAATAGTTTAAATTAATTTAAGGCGTTGTGGTTGATTTCTCTTACACATTGTTGTACGGGTAGTAGAAAAGTGGCTCACTCACTTGTGTGGCTCACTCACTTGTGAACTACGTTATTCTTCTTTTAGTAATACTAATTCTTCTAATTACTATTATTCTAGAGAGAAGAATTAACTTAAGTCTCCTATTATTAATTATATTTCTAAGTATATATACTATTATAAGGCTAAAGCTACCTCCTCTATTAGTATATTTACTAGTCTTAAAATACTTAAGCTAATTGCCCCTTTATATTAGCCTCTTCCTAATTTTATTCCTATAAATAAGCTTTTTAAGGAGTCTAATTAATTAAAATAGGAGAAGAAAGTATAAGCTTACTATTAGTATTAGGAGAAGTATTATTATAATTAGTTTATTTATATAGAAGAGTAGAAATTAAATACTAATTCTAAAAGTACTTACTTATTTCCCTATTTTTAGTAGAAGATTCCTCCCTATTTAATTAATTAAATCTTAATTATATTATCTCTAATTAGCTCTTCTACTAACCCCTCTAGTAAAAATAATAATTCTAGTTAATTCCTTAAGAATAAATTCCCCCTTAAAGAGGACCTTCTAATTTAAACTCCTTAGCTATAAAATACTACTAGTAATAATCCCTCCTACTCTACTATTCCTAGTAGAGATAATCTTTCTACTAGTAGTACTAGTAGTAGAAATAGTAATAATAAGGAGAGTAAGAGTAATTAAATAGAGGATAATACTAAAAATTATACTAGTAAGAGTATTAATTACTGCAATTTATTATCTAAAGAGGATATTTATTTTACTCCCCCTCCTAAAGAGAAGCTTATTCCTAAGGGTAGTCTTAACTTAAAGTATTCTAGAGGCTTAAGTAGTTATTTACTTCCTATTTCTAAGTAATAGTACTAGGAGAAGTATAATTAAAAACTGCAAGAGGTACTTAAAGGCTTAGTTTAAGCTATTATTTGTATTAGTTGCATTAAGAGTACTCTTTATAATAATTCTAAAGGGGAGTATTATAATAGAATTTGCAAATCTAATAGTATCTCCTAGAAGTATATTTAATACTACTAGAGGAAGATTATTTATATTTCTACTCTAAATTATATTTAACTAATTATTTTAAATTTCCTAGCCTTTATTTACTTAGAGAAGCTAACTAATAAGTAGCTTTATATATATTTTATCTTTCTATTATAAATTGTCCCTTACTAATTAATATTCCTATAGAATAAGAAATTCTATAGTAATTTAATTTATTATATATTAAATACTACTAGTCTTAAATTTAATAAAGTTAAGTTAAATAGAGAGTCTACTACTATAAATATACTTGCAACTAGTTATACAATAATTAAAAGTAGCTTTACTCTAATTAATTTAGAATTTTAAATTCTACTTATTAATACTATTCTTCCAATTAGACTGTATTATTAAGAATATACTAAAATGCAAGTTACTAGTACTCTACTCCCTCCCTTTAGGTTAAATATTCTACTTAGTAGTTAATTTAGTAGAAATTAGAATTAAACTAAATTCCCTCTAAGTATAATTATTACTCCTATAACTCTTATTCTTAAGGGACTTATTATTTAAAGTAAGTAGTTAGCTAAATTATATACTATACTAGTTATACTTATAACTTTATTTTCTCTATCCCCTATAATAGTAAATTCTATAATTACTTTACTTAATAAGTTTAAGTAGTTAGTTTACTATAGATAAACTATAGAGTACAATTACTATTTCTTTTTAGAATAAGTATTTAGAGAGGAATTTAATTTAAATAGAGTTCTTAAGTAAGAGTTTACTTCTAAATACTTAATTAATTAGACTATAGAGTTATTTTACTTTTTATATTTAAGCTTATTAGTTAGGAGGAATAATTTTCTTAATTAGAATTTGTATATTAATAAAATTTAGAAGTAACTTAAAGTATTTAAACTTTACTCTTAGTAGGTTCTTTATTAATCTATTTACTAGTATATTATTTATTAGTATATAGACTACTTTTAAGCTCCCCTTACTGTATTCCTACTTTAACTATATATTCTAAATATTAATATATTAGAGCTTTATTAGTAAGTACTCTCCTTTACTTATAATTAAATAAATAGTTTACTAGTTATTGCAGTAGATTTTCTATATATCCCCTATATTTAGAAGTATATTTCTAAAGAGCCTTTTTAATGTAATTATCTCTTTCCCTATAATTTCTAAGTTTAGTAGTTTAGCTTTAGTAGTTAAAGTAGTAACTATTACTTATTAATTTACCTTCTACTAAATAAGTCTACTAAATATTAAGATAATATAGCTTTATAATAATTTTTATATTTTAGAGTTATTTGTAAAGGAGGTATTAAATGCAATTTGTAATACTAATACCCCCTTAGTACTACTAAATATAATTCTAAAGTACTAAGTAGTATATAAGTATTATATTATCTAATTTACTACCTAAATGTAAAATTTAAATAGATTTATTAAGAATTATAATATAATTGCAAATGCAAAAGTAATATTTAAGTAGACTATAATTGCAGTATATAGTATAAATTCTACTTTCTCCTAGTACTTCTTTATTTCTTCCTTTATAGTTTAGCCTTAATTCTTTTTAAAGTTAATTATTAGTAGTAGAATTACTAGGGATAGTTTATCTACTAATTTAAATCTATTAGTTATTTTTTAATATACTTATTATAAATAAAATAAATTTTCTAGAATATTCTATTATATAGGACTCTAATTCCTAAGTAGTACTCTATTAGACTCTAATTCTTTATCTTATACGCCTTTTTTAGCTTATTAATTACTTTTCTCCTATTCTTTATATTAGTCTTATAGTATAGAATAAGAATATTATTTATAAAGAATATTATATAGACTTTTCTACTTAAATTATAGAAGAGATAGGGGTCCTTAGCTAAGGGGATAAGTCTAATGCACTTTAGTATTTTAGTAAATTCCTTATACTATAGAATAAGTACCTCCTGTAATTTATACAGTGCGCATTTTAATTTAATTAACTTACTTAGAATTTTATATTCCTCTAGAAGTAAGTATATAACTAGAGATTTATTCTTAGTTGTATTAAGGAATGCATTTATAATTTTAGTAAGTATTCCTCTAAGTTAAATTATACTATAATTACTATTACTATATAGAAAATTTAAGCTATAAGTATAACTGCATAAGTTAATTATAAGGGGTCTACTAATTGTAAGTCCCCTCTAATGTATATTCTTACTTTATATTATATAAGAAATTTATTTGCATTTACTTTATATAAGAATACCTATTTAAGTAGAAGTAGCTTTCCTTCTATATTATATTTATTAATAATAATTTAAGTACTCTTATTATATAGCTTTTTAATTTCTTTATTATAAGCTTAAAAGAATATCTTTCTTAATATTAGAGTAAGTTTAAAGATATTTTTCTAGTAGTTAGGAGGTAGTAGGAAGTCTGCAATTTAAATTTTAAGTAATTGTAAGTCCTCTTTGTACAAATTCTACTTTTACTAATTCTATACTCTTCTTACTGTACTTTAAATTGCGCAGTAAAGAGTTATATACTCTTAGATTAATTCTTTATATACTTTCTACTAATTAAGTAGGTATATATTAAAAAATATATTCTAATTATAAATTATAAGCTAGAGTTTCTCTTTAGCTTATATAATTGTATTATAAGATAATTAAGTAACTTATTATAAGTCCTATTCTAGTAAATTACTATATAGTATTATATTATTTTAAGATTTCTCTATTAGTTTCGTTACTTAGTTACTTTACCTCTATAGTAGAGTATTCTACTTTTAGCTTATAGTATACTAAGTATTTCCTACTTATAGCCTTACTATAGAGAGTACCCCCCTTATATTACTAAGTAGTTTTTCTAATTTAAAGTTGAATTCTCCCCTATATAGTATAGTACTATAATATAGTTTAACTAGTAAATTATTAGTATATATATATATTACATTTTATATTACTTCTCCTATTAGAGTAAGTAGTATATTATTTTAATATAATTCTCTAGAGTTTATTTCTAGTAAGCTACTAGGCTAAGTACTTTCTCTTTAGATTTTACTAGAGATTGTAAATTCTAGTATAAAATTTAATTTACCCTATTAAACTCTTATTACTTCTAGTATAATTATTAGTATAAGTATTATATCCCCTTAACTACTTAGTACTAAGTTTATAGTATTCTCCTTATTAGTTAACTTATTAAAGAGATTAAGTAGGGAGATATTTTCCTTATTTAATAGGTATTTACTTTCTTCTATTACTCTAAGTATTTTAAGAATTAAATTTTTACTTAAATTAGTATTTTCCTTATTTAGAATTTTATTTAGAATATTCTATTAGAGTGCAAAATGCACATTTTTAAGCAAATAAATCTTTATTTTATTAAAAGTAATATTATATATTATAATTACTTATTTAAGGGATAGAATCTATATTCTATATAGATTATATATATTTAGTATATATTCTATAAAGTACTTAATATACACTTAGAGAACTACTTTAAATTATTTTCTCTCTAGACTCTACTCTTATTTACATTTTAAGAAGTACACTTAGTAGCTATAAATAAAAATCCCTCCCTAATAGGAGTATAAATTCCTTATTATAAATATTAAGAATAATAGTAACTACTAGTAGAAATATTACTTATACTATAATTCCTCTACTTTATTTAGTAAGTACTAACTAGAGTTCTTATAGGGGCTTATATTATATAAGAAGACTACTATAAGAATGCATTCTAACTACATTTTAAGTAAGAAGCTAATTAAAACTATTATTTTAAGTACTCTAATTATAATTTCTTAGTTAGCCCTTTTTAATCCTCCTACTAGTTCCTTTATATAGAGTAGAGAGAGTTTAATTTTAATACTATATTCTTTTACTTATTTCTAGTATACTATTTCTCCTATAATTGCAATTAGAGAGTATTTAATATTGTATTAAATCTTATAAATTAAGAGACCTCTCTACTTTTAAATTTACTTTTTAAAGTAGTATATAGAGGAAAAGACTTCCTTAGTAGTCTTACTTACCTTTAGGAAAATAAAGAACCTACTAGAGTACTTATTTTTAATTATAAGTACTTATATACTACTATTATACTCTTTTAAGTAGTAGAATAAGTCTAAACTAATTCTATAGTATAATTATATTAATCTTCCTTCTAAAGTATATTTTAAAATAACTTTTAAAGTATATATTATTATATAGTACTTATATTTTAGTCTAATTAGTCCTTTAATTCTTACCCCCTAAGTATTTAATACTAAATACTTTAGAGTTTTAATTTTAAAGTAGCTAGCCCTCTTATACTAAATTTTAGTATTATTAATATAATTACCCTTTAGATTGTATAATAGTCTTATTCTTCTTTTTAAGTATTATTTACTTAGTATTATAATTCCTATAGTACTTATAGGAATTTTAGAAAAGTAATATAAAATAAAGTTATATTTAAAGAAGATAAAGTTATACTTTCTATTAAGCTTCTTAATAATTCTTAATAATTTTATATTTCTATACTAAAGAGTATAATTAAGACTATAATACTATATTTCTACTTTTTAAAGTCTTACTTTTAAAATAATATTAATATAGAAGTCTTTAATATAAATAATATTTTTAAGTATAAAGTCCTATAATTATTTTCTATTTAATTTTATAAGAGTATTTTTAAGTAGTTACTTCCCCTTTCTCCTAATTAGAAAAGTAGCTATTCCTACTTCTACAAACTTATTCTTTATATAAAGTATATAGAATTCTAGAATTAATAAGTTAATATTATTAATTAAGTAAGTAGTACTATAGTTATTAAGAACTATAGAGTCTAAGAGTAAATAAAGTCTAAAGGAGCTATAGTTAAAAATAGCTAGAGTACTAGAGGAATTTCTAATTTTAGAGTCTAATAGATTTAAATTAATACTAATACATACTACTAATTCTAGAGCTTTTTAGTTTCCCCCCCCTTAAGTCTTATTCTTTAAATTATACTAATTATTACTAATTAATTTTACCCTTAAGTTAAACTATTCCTCTAATTCTAAGTAGGAAAGAATATTAGTAGCTACTTTCTTATTAACTCTTACTTTTAGGAACTTTTTAAATTATTCTCTTAAAGTAACTTCTACTTTAGAATACTTATAGGGTTAATAGGAATAATAGTCCTTTTAATTATAAGAATACTTATAAAATATCTTCTTTCTACTCTAACTCTTTTTAAATTGCATTCCTTAGTAGTTATTTAAGTTATTTAAGTTAAATTATTTAATAAGGAATATATATATTCTACTTATTTTACTTTTATCTTTTATAATTATATTCTTATACTATAAGGAAATAAATATCTTACTAAAGGTCTAGAGGGAATAAATTTTCTCTCTAGTCTATTTATTTTTAATAAATTGTATAAGAGTATTATTTCCCTATATTAGGGAGAATTTAAGACTAATTACCTAAAGGAAAATCTTAATTATTAAAATACCTTTTATTTTAAGTATTTTATATTACTTTATTTAGAGGAAGACTTAGTACTATTCTGTATACTAAATAGTAGAGTTTATATTTAAGTTAGCTTTTACTAGAACTCTATTATATTCCTCCTAAGTAATTATAAGAATTACTAATTTATTTAATTTAAGTATATATCTTAAAATAATAATAAAATTATAAAGTAATACCTTCCCCTTATTAAGAAGTTCTATTTATACTAATTCTAGTAGGAATTAGTTAATAATTACTCTAATTTAAGTATATAAAGTAAGAATTACTTTCTTTCTCTCTTTCTACTAGGCTTCCTCTATAGTTTTTACTTTATAGTAGGTATTAAATTATTTAATTACTCTAAGTATAATTTCTTAAGTGCAATTTACTTTATTTTTTCCTTAATTAATTTCTAAAAAGTATTTACTTAAAGTTAGGAAATATACTAGAATAAATATATTTAATTAATTTATTATTTCTACCTCCTTTATTAAATTAATATACTCCTATACTTCTAGTTTAGAGGCTTAAAATTTAAATGTAATATACTATTATAGCTATTATTATTTTATAAGTAACTTAATAAACTTATTAATAGTAGTTATTGCAAATAATATATTAGTATTTATTAAGAAAAATATATTAAGAGGGTAATAGTACTTTAAATTATAGTTTCCTTAAGGCTTAGAGTTTAAATATAAATTTTTTAAGACTTTAGTATTTAATATAATAGTAGGGTTTTACTTAAAGAGCTAAGCTTATAACTATAATAAGTACTATATATTTAGAAATAAGAGAGTAAATAGTAGTTAATTTTTCCTAAGATCTATTCTATATAAAAATTTAAATTGAAATACCTATAAGACTAATTATATATTACCTTTGCATAACTTATGTAATTTAATGTAACTTACGAAGTAGTTCTACTTTACAACAGATTTTGAACCTATTTCTATGTCTGCAATCTACACCTCCTCAAAGACTCCCTAATGACAAAGCCTGTTTGCCGCCCGGTTCCGCGCCTTCAAGCGACGTTGAACGCTGCGGCTTGCGACCTTGCTCATTTGCAAGCCTCCTCCCCAGCTTGAATCTCAAAAAGTTGACAAACGCCAACCCAGTGTACGTAACGGGCACGTATCTTGCTCCTCTCCGTATCCACCACAGCGCCACCCTGGCCGCCCACCTCGCGCTCACGAGCCCTGGCCCCATGCTGGAGGCGAACGCGGCCGGGACGATGTGGCGGTAGTTGAAAGTTTCTTCGTCGTAGAAGGCCCTCGCGTGGCGGACAAACGCCCTTTTCGAGCCGGTGTAGGTCTGCATGTCGCTCGTCCAGGCCCCGTGGAGTTCGGCCTCGCTGCCGACGTACCAGACCTCCGGCAAGAGGCCGAGCTTGCGGCGGCTGCAAGACTCTCTGAAGATCTCGATGATCTTGACGGCGGACTCGCAGTTCGCCTCGAAGTCGTGCTTGCCGTTCTTGGAGCCGTGGGTGAGGATGAGGACGTCGGTGTTTTGGAGCGCCGACTCGAAGTAGGAATAGTCGTCGTACGCCCAGTCGATTCCGAACTTGGGGGCTGAGATGGATCGCACGCCCTCCAGGCGGAGCTGTTCAGCCAAAGCCTGCCCGAGTGCTCCGCTAGACCCTGTCATCGTCACGCGCCGGCCCCTGAGTGAGACCGCGGTGCCCATCCACCAGTCGAGCAGGCGTGTCATCGACCCGAAGTAGTTGAGAGGGTCGATGTGATGTAGCGCATGGTACTGAGGCCCAACGAAAAACGTGAAGGGGTCTTTTGGAAGTCGCGGGTAGGGAATATGATTGGAATCGTGGCCGGAGTTCCAGGCAACCACAGCTGTCCGAGCAACCTGAAGGAAGAGTACCAGGATCAAGTCCGGTGCCATGTCGAGCGCGAGTCCGCGGAATGCCAGGAGACAGAATGTCCAACTCATTGAGCTCCCGATCATCTGGCACAACAGCTCTAGTGTCAGGTGCCATATGAGATTTTGAGAGCGAAACCGTTCATTGTATCTCAAGTTGCGGTCAAAGTACTGATGGTGGATGGCGTGCGCTTTTGCAAGCAGCCGAAGTACCCGGAACCGAGACCGCTGGGAATGGTGAGCCAGCCAGTGGACGCTGTCATAGAAAAAAGACCCGGAGAGAAAGTGAAATACGCAAAATGATAAGCGTTGGGTAAGGCTCCCCACTGGAAATGGTGTCCCAAGATATGGAGCGAAGGACATGATGATGCTTCTTGGTTCTGATGAAGCCAACGGCAGTGGTTATTTGAGCTGTTTGAGACAAGACCCGGATTCTCTCAGGCATTTATGTTCTCCCGTGAACGTCCTCGAGAGACCCTTTTCCACGTCACAGACACCTTTGTTCTCTCAGGAAATTACCCTGGAGATCCATTGCAACAAGCCACTGTCGTATAGGGAACGAGTCACGACTACTATTCATGGCGGACTGTGCACTTCGACGGGCTGTGTAAAGACCCGCTGCTGGTCTCGTGTCGATACGCATCCCACCGCCCAGATGATGCGGCCCGATACCCGTCCCATTGATGTCAGTGAATGGAATCCGGCACGAAAAGACACTGCCGCGTATCTTGACCATAGAGGTTATTCCCGCTTATAGTACAGTTTTAAAATGCTTTAGCTCTCAAAGCACTCAGCAAGGTGGTTCGGCAGGCAGTAACCGCTGTTGAGTTTGGCAGAAGAAAAGTGTGATTCTTGCCGAGGACACAAAGGCCTTCAGACGACCGTAAAGGTCAGCGAACCCTCTGAGCTGGTCACCTAACTCCACAGAACCAGGTACTACCTTGTGAAGGGTTTCATTTCGAGGAATTCCCAACAGGTAGAAAGGAGACTCTGTAGTTGCCAAGAAGGCGTTGCGCATTGGGTTTTAGGCATCAGTCAAACGCCCTTTGAGCAATGAGCATGTTTGCGTCAGCAAGCTGGCAAGCCAAAAGGACGCAGAGCCGGAAACACCAGGAATGGGGTATGCTCCCCGGAATTATTCCAGGGGGGTTTCGTTTTGTCAAGGTTTCCGCGCAAAATATACGCGTACCGCTGGTTTGAACCGAAAATCAGGACTCCGGACCACAAAATCTAGCCTCTCGGAGTTTTCCTGCCAGAACTAGTGTCTGTGGGTTCTTCTCCTTTTGATTTCCCCTTTCCTAGGCGCATCATGAGGGGTAAAAAATTGGTAGTATAATCGTTTGCTAAGTGTGTTGTCCAGAAAAAGTCGAGGGAGTCTTGAGCTAGCCCTGTGAACTTGATCAGCGGTAAATTTCAGCCTATCAAGGATCTCAAGCGCAATCGGATCCTGGAAAAGACCCCGACTTGTTGACGGCCTGATCAGAGGCAGGTCAGGGCGTTGGTATACGCTTTTTTTTTTGGAGGGACGTATCTTGGTATCATATCGTCGGTGTCTCAGTCCGAAGGTTTCGTCGACGGAGAGTGTCATGTCGAATTGGAGATGTCGAAATGCTGCTGCCTAGGACCCAATGCCGGTGGGACACACAACACGAGCAATGGGTACTTCACTTGACTCATTTCGACTCACACTAAAGCCGCGGCCCTCGTAGGAGGTTCAATTAGCGCGGCTATGGACTCTAGCAAATGCCCTCGGTGCTCCAGCAGTCGTGCACAGCCCCAGCCCGAGATTAAACCCCGTTCAAGGTGGAAAAGACATCAGCTCATACTACAACGAGATGCTTCTTGGGTTATGGAAAGCGTTATTGAATTTTGATGCCACGAATCGCGAGAACGATGAGACGCACGTTCTGCCGTAAGCTTCATACATGGATGAAAGCATTTAGAAATCGAAGTCGCCCAAACTTGGCAACGGTAATATTTTGGTAAGAACAATCAGTAAATCAAGGTCTTTCTTTAGCAGTTTGACTTATTTGAACGTGGCATAACGTGCATTCCAGATTAGTTTAATCTTCAGTCCAAACAACGGTGTAATTCTCTCATGAGATTGGTCCCACTAGCTCGGCCTGGTTGCTGGCTACCCCCGGTCGATCAATTCTACTATACTGCTGCCTAAAGAATCTGCTACTGTCGGCGGAAACCTGGTGTGTGAAAATTGCTACGTGGAGAAGCTTGGATGAACTAGATCTTCTGGAAAGGATGGGACCGGAATTTTGATCAGATATGTTCGTGTATCAATGAAGCAAGCATCCCCTGAGTTCACTCTTCTGCAACTACGAACGGCCCCATGTCCTCAACGTATATCCCAGCAGAGACCTTGCCTCTTTGAATTCGCCTTATTCTTTATTGCCAAAAACACCATTGACATCCAACTGGTTCGCTGTGCCGTTGAGAAAGTCGTCATACTCAAACCCGTCAACCAGGTCCCGCTTATCCCTGATGCCGCAAATCTGTTTTCCCCCACACAACCTGCAGGCGTATTGGTCGCAGTTGCTGAAGTTGTCCGTCAGGCAAGTATCCCAAACCGTGCATTGGCCTCGACAGTTGCCGTTCTGGCCAAAGAGGCAGCACCAGTTTTCAGGTTTGGCAAGAGTCTTGATCGACAATTTGGCCGAGTATCCGTTGTTGGTGTTGGTGACTCGGCCAGATTTCCCGTACTCCCCCATCTCGATCTTGAACTGATGGCACTGCACCGTGCACCCCTGGTCGGAGAAGGACTCCCAGCTGCAGGCAGGACAGATGTAATAAGTCCTGTCGTCGTCCCAGATTTCGATGCTGAGGCTATCTTTCTCTGGCCATGGCGCCTGAAAGTGACGTGCATGGATGCGGATGCATGCCTGGACATGGACAACGGCGCCAAGCAAAAGGGTAATGTATTGAAGCTTCATTGTTTTCGCTGGGAAATGAGAAAAGGGGCGTTGCTATTGATAACTTGAAAAAAGGATTCGCAATGTAGCGATGAGAGTAGCAACAGAGTAGGGCAGCTACCCAGGGCCGAACACTGCAGGTCGGATTTGTGGTCGGAAGGGGTCTGTTCTGAGTTGATCTCTGACTGTGATGGGCAAAGATAGTGCGACGGTCCAGAGGAGACTCACGGCCTATATATAATACCAAGCCCATGTCACGAGAGCTTCGGGTCGCCTGACCACAAGAGGGCTGTGACAATCACGACGGGCGATTGAAGCGGTATCTTGTTGGATAACGAGAGAGAATTATCAGCCCACTCACACCCTCAACGCAGTCAGCTTACATCTTCATTATCTAAAATCTTGTTAGGAAAGACTGAGCTAAACTTGTCCAGAAAACACGCGTGACCTACATCATGTTGTGTTTGGGCCAGCAGTCGATATGTTTTGATGAAATATAAAGACAAGTTGACAATTTTTTCAAACCATCAGTTTACAGAACTATGTAAAGCTTTCTTCACGGAAGAAGTATTTCATCCTACAGTGTACCTTGGAAAGTAATCCAAGACCTAGAGATTGCACACGCACCGTGTCGTTCCAACAAGGTACACAATGTTTCTTCTTGGACTTGCCTAGAATGAATCAAACTAGCGAGGGACTTACATGAAGAGCCAGTCTAGACAGTCAAAATAGGAAATTCTGACCCTTTCTTCGGTTAGAGCGATGTAGTCCATAAGCACTCTCCCTATTCGAGAAATCCAAAGAAAATTAGACACAGTCTGTTCCGTTCTTGGTTAGACAGCAATCCTGCAGGATGAGATAAGGGTTAAAAGAAACCCTCGGATGGGGGCTTCAAAAAACCATATCAAATCAGGCGTCTTCGAGCCTTGTAAGGGTACTCTTATTGCTTCCGTGTTCGGCACACAGGAAGGACACAAGGCAGGTAAAGCAAACAAAATTTCTCATTTCAGCATCTACCCCGCTCAGTCACCACAGAACTGTCCCCCACACCCCCTCAAGATCTTGAAGTAAGGCTGTCCTTAACTTAGCAAGTATCTGGCTTTTGTTAATGATGTTTCATTTCTAATCGACACCAGATCCTAACCCGAGGTGATGCATATCTTGGTGGTGCAACGGGGCACCTGCTTCGCTATACTGATTCTCTTAGTCATCATCCATAGCTACTAAAGGTTTAGTTATAGTAACGTTATATGAAATCGAGTTGCATACCAGGAGTCTTTAGGACATGTTACAGTCTTTCAGTATGAACTCAACCTATGTGACTAGACTTGGAAGGAGTGGCAGCTTTTTGTGTAAGCAAGCCATCCAAGCCACAACTTTACATTCAAAGTGCCCACAGGCTACGAACCGCGGTGCTAACAGCACGAATTGCGTGCGGTCCATGACCAAGTTATTATCTACGTAAGAGTACATGACCATAGCAAGACATTCCAAATTAGCGAAGACACTCTGAACCGTGAAGAGGAACGGTGTCGTACTCCTTGAGAGAGCCTGCTATGGGTTCGGGTACGAACGGGGCTATCTATCTAATCGCTGTTGCTGAGCCTGATTACGAGTACTCGGGTTCCACCAGAGAAGCGAATACAATGTGGGATTCCGGACCCGAGTCTATCTTACTCATCTGCAAGATAAACGTCCAGTAAGAGAAGTTCCGTGATGCGAACACCTCCACGATGCAGACCCTATTCGTTGAAATAGCCGTCTTTCAACCCCTGCAGGCCCAGAGTTTCGGTATGTGGGAAGCTGTTCAGGAAACTGGGGCCCACAAGATAGAAATTAGCATCCCGCTCTCGGTCTACTTCCACGCCAATTGTAGCTTTGGGATGAACACCACTTCATCAACATCCCTGTAGTACGCCACTCTATAGGCAACTCGAAGGGAAAAGCACGGTGGTCGGATCTTTATCTCAAGCATCGCTAAATCAACAACGGGATCTGTGGAGCCTCGCGTAGCATAGCCGACATCTTTCGTGGCACCTTCGCAATCCTTTGCGTAGATGGTGGGTACCCGAAGTCCGAGACCCCGGAGGATGATTAAACATGACATGTAGGTCTGAAGGGGACAGGGGGGCAGACTATGGTATTTGGCAAAACCGTCTTCTGATAAGTATGGGGGAACCCAAGGAATCTTGCACATTGTCTCTTGCCTCTTTCACTGTTAGTCTTTTTGCAGAACTCTTCTGGACTGCTGCAACTGTGTCACTAATCGACATGAAGTGGTTCACCCTTTTTAGCCTGGCTTCGGCAATCGGCTTGGCTGGCGCCTCACCTCTGTTCCCTGCCGGCAACGGAACGTTCTCGAACTCGGCTTGCACATCGCTGAATCAAAGAAAAGCATGGTAAGTTCTGTCACTCGATGGAACATCTTCTCATACACATTAGTCTCGCTTCGAAGCTAAAATGTTTCTCCAGGCATACTCTCGGCAACGATGAAAAGTCCGAGTATCTTCAAGCAGTCAAGTGCTTGATGGACTCCCCTGCCAAGAGTGGCATCACCGGCGCGAAGACGCGCTACGATGAGCTCCAATGGTGCCATGTGGTCCAATCGAATTTCATCCACGGTGTCGGGTACGGCCTCCCTCCTCGCGGCATGACAAAAGACAGATTGCTAATCTCAAATGCAGTGCTTTCCTTCCCTGGCACCGTCTCTATCTGCGTCTGCAGGAAATGCTCCTCCAGGATGAATGCGGCTACACTGGGGCGCTCCCATACTGGGACGAGCAGCATGATCTCGAGGTTTACGGAACACTCGACAAGGCCTCCGTTTGGGGCGCCGACGAGTTCAGTTTCGGCACCAACGGCGTCAACACCACCAGCGGGACCAACTGCGTCGTCGACGGCCCCTTTGCCAACACAACCCTGCGCATGGATCAGATTTGGGGCGTCAACTACTACGACGAGTACTGCTTGTCTCGTGAGTGGAACCAGACGGCTTTCACGTTTGCCAACCAGTCGTATGTCGATGTGTGCTTCGAGAAGACGAACTACAACGAGGCCAATTTCTGTTACGTTGATTCGCCCCATTCTTGCGGTCATTTGGCAACCGGCGGAACTGTAAGTATCTTCTTACACTGGTTTACAGATGTCCCATTCATGTTGTACGATGGAAACTAACAGCCGGTCTCTCAGATGGAAAACCAAAATGCTAGCCCTGGTGACCCCCTCTTCTTCCTGCACCACGCCAACCTGGACCGACTTTGGTGGGATTGGCAACTCGCCAACCTCTCATCCCGCCTGACGGACATGAGCGGCCAACTCATTCCTCCGACATTCATTATGGAGCAGAACCGCTGGCTTCCCCCCTCCAAAGCGTACCTCGACTATGATGGTGATCCGGGCAACGACACCACTCTGAACCACGTGTTGTGGATGGCTGAAATCATTCCCAACAAGACTATTGCGGATGTCATGGATCTCAGAGGCGATGTCATCTGCGCCGAGTACGTTGTTGCGGAGAAGTAGTTATATAATGCGCCATGGGATAATCACTGCAATCTGCAGGGTGGCGGATATTCTGATGCCGAGAAACGTCCTCGTCAAGCCTTTGAGATTTTGACGGAAATAGAAACTCGTAATCCAAGCCAGCCGATTGCGATAGTCCTCTGCCATTTTTGTTCTTGCATTGCTCACTCGCATGTCATGAGACTTCATCAATAAGTCTTGATAAATCGTTAACTGGATATATGCTTCCTTCATCCCTCACCTAGCCGCCTACGGAGCCGTACACCTTAACAATGACTTTATTTCGGCCCCTTACGTTGACGCTTTCCACTAAATCCATTTGCATGGTAACCATCAATACAGTCGGATGTCTATTTGCAAGAAAACCTGTCAGCTAATATATGCCTGATGCAATCATACTCCTGATCAAAGTCAAGTTCGGGTTGGGTTCTGAAGCCCCTCCCGGAATCGAGTTATTTTCTCAACGTTATTTTACAGCCAGTCCATGTCAATGGCACGCTACCATGTCTACCATGTCAAAAGACATGGCATCCCGAGCCCCGTTGGTATCAATCAGTTGCCAGGTCTTGTAGTCTGCCGCAATCCCCTTGCTGTGGCTTCAACTTCAATCGCAGTGCTGACTCCTGCTCTCCCGGAGGTTGTTGGGAGTCTTGCAAGCCTGGAAAAGGCATCTTCCTCCGACAATTTGGCCAGCCTCTCCTTCTGAGCCTCTTCATCCTTCCTGGCCTGCAGAGCCTCCTCCTCGCTTACATTGACATATGCGTTCTGTGGAACGTCCATCTTGATTTCATCCCATCGAAGGCCCTGTCGACGATCCTTTTCCTTCTTTATGTTGTCGCTCAGCTCAGTAGTCGCGTCGAGCTGAACAGTATACATCGGATTGCCATTCTCTCCGGACTTCGGTGCCATACCGCCGGGCTTGTAGAGCGGGATGGCTCGGCAGGCGGCAACCAAGGCGCAGTGGAACCTGTTGCTTCTTTGAGAGCGGAGCTTGTCGTCGGACCAGTTATTGCGGTGGGTGAACGCCAACCGGAGCTCCATCTTGTTGAGCTCGTGGAGGTTGACCACGTTCAGACCCAAGCTGTCCGGAACGTAGTCCCTCGAGTTTTGGGTCAGGAACTCCTCCAAGATTGTGCGCAGGCGGACGATGTCCTTGAAGCCGGTCTTGAAGTCCACGAACAGGGAGACGCCCTGCCGGTTGATTCCGGACCTCGAAAAGTTCTCGATCCGTTTCTGCGACAGCCGTTCGTTGGGGATCTGGAGGTCGCAGCCGTTGTCGAGTCGCCGGAAGACGGTGTACAACAGCGACTGCCGCTTGACGAGGCACGTGGTGCCGTTGGTCGAGCTCATGTTGTAGACGTTGACGACATCGCCGACGTCGTAGGGGTGGTCGAAGAATACGAAGACGATCCCCACGAGAAGATGGTGGAACGTGCGGCCAACGGCAAACGAGAGGCCGATGGCGAGACTGGAGAGGATGGTTTGAATCTGCTTGATCGCCGGCACATAGGCGACCACTGCAGCACGAGTTAGCCCTCGATCTTCTCGGTAGAAAACGCATCGTCCTGGCTTACTGATGAAAAAGATCATGACGCTGGCGAGTATCAGAAGGCAGAACCAGTCGAAAGTGTTGATGCAGTGGTCCATGTTCTCCATGTTCTTGTAGACCTGGTGCCGCGTCCGACCACCCTCCGTGACGATCCCAATGAATTCCTCGACTCGGATGTCGGGGCTGTTGTTCTCGTTCAACGTCTTGAAGATCGCGACCGCTTCGTGTTTGCGGTAAGGGCCAAGAACCTCGATGATGTCGTCGACGGTGAGGCCTGGTTTGCCTTCGGCGACGAGGGAGAGCCAGATTCGCCGCGCCAAGGCTGCAGCGGACACGGGGTTGGCCCACGCGCGCTCAATCACTGAGTAGGTGCTCGCTGGACGCAGCCAGTGGGCGTTGGGCTCGGCGGAAATGAAGTTTCCGAACAGACTGGTCATCTTGTACCCGTCGATGCCCAGCCGGGCGAGGTAGCTAGAGACCCTGACACGGCCTGGGTCGTGGGAGTCGCCTCTAGCGTTGCGGATGAGCATGTCCTCTTCGGCAAAGGGCTCTCGGTGTGGCGGGTGCAGAAAAACCGAGGCGTCGTACAAGGCGATCAGGGCATTCTGGAGGTCTTTGGTCCGAGCGATCTTGACGTTGTCGCCTCGGTAGTGATAGTGGACCGCGATGTAGGATATGAAGAGCTTCTCGAGGAAGTAGAAGCTTACCCAGAGCGTCATCTGTTCCAGGACGTCCGCGACGGCATCGTCCCAAGCGAAGGTGTCTGGGGCTTTGTTGATATTGACGGCTAAAAGCTCGTTCTCGTTGATACACTGTGGGCGAGGCGGGGATTAGGTTGGGATCGAAGACTGGGATGTTTGGGAGACTGACAGCGGCAAAGAAAATGTAAGTGACGACCGTGGTTCCGAGGAAAGCAATTGGTCGCCGCATAAACTTGAGAACTCGCCAGTATCTCTGATGGGCCGAGTTGGTGTACCTGGAGAGATTAGGGATGGCTGTACAAACCAGATTCATGCGAGACTGGGAAGCTACCTTGCGATGAACCTGAAGAGGTATGGAAGTCCTAGGCCAAGCAAGTCGGAACCGACGGCTCCCAGCCAAGTGACTTCTAACCACAGGCAGATGTAAAACATGAGGTTTTGGTACTGTTCCGCTTCGATTCTTTCAGGGGTACTCTCCTCTACAACATCGGCGTCGTTGCTCAGAATGATGATGGGGACAAGAAAAGCCACAAAGACGACCACTGCGATGACGGCATAACGAAAGGCCCACCAAAAGAGCTCCCGTCGATACCGAGCCACGGTAATGGGCGGCATGTGTTGTTGAGAAACTTGTTGGGCGCTCTGATAGTTGTCGCGGCTTGGGATCTCCCGCGACTCCGGACCAGATTTGTATGCTTTGGACTCTGTCCAGCGCTTCGGCGAAGACTCTTGTTGCATCATCGGGGCGTTGTGAAAAGGCTCATAGGGGCTGTATGGCATGTTGAACTGAGCCGAAGAACCGGACCCGGGAGTGAGAGGCTGGGACACTGGCGGAATTGGCTGAGGATGATCTTTGGCAGAGGGCGTTGGATAGCTCGGCGGCAAGCTGTCCTTCGATGTGCCATCCATTCCACGGTTCTTGCGAGGAAGATGCAGCCACGTCAATGAAGAGCGTCGTAAGCAATCCGGTGTCTGATTCGAGGTCATTCATTTGGGGGACATTCGTCTTGTTTTAATGACTTTGCTGTACAATCGAGGGTCAGCCACATTCTGAGGGCCCCTCCTGTGATTATGCCTCGACACAAACCGTCATCCGCCATCCATTTCCCGGATTCGGGGTATCGACCTAGACTAATGCGGCTCTCAGATTCACGGATCTTCCACTTAGAGGGGCAGGATTCTAGTTCGCTGGACCCAGCCGAAAGGACCGTGTCTGCCGTCACACGAACAAGCTTCAAAGCGCCGCTAGTTCCTAGTGCGGATGCACTTGATCTCTCATTGAAGCGACTACCAGCGCAGGAAGTAGTCCATTTTCAGTAACATGTCTGTCCCCACACTTAATTATGCGCTCGGATCAACCTGTTGCCTTGTGGCGTAAGTATGGAACGCTGCTCATCAACTTTGGTTCGAAAATTTCATGCTGCCGTCTCGAATGACGCCACAGGCGTTAGTTATTATTAAAGAAGTTTCAAATTTTTTGAGCACAAGAGCCTCTAGGCAGCCATTTTATTCTTTTGTCTTGGAAATGAATTTGTTCAAATGCCGAGATTCCTTCCGTTCCTTCTCATTTGATAGTTCTAGCAGACAATTGTGATATGCAGGAGGGGCTGTCATCGGCCATCAGGGAGGATGATGCTGCACCTCCAGCATCTAAACAATTTGAAATAGAGCAGAATTGATTTGTTTGTCCTAGTATCAATGTAGATGAGTTCATAATGGAGAAGGAACAAGTTATTGATACTAATTGCCCTCAGGCGAGCCACCCTGCGTTATTCCAGCCAAAACACCCATGTGGTGAAACTGACACACAGTTCGTTGTTCACGACTGAAACCCTGTTTCTATCTACGAGGAAAAGGTCCTTAAAAAAGTTTGAGCCGTCCTATAGCTTATAGATAACCGGCCATACCGCCGCAGACGTCTACAGACTCATAGTTCAGACCGAATCCGTAGAGCTCGGGAATGATACGCCAGTAGAAGTTCGCATTGTGATCGGTCTTGGCAAGCCCGATGTAGTCTTCCAGACGGTAGTTTTCTGCAGCAATTGACCACGCAGAAGCAATGTATCCCGACATCTCCTGCTGGTGGCTGCGCGTAAGAAGGGATTGGGCGCGCGTAGTGTATGAAATCTTAAAGCCAGTAGCACCCACGCACTTGCTGAGATCCCGAGAGGCCATGGCCGCCTGTTCCAATGCGGGCAGGTGCAGGACGGTATTATTGCCCTCAAAGTAGTTAGCAATAATCTCGTGCTTTCTGCCCGTCTCGCTATCGACAACGCCGCTGAAGTGGATCCGGGTCAAGAGTTTAGGATCGCCGTCGCGCCTCTCAAGTGCTGCGTCTTCGGCATCATGGGGCAAGACCTCAATGGAGGCATAAACCAGGCCGCTGTCGATGAACGCACTCTCCCACCCCTGCAGCATGACATTGCCAAAGTCACCGTAAATATCGCGTCTCATACCAGTCTCGGGTACGGCCCCGCTGGTGTAAGAGGCGTATGAGTAGATCGGCAAGAAACCGAGCCGTATCGCCTTTGCCCAATCCTCGCAGTTCAGTCCGCCGGCAAGTCGACAGACAACCTCGGCCAGATCCGATCCTGTTGACATAGAAACGACACTAGAGTGGTTGATCAGAAACGGTATCAGCAGGAGCGTCTGGGGCCCATGAAAACTTACGCGACCGCGCTGGTGCCAATGGTGCGGAGGGTGTGAGCAATCTTCTGGCAGGTGTTCGCACGTTCTTCCAAAGCGGCCTTTACGGCATGTACCTTGTTGACAGTCCGAAACTCGACAACGGTTTTGGGCCCTCCTGCATCCACCAAAGGCGCAGCTACGGCAAGCTGGCCAACCATCAAGGCGAAGGCAGCAGAAACAAGAAGCTTTGTGGTGACTCTGATGGCCAAAAAGACGAGAGATACTTGGTATAAAGCAGATCAAGAAAAGAGGTTTGCTGATAAGATCGGATTTGATGCTGGGGTGAGCTTGGACGGGTATAAAAACGGTAATGAGGAGCTTGTCCAGTATTTATGTTTTTTTCTTGAGAGACCTTACAGTCTGTTTCAATCAGAAGAAGCTTTTGGTAAATCCAACCCGGAATTTTGAATACTGTTCTTGTCATACAATTAAGGCCTATATCGCTACGCTAATGTCTTTCTTTCTCTTAGGTTGGATGTTTCAACAAGCCACTTTGTCTGTTTGAGAAATAAGACTCCACAGCACACCATTGAGTATACTGACTGATCTCTTTTGATCATCCAAGTTCCTGAACCTACGGCTATCTTGTTGCAATGCCTGCGAGGTTACGGGGAACGACGTTCTGCGACCCACCTTTGTCGTCTCATTCCCGCATAATTCATGGTACGTATGGGTTTCCAACCAACTGTTATATCCACAGTCAGCCACTAAATTGCTCATAGGCTCCCAATTTAATCCGGGCTAACGAATTTCTCGGCAACTTACTTCAGCGGGCCTAAGACGATACCTTTTGCTATGCATGGTACGTGTTGGTCGTCAACCAACAGCTGCATCCACACTGCCCCTCAAAGTGCTTCTAGCAACCTGTCACATTACGTCCTTGTAATCTTTTAGGTTGTCCACTTCCTTCGTTACCGGGTTCTGGTCTATGGAAGATCCTTTCTTGAAAACTACATCACGACCTAACGGGGTCAGCCATCCGATCTCAGATGTGGACCAATGCGGCCTCAAGTCCGCGGCCCGATGATATTTTGCAACACCAAAGTACGAAGTTCTTGGATGCCGCCAGATCCAGATATGAGGTTTTTTGAGAGCATGTGTTTTCGTCTGCTTCGATGAGGTACTGGGATGAGGTCCTAGGGCCAGTCTTGTTTTCATTCTCCACTGTCCACAATCACGAGCGTTCCTGTCGGTTGTCCCTCTTTTGTTGTGATGTGGGCCTCAGCGCCACCTTCCGGGTCCCAGCCAAGCCGGTAGCTAGATCCGATCGTTGGACATATGCATACTGAATGTGCTTAAACCAGTATGAAACCACTTGCTTCATTCGCAAACTTCAATCTCCTTCATCGCTCATGAGCTCAAATGACTCAACTGATTTTCTCAAATCTCATGGATGCTCTAGACTCGAATCTGATTTCCATCGCCACCAGTACTTTCAAAGTACAGACATCTTACGAACCCTGTTATGGCACATATTCGAGGGCAGTCTACTGCCGAGCCACGAGCCGAGTTGAGTGGCTACACGGTTTCAAGCAACGCAAATGGCTCCAAACCAAACAGCTCAGCCCTCGATACGCCACCTTCAAGCGTCATCTGCCACCAAACCGCCCCTAGGATGCTCCGAATCATCTCACGCATAGGTCAAAGTCGCCTGCCGTACGTACCTCAAGCTGTAGACATGTTGAAAATGATGAAATCATAAGCCGTTACTGACAATAGCCTTCGGGACATAGAGTTCTCTTGATCATACAGATCACCATGCTTGTACAGACGCTCCTGAAGCTGGCTGGGTCTGAGAGGGAGGTTGAGCTTACGCTCGCGCTCTGCTACGTCATGTTGTTTGCCTGGATGATGACGATGATTTATGCGGGCACCTTGACCTTTCGATGAAGAGAGGGATTTTATGGCTAGACTCTTCTTGCTGTTTTGCTTTTGCATTCTGTTTTTGAATGGAACGAGAAACCCAGTCGCCCGTCCTTGTGAAACTCAATGGAAAAGGACAGGGCCTCCGACGATTGAGAGAGAAAACCGCCAATTATCTCTTCAGAAACAGCACAGCCCGTAGTCAGCACTTAATGGTTGGATTTATATTGTGATTGGCGATGGGCATCGATCGCCCTAGTTCAGCGGATCTGTACTCAAGCTTTCGGACCTGTCTTCCCTAACCAGAGTAGCAATATCTCAAACTCATGATATTGAAGGATGCAGCAAGCGGTGTGTACAACATAAGCCTTGATTCCAATTTAGGTTGTCAACTCGTTCGGACACACCTGTTGAGAATGATCAAGAGCTAGAAAGCGGAAAGAATGCCGCCCAAAACAAAACAACATACCAAGATAAGATTCCGAGGTATAGCGGGCATTTGGTCCCTGAATCTTACCGGGCCGGGGAACGTCGCTGATTGGCCGCAGGGGTCCCTGCAGAGACCCTGCAGAGTTCCCGATTTAGCGTAGTGCGGAGTCGGCGCTCCGAGTCGGTTCCTCCGGCCGGCCCGGCGGTCGGTCTGCGTCGGTTCACAATGACCCGTGATGTTAGTGCTGATGTGTTAGGGGGTGTTGGGCCATCTGGCGCGCCTTTCCCTCGACAGCGGCCTCCCCCCCACCGAAAGGCGTCAACTACAGAGAGCCAGAATCCGCGCCAAGGCACAATACAACACCGAATTGGTTAGTGACTCTTGCGGCGGTGTCGGCTTATTCACGTACCATCTGTTTCTGTTACTGTGGTTGAGGGTAACCACGGTTTCCTCGTACCCAAACGGGTGTCACGTGGGACGGTCGATATCTCGGCCCCACTGTTGCCACCCACCCACCCCCGGCCATCGAATTTTTCTTTTCTTTTTTTTTTCTTTCCGGTCCAGGATGATAGACCAAGGCCGTGGGGCGAGCACGCAACTCGCGCATTGCAGGAGCGGTAACGTCGTCGTCCATTGTTCTGTTTTCTGGCGCCCATCGCCGTTGCTTTCTCTTCACACCAACATCCAATCCTGTTTGTTTGTTGCCTGTCGACCAGCAAACCAACCCTCCACCCTCGCTCTCAGCGCAGACACGCACCCACAAGCACACATACAAGGAAGATGGCGACTATGGCGGCAGAGCAGCAGCCGTTGCTGGTGGAGGACCCTCTCTGCGAGGAAGACCTATCGAAGCACCTGCTCGACTTTGATCCCAACGGCGACTCTGACAACCCCAGAGAGTGGCCGACGCCCTTCAAGTGGACCATTGTCGGCCTGCTGGCCCTCACGGCCTTCACTGTGTGAGTTGACCCAAGCACCTCGTACATAGTAGACGTTTCCCATCGACTTCCCTTCCCCGCCCCCTCCCCTCCCGGCCGGGGGCTAACCCACTTACAGGACCTTCACCTGCATCTCAGTCGTGCCCGTCGCCGCGCGCATCATAGAAGACCTGGACCATAATGAAGGCACAAACTCCCCCGCGAGCGCCCTGCTCGTCACCATCTGGGAGCTGGGCGAGGCCGCGGGGCCCCTCCTGATCGCGCCGCTGTCCGAGATCTACGGCCGCTACCCCGTCATGAACGCCGCCAACATCCTCTTCATCACCGCCACCGTCCTCGCCGCCCTCAGCGCCAGCACCCCGCTCCTCATCGCCGCCCGCTGCCTCACCGGCCTCGCCGTCGCCTCCAACGTCCTGAACCCGGCCATCATCGGCGACATGTTCCTCCCGGACAACCGCGGCTCCGCCATGAGCATGGTCTCCCTCGCGCCCCTCATCGGCGGCGCCGTCGGCCCCATGATCAGCGGCGCCATCGCCCAGACCCTCGGCTGGCGCCAGGTCCTCTGGATGAGCGCCGGCCTGGCCGCCGTCTGCGAGCTGCTCTTCCTCACCTGCTTCCGGGAGACCTACAAGATGACCATCCTGAGGCGCCGCGCCGCCAAGCACGCCGACGAGCACGGCGCGCCCCTGCACCCGGCCGGCGTCGACGACCACAAGAGCATGCTCAAGCTGTGGGAGTCCGTCAAGCGGCCGTTCCACGTGCTGTTCAAATCCCACGTCTTGATGGGGCTCTCTCTCTTTGGCTGCGTGACCTTCGCCTTCTTCTATGTCATGTCCATCAGTTTGCCCGGCATTCTGCAGGATGTGTACGGGTTCTCGCCCGCCCTCACCGGTCTCTCGTTCATGTCGTTCAGTAAGTTCTCGATTCCGGTCTCAGAAAGATCTCGGTCTCAGAAAGATCCCCCCTCTGGCGACGACTCACCCTCTAACACACCCCAGGCGTCGGATCCTTCATCAGTGTCCTGGTCAGCAACTTCAGTCTGGACAGGATCTACATCAAGCTCCGCGGAAACGACCCTGTAGGACGCCCCGAGTACCGCCTCCCGCTCGTCATCATCGGCGCCTTCACCCTGCCTCTCTCCATCACCGCGTACGGCTGGATCGCACAGCTCCACCTGCCCGTCGGCTTCCTTCTGCTGTCGGTGGCAATGCTCGGCTTCACCCTCCTGATGGCCTCCCTGCCGCTCTCGGCCTACGTCGTCGACGCCGCCGGGCTGTACTCCGCTTCCGCGATGACCGGCGTCATCGTAACGCGGTGCCTCGCCGGCACCTTCCTGCCGCTAGCCAGCGGGCCGCTGGTGCAGACATTCGGCTACGGTTGGGGTTTCACGATGCTGGGGGCGTTCAGCATGTGTTTGGCGCCCATCCCGGTCGTCATTATGAGATACGGCCACGTCTGGCGCCAAAAGTCCGAGTATACGAGAGATGCCTGAGCTGCCATGAGTTCACGAGACAAATGTCGATTAAATGTTATCAAGGATCGGAAAAGTCATTTACTATCATGATTGGGAATTATTGCTACTTAGATCGTAGAAGTGTTATTCGCTTGATGGGGAAGTGGAGTTGAGTATAAGTTGCACTTAAATAATGTCGTAAATAGAGCAATGCTCCCTTGTTTACCATAGAAACAGCAAATGAAGAGGAGATGGAGAGTGTTGAGCATGTTTTGCTGAAGGGGCTCTATCGTACTTCCAAGACCGCTGCAGTGACCTTTTCAGCTTCTTGAACAACATCGTACCCGAGCAAGGAGAGGCAGTCATCACGCCATGCGGACCTGTCCCTCGCGTCGTTATGCGATAACGCGGCATTCCTTGCCTCTTGCTCGGGGCCATCGGGCAGATGGAACCATTTCCGGACCGGCTCCGTGCGACCCTCGCCGCGTACAGCGTCGGATGCTCGCGTGCCTCGCACCGCCCCGTATCTCTCCAGCACAGCGGGAACGAGTTTCTTCAAATCGACATCTCCTTTATGCTTGTTTCGAAGCTGTGTTCCGGAAGGTTCCGCATCCAAGGCATCCTCACGGCCACTAAGCACATATTCTGTGGCCAGGCCGAGGATCTTGCCCAAGAAGGCGCCGTCTTCCATGGCCATTGCTGCTCCTTGCGCCTGGTATGGAAGATTCGAGTGAAAAGCATCACCGAGGATGGCAAAACAGCCCTGCAAGCCTGTAAGTATTCTGACTTTGAAGAAGGACCAGGGGACCACACAGACCCTGCATGCCGGGTCCACCTTTGATGGTGTACAGATCTTCCACTTCTGGACTCGCGATACCAAAGACATGATTTTGGTCAGTCTGTAATCCGTCAGTGTCTGCAAATCTTGAAATTGCGTGTTTGTTTACGTGTCGTATACCGCCCATCACCTGTTCATCAAACAGTTGTGAGAGTAAGATAACGCATAGATAGACTCACATTCCATCCCACCCGGCGAAGTAGTCCCTCATCTCCCCCGCATCGCCACCCTGGTGTGGTAGGTCCCCGGGCTCACCATGATCTGACCGAATCAGTATCAGGTTGAATTCTCGCCCTCCTCGGACCGAGTAAAGGACTGCATGTTGACTTGGGCCCAGCCATGTGATGACTTTGTTTTGGGCGCAGAGGTTGTCGACCCGCGAGTCGTTCAGGGCCTTGAGATACTCGAGTGGGAGCACCGCCCGATAGGCAACATCACCCGTGTCAATCAGCGGCGAAGGCGTATCGAGGAGCTGCGCGCGACAGACGGACTGAGGACCTTTGCCCATGTGACATGTCAGCGACGATTCTTTGCGCAAACGTCTTACCAGGGCCACCACCACCACCCATACCGTCGGCGCCGATGATGACATCGCCGGAAATCTCATCCCCGTCCTCCATGTACACGGTACCGTTCTCAAAGTCGATCCTCTCGACTTCCATGTTCAGGTCGAGGCTCACTCCCAGCTCCTGACACGTCCGCCACAGCGCGTGGTGGAAATCGGCGCGGTGGACGGCCATCCACGGATCGCCGTATTCCTTCCGACACTGCTCTTCGGTGACTTCGCCGAGCTGCTTGCCGTTGTCGTATCGGCGGAGCTCTACCGCCTTTATCGTGGTCGCCACCTGTCGTAGCTTTTCCAGGAAGCCCAGCTGCCGCGCGACTTTCACGCCGTTGGGCGGTATCTGCATGCCAGCACCCATCTGCGGTAGTTGATCAGATACTTTGCGCCGTAACGAGATGGGGTGAGTTGGTTTGAGTAGATCGGTGGACTTACCGGTACGATCCTGCTCGCTCTTTCAAGAACCACGACCTCGAGGCCTTCTCGCCGGCAAGCAATCGCGCAAGTTAGGCCGCCGATGCCCGCCCCGACGATGATGACTTTCAGACTCGAAGCAGCCTTCATGGTTAAGTGAGTGACGTCGAAGCAAATATGCAATGGAAACGAGATGAAAAAAGAGAAGAGGCCTTGCGGATTGAAGATGCAAGTAGCCGTTACTTTAAGGCCTCGCTGAGGCGCATCATGCCAGATACCCTGGTCTGCATTACCCCGCGGACGGGAGCCCCACCGAGCCAGACTGTAAACAACCAGTTACGCGCGATATAAAGCTCTCGGCATTGGACTTTGCACAGTTGAAACACATCGCCAAGTCTATATTAAGGCGGCCTCCTGGGTATTGAAATCTTGCTTTCGGGCTCTCGACGCAACATCACTCTCTCCACTTGACCTCTGCTTGAATAGAAAGCCATTGGCTCACTCCACCGAGCCAGTGTAGACATGAAAGCGTCGACTTTGCATTCCTGGACGGAACGTGGTGAATTGCCAAAGACCAGTCTGGGAAGGCTATACGAGTGGAAAGAAAAGCCCTCAGGATGAAGATCGTGGTGAGAGGAGGGCGTAAATCAAGACTGAAGAAAATCTAGACAAGCAGTATTTCACGACGCTCGCCCAGCGCTACGGCCTCGCCGTCCATGATTCCGTGAACGTAGGCATCGCCGACCAAACACCATGATCCCGGCTCCTCTTTACTTGGGCGTAGTATGTATGGCACTTTGCCACCGTCAATGACCGCGATGCGATCGCCCTCCTCGGCATCTTGGGGCACTAGCCCCATCCACCCATGCTCCCTCTCCTCCACCATCAGCCTTCTCATGGTAGTGGCGATGCTGACACAGGAGAAGAACTGCGCGATCTCGTTCGCAGTGATGTCGTGGTCGATTCGGAGGTTCCTCCTGGCGTCCGCAAGGTCGTCGGGTAAGAGGGAGTGCCACCACGCGTCGTGGAGCCCGCGGTGTCTCTCCGGATCCGCGCGGACGAGGTCTCCGTAGTCGGCGACCCTGGAGTGCGCAGGGACGACGGAAGCGCAGAGAGTTTGCCAGAACGCGTCGCCGTACGCCACGTGCGTTTGCCCGGCGTAGGGCTCGTCGTATCGATCGTCCACTCTCGCAAAGTGCCGCCATGCGTAGTAAATGTTGGCGTCTGCGCGACGGTCCGCCGGGCACGGCTCGCCGAGGGGCGAACCTATCGTCCCGACAACCCTGCCCATGAGAGCGAGCTTCTTCAACCCCACACGGCGTCCCAGCGTCAACGTCCCGGGTGCGGTGGAGTTGTAGAGCCGGAGGTTCGTCATGCGTGTGTACATGTCTATCGAGACCTGAGGAGTGGCAGCGGCAGTCAGGTCGAGGGCCCAGGTCGGTAGGTCGTCTGATATAGGGCTCTTGTGCGGCGCACATCGGGGCAGCAGCTGAGAGAAGACGGACAACTGCTTCTCTGTGGCGATAAAGTCGCGAGTTGCTTGAGCGTAGACATCGGACACTGGGAGAGAGTAGTCTGGTAGCCGGGAGGGTGAAGCGTTGTTGGCTGCTTCCAAGCCGATGAATCCGTAGATCTTGTCTCTCGAATCCGTACAGTCTCGGCTGCGGTATAGGAGTACCGTGTGGGGGATATACAAGCCCGCAGCATCTTGGCGCGACTGGTCCAGCATGACTAGAGGGGCCAGTATCTCGCCGAGCCGCAGCATATCTTCCTGGTGCGGAGCTTGCGAGGCATCGCATTTGTCGCAAGTATTGACGTGTTGGAAATACACTCGGGCAAACGCGAAGAGTGTAGCAGCGTCCATGCTGCGGTTTCCGCAGATAAAATGGACGGATTTTGCCAGGATGAGTTCTTGAAACGTCCATATTCGCTTCCACCACAACCTTTTTGTTAAAATCTCCAAAGAACGGATGTGCTCCGAGCCGAAGGACGATGTTGTCGGATCGCCGTCCGACTGGAGGCCGCGGCACCAATATGACAAACGTGATCCAGCTTCTGTCAGATCGAAAGCAAGGTTGCTGTTGTCTGATTCCTCCCCAAGCCAGGCAACGACTTCCCGAGCACCCCTGTAGATATGGCCCATCTGGGCGACCTGTGAGCTCCTCTCAGGAATGTCGTTCTGGTTGATGCAAAGGGCGTCTATCCACAGAGCTCTCGGCTTATCGACCTGGCGCAAATAGCGTAACGCAACCTCGAGGTTGGCAGTGACTTGGTGGGCAGTTCCCTGAACGAATATCTCTCGCGTGATTCTCAGATCGCCCCAGACGTAGGACAGCGCGTCGTAAACAGGGCTGCTGGACAAAGATATGACATGCAGCTCGCAATAGACCGCATCATCAAACCGACCTGGAAGGATTGTGACGAGTCTCGTCTCCCTCTGACTGGTGTTGAGGGGTTTATACATCGTATAGGCCAGTTTGGTGAATACCATGCGTCCGCAGAGGAGGCGAGAAAGAAAAGCCGACACGAAGTAGGAGAGTCAGCAAGATATTCTAGCCCGATCCTTTCTTAAAGCCGCGGGGTAATCAATTATGTACGCCAGGTTCAGCCCCACTAACATCGAATCCCAGCCTCCTTTTAGGCAGACATAACTTGAAGGCTCAAGTCTAAGATCACCGAATGAAACAGTCAATGATCATCATCGGTGTTGGTTGGGGTAGGTTCACTGCGTAATAGGCGGTGCGTAGAATCGGCGTGCAGTGAAAAATGCTTCATTCCTGGAAGGGTTGGTTTATTTCCATCGTTCGACTGACCCTCCTATTTTCGGAATTTCTACTGGCTCTGTACAAAGTCCAAATGCCAATCCTCAACTTGAAAGAAATCTAGGGCCATAATCGAAGTGAGCACCTAGGCTATACAGCCATTTCACCTGCCACTAAAACAAGTATGAAGGCCCTGGACTCGTAGTTCGATAGAGTGCTCTTGTATTCACCTATTCACCCAGGGTTTGTGCTCACTGGCTGTGTTGTTGCTTTTGAGGTATTACATATACACAGTTTTGGATCTACTGATCTGTTAAATTCTCTATGTCACAACTAGACATCGCAACAATCGCACAGAACAGTTCTAAAATGTGCTGATAGACGCGGCGACTACTCTACCTACCACTTCCACTTTCTTATTCAGGTCAGTCCTATGTCGGTGACCAAACAGGTCAAAGTATATTAAACCAGCAGCAGGACCATTTCATGAGTTATGAACTCTTTCAGCCCTTTTGCAGCTCTTCAACTGCTCCTCAAGGCGGAACGTCTCCGAGATCTGCATCCTTCAAGCGGCCGCAGCTGGAGGATCCATTGAATATCCGCAGCCCCATGTCACTCCTGCTGGGTCCGTCACACCCTTGACACCCAGTAAATATTGCAGGTGTGAGCAAAGGGGAGGGGATGTGTGTTTGCCTGCTCCGCTGCGCCCCCTCAATAGGCACCAACGCCAACCAAGGACAACAATTATAAGAGAAGTCGAGGCTTCCAAATTCCTTCTGCACAATTTTGGTCTTCATAAACCACGCACAGGTCTCATTCACCTCTACATGGGAGCAGGCATGGGATAAGCCGAGTCACCCGCTAATTACAATCTTCCACATTACCCACGCACATTGAAGCACCAACCCGGTCACCGCAACCATGGGCAAGCCCACCGAAGCTGGGGCTGAAGCTACCCTCGAGAGCAGCATTCCGCCGCCTCCTTACGCACCGAGCGATGCCGCCACAGCTTCATCGAGTTCCGCAGCCCAACTTGGCTTCTCTCCAGCCTCAGAGAGTGCCAACGTCTCTACTAGCTCGTCTCTTTCTCTGCACCACCCGATCCCCCATTCTCTGAGCGCATACATGCAGCTGAAGCTTACTCGCACCATTCATGTCGGCGACAGTACGAACCACAAGCTGTACGCCCTGTCGTCCCATTTCATCGCTGCCGGCGGCACGTACGACGGAAAACCGTGCCTAGTTCTCCACAATGGTCCCGACGACAAGGATGCCGCTTTGGCAACCATCAGCGAAGAGCCGAGCTGGACGCTCGCTTCGACGGCCAGCATCATCACACTACCACCGCTGAACTCCCCAGCTGGTGCAGCCGCCACGCCGCAAGGGATATCAAACGGTGTGACGGAGATAATGCGCCCGGGCATCTTCGACAACGAGGTCACCTTCGGCTTCCGGTTCTCTGTTGAGGTGGAACACGGTGGCTTGCTCCGTCGCGAGGACTTTGAATGGCAGAAAGCGGACAAGGATCAAATGGCGGACGCCAAGGCCGTCTACAAGCTTGTGCGACTCAAGTCGCGGACAAACCAGGTGGGCGAAGCCGAGAGCAGTCGGGACACGCCTGATGTCGTTGCCATTGCTGGGTTCAAGGGCTCCTTGTCATGGAAGAAGCCCTTCAGGTTCGAGTTTCTGGGAGACGGCGCGACTGGTGGCTTGGGAGACCGGTGGTCTGTCATGGCGCTCGTTACGGCGATACGACTATGGCTCCTTCACCTTCAAGGCAGAATACGTTGAGGGATCTGTGGACTGTTAATCTCAAAGATGGTGAAGGCGTCCTATCATTCATTTGTAGAATTTCGTCCCCAATTGTGTTTCTGACTGTTAGTCCCTACCATTCCTACCTGTCTTACACACTGCGTACTACACGAGAGATGTTTTACCCCCGTCGATTTGCTAAGTCTTTGGTTTGGCCACTCTTTGCGCGACCCATAGACATAAGATGCGTTAGCCAGATTTGACAGACATATATGGGAGTAGCCATAAACAACGTTATGCAAGAACATGGGGGGCGGGGGGGGGGGTGATCACAGAATTACTGAGTTCTTTCAACAGGTTGAACCACAGATGGAGACAGGAAGAAACCTGTTCCCAAGCACAAAGACCGCAAACAATTTTTCTGCTCCCAATCCATTTCAATGTCATACAGAGTGTCGTATTTCTCGCTTCAACAGAGGTTTGGTGTGTCAAACGGGCAAACAAGCAGGATGTTCAAGCTGCAGGAGTAATTGCTTCAAAGCCGTTTGGCATTCATTTTGCGGCTCATTTTAGCTCGTGTAACACTTGAGAACTCGACTACCACTTCTGACTTCAAGGAGGAAATGAAAGATTCCCCACAATGCGGCCATATCAACGCCGTGTAGACCAAACAGAGAAACCCCGCGTAAACAGCAGAGCCTGGATAGTGTGTCCCATAAATTGAAGCAAACTACCTCTTGTTCTTCACACTGAACCACCTTCCGACGTTGCCCCTTAAGGTTGGCTCGTTCTTTTGGTTGAACCTGACTGTCCCTGGATTTCTCGAGTCACGAAAATGTTCCTCATTCTCTTGGCTTGCTTGGAAGCCTTCGCTTTCGGGCTGTCACCTGCTAGTCCAGAGTCTCGAGGCCAGCTCTATTATGTTCGCCGTTTCGAGAACACCACCACCAACACCACCACCACCTGGGGCCAAGGAGTGCACACCACATGCCAAATTGGAGTCGGTTCTTGCAGCAAGGTCAACAGCATTATCTGGCCCAACACCACTAGCGTAAGCCCCAGAAAGACCTCTTGCGAGGCAGTAGAGATGACTGACTAGCTACACGCAGGCGGCCGTACACATCTCGTCAACCACGATCGTTACGACATCCGCATCGACGTTGGGAACAGGAAGCACCCCTGGTGTCCCCAGCGTTGGAAACACCACTGCCAAGGTCACGACAACGGTCGTAGATATTCAAACTGTGGTTTCGTCGGTATCATTCGGGACGACCATAGTCAAAGACCCGTCGTCAACCTTGGTGTCCGTTCCACCGGTGATCTCTTTGGTGCCGACTGTACTGCCGACTGTACCGCCGACTGTGCTGCCGTCGTCAACACCACAGACCACTACTTCTCTGGCTCCCTTTTCGTTATCTTCATCAGTGTCATACAGCATAACCTCCTCTTCCGCCATTGAAACCGAACTGCTTCCAGGAAGAAACAGACCTCCCAGCATTCAGCCAGGCTTGGGAACCGTTAGTTCCTTGAGTATCAGTCTTTCGAGTACCAGTCTTTCGAGGATTGGTCTGTCGAGTACCAGGTCGAGTACCAGCCTGTCGACTGCTTCTCCAGCCTCAACAGCCTCTTCTACGTCAACTGAACCGCCGCCCGAGACCTTGACTACTCTGCCAACGGGGGTAAGCTTCCAAACTCTCACAGGCGCTACGTACACATCCCCAAGGTATATCACGACTACTTCTCCGGGCAGTGACCATTCCACGATCGTCCCAAGTAAGTGATCACCCCAAGTTCGCCAATCATCTACTGACGATGATCAACCTAGTCATCATTCCATTTGTTGGCCCCCCGCAGATCTGTTTTGGATGCATAGTCAAGTTCCCGCCCAACATCAAGATCGACATCCCGGAATTTTGCATCCAGCTGCTTGGACTCAAAATCGGCAACTGTCCGCCCAAGAAGAACAAGGATGGGGAAGACGATGACAAAGATGACGACAAGAACGACGATGAGGACGACAATAACGACAAGGACGACGATGATGACAAGTCGAAATCCAAGACTCGGACCAAGACACATTCATCGACAGCCACCACAACATCATCATCGTGCACTGCTACCGTCACTGCCACTCAAAAGAGCATATTTTGCTCCGTGGCGCGAGGTGAGCCACTTTCGTCAAGGAGGCCAGATTCCAGAGCTTTGCTGATCTCCATTTTTTTGGAAAGGAAACACTGCCGAAGCAGAGTGCTCAACCAGCGCCTACACAACCGTCAAGCAATGCAGTGTCATCGCTACAGCAACGACAGTAACATCAACGTATACGTCGATGCCATCGGCAATTCTATGTGGCCCCGACAGTTGCGGAGGCCGAGCTTGCGCTATAAAGAAGATCGAGAGATCCGAGGACTCTGCCGCTCAAGGCCTTGTGAGACGAGGCGACCCCAGCCTCGGCAAGTGGCCTGACCCGAGTGATCACGAAAACCACGAAAGCTTCATCGTCAGCCAGATCGACGCGATCGCCGAGGACACCGCGAAGAAGGAAAGGTACACCCCGAAGCTCGTCGAACATGGCCCCAACGACGGCCCCAGCGCGAACTGGACGACGTTCAAGGACAACGTCGAGGCGATCGGGCTCGAGGGGCTGTTCGGGTGTACTTCCATCGTCCTCGTCTCCCGCAAGGGCGCGTGGATAAGCCACATCTGGCAGACGACCATGGACCCCGAGGAAGAGGACCTGGACGAGGATGACTCTACCATGGACCCCTTCGAGCACTTGATCGAAGTAGAACTCCCTAACAGAATTCCGCCCGACATGGAGTTTTACAAGTTCTACGAATATGGCCTGAATGACATGAAGGACCACCCGGAGGACGGCGACGCCGGCGTCATGTTCGGCAACAGCAAGGACGGCGCCACCGACACGCCCACAAGCCTGAACATGAAGGCCTTCATCGTCACGCCACGCAAATGGACGTACCCGGAGGTGTACTTTGACGCCAGGGGCCGAAGGATACCTCACCAGGTCCTGGCGCACGTCGACTTCCGCAAGGGCACCGTCAGGTACCCGGACCAGGTCAGGGCTCTGCAGACGGCCGTCACGGAGGTGTACGGCGACATACCCGTCGAGGTGGTCGACTACAACCCTACGATCGTGAGGCCGGAGAACTGGGCGGCTTTCCAATGGACGGGGAAGTTGATCGTCAACGGAGAGTTGATGCCGATTCCGGAGTACCACGGGAGGCTGTCCCGCCGCAACGTCAGGGGCAAGATTCTCCTGCAGTACCAGCCCGCGGCGACTTGCCAGGACGAGGCCGAGTGGCGGCTCTGGGTGGAGGGACAGCCGGCGGGTGACCGGGCGGATAAGTGGCCGCCGCTGCCGGGGCAGATCTTCTCTTCCTCGTCCGAGCCGGACAAGTCGGACCCGTCAGACGAGAAGGATCCGTCGGACAAGAAGGTTGAACGCAGGCAGGTTTGTGAGCTTCCCAACAAAAGCAAGAATCCGATCTCGGCCACGCCCGCGTCTGTCGGAGTGTCTGCCTCGCCTCCCGTGTCTCAAGGCGGCTCTAGTAAACGAGCAGGCATCGAAGTTACTTTGTCGAGGAATGGCTCAATGGCCTCGCAAACCCTCACGTCGTTGGGCACAGGGTTCCTACCAACGTCGACCCTAGTTCCAGGGGGTCCGTACGAACGCAATTCTTCTTCCTCGGTAACAACATGGATGACTGGTGTGTCCTCATCGATATTGAATACTATCACCCTCATGGTACCGACTACATCTCCGATCTTGCCTGGTAATGGAAGCAGCTCGATCACACAAACAAGCCTGGGGAACACCGTTTCAAAGAACATTTCGTTGTCTTCCTCTTCTTCCTCTTCCTTCCCTTCCTCTCCCTTGCAAACCAACACATCGGTCATCACAACAACCTCGTCCACAAGCCTGGGAAACACCGTTACAAGGAACATTTCGTTCTGTTCCTCTTATCCCTTCTCCTACTCCTCTTCTTCGTTGCAAGCCAATACATCGGCCATCACAATAACCTCGTCAACAAGCCTGATAAGCACCGTGTCGACAAGCACTACGTTCTCCTATTCTCCCTCCTCTTCCTCCTCCTCCTCGCAAACCACCACATCGGTCATCACAAAAACCTCATCAACTTCAATCTTCTTCACACGAGGACCGTACGGACGCAGTTCCTCTCCATCGTCAACTTACACAACCGCCAAATCCTCGCAGATGCCGACTATGCCCACCACCGTAACACCGACGAAAACTTTCAAGCCGGCCACGACACCATCGAAAGACACCCTCGTCGTCATACCAATCAAAGACAATCCAACCACCAGCCAAAAGCCGGTCCCAGCCCCCTCTGAGGCCGTAGCCATCTTCTACACCGAAACGCTCGCGCCCGACGACGACGACGGCAAGAAGCTCTTGCGTGAAGGCGCGTGGTACATGTTCCCCGTCATGGCGGCCGATGCCGCCAACTTTGACCCGTGCAACAAGTACCCGATGGGCCACCTGCAACTCCACGAGCCCCTGAATCTCAACAGCGTACCCTGGCCGCCGCCGATCGACGGGGAGAAGCCCTTCTTCGACCGACGCAAGTGCAAATACAAGGGCGGAAACGGGTCCCGGGGGTTCGGCAAGATGTCGTGCGACGACGTGCCCGAGTTTGATTGCGAGAGCGACCCGCGCGCGAAGAAGCTGCTCGAGTGCGAGTCGCACCCCAAGGCGGAGCAGAGTTTCAAGCCTCGCATCTTGCGCAAATTCCCGGTGCTGGAGCCGGCGGGGCGTACTCAGAACATGAAGGACGCCGTCGGTCAACCTTGAGGGCTAAACGGCCGATCGTATCTTGGGATTCTGGTGGAAAGGTTTAGAGAGAAGAAGACGATAATTGACGCTCTGGTAATTCGCCAATAACACTTGACGATGAAGAGTCGTTAGTCTCAAAGCAACCATGATCTAGGCTAGTCGGTCCTAGTGCTCGAGGTGAATGGAATCGAGTGAAACAAGCTTTTCATGTAGTTCATGGCCACCACTTCATTCCGAGAACTGTAATGTTCATGGCAACTTCTTCCTATTCGAGGAGCTGAAGTCTTTCTAGCGGAGTAGGGTATAAGCACGGCGTTCATAATCAAGCCATGACTATCGAGAATAGGTAAACGACCTTTAACACGCGGCGGGTGAGCCCGTCTCTTACATGATAAGATATCCAGCATCTTTTCACGTGTGCGCCGGTTCTCTAGACACAATGCTGCTATCAGACAGCAGTATCCATCGTTTTGTCCGCCAAGTTGCTACCTGTGCTACTCGTCTTCTACCCGAGCCGCAAACCGTTTGTCCCCTTTCCACCAGTTTTTTACTTCCTCCTGGATGGGAGCCCCGTTCAGTCCGACCCTCTCATCTTCAACCACCGGGAGGACCGTGTCAGTTACTCCCGTTTCCTTGGGCATGGCTTTCGGAAACCCCGGCGTCGAGCCTCTGCGATTCAAACACTGAACATCGGCTCCACGCTTGACCAGGAACTTCTTGACCATTCTGTGGCCGTGGGCGTCTGCGAGGTGCAACGGCGTCTCCCCTCTGCTGTCCCGCACATCCACCTCCGCGCCATGCCGCAACAACGTCTCGACAATCTCCAGATGCCCCAAGGTTGCCGCGATGTGCATCGCCGTCCTCTTCCGCTTGGCAATGGCAACGTGCGTGCCGGCCCCTCTCTGCAGCAGGAGCTCAACGACCTTCTCGTACCCTTGGGAGACCGCTACGTGCAGAGCCGTCAGTCCTTTGCTGTCCTGGCTATCGATGGGTGCTTGGTGGTCCAGGAGCATGCCGACGACGGAGAGGTTGCCCCAAGACGCCGCGTGGTGCAGGGGAGACCGCTTCTCGTCATCTACCGCGAGCACAAGATGGTTGCCGCCTCTCTGGACCAGGATTTGACAGACTTCCGCGTGTTCGCCCTGGATGGCACAGTGGAGAGCTGTGCGTCGGTTCGAATCGACGCATCTCAGATCCGCCCCGTTCTCCAGCAGCAGGCTGACGATGGCACTGCTCCCTCCCAGCGCGGCGTCATGGAGCGGGGTGAGCCCGTGTTGATCCACGGCGTGGACGAGGTAGTCGCCGTCTTTCTGGAGCAGTGTCCGGCAGACCGCCGCGTTCTTGCTCGTTATGGCGCAGTGAAGCGCCGTGCGGTTCTTGGAATCCAGCCGCCTCAGATCCGCCCCGTTCTCCAGGAGCAGCCATACGACAGAGCTGCTTCCACCCACGGCGGCAAGGTGTAGAGGTGTCTGGCCAAGCTTACCGGCCTGCGCGTTGACATTAGCCTTGTTCTCTAACAGCAGCCACAGGAGGTTCATCGAGGCCTTGCTGCTGTCCGGGCCGCAGCAGCTCTGCACTGCCGCGTGGAGCGGCTGCGTGCCTCGGTTGTCCGGCTTGTTGACGTCCGCTCGGGCCTGTATCAGCAGCCACGCAGTCGTCGAGCGGTTGTACTTCATCGCCCATCGCAAGGCCGTGAAGCCGTCGGCGTCCGTCGAGTCGAGGTCAACGCGGCACTTGACGAGAAACTTGACCATGTCGTCTTGGCCCTCCTGCGCCGCCCAGTTGAGCAGGGTCCAGCTGCCGCGACCCGAGGTCCTAACGGACGCCCCGTGATGTACAAGGAACTTGATTATGGGCTTGTAGCCTTCGTGGGCTGCCCATCGCAACGCCGTGTAGCCGTCTTTGTCCGCCGCGTCCACGTCCGCTCCGCTCTTCAGCAACGCCTCCACGGTCTTGAGCTGTCCGTATCTGGCCGCTCTTCTCAGACAGGTGTAGCCTTCGGAATCCTCGAGCTCGAGGTTCAGGCTTCCAGAAGTCAGAATCACGTCGACCAAGTCTCTGTCTCCTGCCATGATCGCCTTGTGCAGGGCCGTCCGCTTGTCGACGTTTGGGACGTTCAGCTCGGCGCCCTCCTGGATGAGGAACTCCGCAAAGGAACGGCGCCCGTGGGTTACGGCCCAATGCAGCGGCGTCTCGCCGCGTTTGGTCTGCGCGTTGAAGTTGACGTTTTTGTTGTTCGCGATCGCCTTCCGGACCAGCTTCTCGAGGCCAAAGAAGGCGGCAATATGCACTCCGGAAACGTTTGCTTCGTGCGAGATCCGGGGGTCAGACATGACGTGCACCGCGGTGTCGAGCTTGAGTTTGTCCGAGACGAAACGCCAGGCCAGCTTGTACAGATCTCCCTTGGAACTCGTTGCTTTGTCCAGATGAATGCCCCAAAAGTTTGCGGCGTACCTGAAGAGAGGGTATTGTTGACAAATGTCATCTATACTTGACTCGGGTGGGCTTCCGATGCTCAATGGTATCCTGGTGAGACAGTCAAGACAGGTCCTCGTCAGCATTGACGTTGACATCGCCTCTTCATTGGGAAAGCCAATCGCTTGGTTTCTCTTGATGTACTCCTCGGCGGTTGCGTGAATTAAACGAACAGTTTTCTTGTTGTCCGTGGCTGGGAGGACGACCACGATACCGACGCATGCTGATATCAGGGCGTCTTCAATACCGATGATTTCGGCGGCTTTGGGTAGTTGCCATGGCTCAGACCTGGACTCATCCACGCCAGTGTGGATCGCAAGGGCATGTGCCAGCTCGTCGACGCTGAGTTGCCTTTCCGCGTGTACCAGCCAGTTGAGTGCTTTCATCGCCAACTGGCGCTGGGGCCTGTCTTGCTTCTTGATTCGCTCCAACGCCGTTGCATAAACGGCATCTGGACTTGTGGACAGTTGAGCCAAACTGTTCTTAAACTCAGCCAAGCTGTGGGTGGCCAGGCTGTGAGTAGAAGCCAGGGACTGAATATGTAGATGAGCGAGGAGAAACCTAAATAGGAGTGTCAATGATCTGCGGAAACCTGGCGAGCTAGGAACTCAAACGCCTACATTCCTTGTGACTTCTGAACAATGGTCTCCAAAGTCTTATCCCTAAACAGAGGGTCTGTCTTGCAGCCTTTCTCTACTATCCCGTTCAGTTGGGGACGGCTTTCGATGAATTTGCGGAGATACGAATTGATTTCGTCATCATTGGCGGTAATAGGGAGTTCGCAGCCCGGCCTGATCAGGGCTGAGAGCTTGGGATCAGGCCACGAAGTAAACAGCAGCCGAAAGTTGTCGGGGAGCTCTTGGCAGGCCTCTAGGAAGCTGTTTAGTGTGTTGGTTTCCGTGTCGTCTAGGCATTCATCCAAAGCGTCTACGACGAAAAAGATCCTCTTGAAGCTTTTTGATTGGGACTTGAGAATTTTCAGATAGTCGCGTTCACACGGCATCTGTTGATTACTTTTCCAGGCGCTGTGTGCTTCCTGAATCTTGGGTGACACGTGGTTGGTGCCATGTAGTAGTTGAAGTATTAAGGTGCAAAGCAGCCTTGTCAGGCAATGGTCTTGGTGTTGCCTGTGGTTGAAGTAGACGTAGATGCAGGCTATCTCGTGGTTAGACGAGAAGCGAGTCTGAAGATGATTTATGACTATGGACCTAGACACGACCTTGTCAGCTTTGGTTCGACAGACGACATGTAGAGATGAGGAAATAATGATTCCATACGACAAGACAGTCTTGCCTGTACCCGCTGGAGATGTATCATTAGTTTCCAGCCCACACATTATCGCTCAGCTGGCTTGGAGGCATGCGCTTACGAATGCCATGACACCACAGCTTCCGCAAGGTGCCATCGCACCACTCGTCCTTGAACTCTGCAGAGTTTAAAAACCACCGGCCGGCTTTGGGAGTTTTTTGGGCAATCTGCAACGATTCGATATGAATCTTGTCGAAATCAAGCGGCTTCGAGATGTGCTTCAGCCATTCGACCGGATTGGATTTGGGATCGCACTCTATCGTATGTGAACGACTATTCGAGAAAACAGAATCCTCATGACTGAACTAACCGATCCGATTAGATTCATACCCATAATACGCTATCCCAACTTGCGCGTCAGCTCTCCAACGACGGGCCCTTCAGTCTCTGGTTTGGGATCTCATGAAATCCATACCAAAGTTCATAGCGCCGCCCCCCGATTGATACTTGGCCGTGTTTCCCATGGAGATTTCCGAGTAGTGTCCGGTAGAGACGAGGCCCCTCCCGCTGTCGGAAATGTGCTGCGTGACATTGGTAGCAGGGCCACCATCGAATTCCGAGTCTGGGAGGGACGGCTCGACTTCTGCTAGGGACTTGATGGCATCCTCCAACTTCTCAATGTGCCCCAGAGACTCTGCGTGCGCTTTGAAGACCTGGTGGATGGCCAGTACTTTCAGCTTGTTCAGGATGTCCTGCATCAGCGCCTCGACCTTGTTCGCCTTGCCGTACGGCACCACCTTCTTGCGGTAGAAACGGACGAAGGCGGACCAATCCTTGGCGCCCTTGTTCTGTTGGTTTCCGGGCTCAATCTCGCTGAAGATATCCTCGATGATTTTGGCTCGTTTCAAACAGTCCGCGAGAGCGGGCTGAATCGCACTTTTGACATTCTCGTCGGGCCTGTCAATGCTGAGGGCTTGCTGGGCGAGGTCAAGCGTTTCTTTCACCAAGGGGAGGTTGCGTCCCACCTCGGCGAATGCCTTAGGGAGGTCTTTGATGTGTTTGATCGTGTCGTAAGTCACCAAAAGCGACTGTATCACGGTAATAGTCGAGGCGGTGATGCTAAGGGGATCCATTGGACAATGCAGCGTCGTCCTGTATGGGATACTGTCAACGTCTAGGAGATTCTATCTAACAATGCAACTTGTTGGGGGGCGCACCGATCAGTAACTTACCTAGCAATGAGACGAGTAGTAAGATGATGGCAGCAAAGACACGAACCCAGCAACAATGTCGACAAGATGCTCACAGGCAAGATAATTAGAAGGGCCACAATTGTCCATAGATCCGATTGTTTCGAGACACTCTAAAGCAATATACTCGAACCTCCGCAGTAACGTCCCATCATGCTTTAGTGGACATCGGCTAATGCACGTCATGAGCATGCCCTCGCTTTACATTCCGGTAAGCAGGAAGCTCTCGAGAGGTCAAGTGACCCCTCAGTCAAAGGGAACCATCGATAGCCAGATCAACCCTCATTGGTCCGACAGCCTCGTTTGAGACCAACTCGCAATGCGCAGCAGCATGCATGCATCGCCTTGCTGTGGGCTGAGCAGGCTGCCACTACTGGAGTTCACTGCATGCATGCCATCTTCCATGTCAGTCTGCCTACACCATTAAATCTTCGGGTTCAACAGCCAGCCTTACGCTAATACTGCCATCCCGAAAATCTCTAGATTGTTCAATCAAGGCCCGGTGTCTCTAGCGGGATCTGTTGTATCACAACAGGCGGCATCGTTTGACATCGATGTAAGTGTTGCCGAGATATCTACCATAGGTCATCCAGCAGCGCCTTTCAAGTCCCTTACTTCTTATGCGCCTAGTCGCCGTTGCAATGGGATGCCGGAATACCCGGCAGCATTGCTAGACTCCGATGCTGCGCCGTGAAGCTGACATGGATGGCTTCATGCATCCTCTAGCGCCAATGCAGACTGTCAAAAGCAGAAAAGTACTCCGGATGGCCATCGAGCTTTACATGAAATAAAGGCCAAGTTCTGCAGCCACAGAAGCAGGCAATGGCTAGGCAGACTCTGCGCCCCGTGAGGCAACCGAAGGCGGAGGCGGCCCAAGACGTGCCGAGCTGCTGGGGGAAAGAAATCACAACGACGAAAGGGTTGCGAGACACCGTCCTTTACGCCATCAAGATCCTGGCTGAGACAGGCTCACACCAAAGAGACCCGAGTTGGCAACATGCAATGCCAGCAGACCATCGGTAGCATGGATGAAGAGTTGGCGAATCGAGTGCCGACAAACGTCGATGCACCACCAGCATCATCAGCCATGTCCCCAAGTGCCACATCCCCTCTTTCTCATAATCTGACACCGTCCTTCTGTTACAGACTAGGGGGATTAAGCCGTCCATATTCTGCAATTCAGCTCCTCCTCGCCTATGATTCACGACCTCGTGCGCTCGCCCGCTTGCCCCAGCTATCACGAGAAGCGACTGTAGAGTTTTGAGCTGCGCAAGAAAGGCGTATCTCTCGGTAGTATCATCGGCAGAGATATACTCACTGCAGAACTATGCACCAGCCTGCGCAATTGCAGGGTCACCTTCAACTGGCTCCATCCCCATACCCGGGAAATGAAGGCCATCGTAACGCACCACCTCACCATCAGCAAAGTCTTTTTGGAGATAGCGACAGCGCCAGCAACTGGAGCGATTCAGAATCGGAGGAGTCTGCCTACCGCGACGACAGAGCCGAGACTGGTCCCGGTATCAACCCTCTTTCCCGACGGCAAAGACCACTTCACCTCAGGAACCCGATACCCAACGAGACCTACGCCGACCAAGGTGACTGGAACCAAAACCAACCCAATCCGCGATCTGGTGGTCAAGCTGTTCGATACACTCGTCCCTTAGGGACGTACGCTTCGACAGGAGGCGGATATACACAACCGCAGCCGCCACCTGGTCTCCATCCTTTTCAGCATCACCCAACACACAGTGGCCCTTTGCCACCCGGTCAGAGTAACATGGCACATGAGAATCCCTTTGCGCCGATTCCAGGGCCCTGGAACGGCCAACAGGCTAGCCCGTATCACAACAACACGCTACCTCCCACATACGGTCCCCAACCGATGTGGCCTCCGGCCCCTGAGTATGCCCCGCCAGGCCCAGGACCTTTCTCTCCAGTCGCACCAGCCACCCCATATGCTTATTCCGCCCCAAGGACCCAGCCCTACGGGGGCTACATGCCCACCCAGCACCCACCCGATCCGCCTCGCGAGTCCAGACACGCCTCTCCGTTTCGACCACGCCGGCCGCGACCTCCCCCTGGCGAAGTTCCTTCGCAAGAAGACGAGGTGAACCGCCTTCGGCGGCGGGTCAGGGCCATGGAAATGGAGGGCCATCGCGAAAGGGACCTGCGTCAAGCCAGTAGAGAGCGGGACCAGGCCGAGAGGCAAAAGTGGGAAATGGATGTAAAAGTTGACCAACTGCGGAAAGACATTGAGAGGAGCTTCAAGGCCGATATCCGCGACGCTGTCAACGATATCCGTAAAGAGATCCAGACAAGCCTGTCCGAGTCACAGTCGGAGCCTGGTAGAGCGCCGTCACGGATGGATAGCAGCAGGAGAGGCTACGCGGGTTCGGCGCGGTCCGTACACGGCGATCGAGATGTGTGGGTGGACCGGGACGGTGAGCATCAGGACGTTCTGATGCAGGAGATCGCAAAGATCATGGACGGGAAGAGAATGCTCCAACCACAGGATTCGACCTCGGGAGCGGCCTTTCGCGGGGGAACGCAAGCGGGCCGGGGGTCGGCGCGAGGATCACGGATCGATCCCGAGTTGCGGAGCGAGGTCGAGACCATCATCTACGACATACTTGGAGGATCTGATCCGGGACAGCGACACTATCGGCGACCGTCCTCGCGTTCGTTCAACCGAGGGACAGCTTCAGACGACTACGATCCTCGCACCGAAGCGTCGGGCTACCCGCGAAACCGGTACCGCGACACCCACGACGGCGGGGTGAACCCTGCCCTAGCCAATCGATATGGCCTTCGACGCTCGCCAGGTCAAGTGACCTTCGACCAGAACGACTACACTATACCAAGTGCGGCACCCAGTCACCCAGCCGACGAGAGGCCATGGTTAGGAGTACCGCATAGGTCGCGAAGGCCGCGGCGCCGAGGAGAGGACGTAGCGGGGCCGAGCGATCCTCGGACCTACGGCCCCAGTCTTCAGCAGCAGCCATTAGCAACTCAGGCAAACAACCTGAGGACTCAACCTGGCACGCATGCGCCGGATCCCAGACACTGGGCCGGAGGGAGTAACGGCGAGGCCGTCTCAAGCGCCGGGGCAACCGCGATGGCTTACCAGGACAGGATGAACAACAGCGGGGTGCGGCAGGGCGAGCAAGGCAACCCGGCGAGGCCGTTGGGTCGGCGCGGCGAGCGCGTACCTGCTGCTGCTGCTGCTGCTACGTATGAGGACGAAGACGCCGGCGAGTTGTTTACAGATGACGACGAGTCGGACAACGGTGAGGTGTTTCCCAAGCGCGACGCTACTTATCCCGAGTTTCTGGCCGGCCATCCGGACCTGAGACACCAGCTGCCTAGGGTTCCGGATCCCAGACCGCACCTGCGACGAGTTGGTATTCAGTAGCTGTGACTTGGTGCCAGTCTGAAGACGAATAGGGGAAGATTTGAAAGAAGAGTGCTGTGTTATGTCTGTAATGATAAAGTAAAATATTATGACCATGCTTCCTTGAATAGATTTTGTAAGCAGATGTGCTAAATTCTGGAATGATTGTCTCAACACTGAAAGCACTTGCAGCCCGCAGGATGTCATCGTCGCCATCTTTCTCCTTGGAGTGCGCTGCCAGCTTCTCTACTGTCAGTGACCCTACCGAGATGTGCCCTATGCACTACTGGTTAAACCGGACAAGTAGGGAGATCTCAATGCACATGAGGCATTGGCATTGCAGTAATTTTCAGAGTTTTGCTCTCTTAGTGTAGGCTTATTGGGTGCTCAGTACTCGTAGCGCGACTTCCACCTGTCTCTGTAACTGGAGTCTTCAATGTCCTAAGCCTACGTACATCCAGAGGAGGCAGCTTGACAGCTTGTTGCTCTTCCTGACTCCCGGTTTGTGCTCCCAAGTTGCAGTTCCATAACAAAGCTCAAGACCCTATCAAACCCTAACAAACTCCCACACAGTTGTGCCGTGGTGTCTTCTGGTAAGGTGGGTTCCGTTCTCTGCAACGCATACCACCCTCAATGCGCTTGACCCGGATGCCGACGGCGATAGGAGCTGGTAGCCGCCCTCCGGGTGCCTCCGCGGCGTCCATAACTCCCACTCACGTAGGTAGTTCGTTGTCCTTATACCGCTATCTATATCTTTGCCGTCGTGCCCAAGGTACCTACCCGTTCTCGGGTTTTGGAATCCAAAGTAACCATCCTTCTCAATGCAGTACCACATCTCGCTCGGGTTGCGGTCGCCCTTGGGCTTTCTAAGAGAGACCTGCTGGTCCGCGAAGGTAATTGCCTTGCGTGTTGATCCTTCAATGATTCGAAAGGTGTTACCTGGCCATGGGGTATCTCGCCGATCGGTGTCGGGACCCATTCTCTCCAACACCGTGGTAGAAGAATGACGATTCTCTGGATTTGGAATCAATATTGAATGTGACGAGAAAACAAGAGCAATGACAACAGACTCGGAGTAGGTAGGTGTTTGGGTTGCAATGGGTATTTCGGGTATGGGCAGGGATGAAGTCGGGCAGCGCTCACCATGCTCATTCAAGCCGCGTCCATGGGGTTCTTCCATCGCTGTCGACGTTGAAGGAGTGGCGAGAGGGGAGGAGATTGTTGGGGGAGACTCGAACATCAGATGCATCATTTCGCCGCTGATGACCCTATCAAGTGATACATCCCGACGTTCGGCTCTGCTTTCATGTTGCGGCATAATGCTGACGATTTTCTCGGCCGGGATCGTGAAGGACGCTTTACATGAGGTTTCGATAGCAGGCCATCAATTCCTAGCCAGACAAAAAGCTGTGACATAGTTAAGGCTTGTTGGGTGATCAATACTTTATACTACAATTGAGCCTCGGGTTGCCAAGCTTGCGCCGGGTAGATTGCCCACCCAGTGTTCAAAATTTGTTTTGCTTCACATGCATCCGGAGTAAAGAGACTTCGTTGTCGCCATCCTAACTTGATATCAAAGTTGAAGGAAAGGAAAGGTTAGATGCCGAGAAAAAGACATCGTCGGGAACAGCCAATCAGTGCCTCAGAACTCCCTCCTCCAAGTCCCTGCGGAAGAAGACCCTCTCGTACCCATCCTCCGTCTTCCTTTCCGTCTCGACGAAGCCCAGTTTAGGATACAAGGCGAGATTCTCAAACATTTTGACGTTGGTGTAAAGCTGAAGGTTCGTGCACCGGCAAACTCTGGCCACGTCCTCGGCACACCTCATGAGAACTCGTCCGTATCCGCGCCCCTGGGCATCCGGGGCGACGACTAGATTGTTTACGTGGAGTGCTTTCGTCGCGGGGTCGTGTCGCAGGAGAATGGCGCCGACTGCCTCGTTTGTCTTGTCGTTTCGGAGCACGTAGACCAGTTGCGTTTTGATCAGCTCGTTGTAGTCGGCCTTCATGGGCGCCGGCTCCTTGCCGATGCGGTCGATGTACTTGGAATAAGCCGCCCTGGTCATGGACTGGATCGCCGGGACATCGTCGAGATTAGCTCTCGCGAGGGTGTGGCCTCCAACAGAGGCTTTCGGCTCATAAGTTTGTTCGGCCATTTCGGCAAGTCCAGAAACTGTAAGGAATCAGTTGTGGTTGGGTATGACTCTTCTGTTTGACTCTCTGGGTTTACTTAAATAACGGAACATAGATAATCGAAGAACCCGGTCCCTGGACAGGCTAAAGTAAGCAGATTTCCTATTTGAGACGATTGCGAGGTACCTCCGCACCCCCTCCGATAGTGGAGAGCTATCCGATCCGAAGCGGGGCTTCCGAAGCTGACCCGATAAGATAAGGAGTCTGACGAAAGAATATAGAAGAAAAAAAAGAACAGACGGAATTACCGAAAAGCCGCCGGCCGAAAAATTTCGACTTGTTCGTCACTCCATCCATCGCATGCACGTCCGCCACGGCCGCAAGCAAAGCTGTAATCCGAACCGCGTGTCGAGATCCCTCCTTCATCACCGAAAACTCCACGACCGCCGCCATCGCACGCCACTCCACCAACAGCTCGCCTGCCATTTCGAGCCGTCACGAGAACCTCCATCGTCGAATACCCTATTAATCGCATCTTTCCCCCCCAAACACATTCGCTATGGATCACACGCGCGACCCCTGCCCCTGGGTCATCCTCAACGGTCGGTGACCACCCTCTCTCTCTCTCTCTCTCTCCCCCGAACGCGGAGGCCGTCGCGGACCGAGATAGAAACTAACGCGATGCGATGACAGACTTCGGCGGTGCCTTCGCCATGGGCGCGATAGGAGGAACGATCTGGCACGGAATCAAGGGCTACAGGAACAGCCCCTACGGCGAGCGCCGCATCGGCGCCATCTCGGCCATCAAGATGCGCGCCCCCGTCCTCGGCGGCAACTTCGGCGTCTGGGGTGGCCTCTTCTCGACGTTTGACTGCGCCGTCAAGGGCGTCCGCCAGAAGGAGGACCCCTGGAACAGCGTACGCACTCCAATTCACGGCTGATGCAGCTTCGACAAGTCTTTTTCTGACAACCAGGGTGTAGATCACAGCCGGTTTCTTCACCGGAGGAGCTCTGGCTATCCGTGGTGGATACAAGGTTCGTACACTTGCGATTAACACCCCGTTGCGCGCACAGCCAAGCTAACGCCGGGAAACCCAGGCCGCCCGCAACGGTGCCATCGGCTGCGCGGTCCTGCTCGCCGTCATTGAAGGCGTGGGTATCGGTTTCCAGAAGATGTTTGCGGGAAGCACGAAGCTTGAGGTGAGTTGCAACGCCTCCCCCCTTCCCACTCCCGGATGGAGGAGTCAAAATGTGCTGACGTTACCGTACCAGATGCCTCAGCCGCCGCCGTCGGACGAGAGAGCCCTTGCTTAAAAACCGACCCGATCTCTCGCTTCTTGCTATTATATTTACCGAAAAGCGGCATCCAGCGGCCGCCGACGAAACAAACACAACCAACAACCATAGCACATCAAACAAAAAACCCACCTCTACTCTTCCAGCTCGATGCCTCCCCTTGATGCGAGGCCCCGATCTATTCTTGTTTTTTTCACCAGCACCGAAAACGAACGGCGCCGTTCTTTTTTAATCTGCATATAGGAAAAAGGACGGGAAGCGGCGTTCCATGTACTATAAAAAGCTTTCCAGTCATCGGAGGGGAGAGGAGTGACTAGGATCACTGAGGCAGGACTTTTCCCCCACCGGTACCCTTCGCGAAGAGGAGGGGGGGTGTGGACTTTAGACATGGGGGGGACGAAGAAAGGGGGAACTTCGTACGACTGGGCAGATTCAAGGTGGCAAGGAATCGCATCTTGATATGACCAGGATTTGGATGGATCCGAGAAGCAGGACGGCAGAATCCCCCCTTTTATTGATGATGGGCGTACTGAATCTGTGTGGATAGAGATATTGTTCAAATATTGTACCATCAAACACGCCGTCTACCTGGCCCATAAACGCTGAACAATTTTGCCCCCCCTCCCTCCCCCTTCCTCCCCCCCCCCAACCTCTCCAAGATCTCAGACCTTGAAAAGGCTCACTTTACCACTTCTCGCAAAACTCCCCGACGTCGACGCCCTCCACGTCCCCGCGGTAGATCTTGGCGTACGCCTTGCCGTCGTCGTCGATCCACGCCCGGTACATGCCGTTGCAGTTGAAGTCCTGCAGGATCGCCGACCGCGCGCCCACGACGCCGCCGCTCTCCGCGTCGCGCGACACCACGACCTCGATGCCGATGATGCCGCCCTCCCCCTCCCCCGTGACGCGCCACCGGTTCCCCGCGCTCCGCTGCAGCTCGCCGCCCGGCCCGGCCACGAAGGACACGGCGTCGGCGCCCGAGAGCGGCTTCCACCGCGCAACCGCGCCGACGGTCCGCCCCGCCGCCACGCGCATGAACGAGTCCCCGTTGCCCGTCCCCGAGGCCGCGATCGCGCGCGTCGTCGTCACTGCGCCTCCTCGTCCGAGCCCCGTCGGCAACGGGCTGTACATCGCCAACGAGGGGAGGCAGTCCGCCATCAGGCCCCTCAGACTCTCCGAGATCGTCACCGCCGGGCCCGCAACGCCAAACGGCCCCCTCGCCGCCGCCGTCGGATCCCCCTCCTCGGCCCACTCCTCGGCCCAGAACCCGGCCCCGACGACGGGGGTGTCCCCGATCCGCCCCGTCAGCTTGTTCGTCAGCCCGCCCGTGCTCGTCGCCGCGCACACGACCCCGTCCTCGTCCAGCGCCACGGCGCCCACGGTGCCCTGCGGCAGGAACTCCTCGGCGCTCCACGTGCAGGTCGCCGCCTCGCCGGTCCTCTCCCTCTCGAGCGCGCGCACGTGCTCGTCCCACCGCCGCTGCGTGAAGAAGTACGCCGGGTCGACGATCTCGAGCCCGTACCGCCGCGCCAGCGTCTCGGCCGTCTCGCCGTGGAGCAGCGTGTGGCCCTGCGCGCTCGGCACGTCGAGCCCCTGAGCGGGCACCGGCGACGACGACGAGGAGAACGAGGGCCGGCTGCTCTCCGGGTCGCCGCCGAGGTCCTCCTCGCCGTGCTCGAGAAGGGCCTTGGCCAGCAGGATCGGGTTCCGGACGCGGCGCAGGCCCGTGACGCCGACGCCGCGCTTCTTGAGCCCGCGCGAGACCATGACGGAGGCCTCGAGCTCGTTGATGCCGTCGCGCGTGAAGACGGCGCCGTGACCGCTGTTGAAGAGCGGGTTGTCCTCCAGCAGCGACACGGCGTGCGCCGCGGCGTCCAGGGCCGAGGGGAGCTTGCCGGTCGACGACGACGGGAGCGGGGTCGTCTGGTAGGCGCTCGTCTTGCTGATCTGAGGGGAGGGGTTATTGTGTTAGGACCGGAGCCAAGGGACGAGCCAGGTCAGGGAGAATGGGGGTGAGTGAAGGGTCTCACAATGGTCAGCAGGGCGCGGCGGTAGGCCTCGTACTCTGGCGGTGCGAGGTTGGACGGCTTGATGTTGCCGGCGCCGCCGTGGATGATGAGTCGCGGCTTCACCTTGACGGCGGCCGGGGACTGGTGCTTATACTCCATTGTGTGGTTTTTTGGGACAGAATTGAGTGAATATTCAAATGAAGGGAACTGCGAAGAGACCAAGAGCCAACTTGATGCTGGAGATGCAAATTGGTAAAAAAAAAGAGTGATGCGAACAGGTGTGAATGAGTTTAAGACCTACGGAGACTGATAGTGGATGAGGTGTGTTGTTGTTCGCGATAAGATAAAAGTCCCCCCCGAGGACCAAATTGGGAAGCTCTACACGGCGTGGCTTTTCGGCTTCAGCGCGCGCCGATGTTCGGATCACGTCAACGGAGGGGTGGTGAGGTGACATTGCCGGGCGAGTCAGTCGGCGCTGCGCATAAATCATAAATCTCACCAGTCCCGGCACATCTCACACTCGAGGAAGCAGGCATTTGTTCAGTCTAGTAAATACTTTTGATTTTTTGGGTATCCATCTCTACTTTTCTGATGCAGATCCTCAAATGAGCCGTGCTTGATTTTATGCTCCCCTTTCCGGAACGCCGTAATCACCAGCCGATGAACGAACACCAACAAATGCATCCCATCCGTATCTTCTCCCTCTCCGTCTCCGTCTCTCTCTTTGCAACCTACAGGCGGGCGAATAGAGACCCGATAATCTCCCTACTCTTCACCAGGTTCAGCACCCTGAGACGTTCGTTGTCCAGGTGGGCAGAGTCGCTCGCCTGTCCGCAGGGGAGGTGAGCGGCAGGTGCGCTAAACTCTTTCTCGAGGAACCGGATCGCAGGGATCGAGCCGCCCTCGCGAATGTACAGTGGCTTCTTCGGCTTCTTCTCCTTCGTCTCTGCTGCCGCCCCCTCGGCGCCGTCGTCGGCCGCTCCGCCCTCGAAGACGGAAGACCAGGCCTGTATGATGGCCTCCTCGAGTGTCTGGAAGATGGCGTTGGTTGGGTCGCCGAGCCAGGGCTCCGCCTTATTATCGACCTTGATGGTCAGCGAGTTCTTGGACTCGAGCGTCGCGAACTCGCTCTCCAGGTACGAGTTCAGCGACGCAATCACGTCATTGACCTCCTGGCCTGGTACGAGGCGCAGGCTGATGTTGGCGCTCGCGTGGCTGCTCACCAGGCTGCCGTCGGGCCCGGACACCTTGTATCGATGAATCGTCAGGTTGGGCTCTCTCCAGCGGGCCATCAACGCGCCCTTGAGCTTGTCGGCGGGCCCCTTTTCTGGGTTCTGCCGCATCAGCGTTGACGCGATGTCGTCGTAGCGTGTCTCCTCCTCGGCTGTGACCGGGAAGATGTCATCGTAAAACCCGGGGATGAGCACCTTATTACCGGGGCCTTTCAGCTTCGACAGCGTCGAGGTGAGATCTGATAGAGGCTCGTCGTTCATGTAAGAGCCGTCCACGCCGGAATGCTGGTCCGGCAGGTGGGAGTCGACGCAGACGGTGGCATGCAGAACGCCGCGCAGTCCGTAAGTGAGACAGGGAACCTCATCGTCGAGCCAGTAACTGTTGGCCAGGAGGATGTAGTCGACATCGCCAATCAGGTCTTTGTTCTTGCGGACAATCTCTCTGAAACCGCGAGACGCCGATTCCTCCTCGCCCTCGATCAGGAAGATGATGTCGTTGGCAAGTTTCTTCGCCTGCAGCAGGTCCGTCACTGCATACAGTGCGGCCATGATTGGCCCCTTGTTATCACTGACACCTCTGCCGTACAGATACCCGTTGATGCCCTTCATTTGGAAGGGATCCGTCTCCCACTTGCCCTTTTTGGTGTCGGCCGGGACGACATCGTAATGGCCGTAGAAGAGAATCTTCTTCCTCTTCTCGGCCGGCTCGAGCGTACCGTCGAATTTGGCCAGAACGACTGGGTTGTGCGGGCTGCTCTCCGTGCTCAGCATCTCAACATGGCCTCCGAGCCTCTTGAACAACGATCCGAGAAATGTCGCGCCTCGCCGACAATCCTCGGCGAACTCGGGACGCGACGACACAGTCCGGTATGACACAAACTCTCCGAGGGTCTTGATCATCACGTCGTTGGCCTCGTCAACCTCCTTCTGCTCCTCGAGAGACGAGCAGTCAATGTGCCAGATAGCGACGTCGTCGTCATTGGCGCCCGTGATGTAGTACTGTCTGTTGTTGTAGGTCGTCACTGCTGACGACAGGACCTTGCCCTCATGTGCCTTCCAGCGTGCGACACATTGGTACTTCTGGCTGATGTTGGCAGCCCGTTTGTCTTGGTACTTTCCATAGTGAGCGGTCGTGTGTTTCTGAATGTCGTCAGCAGGGAACAGTGAGAACGATACAAAGGGGAACATACGCTCGCAGAGCCAGACCGCGAAGCACTGAGAAGGTAGCCCCAGCTCATTTGCAGGGTCATGACGTCTCCCCTGTGCCCCTTGATCACCCTCAACTTGGATTTCGTGTCGAGGTCCCAAAGCTCAATAACCCCCTGAAGCTTGCCGGCGTACAGAAACGAGCCGTCAATGGCAAGAGACATGACGGATTCGGCGTCATCGGCGCCAAGCGACATGAGCTCCTGCAAGCCCGGCTCACGATCATTTTCGGCCGCCTGGTCGTCTCCTTCGGCGCCCAGCTTCCAAAGCTTGATTGTGCCGTCGCCTCCGCCCGAAATAAGCACCTCCTCATCGGGTTCCACCAGAACGGTCGGGCCCTTGGCCATGAGCATCGAGTAGACGTAGCCGTAGTGAGCGAACATCTGCAGAGCGCCCGGGTGTATCTCGACAACCTTCTCGGAGCGCGGGATCAGGGCCCATCTTTCGTCGTTGCGGCGCGGGGTCGAGGTGCCGCCGACGGCTCGCGAGTCAAAGAAGCGGTGGTTCCGGCGGTCAGGATGCTGGGACGAGTCGTGAGTCACGCGGTTGTTGGGATCCGTCAGGCTGACCCATTGGATCGAGGTGTTCTGGGCGCCGACGTAGACAGTGTCGTGCTGGGCGCTGTAGGCGACGGAGAAGATGTCGCCAACGTCGTAGGTGCTGTAGATCTCATACAGGCGATTCATGGTCTTGGGGCACCAGACGTTGATGATGGGGTCGCCGGCGCTCGAGAACAGCATAGAGCCGTCGGGGGTCAGGTACAGGCTTAGGACGCTGCGTTTGTGGGCCTGGACGATACGCTCCTGGTGGAAGGTAGCCAGCGACCACACAACAATCTCGCCATCTTGGGTGCCGGCATATATGCGTTCGTTCTCGGCGCTGACGGCAAGGGCGAGCACGGAACTGTCGTGCTTGAGGTTGTGCAGGAGTTCGGGGGCGACCTGGGGGCAGTCCTCCGTGTCGCTCAGGGTCGTTGAAAGGTCCGAGGGCGCGATGACCGAGGGCATTGTGTCTTCTGTCGCGCGGGAGGCGGGCTCGTCAGTCTCGTGGCTCTCTCAGGGCGGGAGAATGCAACGGGTAACGGGTAACGGATAACGGGCAGCGGCTGGACCGGACGAGAGCAGAGGAATGGGCTGCTCAAGGTAGAGAGATGGTTCCGGATCGGCTGAGACAATGGAAAGGGGAGGGGAGGGAGGAGGAGAGGGGAGGAGAGGAGAGGGAGAGGTGGAGGAGTGGCTGACCGTGACGCATTTCCAAGAGAGGAGGAGAGGAAGATAGAGGCGAGAGTCAATGTGCAAGGCAAGACAAGACAAGACCGACGGGTGCGGTATCGCAACAGAAAAATGGCGAATGACGAAATGCGCTAAGAGGGAAAGACAGCACTCGACAGTGGACACTCCCTGGCGTGGATCCCCCGGAACTGCCAAACTTTTGGGTTTTGGGGGGTGGATCTCCTCTGCAGTTCTAAGGGCTCTAGCTCCCGCGCCTCCCAGGTCCACTGCTGTATTTTCAGGGGCAGTTGGCTGTCATGCTTTACCTGCTTCTCTCTCCCTCTCCCACTGGCTTGTTTTCTGTCCCTCTCTTCCTCTTCATCCTGTTTTGAACACCTGTAACACTTGTCACACTGGTTACAATCTTGTCCCCTTAGGGAGTGAAGAGGGAGGAGGGGAAAAACTCTTGGTTGAAGGGCAGGATAGATAGATGAAACGGCTTATACAGATGGAAGAAGAAGAAAAAAGGAAGAGGGCTCACCATCTTCGTATTCCTCAGAGGACTCGGATCCGACCGATAACTCAGTCAGCTCCTCTTGGATTTTGCGGCATCCCTCGCAGTCGTCCTCGCCCGGGGCGTGGTCTCCCGACTTGTACACCACCGCCATCGCTTCTCAAAAGACGACGCGGCACACGACGACGATAGCGATGTCCGCAGCTATGCTTCCGAGCAAAAAGGGGGTCCGCAGCGGCTGCTAAGTTGAATCCGCTTCGATGTCGGGGTAAAAGCCAGCCCAACGAGAGCGGGCCAACGGCGGGTGGATAGAGAGCCTTTTGTCTATTTGTACGGGACGGCGGTCTCGATGGCTTTGAACTTTCCTGGGTCCCTCACCGCTTTATGACGCAACACTCGGAGGGATGGTATCATTCGCAGGTTACGACAATCGTCTTGGTTGTTGGTATGAGGCGGTATTTGAGAAACGAGATTGCTTGAAGAAAAGGAAGAATGGCTGCCCCGGCGGGACATACGAGCCCCAGCCCAAGGGGGACGACGTCCGTAAAAATGCCAAAAGGGGGCCCGAGATCGGGTTGCGTGATTGCACATCTTCTCTCGTATTACAGACAGATACATATGCCCGTTCGCTTCGCATTGTGCCTCTCCGGGCCGCCAAGCTCCCACCTGAATCTCTACCGAACCCCTCGCTCTGTCTCTCCCATCCACTCGATGGAGAGGGGCCGGCCGCCTGATCTAGTCGGGGGGAGCCACCTGGCTGAGACAGCCCTCGGAAAGCTCGCCGAATCTCCCTGGGGGAAGGGCAATTTGGTGTGAGATGCGAGGATTGGGGAGGGCCTCAACACCCGCGTAGCTCACCGCAAGATGGTGTGCTGAGCTGGGAGCTTCTTTGCAGTAAGGTGGCATAAATCCTCCCAATCTAGGGTGCGTATGGTGATCCTCCGAAGACCCTGTCAGCTGCCCTGTTGGGGGGGAGGAGTGACCGCTGACCACTGCCACTGACGAAAACGGTGCGCCGGTGAGCGGCGCGTTTGATAGCATGGGTGTTATCAGCCGCCTACTGTTTGTGTCGTCATGTCACAAAAGGTGTTAGTGACTCCGTGCGTCTCTTCTATTCTTGATACTTGTCGCTCTTTTGCCCGCAGACCACTCGGCAGAAGTCCGCCGGAAGCCGTCCATCATCCTCATCCTCAGATTAATCCTATAGTACAGCACAGAGCAAGGAGATGGACATCTGGAGAAATTGCCGGAGAATCGGTGGGTCGTCCCTCTTGCTGAAATTAGGTATGACTCGGATTCCGCCTTTACTCCCTGGGAATTCGTCGTTGGCCAAATATCTCACTGCACGAAGGAGGCAATTGTCTTAACGCGATGGACCTGCCTCGCTTCTTCTTGTAAAGATAACACCGGGCATGTCAGTAACATCAATCCAACAACTTCTCGACCCCGGCGGCCGTGTGGGGTCGCCAAAGCGGCGTTGGACTTGGCCGGATAAGGGTGCATCGGGCCCTGGAGCTGTGTGGACCATAAACTTGCGAATCCACCAGGAAATGGCCAATGGAAGAGCCCGAATGCAACCATCTTCCGTTGTAAGGCTGCCTGTATCAGTTGTAGGATCCGGTAGCCGATCTCACCCGGGCGACTCAATGTCCAGACAATACCAGATACCTGACCGCATCCAGGAAGCCGTGGAAGTTTCTCATCACGATACACAGGAAGCATCCGTACAACCGGACCGGGCTCATCAACACATTGACGCATCGATATCAAGCACAGTGCACCAGCAATCGAGCGGCATGGAGGGCACGCCACCGAACCCCGGCAAGGTCGTTTGTCCTTTAGAGCGGCCACCCGCGATGACTGGCAGGTCCGTCTTTTTCGCCGGCACAACGAGCAAAGGAGACTGGCGCAAACATCTCGCCGACTCCATCTCCCATCTCCCGGTGACTGTCTTCAACCCTTTCCGCCCGGACTGGGACAGCACCTGGAGGGAAGACGTCTCGGATGCGAGGTTCAAAGGCCAGGTCGAGTGGGAGCTCGAGATGCAAGAGAGGGCCGACATCATCGTCGTTTACTTCGAGCCAGACACCGAGGCGCACATCAGCCTGCTCGAGCTGGGTCTATGTGCTCGGTCTGGCAAGGCCATCGTCGCGTGCTCCGAGGGATACAAGAAACGAGGGAACGTCCAGGTCGTGTGTGCGAGGTATGGCATTCCGCTGGTTGACAGCTACGATGCTTTGCGAGAGAGGCTGGTCAGCGAGCTGCAGGGGGCTAGCATCAATTCCAAGACTCGATGAGATTCGGACAGGTTAGATGATGGATGGAACAAAATTCAGGGAGAGAGGAAATGTCACTCATTCAACGGGTTGGAAAGGGCCACCATGCGCTATGGGAGAATGGATCCACACTGTGTGATTAGGCATGGACCTGCTTCGATGGTTCTCGGGCCGAGAGTAAATCCGAATGACCCCTCGTTCCTTCTCTCCATCCGTCCTTCCCTCTAGGATTCAATCCGCGCTGGGCTTTGCCCCCCCACTTACCCAATCAGACATGGTTCGCAGCGATCCAAATAACCAAGCGCTTCGAACTTCGCCAGCCAACTTCTCGTGCGTTTGCTCCATATCCCATAGTATTGCCGCAGTGGACTTCTGGAAGAATCATTCAACTCTTTGCCACGATATCTGTTCAACTTATCCCTAATCAAGATGGACGACCAATTCGGAGGCCGCACGGATGACGATCTCTTCTTCGACGACTTTGAACCTGTGAGCGATTCCCAGGTTGTCGAGACCGTCGCCATCGCAGCTCCTCCTCCCGCTGCCCCTCCCGCCGCCGTCGCCACACCCCCCGCCGAGGCTCCCAAACCTGAACCAGTCGCTCCGAAGACTGTCGAGCAACCCCCTCCCAAACAGCAACCCGCCGCGAAACGACCGCCTACCGCACCTAGGGGCGGGCTGGCCAACTCGAGGTTCGCTGACAAGCCCGCCGCTGCCCCGCGTTCACCCCGCCACCCAGCACCCGCCGCCCCAGCACCCGCGTCAACACCTCCGATCACGAAGACGCCGACTCCTCAACCGCCCACTGGTCCCGCCGCGCAAACCGCGACAGCGCCCACGACACCAGCCGCGCCCGCTACCGCAGCAAGCGCTTCGCCCACTGCCACAGTCAAGAGCGCATCGCCCGCACCGAACCCGCCGCAGAACGCTCCCACGGGCCCAGCCGCCGGCACTACCACCGGCAGCGCGACCCCCGGCGCAAACACGGCCCTCAATGCCGCCGCGCGCCTGGGGTCCGGCGCGAACCCGCGGACCAAGCTCACCGAGTCGGAGCTGGCCGCCAAGATGGAGCAGATGCGCATCCTCAATGCCGAGAAGACACGCAAGTTCGAGCAGGCCGAGCAGGACGAGCGCAGCCACGCCGAGGCTTACGCGCGCGGCATGGAGGCGGCGCGGCAGCGCAGAAAGCTCGACGAGGAGAGGCGGCGGCGGAGCGAGGAAGAGCGCAAGCGCATGGACGACGAGCGCGCCAAGAACAGGGAGCGAAAGCTCAAGGCCATGAGCATGAAGGAAGGCGGCTGGGACGAAGGCAAAGACGCGCTCGCCCAGGAGGAGGAGAAGCGGGGCTTCCGCGGCGCCAACGGCGGCGTTCGCGGCACCAGATCCGGCGCGGGGCTTTCTGGGAGCAGGTTCGCTCGCGAGGACGATGCCGGTGGAGATCGGTACGGCGGCGCCGGCGAGGACCGCAGAGGTGGCCGCGGACGTGGTCGGGGTCGCGGTCAGGGACGTGGTGGGCGGGGCGGCCGAGGCGGCGAGTACGAACGCGACCACCCCGCAGCGTCCAACGGCGCGCAGGAGACCAAGCCCATCACCGCCGCCGCCGCGAAGCCCGCCGCACCGGCACCCCTTATCAGCACCGACGAGTTCCCCGCCCTGCCCGGCAAGACGACGAGCGGCGATGTGTCGCCGCCTGTACTGTCGCCCCTCGGCAGGTGGGATGACGAGATGGAGGCGTTCGACGCCAAGCTCAAGAGCGCTGCTGCTGCTGGCGCTGCGAAATAAAGCATGCGTACGGCCAGGGTTTTGTTTTCGCGAGGCGCGGAGATGGGTTTGGATCACATTGGATCACAAAACAAGCGACGATGCATTTCTTTTGGATGCCGCGACGGACGAGAAAATGAGTAGGACTTTTTTTAGGGGGTTTATTATAATTCGCTTCCGAGCATGGTCCCCCCCAACCCCAACATTTTGGATAGGCGCACCTGGGCGTCGAAATGTAAAAGGGCGCTCCCCCATCGTCGACGTAAGTATATGGAAGTTGTCCGGGCCTCGTCGCCTATCGACTGAGGCCAAATACACCATTGCCAACAAGCACCCGGTAATCTTCGTCTCCCACCATGCGCGTATGTTGAACTCATTTGACCAGCGCCGGGTCGCCCTCGGATGGCGTGATCGAGTCCTAAAAGACTTAGTATGAAGCAAACGGAACTCCGGTGGTTCGTCACCCACGTTTTGCATTCTGTTCGAGTAGATGCTGGAGACCATGCCCTTGAGGTGGCGGATCTGGGGCTTGGTCGTCGTCCGCTGAGGTGATTGTGCCAGTCGTGGGTATTTGGAATTCACCCTGGCTCGAGATAGGTAGGGATACGTAGGAAAACGTCGCGACGATTCCTCACTTCCGGCCCTTGATGTGGACGGTTTGTCGGCAGAGGCGTCGTCTTCGATGTCGTTCTAGTTGCGGCCTCCTCACAAGCCTACCATCCGCCACGGTATCCCCTGCCGCCCCTCCCGCGGTAACCGCCGCCGCTTCTGGGACCCCTGGGCCCGCCGGGCCCCATGCCGTCATCCTCAACCGGCGCCCGCTGGCGGTGGCGCATGTCTTTGGGAAACGCGTCAAACGTCTTGCGCATCTGCGCGTAGCCCAGGTGCATCTTTCCGTAAAAGTGGTCCGCCAGGCGGCGATCGTTATCAAGCCTGCTGAGGTAGGCGCCGCACACGTCGCAGACCTGGAGCTTCTGGTGGCCCGAGGGGCCCGAGGTGTCGGAGAGGGCCTTGAGCTCCTTCTCGCGGTCGACCTTCGTCTGCTGCGCCTGTCGCACGCGGTAGAACTCGTCGATGGCGCGGGACACCTCACCCATCTCGCCCAGAATCTCGACCTCGAGGGTACCGTTGTGGATGGTGGAGCCAAATTCCGATATGCTTTTCAGCTAGAACATAGTTAGCTAATGTGACGGGATGGGCTACGAGAAGAATAAAGCATTGAGCGGCGTACCAGAGCGTTTGTCTGACGAATTTCGTCGGGTGTCTTCTCAAGCCTGCGCTGCGCCGAGTCTATCCTCCTGTTGCAGTCGTCGATGTACTTCTGGAGGTCGCGCATGTAGTCGTACTCGAAGCCGTACTTCTGCTTCTCCTTGTCTGACAACCCCTCGTACTCGGCCTTGAGAGCCTCCGAATGCTGCTTCGGGCACGGACCAAGGTCCTGCTTGGTGTTTGTGAAGAGGTCGTGGGGACATGTGCCGACGATGAACGACCTGCAAACTTTGGGGTCTGTCATGGAGAGCGAGGCGCCACGGCTGCTGGCCGAGCCGCCCATGAGCTGCTCGAGCAGCTTTCTCTGTTCCGCGGCCATTGTGTGTCGTGGAGGAAGTACCGGGGATCGTGATGCGTCGGTATTGATAATGGCCGTGCTACGTCGTCGATCGTGGTGCGTTTCGTGGGGGAGAATTGGGTGCTTTGGCGTTGGGATGTGAAGAATCTCTCAAAAGTTTAGACTTGGGCGAAGAAAGCGTGTCGCGCGCACGCGGAATGGGCCACAGGTCCGAGTCGGAGTGGACCCACGGGGCGGAAAGTGGAGAGCTGCACAAGGTCGATTACGTAAGGCTAATTATGCCAGTGTCCACCGCCTTCCTCGACATCTCCAAGCGACCCTCGCGACCGCGGCTCCCACTTGCACTCCTAGGGGACCATCCATGCGCTGCTGTGCAGGGGAGAGAGCGAAAGCAGCAGACGTCACTTTCGTTCTCTTCTTTTCGGCCGCGTCAAGATGCGCCGTTTCCTGGTCATCGTTCTTGCCTCCTTCCTGGCGTCCTTCGGCCTGGCCGCGGATTACCACGAACAGCTCAACCTCCGGCCGCTGCCCCTTTCCGCGTTGCTCGCGAGCTTCAACTTTCGGTCCAACACGTCGCTTTCCGATTTCGAGTCGCAGAACTTCCGATACTTTCCCCGGTCGCTCGGCCAGATATTGCAATATGCCGGCACGCGGGAGTTGCACCTGAGATTCAGCTTGGGACGGTGGGACTCCGAGAGTTGGGGGAGTCGGCCGTGGGATGGTCAGCGCGAGGGCGGGACGGGCGTAGAGCTGTGGGCATGGCTCGAAGCCGAGACGGACGAGGAGTATGGCACGATTCTCTGGTTTTCAGCATGGTCGAAATACTAATCGTTTCGCAGGGCCGATCAGAAGTGGTTGACGCTCACCAATGCACTCTCGGGTCTCTTCTGCGCATCGCTTAACTTCGTCGACGGAACCCGCACCACCCGACCCGTCATGTCATTTCAACCCGAGGGCGACCACCCCGAGGCCTCTATTCCCAACATGCAGCTCCTGCACGGCGTTCTCCCGAAAGAGGTGGTCTGCACAGAGAATCTGACTCCTTTCCTGAAGCTGCTCCCCTGCAAAGGAAAGGCTGGCATCTCGAGTCTCCTGGACGGTCACAAGCTCTTCGACTCCTCGTTCCAGAGCATGGCCATTGACATCAAGCCCGTGTGCCCCCAGGGCAAGGAGTGCATTCTGCAGATTGAACAGACCATCGACATGGTTCTCGACATTGATCGATCGAAACGCCCGAGAGATAACCCGATTCCTCGCCCGCCGCCAGCGCACGAGCTTAAGTGCGACACCACGAAACCCTACCACTCCGATGACACGTGTTATCCGCTTGGCCTCACCACCGGTCAAGAATGGACGCTGTTCCAGCTGTTTGGCAAGTCGATCAAGGGAACATGCCCCTTGACAGACGACGATGTGCCCCCAGTGTGCATCGAAGTCCCTCACTCGAGAGGCGTCTTCACCTCTGGCGGCGCTACCGAGATCCTGAACCCGAACGGCGTATCGCGATGCTTCAAGATTGGTTCAGAGTCGGAGCTCGAGATCGTCCTCCCTCTCGAGGACAAGGAAGGTCAGGATCCGACCAAGGAACTCGTCGAGCCGCCGACACCTCTCATCTATGCCGAGCGCAGTTTCACTGGACACGGGCAAGAGCATGGCGGCATGCAGGCCATCCTCACGAACCCGAGCAAGGATACCGAGGTTGAGTTCATCTATATGGAATCTCTGCCGTGGTTTATGAGGGTCTACCTCCACACTTTGAACGCTCGCATTGAGGGATCCACCGGTTCGCAGCCGTCCATCGTCGAGGACATATATTATCGCCCAGCCGTCGACCGTGCCAGAGGCACCCAGCTCGAGCTGCGCATGCGGATCCCTCCCGCCTCGACCGTTTTCCTTACTTACGATTTCGAGAAGTCAATCTTGCGTTATACCGAATACCCCCCCGACGCCAACCGCGGCTTCGACATTGCTGCGGCTGTCATTACCACGCTGAGCCCGCGTACGCAGAGCACGCGCACCACGACCCTGCTGCTGAATCTTCCCACACCAGACTTCAGCATGCCATACAATGTCATCATCTTCACCTCAACGGCCATCGCCCTCGCCTTCGGCGGGATGTATAACATCCTAGTTCGCAGGCTGGTTGGCGCGGACGAAGGTCCCAGTCCGGTGCTCAAGGCCAAGATTGGCGCACTTTTGGGAAAGCTCAAAGGGTTGCTCTCCAGAAAATAGAAAGTCATGTTTATGTTTTCCGCGCAAAGGTTGTGTTCTCGCTACTTGCAACAAGCATCGGGTGACTTTGCCATATGTTTCGGCAGGCTTGTGTTCCGTTTCACGTAGATGTTCTAGGTCCCGACCCAGAGCCCCTGTGTTATCCCGTGCAAGATGAGTGAGCCTGAACGTGAATGCCGGAGAGTGAACAGCTATGACCCGCTATGCGACCACAAGCACGGATGAGCTCACGCGTAGCGTCACGTTTCTATCCGCTGCCATCCCTTGTAATGAGATCTCAGGAGACGGTTAGATGCATCACACGTATAAGCCTCGCGGATGAATGGAACAGTCGATGAAGCCCGTGCAACCCAATCTCGCATGCGTCCATGATTTCTGAGGGTCATCATGTCTCTCGACTTTCGGGCCGGTCTGCAGATCAAGGGTATTTATTTGATCACTGTCGCCTGCCGGTTTCCTGATACAGGTATATGGAGAACCTCGCCACGCTCGTGTCTTTCAAGGTCGCTCAAGACGGGTAGCATGACCCAACATGATTTGATAACGCTTCCCAGCCGATGTCTTACACGGATGCTGTGGACATCGGTGGGAACGTGCGGACTGCCACGGGGTGCACCCTTCTGCGAGATTGCTATGGAACGCTGATTCTTGTCGTCATACAGGTACAGGTCACAGCCATTAGATAGAGTGCGGTGAAGGCAAGATCGTCGGCTTCGGCCAAGACATGCTGGTCTGTTTTCCGAGTCTGGATGTCGGACTTAGTCGAGCTGAAAAGAAAATGCAAACAAAAGGCGGCGAGCCGTCTGCTTGCTCCTGGGCCCCAGCATCATGATGAGCCTTTTTGGTCCACCCGGCTCCCGCAACATACAAGCTCTGGAGGCAGTGATCTCTCTCCAAGCTCGCCGGACGCGTAGAACGACCCTTCTTCCGAGGTCACGTTTGCCAGACGTGCGGGCCTTTTATGTTTGTCTCTCCATGGGTGTTGGACGAGGCGAGAACTGCAGGCTCCCTCGCGGCCGGCATCGCACATGGATGTTCAGCCACAGGAACCCGGGCCGGGATCAAGAGGCAGACAGCGGCCTGGCGGGGTGGTGTCTCGCATTCTCATATGAAGGCCCGAGGACGACGGCCGGTTTCCCTGAAGCCAACTTCTCATCCTCATCGTGATTGAGCACAGAGGAAAGGACGACAACTGAATTTGGCCCATCATGTTGCTGAGAAACGCCGTCTCGATCCTCTCCCTGGCCGGCGCCAGCTTTGCTCGGTTCGGACACACGGCGGAACACCCGCAAGAGGTCCAGCCCGCCGGGCCCAGACGCTTCATCCTGGAACTTCCACAGGCACATATGCCCTTCCCCCAGACATGTCCATGATAGCCAATCGCTGACAAGGTGAAACGAGACAGAACTCAGACTTGAACCGGCTCAGGTCCGACTTTGCGGCCTTGCCGAGCGTGGGCAAAGTGTACAAGACGTTCAGCAGCGACGTCTTCACGGGCGTCAGCGTCGAGACGACAAGCGAGGGCGCCGAGGACCTCAGCATCCTTCTTGGCGCGCGCAACGTGTGGCCGTCGAGGCCGGTGCAGATGGCCCTCGCCGAGAAGGGCCGCACCTTCGGCCGGGACGTGTCCGTGGCCAACTACTCCATCCACGGCGCCACCGGCGTCGCGAGGCTCCACGAGCAGGGCATCTTGGGTAAGGGGGTCAGGGTCGCCGTCGTCGATTCCGGCGTGGACTACGACCATCCTGCCGTGAGTAGGCCATTTTTCTGTCGTGAGACGACGGATGCTGATACTCGTGTCCAGCTTGGCGGGGGCTTTGGCGAGGGTTTCAAAGTCGTCGGCGGTTATGATCTTGTAGGCGGTTCAGGTAGGACATCGAGCTGGAATTGTTGGAGTAGGATGACTGATCTGTACCACAGAGTGGCCGGTTGAGGGATACTTCAAGAAACCGGACAGCGACCCCTATGAGGAAAGCGAGATAGGGCACGGCACACACGTTACCGGCATCCTTGCGGGACGGTCAGACAGGTAAGACTTCTTATTCATGCTTTCACACCTCGTGAAGGTTTCTGGGATGGCACCATGGCTGACCTATGCATAGCTGGCAAGGCGTGGCACCTGAAGCCAGTATCTTGTCTTACAAGGTCTTTGGGGCCGGAAATGTAACCGGGACTCTATTCTTCTCGACCAACCATCCACCACCGCTGACATTGTGGTTCTAGAGCGGCGGCACGGATGAAGAAACTCTGATCGAGGCCTTCTTGATGGCGTATGAGGACGGTGTACGTTTCAAACCTAACAAAACACATAACAACCGCCGAGTCTCACCCCCCTTCTAACCACGCTGCAGGCCGATATCGTCACCTCATCGATCGGAGGCCGGGGAGGCTTCTCCAACAACGTCTGGGCCGAGATCGCCTCGCGGCTCGTGGACAGGGGCCTGGTCGTCACCATCTCGGCGGGTAACGACGGCGCCGGCGGTGCCTTTCTCGCCGACAACGGCCAGTCCGGACGGAACGTGCTCTCCGTGGCCTCGGCCGAGCCGGAGGCCGTCCCCGGGATGCCGTTCGACGTGACGTTCGAGTACGCGAACGGCGACGTCAACACGACGCGCTTCGGCTTCTTCCACGGCAGCCTCGCCCACCCGTTCCCCGTCAACGCCAACGCCTCGGGCCTGCCCGTCACGGCCCTGTCGTTCGACCCCTACAACGTCACCGTCGGCTGCCGCTTCCTCGGGCCCGACGCGCGGAACCTGTCGGGCTCCCTCGTGCTGGCGCCCAGGGGAGGCTGCAACGGCGCCACGAAGCGGTACGCGCTGCAGTCCGCCGGGGCCGAGCACGTCATGCTCTTCAACGACGGCAGCCTGTTCCCGCTGGAGGGGGACTACGCCACGTTCCGGGTCGAGGGCATCACGGACCAGGCGGCGGGCGTGCAGATCCTCGCGGCGCTCGAGCAGGGCGCCAACGTCACGGCCCGGTTCTTCGACAAGTCGCACGCGTCGCTGGTCAGCCTCCGGAACCCGGCCGTCGTCGGCTCCAAGTTCACCTCGATGGGCGGGCTGTACGACCTCCAGATCAAGCCGGACGTCGCGGCGCCCGGGTCCAACATCTTCTCGACCCTGCCGAGCGGGAAGTACGGCCTCATGTCGGGCACGTCGATGGCGACGCCGTACGTGGCCGGCATCGCCGCGCTCTACATCGGCAAGCACGGCGGCAGGGCGGCCCACGGCCCGGGGTTCGGCAAGAGGCTCTCGGCGCGGATCCTCGCGAGCTGCGACTCGGCCCGCTGGTACGACGGCAACAACATGACGGACTACGGCGTCTGGGCGCCCGTCTTCCAGCTCGGGAACGGGCTGGTCAACGCGACCAAGGTGCTCGACTACCGCTCCGAGCTGTCCTTTGCCAAGTTCGCGCTCAACGACACGGTCAACTTCGTCCCGGAGCACTACGTCAACATCACCAACAACTGCACCCGCCCGGTCACGTACAAGTTCTGTGTCCAGGCTGCCGGTGGGTACGAGGTCCTGGACGACACGGCGGCGGCGTCCATCAAGATGGGGCCGCAGTATACGGCTTTCGTCCCGACGGAGGTGACGCCCGTCCCGAACGTGACGTTCCCCGAGGGCGAGTTCGTCGTCGGACCTGGCGAGACCAGGGAGGCGAAGTAAGTTTACCGGTCTCTCAACACCAGAATCCTTACCGAGTTAACATTTTGTGTGTGTGTCTGTAGGTTCATGTTTGCGCCCCCCAAGGGCCTCAACGGCACGGTGATGCCTCTCTACAGCGGCAAGATCCTCGTACACGGGTCCAACGGCGAGGAGCTGGCCGTGCCGTACATGGGCGTCGCCTCGGACGTCCGCAAGAATTTCAGAAAAATGTTTGTCGACAACAGTCCCACCATGTACTCGGGACGGGGCGCGATCCCCATCCTGCACAAGTCCAAGTGAGTCGCTCCGTCGTATGGCACTTTCTCTAAATGCTGGACTTTGGGTGGTGTTTAGGATGGATTCCAAAGACTAACGGCGGTCTGCAGCTTCACGTTCAACCTCTCGTACTTTGAGCAAGACTTCCCGAAGCTCCAGGTCCGGCTCCGGTACGGCGCCCAGGTCCTCCGGTGGGACATTTTCGAGGTCGATTGGAAGGAGACGGATTGGGGCACGTATCCGCCTATCCCTGGCAAAGGTGGTTTCGTCGGGATGGCGGCGACCTGGGTAGGTCTCGTCTTTTTTTGAGACACTTCACTACATCAACGTGCTGACTCCGGGCCAGGACAACGACAGACACACAGCGTACTTTGACCCGGATTTCCACGACGAGTTCGACCTCGTCAGGGGCCCGTTGACGGAGCTGTCGCGCGACGACTACAACTACCCCCTGTACGCGGCGTGGTGGCTGGGACGGTTGGCGAACGGCAAGAAGATCAAGGCGGGGAAGTACACGTAAGTACATGTTTGGTATTCGGGGGGGGCGGACTCGGTGTAATGCTGTCTCCGATGTCGACTGACACATGACAGGATGCGCATTGCTGCGCTGTCTCCGTTTGGCGATGCCACCAAGAGCGGCCACTGGGATATTTGGAGACGCGACTTTGAGGTCATTGGCAACCAGACGGAGCCTGATGAGAGGCGTCTTTTACCTGGCGGTGTATCCGGGTTCTAGGGCTCGATACCTTCTGCAGAGGTTGCCGTCGTCCGCAGTTGGAGATGATGCCCAGGGGGAGTGGAAGAACTGGCACACTTCCGTGCGGCGCAGTCGCCTACCACTTGCTGAGCTTATCGCAGAAGAAGGTTGCGTTTGGCTGGGCGTTGGCTGTTCATGTGTAAATATGCATTTCCAAAGATGGTGTTGACGTTGTGATGTCCACGTTCCAAAATCCAGTGCGTATCATAGCCTGGGAACTTGCTTTTAGTAACTCACCTAGTAGTCAAGCCAACAGTCATTCAGGACCCCCCCATCTTCTAGAAGATCCTTTTTATAACCGTTAGCTTTTCAGGGTTCCATTCGGTCTTACTATCAGGCGGTCTTACACCTACGGGGTTGGCCGCTCTGCATGGTCTAGACCGGACTCGGAGGCACAATAGCGGCACGAAAGCGGCACGGCGGCTAGCGCTGATGAGTTGTTTGCGACTCTCTATTGGATGGCTGGCAGAGTGTGATGGAGGGAATTTCCATGCAAGACTTCCGCCCTGAATTGACATGTCAACCCACGATTCCCCACATCCGCGTCCCCAATTTCTCCTGGAACAGGACGAGCGAGTTGAACGTGTTCTTGCAGCTCGCGAACTCTTTCTCTCTCTGTCTCCCTCTCTTCAACTTTGACTTTATTGGGCACATAACGGTGCCTGGCTTTGTGTGGTTGGAATCGATTTCTCGTTGAGCCCTGAAATCAATATTGTCACTCGTAGGGCGTAGACTAAGACCCAAACATCCTCCAAGACATCCAAAAGCAAGCATGGCGGACCCCTTCGCAACGGAATTGCCCCCAGTGCTCCCGGATGACATCGAGTTCGACTTCAGTCAATTCTGCTTATTCCCCTCCGCAGAAGATGTCTACGAGGATGTCTCCGCCAGTCATAACCAGGCTCAACCCACCAGCGGTGACACGCAACAACCAGACGAGCCCATGGCATCGCCGTCTTCAAGCATCTCCGGAGGTGTGATGCTTTCCGACGTCGTCGAGAACGGCAACCTGGACCCCAAGACCGCAGACGACACGAACGCCTCCGCGGCAGAGACAACATCCAAGGCCGGCAGCCGCTTCACCTCCACCACCATCAGGGTCCTGAGGGCGTGGTTCGACAACCACGAGCGGTACCCCTACCCGACGCCGGAGGAGGTCGAGAGGCTGCAGAAGCGGACGGGGTTGAGCAAGCAGCAGCTCACGAACTGGTTCGCCAACACGCGTCGCCGCAAGCGGTTCTGCGCCAACGGGACCGCCTCCCCGCGGGTCCCGTCCTTCACGGAGCCCGGCTCCGGGCCCATCGACATCCCCGCGCGCCGGCCCACGCCCATGCCGTTCGAGCAGATGAACCCCCTGCAGAGGTGGGAGCACTCGCCGCCGGAGCACGAGCCCGCCCTGGTGTCCGACATCTCGCGCGCCGTCGCCGCGTCGTCGTCGAGGCGGTCGGGCCTCTCGAACCGGTCGCGGTCGTCCGCCAGGTCGTCCGACAACGCCTCGTCGGTGAGCAGCGTCGGCACCTCGCGTTCGAGCAGGGGCTCGAGGTCCAACGGCTCCGCGTACTCGTACGGCTCCAACGCGTCTCCCGTGCCCACGCACGGCATCAGGAAGGACTCGAGCCGGCGGAGGCGGCGGGCCATGGCCAAGGGCCAGAGGGACAAGCCCAAGAGCCTGATGCAGACGCGCAACCTCTACCAGTGCACCTTCTGCGCCGAGACGTTCAAGACAAAGTACGACTGGCAGCGCCACGAGAAGACGCTCCACCTCTCGCTCGAGGAGTGGGTGTGCTCGCCCGGCGGCGCCATCGAGATCGACCCGGAGCGAGGCATCCTGTGCGTCTACTGCGACGAGGTCGGCCCGGACCAGCACCACCTCGACGGCCACCACCAGGCGGCCTGCTCCGACAGGCCGCTCGACGAGCGCACGTTCTACCGCAAAGACCACCTGCGGCAGCACCTGAAGCTCGTGCACAGGACCAAGAAGATGACCAAGTGCGCCGAGAAGTGGAAGGTCACGACGGACGCCATCCGGTCGAGGTGCGGGTTCTGCGACGCCGCGCTCGAGTCGTGGTCCCATCGCGGCGACCACATCGCCGACCACTACCGCAGCGACGGCATCACCATGTCGGACTGGAAAGGGGACTGGGGGTTCGAGCCCTCGGTGCTTGCGAAGCTGGAGAACGCGGTGCCTCCATGTAAGTTTTTACCCTTGCTGCCTACCTCACTATCCCCTTTTTCCTCCCCTCTTCGTGAAAAGAAGAAGAAGAAAACCAATGATCCTCGACCTCGCTGACACGCCAGAAAACAGACCTCATCCAGTGGGAGCAGAGCGCCCCGGTGCCCTTTTGCGCAAACGACGGGCCGGCCGACACGTGCCCCAGCGCGTACGAGCTGCTCAAGCTGGAGCTCGAGTACTTTGTGCGCAACTTCTTCGAGGCGCACGAGGCCCTGCCGTCGGACGACGACCTCGTCTACGAGGGGTGCACCATCATCTTCGGCTCGCAGCTCTTCTCGCCCGACCTCGACCCGGCCGCCAGCTCCTGGCTGCGCGACCTGTTCATGGACGCGACCGAGATCGCGGCGCGGGCCCGCCTGCGCCCGATGAACCAGCTGGCCAAGCTGCGCATGAGCCAGCTGCGCATCAAGGGCAAGGCCGACATCTTTGAGGACTGCGAGCTCGAGTCCCAGCTGTGCCGGCACCTGCGCGAGCACACGAGCCTCGGCCTCGCCGTCTCGGACGCCGAGCTGCAGCAGGAGGCCTGCGCCACGCTGTACCGCGTCGAGGCGTCCTCGACGAACCCCTCGCGCCGCTTCGCCGGGTTCCTGGTCCGCCTCATCTCGGAGTCGACCGGCTGGATCGAGTCCCTGCGCCAGAGGGCCGAGCAGTTCGTCGGGGACCCGTACCTCGACTTCGGCCCCGTCCAGGCGACGCTCGAGTCGCTGGCCGACGACCCGATGAACGGGCTCTTTGGCGGCGGGCTGGGGGGTCTGGGCCAGATGACCCTGGGGTCGGGGAGCCAGCCGGTCCCCTCGGGCACCGGCGACAGGATGGCCACCGGCGGCGGCGGCGGTGGCGGCGGCGACGCTCTGGCGAGCTTCCTCGAGCCGGTCATGTACTCACAACCGCCCGGGGCCGGGCCCGGGCTGATGCCCGACGACCTCTTCAAGGACGGCGCGTCGGCGTCGGCATCGGCGTCGGTGATGGGCGCGCAGGACTTCTACTCGCGGCTGCAGACGAGCAAAACGCTCTTCGCCGGGTCCGGGTTCTCGCTGGGGTGGACCGAGCAGCCGAGCGCCAAGGGCATACCCTTCTTCCTCAACGACCCGAACCGGTACGGCCGGCTGGCCGGGGAGCTCTCGCGCTTCGTCGCGAGCTCCATGTCGCCCAACAACCCCAACAAGCACGTGCCGACGGACGACGAGATCCGGTACCAGGCGCGCTGGATCTTTTACGACGAGTGAGTGAACGACGTCGTCCCCCCCCCCCATATTGACTAAAGGGGGAGGATAATGTTTTGATGGAAGATCGGTCTTCGCTAACGGATTACTTTCTTCTTTTTGTAGCGACGACCCTTGGAACCAGACTCCGGCCGATACGCCCGAGTGGTTGGCCGAGTTCAAGAAGCAGGTTGGGCTGCCGTAAAAGCTCGGAAAGGCGTGGAAGTCCGCTACGTGCGTTGCGCCTCGAACGATGCCATGATGATCTCGAATTATGTTGCAAAGATAACATCAGTACTCACCCCCACACCCAATTTTGGATACTTGACCGACGGCTTGTCGGCGGGCCGTATCGAAATCTCGGGCCGGCTGTCCCACACCGCCCCATAAAAACCGGCCCGGTCGGAGCGGGAAGGCGGACACGGGGCCCGGGCAGCGACGCTGGCTTCATACAGGCACACGGGCTTTGGCGGAGCGAGACCGGGGATTCCCCCTCTTAATTTACAGGTATAAAGACCACAAGTGGCACGTTGCTAGAATAAAGTTAGAATAGAAACACGGAGCAATCGACTCAAAGTCCAGCGAACAAGCTTTGCATGGATGGCCACGGAGTTATCCCGTCCAGAAACACGGTTCGGCAGCCCCAGCAACCTTATTGACCACCTACAAGACCTCAATACAGGTAGAACCTACGCTCCCAAGAACCGCCCCTGTGCATTGTCCTGCCGGGGGAGTTCAACTAGACAGGCCCCGAATGATACAGTATGCCGTTCAGGTGGGGTCGGGTCTACCAACCCCCGTGGGGAACAAGGTTTTGCCCCGTGGCGGGCGCTCCTTGGATTTAATAATCAGTTGAGCACAGCACGCGAACCTTACTGCCGACATCCGTGTACTGTTAGTGACGCCCACTGCCCAAGACGTTCAGCGTTTGCTCGCACCGAAAGTCGTCGCGAGCCATTCGCATCGTTCGGGATGGCAACCGTGTCCGGAGAGTAACGGTGGCCCGCCGTCGTCAGAAGCGGCCAGCCACCCACGTGCCCCTACCGGCCGCTTGCGGAAGCCGAGGACATCCGAAAGACGACGCTTCTTCTCCCCGACGTCAGTCATACAAAAGCTTCACCAGCCCTCTATTCCACCAAAAGCCAACGCGCAATTCACCTAGTCACGCGACTCATAAAGCCCCATCCAATTCGCTTCCCCCGATTCTCTCTCTCTCTCTCTCTCTCTCTCTTTCTCTCTCTTTCTCTCTCTCTCAGGGTGACTCCAAAAGGGTGAATCTCCAATGGTCAACGTCAAAGAAGCCGCCCAGGCCGCGATAACGGCCTACGGCCTCGCCACGCAGCAAGGCGGGAACGCGTCCGTCCCGCTGGCCCAGGTCGCCTCGTCGCTGGCGTCCTTCTACCTCGCCAACTTCACGAGCTTCACCCTCGGCGGCGTCAGCGTCGTCGGCGGCGGGGAGACGGCGGCCAAGGGCGTGCTGCAGCAGCTCCGGCGGCTCAACGAGAGCGGGCTCGGCACGGACATCCGGCTGTGCGGCGGCGGGCGGGTCGACGTCGTCTCGTCGCAGAGCGCGCTCTGCTGGGTGACGTTCGAGATGGTGCCGCCGCGGACGAGCAAGGTCGGCAGGTGGACGTGGACCAACGTCTACGGGTTCCGGGTCGAGACGGGGCGGGACGACGGGCTCGAGGGCGGGTGGGAGTTTACGAACGCCGACCAGGAGTTCCAGACGCTGCTGGAGAGGGTCCCGGACTTTTTCAAGGGCGGGACCGTATGAAGGACACGAGGCGGATCCGTGTGTGTATATGTGTGTGTGTGTGTGTATTATTGCATTACAAAGCTGTCTATGGATAAATCATGACTCTTTTTTCTCATGAGGTCTGGTTCGTATGTCTCATGAGACGTGGTCACACCAGCGCCCATTCCAACCAGGAAAAGCAACAAAACAATCCAAAAAAAAAAACTCCCCCCAAAAAACCCCATGTTTACAACAGAACCGCACCAATGGCCACGCCGGCGACGAGACCGAAAAGCTCACGGGACGCACCGGTAGGAGCGGCGGCGGCGTTGGGGCTGTTGGTGGCTGAAGTCACGGCCGTCGCAGCAGAACCGCCGCCCAGGATGGAGGTCTGGCGCCTGGCTCCCGACGTGGTCGACACCAAGAACGTGGCCGTCGCGTTGCCTCCGACGTCGGGGAAGACGACGGCGGTGGTGGTGGTGGTGGGCTCCGAAGCGGGCGAGGTGGCGACCTCGCTTCCGGTCAGGCTCTCGACCTTTTCGGTCTCGGCCGCCTTGGTGCCTGTCGAGAGGGCACTCTCGCCGGTGGCGGTGCCGGTGCTGCTGGCGATACCCGTGGCGGTGGTGACGGCCGCAGTCTCCGGGACGGAGGTGGTGATGGTCGGCAGGGTTGTCTGGGCGACGACGGCGGCGGCGGTGGTCTTGAGGGGCAGGAAGGAGGGCGAGTAGGTCTCGGTGCCCTCGTAGGCAGCGCAGCCGGGGACGGTAGTCTTGGGAGGGGCGCGGCCGCCGCCGCAGTCGAGGGCAGCGCAGATCTCGCCCGTGTCCGGGAGGTACCAGACGCGGGTGGCGTAGGGGGTGCCGCCCTGGGTGGGCGTGAAGATGGAGTCGGAGGAGACGCAGCCGGCGAGGTCGGTCTTGGCCAGGACGGCGGTGGCCAAGACGGCGAGGGAGGAGACGATTCTGAAGGACATTGTTGTCGTTGTTGTGGAGTTTCTTGATGATGATGATGTATCTGTTTTTCGTTTTCTTTTGGGTGTTAACGAGTGACTGAGTAAGTACCTAGTGTGGACGATTACACTACAGATGGGCTATATCGTGTTGGTGTTCAAACGAATGTGATGATGGGATGGGATGGAAAAGAACGAGTGTGTGTGCTGATGAGGAAGAGGGAGGAGAGAGAGAAGAGAGAGGGGGGGAACCAGAACAAAAGGAAAACAGGCGTCACCAAAGATCCTTTTTGATCTTTTCCAATTTCCCAATTCCAACCGCATACACACACCAAACACACCAATCCCAACGGCTGCGCCAACGGCTGCCTGCCTTGAACCAGGCCTAGACGGTGGTCTGGTCCAGTCTGAGACGACAGACGGCACGCCACTCTGCCCCCGTAGGATTTTAGCGTATGTATGTACCTAAGTCCCTTGGGCACGTACTACCTATGAGAAGGGGTAGCAGATGATGACTAACGCCCCTTGTATAAATGAACAAGATGGGTCTACTTGGGGGTCTGTGCGCTCCCTGCTCGACTGACCGGCCCGGAGTATCTCCGGAAGATGGTCCTTCGCCCCTTTGCTAGTCCCACTCCACAGTGAGATTCTAAAAGTTGCCTATTTAATGATAAAATTTTCTCCCGACTACAAATATGGCCTGCCTCCTCATCCTCAACAACGGTCACCGAACCGCCAAACGGAGTCAGCATTTGAACCAAACGTGAGTATTACATGATTCTCATTCTTTCCTGCCCCTCCCACACCACATGATTAGATTTCCTCTACTATTCGCAGTTTCCACGCAAGCTGTCACTCGAGCCTTTGTGACGTGCGATGAGCGCCAATATTTTACTTCCATTGGATGTATGACTTTGGGTGTTGATTCATTCTTTTAATGACGCTAAAATTCGTCTTGAAACAACCGCTGACCGTGGTTTCAGTTCTCGAGCCTATTGCTACAACAAACACAACCACGGACGGGAATGGAGTCTCTCGGATCCTTCTGAGAGATTGCCGCTGGGCCACACGCCACCACCCTTCTACCCCGGTAAAGGAGTATTTCCCAGTAAGCATTCCGCACGCCACGAGACGCTTGGATTCCAATGTTCATCAAACTGTCTCCTTCGTAAGTTGCCTACCTTGACACGGATGGTCTCTGCCCAAAGTTATTATTTTTTATTTTTGCGCACTGCCCCACGTCGATCACCATCATACCAGTGTTTGAAGCAAGCCACAGTGAGGTGGTGGTGAGCAGCAACATGAACCATTGTACTTGAGCCACTCTTCCCACCTCACCTTTGGAAGCCGCCCTGCCCGTCCGAGCGGTCGTTGGGACACAATCTTCCTAGCGTCTCACTAAGTGCCGCGAGCCGGGTCGACCATATTTTCCCGTCGATCCGTCGCTCGCTGGAAAGCTTTTCTCCACTAGACCAAGCCCCTGTGCAAGCCACCCACGTAGTCCTCTTCCATCGCAATGTGAGGCACATGAACGCACCGTACCCCATTGGACGGGCACGAGTCGAAACGCTGGGGGGGTCGTTACCATCCTCCAGGGGGTTTCGTGGCGTCATTTCCACTTGTTGGTTCCTGCATCCAACGCGACTGGTCAATAAGGTCGGCGGTTGTCCGCGAACCAATCTTGTTCTTTCCAGTTACGAAACATGGGTTGGCAATGAGCTGTGTACAGGACCTGGGTGGGCCCATTCAGCTGCCGTTTCCACGGTACTGTCGAAACCGAACCAGATCAGTAGAGGCGTCCCGTTATGCAATACGGGCTCTTGAGAGCCTCCCCCCAATGAATTTGTGCAAGACCTCCCGCGGCATGGCTGCACCGTGGTCCTCCAATCTCTCTTGCATGACCGTCCCCTTCACGGTTGTCTGTCTGTGTCAAGACCAGTCTCGATCGGACTCGGACAGTAGGCGACAGGTGCGAGGAAGAGAGAGACCATTGTGGGCTGCTCAGGATCTCAAGACACGAGTTCTGGGGTTGAGCTTGCGGCTGGTTGCCTCTCGTACGACGAGTCCTGGATTGCAAGGCTCCTTGATGACCCTTGGAATGACCTGCATGGGCGCAATCAGACTCTCGCCTTGTTCAGCCATTCATGGTAAGTGGCTAGCAAACATTGTATCAAAATTGTTGGAATGCCGACCGGATTATCGATCGGGAAAATGGAGATGGCGGCCTGGCTGAGCCAATCAGATCACGCGGATCCACCAGCCATATTATGGCCTCCGTCGATTGCTGCCCCTTTACTTAGAACCTTTTCCTCCTACACACTCTAACACACCCAGCAACTACGAACAATCTCATCTACTCCCCTAAACGATCGCTGTGTCTTTGAAGCGTGATACGTCGTCAGAGTGAACATGGATCTGTTGCTTGTCGACACCCATCGGACTTTGCCCGCGCCCAGTTGAACTGTCGCAAGGCATATATTGTGGAATTTGAAGCCGGCTTGGAGGTGCCGCGGCACCCCGGATAGGCAACCCTGCCGACTGAGGGTTGCCCAGTTGTCAGGCCAAGGCCCGTTGGTTTGCTCGTGTTAAGAGATGCAGTCCTTTCTCAAACGATTGCGACGCGGATGTGTAGGCTTGGCTCGTTGCTGTTGCAGTCAGAAGTTTTGATGAAATCTTCTAGTCCATGACCATAGGGTCTCGTTTTAGAGGCTTTTTGTTACAGAAAGTTGGACCAAATCACCGCTACGAGTAACTCATGTCTCTACTTTTCTCTCCTGTTGCCTAAGACTTACTTGCAATGTCTTTCTTGTAGCGATTCATATAGATCGCAGATGAGGCTAGTATAGTGTCGAACTTACACTCAACGATCACTCCTTGACATCAAACTGTGGACCAAGCACGTCATACATCTGTTGCAACAAAGTGAGTAAGCTTAAATAGTAGTTTGCATGGGTTGGTACTCAATGCACCTCTTCCCGAGATTTGCATTTGGCACCGGAGAGGGCCCTAGGCAAAACCGTCAGGTCATTTGAGACTGCTCACAGTGATGCTCCAGACAGGTGACGTTTGTGTAATCTACCTGGACAGCCAACACCAAGTATTCAATAACCATACAGCCAGACCCTGGAAAACATTAAAAACAGGATTCGACGCCTGCTCTCACTTGGCTCCGGTCTTAATATCGGAAACCGGAGCAGGAGTCGGACGACGAGGTTGTCTGCCCGGGTCGTGCCCAGAAATCTCCGAGGTGCCATGTCCCTGGGAGCTTCGAGGGCCCACCGGGCTCCATTTGCAATTACTCTCCGATCCGGCAGTCGGGAGAGGCCCGAGTCCGGCACCTTGGCGATCGATGGACTTGGCGGCACCTGCTCGTGAGGAACTCCGGAGTCCCGAGCACCTCGTCTCGGCAGTCTTCGCGGCATGCTTTTCCAACCCCATCGGGATTGACGCAAGACACCGACAAACACAAAAGCCTTCCCCCCGGTTCCCACCAGACTCAACGAAGCACCAGGGTAGACGGCAGTCGGTCCTCATTACCATCTCAGTCGCGATGACTCCCGACTGCCGCTGTGGATGCCTCTGTGGATGTCGATACGAAGTGTTGTGGATGCGTGTTGACAAAAAAACAAGCCTCCACGGTGGGTGCCTTGATTTATATACTGGGGCTCGATGCCACCAAAACATGCGAGGATCCCCCACAACCCGGAACCGTGAGGCCGTTGATGGTTGTTGATTAATCAATCTCATCTTATCTGATGGAGACATATGACGATGATGGTCTGGGAAAAGCCAGACTGCTCCTCGGATGTGCCCCGCATGACATACGGTCAGGAGCAGACCGGAGAGGGTAGCAAGATCAATGCCATGGAGAAAGTTTCAAGTCAAAGTCGAAGACTCGAACTCGAATGACCGATGTCGGGAAAATGCACAACGGCGCCCACATCTTGCGGAATACAAAAGGCTTCGCGCCCATCGTCATCTCTGCCTCTTGACTTCTTTCCCCCCAAGGCCTCGCTTCCTGTTGACTAACCGATCGTCAGACTGTAGTCACAATGGTTCGCTCTGCCCTCCTCCTCACCGTCACGGCCGCCCTTGGCCTCGGCCATCTGGCCTCGGCGCAGAACAGCACCGCAGACCCCTGGCCATGGCAGACCTACCGCTCCGAGCCCGCGCTGCAGCCCCCGTCTCTCAAGATCACGCAGACCGGTGAGGTTGCGGAAGGTCACCTGTTTTTCGACCAGTCCGGCTCCGGCGCCCACAACTACTCCGTTTTCATCATGAGCAACGACAACGAGCTCATCTGGGAGGGCCCCTATGGCGACGTCTCGGCCTGGCGCGCCCAGACCCTGGACGGGGAGCCGGTGCTGACCATGTACACGGGCATCACGATGCCGGAGCCCTACGGCTTCGGCTACGGCGCCGTCTTCATCTACGACCAGACCTACAGGAACATCTACAACGTCACCCTTGCCAGGCACAAGGATGGCCTTAACCTGCAGACCTTCGCGGGCTGGGACGCGTCCGGCCTCGCGGACGGCAGCTGGATCGACATGCACGAGGACCTGATCACGCCCCGCGGCACCATGTACGTCCCGGCCAACAACGTCACGCAGGCCGACCTGACCTCCGTCGGCGGCCCCGCGGACGGCTGGGTCGTCGACTCCCTCTTCTTCGAGATGGACATCAAGACGAACGAGATCCTCTTCCGGTGGAGCCACCTGGATCACCTCGACGAGATCCCCCTGGCCGACTCTGCCGCGGTCTACCCCCTGGGGGATCTCGGACGTAACCAGACCTACCCTTGGGGCCCGTTCCACATCAACTCGATCGAACGGTTTGCCGATGGCGGCTTCCTGGTGTCCTCGCGGTACTACTGCTCCATCTTCAAGATTGCTCAGGACGGGTCTGTCGAGTGGACTCTGAACGTACGTTCCGTTTGCTGTCTTGGAATCGCCCCGATGAAATCAAGCTGACAACACTAGGGTCGCACCGGTGGTTCTTTCGCCCTCAAGAATGGTCTGTCCTTCTGCTATCAGCACGATGCCCGCATCCACTCGGAGGGCAATGGCACTGCCTTGATCTCGCTGTTCAACAACGACAACAGCGGCGTTGCTTCTGGGTAAGGCGATAATGCTTTTCTAAACTGCCTTTCGTCCTAGAGCAAAATCCACTGACTCACGAATACAGTGTCAACGAGACCTCGGGCATTCTGTTGACGGTCAACACGGCCACCTGGGAGGCCGCCCTACAGCGGGAGCTCATCGACCCGTCGGACGCCATCTTCGCCGTCTCCCAGGGCAACGTGCAGGTCCTCGACGACGGCAGCGGCCACGTGGTCGTCGGCTACGGCAGCACGCCCAAGATCAAGGAGTTCGACGCCGCGGGCGAGTGCGTCTTCACGGCGCAGTTCGGCGCCGACAGGCTCGTGCAGAGCTACCGCGGCCATCGGTACCCGTGGGTCGGCAGGCCGCACTACGCGCCCAAGGCGTTCGCCTGCGGCGCCGGCAACAACCGGACCGAGGTCTACATGAGCTGGAACGGCGCGACGGAGAACGAGAGGTGGACCGTGTTCGGCGGCGCCTCCGAGGACGTGTTGGAGGAGAAGGCGGCGGTCGACAAGACGGGCTTCGAGACCAAGGCCTCTTTTGCCGGGTCTGCTCGGTTTGTTCGCGTCGAGAGCAGCGGCAAGGGCATCGAGACCGGCATGTCCGAGGTTGTTGCTGTTGAGGGTCAGTGTTAGAAAGTCAGCAGTTCGTAAGTTGGTGTTTACGAAGCAACGTTGTTGGCCGACTGGGTTTAGAAGCTGGCTAAGTCTTGTTAGTGCCAAATATTCTCCTGGCTCGCAAAACGGCCGAATGTGCAGAGACACTCGGAGATCATCATAGCAATGAGAACTGTGATCGAACAGAAGGCGAGAAACACCATCTGCGTTTCTTCTACTTGGCATTAATAATAATGCAGAATGGCAACCGTCTATCGATGCTGTGGCGGCGCTGAGTCGTTCCACATCTCCGGTAGCAAACGGTCTCTATCTTCATTGTCATCCCGTACGGCGAAATAGAGAAACTAAATGACTCCATCAGCTTAGCAACAATGTGATCGAAGCATGCTAAGGCTAATGGGCGATGGGGAATTGTTTGAATTAGGTCCTCCTCATTCAGGGGAAAACAAGGAAACATCCTCCAAAATCTTTCCACGACAACAAAGAAAGTCGGACAGAGTTCGGATGAAACTATTAAACAGACTCTCAATAATTGATGAGATTCTGACCAATCTGGAAAAGAACCGACCCAGAACGATTTCTCATATTCTAGGGCGGCGGTCGCTCCGTTCCGGCCCGGTCCCAATACAGCCGCGCCGCTCCGCTCCGCTCCGGAGCACCGGATACCCCCAGTTGTTTCCCAAGACATAATCCCCTTAGGCTTTTGTTTCCTTCTTCATCTTCTCATCATCAATCTCTACTTCGATTGCCTCCGGCTTGACAAACTCGTCCGCATCGGAGTTCCCATGTTGGTTGATGTCGAACTTCTTGGTCTGCTCCTCCCGGCGCCAGAGATATTGCCCGATCATGAAGATTGTCCAGTAAGCAACGATGAACGCGATATTCACAGAATATCCCTTCTTCCATTCGGGTGCTATAAATCGTTAATATCTGAACAGGAAAACATATGACGATGATTTGCCTACCTTCTAGAATGGGGAAAACGGTGATGGGATAGAAGCTGAAAAAGGCCCAGCCGATGGTCATCATGGCACCAGTGGTAAAGCTGCGTGCCTCATTGTCGTCTTTCATGATCAGGTTTACAAATGGGTAGATAATGGGTGTCACTAGGACTAATTAGCTGAAGCTGACATAGCCGGCAGCTAAAAAAACTTACTGCAGGAGGTGAGACCGAGGAGGTAGTAACATGTGACTGTGTTTCGTCAGCAAGAGTCTCTGATGTTGCTTTCGATTCCGAACTTACAGTGAAGACCAAGTGGAATGTTCCAAACGCGTAGGCAGACGTTGGCGAAAAGAAGCACTGCCGTGACGCCGGAGAAGATCGCCCACAATGGGTAGATCATGACGAGACTGGTGACCAGCACGCCAGCGACAATGGCCACCCCCTGGACGCCAGTGGGGATGAGATTGATCTCAACAATGCTGTAAGTTCCGTTCATGTCCGCCTCCTTCTTGAGCCACGCTTGCATCTGCCCTGATACATACGAAGTACACTGGAAGAAGACGTATGTAAGGACAGCGACGTAAAAGTGCCAGTGTGTGAAGACCCGCTTCAGCATGCGCTTCCCGATCTTGGAGCTCTGCTTGGTGCCTTGACTCTGCATTCTGGCGACTGCGAGTAGGCGTTCCTCTTCCGTCAACCACCAGACTCTGGGTTGTGTGGTCGGGAGGCCGGGATACAGGAAGAATCCGGCGATGGCAATACAGATGCTGATGCAGCCGTCTATGATGAACAACCACCTCCAGCCAGACATGCCGTGCGTTCCGTTCAAACCAACGTGTACAGCGGCCTGCAAATAACCTGAAATCATGGCACCAGCATTGCTAGAGACATACCAGACGCCGGCGCGCTTGAAGACTTCGTCGGCGCGGTACCAAGACGTGAGCAGGTAAATGGACCCCGTCGCTGCCGGTGTCTCGAGAAACCCGAGCAAAAAGCGGGTACCGTAGATCTGAGAGACGCTGGAGAGTGTACACTGTGTGAAAGTCAAGATGGACCAAAGCGTTTCCATCGTCGGAACATAGTAGCGGGCGAACTGGGGACGCGAAATGATCATCATGCTGGGGATCTCGAAGATCATGTAGCCGATGTTGTAGAAGGTGCCGAAGAGGGAGTACCTGGCACGGTTAGCTTAAGGAAAGGCACATGGTCATGTTATCATAGACAATTAAACTTACTCATTGCCCTTGATCTTCAACTCCTCCCTCATACCGGACCAGTACGCAGTGTTCAAGGCACTCTGGTCGAGCCACTTGATGTAGAAGCACAGGCAGCACAGCGTAAGCAAGACACGGTCCAGCTTTTTGACGAGATGCTTCTCCTCCTTGGAGTAATGGCTCGGGTACCACTGCGATCGCATCGATGTTAGCAAAGTCACCGAAGGCATCGGCCAAGAGGCAGAGAGGTTGGGAAATGTGCACTCACGTCAAAGATGTACATCCATGCCACCCACAGGGAGCGGTTTGGCTTTTGCGTTGCGGAGCTGACGACAACCTCCGTGTCGTTGACTCTGACGATAGTTTTGCCGCCCAGGTCTTGAACTGGCTCGATCTTGTCGTCGTAGCCGGTGGCCTTCAGGCGTTCTGCCAAGCGGAGAGGGACCATGGTGCTGGTGATTTCCTGCTGCGCTGCAAAGTTGATGTCAAGAAGGTAGAAGTATGAATGTGATAGTGTAGATGGATGCGGATGACGATGAACTCGAGCGCTTGGGCGTGTTTAAGTAAACCAGCATGACCTGGTCAAGAGTCGATTCCCCGGATTCGACAAAGAAAACCAAACGGGCTGGAATCTGCTTCGGCCCAGATTTCCCCAGACCCCGCAGTGGGCAACTTGCGGAGTAGACCGCGTGCCTGCAGGCATGGCCGGTGTTGATCAACCATCGCGAGACGGTGACGGCCTCTCGGAGGATTGTCCTCGGGGCGCAGGGGTATGATTGCCCCGAAACATGGGTGCCGGGCAATACCTCTTCAGTACGTGATACTTCGCGGGAACTTTCCACCGACAGACCGTGGATCCGACCCCAGGGAACCAGAGACCTTTGACCGCGACGGACCATTGCCCATGACTAACTTTTGCCTCGAGGATTCGGTGATCAGGGGGCAAGCTTTGGGAGTTTGGTGTAAGAATACAAAATGACTTCCCTGCTGGCCATCAACCCAACTTCTTGCACACCTTCTCTTGAAAGTGAACCCAACTTTTATTTTTTTGTAAACCCTTCTAAAATCTTCTACTCATTTTGACTATGGCAGAAATAGAAGCCGAACCATTTCAAGTCGACGTGGATACAACACCTTCGTCCAGAGCCAGCATTTCCGCCCGCCGTCACAACAGCATGTCATCCGATCCACCAACCTCGACACCGGGTGATAGATCGCTGGAAGTCAGCAGCGAGACGTCTTGGTCCGATGCGGCCGTTGAGACCGAAGACTGGCCGGCCTTCGATCCGGTGCTCCCTCTTTCATCCTATCTCTCGGAGCTTTACGAGGAGAACATTACAGCCAAGATCTGCCGCACCGCGACGAAATCACTCCAGGAGAACGTCTCGTTCGCCTCGAGCGAGGTGCGAAAGACGCCCATCGCCTACCCGGAAATCGTGCCTCAGGAGGGCCCCGACGCTGGGCAGTACGAGTTCCGCGACGCCGACTTCTGGACCTGCGGCTTCTTCCCCGGGACGCTCTACGCCCTGCTGGAGCGAGGCGTTAAACACCCGCAGACGATGCGGCTCTCGGACGCCGGCCCGGAGCTCCAGACGGCCAGTCTCCGCGCGCATTTGCGGGACTTATGCAATACCTGGGCCGACCCCTTGCACGGTATGGCCGGTAGGACCGACACCCACGACATCGGGTTCATCATCATGCCGGCCCTGCAGCGGGACTGGGAGTTGACCGGCAACCAGAGGAGCTTCGATTCCATCGTCCGCGCGGCCCGCAGCCTGGCCACCCGCTACATCCCTTCCGCCGGCGCCATCCGCAGCTGGGACTGCCTTCTGAAGAAGGACATCACCGTGACGGACCAGACCACCAACTGCCTGGCCATCATCGACAGCCTCTGCAACCTGGACCTGCTGTTCTACGCCGCCGCGCACACGGGGGACGTGACCCTCGCGGACATGGCCACCACCCACGCCCGCACGCTTCTGCACACGCACCTCCGGCCGGAGCCCACGAATACGCTCGCCAAGGACGGGTACAGGGGCCAGCACTACTCGACGTGCCACGTCGCCAACATCGACCCGGCCACGGGGGACCTCAAATGGCGCTGGACGGCGCAGGGCTACGCCAACGACTCGACGTGGGCCCGGGGCCAGGCGTGGGCGGTCCTGGGGTACGCGCAGACCTACCTCTGGACGAAGGACCGGGTGTTCCTCGAAGCTGCCTGCGGAGTCGCCGAGTACTTCCTGTACAGGCTCGACACGGCACCATCGTGCGTCGATATCCCGGTTGCGGACGAAGAGGGGCGGCGGGGTTCCGGCCTGTATCACGGCCTGCCGAAGAAGACCGTGGGACGCCGAGTGCCGCTGTGGGATTTTGACGCTCCCATCCAGGACCAGTCGGACCCCCTGAGAGACTCTTCGGCCGGGGTGATTGCGGCCAACGGCATGCTGCTGCTCTCGCAGGCCCTGAGGGGCGTCCAACAGCACGCACTAGGGCGTAGGTTCTACCAAGCCTCCATCGAGATTGTTAGGGACACGCTGGACCACTCCCTCGCCGTTGAAAAGGCGCGGTTCGCGAGGGACGGGGATTCCGGCGGTGGCATCCTCGTCGAGGAGGTCGCCGCCGCGGGGAGGACCTTTGGCGGCATCCTGAAGCACGGCACCGCCAACAACAACGAGAACGCGAGGCGGAGGTACTGCAACCACGGCCTCGTGTACGGGGACTACTACCTCGTGGAGTTCGGGAACAGGCTCTTGAACATGGGTCTGGCGTAGAGTATGATTACTATTTGGGTAGATGTTACAATTTTGTTGTTTAGTTGTTTGCCCGCTTCCACGGGGGGCTTATGGACGCGACATAGAGAATATTACACTAGACTACCACCCTCCCCCTTCGTATTCCGTGCCGAAGATGCCGTCGTCGAAGCTGATGATCCTGTCCATGTCCATGAACTGCTGGTCGAGCAGGATCTGGGAGATGTTGCTCAGCTCCCCGCTGCCGACGCTGCCTCTGTGGTACATGCCCGGCTGGTGCATCGTTTCGACGCCGTTCATCTCCATCCCGGATGGGACGAGGACTGACGACGACGACGGGTTTGGGTTCGGGTTCGGGTTCATGACCGGGGCGTTGGCAGTTATTTGCTGGCCCACGACGATGGTATCCATGTGGGTCGGTCTGGCATCCTCCCGAGGGGCAGATACGTGCCCAAAACCCGTGACAGGCTGGCCATTTCTGCCAAGCCCTGTATTACTTCGCGGGGCGTTGGCTTGGTGTTGGATACACTTTTCCCTTGCCGGTGGGTATACCTGGGAGCTTCTGAAGGTGGCCGTATGGTCGATCTCTGTCGTGTATCCCAGCACGTTGATGGTGAACGACGGATCCTCCCAGCAGCGAGCGTGCATCTCGGCCAGCTTGATAGAGTACTTGCCGGCCAGGTTGTTCCGCGAGGGCTCCAGGCTATGCGGCCCGGCCCACTGGCTCGCCATCTGGTCGAGGATCCGCACGAGAGACCAAAACTCGGGCGCGGGGCCGCCGCCGGGGCCGTGTTCGTGTTCGTGCTCGTGCCGCCACCGGAGTAGCAGGACGCGCGCGGCGACGTAGACGCAGAAGGCGAACTGGCTCGACACGGGCGCCGCGCGGGGCGCGTGCTTCAGGTAGTTCTCCGTGATGATGGCGATCTCCACGGCGGCCGCCTGGCACGTGTCGGCGCTCAGGACGCTCGGCAGGCGGGCGCGGAAGGGCCACTCGGCCGGCGGGAAGGCGATGAGCTGGTGGAGCAGGATCATGGAGGCGTTGTGGGTGAGGTGCGCCAGCGTGAGGTTGGGGTCCATCCGCGTCGACTGGCGGGCCGTGTTGGCCTGCCACTTGAGGGGGAGGAGCATCTTCCAACTAGCATCATGAAAGAGGGGTTCAAAGTCAGAATCGCTGCTTGATGTGTTGCTATAATACGGGGAGAGGGGGGCTGTGCGACTTACTGCACCAGACGCAGGTCGAGCTCCTTGAAACGCGTCAGCCAGCTGCTGATATCGCGTTGGTCTCGCATGTTGATCTTCTGCTGCAGGAAGTAGCTGGTGACTCGGCTGAGGCTCTCGGTGGCCTCGAGTGAATAGGCAAACGCGCCGACGGTCGACATGTCGACGCTGGCAGACGCGGCCCCGGGGGACGTCGCCGCCTCGGAGGGGGTCCGGTTTTCCTCTTCGGCCGCCGCCGCCGTCAACGACGCCGCCGCTGCCGTCGTCGCCACGGTTTGAGATGAAACCGGCGGCGCGTAGTGGGACGGGATGAAAGCGATGGGGTTCCCGATCCGCCCGGCGGCCTTGTCCCAGATGCCGAAGTAGGGCGTGGCGACCTTGTCCTCCTTGCGCCAGAGGATGCCGTCGCACGGGAGCCGGCGGCGCACGTCGTCCGAGGTGAGGCTCGTGTTCCAGCCCATGGTGACGGAGATGAAGCGGTCGAGCTTGAAGACGTTCCAGAAGACGCGCCGCCGCTCCTCGGCCTCGGTCCAGCTCCCCGGCGGGGCGAGCGAGACGAAGGGCTGCGACAGGGACGGCCTCTCGGCGTCGTCGAGCTCGACCGTCAGCTGGAGATACTCGACGGTCCGGGTGAGGGAGCCGGCTAGTGACCAGGCTTTGGCTGCTTCACCGCTGCCGATCTGTGGGCGTGTGAGTTTGTATGGTAAGAGTAAGCAGGGTCAGGTACCTACATCGTTGAAGGCGACAATAATAAGGGCTTGGTGGCTCTCTACGCTCAGGTTACGCATAGCGTTCGAGACGACCCAGTCTCTGACGGCATCCCGTTGCTGCACAGAGCCGAAAAGGCTGGAAGCAACGTCTTCATCGTCTATATACCTCGAAGCAGACAGGATCATGGCGTGGAGTACGACATCAAGGGCGTCGGCCTCACTCGAGTGTTCGAGCCGCCGACGGAACCTCGCTTCGTGGATCATGGGGATCCACTGATGGACATGGGAAAAGTAAGCTCGCAGGACCACCTGAATGGTCTCTGCATCCGGCAATGCGGGTATGCTGCCGGCAACAACACTGGGCTCGCCGTCGTTGATTCGACGTCTCTTGGCCCGGGTGGGTTGTTGCTCGGGGGCTTCTCGCTGCTGCCGTCGTTCATCGTCGGCCAACGTGTTGTTGCTGGAGTTGAACTTTTGCAACTCTTTGGCGAAGAAGGCCATGATGTTGTACGCGTTCTTCTCGAGCCCGCCATTGGTGTCAGGAGAGTCTTCCTGGCCGGGCGAATGCTCCGCCTCGGGATGTCCGCTCCTCTCCCGCGTCGTATTGTTCGTGCGTCCCTGCTGGTGGACAGCCCTTTCCAAAGCATCTGATAATTGGTCCAGCGTTAGTGGAGAGACTCGGGACTATTCAAGAATGTGGCTGAGACCAACCCAGTCGCCGATGTAAGTTCTCAATCGCCCCAGCCTTCATCCCTGGCTTGGACTTTTGCTTCTGGTAAACACACTCGCTCCCTGCTGCATGTCAACCTCATGTTCCGACCAAGATTGGCCTCGTGTCGTAGTACCTACCTGTCTTGCGACAGTGTTGGCACGTAGGCACTTCTCGGGAACATCGCAGCTTGCGGCGCCGGCAGCAGTTGCAGGCCAGGGCCGCCGCCGCCGCCTCGGAGGCGCCGCCGGAGTCGTCGAGAACGCCTCCGTCGGCGGCCTCGCCGTGGTGGCTTAGCTCACTCCCGTTATCCATGGTCGATCGGGGAGCATTGGGGCCCAAGAATGTTCCAGGGTACACGCGGGTTTGGCAGTCCCGCGTCAAGTATGGCGGAGGCTGGTCTAGATATGGTTCCAGGACGAATGGGCCGGCGGCCCGGTCGACATACCCCGAAGGACCGAGGCACCCCCGCAATCGTCGTCCCCCGCATTTTTAACGCCAATGCATGGAAACAAGTCTGGGGTTGTTGCGGAGAAACGGGAAGAGACAGAAATTGGATTGATTTCTTGTGATGGGTAGCCCTTGCTTTGTTCTTCAACGAATTGTCAACGCCCGATTACCCCCAAAGCCGTGACGGTCTATTCGTCAAGCATTCCCAAGCGCGAGTCGTAAACCACCCACGAAAAGAGAGAAAAACAAAGATAAAAGAACTAGATATTATGATCCCTGTCGAGAGAATCATGTCAGAAACGTGCATCCGAGATAGGACTAAGGTCCGTTGCCAAGGCGGTCCTTTAAAAGGTCGTACAGGTACACAATATGGAGAGAAACACGGTACAAAAAAAAACACGGTAAAAGAAAATATAGTATAAGTGTCATGCCTAACACTGAACACATCATATCGGAGATAGGACGTGAATGCCATGGAACTTCCTTGGCGGTGTCGGCGGCAGGGGAGCCGGAGCCGGAGCGGGGGCCGGGCCGGGGGGTTTGGCAGCGCAGCCTACAGGGACGACTCGGCTGAATTGATAAGATATAATAAAAGAAGAATTAGGTACGCCCTTCTAAGTGCTAAGTCAGATTCTGTATTGTTACATAACCTGGTTTTATTTTTTGAAACATGTCTTATAGAGTACTGCATCGTATCTGCCTACCTACTGCTGCTAGCGCCTGCTAGCACTGCTTTAATTACAGCAGTTCATTGCTACAGCAGTAGGCAGGCGCATGCAAGGAACCCCCGGCGTCACCAAAAAGCTTCGCTTTGGCGCACCTGCCCGCTACGGTCGTTATCGGCCCCACTGAAGGATGCTTTGTATGGGTGCTATGTCCCCTGTCCTGTCCTGTTCTGTTCCAGGGGACCGGCATCCGGAGCCGAGATAAGCCACTCGGGTTGGATCCCGTGCCTTTGCTTCAACATCATCGTTTCCCCCGCACTCCTCTGCCCTCATCACTGCGAGAGACGTCAAGTCTTTTCATAGATCCATCGTCATTCCAACAGGTTTTCATCTCTGTACGAGCCATCCCCTTTATCACTATGACCGCAGAACACCTTGCATCAAGGCCTCATCTGGCAGTGATCAAAGACCCAGACGGCGACTGGATCCATCTCCATGCCGCCAAACAGCATGAACCTGCCGCAGCCAACCTCGAGTCCATGACGGAACGCATTGTACGAATCACCGAGGATGAAAGGGATCTCACGGATTTCTACAACATCAAATGTTCCCCTACGAGGTCTCGGCGTCTCGAGAAGTTCTACAACGATGAGCTCGAGAGCTTGTTCAAGGCGCCGTTCGACACGTTCAGCCAGGAAGACAAGGTCGACTTTTTGCTGCTTCGCAACTATCTCAGACGGAACATCCGTGTCCTGCTCCTGGATCGAAAGCGAGACGGCCAAGTGGCACCCGTGCTGCCTTTTGCCCAGGCCCTCGTCGATATTTGTGAGGCTCGCCAGAACATGGCCCCAATCGACAGCAAGAAAACGGCCATGATTATCAACGAGACGGTCAAGAGAATAGCGACGACGACAAGGGCCATCCAAGCCAATGAGATCCAAGCAGCCGACTCGACCTTCTCACGGGCCATGAGCACCATCGACCAGCTGCGAGGCCACGTCGACGAGTTCTACGGCTTCTACGCCCCGTACGACCCCCTGTTCCCCTGGTGGTGCTCGGTGCCCAAGCAGCAGCTCGACGATGCGCTAGGCGGCTTGAGGGGGGCCATCGACGCCCGCCTCACCCAGAAGAACGGGTCCGGGTCCATCCGCGCCGCGGTCGAGCCGATCGGGAGGGACGGTCTCCTCAACGAGCTCGAGGCGGAGATGATCCCCTACACGCCCGAGGAGCTCCTGAAGCTGGCGAGGGAGCAGTACGATTGGTGCGAGCGGGAGATGAAAAAAGCGTCGCGAAGCATTCGTCGCGACAGAGTGAGCGCCGTTCCAGCGGCGGCAGAGGGACATGGGACTGGCGATACATCGTGGTAAGTGAAGCCGGATCTCTTTATGACTCGAGGAAGCGCTGACAAGCCATCTAGCCTCGAAGAAGCCGATAACGGCTTTGGCGATGACTGGAAGGCCGCCATGGAATACGTCAAAAACAGCTACGTGGAGCCGGGGCAGCAGCCGCAGATGGTGCGGCGGCTGGCCCTCGAGGGCATCGCCTTCGTCAAGAAGCACGACCTGGTCACGGTGCCCGAGGTGGCCGAGACTTGGCGTATGTTCATGATCTCGGCGGAGCAGCAGAAGGAGTCACCCTTCTTCCTCGGCGGACCGTCCTTCTGGGTCTCGTACCCGACGCCGGCCATGGACCACGATCTCAAGATGATGGTGATGCGCGGCAACAACCCTCACTTCTCGCGCGCCACGGCCTTCCACGAGCTCATCCCGGGCCACCGGCTCCAGCTGTTCATGGGGAGGCGCCACCGCCCCCACCGCGAGCTGTTCTCGACGCCCTTCTTCGTCGAGGGCTGGGCCATGTACTGGGAGTACGTCTTCTGGAACCGGGGCGACTTCTTCGTCAGCGCCGAGGACAAGATCGGCACGCTGTTCTGGCGCATGCACCGGTGCGCGAGGATCATCTTCTCGCTCAAGTACCACCTGGGCGAGATGACGCCCCAGCAGTGCGTCGACATGCTGGTCGACTGGGTCGGACACGAGAGGTCCAACGCCGAGGGCGAGGTCACCCGGTCGTTCGGCGGCGACTACTCCCCCCTGTACCAGGCCGGCTACATGCTGGGCGCGTTACAGATGCACGGCTTGCGGGAGGAGGTGTTGACGAAGGGTGTCATGGGCGAGAAGGAGCTTCACGACAGGATCCTCAGGGCCAACACGATGCCCATCGAGCTGCTCCGCGCGCTGCTCCTGAACCAGAGTCTCAGCCCGGAGCAGACCTCCAAGTGGAGGTTCTACGACTGAGCCTCAGCTGCACGCATGTGGCTCCGCCATACCTTCATGTATGTCTGTACGTGTGTGTGTGTACGCATGTATGTTACATTCGCGTCAATGATGAATCATTTCGTCCAGAAAACGACCTTCCTTTTCTCCGCAATACCCCCAGACTGTTTCCACATATTGGCGCATCAATACACTGTCCAAATACCCTTCGCTCACTTTGGAGCTCACTAAAAAGTGGCTGCTTTTGACGTTGCGGAGTGATGCCTGAGATGAGCAAGGCGACGAAGGTGAGCAGATAGACAGGGGGTTGTTAGTCACATTAGCGCTTTCAGGCACTAAGTCACTCAGAGCTAACTTCTTAATCCTGTAAATAGTTTTCAGACTGTAGAAGCCAACAGCAGAGTCTATGGTTGGCATTGCAGAGATCTTCTGTCGAACGTTCACCTACGAGACTCAGACACAGAGGCCAGCGGGGCACAACGAAGTGAGGTCTACCACGTACGTCCTACCCTACAATCGAAATGGAACATCACTATGCTTATAGAATCCAGTGGCTTCGACATGTTCTAACTGCCCACCGTGTTATTGAGGATAAGAAAAAGCCTAAACACAATCTTGATGTTGTGGCTCTTGATCGCGTTCTCCACGTGATTTGGAGCGGACGTAATGTCGGCCACGAAAGAATGAGGATACAATACAACTGCACTTCATTCTTATAGTCTATGCAACTACACTTAGAACGCGTCGAAAGGTTGATGGTCTCAATGAGAAAGCTTGGCAAACTATCCATGCGCCAAGCGGTTCAAGATCTTTATAGTCTGGCTTCCAAGGACTGCACTGTCTTGTAATATCCTGGAGAGGAGCCCACTGGTGGCGGTTGTCGTTTTTGCGGCACGCACCCGTTCAAGATGTGAGTGATCTTGCTAGTTATCTTTTACTATACTGTAACTACTAACTTGATAAGTCAACCGAGAGCTCCAAGCTCTCATACGCATGGATGCGACAGGAAGCATGTTGCTGCAGAACAACAAGCTCTACCCAAGGATATGCCATATTTTGCCACGACTGCGCTGAATGGTTCGTCCAAGGAGGGCCTTGGGACAACCACTGCCGCTCCCATCTACATCCACCTTCGAAGATCTGCTGGCTCTATGGAGTCACGGCGCACACAGTGATTCGACCGGCTTACTGCCCGTGGTGTTTGGCTACCGAAGGCAAAAGCCCAGCCGAACGTTTACATTCCTGGAAACGAGTTGCAGACGTGGTGCGACACATCAAACAAGAGGAAGTGTGTGACATCTATCCGGCCTTCTCTCCTCGCTGGGGAAGAATGCGATGTTGTTATGCCCCGGTCAGATAGCCCTTTGCCTGACTCGACCATTCAGCGACAGCCGGCAACCAAGGACGACGTCGATGAGACCTTCACAGTTGATCGAATTTTAGGAAGATGGGGTAGAAACGTATTCTTCCTACGCTGGGTCGACGGCACTTACAGCTGGGAACCTCGGGAGGACCTACTTGATGACGATCTGGTCGAGACGTTTGAGAAAGAATACGAGGGCTTCGAGGATGGTGTGCAAGTGGTGAAGACTGGGTTTCGTAAGGGAAAGATGGAATAGAAGATTCGCTGGGATGGTAGGCCTCACGAGGAGGACACCTGGGTGGCTGAGAAGGATGTGAGCCCGAACTCAGTCTGCAGACACAAGCCACCAACGAAGTCGCAGAAAAGCAAAAGCAAGAGGAAAAGAGCATAAAGGTATAGCATGGAATGAATGTTTTTTTTTCGAGGCCGTGGCAAAAGATATCTCCTAATATTACTGTTAAGTGACCATGAGGCGATTTCCATAGCGAACAACCAATGCACCCCAAGCAACCGGTTGGTCGGCCCAACCTTCACCCAACCAACACAAGTCTCAAGGATTGAAGGTCCTCGATTTCTTCCCAGGCTTCAATCAAGAGGTGTCCATTCAGGTACTACCCTAGGCCAAACTACTTGCTTCTGTCTCGTTCTTTTCTCAGACCCGGCCAAGGATTTATGCTTGACAGTCGGCACGTTTAACTTCCTGGTCACTGATATTGCGTCGTGTCGACTGAACAGCCTCCCCCGTGACTATTCCCTTGTTCTCTGCGAGAAAGATACTCCACGATGCTCCTATCTGGTGGCTCCCTCACATCAGCTAGCCCCCCAAGCGTTCGGCGTCATGTTGACCGAGTCGTTCTAATCCCCGGCCGGGCCCAAGCTCTCTGTGCCGAATGCCTAGATAGGTACTTGAAGCTAGGAATAGGACCGGCCACGGTCTTTGGGTCCCTTGCGAGCAGAAGCTTACTGGGGGGGTCGACTATCTCCTAGAACCGAAACGGCAACAAAAACAGCCCGGCTTCCCGCACACTCGGCGATAGTCGGCATGATCGCCAATACTTCTCCAACTTGGTCAGAGATCCCCATCCCGGGCCCTAGGATTTATATTGTGTACAGGTAGTGACTTACGGTGTGATGGTCAAAAAGTGCCACTCTTTGCCCCGAAACGTACCGTACCTGGCCTGCCCCTAGACTCTCTCTTTCCGGGGGGGCGACTTTCCAAAGTTCCAATGGAATCTCCGCCAAGCCCACAATCATGGACCCCCCTGGTTTCTCTTACGTTTTTACGGCTTACGTTCTTTACGGCGGGACTTGCACGGACTTTTTTCCCGCGATCGAAGCGGGCCGTTTGGGATGAGCAAAGACGCATCGCAGTACGAGATGTTTTTTTGTAAGCCTTTCCTGCTTTTCTCGACTCTCTCGAGTTGATATCTTGGTATCGCAGCGCTAATGCAGTCAGCTTCCTTCACGTTGTGGCCCATGATGGCGATGAGCCTCGCTTGCTGTTCGAAAGGAGACCGATGTCTCGAGCTGATGCCTGTTCTTGTCAACTTGTGAACACCTCCCCCCCCCCCGGCCTTTGACCGACAACTCGCCGCGATGTCAATATCCGCATCCTACGCACGCGGGTGATGGGGTTTGCCAGCTTCCGTCCTGCTTCCGAAATTAGGCTACCGTTAGTCCCGGTTCCGCGTCGGTGAGGGCTCATGAGTCGTGAGCCGGTCTCCCTTGGAAGGGCTATTTTTGCACTATGCGTCGTCCCGCACTATATCTTGAGTCCATCTCAGGTATTTCCCCGATCACCTCACCAGTCATATTCGTACTCATTTCCTCGACAGCCCTCAGGGTCACAGTTCCAGTCACGATGCATACCAGCGGCCCGCAAATTCTCGCTGCGGCGTTGACTGCTGCTGTTGGTGTAAATGGCCACACTCTTTGGTCCCGGCAGGACGCCGACTACCAAGCCCTTGTCGCATCGCTTTCGAGCACCGCCAAGGTGTTCTATGCGGGATCCGACGACTTCAACAACATCACGACGCGGTGGTCAAACTTGGAGATGCCGACGGTGAACGTGGTCGTGAGGCCTACCACCGAAAACGATGTTGTCGAGACGGTAAGAAGAATCGTCCACTTTTTTGTCTTATTTTTCATACTTCCTGTCCGCCTTTCCCCAGTAGATCTATGGCTAATAATGGAATCGGGCGGTTTGGCGCACAGGTCAAGTTTGCCAACAAGAAAGGCCTCCCCTTCCTGGCCACAAACAGCGCCCATGGCGCCATCACCACTCTGGGCAAGATGAAGAGCGGCATCCTGTTATCCCTCGATGAGCTCACGGGTGTGGAAATTGCCGCAGATGGCCAGACGGTGACAGTGGCCGGCGGAACCAAGTCGCATGTTCTCTCTCACGCGCTTTGGGATGCCGGCAAGCAGGCAGGTAAGTGTGTCCCTCCCTCCTACACCCATCTAGATCCCGTGTGCGTACCTCTGATGATGCTAACATGTGGCGGTTGGAAGTCACTGGTGCATGTGAATGCGTCTCGTATCTCGGACCCGGCCTTGGTGGCGGCCACGGATTCCTCCAGGGCCGCCACGGGCTGATTGGCGACCAGTTCCGTTCCATGAACGTTGTGCTCGCCAACGGCACCCTCGTGACGATCAACGAGGCCGCGACCCCGGACCTGTGGTGGGCCATGAACGGCGCGGGCCACAACTTTGGAATCGTCACCAGCGTCACGTCCCAGATCTACGACGTCGAACATCCAGACTGGGCGCTCGAGCTGATGAACTTCAGCGGCGACTTGGTGGAGGAATTGTACGAGGTGACGAACAACGAGATATTGAAGAACGGGACGCAGCCGGTGGATTTGATCAACTGGAGTTATTGGATGATGAGCCCGGATCTTGATGCCGAGAAAGTCAGTCCAGCCCTCTCTCTCTCTCTCTCGTCTTCCTCGGCCCCCCCCCACCCCCCAAAGTGTGTCAAGGGTTATATCTAACTTACTCTCTCAGCCCATTGTTCAAATCCTCCTCATGCAAGAAGGCGTCACCGCCGTCGATCCGGCCTACACCGCCCCATTCCACGCCCTCGGGCCCCTCTCCAACTCGTCGGAATCTGGCGTATACACCGACCTCGCCAAGTTCGTCGGCGTCCGGACCACCGACGGCCCGTGCCAAAACACCGGCGCCAACAACCCGCGCTTCCCCATCTACCTCGAGACCTACAACACCACCGCCCAGAAGCTCGCCTTTGATTTCTTCGCCGACAGCATCGTGACCAACCCGGCGCTCAGTGCCTCGTTGGTCACCTTTGATGACTATCCCATGCAAGGGGTCAAGGCCAAGGCAGGCGATTCGAGTGCCTATGGGCACCGCGCTCAGAATGTGCTGGTCGGGCCGTTGTTGCAGTACATGCCCGGGGACGCGGCGCTGGACGAGGAGGTTGCGAGGCTGGGGAACGAGTTCCGCCAGATTCTCCACCAAGGCACGGGTCGTGATTTCGTTCCCGCGTATCTGAACTACGCGTTTGGAAATGAGGGGCCGGAGCAGTGGTATGGGCACGAGGAGTGGCGGATGACCCGCCTGCGGGAAGTGAAGGCGGCGTATGATCCCAATGGCTTGTTTAGCTTTTATGGACCTATTGCTTAGGTGAGTTGAGGTGGGGGGGGATGTTAGATTAATTATGCGTAGAGCTTTGGTGGTGGTGTGTTTGGATTCTTTTCGCTTTGCAGGACGAGTGCACTACTTCTTTATTTCGGCTCGGAGGGTTTGGTTAATTCAATGTTAAGACTATGAACTTGCTCGAAACACCACGCGCTTTGTCTCGTACTTTTTCCGAGGATAATCTCGCAGACATGAGTCTACTCGAAGACTACTGACTTGAGAGTAATGAGGAAGGTGACTGACTGACTATCTGAACATGAAATGGGTCATGATAGAAACCAACACCCAACTCTTGGGGTAGGGGGGGTTTGGCATATGCTGATCTAGGTACTCGTCATATGAACCACGGGTAGGAAAGTGAAATACAACTGTCATATTAGCGGAAAGATTCTCATCCTAGCCTTGAGATGGTCATCACAAACGAACATGGAATTGAGAACAGACGTCTTTATTTCCACTCGCAAAAAAAGACAGTCATCTATCGACCAGCGGCGCCCCTCACGCAGAACCCGGCAGCTTCAGTCCCGTAAAGTCCTCCAAAGCCTTCACCACCGCCTCCTGCAAGCCCACGTCTTCAGTAGCAGGCAACGGCTCGCCCTTTTGCTTCTTCGGATCAAAGTACCGGCCCGTCTCTCCACTCACGTCGTATTCGCCCTCGGCCAGCATGACATACGTCTCCAGGCCGTCTTCCATCTTGTCGGGCGCCTCGAACTTTGTGAGCTTGGTGGGCACGTAGCCCGGGTGCATCGCCACCACCGACGTGCCCTTGGCCTGCATCCTCCTCGCGGCCGCATTCACGAGGCACATGACGTGGAACTTGGAGTTGCAGTACGCCTCGAAGTCGTTCCACCCCTTCTCGCCCCTCCCGAGCCAGAAGATGTCGTCGACCTCGGGCTTGGCCTCGCGATGCAGCACCGACGCGACGAACACGATGCGTTTCGGCGGCGTCAACAGGCAGGTGAAGATGTACGGCGACACCAGGTTGACAAAGATCTGGGCGGGCACGCCCGACTCGGTCTCGCGGAAGGGCCCGTACAGCAAGCCGGCGTTGAGGACGACGGCGTCGAACTGCCCGACTGCGTTGGCCTGCTCGGCGAGGGAGCGAGTCTCGGACGTGCTGGTGAGGTCGGCGACGAAGACGCCCGCGGCGCCGGGGACGAGCTTCTTGGCCTCTTCGGCGCGGGCCGCGTTGCGCGCGTGCAGATAGACGGTGTGGTTGCGCTCGACGAGTTGACGGGCGGCGCCGAGGCCGAAGCCGTCGGTGGATCCGGTGATGAGGATGCGGCCCATCTTTCAGTCGGGTGGGTGACTTGTGAGGGTTTGCAGGGGGGGGTGGGATTTGATGTTTGTGTTGGGATGGGTGTGATTTTGACGACCAGGAGCTTAAGAGAAATAAGGGAGGGTTTTGTAGGGCACCGATGGTATGTGGAAGACGGCGGGGTGAGATGAGATAGATGTGTGAGGTCCTCACGACTTCAGGGAGTGGAGTTGGGGAAATTGGGAAATTCAACCGCGGCGGAAGCAAGAAAAATCCTTGAAGGTAAAGTGGATCTGTTCTGTAGCAACAATCACAAGAGGCATTTTGCGCATCATCATCGGCTTGGATCGGAGTGAGAAGTGAGAGAGGTTACCCGGCCGAGTTGATCTTGTACCAGGTACTAATTAGCCCGGGGTATTCTCTCGTCCGTTCCGTTCCGTACTGTTTACTTCAAGCCAAGGAAGGGAAGAAGGGGAAGTTCAAGTCTGCGTGGATATCATCATGTTATGCAGGCAAGGGTGGCTTGCTTGGCTTCTTCTTTTTTTTCCTTTTTTGGTTCGTCGTAGCCTTGCTGTTCCATCTTGGCAGGCAACGTGAAGTGAGGGGTGTTTCCAATGGGGAGAACACCTGGTGGGAACCGGCGGGGTTTAGGCTGACAGACCCGCTGAGCCCCCGCTGAGCTCCGGATGGCCCGGGCTGAGTCCCGGCGTCGCGTTCGGGCACCGGCCCGTGACACGCGACGCCACGCCGACCTCGGGACCCCTGGTATGTGCCCCAGGGCATATTGCGTACTACTACCCATGACGTTGAAAATGCTCTTCCAAGCTCCACCACGGCACGGCCCATCGTTCGGCTGTACCCTTTCATCCGCACTTATGCCATCCGAGCTTTGGCATATCTTGTCAGCCCTGCCTGCCCTGCACCCCTGAGTCGTGTTGTCTAGGCGCCAAGCAGTGGGCCGGAGGATTCTCCCCAAACCACTTGGGAGGGGTACCTGTTATTACGTCCCGCGGCCTGTCTATTTCCGGTTCCAATGTACTACCTACGCGCACAGTACTCAGTGCTTGTTGCGCATGAATCGTGGGGTGGGTATCCCCGAGTAATGGGACTGCAGTGGGCAGTGGATTCTGGGTGGATCCGTTGCGTGCAAGAAAGACCCTCGTTTGGCAGCACAACTCGTGGGCAAAAGACGGGAAAGGGTTGGCTGGAACGACATCTCCTGCTTGGCAGAGCTGTTCAGTGAGCGTGTGACCGTGTCGGGCCGGTCTCTGTCAAGGCGACACGAACAGTCTCCGTTTTACGGGGTGCAACTTCTAATAAGGCTGCCTGCCTTTCCTGGCGTGTTGTTGGATTTGGCATGGTTACTGTGCAGATTCAAGAAATGTCTCGCATAATTGCGTGAGGCAATTTGACGCGCCCCAGGTTCTTCTCATGTACCTACCTCGTCGTTTTTTAAAGAGTCTCGTAGTGAAATAAGTAAAACGAAGAAGAACCTGTCAGTGTAAAAAAAGTTCACACGCTTGCTTGATCATCGTCAACGCCAACTTATCATCATGTCCCACCAAGGCATCTTCCGCTACCTGCCTCCCAACGCAAGGCCCGCCTCGGCCAAAGAAGCCTACCTGCTGCCCTCCCTCTCCGAGTTCAGCTCCGTCGTCACGCTTCCACTCACAGACCTCAAGCCCACGCTCGACCTGGGCGATGCCTCGCCTTACAAGCTCTCGGTGCATGGGTTTACCGCCCGTCGGCACCACTCGGCTTTGCACGCTGAGCCATTCGGCCACGCGAGCTGGAAAGATGAAAAGGCACTCAGGGACGTCCATTTCCCCGAGGTCGAGGAGTTTGTGAAGAAATTGACGGGCTGCAAGACTGCGGTGGTGAGTGCGGCGGTTGTGCGGACGCAGCCGTACAGCGAGGGCACCGGCGATTCCGGCTCTTCAGCAGAAGACGCCGGGAAAGGAAAAGGGGAACGGGAGGAGGAGGAGGAGGAGGAAGAAGAGGGCGGCAGCGGTACTACTGCCAAGTTCCCTCCCATCGTCGGCCTCGCCAAGTCCAACACCGTCTCCCCCGCCCCCAAAGTCCACCTCGACCTCACGCCCAAGGGCGCAAGACTGCACATTCGCAAGTACGCCCACCAAGTCACTTCGGCGGCAGAGCACGTCATCACGGCGGAAAACGCCCTGCTTTCCTCCGGGGTGCGGTTGGAAGATCTCAAGGACCACTACCACGAGGCCGGCGTCCCGCGCTTTGCGCTGTTTTCCATCTGGCGCCCGATCAAGACAGTCAAGCGGGATCCGCTGGCCCTCGCGCCGGCCAACAAGTTTCCAGAGGAGGACTACGTCGTTTCTGCCCAACTGGAGCCGCTTGACCGGACCATCCCAGCTCACCTGTCGCGAGTCATTGATCCCCAAAGTCCCAACTCCGCCTCCGCCTCTACTCTCGCTCCTTCTTCATCCGAGGAGACTACGTATGATACCGAGGGGTATTTGGCCTACGCACCAAAGGATGGAGAGGAGGGTGGAGCGCATGACTGGCATTTCATTGCAGACCAGGAACCGAGTGAGGTCCTGGTGATCCAGTTGTTTGATAATGAGATGGAGGCGAACGCGAGGGCACCGCGCAAAGATGGAGGGAAGGGGGGATTGGGCGTCGGCGGGACGGTGCATAGTGCCTTTGAACTCGTGGGACAGGATGGCGCGGAGGAGGCCCGAGAGAGCATCGAAGTGAGGGTTGCGGCGTTCTGGTGAGGCGGGGGAGTCGGGACATGGATGATATTGGAACTGCCTACTAACTACCTACCTAGGCAGGTACATAACTTGGCAACACAGATTGTAAATCGGTTTCCCGTGTGGAGTTGTCATTGTTGTTGTTGTATTGTTTAACGCCGGGTCGTCCCCCATACCTAGGGGCAAAAGGGGCGCCCGCAGCAATGGGTTTCCCGTGGAAGAACGAGTGACGAGTGAACTTGAGGGATGCAAATTATCACCACTGGCCAAACCCTTCTACGGATACCGATGATGGATCTATGCAACTCTCCTTCTACTGCCCCGGCACCGCCTTCTTGACGCCAAACCTCTTCCCCAACACCACAAATTGGGCCACCGTAATGGCTCTCCTCAAGGACAATGCATCCTGCTCCTCAAACGCCCTCTTCACCGCCTCCTCGGCCGCCTGCCAGTCCACAAAGCCTAGCTCTTGGACGTTTTCCTCCGTCACCAGCTCCGTCACCTTTTGCCACAACGGGCCCCCGACCCAAAACTTCCTGGGCCCCATGTACGCCTTCTTGCTCATGTTGTAAATCTCATCGGTCACAAACGGCCTCACCGCCTCACGCAGGATGTGCTTCTCCCGCCAGGACTTGGTGCCGTGGTGGTATTGGATCTTGAGCGCCGGCGGAATGTTGTTGACGTACTCGGTGAGATGGTGGTCCAGGAACGGACAACGCGACTCGACCTGGTGTTTCATGTCGACGTTGTCGCCGTTGTACCGCAGGATGAAGTGCGGCATGAAGGTCTTCACAAACATGTACTCCGCCGCGTGGAACGGATGCCACCGCTTCCGGATGTTCTCGCGCACGCGGCCGTCGAGGCCCTCGACAAGGGCCGTCTCTGGCGCCGTGTCCCCGTGGGCATGCCTGGTCCACTCTGCGAAGGGGAGAGAGCCCACGCGCGCGATGGAGGGGACGACGTACCCGTGATTCATCATCCTCTCGGAGGAAGCGGGGATCTCTGGCGTGAAGTCCCCAAAGATCCCGCGCTTGCTGGCGGCCACGGCCGTCTGTAGCGCCTCGTCACGGTCACCCGCGGAGAGTTGCTCTTCCTGCGCCGCCCACGAATGATCGGCCTCGCTCAGCCAGTCGGCGCGGAAGGCGTCGTAGCCCCCAAAGTGCTCATCCGAGCCCTCCCCGGTGATGACGACTTTGATCCCCTGCTTGTGAACGGCCTCGGCGAGCGCGTACCGTCCCATTCCGTTGAGGTCCGGCAGCGGGACTTCGGCGTTCCACACCGTGTCCTCGAAGCGCGCGACCAGGGCCTCTTCGTCCATCTTCACCATGTGAATGTCCACGCCCAGCCATGCAGCCGTGCGGTGCGCCACGGCCGACTCGTCTGCGCCGGTGCCCTCGTCGAACTGCACGGTGAAGCACTTCATCTTGGACGGCACGGTCGACGATTCGGAGCCGAGGTGGTGGCCTTGCTTCATGAGGTGGGCCACCATGCCGGCCACCGAAGACGAGTCGATGCCGCCAGACAGGTAGACGGCCACCGGCACGTCGGCTTTGAGGCGGATCCTGGTGGCTTCCAGGAGACGTGTGCGGACGTTCTCCGTGAGTTCAGTGGCGGAACGAGAATCAGGGATTGACTGCGAGGTGGGCCGTTAGAGTTGATGTGCCATAATGATAGGACAGATAGATGCAGGAAGAGTCTTTACCTTGTCCGGATACTCGACATCCCAATAAGACACCTGATACTCTTGCTCACCAGGTCTCGCGACCAAGTAATGTCCCGGGAGAACCTTTAGAGCACATCACGTTTCATCAGCAATTCCGTCATCTCTCTCCCCACGCCTCATCCACAGAGCGCCCAAAAGTCCAAGGAAGAGAGGAAGATATACTCACCCTGTAGATACCTTTGAAGTAAGTCTCGCTTCCCACCCGCCAACTCTGTTCCCGCAACTCCCTCACACCCCACTCCATTCCCTTTCCAAACCGCAGAAAGCTCTTCATCTCGGTGGCCACCAGCAACTTCCCGTCGTGCCATGTATAGTACAAGCTCTTGATGCCATACCGATCCCGTCCGGCAATCAGCCTCTTCTTGCTCTCGTCCCACAGCACGAACGCAAACTCGCCGCGGAGGTGCTCCAGGAACGAGAGGCCGTAGTGTTTGTACAGGGCGATGACAATCTCACAGTCCGAAGTCCCGACAAAGTGGAACTCGGGTGAGAGGAGGTCCCGGTAGTACTCGTGGTTGTAGAGCTCGCCGTTGACGACGGCGGAGACGGTGGGCGCGACGGGAGGGTGGGAGTCGTGGAAGGGCTGGTTGCCGGTGGGAGAGAGGTCTAGAATGGAGAGACGGACGTGACCGAGGCCTTTTTTTTGGAAAGAAAGGGTGGTGTCAGGACAAACGGCTGTCGATTGGACGCTTCACGAGGGAAGGGCATTACTACTGACCGACCTGGTGGTTCTCACTGTACCATGTTCCTCTGGCGTCGGGACCGCGATGGACGATGATGTCGAGGCTGCTCTCGAGCTCGTCGACGACCTGTTTGGTCTCCTCGGGGCTACGGTGGGAGGAGCCGTGGCTCATGAAGGCGCTGATTCCGCACATGTTTGCTGGGTTGGAATGGCCTCAAACAAAGCGTACCATGGGGGGAAAATCGACGTTGTAGCCTCGCTATTCACGCCTCTGGCAGCTAGTCAACATCGAATCCAGTAGAGGATATAATTATACATTTCACGAAGTCATCATCTACTTATCGATAACACAGGCATGTCGGATTTCAGACAAGCTACTCTGAGTCGACAGCAGATGCCCCAAACCCCTCGTGCCCGCTCTCTAGAAGTACTTTGGTAGTGTCCACAAGATCGAAACCAAGGTCTTGATGGAGATGGAGGCACTAATGCTGCTTTGGCCGGAAGCACAGCATGAGACTTCCACCTGCCCCCCACTGCAAAGTGTCAGGGTCTTTCCTCTTCCACCATTGCCTCACCCGAAGTCAGCCAGCCGAGCGCGGATCACGGAAGCCTCCATCTTCGGAAGAGAGTGTTTGGCGGAGGAACTACGGTTCCCGAATGCTACAAGGGTACATAGTAGAATGTACTTTGTACAAAGCAGGGTGCATCTGGAATAGATTTGTGGACTTTCCGCTACCTTGTCAAAGTATGACAAGTCGGGATGGCAGGGGGGGAGGGGAGGCGGGGGGGCTGAAGCGTGTGTTATGGGTCCAGGAGCTTATGCCATCTCCTGAACCTAGACCGTAACCATCGGGTATCTCACATCTTGACCCGTATTGTGTTAGATTCATCACAAACTCCCATAATGGGCCTAGTGGGTCACGTTTGACTGCATCCTGAACCCACTGTTGAAGCTTCACGTAGTACCAAGCGTTGCCAACTCTTTAGTAATACGCAAGCGAAGTGTAACTGCTCCGCAAGAAATCGGCCCTACTTGTGATGTATCTGATCGACGCGGTCCAGAGGATGGGTCCAGGCGACTTGACAGCCTGACCAGCCTTCGCGCCGGCCCGGGCAAAGCCCGGGGGCCCCGAGCAGGACTTCCGGGCGTCTGGACCGTTACATTACCTGACTCGTATACTACTGCGGTATGATGTTTTGTTTGACGCACTATGCCGGCCATACTGCAGCGTACTCTTGTAGTGCTTATTTGGAATAAGAAGATGTGGGTTTGTTGAGACTGGCCTGTACCAAATGCCTCACTTCACAACGCATACCGCGGCTCTAGCCCGGAAAACCACCGGGGCTCTGTACCATTGCGTACACCTCCAAAGGACGAAAGGTGCCACGATGACAGATTCTCTGAACTCAAAGTCCCTCTTGAGAACGATACGTGTATTCAGCCGCCGCGCAATCCGACGCTATGGCTGGCTCATATTACACCACCGTATAGTCCAACACCTCTCTTCGAACGGTGGCCGGAAGCACAAGCCGACGGTCTAGACTTTTGGTTTGTTCGTTGCATGTGGGATTCTTCAACGCTCATCAGCACGACCTTTGGGCACTGATCGGCAGATAAAAGGGACAATACCAAGACTTTTCCAGTCTGTTTACAGGATCTACGCAACATGACAGGTCACAGGAGAAGCGCGCTCTTACCTAGCGCCAAGCGTGATTTATATGCCTCGGATGATACATTTGCGCTTTGAGTTTTGGCAGGATTTTATACCATGTATTGTGTACCCGCTGATCAGCAGCTCCTGAAGACAGGGGAGCAGCCGAGATGCAACAGTCAGCCACCCAAGTCACATTTACACCGCGGCGGTTGATTCGGACTTCAGAAGCTCGCGGGATTCATCCCGACTAACTGCTTCCATCAGGAGGCGAAGGTTGTATGGCAGCTGTCCCGGGGCCCGAGCCGGTCTGGTCAGCATTTCTTCCGCTCCGCTAAACTCTGGAGATACTGTTAGTCAGTTGGCACTCATCACCAACCACGCCCGTTCCCTGACTACCACCTACTTTCCCATCCCAACCTTACGAGAACTCACAAGGACCATCCCACCAACACCAACAACGCACTCTTCGCCTGCGCAGAGTCAAGAGGGCCCTTGCGAAGAACCAATGGCCACCGTCACCACTACGGTGCCAGACCTCTCTGGCGATACCCTCACCTCCTGGCTTCAAGCGGAGCACAAAACCCTGCTAGACCTCTTGCGAGCGGCATGGGGGGTCACGCTGGTGAGCTATACAGGGTCTGAAGATGTGTGGTTTCGTTCATACAGTCAGAGCGGTGGGAATAGGTATGGGATCCCCCCCCTCTCCCCCCCAAGCTTCGTTCTTAAGTGAGCCAGTGAGCGGATTCAGGAGGCTGATGGAATGAATCAAGTTGGTGGCACTCTCACGCCTCGGCGACGCAACCCGTGCGCTCGCTCTATGAAATCCAGCCGCGCGAGAATGCCCCCGAGGAGAAGGGAAAGGTAGTTTGGGGGCAAAGCTCGGTTGTTTTCGAGGGTGAGGGAGAAGGTGTTCAGGACATTGTGAAGGTAAATTTCCCGTCTCCCTCTCTCCCAGCTTCGTCAGGACGGATTCGGCATCATGAGAAGACCAGGAGCAAGGCTGACAAGCTTTAAAGCAATTCGATCTTGCCGTGTCTTTCCACCAAGACACGATCAGCATCAGTCTTCAGCACAATCCTGCCGTTATTGCACCCGAGCAGGCCCGCATGATAGCGGCAACAGCGGCTAGAGCAGTCGCACAGATTGTACGCCACAACAACTCCATCATCTCAGACCTGGACCTCGTCAGTGAGGCCGACATTGCCCGCATCTCGCAATGGAACTCCATTCCATACAGGGAGATTGGGCGTGCGGAATGCATCCACCAGGTCATCTCGGTCACAGCCAGCTCCCGGCCCTCCACCACCGCCGTTTCCTCCTGGGATGGCGACCTCACCTACGGCGAACTCGAACGCCTCTCTTCTGCGCTGGCGGTGTCTCTAAGGCACTTGGGCGTTCGGAGAGAGGTCTTTGTGCCACTTGTATTCGACAAGTCCAAGTGGGCCATCGTGGCGCTGCTTGGGGTGCTCAAGGCAGGCGGTGCATACTTCTTCTTGAACCCTACGCATCCAGTCGAGTATAACAAGACGCTGTGTAAGCCGTTTGATATCAAGCTGGCCGTCTGCTCGCCGAAACACCACACACTGGCGCAAAACTTTGCTCCCAGGTTCGTGGAGCTGGGAAGCGAGGCCGGTGAGGACCTCAAGGTTTTATCACCAGCGGACGAAGACCCCCCCGAAGAAGAAGGCCAAGAAACCCCAAGCCCCTCCCAAGCAATGTACGCAACCTTCACCTCAGGCACGACTGGGACCCCGAAATCCATCACCACCTCTCATGACGCCTTTTACCACATGGCCATCGCCACCGCCTCCCCTTGCGCCTTGCACATCTCGCCATCTACCCGCATGCTGCAGTTTGCCTCGTACACGTTCGACGTCGCGAACCGGGACATGCTCATCCCGCTCATGTTTGGGGGCTGCGTGTGCGTGCCCTCGGAGCGCGAGCGTGTCGAGGATCTCGGCGGGTTCATCGAGAGAACGGGCGTCACGCTGGCGAGTTTGACGCCGAGCATGGCGGGGACGCTGCGGCCAGCTTCGGTTCCCAGCTTGAAGGGGCTTGTGCTCGGCGGAGAACAGATGACGGAATCGCACGTTCAGAGTTGGACGGGGGACGTAGGCAACAAAGTCGGGCTCTTCAACGCCTACGGCGTCAGCGAATCCACCGGCATCGCAGCTCTTGCGCGGGATGTCCAGCCAGGTGGTGGTTCCTCGCCCTCCAACATTGGCCGTGGCAACGGTTCCACGCTTTGGGTTCTCTCCATGACCGACCCGTCCCGCCTCGCGCCCGTCGGCGCTATGGGTGAGCTCGTCATTGAAGGGCCATCTGTTGCGCGCGGGTACTTGAACGACCCGGAGCGAACGGAAAGATCCTTCCAGACGGAGCCGGAGTGGAAGAGGGCTTTTCTTCAACGGCTTGTTGAGAATAAGGATGAAGACGGGAAGAGCGATGAGAGGTTCCCTTGGACAAGAGCGTTTCGGACGGGTGATTTGGTCCGGTACAGTCCCCGTCTGGACGGAACGCTGGAGTTGATGGGCAGAAGAGATCATCAGGTGAAGGTCAATGGGCAGCGACTCGAGTTGGCGGCGGTGGAAGGGCATGTTGTGGCCTGTACGCAACTCGACCCGTCCACAGTACAATTCCAGCATGCTGCCGTGGTGGCCGTGAAGACGAAAGGAGGAGGAGGAGGTGGCACGAAGCTTGTTGCATTTCTCGGCGTCGAAACCTCCCGCAAGTCATCTGCAGCAAGCCTCGAAACGAAACTTGAAGGCAGCTGGGGCTTACAAGAGGTGATGCAGAATCACCTTTCGCAACGGATGCCCGCGTTCATGGTTCCTTTTGAATTCATGTTCCTTCAGCATATGCCGCTCACTTCATCGGGGAAGATAGACAGGGGGTTGCTTCAGGAGACAGCGATTCGTGGACTTTCCGACCGTCGGACCAGAACGTCTGGTGGTGGTGGTGGACAAGCTGGGAGCGAGATCACCACGGCCGCGGAGAAGATTCTTGTCCAAGCTTGGTCCAAAACGCTTGACATCGACGAGGAGGGCATCTCGAGGGAAGACTGCTTCTTCCGACGAGGTGGAGATTCGATCGCAGCCATCAAACTCGCCGCACATCTTCGCGAGAAACGGATTCAGATCAACGTCGAGGATGTCTTCAAACACTCCACCCTCGCCGACATGGCCGCCCTTCCTGTCCTCGCCCAAGGAGGCGTCAACGCTGCTAGCACCGCCCTCTCCCAAGCATCATCATCGCCACAGCCATCAGCTGTCCCGCCTCCTTTCTCGCTGCTGGAAGCTCCCCAATCAATCATCCCAATCATTCTCGAGGAGGTCGGTCTCTCAAGAGACGAGATTGAAGACATCTATCCGGCAACACACATCCAAGCGGGCCTCATCGCGCTTACGGCACAGCATAGCAGTGCGTACATCGGCAGCTACACTTGGCCCGTACGTCATGAAGTCTCTGCCGCACAACTCAAACAGGCATGGGAAAAGGTATGGCGGATGAACCCCGTTCTCCGGACCCGTGTTTTGCAGGTTCCAGAGGGGGTGTTCCAAGTTGTGGCTGAAAGTGGTTGTGATATACCATGGATAATGGTCGACGATGTTGACGACGAATCAAGCTTACCGGTGGAAATTGCCGTTGATGGGAAGAGCCCTCTAGTGCGCTTCTACCTGAGCAAAGAAGCCTTTCGGCTGGACATTCACCACGCGCTCTTTGACGAATGGTCTTTGGATCTCCTTCTGGCGCAGGTTGAAGAGGCGTATGCCGGACAACCTCTGCCTCACCGACCCTTTTCACCATTTGTGCAAAACCTCCTTGCCCAAGAGCAAAATGTCGCCGCTGAGGAGTTTTGGAGGGAAGAGTTTGCCGGCCTACGATTTGAACGCTTTCCTCCCGGCAGCAGCAGCAGCAGCAGCAGCAATATGTCCTCCACCGCCGAGAAAATCATTCTCGAACACAGCCTCTCTCTCGACCCGACGACCATGACGAGTGCCCACTCCAAATACACACTCTCCACGACTCTCCGCCTAGCGTGGGCTATCACACTCTCACACCAGACTGATTCTCCGGATGTGGTCTTTGGCGCAACAGTCACAGGTCGGAATGCGGACAATCTCGAACTCACAGGGCCCACGCTTGCTACGTTGCCTGTTCGTATCAAGGTTCCGGGAGACCAAGCCATCCACAAGGCGCTGGAGGAAGCGCAAAGGGGCTTTGCCAATATGATGGCACATCAGCAGACGGGCCTGCCGCGGATCCGAGCAGCGAGTAGCGAGGCGGCTGACGCGTGTGGGTTCCAAAACCTCCTCGTCGTCCAGCAACAGACGGCAAAGATGGACGGCCAACACTCTTCACGCAGCAGGATTTTCGAAACCTCGGCAAGCACAGGGGGCTCAAAGTCGCCCGACAACGCAAAGACGTTTGCGAGCTATCCGCTTGTCCTCACTTGCCGCCCCTCCCGGCACTCCATCACCTTCACCGCCGCCGTGGATCCCACCCTGTTGGATGCGGACACCGCACGCGGTATACTGAGGCAGATGGCGCATGTTGTGCAACAAATCCTGTCCTCGACTTCCTCCCGTTCCTCCTCCGAGGCGCGTGGTTTGCGGATCATCAACGACATCGATCTCATGCCACGGCAGGATGTGGAAAGGCTGAGCAAGTGGAATGGCGTTCTACCAGCGGGGGTCGAGACGCCCATCCACCACACCATCCGCAAGAACGCCGATTCGCAGCCGGAGAAGGCGGCGGTCCACTCTCATGGTTTACATTTGAGCTATGCGCAAGTAGAGCGCTACTCGAACCTGTTCTCGCAGCATTTGCTCGCCGCGGGCGTGAACAAGGGGGACTTTGTGCCGCTGTTGCTGGAACGCTCTCCATGGGCGCCGGTGCTGATGCTTGCCGTCCTCAAACTCGGCGCAGCCTTTGCCCTGCTTGATCTCTCACACCCGGTCCAGCGACTCCGCACGATGTGCACCGTGCTGTCGGCCAAAAGAGTCGTGTGTTTCCCTCACCATCAAACGATGGTGGAGAACGATCTGTTGCTGCCGGAGGTGGTCTTCGATCCGGAGGTTGTCACAGATGTCTCCAAAAGCACCCGAGATGCTGCTTCTCCCGCTGGACTGGCAGAGATTGACATGGATGCCCCCGCCTGCGTCGTCTTCTCGTCTGGCTCAACTGGCCTCCCAAAGGCCATCCAGCTCCCGCACCGCGCGCTGTCCACTTCGGCGTATCACCTCTCCACCACCGGCCATCTCTCTCAGTGCTCCCGTGTCTTCCACTTTGCCTCGTTTGCATTCGACCTCTCCATCGGCGAGCTGTTGTTCTCACTCAGCGCGGGCGCGACGGTCTGTGTGCCGACCGAGGAAGAGAGACGAGCGAACCCGTCCAAAGCCGCTGGAGACTTGGGCGTGACGTGGGCTTTGCTGACACCCTCCGTGATCGGCCTGCTTGACCCCGAAGAGGTGCCTACGCTGCAAGTCCTGGCGTCGGCGGGGGAGCAGCTTACGACGCAGATTGTGGAGAGATGGGCAGGGAGGGTGAGGTTGTTCAACATGTATGCGCCGGCCGAGTGTACCGTCATCTCGCACATTTCGCGCATTCTACCAGGTGCAGATACACCGCCGGCGTGTATCGGCCGCAGTCCCGGCGCCGTATCGTGGGTGGCCAGCCAAAACGATCACCGCAAGCTCGTGCCGATCGGGGCCATTGGCGAACTGCTCGTCGAAGGCCCCGTCGTGTCGTCTGGATACCTTGGAGACGCCGAGAAAACGGATGCTGCGTTCCTTTCTCCTTCGGATCCACCCTCATGGCTGACCCAGATCCGCGGCGAGGCCCAGGGCGGCAAGGTCGGCAGGGTGTACAAGACGGGAGATCTGGTGAGGCAAAGAGAAGACGGCACTTTGTTGTTCCTCGGACGCAAGGACGATCAAATCAAGCTACACGGGCAGCGGCTAGAGGTTGAGGAGGTGGAACACAGCATCACCTCGCTGTGCTCGAGTGTCCGCAAGGTGGCGGTGGATTGTGTCAAGATCACGGAGAAAGGAGGAGGAGGGAAGAGAGCGTTTTTGGTGGCCTTTGTCGCGCCGCACGAGCTTGAAGATTGGGGAGAAGTCGGAGAGGAGGGTGGACTGGAAGTGATCCAGGACCCCAACGACAACTTCTACACCACCATCGAGAGCCTCTACACCTCTCTCCAGGACACCCTACCCTCATACATGCTCCCCTCATATTTCCTCCCCTTGTTGAACGTTCCCCTCAGCTTGTCCGGGAAAGTGAACCGCAAACTGTTACGGGAAGAATCGACGACTCTCCTCGGCAGCCGGGATCACAGGGAGAAGTACCAACTTCGCACCCGCACAGCACGCGAGCAAGCAGGGGACGGAGAGCTGGTTCCTCTCACGGAACACGAGACCCAGATCCTCCAAATCATCGCCCAGGTGTTGCATCTGGATGCGCAGCAAGTGCCCATCAACGGCAACTTCTTTGGCATAGGCGGTGATTCCATCTCGGCCATGCGTGTGGCTGCGCTCGCTCGACGCAAGGGACTCCGGCTGGGCGTCGCCGAGATCTTCAAGCACCAGATCCTATCACAGATCGCGGCTTCTTGCTGTCCAGAGCCAGATACGGACAGCACCTCTCGAGATGTGTCCGAAAGCTCGTCGACCACCGACAGCACGTCTCAAGACTCGTCTGAAAGCTCGTCGACCACCGACAGCAACAGCGAAAAGGCCCTGGGATGTGAACTAATACCGCCTGGTCTGCCGCAGGAAGTGGCGCAGCAAGTGGAATTGGCTCTCCCCGCGACGGATTTCCAGACAATGACGCTGTACAACTTTTACTCGCGCTATCTGTGGGTTTCACTTCCGGACACCATCGACACTGAAAGGTTGCAGCAGGCGTGCCAGAGGTTGACGGAGAAGCATTCGATTCTGCGGACCGTGTTTTACACCACCACCACCACCACCACCACTGCCTCCGTCGTCCAGCTCGTCCTCCGCAGGCTCTCAGTGGGCTTGAAATACCACAAAGACATCGAGTCATTGGAACAGCACTTCACCACCGATTCCATGTCCCATGGGCCCCCGATCAACGGCGCCGAAGGATTCCAGGTGCAACTTCTCTCACTCCGTGACGGGCAGAAGAGATACCTGGCACTGAGACTCCCGCACGCCCAATTTGACGGCCTGTCCCTCAACGTCCTCATCGACGACCTGTCGGCCGCCTATGATGATAATACAGGCCATTCTCTAGCTCCCTGCGCGCAGTTCTCGGACCAAGTCAAGTGCGTGACAGAAACAAAGACGACACATGAGGCATACCAAGTTTGGAAAGACGTCCTTGACGATGCGGAGATGACGAGGTTGGATGGCCAGATTTTGCGCCGCGGAGATGGCGCGGACAGAAAAAAGGAGGGTGAGGAGAGCGTTCAGGAGGAGTTGAGCGTCGTGACAGCCATGACCGAGACAGCGCCGTTGGTGGCGCCAGCGGGTACCACGATGGCTACGTTGGTGAAGCTGGCCTGGGCTCTCACGCTCTCGAGGCTCTTCTTGCCAAACCAACCCGACGAAAAGGGGCCGGAGGTCGGAAGGAGTGTGGTCTTTGGTCAAGTCATCCACGGCCGCTCGCTCTCGCTCCCCTACGAAGACAGGATCGTGGGGCCGTGTCTGAATATCATCCCCGTCCGGGTTCTTCTACCACCCACCACGCCCAATCTGGACGACCCGGTCAGCACGCGGGTGCTTTTGGAGCAGATCCAGTCGCAACACATGGCCACGCTCCCGGTAGAGAACCTGTCCCTCTCGACCATCACGGAGCACTGTACCCACTGGGCACCGGGGACACAGTTTGGGAGTTTTGTGAGGTTTCAGAATTTCGAGGATGATGACGGCATGCGATGTTCTCTGAATGGAGAGAGCTGCGAGACCGGGCTGTGGAGCCTGCCCAATAAGCCCTCCAGGACGGCGAATGTGTTGATTAGGCCGAAGAAGGAGGGGAATTTGCAAATTACGCTGACGATAGGGAACATGGTGTTGGGCCAACGGGATGCGGACCATGTTGTGGGATGCTTGAGGGAGGTTCTAGAGAGTCTGGCAGGACGGGAAAAGGTCATGTGAGAGAGTTAGTTTCATGGTTTCGGCTAGGCTCACGTTAGACAGTGGGATGGATTGGTATATCTTGTCGTTATTGTTATGCCTTCTGTTAGGAAAGGTTTGCCTGTCAGACGTTACGCGTAACTTGGGAAGGGTCTTCATTATGGCGCCTATTACGCCCACACCATTCCACACACCCTACGTTCTCACCAATACAACCTTTCCTGCCTAACGGAAGGCACTTTAGAAGTCTCCTTTTCAGTGTGTTGTCTTGTGTGTATCTAGCGAAATCTCTTGTACTATGACCTGCGCGTAACTCTGCCTATAACCCCTATCTATGTACCTCTGAAGTTCAGCAATGCCGGTCGGAAGAGCCGAATCCCTCTCCGCTTTTAGGCAGAAAGGTTTAGGGTGGAACCCCTACGTCTGACAGGTGAATCAGCTATTAATCCAACACAGAAACCCTAACTTCACAACTCCATCATCCAAGCACACAACTCTTCGGGAACAATCTTGACGATTTCCCCCCAACAGACCAGCCAAAAATGGCGTTCCGCGTCGCCATCCTCGCGAACTTCGACCCGGACGAACAAGGCGGAAGCGAAATGTTATCCAGAATCACCACCCTCCTCCGCTGCTCCCGAACAGGTGCTACTGAGACCGCCATCCACGCCGCCATCCGCGGCGATGCCTTCCCGGACCCGTCCGAGTACGACCTGGTGATTCTGACAGGAGGACCGTTCAACCTGTTGAAACACGCCGAGGAGAATGAGAGACCGGAGTGGGTGCGGCGAACACTTGGCTGGATCCAGGAGACTGTGAAAATTCACGAAGCAAGTGGGCTCAGTGAGCCAGGTGGTAAGAAGAAGACCAAGTTACTGGGTATCTGCTGGGGTCACCAAGCCATTGCCTTGGCTCTTGGAGGGCGGTTGGGACAGGTGCCGCAGGAGAGAGGCGGGCAATTAATCGGTGTTGAGACCGTCCCTCTCACTTCGCAAGGCGCTGCTTTCTTCAAAACTGAATCGCTTGTATGGACCTACCTACCCAATACCCTCTCCCAAATCTCACCAGAAACCAACAGAAGAAACTAACATGTGCCTCTATCTTAACTATAGAATATTCAAAAAAATCACGCCCTTGTTGTGACCCACCCCGGGCCGTATCTTACACCTGTCGCCTCCGGCTCATCTTCTTCTCAAAACGAGGTTCTCCTCTCCCACAGCCCTCCTATTCTCAGCTTCCAAGGCCACCCGGAGATGGATGCCGCTCTTGCAAGACTATTTGCCGGATTTGCGACAGGGGGCGCGTCGGACCGTGCAGACTGGATTCCGTCGGAAGGGCTGAAGGGTATCGACGACGTACATGATGGGGAGGCGATCTTGAGAAGGGTGGTGGCGTGGGCGAGCGAGTAGTGGAAATAAGCGAGGCTGAATTGGGGTCTGCTGAGGGGTCATATTAGTGGACGAACGTGTCCGACGTAGGATCCACCTGTCTGTCCAGAAGCGGTGAGGGATCCAGCTCTTCTGACTTAGTAGCATTGATAACCTAGCTATTACGACATATCTACACCCCAGAATCCGCGAATACCTTTATACTCACTCATATGAACCGTTTGTTCACTCAAGTGATCCGTAATACCAACAGTTTTTGATTACATGCTGTATTTAATGCTCTTAGAGTTTAGAGTGGATTCCCTTTGCAGAGTAGTTAGTGTAGCTGTGTTAATAAGTTGGAGCTTTTTACCCTTCAAAACTTGATTTGTCCCTGCAGGCTGCCGTAGGGTGGACTAGCGACGAAGACAGATCCGTGTGGTCTGATTGGCCAAGGCAGTCCATCGTCTCCACTTTCCTATCGATAATCCGATCGGGGCTGTAATGTCCAACATGTACGTTTCAACCTCATCCGCAACACTCTCCGCTGTACGAACACAGGGCAAAGTCTTCGATACAAATTCAACCACAAATCCATCCTCATTCTATATATCAGTTTCGATGTTTTTCTTTCGTCCTCGAATTTGTGCTGTGGCTGTGGAATACAGCGCTCACGAGTCACACGATATGGCCCGCCCGCCCTGTAACTGTCGGGGTGTTGTAAGCGCTGACTCTTGACGTATGGGCTAACCGCTCGATCTGCTTGAACCAATGGGGGGGGCATGAGAAGACCCTCGCTGCCGTGAAAACGGTAGCAAGGGGTAAAGGTGGGCCAAGTTTGATTGCCTCTCTGTTAATTGGCAAATTTGCCATGGGCATCTTGCGGCACAGCAGTCCATTCATAACTGCAGCAAACCCACCTTCAGTTTGTCTAATACCCACATCCCCGTTTTGATTCTTCGACCGATTGGGGGTGAGCAGCCAGCACATGAAGAACGCAATGGGCGAAAAGCAGAAAACTAGACGTGGCTATCTAACATATTCGGAGCTCGAACCCGAGCATATTCGCCTTTTGGAATTGAAGCCTGCAACCAAAAGATTCGACCCTATCCGATGCAATCTACGAACAGTTCCGCTTGGCCAAGCCTTGGATTATGAGGCGATTTCCTACGTCTGGGGAGATAAGTGCCGTGCAAAAATAGTAGAGGTGGATGGCGCCGACGTACAAGTCACCAGCAACCTATTCGACGTCCTGCTCAACATACGGCGGCAAGACTCACTCCGTACTGTCTGGATCGATGCACTATGCATCAACCAAGAAGACCTCGGTGAGCGCTGCCACCAGGTCAGCATCATGGGGCACATATACCGAGAAGCTTCCGGTGTTTTGATCTACCTCGGAAACGAATGGGAAGGTCTGGGAATCGCTTGCGAATACCTCGAGCTCGCCGCGCAGCGAGAGGACGCTCACTTCGCCCCGTCACTTCAACCGCATTTAGAGGTTGGTCCGCACCCCCCCCCCCCCTGTGAAAGAAGAGGGAGTTGGCGAAAGAATACCACAGCTGTGATTTGAAATGACATGAAGCTGATGGACCTATGTTAGGTTCGTGGTCAAAACATCTCAACGCCCTACCTGAGAGACAACCTCCTCAGGCTCTTCTCGTCGGCGTGGTTCTCTCGAGTGTGGACAGTACAAGAGTTCGTCCTCGCCCGAAAGACTACCTTTTTCTGCGGAGCGACTATTGTCGACGGTAAGCGGCTGGAACAAGGCATCGTCAACATTCGGCAACACGCACAAAGCAGATGCTGCGGGCCGCATTCCATTCTCGCGTGTGGCGAGACGTTCCTCAACGTGATGGCTCAGATGGAGGCGCTCCACGCCATGAGGGCTTTCCCCCAAGCGGCGAGCTTTTTGGAAACGCTGCATCATTGCCGTCAGCGACGGTGCACAAACCCCCGAGACAAGATCTACGGCATGCTGGGCATGGAGTTCAAGGGACGGGCAAGTTGCCTCCAGCCGAACTACGACATCTCGGTCGAGCAGCTCTTCGTTGATGTTGCCCGGGAGCAGCTGGAGCAGACGCGGACCCTGGACGTACTCAGCTGCGTCGTCCCGGGGAAGAGGAGAACGTCCCTGGGCATCCCTTCGTACGTGCCCGACTGGACGCTCATGACGAAGAACATCCTCACCCACCACCTGTCCGTCGACCACCTAATGACGCTGCCGCACTACAACGCGTCGGGTGGTTTTCCGGCAGAGTTCCACATCGGGCCTGATAACCGGGCGCTCACGAAAGGCATCGAGATTGACCGGATCGAGGCCCTCGGCCCTGCGTGTTTCTTCTCGGACCTGGCAAGTTGCGGCCAAGCAAAAGACTACGTGAAGGAGGCCCGTCGATTGGCGGGCTTGCCTGGCAGCCCACCCGAATCGTCCGAAGCGGCCAGTGCCCGGGAACTCGCGTTCTGGAGGACTCTATGTGGAAACCTAGCTGTTCACGTTGGAGAGGAATCCCGCGATTGGAGAGCTGCCGACCCCGCGGTTGACTATGAATCCTACCTACAATGGAGCGACATCGTCAACGGAGTGCCATCCGCGGACCCCCAACTCGATGACAGACCTGCATTTGAAGACGCATTGGTGGCAACGCTCTCAGCTCGAAGGTTCATGCGGACCGGGAAAGGGCACTTTGGCATGGTGGCCCCGGATTCTCGGCTTGGTGATGTGGTAATGGTACTTGCCGGCGGTAGGGTGCCGTACGTGCTCCACGAAGAGCCGGGGTATGAGACTGGGAATGGTCTCGTGACTCATAGCTTCATTGGGGATGCGTACGTTGACGGTTTCATGTATGGAGAGTGCGTCGGCGACGATCCGGAATGGATGTGGTTGAATCTGATCTAGTGCAAACAAGATGCTCGGGTTTCATAGATGATAGATCGAACCCCCCCCCTCACGGAGATCCAGACAATTCCGAGTCATCTCAAGCCATCTTGGTTCGGAGACAGTCAGATATCAAGATCGGGTTGCCTGGCTTGGAGGCAATTCTAGCCGGTCAGCAGGCTCTGTGTTTTCGCCAAATTTTATGAAATGAGCAAGAGAGCGCTCAGCCGGTAAATTAACCCAGTATCAGTGCATCTGGTGAAGAAGGGTCCAAATCAAAAGAGTCGTGAAGGTGAAGGCAATCTGCGAGAAAACGCGTTACCTCAGACGCGTAAAGGGCCTTGACGCGCTGGACGGCGGCTCGCCTCCAAGAACCAAGTTGATGTACCCTCCGGCCCTACATAGCTAGTTTATCTTATTCAGTGATTCTACTATTTGGGCCACGCATTTCAGGTTTCTGTTAGCTTTGCTCTTCAACCTGTGGCGCCCGCTTTTGAGAAGATAGCAGCAGACTGGCAACAAGAGAGAAGGAGGGTAACCCGGCATTTCTCGACTCAGTGCGTTCAGCGAGACATCTACCGACTTTCTTTCTTTAAGAGCTACATCCAACCGAGCTGGACTTGTAAGTGGATAAATGAAGTATCAGACGGTTTGGTGCTGAGAGACAAAAAACAGACATATTCAGACCACGGCTGGAAGGGGAAATAATCCAGGCAAGACCCATAAACTCACGAGTCACTGATATATAGGCACATGTACTATCACGCCGAAGTCGCGACATCTGTGCTTTTTTTGGGAATTATTCATTCCTCATTGTCTTTACTTGTTCTTCAACGCATTATTAACGCCAGATGACACCCCAAAAATCCCAAGACTTCGAGTCGTAAACCACCCTGGAGAAGAGAAAACCGAAAGACAGCGCGCTTGGTTGCGCTCACCGCGGAGGAAGGCTAGGCATCGGCCTCTCTGTTGGTCGGGATGTCAGTGACATGCGTGGTACCTAGGTGGAGAACGGATTCATGAGAAGAAGCTTACTCGGTGTTGTCGGTCGTGGCGGCGGCGGGCGTCTCGTCGGTCACGGCCCTGGTGTTCCACAACAGTTAGTACGACGCAACAGTACGATCGCGTGTCGGGAGTACGTACGGGCCCTCGGCAGCGACAAGCTCCGGCTTGTTTTTCGGGAAAGTCTGGAAGGCGCGGAGCATGCGCTTGAAGGCCTCCTTTCCAGGCCCCTCGGGCATCGCCGCCAGGAGTTCCAAGGAATGGGCGCGCGCCCAGTGGAGCTCCTCCGCCTGCAGGAGCTCCGCCTGCGCTTTTTGGAAGTCCTTCCTCTTCTGCTCCACGCGCTCCTCGATCGTGGGCCTTTGCGGTCTCTGATACATTACCCTGTTAGCGTGCATAATCAGAGGGATTTGAAGCAGAGTCGTGCTTACAAAGTTGCGTCCTCCGCCGCGTCCCTCGCCGCTGCTGCCGCCGCCGCGCTTGTTGTTGTGGCCTGGCATGTTTGAGGTTGGCTATGCAGAGTGTCAGTAGGTGGAGGAAGGAGGAAAGAAATAAACGGCATTCGTATGAGAGGAGCAGATTTAGGGGGGGGGGGGGGGGGGGGGGGTTGATTCTTACTTGCTGCTGGTGGCGGTGGTGATGGTGGTGGTGATGGTGGTGACGGCGGTAGATGGGTTGTGGATAGGTAAGAGGAAGAAGAGGCTGGAAGGAATAGTTTTTAGATTGTCTGTACTGCGTGCCCCCAGTCAGCCAACTGATATTTCCATATTGGGATATCCACCTAATAAAAGCGGTCAGTGAAAAAAAGACACTAAGAGAAAAATGACAGTTCAAAACAGTTGAAAAAATGATGAGGTAGTCAGTCATCTGAAGCTCTACCCTAACGCAATACTTGGGATGTCTTTTACTTCAGAAAAGAAAGAACCAAAGACACACAAGATGCTTGTGTTATAAACCAATGAAACTCTTTAAATGTTTCAAAGACGAAATCCTTTTTTCCTTTTCCTTAAAGCATGAGAAACATATAAATAGAATCAACCGGCCGTGTCACGGAGCAGGGTGGGGCAGATTCCGGCGCTGAGATCTCGGGCGACGTTTAGACTTACGGGGCATGTTGGCATATGGCTCATACCCACCCAGCCGAACCGGACTCCGTTAGATGCGCCGAAGACCCGCTAGTCCTCTTACCGACCTCGAGTCCTTTGGCTGAAGCCAGGCTTGTGCGTTGGTGCGTCTACGAATATGTACGTCCAAATCCCGCTGCGCCCAGGCCCAGCGGCGCGTTGCAACGCCTTCTCCGTCGTCATCGCAAGACCTAGAAGCCTCGACCATTGACAATGGCAGACCTCGAAGGAGCTTTCCAAGTGCCGAATGTCTCGTCGACCCCGTGATGAAGCGCATAGATGTCCGCCGTTATTAGGCGTGGGCCGCAAGCGGACGAATCCCGCCGCCATGCGGGGGGTTGTCTAAGTGGCTCGCGGGGTTTGTCCGTCTCGCTCCGAAGCAACAGATTGGCTTGGCCTGCCGTTAGATCCGCTGTGGGAGGGAAATTCGAGTCAGGCAACCACCAACTCATTGTTCATCTGTCATCCTATAGTTCAAGCCATCGAACCCTTTTTAAGGTTACTGGATTCAGGCAAAGTCATTTGGACGCTCAAACAAAGTTAAGCGACTCGTTACCGGCAACCCTTTCTCAACATGACGTTGGTTCACATTGGTGAGACCCAATCGCGTCGTCCCAGCGATGACTTCCTATGGACACGTTGGAGAGAAGTGCTGATCTTATCTTGGTGCCTGCAGTTCTCTTTAAATTTCGCCCGGACGTCTCTGAGGAGCACAAGGAGACTTTTGTCCGAGAGCTCAAGACGCTCAAGTCCCTGCCATGCGTCAAGGACCACCGCCTGATCGTCGGCGGGCCTTCCGTCACGGATCCCATCGAAAAGAGTAAGGGGTACCATTTCGCCCTGCTGAGCTTCCACCAAGACCGCAAGGCGCTCGAAGAGTACCAGGCAAGCGCGGAGCATCACAGGTAAGCCAGAAGGCCCCGTTTTGCACCTACGGAAGAGATGCTAACCCTCATCTCAATCAGGGTCACCAGCACCTACCTTTGGCCGTTCAAAGAGGACGTCACGCGGTTTGACTTTGAGGTGGCAGAGGAAGACGAATACATGTGCCAGTTTGTTGCGAACGGACTGGCAAACGGCTCGGCGTAGGAGGGCAAGGCTTGTGATGTTGTAATGAGTAGGAAGTACGATGTAGCACAAAAATAGATGTAAGCGATGGAAGTCGGAAAGCTAGAAACTCTCTGGTTAATTTGATGTACATAAATGAAGACTGTCTGTTTTCTTTCCAGCTATAATACTGGCACAGTCTAAAACGCAACTGGTCTTGAGTTCGCTTCAACAGACTGCTGGTATCCGCGTCTGTCATTGAACCGTACAATCATTGCGATAACTTCTCCACATACTCAGTCAGACTGCAGCTTTGGTATCATGATACACGGAAAGTTTTCGCCGAGAACCGAAGAACAACACTGGCGGTATTTCAACAGAAAACAAAGGAGCAATGACATCTCTAGACCCGCCCCGTGGACGAAGTGATACCGCCGTCCACCACAATCTTCTGCCCGGTGATGTACCGCGCCTCGTCCGAGGCCAGAAACACCGCCGCGTTGGCAACGTCCCACGCGTCCCCCATCCGGCCCATCGGCACCTGGTCGTCCCTCATCTTCCGGAAGGCCTCGTAGCCGCCCTCCTGCGGGAACCTCTGCGACAGCCCCTTGGTGTAGGGCGTGTCCATCAGCCCCGGCACGACCGTGTTCAGCCGCACCCCTTTTCCCGCGTAGATGACGGCCGTCGCCTTGACGAACTGCATGACGGCCGCCTTGGTAGTGTTGTACGCGACCTGCGGCTTGCCGATGTACCGCATGCCCGCGATGCTCGACACGCACACGACGCTGCCCCCGGACGGCTGCGCCGCCATGACGGGCAGCACGTGGTGGCAGGCAAGGTAGACGCTCTTGAGGTTCAGGTCCATCTGCGCGTCCCACGTCGCCTCGGCCATGGTCGCGGGGCACCCGGGCTGCGACTGGCCGACGTTGGTCACGAGGATGTCGATGCGGCCGTGGCGGGCGAGGCAGGCGTCCACGAGGGCCCTGACGGACTCGGACGACGTCGCGTCCGTCGCGACGACGTCGCACACGCCGCCGGCCTCCTCGATGGCCGTCCGGGTCTTGGTCGTGGACTCGACGGTCCGGTTGCCGCCGAAGATGAGGGCGCCCTGCTTGGCGAGAGTGACGGCGCAGGCGGCGCCGATGCCCCAGCCGTCCGAGCCTGATTGGCCGAGGCCGATGACCAGGGCGACTTTTCCTTGGAGGTTGAGCATGGCGATGGAAGGGAGACGGAAACGGAAAATGGAAGAATAGGTAGGTTACTATGGCGGAAAAAGAGGTCGGCGGGGGGGAGCGGGCTTGACGACGGGGTTACCGTGAGTGTTTGTCTATTATATGACTATTATATGACGAGGTTGATAATGAGTTTGTATTGCTTGAGCTAGGCGACTCTATTCCAACAAAGAAAAACATCTAAAAGAAGGAAAACACGGAAAGGCCATCCACCCATTCCTTTGTGTAATTTGGCGGCATTCCCGTCTCCGGTGGCCGCCGGACGGGGAAACTCCGTCGCCTCACGGCCCAGTCGCCGAAACCTTCGGCCGCGCTATTGCCGACGGGACGATCACGACATGCCGAGTCCCCGCACCGCCCACCCACTCCACAGGATGAGGGAGGGATGGTTTTGGGGGGAACGAGGGAGACGGCGGATAAGTAATGAACTGGATATCCTGCTGGCCAACCATAAGATGAGGAATTATAATTCTCGACACCGCATTACATCTTCACGGTGGCCTTCCCTCCCCTCCCCTGCCCCCCTGTCCCCCGCCCCCTCCCCCAGATATCCCCCAAAACATCCATCCGTAAGTAACCATGAGCGAACAATCGTCAACGCCGGGCAAGGACGGCAAGCCCCCCGCGACGGTCGTCACGGGCGACTACGACCTCTCGACGCCGATCGACTCGAGCGTCGGCCTGCGGCAGGGCCTGACCTCGTACGGGGACAACCACTTCAGCCTGTTCCTCCGCAAGGTGTTCATCAAGGCCCTGGGGTACAGCGAGGACGCGCTCTCGCGGCCCATCATCGGCATCGTCAACACGTACTCGAGCTTCAACCCGTGCCACGCCAACGTGCCGCAGCTGATCGAGGCCGTCAAGCGCGGCGTGCAGCTGAGCGGCGGCCTGGCCATCGACTTCCCGACCATCAGCATCCACGAGAGCTTCGCGTCGCCGACGAGCATGTACCTGCGCAACCTCATGAGCATGGACACGGAGGAGATGATCAAGGCCCAGCCGTGTGACGCGGTGCTGCTCATCGGAGGTGAGTGAGTGCGGCGACATCGCGATAGTCCCCCTGTGAGGCGTGGGGGCGGCGGAAGGGGAGAGAGAGAAGTGAGACTGACAGACGAGACAAGGATGCGACAAGACGACCCCGGCGCAGCTAATGGGCGGCATATCTGCCAACAAGCCCATCCTGCATCTCGTCACTGGACCTATGATGCCGGGAAGCCACAAGGGCGTGCGGATCGGCGCTTGCACCGACTGCCGCAACAACTGGGCCGCTTACAGGGCCGGCAAGATTGACATTGAGGACATCTCGGCCATCAACGACGAGCTTGCCCCGACAGTAAGTCTCTTCTTTTTCTTCTCGTTCGTTCAAGCTTCAGGCCTTTCAGAATCCGCGCTAATTACAACCAAACAAACAAACAGGGCGGCACATGCGGCGTCATGGGCACCGCGTCGACCATGGCGTGCATCCTGGTCGGCCTGGGGATGATGCCCTTCAAGGGCGCCACCGCGCCGGCCGTCTCGTCCGCCAGGCTGCGGATCGCGGAGCAGACGGGCGGGCTCGCCGTGGTCCTGCACAAGAAGGGCCTGAAGCCGCAGGACCTGCTCACGCGCGAGTCGTTCCTCAACGCCATCACCGTGCTGCAGGCCATCGGCGGCTCGACCAACGCCGTCGTCCACATGATGGCCATCGTCGGCCGCCACCCGGCCGTCGCCGGCACCATCACGCTCGACACCTTTGACGAGATCGGCCGCCGGACGCCGCTGCTGGTCGACCTGAAGCCCAGCGGGCAGAACTACATGGACGACTTCCACAACTCGGGCGGCATGCTGGCCCTCCTGCACGAGCTGAAGCCGCTGCTGCACCTCGACGCCATGACGGTGACGGGCCGCACGCTAGGCGAGGAGCTCGCGGCCACGCCCTTCACGCCCATCCCCCGCGACAGCCTCGTCAACTGCCTACAGCCCTTCAACGACCCGCTGTACCCGGCCTCGGCGCTGGCCGTGCTCCGCGGCAACATCGCCCCGGGCGGCGCCGTCATCAAGCAGAGCGCGTCCAAGGACCGCCGGCTCCTCAGGCACTCCGGGCCGGCCGTCGTCTTCGCCGGCTCGGCAGACATGGCCCTGCGCATCGACGACCCGGCGCTGGACGTCACCCCGGACAGCGTCCTGGTCCTCCAGAACATCGGACCCGTCGGCAACCCGGGGATGCCCGAGGCCGGGCTCATCCCCATCCCGCGGAAGCTCGCCGAGCGCGGCGTCCAGGACATGCTGCGGCTGTCCGACGGCCGCATGAGCGGCACGGCGGGCGGCACCATCGTCTTGCACATCTCCCCCGAGGCGGCCGATCCCGAATCGGTCCTGGGCGTCGTGAGGACCGGCGACGTCATCACGTGCGACGTCGAGCGGCGCGTCATCCGGGTCGAGGTCTCGGACGACGAGATCCGGAGGAGGATAGCCGAGAGGAGAGAGGCGTTGGAGAGGGAGGAGGAGAACGGGGGCAGCAACGCGCCGTGGGTGGCCAAGAAGCGGATCCGTGGCTACCGCGGGCTCTATCTGCGTTCCGTGTTGCAGGCCGAGGGAGGCGCCGACTTTGATTTCCTCACAGCTGATGGCCCTTCATAGAATCTCTCCTGCTTTTCCTGTAACATTGACACATCCACTATAATACAAATCTACTCATTTCGGAACAGTATACACAAAGAACCTTTCAACTAAAGTTGGGGTATGTCGGTATGAAATCGTCAAACAGGCCGCGCATGATGCCGTCCAGGTTCGCCGCGTCTCCCACCGGCAACTGTTCCCCAAACGAAGTGCTGGCAAGGAACGCCTCGAAGGGATCCTGCGGCAGATAACTAGAGGAGCCTCCCGCCGCCACGGATGCCATGACTACCGGGTGAGACATCCCTTCAGAGAAACCGAGTCGGGCCTCGGACGCGCCGTTCAGGCCGGCGGTGTCGTCGTAAGGGCTCATCATTCGCACACCCGCCGACTCGAGCCTCGACGACCGACGTTGGCCCGGGGCCTCGGCGCCGGACGGCTGGTTCGCGAGATCCCTGATCCACCGGACGGTCGCCCGCATCATGTCGTCGAGGATGTCCCTGCACCGCTTCGCCCCGGACCAGTGCTCCCCCGTGGCGGCCAGAACCCCGAGGCCGGCGCTGAAGTCGGACAGCAGGACGTCCAGGGAGGTCTGCTTGGCGATGTCGGGGACCATCTTGATGCAGTACAGCATGGTGATGAGGCCCAGCACGGCGGAGTGGCACGTGTTCCAGGTGTGGATGAGCAGGTTCTGCTTGTACAGCTGGTCGAAAAGGGACAGGACCTCGCGGGCCGCGGCGTAGCACTTCCGCAGCGCCCCGGGGGACGGGTTCGGGATCGCCGGGCTGGGCCGCAGCACGAGCATGCGGAGGCTGTGGCATCGGATCCGGCAGACGGTGCGAATGTAGTCGGAGTCGGGCGGCGCCTCGGGGATGCCGCTCTGCCACTCGTCCAGCTGCTGGAGCATCCCTTGTTGCCACTCGTTGATGTCGATCACCGCGGGATAGGCGTATCTGGGGGTGTCGCGGACGATGCTGTTGGCGACGTACTTGAACTCCGAGTTGAGCTTCGCCAGCCGGAACAGGTGGATCGAGAAGGCCATGCGGCCGGGGCTTGCAGTATCCGACGGCTGCTGGCTGAAGCTCTGGAGAGAGACATCATCGATGTTTTGCGGCAGCTGAGAGGGTTTCAGTCATGATATCGGTCATCTCACACACATAAGGCCGGTAGAACTCACTCGAAGGTCGCACGCTTCATCTCGCAGCCCAATCGGACGCCCCATCATGGTCGCGATCATCCTGTCGAGTGAAAACACGACCCAGAATATCCTGGTCCTCATCTCCTGCTCGAGAAGAGAGATCCCGGAGTTTGTGTTGATGTCGCGCTGCAGGCCCAGGTCCAGGACAGCGGCGATGCACTGGTAGTTGAGGTACCACACGTTGAGCCGCATGTTGGGGCTGTGCATGGTGAAGATGGTCAGCAGGAGGAGGCACTGCAGGCCCGGGATCGAGCTGTCGACGCTGACCCGGTCCAAGTACTGCATCGCCGACAGGCAGTACGATTCCGCCGGGAGACGCACCCTCGTCCTGCGAGACAGGACGGTCGACCCGAGGGCGAGGACCATGAAGACCTGGAAAGCACCCGTGGGCCCACGGTCCGCGTCCACGCCGCTGTCGTAGACCTGTTGTAGCAGGGCCATAAACGTTGGCTGGTGCAGGATGGGGAACTGGCAGTTGATGACGTCGAAGTAGTTCTCTGCCAGCAGTTTCGCCTGCTCCTTCGTCGGCAACGGCATCGGGCCATGCATCGCCTCGACCAGGGCCGCGGGTATCGAGAAGACGGGTTCCGGAGGCCTGCTCGACCAAGCCGTCTGGTCGTCTTGTCGACTCGAAGTCAACATGATCCGGGCCAGGAAGTAGCCGCTCGACGGGCCGATGTACTTGGGGTCCTGGCTGCTGCCGAGTGAGACGAGCCCGATCTCGTGGGAGAGAGTGCTGCTGGCGGCGGGATCGGTCAGTCGGGGGTCCGAGCGGATGATGGGTTGTGGGACTTGTTGTCCGTCCGGGGACGTCAGTGATCGCCCCCTGGTACTTTGAGCGTTCCGTTCTGCAACTGTCAAGGTGTCGTCGGGCTGTTCACTGCTGGCTTCGATCATCGAGTCTGATACGAAGGGCTCGTCACCGTCGACATCCATGCAGAGGTCCCCGGCCGGGCCCTGGCCGAGGTCCACATCGGGGCACCTTTCACGGACGATGCCTTCAAGCCATCTGATACGTTCCTTGAGGTTTGCGATCTGACTGGGTCCGCTGTCAGACGGGGTTCTCAGACCGACCGGAAGCGGGTGCTCGACTCACGCTCTTGGCAGGTCTCGGAGACGGACACTCTCGCCGTCGGTACAGGCCACTCCGGCTTTCTTGCAATTGTTGCAGGCCGGGAGTTGTCCATCGCACTGCGTTCGATCAGTACCCCGGTTTCCATGTCCCGTCGTCCCGCGTGTCCATCCAACCACTTACACGGATCTTCCTCCGCTGGCACCGGGAACAGGCCAGCCTCAACCTGGGGTTTCTCCGTGACTGTCGGGCTTCGTGGCGGTGATTGCTTGCGTCGGCCATGTTCCGGGGCCTCTTTTTTCTCCTTGAATCGACGCTGGGCTTGGACTGCGATGCCGCGTTTCTGCGCTGAACTGATGTTGCTGCTTGGGAGCTCCGACAAATGGTGGTTTCGGGAAATGTCCGCAGTGGGACGGGGAATGATGAAGATGGAAAAGACAGCCGAGAAAACGACACGTGCGGGGTTTCCCCGCGGTGTCCGAGTTTTGTTGAGACGGGCGAAATCCGCTCTCGGGCGTCTTTCCCGCCGCTTCGTGTTCAACGACAGACCCATCACATACAAAGCCGTGAATCAATGTCACCTTTCTAAAACAGACGTCGGATATGAAAAATCAAATAAAACATAATCGTCGCTAATCATACACTACACATCATCACTTCGCCTTGCGGGAATTCGGCATTGTCTTAAATCCACATGTCCAAGAGCCCACACGACCACCACATCCAGCACAAGTGAGACATCATCAACATGGCAGACGAATCCACAAAGATCCCGGTCTCCGCCTCCGAGGCCCGCCGGCTCGTCGAGGACATACTCAAGGGCAACGGTGTGCCCGCCGAGAACGCCGCCGTCGTCGCCCGCTGCCTCGTCGCCGCCGACCTCCGCGGCGTCGACACGCACGGCATGAACCGCGTCCCCTCCTACATGGAGCGCGTCCGCCAGGGCGTCCTCGACCCCGCCGCCCAGCCCGAGCTCCGGCAGGTCACCCCCGTCGTCGCCCACGTCGACGGCAAGAACGGCTTCGGTTTCGTCGCGACGCGCATCGGCATGGCGGCCGCCATCGAGTCGGCCAAGACGTTCGGCATCGGCATGGCGAGCGTGTCGCACTCGAACCACTTCGGCATGGCCGCCTGGGTCGTCCAGCAGGCGCTCGACGCCGACATGATGAGCCTGGTCTTCACCAACTCGAGCCCCGCGCTGCCGGTCTGGGGCGGCAAGAGCAAGCTCATGGGCGTCTCGCCCATCGCCTGCGGCGCGCCCGGGAAGGACAAGCCCTTCATCCTCGACATGGCCCCGTCGGTGGCGGCCAGGGGCAAGATCTACAAGGCCAAGAGGCGCGGCGAGAAGATCCCCCTCGACTGGGCCCTCGACGCCGACGGCCGCCCGACGGACGACCCGTCTGCCGCCCTGGAGGGCGTCATGCTGCCCATGGGCGGCCCCAAGGGCTCGGCGCTGTCTATCATGATGGATGTCTTCTCCGGCGTCCTCTCCGGCTCGGCCTTCGCGGGCCACGTGACGAACCCGTACGACCCCTCGAAGCCCGCCGACGTCGGCCACTTCCTGGTCGCCGTCAAGCCGGACCTCTTCATGAGCCTGGACGACTTCCGCGAGAGGATGGACTACTTGTACCAGCGCGTCGTGGGCTCGGACAAGGCGGCCGGGGTCGACAGGATTTATTTCCCCGGCGAGATTGAGCAGTTGAATCAGCAGGACCGGGAGAAGAACGGGATTCCACTGGTGCAGGCAGAGATTGACGCCCTGAACGCAGAAGCTGTGAGAGTTGGTGCGCAGCCTCTGACAACACTGGCGAGTAGTTGAATTGCAAGCCCGTTATGAGGAGGTCTTTCCCCTATTATCTAATGAAACGGGAATGGCCCGAGGGATCTCGTCGCGATACAGCTGGAAAATTCAGTTGATCCAGTCATTCCTCATTGCTTACGATGCTCTTTTTCTCTTCATGGGTACAAAGTTCCATTTCACGTCCAAGTTTTGTTTGGGAACTCTCATTTCGCAATCACGGGTCTCAGCATGCATCGTCCATCCTCCGTTTGAGGTCAACGAAACTGGCTGCTTTTTTAACCGGAATACGCTTGCTTTTTTTTGGCAAGGACGAACATTTCTCGAAATCCAAACAATGAGAGCAGCCAGAGTTCCACCATGAGTCGGCTTTGAGGGAGTTTCAAGAGTCGAACGAGCCTGCGGACCAAGAACAGCGTTCAGGTTTCGGGTGGCAAGCAAAGGGAAAGGGATGTGAGAATTCATGGCACCGTCTTTGGCGCAATTTTCTGCTCCCCTAGCTAGTCCTACGGTTAGTTCTCATGGAGAGGCCTCGCTGTGGCTTCAATAGATGATTTTGTTCAGGTGCCGCAGGTGGTCTAGAATGAAAGTACAGAGTCGGTAGGTTTCAATAGTTCCGGGGTCGATGGGTCCCGTTTCATCAGGGTTTGTGCCATAATACGATCAAGGCCGGACTTGGGGTTCAAGACTGGAAGTGACGCATCGGCCGGCGCGGAATAAGCGAATTCCTACTAGGACCCCTGGTATGTGCCGTCTCGGGCCGAAATCAGTCGGACGCCGATGCCCCACTCCGCTGCGGGACAGTGCCGGCCAGTGCCGGTCGGTCTTTCGTAACGTTGCACCACGCCGAAAATGCGGTAAACGGCTTCAATACGTATGAATGTAGATGGGTTTCTGATACCAGGAATCACCCGGCGATGTTGAATAGGTAGATGGCAATTGATGTCCGTATCAAGGTTCAGATGGCTGGCAATATCAACGACGCAGCACGGCAACATTGTAACCTACTGTAGCAACATACGTGACTGAACGGTCACCCCATTTCTCAGTCTTCTGTTCAATACCATGCTTACACAGATTAGAAAGCTTACACATGTTCTGGCGAACAACGTCAACGGCTCCGCCAGGGACGCCGAGAGACGTGGGAGTGTGGCTTCTGGTGAGGTAGGACTTTGAGCAGGAGCGAGCACCGCCGGGCTCCTTCAACGTGCAAACTTGACCATTCACGTTCCTGCATGTCGAAATTTCCCGACTCTCATATAACCTTGGAGTACTGGAAGAATGCAGGCAGAGAAGCTACAGTCTGACAGATTGAGTACAAGTCGGACCTGGGATGTCCGTCACTGTGCACCTTCCCTGCCTGCTTGAAGTCATTTATAGATTGGCCGTTCCTTCTAGGTGCAGACGGTACCCCCCCTTAATGCAGTTTTGATCCTTCCCGTTGTGTGAAGAAGCACGTGCGTGCGTCCGGGCCATGACGCCTTCAGGTGTATGCCCCTCTCTCCGTTCCTTCCTCAGAGGCAAGGCGGGGTGGAGTTGTCAGGTTGGCTGTTTCCCATTCTCATATGTACCTGCAATGTTCACAGCAGCTTCCTGCCGTTCGATTAAGACGACAGACACACAGGTACATGAGGCCAAGCGGACGTCGACTCGTGCCTCAACACATCCCCCGAACATCAACATCAACACATCAACATTGACTCCATCGACCACCAACCCCCATTCTCCCTGTTTATCCAACCAAGCCACTCTTTACTCTACTTTCGTCATTCTTGCTTTCTTGGAACTCCTTTCATTATCAACAACATCAATCATGAAGTTCAACGCTGTCTCGGCCTCTCCGCTGCTGCTCGCTTCCGCCACGGCCGCCCGTGTAGCCGCCTACAATAATCCTTCTTCTCCAACACTCTATCCGGAGCCATTGACAGCATTCTCTCAAGATGGCCCCCTCCATCAACAACACAAAGACCACTGCTGCTTCACTCTCGGCTCTTTTGACCCTTCCACGGGCCGCTACCCCCTGTCTCTGCTTGATGGAAGCGTCGGCGAGTCCTTGGTTGACGGTTCTCATCTTGGCCAAGGCCCTTTCTGCCTCAACCATACCACAGGCATCGTCCAGGACACCAATGGCGCCCATTGTATTTTTGACGAGGCCAGCCACAAGTTTCACTGTTGCGACAATTGCACCGGGAAGACCAACTTTCGACTCAACATCCATCATCAGCAGGGCAGTGCCTTTGCCACCATCCTAGCCCGAAATGATGTCGACGTGCAGTGTTCCGTGGAGCCACACTCTTGTCTCCCTCCCTGGCACCGGGCTCTGAAGTGGTGTCAGCAACATCCCAACTCGGACAGATGTCCTTGGCTCCCCTGGACGCTGAGCTCTCAAACCATCAAATCAGACAACGGCGACGCACTCCGGTTCGGAATCGGCTTCATCCTGGACCAACTCTGTGGGTGGTTGCCCGGCACATGTCCTGTCACCTCCAACATCAAGGACGTCGTGCCCAAGCTCGAATTGAGGCGAACCATCCAGGGCTTCCAGGACATTTTGGACTTGGCATGCGAGGTCGCTGACCCATTGTGTCCTTTCATTCCGTTGGTCATGGACGTAGCCCTCTCAATCCTGGAAGCACTCTCAGACAGTTCAAGGCTCGGCCAAGCCGTCCGGGCTTACGTTGGCACCAACAGCATTGATATGCGTGCTCTCTCAAGGTCACTACGGACTGCTCACATTGAAATTGGTTCAGCTGGCCAGTCGAATATGGAGAATGCCTCAGAAATGACTCCGGAAGAAGCCATCGAATGGCTTCGGGGCAGGCTGAATGGCATTTGCGAGAAGAACTTTCCCGTCTTGTGTCAATATGTTCCCAATGTTCTCGGCTTCATCCGGAAGATTCTCGAAAGCACCGACGAGGACTGCGAAGCGTTGTCTCACGCTGCCCAGGCCATGCTTTCTGGGTTGAGATGACATGGTAACCGCCGCTTTGGCTTAGTTCTGAAAGCGAATTTGACGGAACGGGGTTGGGTGGCCACTGTGGCAGAGATCTCGAGATGGGCACCGGTAATGAGCGAAGGGAGGGGTTGTATGATAATGGGAACTGAGGGCCGCGCAGTATAGCTAGCTACCTACCTACGTTAATCACCGCGAGTATTGCTTACAAGTTATGCAACGATCATTTACGTTTGTCTGTGACATGTAGTCGAGCTGGTAGGGGGGTTAGAGCCTAGGGTCTTCCACGACCTTGGTGGGATGCCCATACTCGGATTTACTTGGTGAGTGTTCCGAGGATGTGCGGCACCACTTGAAACCACGGCTCGGACGGGGGCTGCAAGACGTCAATGTCATGCCAGGGTCCAGCGGACCTCAATGTCTTTTCCGTGCTGCGACATAGCTGACAGCCATTCAAGGCGCGCGGCCAGACGAGGTTAACGACACCTGCAGCGGGCGTTAGTATGGGAGGTGCCTTGTTGGATGACTTCGATCAGGGTGCTCCTACGTTGATAAAGCCGGATGGGCCAGCTGTGTGTCGCCTTGACGTGTTCAAACAAATACCAGCGTCCGCCCTTCTTCAGATACGAATACAGTTCGTTGATGTTCCTCTCAGGCTCGGGAATGCTGCAAAGGCAGAGAATGGAGACGATGCAGTCGACGCTGCCCTTCTCGATCTTGCCGCCCCACGCCGTTGGGTCGGAGAGCGACTCGATGCCCGTGGGGACGATCTCATACGTGCCATCGATCCCGGCGTCATGCACCCGCTTCTTGAGGGCGGGGTGGACTTCGGTGTTGGGCTCCACGCCGTAGACCTTGGTCACGCCCTCGGCGACCCTGCGTCTCACGCCACCATTTCTGCTGCTGCTGCCGCCGCCGCCGCCGCCGCCATTCCGGGACGCGTCAGGCTTCTCGCCGCGCTTCGAAAAGAGGTCCACCCACAAGCCGGACCCGGGCCCGATCTCCAGCACGACGCCGCTGACGGGCGGATGGACGGGATCCTCGACGACGTCGCCATGGGTGACGCGGCCCTCGAGCAGGGCGACCATGCGGTCCGAGTTGCCCTCGCGAATGTTGGGGCCGGCCCAGGCCCAGAAGGCGGAGAACCAGGCGTCCTGGAGGCGGGACGGGGACGTCAGGGTAGCGAAGTCGGCGGAGCGGAGGAGGCGGAGGACGGTGCCGGGCAGGTAGTAGAAGGAGTAGGAGAGGAAGACCCAGGGGCCGACGAGGCCGCCGACGACTTCGGATATCTCGGTGAGAGTGGGCATGACGGGCGTGATAGCTAAATGTTTGGTGGTGAAAGGGGGGAAAGTAGGGGGGAAAGGGGGAGGGGAAGGGTGGGTGGTAAGTGGGCAATAGATGGTAAAAGTTAAAGAGATGGAGGGAGGTGGACGATGCAGCGCAATGATAAAGGTTTTGATAAGTCAAGGGAAAGGAGGTCTCAACCCTGGCTTCACTCGTGAAATGGTGTGCGAAGGATGCAATGCGGTGCCGGGGTCTGGCCGGGTTTGCCGTATAAGTGGGTGAGGACGCCCGCCGACCTCTCGGGGCGAGAAGAGAGAAGAAGTATTACTAAGTGGGGTATGCATGTATTGGTGTTTGATTAGAACGTTCTCTCTATACAAACATAAACCGCTCCAAAAAGATATATATCGCCGTATCCAGACGTTATGTCCTTATCACATATCACGCAATCACCCCGCCTGTCCCACTCAAATGTCTCCATACCATCCATACCTTCTAAAGCACAGACCATCTTCCCTTGTATTTCGACTACCTCCTTCGCGTTCGCCTGCAATACTTTTTTCACAATGACAAGACATTTTCTTTTCTGCCACAATATCCTCGTCGACGGCAATCTCGTTCAAATCCGATCTAGAAGTTCTCTTCTGTCTGACCGGGCAAGAACACGAATGCCGTTCGTGCATGAAGCTGGCCAACCAAGCTACCTAGTGCCGCTCGCTGCCTGGCATTTCGCAAAGGGGGAAGGGAGGGCCGGTCACGACGATTGGCCAGCTTGGTGCCATTGCGTGTCCCATGTTGCCAGAGCCTGCTGCGCCTGTCTGCGGCTGCTCGAGGTAGTTCGCCTTGTTGATGTGCCGGCAGCGACGGAGAGCAGTCTCTCAGGCATCTCCATGGGACTCTGATAATACGCATCCATCATTGGCGCTGCGCCGTGGTAGGCGACCGAGCTGGCACACCCGATGTCAGCACGCAGTCCGAAGTCCAGCCATTGCCAGTCGTGGTTGTACGGATACTCACCCGCCATTTGATGCAGTGGCAGCGGAAGATGCAGATCTTTGGGGCATTTTGAAGTAAAAAGGCTGCCGGATTTTGGTGTTTCTAACGACCGAAAGCAGTAGCAGACCTGGGATACGGCACTGTACGATGGAACTGATAGGCTTCGTCTGGATCTTTTCGGTTGAGTATATTCGTCAATGTTGTCTTTGACATGCATGCTTCCTCTCTTCCTGACCGGACGACCACTCGTTGATATACCGTCCTGAGGATGCCTCCCGTTCCATCTTCTGCTCGGCTTCAACTGTGTTCTGCTCACTTGAGAATATCCAGAACGGCACGGACGCGCTTTCAACATCCGCTAGATTATCGAGTCCTCCAACCTGCACAAAAAAATCGCGGGGGGGAAATGCCACGCAGTACTTGCACGAAACTGCGCAATTTCTGTCTGCCGTCTCGCAAACGCTCCCTCGAGGCGCGTGTTCAAGGCTGACTTGTCGGTCGCCAGCATGCCCATCATTGGTTGCACTCGCACGCGAATGCCTGGATTGGGCACCATGACACCCCTGGAAAGGCGCAGCCCGCATAAGAGCAGAGGGCGCGAATGCGCTCTTGAGCAATTCATACGGCGGTGCCTTTCGAGGCATTTCAAAGCCCTTCTCCCTCCCTCCCCCTCTTCTTTCCGATCCATTCGACTTTTTTTCACACGTCGCTTTGCGCAATTGCGAGACCGCTCTAATATCAAATACCCGTTACCATGAGTCACCAAGCAGTCGCAAACAGCCGTGTGGCGAGTGCCTGGTCTGCGGGAGAGCACGAGAGTGCTGTACCCCAGAAAACGTCTGTTGACGCATCAGCACGAACCGACGAGGCTTCCAGGGACCTGGCTTATCAGTTTCTTAGAACGAACCGCACCGCTCGCCGTGTGGTGTTCGTCGACGACGATTACTCCGTCACACCCACCAGATGCGCGTCATCAAGAGATCGCGTCACCTTCTCCTTCGAATCTACTCGGCCCGAAAGCCGGCGTCACTCGTCCTTCGAGCTGGGGACAACCTCGGGCCTGGCGTACCGCGTCAAAGAACAGCCCAACAATCCGAGGAAGCATCAGCGGGGGAGCCCTTCGCTCGATGACGTGGAAGAACAGATGGATTCTACGGAGGAGAGGCACTGCAAGAGGGTTTCGGGCGACTCGGGCTATGGCTCCGACTCACGGCGTCGACGCCGCGAGCAAAGACGAGCTGATTCCGATGCGCAGAGAGTCAACATTGAGATGCTCTCCAACAAGTCCAAGGTGGTTGTCACGAGCTGCCCGGCATCCGACTCCGACAGCGACGAGACCTTGGGCATCCCTAGACGGCCCAGGAGACGCCTCCGACGGCACAGCTTGGCAGCAGCCACCGAGACCATCAGCGATGCGACATCGGTGGCACCAAATGAGCACCAGCAATCAGTCGTGGAGACTACTGGTCTGACACGTTCTCCATCCCATTCGCCCAAAGGATTACGACGAGTCAAAGGGACAACTACTTTGCGGCCAGAGATCGATCCTCAGCCTCGGCCACCGAGGCCGGGGATCAAGACCACGACCGAACCCAACACCTGTGTTTCGAACAGCCCTCAAGCCCGCATACCAAGCCTCCTCCTCAAGACCTCGACGTGGTCTCCTACCAGCCAAGGCACAGCTCGACCCATGGTCCAGAGACAGCCGCGGCCGGTATCTGGACCGCCCGCATTGCCCGTAAACGGGCATTCAACGGCCGTGCCGAAACTGGTGTTCTCGTCCGTCGAAGAGCAGTACGAAGTGTTCAACGAAAGCGGCGATGAGTCCTCTGTGGAATCCGGCATGTTCTCGGTACCGAATTCCCCGATTGAGCCCTTTCAACTTGATGACGATGATCCGTTCGTGCCGCACTTGGATGCTGTCGTCACCTTCGCGTTCGACCGTTTCAGAGACTGGCAAGCCCGGCAAAGGGGGCAAAGTGGAATGCAGGAAGGACGAAGTCAGGCTCGACGGGTCAGCTTCAACACGAATGACTCTGGCCGCTCTTCGAGAAAGCGATCGCACTCCGGCCTCCCCGATGACCCTGCTTCAGACGACGACATCCAGCTGGTTCCAGGACACAAGAGGCCGAAGGTCCCCGCGCCTCCTGCGAGGACGCTCGCCTGTCCCTTCTGGAAGAAAGACCCCGAAAACCACCGGCAGTGCTACAAGAAGGTCCTCAGCAAGATCAAATACGTCAAGACCCATCTGTACCGCTTCCATGCCGCCCCGATCACCTGCCCCTGTTGCGGTGCCGAGTTCCAGAGCGAGGATGTGCGAGACGAGCACCTGCGGGCCAGGCGCTGCGAGGTCGTGGAGCCGGTCTGCATCGCGAACCGCGGGGGCTTGGCTCCCGGGCGGATGAGGCAGGTCTCGAAACGAGCGGATCCGAGGCACACCGAAGAGGAGCAGTGGTTCGTGATTTGGGACACCATCTTCCCCAACACCCCGCGTCCCTCCTCGGCCTACATCGACGGCGTCCTCTCCGAAGACGTCTGCAGCTTCCACGAATTCCTCGCCAACTCTGGCAACGACATTGTCGTCGGCTACTTCAGCGCCCACGACCCCGACTTCGCACGCGGAGACAGGGCAAGCCTGTACGAACGCTTCGTCAGGGACGGGGTGCTCGAGAGGATCTACGAGGAGTGGGCCGCCCGGAGGGGCCTGCGGCAGCCGCCCCACGACGCAATCGACCTCACGCCGCCGCAGTCGGATCCCACCGAGTCCGAGAACCCGAGCCGCGCGTCCTCGGCGCACGGGAACTCGTTCTCACAAGGACCCTCGCAGACGCGCCCGGCGGAGGACATCCAGCCCGTGCCGGCGACCGACCTGCAGTTCGCCGGCCAGGGGTTCGGGGAGTTCGACTTCGGGATCGGCTTGCGCTACGACTCGCGCGAGCAGGACCTTCTCCTCGACGACCTCGAGAGTATGTTTTCCGGCGCGGACCAGCAGCACGGCTGGGGAGGCCCCTCGGCGACGTCGTCCATGAAGTAGGTGTTGTGCATGTGAGAGAGACTGTGAGGCTTGGGGTTTTGGCCGTCACGAAATGTGTCCGGAACCGGCGCCGGAGCCGGAGTTAAATCGGGAAGGCAATGGTGGGCGGGAACGTTGATAGTTATAGCGATGAACAACATGCTCGATCGATATAAAGCATACCGTAATTAGCCTCTCCCCTCTCCCCTCTCTCTGCCTTGACCAAGTTCAAGCCGTTAAACGTACCATCCGGCCGAGACGAAACACGGTCCGCGTTGCTTGCCCTGTGGGACACTTCCATCTGCATCTGCCTTTGACCACTTGTGGCATTCTACGTTTGCTGGAATGCAAGCTGGGTCCTGGCTCTGAAGCGATACAACACGTCCATAACTCGCGAACGTCTTTCGAGACGAGCTGAATTCCGGCGAGCCAGATCAACCTAAACCCCCCAACAATACAAGACAGCCGGGGGGGGGGGGGGGGGGGGGCGGAATTGGTCATTAGGAATCCTCAACCACCAAGCCTCACGTTGCTGCTCTTTGGGTCGATTGCTCTATCCGTATCGTCCAAAATCCTACCGTGGCACGGATTCGAGAGATGTGACATCTCATTCCCCATCTTGGTCACCCTGCCCGCCGACCATACCATCTTCACCGGTTGTAGCTGGCCCACTCCTTTGGCGAGAAAGAAAAAAACCCCGCCCGAAACCGCGGTTTGCAGGCAAAGACATTGCACATAGGACCTGATGGCGCCTGCTCTCCCGGACGGGCACCGGTGTGATGGAAAGTGGGAGGGGCCGAAAGACGATGTTCGACGCCGTCCGTCGATCACTCACTCTTGCTCGGTGGGCGGGGTAAAAACACGGCCACGCCCTGTCATGAGAGCCCCTGCATCGTCCGCTCCGTGCCAAGAAGAAAGTCTCAGACCGGTCAGGGGAAAGGGGTTCGTCGGGCAGGGCGGAGAGCATCCGGTGCCTGATGTAGCACACATCCAGAGAGGGGGGAGGGTTCAGCTTGCAGGATGACGAGGCCCCGGGAGCACGGAATGTAGGCCTCGAGCGAAAGATAGCGTGTTCTGGCGTTCGACTTGCAGAAATAGTGCGCAGTTGGCGAGATTCGGACGTCACGGCGCCATGCGGGCTGAGCGACCATCATGTCTGCAGTAGAAGGGGCCGTCGACATGTTGGCTGAGCGAGCGAAAAACAAGTGGGAACCAAGTGAGAACCAAGTAGGAACCAAGTGAGAGCTTAGTGAGAGCTTAGTGAAAAGTTAGTGAAAGCTAGCCCAGATTTTCATCCCATAGTCTTGCAACTGACAAGGGCTCAAATGCTTATTGCCCACGAATTCGGACACGAGAGGGCTGGATGCCGGTTTAGATGTCGCGGGTGACGCTCGTTCTGTAAATAAGATCTCCAAGTAACCCGGTCCGGAACCCTGCTCCGATCCGACGACGATGGTGTTATTGGATCGCCTGGTCAATACTGGGTGGATGGCGATTGGCAGCCCCTCGCCATCGCCCGCTGCAGGTTTTTAAATGCCGCTGATCTACGCATATTGGTACAATCAATCGGTTAGCTTGAAGAAATTGTACCATGGCTTCATTGGGAGTGTGGGTCATTCAGAACCACGATGCTGGGACGGCGCGCGGGAGCTAATGTAAGAGGAGGTCGAAAGAGGCGCCGGGGAAGCTTCCGGCGCGTTCGGGGGTGTTCGGGATGGTTTGGCCGTCAGCTCTAGTGCCGAGCGAATGATAGAGGAGGGGGGGTGGTGGCGACGAAGGTGAAGCTTGTTGAATTCGGAATCTGCGGCAGATGAGCGATGTAACGACATAGCAAGAAAGACGTCGTACGACGGACCATAGGCGAGTGGATGGCTGTTCATGCATGGACATCCGAGCGGTAGTGATCTGAGTGGTCTGTTCGTACCGACTGAGAGATGGGGTGAATCGAGACAAGCATAAGGTGCCAATGTGATTTTGATTTCGGCACCCCTGGGAGGAAGTGTTGATGAGGCGCACTTCCCTTCATCATCTTGCTAGTGTTTTTTATGAGGCCACAACGAGTTTGGCATCCTGGATGGTCGCCAAGTGGTCGAGCAGATAGCCACCAGCATAGCTAGAAGGATGCAATCCTATGGTTGATGGAATAAGGGTCTCTGCAGAGGCGCCATTCAGATAGATACTTGGCGATGCCATCCAGCGAATAGATGGTCAGCATCACCCCAACTCTCCTTTCAAAGCCCGAGTCAAACCTGCAAGTGATTTCATGTAGTTCGTCATAGGGGAGGACGGCGAGTTTCAGCCTCTCGACATCGGGGAGCTGCGGATCATGATGCCTGATTGAGGGTTGAGAGGGTGTGCTCTGGGCAGCCTCAGCAAGAAGTCGAGACAATGTCGGCGAAGTGTTCGGCTCACAGACCGACTCGGTTTGCCTCGAACACCTCGCAATAGGCACTAATGAGAGGAGCTGGGCATCAAGATGAGGCAGGCCAGAGACGGGCAAAAAAGAATCAGTTGAATGTAACCTGTCTGCCCATTAAACTTCTGAAGGCATCATCGAGGGCTTTGCGCTTGCGTGTTTTCTCTTCCTCGTCTGCATCTTGGGGATCAGGGGCTGCATCGTCTTCATCGGATCCGGGCAACAGTGGCATCCAGGGCCGTATCTGGCCGTCCAAGTGAGCGGTGTAGACTGCGCCAAAGGAACTCCCACCACCCATCACGGGGCCGTTGTGAAGCCCATGGCCACCGCTGCCACGCCATACCATGCTCATGGTCCGGTTTTTCACGTTTAGACCGCTGCCACTGCCCTGACTTGCAGCCGCTCGGGACAGCCCAGGCACACGTAAGCGAGATACCAAGGTGCCTTCGTGAAGATCTAAGACCAATATCTCCTGCTCGTTTGGGTAAAACAGGAGGTCGTGACGTATCGGAGTCAGCCGGGCGGGCGTGACGAACATATCGACCGTCTTGGGTTGTCGGTTTTGTACGATGGAGCCGAAACTGGCAAGCGTATTTGCGCCTGTAGCGGCATCCCACACGCGGATTCGACGGTCGAGGCCGGCTGACACGATGTACTTGCCGTCGTCGGTCCATACCAAGCCGTTCACGCCTTCGTTGTGTGCACGAGCCGAGGTGCGGAAATGAGGAACATGGTTCCAATCAAGTCCAGATGCCACGGCATGGTCGAAGCGGTGTACGACTCCGAGACTGTCTTCTTGATCGAGCTGGCCGACCAAGCCAGAGGCGCGCCGGATGTCCCACACGCGAACTTTTCCATCGACGTGGCCTGTGGCGAGGGCGTGCTCGTGACGGGGGCTCCAGACTGCCGAGAGAACAGCACCTCCGTGTGCCACAAGAGATCGAACAGAAGATCCGGATCTAAGATCGATCAGGCGAACTGATGAATGTTGGGTTGCGCATGCAACCAAGAGGTGGTTAGCGACAGGGCTGGTTGCGTGAGTGTAGATGTTGGCGTTCAGGTCAAAGTTGGCCGAGACGGTCATGCGCTGAGTGGACCATAACTTGATTGAACGATCGAATGAGCTGGAGAGAAACGCCTCTGCATCAAAGGGGTAAAATGCGAGGTGGGTGATGCCGTGTTTGTGGGCGTTAGCCCCTTCCCCCACAGAGCGGGCGACATTGGCGACGGGACGAAATATGTGAGACGCACGCGCGTTTCCCTCTTGATGAAGATCCCAAAGCTTCAGAGAGCCGTCTGCGCCGCCGGAAAGAAGGCTACCGTCCGACGTTTGGCGTCAGACAACGGGGAGCTTCCGACGTACCTAGGCGAGGAACAATACGACTTACAGGCGGCCATCGAATTTGTCGAGAGCCAGGGCATTGACGCCAATGCGGTGAGCCCAGATGGATACACGGCGGCCTTCCGGTTCGGGTTCGGCGCCCTCGCCGTCGAATCGGTGGTGGGCGGCGGCGCCAAAAGACCGGACGAGCTCCGAGGTCGTGGCTCGCGCGAATCCGTCCGGGCTCAGCTCACCCGTTGAGCGGGCAAACAGACGGGCCTGCATTCATCAGCGTGGAGCACCCAGCAGGGATAAGTCTAGGGTTCGTTAGTGTGGAAACCGAAGCAGAAGTCGAAGCCGTTGTCGATGTCGATGTCGGTGCTACAGTTGTTGATACTAGGGGAAGTCGAAGTTGATGGATAGAGATGTACTTACCAAGATATCGATCGACCTTACCTAAGGTAAGTCTAAGGTCGTGATGATGTCAGCAGTCTCTTTTGTTGCGGAAGCTGCTGCCGCCGTTGCTGCTCCTGCTCTTGCTTGCTGCTGCTTACTGGGGCCACATCATTGGCCACATCTCTTTGATAGACCCACCTCCCAAAACTTTCTCACCGACGCTGGTTCCTGCCCAATTCAGAGGCCACCGGGAGTTGTGAAGGGACTTGAGCGTCCATAATCCTACTCTTTTTGCAATTCCAGTTTTCTTTCCTTTCTTTGTCCGTCTCTTCGACTTCAAATTTTAAAACGTCCTTGTCTTACTCTTCTTGTTCCAGCAAAGAAGATAAGAGAGAAAGAATCAACCCGGAACTGCTGGTGCTTGGCCACCTCATGTCAAACCACGGTAGCCTTGAAGCACGAAGATTTCAACCCGGGAGCATCCTTCGGTGCTCATCGATCGCATTCAATCGCATGAGTATAGCCACGTCTTGATCACCTGCAAAACGTATCACCTTGGTCGGCCGACCGGATCTGTTTCGATCGACAAATCTCACTCAAAATGGAATTTCAAAGAGTTGATGACGAATCGGAAATGGAAGACCAGACTGAAGCGAGCGAGCTGGGTCCCGTTCAACCTCCGGCAGCCGAAGCCAAGCGCTCGCTGCGCCATGCTAACGTCTACGATGCCGTCGCAGGTAAGCACTTGATGAATCAACCAGACCCCCTCTCCCCCGTCATTTGAACGCGATGCCAATCATTGCACAGGTCGGATCACTTTTGAGAGCAAATCGGATGCCGCCGTCAAGGACGGGAAGAGGCCCGACACCAATGCCAAACCGCCCAAGCTGAGCAGACATCCCGTCAACGCTTCTGCCCTGGCCCCCGAGGAGGTGCTGTTTCGCCGCAAGGCCGCACCTGAGCGCTTTGCCGAGTTCGATCTCTACATGGCGCACGAGCGGAACCTGTTGGCTGACAGCCCTGCAACGCTGCCAGACTCTGACCTCCTCAAGTCCATCCACTCATACACCAGCCACTTCTACTCTGCCCTGGGCGGTGCCGAGCGCAATCCCTCGTACCAAGTCGGCCGCCGAAACATTGATGAGAGAAGCATGGACGAGTCGGCTCTGCTGGCCTTTGGCATTCTGCTTGAGGAAGCCGGCAGAGATGTATTGGGAAACAAAGGAGACATGGTCTTCACTGAAGGCCTGGAAATCTCCTCAAACGCCAACCCATCTTCGGACTCACGCACTACCGCCGACCCCCCGAGTCAACCTCTGGCCGCTCACTCGAGCCCCCATCAGTCGTCTGTTGACTTCATCGACCATGGCTCATGGAAAAGGGCTCCCAAACGCCGAAAATTTACGACCGATCTCGACGACTTCTAGAGTCCCGCCAGATCTTGCTGTGTTCACGCCGTTGGCTCCGATGCCCAACGCCCCAAATCGAAGCCCCTGACGATTGTTGGCTTGTTGGTACTTTTTCTGTTGGTCGCCGTTGCCAGCATCCCGCAAAAAGAATGGATCTTCGCTGGTTGATCAGGGAATAATCGTACCACGGCAACTTGGCAGATGGTACCGCAATGTACCAGGACATCTGTTGATCTGCACCATACCAAGCCCTGTTTTCTCCTGAAATTTGGAGCACAAACATATCAGCCTGCAAAGTCAACGTCAGGAAGCACCGTTTAAATAAGCCCGAGTGCGTGACTTGCAGAGGGCTCTACGCCCGAGCCTAGCCGACCAATCCCAACTACACAAATCTGCTAGTCGCCAGCTGCTTTCCATCTATCAACCCCATTCCTACGACAGATCGAGACGGGTTTGGCCGTTGGACCACTACAATAGCCTGTTGACTTGGACAAGTGCAATCAGAGCTGTTTAGCTAGCGCCCCCACTTACATTTGGTTGTCTTTCCTCCTGTCGTCGCAACCAGATCTGCGCGCCTGAACCCAGAGAGAACTTTCCTGGGGCACTTGGTTCCTTGACTGTTCCTGCTACGATTGTATAAATGACGTCGCCGGCACGCGCTGGACGCTGCTCCTTTGAGCATGCTCTCTGCTAAGAAACATTTGTTGGGAGGCCACTCACATCGTGCAAACACGGCGCAGACCGGGACAAACCTGGAAGTTGTTTGCTTTCACCCCTCGATGATGGTCGCCCCCGCCGGTTTGCGCGTCAACTGCTGATTGATACAGTCTGCTATTAGCCGTTTTTGTATCACACAATTTAGACGCAAAGGGGTTTGGCGAACCAAAAGACACCGGTCGCCCATCGAATTGCGAAGCGGTGGATATGGCTGGCGAGAACAGCACTTCCATACGTGTGGGACGCTGACGTTGCCGGCCTCGACAAGAGCGATGTCATCCATGGATACAAACGTCGGCAGTACAGCGGATCTTCTCTCGCCTCCCGGTCTATTGCTGAGCCCCGAATGGAGGTAACATGACAGAAATAGCAACGCCCTTTGCGTTTCGTTCGTTACACACGGCTTGCGGCATCCCGTTAAGAGCGAAGAGCTCGCCACTAGGACCCAAGCATGGTGGCAACAGCTACTTTGCAAACTCTCAAAAGACTTGGTTTTGACAACTATTTTGGTCTGCGGTCCAAAAGTCACTCGTTTGTCGCTGTACTTGCGGCTCGACAGACATGCCACGCATACCACCGACAATACAATCCAGCCACCAACGGTGTGCATTGATTCACGTTAAGCGCCTCCGCACGCTGGACGCTCCGGCCGTTGTTACGAAGTTTTCATTTGGCAGAGATGGCCGACACCCTGATACAAGTGGAAGCCTTCGTTCATCCTGCTTCGGGCTCAGCGTTGGGGATCCACCGAGATACTGACTGAAACAAACACAAAGCGAGCGACCAAAATCGGACCTAGGTCGCTGGCCTCAGAGTCCAGCCAAACTTGCCGGCGATGGTTGTTTCGAGATCCGAGAAGACCTCACTGGACGCTTCGTGTCTGTCATTGACCGCCATCAAGTGACACCCGGCGCATCGGGCCCGAAGTGGAGGTGGGCACGGGCGTGTGTGGCTTTCCTGATGTCGGCGTGGGGGACTCATCCGGCACGCAGCCCGATCATTTCCTCCGGCCATGCCTGCTGTTGGGCGAAGGGGGCTTTTCTCGACGATATCGGTGGCGAAACAACATTGACGGATCCGCTTCTCGTCCAGCAGAGAGGTAGAATAGTGTAGCAACCAAGGCCGCAGCGCCATGCCCTCACGTCAAGTTTGCCGGCATCGGACAGCAAGTCTCTGGTTCAGGGGATCATTTGAAATGGCATCTGAGGAAGAATTTGCTGAGGCCACCCACTGATCAATCCAAAAACCCCTAAAGTGGCATGAAAGGGGACTGCAACCCCCCTTCCGAGGTCTGATCGTATCTTCCTGACTAGGTATCGTATGGGGGACCAGGGATTGGCGTGGCCTCCTTCGACAGGCATGGTGACTAGGACAAGAGGAGACACTGGGATTCTTTACCCTACTTGCAGTCTTTCGCGTCTTGCTGCACTCAGCAAGTTGCGCGCGCATTTCGATACAGTCCACGGAAACCCCTCTCACGAAATCACCTTGGGAGGCGAAATTTTTGCCCATGGCGACGACACTAACGCTGGCGGAGACATTTAGGGGCTCACTATCTGAAGGAGGCATCGTGCGGTCGCCTAACAGCAATGAAGTCGGAAATGCCGCCCGTGATTGTGGTTGGGCATCGAGATCAGCATTTGACGACCTTGCGACGAAAGTTTGTTGTACCATGTATAATTCGCATTGACCGCTTGACAGCCCTCGCGCAACGGAACCCCTTGACCGGTTGATGGGATCTCCCAGACTCCCACCCTGCTTTGCAACACTTAGGCATCACGGCTGAGCGTCGAGTTTTACTCATCCCTGGCGGGCCACGCGATCCGCAAGGGGGCGTATCACAGTTTCGGTGCCGGTCTCGTCATGTGACTGTCGATGCAACAACAGTGTGCAGTGCTCTTTACACCTCCTATGTGGTAATCCGGCAGCATCTCGTCAACGTCGGCAATACCTCTGGACGGACTGGGTGTCATGCTCGGAGAGGGGCAAATGGATTCGACGGTGGGCCGCGCAACTGTCCATATTACCGGTCACGGTAGTCTAACTGCAGGTGGTTCTCACTACAACAGCAGATCACGGCAGCAGAATCATCAAGTTTTTTTTTTTCTTTTTCTTTTTTTCCCTTGCCTCTTTCTCTCTATTCGAAAAACGACGGCATCACTCACGAGAATGATCGTCGCGTCACAGCCAAATACGTGACTACGCTGGTGTTTCCTCTTCGTGGCCCATCTCTCCGGGGGTTCTTTGGCTAAGGCGCACACCAAGTCTCCGGCCATTGGGTTTCGCGACTGCTTGATATACGCAAGGTAAATAGGGCTAGCTGTCGGCACGGCATCTACCGACGAGCGCAGAAAAAGAAAAGAAGAAAAAAAAAAGAAGAAGAAGAAGCGAAGCAGGCATGTCCCAGCCATCCTGAGCTGGGCCATAGTATCCGCACCAGTACAACATCGGGACGGAGGGGAGTATTCGTACTTGTTTGCTCCAAATTCGCAAGAATTGCACGCTCACCGACGGTTCTTTTTCTATCGAAGTGGACCGGCGGCCAGTTTCAGATTATGGCGTGGCGACAACGCTGTTCTACAAGTAGTGTCGGTGGGTGGAACGGCGGTCCATCCTTCTAGAGCTCTCGGCGCCGGAGCTAAAACTGGATTTCGTCTCGAGGAATGGAGTTCATAAGCCATTCTAGTGTACGGATATTGTCTAGTGTATTGGCAGCCCTCTCTGGCCCCGCCTTGTGTCGAAGCTGGACCCGGCGTCTCGTTAGCTACGGCACAAAAGTTTTGCTTGTGCGGAGTACGAAGCGCATACGGCACACAATAACGATGCGCCGCCTCCTCCACGTGGCTGCCAGTCCTGACCGACATCTCGCTGTTTGACTGCGGCGGGGTTTGCGGATACATGCCGCATTTTTAAAGCCAGGGAGAGGGCAACGGCATTGTCAAGGACCGGCTAGACGCCGTGGTTGCTATTCTCAGACGTAGGGTGCTCCGCTCTCGTTGGAGTACTTCTTTTCCCGCCTATGGCGCTGTCTCCGAAATTTGGACGCCATGCGAGAGAGAGGAAGAAGTCCTCGTGCAGCTTGGGATCTTCTTCACAAGGCCGATTGAAAATCAATGTCATAACACGGGTCGTAAAGCCTGCCCCGATGACCGGCAAATCTCACACCCGGAAACTTGCGTGAAAACAACTGGACGACATTGTCATCTTGTCCGATCATGACGACTGATGCCCGCTCTTGGTCTCGACATGACGGTAACGGCCTACACACAAAGTACTTGCAGCAATGCAATGCACAATTGGAGAAGGGATCAAGCCTGGACGTTGACCGACTTCCCTCACCGCCGAGGCTCCGGGCCGGCTTCTGTCCAGGACAGCCCTGTGAGAAAGTGACCGGCAAAGGGATTTGAGCTTCCATTGTGGGGCCGCTTCGAGGTTCGAAGTCATTCATCTGTCCTGCAGGCTACACGATTCTGAGAAATGATACAAGCGTGGGATGACGGGCGGACCATGCAATCTTTTTGCTGGCACCGTTGTATCGGAATCAACCTTCAACTGCCATTGGGTACACACCTTGATACCCTGGGCAAGTTCAAGTCATTGTGGCCGGGTCTCCGAATTCTCCAAAGGAGCAAGGCGCCGCGGTGGTCGATGATAACCCTTCCGAAAGTAAAAACTTCCTGTCCGCCGAGGCAGTGTGGCAGGTGTCATTGGGCAGGACGAAACCTTTTGCAACGAATGCTGTACTCGTAACGGGCGTACGATAAACAATCAGACGACTTATACGATGTAGCCGCCGACGTAATAACAGTGCAACATGGCATGGCTCGGCTCATCTCGGGCGACCTAGGCCGTAATCATGACAGCTGTTTGACACACGGCCAACGTCGTCAGGTGTCATTTAAAATCAAGCCAAAGAAGAAGGCAAAACGATGGTGGCATCTCGTGGAACGAATCCGACTCCGTTCAACTTACTGCCCGCCGTCCGACGTCGACCGGTGAGTATGGACGCGCCAGGTTGAGGGGTAGGGGGGGGGGGGGGGGGGGGGTGAACAGGAAGCGCAATGCCAGACTGGCATATGAATTCTGCAACATGGCCGCCTGGACTTCATCAAGGTCCCGGCAGGCCCTGGTAAACCTTCGTCCCCAGTCTACGGTGCGCCAATTTCCGGATCTCTAACGTCTCCTCGGATTTCCGCTTTGAGTCTTTGGGGCAGGCAGAAGGCGGTGCCAGTCAGTTAGCACGGGAAAAGTCAACTTGCAATCACCGATTTCGATCCATCCACGCAAGGTCTCGTTGCCGAAGGGGGAGATGCCGGGCTTCGGCGTCGTTTGCCTGCCCGTCTACCTGTCTTCCTGTCTGCTTTGCCTGCCTGCGTATGTGACTGCGTAAGGCCTCCGGCCTGCTTTTTTGGGCGTCATGCCCGGCTGATGAGTGTGGCTGCGTACGAAGTAGGCTCGTTTCGGGACGGCCAGGAACGGTAGCAGGCTTCGCGATGGACAAACTTCGGTCGTCAATGCAAACTATTGGGCGCGAACCCTGTCGATCTCACGACTAGACTCGCTCCCCGCATTCCGCGCCAGACTGGAAAAACAAAGCCGTTTCTCTTTCGCGGGCACGCCTCTGGAGCTCAAGTACGGATAGCCTTACACTACGGATACTCATGGGCGGTTGTAAGCCGAGACGGGACGAACAGAAGTCCAGTTTCCGCCTTCCCCGGCCGGCCGAGCCCGCCGACCAACGATCCTTGAGTTTCTCTACGGCTGATTCTGGAACCCAGAGGTTGTGTGCCCCCCCCCCACTCCCTTGTCATCTTGTCGCTGGAACACTTCCCATCCAGCAACAGCGTACGAGACGTCGGTTTCCGATCCCGTGACTTGATGGTGGATTCGTTCTCGGATACTCACGAAGGCCCTATCTCTGGCGTGCTTGATGTGCAGTGCGTGGCTCTCTGCTGCACACCCTCCTGCAGCTAAGCACACGGACGTCGAGGGGGCAGGTTGGCAGGCTCTTAGGGCAGGGAAAAGGCCTAGCAATGCAACCTCTTTGACTCAAACTCACGCCATTTTCGGTACTATTTATCGAGTGCGCTACAGAATAGCTGCTCGAACGCAAGGGGATATTGTTGCATAAGGCGGCAAGGCCTAGCTACTATTACTACTACACACAGTAGGCGCCAGGAAACGGTCCACACGGGCTCGAACCAGACGGCCGATCACGCTGATGGACGAGAAGATTAAGCATCCGGGATACGTTGTTGCGGGCTGAGACTCAACGGCGGAACTCCTGCGCCCCAGAACTCTAGCAAGCGATCATTCCCACTGACAAGAGACGACGAAAAAATTGGAGAGCTCTTCGAGCACGGTTTCCTGGCAAGAAACCGGTCAGGCTGAGGAGGGGGTGCGTGCAAGATCTTCCTCGACGGCAGTTGTATGTACTGCAGTCGGGGTCCCGAAAACCCGCGCAATCCCCTCGCGCCGTGAGGGAATTGGGCAGCGGGCTTCGGTTTCCCAACGACGTTGCTGGGGTTCGGGTGGGCGGTCGCACAAGACCAACATCTATCTGTCTGCCGATTTGACTTGGAACCTCGAGCCCAGCCAGTTGGATGTGCGCTTCCCCTCTCTTATCGTCGACCATACGGCCCACTGGCGGTCGACGAAAACCCGCAGATCACGAACTCTCCTCACCGTAGTAAAGATTACAAAAGGCGGTGACTGATTCGAGGCCAGCAACAAAGCTCGGCGACTGCGTGTTCGTGATGTTCACGTCATGTTTGAGGGGAAGGGGGAGAGAGAGAGGGAGACGAGAGAGAGGAGACGCAGGGTGGTGCAGAGAGTTGTGCACACCAGTGTCGACATGACTAGAGACGGGCATCTCATTGGACATCAATAGGTCAATTTCGGCATGTTTCCTGCTCTGTCTATCTCTTTTCTGCATGCTCGATGAGATACCGCGTTCAACCAGCCATGGGTGACGGTAACGGCGTGTCTGGGGCACATGATATCGGCATGTCTGTCAGCAGCTGAGTAAAAGGTATTTTCGATCACGAAGCTACCTCATTTCGGCAGAGCCTGGTCGGTTATCAGGTCTTTGGTCTGCCCAGCAGCCGATTCGACCAACCGAGCCCTTGTCACACATGGGTGGTCAATATTGTCGGAGCGGGCTCCGAACGACTTTCATCCGCTCAGCCGCCTTAACCTTGCCGAGAACGGACTATGCTGTAGCGAGGGGTTCGAAATCAAAAATTTTCTTTGACGCTCCTTCGACAAGGACGTGGAAGTACCGGCAAGAAACGCTGAGGCGTCGTCGTTGGGTGTGCTGGTTGACACGATCAGGGAGCCCCGTCAGGCAGACACCCATAAAGGTCAAGCATGACAAGGCCGACGAAGGGGATACGAACTCGATGCAGTGGAAAGCGGCAGCGTGGGGTGCCTATTTGCGGACGGGAGGGGGAGAATGGGTATGGAGGCCGTTACACAAATCGCAATGAACACGAACCCTCCTGTTGCAGGTCTTTCACCATCTAGCCATGGACGGACAAGTCGACAACGACTGTGGTCGGACCATTTCATCACGGCGGCTCTCGAACGTCACGGGATGCTCTGATGATAGAAAAACCTCCGGCGACGAACTGCAGATGCCGACAGCTTGCGTACAGGGAACAAGCTTGGACGGGGTTGATAAGGACACGCGAGTTGGGTGTGTACGAGATACGACTTGTGTGGCTGACATGGCTGGCATTCATTGTCACGTTTGCTCTACCTGTCTGCAGGAGCATCACTCCCTCCGCCCCGCGGGTTGCCCTGTGCCGTGATGCCTTTGGCTCTGTGCGTACGCCTCACTGTGCAGCCTCGCCGACAAAGAGCAGCCAACGGCTAGCAACACGTTGACTTGGGTGGAGCATCATCGATCCTCGGTTGGATTCGCCCCTTCAGCGATGACGGAGCTTTGTGCTCGGGTTTAGTCTCGGCAGCCATTGACCCGTTCCGAGTGACGAGCAGCTGACCAACAAGCAGCCTGCAGCGGCAGTGCAGCACAGCATGCCTCAGCCGTCCATAGGATTGGGCAGGGCGGCAGCCCGTTGCGGGCCACCCGGGCCCGGCACATCACTCATCGGCAGTCGCATTCTGTCGCGCGCAGTATCTTGCGTCCATCTTACCCTGCAGCAAAGGCCCCGATGAGCTGTCAGCTCTCGACAGTCTCTATGGTTCGCGGAGTGACGAGATGTCCCATGTGACCGACCTTGGGGGAGGGTTCGGGCGTGGGTTGCAACGAGGAACAACACAGAGCCTCTCGGTCGGGCGTGACGCAACTTTTGAGCACTGACGAGCAACCGAACATGGCTGCTGTACGGTAACGGGTACACTACACGAGACGCACCAAGGTCCGAACGGCCCGAGTGGGAGGGGAGAGAGAGGCAGAGGTGCCTTGAGAGTGGCGGCGGCATCGTTGATGATGGCCCGGCCAACACAACCCGTCATAACCCCACGAAAGCTAGTTTCCCCATGACACGGAATGGATGGGCGACGTCTACAGAGAACCTAGTGCTGTAGGAATGGTGAGGAGCAGAATATGGGCAGACTTTGGGGCCCACGGACGGTGAACATTCCACGTGCGGCGAAGCTCGCCGGCCCTGCCGAATCGGAACCCGGGGGGCACGGACACAAGATGACGGCCAGGTTCCTCAGGGAGTGTGTGTGTGAGAGAGAGGAAGAGAGAGAGAGAGAGAGAGAGAGAGAGCGCATGGCGCAACCGATTCTGATCATGAAGGCATGTGGGCACCATGGCTCTCAACTTCTGGACGTTTTATTTGGGGGTGGCAGGCCGACGTTGAGGAAACTCGGCAAACGGCCGTACGGACACTTTCGCGGTGTAGCGAGGTTCGCTTCGCACCTTGGCAAATCTCCTGGGGCAGACGACGAGAGAGATACCTGTTCCTCCAAAGGGGGGGAGGGGGGTGGTCGCCGCAATCACCACTACCAGTGACGGTCACAACTCACCACAAACTCCGAGACATCGTCTTCTTTGCGAAAGTTACAGGGCAGAACTGGGCGCTCTCTCTTCTGAGTGGGAATGCGGACCGACCGAGCAGTGGTGGGCGGGAGGAGGTGAGTGATTGAGTGGTTGAGTGAGTAAAGTGAGTGAGTAAGTGAGCGTCAGGACTCGGCGCACGCTGCAACCCTTCCTTCTTCTTCCCCCCCTTTCCGTTTTCTTTTCTTTTTCCATCTTTTTTTGGGAGACGCGGAGGTGGGGGAGGAGGGAAAAGAAGGAAAAAAAGGAAAAATTTCAACGTCGTGCTGGGCTCCTGGGCTCAACCCACCGGCAGCCGCTTGCTCCACCGACCGTCGTGGGAAACCCATCTTCTTGCCGAGTCACGACAAGGCGTGAGGAATGAAGACTCATGTTCTGTTCTTGGTCTTTGGGAATTGATGACACTGACCGAGACCGAGAGGAGATATGGACATCATGGGTGTTGATAGAGCCTCCGACGACAGAGAAGGCCTCCTCAGCTTCTCCAAGTCGAGAGCCGTCGAGAGTCGAGTCGGGCGGGGACGGGCATCAAAGTACCGAGTACGGAGTCTCGTCCGGATTTTGGGACGCGATCCGCGCGTCGACGGACGGGGTTGGCGAGTACCGAATACGTGGGTTTGGGGAGGACGGAGTAGCCGCCGGCCAGCCAGCCATATTGGAGAAGATTTGCAGCATAATGAGAGGCGGCTGGCCGGGACTTGAGGAATACCTCGCACTCTCCACCCGGCCTCGCCAAACGCGAGTTCACCACCATGTCCCGAGGCCATCGCGCGCTAGGCCAGATGATTTGGAGGAGGGTTGAGAGAGTCTCAAGCCTTGACCGAACCGGCCGACAATAAGGCAGCGTTCTCTCGGCTGCGATCCAAAAGGGGAGGGAGAGGAAGCTCCAACAGCTAGGCTTTCCCATCTCTCCCCCGCCTACACCCCCCTCCCCCCTTTGGCGCCGTTGCGAACACCGCCATCAGCCAGGAGAGGCTTGGAGTTCCTTGCGGGTTGTTGCGACGAGGCCAGAAGGAGTAAGAGCTTGATTCAGGCTCAGGCTCGGGCGTAAGCTCAGACTCAAACAATCGAGTCACAAGACCAAATAAAAAAAAAGGGAGCAAGCAAGCAAGGCGCCTTTTGGGACGGTGGACTGGACGGAGAATGGAAACACTTCTTTCGACTGCGCATCAGAGTTTCCTCGGCAAACGAAGCCTGCCTGCTCGTATCCGTACGATGATGTACACATACACTGCACTGCACTGCACTGCTTACTGTACAGGTTTACAAGTAGGTACTTCAATTGTACCTTACTTACAGACTCGATGTCAACGTCAAACTCTCTCAGCCCGGTCGGACCTCAGCTCCAACCATTCAGAGAGTGAATTCAACTCACCACCACCACCAGGAACACCACCACATACAATGTACTGTGTGTTCCGGCCGACTGTTGCATCTGTCTCGGGTGTGCCCCTCCCCCTCCATTTCGGCAGCGAACCCACGACGACGACGAGTTCACGACTGACTGACGGGGCCAGCAGCAGCAGGAACAGCATATATCCTTGCTCCCCTTGCTTCTTCGCACGTAACCTCAGCAAGCAAAAGGTCCTTTGCACCCGTCATCATGATCATCACCACCACCAGCTCTGCCAGCTCCGTGAGCAACTCTAAAAAGTGGTGGTCGCCGAAGAGCAGTAGAAGTCGAAGCATAAGCAGAAGCAGAAGCAGAAGCACAAAAAAGAGCAATATCCCTTTTGTCTCCCCGCACGCCCCCTGGCCCCTCGGCCGTCGACCCCTCCATTCCCCCCCCCCCCCATTCCATCCTATCTATCCCTATCTGATCCCGCGGCCACATGCACAATGTCTCGCTGCGCTGCTTGCTGCTCAACCCTCCCCCAGGACCCCTCGAGACAAGCTAGGCAGGCAGGCAGGCAGGGCCCTCTGAGCGCCCCGAGAGTTTCTTCCCCCCTCCATCCTCCACCCCCCCCGGGCATTTGCTTTCCAGGTACCGGTCCCTTGGACCGCCGAGTCGGCGCATGTTTGCTTCCAAACGTCTTCCGCCACACTAAATCGCAGCTGCTGGGCGGAGGCTTCCTATACCTGTATAATTTGTACACACACAATCGCCCTCGCGCTGGCCATTGTCCTTTTCTTTGGAGGGGTGTTTCCTCCCCTCCCCTCCCTTCCTTCCCAGGACGAGGCGTGTGCTGCTTTGTCGGCGTCCTGACAAACAACAGCCTCGAACGCAGATAGAAGTGTGTGAGTGTGTGTGTGTGTGTGTGTGTGTGAGAGAGAGAGAGAGAGAGAGAGAGAGAGAGAGAGAGAGAAAGAGACACACACAAGAGACTGACACGACGTTGCCACACCTAGAAGGCGGGGAGAGCAGGCACTGTGTTTGGGATAACGTCTTCGCTAAGATAACGTCGTCGGCGCTTGTTTTCTCCACGACTCGAGCACGCACTCGATTCACTTTTTCGCCTTTGACTTCGCCTGCTTTGGGGACGGGACGGACGGGAGGGTTGACACCGTAATGCCCGCTGTCTGCCGTCTGCCAATGTAGCGGTCGGCGTGAACCATGACAGAAACATGCATACACTCACAAAAAAAACAACCCCAAGATATCGCGCAGCAGCTGCGCAGCACCAGCACCAGCATAGCACAGCTCAGCTCAGCTCAGCTCAGCTCAGCTCAGCTCAGCTCAGTTCAGTTCAGTTCAGCGGTCAAGTGACGATGGAGCTGATTCCCCGCAGGGATGAAGCGATGCATTACCTACCCAACCTATCCCCATTGCTCCGCCGTCATTTTCTTGTCCGCCGCCTCGGGTCGCGCGCGCATCGTCTTGACTTGGCACCCGTCAACGGCAACTCGACTCGACTCGCGCGGGCCGACGGGGCTCACCGGCAAAGACGAAGAAGAGAGGGGGCGTGGGCATCCTCGAGCAGCTCCTGAGAGAGAGAGAGAGAGTGTCTCCAGAAAAAGAGAGGGAAAAAAAGAAAAAGCGGAACCTCGTCATTCCTCTGCTCGGGCGTTTGCCAGGAAAGCAAATTTCCCTGTCGAGCCCCGTGACCCTCCTTATACCCAGTTTGTCTGGCACGGAGGCTGGAGGCTGGAGGCTGGAGCAGGAGCATGGGCCATGATGATCCAGACTGAATGCGCCGTTCCATGACTTGTGTCGAGGAAGGACTAGAGACACCAAGAGAAGGCAAATATAAAAAAATATATAAAATAAAAACATGAGACCCCGCGGAGGAGAGAGGGGTTGGTCAGATGGCAGCAGGACGGACCCGTGGCTGAGTGGATGGGCCATCCATGGTTCGAGTCGCTGGCCCCCCGCCTCTTTTTCGCTTCCGACAGCTCCTCCTCCGGGCGGCGCGTCCCGTCCGGGCTGGCATTGTGCCTTGGGAAGCCGCCGAGGAACTTGTCGGAAGACTGGTGGAAGACTGGGAGAGAGAGAGAGAGAGAGAGAGAGAGAGAGAGAGTGTGTGTGTGTGTGTGTGTGCGCGCGCGTGCGAGACAAAGAGAGAGAGGGCGGTGTCGTCGGGAGTATGAGTCGGTCAGCTCTGCCGGTCACCGCCCATCCCTGACTACGGTACGGATACTACGAGGCGTGCGACAAACCTTAGCTACGGGAGAGAGCACGATGTACAGGTAGTCGAGGAGGAGTCTCTGCCCCAGACATACTTGGGCACGCCCACGCGGTGTGTTGGTGTCTGGCATGCAGCATTCGGATACTTGGTACGCATCCATGAATGAACCATGAATGAACCATGAATGAACCATGACACAGATGGTATCCCGCCGTCCAGGTACGCAGTGCGGCCCACATACAAAATAGAGCAGAGCAGAGCAGAGCAGAGCAGAAGTGAATTCCCAGTCTGAAGGGCATGCCCGAGAGTTTCCCGGGGGAGGAGGAGGGCCAAGCAAAAGCATCGAGAGACGTCCCGTGACGGTATGGTACAGACGGCCGGTACTCTCTAGGCGGTTCAGCACCTGCAGGTCGAGCGTTCGTACCATGCCTTGGTGTGTACATGACATGACAGCCCACCCCCCCCGGTCTCCTTTCTTGGGGCCAGGAACGCACGCACTTGCTGGCGGCGCGTGGTGGAGGTGGAGGTGAGAAGAAACGGCTGCGATGCTATCGACACGCCCTCCCTTCGCTCTCGTCTCGTCTTTCTCGCTCGCACGAAGATCCCCCCCCTCTTACCCTGGTCAGACCTCCTCCTCACCCCCTCCAATCCCAGCTGGTCGTCGCCGCCGCTACTTGTGTGCCTTCTTTGGGGGGGGGTTCTGTCCTGCTTTCTTTTTCTTCAATCAATTTTTTTTTCCCTTTCTCCGGGGGTCTGTTTTTCCTCAAGTGCTGCCAAGTACACACAATGCGACCTACGAGTTCCATACCCCATCCTGGCTGTTTCTCTGAGACCCCTGAAACGCAAAGGAAGGGGGAGAAGGGGGGGTCTGAGAGAGGAAGAGAGAGGAAAAGAGTTAAAAGAGAAAGAGTGATGGATACTCTGTACTCTGTACAGAATACAGAATAGAGAGAGAGAGAGAGAGTCAGACCGCCTTCAAAGTGTGGTGGGTGTGTCCATTTTCTGCCTCCAACTTTTTTTTCTTGTATCCATGGCTCCCCACACACACACACACATGCTCGCTATATTCACACGCCCCTCTGTCGGTACTTGATACCTTCCCAAGCATCACTACTGTCACGCTAGAGCACGTAACCTCTACCTCACTCCACTCATCTCTTGTCTTGGGGCGGGTAAAGTGTGTGGTGGTGTACTTGGATGGTGGGTGGTGTGCATAGCAAGGCGGCCTGGAAAACTCCATCTCCATCCCCATCACCCACTATCCTCCGCCTGCCGCCGCCGCTAGACAATTTGACCTTTTTCCTCGCTCGTGCTTTTTTTTTTTCTTACCACCTCCCACGTCGCGAAAGAGAGAAAGTGAATGAGAGAGACAGAGGCAGAGACAGAGACAGAGACATACAGAGAGAGAGACACACACACACGCACACACACGGAGAGAAACACGGAGAGAAACACGGAGAGAAAGACAGAGGAAAAGAGATAGAGATCCCTCCCCCACCTCGCTCGCATCTTTTACCCGACGACAGCGCGAGAGAAAGAGAGAACCACACAGACAGACGGACAGACAGGCTGACTGACTGACTGACTGACTCCAGACTCTTCTCAGATAGAGACGAGTCTCCATCTCCATCTCCATCACTGCCCAACGTCAACGCGGCGCTGATCCCCGCCCCTCGCACGCTCTCTGCCGCGCATCCATCTTATCCAGTCAGTTCCCTTTTTGGGCATCCGGGCGCAAAGTGAGAGAGGGAAGAAAACCGACATTTCGCAAGTCTCCAACAAACCTCGAAGCTCCATCTATCTACCTTACCTACTTACCTACCTACTCTCGCCTCGGACGGGATTACCTACCACCACCCCTCGCCATCCCGCACCTTTTCTTCCTCCCAACCCAACGACATACCCGGATCCCGGCCACGAACGCGAACCAACGACAAAGTACCTTGTTTCTCTTGTCCCGACTTTCACACCAACCTGCGGATACAGGATCCCCCTTCCTTTCCCTTCCTCTCCCCCTTCCGCCTACGTACATCGTACACAGTACAAGATACACACCGCGCGACGTGCTGCCTAGGTACGCTGCATACATAGTATAGTGTACGGTACACACACGCCGCCGTCAACTGTCGACCGTCGACCGTCAACTGCTCGTCAGGAGAGGAACGGCTCAGGCTCAGGCTCAGGCACAGACAGGCAACGCACACTCGACCTTTCTTCCAAACACGGCGAGCTTCTCCTCCCATTGCTTGCCGTTGCGCCGCCTGCCCCCCCCCCTCCCCTCCCTCCTGGGATCCAGATCAGATACACCACGGACACCAAACTATCCATACACACAACATACACATCATACACACACACACATACACAAGAAACAACACACACGCCCCCCAACCAAACTCAACCTGGCCCCTCCGTTTTCCCGTCCGGCCTTCTCAACTCACTCACTCACACAGGCTACCTACCTGCTTGTTTGATTGATTGATTGATTGATTGCTTGATTGCTTGTCCCCCTCGCCTCCTCCTGACTCCTCCTTCTCCCCTAACCCTTCCTCCTGGTCTCCTCTCACCATCCCCGCCACCTACCTCCCGTCTGCGTCGCGTTGCGTTGCGTTGCGCTGCGCTGGCCCAAGTAACTGGACATTGACTGGACCGGACCGGACCGGACCAGACAAGGTCCTGACTGACTGGGACTTGCGACTGGGACTGCGACCGGGACTGCAACTGGGACCAGCTACTCCTTCGAGTTGCCCATAGCTTGTCTGTCCATGGCCGCCACCTGCTCCTCCTTTCCCTCCGCTTCCTCCTGCTCCCACTCCCTCCTCTCGGATCCGGCCTGACCCTATTTTCTCTTCGTCTCTTGTTTTTTAGTTTGTTTTTCTTTCATAAACATTGTGTACGCATGTACATATATATCAAGCATGGATCCTCCGGGGCAGCCTGATAACAAACGCCCCCGTCTGTCGAGTACCAACTCGTGGTCACCGCAGCATCAACAACTACCGCCACTCCACCACCCGCCGCCGCCGCCTCCGCCTCCATCCTCCTCGCACCCGTCGACGCCTCACCAGGCCCATACTCTGCCGCCTCATCACCCCTCGCAGCAGCAGCAGCAGCCCGCGCCATATAACAACCACCAGCCGCAGCCGCCCTATCCTCCTCGTTCCGTCGAGCCTCACCACCCTTCCCACGCGGCGCCCCAACACCATCACCCCGACGACCGACGACACCATGACCAAGAGCCTCCCTACGCGCCGATGCAGGACCACTACCGACACCCGCCCTCGCCTGCCCACCCTCACTACCCTCCTTACCACAACAGCAATAACAACAGAGACCCCGGCAGCGTGAAGAGGGAGCCGCACGAAGAGAACCTCCCCCACCCGCGACGCCCGCACTCGACCGGCGGCGGCGCGCCGCCAGACGGCCTACCTCCCCCGCCGCACTCGGCGCCGCCTCACCCTTCTCACCAACCTCATCAATCCTACCCCGACGACTCGAGACGACACATGAGCTACGACGGCGGGCCCCAGCAGATGCCCCCCACGCCGGGGGGCTACCGAGGCAGCTACCCCCCTCCGCCCATGGCCCAATCCCAGCCGCCACCGCCGCCTCCTCCTCCCCAGCACTACGAACAACCGCCTCAGTACCAGGCTCCTCCAGAGTCCATCTATAACAATATCCAATACTCGTCCACCGCGAAGCGCAAGGCGACACGAGCCTCCCAGGTGCGAAGCCCTCGGACAGCCTCCTCCTCCTCCAACCCCCTCTGTACCCCCGTTGCGCCATGTTGCGCTGCTTGATGTTCCGGTTGGCGCTAATTACCCCCTCGTGTTCGACGTGTATAGGCTTGCGATAGCTGTCGACAGCTCAAGGCGAAATGTGATGAAACCAAGCCTTGCAAAAGTTGCAGAGAGAAGGGTGTCGAGTGTAAATATCGCGACCCCATCCCAAAGGCGTCAGTCGAGTTTGCCTCCCCTCCCGCTCCTAACGTATCTTGCTGACCGGTCGACAACACAGGATCGACAAGGGACAGACCGACATCCTCGAGGCCATCTCCGAGATGAAGTGCGCCATGGAGGCCAAGTTCGAGGCCCAGATCGACGCCCAGCAGCGGTGGATGAAGAAGTTGGAAAACACGCTCAAGATGCACAACATCAAGATCGAACCCGAGATGCAGCCGGCAGACCACTCGCCTGTCCATCAGAAGTCCATTGTAAAGTCGCCATCGCCGGTCGCCGCCGCTGACGCCGACGCCGCCGCCGCCGCCGCGCCCATGCTCGAGAGGTATCCCCCGCCCGCGCCCGATGTGGACATGGACGAGCCGCAGCCCATGGCCGTGGGCGAGACGGACCTGCCCCAGCAGATGCACGAAGCCGAAGATGCCGATTACCACTCGCCGCCAGGAGAACCCGTGGCACCGGGCGCGCCGTCCATCCCCGCCAACCACACTACCCGAGCCGACATGCTGTTATCGTGGCCAGGCATCAAGGAGATGACCCAGGGCATATTGGAGAGGGAGGGCGTCAGGTTCCCCCAGGAGTATCCCATCGCCCAGGAGGAGAAGCGCGGAGTCTTGCGCCTGTACGGCCGAGGCGAGGGCAGCGGCCAAGAGAAAACGACCCCAGCCACCAATGCCACGGCCGCCGCATACGAACGGAGCAACGCCGCCGAGGCGTTTGGCACTGTCGACGCCATCGACGACAACTTTTCCGAGACGGGCAACTCACCCTCGCCGGGGGAGGCTTGGGGCCAGGTCGGAGGGCTCAGTCCGCCCACGAGTGTTGGCTACACCAGCGGCACCCTCGTCGGCGACGGCCATCCGGACTTCTCCGAAGAGACGGTCAAGTCGTACGTGCACAGCTTCGAGAAGCACATCCTCAGCCTGCACCCCATCCTGCCGCTCGGCGACCTGAGGAGCCTGGTCAAGCGCTTCTTGGACAGCCTCGCGCAGACCGAGAAGAAGACAAAGCCTTCCGCTCCCGGCGTCGCCAAATTCGTGCCGCCGACAAACTTCTCGGAAATGTCAAACAAGCGGAAGCGCTCGCCCGCAGGCGACCAGCCCGACGAGCCTGCTCCGCTGCCCAGGAAGCCCGGCCGGCCGCACAGGACCATCGAGAACGCTCTTGTCTTGGTCATCCTCGCCCTCGGCAAGATCTGCCAGCACGAATCCAAGATCCCCGACCTGCCTCGAGACTTTCCCGAGCACAACCACAACTCGCCGGCCAACCGGAACGGATACCCGTCCTCCCCCGGCGCGCAGGCATCGCCCCCTTCCTACTCGGCGCACTCGCAGTCCTCGGGGCTGCCTTCGCCTAAGGAGCAGAACAACAGCCTGCCGAGCCGCCGGCATTCCATGCAGGGCACCAGCGCCCTCAAGACAGGCCAGTCCCTGAGGCGCAACTACGACATCATCCCGGGGCTGGAGTACTTCGCCTACGCCTCCGATATTATGGGCAACCACATGGCCGGATGGACTATGAAGCATGCGCAGACCTTCATCTTTGCTGGTCTGTACTACGGCCAGCTAGGTCGGGTTCTAGAAAGTGACGCTATGTTCTTTAACGCCGCCCGAGCACTGAATATGATTATGCGCCGGTAAGTAATGCAAGACTGGCAAAGGTGGATTGGGGTAGGAGTCACCGGCTGACGAAAGCTCTACTATACAGCGACATGAGCCGCTTCTTTAAGATGGGAGTGTATAACCCTCCGGAAAAGAAGCGAGACAACCTTATTCTCCTCGCGTTCTGGAGCTGCCTGCAGTTGGAGAAGTAAGTGGCGACTAGCCTAGCCTGCCGTCAACCCCAAACCCGTACTGACTTGACTTTTACTTCGCAGCGATATCATTGCGGAGCTTGAACTCCCACGGTCAAGGTGTCAGGACTATGAAGAACAGATGCCCTGGCCCAACATGGCGCTCATGGACGCCGACTTCTCGGTCCGTGTCCGCGACTCTTACATCGGACAGCTGTACCTGCGCAAGACGCTCAACACCATCCACACGTTGCTGTACGATCCCAAAGAACAACACGTATCGGTGTACGATAAGATGAGAAAGGTCCAGGCCCTGGAGCAACAACTGCGAAGCATGACGTGGGTTTCCAATGACTTTAGGTTCAATGAGGAAGACCCCCCCGCGGTTGACCTGCTTGACGCGAGACTGCGCGCCAAGTACTGGGGCGCCCGGGTCATCATCTACCGGCCCTTCATCAGGTTCATCCTGGAGGTCTCGGAGAGGCTCAAGCAACGATCCGACGACTCGGGTATGCTGAACAAGGAAAACGTCGCCGCCATCGGCGCCTTCAACCCGCACGACGCCTCCGCTCTCGTGGGACAAGGCTCTCACGGCATCCGCGGACACGACGAGCTCGACCCGGAAGTGAAGGCTTGGGCCGAGAGAGGCATCAAGGCCCTCATCCAGAGCACCCGGGCTTTCCACGGCGTTGACAGCAAGCGACTCCTCGTGACCAACATCTTTGGCACAGCACATGCGTAAGTAGATAGCTAGACCCTTTGGAGGGCAACCCCCCCTCGGCGCCCCCGGCTGGCCCCCCTGGCTGGCCTCCTCTTGCGAAGCAGAAGCGAACAACGGCTAACCCATTCTTGCAGGCAATGGGGCAACCTCTTGATCTTGGCCGCCGCTTACAAAGACCCTTACCTCCATCGCCTCATCGAACGGACGCAGCTGCAGGAACTCTTTAGGAAGACCATTGACATGCTCAACATGCACGCCCAATCCTCCAGCGCGCTGGCCATCGACATGCACATCCTGCAGCACATCGAGAAGGAGCTCTTCTTCAACGAGCCCAGGGTCGGCTCCGGCAGCTTCTCGAGCTCGGCCAGCATGACGGGTCCAACCATCCCGCCGCCTCCTCCGCCGCCGACTCACCACAACCAGGGCCCGATGTCCATGTCCTATGCTGTCGAGCCCAACCACCACAGCGCCCACAACTCCCCGAGCCAGGGCCCCCGTATCCTGAGCAACGGATCGGGGCACCCGCCGAACCACGCCCAGAGCTATCACGGCCACGCGGTATACCCCGCGCAGCCAGGCCAGCAGCCTATGCAGATGTAGACGGGGCAACCCATACGCGGAAGTCAAAACCTACACGATAAAGGCCTGCGTGCGACGACGAACGAGATGTCAGCCGAGGTCGGATGGACCAGTCACATGGGAAAGGAGCCGGGTGGCTATGGGGAGAACGGGATAACTAATTGGGAGGAAAACCGGACACGAACCTGATGATACGGGCCAGGGGTGCCTCTCCCCGCTCCTGGTCACGAACCTCTCTTCATACCCAAACAACATCGTCATCATCATCATCATTATACATGAATCGGCGTTTTTGTTTCATTTTGCGAATTCGATTCACTTCTCGTATCTACTTTCGATCTCCCCGGGACGGAAACAACCTCGACTGGACAAGATTGACGACGCACGGCAACGACACCCTCTGGGCCACACCCGTCCAGGGTTGCCGCCACTCGGTCTGTCGTTGCCAGGAAAGCCCGGCAATCATTGGGGGGAAACCGAAGCAAGGATTTTGGGGGGTTAATGAGGTGGGGGGGGGCAGCATATCTGGATACAACAGGCCGGCTGACGGAGGGAAGGAGGGAAAGGTGGGGGCTCATTGAAAAGCAGCACGCGCCGGTCGTTATCAGACGACATCTCTTTCACGGGCTTTCTGGAATGGAACTGGGGGGTCTGGAGGAGGGAAAAGAGGCCGCCGGAAAGAGGAGGGAGGGGATGGGAGGAGGGGGGAGGGAAACATTGCATATATATAAAGACGTGACTCCGGGAGACTGAGTCCGGTTCTGCGCTTTGTTTATTTTGGTTGTTTTTGGTTTATTGGGGTTTCCCTCCCCTCGTTGTTTCTTTGGATTTTTGTTTTCTATATCTTGTTTTGCCCGGCTTGCGAGGCCTTTTGTTCGTACATGAGGGAAAGCCTTGGACAGCCCACACAAACACAAACATCCTTCAAGCATTACACCGCTCGCGTCTTCGTCTTCGTCTTTTCTTTATTTTATTTTATGGCGACTTCGTTGTTGTTTTATGTCTGCATTCTTGGGTACTAGCCGCATCACATGCATATCGGGAGAAGTTTGGGTTGTTCGCGCGTCCTGTCGACAGGTGGTGTCTTGTCGGTTTTTCCTCTTGGTTTTCTCTTCCCTTCTCAATCGGGAGTGGAGGGTGTTTCTGGGCGGGACGTTCCATCATATTGAAAGAAGAAGAAAAACCCCATGACAGACAAAAAAGAATACCAGTTTTCATCTCCATCTCCCATCCATCTCAAAATCAAAAGTTGGGCGTGTTTCGGCAAGAGGAGAAGCTGCCATTTGACAAGGCGTAAGGTCTCACACCCTTCTCGTCCTCCTCCACGGAGTGGCTTCTCAGTATCAACGCGTCGACGGTCTCGGTTTGGCTGCGGCGAAGGCCGAAGGGAAACAGACAGATACACGAATCGAGAGGAAGAGAACGGGTATGGCTGGAACATGATACCAGACAGATAGGGTGTGACGGAATTACTTGGGCTGTATTGAAGAATGCTTGCCCCTGCTTCTCAAGGGTTATCTACAAAACAGAAATGAACGTTACTGCCATACAATACCAACACGAAGACTTCTCCCCCCCCCCCCCCCCCCTCAGCTTGAAACTCCCAAAAAACGCCCAATGCCACCACTCCCATTCCAGTCACATTAAGTACAGGCCCCCCCGGCCCCACTACCATTACAGCAGCACGACGGCGAGGCAGAGCCAGCCATCCGGGTAGGCGGCCTCGCGCATGAGGTCCTCGAGCGGAGCGGAGAAGGGCACGGGCGAGCCGTGGAGGACGACGTTGGCGAGGACCGGGTCGCGGCTCGAGGGGAAGAGGGACGGCAAATGGGACTGCAGGGCGCGGCCGAGCGTCTGCGGGGTGGAGCGGGTGCCCGGGACGGTCGGAGGCACAAGGGCCTGGAGGACCTTGAAGGCGCCCGTGGAGGGGGGCTGGTCGGCGGCGGCGGCGGCGGGAGCCGGGGGCGGTGAGTCCGGGGTAGGTGACGGCGAGGACGAGGCTGCCGCAGGAGCCGCCAGTGCTGACGAGGGGGGCGGGGGCGGCGAGGAGGGGATGTAGACGCGCAGGGGCACGTTGCGGAGGGGTGTCGGGGCGTTGAGGAGGAGGGCGTTGATCTTGGCGAAGGAGGCGTGGTCGTTGTCGCGGACGGCGTTCCAGAGGGCCGAGGTGTCGGCCTTGGAGAGGGACATGATGCGTTTTGCGTTGCCGTAGCGGACGAAGTCTGCCTGTGGTTCTCTGTCGTTAGCGTCGGTCTCAGGAGAGAGAGACGGAAGATGCAGATGATTAGGTGGGGGGTGTGAGGTGAAGTGGTGGTGGTGGAGAGCTTTCTTCGCGGCAGGGTGCACGGAAAGAACGGGTTCAGGTGAAGGGGGAAACGAACGGGCAGGTGATGGATTGGGTGGCGTTGATGAAAAGCAAAAACAGCCGGACGAGAGACATCCGGATGGCATGCCATGTCCTCTTGGCAGCGTGTAGGTCTCCGGTGAGTGAGGAATGAGACAGGGAATGGGGAGGGCTGGGAGAGAAAAGGAAATGCGAGACAAGGTCTCATCAGAAGCGGCTCGACTCACCTCCTTGACGCAGTTGAGAAAGGTGTCGCCAATGTCCCAGCTGTCGCCGTCGCTGACGGTGAGGCGCCAGGGCAGCGGGGGCTGGTAGAGGTCGACGAGCAGGCCGAGGGGCAGGTTCCGGAGCAGCAGGTCCTCATGGTGGAAGGCGGAGACCGGGGCGCGGAAGAAGGAGGAGCAGCGCGGGACGAGGAGGGCAAGGTAGGAGAAGCGCGGCAGGGAGGTGATGAGAGGCGTGTTGGGGTGGGAGGGGTGGATGATGTGGAGGGGGATCTGGGCGGACCAGAGGGCTTGGGGGATGGAGGCCATGGTGGTGCCGGGTTAGGGATGTTCTTTCTGAATGAGGCTTGCAACTGTCACTTTGGTGCCGGTAAAAAAATGTGATGAGACGGAATTGGATGAGATGAGGTGAAGTTCCGGTGGAGGGGGGAGAGAGACGGCGGTCAGGGAATCATCGTGAGTTGTCGTCTGCGCGGGAGGGGGTTGGTGAAGTGCCACGAGGCAGCCGCTACGCCGTTTTCCAGAAAGTGCTGAGGATTGGAAGCAGTCCCGACGGGGAGACGGGCGCGGGGAATGAGGTTGCAGGGGCGTCCGGAGGATCGGTGGAGGGTGAATGAGGTTCGGGGGCGGATGACGGACGACGGTACGACGGGATGCGGACGGGAGTGTGGGGCGACCTCGCTCAGCCCGGCCGAACCGAAGCCCCGCTTTCCGAGGAGATGCATGGACCCTAGCATCTTTCAAATTACATAAGCGACATTTCGCTGCCACCTGGGGCTATCCTGGAGGGCTGGAGCTCAGCTCGGCTCAGGGTCAGCTCCGGCCTCCCAGGGCCCAGGCGGCTTATTCGTCGTCAGGCTTCCCTTCCAGGGAGCTTCCCAGCACTGACAGCGGCTCTTTCCCTGGCCGCTACAGGGACAAAGGGGTGGTCTAGGCGCCCCTAGCTGAGAAATCCTACTGCAACCGCAACACTCAAAATTCAACAACATCCATCCATCTGCCTTCTGAAGCTCTGACACGCAACCCCCCCCCTTCCACCTATGGGGTGTGTGTGGCTTTTTTTTTTATTCTTGTTTTTGGAGATGTCATACAGTGACCCCAAGCCATGATTGTCCCGACGAACCCCAATCACAGCAGGAGCACATCGTCGGAGCCTTGGTGCCCGCGTATCTTCCGCCGCAACGAACGTGATAAGCGCAGGTATGACAGGTTCCATACAACACGACAAGAATCATCACGTCTTCCCAAGGGGGGGCGAGGGAAGGGGGGTTGGAGCCATTGTCATGAAGCGATTGGACACTCTGCCTTCTGCCTGGCAGAGCTCATCCAGTCATCCAGTCGTCCAGATACCACATGACCCGACCGATCGCCCTCGCTTCGCGTCCACGGCCGAATCGCTCGTCCTGTCTGGATATTCCTGGATATCCACCTCCGAAAAGGGACACCGACGCGGGCCTCTCACTCGAAGAACACGTGTATAAGCTACGGCGGCACGCCTCACCATTCCACACAAAGCACGCCCTCGTCCCAACCCGGCACGATGCAACACGACATGCGCAGTAGGCGCACTTGGGCGCAGGGAACAAGAAAGAAGGAAAAAGCAAATAACAGCACCAATACGCGCACCTTCTGGTTACACGGGAACGAAGGCGCCCCTCTTTGGTAGCTGATTGAGTCTACACAGCATTCCAACATAGCGGCCAGCCAACCAAGCGACCTCGTAGCGCTCTCACACACCCCATCCTTCCACCCCCAAGACGATCACCTCGCTCTCGAAGTTGTGTTTGCTTTTTCTCGCAGAGTTTCTCTCCCCCAGTCTTGGAACGCACGCGTGGCCAGCACGTTACGTCCATGACTCCTCCGAGATAAACCACCACGAACCAACTCGACCGTTGGCCCACGGGGGTTTAAGTCCCCGGACCCCCCCCCCGTACGACCGATAGGGGACCATATATCCGTTCCTTGTGCATGATGCGCGGGAGCTGGTGCGATCCATAGTATCCCAGCTCTCTCGCCGGGCGGTCAAACGCTGGCGAGTCTGGATGTGCATTGCGCGCCCAATGTCACCGGGGATGCGATGCACTGAACACTATTCAATCAGCCCTTTTTCGCTTTCCTCATCTCTCAGCATGAGGCAAAGCCAATATTAGCGTTTGATGCCGTCCTAGCGCGGTTCACTAATCGGCAATCGGCGCGAGCTATCAGATTCCCAGACTCTCGAAAAGATGAGTACCAAAAAACGCATCCCTGTCGGTATTGCGCTGCTGCTGGCCGGGGGGGGGGCTCCTGGGGGAGCGCTTTGCGACGGGAGACACTATTCAGGGTTCCTCGGGGTTTGGACTCTGTTTGCTTTTGTTTTTCCTTTCCTTTCGCAATGAGTTGCAGGCTGACGCGCTGGCTAGTAGCATATCTGGCGTGTCTGCCTGCCTGCACACGCCCCTCCCTCGCAGCTGTCACTTATCATTCCTGACAAAATCACTCAAACGAGATAGCTGCGCAGCACACCGCAGCAGCACATGCGCTGCGACCTTCTTCTTCCCTGCGTCTTGCGCATCCAGCCGCCCCTCAAGCTCCCATCAACCTGGCCTGGCCCAACGCAATGTACCTCTTAGGTTGAGTGACCTGGAGTGACATTGCCCGTTGCCTACAGGGTCAGATCACCTCTGCGGACGCGAAGCTCTCTCTTACTGACTTGGACACTAACACACTTACAGTCTCCCTCACTTTGCCCCCCTGCCACCGACCAACCTCAAGTGCCTTGCTTACACACACACATATACACACCCCTCCCCTGCTTAGCTACCTCCATGGACCATAGCTCCCTCGTAGCTCGTCCCCATCACTTTCCCATCACATTCGAGTCTTTTTTCCCCATCTCCCACGATGGCCGTCAAACGGCAAAATCTGCAAATCGAGAGGTCCCCTGATCCATCTTAGCCCTCCTCCCACCCCTTCCCCCCCCCGGCCGTCCTCCAAACAGAGATTGGCCTTCCCGTGCCTTACCGCTATCCCTTGCCCGGGTGTTCGGTCCTTTGGCCTGGGTCCCCTCCCCACCTCCCGAAGGAATTCCCTTCGAAGACAGACCAGCCCCCCTTCCGCGTCCCGCCCTGCGTCGACCGCCGCCTTGCCTTGTGAGTGTTGATCCGTCCATCCCGTCAGCCGTGCAGAGATGAGCCGCCTCCTTCGGGTAGACCAAGCAAGGCAAGCCCGCTTCTCATCAGAGAGACGAGGCTCGACGAGTTTCCCGAGGCACTGGGTCCGAGGTCTTTCAGTTCCGAGGGGCGAATGATCATATTCTCGTCCCAAAAAGGCACATGTCACCACCCAGTGGAAACCAACCCACGCCACAACGGCGCCCACTTCCACCTCCCTTCCCAATCTCCGGGCTCTGTGGTTCTTGTCCAGGTCCCTTCAAACCCTCACGAAGCCCCCCCCAATCAATCACCAACTAAGTCCAGAAACCCTCATACGCTGGGGTTGTGTCTTGCTTGCCGTGCATACAGATTACTGTGCCGGCCTGCTTTGCCTAGCCATCCATCCATCCATCCTCCTCTCCTCCAATTCGCCGCATCGGCAGGGACGGGTGATTCCCAGATGGAAACGTCCTTAGGGAGTCCGCTCTACAAACGCCACCGCTTCTCCTCCTCCAAGGCTCCATTACACCAAACGATACATCCCCCGGCCAGATACTGAGTGGGGGACGGCAATGTGCAGGGTTAGACAGATCCTCTCGCCTCAAGGCCCATCACATTTGGAAAAACAAAAAAGGGGGTGCTGCCTGTCAACCTGTTTTGACAGTTGACGGATGTCGGGGAGTGAGGGGAGGGTTAGGCGGTGCGGTGCGATGCGATGCGATGCGATTTCCATGCCGCCAAGTTCCCCGGTGCATCGATCACACCCAGCCAAACTCCGGTTCGACAGCATCCTTCTGAACTGCACTAAGTGAGGCGAGTCATCGAATGTTGCAGCAGTGGCCCCCCTTTTTCGTTTCCTTCCAATCGGTCGGGTTTCTTTTCGCGCGCGTAAGGCGAGGCGATGCGCTGCGACACCACTGCACTCGTTCGCCAGCACACAATCTAAAAAGAAAGCAAGGCGACCTCTAAGGCGCCGGCCCTCCAAAAGCGACTCCATCGGGAGTGGTGGATGTATGGATGGATGGATGGATGGATGGATGGATACTGTGCTCGAATAAAACACAATCCGCTGTCTTTTTTCCCACTCCATCTATTGTCAAGCGAGATGCAGCGGCCGCATCGTTGCTAGCTGTTGAAGGTTCCGAGACGACCTGTTCGATATTCGAAAGGTGGATCTCAACCTCTCCATCGCTCAGTTCTCAGTGATGATCCAGATGACAACTCAGGCAAACACCGAGCATCGCTCTACCCCCTTAACCCCCCCTTTTTTTGACAGCACTGCATGCGACCACGCGGGCATTTAACGCGACAACCACGTCTTGGCAATGCTGTTCCAGAGAAGCATGGTCCGGTCCTTTCGAAACGGACGGATGTGTGAGGCGACTGACTGATTCGACACCACCGAACATCGCCGAGCCCCAATCTCCGCTCCTTCACATCCTCCCCCCCCGGGCCCTGCCCCGTCTACGGCATCGTGACGGAATGGTGACAAAGGTTTTCATGGTCCCGGAGGCCGGGGGGTGGGCTACGTCTCCAACGGTACTGCATGTGCCCACGTCGTAGTCCGTCGGAGCATTTTCGCGCCAGAAAAGCCGGCGGCGGGGTGCACGATTCCACGGGGTATGAGATGTGTGAGAGAGAAAGAGAGATACGACAGATATGATGGTCCGGGACAGTGCCGGGCGATTGCCGTAACCATGCAAGTCAGCATCGCTCCCACTTTAACGACACGGGGGGAGGGGGAAAACGACACAGGACGACTACGACGTGAGACCGGCACTTGCTCTTCGCCTCCAACACAACCATCCACGAAAACAAAACAAAAAAGACGATGAGGCTCAACACCTGAGGGGGAAAAATCATGGCAACGCGATTTCCGTTTGTGTGGAAACGTATTGGTGAGGATGAGGAGAAAGGGGGGGGCCGGGTGGGGGGGGCATGTACGCTTCAGAAGGGGGGAAGCGGCACAATGCAAAGGACGACGGGATGCGTCTCATTGCAGCGTCTAGTATGCTTTGAAACGAGATGCCATCACGATCCAGATCGCCGCCGGCGGTTCTTGTGCGTGACCTGCGACGGCGAAACTGTCGTGTGACCTTACATACTGGGCATGCATGCTCTTCCCTCCCCCTTTCTCCTCTGGGTGTCGTCGAGAAGCGGGCACGACGAGCCCGTCGAAAGTCGCATGCGGGTGAATAATGACCTAGAGATGATGGGAGGATGATGAGGCCGGTTGTTACCAATTAACCCAGCCCGACCAACCCCTCGACCGAGGACTCACTCCTGCGGGGTGAGAGCCCATGGTTTTTTGTCTTACCATCCGCATGATGGATCAAGCTCTCTGTAATCGACGGAGTTTAGGTGGTAATTGGATGGATAAGACAGGATATGTCCTCGACATTCCATGATGAAATAGCTAGCAGAGCTTCTTTGTGCATCGACTCGCCTTTCTCAACCCGTCATGTGAGATTTAGCTTCAGAATTATAAATGATCCTGTGGTTGTAAAATAAATATTAACGCAAAGTTGAAATAGTCAGTTTGATAATTTAACATGTCGCTGAAGAAGCATCATGGTAAATCATAGGTTAAAACCTGCACAACATTGTGTGGTGAGAGCACCTTTTCACATAGGAGCACAAATAGTGAACAAGTTGTAGCAGTTTAACGATGCTAATATCATTAAGTCGTATCAGGCTAGTGTACAGCAAGTACTAGGTATCAATCCCTCCATTCCTTCGCATTATTTGAGAACCTTTACAGTCCGCGGTGCAACTCCTGAGCTGACACCTTGCTGTTGCGTCTCGCACGACCGTGGGAGTGGTCGTCGTGAGCAATCTCGGGCTCACCGATGTGCTTAGCCAGCACCGAGGGAGGGACCTGAGCGGCATCCGTAGGGTCCTTGGCAACGCCCGTGGTATCCCTGAGGTTGCTCGTCAGTCCCCATTCTCTCTCGGCTTCGACGGTCGTACATCGGCTCGCGTTCGTAGATGGTCGCTTACTGGGCGTAGGTCTTGTTACCACCGACGGTCTTGGAGCCGTCGAGGTCAGAGTCGACGCGAGGGTCGACCTTGTTGAGGGCATCTGACTTGTGAGGTCCGGCGGTGTTGGGGGCAGGGCCGGTGCCGTGAGTGCCGGCAACGGCGGAACCAACGTGGCCAGCAGCGTTGTGGGTGTTGGAGACACCACCGGTGGCGCCGGTGCTAGGGTTGCCGGTCAAGCTGGAGTTGCCGTGGGTGTTGTGAGAGCCGGTGGTGCCGTGGCTACCAGTGAGGCCGGAGCCGGTGGTGCCGTGAGAGCCGGTGGTGCCGTGGCTACCAGTGAGGCCGGAACCAGTGGTGCCGTGGGTACCGGTAGTGCCGTGGCTGCCAGTAAGGCCGGAGCCGGTAGTGCCGTGAGTGCCGGTGGTGCCGTGGCTACCAGTGAGGCCGGAGCCTGTGGTGTTGCCATGGCTGCCGGTAAGACCAGAGCCAGTGGTACCGTGGCTGCCAGTAAGGCCGGAGCCCGTGGTGCCGGTGTGAGTACCGTGGCTGCCGGTAAGGCCAGAGCCAGTGGTGCCGTGGCTACCGGTCAAACCGGAGCCAGGAGCACCGCGGTGGTCCCGGTCGGAGTCGACGCGAGGGTCAACCTTGTTGGCAGCACGGCCACTGTGGGGACCGTGGACACCATCGGGGTCGTCGTAACCAGTGGTACCGTGGGTACCGTGAGAACCAGTAAGGCCGGAGCCAGTGGTGTTACCGTGGCTGCCAGTGAGGCCGGAGCCGGTAGTGCCGTGGCTACCGGTGAGACCCGAGCCGGTAGTGGTGCCGTGAGATCCGGTCAAACCAGAGCCAGTGGTACCGTGGGTACCGTGGCTGCCAGTCAAACCAGAGCCAGTAGTGGTGCCATGGCTACCAGTCAGGCCGGAGCCGGTAGTGCCGTGGCTGCCAGTCAGGCCGGAGCCCGTGGTGCCGGTGTGAGTGCCGGTGTGCGTGCCAGTGGTGCCGGCAGGGTTGGCGCGGTGGTCGCGGTCAGAGTCGATGCGGGGGTCGGCAGCGTTGGCGGCACGGTTGGTGTGGGGGCCGGAAGTGCCCTCAGGCTGGTCGTGCTTCTTGTCGGAGGAAAGAGCATCCTTGACCTTGTTGACGATGGAAGACATGTTGGGCTGATTTCGCGATGTGGGTATCAAATAAAATCAAATGTAGATGCTTAGGAGTTGTTGGGTTTTGTTGTTGGTAGTGTTTAGAGTGGGTGGTTGGTTTGTTTGGGTATCTTGTGTTATGATGAGGAGAGAAGAAAAGAAAGGCGATGAGGGTGGGAGATTGAGGTGGTTATATAGAGGTGAGAAGGCATCTGGAAGGCCGCATCTCATCCTTCCTTTGCCGATGGCAGATCAGAGAGAATTACGATGCCGATCCAGGAAGCCTGCGGCTGCCCTGCACCCATGCAGCCTATGCAACGCAGGTCGACTGGCGGCGCGCTGTGACTGACAGCAATCAAGGAATCCGCAACAGCATTGGCATGCTCATGCTCGGCTTGCCTGGGCCAGGTCAGCGCCAATGCCCATCATCCGTCGTGCCGGCATGGGTCTGGGAGAAGGACCGCAGAGGAAGGGAAGGAACAGGCGCGCTTGAACCGTTACGTTGATACGTCGTCATCGGTCTTGGACGCAGGTGTCTCGTTCGGAATACAAGCTTCAACTGTCGGCCAGTCGGGATGAGGTGTTGGTACGCCGGTACATGGAGTGGACTCCGCCGACGACTGGGGGCCGGGACCCACGGCCAATGGCGAGGCGACGGGTCTGGGCCCCAGTTTGCCATGGCTGGATGACGACCCAGAACCTTTGTCTGGCGTGACACGGCGCTTGTTCTTGTCAAGCCTTTTCTTTTCGCCTGCCTTATGAAAACGAATCTCGCATATCTTGCGTGGTGGATCGCTGTACGGGATACAGTGCCTAGCTGTTGACAGTGGGGCATACTGGAATTCAGGGTCTCTTGAGGAGAGAAAGGACGTAATGTATCGAGGGTTTGTCGTCATGAGCGGAAGAAGGGCGGGTCACGGTGGTTGCAGAGCCATGAAGATCTGTGGCTAGTGACGTCCTAAGGCTGCGTGGGATGGCAGATGGACACGGAATGTGGCAAGGGCGATGGCGACTGGCTCATTGTGGCTCACCCTGGAGCACCTAACTTTCTGATCAGGTACGCTACTACACGTGGTGGGGGAGGGCGGCTCCTGTCCCTTTTCGTCTCTCGTTGCCGCCCCCAGCGGACGGGGGGGAAGTCTGGAAAATCGCCAAGCTAGAATGGGCATCCGAGTGCGGCGGTCGTTGAAATACCAGTTGCCGCGCGTCGTGTCTCACGGGGGTGTGTCCAGCTATTGTGTCGGCCCATGCCAGCACAGGCTAAAAAGGGACAACAGTCAATCAATCTGTAAGACATCGGAGATCGTTTGCGTGGTTTCAATGGCGGTTGGTCGGGTGCCAGGCCGAGAAAAACGCAATCCAAGGCGGCGGTTGTACGAGGAAAGACGTGATCCGAGCCATCTATTCGTTCGTGTGTGTATCTGTACCTGGACTCGCGCCTCTCTCTCTCTCTCTCTCTCCCCCCCCGCATGGGGATGGCCTGGGACGAGCTCCCAAAGGAGGTCTGAGAGGTGGTCTGCACGTTGACGAAGGGAGAGATGAGGCGTGTGCGGCGTGAGGCGACGGAAGGAGTGACATGGGTCGAGGTTTGACGTTCCCGAAATGTGAAGTCCACAGAACCAAGGCAGGGCCCAGGGGGGGAAGAAACCCCGCCAATGACGCAGCTCGGAAGCTGGGCTGGACGGCCCCGCGTGTGGCGCAAGCTTCATCATTGGCTGGATCCTCAAGGTAATGGGACAGCTAGCTCCAGGAGACTATGATATGGCTGGTGAGGCACGCTGTGGCGTCACTTTACCCCACATAATGCAAAGCTGCTATGCGGTCATAGATGGATCAGCTTTTGCAGCCCCGTGGCGCTAGCTGTTAAGCCTGTAACCTGCTCCGACGCCGCTCAGCGGGGCATTACGCCATGCGGCTCTCATCGGACAAGAAAGTCAGGTACATGCACTTCCCTCCCTCCCCTCCATGTCTTTAGGGAGGAGATTGTTCTGTTTGCTTCGAGATCCTCCTGGCTGCCAGCGCAGAGTTGAGCTGACTACCTTCGCATATGTACATGGATGTGGATACGAGGTAGCGAGCCATCCACCCATCCATCTATCCCCCTTCCGCTGCCCCTCAACTCAATACGACGCAGCAAAAACAAAAATAAACATTCTTCCCTACCTACCAACCTTAGAAAATGGGGGTGAAGATCGCCAGAATTGGGTCATTGTGAAGTCCTATTTGCGCCATCCCCGATCCCCTCCAACCTTTTTCCTGCAGGACCTGCGCTGCCGCTGTTCCTTACAGTGATCTGCCACATACGTCTCACTGTCCCGCAACCTCCCCAACCCCTTGCCTTCGCACTACACTACCTCACCAGACCCTGCGCAACGGATGCTGCGTGACCTGTTGGTTTTTCGTCGCCAGAGCCGATGAAACGCGCTCGCTCGGCTTTCCCGCATGTCGCCTTCCCGTTCGACCCGGCAGTCGCGCGCCCTCCTGGGAAGAAGCGGTCGCAGGAGAGCTAGTCCAAACACGAAGGAGGGAGAGGGGAAAGCTAAGGGAATCACGGCACGGCAGCTTGAAAGCGGTCTAGAGGACGTGTCTTCTCTCCTCTCTCCTCCCCACCCAGCCCTGACCTCTCAGCCCGAACGTCGTGGCATTCTGTATTGTAGATCGTGGAATCCTAAAGCCATCTCGATTACCGACCATCCTACGTAACGCCCATTTGGAAACGATACAACGATTCCATCTCTGCTAGCTCGGTCCGCCCCCAGAAGTGCACCGCCCCGCCCACGGGAGAATACTTGCAGTGGATCGGGGTTGATATCGAGATGAAGTTAGGAACAATAGGGTCAAGTGTCCATCCGACAGCCATAACCAACCGAGACACATGCTCGCACCTGTGGTATGGAGCGGTCCAGAACGGGCAGGCTCCCAAACGGGGGCGGCGCCAGCGTTAGTGTGGTCACGAGGGGGAGGGGCGGCCCAAGGAACAAGACGCCATGTGTCCTCTCTTTCATTTCAAACGCTCTCCTCACGGAGCACAAGGCTGTTTTCGGAACGGCATGGCGGCCGCTGAAATACTGATACGAGAGGCGGTCAGTAACCGAGGCGGGGTGGGTGAATCGTGATGGTATGCAGCACTCGGTTGCTTGGTTGTTGTTGTTTTTTTTTTTGGGGGGGGGGGGTTAATTTTCTCTACATTTGGCTCCTTTGGGCCGCCTTGCCCGCTTCGTTCTCATCTCGCTTGCCACGGCGGGTTCGTCTGCCCTTCGGTCTTTGTTCGAGCCGGCAAGCAAATTTTTCCTTGATTTCGTTCTGCTGTCGTGGTTGATCTCCCATTGGGGGGGGGTTCCTCCCAGCGCGTCTACGTCATCTTGCAAGGTTGCCACATGAGGCCGTCTGCTGCGCCCATAATCCCCCCCATCAAGAGGCGATGCCACACATGTGGCGATAATGCTCGAAGTGTCCTCGACGCCACAATGAGTCGAATGCCTCAGGTTTGAACATGGGAGTCGGACGAGTAGAACGAGGTCCATGATGAGGTCAAACCAGTTCAGGCTCCCCCAAGCTACTCAGGACCGGTTGCTCATCCAGAGCCGATGCCGCCGGTGACCTCTAGTAAGACGCCCATTTGTCTGTGGCACTGTGCGACGGCAAGTGGCTCCAGTTTACTTTAACCACGATCCAAAGGCAGAATCACACTGCTGCAACTTCAGGTCCCGATGCCTGCATGCGGAGGAACTATGTAAATGCTCACCACCGGTCCTGCGATTCACCCAAAGGCCGTAACGGATGAAGTCGGCACCCTGGTTATTGCGTCGTGCCGACGCTGCTGTGCTCCATGGCTGTCATCGGCCGGGGCCCTAAAGAACCGCCGGGCGGGATTCTGCACTCCCGCAGTTGGAAGGAAATAATTCAGAAAGCCACCTCCCGTCTCCATCGGAAGTGGACCGCGTGTGTCCAGCATCCCGAAACATCGCGGCCCGCAACCGGATGTTTCCTAGGGCTGCGCCCCGGTCGGAAGGCTCCACTTTCCCCGGATCGTCTGAGACCGTCGGTCGCCGCGGAGACCCACCCATCACTGCGTGAGGGAGGGAGGGGAGGGCCCATCGGCAGCCCGGTGGGTGAATGACTTGAGGGCTGCGTCCTAACGTTATGCGAGTGCCGTGTTGAATCAACGCTACCCGATAAGGCTATGTATGAGTCAGGGGCGAAACCTTGGACCAAAAGATTGTGGCTTATGTGTGGCTGCACCGCTGAACATGATGGGTTCCTGGAATCATACGAACGTGTTTCGACCGGTGGAGTTGGACAGCGAAGGTCACCAGCCTTAAATAGAGTCCTTGGCAAGTGTCATCCGAACTGACTCGAAGTAAAATACGAACTTAATTCACCCCAGTGCAATGTAACAGGATTTGAGTAAGCTAAAAAAGCGTTATGATTTCATCAAAGGCATCGAGAAAAACAAACCGAGCCATAGAAAGGTGCTATGATATAATATTAAGGTAGATACTATGATACAACAGGCTGGGTATTATTGGGTATCAAGCCTTCCCGTGAGACTTCAAGCCATCTTCTCATACTATCATGAACCTGCATAAGAAAACGTTACAAACACACAAGATCCATTAGTGAACTCCTCCATAGGCCGTTAAAAAGTCGATCGAACACCTTGGCATGGTGTATTACGAGAACACGATGATCCAAACAATGCCCCTGTGGTCCAGTTTGGCATCTTGAAACCATGGAGACCGATTCACCAAGTAGTGAGAGCGTGTTACCGCGAGGGGCAGCTGATGAACAACGAGCGCGCGTTGCTTAGACGCGGGAAGAACGGTACCAGCGGCGGCGGCCGTGGGTATGGCGGGTGTCGGCGACGGCGTTGCGACGGCGGACCCAGAAGAGGCCGACGAGGGCCGACGCAAGCCAGACAATGGCGGACAGGAAGCAGAAGGCGATGTTGGCCTTGTTGCGACCGCATGCATCACCGCGAGGGCTGACGTTGCTCCAGTCAAAGACGGGACCGCAGCCATCACCGATGAGCTGGCAGAGTATGCATGTCAGTACGTTGATTGCACCTGCCTAGGGCAGTGATAAAGTCGAGGAGAAACTCACGTTGACAAGCAGGCCGAAGGCGATGAACCAAAGGATGCTGAGGAAGATGTCCATGGGCCAGTGGATGAAGCTGGCCGAGAAGGGGAGCAGCCATAGGAGGGCGAAGAGTAGCGACAAGCTGGCCACGACGATGGTGTAAATGAAGCGGCCATTGTCCCACGAGGATGCGTTGGAGCTGTGGAGGTAGGAGCCGGTGATACCGGCGACGATGGCGGCGAACGCCAGCTGGGCGCCGCGGAGGATGAACTGCACAATACGGTCGAACGCCATTGTGGTTGTGGTGTTGTTGGTGGTATGTGTAGTATGTGTGTGGCTGAGAAGAAGGGTTATCTCTCTGAATGTCTGCTGGTCTGTTGCTGTCCTGATGGAATGGGATACTAAAAAGCGATGGGGAAGGTCTGAGGTTATCTCTATTTATCACCCTTTCGGGCATGCCGAGAAGTTTGGGCCAGTTGGGGGAGAGACACATCAGGATGACGATCGGGGAGAAAGCAGGTTTGAGGGTGGTGTGGTCTGCCATTGCAAACTTCGCCAATAAGGAGAGTCAGTCGCATCGTCACCGCCGAGCACAGCAGACGCGCCTGGATCGCGGGTCTTAGTGTGCCGATAATCTGTGACTAAAGGGACCGGGCTAAAGATGTAGGTAAAGGTAGGTAGACACGCAGTGCAGAGAGGCCCAAGAAAGACCGACTCATGCCGGTGTACGATAAAGACACCCAACAGTCCCGATTTGTTTGCTGCGGGGCCGGTACATAACGCAGAGACCCTGCCAAGCATACTTCTTCGGCACCTATGCCGTGAGAAAAGGGAGGGAGGAAACTAGGGGGGGGTTGGCTCAACGTCACCAGGCTGGCTTCGTGGCACGCTATCGAGTCCGTTCGTTTTCTTCTTCTCGCCCGCTTGTCCCAGCCCTGAAGCTGTCCCGGATGAGGTCATCCCCGATCAGGGTGAAGGGGAGCGATGGCCGTATGAGAAGACGATGGCAGGGCTGGTATGCCTCCCGGTAGGGCGGCGCTTACTATCCACCCCGGCCATAAGGTTTGAAACACGCTTATGAAGGGCCGCGATGCAATGTCCGGAGAGCCGTTTAGTCTTCCTTTCGGTGCATGATGGGGGAAATTTGCATGCTGTCAGCCAATGCGGGCCGGCTTGCTGGGCAGTGGAGAGTCCACCCCAGGCTGACGAGGCCGAGACCACTCAGCCAAGCGACCAGCGAGGCGGTTTGTCGTGCGACGGCGGCTTGGGAGGTGACTGCTCTTCGGAGTTGGGTTCCAAACGTGACCTCATCGGGAGAGATTGTCAACGGTGACACCGTTGCGTCGTACATCCTCTCCCTCCCCCTTCGACCTGGCCGACTGTGTAATGTTTGCGTAAATGTCGGAATGGCGGCATCTCATTTGCGACTTACTCTACTAGCTACTTGCCAGGAGGCCACCGTCCAGTCCGGTCGCTTGCGACGTCTGTGGCGATCTGCTGTGGCTCAACAGGTTTCCAGGCTCTTGCGATCGGCATTCGGCAAGGAGAACAGGCTCGGGGCGCTTGCGATGGGCCGTCACGCGGACAGCGCCGTGCAATTTGTGTGGCTGACTCTGCTTCCTCCGTCCGGGCTGCCAGGCCTGCCAGGTAAGCAAAAGAATTTCGGAATGTCATCGCCATTTTCGTACCTGTACATAGCGAGAAAGAAAAAAAACCAGGCTCACCGAGAAAACGTAAGAGTGACGTCACAGCCATTTTCCTGCGGGAGGTGGCGCCACCTGCCGTTCCAGCCACACACTTACCGAATCGCTCCTCATGTCATGATGCTTCCCGAACCGTTGCAAACTTGCAGTCAGTTCAATAGGTTCAACCGGGTTTACTTTGATTACCTAGTCTCTGGTGTAGGTAACGGCTAGATTGCCGAGTCCAAAAACACCCCTGAAATGGCGTTAAATTCTGTGTCCTGCTCGTTTCTTTGTGTGTTACTGGCGTCCTCGTCGCTTGTCTAGGAAACGACACTTCATCTAACGGATAGATTGGGCAAAAGTTTTTCTTCTATGTACTTCTTGTCTGTCTGTGTGGTATATTCAGTCTCGTAAATACCCGATTTGGGGCTCCGGATCCCAGATATTAACCGTAAACCAGGGCCACTTAACATTCTCATGCAACCGCTAAAAGTTCAAGTATCTATCTCGTAACGACTTTGTAAGGGAAATCTCGTTCAATCCGTCTGATATGCCTACAGATTCGTTGACTACTTGGGGCAACCCATCCCCCATCCAGTCTGGATGTTGCAGCAGTCGGCGTCCTGTACGGGGCTATCAGCACCCCAGGGTTTCGAGGGGGGGAGGGAATAAGGAAGATGCTCACGCAAGTCTCCGAGACCTTCCTGTTTGTGTTCTGGATAAAGACTTCGGAGCAAAAGTTCGCCTTCTGCCTACTGCACCACCTGCGTCCGTTCCCTTGTGCCCTGCACGACTTGGCGTCTCTGCCATAGCAGCAATTGCCCACTACGCCACTTACGAGAAAGCCATCGAACGTTTCGCACTGCTGCATGTCAGCTAAGGGGCCAGAGGCGCAGGGAAGCAAAGAATACCCGAGAAGCGGTAGCCGGCGCTGCCATAACGGCCAAGGTGACAAGCAGAGCAGGGATGTGGAACTGCATGTTAGGTGGCGTTTGGGTCGTGCTTGGGTTGTGCTTGATGCAACTGCTAGATGGTCTGTTGAGTGATGCTGAAGTTGCCGAATGTAGGGATGAACGTAGATCCGCTGATAGGAGAGGATCGATCTGTGGCAGGCTGAGGGGAAGGAACGTTTGATAGGTCTTATAAGCGTTTACACTCTCTATCGAATTTGTGCTCTCCAAATTGCATTGATGACAAGCCTGATGAAAAATAGGTTGGGGCAGTGAACTGACTGCTTGACTATTCAGGCGGGTCTGAAAGTGGAACTAGAACAACTAACCTCATGTCTACTCATCGCAAGGTTCTGATTACTGATAAGCGAAAATTGGCAGCTTGATCTATCCCGTACCAAAATTTAAAATAAAACAGGGACTACCTTGAAGAATACATGCCTCTAATTCTCCAAGACTGATCTGCGGTTGTCGAATGCCTGGACGACAGGACTTATAGGCTGGGGAGCACTTATCACGCCTCTGTTATTGAGAGTGCTAAGCACAACGGATGAACACAAGTGGTGTCATTACTAATTGTCGCGAGTCATCGACTCATGGTCCAACCCCGTTTACGCAAAGCGACATGGTAAGTTCTGAAGTCAGTTCATTGACGATTCGAATGAAAGCATACACGTACGGACAACACCATGTCAGGATACACCTATCCGCTAGAGCCATCTAATTTCCAAAAATAAATCTGCTCGAAGACAACCACGGCGTTGGCCGCCGCTTGGCTTATTCGTTGCAGCTTTTGACTTTCCCTGGCAGGCTGTAGTCGGCAGCACAGGCCAATCTATCCTATACCGACGATTGGCCTTTTAATCAGGCGAGATTCCGAATGTCGAAGTTCTTTTCAACCATATGTATTTTAGTTGTTGCCCTCAACGGGGGTGACGAAGTTCACGATCCTGGCTACTCCCATCGGCATGGAACAAAACTGGCCGATGCGAGACTATTCTGGATGCCAATTACCCGCGCCAACTCGCTGTGCCTTCTTGTTACCGTCTGAGGCACTCTTCAAGTAGCAAATCACGCCGTGGCGCAGGTACTTGAACGGTTTGGTCAGGAACATTCAGAGCCCGGGGGGGAGGGGAGGCGGTGCGCGGTGCCTCTCGGCCGAATCCCCCTTTCGGCCCCGGGGATGATCCCGGTATGTTGAGAATCCTTCCACCGGCACTTCATGAGTTCGCACCTCGGCAACCCCACAAATTACCGACCCCCGCGGGGGGGGCCAGTCTGGGGTGCATACAATGTTCCACAGCAACGGCGTGTCGGTCCGGGCTTCTTGTACGGACGGCTTGACTGCACAAGCGCGATCTCCAGACGTGCCGGTTTTCTTGGCCTTTTTTCTTTGTTCTTCTTCCTATTTCATCAGGAGTACCTTGCCACATGGGCAGTAACACGTCACCATGAAGCATTCCACCGCGAACACCGGCTTCTTCCAGGAATTGCCGGTCCTGCCCAACCAATTTTTCGAAGACTCCAGCTTCCAAAGGGTTCTGAGACGTGCGTACCTCGTGACACGCGACATCAGTCCGGCGCTGCTAACTCTGGGGCCCCAGTGTTCCTGCCGAGCGACGTGGTCGAGCGCGTCGAGGTCGAGCTCGCCCAGCTCGGCGAGGACGTCCTGTCCGATCGGATCTTTTCGTGGGTCACCGACTCCGAGAGGAACAAGCCGTACCTGAAAGGGAACGGCCGCGACGCCTTTGGACGGCCCACCTCGGAACTAGTCGTCGGCGAAGGGTGGCGCGGCCTACAAGACTTCGGCATCAGGAAGGGCATCGTCGCGACCGGGTACGACGCCTCACTCGGGTCATCCGCGCGGATGGTCCAGTTCCTGAGGCTTCATCTGTGGGGGGGCTCGGCTTCCAATGTGTCTTGCCCGTCCGCCATGCAAGACGGCGCCGCCCGACTGTTGCAGCTGCACCTGGCCAAGGACGCGGACCCGACCCAGCGAAAGGTGCTCGAGAACGCGCTCCAACACCTACTGTCCCGGGATCCGGCAACGGCCTGGACCAGCGGACAGTGGATGACGGAGCGGACCGGCGGGAGCGACGTTTCCCTCACCGAAACCGTGGCCAGGTACACCCCATCCACGGAACAGGGGCTGGCGGACGAACAAGAGGGCATACCGCTCGGGCCCTGGTCGATCTCTGGGTTCAAGTGGTTCTCGAGCGCCACCGACGCGGCCATGACGATCCTCCTCGCGAGGACGCAGAACGGCATCAGCGCCTTCTTTGCGCCGACGAGGAGGCACAGCTCCTCTGCGGCGACCATGGTCGGACGACCAAGGGGCGTCGCCGGCACGGAGTTGAACGGGGTCAGGATCCAGCGGTTGAAGAACAAGTCGGGTACGCAGTCCCTGCCGACCGCCGAGCTCGAGCTGGACGGCATGCGTGGATGGCTCCTCGGCCAGGAAGGCCGCGGGGTCCACGAGATCAGCACCGTCCTCACGCTCACGCGTGTCCACTCGGCCGTGGCCGCTGTGGGATACGTCGGCCGCGGGCTGGCCATCGCGAGAGCATACGCCAAAGTCAGGCAGGTCCACGCGGGGCAAGGACGGCGGATGCCGCTGTCGGAAAGCCCGCTGCACATGCAAACCCTCGCGGATATGACGGGGGAGTACCACGGCCTGATGTTGCTGACCTTTTTCACGGCACACCTCCTGGGATTGGACGAGCATCCGGATACCGGAGTCGGATCGGGGGCGCCTGCCGCCCTCAAGCTGGACCGCAAGCACGTGGCGCCTCTCCTGCGCGTCCTCACGCCGCTCTGCAAGGCGTACGTCTGCAAGACGTCGATCCAGCTGCTCCAAGGCTGCATGGAGGCCCTGGGCGGGGTCGGCTACATGCTCAAAGAGGAGACCGAGTATCTCAACGTCGCCCGGCTCCATCGCGACTGCTGCGTGCTCGCCATCTGGGAGGGGACCACGGACGTCCTCGCGACGGACTTTGTGCGCGCGCTGAAACACCCCCAGGGCGGTGCCAGGTCGGTCGAGGCTTTGGACGCCCTCTTCGCGGAGAACGACCGGCCCGGGCAGGGTTCCTCTTCCGTCGAGAACGGGAGCCCGAACGATTCGTGGCGGGCCGTCAGGAGGGAACTGGGCGGTAGCTCCCAGCCGGAGCTTGTTGCACACGCGAGGTACATACTGTGGGCCGTGGCCGAAGCCCTCATCGGACTGTTGCTGCACATGGACTATGGCAGGGATGAGAGCGCAGCGGCATTCGACCTTCTCTGCCGCCGTAAGGTTCGCTCAACACGCGCGGCTCTGGGGGGGCCATCATCCAAAGGGGGCGCACAGGATGAGACGCGGCTCTCCAGTGAGGATCGGCTGAGAAGAAACACTATAATCGTGTACGGTAGGTTGGGCTCCGACGCTGCGCGGCGGACAAAGTTGTAACGACTCCATTGTGTCGGTGGCGAAACCAACACGCGGTCTTTGAGTTCGGCTCCATTGTCAAAAGACCTAGGTCTACATCTGCTCTTGGGGTATCACTAGATCCAACTATTTAGACCAATCTCAAAATGAAAAGATCTTTGCGATTTCCCTCCCTCTTCAACGCCAGAAAGCTCTCACCGCTGACTGACTGTCATGCCTCCTCGATCCCGTCCATAGTCATCGTGCTCGTCCCGACGCTCTTCGTCACCATTTCGTAGATTTCCGAGCCGCCCTTTCCAATCGACTCGGCCGGCGAGGCCTGTTCTCCCCCGTGTCCCTCCTCTTCCAGTTGCTTCGTTGCGCTGGAACGCCTAGGGATTGTGCCGTCCTCCTCGTCGACGTACCTCAGGACTACAGTGCCGAGCCAGTTGCCGAACCGCGCATGGTTTTGCTCCCGAGGGCCCCGGATTCGGTCGTAGTAGTCCCGAATGTACGGGCCTCGGCGCCAGAACGCTCTGGTGGCCAGGGGGCTCAATACAGGCAGGGTGACGGTTATGAGACCCACGGCAGTTTCGCGAAACCCCCATCGGTTGATGTTGATGATGGATGGCGAGCCACCCAGCGTCGTTACTGCTCGCACGACCGCCGTCGATATGACGAATACGCCCGACGATAGCAGGATGGCGACGCCAATTTTCCGCTTCAGGGATACTCGGAGGTGCCACAGGATCGGTATGGGGATGGTGAGGAGCGCCGCGTCGGTGAGAATGTTGAGCCATAGCAGTACCCAGAAGTTCTGCGGTCGGAACGTGCATTCGGGGCCTGGCAATGGCCGGATTCGCCAGTTATCGGAAAATCCAAACTAGCAGTCAGCACCCCGACCTGCAAAGAAGCCATTGCTAGGGAGAAAACATACGGAACACAGCTGAGCGTCACCGTCATGCACAAGCCGATGTACGACAGGCCGCACAACCAAAAGAGCCCAATCATGGCTCGCCTCCGGAATAACCCCATCGTCAGACGCTTGTAAAAGAACAATACCGTGAACTTCAAAACCCCTGTTGAAACCTGGTTAGATCTTGCCCGGGCCGAATCAAAATACAAGGATGCATACAGATGCAGCCTGGGTACGAGTACCAGGAGAGAAACTCGAGCTTCGAACCGAGTTCAAGAATTTCGACGTCGTGGTCTGACAACTTCGGTACCATGTCGGCGGTGATATCGATGTTCCCGCCTGTGTAATACGTGATCTTGGACCGTCATCAGCCGACCTCCTTGACAATTGCATACGCACCAAGTACTCACTTGTACGACGTACATGTCGATGCTGTATAGCACGAGGTACTGCATCGCATCAGTCATCCTAACGCCCGACAGATGTTCATGGACTTACAGGCAAAGCAAGGTAATCATCGCCGCGGAGCCCATGGATGCCAACGGTTCGGAGTCGCACCGCGTATCGAAGAAGTATTACGAAGACGCCGATGGCATACCAAGCCTGGCGCATCACGTACATGTTAGCTACGGCCTCTGGTCCCGCGGATGGAATTGGCTTTGTGGTTTTTACCCAGACTTCGGGTAGATAAGAGTCATCTTGCTCCAACTGGACATTTGAGCTTGGTCCCCGCATAATCTCGCCTGTGTCGTCGCCAGAGGCATCTGCATTTCGTCGATGTAAGAGCTGGATTGAGAAAGTTGGCGGATGGGAAGCCGGTCGGGTGTAGGTAAGGCGGTGGTAGACGCGCGGGATGAAATGGGTTTGGGTTAAGAAGAGAGGAAAGGGGCCCTGTTGCTTGCATGGGATGGGGACGCTCACCCCTCCCGCGGATCACGTTGTTTCGATTGACAAGAGAGGAATAAAGGGACTGTTTCGTCTGAAGCTAGAGGAAGAACGCCCGGCCCAGAACCTTATGTCTCGAGGTTGCCTTTGCTGCCCATCCATCAACTGGGCATCCCACCGCGACGAGCTCGGACTCCTGGGCCGCAGCTTGTCGGCAAATGCGATGAAGCTGGCAGGCTAGCAAGTAGTCCGGAGGGGTTCCCCCTAGTTCGAAACAGGCTCGCGTCCTGTGCTCGTTGCCGCCCCGGCATGGGGTGCAGTCCGCGGTATCCGGCTCATCGAAGTATTCGTCTTCGATCGAGACGTACAGCGGAGCGTGGCGTCAGATACCCCTATCTATCATACGCAAGTCTTCCCGCCGGCCATCGTTAAGTTGGGTCTGAGAAGTTTGACGCTTTCTTTTCTTTGTTGTTTGATACCGAATCCTCTTCAATGAGGAAAGTGGCCTGGACAGAAACGACGCCCAGTCGGAGACATCTTCTAGAAGTCGACATGACTCGCGGCATCCCTTCCCCTAAATAGTCCGGTCTGGGTGTATTATGCTCCGATCAGTTATTCGGAAGCAAACCTAGCGGAAACTCTTTTGTCCAAGGAACACTGTCCGGGGAACACACTCGGGAAATACGAATGTCTGAGAAATCATTTCCTGGCCGTTATTACGGTGACATCTTGGTAATGGCTTGCCGCGATGCAGGAAGGAAACAAACCCGTTCTGATCGGGCTGCGGAGGGGGGGACTCGGCAATCGGCCGGGGAAAAAGGAATGGCCGCGTAAGAAGAGGAGATAAAAGTGTATCATCTCTTGATTGCCTAAAAGAAAGCCTCTTGTCTGCAAGCATTGGGTTTAAAATGCAACGATACCATCAAGGATTCAACCAAACTCTAGGTCTACAAAAAGACGCACCTGTCCACTGCTGCCAGCACCGCGAAAGGCACGAAAGGCGGCGCCTTTTGCAGTGACTGGGTCCACCGAATTAGCGAGAGAGCCAATTGAATTACATGCTGGTTTGCCAGTGAAGCAAATTGTAGTATGTGAAAAAGTGCCTGCCCAGGTACCTACTTGTCATAATTGTGCATATGAATAGGCACTTACCTAGGTAACTGGGTGCCTAAATCAGTTTTGACCCAGCTGGCCCTGCAGGCCACCTACTAACCGCAAGCACCCCTCCAACTCCAGGTTCGCGTCCTGTCGCGTCGCGCTTCTCAACCCCCCCCCCCCCCCCCCCCCCACCATCATCGACCCATTATCATCATCACCGACATCCTTGATGCACGCAATGCGACCGATGCGACCGCCGCCACCATGCCCCGTCAGGCCCAGCAGAACCCCATCGTTATTTCCGACGAGGAAACTGCATCAGAAATCGACCAACCTCAGCCCTCAAGCGGAAAAGCCCTAGGCAAACGCAAAATCGACGTCGATTTCGAAGAGAAAGAAGTGTGGGACGCAGATTCCGACCTTGAGCTGCTCCCCAAGCCCAAGAAGCGGAGAGGCCAGCGTGCTCCCGCTAGCAAGGGGAAAAAAGACAAGACCAAGACTAAGATCAAGGGCACGGGTACGGGCAGACCGTCCAGGAAAAGCGCTTTTGCCAAGCTAGACATCGATGACACCGAGGAGCCTGACGACCTCGATGTCGCCGAAGCGCCGGATTACCTGAAGGAGCGCAGGAAAAAGTTCGATCAAAACCGCGAAAGGTTGCAGGATGCCGGCCTTCTACTGCCGCCCGACTATTTCGACGTCGTCTTCTCTGACGATGATCGACTGGACGTCCTGGAACGCCGACCCAAGTTCGAAGAGAGCACCAAGATCAAGCCCTGCCGGCCTTACGAAGAAGTCGAGCTCGAGTATTCGGCAGGAATCATACCTGCTTCCATCGCGCAGTATCTACGCGAGTACCAGATCGTCGGCGTCAAGTTTCTGCATCGTCTTTTCGTTTACCAGAGAGGTGGCATACTCGGGGATGACATGGGTCTCGGGAAGACGGTGCAGGTTGCCACCTTTCTCACCGCGGCCTTTGGGAAGACCGCCGACGAGCGTGACCGGAAACGTTTGAAGAAGATCCGTGATGTATCCGGTCGCTGGTATCCGAGAATCTTGATCATCTGTCCGGGATCCATCATCGAAAACTGGAAGAACGAACTGAACCGTTGGGGCTGGTGGAAGGTCGACGTCTTCCACGGCGCAGGGAAAGAGGACGTGCTCTCCACTGCGAAGGCGGGCCGGACAGAAATCATGATCACGACCTATACGACGTACAAAAATCACAAGAGCTTGGTAAACACAGTCAAATGGGATGCCGTCATCGCCGACGAATGCCACCAAATGAAGGAAAGGAGCTCCGAGACTGCCAAGGCGATGAACGACGTGAACGCGCTCTGCCGCATCGGTTTGACGGGCACGGCCATTCAGAACAAGTACGAAGAGCTATGGACTCTGTTGAACTGGACAAATCCAGGCCATTTCGGGACCTTGGGAGAATGGAACAACACCATCACCAAGCCACTGACGCGAGGCCAGTCTCACGATGCAACCTTGAATCAATTACGAGATGCCCGGGTCACTGCCAGGAAGCTTGTCACTAACCTGCTCCCCGGATTTTTCCTGCGCCGAATGAAAACCTTGATAGCACATCAGCTACCCAAGAAGAGTGACCGAGTCGTCTTTTGCCCGCTCACCGAGCAGCAACAGGAAGCATACAAGAACTTCATCAATAGGCCTGATGTCGAGCTTCTTCGTACCCTTTCGAATCCCTGCGAATGCGGGTCGGGTGTTGGTCAAGGCTGGTGCTGTCGGAAGACGCTCGACGACGGAACGTCGTGGCAGTCAATTATCTTCCCCTGTGTCACAACGCTACAAAAGCTGTCGAACCACCTCACCCTTCTAATCCCTGCCGGGGGAGGCGAGCAAGATGAAAAGCAAAAAAGAGAGATGCGCACACTGCAGACCTGTTGTCCGGAGTCGTGGCACCAACTATACGCGAACAGAGACGCGATCATGAATCTGGCCAACCCCGAATTCTGTGGCAAATGGAAGGTTTTAAAGAAGCTGCTCAAGTTCTGGCACGACAGCGGCGACAAAGTCCTGGTCTTCTCGCACAGCGTCCGGCTGCTTCGGATTTTGCAGCACCTGTTCCACAACACCAGCTACAGCGTCACGTATCTGGATGGTTCGGTGACGTACGAGGACAGGCAAAAGGCCGTAGACGACTTCAACTCCGACCCGACTCAGTTTGTTTTTTTGATTTCGACCAAGGCCGGCGGTGTGGGCCTGAATATCACTTCGGCAAACAAGGTGGTGATTGTTGACCCTCACTGGAACCCCTCGTACGATCTCCAGGCCCAGGACCGAGCGTATCGCATTGGCCAGGTGCGGGATGTCGACGTCTTCCGGCTGGTCTCGACCGGCACTATCGAGGAGATTGTCTACGGCAGGCAGATTTACAAACAGCAGCAGGCCAACATCGGCTACACGGCGTCGTCGGAGCGCCGGTACTTCAAAGGTGTCCAGCAGGACTCTGAACGCAAGGGAGAGATCTTTGGGTTGGAGAACCTCTTCACGTATCGCGAAAACCAGCTCGTGATCCGTGATATTGTCAACAAGACCAACATTGCCGAGGCAAAAGCAGGAACGGGCATCGCAATGACCACGGTCGACATGGAGAAGCTTGCAAAGGAGGAGAAAGTGGAACTCGCCCCCTTGAAGCAACAACCATCCCTGGACTCTGAAGACGGTGACACGGGCCAGCTCGCCACGTTCCTGGCCGCTAAAAAGTCCAATGCCGATGGCTCCGAGAAAGCCCAGCAGGCCAAGAGTGATGCTGTCCAGGCCATCCTGTCGGCGGCGGGTGTCGAGTACACGCACGAAAACTCGGAAGTGATTGGGACGTCCAAAGTCGAGGAGCAGCTGTCCCGCAAGGCGGAAATGGCGGCCAGCTCTGACGTGGACGGAGAGGGCGACAGCGCCTTGTTCGCAGACAGCCAGGTGTTTGACGAGCAGGCGCAGAAGCTGAAAGGGTTCTCGTACATGTACAACCCCCCGGAGGATGTCATGCGACGGCAATTTTGCTCCATGGCACGGGAATTCGGCTTCGCGACCGCGACGGAGTTCGCTCTGGTAGTCGGCAGCTGGACGCAGGCCCAGAGGCGGAATTGCCTCGAGGCGTTTTACAAGATTCGCGAGGGCAAGCTGCTAGCTGAGGAGACAGTCAAGGCGGAGATGCAGGCCGAGGAACTGGCTGCCAAAGAGGATTCGCCGAGGCCGAAAGATGAGGTCAAAGAGGAGTTGGGGGTGAAGGTCGAGGAGAGGAAGGACAACGTCATGGTCGTTGACAATAACGCTGAAACCGAGGAGGAAGACGATGAGGACGCTGTCAAGGAAGAAGGGGTCAAGGAGGAACCCGAGATGGTAAAGCTAGAGACTGAGGTAGTCTCAAAGAGGACGTCGGTCTTCATCTACGATACGGACGACGACGGTACGGATGAGCTTTGAAGGCGTTCTGGAAACCAAAGGCAGATAGATACCCTAGCGTTATGGTGTTTTGACGGATTTCCCTCGAGATCAATAGAAGAGGGGAGGGCTTCGGGCCTCGCAAGTTGACGTTACTGAAATTGTGTTCGACGAATCGGCGATGGTGGTGGCCTGACCCGGGAAGTTAGCAGGACAAGGGGGATCGGGCAGGGCGCACAGAATTCTCGCCCAAGACGGGAAACACGACGGGCATGCATAGAGGGGAGGGCGTGTCTGATGTCTAGCACGATTCAATACCCGGGTATTATTATCTCGGTCCGTTTCCCATGGAACCGAGAGGCTTGAAGTATATCCCAACATCCCCCCTTTAATAACGTGAAGCCAGGCCAAGCCAAGTAAACCGAAAAAAAAAATGCCGTGGCAGTGTGCCTACGTGTGTCAACCCTTCCTCCTCCTCCTCCTCCTCATTACATCGTCCTCAAAACCCTTTCCTCGACTCGCCCTGCTCCCCCACGCCCCCGGGGGTCCTCAAAACCGGTCGTCGACCCCCCTCGCCTTCTCGCCCGCCTTCCTCTCCCTGTTGAAGTCGACCCACCAGCGGTGCGACTCCTCGGTGCCGGTCCACTCGCCCGTGTCGGCGTCGATCTCGTCCCAGGGCTTGGGGGCCAGGATGTAGTGCACGTTCTTCACCTCGGCGTCGCGCCAGATGTCGGCGTGGACGCCGTCCCAGCGCATCGTCTTGAGCGCGTTGTAGACGTAGGGCAGGGCGACCCAGCGGCCGCGGTACAGGTCGGACAGCAGGCTCTGGTCGGCGAAGTCCATGTCCATGGCGCCCAGCTCCATGTGCCGGACGATCTGCTCGAACAGCTTCTTGGAGGGGTTCACGACCTGCAGGCCGCCGTTCATGAAGCCCAGGGGCGACTGGGTGACGGGGTCGGGCGAGGTGCGCTGGGCGGCGTCCGGGTCAGCGTGCTGGGTAGTGAAGGCGCAGTTGGCCGGGGTCCAGTCGGCCGGGTAATGGGGCTTCTTGAGCGGGTTGCAGACGCAGGCGTGGCCGGCGGCGAAGACGCGGGTGCTCGGGTTCTTGACGGCGAGGTCCTCGAGGGACGGGGAACCCGGGGAGGAAGGGTTCCTGGGGGACCCGCCAATGGCGGCACCGGGGGTCTGCTGGGCGGCGAAGTCGCCGTCGTCGAGGTCGAGTTCCATCAGCTCGTCCATGTTGCGGAGGACGAGCATGTCGGAGTCGAGCTGGACGACGCGGGAGTACTGGGTCAGGGAGAAGGGGGAGAGCTTGCTCCAGCAGTCGTAGAAGCGCGGGTCATTGGAGTAGTCGCGGCCCTTTGTGGGGAGGAGGTACTCGATGCGCTGGGCGGGGATGCGGCGGCGCTCGAGGGCGGCGAGGCCCTCGGGCGGGAAGGAGTCTGTGTAGAGGGCGACGAGGGGGTACGCCGAGCCGGACTTGACGAGGGAGTGGTTGAGGGTGAGGAGGCCGGGGAGATAGTCGAGGTTGGTGATGAGGGTTGTCCAGACTGTGCGCCGGGAAGTCAGCTTGGTGAGGATTGGGAGCGGTTTGCGACGATGCGCCGATGGAGGGGGAACATTATGAGAAACAGGTGTTACTCAAGTGAGTGAGTGGTTGGTTGGTTGCAAGGGGGGTTCATTGAGTGGGATGAGAGTCGGGAGTGATGCAATTGCGTTGCGCGGGCAAGAAAGGGGCGAGGAGAGAGACAAACCCTTGTCCGACTCGACGGCGCGTCTCCCGTCCGACATGTTGGCGATTGAAAGAATGATGGCGGTTGTCAACTCAAGCCTCACAAAATCCAAGGGGGCGCTTCGTTGCGACGGCGGGCTGCGAATGCGATGCGCGGGCTGCGCGTCGACTTGGCGGGGCAGGTTCCGGCGGTGGAGGCGGGGTATTGGTGTCTCCCTCTTTTCTCTCTCTTGATGGAAGCTTGAGCGCGACGGAGAAAAGAGTGCAGGGTAGGTATTTCGGGACGGCCGGGATGTTTTGTTTTTGTTTTTGGCAATGTCTTGTGTGCGCCCTCTTCTTGTGAATGCGAAGCAAAATGTAAGAGGCGAGAGGAGGGGAAGGCAAGAAGGAAGAGAAAAAGAGGAAGAGAAGGGGGAGTGGACAGGTTCACGATGTTAGCATTTCAGTGAAAGATAAAGTAGCAGCAATCAATGACAACTTTAGCTCCAAATGTCAACAATAAAAGTAAAAATTGGCGCGTCAAATGGGGGGGGGGGTGGAAAACCTCACTCCCCCACGAGTCATCCCGACGATGCCACATTGGCCAGCCGTAAATGGGAATTGTTTCCATTTTCTCCATCCTCGCCCATGTACCCAAGAAACCGTTCTACGCTAAAGCGGGGAGGAGAAGGGGGGGGTTGTTTGGTTGACGGACAAATTCGTCTGATAGACAGCGAGGGATTCCGATCGGCCGTCGCGTCGATGACGCCATCATGTCTGGGAACATCGAGGTCGAGCTGAGAATTACAAACAAAGCGGATAGCCGCGCGGAACTCGGTACTACGGATGCAAAAGGGGGGAATGGATATAGAAAAGAGCGAGCGAGCGGGCCGGTGATTTTGGACAGTCTGAAGTAACACAGGCGGGTGTGTGAACTCTGACCTAAGAGCGGTGGTGCTTCTTCCTCTCCCACTTTCTCTCTCTCTCTCTCTCTCTCTCTCTCTCTCTCTCTCTCTCTCTCTCTCTCTCTCTCTCTCTCTCTCTCTCTCTCCCCTTCCCGCATGGATTAACACGACCTCAAGAGATTGCCCATGTCCAAAAAGAGGGGAATCTCTCTGGCCAATTTGTCCTAGTTCCCCCCCCTCTCCATGGCTTCCGGGCGTCTTCTGCAGTGTGAGGGTCATAGATTTCCCACCCATTCAGGATCCGGGAAAACGAGAGCGAGGAACGGCATCTTATCGTAGAGTTCATCCCTGCATATGACAGGTGCGAAATAACGCGCGCATGCATATTACCACCCGTATCAGCTCTGCTCGTGTCAGCCCTACTTTGTTTCTCCCCCCGAGTCACGTTTCATAACCATAATTCCTAGTACAGTGCTTGGCCCTTTAGTTTTTAGTTTCTTTTTCTTTGATTAATAACAAAAATTTAATAAAATTAATTCTGGAAATGCTTGAGAGACGGGGGGACGATCTGTCTTCAATCCGTCCGTCGCTCCGCAAACCGAAAAGCCGTTTTTGTTTTTTTTTGTTCAGCGGGATGCATTCCTCTCTCCCCATTCAATGCCCGCCGTCTCCGCCACGAGAACCTCGTCTCCCAGCCGGCATCCGGCATGAGCCATGAGCATTAAGGACGCACTGAACTGAGCTCGCCCGGTCGGTCCGCGGCCTTCCAGGGGACCCCCGCTAAACCCGCAGCAGATCTGACGGCGGAACCAATCGTGTTCCCCCTTCTTCCCTCCAGTCGTTGACGTGCTCGATCCCGATATCTGTGCCTGCCTAACTGCCCCTCGCAGAAAGAGTGGATACTCGGATTCCGACATTCCGGCGCAGGAAACTCCGATGGTCGTCGTCTCGCTGTTCGCATCCGTGCTTCAAACATATCGCATCACCCGCGTCGGAGTCTCCTCGGTTGGAATGCTCGTAGAGGAAAGGCCATGAACCCATATTGCCTCAGACAAAATAGTTACAGAAATAAGGCTGCCCTTTCGACTTTCCCCCATAATGCCCAGGCCAACTTAGTGAAGCAAGTCCAGCCCCCAAAATATCATCAAGTGCATGCTTCTTTCTACCTGCTACCTTGCAAGCAATACACTGGTTGGGTGCCCTTGAACTGTTAACAAAATCCCAACTTTGCGTGTAAAAAAAAAAAACGTTAAAAAAAGACGAGCCCTCCTTCGCCAGTCTATGATGCAGTCTCATGCAGTCGTACAGGACCCGTCGTTGGTGACAAACGCTCAAAGCCAATCCAAACAAGAAAAGAAACGTCCCCAATGTATGTCCGATTGCTGGTATCTGGTGTATTTCATGCGTGTGCACTCCTGACAGCACCGAAATCTAGTGCCGCTTGTATTTCTGCATGCAAAGTCAGTCACTCTTCATCTCGTTGAGGGGAGGGTTGATGCGTTTGTCACTCACTTCTTCAGCTCTACGCCTGTTCTGAGGATCCAGGCTGTTCGTCGCGCCCATCAACGTCTGTCCAATCACCTTGGTAGCCCCAATGGCTGGTCGGAAGATGATGGTCGGTGCCCGCTTCCATACTGCCTTTGCGAGCCCCTGCGCGCTCTGGCTGTCCATGACCTCACCCGGGACCGCAATGATGGCATCGCGGGCCATGTTCAGGTCTCTCGTCAGGCTCGAGTAACCGCCGCGCAGCCCCTGGATCACCCCCGTCGGCTGCTCCGCGTACAGCGAGATCTGCTTCTTCTCCTCTGGATCGAGATCGGCCTCCTCCCAGGTGTTGTCGGCCTGCGGCTTGTTCAAAAGACCCTCGGCCCCCTGAAGCGCATACTGGGTTCCGATGGCCAGTTTGGCTCCGAACTTGACCATCTCCGTGCCGGTAGTGCGAGCAAAGGCCGCCGCGCCCTTGCCGATGCTGCGCACGATGCGGCCATCCTTCTTGTACTCCCTCATGGGCACCTCAATGAGCTCCTTGAAACCGCTACCGATGTTGACAATGCCGCGGACCGGCGCGAGACCGGCCAGGACACCGGCCAGCTGGGTGCCCTTGACGTCCGGCATCCAGATGTCGTTGAGAATCTTGCCCATTCTGTCAAAGCCCGAGACGCCATAGATAATGGTATGCCGCAACGTCATGCGCGCTTCGTCTAGGATGATGAAGTTCATAAACTCCGTGGTCCGCCCCGACTTCAGCCCTGCATAGTCAACCCGTTTGGGCTTGAAGTCCAGCTTGACGGGGATGTCGTGGACCTCGACACGCTGGAGGAACGGCACGTCGCTGGTAGAACTATGAACAGGAGCACTGTCGTCCTTGAACTCGAAGAATCGTGTGATAAAGTCGAGGGCGTCCTGGTCGACGTGGAGTCGAAGAGGCAGCACCGTGACTCTCAACACCATCTCCGAGGCCGCCAGGTCCAGCTGGGGCTTCACGTTGAGCAGTTCCAGGTGGACCATGCTGGTGCCCATCTCCCGCTCGCCGGCGTCTTGGTCGTACGTGGCAAACTTCTTCCATGTCGACGTCGGGACGTGGTCAAAGACGTCCAGGGTCTGAATTCGAACATCGATGGAACTCTGCGTCTCGCCAGACTCAGGAGGGAAGGCAATCAGATCGACGTTGACTCCCTGCAGCTCAAACGTGATTTTGTGGTGCTTGCTTCGATTCAGTCTCAGTCTCTTCTTGGGCCTGGAACCGCCCGCTCGGCTCGTTGTCGTGGTGAAAGCCGTGGTCGCAAGAGACTCGGTCTCGGTCGCATTGTCGTTCAACTCTTGGTTAACCATTTGCGCAAGCTCTCGGGGATCTTGCTTGGTTGAGATGCCAATGTAGATCGAATTGAACAAGAAGTCGCCAATGACAGTCTCATCCTCTTCGGCGTCGTCTTCGAACACGGCGCGATCCGATCGCCGGCGGCGCTCATACGCCTTGTTCTCCACGTCCTGCACGGCCTTCGAGATCACGTCCCGGGTGCGCTCCCAGTCGTAGCCGTCAAAAAGATTCCAGATGACGTGCACGTCGCGAACCGAGACTCGAAGCGGGCTCCTCCTGACGAGCTCCTTCGGCGCTCTGTCGTAGCTGTTCTTGGACGAGTTCCAGACCTGGGCTCTACCGTCGGTCTCGGGTCCCTTGTCGAAGAAGTGCTCGTGGATCACAAGGTCGCTGCTGTCATCGGAATGGTGAGATGCGCTCGCGTTGAAGCTGGTCAGCAGCACTCCGTCGTGGGTGTCTTGAGTGGTTGTGGCATTCGACGTGATTGAGCCCTCTGCGTCAAAGAGCGGCTCCGAGGGGCCGCCGGCATCCCCGTAGTAGCGCGAATCGATTTGCAACGGGCTGCTGTCGCTCGCCACATCGTACTCGTCGCTGCCGCCCAGCTCTTGGGCAAGCTCGAAGTCCTTGTCAAAGTCGTAATCCCCTTCCGCCTTGCCGAACGCCTCCTCTGAGATCGAAGCCAACAGATCCTGCACGGGAACAACCGAGGTTCGATACTTGTTCTCCTTGCTGGGCGGCGTGGGCGGCGTTAATGCATTGGCCAGGGTAATGAGCGTCTGCGTCGAGTCGGCGCATGTCTCCAGCACAAGCAGGTCATCACGGAGCTCGATGTCGACATGCTTTTCACCGTCTTCCGGGGTTTCCGACACCTTCACGACCGCTTTGGCCGACGATATATAGCAGATGCTTACGAACCCTTGCGAAACCAGTCGAGATACCTGCTGGGACGACATGTCGGCCGACTGCCGACGGTTGACAGTTGAGCTCGCACCTACGTTAGCCACATCGTCGATGAGCAAGATCGAGGCCTTGTTTAAGTCCAGACTTGCCGTGGTATCCACGTCCTTAGGGAGCACCACTTGGAACCGGGCATCAGTCAGGGCGATGAGAAGTTTCGAGGGCAGGTTCAGGGGGTTTAGGCCGATTAAGCAATCGCGAAGAACCAGGTCGACCGTCATAGGCTTACTGTTAGGTCGAGCAGGATCTGGCAGCCGAGTCGTGGTCTGAGACTTCTTGCCGGCCAGAGCAGTGTGTGCTTGCTCGCCGAAATTGGCCACAGAAGCGGCGAGGCTGGCTTCGAAGTCTTGAGGCGTAGCATCGTCTGCAAGCCCAAGGACGTCCATGATCGTCGGCACACGGTAATCAATCGTCACATCGCGCATCTTGATTTTAATCACCGGCTCCATCTCATCTCCAATCATGCGTACCATGAGCACGGGCCCTTGGGTGAGCGTTCCGGGCGGCAATGTCGTCGATGAACTCACGAGGTCCTCTCGGTGGTTTCGATTCACAGAGATAGCATGCACGCCGAATGCCACCAGCGACGGCACCGTAATCTGAGCGACCTCGAAGTTTCGGAGGTTCGCGTTCAGCACGCCGAGCTTTCCGCCAAAATCGACAACCGCAGCCAGCTCCTTGACTTCGGCTAAAAGGAGGATGCCAGGGCGGTCGTCTTCCGGAAGATACTTAGCAACGGTTGCGAGTCGCGCCACCTCATCTCCCAGGACGGGAAGGCAGTTCAGTTGATCCATCCGGTCGACCCTGACGCTGAACTGATCAAATGTGACTCGCAGGACGCCGCCCTTGCGCCGTTGCCGTAGAAGCGTGTCCACCATGATTTCATCGTCGCCCTGGTCAAATTTGGCCTTGGAAGGGATGATGAGCTCGAGAAGCCTTTCGAGATCCTTGTCCTTTGGCGTTGCGAGGTACTCGAAGCGCACACCTCCAATATCCGCCGAAATAGGCGGTTCGCCTCGAGAGTATCTCATGTAAGGTCCAGCGAGTCGAACTTTGCTGATCGCAAAGCCGATGCCCAGTTCTCGGCTCACCATCTTAACGGCACTGGTCTCCAAGCCAACGCTGCACTCCTTGCCCTTTAGTTCGAGATTGAAGCCTCCAATCCGCATGTCAATCTTGTTTTCGGCCGATGCTGACTTGTCATCTGGGTTGATCGGCGCGTCGAAGCGAACTCCACGGGGCTTTGGAGGCGGCGGCACTGGCGACCTGACGGATGGGGAGGCGCTTGATGACATGGAAGAGCTCATGTTCAGGAAACTACTCAGGCCACCAAACCAACTGAATGTCTCATCTAGTCTTTGTAGATCGAGTTGCACCAGCAATGGCAAGGTTGTGACTTCTGTACGAATCGAGTCAGATAGCTTTATCACCTTGACAGATATATCTGAGCCGGCCGAAGGGAATTTGTCCATGACAGAAGCACGCATCTGGAGGCTTTGGTCAAACGAGATGATGTCATCTTTCGCATAGCCAAAGCGGAACTTTTCAAGGTCCACTGTCGTTTCGATGGATTTCTTGGAGTTCTTGAGCGACACGCTCAGGTTGTCGAGATCGGTGCGGAGAAGAATCTCTGGCTGTAGCTGCAATCTCGGAGAACCCAGAATTCTTTCCGCAGTGTCGGCAACACCGCCAAGTTGGTGGAGAAAATGGAGCGAGATCTTCTCGAATACGACTTTGATGTCAGGTATTGTGGACTCCTGCTGTCCCTTTGCAGTCCCAGTCGTCTTCGGGGTAGGAGTAGAGCCGGCATTGCCCTTCAACGCATCGAGCAACTTGCCAACGACGACGGCAAGGAGGTACGCCAGCGAGGCATCGAAACGGATCTCCAGAGGGGAGATTTGTACCTCCAGAGGCCCATCACTGTCTGGCTCGGTCATAGCGAGTCCCGGCGACCTCGGCACGAAGCTTGACCTCATTCCTGGTGACGTAGAGTACACTGAGAAGGCTCCCGGGACTTGAGGCGCAACTGATCTGGCAAGACCGGTTGACGCCGCATTGTGGCTCAGAACAGAGGCTTGTGCATCAAGTGGCGCATGTACATGCTGGTGCTGGTGTAGTGATGGGACGTATAGCGATATGTTCTGGAGAGACACAAGCTCCTTCACCAATCTGGTAGGTCCTCTCGGGGTCGCCACATCGTCCGCCTGCGCGGGTGTATCTGCCAGATGATCCCTTGGTTCGTCTTCTTCGGGGATCCGTGGAGGAGACTGCTTTGGCTCCCGCGCATCTTCAAAGCTGGGCTCGGAAGACTCGATTTTCGATGGCGGTGTCTTTGGCCGCGGAGATGCAGGTGCATCGTGATACTTGGGGGTCGCTGACTCGGGGATATCTGGAGCTGCCTCGAACGCGGGTGGTGACGGTTTGCGCGGCACTGGACTCGCCTTCTTGACTTGAGGTGAGGCTTCCGGGCTCGGATCCGCATCCCAGCCGCCTGGCATCCTTGGTCCTTCTGGCTGTGGCTCGGCTTGAGAAAAGGCACTCATATACATGCTCTCGGCCTCCTCGTGGGTGAACAGGTGCGACTGCGCCAAATCCTCGCCTGCCCCAGGACTCGAGCTGTGGCCTGTCGCGCTTGAGTGCTGCGATGCTTCGGGTGTTCCAAAGTCCAGCAGATCGGCTGTCTGCATGCCCTCAATGGGCTGGAGCGAGGGCTCTGATCTCGCCTCCCGCTGGAAGCTCGCCCACGGCGCAGCACGGTCATCATCTCCCACGACGGTGGACTGGGACATTGGAAAATGGCCTCGAGGAGAAAAGTCCTGGTATATCGAGGCCCTGGGTGTATTCGCTTCCTCCTCCTCGACAGGTTCCTCCGTCTGGCTAGAAAAGTCGTACGGTATGTTAAACGCATCTTCGCTGTCCTGCAGGAGCGCATCGTCAACTTCGGAGAGGTCCGCTGAATCGGAAAGATAACTGTCCTGCATAGTCGGTCGGAAGGAGCTGTGTCTGGATGCGGAAGCGCGCTCGCTGAACGACGGAGACTGCGAGACGGCGGGTGACGAGACGGAAGAAGAGCGCGCAAACTGGGAAAAAACGTTCGCCTCTGATATCAGGTAGGCCCGGATCTTGCACAAGGCAATGTGACGTTTACCGTCCTTTGGCACTATCGTCGGCGCGCCCTCGTCGTCGTGCGCCTCCGCAGTGACGCCTTCGACATCTATGCGATCGAGGGCGAGCTGGAAAGTGACCAGCTCAGGCGTTGTCGAGTTGGGCTCGACAGGGACCTCGACATCCAGCTGGAAGGTGACCCCCCGGATACGGACCTGGATACGATCGACGATGCCCTGGAGGAAGCCGGCCAGAAACCCTGGGAGCGACAGCGCCTGGCCTGTGCCGAACTGACTCCCGTCGTCGCTCGTGGAGCTCTCGCTCAAGGTCGAACCGCCGAGGTCCTGCGTTTCGGCGGCCAAGGCATCCTCCAACCTCCTCTTCTCGTCGGCCAGTTTGGTATCTTTCAAAGCAGCATCCTCGTTGAGGAACGACTCGGCGAGGTTGATGGTGTTCGGCAGTCCCTTGGACTCGTCTTCATTTGATGTTGCGGCGGCGGTGGCGGCCGCCTTGCTCTTGTTGTCTTCGCCGGCGGTGGACACCTTTAGACGCACGTCGACGCCATCAATCTCAATAATGATAGGGCTCGTGTAGAAATCGACGGGGACCGTGACGTTGAGCTTTAGCACTTTTGCTTTTTGAATCTGGAACGAGGTGGGGAGTTGCAGGAGTCGCTCGAGTTTCTAGAGGTTGGCGATCATGTCAGCTAGATGGACCTACTAGGTAGCAGAGAACTACGCAAGAGTGGCGCCGAGCCGTACCTTGAGGCGCACTCCGACATCCTTGAACTCGGCCGTGGTGGTTCTGCCGAGGGCGAACTGCAGGTTTTCCATGTCCAGCGTCTCCTCGTCCAGGAGCTCCAGACGCCGCAGAGCGTAGATGAGCAGACGCTTCGACAGGGTCGAGCTTCGGAAGCTCTGGAATATCGTCGCCATGATGGGCTATGTATGCCCGGCCCCCGGTGGGCTGCTCGGTTCGATTCGGTTCGGGATAGGGCGGGCTTTGCTCAATCGGTCGTTTTGGAGGTTGGAAAGAGGAAGAGGCGATCTTGAGGACAACGATAAATACAGCTAGGGTTGCTTCCTCAGACTACAACAGAAAAAACGTCCGAAGCTGGTCTACAAGTGGATGACGAGGGCAGCGGTTCACCGGGGATGGGTGACGCAGTCTGCAGTCGCCGTGTTATCAGAAGACATCCGGCCCAAGGAGGGGACGCTGTTCATGGTGCGTTCGTCATCCAAAGATAGGGTTTCGCTGTGGGAAGGAAAGGGAGAGAGTGGGATGCCGAACTGTAGAGTGGGTGATTAAATGTCAAAAGATGGGGAGTGAACCAAGGCCGAGGGAGGGGCCGGAGAGGTAGAGGTTGGAGTGGAAGAGGTAGGTATTTGGGAGAAAAGTAGAGAAAGAATCAAGCAATCGTGTGTGGTTGGTTCCAAGTCAGTTGGGATTTTGAAGCAGTTGGGCAAAGGGTGAAGATGGGTCAAACTAAGGTATGGCAGAGTATGTACCTAAGGCACGGTAAGGTAGGGTGCCCTCTTAGACAGCGGTAATGGCAACCTTGAGCAAATGGTATGTATGCCTGGACGTGGGTGTTGATGAGGCAGGTTGGCGGTAGGCAGTGGGCTGGGCCGGAAAGACGGGGCCCAGATGCAGAGGAGCGACTTGGCACCTAAATGCACTAAAGATTGGTTCCCCCCCACAAGCTCTAACAGCGCGTGACTCTGGCCGGGTTCACGTCACCGACAGGGTGCGCAGGGGGCGCCGGGCCCTATCAGTTGTATCAGTTGACTTGGTGATTTGGTCCGAGTTCTTATCGATAAGTGATGGGGAATGACCGTGGCTGAAGCCGATAGGACGGTTTGATGCTGGGGAGGAGGGGGCAAGGGCCAAGGGGGAGTAAAACTCACTGGAGGGAACAGGGGGACCCTTCACTTGTGACTGGGTATGTTGGATCACTGACTCCAATGAGTAGGACAGCAGTGAGCCGTGCGTCTGTCTGTTCCACCTGATTGATGCAGAAGAGAAGGAAGCCACCACGCTACGCCTTGTACGTACATCTCTCTCCAACTTGCAGACTATTAGCTGGCAGCTGGCTGCTGGCTGCAGCTGGCTGTCTCTGTCTCAGTGAGTGCAGCGCGTCTTGTTACAATTTTGCGTGCTGCTTTCTGCTTCCTTGTCCCAGCCTGCCAGTTGTTGAAGTCGTCATTCTCCCCAAAATGAAAGAATCAGCATGCCACTCGCCATACCCCATGTCTGTCTGGCAACAGTTTCTCCAGGGTTAAGTAGATAGGTAATCTTCCTTGTTGTTGTTTTACGCGTCTGTTCCTCCATCCCACTTGTTTCGAAGGGTATACTCTACTTATACAGGTGAATCTATTCGGAATGAGTTCCAGACTAGCGGTTGCATTGCTCTTTGCTCGACTAGGCAGGCAGGCAGGCAGGCAGGCAGGCTCTTTTCTAACAACAGAGGCCAAGGCACAACGCTCATGGAACAAAGGCGACCGTTTCTCTTTCCTAGGTCTGGATGCTTTTCTCGCTAGAAGCATCTCGTACTGCCTGCCTGCTCCATTCGAGAGTGCGTGTTTCAGTGCTGCTGCTGTTGCTTACATACACAGCAGACTTCTCCATGATTCGCATTTAATTCTTGTAGGTTTGTTCCCAACACCGACACGTGTGATGAGCAAGCTCCAAGCCACACGCACATAGAGCAAGGGAGGGAGCGAACGGTGAGGGGGATTAGATTGTAGTGTTAATAGATGTTGGGTGAATCGGATAGCTATTCTGGCCGTCGGGTCCGTCTAAAACAAAAGAGAATGCAGCCCCGAGGCTTCCCTATGGCCAGCAGATGCAATGACCACAACCCGTTTCAACGTCCCGCATTACCGCGCATGTTCGTAAGTAGCGCAACGTCATGGCCGTGGCCGATCAATCACATGAAGAATGTTCGCCCGCTCAATTTTTTGTCGAAATTTCGACTCGCGACCAGGCTCTCCTCGGCTACTCCTCCTTGCTCTCGGGAACCTTGCTGCTGCTCGCCCTGCCGTAAGCCTCGGCCACCCTCAGACCGACACTCTCACCGCTCCAGTAAGCCCCCGTCGCCGTCCCTAGCGCCACAAACGGCGCCGTGTGCTCGCCGGCCAGCCATAGACCGCCTTCCGGCACGCCCTCCCGCATCGCTTCGATGTTCTTGTCGCCCTCCGTCAGTCCGACGGGGAAGTTGCTGTAGCTACCGTTGCCCGCGAGATCGTCTCGCATCCAATCCGTCGAAAGACACCCCGTGGGCTTACAGTCGGGCGACGTCTCGTCATAGTGCGGCAGCCGGGAGTAGTAGGGCTTGAAAAAGTCGTAGAGGAAGAAGTTCCGTTCCGGGATCGTCTTCAGCTTAGCCACCTCCTCCGTAATGTATTTCGACTCATCTCCGTAAATGTAGAACAGTAGCGTCGGGTGCGAGTATTCGCCCAACGAGGCGAGGTCGACAATTTCCTGGTTCCATCTGTTCGGGTTCGTATCTGGTGTATAATTCGGGGCCAGCCATTGGCAAAAGCCTTGCACTACCCGCCCTTCCGCGTCGGGCTCGAGCCAGTACGCCTTAGGGAAACTGATGTAAACCTTTTCAAGGCACCCGTAGCCAATTGCCTGGATCCCGCGCTCGATCCTGTCGGGCAACGGCGGCTCAAAGGCTTGCAGATTCTTTTTCAGCCAGCCCAACGGTGCCGTCATGACGACCTCGTCAAACTCAAGTGTCTCGCCCGTGTTGGTGTGTACCCTGGGCTTCTCGCGCTCCGGGGTTTTCAACTCGACCTTGACAACCCGGGTGTCGTATTTAATATCCGCATTGTGCCTCGCAGGCTGCGCAATCCTCTCAAAGATCTTTTCGTAGGTGCCGGCGCAGAATACGTTTTCTTCCGCAAGTCAGCCAGAGTACCTTTTCCCTCGAGAATCGCAAACAAAGAGAGGCTTGCGGGATCCGTATTATCAGAATGACTCACCGCCCTCTATGCATTCCTCGAGCCAGAAGAACTTAAGGCTTTGGGTTTCGATTGGGCTTCCTGAAAAAGCACCCCAAAGTTCGGCAATCTGGAGAACGGTTTGCCTCTTTTTGGCGAAGTCCTCCTCGGTATCGGGGATCTTCTCTACCACCTTAGACTGGAAAAAATCCCACAGACTCTCATCGGGATGGATATCGGCCGTGTTCTTATTCGAGTGGTCGAACGCATCTTGAACAATGCCCCACATGATGGTCGAGTAGACTTCGCTTTCGCTCAGATCGAACAAGTCCCCCGCCTCGTCGAATACGTACGACCGACGGTCCCAGTGGCCAATAGCAGTTCCTGTCTCCTTGGCAAGGTCGTTGATGGGGTTGTCGTCGGTGCCATGTATCCAGTTGGGTCCAAGGTCGACGGTGTGTCCGTTCGGCAGCGTTTCCTGGAACATGCGGCCTCCGAGTCGTTCCCGGCCTTCGATGATGGTCACCAGCAGACCATGTTGGATCAGGATATCGGCACAACGCAATCCGGCGAGGCCAGCGCCGATGATAGCCACATGAGGTCTGGGGCCTGACTCGGATTGTTTGCGCTGCGACGTGTCAGGAGCAAGCTGCTTGTACGGGAACAAGAGGCCGTCATCGTCTTATACGCTGAGGCATAGGACAGGTAGTACGGCCAAGGGGGAAAGATCAAGACGGGATATCGTTCATCAGAGGAGACAAGTCGGCGGCCCAGGCCCGAAGCGTCCCACTAGCGACGTTAGGCAGGCGGTTGACAAGAAGCAGACTTACCCGCAGAAGTGAGCCCATTGTCAACGATCTGAGCAGCAGCTTGTCTCGGCCGGTCCCAAAGAGGCTCTGAACTCGACAGGATTCGAGGTCCTGGTAGATGCGGGATGTACTCCGGTGGTCAGGGCTGGTAAAAGATACTGAGTAAGCGTCCATGGCTGCAACGTCCTCGATGAGGAGGATAAAAGAAGAGGTGGTATGATTTGGGGTTTTGATGAGCCGGTCACAGATGCTGGCTGACGGGGGGGAAGAGGCCAAACTAGGCCACGATGCTGCCGACTGAGCACGAGTCCGGTATGGAAACAAGTGAAGTCACAGGGTTCGGGTCCGGTTCTGGGGGGAAAACCAGGAGGGTGAGTGAGACATGGGAAGAGCAGTTGGGGGTGGGAAGGGAACTTGGGGTTCGGGAGAGGATGTATGTCATGCGGAGGCGGCAGCCGAGCGATTGTGGGGACGGATGGGCGAGGAACGTGGTAAAGTGTCTTGCAACCAGCGGCTAGAGGGTTTCCGGTTGGGATCATGGGGGGGATCTGAATATGTAGGTAGGACCCGTCGATCTGGGTCCAGCGGCCGTGGAGGACAAGCGCGAGAGGTCCAGACAAGTTGTGGTAGGTAGGTCGAGAGGAGAGAGGTAAGGCGAGACGAGACAGCTGGGGTGGTGCAAGCTGCAAGCTGCAAGGTGTAGAGCAGAGCAAGCTTGGATGAGAGGCCCAAGAGGTGCGCCACGAAGTGCCATTTTGAGCGTATCATGCCTAACCGAAACGTAGATAAGGAACAGGAGGGGGGTAAGGAGGACATAAGAAAGAAGAAACTGGAGACACTTGAGCCATTCCAGAGTTTGCAGTTCTCGAAACCCAACCTCGCCCTCCCATTCTCGGTATCTCACTCTTGCGCTCATTCTCACTCGTCCACTCACCCTCAACCTCGCTCTCACGCACTGTCTCTGTTTCTCCGTCTCTTTTCAGATGGAGCTGGGATGCAGAAGCTGTTCGGACGCAGCGATGACCAGTCACACCCGTCACCCTTCCCATTCCGACGTGTCGTCTCGGCACCCATCACTCTCGCCAACAGGGCTCGCTGGAATCAGGGGCATGGACCGCTGGGCAAAAGTCGGGTGATGGGTGATGTTGTGCTCTAGTACGTGCGGTTGGGCTGGTCGTGGGGTGGGATGGAACGTAGCGGCTCGCATCCGGGTCTGCAGCTATCTCTCTCCTTTTCTTCTTCTTTTCTTCCCCCTCGGGACGTTTAAGTGCTTGCTTCTTGACGACTCCTTTTCCTCTTTGTTCTTTTCTTTTTTTGCCACTTTTTTTCTTCTCTTTTTTCATGGAGAGGGAATGGGAGGGGCATCGAAGCAAGTTGTGTTTGGGGTTGGTGTTTCGCAACGTGAATAAGAGACGAGGGGAGTAAGGACAGGAAGGTAGAGAAGAAGAGAGCGTCGAGTGGACTTACAATGCAATACGCGAGCGGACGGGGGGGATTGCGCGCGCGCTAAGCCTCGATATCATCCGGGATAAACGAGTGGAAGGGATTGATCGAATAGGCCCGAGAGAGAGAGAGAGAGAGAGAGAAAGAGAGAGACCGGGATAGAAAGGTGGAGGGAAAAGGGGAGAGAAATGGAGCTGGGACGGAAGACGAAGGATGAGGATGAACGGACGACAGACGACGACGACGTCCAGGTAGGACAGAAGTCCGGCTGGAAAAGGCGGTTGTTGGCGTTGTTGTTTGGTAAGATTGGGTTCGGTGAATTGCTGCTGAAGCTCTCGCCGCTCCGGGAGATTTTTTTTTTCTCTTCTTCTTTCTCTTCTGGGCGGGCAGAGAAAAAGCGGGTGTCAGGGTCCTGGTCTTCGGTTTTCGGGGTCGGGTCTCAAGATGCGCAAGCCAAGGCACCACCAACAGACCAAGAGGGAAAAGAGGGAGAGGGAGAAAAGAGCGGGATCGGGATAGTGAAAGATGTGCCGCGACGGTGACGGTGACGGTGCGGTGGACAGTGGAATTACTAGGTTGGTGGAATTGGTGGGGCCGGGACAATGCAAGAATTGCGATTTGCGACCTGATGTGTGTGAATAGGTGACAGCGACAACGACGACAGCAATGGCGACAGCGTATGGGATGATGGGCACCCAAGGAAGGACTCAAGGAGGGGAGGGGAGAGGAGGAGAGGGGAGGGAGGGGCAGTCACAGTGAGTTGTTGGGCCGGTGACACTTCACTGTTTTCTTCTCCACCGTCGGCGTCATCCCTCCACCTTTTCCATTCTCCATCCGACTCTGCTCCTCTCCGCTCCTTTTCAAGCTCTTCCCTACCACTTCCGCCCTCCCAGTCGGAGAGAGAGAAGGGCGAGAGAGAGTGTGTGTGTGTGCAGTCCTCCGGTCGTCGTCGACACAGCGCCCGCCATGCCCACCCACCCTGTCACGATGTCGCCGACTGACTCGATGGAACGTAACGACAGTCTGATGAAAAGGGGTCTGAAACTGCATTTCAGAGGAGCCGACGATACCCTCAACCTTTCACCCTTCACCTTACGCCTTGCACTCTCCAGCCGCTGTATCCCTCTACAAAATGCGCAATGCCCCACGCTGCACCCCCCTGTGTTCGTTGGTGTACGGATACGGACACAGATACCTTCCGTGTGGTCCGCAAGCCAATCCAATTGGGTCTTCTTGCCGACCGACGCGACAAGGGAACGGATGCCCACGGTCACGCTGTCTCGCCGATCATGGCCGCCACACCCGCACCTTTGCAGCTTTGCCTTCGAAGTCCCTGTCAGAGCCTCATGCCCACGGTGACGAAGCCTTACCGATTCTCGCTACCCCTGGTCCTCATGGTCCTGGCTGCGTCAGGCACTGCAAGTCCCCTTCCTCGAAGGCCTCTGATAACCAGCCACAACTGTCGTGATAACCATCGTTTTCGTCACCCTCGACATAGCGACCCGGTCACCCACCGACAGTCACATAACCAATGCCCTCACCTGCATTATCCTTCAGTCCCTACAGCTCGATACTCCCATTCCTACTGCCGCCTTCGTCCTGGGGCTTCTTGTTCCAAGCAGCCAAGCCCAATTCCTACAAGGCCACGCTTCAGACTTGAGCTCTGGCGGCGATTCATTTAGGCAGTCTCTTCCGCATCGAGATGATTTCCTGATCTGGCCATGTTCGTCTTCGAGCCCCTGCGAGAAAGTCGCAAAACTAGCACTCATCGTTGCGATGTCTCTTCTAACGACACAGCGGCATGCATCCATTCTCTGCAGCTTCTATGCCTTCAGGGAGCAGTTAGCAGAGAGGTGAAATGTCCACGCAGCCTCTCTCAGCTTGGGGCATTGTGATGAGGTCCGTGGACCTAGGTTCTCTTATCTTGAGATGTAGCACACGCAGGCAACTGACAAGTACTCACTGCAACAAAACGCTGAGCCAACGATCTGCCTTTCTCCCGCTCCGGCCCACGGCTCACGCGTTGTAGTGATGATGGCCATTTCCATGGAACTGTGCGCATGATCCGGGTGCGACTTTTACAAACCGGCACGGACGGAAGTGCTGGGATAGGGATGTGACGGGAAGGAATTGGCTCGGTGGAGGCGGCCTCGGTTGATGCATCCTGTTGGGTATCCAGCCCCTGCCGGCCCAAATCAGGAGAGATAGAAACGCCGTCTCCCCGCGACAGTCCGATGTTGGTGACGGGGCTCCAATTCAATCTTGACCCAGATCCTGCTGGTTGCCGTCTGATCGGTGCTGAGCCACCTACCCCTGGGTCCGGGGCACTCCGGCAAGCCATGCGCGTGGAGAAGAGACGCGGCAGCCGAATGGGGCAAAACGACGCCGGCTCCGAAGACAGGCGACCGACCTCCAGCCTCCGGAATGGATGCAACTCTGCTCCGGTGCGGTACGGTACGGGGAGAAGCGCCCCTCTGCGGGGTAAAAGCTTCCCATGTGGGGAGGGGAGCACTCGACAGGGGGGTCCCATCGAGGCTCGCAGCTTTTCAGACGTCGCAAAGAAGCGATCAAGCACTCTGAAAGAGCTTCCCGCCCTCGGCCGTCGTGTCTTTGCATATCATTATACTTCGTCGTGGGTACCAAGTCATTTGCATCATTCGGATGCAGGATTCTTGTTCAAAAAAAAATTTCAAAAAAATTAAGCACCCCTCTCTGACCTGGACCTCAGTGGCATCCCTTTTCTAGTTTTCTAGTTTACTAACCTAGCTTCTGATCTGGCAACCCCCCCCGGCTAGCTTTTAATGTCATTCCCCCGGGCCCCGGGACGCCATCTCGTTCCCCCAGCTTCCCTCTGCCCAATCACGTCTCCTCCGAATCTCAGCACGCCCCCTCTCCGGAATAGTCTTCCACACTCTCCATCCACACAAGCCGAGGCTCGCGGCACAACTTCCAGACATGGCTGGCCGCCGCCCGTGCGCCCCCAGACCGACGTCAACCGATACACGTCGTCCCTCCTCCTCCTCATCCTATCGACTCAGTTGACCGCAGTTGCCAGCTATACGAACTTACATCCTCCTGATTCCTCGACGTCCGAATCCCGACTCCCTTCTCACCCTCCTGCCACTGCCACGGTTTGCGACTCCAGTCCAGCTCCAAGACGCCCGCGCACAGCCGTCTGTTCTTGTTCCAACCCAAACAAAGGACACACACACACACAAACACACAAAACACAGCGCTCTGCAGCTCTCTCGCCCACCATGGCCGCAAAGACCTTCACCCGCGACGAGGTCGCCAAGAACAACACCGAGGACTCCCTCTGGTGCATCATTGACTCCAAGGTCTACGACCTCACGGACTTCGTTGACGGCCACCCGGGCGGCGAGGCTGTCCTGCGCCAGGTCGCCGGCCGCGACGCCACCGCCGATTTCTACAACCTCCACCGCCACGAGGTCCTGACAAAGTACGACAAGACCCTCGTCATCGGCACCGTCGCCGGCGAGACGCCCCAGGTCGCCAACCCCGGCCCCGGCGAGCTGTCCGCCGTCCCCTACGCCGAGCCCACCTGGCTCACGCCCCAGTTCAAGTCCCCCTACTTCAACGACTCCCACCGCGCCCTGCAGCGCGCCATCCGCGACTTCACCGACCGCGAGATCACCCCCGTCGCCCTCGAGTGCGAGGAGAAGGGCGAGCACATCCCCCAGGACCTCATCGACAAGATGTCCAAGGCCGGCGTCCTGCACATGCGCCTCGGCCCGGGAAAGCACCTGCACGGCGTCGACCTGCTCAACGGCGCCGTCAAGGGCGAAGAGTTTGACTACTTCCACGACATGATCCTCAGCCAGGAGATGGCCCGCACCAACTGCCGCGGTTTCCAGGACGGCATGCTGGCTGGCATGACCATCGGCTTGCCCGTCGTCCTCAACTTTGCCAACTCCGAGTCCCTGAGGAAGCGCATCGCCGACGAGGTTTTCAGCGGCCGGAAGAAGATTTGCCTGGCCATCACCGAGGCCTTTGCCGGAAGTGACGTTGCGGGCCTGAGGACGACGGCTACAAAGACGCCCGATGGCAAGCACTACGTAAGCCCTTTTCCCGTCGCTACCATCACCAACGCAACCATCATGATCACCCAACCTTACCTCATAGAAAGCTATACAACGATTATAAAATTAACTAACACAATACGTTATATAGATCGTCCAAGGAAGTAAGAAATGGATAACGAACGGGGTTTTCTCGGATTATTTCGTCACCGGCGTCAAGACGGACAAGGGGCTCAGCGTCCTCCTTATCGAGCGCGGCGAAGGCGTCGAAACTAAGGCCATCAAGACGTCATACTCGCCCGCCGCCGGCACGACCTACATCACCTTTGACAACGTCAAGGTCCCCGTCGAGAACCTTTTGGGCCAGGAGAACAAGGGAATCCACGTCATCCTTAGCAACTTCAACCACGAGCGGTGGACCATGGCTTGTAAGTCATAGGCGAGAGAGAAAGGGCACACCGAAGGGAGAGATCATGTTTGGAGCTGACCATGATGATGATAGGCGCCACGATCCGTCAGTGCAGGACCATTGTCGAGGAGTGCCTCCTCTGGGCGAACCAGCGCCTCGTCTTTGGCAAGAAACTCATCGACCAGCCCGTCATCCGTCTCAAGTAACCAACCCCTCCCCCCATGTCCGGATCCCCGGCTTGACGCACAGCCAGCCAAGCTAACCTCTCCTGCCCACCAACAGGCTCGCCAAGATGATCGCCCTCACCGAGTCCCACCAGTCCTGGCTCGAGACCGTCACCTACCAGATGAACCAGATGCCCTACAAGGAGCAGGCCAAGCACCTCGGCGGGCCCATCGGCCTGCTCAAGATGAGCGCCACCCGCGCCGCCCACGAGATCGCCGACGAGGCCGTCCAGATCTGGGGAGGGCGCGGCCTCACCCGGACCGGCATGGGCCGCGTCATCGAGATGTTCAACCGCACCTACAAGTTCGATGCCATCCTCGGCGGTGCCGAGGAGGTCCTCGGCGACCTGGGCGTCAGGCAGGCCATGAAGTTCATGCCTAAAGCGCGGTTGTAAGTCGCGCCGTCGCCGCCGCCACCTCCTCGTTCTCTATCACCACGACCACCACTCTTACAGCGCCGGGGGGCCGACGGAGGTGGGTTCGGGATTGTAATGTATCAACCATCATGTTCGGGAACATCACGGCAACCACGTAGTAGAGTAGAGCAGAACAGACAAAGTTAAACCAAAAGATTGGATGAGGCTTACCACCCCCCTTCTCCTTTTCTCATTTTTGAGTTTGTGGACAGGCCCCTTTTTCGAGGCTTCTCCAGAGTTCCTTGAACATGTTCGGATTAGAGATGCCTGCGAAAATCAGACAAAGCGTGGGTTTCCATATCAGCCATCCGGTGTTGCTTTTCCATTCTAGGGGCCAAACGAAAAGGCAACACAAGTCGTCCCAACCAAGCCTGTTCGGTTCCGAAGCTCGGCCCGGCAATCAAAACCGAATCCCCGGCTCAAATAGGATAATCTCAATCAGTTGCTTCCCCCACCGCGATGGGAGGGCGGGCTTTATCGAGTTTCAGAAAACCCGAGGTGGGGCGCAGCATTGGACCAGCATGTAAGGCATCAAAGTCTCTCTTTAGTAGACTCCGTCGCTGCGGACAAACGCCGTCACAGCACACACAAATGAAGGCAATCAAGTTAGACGCAAACGTTCCATTCCCTGCCCTGAACGACAGCTATGACCGCCTCGAACGGCCCACACTGCCCAGGTCGTGTTGAGAGCCCTTTTCCCAGCTGCTCAACCGGAGCGACCAGTATATCTATCAGAGTCGAAAGCTATCCGGCCCGAGGAGGCCCCTCCCACTCTGCTCTTCTCTCTCTCATTCATAAACCGGAGAGAAGGTCAGCGCAAGCTTGTTTCCCCCAATTGCTTTGCTGCCATCGTCATCCAAACGATCCGACCAACCCCGCGTTTTGCCGAGGTTGACGACCAAATGCGAAAGGTGTATCTTTGGTGCGTTAAGAAAAAGCCGTGATTCATATGCCGTTGTCCGTGTAAAACTTTTCCGCGGGCCGAGTCCCAGAGTTGTTTGCCGTAAGAACATGAGAGCAAGGAAGAAAGACTGGGAAAAAAGGAGAAGAAAAAAAGAAAAAGAAAAAGGAAATGTACAAATCATCCGCAATGCCAAGTCGATCGCATAAGTGAGCCATAGCCATGGTGGCCTCGAAGCCGTCAAACTGTCTCGAAACCGAAACTGCCATTACCTGGCAGAACACTCATCACCGATAAGCCATAGTGGAGACTTTAGTTGTTGGGGCACTGGGACTGAACGTGGCCGGGCTGCTGGCACTTGTAGCAGATCTTCTCGCCACCGGAAGACTCCTTAGGGCAATCGCGGGAGAAGTGGCCGTTCTCGCCGCAGTTGTAGCACTTGGAGCCGTTGGTGCAGTCGCCTGGAAATATGTTAGGGAGGCAAGATTCTTCAGGTCGCGGGCTTGGCTAAAACTTACGAGACATGTGGCCGTAGCCACCGCAAGAGTAGCAGGTCTTCTGGCTGGCACCGCCGTAGCCACCGGCACCGCCGCCGTAGCCACCAGCACCGCCACCGAAGCCGCCGCCGTAGCCGCCACCAGACTTGGGGCAGTTGCGGGCAATGTGACCGACCTCACCGCACTATTGACAAGTCAGCATTGTTCAAATTTCGGGTTCGAGTGGGCATCAACTGACCTTGTAGCACTCGGAGCTGGAGGGGCCGGCACCACCGCCGACGTTGCCTCCCTGGGGGCAGTCACGGCTGATGTGGCCAGCCTGGCCGCAGCGGTAGCAGGACTTGGTGTCCTTGGGGCCCTCGGGGCAGTCACGGCCTTTGGGAAAGTCAGTATATAAGTGGATGTCTCTGGTCCGAACGTCAACTCACTCATGTGACCCTCGTCTTGGAGCAGACATATGTCAGCAACCTCCTTGTCATCAGGACAGGCACAGAAACTCACTGCCGCAGTTGTAGCTATAGCATGTCAGTATACTTCAAGAAGACAGGCCGGTGAGAGTCAACGTACCACTTGGCGGCGCCACGGTTAGGGCACTCGCGAGCCTACCATTTTGTTAGTACGTTGAATGCCGAATACGGTCATTCTATCCTGTGTCATACCTGGTGACCAGCAGTACCGCCTATATTTCTCTGGTCAGACTCTTGCGCTCATTCAAGGGTGGTGATATGGTGATATGGTGGGGAGTGTGGGATTAAGGTGTCGCTGGCACACCGGCTCAGAGTCAGCAAGACGTCGCAGTAGGGTCTACATGCGGGCTCTTGAGTCGTCTTGACAGTCTGCCAGAGGTGGTGCGAGGGTGCCGAGCTGTCAAGTGACATATTCCCATTCAAGCGGCGCTGAGGTGCTCCATCCAACCAACCCTAATACTTCAGGTGAGGCAAGCCTCAAGACAAACACCTCGGCAACCACTGAACAGTAGAGAACCCAAGGCTGGCTGGGTTGAGATGCAAGGCTTCCAATTGGGGCAGGTGCGCATGAGCACTGGAACACACAAGTCCCAAAAGACCAGTTGCACAAGAAGCTGCCGCCACCAATAACAGATTGACTTGGCTCATCGTGGAAGCGGTGAGAATTCGGTGAACCAATGACAACCAGACGTCTTGACGAGATCCAATGTCATTTGTTACCGAATGCCGAAGCCACCCACAAGAAATGAAAGTGAAAAAAATCACAATTCCAGCAGGGCCCCCAGTGGCGGCGGCCAAAGGCAATGAATGGGGTAGTGGCGAAAGGAAGAAAAATTGCAGCATCGAGATAACTCACAGGTGAAGCAAGTGCGAGCCTGGGGAGGAGCGCCGGCGGATCCCTGGAAGTCCATTGCGATTGATGTTGGTTGGTGATGCGGAGACGTAAAGGTATTGGTTCTGGTCTGGCAAATGATGTGTTAGAGGCACGGCGGGTTGATGAAGTGATGATGAAGATGTCGTGAGAGGATTGAGCCAAGCTTCCGTGGGTGAAAGAGGGAGATCTGGGAGGTGAAAGGAAGTGGTTTGTCGCGATCAATGTAAATGAGGTGGGGAGGGGCAAGTCGAAGTGGCATGTGTGCGCGCGCCATGTGGGGAAGTTGGAGATGGAGGGGGGTGCGTGTGTGCGCCGCGCCGCCTTCGCCAGATACACTAGGTACACAGGAGGCAAATGGGTAGGCGCCCTGCCATGTGTGTGCGCGCGCGTGCCGATTCCAAAGGCGATTCGAGAGGTCTTGATGATGGCCAAGCAGCCGTATCATCACGTATTCGGACCGCGGACGCAAAACACAGCAGAAGCAGACTTTGGTACTTACGAATGAAGGGCGATTATCGAGCTGGAAGAAATCTCTGCTCGAAAAGGAGGGGGTTTGGAAGTTTTGCAAGGTTTGTGATGGTGGTGGTTTATGTTGTGGGAGAGAAGGGGAGGAGACTGGTGGTTGCGGCAGGGAGTGGGCAAGGTTAAAAAAGAAAAGGCAGTCAATTTGGAAGACAGACCGCCTTGTGGAGCCCAAGAAAATCTGGTAGACGGACAGGCGCGGAGCACCAATCAACGAGGCAAGAGCTTTCCCGTAGGGGAAGAGGCGAGCTAGCCTAACCTACCTACCTCACTTTCCCGGATCCCTTACCTTTGGCCGAAGTAGGCAGGCAACTAACTAACGGACTGTGTGAAAAATGTTGGAGGTGAGAGTGTGTGACCGAGTCTTCCGCTTCAGCCTCCCTCCGCATGTAACCTTACTTCGTCCTGACCACCGCCAACGGCCTGTTGATATGGCATTTCGATGATGCTGTTGATGGTGTCGTTGCCGGCTGACGCCCCGTACGCATTGCTGGCTCACGTCGCTTCGAGAGGACGCGCCCCTCCATGTCGCCACTCGACATGATCGATCATCAGTCACCATGCCATAGAGCCTGCTCTCTCCTCCGCTCCGTCTGTGGCTGGCCTGGACTGGCCCGACTGCCTGCTGCTACACCTGCGTTGGGCCGGGCTGCGTCGCCCGAGGGTGCGCCTCCAGCGCCTTACAATAGCCGAAGATGAGACTGTGCTTCCGCTTCATCTACACCGGCACAGTACAGTGCACATCATCTGTTCGGGACCCATGCCGGAAGAAAGAGAAAAGAGAGCAGGAACAGAGAGAGATCAGCTAGCTGCTGCTAGTGATTTGCCTGAATAATTTAACGCATTGTCGGAAAGCAACGCGGGCTTCCCAAAGGGGCATTTTCCCAAGCTGTTACGTATGTTTCCCGGTGGAATGGGTGTCCACGGCAAGAAGAAGGTTCCCAAAGTTCGGATGACGAGGCACAGTCTGTACTTTCACTGCTTCCAAGAACAAAAACAAAACCCAGCATTTCCGTCAATGGTGGATGGGACGGGACACAACTCAGGGTTGTGAACGGAGAAGAAGAGGGTCGGGCCCATGCGCTTCTCAGACACCAGGGACGCGAACTCAAAGGCAGGCGACTCGCAAATTCAAATCTCAGCGTCTGCTGGGCGGTACCCAGACATTGCGTTGCTGTGTTACATGCTGAGGTGGTCGGTCCCGGTCTCCTACTGTCTTTGACTCTTCTTGCCCCTCCATTTGCCCGACTCGGTTTTTTTCTGCCATGGGGAATATAAAAAATACCCAGCTCATCAGAAAATTCAGCATGTAAAAAAAAAGCTGATAGGTGGGGTACCCCCTGTGCAAGATTCTAAAAATCGCCGACAGGACAGGCAAATGGCAGGCCAGGCCCGGCCTAGGCACCGTGGGAGGTGATGCCCCAAAACTCGCTAAGCCGCTTCCATCCCTGGCGAGCGTGTGAGGGGCACTCAGGACAGAACCGGACAGGACAGGGAGAGATGCAAGGGACGGGAGCACAGTGGCGCACGAAATCAAGGATTTTCGACCCCTCCTCTCAGTTGTTCTCGCACTCACGCCCGACGCTCCTACCTAGTCAAAAGTGGACTGATAAATCCGTCGCACAAGCCACCCTCACTGCAGCATATCCCATCCCTCCCCCCCATGCAATGGAAAATCTCTGCCCGGAAGCAACGCTGACTCACACTGTGCTATCGCGCTCATGTCTGAGTGTGCGTGTGTGCGTACCTCCCTCCGGACGAGGTAATGGCTCTCCCGCGTTTTGTTTGGCCCGATAGTCTCGGCTGCACACAACTCAGCTTGATGCCCCGCGGTCCTCGTCCGCCAGTCGACGATGGTGCGTCTGTGGGATGACACACGCCTCCTTGTGATCCTCCCTTTCTACTAGGCGGAAGCCAAGTCGAAGAAGCTTCGTGGTTTGCTCCTTATCGCCCAAGGCGGAACATCCAGACTCAAGGATCCTTCGAGGTAGAAAGGTTTTGCCGCGTCAGTCATGTCTTTAGGAAGAAAAACTATCCCTTGCGCTCGCCAATGCCATTAGCTACCTGCTGAGAGCCCTATTGGCCTGGTGGCCTTGGAGAGGCACGCTTACAGGTCATATCGAAATAGGTTTGAACCGAACCGAGGCTTGGACCGCCTCCTCCAGATCGACAGCGTCCTCCCCTCATCAAACCCCATGAAAGCTTTCACCGTCGGCTCCGTATTTCCAACCTGCTTCCAGCCTGCAAGCGAATCTGCGATATTTCACTGGAGGAAATAACGCACAAATCCCCAAAGAGCTCCGGACGCCCAGTGAGCCACGCCATCCAAACGAACTCCGACCGAGGATTGGTTCGTTGCACCGAGATGCTGCTCCGGTCCGGAGAGATCTGCCGCGCACAATCTCGGCCAGTCTTCCCTTTCAGGTTGGTGGTAACCTTTCCGCCCGAGCCTGTTAATAAATCGACCGGATGAACCCCGTCACCCACTTCGACCGATGAACACCCTACGTACTGGATGCCAGCAAATTTTCGTGGCGTTTGCACACCTGTCCGGAATTTCGTCCTGGTCTAAGCTGGCTTCTGTTTACAAATGCGCAGCTCTTGCTGCATCAAAGCCATGTTCAGGTTCCATCGAATCTTCCTTCGCTTGATTAGCGTTTACGCAACAGGCGTGCAAGGGCAGGGCGCACCGTGCCGCTAACCCCATGTCTTGTCTACAAAGTAGGCTGCAAGCTAAATAGATATCGTTGATCCTGTGAGTCTCCAACGCTGGCTCATAGGATAACTCATGAATATTTTGAGTTATGCTTCATCCAAGGAACGAGGGTGTGTCGCCAGGAGCACCTGAAGCGATGATGCCCACGAGCCCATGACCTGCCTGAACGAGCTGCCAATGGGGACGTAGGGATAACATGACGGTCTCATTACATATCTGCAAAACACAAGAGTGAAAAGACAGGACAGGCAACGTCCTCTTCGAATGCGACCCTAGTGGAGAACATGCCGGATCACTGGCCTCTTCGAGGCCGCACCTGCGACCCAAGACGCTAGGACGGCATGTAACCACAATCCGCCTCAGTCATATGCAGGAGCCGACAGGCTGCGGATGAAGACCAACAACATGAGCATTGTCCGACATACGCCCACTGGAAGTCTCAGCACCATGTAATCTCCAGGCGAAGACGTGGCATCGAGAAGCTGAAAACATTGGTCGACGGCTTCCATCTAGGAACGAACTGGGGCATGCCATCATCCCGCAGGCCGTCCTGTTGGCGGTGCCATGTTCGAAAGGCTAACCGGCTTGGACAAGAATGGCCGCTTGCCTCGTGCAGAGTCCTTCTCAAAGCTTGGCTTGCGTTCGATCCGCTGGATTGGACAGATATAATGCTTTCATGACCCTGTGCAGGCGCCGGGAGGATCATTGTCATTCTAAATGAGACATGAAGTGTCGCTATGGACAGACAGCACAGAAACAAGAAGGTCGACAAGCGGAACCCATGTCGCACTTTCTCCCGCGACGATCAATCACCAGGATTGGCGACCGTTAAAGACCTGCCAGGCTGTAGGACCGCAGTCCGTGGAGACTTCGGGGGGCATGACCCATCGGCTTCGACCCCGACGTTCTGTCGGAATAGCCGTGATGCGTAGGTCCACTGTCAATCGTAAGCCAATTCAACCGTACCAATTGAAGTCGAAGTATGTTGCAATGAGCTCTTGATTACAGTGCCCCGCCGAAGGTCGACTTGAATTGGTATCTAACTGCGGAAGTGGCTCCGATGCGGTGTACGACGAATGGAAAAGTGTGGAGAGAGTCGCAGTCTCGGGCGTCTAGTCCATTCCGAGACCTCTAGTCATTGCGACCCCGGTAAGTGAATGACAATACTCCCAGAATTTAACCGCAACAGTTCTAGAGGGAATAATGGAATGAGTAAAGACGTTTGGAGCCGGTTCGACCAAAGTCCACCGTTGGTGAGTGACAGCAAATGTGCTTGTTGCTTGCCAGGTGTGGCTGGTGAAGGAAGACTGCTGACATATTCACGATGTGGCGCATGCGCCCGAGCTCAAGGCAACACGTGCAGGGAAGACGCGTCTTTGCTTTGACGCAACGCACGAAGCCCCTCGCCCTATTATTACCATAATACATCAGCCTCATATGCATCATTGACAACGCTCTTGTCAGTCATCATGGAGAGCTGGTCGCCGGAAAGCCGGACGGCGGTTCAGAATGCTTTCAATGCCTTACGTGAAACCATCAGCAAAGAAGCCCAGAACGGTATGTGCAACAACGCGCCCTGACGTAATGGCCCGCGATACTAGCTCAAGGAACAGAGGTCGAGCAGCGGTTGAAAGAGGACAACCGATCACGCGCACTGCTTACCGATGAGCTCGAAATACTAAGGTCTCGCTCCGCCGAGGTTGACCGTTTGGAGGAGGAGAATCGAAAGCTCCGGACGAAGTTGCTGCAATTCCACCAACAGACCCGGTCCGCCGAGTCGCCCTACGGCTCTCGTTCGGAGTATGTCTCCCATGATAGAGGCACCGTCACAGATTCTAAGTCAGCTGTGAATTCCGAGAAAGATGAAGAACTGGAGCAGGTCTTGCGCGAGAGTCAAAAGCTTCGTCGGAAATACAATGCGCTGGATCGCAATTTCAAGATCCTCAAGGCAGAGTTCAAAAAAAGGAGAGACGAGAATAAGAAATGGGAAGAGTACGCGACAAGTTTGGAAGCCAAATTAAAGAGCAATGAACAGTATCGAGGGGGATCAGACGAAGCCGCGCGCTCAACAGAAGCATTCTTAGAACCCAGTAGACCTGAGGCTGGTCTGGCCTCGAGCTTCGCTTCAGATCCTGGTGCAAGACCGACAACGACTTATGATACTACGAAGCTCACCAGAAGGAGAAGTGCCGATCCCATCGCTGCTGCTTCTGCTGCAAGCGATGACGAGACTCGAGATCTGCCTCTGGAGGACTCGACGGAAGAGGACACGACAGAGAGCAGCAAGGACGCCGATGTTCTCACACTTCCACCCCTGAGACAACCCCCCAAAACGGATTCCGATATTCGCATCAAACCAGAACCCTCCTCCGACGGTCCGGTTGTCGTGTCGGAGCGCTTTGTGGGCAAGAGAAAGCATTCGGACGACTCCCCCGCTGAGCAACAAGGGCGACGTCGAATCAAAATTGAGAGCTCGAATCCTTCTGCAGGACCTGCCACAAGTCAACTTCAACAAGAAAGCATGGACCTCGACGAGGTCGGCCAGAAGCTGAGTACGCCGAGGAAGAACAGAACATTGCCCGACACTCTTGCTGCGTCAGGACAGGTGGACGCTGGGAGAGCCAGAACGACGGGTCCTCTGCTTGTCAGACCTGACGATACGGGTACGCCGACGCCGAGAAACGCCGAACCATCAGCTGTTCTGACACCAGTCAACCCTAACGTCCGCTCGGTGCGGCCATACGAGTGGAAGACTTTGGACAAGCCGAACAAGAAAGGACTCGCCCATGGTATAGAAAGCCTGGCCGAGGATGGACTTGCCTATAAGAAAACAGGCCGTGGAGAGCCAGCCGGAGGACTGTTTAGCACACCACAGCCCCCTGGTCGGTTGAAAACGCTGTTAAACGTGCCATCTCCGGAGCAGGCTCCTACGATAGTACGATCAGCGCCGCGACTTCGTGATACGCATAGGGCGACAGACGATGGCCCTCACTTCCCGGAGCGGCGAGAGCTACCGTTTAGCAAGGATCGCCGAGAGAGATTGAAGGAAGCCCCTGCTGGCCGGAAAGCACACGATGAGAATACGGAAAATGATACTCCGCGTGCACTTGGTCGGAACCGTAGCGGGGCTACAACGCCATTGCCCACGGTCAGAGGATCGTTGCGAACCAAACCCATGGCGTCCATGCGCCTCGAGGATTTCAAGGTGAACCCCAAGTTCAACGGCGGCTCAGACTACGCATATTCGGAAGTAGTCAGGGGCAAAGACGACAGGGCTTGCTTACCTGGCTGTGTCGACATGGACTGCTGTGGTAAGCAATTCCGTGCCATGGCACTCGCCCAAAGGAACAATATCGATCGCACCCCGGCTTCGGACGCAAAACTATTCGAAGACTACCTCGGCGACAGAATCACGATAACATTGGGGATGTCCAAGGCGGAAAAAGACGAGCTATGGATCGAGGCCAAGACGTGGCAGCTTGCCAACGAGCTAGGCAAGCATCGTCACCGGTATGCCCGAAGGCCTTCTCCTCCAGGGTTTTGGAACGCGGATTTCCCTACCACGCAGGAGGTAGAAGACGAGAGGTCTGAGGCCGAGAAAAGGGAAAGGCAGTTGATTCAAGAGAGGTATCGGGAGGCGGTTAGAGGTGGAGGGCGGTGGGTGTTCAGGGACGAATGAAGCGGCGTGCTTGATGCTCGATTTTTTAAATAATCTGCGTCGTGGCGTGCCTTCGTCATGGTGGGGGAGGTTTTAATTTTTATTTTGATACTTTTTCGATAGCGTGGCTCCAAGGCCCAGACGGTATATCTCAACAGATCGAATTTCGCAGCGTTTCTTTCCCTCACAATGCAATAGTTCCCCAGTGATCATCCTGCTGTAACTGATCTCATGATGACCAGGCAGCATCAGCTACTCGACGCCGAATGATGAAGTATCTACGATAGATGGACAAGCCCTATGGATGACTGCTCCGAGAAGTTACAAAAAGGCAGAGGACAAGGATGAATGGGACGGTGCAGGTGACACTTTGTTAATGACGTTGTTTCAGCCTCTCGGTCACTATGTGTTCCCTGCCATTTGTCGAAGAAAGATAGAGGCATACGAAATTTGAGTGCGGAAATTTTGTTTGTTTACAAGCTTGGCGTCTCACAGCAATGGGTGACGAAGACGGACGCTGTGAGACGGAATGCCCTGGGGTTTCCAGGGCTGGTGAAACTAATTCAATAGAGACTTTCCGAGGCCTTGATTCATACCAGATGAGGGAGAGTCAAGTGAGCACCACACCACCACACCAGCAACCACACCAGCCACACCTACCAAAAGCGAGTTCATAAGCGGATCAAAGATCCAAAACTTGACCGAGCTCACCTTGAGAGTGTTCCAGGTGAGCAGGTGTGCTTCTATGTCAACCAAAGGGTGGGGCCGATCTCGGGTAAACTACGGAAGAGGGACTCTTGGGGTGGGTCTGCCTGCGGGGACTACCTAACGATCCGTGCGCGAGGCTTTCGGTCCAGCCAGGCAATCGCATTGCGCCAACAAAGCCCGGATCCCGCTGCTTGCTAGCGTCAGTTGGACCTTTCCCGCGCGCGGCTTTAATTTTTTGTCATCTACCTCCATTGGAGGCAACCGCACAGCTAGACACTTGTCGCCCTGCCCCAGTCAACGGCCCTTCACCGTTGCCGTCTTCCTCTTCGCAGCCCGCCCTTTCGCCTCGACGCGGTTCATCACTCCTAACGAGTGTGACGCTTTCGCCCCGGCGGGTATTTGAATCGAGTCATTTCTTTCTGCCGGTCCCCCGCAAATTCGACGCACTACTTGGCGAGCTTTTTGGAAACCTTTGCCTTCGCGCATCCCACGCGACCAAATAACATAATAATCGAACGGACGATCCGGCCGCCGCTTTCCCTGTCGACGCTCCATCGCGACCGCCCCGGCAACCGCGTCGAAGCCAGTCGAAGATCCAAGGCAGTGATAGTTCCAGCCGTGGACGGTCACTGCAAATACACGAATCCCAAGCCGGCAGGATGAACAATCGTCATCTGCCGGCTGGGCAAGCCATGCCGGGGGTTGGAGGTGCTGGAGGAGTTGATATGGGTGGCGGGCCTGGAGGAGGTAACAGGCGGAGGATGCAGCAGCAACCGACATACGCGCAGTATCAGCAGCAGCAATACCAACAGCAGCACATGCCCATGTATCCGAACTACATGAACCCCTACGCCGCGGCGCCGTACTACCATCAGCTGCCGCATCAATACCAGAACGGCGGCATGCCTTCAGGCTACATGCACTACCAGCAACAGCAGCCCTACGTTCGGTCACCACAGGCGATGCCTCAGTATGTTCCCATGGCCGGCGTCAGCGTTCCACAGCCGTACACCCAGCCGCCTCAACCGTCTCCTGCGCTGTCGACGCCGTACCAACCGCCTCCTATGCCCACTGCCATCCCTGTTCAGTCGCCTCCTCCGCCTCCTCCGCCTCAGCCCATTGAGCCGACTCCTGAGCCTTCGGTGGTTGCGCCTTCAGTTGTCGCCTCTTCAGTCGTTTCGTCTTCAGTTGTCACGCCTTTTGCCGAGCCTTTCCATCCTTCAGTACCTGCCGCCCCAATCCCGCAGAGTCCGGAGCTTCCTAAACAGAACAAGGAATTCCGGGCACCGGTAAGTCTATTTCCTCCTTACTATATCGATCATGTTGCTAAGCAGCCAAAGCTCCCGTGGACGCCACCTGACCAGGCGCCGTTTCCGAGGAGAGCTCCCAAGTCAAGACGGCGAAGAAGATTGATGAGCGCAAACGCTCAAGATCTGACACTGCCCGTGGAACAACATGAAGGCGCGTTGGAGTCCAACGCTTCGGCCAGTCAGTTGCCCGCTGAGGCAAGTGCGACTGAGGTGCGTGATACGACGCCTGGCTCGGCAGTGAAGGCCCAATCCAAGAAGACGGCATTCTGGAACTCGAAGGACACCGACTCGGAGAGCGCCACTCTCCAAGCGGATTCCTTGACTTCTGAGACTCCTAAGGAGAGTGACAGATCGGCAACCAGTGTGTCAAACGCGGGAAGCCCTAAGGCAAATGCGCCTGCCTCAGACCGTGCCGCACCCCAGACACCCAAGGAAAGCGCGAGACCCACGACAAGCTCCTCCAACGTTTCTGCCTCTCGCCCTACTGTTCCCATCATCCCGGTTGTTCCCGTTCTTCCCAGAAGTAGCCCCAAGGAGACCAAGCCCGCTAGTATCAGCAAGTCTGCTGAAGATCCGAAGCAGCCCGCAACCCAGGAGACCAAGTCTGCAGAGGTAGCGGAGACAACAGATGCCACTGGTGCGGAGCAGAAGGTCGGTGACCAACCGGCGGCCCCCGTGAAGGCAGCCCCGAAGACGTGGAGCGGGCTCTTCTCTGCTGCGGCTGCCGCAGCTTCCAAGTCCCAGCCCAGTGCCGATGACCCTGTTGCTCCGGCGGCGACCAATGGAGCGGCCACGAATGGGGACGGTGCGGTCAACGGTGGTGCTTCCAGCTTTTCGGCGGGAAACACAAACACTCTTGCTGCTGCTATCCAGGACTTCCGCGTCAGCAACCCTGCCAAGGTCCAGTTCATCGAGCCCAGAGGCCTCATCAATACCGGCAACATGTGCTATATGAATTCAGTGGGCACCCTCTATCCATATCATCAAGCTACATTGCTAACAAGTGCAGGTTTTGCAAGTTCTCCTGTTCTGTGCGCCGTTCTACAACTTCCTGGACCAGGTCAGCAAGAGAGCCGTCCACAAGTTCAAAAGCGATACGCCCGTCATTGACGCCATGTAAGTTTCATTGCTTGTTGCCAAAAGGTAAGCCCGGTGACTGACTTTCCGCCAGGATCATGTTCATGAGAGAGTTCCGGGTTATCGACGCAACCGATTCAGTCGAGAAACTTCGCCGCAAGCTCAAGAGCGAACAACTGGAGCAATACGGCGAATCGTTCATTCCGGAGTTTGTCTACAAGGCTATTCAGCCCCTCCCAGCGTTTGCGAGCATGAGGGTATGTTGCCATTTGCTTTTGATCGAATTTCCGGCTAATGTCTTTGCAGCGCGGTCACCAGCAAGATGCCCAGGAGTTCCTTGGCCTGATTCTGAATGCCATTGACGAAGAGTGCGCCCAGGTCATGTCAGCTGGTGGTCTCGCTAATGGCTCTGCCGAAACGAGGCCGACATCCTCTGCCGCCAGCGCTGTCGAGTCAACTGATGGCGCGGAGGGATGGTTTGAGGTTGGGTCCAGACAGCGGGCCGTTGAGACGCGCTCATCTGGGGCCAGCTCGACAACGCCCATCACTCGGCTTTTCAGTGGACAGTACCGCTCGGAGCTTCGTCGTCCTGGTGTCAAGGATTCGGTTACCACCGAACCCTTCCAGTCGCTGCAGCTTGACATCGGCGCTCCTTACATTCACAACGTTGTGGATGCCATCAAGGGTTTGACGGTGCCTGAGAGACTGCAAGGCGATGCTGCCCCTATGACGAAGCAGACGCTGATTGAGACGCTTCCCCCCATTCTTATCCTTCATCTCAAGCGCTTCAAGTTCGACACCGAGGGAACCACGAAGATCGGAAAAAAGGTTGGATACCCGCTTGACTTGCAGCTTCCGGTCGAGGTTCTTTCCAAAAGACGACGCAACGCGCTTGTTGCAGAGGGTGCGCCCATGCCAAAGTACAGACTGATCGGCGTCGTCTACCACCACGGCAAACAAGCCAACGGCGGCCACTACACGGTGGATGTGCGACGGCAAGACGACAACGAGTGGATCCGGCTTGATGATACGGTCATCCGACGGGTCCGTAGTGAAGATGTGGCTGAGGCCGGTGCCGAGGAGGAGGTCAAGGAGACTGGCCGATCCGGCCCTGCCTCTCGCGACGCATCGGCCAACCGGTTCGGTGCCATGGCCGATGAGGACGAGGGTGACGGTTGGAAGGAGGTCACGACATCTACCAGGGGCGGTGACAAGAGCGGTGAAAAGAAATGGAGCGCTGTCGCCAACGGTAATGGCCTTGCTCCCAAGGGCAAGTCGGCCAAGGACAACATCAAGGATAACAAGGTCGCGTATCTGCTATTCTACCAGCGCATCTGAGGACCAAGAGGAGATGGGGTCAGAGATCGAAAGAAAACCCGCGTGCTGACGGCGCGTGGGGATGAACGATTAAGAGAGGCGGCGCTTCAACCTCGGCAGCTTTACCAACCATACGGAACAACGACAGGAGAGTGGCAGAGGGGGTGCCTCTACGATGCCGCGATGTTCTGGTATCTAATTTGACTACACATATTCACGGCGGTGTCGGTTGGAAGGGCTTTTATTTTTCAACATCCCGGCGAGACAGGAACAGAAAAGTTGATCGGAGTCATCTGCAGAATGTCGCGGAGGCTTTCTTATGACTAACTAGTGGTCTGGACAGGTGGTGGTTAACAAAAAGGAGAGGAGGGACGAAGGTGAGGTGAGGTGGCATGGTTGGAGTGAAATCGGGAGCAAAGGTGTTAGTTAGGTGTGTCTCAGCGATCGGCCACACTTAAGGGAGGGGGAGAAGACTGAGCCGAAAAGCAGGGAGGAGGGGTGAGCGACGAAGGAATCAATGAAGCCAAACATGGGATGTAGTATCCCTGTAAAAATAAACCCCCATTGATGATAAATATACCGGGCCATAGTCGTTATGGTGCGAGATGCTTAAGGTGCTGGCCATATAGGAATGTATGAGTGGTGTGTGTGTAGGCCGAAGAACGTCAAAGTGGGGTCAAGATCACTCACGCATACGTCCCCCGCACAAAACCACTCAAACGTCCCGAAACGTCCAGACCTCATCGAAGGCTACTCTTATATATCGCGTATCTAGAAGACATCTCTCACACACATCGGAGAGTCGACAACTCCACAGGCAGGTAGAGCAAGGAGAGAAAAAACAGCCTACGAGAGAGAGGAAAAAAGGAAAAATCGACCAAGATGCCCGCTCCTGCGCAGATGCCGCAGTACCTGTACAAAATCGTCCCCGAGGCGCCGCCCTCGCCGCTGCCGGCCGAGTACCCCCTCTCGGACCTCGACCGCAACGACGGCTTCATCCACCTGAGTACTGCTGACCAGGTGAGTCCGGCGCTCCGTCTGTCCGCCATGGTTGCAAACAAAACCACCCCCTCCCCCCCCCTCTTTCACGATCATCTCACTTACTCTCACACTTCCTCTTCGCCACACAACGTCCGGCCCATCTCGTCTCGGGGAGAAAACGCCCCCATCCCCATCCCAATCACCATCCATTTACCCCCCCCCCCCATCCTTGATCCCCCGACACTCCAGAGTCCTAACCCCTAACACCAAAACTGACAAAATCACGCGCGTCCCCACGCCCCAGGTCCTCGGCACGGCGGACCGCTTCTTCTCCGCCTCCACCTCCCTCTGGCTCCTCAAGCTCCCCTACGCCGCCCTCGAGGCGCAGATCCGGTGGGACGATCTCCCCGCAGGGGCGGGCTGCTTCCCGCACCTTTACGGGCGCAACTTTGGCGCCGCCGACGTCGAGGACGCCCGCGGCTTCGTCCGGGGCGACGAGGGCCGGGCATGGAGCGAGGTCCTCGGCGGCGACGCGTGGCTCTCCTGAGGGGAGGAGAGGTCATGTGTCGCCGCCGCCCCTGCCCTCCCTCTCCGAAGGCGGGACACCCTCCCCCTCGCCGTTCCTTGACAAGAACATTGCCGCGAAAAAGGGGGTTTTCAAGCATAGGAGGAGGAACTCGACAGGTGGGCCTTGGTTGGGAGGCTGGGATACTGTTCATCCATAGAGGGGGCGAAGGACGCAGACACGCAATGACGGCGTAGGATGGCCGTTAAAGTCAAAAGATGCAATTGCTTGCTATACGGTGTTTCTAATGCTTCACTCTGTCTTACTCAATGCGTTTGGACAAACGCATCTATCCCGTGCGTGTTCTGGGTAACTTGACCAGTTACGCCCTCGGTCTTCATGATTCAATGACAAAAAAAATCAAATGGACAAAAGTGCTGCGGTATGCTTTTTTCTTCTCCCTCTTCGCATTCCCTTGCGACTCCCGCCCCGCACGCATGAGTATGATCCATGGCAGCCTCGTCTCGTCTCATAGCAGAACGTACAACATGATAAAGCCATACCCGTCGTCCTCCCAACCCTTCGTCTAAGCCCCCTTCCCGGACCCACCCTCACACAATATAAGTAAATGTCATATCCCAACCGAGGTGGGAGCTGTAGAGAGGCTCTTGGCCTACGAGGCATGTGGCCCAATGGTACGAGACGTCCGCCCGCACATGCAAAAAGAAAGACAAAAAAGACATAATGAAAAGGGAATACAGCCGGATGGCTGGAATGTGGTTATCGCTGAATCTTCCAACTATGAAGACCACTTGACGTCCGAGCTCGGAGCCCTGCTTCGCCGTTTGTTAGCCATGCTCGTCGGAAGAGCTGGCGATGCTGCCGCAGGTGCTGATATGGCCGAAGTGGTTCTGCCCATGTTCTCTTTATTTGACAAGGAACTCTCTGACCTCACCAGTGGAGGCTGTCCGGACGAGCTGCTAGGTCTCGCGAACGAATGGCGAGGCAATCTGCTTTTTCCTGATGATGGCCCGGTAGGCATGCTTGACGACATCTCGCCGCTCACCCGTCTGGGAATGCTCGTGGCCCCGTCTCTGCTACGTGGGCGGTAAAGAATGGCCTCCCGCTCCTGCACAGCCGTCCGCCGTGGGCTTGCGGCCACCTCGATGTACGCGCCGCCGGATCCTGGTGGTATTTGAGATAGCCGATGATGACGGGACTGTGGCTGCGTGGGCGTGGCAGGCATCGACATTGCGTGATGAAGGCCTGGCGGCGTGTATGAAGATTTCCGCCTGGGCCCGGATCCCGAGCGTCGGGATGCCACCGACCCAGACGACCCGTTGCGTTCCGAGGCCATGTCGTATAGCTCGCTCTCGTTGTGCGACTTGACCAACTCTGACGCCAGGTTGCGAACGAGCACAGCCGTGTCTTTCTCTGCCAACATTTGGATGGCGTCGAACAGAGATCTGACTTGCTTGACGTTCAAAGAGCTGCTACCATTGCCCATGCCCAGCATCTCTGGGTCACAGGCGTCCATGATGTTGCGCACCAAACGTAGCAAGTTAAGTCTAACGACGGCCTTTTTGTGGCCCAGTCTCTGACCAATGCCAGCAAACATCTCGGGTTTCGCAAGCGATCCTGAAATGGAAGGGCTCAGCCGCAGAAGCTTCAGCAGAGGCTCCAAGAGGTTGGCGTCGAATGAGTTGACTTTGTTAGTATGGAAACAGGCGACAATCGCGTCTGTAAACTTCCCATCCAGAAGATGGCTTTCAACTTTTGCTGTTTCCTCTTGAAGCCAGATAAAGATAGCGTCCAGTGCCGTGACCTGCCAGTATTGGTCCGCCAGAAGAGAGACATAGAAATCCAGCCCCTTATTTTGCCACAGATATCTTCGGCCCTTGCTCCCCGAGTGCGCCATATCGCACAGTATAGGCAAGGCGAACTCCTTTGGAGGGCGATCGGTCTGCATGATCTTCATGAGCAGGGGGATGATGCCGCCAACGGCTGCGTCTTCCTGACGCTCCTTACTCAGGCGACACAGGTTGAACAAGGTGTTCAAAACTTGGTTGGATATCTCTCGGAAGTGATTATGCCCCTTTTTCATACTGTAGCCAAGAACATCAATCAGGAACTCAATGGCGTCAGCGGTGTGGAGCGTTTCTATCGTCGTCGACAACATCGAGAGGTTCTTAATGAACTTGAGCATCGTGATCTGGTGGTTCGGCGTCATTCGTCGCAAGTCCTTCAAAACGCCTGATCGAGTGTCAGCAATCGGGCAGTCAATTATACCGAGTGAAGGTTTCCTCACTCTTCAATACTTGTCGGTCAGCGACAACCTCCTTGACGTAGTTTTCAGCCTGGGAAAATAGGTAGAATATGTTGACAATTCGCCCCTCGATGAGCTCGGAAAGATCGTCTTCGCCCTCTTCGTCGAGCACTCTATGGAGCACCAGAGCAAGCGGGTACAGGATCTTGCTTCTCGAGAAGATGCGGCAGAAATCGTTCTTCGGAGTAGGTCCTTGAAGCTCAAAGACGTTCCAGATGCCATTAACGCCGATCAGGACGAGGTCTCGCGCATCATCAAAGTCTTCATCCAAGAACTCGACAAGCACGTTCAGACCACCAGCGCTGACAAACATTTGCAGAGTCAATGTGGAAGTCTGGTACATCTGGCGTACGAAAGCGGCTGCTTCCAGCCTGATTTCGTTGGAGTATTGGCGGGCTGCAAATTTAGTGATGATCGGAATGCCACCGACGAAGCAAAGATTCTCCTGGATCTCGACATCGTCCAGAATGATCTGCCGCGGCCCAGTCAACAATCTGCTAAACAAGTTGCGTTATTGTTGTCTTGACTTACAGTATTGACGACCTTCAAAAGTGACAGGATCATCTGTTGCCTGCTCTTGACCGTGCAAGGCTCAAGAATTTCCAGAATGGGCAGCAGACCATGAGCACTGAGAATCAAGTCTTTTATCTCGGTATTCTCCCAAAGCAAGGCAAGCTGCATTTTTGGTCAGCCGACTTTTCCACAAAGTGCGTCGGATCAATCTCACCAAGTCTTCGGCCAGCTCGCAAAGCTTCTCTTCGCCTTCCGAGGTCTTCAGGGAGCGCACGAGTCCTTCGACCTTGCCTGCCAGTCTCGCGTGTCTGTCCCTGGCAATATTTGCTTCCAAATCCATCTCGTCCCACCCTGGATCCATGGAAGCAAAGGGGTCGTCTTCGTCCTCGTCATCGCCCAGCCACGAGTTGTTCGAATATTTCGAGAGCACCATCAGGCCGCCGTCCTCCGAGCCCCTGTCGCTCTCTTCCCTCTCTGTGACCGCATCCTCGGGTCCGAAGATGTCAGAGAAGTCCTCGTCGCCCTCGTCTTCGGCAAACTTTTGTATCTCGATGGACGACCTGGTTCTTCGCATTGGGCGATCTGGCAATACGGAGGGGCGCAGTTTCGCGCTAGGTGGCCGCCTTGAGCCCCCTGCCACGGGTGACTGTGTCGAACGAGGCAGACTTGTAAGATCCGAAGGATGAAAGAGCTGAGGAGAATCGGCCTGGTTGTGTCAGCAAGGGAATCAAAGACTAAGATTGAACATACCTTCTTGACAAATGGGTTCAGTTCGTTGTCGTTGAAGACACTGTCGTTTTCAAGGAACAAATCCGAGTAGTCTTCGGTATTCTGTTCTCTGTACGCCAGGTCTGGGGGAGCGGGGATCTCAAATCTGCCAGGGCCAAGCTGAGGCTTGCTGGGGGATTTGGGGCGGGAAGGATTTCTGGAATGCGTCGTCTTTCGCGGGCTGGACTTTGCCGGCAGTTGTTGTGATTGCTGCTGCTGTTGTTTCATGGGTTCTGCGTACTTGTCACTCTTCTTGCGGGACATTGGACGTATTGTTTGCTCCTGAAGCTCAAAGTCGGCGAACTGCCGGGGCCCCTTGATCGTCAACAGCTCACCCTCAAAGTCGTCATCGTAGCTCTCAGAATCGTTTCGAGGGTCTGTAATTGAAGCGAAGGCCTTGAGTTTGTCGGCAGAGAGCAGACCACCAAAGTTGTCCTGGGGCTTAAGGTGAGGCAAGTGCAGTGCGCTTGGTGAGATGGCCGTCGCGAAGTCGTTGTCCCAGTTGTCGTCGTCTGCTAGCATGTCAACACACTTATCCTTCGCTGCCATGGATGTTGACTAATACTTACTAGCAAGCTCGGGAGATCTGAAGGCTTCGGGGGTCCTTCTCGGCTTCGCGAGGGCCAAAGGCCCCTTGGGCTGAGTGATCAGGCTCGGCCGGTGCGGTTCATTGGCGCCAAATCTTGCGCCAGGATGGCCTTGCATGCCAGGAAATCCGCTGTCGGAACCGGTGGACACTCTTAGTGAGCTCTCGGAGGACTTGAGGGCCTTGTTCCACTGTTTTACCTCCTCCACCGCTTGGCTGAAATTAGCTGGGGCCTTGGAAACGGGTGCGTCGCTTCTTCGGCATCCGATGATCCACGCGTGCCGTAAGAGTTTTCTCGCCGTCACTCTCAGGTTGGGGTCTTTCTGGAAACATTGCATCAAAAAGTCCCGAGACGCCTACAAGATGTCAGCTTTGTTTGCTTTGGACGCCGAGATGGGCGAGGTACACACCGGTGAGATGCCCTCAGGTAACGGGGGATGGTCGTCGTTGACGATGGCGAAAAGCGCGGGCATGGCGGCAAGGTTGTGGTACGGCGGCTTGCCCTGCAACAGCTCGATGACGGTACACCCCACACTCCAGATATCAGACGCAGGGCTGGCGCCGGAAAGCTGGATGATCTCGGGCGCCATCCAGTAAGGAGTGCCGACAACCTGGGCCTCCTTGTCCTGTCCTCCAGCGAGAGTGCTTGTCGAGACTCCAAAATCCGCGAGTTTGACCTTGCCGTCCTTGGTCGTGAGAATATTGGCTCCTTTGATATCCCTATGAATGACTCCCTGGTCATGAAGGTACTGCAAGCCCTGCAAGACCTGGGTCGTGTAGACGCCGACTAAATTCTCAGGAAACTTGCCGTATGACTTGCATATCGAGTGAAGAGAGCCGTTCTCGCAGTACCTGGGGCAGTTTCAGCCATGGTCAGAAGGAGTGAGGGCTTGACCTACTCCAGAATGATGTTGAGACAGTCGGCCGACTTGACGAAGCCAATGTACTTGACAATGTTGTCATGCTAAGAAAACTGTCAGCTGAGGCGCCTCACAGCTTGGCTGGCTCGGAAACACCCACATGCAAGTTTTTCAAAAGATCGATTTCAGACTGGAAAGGCGTCAGTCTCGGCTAGCCACAGGATGGGCAGATACATGCTCCGGGAACAAAGGTATACCTCGATCATGCGCAGCTCGCTCTTGGGCAGGTCAGCGAGCTTGATCTGCTTAACGGCGACAGCTTCGCCGGTTCCCCAATTGAATGCCTTGTAGACGGACCCGAAAGCTCCCTTTCCGAGGCACTCTCCTAAGCGCTGCAGTACACAAGAGCGTCAGCCATGCGTCCTTGGCAAAGTACCGTTGCCCAGGTGTCCAGGTCAGACCTAATGGCCGCGTATACGCACATAATCTTTCAAACCAGGGTCCTGCAGCGCAGAACTCTCCCTTGGGCCCTGTTTTTCCTTTCGCGGTGTTCCCGAGCCCCTCTCGCGGGAGGCGACCACGGCCGCCCTGCCGTTTGCATGGTACTGGCGCTCGACAGATGAGGAGGCCGAGGATGGTGGCGAAGGATTGGGCATGGCCGGCGGCGGGCAGACAGTCTGGCACGGGACCAGACTTCTCTTTATCCCTCTCCGTCACTCTCTCACTCTCACTCTCTCTTCTTCGATCGGATTCGGGGGGGTTGCGGGAGCGCTCGTGGGCGGAAGCTGTTCCGAGGGAGGAATTGGACGGCGCCGAAGTCGACGCAGGTAGGTACGGACGTTTTTAGGGATCGCGGGACAGCAAGCGGGCAGCGGTTAGGACAAAGACGAAGAGGGCGCGCTGCACGTAGCCCGGCGGCAGGACGGCATGCCAGTCGAGTCGCGATTCGTGGATTCGGTCGGTCGGGTCAGCGTCGGTGGTTTCGCAGACAAGGCGGTTTAGTCCATGGAGATGCCTGTGAGCATCAGTGAGGAGGGTCAAGAAACCGAGTCGAAGGACGAGCGAGCTAAATGAGTTGTAGGGCGCGCGCGCAACTCTGGTGCAAGGACAAATGCCGAATGACGCTGGCGATATATGCGTACACGCTCAAGACACACACATGTACAACATGCGAGGAACACAGACAGGCGACAGAGATTCCAAGTTGTGAAAGTACATGGGCGTCTTGTTTCGTTCGGGATTCGGGGGCAGAAATAGACAAGACAAATGACGTTTGTTTATCCCCTCTTTTTGGAAGTTCGTACGGCGTCTTCTGCTGTCTTCAAAAACGTTGGTTTCGGTCTGGTCTGGCTTGTATGTCGGTCGCGCGGTGGATGTTGGTGGAGGAGGTTCGGGTTCAAGGGAAACGAGCGGCGCGCTAGGTGGAGAGAGAGATGCGACGATATCTTGGTGTATACACCTAGATACCAACCTTGCTAGGGAGCAGTGAAACCCAGGGACTAGAGGCGGCAGAGAGACAGAAGGAAAGGAGAAGGAAGGAAAGAAGAAGAGGGATAAAAGCCCCCTAGGAATGACTACTCTATTCGTAGGGGAACAAGCCAAAACGGCGGCTGCTGGATCCCTTGGAGAAAGGTGATAAATTTTTGGGCTCACGTTGACCGATGCTGATGCACACGGGCCAGAGGACTGGCCGCATCAGGCTCTTCCAGGGACATTCGCTGTAAAAAAGCAAAGATGAATATTGGAAAAACAACACAGCCAGGGCCCGTCAGGTCAACTCCAGCGGTCAGCCCAGCTAGCGGTCAATGGTCAGTGGTCAGGTAGCCGCAGGGCAGCAATGACAACGAACGACGGATGCACCTACCACCTCATCTCCCTACCTACCTAGGTAGGTAAGTAGGTCGGTAGGTACACTGAGTATCATAAATCCGTTCACGCAACCCAAATCACACCGGCAGTCCCCGTTTCCCACGCACATCTAGTTTCACGAGTGACGACCATCATATCACAGATTCATCTCGCAGGACCCTGGTCAGAACCTCACCCGATCGTGATGGTAGCCTTTGCTGGGATTTCATCCACCTGGGCTTGGGCTGGCTGTGATGACCGACGAGGGGCGAGCGGGGCAGCGAGTGGGTAATGCTCAGGTACCTACCTGAGGTAGGTAAGTACTTACCTACAGGTACTGCGTTTGGTGCTGTGATGATGCCTGAGTTGCGACTTGCTGAACAAACGCCGGCCACGCGCGCTAGCCACGCTAGAAGCTCTCACAGGCCGCTCCGCCGACGCGCTAAAGGCTAAGGAGCACCCGGCCTGAACCGGAAACACAATGAACGGGCTTCACCTTCGCCGGCCACCAACACCCTCGACTCGGCTTCCATCGCTTTGTTTTCCTGTACAGTCTATCCGTACGCTCCTCCCTGATGTCCGTATTCGATAAATAACAACAACAAGAAAAAGGTCAAGGCGGACACGCGCAGCCATCTAACGGACGACACTCGACGCTACCCTGTCTTGTCCCGCTCAGACACATTCCGCGCCTCTTGGCCTTCCCCAGAATTTCCCAATTCGTGCCAAAAACCAGACAGGAACCACGTCACGCCCGACACACCAGGCCGCCCGTCCTTGCGAGAGATGCATTCCACCCAGGCACGCGGCATAGCAGTTCTCTCTCAAACTCTTTGGAATATCAAGACAATACCAGGTCGCCCTCCCCCCCTCCGTCCCATTCTCCTATCATTCAGTGTTTGCCTGAGTCGCTCTTCACCGTAGTAACGACGTGACAGTGTCTGGTCCAAAAGGTCAACAAACCCCTGGATTGCATGTTACGGATACCTACCCCTACCTCGTCCCCAGTCCAACCCCCATGTCGAGGACAGGGCCACTGGGTCCCCTCTCAATTTATCCACGGTTTCCTCTACCCAATGTCTCCCTCCTCCCCAAAGCTCCCAGCCCGGCGACAAGCAAAGACGACAGACGGCCGGCAGACAAGGGCGAAGGGGACGACGCTAGCCGCAGCGTTTCAAACTGACGGATCTGCGCGGGAACGATACACTAATACTGTAGGACCCCTCCGGATCCGTATGTCAGTGGCCAGTCTGGCGACCTGCATCAGCCCCAAGAAACATTGCCGCCGCTGCAAACGGCTGCCCCGGGCGCCGAGATCAATCTTTTCTTATTCTCATCCTACTTCTTTTCTTACTCCATTACTGTCGTCTTCGTCGAGTACCCGTCAAATGTTAACACTGCAGATTCCATTCACTTACGGATCGTCACCTAATCATCCTAGATGAGGTGGCTCACAGTGCCCCGTACCGAGACCGATAATCAAGTCAACGCTGTGAATTAGTAGTTCCACTTATTGCTAGCTTTCATTCTTCGACTGTCGAGGGCATTCGCTCAATGAACAAATCCACTGAGACAGGGTCGTGGGACTGAGACACACCGACTTCATGTGTTTACGTCCAGTGTCCATTCTGTGCCGGTCACGCTGTCAATTATGTCACCCACGCCATGCCCCTATTTCACAACAATCAACAAACAAGTGACTGGCTGCCGGTGGATTTCATTATCGTCTCCGTCTCCAGAATATCGGGTTCTTTCGCCCATCCAAATGAGGCACCTATCGCCCAGCCCTAGCATACTCGTAGAGATCTGACGCCTAAGGGAACTGAACTCGGCCCGTTCCACGACTACATGATATTATACAGACGACCCATGTCGCAGCATAGCCCCGGCAAACCCACTAAGACCGTGCCCTGTCCATAGCAGGTGTCTAACACCTTGAACGCCAAAATCCCCAGTCAAAAATCCACTGCCTTTTCAAGGGCTTTTTCATCATCAGCACGCCGTTCCTTGTTGTTCATGGAAGAACGTAACAGCGACCCATGCGCAGCGCAGCCGCTCTTCATGACCCCTCTGGCAGGGTCCGGCTGAGCCCGGCACCAGCCCACCACTCATCGGGAATGTCTTCCCGACGCGCGAGGTTGCGAACAATCATCTGCATTCCATGCAATGCATTGTCATTCGACGTTTGGTTGTGGCTCGATGAGGCAGCGTCACCGTCACCGTCACCGTTGCTATCCCCCTGGCCACTGGGACCTCCTGCCTCTTCGCTCGAATCCCGCACGATGTGATCCAATAACTCCGGGAGCGGAGTGGGGTCGCGGGTGGCGATCCGGTAATGTCGAAGAAGTTCGAGTCGTCGACGAGTTCGCATTTCCTCGTCGTCTTGGGCGTTACGGGCAGCGGGCGTTCTGGCGATTCGCCTGTATGATGGATCGTCTCGCATGAATGATAACCTGCTCGTGTCGTTTGCGTCCAGATCGGCGACGAACCGACGGTGCCTTGAGGGATAGTTCATCGTCCAGTGGTCTGCCCAGGACCTGGTCGCATGCATGGCCTCCTGGCCTTCGTCGTCAGAATTGTCGAGGCCAGATTCACAGGGCTGTTCAAGAGCCTCTTCGGTCGTCTCAGGTCCGGTGAGCGAGGTGCGCGATGATGCGGCGGCACTCTGTGACTGTGATGCAGAGGCCGAGGCCGAGGCCGATGCCGAAGCTGACGCCGAGGCGAAGGACGATCCAGCACTTGGAGGTTGCGGATCTGGTGTCAGCGTAGTAAGCAGCGTGTCCCACACGCCGTCTTCGTCAGGACTCAAGCTTCGGTCGCGGTCGCCGAGGCCGTCAGCCAAAGACGGTTCGTTGGGTTGTCCAGAAGGACGTATCCGACGGATGCGCTGGTGCAGAGTCTGGGGTACCGTTCGCGGCTCCACACGCTGCCTTCGACCAGAGAATCTGGCGGCAACCAGGTTGTCGGGACTGCGGTCAAACCGGGCAGCAACCGGTGGGGCAGGCTACTTTGCACGTTAGTTCTGCAATTCAAGTCAATCAGTTTGACAAGGAAGCCTACCATCGACATGCGATCAAGCTGCGCACGGGGGAATCGCGGATGAGACGGCCGTTCAGGCTCCTGCCAGCCGCTTTGCTCTTCGCCAGCTGGGGGGGTAGCGCTGGTCCGAGAGGGCTGAGGCAAGTTTTCAAAAGCCCAGCGTTCGCCGAAAAGGGAGATCAATCGAGCCTCACTGGCTTCGGGGCCCCGTTCCGCGGCTCGGTTTCTCATCTCCCGCAGCGCATCTCGCAGTTCGGTGCTCTCGGGAGTGGGGGCACCCCGATCCGCCTCCGAGGGCGGCATAGTCCGCGGGGGAGGGGCGACGTAAGCCTCCGGCGGTGGTAGATGGCCAGACTCTATCCATGGATAACGGGCGCGCGCGACGGATTCGGGTCCGGGAGTGGGGAAGTTATCGCGGAGCAGTGCGGCGCGACGTCGAAAAGGACGAGAGTCGATGTTGCGGCGGGCGCGGCGAATGGCGGAGCGGGCATGGCGCGACATTTCCGACTTGTCGCCAATTTGAGAGGGGACGTCCGACTCGACGGGAGCGATGAAAAGACTGCAGATGGGCGGTTGCGAGATTAGCGAGGGGTGCGATGGCGAGATTGGAGGCGGCTGCCGACATCAGCCGCGATTGCGATTGCGATGCGTTTCGGCGTCGGCGCCATCGAGGACGGACATTAAAAGCGACGGGCATTGCTTGCGCACAAAAATGTAGGCGATTTGTGATGAACGGGAAGAGACGAGATGGATGTGAATGGGAACATTGTGGTGACACGGCTGCGCGGGCTGAGATTGAGCCAGCGTCCGTCGAGGCCTGGCGCAGAGGCAAATGCAGCGAGCCGGTGAAGGCGCAGGGTTGGGAGGGAAACTTACGGAAGTCCCATCTTGAACGGCTCGTTGCGCGCACGATGTATGAATCAACAACGACGAAGATGAGGAGTGATGGAGGAGGTATATCGAATGGATCGCGAGATGGATCCAATCGTCGTCGTCAAAAGTGAAATGGGGCCGCGAGCCGTGGTTCGCGATGGATTCGCGATTGCGCGTAGCCAATATAGGTAGCTTCTTACGTGGGGCGGGAGGCGGGCGGGAAAGAGGAAAAGGATGGGGCGAGTCAGTGACGGAAACGGGGCACTGGGACTGGACGTGGATTGACAGTCAGGGACGGGAGGGAAAAACCAAAAGACATGCACGGGGAATTAAAAAAAGAAAGGAAAACAGGAGGGAAAATAGGGAAAATGCGCCGGTGTTTTGGGGCATGGCCGCTTTACTTCGTTTTTGTGAGTGGCTGGCCTCTCCAATCCGCTCCAATCCGCTCCAATCCTGCCCCTTGACGGCTGCAGTCCCAGGACTCCTTGCCATGTGGCGTCAGGTTGAGAAGCAAATCATAAGTAACCAATCATGGGGGCTCCTCGGCGCCCGGTATGGGGAAGAGTGGGGTCTTGGTAGTGGAGACATCGGGGAGCCTCTCGCAGTGTGGCTGAGAGGACACTGTCTGCAGGCTGCAACAAGCGTGGCTGGGCGGACTGCAGGAGGCAGGTACGTACTATGCCCAGTTTCCTCTCGTGTCTAAGGTAGACCAAGGTAGCATCTGTCCTGTCATGCACACTTGCTTGGGTTAGACGGAAGGACCTGTATCCTCAATACCAATCACTAGTAGCATCCAGCTCGCCCCTGGATGCGACATCGACGACCCTGAAATTCCAAGACCCGTTCATCACCAGAGCATTCCAGTGACTCACTCCTACAGGCGGAACCACCCTCCCAGGCATCTCCATCCGTTGCCGGGCTACAAGCTTCCATGTCCACTCACTGACGTCTGTCCGCCCTAGAGAGCCAAGACGGAGAAAGAGAGGGAGAGATGGGCTGGCGGTCCCTTGGGCCTAACATTTATTCAGAGCAGCACCGCCATTACTAGACACCCCGAGACTTCAGCACGCTCCAAGCATGGCAATGAAGGGCATCAGCCTAGGCCTGCACCGCATATCCAGGGCTCTCGAAGGCGTCCCGCAGAAGTGGGATGCCATCCACGTTGCCGGGACCAACGGCAAGGGCACCACCTGCACGTACCTTGCGGCCCTCTGCCGGTCCTTCGGCATATCCAACGGCCTTTTCACCTCACCTTACCTTGTCGAGCCGCGCGACGCCATCAAGATCAATGGCGTCCCTGTCCAGCAAGACATCTACAACGACGTCCGACGTAAGATCCTGGACGACGAGCAGGCCCGTTTATCACAAGATGCATCGCAGGAAGCCCTAACCATCTTCGAGGTGACGACCCTCATCGCCTTTGGCGTTTTTGGCCGCGCCGACGTGCAGATGGGTCTCGTCGAGGTCGGCCTTGGCGGGCGACTCGACTCAACAAACGCCCTCAAGCGGAAGAAGGTCACCGTCATCACCAAGATCGGCCTCGACCACCAGGCCTTCCTCGGCAACACCCTACCCGAGATCGCCAAGGAGAAGGCCGGCATTATGATGGCCGGTGTCCCGTGCGTCGTCGACGGTAGCAACCCGCCCGAAGTCCTCGAGGTCTTCCGGCAGCACGCGGCAAGTGTCTCGGCACCGCTGCACCTCACCACAAATCAGACCGGCCTGCTGGAGACCCTGTATCGATCCGAATTAATGCCTCACCAGGCCCAGAATATGGCATGCGCCATCACAGCTTTTCAGCTTGCTTACCCGCATCTGGACCTCTCCGTCGAGAAGGCATTGCCGATCTTGAAGGACATCACACATCTGGGCAGGCTGTCCTGGTTGGAACTCGGCGAGAAGTATCCGTCACGAAAAGGGAACCCCATTCTCATTGACGGGGCTCATAACCCGCAGTCGGCCGAGACTCTGTCCACGTACGTCGAGCGACGCCTGCGGGATGCAGACAAACCCGTTACGTGGATCGTATCGGTCTCTAAACAGGACGGAAAGGACGCTGGAGGCATGCTCCGCACCTTGCTGAGGCCCGGCGACAGTGTCGCTTGCGTACCTTTCTCCAAACGAGAGACCATGCCCTGGGTTGAACCCTTGCCGCTGGACACCTTAAGGGAAATGGCATCAAATGCAGGCGCGAAGGAGATTTTCATGGGTGAGGGAGGCCTTGAGGCGGCCACTCAATGGGCTGTCGATACTGCGAGAGACGGACCTGTTGTTTTGACTGGGAGCCTTTATCTGGTTGGAGATGCCTACAGAATTCTGTCATGAAAAAGGGTTGGATCAAGTATCAAGGATCAAAGCATAGTGCATGGCAATACACCACTCTGGCATGTTGCGCCAACACGATACGATTGGATTCGTGAAGATTGTGGTTTCTCTGCGGCTCTTGCTGACCGTGACGATCTCACTCCATTCATTCGCGAAACCTTGCGTGGCATGAATGGAGAACACCACATCCTCACCGCCACCGCATCACATGATCCACAACAGCCCATCCAATGCGCGGGGATCTGTCCCGACTTCGTCAGGAACTTGTACGGTGCAATGCGACGACCTGATCCCCCCTCGTGCCATTAACGGAACCACGCCATGTCGGCCACGAGCAACCTCATCATCGTCTGCTGCCACGGCATCTGGACGGGCGGCCCCACCAACGGCGCCGCCGAGTCGGAGTGGCTCATCGCCGGCTTCCAGGCCGGCGAGACCCCGACGTTCATCGAGCACATCAAAGCCGGGCTGGCGGCGCTGCGGGACGACCCGGCTTCCGTGCTGGTGTTTTCGGGGTAAGCTCACGCAACCACCTCTGCCCTGTGCGGAACACTGATGCCCCCCCCCCTCTTCTCATTGAAAATCGCTCGCGTGCGTGTCTATCTCTGCGCTCACTAAAATGGGCCACCCAAAACTCCATTCAGTCGAACTGTTTACTTGTAACTCGTTGACATGACACGTACGCTGACGGTTTGTCGCGCAGGGGACCAACACGTCGGGAAACCCGCCTCTCGGAGGCAGAGAGCTATGCCAACCTCGCCGTCGCCAACGCCTACTTCGGCATCCTCCCGTCCTCCCCCGGCGGCGGCATAGCCGCCTCCTTCGCGTCCCGTATCCACACAGACGCTCTCGCCTTGGACTCGTACCACAACATCCTGCACTCCCTTCTCCTCTTTCGCCGCCTCCACGCCTCCTGGCCGCGCACCCTGACGGTGGTCAGCCACGCCTTCAAGAGGCCGCGCATCGTCGACGGTCACTGCGTCGCTATCGGATTCCCGCCTGGGAGGGTGCGATTCGTCGGCATCAACCCACCGGGGATGCGCGACGCTGCCGACACTAGGGGTGCCCAGGGAAACGGGGGCAACGATGGTGGGGGCTGTATCAAGACGGGGGCCATCGAGGGCGTGCAGCGTGCCGTGGACGAGTGGACGCAGGATCCCCACGGCGTCGGGCCGAGTCTGGCTGGCAAGAGGAGGGCGAGAAATCCGTGGGGTCTGGATGATAGGCTGTTCACAAGCGAGGAGGAGAGAGCGAGGAGCGGTGTTGTCACGAGGGTCGTAGACGGCCACGAGGCGTTGGTCGAAGACGCGAAGAGGCCGTGGGCTTAGGAAAGATAGACTATTGAATCGAGGATATAGCATAGACTCCATCTAACTCGCCAAGAGTTTGTAGTCGATTTCCGGGCCTACACCTTGATCCCACGATACGGACTCATTAAATCTTCGCCCTCCTCTCGTCACCCCCCCGGCCGCCATCCTTCTCACCAACAGCATCGACCAGGAACCTGACCGAGTCCTCCACCATCCCCTCGCTGAACGCGTGCCCGACGCCATCGTACACCTTGTTCTCGACCACCACGCCCCTGTCGGCGTACCACGCGCCCGCCGCCCCGGCGAAGAACTCGACGAACGGCTCCGACATCTTGTACGGGACCAGCTTATCCTCAGCGCCGGAGCACACGAGGAACCTTTTGCGTCGGAGGCCGAGACCGTCCAGAACGCCGCCGAGACGCCGCCGCTCATCCTCGGGGAGGCTCTCCGCCGACGCCGGGACAACGCCGGTGCCGAAGAGGGTGCCCTTGGGGTCGTGCCGCAGGCAAGACGCCACGAGGTCCGGCGGGAAGTCCCTACTGCCGAGGAACGAGGCGCCGTCGTCGGACGCCGAGAAGGTCGCTAGCTTGGACTTCTTCGCGCGGTCCGATAGCAGAGCTGTCACCGGTTCGTTAGCTCCCTCTTCGACCCTTAGTCACCGTTACTCACCCATGTAGTCGGGACACCCGATGATCACAACTCCGGCCGATACCCTTTCCTCCCGGAACATTGTCTGCCACGCGCTGTGCCCACCCAAGCTCACGCCCAGTACGAGGTGCTGATCCATCGCCCACTCGGCGCCAGCGCCCCTCCGCGCGAGCTCCAGCTTCAAGTACCCCTCGACGACGTCGATCAGCGACGTCGTGTCGCTCACCATGCCCGAGACCATTGCCCACATGTCGAGCGCGTGCGTCGCGTTGCCCTCGCGCCACGAGTCGCTCGCCGTCGAGGACACGGTCCTGGTGCCGTGGTTCTGCTGGTCGAAAGCTACGGCGATGAGCGCTCTGCCGCCACCGCCGCCTGCCGTATCTCCGGTGACAGGCGCGGAATCGGATGCGGATGTCTGCTCCCATTGCGAGATGACCCGGCTCGCGAAGTCCGCCATGTCCTCTTTGGCGCGCAGGCGTGGGTGGTGCAGCCACAGGCACGAGACGGTCGAGGCCTGCTTCGCGATGAGCTCCTCCAGACCGTAGACGTCGCAGAGGAGGCCTGACATGGGAAGGGTCGTCTTTGAGACGGCAGGTGCCGGGGTGGACGAGCTCATCGGGTTGTTTGTCGATGCCATCTTGATCGTGAGCAGGTGGTATTGACGCTCTCAAATTTCAAATGATTTTGTAGCAAGGGTATGGCAAATACTGTATTCTTATGACGCCCAGAAGGAAACACGCAGCTAGCGACGACGAAAGGGTTTACCGTGAGTTGATGTGTTGATGGGGTAGGAGGTGGGTGAGTGAAGAAGTCTAGGTTAGGTGTAAGTGGGAGGGCGGGCACGACGTTGCCGAGGCCCCAGAAAAGACGGTGTTGCGACGGAGTCAAGTGTCGTCAAAGTGGGTGCGAGCGGCGTTATCCCCGAGCAGCTCTGAACCCATCCCGACTTTTAACTTCATCCTGTTACAGCCTCAGCGACCGTCGCGTCAAGGAATGATCCGATCCCCCCAAGGCAGTTGAACACTCTCTTTTCGCTCATAATGCTTTTGTGGAGAGCGGCTTCAGAACGGAGAACGGATAACACAAACAGACATGATTTCCAAGGCAATCAATTTAAAAGACAAGTTTCCTAATGTGATATGTAGATGCCTAAGCAGTGGTAGCACGAACTATTGAGCCGCCTTTGTCGTCAAAGACACTTGAAGCCCTTCCGCAGAATACGCAGTAAAAGAGTCGCCATACGAGCATGCAGACTCCTCAATCCCCCGAAACGCCGTCCTTCTGTGCCTTTCCTATTCCCCTTCCGTGCCTGCCCCTGTAGTCCTGTCGTTACGACCTATGTACGGTGATCGGTCAATTTTGTTGGTTGGCCTGCTTGAACAGGCGATGCTCAGTAAATCTTTCTGGGACGCAGGTAACCACTTATGCCTTCGTGGCGTAGATACTGTAACCGCTTCGCCAATGCTGGATGGTTTCGCGCTCAATCCATTTTCCAATGGTTTGTCAGACCACTGTCGTGGTCTTCGTTGCCCAAGTACAGTTCGACCGCGTAAAGGGACATTGTCGCAGCCACATTCGTCCAGCGCCAGACGTTCCCGCCTGGGTCGCCTCCTCTAAGAGTCCAACCATCCGGTCCGTCGTTGGTCGAGAAATGCTGCAGGAGCAAGCTTGTGTACATGGCAATCAGAATCGACGGCGAGAAGTAAGTGATGGTTCCAATGAGCCAGTTGGCTGCGTCCGACTCCTCAAGAGACGGCTCTTCCATGAGAGCCCTAGCCCCAGATTCGCGGACCGCAGGGATGATGCGGGTAGCGCAGTAGAAGACGAGAAGTCGGAAAGCAAGCGAAATGATGACGGATGGGGTGATGGTCTGGAAAGCGGCGTAGAGAAGACTGAGAGATGAGTGGACAGCGTAAGGAAGAGAACCGAGCATGTGAAGGAGGGTCGAGTACGATGCCATGATGATGGGCGGCAGAGGCGGGAAGTCGGGCTGAGACGACTGGTGTTGGTCCGCCTCGGTGGACTCGGAGGGGAGGTAATCAGTGAAGATTTGATAGACGCAGAGAACGACGTAGGCGAAGAGAAGCGACGACTCGACAGGGTTTCCGCGACCACTGCCGATTCCATACGCGCAGAGGAAGAAGGCCGAAGTCATGGTGACACCGATCAGGATCGCATCGGAGTTGTCGATGTAGGGGAAGTGGGCGACGCGCCAGAGGAAGTAGACGGCGCTCGCAAGCACGCTGCCGGAGATGACGAGCAGGATGATCTGCGGCATTTGTTAGCAAGTCGGTCGCAAAAGTGCCTGTTAGTTCCAACGTTCGTACGGCCCTACTATCACCAGGTTGTTGGTGACGTCTTGGGTCTTGCTCCGTACGTTGGGGACAAAGGGAGGGGTTTCGACGTACAATCCAAGTGTCACTTCGCCCTCTGTTGACCAGCCACTTCGTGATCTGTCCTGCGGCCTGAATGACGAGCAAGGTGCAAAACCCTTCAAGAAGCTGAAATACTGGACTCGAGTACCTTAAAGTCTTATCCCAACCACCTAAGGTAATGGTCTCGATAACACCGCCCTCGCCAAACACCCACTCGCCCCATGACGTCGATTTGGAGGCCGTGATGCCCTGTAACGTGCGCTCAACCCAGTTGGTAGCGCCGGCGTCAACGGCGAAGCGGCCGAGGGCCCAGATCAGCAGGCCCGGAATGACGATCCATTGCGAGAGACGGAGGATGACGGAGATGGCCCATCGGACGCGCGACTCGGCGGGGGTGACGACGGCGATGGCCGAGTAGATGAAGTAGAAGCTGCAGAGAGCGAGACTGTATGCCAGGCCACTATCCCTGCCGCCGACATCAAACGCGACGGGGATGGAAAGCACTATGCTTAGCAGGAAGATGGCACTGGTGAGGATTCGGAGGAACCACCACATCGGCGCGACGAGCTGGCTTGCTGGAGCCGCGCCGACAGAGGGGTTTGTTTCTGGCGATGGCCGGCCACCTTGGACGGCTCTGCGGGTCGAGAGAAGTCAAACAAGGAATGTGAGAGAGAGAGGCCGTCGTGGGGTTGCCGCAGTCCTTGAGAGGGCCAGACTTGGGTTGGTGGTGGAGTAGAGATGGCGAGGGGACTGAGGGCAGGCTGAAGGTTGCTATCGAGGCAAGGTATATCGTCTTGTTTCGGCGGTCGAGGCCAGCGGGAGAATAGGTGGTCGATGCAGGTGGTCCAAGAGCTGGAGAGAAAGCCGTTGTTGTGTAAGGATGGCAGATGCTCCTGGGAGAAAGAGCGTGGTTGCTGGTTGCTGGTTGCAGTTGTACTGTTGTCCAGAGGAAGGTTCGCATTGGGTGATTAAATTCAACCGGGAATTTTTGGGCGAGGTGGCAGGAAGCGGACCCAAGGATTGGAGCTCGGGCTTATCGTTTTAGGCGGCTGCTCTCGCCTAGTTCTTATCTTCACGTGGCACCGTCTGCTAAATAGTGGACAAAGGCCTTCCTCCCCCCCCTCCCAACGTCCAAGGATGTAAGCACTTTAGGCTTGTGGGCGGTGAAGCTGCAGCTCTGGTGTAGTGTCAAAGCTTTTTTGTTCTTCCCTTCCTTCCCCCTTTATTGTCTGTTTCTTTCTTCAGACCCCTGCAGACAATAAGGACAAATGGCCAGTGTTTTTATATACTGTATATTCTGGGGAGGCAGCAATGAGACCATGATCTGCAATACATGAGGCCACAGGCGGCATGTGACGCACATGCAGGATAGGCAGAGAGAAGAAGAAAAATATCGGCATTGGTGGGCATGGAGATAGCTCCCAGGTCCCGTGCCCCTATCGCAGTCTCTTTCACCTCGGCTTCGGATTACGGCCTTCTAGGGGGGCGTTAATGGAATCTGGCTGCCAAACGACGACGACACAGCCTGGACGTATTGCAGCGGTCATTGCAGCGTTGCAGTCTCTTCCAGAGGCGCCCTTGCAGCTAAACTACAGCCCTCCACTTCTCGTGTTGGTGCAATTCTAGGCCCGTCTGATATCATCCCTGCCCTTGCCCCCCCCCCCTCTGCTTCTCCATCCAAATATGTCAAGCTCCAAGTTGTCTGCATGTGACAGCCAATCACAGACCCCCCCTCCTTACAGTGTCTCTGCTTCAACCTCACCTAACCCTCCTTTGGCATCACGATTGAACAGCCACCGCAGGTCACCTGAACAGTTTAAACCCCTTTGCATCCTACAGCCCAAATTCGACGGCAAACTCGGACTGGACGAAAATGTACTGCAGCCATTAGTGCTCTTAAGAATGGCATCCTTAACTGTGACTGTCTCGGAGCAAACCCCGACTCTCGAGACTGAGGGCGGATACCGCGTCTCTGTCAACAGCTCACCTCTTTCTCTTGCACACGATACCAGTCGTTACCGTCTGTCGGACTTGAGTTTGGGTTTCACTTTACTTCTCATGGTTATGCGAACTCGGTAAGGTCGCGCGGTCAGCGAAGCATAGGAGAAGGCCCTTCTCTCAATACGGACAATGCACAAGTATAGACGACCAACAGAGCTAGAAGAATCATGCATTGGGGGACCAGAATCGATCAAACATGAAAAGCAGAGAGAGGCGTCTCAGCCGCCGCCAGTGTAAGCTCCGATGTCGCTCCCCCGAAACGCGTGTGTTCACAGAGAAATATCACCTCTGGTCCGATCGATGGAGAAATACCCTCAGCATCAACTCTACTTCTCACGCAAAGCGAGACAGAATACGTAACATGCACACAGCCATACGGCCCCCTTTTCTCGAAGTAGATGCGAGTGGTCATACGACAGGCAGAACAACACCAGACAAGTATGCAAAGTGAAAACCAAGCTTTCAAGAAGCTTGGTGTAGCCCTGTGAGGCCACATCCGTGGTCGGAGTAACATAGTTTGACCGGCCGATCGCTCGAGTGGCGTCGACCCTGATAGCCAACGGCTTCCTTGTTCGCCAATGCAAGCATTCGAAACCAAATTTTCGAGGTCGCACAATGGCGCAGGCGTATTTGTGTTTCTTCAGTCGTCAGCCACAGCTTCGCGGATGATATCTCTTGGTAGCGATTGCCTGGATGCAACGTTGCCAAATATGTCAAACCCATCAAGTGCAAACGGATACTTTACTTACCGTCAGCGAGTGCCGTGTCCATGTATCACATACATACAGTGGAGGAGACGCCGTCTGGCCGTTCCTGCAGGCCTGTAGATACAGTTACCAACAGCTCTCGCCTAGCTTACAGACGACGTTCAGATCTGCTCATCATCAATTGTTCGTAGACGTGTGATTTCGACATGACGTCTTAGGCGTATGCGGCGAATAGGAACAGCTTTGATGCCGTTGCCTTGCTCCCATCGTGCAATTGCAGGCCCAATCGGGTGATCTGGGTGGCCCTGGCGATGTTGAAGAACTCGGCCGAGGACCAGCACCGGGTTCGACTCATCCCTGAGCTACTTACGCTTCCAGGCACAGGCAGTTGTCTGGGCTGCTCACGCCCCTGATATTCAGGCTTGACCAGTATTCCTTCTGCAAAGGGGACCGAGGCGGATCGTGAGTAGGACGAATATGCACTCGCTGGAACGTTGCGTTGAGACTACTGGCAGGTTGTGACATGTAGGTCGAGTAACAGGTTGATGGACTTGCAAAGATAGGATCATCAAGGTCATTAACGGGCCACTCTGAACATTCACAGCATGCCCTCGTTGCAGCTCATGATCCTTAGCGATGGAAGTTTACAAGGCAGGAAAGGTGCGGTTTCCTCGGACATTGACAGATCAAAATAGCGGGTATATCAACAGACTTGGGCTGTGTCTTGCGTTTTCGATCCTGATGACAAAGACATGAAGTGCAATCATGTGTACAATGGCCCATGGCTCACTTGATCAACTTGAACCGCAACAACACGGAAGTTTGAATATGAACAAATGATCATGAAAACGCCCTCGCACGATGTGAATCACAACCTAACCATACTTGATCAGATGCAACACGCAAGACACGGAATGCATGCATACGAAGTCAAAAGACCACAAACACCGGGAGTGTCTTGTGTTTCCGCAGCCCTCTCCAGAGCTGATCAAGCCCCGAAGCGAAATACTCGACCTACGTAGAACGGGTTACAGAACAGCGTCGGGAGATGCCAAGCGACGCCGCCGGCATTGGCTACTCTGAGCGACGAAAATGAAAACCGGCACTCAGAGATACCGGCCATTGCGGTGTTAAATGGGCCATGTTCTTCATCTCGCTCCACAACACGCACGAAAACCGTGGAGAAAACATAATTGGTGTGTGGGTAGTTCTTTCCAGCTTCCCCAATTCTTCCCCGACCAAGAAAATTTACAGCGCAATTACCACCCTGGCTGCATCTCAATTGTAATCCTGGGTTTCTGCCACCTTGTACCTTGTGCACCATGCAACCAGAAACGCAGCAAGCAACGTGTATGGCCGCCTGAACGACTGGCCACAGCGGAGCAAGGGATCCTGCTCCATCTCTTCCCCCACTGATACCCGCTGCGCCACAGGTTGCAGATAGCAGTAGTAGTCCTGCAGAGGCGACCTTTACACCGCTTTTACTAAACATCGAACCCCTTCGTCTCCCCCCCCCAGTGCCACCCAAGCCCCTCCATCCCCTAAAGCAGCCCGCCATCAGGAGATTTGCCATTTTCGAGGCGTGATCTTCTTCCCAACAACACTCGATTCGCTTGCGTGCAGAGGGGGAAATACACTACAATCTCTTTTCGTACAGGAAAAGCGCACAGGGTCAACACTGTCGTTTCCTTCCACAGGCGCCCTCTTCCATCTGATCTCTTGTCTTTATATAAATCCATATTAAGGACCCAGAGCAGTGACGGACTCTCGTTTTACCTTGTCCCATTCGCCCCCCTCCACTCAGGACAGATATATTCCACTCCTTTCTTGCCGGAAAAACAGCAACAGTGCCATCTCTCTGTACTCACGCGCTCCCTACACACACGCGCAAACACGAGGATACACCAGACAACAAACCTCTCTACCAAACTGCGACAATGGCCTCATCCGGTGCCGAAACCGTGACGAAGGCGTCCAAGCGCAAGTCCACCGCCGCGCCCGCTGCAGATGGCGCCGCCGCCGGTAAGCTGAAGACCGACGCGCCGTCCGCCGAGAAAGACTTCTTCTGGACCTACACCGAGGAGCCGCACCGAACCCGCCGCCTTGCCATCATCAAGGCTCACCCCGAGGTACCGTCTTCTCATAACTTCCCCTGGCGGGCCAATGGGTCGCCGTAGCGTCCGCAGGCAACTGACTATCCCCCCTCCTCCAACAGGTCACGAAGCTCTGCGGGCCGGAGCCCCTGACAAAGTACGTCGTCGCCGGCGTCGTCGCGATGCAGATCTTTTGGGCCTGGTACCTCAGCGAGACGCCCTTCTTCTCCTGGAAGTTCTGGCTCGTCGGCTACATCTTTGGCGCCACCGCCAACCAGAACCTTTTCCTCGCCATCCACGAAATTTCCCACAACCTCGCCTTCCGCTCCCCACTTGCCAACCGCCTCTTTGCCATTGTCGCCAACCTTCCCATCGGCGTCCCCTACAGCGCCTCCTTCCGCCCCTATCACCTCACCCACCACAAGTCCCTCGGCGTCGACGGCGTCGACACCGACCTCCCCACCGCAATCGAGGTCGTCTTCTTTGACTCCATCCTTGGTAAGGCCTTCTTCTGCACCTTCCAGATCTTTTTCTACGCCATCCGCCCGACCCTCATCTACAACGTCGCCTTCACCTGGGTCCACTACGTCAACATCGCCGTCCAGCTCGCTTTCGACTTCGCTCTCTACTCCGCTTTTGGCTTCAACGCCATCCTCTACCTCCTTCTCTCCTCCTTCCTCGCCGGCTCCCTGCACCCGGTCGCTGGCCACTTCATCGCCGAGCACTATGTCTATGAGACCGTCCCCGCCGCTGCCTGCGACGCCGCCAACAATATCCCCGTACCCGAGACCTTCTCCTACTACGGGCCCCTTAACTTCCTTACCTACAACGTCGGCCTGCACAACGAGCACCACGACTTTCCCGCCGTCCCTTGGACTCGCCTGCCCAAGCTGCGTGAGCTCGCCAAGGAGTTCTACGACGACCTGCCCCGCCATGAGAGCTGGACCTATGTCATCTGGCGCTTCATCCTCGACGAGAACGTTGGCATGACCTCCCGCGTCAAGAGGAAGCAGGGCGGCCGCATTGTTGGTGGCGGCGCAAAATGGTCACGCGAGGAGATTGAGGCTTGAGTTTAGATACAGCCGTACATTTCTTTGGAACCCCCACCCTTTTCAACTAAATTAATATTTTTGTCACGAAAAAAGAACGCTGGGGCCGGTAGGAGAGAAAGATGGAACAGCAACCGCAAGGAGAACTATTGCTCATTTGCCTTTGGTTTCATGAGTGGGCGTTGATAAAATGGCCTGTTGGTACGAGAACACGTCGGTACGAAGCTTTTGTGGCAATCACGAACGAGAACACTCACTATACATAGACATTGGGCTGTGCTCATCAGAAGGGTCTTGCTAGATACCCGCCTGATAGAAATCTGAGCAAAGGTGCTTCAAGACCTCAATTCTTGAAATGTCACCGGTCGAACACAAGTTTCGGTGAGGAGGATGTCCGTTTGACCGCGGCAAAAGTGACAAACAAGGGGGCAAATGCAAACATCTACTTGAAGCACTTTGCCCAAAACCTATCCCTGTCCTCGGAGCTTCCCTTTCATGTCCTATTCATGGTCACAGTACCAGTCCCCGAAGCGAAAGCCCAAGGGATAGGGAGGGGCAAGTCAGAATGAGTCACTGTCACTTGCAAATGCCAGAGCCAAATGGCGAGATCAGTTTCTGAAATCAACTACTTCGCGTCCAGGACGCCGGGCCGTTAGAACAAAAAGAATCCGTATGGTTACATGTGTAATTTGTGACTCCATTCCATGTCAAATCAGGGTTGTTGTGGATGAATGCTCTCCATCCGCCAAACCTCGTCGTCAAAACCTCCTCTCGCCATGCTGTCTTCCTTGGGCCTACAAGAGTGATGGCAATGACACCAAGGCACTCCAGTACCCTACAGCTCTTCTCCGTAAATCCTCCAATAGAAAGCTCGTAGAAAGGGTTATTTGTCGGGGTTTACCAAGTTTAAAAGAAGAAGTAGGCAAGCAGGAAGCTGAGGAGACACAGGATGGCAACCATCTGCACCGATACACCCTCAACTCCCTGTCTTACCGCTGCAGCAGCTTCTTGGGTGCTGGGGAGCTTCTCGCTCTCCGTCTTGATACGTTGGCGTAGACCACTGCTATCCTGCAGGTTGGCAATCTTGGCTTCGGCCTGGGAAAGCTTTTGTTTCAGCTCTTCGTAGGTGACCTGGGTGGTGTTGGCGACAACGTGGCTCGCGGCGCTGACTGTTGATTGGGCCTTCTCGGAAACCGTGTCGTCCTTCGTGTCGGAAGTCGAGGGACGGACAGCTGAAGCACTGGGGCTACCAGAGCGATCAGCTTCTTGGCCAGGGGAAGAGTAGACGTTCGAAACATCGGGAGTGTTGTCCTGTTATTTGTCAGCATGGGCGCGAGGTAGTTTCGATCGGAATGCCGGTATCGACGTACGCCGTTAACGACAGAGTGGCGGTTCGGGGTAGAGGTAACAGCAGAGGCACTGGGAGGGTTGGGCGACTGGTCATCGGCGGTAAGCCAGTTGACACGAATCTTCCTCTCAATGACAGAAGACTTGTCGGTCTGATCGAGCTATTTACGAAAATTTGATTAGCCCATGGGCCACGTTTTCGGGCTTCGTTTAGAGTCTGTTCTCACAATGTTGGCAATACTCGCAAACTCCTTATCGGCAGTGATGGGAACGGACTGGACGAGGAATTTGTCGCGGCATTTGGTGTCGAGAGGTGGCTCCTGCTTCATGGCCTGGAGAAGGACTTGTTGCGGTCAGTTGCGTGTGACCACCTGGCAATTGCAAGATGCCTACCGGTAACCTCCACATCCTGTCCAGGCTCGACACGACCCGAGTTGGGGCGAACGCAGTACCTGGAGATGTCGTCAGTCGCCTACGAGGACCTGCATGGGGTGCAGGGGATCGTACTGCTTCGGGGCGGTGGTTTTGACCTGGTCGAATATCGTGTGAGAGGAGAGTTAATTGGCGAGCCAGGACTTGGGCGATGACGTACCTTGAAGGCGATGGGGGTCTGGTTCGGGTTCTTGATCCGGAGAATCTGAGAGACTTCGACGGTGAAAGGCCCTGAGAGAGGAGGGAATGTGAGTGCGAGGCAACGTGATAGATGGCGCAAAGAAAGTCCTTACGTCGGAAGCTCAGCTCGGAGGGCTCAATGTCGACGGACATGGCGGAAGCTCGGGAGGGAGATGCAAACGCTTAGGGTACGGGCGAGGAGTCTGGCAGGTCTCGGCGCATTCAACGCAGGCCTTAGCCTAAGCAGATAGATCGGAAAAGAGAATTTATGAAAGGCGTGGAGAGAAACGTGTCGAAGGAGTGTTGCGCGCGGGGCAATATTAGAAAAGGCGCCGGGTTGTAGGGTAAAAGGTAGGTAAGGCAAGGTCAAGGTTCCTGGAAGTGTTCGAACGGAAGGACGGAAGGAAGGAAGGAAGTAAAGGAAGGCAGTAGGGTAAAAGCAGGTGTTTCGCACGCAAGAGCCCACGACGTAATACACACTACCATGGGTAACCAACAGTGGCACGACCCGGGCTGGACTCGATTGGGATAGGGAGGATGCGCACACAGTCCGGCTCTGAGCAATCCTGTCCAGGAGTCCAGGCCAGGTTTCATTAAGGTGCACTCTAGCCCCTAGCGGGCGGTCAATCGGAGTTGCGCGCTGGGGCCCTCCACTAGTAAGCTGCGCTGGGGACAGGGGGGTTAATCCGGCTCCCGGGGTGTTTGTCCACTAAAAATGGAAACCCAAGGGACCACTTCCTCGTGGCCTGGCCTCCAAGATGAAATGTACTTTACACGAGATGGCTGCTGAGGCATGAGGGGGGTAAGTTGGCGAACAACGACAAATGCTTTGCTCTTGTGTGCTTCTGTTGTCCATAGAAATATTGAAAATAATACGCGGCTGGCCAATGAAGAAGTTACAGACGCTGTCAAAGAATGGAGAAGGGTCAACAGAGCAGATAATAGGTGTATTAGTCAGAAACGGAAGGGCAATCAATGAATGTATGGATACAAGATGAGAAACGAGAGAGGCCCATCGTCCGTGTTTTCGGTCCCTCCCGCGCGCTCCAGCCACTTCTGCTTCAAGGAAAACAGCCCCTCTATCCACAACTCGGAGACCTGCAGGCTGCAGATGACGTCTCCAAACAGAAATCCGACTCAGATCAGTACTTCCCTCACCTCCTGCATATTTGGCGGTGCATACACCAAAATCAACTCTTATTCACAACCTCCCCGACTCTGATTAATTATCAGAAGCAGCGTCTACCGCCATACGTTTTCTCATTCAACGACCAAGCTTCCTCAAGCTGCAGTTCGTCATCTACGTTGCCTCAACAACCAACAAACACCAACCCTGCCACGCAAGATGACCCAGTCCGACCTTGATCAGCTGCTCGACATGGGCTTTGAGAAGGCTCGGGCTGAGCTGGCGGTTAAGAAGACAGGCAACCGTCAGTCCCGTCTCATGTCACAAAAACAGACCCCAAGAACAGCTTTGCTGACAAACTTCACAGTAAATGGAGCACTTGAATGGCTTGAGGCAAACCAGGATAAGCCCCTCGATGAGCTCACTGCTGCCGCCTCCAGCACGGCTGCCAAGGACGACGACGATGATGCAGGTGAAGTTCAGGCCAACATCGATGCTCTTGAGAGCGGTGCCACCGCAAAGTCGCTAGTTTGCAATGAGTGTGGCAAACGCTTCAGATCTCAGGACACGGCCTCTTACCATGCAACCAAGACGTGAGTTATCCTATGTTACCCTTACTACCTGCCTTGCCCTCCATTTGCGCTTGCACGAAACGAAGTTCTATCTCAGTGGCAACCTGAAGCGAGTGCAGGACTGTTCAAATAGACATGTCTCTGCTTACGATGGATTTGTGCGCTGACACCTAACAGGGACCACACTGACTTCTCGGAGTCGACAGAGGAGATTGCTCCCTTGACAGATGACCAGAAGAAGGCTAAGCTTGATGAACTGCGTGAGCAGCTTAAGGAGAAAAAGGCCAAGCAGGCCCTCTTGGACAAGGAGGAAGCCAAACGCAACGAGAAAATCCGCATGAAGGCGACAAAGGAAAGCCAGGAAGCCAAGGAAGAGTTGCAGCGCAAGGAGCAGATCAAGGAGGCTGCCAAGAAGCGTCAGGAAAAGCAGGACGACCTTGAGGCGAAGCGCCGCATCAAGGCCAAGATCGAGGCTGACAAAGAGGATCGGCGCCGCAAGGCGGAGGAGGCCAAGGCCGCGAGGGAAGGCCGCGCCCCTGCACCTGTTCCCGTTGCCGCGCCCTCCATCCCGAAGGCCACTGCAAACCACAACGAGGCTCGCTTGAGACTGCAGACGTCGGGCGGCAATATCCTGAAGACCCTGCCAGCCGAGACCACCCTATTCGAGGTGGCGCAGATGCTCCAGTCTGAGAACGGCTTGGAGGTTACGAGCTTCTCGACCACTTTCCCGAGGAAGACGTTTGAGGGCCACATGGATCTCAGCAAGACCCTGAAGGAGGCTGGTCTCACACCTAGCGCTGTTCTTATCGTCAAATAGGCGCGCCAGTTTAGAACAACGATCGGGAAATACAGGGCTGCATAGGCTGGCGTTGGGGGTGTAGAAGGCAGAGGAAAGGACGCCAAAGTGCGACATGAGAGTGAAGAAGTTGACACGAGCCGCCGGCCTAACCATCAAAATGACATTCAATTTGAGCACGCATACTGTGACCCAAGCTAGATCACACCCTCCCCGACGAGGAAGGGCGATACACATGAATACCCGAGTTTTCAAACCGACTCAAATGAACGGCTGATCGAGCCGTTTCACGTCCGCAGCCAAGACAAACTTTGAGCCAGAAGGCAGTATTACTGTACAGCTCCGGGCCAAACACTTCATGTCTGGACTCGGAACAGGCATGCGGACGTCAAGAACCATGAGCGAAACGAGAACACCAACGCATCAGAGACATACAGGACGAACCGTCAGTCCAGGACACCTCCCCTTGAGACTTAACACCTCAACCACTGAAGCAATCATAAATTAGGCGCATTCAGCCTTGATGACGTAGGGCATCGCTCTGCGCCGGTGCCGAGGGCGTTGGCACGACACGGACCAGAAGTGATGATGAGTCACTCTAGGCAAGATAGGCACCGAGGGTTGAATCATAAGCCATTTCTGCTCGAGCTAAGCTGGTGTATCATGTCGACGTACGCGACTCACTCCGTCAGAGGCGCCGCGCGTATGTCCCGGTATGTTCAAAGCATGCCAAATTCCACTTTCATTTTTTTAGGATGTCCAGTGAACTCCGCGTAGAGAGCGTCTTCACATTTCCGTATGAGAGCTACTCTGTCCAGGCAGCAGGATATCGTGCCTCCACCCAATCCTTTATGATCGCGCGAATCGTAGAACCCCCGGATCCATGCAGTTGAAGTTACAAAGGGAAGGAAATCGTCGCGGAAATCGCTTAGTCGAAGAGACCGAATCCCATGTCGTCGTCGGACTCCTCCTTGTCTGTAGCTGGGTGTCAGTGTGTGGAACGTTGACTGGGAATGCGGATCGAAACGTACCCTCCTCCTTCGGTGCCTCCTCAGCGGCAGCCTCAGCGGCACCACCGGCAGCGGCAGCACCACCGGCAGCGGGGGCAGCAGCGCCACCACCGGAGCCGACGTTGGAGAGCAGGTCCTTGACGTCCTTGCCCTCAAGAGCCTGTGTTTCCTCAAAATCAGCTTTCGTTGCTCCTCGTTGGGTCGTTGGAAGAATTGTCGCGTCGTACCTTGGCGAACAGAGAGGTCCAGATGGGCTCAACGTCTTCGATCTTGGCAGCCTTGATCAGGGTCTGGAGCTTGTCGGCCTAGTAAACACCATCGTTAGTATTCGTCCGAGTCCGAGATATTTTGTATCGTATCAATTCCGTTGCGGGGTGTGTGTGTGTATGTGTTCTCGGGGCGACGCACAGTGATCTCGACACCATCATCGGCGAGGATGAGGGCCGCGTAGGAAGAAGCGAGCTCGGCGGTCGACATTGTGACTGATTTGGGGGGCGTTTGCGACTGGAGGTTGACTTCGCGGATGGTGAGTGTGATTGTCGAAGGAGCAGTCAATATGGTAATCGTGAGTTCAATCCACCGTCGAAATTTAGCAGGGCTTTCAAGACCTAATTTTGCAGTCGGCGGTTTTTCGGCTAAAGTAAGTGCCTTTCCGATGGTCCCGCTCTGAAGTGACTGTGATTGGACGAACGCCCGAGCCAATGGGATTACAGATCGACGGCCTGGGCTGCTGGGTATACCTGTCCCCGCTGCCATCAGTCACTTGGGTCATGCCCCACATCAATACCTCCATTTGACTTTCAGCATAGCGCCCAGGTGTGGCAGCACCGGGTCAGACCCCCCACCTTGCTTGCAGCACACTGTTACTTATCACAAGCACCGCTGATTGCTTGCTGCAGTCGACGTGCACCGCTTCCATCAGATTCCGGACAAGCTGGGCCACCTTACGACCACGCGCATCATCCGCAATACACCACTCGCCTTACACATACTCACCCCTCCACGCATATCTACCTGCGGATCCCACGGGAGACATTCTTTGTCACAGACACCCTCACCAATACGCTTTTACCGTGTTCATCCGCTCGCAAAACACGACCGGCAACCGGACTGGACTGACCTTTGAGTTCCTAGTCCCCGCTATCGTGCTTCGTTGAATGTTGGAGCATTGGCAGACTTGCAAGGGTATTGACATTCAGCGCAAGAGGTGCATGCCTTGGCCGTCCATGATCGCGAACAGTCGCCAGTCACCTTTATTTCAACTTTACAACCCTCCCAGCAACCAGCGCCCATCGTAGATTACGTCACACAGAATGGATACCCCTACCTGCCCCCCGCCGCGGGACGACCGCGAGAAGGAGATTTTGGAGAAGCTGGTCGCGATCCGCGATAGACTGCAGCTGCTGAAGCAGGACCGCACCACCTACATTCGCAGTCAGGATGTTCTCCCACTGTACGACGAGACCATCGAGCAGGTCCGTCAGCTCAACGAGTGCCGGTCGTCTGATCGAAGGGAGGAGAACAGAGGTATTGCGCTATCGCCGCGACTGTGCGGGGTCAACGGCTAACCCGCATACTGCAGTGGACAGGGTGCTGGAAAGCTGTTTCCAGCTGCTGTCGCTCTTCTTCATGACGATCGGTCGAAACAACGAGGCTCCGGCCGCCTATGCCTTGACGTCCACCATTAGGAGACTGCTGGATCACCTCACCGAGGTCGATCTTTACTCGGCCAAAGACCTAGAGAGTCTGTCGCACACTCTAACGAAGCTGGCGCATAATGTCAAGTCCACCGAGAACGAATACTCGCCATACATCATTACTCTATTGTCCAACAGGCTGGAGCTCTGTGAAAAGTCGCTGGCGAATCTCAGAAAGCGCTTGGAACGTCTCGAGGATCCGCTGCCCAAGACGTACGAGAAGCTGATCTCTATTCTGAGGTCCATGTCTTTGGCAAACACACGGTCCAAGGTAGGTTTGGTGTTTTGAGGCATGTGGTATAACGTCTGACGCCACGCAGTTCTCGTCGTCAGAAGTACAAAAGCTTCAAGCTCAATTGCGGGAGATCGATGAACAGAGCAAGGAGGGCAAATTCGTTACGGCGGATGGAAAGGCTCCCGCCGGGGGCGAAGAAATGGCCGCACTGCTGGAGAAATGTCTGCAATGGTCCGATGTTGTGCTTGATAGGTACAACACCGCGCCTTCTCTACCTAGAATCCTGCTGATTTGTGATTTTTAGAAAGGGAGTGATCCCCGACTCTTTCCGACCGACATACGACGTTTTATTTCGCATCCGCAACGAGCTTGAGAAGCTCTCTATTACGCAAGCATGGTCTCTGCGTGAGGCGGATCTCTTTGACTTCCAGCGGCAGCTGGACAAGATCGACGAGAGCAGAGTCAACGGCAACTGGCTGGACGATGAAGGCAAGCCTGCTGAACTCTATGTTCAGCGTGTAAGTGAACCCACCGATCCGTGTCGGAACTCTCGGCTGACGCTGGTAGACGCTCCTATACCTTATCAGAAGAAGCTACGCCTACATCTACTCCCTCATGATATCCTCGGAACCAGTGTCGGAGGCTTTGCTACCGATCTACAACCAGCTGCAAACGCTGAAGCGATGCCTGATCGAGGTGAAGAACAGCGGTGGCGTTCAATCCGTTAGAGAGTTGTACCCCTACAGCATGAAGGTGCCTTATTTTAGCCCGGAAACCGGTCAGGAGACGAGACTAACTGTGTCGCAGCTTCACTCGATTGACAACATGCGCCAGGACGGCAAATTCATGATCAACAATGATATTCCCGAGGGGCAGGGTAGTGTCAGTGAACTTCTGGCTGAGTGTTTCGAGCTCAACTACGAGCTCAGGGTCGCCGCTGAAGAGCAGGCTGAGGCTTAATGACGGGCGGGGGATATTGGGTTTTCGGGGCGTAAGCGGAATAGCGGCTGCATTGTGCCGGCCTTGGGTTCTCAACTGGCAACTGGGACTGTCAGGACCACAGTCTAATGGGAAAGGTTAAACGGGACGAGGCAAACTCAAGTGTATTCAAATATGGACCAATGACATGATTTCTCAACAGACGGGGAGCTTGAGCTCGAGCTTCTGCCAAATATCGGATGGCACCTCGGCCGACAGCAGTGCGATTGTGCCCTGACATTCCATCCCGACTCAAGGGTTTCTGAAAGTACATCGGAACTTCAGATGTGTTAGCTCGCACGAGAGTCCATCACATCATCTCACAGTATGGCCATGACCAGACTCACAGGCCACATTTGGACTCTTTCGAGATCCCAGACGCCTCTGTCGACATAGACGTCCCTTTTCAGCATCTCCATGATTTCCTCCTTGGACTCGGCCACGCATACAATGGTGCTGCCAAGGACTTTGAGACTCGAAGGCTCTTCGTTGGCGGGAAGCTCGTGCAGGATGGGGCCGCCCATCTTCCAGACGCCGGAATCCCGAAACGGCTGGACGCCTTTGAGGTGCGTGCTATCAATTGGAGTGAGCATCCGGTTGGGATATACAGGGATGAGACAGGCCATACGAGCGGACAGCGAAGCGCGTTGCAAGAGAACCGGGCTTGTCAGGGATGATGACGAGCCATTCAGACTTCGTCGACGTGGTAGCCATGCCACGGCATCCGGAGGGCCGTCCGAGGCTGAAGCGCCGGCTTGTGCACCGGAGAAAAGCTGAAGTTGCGTGGCGGGATGCCATCACTATTTCCCTGAACTTTGCATGTTGATGATACAGGGCAATGGGGCAGTCATATAGACGGAAGGAGGCGCTGTCTCAATATCGGAAGCTCGCTATCGTCTACCAATGACTTGAAGGCCTCAATCGACTTTTGGCATGCACCTCCCTCCCCCGCGCGTGCGCAGGCCAGTCTCATGCAGACTGGCGACACGGGCGACTCCCAAGCCACGAGCCGATCAAATGAGGGCGATGGGCGACTGCAAATACTGATGTTGCCCGACGCTCAGGGCTGGGCATTCTGTTTCTCTTTCCTACTTCAGTCTAGCAGAGCCACCGGAGACGCCCTAACTGACTCCCAAGGAATGATGAATCCTTCGATGCTGCCCCGCGGACGAGAGAGGAAAGTGGGCAGGAGGACCTCGAAGACGCTGCAGGGGATGCATCTGAAGAGAAACTGCGGGGAGAGGTGGTGGGTGAGAGTCATTCATGAGCTGGCAGTCACAACGTCTGGTTGCTTTGTATGTTTATCCCCCCGCGTTGCAAGCCGACCGGAGGAGAAGTTCGCGAAGATAAGAGATCGAGAGATGGGAGAACACGGTGCAAAATGGTCCCAACCATCGGCTGTTCCCCCCTCCCCGGCCCCTCTGGAGGAGCCGACATGGATAAGGCGGGCTGACGGTTAAGATACGGCTGGAGCGACGTGGTTCCGGTCAAAGGATGTTTGTGACGGCTAGGTTTATTCTAAGCTGGATGGAAAGACGAATCATCTGCTCAGGTCGACTACCTACGCGCAAGAAACGAGGGAAAACGAGAAAGCAAGAGTCGACCTTCGCAACCCCGCCCCCCTTTCTAGCGTATCGTGAAGTGTGAGCAAAACGGGTGAAGGACAAACCGGCCTTGGGTTGTTGAACTCGTTGAGTCACCCAGACCCATATCTCCGGTACCGCCGGCCCCAGGAAGCTGGGAGCTCGGTGTCCGTATCTCTATTCCATCGTCTGCTGGACCTAGAACCACGCAGCCCCAACACTTCGGGAACCCACGGCGGGGCCAGCTGGCTACAGTCGGCTCACGCAGCGTTCACGCACTTCGCGCATTCGAGCTCAACCCCGAAGCTCCTTCAGCTCCAGGGGTGGTCCCCTACAGCTCACACACCTCCCCCCCTTCTTTGAACAAAGTCCCTGGACAGAGCGTGGTATGTCATCACGCAACGTCCCGGGCCCATGGCTGACCTAGCCCTGCGCGTGCCGGTTATCGGACCAGCCGAGCCCTTTCCCAGAATAAGCCTGTCTTGTGATGCGTCGCGCTCCACCGGCCATCGATCCATGCCAGGTCAGAACGGGAGCTGCCAGGAGTGCGTGTGGCCCGGCTTGCACAGCTCCGAGGAAGAGCGAAGCGGACGGCGGCGCGGCGGCAGACCGCGAGGCTCCATCGGCATTCTGTATCTGGGTATCAGTCATAGAATCACTCATCAAAACTGGGCGAGAGATTTTTCTTTCGATATATAAGGGGAATTCGGGACGCTCGAGGGGACGAATGGAGCGTTGCCTACGATCTTGCATCAATCTATCATCTCCTGCTCTACACCAAATCACGGAAGGTTTTCTCCCTTGCATCAACCCATCTGCCATTGACCAACATTATCTCACCGACCGAGGTCTCACAACTGCATACATCCATACACCACACTTGAGCCCCTCAATATACAAACAAACCTACGTTGATCGATATCAACCCACGCCCCGCCCTCCTCACATAAGTCTCACAACCTCATCACCAGAAACCTGTCGAGAGGAAGAAGCCATATGGCAATCAAACCGATGTCCACCACGGACGAATCCGCGCACAAGCGCACCGCCTCGGCCACCAGCGCCGTCCAGACCACACCTCCCCCCGCGAAGCGCCCCGCGGCAACCCCCGGTCCCTCCGTCACTGCCCTCCCGCCCGCACGCCGCGAGTTCCCGCACGCCGTTGCCCTTGTCCTCTATCGTGACGCTGGCGACGACGTCCCCTCCTCGACGACGACCGTCCTGGGCGTCCACGCCGGCCTCGCTGACGCCAACGCCGAGGTGCGCAGGTTGGCGCGGGAACAGGGTGTCAACCTCGCTGGCGTCGCGGCCAACGACATCAGCCCCGTGCGGTGGGACGCCCCCGACGGCACGTCGTGCTGGGTCGAGGCGCACGCCGTCAAACCCAAGACCTTCGTGCCAAGAACTACCTCTGCCGGGTCGTCGCCGGCGGAGCAGCAGCCGCCGAAGAAGCTGTACGACGCCGAGGAGGGCGAGGACCCCGACCTTGATGACGACGACCAGGACGAGGGCGGGCACTACGACTAAGGGAGACTGCAGACGTCGTGCTTCGGGCTGGTTTTTTTGAGTTGGCGTTTGGGTAGTGAACACTGTTGTACCGCGTGAACACAGTTGCACCCTGGGCTTGACTGGCACAATGGTTTAGTGGAGAATGGATCGACGACGACTGGGATGCAGGAATTCATGACTTGGCCTATGGGCCTGAAGTACGCGACTTTGCTTCGGAACGCATAAGGCATTGTTTTGCTACATTGTTTGTAACCCATGCGGGGTGGCCGGCGTTTATAGATATTGGAAGTCCCTCTATTCTATTTCTTCTAGGTGTTTAACAAAGTTCTCTCTACTCTTACTCGAAACCTCGCTCTGAATCTTTCTGCTCGGCTGTCGGGAAATATACGAGCGTTCAACACTCTTCCATCCCCATCTAATTGGACAGATATGGTCTGGTGTGGACCGCTTGATGACGTCTACAACTTGGCCTTCGGCGACTCTTGCTGCTGCATCTTCTCGGCAACGATGCGGCGCTGGATCTTGCCGGTCGCTGTCTTGGGCATCGTCTCTGTGAAGTAAATCTGCAGCCGTCAGTCGACTTCGTGTCGCAACATTTAGACAAGGCATGACTGACCTTTTTGGGCACCTTGAACTTGGCCAGCTTTTCCGACACCCACTTCTTCAAGTCGTCGCCCTTGAGCTGCTGTCCCGGCTTAAGCACAACAGCCACCCCAATATCTTGGCCGTACATGTCATCAGGGATGGCGAAGCTGACGGCCTCGGAGACGGCGGGGTGGCGCGTGAGGACGTTGTCGAGCTCGATGGGGCTGATCTTCTCGCCGCCCTTGTTGATGAGCTCCTTGATGCGGCCCGTGATGATGATGTAGCCATCTTCGTCCTTCTTTCCCTGGTCGCCCGTGCGGAAAAAACCGCCCTTGGTAAAGGATGACGCGTTGGCGCTCTCGTTGTTGAGGTAGCCCTTGGTAACGTTCTCTCCGCGGATGCAGATCTCGCCCTCCTGGCCCTGCGCGAGTTCGTTGCCTGCGTCGTCGAGGATGCGCACGTCGACGCCCTGGCCGAGACCTACAGTGCCGGGCTTGCGCTTCGCGGGGGGCAGGGGGTTGGAGGTCATCTGGTGGGCGGCCTCGGTCATGGCGTATGCCTCGAGAACGGGGGCCTTGTACGTCTCCTCGAGCTGGTGGAAGACGGTGGGCGACAGAGGGGAGGAGCACGAACGAATGAAGCGAATGTTGGGCAACGGGTTGGGCGCCGGATTCTTGAGGAGGATCTGGTGGATGGTGGGCACGGCGGTGTACCAGTTGGCTTTGTGGGCGACAAAATCACCCCAGAATTCGGTAGCAGAGAACTTGGACGGAACCACCATGGAGCCGCCGCAGGCCAGGGGTGCGAGAAGACCACAGAGGAGGCCGTGGACATGGAAAAGAGGCATTACCAGCATGGTACGGTCCTTATCCGTCAGCTGATAGGTGTTCTGGATGTTCTCTGGGGGTTGCGTCAGCCACGGATCTCTCCATCAGTTCAGACCCAGACTCACTCATCGTCCTGGTCAAGTTGCGGTGTGTCAGAGGAACCTAGGCTGTGTTAGCATGTTAAGCTGGTGAGCATCAGTTTGCGACCGTGACTTACGACTTTGGGTCTGGATGTTGTTCCGCTGGTGTGCAGCACCAAGGCGACGTCGTCCACTTCGGCCTTCAATACCTTCTCGGGCCCCTTGCCTTTGAGCTGGCCCAGGTCCTTCACATCCAGCGCAACCTCCTTCTTGGACTCATCCCAGTACGTCTCGGCAACGGCAGCGTTGTACTTCTTCGCAGCCTTGACGGCGGGAGCACCAGCAGCATAGGCGCCCTTGGGAACCAAGACGATGGCAGACTTGACGTCTTCGATGTAGAACTCAAATTCGTCCTGCTTGTAGGCTGGGTTCAGGGGCGCGGCGATGCCACGCTGCCACGAAGCGGCCAGGAAGGAGACGATGAACTCGTACGAGTTGACGGTCGCGATGGAGACGGGCGAGCCGCGAGTGATACCGATGGCCGCCAGTTTCTGCTGAAAGGCCGACGTCTCCTTGACCAGGTCGCCGTACGTTACAGTCAGATGGTTGGACTTGGACGGCACGATGACAGCCGTCGAGTTGGCGGGGCCATTGATGGCGGTTTGGAGAGTCAATGCCATCTTTGCGCTCACTGTTGCAGGTCTCTCGCTCTCACTCTATTGGAGGACAGAGTATGGTTCAACGCGTTTGCGGCTGGACGGCACTTGATAGAGAATGCGAAGGCCAGCGAAGTCGGAGTAGACTCGGGGTGAAATGGGGTGGAGCGAGGTGGCGTGAAACCGACTGGAAGTCTTAGCTGCAGCCAGGATATGAGCTAAATCTGTATTAGGCCGAGCTTCAACGAGCTTATATAGTTGCTCCGATAAAATCAAAGGTAAACAGTACAGGACGATGGTGGAAGACAAGTACAAAGTAAAAAAGAGTTAAGGCGCAAATATGGTCGACTGCTAGGGAAACCTGACCAGAACGATGATGAGCTCGGGACCAGCCCAGCCTGGGACAAGCCGGATGACCCTGGTCGCCCTTTCTGGCCATTGAACCCCTCGCCCACTCGGTTACCCGCCGTCCGGCCCTCCAGCGCATTGCCCTGAACAGCGGGTGGCCCTTCCCCGGTGGAAACCTGGACATACGCTTGCGCGGCGGGCTGGGCGCTGTGCCGAATCTCGCTGGGGGTGGGTTTCCAGTGGCCCAGATGCCCCAAAATGTTCCCTAGAGGCCACCGACGCGCCGAAATCCAGGCGTTGGGCTCCGCCTTTTGACGGAAGAACGGCAGTCACAGACTCCTCGAAAGCTGTCTAGCGGCAGCGGGTGGGGCCACAGCTCTGCAGCTTCAACTCGGATCGCAACCCAAGGAGGCTGAGAGCACGTTGCCGGTTTCCCCTGCGACGCATCGATAATCCACTCTCCGTACACGTTCTTTACAAACCAATCCGCCCGACACGATCCACCTGAGTCTCGCGTACGATATCAACCTCTCAAGAACACTCCACCGCCTCGAACTCGGGTTCAATGGCAGCGCCGCCGCCCCCTCCACCTCCTCCGGCGCGAGGTGGCCTGTCTCTCTACGCGAACCTCCTCGACCCGGTTGTCGACGCCTCCTCGGCCACGATCTCCAGCGCACCAGTCCGCTACAATCAAGATGGTACCGTTGCAGATGCAAAAGACGACGCAGCAGCGAAGAGGCTCATAGATCCATGTATCACATCACCCTCTTAAGCTCCGTATCCTCGTTCGCCTACAGAAAACTTACCACCACACCTCCATCCAGCCCTCCGCTTCCAGCCTATCCGTAGGCCACAGGCCAAGACCACAAAACCAAAGCCAACCTTCCCGAAAACGATACCCAGCGCGAACGCCTCTGCAGGAGCATCATCAGCACCGTCGCCCGCATCCGCGCCCTCGACAGCCCCGCAGCAGCCCCCGCCGCCGAAAAGCACCCTCGCCGACTGGGCCGTCACCGAGGACGACGAGTGGCGGTACAGCGTGAACGCGAACGGCGATAAATCCCACCAGCGTGGCGGCCGCCGGAAGAAGAAGAAGAAAGGTCACAATGACCAGCCGGCTGAGACGAACTGGGACGACATCTACGACCCGACCAAGCCCACAAACGTCGAGGAGTACTTGCGCAGCGACGAACGAATTCGCGAGGTGCAGGAATGGAAGAGGGTGCTATACCGCCACCGCAGACGCAGGAGCTCAAGCGATGACAGTGACGAGGAGCCGGCTCGCCAGCAGGCAACAAGTCCGTTCCAACCTACACCCTCCTATCCCCTCGCATATGCTGAAAGACGGTCCGTGACTAACACCTTGCTAGACCAGTTTGCGCCGCCGCCCGAATACTCCTTCGTCCCTCCACCCCCGGCCTCCCCGCCGCCGGCGTCCGCGGTACAGATTCCCGACGATGCAGCCGGCGAAGACGCCTACACTCGCCGCCTAGCTCTCTCCGGAGATGTACCGCCACCCCCTCCCGACGCCAATCTTCCTCCTCTGCCACCTCCGACAGACGCAGCAACCATATCCCGCGCGCCCGTTCGCTACACCCCGTCCACGGAACCCCAACCGGCAGCAGAAAAGGGAGACTCTGACCGAGACTCTCCTCCTCCAGCCTTCGGCCTCGGCGCCACCCCCGCCGACGCCGACGACGAACCGCCCGTACCGCGCTCATCCCGCCCAGGCCAAGCCGGCTTCGCTCAGCGCCTGATGAGCAAATACGGCTGGACAAAGGGCTCCGGCCTCGGCGCTGACGAGTCCGGCATCGTCAACCCGCTTAGGGTGCAGGTGGAGAAGCGCAAGAAGAGGTCTGACGCCGAGGGCGGCGGCTGGGCTGAGCCCGCCAACCGTGCCAAGGTCCTCGGCGGGAAGCGCAAGGACGACGCTGAGGGCGGCAAGTTCGGCGGGCCCATGAGCGAAGTCATCGTGCTGCAGCAGATGCTTGATAACATGGAAGACCTTCGGGGAGAGATCGCAAATGGCCTGGGACAGGAGATTGGGGAAGAGTGCGGCGAGAAGGTATATTTTGTGGATTCCCACCGCCTCCCTCGGTGTCTTTGACGCGTTCTGGCAATGCGATGGATTTACAAGCTGACGCTGAACAGTATGGCCGTGTTGAGCGCTTATATATCGACGTCGAAAACCGGCAGGTCTTCATCAGGTTCACAGATCAAGTTTCCGCACTTCGCGTAAGTTCTATTCATCTTGGTCCCATATGTTCCTGAACCGGCTGACTCAACCATCGCCCTGCACAACAGGCCGTCAACGAACTGGATGGCCGCGTCTTCAACGGCAACACCGTAGTGCCCAAGTTCTATGACACGGAAAAATTTGAGAGAGGGGTCTATCAGTAGTGTTAAACTAGCAGCACCAACGATGATCCAGGCTGATCCTCTCACCTATCCGTACACATCAAGTTGTTTTTTATGTTAGCTTCCTCATTCGGTACAGTTCGTTTGGGGGAAAACCCCCGTCATCGTTGCAAGACTTGAGCCGGCCATTCCACAGTACACACAAGTCGAATGCTTCACGGATACACAAGCAGGTCATAACGCGTGCGGCAAGGTATGAACACAACCAAGATGGAAAAAGGTATACACATCATGGATCTTCAATACACACCACAACCCTCTCTATCTTCGTTGCCTAATCCCCCGCCTGCCCCCTCAATCTCATGTTTCCATCAGGTATCTGCCATCCCATCGTTCGTGCTTCGCCATCTATCGTCCAAGCCCCGACATGCCGCTTGGCCAACCCTATTCCCAAAATAGTCCAGTCGGGATGATATTGTGCGCGACAAGGCCGGAGCCGAGCGATTCGATGGCAACGACGCGACGCGTTGGCCTGTAGGTGCTTTTGGTTCATCACGCAAAAGGAGTGAAAAGTCGACTAGGGTCCGGTACGTCTCAACCCGTCGTCCAGTATTAAATCTAGAGGTTCCCCTTGTACGTAGGAGATTCCCTGTCTAGGGAATGCGGGGGAATGATTTTCGCAAGCTGTAAAAACAGAATTGCAGTAAAGAAATTGCACAGTGAAAGATGTATGGAGAACGCCACCATTATCCGAGCCCATGTTATCCGGTGTCAGTCTTTTACAACAGCTTGGCGAACCCGAAAAGAAGGGCGGCGCCGAGAAGGGCGGTGTTGACAGAGACAATACCAGCAGCACCTTCCGAGCCGCTGCCGCTACCGTTCTGGGAGCCGCCGGCGCTGCCGCCGTTGGAGTCGCCGTCCTCGTTGGCCTTGGTGTTGTTGGAGCGGCACTTGTAGTCACCCTGGATCTGGCGGCCGTCCATCTTGTTGAAGATGTCGCAAGAGGTGTCAATGTTGCCGGTGGACTGGGTGTCGAAGGCACCCTTGACGTCCTCGAGAGCGGGCAGGGCGACCCTGTTTGATGGTTAGATCTTGGCATGGTATCCGAGCTAGTGGTGATACTTACTCAGTAAAGTTGCCACGGAGGAGGACGGCGCCGCCAATCTGCTTGAGCTCGGGAAGGCCATCGATCTTCTGGAGCAGGGTGTTGTTCTGGATGGTCAGACCACCGCCTGTCTTGGTGAGAAGGGGCAGCGACAGGTTGGTGAGCTCAACGTTGTTGATGAAGGAAACATCACCATCGGACGTCTCGGTCAGGTTGGGGGCGATGAACTCGGTAAAGGTGTTCTTGTCGAACTTGATGGAGCCGTTGACAACCTCGAGGGAGTCCATCTGGACCTTGGCGGCATCGGCAATAATAATCTCGCCGGCCCAGATAAGGTTGGGAAGGGTGATACCCAAGTCGGGGCCGTTGGAGTTGATCTCAATGGTCTTGGTGGCGTTGGCCAGCTGGTTGCTGTAGGAAACGAGCTGGTTGTTGTTGTTGATACGGAGGGAGTCGACGGAGGCAACGTTCAGGCCGTCCAAGCTCTTGAGGAAGGTGTCGCTAATGAGGATGTCGTTAACCTTGGTGACACCGGCGGTACCGAAGACGAGGGAGCCGAGGGCAGGCAGAGTAACCCAGTCGATGGAGCCGACAGTGGTGAGCGAGGTGAACTGAAGGTTAGAGAGGACAGTCAGGCCCTGCATCTTGAAGGTGCCCTCAACGGAGGCGAGAGTGGAGCTGCTGAGGCCAACGAGCTGAGTGACGTTGGTAACGATCAGGTCGCCCTTGATGGTCCTGGGACCGTTGATGTCGACGTTGCCGGTGATGTCCTCGGCAATCTTGACGGCACCGTTGATGGTGCCGCAAGGGATGTTGGTGGCCATGGCGGCATCGGTGATGGTGAGGGTGGCCGAGGAGCAAATGTTGCTGCTGCTCTGGGCTGTAAAGCACATTTACTGTCAGCTTCATCCTCTCGTAGAGATGGAGGGCTCCGCGGATGGCAAAACTTACCGGACACAACACCGGCACCAAGGGCCGCGAGGGCGGGGATGATCTTGGAGTACATTGTGATTGATCTGGACGCTGTGGTCTTGGGGTCAGCGGGCTTTGGAAGAAGAAAAAAAAGCTCGAGATGGTGGTTCGACAGAAGGATAATGGAAGCGTTGATTTGGGGGTTGGTTCAAGTCGGAGCAAGCTACTCCAGGTCGATAACGCTGAATTGGTGGTCCAAAAAGCGCGACGATGATTTGAAGAGAAAGGTGAATGAGTGGACAAGGTCAACTCTGGGGTATCTGGTGGGTTTGGGTATTGGGGCCTCGTGTGTTTCTCTGAGGAAATCTGCGGGCGCCTCCTATTTTCTCTAGTGTCGTCGATGGCAAGAGCTTAGGCTTGAGGAGAAGTGGGAAGGGAGAGAGAGGAATTGGACGCGGGCTTTTGGGAAGGAGCAGGCCAGCAGGAGGTAGGTGGAATTCCAAGACGCGGCAAGCAATGGCTGGAGATTTCCTGCCGAGCATTGGCGGCGTCTCTTTGCCTCGCTCCTTCCGTTCGTGTTTGGGGAGGGTTTTTTTCTTTGGCGTCGTTGTGCGACGGTTACGTACCTTTATCCGCGTGTGTTGATTGTGTTTGTTTTTGGTCCTTGGACTTCGTTTTCTCTTGGAGGTAAAGAAAAGGAAGCTGAGAAAGGCGGGAAAGGAGAGCCTTTGTGAGTACAGTGATGAACGAGAGACGGGAATAGAATGTCAAAACGAACAGGAAACGAAGCTGTCACGGAAAGGGAAGAGGGAGAATATGGTCTGGGAAAGCTGGAGGGAGGGACGAGACCGACTTTGTGTGGTGAGCAAGATGGCGTGGACTGGCGCTAGCAGACAGAGAGAGAGTACGGGAGAGGAGGGTGTGGCTTGAAGGGGAAACACACTTTTGGAGAAGGGGGCAAGGGGGAACCAGGACGAGGGAGTCTGGAAAGAGGAAGAGACGGAGAGCGACAGGGAACAACCCAAGTGGAGGGGGTCAAGGCAATTATCACGCTGCTATTCGTGGTGCACACTGCGGGTACAGAGTGACCAATACAGGGGCCAGGGTCGGCGAGGGTGTGGTCAAGACTGGGACCAAGAGACACACCAAGAACCGACGGGGGTTGAGCCGACTTGGACATGGACCTGGACCGGCTGGGTTGGCCACTGGCTGGTCTAGAGGGAAAGCGAGGTGTCTACCAATTCATCATTCATTGATCACATCATGGCTAGTCATAGGCATACTCATCAATGCTTAGGAGGAGGAGGAGGAGGAGGATGGACGGTGTCATAGTGTTGTCGCGCGAAGGTAGTGTACTGCAGCGATGTCGTGAAAGTCAACATAGATCACTGGCTCTTCAATCAACTCAATACTCAATACGTACTTCCACAGGTACGCCATTGGCCAGAATGGACGGGTAGAGTTGCGTGTACCTGACACGGAGTGCGCTACGGTGTGGACGGACACTCCGTAGGCTGCCGCCGTTGTGGAGAGAGTCGCCAATCATTCAGAAACTGGCACACAGTGGCAGCCCTGTCAGCTGGCAAAGAAGACAGGACGACGTCTGTGGTGTTTCGTCAGTGGGCTTCCTGATAGAAATGGGCGTTGACCATGTGTTCAGCCATATACAAACTCGCCTCGCCGACCCCCTTTTCCCGCCAGACTCTATCTGCCGACTCTGGGCCTTTTTTCCCTATCTGACCTCACCCTTCCACATGGGGAACTCCATACCAAGGATTTGCTGCATCCAACGGAGTAAAAGCCCGTATCAGCAATTATTGGACAGCTGATTTCAGTGACGATGGAATCGCGGTGGACGCCCAAGCCAAGGCGGTGCCCATCGGACCAAGGCAATTACGCTGCAACTAACCCTGCCTCCACCGTTCTGGCGAGATTTGAGCGTCTTGGTTTTTTGGCTAGCTCCGCCCATCGGGAACCACTTTGGAGCAGACCATCTCCTTCTTTGCACTAGTACAGGGGTAGGGGGGCGAGATGAGGAGTGGGTTAGGGTGAGTGTTCGAAAGAGAGGGGTGTGGATAGTAGGTAGACACAGTTGGGCAATGATGGGCAAGAACAGGCAGGACACCACTCCCGTGCTCAGGCACGAGCACAACCTCTTCAATCAAAACACACAGGCCAACAACACAACAGTCGGCCAGAAACCTTCTTCAATGCAGTACATGTACGGATGCTAACCTGCGAGAGTTGGCTTCTTTGCTGATATATAGGATGAACATGTATCCGTAGACTGCGCGGCTAAATCGAGCCCAATTGCCAAAGCCATCATGTGCCGTGTTCGGGATCCCGGGCAACAAAAGATCGGTGATGGTCCAACCCACCGGATCGAACCAAGTGTCCCGAGAGAGAAAAATTCCGTCAAAGTCAACATGCCAGGTTGGTAAGTGCAAACCCCCCTCCACCACTTCCACCATATTTCGACCTCCGCAAGGATGGATGCACGAGGCACGACACTGCCAGCAGCAAAATCGGCCGTCGACAAGCAAAACAAACAACCTCCTACCACTCCACCGGCTACGCTCTGTGCCTTACATAACTTGCAGCACTTCTCCCTGCGCAGTAAGGTCAAGCCTGGTTATGGAGATGGAGATGCGCATGGAAATGGTCGACGGACTCTCCCACTCCCCAGTTATCCCGCACAAGGCCCTGCCAAGTTCAGACGCGAGAAATGGACCAGTGTCCACTGATGGTACTGGATTCCCAGTCTGAGACTAACCGGCGACTCTCTCCCCTAGTCGAGTCTCTACCTCTACCGCCTGGGGCTCCAGCCGGGACTTCCTTCTCTGACAAAAGTGTCACAACTCAAGGACTCCCAATCCACAATCAGTCCTTTCCAGCGCCAATCAAGACCGAGTCTTCCGAGCCAGGCCTCGTCTGCCAATCAATCTGCGGTCCGATCTTTTCTTGTTTTGCCAACACCCCAAGCCGTATCGGCGCGGACGGACACACACCACCAACAAACAGGCCCAGTCTCCAAAAGCTCCTGCTCGAATCATCCAAAACTACGCAACCAAGCCGAACCTCCAAGCCAGAGAAAACCCTATCAATAATGGTACCGGGCGTGTACCAAGTACATTGTGGTCACTGCCACAACACGAACGCCTGCACCCTACCCATCCACAAAATGTTTCATCTCGATGACCAGTTGACCGGCTTGATCAGAGAATTAGGTTGTTGAAATCGACAATTCCAGAACTGTCAGCACACCACCAAGGGCCGACGCTGTTCCGTGATGCAGTTGCTCGGCCATCCGAATGACGATGGGCACGGCCCTGGCCTGGACCCGACTTAGAGTGCTACTGCCAACGAAGACCGGCAAGAAGCAAGTATTGAGAGGGCCCTAAATCTTCTGGCTGAAGCTTCGAATAGCCACCCCTCCGCTCGCTTCATATCAAATCTCGCCGCGCCCCAGGCGGCCTGGGTCATGAATTGTAACCAAGCAACCCATTGAAAAGAGAAGTTGGCTGTGCAGATAGCGCGACGCGTCAGATAGGAACCTATACAAATGCATTGAGCGCTGCTATTCGTTGACAGCTTAACAGGCCTGGCGGGAGGTGTGTGTGTGTGTGTGTGCGTGTGTGTGGATGGGGGCCTGTCCATCAGCATTCTGCATTCTGCATTCGTCCTGTAGCCCCTCTGCACTTACCGGTCTGCAGCAGTCTTGCTGCAGCAGAGCGTAGTCGTTTGGTGGATGTGACGGAGTAGTGTATTCGCACATCCCTGAAACCAACCACGGCGATATCTGGGTACGACGGCTATCCACCGTCATCGTCATGATTCGACGGCTCACGGTCTCGCATCGCTAGCCACTTGTCGCGCCTTCTTCCACAGACGCTAAAACCTTACCAAGGACGCGCCGACACATTTGAGCGAGGCCAGCAAGCCAGCTTGTGAGAGGCGATTGAGTGGGCTGACGACTCTTTTCTTTGCCTTACACGGGTCCGTCCAAGCCTCCAGGGGTTTTCAGCAGCCTACGACAACATCCGCGGCTCTGAGTGGCCGGAAGCGAGACTTCTTCTCGGTCTTGGTCTGCCACGATACCGTGCCGAGACAACGGTTCGCCCAAGACTTGACTCGATGGCATTCTTCCTTTGCCGTTTCGCCCCCGGCCGTCCATCAATGCCTGGCTCGCCCCATCCAAGATTTGCCTCTTTGCCTCTCCAATGCCAGCCTCATCACCCACCGATTGAATGTTATCCACCCCAAATAGGGGGTCGGAATGACAAAGGGAAGGAGAAGGCAAAAACACAACACCCTGCAAGATTGTGCCGCTGCTGCGCAACATATTACCGCATGCCAGTCTTCGTTTTCGACATCTGTAACCTTGCATCATGCCCGCCGGCGGCTCGCCTGTTTACAACACTTTAGCGGCGCACTTAACGCTTCCCCCCCTGGCTTATCCGCGCTCTTCCTAGTTATCCAATCTTGCAGACCTGCAGGGGGGCCATGGGGGTTCCTACAAAGGTTTTCCAGGCTTCATGACGGCTTTGCTCGGTTTTCTTGTGGCTGCGTTCATGGCACCTGTTGGCGTTAGCGAACGACGCTGGCCAAACGGACGCTGCTAATACCTACAAAGCCTGGAATGGCTGATGTGCTACCGCGTCCGATCAATCGCAGCTGGCCAACTGCGTCGCCGAAATTTGGTACATCGTCTTGAAGTCAGACGGCGGTTAGCGGTAGATATCTCCAAATCTTTCTTCATGGCAACGAACGACTTGGACCACTTCTGTCGTTGGACCAACCACAAACATTGAGAAACAGGCGTCACTCTGCGGCCTGTGAAGCAAGTATTCCGAGACGCTCCTTCAGTTATTCCAGCATCGAATGCGTCTTGTGCGCCCACCAAGTATAGTGGTAACAATGGGCTCATCATCCTGCGACGGAACTTCAAACATCGACACCCTTGGCTGATGCACGCACGTCCAACTTGTACACCCCACGGTCACGATGTTCCAGACGGAGTGTCCGCGTGGAGAAAGCCTTCCATTCCTGCCGCGAACCACTGAATGTCCGTCCTTGACGCGGCCCGCAGCAGTTTACAGGTATATGCCGCCAGCCTCCCGTCTCTGTGTTGCCGTCATACTACTATTTGATGTGTGTGTTTGTGTGTGGCGCTCGTGCCGGTGCGTCGTTCAACCCGCAACGCCTCAGAACTTCAGACGCACAAAAGCTCTGCGGCTGGTGCTTGCCTCTTGACTCGGACAAGCTTACAAGCCATGCCCGTAATTTTGGCCATTGCAGCACAAGGTTGGGATAGCCAGAAAGCTTGATTGCTACGGGCGGGAATCTCGGAATGCGGCCCAAAATCTGACCCGGTGCTGCTGGCAATTATTGTGACCTGACCCGCTCAACTCTGTTCAAGATTGATATTGATGACTCGATTCTATACCGGGAAGGCTTGTCAGGGAAGCCCGTAAGTGGCCCCTTTTTCGGTCATTCTGAGCATGAGCGAAACAGGGTCGAGTTCCCCTCGTATCGTCTAAACTCGTATTGCCCCAAGAAACTCCACATGCTGTATTGGTCAATCTGCCATTTCGCGACATATCGAAATGGAGATATTGGAAATTAGAAGAGTGGGTATGGTTTTGGACACCAAAAACGTCTAAGAGCTCTGCCAACTGCTTACTCCAGAGTGCTTATATCGGTTTCCTCGACCCTCCACATGTACCACATGAAGACGCTGCGATATGGCGCGAAGCGGCTCGCCATCTCGACCATCTCCTTTTCCGACATATACTTCCACTTGCCGCCCTTGGCTTTGAGCTTGGCCACATCCCGTCCGGCAAAGGCCGCCATGCCTCTCTGCACGCCGAGGTCGCCCAGCGAAAACACGTCCATCCTCTTGAGCCCGAAGCAGGCGAACATCTCGACCGACCAAAGCCCTAGACCCCTCACTGCGATGAGCCTGTCCCGCACCTCTTCATAGGGAGATTCCGCCAGCATCTGCGCGCTTAACTCGCCACTCACGAACTTCTCGGCCAGGCCCTTGACGTACTCGGCCTTGCGCTGCGACAGGCCGGCGGTACGGAGGTGCTCGATGGAAGCGGCCGCCACCTCCGAGGGATGGGGGAACCCCTTGGACTCGCCATCGGAACCGTCTTCCGTGAAGAGGGCAACGAACTTGTTCTTGATGGACCTTGCGGCGGCGCCGGACACCTGTTGTGAGATGATACCGCTGCAGAGGCTCTCAAAGGGATCGATCTTCTCGGCCAGGCCCTCGGGCGAGAACACGCGGCAATGATTCTTCTCGATGAGAGGTTTCATACGCGGTTCGACCTGTATAAGATGCCGGCATGCTTCCTCAAGAATGCTTGAAGTCGTAGTGTGTTTCCCGCCTCCAGTGGCGGAAGCTGCCGCGGGTGCCTTGGACGGGGACGAGTCCTCGGCGGGATGAGAGGCGATTATTCGCGAGGTCTCGGGCGAGATGACGGGTGCGTTTGTGAGCTTCGGATCAGCAAGGCGGTTAACAGCCTTCACCTTGGCCTTAGCGGTGCGGTTCACCCGTTCAGCGATGATGCCGACGGCGCTCGGGGTGGGCGTGATCGGCGGAGGGATCGGGGTGACGGGAGCAACTTTCGGGCCCCGTTTTCTCGGGGGTGTCACGGGGTCCGAGGACGGCACCGGGTCTGTGAGTGTAGGTTCTGCCGCAGATTTTCTCTTTCGGCTCTTGGTGGCCACTGGTGCGACAGGAGGGGGCGCCATCATGGTGTCCGCCTGAGCGCTCAGACGAGATGAGCGCCGGGTCGCCATCTTTGTTGGGTTTGCTGATGGCGATGTTGATGACGAAGAGTAAGTTTTTGAGTGTTTGAACGAGGTCCAAGTGAAACGTAGGCCGCCGTGGGCGACGAAGTACCTGTTCGATGACGGTATCAAGTAGCTTGTGAAAGGCGCCAGTTGTACGGACGCAAGGGGGATCAGTGAGCGATGGATCACGCCAGATCTCATCTGGCAGCCATTGGTTTGCGTGGACGTCTCAAAAAGCTCGAGACGTCGGTGGAACCCCTGGCGTTCAAAGTCAATTATATGTATCTGGTGCGAATGGGTTGCAACAACACGTTGTCACGTCTCCGATGATGCAGTAGACGTTCACGGCGGCGGGAGGCAGGCAGTCAGGGCGGGATTCAGCGGACACTTCGGCGGGCGCGCAGTTGCTTTGTCATCCGATGTTTTGGCAGGCCGGGAAGGAGCTCGAGCTCGACGTTGCTGCTTTCGAATCCTGCCGTGATCGACATTGGCGTCCCCCAAAAAGCGGCTTACTTAAGCTGCCTGCGTTCTCATCTGATGGGCAAAGAAGCTGCAAGGAGCACAGCCCCTCGAGATGTAGGCAGCCCGTACCTTTGCGTCGTCGTCACTCATCCGAAGTTCAGCAAAGCAGCTGCACCTCGCACCGTCCGCAGATATCAGATTAAAACCCTGCGTTTAGGACATTGCGCATCCTACGGTGGGGGGAGGCGTTGTCTTTATGTCTGCGAGAGAGTGATGATCCAGCCACCAAGCTACTGAGCTACCAAGCTATAGTTTCTCCGACTTGAAGAATCACTTGGGAACCCGATGTGAGTATAAAAGCAGCTGGAAGTGCGTGGGTGTGAGCTTGGCCACGTGAGATACGCAGTTACTCCGGATTTCCTTGTTTGGGCGGCCTTGGAATGGAGCACTCCCACATGCTGAACATTGGCATACTGCTATAATTAAGGGTGATGGATCGACGTGGCATCGGTGATTCGATGGCGTCGTGGGCATAAACGGGCCGTTGTCCACAGATAGTTGGGGATGGCCGGTGGAAACTGTCTGTTGACGCACGCAGCTAACAGCCCGACAGGGCGGAGCATTGACGGTCAACACGAGAGTGCAAAAACATCCGCGTCAACGTATTTTAGTCTTGCCTACAGCGATATCCCTTCTCCCATACAGTCAAATGTTCTAAGCCGGCGTGCCCGCAGTCAATAGCGAAGCCAAATGCACAACCGCAGAAGTGTAGGTGCGATGGATGACTCTTTGGTGTGCCTATATCGTGATGATGATGACGGATGACGACAACTGCTGGGTTTTTCGATGGGCGGACGACTAGATATCGTGATGTCTTACCAGGAAGTGGAGAGCATTACCCCTCCCACTGTCCGTGAGGAGAGGAGAGGGACGCTGGCGCCGGAGACGTGGGCTCGAGGGTTTGCAGTGCACTGGCAAATGGCATGGACACCTGGGAATCTCTCCATATCCCCATATATCTGTCTTCCGGATGGTGGCATTCGCGTGCGTTGCGTGGGCAAAAAGTGTGGGATAGTGGATTGGAGGTTGACCACGACCCCTGTCCGTCTCCTCCCCCTCTCCATCCTGATTCCTTCATCGCTTTCCGCACTGTGCTATGTCCGAGACTAGCAAAGAAGATGGCTGGAATTGCTAAGTCATCGTTTGGTCGGGGGGGGGGATTGTTTTGGTCGTCGGCGTGGTCGGTTCTTCCTTCTCGCATAACTAACCTGTACCAAGTACAGTAATGCCGCTGCACGAAGAGCTTGAATGTCCCCTTCTTACTCCTTCACCCCTTGGATCACAGTGAGGATTTGGCGCAGGAAACGGTTGGACCGTGGACGAGTTGAAACGCTGGCAACGGTAACGCCAGGCCAGTATCGGGAGGTTGCTACCTGTGATGGTTTGCGGTGCGGTGACATCGGATATCTGGCAAAGCAAGGGTGGAGCTGTGTGCCATGGCCTATCGGCGACCGTTCATCGATGAACGAGGAATCGAGGTCTTAAGGAAGTGTCGGACACACGGAAACGTCGTGTGGAGATCTGGTCACAGCTGTCGATTTTAACGACATCGAAGAGAACCAGTTACGCTAGCTATTGTAAGACACGAGAGAGGCTTTTGGTGCCGAGTCCTGAGCCCCATGCTCCAGCGATCCAGACCCCCAAAGTGCTGAAGCTAGAGCGAGATGGTGATTCTTCGGGCCCCTGGAGGCCACTGGGGTATGCCCTGGTCCGTTATTCTATCATCCGCGAGATAACCAGTCCTTGGCGGGCGGTTGTGTCATTCAACTTGTTTCCATTTGCTGATGACTGCCTTTAGTTCATGCTGCGGCCTGCTGACAGCCTCAGCCGCCGACCGTTGATATATAGGTACCTAGGGACGAATAAGGATACAATGTCTAAGGACATCGACGTCTATTGATCCGGGGATGACGGCAAAGAAACAAATACCAGATGTCGAAAACCTGGTCGCCTTCTACAAAAATGGAAGGGGATTGAGTGCAAGGAAGAAGGGGAAAGGATGACAGGTACCGTCAGGGTGCGGCACAGACTCACTCCTGAGTCCAGAAGCGCTTGGCAGTTCCGGCAATCTCGCGTGCAGAGAGCAATCAGTACAAAAAGATACTTTGGGACCCTGATTAAACTTTTGGATGGCATGCCATTGGCTGACCGTTCGTATTCTGCCACCTTCCAACGGCGGGTGGCAGCTGTCTCGAAATCCGTTCCAAGCTACCTACAGTAGGTAGGTCACAAACGCACCTCACTGCGTAGAACACAAGTTTGCAATTCCGGTCAAGTTGTCTTCTGGAGAGTTGACGGCGGTATTCTACATGGTGGCCGGACTATTGAAGGTGGGATTGGGTGTCTGTTGACGGCCTGTAATTAATCCGCAATCGTGGTATGCTGCTGAAGCCTAGGCCTTGCCAGCCGGCCATGCGTCTCCCGTCTCCCGCGTACTTGCATGTATCTTACCTGCTCCTACCAAATCAAGCCTGCCTCTCTCTACCTACCTTGACTTGCCTTAGCCTGTCCCATCCAAGCCTTGCTCTCTCTCCTCTCCCACACACGCCAGTCCTTCTCCTCTCAGTCGACCCTTTTTTTTTCCGGGGCCCTTTTGGCGTGGCTCCTTTCTCTCAATTCCCTCCTTCCCTTTCCTGCCTGGGCTTACCCAAACGTCCCTCGTTCTTGTTCTTGCCTTTCGACAAGCACTCTGGCCGAAACCATCGCCCTCTTCAAAGGCACAACAAGGCTGAAAGACAACCAGAACCGTTGCTCCAAGACCTTGCGACCGAATTGCATCCCCCGCAAGAACCAAGAACCGTGGAACCACTGACGTCGCGGTCTACCTTTTTGGCATCGCGACCCTTATCAGTTCAATCCAGCGACCAGACCTTCGTCGTCAGTTAGCCTTGGCCCACCCCTTGTGTAGAGAGTTGTGCTACGACGACTGCCATCTTTCGGACGACACAAAAACGCTGAATCAATTGCCTGCTGCCTCCAACCTTTCAATTTGTCGCTGGACTCGCATCTGTTCCAGGGAGGCTTGTGCTACCAGACATCCCTTCCGCTCGACTCCCCATTTGCCTCTACCCGGCGGCCTCTGCCCTCAAGCGACACGTGCGACGATCTTGCGCGCGCAACAAGCAACAACTCCGCCATACTTGCAACGCCGCCATTTTGGACGCTTGTCGTGCTGGAATACACACTCGACATCTTCTCTCTTTGTAAAGACGTCTTCTAGGGTGGTGTCCCCGACCACCCATCCATTCCACAGGAGCCATGCTTCTCCCCAAAGGCGGAATCAACTGGAAGTCTGCCCAGTCCAGACTACCCCCTACCAGAGCGATATGGGCTTTCCTGACCAGGACGCGCTTCCTCTTTCTCATCGCCCTCACCGGCTTTGTTTTGCTGCTATGGCGCGGTATCCGCTCGTCAGCTTCTGAAATGCAGAGGTATGTTGTCCAAGGTTTTGAAGACCAGGCCTCCTCAAGAGGCGCGACAATTTTTTTTTGTCATTCATGCACGGCGATGCGCGCGTGCACCACGTACAAGAAAGCTTGTTAACATGTGACGCTGCACAGCTTCTACTGCTGGGGCCCCGCGAAGCCCCCCATGGAGATGTCGCTCAATGAGCAAGCTTCGTGGGCCGGCCATCTCCAGACCCCCGTCATCTTCAACCACCATGAACCCTTGGAAGTCAACCATACCTCGATCCAACACGTCAACCTCAACCCCATCAAGTCCACGCGCAAGGCTGTCACCAATGAGGAGCGTGTTCTGATCCTCACTCCCCTCAAGGACGCCGCCCCTTACCTGTCCAAGTACTTCGAGCTGATCGCCGAGCTCACCTACCCCCACCACCTGATCGACCTTGCCTTCCTTGTGGGCGATTCCAAGGATGATACCCTGGCCATTCTCGCCTCCGAGCTGGACCGCATCCAGCGCCGACCTGACAAGATTCCCTTCAACAGCGCCATGATTGTCGAGAAGGATTTCGGCTTCGGGCTCAGTCAGAGCGTCGAGGAGCGCCATTCGTTCAAGGCGCAGGGTCCCCGACGAATGGCCATGGGCCGCGCCCGTAACTATCTCCTCTCTGCCGCCATGAAGCCCGAGCACTCCTGGATCTACTGGCGCGATGTCGACATTGTAGACAGTCCCAAGAAGATACTCGAGGACTTCATTGCCCACGACACCGACATCCTTGTGCCCAGTGAGTCCACATGCTGCGTGGCGAAAACCCTCGCGATGCTAACAGCCCGACAGACATCTGGTTTCACCGCTACCGCGATGGTCGCGATATCGAGGGTCGTTTCGACTATAATTCCTGGGTTGAGTCTGATAAGGGCCGCAGGCTTGCAGCGAGCTTGGACAAGGATGTCGTTCTCGCAGAAGGTAAGGGCCACGCCATTAAATGTCAAACACGCATGCTTACGAAGAACCAGGTTACAAGGAGTACGACACCGGTCGCAGACACATGGCCAGAGAGGGTGACTGGCGCAACAACAAGGACGAAGAGCTGGAGCTCGATGGTATTGGTGGCGTCAACATCCTCGTCAAGGGCGATGTCCACCGGTCAGGTTGGTATTCGTCGTCGAAAATCGAACTGCACGCCTGCTAACTCCTCCAGGAATCAACTTCCCGTGCTACGCCTTTGAGAACCAGGCCGAGACAGAAGGCTTCGCCAAGATGGCCAAGCGTGCTGGCTACCGCGTTGTCGGTCTGCCCAACTACGTTGTTTGGCACATTGATACCGAGGAGAAGCCTGGAAACGCATGATCATGGTTGCGGTTTTACCTTTTTCTTTCGATTGTACGACAAATCTTCTCCGGCTCATCCGCAGAATGCGGCTGACGGAACACAGCACTGTATGACCACGTAACGATACACACAAACGGAACCTGGGGAGCGTTTCACGACGAAAAGCATTTCCGTATGCTGGCCTAGGACCGTCTTGGGCTGCGAATGATCGGCGAGAGGCTCAAAGCCTAGATTGCCTATCCCGGCTACGCCGCTTCTTCGCAAGTTTGGCTTTCCGCCACCTATATATCCAACAAACCCTCACCTTTCTTTCGCTCGAATTCAACTAGTTGAAAGGGTTGGCCAGGAAACGCAAAACCTACGGAACGGAACCTAAAGGGGTGCTCTTTTTGTCAGAACAGGCGATTCATGCCAGATGGAAGGATGTCTCGCTGTAATAATAGACTTGGTTATATCACCTGTTAGCATAGGAGGGAGAAAGGTGTCGCCCATTATAGGAAGGGAAGCCCTCTATACGACCTCGGACTTTGGGACGGTGATGAGAAGCAGCATTGCGCGGGGAGGACGCTTGTTTGTTGAGGCTCTCTCCCGATGTCTGAGTGTGATATCTAGGGTATGAGGAAACTCTGGAGTTTAAAGAGGCGTAATTTTAAACATTTTGGCTTGTCTCCAATTGTCCGTCTTTTATTCGTGGTTCACCACGCTGGCTAGTGGCTGATCGAGCAAGACCCAGTCCGGTTAGAGAAAACTCGAAGGGGCCATCGTCAATTCTCGACGACGACTTACGCTTGGGCGTGAGATTGCAAGGCTTGGCAGGTTTAGTCAGTACTTGGTCTGGCACTTCCTATACCGTAACATGCCTTTCTGCCACCTGGAAGGCTCTTTTTCGACTCTTGGCCACGGATTAGGTAGGTCGCATGTCGTTTAACCGGGAGAAGGGAAGCTAGGATAATCTGGGTCCTATGTCGGGCAATTGTGAGTTACTCTACACGAACAACGGATAGACAGACGAGCATGGGGTAACCGGACATGGCCCAAAGTAACCTTCGAACTTGACACAGAGCAGTCGTTTGCCGGGTGAATGACGACAATGGCAGTATGACTAAGGAATTGTGACTCTGGAACGTCGCCGCGGCATGAAGGCGAGTAGACTGTGGGATCGTCACTGGGCGGTGATCATTAACCTACTCTCTTATGTTATGGGCCAGGGGTCATCTATCCAGTGAGGTGTTGATGAAGGCCGCGTGAGCATCAGACCCAGTCTCAACTGAGGACTTGAAATCCCTCCTTGTCAAGTCGGCTATCGATCATCCTCGTCGAGATCATGGTTTGGTCTTACTAGACCGAGGCAGGGGAATATTGCTGCGTATATGAGCCAACTTGATCCTCTAAATAGATGTACGTCTCATTTCGGACCCTGGGCGTCGTAGGAAAAAGGAAAGGTGGGGGGATCCAGCTTGCTTGTGGGTAGGGTGTACAGCATTTCCAGCTCCCTCTTCTGCCGTACTTCAGCGGGGTTCTTTCCATTGGATCTGACCTGCATCGTTTGATGTGGCGATGCTGTGATACGCGCTTTTGCTGGCGTGATATTGATGGTCGGTTTGCGGAGGGTTTGCTCCTGACGGATACGTTTACATGTCAACAATAAGTTGCTTTCTACAATCATACATCCGAGTTGCTATTTGATACATTCTGCCAAAGCTCAATGGTGCAACTGAAGGTGGTCGGCTCATTACTGTGACTGAACCATATTACTGACGGACGATGGCAGAGAGTAAACATAGGAGGATGACACTTAAGATCAACAAGCAAGTATCAACCTGCATTAATGAAGAAGCGTGTGATCGCAATGCCCCCTTTGACCTGCATGAAGCGTCCAGCTAGTCGGTTGGGCTTGCAGAAGCCTTGATGAGGCAAAATGGTCGGTGTTTTGCAGGTCTTGAGCCCTGGCTCCGGGCTTAGCATAGATAAGGGATGACTAGGCTATCGAAGCTGAAGTAATGAGGAAGCTTGTAGGCAAATTTCATTGGATCATGAATATGGTGACCTTATGAACTTGATGGATTTCCGATAAACAACAGTAGAGAAAGAGAAGATAAGGAAGTTTAAAGTGCTACCCAAATGCCAGTTGAGGGCATCGTCAACAGAGACGCAACAAAAGAGGATTGGCTCTCTCCAATCTCATCGCTGAAGCATTTGTGAATGGTAATTTGAAAAGTAAATGAGTTGAGATGGGGAACTGCAGCAGATTAAAAAAGGGAACCAGCCCATCGAGGACTTCATCTCGAAACCGTTGTCAAGTTGTGCGTCGACTTTGACTTGTCGAAGTTGAAGTTTGCGGTGGTGGTGCCGCTGCAAGCCCATCCGTCAACTGTCGATGAGCAGTCGTTTTTCGTGATGTTGCTGTAGGCTTGGTGGGTCTGGTATTTTTTGACCAGTCAGAGGGTGCATAATGTCAGCTAGCTTCAATTCCGAGCTGGGGCGAGAGGGCCGCGAGACTATAGATATCAAAACGCAAAAAAAAAAAGAGTCGTCAATTGGTGCTATTCGAGCGCGGCGGAAGCTATATCTGTAGCAGTGAATTCCAATTGACAGACAAGAACCCCCCCGAGGTCTATACATAAGGTACACGAACCGCCTGGCCTTGGTTCTAACCCCCTGGTCTAGATTTCAGTCGCGCGCCCTGGCCAGGCGGTTCCATTCGTCCTTGATACTTTTACAGCATCGTGCGCGCGGCTTCGCTCCTCCACGGTCAACATGTGTCCCCCACCAGAGAGGCTTCGTTTAGTGGTGCTTCTTCTGGACTTCCATCGTCTCGAAGGCCAGCTTCTCGGCCTCTTCGGCCTGGATCTGCTGGATGATGGGTCCGAGGTAAGGGTAGTCCTAAAGATCGAGGAGTCAGTCCTCTACGCCGGGTTCTTATAGTTTCAATAGTTCGGGGAGGTGCGCACCTCCTCAGGCTTGGTCCACTCGTTCTTGGGCAGGAGCTTGTGCTGGTAGGAGAGCTGGACGGCGCGGCGGATGCGGAAGACGCGGTCGTAAGACTCCTTGGGGGAGAGGCGCTTGAGGGCCTTCTGGACGATGTCGGTCTCCTCCTCGAAAAGGTCGTCGAATCTGCAGGCGGAGCACAAAAAAAAGGACAATCAGTCATCGATATTCCAGGCGGTGGCCAATTGTCGCAGAGGGTGGATGTCGTCTAATTGCTTACCTCAAGCCGAGCTTGCGGTGGCCGGCAGCGTTGGCGTACCAGTTGGAGAAGGGGACAAAGATGCTCTTCAGGAAGGGACGAGCGAGGATGCCATCAGCAAGCTTCTTTGAGATAAGCGAAGTCATTGTGGCGGCTGGGGTGGGTGGTGGACGCAGGAGAGGAGAGGGTTCGATATAATGCCTCGGAGTACGGTTTTGCGGATCGCCTGAGGTTGGGACTGGTCTCTCTGGCAAAATCGTGGAGTATCCCGGAGAGGCGCAAAGATTCGGGATGTCGGGTCATGTGACCTCCCTCGAGATTCCGACACCAGCCACAGGATGACAGTCAAATGTGTGGCACAATGATTCCATGTGGCTGGTGGCGCGGGGTGGGGGGAGGGCAGGTATCGAGAAGCACGGATCACATGCGGGGAGCAACACAGGTATTTCGTGATTGGGGACTGTCAACCGATGAGGTAATGGGAGCTACCAACGGGATGCCCTGCGGCCCTCTGCGATGCGATAGCACCGCCGCAGTCCCGGTTGTCTGATGGGAGAGATGGTGGTTTTGTGGTGCTAGCAAAGCCGCAAAGAACCGGTGGAGGTGGAGCTCATTTCTTTATGGCCGGGAAGCTCGAAACCTTGCCCCCTCCCCTCATTCTGGGCTTTTTGAAGTTGCCATTCAGAGATTCCGCATGTTAGCTGGACACTTGGCAAATTTTCGAGAGCAGTGGTGTTTCCCTTGCAAGCGTCTCGACATCTCCCGGCTCCCAACGCCACAAAACCTGCAACACGCAACCCTCCTTGCGTACTTCACGTGCTTGCCTGTGATTGATTGATCTGACATAATCGGCCCTGCGTCATCTCTCACTTGCTGACCCCTCAGGGCTGCAAGCAAGTATTGGCACATTCGGCAGCTCCCGGGTCTCACTCAGGCCAACAACATCCCAGAAGCGCAGTATTTGGCCGTCTCAGCACAACGCCTGGGCAGTGGTCGGAAATAAAGTGCCTGCCCCCACAGCGTCATCGCGCAGGCCCCTTCAGCGGCCATCGCACCAGCTTCGGCGCCTCTTATCCAGCCCGGCAGGTGCTCCTCCTTCCTTCCAGCCCATTGGATTGGTTCCACCTCCACCTGAAGGGTACCCCCGGGACGTGGAACTCTTGCCAAAAGAGACAGCCGACAGCTCGCATCATTTTGCTCTCTTGCTCCGTCCCGCTCCACACTCGGCGCTTTTTCGCAATATTCCATCTCCAACTCCCCCGACTGCGCTCTTACCGTACAGCACCGTTCCGACTACCACTACCACTTCCCTTCTCCTCCGCCGCCCGCCTCTCTCCCCCCTCACTTCCCATTCCCGCATGCTTGGGAGCGCCTTGCCCACCGAATCCGTCCTCGACTCTCCGCGCTAGATATTCTGTTCCTCGCAAGGCCAATGGGCTGCGATAACCGCTAGTCGCTCAGTGTCACGGCGGCGTGGGAGCGTTCCCCGCATACCGGGACACTTGGGAAGGCCCAGCATCTACCTGACAGACAGACAGAGAGAGAGAGAGAGAGAGAGAGACAGACAGAGAGTGGTAAACGGCAGACGCATATTGGGAGAAACACACCACCGACGACAGACGACGAATCTGGACAAAACCGAACATCCGCCTCGGGTGAACAGACCCCTCAAAAGTTGATATCCCGCTTTGGCTGCTCTGCGAAAGCCCACAACCCCCGGGACATCACCGTGTGCTTTCCTTTCAGTTCCCATTTGGACCCTCCTTACCTCCATATTCTGAAGCCTGAACGAGCTCAACAGTGAGAGGGGATGTCTCACGACGAACACCACGACGTTCACCGAGGCGCGCCGCACTCGCCAGACCAAGAATATGGGCCGTATCCGACCTCAACATACCCCAACTATAGCAGCTCAAGAGCGTTTCCGGCCCCGGCCCCGACCCCTGCTCGCGCAGCAATGGCTACCATAGAGAAGGCTGCCGCTGCGATACCCGTAAACGAGACCATTACCGCCTTCGATAGGTGGGCCGCCGGTGCCTCCGACGCCCAGTTCAATGCCCTGTCCGGTGCAGTGGGAGGCTTCACTTCAGGCGTCGTGACGTGCCCGCTCGACGTCATCAAGACCAAGTTGCAAGCACAGGGTGGGTTTAATCCCGTCGAAAAAGGGAGGCATGTCGGCCACCCGAAACTCTACAACGGCCTGCTGGGCACCGCCCGTGTGATATGGAAAGACGAGGGCATACGGGGCATGTACAGGGGACTCGGCCCGATAGTACTGGGTTATTTGCCCACATGGGCTGTGTGGTTTACTGTCTACAATAAGAGCAAAGACTACCTGAAGCACCGCCATGGTATGTTAGAACTGGCAGGTCGGAGACTGGGCCCCATGGACTGACTCGGACTACAGAAAACACAGTGTTGATCAACTTTTGGTCATCCATCATAGCCGGTGCCAGTAGCACCATCGTCACGAACCCGATTTGGGTCATCAAGACTCGCTTAATGTCGCAGAGCGTTGCACACGACCCAGGCAAGCATTACTCGCAGTTCCCGAGATCAGGCAACACCCCGACTTCGAGACCGACAATGCACAGCTCGTGGCATTACCGGTCAACGATGGACGCGGCACGCAAGATGTACACTTCAGAGGGCGTGCTCTCCTTCTACTCAGGTCTCACTCCGGCCCTACTGGGTCTCACACATGTGGCCGTCCAGTTTCCCGCGTATGAGTACCTGAAGACAAAGTTTACCGGTCAGGGCATGGGAGAGCCGACTCCGGGCGACACACAAGAATCGCAGTGGATGGGAGTGCTGGGCGCTTCGATTTTGTCGAAGATCATGGCGAGCAGTGCTACATACCCGCACGAGGTCATCCGTACGAGGCTGCAGACCCAACGGAAGCCTGTAGGAGGGGCTGAGTATCTCCAAGGCCTGGGTATCAAGGTGACGCCCTCCGTGACAGGAGAGGATGGCAAGACGCAGCAGGTACTATCTCCAAAGTATCGTGGCGTGGCCAGCACCTTTCGGACCATTCTCAAAGAGGAGGGTTGGAGGGCTTTCTACGCTGGCATGGGCACCAACATGATGCGAGCGGTGCCAGCCGCGACGGTGACGATGCTGACGTACGAGTACGTGATGAAGCATTTGAACCACGCGAGGGCCGAGGGCAAGAGGAAATTGGAAAGGGCCAGCGCGCCTGCTGAGCCCTGACCTCAGCAACTTTAAGGGCCAGGAGCGGCATCGCTCCGAAAAGACGCTGGGACAGAAGTTGACAAGACCAGATGTGCGGTTGAACAATGATGGAAGCGAAGAGTTGCTGTGAGAGATTAGGAAATGGGGATGGGATTTTCCAGATACCCTTAATTTTGGTCGTCAGGTCTAGACAAACTCGATTCAGGTCACGAAACAAGCACACTGCGGCAGGAGTTCTCCGAGGGACGCTTTACGGATCGATTCTTCATCCCCCTCCCTTTCTTGATCCATCGCATTCAATCATTGCGGAGCGCTTTCTTTCCTTTTCACACAAACTGGACCGAAGAGTTCAAGTTAGCCAACGAAGCCAGCATGGCAAGAGCGTTATTCAGCGGGGTTGACGCAGTTTGGGGTATTGAAACCGTTGGCATGGAATATCTGAGGATTCGTCAAACACCCACACATGCATGAGAGAAAGAAAGCCGGCAAGTTCTGTGTTGGTTTGGTATCTAGCAAATGCAGACAGAAACAGGGGGTATTGACTATTAAGAAAGCACGGAAAACAGTAAAAAGACAAGAATGAAACGGCAAAGTTTCGTTTTCTCTTCATCCTCCTATCTCATGGTGAGTTGGATGCAACTCGGAAGATAACAACCGGCCTTATGCAGGCCTTTGTCTGTTCAGCACACACGCAGTGCTATGAGGGGCTGGAATCCGAGGATGGTGACCTAGGACTTCTGGGGCTGTTGCCGTATCTCTTAGCCGGCTGTTAGTATCGGCCCCGACATGATAGTGGGCGTGATGATGGAGGATGTGATAATGGAGGAAAGACAATGATACGGGAATAAGGAAGACGTACGGCTTGATCACGCGCTGAGCGGATCGACGAGCGGGTATAGCTGTTTTGAATCAGTACGACACTTTGCAGTCACTACGACGCTCAATGTGAGCATGGTGCGACGAGGGGTGGAGGGGGTTGCCGTAACCTACGCGAAGAGGATGCATGCCATTGTGAACGCCGCTAGCGGGGCCGTGATTGTCTACGCAGGTGGGCAGTTAGGAGGCGTTTGATTGGATTGTGAGAGCCGGGGGGAAGGGGGGAGGGGGGTTAAGAGCTGCTCACCTTGGGTGTCAGGTTTCCTTTCCGCATCTCAAAGTTTTCCCTTTGTTCTGCTACGGTCTTTGTTAAGAAAAGGGAGTGTTTGTGTTGCGAATGAGTAGAATGAGTATAAGTGTGTAAGTGGGATCATGGACGAGATGTAGAATGGGCTGATTGTAGTTTAGAACGTGGTCCAGGGTGGATATTTGCAGATATCGGGGCCGCGGCGATGATAGTTGCATATGCGGCTGGCGAAGGACAAGAGTCGCAGTGTTGGTCTCATCGTAGCAGCTGGTTCGGGACAGAAATAGCACGTCAACCAAAGAATCAATATACTCTATGAGTGTTGGAATTGTTGCTTGTTGCCTGAATTGGGCCAGCACTTTGTGTAAGGTGTTGTTGCATCGTCTTATCCTAGAGAACCACTTACATTTCGACCACAATTGGACTCTGCGTCCGGCTCTCCGTGTGAAATAATGTGTGAATTATGAGCTAGTTGTGCTATGTGCGCTTCTGCCCGTCTCACCTTTCCAAGACCACCAACCTCCTCAGCTCCTAAAGGAACCTAGTAACTAAGGTAACGCTTTAAGGCTGTAGAGGTCGACACTTTTACTCCAGTCAGACCTACTGATGGCGTATATTGTATTAATGTAGAAGGGTTAGAGATTAGCTGTTTTAATAGTATAGGTAATTAAGTAGTAGTTAGATAAGGATCCCTTAAGCCGCCTAAAAGCTAATCTTACATTATATAACTCCTAGTACTGCCTATGGAGGTTAGTCCTATTATAGCTTACCTAAATGCTAGGCATTATAGTATTTATTAGGGTATTACAGCAGACAGTAACTGCTGGTTGAGGTTGTAGAAAAAAAAGGTGTTTTTTTTTTTGGCGCTGACTCAGGCTGTTAGCATGGGCATATAAAGATCAAGCGCCTCTGTGTCTGGCTGCGCTCAAGGCTTCGCAAGGGCGAAGGCGACAACGGTTTCTTGTAATTACATATCACACATATGATTCTTGGGCGACAGGGACAGGGCCGAGTCCTTTGTATGTCAAGCCGATTCAAGCCATGTCGAAGGCGGCGTGCAAGAGCAGGGTGGGCCATACAGAAAAAGAAAGGCTCAATCGTATTGACGCGATCTTTCGCGCCCGCGCCATGTCAACTCGATCATGCCAACGCAAACAAAGTCGTCCCAGCCTCGAGATTCCCCTCGACACCTCGGTAGTCTTGCACAGCAAAAGTTGGAGTCCACGATAGACTCATTATGACAAGAGTGGGATTCGAACCCACGCCAATTACTTGACTAGCACCTGAAGCTAGCGCCTTAGACCGCTCGGCCATCTTGCCGCTGTGAATGTTGAAAAACGACTCATGTGTGGATATTATATATCATGTCCAAACATCTGCCCTAGCGGAGGGGGACCTCAGGTCGACGGCACGGCTGCACGGCGCGTGGGGGAGATGATGATTGTCGTTTTCAGACCCGTTCCGTCAGGTAGACGCACAACTGGCGGTGGCCCCGGACGACTGCCCAACACCGGCGTGGCGTTGGTAAGCCCGGAGAGACAGTGTCAAGCACGAGCACGAAGTTCCCGGATGGAGTGACTCGTTCCGGTTGAAAGCGGGCATCAATTTGAGGACGAGGAAGAGAGAGCCCGTCAGTGAGTGTCCTAGATCTCGATAACAGACAGCAAAGGCGGAGAAGAGATCAGTCGCTGGCCGTCCAGGACGGTTGCCCTGCGGGTGAAACCATGCAATCTCACACGGGCTGTTGGGCCCAGCCACCTGGTGCATCCCCCACATAAGCCCGACGGGCACCAGAACGTGCGCTCCCTCTCAGAGGCTAAGACCATGTCGGGGTTGAGGAACGCACGGCCAGTGGTCAAAAGCTTACTAGATACGACGAGGACCGGGGTGTGGGTGGGCGAGGAGAAATGTCAGTTGGAAATGAGAAGAGAAAATGAGGGAGAGAGGGGGAGGGTGAGAGGGAGACAGCGAGAGTGAGAACTGGGAGCGCGGCGGTATGAGAACAGCCGAGAGAGAGCACGAAAGCAACACACGAACTGACAGGCCTGTACCGCTCAAGTTTGGGGACGAGGGGAGGGACACAGGACACGCAGATCCCGAGCCAGCGCCCTGGCAGCAACGCAAACCCAAGTGAAGCGGCAGCAGCAGCACCACCATCCATCCCCTTGCCTTCGCACGCCAAAACCAGCAACGGCTGCTACCGTTTCTGCTGTTCGCGGCGACCGAGCTTAATAATTAGTCTGGGCCTTTGGGCCAGTGGGCCTCGAGGGGGGGCCCGCACCGCACCGCACCGCACAGCAAAATGCAGCCAGCACCAGTCCACTCAGTCACCACGACCGCAGAACATCTGCATCGCATCAGCCCCCTGGTCCCGGCTGAAGCTCTGGCCATGGCCACCTGTGATTGGTTCGTCCCGAGGACGTCCTCTTGAACCTCCTGTTTACCTCCCATCTTCCCTCGACTCCCATATCCCCCTCTCATCTGTTGTAATTTCACCCGTTTTCCCCATCGCATCCGGATCGCATCATCAGCGTGACGCCGCTACCCAAGTCGCCCATCCTTTGCGACACCTGTTGCATCCTTGTTTCCCACAGCAATCTCATCCCGAGTAGACGCCATGCCCGTCGAGCTTCGCAAGCGCAAAGCCCCCGAGCCTGCCCCGGCTCCGGCGCCCAAGAAGGCCTCCTCCAAGGTCACCAAGGCCGCAGAGAAGGTCAAGGGCGCCGTTAAGGGCAATGCCGAGAAGCCTGTAGAGACAGTCGTCGATGAGCCTGCCGAGAAGCCTACCGCCGCCAATGGCTCCGACAAGAAGGTCAAGGCAGTTAAGGGTGAGACAATCGACCTCGACGGCTTCGGCGGCGAGATCGAGACCAACGAAGGCGACAAGACGACTCTGAAGGAGCTCGTCGACAAGAGCAAGGCCGGCGTTGTCCTCTTCACCTACCCTAAGGCCTCGACTCCCGGATGTGAGTATCTCTCCTTCTGTCTGCTCCGGCATGTCACCCGGTAGTCCTCTCGGACCAACCATGCTAACTTGCTCCGTGATATCCAGGCACCAAGCAAGCCTGTCTCTTCCGAGACTCGTACGAGCCGCTGACCAAGACGGGATTCGCCATCTATGGCCTGTCCACGGATTCGCCCAAGGCCAATACCACCTTCAAGGAGAAGCAGAAGCTGCCTTACCCGCTGCTTTGCGACCCCAAGGCCACCCTAATTGGTGCCATCGGCTTGAAGAAGGCGCCTAAGAGCACCCAGCGCGGCGTCTTTGTGGTTGATAAGGCCGGCAAGGTTCTCATTGCCGAGCCCGGCAGCCCCGCCGGTACCGTCGAGGTCGTCACGGCGCTCGTTGAGGGCGGCGATGTCGAGGCTGCCGCGGACGCCGCTGCCGTCGATGCCAAGGCGGAGGAGCCAGCCAACGGCGAGACCAAGACCGCCGAGGAGAAGAAGGAGGATGCCGCCGAGAAGAAGGATGGGAAGGACGAGTAATTACAGTACTTTTGCGAAAGTAGAAATCGTGATGGGAAAACATGGGATTGCGAACGAAAGGGCTGGGTAGGACACGGGGCGATCTTCTTGTAACCGTATAGTCGCTGGGAATTGATTGACTGGCGTTTTTGGTCTTGTGCACTCGCTCCCCCGCTTCAGTGACGGCGCTGCGATGCACCGCAATCATTGCATGATTCCGGATCCCCGGTGCCATACCAACCCATGGCCGAATCGTCAATCGCCCCCCGGAACCTCTTGAGTGAGTGGCAGCAATGCAGCCTCGAGGGCATTGCAAGGGGAAAAGAGTGAAGTGGATACCCGTCGAGAAAGTCGGGTTGCAAATTGAAGCACGGCTATTGCTTCGGCCGGCAAAACCTCGGCTGCCCGGTCCTTGCCAGAAACTGGAGCACTATCGACGACCTAGGCGCCGCAACGCTCACATCCCATCCTCAAGCTGGTCATCGAACCGTTGCCAATCGAACCGCCCCCAAATCTTCCTTCCACCGTCCACGACGTCGCCTAATATGGCCTCCAAGGCAGTTGCGAAGGCCGCGGCAAGCGGTGTTGTGGAAATCTCAAAGGTACGCTAGCTGAGTCGCTCACACCCGGTGACCACCCACTGCCCATTCCTGCTCCCAGCGAAGCACGAAAAACCACCTACCATCGCCAGCTCATCCCGAGGACCGCGGAACCACTCAATTGGCTCACTCAGCTGACCCTGTTTCCCTCCACAGAAGCACACCCTCCAGTCCCAGGGCGTTTGGGAACGTATCCGCCGCTCCCTTGCCCTCGACCCCAACCGCTCCTCCGGTGTGCCCTTGAACCCGACCTTCCGCAACCCGACACCGGGCGCCTACGACCCCCTCAGCTACGACGACCCCGTCACGCTGCCCGCGGGCGACATCGCCGACAACCCGTACTGGAAGCGCGACGCCCGCCGCAACTACCCGGCCCTCAGCGTTGTCAACCAGGCCGACGTCGTCGGCTTGCTGTCGGTCGGCTCGGCCGCGAGCCCGCGCGTCGAGCTCATCGGCGAGGCAGGCGAGAAGCAGCTCGTTGCCGCCCGCGAGGAGGCCGCCGCCACGGGCCTGGCGCCGTACCTCGAGAAGAACGCCGCCAAGGCCGTCGAGGCGAGCAAGGAGGCGCTCTTCACCAACGGCCTGCCGCCGACGCCCAGCGGCCAGGACCTCAAGAGCGGAACGTGGAATGTGCACAAGTACGAGGTCAACAAGGATCAGTCCTATGGTGAGGGGTGAGTTTCTCCTGTCCGCGGCGGCTTTCAATGTTTTGAAAATGGGCTTCGGTGACAATGGTGTTTGCTAACATGATAAGGAGCAGCTACCCCTGCCGAACTTTTGCGTGAGTTATGAAAAATCCGGAGTTCTTGCTGTGCAGAAGAGAGAAACAGAGAGGGAGAGGAGGGGGGAGGGGGGGTGTGCAACGAATGTAGATATACAGGGCACTAGATTCCATTGAACGTTTTACTTTCTCAACAGGCTTGGGATCGAGAGTTTGCCCTGCCATGACTATGTCCTTTCACCCGTTGGGGTATATCTCCAGCCCGAAAACCGAAGATATTCTTCGCCAGAACGAAACTCCATCCCATGGTCTCAACGAAACAGTACTAAAGCCCCTTGGCCTCTGTCGCCGCCTTGGGCTCGGCGGCAACCTCGCCCGTCATCCGCTCGATGATCTTAACCTTTCCCTGCGCCCTCTTGAGCCTGTCGTCAAAGTCGTTGACGGCCTCGTCGCTGTTTTCCCTGGCCAGCGTGTCGGGCTCGACGAGGGCGAAGGCCGCCGTGACATTTTTCTCAAGCCTCGCGTTGGGCGGCAGTGGTGGAAGGGAGCAGGGCTTTGGCTGCTGCTGTTGCTGCGACGAAGAGTCTGAAGGCCTCGCGGCGGCGGCGGCGGCGGAGGATGAGGTGGAGGGGGAGCCCTTCTGTGGCAGGGACAGCCGGTTCGCCCACACGACGGCGCGGCCGTGTATCCTGCCGCTCTCGAGGAATTTCTCGTAACCCTTGGCGAGGCCGACGGAGCGGCCCTCGATCTTACCGGCCTGGATGCCGTCTTCGGTGCCTTGGCGGTAGCCCTCGGCGAAGAACTGGTCCTCGAGAGTGAGGACGTCGTCAAATGGATCCAGGGACATGTTTAGTTTTTTTTTTGGTTTGGAAAAATGAAAAATACAGGTGGAACCGTGCTTTTTTGCTCGTTTGTTTAATGCTTGGTGGTCTGTTACGAGACACTTGCGCTGGTTGTAAGTCGCGGTGGTGAGTGCTGCGAGACCGATGGAGGGGTGATTTGAAATGGTGGCGGGGCAAATTTGAGAGCTTGACTCAGCGGGTGGTTTTTTTTGGTTTTTTTTTTGCTAGTGACATTTCACAACTCACTTACATGTATCCGTATGCTTCACGTTGAAAGACCAACTGTGATCGGAAAATCATCTCGAGGAGGCTTTAATACTTTCATGAACAGGCCCGAATTCTCAAAAGTGAAGCAGCGCGAGTGTTTGATTCATTTGTGAATGCGGGGAATCAATTCTACGTCTATCTTATAACTAGCCAGCCAGCCATTTGCCCATCGTTTTTCATCATCATAATTAGCAACTAATCACTGCATGCCAAACAACATGCCACCGTTGGCACACACAACCTGACCCGTACACCACGCCGACTCGGCCGAGACGAGCATGCCGACGATACCGGCGATCTCGCCGACATACGCCGGACGACCGCCCTCCTCCTCGGCGGCCTTGACGAGGTCGTCCGAGTCGACGCCCGGGCGGGCCTTCATAAGCGGGGCGTGCTCGATGAAGCCCTTGATGAAGCGCTTGAACTCGGGGGTGTTGCCGGCGTACATCTCAGTCAGGACGGGGCCCGGGTTGACAGCGTTGACGGTGGCGTTCTCGCTGAGCTCGCGAGCCCAAGTGCGGGTCATGGCCTCGAGGGCGGCCTTGGTGCCGCCGTAGACGCTCTGCTCGGGGAAGCCGGTGGAGGAGCTGACGGACGACATGTTGACGATGCGGCCGCTGCGGTCGGTGGGCAGGTAGGGCTGCACGGCCTGGACAAGGAGGAGCGGGCCGCGGACATTGACGCGGTACGAGACGTCGAACTGGTCGACCGTGACGGCGGGCAGGAGGTTGTTGTGGGCGACGCCGGCGTTGTTGATGAGCACGTCGACCTGGAACCTGCCGCCGTTGAGCCCCTCAAAGTGGGCCTTTGCGGTCGCGACAAGGGACGCGGGGCCGTCGGTTGTGCCCATGTCGGCCTGGACGGCGAGGGTCTGGATATTGTGCTTGGTTTGAAGGTCGGTGGCGAGCTGCTCGGCCGGAGTCTTGGAGGAGGGGGAGGTGTAGCCCAGAATGAGGTTGCAGCCCTTAGCGGCGAGGTTCTCGGCAATGGCGACGCCGATGCCTGGGTGCGGGTGTTGTGTCAGAAAGGCTGCCGTGTCATCAAAGTGTTTTGAAGGGGTTCCTTACCTCGAGAGGCGCCGGTCACGATGCCGAGCTTGCCCTCCAGAGAACGAGACATCGTGTGATCCGCGGAGGTATATGGGCTTCGAGCGAAGTTGGTTGTCAAAGTTGAATACAAGCAAGAATGAGATACGGTTGCAGTAATAGAGAAACGAAGAGAGAAGACGGGAATAGGACGATGGCAAGTCACGACAAGAGCGGGACGAGGAGACGGGGGACCTAAGGTTTATACCTATGTTGACCCCTAGGCACTCAGGAGCAGCTAGAACCCGAGGATGCGATTGTCCCGAACGGGCAATTCTAGCAGCTCTCGTGACCCGTCGGGATTATGATGAGAACCCAGAGATGGACGCATCCCGCCCAATGGAAGGCGAGCTCGTGGCATCGATCCCGGGAGAAATCTGGGTTGCCGGGTTTCTTGGGGGCGTTCTGGGTAAAAGCTACCCCGCTGTCGCAACAGCTCTCAGTTGCCCCGCGGTGGACTTGCGACGGCGCTGAAGTGGTGCTTCCCCCCACGTCATTCTCCCGCGCCAATCCTGGGCCAGGGCTTGATCCGATCGGGGAGGGGGTTTGCTTCTAGACCTTCAGGGCCACCTGTCAGGTAGTGAGTGCTACGGCTTTCCGCGTTTGGTGGGGGACATGTCTTTGGAATGTTTGGTATTTATCTTTGAGTACGACCGAGGAGTTGGTATATTGAGGTGGGAACACAAATGTAGGGAAACTCGAGTCTGATCACACCGATGATGAGAATTGGGGCGCCGCCGAGCGCACTTTCTGAGGCAGCGAAGCTGCATGGACTTTATCAGGCAATCGCTATGCTGAATGTATTTTCTTGTTACATATCTGTTCAGCAATAAGCTTGTGAAACACAAGAAAGATGCCATTCACTATCAATACACTCAGAGAGAGGTTATCGTGGTCGTAAGTCACGCTCAGGCTGGAAGCAGCTTTCACAACTCCCTAGGAAACAATAGTATTGATAATCCAAATTGCCAAGGAGTATAGACCGACTAGAACATGATAATGCTACACTTGGATCACATAAAGGAGGCGGAGCAAGCAAGAAGACGTGCTCAGAGAATGGCTTTAAGCGTCGAAAGAGCTTGCGACCATTGAGCACTTTCGGGTGACAGGCTAGGTAGTCAGTCATCTTGCAATTTACAAGATACAGAAGCATCACCAGCTCGGATCGCAGCGGGGCACCAGTGACCACTGAGCGACCCGACCCTCGGAGCCTTGTGCCGCTGTGGTGGGGTCAACAGCAGCCACCTACAGGCTTCGGCCAACTCGTGGTTCAGCGACCAGGGTCTTTCTAAAAGTCTACCTCCCCTCTCCAGCCTGCATCACCCAATTTCACCACCCGCTCACACACCTACTCTCAGCCTTGCGTCCGCTTGCCTACCCGCACTCGACGACGACCTCGTCAGTTCCGATCGATTCGATTCTCTCCCTCGAAACGAACCTTCCACCAATAAACCCTTTCCCCCGCCCCGGAAATCCCGCGATCGAAACACGCCCATCATGGATATCCGCCTGCTCAAGTCCGCCGACCTCCCCCTCATACAGCACGCCAACCTCGAGAACCTGCCCGAGAACTACTTCCTCAAGTACTACCTCTACCACGCCCTCTCGTGGCCCCAGCTCAGCTATGTCGCCGTCGATGTCTCGCGCCCGAAGCGCACCCCCTACGACTACCCCAAGATTGTCGGCTACGTCCTGGCCAAGATGGAGGAGGAGCCCGCCGACGGCATTGCCCACGGCCATATCACCAGCCTCAGCGTCATGCGCACCCACCGCCGTCTGGGTATCGCCGAAAAGCTGATGCGCCAAAGTCGTACGTTGCCTCTGTCTCTGCCTCTGCCTTCGCTGCTGCTGCCGCTGGCCCTGCCAAAAACCATGCCCTCCCCCCACTAACCACCACCAGAACTCGCCATGGTCGAGACCTTTGGCGCCCAGTACGTCTCCCTTCACGTCCGCGTCTCCAACCAAGCCGCCATCCACCTGTACCGCGATACCCTGGGCTTCAAGACGGAAAAGACGGAGAGCAAGTACTACGCCGACGGCGAGGACGCCTTCTGCATGAAACTCGACCTGGGTTACATCCGCGAGCAGGTCCAGGACGAGCGCGACCGCGAAGAGGAGAAGGACGTCGAGCCCGTTGACGAGGGTGAGGCCGTCGGTGATGTCGGCCGCGACCCCAGCGCTACCGCCGCCGCCGACAAGAAGCGCAAGGTCAAGGTTGGCCGCGGCCTCGGCGTCGGCGAGCTAGTCGAGAAGAACGAGAGCAAGAACTAAGGACCCGACCTTTTGTACAATTCAGCAGCTAGAGGCTGGCTGCAGAAGGGTGGCATCTTCGACATTGTTGAAAGCGGCGAGTCTTGCGCCCGAACACGCAGTGGAGGGAGTAGCTGCAAGGATCTCGGAGGTGTTTTGAGAGACTGATGGCGCAGGCCTTGCGGTCACAACCACACCCCTTGGTCCTCTCAGAAGTTCACATCTTGGGATGATGCTAATTTCGAACTGAAATCGATATCGAGGGGGTTGCGGGCTTCAGGAGTGAGCCAACGAAACAGGAGTTCTGTTAGCAGACAACCAGCATATCTCTACACACCATTCCAGGGAAGAAGTTTCAAAAATGCAACAAAAGAACGGAAGAATCCCGATGAGAAATACAACGCATCATAGCACGGGTTACCAAAAACAAGAACAAAATAGACGAGACAAAAGGTGTTAGTTTTGAATGGAAGCAAAGGAAGGGGGGGAAAGAGCCCCTTGGCCTATCTTTCTACACCTTACATACAACTCCCCCTTTGTGTATGTGTACCCTTATTGTTGTGCTGTCCCTACCACCCGCTAGACTTGCCATCCTCCGCCGCCAGCTCCCTTGCAAACTCGGCGTCCGCCTCGACCCTGAGCTTCTCGACGTTCCTCGACAGCTCGTCGATCTCGTCCTCCATCCTCCGGGCCTCCTCGTCAGCTCTCCCGCCGCTGCCACCGCCCCTTCCCCACCCGCACCGGCCCCTACCGCGACCGTTACCGTCCCTTCCCCCCCCGACAGTGCTACCGCCTCTGATCTCGTTCCTCAGCTTGTCCAGCTCGTCGACCCTCCGGGCAATGTCCATCTCCATCTCCTCCACGGCTTTGAAGAGCGCCTGCGACGGTGGCAAGGCCGGCGTGGATGCCCCTGGACTTCTCTCGTCGTCGCCGCCGCCGCCGCCGCCACCACTGCCGACGGGCCACGCGCCGGATGGATGGAGAGGCCCGCCGGTGAACGGAAACGCACGCTCACCTCCGTGTCCGGGTCCGTGGCCGCGGCCGCGGCCCCATCCCGTCCCGAATCCCGTGCCCCATGGCCCTCCGCCTCCCGGGAACCCGCCCGACGGCGCGAACCCCCTGCCGGGACCGGAGCCCCACGGGAAACTGTTAGGAACGTTCGGCGCGACTATGGGGACGGCCGGTATGGGCGGGGTGTGCATAACGGGCGGCTGTGGCACGAACGGCTGGGGCGCGCCCCATGGTAACGGCGCTGGCATGGGTCCCGGACCAAGGTGGTGGTGGTGATGGTGATGCTGTTGCTGGTGATGTTGTTGCTGGTGCTGGTGACTCCCCCTCGCTCCGCCGTCCCCACCTCCACCACCGCCCCTCCTAGTCCCCCTCTGCTCACGCCTCTCCTCCCTCCTCTGCTCCCTACGCTCCCTCTTCTGTTCCCTGCGGTCTCTCTTCTCCTCTCTGCGCTTCGCGCGCCGCTCCCGCCGTTTCTCCTTACGCGCCGCGCGCTGCAGGCGCTTGAGCTTGCGCCACTCCTGCGTAAGGGCTTTGAGCTCCGCCTTCAGCGCCGCCTCGTCAGCCGTGTTCGGCGCGGCAGATGCGGTAGTTGGGCCGCCGTCCTGCTTCTGCTGCCCCGGCGCATCCGGTGCGGAGCGAATTTCCTCGCGGAGCTGCGCGATGTCGGCCCTCGAGACGGGTTGGTCTGGGTGCGCGAGCCACGACGCCACGCGCTGTTGGTAAACGGGCAGCTGGGCGGCATAGAGGTCCTCGTAATCTGGCAGCGAGCCGACGGATGATGCTGAAGACGTAGAGGAAGAGGACGAGAACGATGATGATGTCGATGATGAGCGCTGGTCGGAAGGGTGTTTGGCTGGTGGGCGACCGCGGCCGCGGCTCCCGCTGTCGTGGCGGAAGTGGGTGTGGGCATGGGCGTGGGCGTGGCTATGGCCGCCCGTGAAGAAGGGGTGCTCGTGCGATCCCGGATGTCCCAATGGCTGAGGAGGATGCGGTCCGGGAGGGAACGGGCCAGGCCCGGGACCGGGACCGAACATTTGTGGAGGTGGCGCGGGCGCCGCAGGGGCCGCTGGGGGGGCAGGCGGGATGGGAGGGTGGGGAGGAGTCCAGCTCGAATTCGGACCGACATAGTGAGGTTGTGCGCGCGGCGTGGTGTTGCTCCCGAACCGGATGCCGTTCTCGTCTGCGATCAGGTTTCCCACCCGGATGCCGTTGCTGCGCGCAACGATGCGGTCGCCGATCGAGATCCCGTCCGGCGTGACCGTGATGCCCCCAAAACTCCAACTGCCCCGGGGTTCGTTCGCACTCTCGCTCAAACCTGGGCCCGGGTGCACGGGGAATGACCCGCGCATTGGGCCGCCGCTTCCCCCGCCCGGGATAGACGGGCTCTCAACGTTCCTGTCGAAAGACCGGTCCCAGGCGCCTGGCATACGCAGCTCGTCAACCGTGGGGTGGAGAGCCACGGCGACGCCGCGTGGGCCGAAGAAGCCCTCGTTCCATTGTGCGATCACGGCCTCCACGTCTTCCCGCCTCAATCCCGAGACGGCGGCCGCTGCGCCGGGGTCGGTGACCGGGTCGGAGCGGATCTGATCCAACTGGGCCGACGCGTGGCTGCTGCTGTTACTTCGCGCACCGCTGGAGGTGTTCCCCGCTCGTCCGCCATGCGACGTGGCGGCGGCGGCAGCGGCGGCGATGGCCTCCTCTTCGGCCTGCAGCTTGCGGTTGATGACGGCCTCGTTCCGCGCGGCGGTGTGGTGTGGGATAAGGCAGTTCGTGAAAGTCGCCCAATCCTGCCGCGTGACGTCGCGGACAGCCCAGGTCGGGGGGCAAGGTATGTCGTCCGGCGTCGTGGAGGGGGTCACAGTGAACAGGTGGACGAGCTGGTCCCGCGGGGACGGAGTGGGCGCGGGCCTGGATTCAAAGTAGGCGGCTGCGAATTCCGAGTGTACTGATGAGGTGGACGCAGGAGCGGCGACGGGGAACTGCGGCGGGCCGCTAGATAGGTTGGGATTCGAATCGCGGTGGTGAGGGCCGGCTGCAGCGGCGGTGGTGCGCGGTGTCAGCGGAGGGGTGTAGATGACTTCGCTGTGAGATGAGGCGTGCGACGAGACGCGCGAGTCGGCGTCGTCCCCATGATGGGAGGGGATGCGCGGTGAGTTCGAGGACGGGTGTGAGCGCTGGCCGGAAGTCGAGTAGATGTCCGTCTCGGAATACGGCGGAGGCGGGACGTCGTCGACGTCAGTCTGCCGCGTCGCCATTTGCGGTGTGGGCTGGCGTGTACACGACGAACTGAGCGGGAGTTATAACTCGTGAAGCTTGAAAAGAGCTGCGGGGCTATCTGGAAGGTCGGAAATGCGGTCTGGAAACCCTTACGGTTTTCTGTTATTTAACACCCTTGCAGTTTTCTTGATGTTCGATGAGTCGGTGACGAAGAAACAAATTGAGAGTAACAGTAAAAGGAAAGAAAGCCAAGGTCAGTGTGAACGGCACAACGGCACATCGGCGGCGGCGTCGTAGAAGGGTGAGGAAAGTGTGGGATCATATGGCATTTTGACAAGCTGGGCTGGCTGAGCTAAATGGGCCAAACTCGGTAGGTAGATAGATGTACTCAGTCATCCTTCTCCTTCATCCCCCCTACCCTCCCCACCCTCCACTTCCATCAACAAGAATCCGAATTCCTCATCCACCCTCAAACCAAGTCCAGTCCCATGCTCCCGCGGTAGCGAACACTGTCTTCTTCCTATCCAGTCGTCCCCCCTTCGCTTCGCGTAGCCTTACCGCGTACACCAAGCTAAGTCCTAGCTATCGAACCACGGTTCATCACTAAAACAGAGGGGAACCCCGCCATCGGGAGCCTAAACGGTGCTGCCGATCCCACGCCGCCAGGCAGATAAAAGATAAGCATCCAGCTTGGTTAGGGGGGACCCTGCGGACGGCGCAGCAGCACCTTCTGCGAGGTGAACGCGTTTCTCGCAACCCAACTTTATCCCTTGAAAAAACCACCGCCGATTCGACGCTTGAAACGATGCGTGGCCCGCAGTCACAACGCGAGCAGGCTGGCTCACTGTGACTGCAGCACGGCTGACGCGGCCCCTCTGAAGGCAGCAATTCCCAGGACGCCATCATCATCATCAGCAGCGGCCCCCTCCTCCACATCAGCCACAGCGGCCTTACCGTTGGAACACCGGACCCTCAAAAAAACACTTGTGTACCACTCCAACTGACGCCGTGCTGCCGACCCAACCGGCCCTAGCCCTTAAACAGGAAGAGCCCAGGGCCAGCCCGCATATTAGTTTACCTGTACAGACCAGGCTATGCATGTGCCTGGATACATTGATGGTTTGGCCCTGGGCCAATACTTCGCTCTCGCCTTCGGGAGGCCGCGAATCCTTCCCAAGGCCGCGGACGCCGCTGTCGCGTCCCGGCAGGCCTCTAAATGTTTCAAGGCGTTTCTTGCGACGTACTTGCGTAGGCGCCACCTCATCGGTCAGCCTCGGTGCTCCACAGATGGAAGTCAACGTCCTCCGGCTTGTAGTGGTCTGCGATGATGGTTGACAGGTGATTGCGAGAGTGCGCGCCGCTATGTGTTCGTTAGATGTGTGGCCCAACATCATGCAACCGCCCATTCAACTTACAGGTTGGTGATATAGGTGTCGAGCAATTCGGGAGGCACGAACTCGCTGGCAGCGCTTCGAACGTCGACACCGTTGACCATGGCTCCGTCTGCAAAGTTCACATGGCCCATGGAGCTGCCCCATTCCACCAGGCTCTCCTCGTCAAAGTAGCTCTCTGGGCAGAGCTTGTAAACACCGCTGAGGATGATTACCGGGTTGCCCTGCTCCTTGGCTGCACGAGCAATGACCCCGGCTCCCGCATCCGTCAGGATGCCGCCATTAGCCAGAACGGCTCTTGCGCTTAAGATGACCTTGTTGATACGTGGCATGTAGGCCATCAAGCCACCATTCAAGATGCTGATGGCGCCGATGCCTGCGGCCCCCAACTTCTTCCTGAACGACGCATAAGGTGCCTCGTTGGCCGAGTTGCGAACGGTTCCGGCAGCAATAAAGACGGTGAACTTTCTCCTCGTCGCGGCGCGCAAGATGAACTTTTGAACCGTAGCAGAGGGCTGGTGCACGAGCACGTAGTCGCCGGGGTGGATCTGAACATCTGCAGCAGCAGCGATCTGGTCGTCGACCTGGCCGATCTCGTCCTTGAGTTCTTCGATACCCTCAATTACCTCCGATCTCAGAGCGTGTACCCTGGTCGACTGTCCGCGGAGTGGAGTCGAGGCGCCCGAGTCCTTGCCGAACGGCGAGCCCGCCATGATGCCGGCGGCGTCCATCGGGGGAGAGGCCTCGAGGAGAGAGAAGAGCGACTTGGAAACGTGGAAAGAGCTCGTGGATGTGAGGGCTCCAGGGCGAACAAGTCTCGGGCCGCTCGAGATGTAGTCTGCGCCGGCATCCTGCTTGGTGTAGGTAGAGGGAGGCCATTGGTGCTCCAGCTTAGAAGGGTCCGGCACCGCTGTTGTCGGCGTCGCTCCTGCCTCTGTGGCGGTCTCGCTGAAATCCTCGTTTCGGTCCTCAGCAGCCTCGTCTCGGATCAGGCTCAATACGCGTCTAACGATGTTGCCGACCACCAGTTCCTTGGGCTGGGCAGCGATGAGGCGCAAGCCGACCTGCTGGACCTTTTCCAGCAACGAATCCACGTCATTCCATTTTGCCTTGGCAACGACCTGGAGGAGTATGTGTGCGGTCGCGACGGCGCAGAGCTCGGAGCCCTGGATCTGTCTTCTCTTCAAGAGCCTGAGTGTCGGATCGGGTTAGTCGACGTTGTGTACAGTGCTGCGGCTGTGAGGGTACGTACGAGATGAGACTGTCGATTGACGCTTCCAAAGTCTTCCCCTTGAAGGTCTTCAGATACCGCTCGAGATCCCCCGCGCTGGGCTTCAGGGTCGCCATTTTCGGTGGGTGCCAATTTCAAGGTCCGAGGCTGGGCAAGGTCGTGTCGCGGGGCTGTCGCGAAGTTTTCAGGAGGCAGTCGGTAGGTCACTGGAGTCGCAATGTATTTTTTGAGATAGATGCAGTGGCCTTCCAGCTGCAGCAACACATTAACGCACAGTGCAGCGGCTGTTCTTGTCGCTTGGTATGGGCCTGATGGTGAATTGGGAAATTGTGCGCAGGTGGTTGTGACTCAACAATGAAGCTCGTGGAGGGACAATCAACCCACCCCTGTCACACTAAAAAATTCGAGGGGCATTGGATGACCGAAGCAGCTCTAGGGGGGGCAGCTGGCGTCAGGGGGTGACGGCTCGCTGGAGCTCGCTCGAAGCTCGGACCGAAGCGGCCGGTGCTTGGGGACATGGGTAATGCACCTCGCGAAGAAAAAACCCACTCTACTATCCAGATGCCCCTCCATCACTGCAAAATGACGTTGGTCACTGAATCGCCGCTGTGAGTGATACGTTAGGGCGCCAGATGGTTGGCCAGTGGTCTGTGAGCTGCCCGTCATCTCGACGAACCAGGTCTACCGACATGATGGAGGAGATAGAAACGAAGGTAAATGTTGCCAGTCAAATTGGGGGTTCCTTTTGAGTTCCTACAAGAAACACAATCCCATCTTTACTCTTTAGTTCTACCCACTTAGGGTTGTCGAGTGTCCTCTTGCGTAGCTGGATTGTGATATATCCTTTCTTCTTCTTTTCGATAGCGACATTTAATACCTAGTACCAGCGCTTCCAGACCTGCTGATTTATGTTTACATATATGTATGCATATATGTGTTCGTTCCCCTTCAATCGCAAAGTCGGATAAGGGACTTCCCGCCTCCGGGTAGCCGCAGGCTGAACAGCACCATCTGATCTCCTATAAGCCGATTACAACAAGAGCTCATTGTCGATGCATTGCATATTGCATTGCATGGACACACCTCAAACCCCGCTCGGTTGAGAGACGCAAGCCATTGCGTGTGTCGTATGGACCCTTGTTTCCGCCCGCTGCGAACTGCCATCAGTCGACGTTGCCGTCTATTAGAACGGCTTGCAGCAATTGTTAAAGAACGTTGGGTTGAGATGGGTATCGTCGACTTGAGCATACGAAACAAGGCAAATCAGCCCAGATAGCAACAATGCTGGGCGATGTCAGAGCACTGTGCCCAACGCGGTATCGATACTAGCTATGCCCAGGGAAGTGACAGTGTCCAACCAATCGTCTAGCGGCGCCACTACCATGTCAATAATCCCCAACGGCTCTTCGTTTTGTACCGCTCCCGAGGCAGTCCTGCCACTCTCGCGATGGGTGGAGTTGCAGATAGAGGGGTTGCTGTCAGAGTTGAATAACGGGGCTGACCATCAACTCAGAGCGAATAGCTAGGCGGCACCAGGAGACGGATACGAAGATACAGATGGATCGGAGTTGTGACACCCAAAAGGGTCCGTATCCCGCCAAAGGCTCTCGAACTACATATGTATCCGTACGTTGCCTGCAGCCCCCGGCTCTGTTCAATCAAAAGTCTCAACAACAAAGACAAAAGTGGAGTTGTTGGTCTTTCACATGAAAAGAGCACATGCTGCCCGCCAGGGTGGCTCGGGAATCGGCCGATGGACGCTTTCACTCATGTCAGAAGTCAACGAACAGCCAAAGTCGATGGGGGAAAAAAAATTCTCTCCGAGGCGAAAGCCAGGCGGGGGGGGACCAGCTCAGAGGAGAGGGTCAGAGGGAAGACAACTGACTGCAACCGCCTTGCAGACCCATAGTGGCTTCGGGATCCGCGTGTCTCTAGGTAGTAGTGTATCCGTCCCTCCAGTTTGTGTTGGGGAAGACCACCTTAGAATGTGGGCTGAGTGAGGTACAGTTGGTAGGTACCCTACCTACCTGCCTGTGTATCGGTGCATAGATTACGTAGCCGCTTGGCGGCAGCTGGCTCCCTTGCTCTCCCTCCTCTCTGTAGTAAACTGCCTGCTGGCAAGTCAGAAGATGAGGCGCAACGTGACAGGAAGAAAACGAGAGGCAACGCCTAAAGGGGGAACTGGACGATTCGAGATTCGACACGTGAACCTATCTTCATTCCACTTCCCCCACAAGGGTCAGCAGGCTATGTAACCCCAGTACTGTATCAAAGCTGCTACCCACGCAAGACTGAACCAGAATACCACACGTGTATTGGCACAGCAGACCAAAAGTGCAGAGTGTTGAGCTACTTGCTGCTGTCCCCCTCCCTGACTCTCGCAGCTGCTCCTCTTCCGCAGCTTCCACTGGGGCGTCGTGGGAATCAATCGGGCTCTCTGCCACTCACTCTACTTACCTACCTAAGATACCTTACCTAGGTACGTTACTCACCTACCCACCTGGGTACCTCGAGGCAGTAGATACTCCAAGGCACTCTTGACTCTGGGCGGCCCCGGACGCATGGTTGTCACCTCCAATCAGAAGCAACTTCCCTGTCCATCTCAACCATTAACCACCCATTCATTGCGCGCCCTACCGCATCCCGGCCGCCTCAATACCTCCAACTCCCGAGAGCCCGACTGTCCCTTTCCCTCTGCAGCATACTCAACTTTCCTCCTCTCTGATCTGACACCTCACACACGGCCTAGTCGTCAGGTTTGCGCAGACGGCCACAACTCGCTTTTTAGTGTTCGTTAGCACCAGACGGACGAACCTTTTTTTGCCAGCGCCACCACTTCGCGCTTGATTACTTTACTTTACTTGGGCCTCGTTATTCGTTTATGGCGAGCTGAGTGTTGCCGCTCCTTGCACTTCGACTCTGGACCTGGGGGGAAAACATCTGGCCAACCCACGACCTGGAACTCTTTCGGGACCATCGCAGACTCGATTCCCCACCATCAGCAATCTGCCCTCCCGAATCGAACCTCAGCGACGAACAGACAGACGATTGGCATCCGTACACTCTTTCCCTTCGACTGCGTCCTTCGCTGCTGCACGACGCCCGCTTCCCCTGACGCGACTGTTAGCCCATCGTCTACTCTGTCGCGCGGAACGTCTGGAACATTCCTGACCACCGATACCACCCCTTACTACCGAACCCCCGACCTCTCCCGGCCTTTTTCGTCCCCGATTCGCTACCCGTCGTCGAGCCTTCATGCCTCATGGATTGTACATGCTGTCAAAGATGAACTCCCTGAACATCATCACCTCTCGCGTCTCTCCGCCGCCCAGCCCGGTTGCTTCGCGATCTAACTCCATCAGCTCCCTGGGTTTAGCCGTACAATCCGACGACCAGCGCGGCGGCGAAAGCGCAGAGAACCACGGCGACGATGACCAAGACGACGAGACGTTTCCACTCGAGAAGTCCGCCTTCGAGCAGCGCAACGACAGCCATGGGATGGACCTCGCCAGCGAAGCAACGCCGTTGATAGGCGAATCGACAGACCCGAGCTTGAGGTCAACCACATGGCACTCCCTGCCGCGGCGCATCGCTGCCGGTTTCATCAACTCGCTCCGCTGGGTCTTGTCCATATTGGCCGTCCCGGGTGTCTATCTGATCTCATGTTTGTGCGACGAACGAGGAAACTTTGCGCCCTTCTTTCAGTTTAAAAAGCTGTTGGGATTTCACGACGGAAACGGGAAGCTTGCGACAGACTACCCTGACGCCATGGACGAAAAGTCTGGTCGCCAGGGAAGTGCTGGATATGGAGGCGTTACTTACTCGAGGCCAATGGGATCCTCTGGGTCTTCTTCGTCAGGTGTATCTTCGGAATCAGAATCGGATGCAGACCGCCAACGCCGGGGTTCTTCTAGTCGGCACTCCCGCTCGAAATCCGCTTCCGAGGAGATTGCGCCTGCACGGAGGTCCATACGCATAAAACTACACAGCGATGATGCCCTGCCTCAGCGTAAGCATAGGAAAACGCAATCTGCAGCAGCACGCTCCAAGGGCAACGGCGAACCCGGCTCCTCCGACATATCCGCACAGCTCAAGTCGCCGACATCTCCCGCTGGCGCGCTGACCCGTTATCCCAAGACGCCGGCCCCGCCTCGCCCCTTAATTCCTCGCAGACAGCCTTCGTACCTCAACCTTGAACCTTCGACCGACCCCAAATACCAGAAGACGCTGATTCTGGACCTCGACGAGACTCTGATTCACAGCATGTCCAAGGGGGGACGCATGAGCACCGGGCACATGGTTGAGGTCAGACTGAGTCAGACCTACGTGGGCGCCGGAGGACAAACGTCTATCGGACCGCAGCATCCTATTCTCTACTGGGTCAACAAGCGCCCGCACTGCGATGACTTCCTGCGCCGGGTAAGAAGCCGTCGCAACCGAACTATGTGCTACATATCGCTAACATTTCCTCAAGGTTTGCAAATGGTACAACTTAGTTGTCTTCACAGCTTCGGTTCAAGAATACGCAGATCCCGTCATTGACTGGTTGGAAGCCGAGAGGAAGTTTTTTTCGGCGCGATACTACCGACAGCACTGCACATTCCGGCAAGGAGCCTTTATCAAAGACCTCAGCTCGGTTGAACCAGATTTGAGCAAGGTTATGATCTTGGACAATAGTCCGTTGAGTTATATGTTTCATCAAGGTATGTGGGATCGGCGCGTGCTGCTTGAGTCCTGGGAATGTCATCTGACGTGCGTCCTCCGATAGATAATGCGATTCCTATCCAAGGGTGGATCAACGATCCGACGGACAACGACCTCTTGCACCTGGTGCCACTGCTCGAAGGTTTACAGTATGTTTCGGATGTGAGGGCGCTACTTGCATTGCGCGGAGGCGAGGACGGTCAGCACATGGCGTAGAGTTTGGGTCTGTAGAAGGAACTTTGGTGTACTGGCATGGGAACAACGAGGCGAACACCGACGGCTTCAACTACGTGGTGTAGGTCTGTATTAATATTTGATAAAGTGACGGGAGACAAGGAATTCTTGTGGTGGTACGACGTGTCGTCGGCACGGCTCTGCAAAGCTTCAGGAACACATGCCAGGGCACCAGCCTTTTAGCGATTGCCAAAGTCCATACAAAAAGTTGTCGCGTGTTTGTGAGATAGTATTGCAGCGTTTGGCACTCGATAGATGGCGAATGTTGTTTCTGGTCAGTGTTGATATTGAACGTCCGCCAGCCCGGCGACACGTCCGTTTGTCTCTGCTCTCTATGCGCCGGGGCTTGATTAACGTGGGACCTGCCGAGGGCGACTCTGACGGACAACATAACATGCGGGAATGATACAATGTGTACGTAAGGGCCCCGGTCGCCGGAGCTACATCCAGAAGCCATCTGCGTTGGCGGCAATTGAGGCGCAGTCCGAATGGGCCCGACATGGATATGATACAGAATGGTCTGGCGAAAAGGTGAATCTGCCTTGACCGTGGGAGGCAAGAAACGAAATCCCATCTGTACCATCTCGATCATTTTTATCCGCATAATCTCCACCAAGATGGATTTGCTTTGCACATTTGCTTTGCAAGCGCAGGTGCAGTACAGGGAGTCGTGGAGGACATGCTCCGAGACCGTCACAGAGCAAGCATCTAGCAGGCATTAAGCACAGAAACGATGTGCTAGTCAAATCCCAGGCCGACACTGGATGGGAGGTGGACGGGCTAGAAGCGGGTAGTTGGTCAGGGGGAGTATATGGCTAGGGAGAGATGTCCATGAGAAGAGTCTCGACCAATTATCGGAGCATATGTGGGTCATGGGTGGGTTCAGCGGGGGAAGTAGGTGGTGACATCATGGCACAGGTGACGACACCACGACATCGACCACTGGGGAGGAGAGAAAGGGGCATGGCGCGATTTGGGAAAGCTTGGGACACAAGCGGCAGAGACAGCAGCAGCACACATTGCACAAGCAGGAATCAGAAGCGGAAAACCAGGAGGGAGAGCACAGTGACATAGCTTTTGGTGCTTACCACCCGCACCCTGCTTGTACCATGCCGGCTGCTTTCTAGCTGCGCGCCGCCTTTTGCCTGAGGTGACAAGGAAAGGGCAAAGTGGCAGAGAAACAGGCCTCCAGGGACAACCGATGATGGAATGAGACCTCGATCTGGCCGGCTGGGCCACCTTCCCAAGCGCCTCCCAGCTCGAGGTAGCTAGCTTCTGTTTCGCCTAGGACGAACGGGGGGGAAGCACGACGCACTTGCCTTGCTCCGGTTACTTACCAAATCAAGCTTGCATGTAGAGGCTGAGGTCACAAGTAGCTCACACCACCCGACATGCCGGCACATAAAAGCCCTTCCCTCCCACCCCTTTGCTCCCAAGCTCCTGTTTACATCATTCAAACAGACCAATCGATTCTTGCTTCTACACCATAAGATACCCAAAAACTTGCAAACATGTCTCTGCACTGTAAGCCGACATCCTCCCCGACAAGAGAGCTAGGGATTCGTATTCCGAGAATTACAATCCCGATGCGGTCCATCCAAGACGCGCCTTTGATGGACTTGAGACTCGATTTCGAAACAAAGAAACCAAACCGCTGACAACATGCCTCCATAGACCTCCCCCCCGTCAAGCCTTCGGCCATCGCCCTCGGCACCATCTTCAACCACACTGCCGAGCTTGCTGGTATGGATCTCCTTGTTACCTACTGCACAATGCTCTAGACCCGGTCAACTGACACATTTCCTTTTGGCAGTCTTGACTCCCATCTTCGGCGCGACTTACCAGCGCGCTAAGGCCGCCAACACCAAGGAGGAGTTCGCTCGCTCCAAGGAGGCTCAAGGTGCTGCCGTCGCTTGGGGTACTTCCCTCGTCGGCTCTGCTCTCCAGTCATATGGTGTCGGTGCCCTCATCAACGCCACTGGTACCTTGTCGTACAAGGGCGCTGCCTACCTGGGCTCTTTGATCTTCTTCGCTACCTCTGCCCCCGGAGTATGTCCTTTCAATTTCCTCAAATATGATCCAGACACTAATGAAACGTAGTACATCTCCCAGGTCTTTGTCGAGAAGCGCCCTGTTGATACTGTCGGCGTCAGCGTCCTGGCCAAGGTCATCGAGACCGTCGGCCTGTCGGTCTTCCTCACCTGGTGGGGCACCCGCACCAACCCCTTCGACTAAAGGGTTTAATGTGTTATGAATTCCGTCAAGCGTCCAAGGACATGGATTGCTCTTGTGCTATTATAGTTGGGTCGGATGGGATGTGGTCATGGAGTTAAAGAAAGCCCATAATTGCGGCTAGGGTCATTGCCATGTACCTACATTTTTACGTCTGCTCGAGCCATGATTCTTCAATTGACTAAATTAAGTCAAGCCATCGCTCAACATCAAACATACTCGTGAGAATTTACCTATTGTACCCGACGCATCTTACTTGTTGCACATGATTAGGTGGCAGGGAACTTAGTACCGATTGCCATGAGTGACTCTTGACTGGGCCATTTACCAATCAGTTGTCAGCTGAACTTAGATGGGTTGGCAGAGGGTTGATAGACGATGAGTAGTGCAGCGACCAGGCCAACATGAGCCCTGCCTTCGGTTGTCAGTCTGGCGAGATTATGGGAAACTGTCGTTAGCTTTCGCGCGACACCTGGTCACGGCCTCACTTAGCATTCTCGACACCTCGTGTCTGAGACGCAAATTTAGGGTCCTCCACACCTCCGCACCCTAAAGGTTCCAACGGAGGTTGTAATGATTGAAAATCATTTATTGGGTTCGAGTAGCAGAAGAAAAGCTACCCAGCGCAGCAAGAAAGACGTGCCCTAGAACGCCGATATCTTCTTTTTTTTCCCTCCAGCCAGATTCCCGTATGTCCGCGCCGCATTTGGCAAAAATAAGGAATCGTGCATATAATACAACTCCTCTCCAAAGCCGTTACTGTTTGCGATCATGAACCACGCTTCCCCGTTGGTCAAGGTGACGGGAACGAAGCGTGGCAGATGTTACCTCCCCGGTGACATTAGTCGTTGCAAGTCAAGGAATGTCATCCTCGTGCCTGGTTCGATAAATCGCCCCGTCTGCGTCTTCACATGGTGTGACGCGCTGTGAGACGAAGCCATGTCCGTACCCTTCAGGAGCCGGCATCTAGGCCCAGAAGGACTGCTTGGCGGTCTCCTTCTGCACGAGCTTAACGAGCGCGGCGTAGACCTCAGAGTAGTCCTCGCCGTCGTCCTCCTCGTCGTCCTTGGCGTCAGACTTCTTCTCGGCCTTCTTGGCGTCGGCGGCGGAGCGCTTCTCCGAGACCATGACGACCGAGGTCGGGCGCTTCGTCTTGGCGGCGGCGCCGAGCTCGGCGCGCGAGGGGACGAAGATGTAGGGAACGTTGTGGTCCTCACAGAGGACGGGCAGGTGGGAGATGACGTCCATGGGGGAGATGTCGCCGGCAATGATAACAACGCCAGGGAAGGCGGTGTTACCGGGGCCGGCGGCGGGGGACTTGCGGAGGGTCTTGACGACCTCCTTGACGCCGCGCTTGAGGGTGTTGTTCTTGGCGGCTGTTGCGGTGCGGTGTCAGTTTGCTTGGTCTTGAACCATGAGAGATACAAAATGGCACTCCGTTAGAGGGAGGTTAAAGACTTGTGACAAAACGTACCCTTGCGGATGGACTTCATGACCTTCTTCATGGCCTTGTCATCAGCCAATGGCACGGCGAAGGGCACGAGAGCGCCGACGACGGGAAGGCCGTCGGCGGTGGACTTGGACGCGATCTCGCCGCTAGCGACGGCGGTGGCGGCAACATCGGCCTGGAGGTGCTCATCGAGGGCGCGCTCGAGCTTCTCCTTCTTGTCCTTCTTATCCTTCTTGTCCTTCTTGTCCTTCTTGATGGCGCCGTCGGACACGGATCGCTTCTTGTCCTTCTTCTCCTTTCTATCGGGCTTCTCGGCGGCCATTGTGAAGGTTTTTCCGGGGGGGGGGGCGGTGCTTTTGTTGGCTGGAGGTGCTTCGAAGTGCGAAAGGCGGAGGAGGTCCGACGAAGAGAATGGAAGGACTCGGTGGATTGGCGGCGGCGGTAGTTGAAGCTTTCGGCGGGACAAGGTCGATTTGCTGAAGCTCAATTTTTTTTTCCAGAGCCCATGCAGCTTTTTCGGCGGTGCCCCACCGTGCAAGCCATGTGCCAAGAGTGCTCCCGGAATTATGGTATATCCGTGCCGTTTAAGCTCACAGGATTTTGAGAGATACTCACGTGATGTAGACCAACCAATCGCAGCTTAGATGTTCGGCAAATGTCAGCGCATCCTCGTTAAGTGATTCTGCCTGTCTTCGGAGGGCTTGGTCGACTCCCAGGCAATGTCAACCAAAGACGTAGAAAATATACGTTTTAGCTTATAGGTTTACACGGATTATGGACCTAGTAGCAGGAAAGCAAGCAGTCTGATGCTATGTTTTTCGAATCAGATCATTGAATACTGTCTTACTAAAACCTACAAGCTTTGGGGGTCGATATATTGCATTCACTGTTTTGCAAGTCAACAGCGGCCGAAAGTACAATGTTTGAAATCGTCAAAAAATTGGGGTTCTATTCCATATCTCCCCTCTACGTAGTTGATATACACATGTTTTGACACAGGGAATCGTTGTCCGCCTCTAGCTCTCGCCATTCACCATTGTCGAAAATTGTATTTACTCCTCATCGGCGAACTCGGCGCGGCCCTGCTTGGAGTTCAGGTAGTGGTTGCTGAATCACTTGTTAATACCAGATCTTACTTAGGCTCATCTCTGGAGCGAGCGTTCGGAAGGGGTGACGAACCGGTGGATGGCCCAGTCCATGATGTACCAGCCGGCAAGCAGAGGAGGGACGACGTAGAGGATCTGGGCGCTGGTGCGGCGCCAGGTGTTGAAGACGGCGTCGTGGGCAGCGCCGGCAAAGGGGTTCTGACGGTTGGGGGTAATGCCGAAGGTGATGATGCCTCTCTGCTTCTCGCCGCCTGCAAATCCGTCAGCTTGCTGTCCCATACATCAATAATTCCATTCATATCGTCTCGGAGTTGAGCCGCGTGTCGACATCCTCATCGGTATCATCGTATCTAGTCGGCCGGTCCCAGGATGCATCGCTCAAGCGCGTCGCCATCTCGCTTCGACATCGAGCAAATTGTAACAAAACGTACCAATGTGTCCCCACCAGCCGAGGTGGCTATCGCGATGTCAGCGGCATGCACCCAAAGCACAATTGATGGCAGCACAAAGCGGCGGGCAGACGGAATCATCTCGGCCTCTCAATCTGAAAAGCCCGCACGCCCTTCCGGTCCCCTTCGCCCAATTGGCCTCGAACGGGGCGTCACTTACTGGTTGTACTTTCCGTGAGGGACGCTGGGTCCTCCCATAAGAGCTTGCGTAGGTCTCATCGTGGCGGCGTGTGGTGGACGGTGATGTGTGACCGGGTTGAAAGTCGTTAAGCTGGCGGTCGGAATGGGTCGAATCAGACGAGGTTCAAATCTTGTCCCCTTCCTGCCGAACCCGAACGCTGAGGTGCACGTCCCAAAGTAGACTAGCGCTTTTTGCGCTTTCGAACCGTCACCAGTGCACCACCACCCTCCGACCACCCCGGTCGAAAGTCCCAAAATTCCATGACGGAGCTTACCGCGAGAGGAGCTTTCGACAGCTTCATCCGTCCTTACACTGCACAACTAAGCCCACCATCCACGTCCAAAAGCCCAGTCGGATAGCCCGCGATCTCCGCCAACGGACTGAACCGCTTCGTCAACAGTTTCTCCCGCTGAATAAACTCCCCGTTTTCCGCTTCTCAAACCATGGCTCAAGCTCTGGGCTTTGCGTACCGTATGGCCGTCCCCGCGGCCATCGGTGTCGCGGTGCTGCAGTCGTCGATCTACGATGTCAAGGGTGGATCCAGGGCCGTCATCTTCGACAGGCTGTCTGGTGTCAAGGAGACTGTCATTAACGAGGGCACGCACTTTCTCGTACCGTGGCTGCAGAGAAGCATCGTCTTCGACGTGCGGACAAAGCCCAGAAACATCGCCACGACGACGGGTAGCAAGGATCTCCAGATGGTCAGCTTGACCCTCCGTGTGCTGCACCGTCCTGAAGTTCAGGCCCTTCCCAAGATCTACCAGGTAAGTCAAAAGCTTTTGCACAAGCTCGCCAACCACGACGACGACAAGAACGAGATTCTAACTATGCTGCCAGAACCTTGGCCAAGACTACGACGAGAGAGTCCTCCCCTCCATTGGCAACGAAGTCCTCAAGTCCATCGTCGCGCAGTTCGACGCCGCCGAGCTCATCACTCAGCGTGAGGCCGTCTCGCAGCGCATCAGCTCCGACCTGCGCAAGCGCGCCGCCGAGTTCAACATCGCCCTCGAGGACGTCTCCATCACGCACATGACCTTCGGCAAGGAGTTTACCAAGGCCGTCGAGCAGAAGCAGATCGCTCAGCAGGACGCTGAGCGCGCGCGCTTCATCGTCGAGAAGGCTGAGCAGGAACGCCAGGCCAACGTCATTCGCGCCGAGGGCGAGGCCGAGAGTGCCGAGACCATCAGCAAGGCCATCGCCAAGAACGGCGACGGTCTTGTCCAGATCAGAAAGATCGAGGCCAGCAGGGACATCGCCGCGACGCTGGCTGCGAATCCCAACGTTGTTTACCTGCCCAGTGGCGGCAAGAGCGGTAGCCAGATGCTGTTGAACGTTGGACGTTGAGTGGGGTGCGAAGTGGCCGGATGAGAGAAGAAAAGGCGATGCTGTATTATAGACTTTGAAGGCAAGTCACCGCTTCAATAAGTGTAATCATAGGGCAATGAATCCTGCCTCCTTTCCATGAACCGAGCCTGCAATGGTGTCATCTGCTGCGCTGTATATATATGCGACAGCAAGCGACTTGTGACAACATGAAAGCGTGTTGTCGATCATAGACTTTGTTGTCACTGATGTTTGATTGCTGAGAGTTTGTCCCTTTCGACCGAACCGTCTCGAACGGGGTGAACAAGTGCAAGCCACTAACCCCAAGCGCGCTTCGCAGATATGTAGGCCTACGGCGGTCCGTTAGAAGCTGTTCGGATGCTACGTCCTCATGTCCATGGAAGACATCTGAACCATTGGGGCGATGCGGTATAGGAAGATTGATGTTTCAAGACAACTGGTACAAACCGGGTGCCTGGTCCGTTGAGTAAGACTAGCCGATGGGTATCTATTTACATGTGCATAGCAAAACCATCCTATTTTTTCTTAAGAACAGAAGTTCAAGCATGTTATCGCAGCCTCAGAGCCCGATCCCACCCGCCAACAAGCCTCCAAACCCAGGGTAGAGATACAGGATAAGATGACATCCATTTTCTTTCTCTCCTTCTTCTTATGCGGGTTTGCGCCTTTCCATTTCTCCCCTTCTTTCTGTTTTCAATCAGTGGTTATCAAGAAAACATGTTTGAGTGAAATCCCTCTACTTCAATGCAGAACGACAAGTGAGACAATGTTTGAGTTTACTTTCTTCAAATATGTTGATCAGATTGATGTTCAAGCAACGTGAGTGCCTTCGAGACCTGGGCGTGCATCATACCGTGTGAGCGCTGTGGGTCAGACGTACTTAGGTGTCTGATTATGGATCCCTGACATCAATATCCGATATGGTGTAGTGGTCAACATGATGCCCTCTCATCTCTTTGAGAGGTTAGGCATAGCCCCGAGTTCGATTCTCGGTTTCGGAACTTTTGCGCCCTCGAGAGATTGATTCTTTTGTTTTTTGAAATCTCTTTTCCAAGGTTTGCTTGCTGCCAGCGTCCTCTTCGTTGGGGTGCTGTGTGTGCTAGGGTGCTTCCCTTCAGGGGAGGGGCGTGCAAAATTGCACTTTACCGAGCAGCGGCAGGTACAATAAACGCGTTCAATACGCTCAGAATGATATAGTCACTTGAAAGAAACAAACAACGATGTAATTCGAAACGGTCCCAGGCACAACTCTAGATAGAGTACAACGCGTTTGCTGTCCTTGTGTCGAAGAGTTATTTGACCCAGTATCTCACTCACTGTGCTCTCATCGGAAGGGCGTAGACGATGTACATGTCACGGAGTTAGCACAACAGCAAAGGGGGGGGGGGGGGGGGGGGGGTGAGTGAGTGCTTCCTTGATGTGCCGGCATCTCTCCCAGTCCTAATGAGTATAAGAGGACATTGCGTTCGTGAAAACGTAAATCAACGGTTTGGATAATGAAATTGGGCATGCAAAGGTCATCGAGAGTCGAAAGGTTGATGGAAAAGAGCCATTATTATTATAAAAAATACCCATTTTTACGGGATAGGTATCATTGTGTCCGTTCCACGCCTTCCAATGCATCTGAGGACTCTCTGGTCCTTCTCAACGCCAATACGCACGCACCCCTTAGAATCAAGTATGAACGAAGACTGCCCGTCGCTAGAGAGCAGACTCGAGAAACTCCACGGTCAACTGACCCTGAAAGTCGTCCACCTTTCCGCCTGGCGGTATGAACTCGTTGCCCTCCAGCTTCCAGCCCAAGAGCTTCATGCTCTTCCATTCCTCAGAGAGCTTAAAGCGCACGAGATCACCTGCAGCACGCGCGTCCTCCGCACTGTCGTGGCCTTGGACTTTGCCGGCCGTCTCAACCTGTATCTTGCGGTTGAGAAGATTGTCCATGAGCATCTTCAGACCCTGACGGTAGGGGAGGCCGTGCTTGTGGGGGAATAAGAGAACAGTGTCGATTACGGTAGGGTGTACGATGCGAACGCTGTTCAAGTCGTTCTCCAGACCGTGTCCGATAAGAGGGGTGTCGGGGGCGATGAGAGAGAAGAGCAGGTCGCGTGCCACCTCGGGGGATGAAACGATCTTCATCTTTTTCTTGTTCTTCTTATAAATGGGCATCTTCTTGGCTTGGGCAGGAGTCGGGTCTTCTTTGTCGTCTTTCTGGGCAGTCCACGGCTCCGCTGACGCCATGTCTTCGGGCCAGACACCCGAGTATCGTGAGTTGAGGTCGATAATCTCGCCGACCGGCTGGACTAGGACGTCCAAAAGCTCCTCTCCGGTAGGCCAAGCCGTGGCAGTGAGACGAACTAGCTCAAGGCCATGAACGGTGTAGCACATCTCGCAGTCAAAGCAGACAGCTCTGTCGGAAGGTGCGTTGGGGTTTGCAGGTGTCTCAGCATAGTTGAGAATTGTGGCCAGTCGCTTGGGGTCTGACGCCTTAAAGACATGATGGGGATTGGTGTGACAGCCGGCAGAGTCACCAACAGCCTGACCGCAACAACGGTAACGCTTCGGCTGCTGGGATCTGTCGCCGAGTTGGCGCTCGGGGAAGTAGGTTTTGCCCCAGTGGAAGGTGCAAGTGCCGCCGGAGGCGAGGGCCCCATCCTCTTCTCTTCTTCCCGGGAACATCTGAAAGCGCTTGTCACAGCGATCGCATTTCTCCCAGCCCTTAGCGGCCTCAAGGCCCTCACGGGCCTTTTTGATGTCCGCCTCGGCAGGGACAGATGAGACGTATCCATGGACAGCGAGGTCGTCGATAGGGGTGATGAGCTGTCGGACGAGCCGAACCTCTTGCGCCGGCGTCAATCCAGTGAGGATCTTTTTGGGAGACGCAAGCGGCTTTTTGTGAGGGCCCTTTTGAGTTTGCTGGCGGCTTTGGACGACCCTCTCGTCCTTCCACTGCAGCACTGTCATCTTTTTGTACTGCATGATTTTATTCTTGATTACGTTGGAGTAGATGGCGCCTTTCTCGATAGCAGTGGTCTCTTCTTCGTCCAGGACTCTCCAGATGAGGTCCTGGTCTGTGAGAATGAGTTGCTTCTCTTCAGCGTCCTTGGCCGTTTTCTTGAGTTCGTTGTTGAGGCGAGTGTATTCGCTGTGTAGCATCTGTACGAGCTTGTATCGGATGTCGAATTTGGCCGGAGATGATTTGAGTAAACGAGGGGTAAGAGCCTCTGGTTTTCTAGGCTTAGGTTTGGGTGACGAGTCGGCCTTGGATGTGATGGATTTTAAAGGAGTGTGCGAAGAAGCAGTAGAAGCCGGAGTAGTGACTGAAGTAGTGGTATTCTGTCTGGATGGGTGATTCACTGCAGATAAAGGAGAGGATCCGATGGGAGTCGTTGAGTGAATCAACGGCTTATTGAGGTCGGACGAAGCGACAGAAGGTGCGACTGGACCGGAGTTGGGGGCCTTCTTCACGGCCGTGGAGGAGGACGAGGGGCGCTTTAAAGGCGGAGGTGATATGGGCCGAGCGACAGCTGACAGAATGTCGTCTGGTCTCGGAGCAGTTGTGTCTTGTTTTGAGGTGGTTTTGACAGGAGGAGGCGTTCTTGCGGAATCGGTGGGGGTTCTGACGTCTTGAACAGTTTTCAGACGTTTTCGAGGGCCACCCTGGGTTGCATCCGTCGTCGTGGTATCAGTCGACGACCTCTTGACTAACGTCGCTGACGTCTTCGGTGCCGGTGCTGGTGCTGAAAGTGCCGCCATCTTATCCCTGTCATCTTTATGCTGGAAAAGGCATTGGAATGCGGTGCACCTGTCTCCGGCCGGACAGGGGATGTGTTTGAGGTCAACAAAGGACATTGTGACAATAAGACCTTCCTCGGCCTGTTGAAATACACCAGATTTGGCTCAACGACAGCAAGGACAGCAGGAGTGGTACGCTGTTGTTTCTACCTTTCTACTGTTGCTACACAGCGGAGGGAAGGATGAAGAAGAGGAGGATACGACAAGGGCAATGACGACGGAAGGTGACGACAACTACCAGAGTCTCGTCCGAGGGAAGGAATATCTCTCCGCGAGAGAAGGGTAACTTGGGTTCCAGACAGTCGAAGGGGTCTATCTGGTCGCGTTCGCCTAGTCGTTTCAAGGGAGATGGGGGTTAGAATGAGGGTGAATGCGACCGATTAAGGCTGCGAAGATCCGGGGGATTGGTGGGGAGATCTCATAACCAAAACCGCAGCCGGGTCGTTTGTGACGTTGTCCCGTTCCAGTCGGAGAATTCGTGGATATCCAAGTGGGCGAGTGGGCGATAGGCGGAAGTGGCGCGTGGCCAGGATGAGGCTGGTACAGGAATGAAGTGAGATTGGACGTTGATCAAGACGACGACGACGGCGGGAACGGAAACGTCCAAGGCATAAAGATGGACTGGTTTGAGAGCGTGTCACAGGTGGTTGATGTGTCTCGAATGTTGTCAGAGTTGGGATGAAGGGATGGAGGGATATGGAGGTAGGCTCCGAGCTTTGGGCGGATTAGGTAAGGCTGTACCTGTATTGTATGGTTGGAGCTGTGGTGGGGCCACCGCTGGAGATGCTTTCGATCAACCGTTGCCAGTTCCCAGCTTGGGCCAGAACAGAAACCAAACCTTTTCCCCCTCGCCATTGTCTCTTACGCACCTCACACGACAATGGAGGCCGCCAAGGTGTCTCGTGGGGAGGAAAGGCGATGCCTTCTTTATAGTTGACCAGTGCACAATTACCATCAGTCTGGGCGGCTCGGCTTTTCTTCCATCCATCGCTCCATGTGTCTCGCCGGCCACACACAACACATGGCGCAAAACCATTACATCAAGGTCGTGGCAGTCTTTCGCCATTCCTCTACTGCCAGCTCCTTTTCCTACCGACCATCTAGCCCTCGACTGCGGAAATGCCCTCGGAATTCCTGAATTATATTGAAGCAAGGCGGTTCTCGATTCCCTTACGGCGGCGTCCCTACTCACCATCTCCGGGGTCGTGGTCCTTGTGCAGGGAGGATCGAGGAGACAGACACCGAGGTACAGAATGTTTATCGCTGCAGATCTAGGGACGCTAACTCTATTTCATCCGCCGTCTCATCTATTCTAAAGCGAACAAGAACACACGGACAATTTCAGCAACGCCTGACATGGACTCCTGGCTTGGGAATATTCAAGGCCATGGGAATTTCGCCCATTGTTTAACTGACTTTGGCGGCTGCTTACCCAAGTCTGACAACCCCACGGCGTGACAAGCCATACATGCCCCGCCCCCAGTGATATAGATGCTCGCTCGTCTCGGCGCCTCTTATCTGATGTGCGCCCAACGAGTGCATGGGTGGATTATCTGAAAAGGGTAACACGAAAACGGTCACACGCGTGGCGGACGGATGTTTCTCGCCTGTACGGATGGACGGGGAGGTGACGCGGAGGGCAACGACTCAAGGAGCACCAGTAAGGCCATACTTGGGTGCATTTTATCTTCGCTGATGACTGATAACGGATGGCCGGTATCTGAGCCCCGGCGGATGCTAGTGGCACCAAGCCGTTGTGCAAAACCATGGGCAGCCCTGGCCTTGAGGATGGACTTGCCTATCGCGGTACAACGGTTGGACAGAACCCACCGGCGGTGTACGGAAGACGGCGGGGGAAATGCCCTCAGTTGTTTATCGAGGAAATCGTTATCAATGATGGCGATCGGGGGGCCACAAGCCATTCCGGGGTTTTCTAGGCTTCTGCGAGATTCCATCGTCCGAGAGGTGTCTATAAAAGCAAGCCTTCGTTGCCCACCGACCTGCAACCAAACCATGGTCTCTGGGACTCTTCTGGGATCGTTGTCACCATCTTGAGCCTTATCTCGACTGACGACAACTGTTGAAGACGACGAGCTGCTCTCCCGCGACATCTGTGTTGACACCCATTCTGACTTTGGACGAGCACATGGGATTCCTGGCGCAACGACTCCCAGCGTGAATTCAAACCTCGAAAATTGACATCGAAATTGGCCCTCATCCATCCAGCCTTGACGATTGGTTCACCGAATCGACCATCGCAGGAACTCACCCAACCCAATATCACAAGCCAAATCCAGCAGTTCGTCGTCAGTGGTCACGGATCAGAACTCCGATTAACCCCTCCCCCACTCGTCTCCATTATACTTACTGCAGCCCCCTCCGCCTGTAAAACCAAGGTCCTAATCGAGACGTCGCGTGCGCGTAATCCATTTCGGTCCGTCACCCCTGGGTAATACGGATAGCACCCAATTACCGAGTACCTTGGAAGGGAGCCGGCGGGCGAATCACCGCCGAAGCCACGCGGCGCACGGCACCCAATAGCGCCAACGTACCTATCTATACGCTGCTAGGTATCCGCACAGTAGCACTCGCAGCAGCAGCAGCAGCGGTGGTGTGCCTGGCGGGCCAGGTGTTAGTGTCATCGAATTCCACGGCGACGTGTGCAGGAACAGGACCTAGGCGGACTTGGGCTTCCCTCGTTCCCCCGGTCGGGCTTTTGCGGACTGTCCGTTGGAGGGACTCTTGTGGTCGCCCCGAGATTTAATTAACTCGGCGCGCGTCCCACACGAGCTTCCCCTCGACGTTCCTCATTGCAACTTTTGCCAAAGTTGTTGCCCTTTGCTGTTCAATCTGTTCACCGGTCCCTGATCTCATCTGACTCCATCATGGATTACACCGGCGGCACCGCGGAGGCCGATCATCTCTGCGTCTTGGTCCACGGGGTTCGTACATGCATTTCCCGTCGTCCGTCGTGCTGCTGCCCCTCCCCTCGCCCGTCCCTGGAATCTGCATCTGCACCGTTTACCCGCACCGACGTTCTGAATGTTGCTACCATGCTAACGAAACGCTGCCTAGCTTTGGGGTAACCCCAACCACATGGCCCAGATCGCCAAAAGCCTGCGAGCCAAGTACCCCGCCGACAAACTTTACCTGCTGCTCGCGAAACGCAACAGCGGCTCCTTCACCTACGACGGTATCGAGCGTGGCGGCGAGCGTGTGTGCGCCGAAATCGAGGAGGAGCTGCGCCTGATTGAGGCAAGGGGCGGCAAGATCACTAAGTTGAGTATCGTGGGATACTCACTCGGTGGGCTTGTCTCCCGCTACGCCGTCGGCCTGCTTCATTCCAAGGGCATCCTTGACAGTTTGGAATGCATGGTACGGATGCGCATTCCTAGTCCCAGTTGATAGAGAGCTTGTTCACGATCGCTGACCGAATCCAGAACTTTGTCACATTTGCCACTCCTCACCTGGGTGTCCGCACGCCGCTCCGCGGATGGCACAACCATGTTTGGAATGTCCTCGGCGCCCGCACTCTTTCCATGTCCGGCCGGCAGCTGTTCACTATTGACGACTTCCGCGACACTGGCCGACCGCTGCTCGCCATTCTGGCCGACCCGAACTCCATTTTTCTCGCCGGCCTGAAGCGTTTTAAGCGTCACACGCTCTACAGCAACATCGTCAACGATAGGAGCGCCGTGCACTACACCACCGGCATTACCAAGACTGACCCGTACACCAACCTCGACAAGGTCAAGTGCAACTTCGTCGACGGCTACGAGGATGTCATTCTCGACCCCAACCACCCGGTCGCACCCAAGCCCAAGGTTTCCGAGCCGGCCACTCTCTCGTCCGTCGCTGCCGCTGGCTGGAAGGGAATCAAACGTGTGCCCTTCGTCATCGCCCTCGTCATCTTCGTCCCCATTGGAATTGTTGCCTTTCTTTTCAGCTCCGTCGTCCAGACAGTCCGTTCGTCAAAACGTATCCAGCTGCACGAGAAGGGCCTCGCCGGCGTAGCGATCGACGAGTACCGCGGCCCGCTGTGGATGAAGGAGATACGGGAAGAAGTGGAGCACGTCTACGAAACCCTCAACAGCTCGCAGGACCAGGAGTACCTGGCGAGCGAGACGGACGACGACCTGGACGAGGTCGAGATGGACCGCAGCACGACGCAACTGCTCGCTAGAGAGAGACGCATGTCGGTGCCGTCCCAGCCCACGCTCGCGCTCGCGCCCTACCAGTTCCAGATGATCCAGAGCCTCGACACCGTCGGCTGGCACAAGTATCCCGTTTGGATCCACAAGGACCGCCACAGCCATGCTGCCATCATCGTGCGCTGGGAGAAAAAGGGGTTCGCCGAGGGGCACGTCGTGCTGAAGCATTGGCTGAACGAAGAGTTTGTGGTCTAGGTATCGGCTTTTGCAAATTGGAGTTGGTGTAAGCGAGGCGTTGGGACTTGGTAAATATCGACTCCTCGAGGAGACAATAGTGTCAGTACAGGGGTTGCTTCTTGTAATATACTTTACCCGTACTTATTTCAAATATTTGTATGTTTGAGTGCACTCCTCGATGATGACTGCTGGTTTCCGACATTGGCTGAAAGCGATTCCTGGGACAGATGAGCCTCAGTTCGTTTGCCACACCCATAGCTCTTCTCTGTCTTCCAAAGTAGGAGCGATCAGTTGAACTGGGAGAGATAATGCGAAGCCCGACTCCTCATATGAGACAGGACAGTACTGCAAATCGAAAGGAGCCAATTGTCCTATCCAACACCCCGCGAACGTAAAAAAAGAGGAAGGCATACCATAAGCACCAGCAGCCGGACCTTTTACGTTATACGCCATTCCTATGGTTCTAATCGCACATGCATGCTTCTGCGTTCTCGCGACGGAAATTGTGGTCCAAGGTCAGACAATAGACGAATGAACGTAAGGCCTACATGAATTGTAGGACTGCATGAACTACCGACCTCCAACCTTCGACTCCATCCTTCATTCTGAACACCCACCCATCTATCATTCTCCAGCATCTGTTGTATCGCCATCCGCATTCCATATTTTCCCATCATCCTCGAGCCTGCAGGTGGATGGTCGTCGTCATCGTCGTCATCGTCTTCGGCCTCTTCGCCCTCGTACACGACATTCATTCGTAGTACATTGAGCCCCTCGCACTCCAAGTGCACCTCGCTCCTTGACATCGACCCTTGCGCAAGCGCCTCATCATCTCAGACGACATCTTTGACTGTGGGGTTTTCACGGTTGGGGTCCAGCAAAAGCCAAGCCCCAACGTCAGCAGCCATGTCTCATCACTGATGAGCTTTTCACAATCCAATCGTATGAACTCCGTTGATGATTCGGCGGCACTTCAGTGAAGGTACCGCTGATCTACAGAGCGCTCGCGCTCAGCTTTTCGCGTGTTGCGCGGTGGTGACCCCGTCATCCTTCTGAGAGGTGAAACTGAAGAGGAGGAGTTGGCACGGTTGGGTATTTATTTCCCACTTCGGCCTTCGGGGTTCTTCCGCGTCTGCCTCGAAGGTCTGGGAGGGACATGGTTACACTGGTGGAATGACTGGTTTGGACTTCCAAGGTTAGGCTAAAGTGGTCGTAGACTTGGATGTGTGTAGAATTAAGTCATCTGTAATGGTAACACAAACGACTGGGTACGTAGCCAAGGCGGTCTCTCTTAAAGTCGTACAGGTCCATAACTTAAGGTAGATGAGAAAAGGGAACCCTCCTAGCATTGGAAACATATGGTTTCTGTGGCAATGAGAGACGCCATATCGTGAAAGCTATTTGGGGCCATAACTATCCTATTGAGCAATACACACCGATGTCGGTCTTAATTCGCCTTTCTCTCACCCTAGTCCGTGCCAAGCTCGTCTTCTTTGGTCTTCCAAGTAACCAAGCACGTACAATCACCGCAATGTGTCCAACCCAAGCTCGCAGTCGGTTTACCTCCTCCGGCGTCCCTCAGCCGCATCACACTCTAGGCACCCCCCCTAAGTGACTCCCCTAAACGGTCCCAGGCCCAAGCCAATGGAACGAACCTTCGGCTCTTCCGCCTTGGGCTCGTGGCGTCATCGAGCAGGGATGTCTATCTTGCCCCGCTTAACTGCCTCCTGTAGCCACCCGCCCCCCGACGCCGGCTATGCGGATGGGACAGGGGTGCAGTCACGCTAATCCACAAATTCCGCACGAACCCCTGGGAGTGGTTTGGGACCAATAGGTTTACGATTACGCTCTATGCGGGCGGCAGGGTCCTCTTGCATCTTGCAAAGTCAGTTGCGTCTTCGATATCGCAAATACCAAGCCTGATTGTTTTTTTCTTTCTTTTTCGGTTTGGCAGCTTCACCTCCGGAAGTCGGCGATTGGGTAGCATCCAGTTCTCCGGCGGATGGTATGTGTTTTGGGAGCACAGAAAAAAGATGAGGACGTCAAAGGTCTCCAAAGAGACATCGGCCCTCCTCAACAAGATGGCCCGACCATCCTCGCCGCCGACGACGGCACCGTCGCCACCGCAGCATACACGCAGGATGACGCGCTCCTCTCTCGCGCGGTTCGCGTACAACCAATCACCCTCTTCCGCCGCCGCTACCATTGCCGCCGGCACGAACGCCGGAGCACAACCCGCGACGATAGCGGCGACGGAAGCCATCCACGATGTCGTCCTGGGCGTCCCCGACATCGAAGACGCGGTCGCAAACACGAGGACCAGGAAACGTAGACGGATCACCAAGACAGAGGATAATGCACTTGGCGCGGACACCGGGCACGGCGTAGCAAACGTCAAGATCGAAAAGGTCGAGATGGAAAGCACGGCAGCGACGCAGCAGTCGCCCCCGCGGCCTCGGAAGGCGGCCCGTAAGCCGGCTCGCGTCATCAGGGGCGCCGGCACCGCCGCCGATCCTCGCGTCGAACCGCCCTCCGACTGGGAAGCTATGTACGACGCGGTCAAGCAGATGCGGCTGCACGGCACCGCGCGCAACGCCGCCGTCGACACCATGGGCTGCGAGCGGCTCTTCGATCCAGACGCCTCGGAGCGCGATCGCCGGTTCCACATCCTCATCGCGCTGATGCTCTCGAGCCAGACCAAGGACACAGTCAACGCGGTGGCCATGGGCAGGCTAATGGCGGAGCTGCCGCCGCACGAGCCGGGCGCAGCGGGCGGGCTGAACCTGGAGAACGTGCTCGCCGTGGAGCCCGCCGTGTTGAACGAGCTGATTTGGGCGGTAGGGTTTCACAACAACAAGACCAAGTAAGTGACGGAGTCTCGTCCACTGGAAGACTGTGACGCTGACGGGGGCGGTTATCAAGATACATCAAGGCATCTGCCGAAATTCTCCGCGATAAGTTCGACGGCGACATCCCCGACACAATCGAAGGGCTCACGTCACTCCCCGGGGTGGGGCCCAAGATGGCCTACCTCTGCCTCTCGGCGGCGTGGGACCGCACCGAGGGCATCGGCGTGGACGTGCACGTGCACCGCATCACAAACCTCTGGGGGTGGCACAAGACGACGCAACCCGAGGCGACACGTCTCGCGCTGCAAGGCTGGCTGCCCCGGAACAGGTGGCGCGAGATCAACTGGCTGCTCGTCGGGTTCGGCCAGACCGTGTGCCTGCCGGTCGGGCGGAAGTGCGGCGACTGCGAGCTCGGGCTTCGCGGGATGTGTCGGGCGGCGGAGAGGAAGAAGGTCAACGAGGGGCGTAGGGCGAGGGAGGTGAAAATCGAGGTGAAAGAGGAGGATGGCGGCGGCGTGGTTATCAAGAAGGAGGAGGTCGTCAAGGAAGAGGAAATCATGTAAGATAAGGTCGTTAGCAAGGCTACGGGGGAGCCCGAGTTGGGGGATGGCGGGCAGCGGCCCGCAGCAGGAGGAGAGCTGGACGGGACAGCGAGTGCGGATGCCCCGCGGAGAAGGCGGAATGGAAAGGCTTCACCGCAAAGGCATAAATAGTCCGACCTAGCGACTGGGGAAAAGGGGGGGAGGGAGCCCTCGCTGAATAACTCGGGAGCTCCGACATAAGAGACACAAAACAGACTAGAATCATCAGTGTGCGACGCGCGAAGTATGCGCAACATCCAAGTGCAACACAGGGGGCTGCGACGCAGCTCAAGTCAGTCCGCCCCGGTCGAGGGTACCGCACGCCGACCGTGCGACGGGGGCGGGCATGTCCGGGGCTTGCCTGCCTCGCTTCGGGCATATACGGGCCCGAAATGATTCGGAGGGAATCCGACATCTCGAAGGGGTTTGTACGGGTGTGTTTCGTTGCCAATGCCATTGGCAGCACTGTGCTGCTTAGGTAAGTACATAGTCGGAGGTGGGCCGGCCTTTTGCCGCGGAGAGAAGGTGACAGACGCTGGGAGAAAGAGTGAGATAGGGGCGGGGAGGGGAGGCGAAAAAGCGCAGTGCCATCAACGACCCGAGCACTGAAGCAGTCAGCAAACATTGTCGGAGATGGGCCGGGGTTCGGTCGTTGCGCCCGTGCCCGCCTTCTTCGCCGCTGTCGTCGTTGTCGGCTTTCAAAAATACGATGGAAAGACCTGGCCTCACCTTACCTCACAGTGTACGTGTGTGACGTGGACAGCGACGTAGGCGGAAGCGGACGGGCGGGCCTGACTCGCCCCAGGTCCAGAGCGTACGACAAACGCGGCCGGGTGAACCTTGGCGTGGCCTCGGCTTGTCCTCCTCCTCCTCGCCCTCTTCCCCGAAAGACAGGAAACAAACCCCACCCTTTCCCCTTTCAGACATCTGGAACATGGAGTAGGTTACGGATCAAAGATGTCCTGCGCCGGTCGTCGTTTTCTTCCGGTACGCGTGTGGAATATTCGTCCGTGTTTACATCCGGCTGACATAGGCGACTAACATCTCCGGGTTTGACTGCCGGTGCATCTCCGCTGCCGCAATTCGTGCGGTGTGTTGGCGACCGATACGAGATAGTCAAAAATCAATGATCATAAATAAGAGTAAGTGACAAGCGAACATATGGAACGTGGAATGGGGTTTGAAATTTGATAGTAAAGTTGATTCTGGCGGCCAGTTCTCTTCCTTTGGCGGCCGCTCGATGAGCCGAAATAACGCCAATACGCCGTGCAAGAGGAAGTAAGAAAGCCTAAAACAATGTCCTTAAAAGCTTGAAACATGATAACCCTTGGTTGGTTGTAGAACTTTCGGGGACGACGAGTCGCTCCAGTGTATCAACAACGATGGGAAGAAATTACACAGGAGCGCTTGCCACCGTCCGTTGCTGCTACCGCTTGCTGTGGCTGCACTTCATAAAGTGTCGCTGAAACTGTGTAATAAGAGGAAGCCATCGCATCGTGCAGAGGTCCCAAAGTGTGAAGGGGGACGTGCAATTATGAGTCCGTCTCGCGTCTGTCGGTCTGCATTGTCGCTGCTGGTGTAATCCGCCGAGCCGTTACAAGATGTGCGAAAGTCGGGACTCGCTACATCTTGGACGAAAACGTAGAAAGTGCGGTGTAAACCACTTGTGCTTGCGATGGGAAAGATTGTGGTCTTGTGGTAGCTGAAGATGCAACTATACTCCACGGATGACCTGCGTGCGCTCAGACTCGAGCTGGGCGGCGTTGCGCTCGTGTGACTGCTTCTTGCACTTGATTGCCGAAGAAGTTAGCAAATAAGCCCTTCGTCTTGCAAGACAGCGCCGAGGCCGAGAAGCCAAGAGCACGGAAATTTGGGATCCCAACTTACGTCTTCCAAACCGGAGCACTTGTGGTCTTCGAGGAGGCGGTGCTTGCCGCAGAAATGGCCGTTGCAGAAACCGCAGTCGCCGACAATGCGCTGGGCTGCGTCTTTGCACTCCTTGAAGGTGCAGCGGATCTTCTTCTGAGGCATGATGGGTGGTTGTCGGTGTAGTGGTGTTATGTGTTTGTGTGTGTGTGTGTGTGATCTCGTCAGATGAGCGGTAAGGCGCTCGTGTGAGGTGACGTAGAATGTGGTGTGTTCGGAAGTCGAGCTCGTCTTTGGTCGGTCGTGAGAAGGTGACTCGCCGTTGAGACGACGGGGGAGCTGCGAGAGGAGGGTAAGGAGGGAGTAGGAGTGGACGAGATGGAATGATGATGAGGGAAAAGAAGAAAGGGAAAGGAGAGAAAAGCAGAAGTGGTGAGCAAGAGGAGAAGTAATAAGCAGTCGGCTGGAGGCGAATTGTGTCAGTCAGTCAATGATGATCTAATAAGCAAGAGAGCCAGGTCCGGGTCCAGGTCCCAGCCAGGCCAGGCCGCCGCCAGGTCAAAGGCGGGAGAAGCGCTCACAATGACAAGCAAGACACAAGACACCAGACACGCAAGACAAGGAACAAGAGAGACGACGTGGGGCAGGGGACAGGGTGGCTGGTGGAGCTTTGGGTCTGGTCCGGGGAGGGGGGGTGGATTGTGTTGTTATTTATTGGGAAAATGACCATGCAGGGCACACTTCATCGGAGGCGCCAAATGCAGGATTGATTAAAACGGAGACCCCAAGCAACGAAGCGGCGAGGCGTCCAGGCCGGGAGAGAGAGGACGGTGGGTGTGGCTCCAACACACCACACGCCAGAGAGGAGAGAGTGGAAACACTCACCTCCGCTCGAGGGGACGTCTGTTCAGTTGCGCTCCGATATACTACTGAGTACCTACACAATACGCCTGCGCTGCAACGCACGGCCAGACCATTCCGCGGTCCACGACGTCCGCGGTGTCCGCAGCGACATCCATGCCACGCAGCGTGCTAAGGTGGCCGTTTCCGTTTTCGCATGCAGAATCCAATGGAACAATGGGGGGAGAGGCAGCTAGTGCTGGTAAGAGACACGAGACAGTGGAAAGCAGATACGCATTGTTGGCCGCCGTTGCCATCTTGGGCACGATGTTGGGCTGTAGCCCGGCAGGCCGACATGGACAACTGGCCATCGTGACGCGATGGGAGGGAGTCAGCTCCAACTTCGAAGCGCAGTTGACGATGCGGATACCGGTACAGCCATGTGGGGATAAGGTCAAGTGAGTGGGAGGGGGGTAGGGAAAGATACAGAAAGCAACCAGATCAGGGTAGGGGGTACGAACGGGTACATGAAGAACGAGAGGCTCAGTGGCTGGTGGCACACATGCTCACAATGGCGAGGTTCCCTGTCCTTTGTTCAGCCGGAACAGTGGGTGTTTCCCTGCTATGATAGGACGGGCAGCCAGGCAGTGAACGGCGTACGTGTGCATCCGAGGTACTTGGGTACCGTCCCACACTGTCCCCAGTGTCTTGTTAGTAGTAACATGCAAACTGTGGGCAAGTGGCTAACAGATGGGCTAGTAGATCCGATGGAGGCGACAGAGACAGCGCTGACGGAGACGAGCGCGATGGAGTCGGGGTCGTGCGGAACGAAAGCGCCGTCTTCTCTTATCTCTTACTCCTGCGTTTCTGCCGGTCCCGCCGGCCTCTCGAGGTGCTTTCCACCCGCCGGCTACCACGTCCATCACCAGTGTAAATGCAAACACCGGCGACTAGGGGGACATAGAACTCGTTGTGTCACCGGCGGGTCTCGGTGGTGGCTTGGACCTCGGGATTATTCAAAGGTCCACGAGCGGTACCAGGGCTGGCTGGCGGTGGCTGGAGTGATGTGCGTCAAATGGACGCCTGTGCAATTGCGATGACACGAGGTCGACGGTTTTGCGAGGCTCTGAAAGCGGTGACTAGGCGACGTCGGGGGATACCTGTAGCTCCGGCTGGACCGCTGTGGTTCGCCGTCGACTGGACTGCACTGGGCGGGACTGGACCTTACGCCTCATGTCTTGTCTCTGCGTCGTGTGGAAGTGATGTCTCTCCGCCGTCTGTTTTTGTCCCGAATCGACGCAGCACTTCTGCCGGATCTGTACCGGAACAGCGTACGATCGCTGGCTGGTCTCCCCGTCCGATGCGGCAATGGTTTTTGTCATACACGGGTACCAGGAACAAGTGAGGGGGACGGATGCTGAGGGTTCACTGGTGAGACTGAAAAGGATCGAGCGAGGTGGAATGAAGGTGCCCGAACGACAGGCAGGGAACTGTGAACTGTGAGGAGGTAGTGTACCAAGTACGTCAGCGGTCGGTCGGATGTCAGTTGAGATGAGGTGACTATTGAGGGCGACCAGCTCCGAGCAGGGCGTGTTTTTGCGGAATGCCGAGCCTGAGTCAGGCAGATGCAACAATGCTGCCAACAATGCGTGCGAAGATGGGGAGTTGAGCGTTCTTTTCGTTGGCGAAGCCGTACATGCTGGGACCATGTCCGGACAAATGTCACGACTGGGCGTTCCTGCGACGTGAAAGTTGCGTTCATTGGCTCGGAAAGAGCAATTGCGATTGACGAGACAGAGAAACAACGGCAGGGAAGACACAGAGTAACATCCCATGATTCAGTGTTGGGGAAGGCACACTCTTGCCTACCTTGCCAATCAATGTACGTACTGTACTGTATGCGTACTCTGTACACAGTATCTGCGAATGCCTATCTACCTTCGAAGGTAATCGTAAATTTTCTTCTCTTCTTGTGACATGCCTACCAACACCACCCTGCAAACCACCAGTTTCATTCATCTTAATGCTGTACACCTCTCAGTGTCGAGATACTTCCCACTGCCGGCTGTTCCACAATCCAACAAACCAGTCACGGAAATCCTACGGACAACATGCCGACTTGCGAGTTGCACCCGTCCTGCGGTCCGGATCCTGGATCCCACTCCTCTGCTTTGGTAATCACATGGCGCCGCATGGCACGGACGATGGCAATCGCATGGCCCCATGGATCATGGCTCCCGTAGGACCACGAGTTACAGGAGATATCCCGGCTCGATTTGCAACCGTTCGCAGACCAACACGAATATGGCTGGCAATGGGCGGATGCCTGACTTGCTGTGCGTGGTGTGATTAAGTAGTCATCCAGTCATTTCGCGCGCGCTCGGCATTCAGCCGGCTGTCTCACCTCTCATCCCTCATCGACCCGTTATCGCCGGCTGCCCATCACGATAAATGCAGCCTACCTACCCAGTTTCTAACTCTCACATGCTGCGATGAACATGCCGCTGCCCAACCAGTTATGTCTGCAAACCGCGTTCACCTCATCCGCTCTTGCAATCAGTGCAGTGCCCCAGACCTTGCTACTGTACAATGACGTGCAACCACGGCGGCGGATCAAGGTAAAGTTATTGTGAAGAAAGGATAAGCATCCTGGGACCCTTTACCGGCCCGAAGTTTTGTCCTACTTGGACGCCTGCCAGGGACAACCTCGCCCTCCAGACACACACTTTCGATGGGACCGGCCTCGTTCCGTCGGGGCCACCGCACTCAGTGACCACGACTTGGGCAACCTTTTATTTTCGAACAGAACGGATGCTAGTGCTGGCAGTCTGATTGGGTCGATCGGAGGGGAGACAAGCAGACAGACAGATGGAAACCACTAGGCCGAGCGGTGCAGCAGGCTGCTGAGATCGTCAAAGTGCAACGCCGTACCAAGTAATGCTGGGTTGCGCTTCGTAGGCTCGGTTTCGGTGATATGTACCGGTGTGTGCCCAGAAATGCTTCTTGTTGTGCCGAACCACGTAATTCCCTTCTCTCGCCTGATCAGCTCAGCCCATAAGTTGAGTTCTGACGGTTGGAGCGAACTGGGTGAAGTCGTCGCCTGCCTGTGTCAATCGTAACTGGACCTTTACGCAGTGCCACCTAGACTAGCGCCGTGAACCCCGGCCTCCTACCGTATTGGATTTGGCTTCCTGCAGCCACTACAATCTGGTGCTTGGGTGCGGCGCCATTTGCTCACGGCATGCGGTTTCGGGAGCAGCCTCTGTGCTGTGGCTAGATGGTTGAGAAACATGACATGGGCATGTATAGCATATTATCGTGGAAGATCGTGGAAGAGAATTGCTGCCGAGAGAGAGCGCCGGCCGCCGCTGTCCGACTCACCTACTTCGTGCCCTGATACCGAACCCGGACTTGCTGTCGTTACTTCGGTTGGCCACTGTTAATCGAAGACGAGACAGACGAATGGACGGATGAATACGAAGACTCCGGGGCAGCAATCCTTACGTCGCCGAACACCGTCGGGATCGCTGATATGGCCGGCCAGGCCCCTCCTATCTGTCTCATCGTCTTTGATAGGCAGAGACGCATTGCATTGTTGACCTCCGCCTGTCCACGAGACCAGCCAACCTCGCTCACATCGTTGGGTAATAACCGCCTAGGCCGTACGGAGGCACTACTGCCTCCCCCGCTGGGGACCCCAAGGCCGCCTTGCGTATCAGAGGTAGCGAGCCAGCACGATCCCGTCCGGCGCAGCTGACCGACATTCGAAGCAATTGAATTCAGAGTGGTGCTGGCTGATGTGGATGATCCATCCATCGTCCGCACCTTTTTATGGAAACCCTCGTCTCTTTCAGAACAAACAGCCTATTTGTCAAAATAGGAGCTATGGTCAAGCCTACAAAATCCTTCGCTCCATACGCCGCGGCATTCCAACGAAATCCCGAGTTTGGTACAGTAATTATGAAAACGCCGGCAGAGCGCATCCTACGCCATCCTCTCACGGAATGCGTCTCTGGGTTGTTCCCCGGGCAGTACGATTTGATACAACGCCGGAGTCGAAATTGCCGGTCTAGCCTTGATTGCCCATCAAAATTAGCCATCAATGCACCCGGATCTTGGTTTTTGATGGGGAGAACCCTCCTATCTATTACAGCTGGGAAGTCCCCATCCACCAATTTCCTAGCAATGACGAGCCAAACGGTGAACCGGACGGGATTTGCTGTTGTTATTGACATGTCGTTTCCCATGTAATCCCCCCACGGTTCATTCCATTTCCAATCCTTGTTCCCGTTTTCCAAAAAAAAATCGTCCGATTCCCCCAGGTCCCCCGCTCTGCCAATATCCCATTGAGGTGCTTGCGACGTCTGTCCATTCATGTCCCACCCCCATACAACCAGGGGAGATAACTTCCTACATGGTACTGGAACCAAGCAGACAAGCGGTCGATGAGAGGCGAGGCGAGGCGAGACGAGGCGAGGGGGCACGACAGGTCAGTACCACCTGCAGCTAACCTAATATGTATCCGCAGAGCTCCGAGACATGCTGCGAGGCTGCCGTCCACTAGTTTCCGAGACAGCGGTCAATGGTCCTTTGAAGGAGCGCATCCCAAACGACAGCCCGGAGGCAGGGCCAGGAGGCAGCCATATCAAGAGGGAGACAGCCATGTCTCAGCCGAGCAAGCAGGAGGAGACAAAGACATGCGGATGCCGGGTATATGCAACTCACAATGGGATAACGTTTGTCGAGGGCGCGGCGCGTGTTTTCTTCTGCTGGGGGTTCCGGCATCAGCTCACCCCTTCCCGGCGTCGGTACGGGATGACGATTCGACGCGCTGACAATCCGATATCACTGAGCTGGAGTTGGAATCATCGGTTCGGCTTCATCGACCCCTCCCGAAGAGGCGATGTAGCTTGTTCCCGTGGCCAAGCACGGCCCCGGGGACTTTCGCGTCGTGCTGCACTGAAGGATGAAGGAAGAACAACTTCAGTGGGCATACCCTTGGCAATATGCTCGCTTGGGGGAATTGCTGTAAGACGAGTTCACTCACTCACGATGGTCTGCACTGCACGCCTGGACTTACCTGGCAAGGCCTTCTCCTCCTCCTCCTCCTCCTCCTCCTGCAAAGAGCGCTAACCCGCAGTCGATGTGCTCCCCTGGATCTAGCCAGGACGGAAATGTGAGTCCCTGCAAGTGCGCCACATTGCACACGACCCTACCAACTACTAGGCCCGTTCCACATGGACGTGGACGACGGTCTAGAACCTCGGTATAAGCACCCAAAAGCACACATCAACATTGTATGAGAATCGGGAAGAACGGCGATTGACGAAACAAATGTTGCATTGCTCTCGAAATTCATCGCGGCATCGCTCGTATGGACAGGCTGAGGGGTTCCAACTCGCCACAGTCGTCGTCGTCGTCGACCGTCTCGCCCGTCCGCCTGGCTTCACAGTTTGGAATCGCGCGGTCTGCCAAGGATATCGATTTCACTTTTTTTTTGCATTAAACTATCAGTACTTTTTTTTCTTTTTGGTAACAGAACGAAGCAGACAGGTTGCAACTAGAGCCCGTTGCTTACTTGCGCATGTCGACTACGGCTCTGATGCAGTCGCCCTGCTTCATGGTCTCGAACGCGTTGTTCATCTCGCCCAGCGTCTTCCTGTGGGTGATGAACTCGTCCACCTTGAGATCGCCCTTGAGGTAGTCCGCCACAAGGCCGGGCAACTGGGAGCGGCCCTTGACGCCGCCAAAGGCGCAACCCTTCCAGACGCGACCGGTGACGAGCTGGAATGCTTTGGGAAAAGTTAGCATCTGACAGGACTTTTTGATGGTGATGGATAATGAGATTGAAAGGTCGGTTGGAACTTACGCCGGGTGGCAATCTCCTGGCCGGCAGCAGCGACACCGATGATGATGCTCTGACCCCAGCCCTTGTGGCAGGCCTCGAGGGCAGCACGCATGACGCTGACGTTACCGGTGCAGTCGAAGGTGAAGTCGCAGCCACCATCCGTCAGCTCGATGAGCTTGTCGACAACGGACTGGTCGCCGAGCTGGGTGGGGTTGACAAAGTCGGTGGCGCCGAATTTCCTCGCCCACTCCTCCTTGTTGGGGTTCACGTCGACGACAATGATCTTGCCGGCCTTGTTGACGACGGCGCCCTGGACGACGGAGAGGCCGACGCAGCCGGCGCCGAAGACGGCGATGTTGTCGCCCTCCTGGACGTTGGCGGTGATCTTGGCGGCGCCGTAGCCCGTGGTGATACCGCAGCCGAGCAGGCAGGTGCGGTCCATGGGGGCGTCCTGCTGGACGGCGACGACGGAGATGTCGGCGACGACGGTGTACTGGGAGAAGGTGGAGGTGCCCATGAAGTGCAGCAGGTCCTTGCCCTTGCACTTGAAGCGCGAGGTGCCGTCGGGCATGACACCCTTGCCTTGAGTGGCGCGGATCTTGCCGCAGAGGTTCGTCTTGCCGGACTTGCAGAACTTGCACTCCTGGCACTCGGGGGTGTAGAGGGCGACGACATGGTCGCCGGGCTTCACGTTGGTCACGCCCTCGCCGACGGACTCGACGATTCCGGCGCCCTCGTGGCCCAGGACGATGGGGAAGGCACCCTCAGGGTCCTTTCCGGAGAGGGTGTAGGCATCTGGACGAGGTCGCGGGTCAGCATTCTCTGTCTCGGTCTCCGTTTCTCCCTCTCTCTTGTTCTGTCTGCGTGGTATGGTTTCGGGAGCACAGGCAGCTAGCGAGCGGGTTTCCTCACCTGTGTGGCAGACACCAGTGTAGTAGATTTCGATGCGGACCTCGTGGGCCTTGGGCGGGGCGACTTCGACGTCCTCGATGCTCAGGGGCTTGCCGGCCTCCCAGGCGACGGCAGCCTTGCAAGTGATGGTCTGTTTCGGAGGATCAATTGGGTCAGCGGGAGCGTTCGGGGCAGGAAATCTGCGCGCTGGCTGCCGGTCTCTGGCCGACCCGACTCAACTCGGCTCGCCTCGACGAGGAAGCTACCCCGCAATCTGAAGCAGCAGCAGCAGGGAACACGGGTGCTAATATAGATTAAACGTACCTTTCCTGCGGTGGCAGACATTGCTGATTCTTCAAGATTGACGATGGGATTATGAGAACCTTGATGGAAGAGAAATCACACACTAAGCCTAGCTTACTGGGCAGGGTAGGGTATTTATTTCAAGGGGAGGGAGAGAGGAGGGGGGACAGTTCGAGATGCAAATGGGCCAAGAACTGCCGCCGCCCCGGTTGTCTTTTGGCGCATATCTCCAAACCCCACCTTTGCTCTCCCCTCCCGCCCCTACCCCCCTCGGCAAGGAGGGGAAAGCTGCCTGTGCGAAGAGTCTCGGGGGTTCGGGGAGCTGAGCTGTACATACATACTGGTTTTTTTTTATACCTTACGCCAGCCCAGCCCCAATTGCCAAACACATTTGAAAAGCGGGGGTCTCAGGCCGTCATCGACCGCCAGAGTGACCGCCATAGTGAAAAGCGAGTTGGGAAGGAGAGGGGAACGGGGTAAAAACACGACTGACACGGCGACGCCAGCCGGGACTCTTGGAGACGAGACAGAGCAAGAGAGTAAGTTACGTCATTGGGCGACGAAGCTCTATCAACAGACATGTACTTGTACCTCGCTGCTGTTCCGGTCTCCTAGCGGACTGACCATGTGTCGTAGCAAACGAGAGATGACCGGCGGATGGCTTTCCGAGAACGAAGACCGAACCACGGCCACCCAGCCGGGGCAGCCGGGGCCAGTTTCTTGGTACGGTACTCCGAGGTCTGTGTGCCGGATCTAAGTGTTTACATGCCCCCCCTCCTCTCTTTCTCATCCCGCCTGTTCTGCCTGCATGACGAGCCCATGAGGGGTTTGGCCAAAATGATTCAGGCCGTCGGGGTTAGGCTTTTGAGTTCCCGTCAATGCAGGCCGTCCAGGCATGGCCCATCGGCGATTGTCTGGGCCAAGGCTCGTTCGCGATGGCTTTCCCGTGATGCCAAGGTCGGGGGAGGCAGGCGACTGTCTTGACTGTCCGATTTATGTCCGGAGCTGGTTTCTTCGTCGTTTTACCACCTTTGGCAGCTGCACCCTATCTAATCTACGGCCCCTCCCCGATACGTCCTGGAGACTCGGGGGAGAGCCATGATTAGGCGATTTAAACGATTAGACGACAAAGTTGCCCGCGGATGCTTTCGGTTGAAGATTCTGGTGGGACAACAATGGGGTAAGGGAGGTTTTTCTATCTCAACAACAGATGAACAATCAACCCAGATACAATTCAATGCGAGACTGTCGTTAAGATGGAGACGACCAACAACACAGAAAGAGGGGATCCGTCATGTGAGCGTGTGAATGTGTGTGTGTCGCATTACCCCGTATCAAACCATCACAATGGCATCACAGTTGCATAGTTGTGGAGGGAACATCTGAACTTTAAGCGGGAGTCTCCAAGGCTGGGGAAAGGGATGTTGGTGTTTGGATGCTTTGGCGCCATCCGCCTGGAACCTCTGGAACATTTGGCGCCTAAAACCCGACCTGGTGTGTAAGGTAAGCGGCCATGGAGCTTGATCCACTGAAACAGAGTGAGAAGAAAAAAAAAAAGAAGAAAAAAAGGGCATCACACTTGCACCAATGGTGGAACGTGCACAGTGGAAGCTCCAAGTGGGACCAAGTCAGCGGCATCTTCCGCGTTGACCAGCCAGGCATCGCGATTCTCCAAAATTTACCTACCCATCCAGCAAAACCGCGTCTGGCCAAACACAGCTCCCACCCACCCACCTCTCAGCCTCGTCACCGGCCGTGCCTGCAACACCAATCAGCCTCGACAACCTCTGCAAAGTGTATGGAAACGGCTTGACTTTGTGTTGTCGGTATTGCATCAATCTTGCCCGTTCCTGCCCACCATCAGAGTACGGCGACAACACACAAAGGTCCAACGGGGTGGTGACCTGAGGTCGCCCGCTTCATCGACGTCGCCATGCCCAACAAGTTCTCCTTTGACGACTCAGCCTTCGACAGCTCGCCGCCGTCGACACCAGGCCAGACCCCTCAGAAGAACTCACACTACCCATTTGGCGATAATCCATCAACCACGCCGGCCGGGCCCCCACCGTCCTCAGCCGCCTCCTTCACCCCAGCAGGCGCGCCATCCGAATCCTACCTCGGAAGCTCCTTGTTACAGGGCGTCACCGCACAGAAACCTTTCAGCTTTGGTGGCGCAAGCTCAAATGGCGCCAGGCAAAACCTTTTCGGAAGAAGCGACTCTGCTTCTCAGCAACCTCTTGGCCGATCCATCATCCAGAGCGCCAAGCCATCGACGAGGCAGCCGTCGGCACTGAGCAGGGAATACGGCACCGGCAACAGCCAAGCCAGCCACGACAACCGCACGGGCAGGTACACGCTACCGGAGTCTTCCGAAGACGAGGAGGACGATGGGGAGGACGAATACGATGAGCGCGACGCCGTCGACGCGGAAATGGAGCGATACCTTGAGGCCGACATCGATCAGGATGACATTGCCGCGGAACCGGGCGTCGAGGATATCGAAGATGACGACGACATTTTTCTCAACATGCAACACAGCGACCGCGACGACCAAGAACTCGACTACTCGGACGAAGGTGAAGGTGGCCTCGGCGCCGAGGACTCGGATCTCCTGCTCCTGGCCACACCCGCCGCGACGGAGCGCATGCGCAGAGAGGCCGAGGATATTTTCCGTGCTTCGTCTATGCGCCGCTCGTCAGCTGGGAGGCGGAAAGACTTTAAGTTCTCCGCCATCGCGAAGGATCTGTACAAGGGACTGGGCATGACTGTCATCACAGAATCGCCCGAGGTCGTTCTGAAGACGGAGGACCTGATCAATCAGCTTTACAACGAGGGTATCGGTGCGCAAGAGGACCCCGAGCAGCTCGACATTTCGCTATCGACCATCGTCTACCCGTTGGTGGAGCTCTGGGACGACTTTGCCCAAAGCCTGCCTATGCTGGAGGGAGAACACATTGCCGAGATTGGCCCCGGCCCCGACAGTGAGCCTTTCCAGAAGGCCGCCTACGTCGCTCGTCTGGTTCTCCAGATGCACCACACCCGCTTCGCAAAGCAGGGCTCCGCCGAAACCGAGGTGCCCCCGCTCCCTGACGTTCTTTTCCGATGGATCGAGGAAAACCACAATTTATACCCCGAGCAATACGAAATCGTGCTGAACCACAGGCCGAGCCCGGCGAGCCACAGCCTCTTCTGGCCAACGCTGCGAGGCGCGCTCATTCGCGGCAGTGTCGACCTTGCCTCCAAACTGTTGAGGAATGCTGGATGGGAGTCTGTTAAGAAGGGACCTAGAGCTGATTACGCTTACTCCGGCAAAGCTCTCGAAAACTTGCAACGCGCAGTTGGCATTGCCTGCGAGGCACTCGACATGTGTCCAGCGAACAAGGGCAACTGGGATATTTTTAGCAGCGATTGGACACTGTATCGCATTCAGGCCAAGGGCTCCCTCGACAAGCTACAGCGCTTTGCGGAGGGCAAGGAGAAGAACCTTTTCGCCGGCGGAAACGATAACGGGAACGGAGGTGCGTCTCTGGCTGGCCTGGTGAGGAAGGCAGAGGGCCAGGTTCCTTGGGACATCTACGAACACCTCCAGTCCATCTACCAGATCATTCTGGGAACGCCGGAAGCTATCTTGGACACGGCACAGGACTGGTGCGAAGCCACGATTGGCCTGTTTGGGTGGTGGGAGGAAGGCCGGGGTCAACAGAAGAGCCTGCGTATGTCTCGCTCCCAGGGACTGCGGATGCAGGGTAGCTCTTCGAGCCCGGAGGGCTACTTTGAGCGCCTCTCCCTTACCTTCCACACGGCAGTCGAGTCGGGCTTCCATTTCAACTCCATGAACCCTGTGGAGGTTGCCATCGCTTCTGCTTTTGAATCGGATTTCGCGGCTGTCATCGGGATCCTTCGAGCATGGTCTCTGCCCATCGCCTCTTCGGTCGCAGAACTCGCGTCTCTCGGCCAATGGCTACCCAAGCCCGAGCAACCCAACCTGATCACAATGGAGAGCCTGGATATGGAGGACCTGGACATTTTGGGAGTCTCGCCTCAGACGGCGGATGAGGTTGAGGGTATCAAAGACACGACACTTACGCACTACGCGCGCGAACTGGCTGGCATCGACCAGCTTTCCGAAGACCGAAGCGGCTGGGAAATGGCGATCCAAGTGCTCGGACGTATGGATTCGGCCACGAAATCCGAGGAGATGGTTGGAGAGCTGCTTCGCGACATCCTGGCGCAGCTGGACTCGGATTCTGGCGCCACCGTCGATAAGGTATGGAGGATTTTGAACGATCTCGGCATGATCACCTATGCCGAAGAGACAGCAGAGGTATGTCGTCCACCCGTGGACCTGGGTTGACAGCGCAACTAACCATGGCAGACGTACGCGGAGATCCTCGCAAAGGACTCGCACAGATATGGAGAGGCTCTCTGGTACTACGCTCTGGCCCACCGGCCAGGCAAAGTACGCGAAGTGCTCAACCTCCTCATGTCCTACTCTCTTCTTCACTCCACAGTGTATCCTCCCGCCAACGACTTGGACGATCACCTTTACCGACTGCTCAACGAGCGTAGTCAGACGCTTGAGAAGTATGCCAAACAGGACCTTGAGGCGGCGAACCTCCTCGGCCGGATGCTCAGCGGATACGCGACTCTCCGAAAGTTCTATGACATCCGCGACACCGAAGGACTGGCAAACATGTCACGATACAAGTCCGCCTCGCTTCGCAAGCAAGCTGCTTCGGCGCTTGTGGCCGTCATTGCTAGCTCCGACGACAACATCCGCGGCGGTCTTTACGACGAGACGCGCGATGCGGTCGTCAGCGAGGACTTCATCCTCGCGCTCCTCGGCGAGGCTCTTCCGTTCGTCAACCAGGAGCCTTCCGTCATCACTCTCGACCAGATGGACACACTGCTCAAGGCCATCGAGGATATCGAGACGGTCAATTCCACCATCTTCAACGCGACGGATGAGTTCTTCAAGCTCGTCTTGGCCTCGACGCCGGGACTGAAGGGTTCTACGCCGGCAGACTTGATGCGTAAGAGCACCGGCTCTCTCGGCGGAAGCAGCTACATGCTTAGCGGCAGCTCTCTGCTGGCCAGCCAGCTCCACCGCTCCATCGGTGGCAGTGGCAGCGGCAGCGGCGGTGGTCTCTCTCTCGCCAAGACAAAGCGCGGCTGGGACTGGCGAACGGGGCTCACTGCTGGCACGTCGGCCGGGGACGTGCTTCGCATGCTTCGGCTGGGTCTTTCGAGGGACCTGGCAACGTTGTGGTTGGCCGATGCGGACAACACGCCCGAGTACTAGGATCGCATCGGACGTGTCGCGGGTGTCAAGCGCAAGCACGAGAGGGCAATGGCTCCATAGATACAGGGGAGAGCCAGAGAGACGGAGACGGGATAGGGATGATTCGGAAATGGAGTTTGATTATGATGTAAATGGAAGGCATTCACACTGATGTATAATACCACTGGTTCGCTGTGGGGGGAGTGACGACTCGTCGCTGTTCTCGGATGATTGATTATTCAAGACCACGCTACGCCAAAGTTGGTTCATTGTGCAGGGGATTGCTCGAGGTGTCGAATCGCGTGTTTTGCGAATGTAGACTGGAGATGAACCAAAACCTCGTGTTGTTTGTTAGGTCTCATGCCACAGATGGCGCCGTCCTCACGTTGTTAGTCAGGGGATAGGAAGGAAGCCGTGCTCAGTAGGTACCTACCTACCTATTGTCAGGTTAGTCCGACTGGCCGCCCCATGTCCGGCTCGGTAAGTTGCACAGTGCGATAGTCTCACCTGCTGTAAATCAACTGTGGTTCACCGCGTCGCCACTACCTCACCATGGGACATACATGAAAATCACGAGAAACCCCCCTTTGACACTCCGGCGTCGCACTCCCGCCTGCCCCAAAGACCAGTTACACCTCTAACTGGCATATCCGGGCTTGGACTTACCTCGAGAAGATGCTTATCTTGCTGACGGTGGCTAAAGCAACCACGGTACGGAGCCAGGTACGCGTCGAGCATGTTAACCCTACTACCTACCTAAGCATCTCATGGAACCTCTCAGCCCAAAACCCGTCCCCATGATATTGGCTCACTCGAGAGCTCCGTATCGTGTTTAATTCTGTGACGTATTCTGACGTGTGCCAGGTTTCGTTGGGTTTCACGTTGCCGTTTCGGCGGCTGACGCGTTGCCACCGCCTTCACCGGCCCGGGGCGCCAAGTGAAGTTCGGCCATCGGCGGGTGAGCACGCGTTCCACATTACGTCGCGTGCTCCGGCAAGCACCGGCCCCAAGATCGTTACGGGCGCGGCGAAGGAGGGACCTCAAGTACTGCCCAAAAAAGCAGGCAGGGAGAAATGGGGGTCGGCAGCCCCTGAGCCGCTTCCTCCCCGGCCCGCCGTTGCTCCTGCCCTTCGCGCCAGCAGCAAAAAGGCTGCCTCGAAGACGCAGACGACAGCAGGAAAAAAGGTGGCCCAGCCTGCTCCGAAGGTATCTGAGCGTGCGGAATGGGGAATCTTCCACAGGCAATCGGTCCCCTACCCCCCGAGGGTCGAGAGGAAGCCGAGGCAGGCCGTCATCAGGACTTCCTTGAAGCATCTACCGGCGCCGCGATGGAGGCCCGATAACCTTCCGGCCAAGGAAAGGGCTGGCCCATGGGGCTTTTTTCACGCTCTACGGGAACCTGCATCTTCAGGGGGCCCTCCAGTAGCCGACTCATCCGTCGTGAGCGCCGCCGAAACTGACGAGCCGGCAGCAAACGGATTGCAGCCGACAACAGACGCGTTGCAGCCGATAGCAGGCGACGTGCTGGAACCTCCCTCAGGAAAGCCTCCATCTGTCGAGACAGCACCGCCGTCAGAGAACCGCAGCATGTCTGCAAAATCGTTGAACAGGCTAAAGAAAAGGGCGTTGAGGAAGGAGAAGAGGAGGGCTTTACGTCAACAAGAGCTTCGCTCTGTCAAGTTCAAGAGACCAAAGGCGTATTGGAAGCCATGTACCGCCAATCATGACCGACAACCCATCGATTTAACGGGGAAACCAATCGTACAGGAAGAGATTGCGAGACTTTATCGACCACGGAACTCCTGGCCGATTGGCGACGCGTATTGGATGGAACTGCTTCTCAACAACACGGACACGCTATCAAGACTCTCAGGAGACTGTTCCGTCTGTCTACGACACAGTGACCGAAGGACTGTCCATCACGTGGTGCCAAAAAGCGTGGCACATCTTTACCCTCACGACATGAGGGACGAGGTCATGGCGCTTTGCCAGCCATGCCATAAAGTGCTGCACGGGCTTTTCTCCCACAGAAAGCTTGCTGACGACTTCACGTGGAGTGGCGCGATTGTGAGAAACAACCTATTCAAAATGTGGCTGGCCTTTGCGGAGCGTTTTTCTACAGAAGAACTGCATCATCTCCTGGCAGCCCCCGCCCCGCACAACATAAAGGGATTCCGAAAGTAAGGAACACCAGATTACGCGCGTCCTCTTTCAACCCTCATCCCTCTCCGTACCCGGCGTTTTCCCCCAACTTCATGGTGAGGGAAACAATGCTGATGCTATCAACATAGGACTGGAGCGCCACTGGAAGTGATCTTGGCCATGCTCGACAAGATCCTCGCCAGAATGTGGTATGAGCGGGAGCTTCCCGGCGACGATGAGTGTGGCGGTGACCGACGTCGTGCATTGCGAAAGGCGTTACGGAAAGCAGGCGCCCCGGCGACTACCGTCGGGTATGAGATCAAACTTGCGCTGAGCAGCCGACCTGAATGGGCGGACTGGTACAGACATGTTTTCATGTCTGGGGATCGCAAGGAACAAATAGCAAGATTCTCCCAGAACAAACGGCCTCTGAAAGAATCTCAAAGCAAGATTCCTTTGAGAAAAACGGGCTTTGAAGGATCACAAGGAAAGATTCTTCCGAGAAGAAAGGTTACCACGAGGTTCAGGGAGCACAAGATCTCGCACCGTAGCAAACCCAAGTACCACCACAGCGAATTCGAGTCCAGGTTCAAGCCGTGAAGGATTACTGACACAGCCTAGCTGAGTTAGGGTAGCCGGCTGCATCAACTAACTCTTCCTAGACGTATTCAAGCGCTTCTCTGCATAAGAGACTCATCCCTCCGCTCCAGGTCTGCCACAAAGGCTGTATTCGAAGACGATCTCGACCGTAGGCGTCCATGCCATATTTCAGTAACGTACCCGCACCATCATGTAGAATACTGTATATAGATCACTCACTCGTAGCGTTGCTGCTCGGGAGCCGTTAAGCGGCGACACCTGTCACCTTTTCCCCCATTTGTTTGGTACCCCTGGGGTCAGCTGCATCGACCATCAACCTTCCGATGTGACGATCTTTTCCAGAAGTTAATCAAACGACATGTCCTCCCCAACCTTTCCAAAAAAGTTCAAAGAAAAAAAGAACCCTCACACAACTCAGATCTTCGCCAGGAATCTCAGAACCCACTCCGCCGCGGCCCCCGCGTCGTCCTCTCTCCTGGTACCTGCAAACGCCCGTTCTAGGAACTCCTCTGAGAACCCCTTATCCGGCGTATAAAAGTACCGAATCGTTTCTTCCATGATGACCTGGTCGCACTCGAAGTGCGGCTGGATCGTGAGGACCCTCGACGGCTCGTACAGGCCCTGGAACGCGCAATGCGCAGTACCCCCGATGTTGATCCAATTCCCGGGGAGCCCTGCCGGTGGCCGGGGCAGCGCGACGTGGTCGCCGTGGCACATCTGGAGCCGTAGACCGCGATGGCTCGGGCCTGTGCCGTCGGCGGCGGCGTTGGGTTCGGCACCACCGAGCGCTTCCAGGCACGGGAAGTCCTCAACGAGCCTCGGGTGTAGTGCAATCGTCTGGACGCCGAACTCGTAGCCGTTAGGGTCCTTCTCCACCACGACGCCGTGCGGGCCGAGAAGCACCCGGCCAACGAGCTGGTGGCCGAAGCAGGTGCCGAAGATGCGGACGTGGCGGTGGTCCGCGTAGACCCCCTCGATGAAGGCGCCGAGCGCGAGGACCCAGGGGTCGGTGTCGTAGGCGGCCGCGATGGAGCCGGTGATGAGGATCGCGTCGACGTCCGACGGGTCCGGGTAGTGGCCGGCGACGACGTCCCAGGTCGTGAAGCGGACAAGGTGGGACACGCCGAGCCTTTTGGCGGCTGCGCCGAGGAGCTTGATGTATTGCCCACTGAAATATCGGCCGTAGGTCGGAACAACAGCCGGGACCATCACGTCCGTGTCCAGGATGGCGATGTGCCTGGTTTTCTGCGTCTCTGGGTTTGTCTCTGACGCCGTGCCTGATGCCACCCCTCCCCCGGCTGCTTCTCGGCATTTCAGTACAGGGACGGCCTCAGCATCACTTCGCCCACTGACCTTGCAAATCTTCTTGTCTCATTGTTTTTTGACGGGGTATAGGTATTCGTTACTAGAAAACACGGCGAGATTGTGTCGCAGCGACTCGAACGGGCAAAAGTTTGGAAGCAGTACGGGTGGAATTGGCCGGCATTCGGGTGTTGTTGATGCTCGGGAGCTGCTCCGAGTCGGAGTAGATTTGTCACGATCCCCGTTTTCGGACGTCAACGCCGGTGTCGGTCCCCGGGGCCGAGTCAAGACCACCAGCGATTGGCCCACAGTAACGCAAGTAGAAGCGACTGCAGCTTTCAACATGAGATGAGCGAGTGGACAACTCGATTTCGGCAAAATGAATATTTCGAAGAGAGACATTCCTTAAAGTTGATGCTAATCAAACATTTGTTCAATGCTCTGCCACTCTAGTCTCAGGCCACCCAAGGTAAGTTCCGAAAAGAGTCTTTTCTCACCCGACGGATGACAAGAAGCGCAACACAGGCCCTCATCCTTAGGCCTCGTACCCGGACCTTTTCAAGATCTCGTCCAATAGACGATGGGTCTTCAACGCAGACTCAAAGTTGGCATACCGCGAGCCGTTACCCTGGGCGAAGGCATCCAGGATCAGAGCCGTGTTCAGCGCCAAGTCTGAAACGCTGGCTACGGCGGGGATGTCCGGCCTCTTCAGCTCGACGTCCCGCTCCTCCCCGGTGAAGAGCTTCACTTTGAGCTTCTTGCTCGGGTGGGGGGCCTGCCACATTACCATGTTGCCCCAGCTGGCCTCGATTTCTCCCTTGGTCCCGCTGATGATCCAGCGGGCGCCAACGTCACCAACAGTGGCACTGGTTGTCCTGAAGTTGAGCGAGGCCGTGGCACCGCCATTCAGCTTTCCCTGAACGAGGACGTGATCGGGCGCGCTCTTCGGGTATGCCGGATCGACGACCTTCCCCTCTGCGTTGTGTAGGGGCCCCTGTGTGAGGTCAATCTTGAGGACGGACGACAGAGTGCCGAGGTCGAAATCGCCAAGGACGTGAGTAAATGAGTCTAGGACTGTACACCGAGTCAATTAGCCCATGTCGACTTATCAACAGACACTGCAAAAAAAAACCCCCCCCCAAAAAAAAACCCGCAGAACTCACAGTGTCCAAAGCCGATGTGGAACATGTTCGCTCCGCTCTTGATGTCGAGGTAATACTCAGCCCCCTCAACCCAGTAACTCGGAGGGGTGGTCAAGAGCGTGCCAACGACAGAAGTACTTAGGAGGTCGCCGATCTCGCCGCTTTCGACTATCTCCCTCAGCTTGACGGTGAGGCTGTCACTCCGGCCCTGGAGACCGACAATGGTCTGCAGCCCATCTGCTTCAGCCAGTCCGGCCAGCTTCTCGGCCTCTGCGACCGAGGCCCCGAGCGGCCACTCGATATAGACCTTCTTCTTGGCGGCGAGTGCGGGGACCGCCAGCTCGAGGTGCTTGGACACGCCGACACTGACAACGACCAGGTCCACGTCGGCGTCCCCCGCGAGCTCGCGGATGTCCTCGTAGGCCTTGGTCGAGCTCGGGAGCCCGTGCATCGCAATCGAGCGGCGGGCGGCCTCGACGGACGAGTTGCAGAGGGCGACGATCTCGTACTCGGGCGAGTTCTGGATGGACGGCAGGATGGTCAATGTGGCCCACGCTCCCGGGACGAAGTCTGGCCCCTTGGCAGATAGCCCGACGATGCCGACGCGTGTAGGAGCCATAATATTTGGTATGAGTGTGGTTTGACCTTGGAGAAGAGGGTAAAAACCGTTCGGGGAGCTTTTGGTTCAATAGTCAACGGGCAAGAGTATTGGTTCAACGACTGACTGATTGTAGGTTCCCAGCCAATTGGGATATAGCGTCATCTTATACGCTTTCAATAGAAGCCGAAAAACTGTGATCCCCTCAATTTTGTTTTCCTCGTTCCTATACCTATGCTTCCTGCTGGCAGCACGTACCTGGTCTCAGATGACGGAGGCCCCGATAGGACGAAACTCCGGCCTGTCGGATCGGAGATGTGGAGCAGCCTCCCGGCATTGACGGTGATTGGTCGAAACTCCGCGGGCAGACCGGATGAAGTCCGCAACGTCGACGTTACTTGTCAAGTTCCTCCAACCACTACCTACACCAAATACAGCACTTCTTCGGCGATCAGCATGAGCGCGACACTCGGCCGCAAGAAGTCCTGCGCCTCTTGCCGTATCAGCAAGGCGAGATGTTCCCTCGATTCCCCGTGTCGGCGATGCGAGGAGAGAAACCTCGACTGCAAGTACGACCATCCACCGAGGCGTCCAGCGGCCTACCGAGCATTGCGTCCCCTGCAGACCCCCGAGGGGAGCTCACGCAGGGACATAGAAGAAACTAGATCCCATGTCGAGAGATCGACTCACCGTAGAAGCCCTCCTCCCGGGCCCTTGATGGAAAATCACATTGACCATCTTGATGGGCCGTCGATGAATTGGGATACGTTACTTTCACCCTCATTTTTGCAGCTGTCCCCGGGCTGTGAGCTTGGTTTCTCAAGTTTACTCAGCCCGTCCTCCTCCGACATGCGCCTGAACACATTCCAAGGCCTTCAGGCACCACCCGAGTCCGGCGGGGTGCCATGGATTCGGAACGGCCAACAATCCGGTGTACCAGACCATCCAGAGGCCCGGTCTTCGTTAGGTAGTCCTCCTTCTATTCCTACTGCCAGGTCAGATCGGCTGCAGACGCAAGCCAGAACATGCCTCTCCCGGCCTCCTCGCCGCCCATTCTACCAGGACAGGCCCTTTGCGTTGCGACCCAACAAGGTAGTAGCGGCGTGTTTTACCGTCAAAGTACTCATGGGCCAGCTTTTGGCTTATCCCAAAATGATGGCCAAGGGCGGGCGACTGCCGCCGTTCATATTCCCTCCCTGCGTCGTGGAAGGGAATGCTTTGACGACGGATTGCTGTAGCACTGGTTACCACAAGTGCTTGCCAGAGACCTTGGCCATCTGTTGCAACTTGGTACAGAGTTTCGAGGCAAGGACCGCTGGAAGTGCGTCGTTTGTATGGAAGAGCATTTACAAAGAGGTCGGGAGGCTCCAGAATGAGGTAAGGCCCCGCGCCGCAGTTGTTCACCCTGGCCCGCTTGGGCTGCTCTTCTGCTTCTTCCTCTAACAGATCTGTTGAATGAAGCATGACTCATACAACTGCGAAGAGCTGCTTCAAGCTCTGCAGGCTGTAGTCATATACATCTTGCTGCAAGCAGGAGACCCGGACTCGGTGCCCTATAACGATATCGCAGCACTGGTGTCAGCCCCCGAGGTGAGGAGTTCCGCCTAGAAGAATGCTCCCCACACATTGCTGACGAGAACATCCTGATTGTGGCAGTCCATCGCCAAGTCCCTTCACACGTCCTCCGATTACACCGTCAATCTAACCAACAGCACCAAGATTGATCGTCGGGAATGGGTCATTCGCGAAAGTGTTCGAAGGTAAGCCCCAGAAACGTATCGCAACGTTGTCTGATAGGGAGCTTGCTGAAAAGAGAAAATTGCAGGACGATATGTATCATTTTTGGTGTCCAGCTTATGTTGGACGTGGACTTCAACGTCGCGGGCGGGGAATGCGGCGGCTACAGTCAACTGCCTCTCCCCTCGGGACGGGAGCTGTGGGAGACCGTGTCCAATGACGAGTGGGCGGCACGGTATAGGAAGCTTCATGCTCGGTACCGCGACGACAATGTGTTGAATATACAGGACCTTCGACGGGCGAGACGAGCTCTTGAGTCAGATATCACAGACCAGAGCGAGGAAGGGCGGCTTGTAGGCCGGGTTGCAGAGTGGTGCGAGAGCCTGGACGAGCTTGGGATGATGGTGTGGATGGCAGTTATGCAAGAGTCATAGGGTATACAAGATAGAGATAAGATATAAAATACTGCTTTGAGAGAGAGGAGGAAAAAGACGTATTAGCATCCACGAAACGTGCTGGTGTGGGTACGATGTCAAGAAGCCCGGACGGAGGCCAGCTCCTATGATCCTCAGCCTGTATTTTCGCGCTCAGCTTCCAAAATATCCATGGGGTTTGGCTGCTGTACAACCAACACACCAACGTCGCCTCCGATCTGAGGGGCGCGTTCGAGACGCTGATCGGGTTCGTTCCCGTCGCCGATCGACCTCTGGATTGGGAGCCGAACAGGCATGGGATGAAGAAGATCATCCGACGACGTCGCCTTGAGAAAAAGCTGGTTGGTGCTCTCGCCGGTCTCGGAATACCGCGTGACGAAAAGCGAAAAGCAGGTCTCCCCGTGCCAGAGCTTCACCTCCTGGCGTCCATCGATAATGAACTGCTCCATCATGCTGAAAGCCTCGAATGGAGGGTTGCCTTGGTCATCGCCCGTCTCATGGTCTAGGATGCCTTTCTTTATTCCTGCTGCATGTCGGCTAGGAATCAAGGCATAACGCAGAGGTTGGAGCGCAGAAGCGTGCCGCTGGCATATGAGGAAGACTTCTCCAATCTGAACACCGTCAAACGCAACAGTATAGACGACTGTGCAGCTGAATAGCTTGGAGCCCGTCAACGCAAATTCTTTCCGTCGTGGGTGCCACTGCTTCTTTGGCCAACACTCGGCCACTTCCAGGGAGAAGCTTGCTGGAAGCAACGAGGTGTCGAAGCTCAACGCTTCCGCGGCGGTCTCCTGAAGCGAGGTCGACATGCGCTCGTCCACGTCTTTGGCGATGTAGATGGTCTTCTGTTCGTACCGCGTCGTGCGCGACGGGATGATGACCTTGGGGAGCTCCCTGACGTAGATGTTGTCCCTGTGGTATCGGAGGGCAACGAACACAACATACTCGTCCGGGAAGAGGGTGCACCTCAAGCAAGTTCTTTCTTCGCCGTCGTAAAAGAAGCTCGCTAGAGTCGCTTCCATCCGGATGCCTTTATTTGTCGAGGAGAACTCCTTCTCCTGCTCGCACATGGCCCAGCTGATGGACTTCCGCGAGGTCAATTCCGTGTCGAACCAGCTTGCGAACTCGGACGGATGACGGGCCAGAAGCCCGCGGTACGGCTGTATCGTTTCCTCCGACGCGGTCCAGCAGAAAAGAGACATGTCGGTGCTGTTCTTCAGAATCTCCTCCTGGAGCCGTATGAAAGCCCGTGGGCCCTCGCCGTATAGCAATGGCATGTTCACGCGGAAGATACCAAGCAAGCAGTAGGCCATGTCCTCCGTCCTGGTCGTCTGCCGCTTCGAAGCCCACGACATTCTCTCGGCGATGGAGATCTCGCCGATCGCGTCGCTATTCTTCAGAACCCGAGCAGTCTTGCCGCGAATGCCTGCCATGCTTGACAGCTGCCGCAGCACCGTCCCGTCGGTCTTGAACCCGCGCGAGTTCCACCCGACGTCGAAGAACTCGAGCCTGCTGGGCGCGATGAGCTCCTGGAGAGTCCACCCTCGCTGGAACCAGCGACAGGGCCGCTTGTGGATGCCGGACTCGGATTCGAACATCCAGAGCGAAGGCGAACCGACGGGGAGGTCGGCGAGATAAGCAAAGCAGACGGCCGACAGCCGGTACCATTCGAACATGGAGTTGATCGCCTCTGAGAGTTCGGCGCTCGAGGACTTGTCGATGCAGCAGGTGTCAACCCAGACCCATTCTAGCCCGTTTTGGCGGGCGAGCTCGCAGGTCTTATCGATCTTGGCGAAGCCGGGCTTTTCTCTGGCGGCATCGAGGTCGGCGAACTCCTGGAAAGTCACCTCCCCGGCCTCCCAGGTATGAGACAGTATGGCATAAGGCGGAACGTCCGGGGGGATGAAGGCGTGAAGCTTCGACGTCTCCGTACTGATCAGCCACATATCTGACTGCTGTTTGTATGAATGGAATTGAGGAGGGTCAGAGGTGGGGAAATCGTCACCATGGGTACGTTATGCACGATGCAGCATAAGCGACGGCAGCATGAGCATGCAGCTGAGCAGACAACTTGGGAAAAAGACATGCCCTGCATGGTCTATAGTTCTAGTCGCATACTGGGACAGCAAGGCTTTCCTTTTCTTGATAATGTTACCTGAAGTCACTCATCATCTTTATTTCACAGACTGCCAGTTGCGATACATGCGCCCCATATGCAATCTCCAATTAGAGCACCTTTTGCTTCTGGACATACGTAATGCCTCTCGTTCAAATACATCAATTCCCCGAATCGCATTTACGGCATATCTTTCCATTCATTTTCCATCGCACTCGTGGATCGACTTTGTCTATGTGTGGTCAGGGGCAATGTTGTCGCTTTCGTCTTCAGCCGTAAAGTAAAAAAGAGTATGATTCTTGTGCAGGTGACTTGGAGCAATGTCTGTGTGATGGCTCTATAAATCAGTATCCATCTGCAAGATGTGAAATTCTCTGCATGGAAATGGCATGCCCTCTCGTTTTGTTATTGAGAAATGCTGGTCCCAACTACTCCGATCGCCCGCTTAACAACCCATCCCTCATCCCGCAGTGAGCGTTATACGCCAACAAGGTTCCTGTGACAAAGACATTGAGCTGGAAAATATCCCCCTTATTCAGTGCGCATATCTCCAGCCTCTTTCGACCCCCGAGTTCTCCGAGTATCCCTCGGCCTCGTCCAACTTCTTATTCAGTTTAGTCGCGCGCCATTTCGCCAGACCGGCTGACGTGACAACCAAGAGACAACCGACCAGGACAAGGCCTCCGCCGAGTCTGTAGAAGGGCTCGTGCGAACGAGGCCAAAAGTAGGGGCTGAACCAGTGACTGACCTGGCTGAGACAGTTGGCAATCGCGATCAGTGCAGCCTTCTTACTCCGAGGTGCCGGGACTACGGTTGTCTCCCAGGAGAGTTGCAGGTTCAGGCCGTTGTACGTGCCAGAGATGAGCAGGAAGAGGCCAAAGTATCGGGCACCGACATTGGTCGTCGAGATCAACACGGCACAACCAACGGCGCTGCCGATTATGGGCAAGACGATGTGCCAAAAGGACTCTTGACGCCGACCCGAAGACCAGGCAACGACGCATGCAAAAGCGTAGGCAAAGGCGTACGGGGGTGCTTGGATGAGGTAGGTTGTGAGCTCACCAAAGTCGAAGGTGTTGACAATCTGGTGATATTGATGTTAGAGTTTGTGACCATCTTCCCGGCAAGGGAGAGAATCGGATGGGAATGAGGCTCACCGAAGGCAGGAAGTCCTTGAATGCCTGGGCTGTAACGAGCGCAAAGTGCATGAGGCAGAAGATCCAGGTAAAAGGGTCCTTGACGGCGTCCCTGAAACCGTCCCAGGTGCCGCCCACAACCTCTTCGACTCCGCCGTTGGAGCACAAGATGCGATACTGAGCCATCTCTCGCTCCGCCGGGGTCAGGAATCGCGTGTTGTGAGGCCAGTCCGGAAGAAGGGCGAAAGCGGCGAAGGCGATCACGAAGGTAGCAATGCCTTCTATGAGGAAGAACCACTGCCACGAATACATCCCGGCCACGCCGCCCATCGTGGTCAGGATGCCCGCGGCGAGGAAGCCGGAGATGATGTTGGAAATGGTGTTTCCGGCGTGCCAGATGGCCATGCGAGTCGGGCTTTCGTGTTTATTGTACCAGGATGAGGTCACTAGCAGACGTCAATCAGTCAGTCGATGTTATTGGTGTTGTGAATAACTTCGAGGGCATCCGCTTACTGAGAGTGATGCCGGGAAAGAAAGGGGCTTCGGCCAGGCCGGTGAAGAATCGCAGGGCGGCAAAGCCAGCGCCACTGAATAGCGATTAGTAAGTAGTATTCTTTCATATCCGTTGCCAAGTAGGGTCGAGAAGCTCATGCTTACTTCGTCAGGGCCGGAGTGCAGATTGTCGCGGCACCCCATGCCAGCATCGTGGAGGGGAGAAACCATCTTGGGTTCGCCTTGGCCAACCACAAGTTGCCCGGCAGCTGTCCAATGAGATATCCGATGTAGAAGGTTGAGATCCCCAGATTCCACATGGTGTCTGACATGTGCAGATCCTCCTGCATGCCACCCAGCCGTGCATTGGAGACGTTGATTCGATCGAGGTAGCTGGGAAGCCGCTGCGATGTTAGTTGTTGATTCCTATAGGCTTTCTGACAGATGTGGTTCGTCAACTTGCCTCATGAGAAACATGGCAGTGATCGTAGGCATCATCCTCCAGTCAATCTTCCGCACCACGCTCTTGTTGAGCTTCTCCATCTCCGTGTCGCTCAAATCCCGTAGGAGATCGAAGCGACCTTGAATCTCTCGAGGGGAGAGTTCATACTGCCGATATACTTTCTCCTTGGACTGCAACTCGTCACCAGATATGTTGGAGTGTTCGAGCTGGCTGCATTCGACGGCATCCTTCGTGACGCCGATGACCGCGGGGTCATTGTTGTTCGCCGTCATCTTCATCAGATTGGAGGGGGCTTAAATATCAGAAGACCGGTGTTGGTGCTCGAGCTGACGTTGGAACTGAGGCGATGAGAGACCTCTCGTCGGTAGCATCTGAGTCTCCCTCAACCCTCGATCCGAGCCTGTCACTTTATACTTCTAAATCAGTGCCATCGTCTCAGTCATAATCCGCGAGTCGCAAGTCCTAGGAATTGTCTGGCGTTCTTGGCAATCCGGGGACTCCAGAATACCCCGCGTCGAAAACCGTCTAGCAGGGTCCAGGAGCATTGGGGTCTGACGGACTCTCCACATCCACCACCTGGGGAAGCGTTCCCGCGGGAAGCACCCTTGAAGGTAGGTTGCGTGACCGGGAGCGATGTTAGGCTCCTGAAATCTTTTGGGTTGCTGGAAAACCCACATACAATAACCAAGCTAGTTGGTTTAGGTTAGGACATGTATACCTTCATTTTCGTCAACAACCACCAGCCACAAAGGCCGTGCATGGACTTGGGGCCGGTGTTAGATCTAGCTTCCGAGATGGTGACTTCTATGGCTCTAACTACCTTGCGAAGGTCTTGATTCTGATGCATGGCATCAAGTTGGACTGGAAAATGTCTCTTTCGCTCGTTCTAACGAACAAGTAGTTGATGTCTCGCCACACGTTCGCGAAGTCAGGGCCTCGCATTCATTGCGCATGGCGGTTCGCCAATGATCTAATATCTGAGACGATAAGACTATGCCGATAACTTTCAATTCCACTGCTTGAGACCAGTAACTCTGGTGAGCCATTCTAATGCGTCAGAAGGCTTGAAACCTTTTCGTACACAGTGAACACAATTCCTCCACTCAGGATTAGACGACCGAGTCTCATTGTGCTCCCGCTCCAGAAACCCCTCACGCCTCTTTCTGATAATACCATTCGGAATGCTTCCATAGTACCGGCTCCACGCGCAGACTGAGCTCTCGTCTTAATCGTGTCGAACGGCTGGGTGGCATAGACAGTGATGATGCCGGCAACAGCCCCAGAGCCGAACGTCACGAGGCTGTTGTTGGGGAGTCCATGCTGCTTGGAAACCTCTCTCAGCACGTTGTAAGAGCCCATACGCACAGCAGATGTCGCAGACTGCTTCAGAGTGGTGGAAACGATACCGCGATACACTTCACCCACTCCGTGCTCTCTAACCATTGTGATGAGCGCATGCGTTCCACCCGCATATTTCCTTGCCCCTGCTTTGGCATCATCGATGCTGTGGTTATTCAAGAACCGGTTAGATACTCTCAAGAAGCACAGGTTTGAGCAGGCGAGTCTCGCCAGACGGTGAGCTTAGAGAACTTACAGCGCCGTCTTCACCCGTTCGGTAGGAGTCACCGCCACGACGCTTTCGACACATCCGGCGATCATACCGGCGAGGATGCCACGTGCGGGCGTCAGACGCCCATTTTCGTCCATGAGAGCATTTCTGATGGAGTCGAAGGAGAGAAATCGAACCCCAGCCTTGAAGGTTGTTCCCTAAAACTGGTGAGCACGATATATCATCAGGGGAAACGGAAATGCCGTACAATGATCAATGTTGAGCACCCGGTGTAGATGGCTTTGGGTCCATCTTGTCGGGCAACCTGGAGAAGAACCGAGAACGGGTTCTTGCTGCCGGTTGATTGGAGCTGCGCTCTTGTCTTTGCAAACTCGAAAGGGTACTTCATAGGGTATCAGTGAGTATAGACTTGGAGAACAAACAAGTCACCTCCAGATTGACAGAGTGAGCACTTACAGTGACGGCAGCTTCAACAGCCCCGGCGACCCCACCCGAGAACAACGAGATGCTCGGGGAGATCTTGTGCTTCGCGTTTGAATCAGATTTCCGTTGTAGTACGGTTGCTTTTCCGAGTGCCGGGTTCGGCACGGCTGAGATCACGGACGCCATGGTTGTCATGTCAAGAAACCAGATGCTTCTGTCGTTGCCTCCTCTTCTCAACTATGCCCGAAGGAAAACGTGACGAGTAGTGAAGAAAACAAAGGCTGGCGCGTGGCAGGAAACCTGCATCCGATGCGAAATCTTGAGACGGTCTCTTCAACACGACCAACTTGTTGCAACGAGTCAACTGTGGGAACACGGATAGCAATCCATTCCTTGTCGTTATTCCCTTATGACATGCACACCACCACTAATACCCCTTCTGCACCGTTGTGGACAAGGGGCCGACCCCTGGTTTGCCGCTTTTCGCTATCCGCGGGAACATTGGACGGGTGTGAAGGGAGATGCGCGGACTTAGACGCTGACCAATCGGGGTTCTTCCCGCGTTCGCGGCCGGGGGCGGCTTCAAACCCCGACCAGACGTCATATTCTTTCCGCGGATAGACTTGCTTGCTTCTTCTCCTGACAACCTTCAGTTTGACGAACGTGGAAAAGATTCCCTCGTCTACCCGTTTGCCATCCACGGGTATTGAGAGCAAGACATTCGGTACTCTCCCGCTTCTTATTCTCATGGCACCGAGACCGGGAGACAGTATCACGGCATCCGGTCGCCCTCGGAGGCGGGCCGTTGAGGCCTGTTCGTTCTGCCGACGGCGCAAGGTTCGTTGTGGTGGTGGTCGATATCGTGGCCGTCTGTCGCACACTTGATGAGGCTAACATCTTCCGCCAGATCAAGTGCAACAATGAGCAGCCGACGTGCGCCAATTGCAGGACGTACGGAAAGGATTGTGTCTATGAGCCTTTGGTGGCAGAGTCAACACCAACACCGCGCCGTGCAGAACGGCGGCGACAAGGCACTCGTCAGAATCGTCAAAGAACAGACCTCGGCACCACCCCGTCGCGCATCCCGGGGGATATTAGCGGCAACGACTCTGCCGCGGAGCACGGCGGGGACACGCCACAGCCACACACCCCTGACGGCCCTGATCCTGCTATCCACTCGCCGCCCCCTCCCCCTCATACCAGCACGCAACAGCCCGGAGCTCTGACGGAACAAAACCCTTCTCACCGAGCGGGTGTCTCCCGTATCGTGGTATCCGCTAATGGAGTCTCGAGCTATCACGGCCGCACGAGCGCCCTGTTCGAGGAGAGTCTACAGGAACGATCATCGGCCGTCGACTTACGTCCACGGATGCCGGATGAATGGATAGAGAAGGGTTTGGTTGCCGAGGCGGCTAGACAACGTATGATCCTTCTTCTCCACCAGAAGCTTGGCTTCGGTTGGATCTCGCGCCGCCTGTCGCGGGACCGCACTGACAGGGCGAAACAGGCCAGCTCGAAGACTTCAACTATCGCGCGGGAACGCTCGACTTCGATGGTGTGGACCCGGAACTAGGCATGCACCTCCTGTCCCTGCACTGGAACCGCCAGCACCATTCCTTTCTGCTCACGTACCGACCCGCATTCATGCGGGACATGGCCTGCAACGGGCCGTACTTTTCAAAGATACTGCTCAACGCCATCTACTTCGGGGCTTCCAAGTTCAGCCCGCGTCGAGAAGTCCGGAGGGACCTCAACGACGTGCGCACCGCCGGCTGGGCGTTCCGTGAGCGTGTTAGGAAGCTGCTTGGCGACGCGCTGGATAGCAGCGATATCACAACCATTCAGGCTTTGCTGGTGATGACAAATTCGCTTTTCGCCCTAGGTGACGAGAGGAGTGCTGCTTGGCTATACGCGGGCCTGGCATTCCGCATGATCATCGACTTGGGCATGCATGTTGATGCACCAGGCCTCGGTAGCACACGGAAGTTCTCTGACGAAGACCTAGAGATACGACGGCGGGTGTTCTGGGGTGCATTCGGTACGAAACCACACTGTCCGAACAGCTGACGGAGACGAGGCTTCTAACCATTGTATAGTCGTCGATAAGATCCAGAGTCTCTATCAGGGACGCCCGGCGTCCTTGAAAGAGTCTGACACGCTGGTACCCATCAAATTTCTCGATACGTTCGAGGAGTTTGAAAACTGGAAGCCGTTTGCGTACTCTACTGATGCCACCAGCTACCCTGGATCGCCTGCCTTCAGCGTGTCTACTTTCACCTACCTGTGTCGACTCTCGGTCGTCATGAGCGATATTCTGAGCTGCATCTATACGGAGAGAGCCTTTGACAAAAGCGCAACTGAGCTCTCCACAATGCTGGAGAGTCTAAGCTCCAAGTTGGCTGCTTGGAAAGAAGCTTTGCCTACTCATCTCGTGTTCGATCCAAAGAACGATGACCAAGTTCCTCCTCCACACGTACTAAGCTTGCAGTAAGTACTTGCGGCAAACTGGCCATTGCGTCAACAAAGGCGTCGCGAACATCCATCTGACTTGACTATAGCGCCATGTTCAATGTTCTCACCATCCTTCTTCACCGTCCGTTTGTTGCTGATGGCCACTTGTACAACACCTCTCGTTCCATATCGGTCAACTCGTTCATCACCTGCGCGTCTGCAGCCGACAGCATAGTCGGTGTTCTTCGAGCATACAACAGAGTATTTTCTGTGCGACACGCACCTTATTTGATCTCATATGCCACGTATGTTGCTGCAACGATTCACGTACGGATCGCCGCGAAGCGCAGCACGGAATCGGAGGCTCGCGAGCGCCTGGAAACCTGTATGTCCGTGTTTCGAGAGAACCAGGAAACAAACTGGGCCGTGAGAAGGGCCAAAACCATCGTCGAAGGCTTGATGACGCGTCTGGGTGTAAGTCTCACCCGCGTTGACGGCAACGAAAGACAGAGGAGCAATGCCTTTCCTGTCTCGACAGCGAACCGCGACGCGCCTGACGCCTTGGGGAATCCCAACGACAGGGTGCGCCTTTCAATGACCGATGAGGCACGCCCTCCGCAGACAGTGCTTGAGAACGTATCCCCTTCCATGGGGTGGTCAGATATCGACGGAATCATCCAAAGTTTTGTGCGAGGGCAAGAGCACAACACTGTCGCAGCGGATGTGAACCAGACGGACTTAAACCAACAGCCGGTCCCGTCGGGAACGGGGTTGCAGCCGGCAAACTTCGACTCTTCGAGCTTTATCGGAAACCAGACTTGGTTCCAAGGGATGCCGGAGGGAGACGGCGGCGCTGCTTCTTTCGACGACCTTCTGTTCGGGTTCAACGGCTCCGCGCTTGACAGCATGTTCTCCTGATGTGAACAAGTTAATTGATAACACCACCAGCAGGGGACATTCTGATCAGTGAACGGGGTTGTTCCCGGCCGGACAGCAGATCTGCGAGGCGGTTGCTCCACCTGCTGCGGATGGCACAGACACGGCGTCAGGTCCCGCGGGCCAGAACCACTCCCGCGGATACGGATCACTAACACCCTGACGCAACTCACGACACCGAAGCATGTTATTAACAAGCAATGGCACAGCGACGAACAATGACATTGTCGTCACCAAGATTACAGACTTACACCACACGCACAGAGGCCACTCGTTCTAGAACCCAAGAGACCTATCTATACCAAGAGCATGACTTCCGGGCCTCTCTTATAAGCGCCACCAATGCCCTTCAACACCAAAGCCTTCAATACGCACATTGGCTCCCGCAGGTTCCTTCACCAAGTCTTACACACTTCAATACCGCCGCCTTTTCCCATCCCCATCATGGCCATAACACCATCCACACCAAAACGCCGTGTGAGGCACTCCCTCCCCGCGGTTCTGATGCGCGCCGGTACCTCCAAGGGCCTCTTCATCCACCGGTCTCACCTCCCGCCGACGCAAGACGAGTGGGCGACCCCCCTCCTCGCGGCGATGGGATCGAGGTACAATGACGCGCGTCAGATCGACGGCGTCGGTGGCGGTAGCAGCGTGACCTCCAAAGTCGCCGTCGTCGCCCCCTCGAGCCGGCCCGGCGTCGACGTCGAGTACACCTTCGTCCAGGTCGCCGTCGGTAGCGAGACCGTCGACCTCAGCGGCAACTGCGGTAACATCTGCTCGGGAGTCGGTCCCTTCGCCGTGCAAGAGCGGCTGGTGGCACCGCCGCCGGGGGCTCGGGCGGTGGACGTGCGGATCTTTAACACCAACACCTCGAAGCTCATCGTCGAGACCGTCCACCTCGACGAGGACGGCAACGTGGAGGAGGACGGGGACTGCTTGATCCCCGGCGTCAGGGGTTCTGGCAGCGAGATCAAGGTTGCCTTCGTCGAGCCCGTGGGGAGCATGACCGGCAAGCTGTTCCCGAGCGGGGAGCGGTCCGAGAAGATCGTCGTGGAAGAAGTCCGCGCGCTGGGAGACTTCGCGGTGGACGTCACCCTAATCGACTCGGCTAACCCTTTCGTCTTCGTCGACGCCCAGAGCCTGCCTGCGCCGCTTAGGGACCAGCCCGCAGATTCCCCACTGGCTCTCGAGGTCGCCGAGGCCATCCGGAGACGGGGGGCTGTCCGGATGGGTCTCGCCGCCACCATCGAGGCTGCTGGTCTGGTCAGGGGAACGCCGAAGCTCGCGTACCTTTCGCGGCCATCTGCCGACGACAACGCGACGGCCAAGGAAGCAGCGGATATCCGGGTGCAGGCTTATAGCATGGGCAAGCCGCACCCCAGCCTGCAACTGACCGGCGGCGTCACCCTGGCGAGCGCCGTCATCACGGAGGGAACGGTGGCGCATCGCATCGCAGGCGGTGAGGGATCGACTTTGCAGACGGAGGGCATACCCACGCCGAGGAGGACGCCGAGTCCGGTAGAGGGAGCCCTCAAGTTACCGACAGGAGAGGTTCTCGGCGGCTCGCTTACCGGCGAGCACAACGCGGGCCGGACCGTCCGGATTCAGCATGGCAGTGGCACAATGGACGTTGAAGTCTGGGCCCACGAGGACGCAGAGGGAGTTGCGGTGGACCGATGCGTCGTGACGAGGACGGCGCGGCGGCTTTTTGAGGGCAACGTCCTGTATTACTCATGATACGCAAGAGGGGACTGATCAGATGGGTTTGATTCAAGCATAGCGTGCGATAGATATGTGTCATAGACACACCAAATGTACTTTCTCATGATGACTTGACATCACACCAGTGGCACCGTACTTTTTGCTAGTCTCTTCTTGGCTCGTCGGGTGGCTTGCTTGAAAATGAAGCCAAGAAAAAAAAAAACCCCCCGTCTGCAAGTTCATGTTTTCCCCAGCCCACTTCCCACATGGACCTAGGATTTTTGCACGCCCGATCCATCAGGTCTTCCACGCCGACGATAGAGCATCACGAAAAAGAGAAGAACCCAGCCAAAAAGTACTTGGACAAGATGGTCATGGCAAAGAGCAAAAGAGACTCCTCGACGGGGAATTGAACCCCGGTCCCCTGCGAGTTGTGTTTCCACATTGACAAGCAGATATCCTCACCACTAGACTATCGGGGATTGGATTCACTGATGCTGTGGGATGCGATGCTCAGTGTACAACAAGCGAGAGCTGGAAGCTGAAGTTGTCATGAATACAAAAGGCAAAAAAGATCTCCTCGACGGGGAATTGAACCCCGGTCCCCTGCGAATCGTTGAAACTCAATGACAAGCAGATATCCTCACCACTAGACTATCGGGGATTAGTGGATGTGTTCATCCAGTGATAGTTGGTTGTGAGACCTGGCCAGTGGAGCGTTTATATGGTCTTGTGTCTGTGCGTACCCCACGGATTGTCTGCGTCCGCTTTTGGCCACATAGGCCGGTCCCCATGACAGAAATGATGTTGGTCCTTCTCTTTTGCGGGTTTTTTTGTTTTTTGTTTTGTTTCTCCTATGGGCGAGTCCCTGCGATGCGTTGCGGTCGCAGTGGCTTGGGAATAGAGACGAAACGAGGGCATCCATCGTCTGCCATATGTTCGACCGCAGCAAATGTCTTCACGAGGTTTCCCGGCTACTCACGTGTGTGTAACTGAAGAACGAGAAAAAAAACACTGTGAAATCGCTGATCATGTGTTCATGCATGATCCTTGCCGCTTTTCCAGAATGGAAAATGCACAATGCCAGCGATTTTCTCCTGCTTGGAGGCTGGACGCAACGAATGCATGTGCTATGGGCAGTCAAGAGACAAGGCAGCATAGGCGGTCCAGTGGGCAAACACTACACTAGTTGTGTCGTCGGATAGCTGGTTTTAAAGACGCGGTGACGGGGAACGATAACTCCTCGAGGTCACAGTACGGCACGATCAAAACCCAAGGCATCGATAAATTAGTGAAGAGCGCTTTTGATATCCTTTCCTGTCGGAACCCATCATATGCCAGAAGCTTCCTGCCCGTATCCCGTTACCTAAGCGGCCAGGCTAACTTAAGTCGACGGAGGCGTCGGGCACTGTCGACGTCTCTCCGAGCTCATCTATGCCTTCTGGGCCGAAGACGACTCGGCGACAGCGACCTCCTTCTTCTTTTGCGGGATCAGGTTGCGGAGGGTGAGGTCGTAGACGACGTCCTCCACGCGCTTGACATCGTACTTGACCGCGTCGACGCGCTTCCGGAGGATGTCGTTCTTGAGGTTGAGCAGCTGAAAGCCGGCGAACAGGTCCTTGACGAAGCTGCTGATCTCGACGGGCATGGCAAAGTCGCTGAGGGTCACGGCGTTGGTGGCCAGGCGGGAGAGCTCCTGTGTCAGGTCCGTCAGGGCAAGAAGGTATTCCTCAATGGTGAGGTGGAAGGCGTCGCGGTCCTTGAGGTTAACAGGGACTGCCATGTCATTAGCTCTAAGTTCCGAGGGAGAAAAGCGAGGCAGCGACGGTCGTCCGGGACGGCCGAGATGAGTCACGTACCCTTGAAGATGCTGCCGACCTCCTCGAGGGTCAGAAGACGGGCGATGGGACCGGGCTTGCCGTCGGAAGTGAGGCCGCCCAACCAGCCACAGAGAAGGACGGTGAAGATGGCGTTCTGGACCTGGCGGTTCCATTTCTGGTTGTACCTAGACACGGATGAGTCAGATGGGGTGCTTGCTGCCTTGACTACCTGGGATGGATTCTTACTTGTAGTAGGGGTGCTTGGAGGCGATTTCCTCGAGCTCCCCAATGACTTCGATCTCCTTCTGGATGCCCGCCTGCACGTCTGAAAGCAGGGAGGGGTCTGTCGGTGACATTCATTGTAAGCCATTTTTCTCGAGCAAGAGACGCCGACGGGCCATTTGCCAACGGGCGAGGACTCACATTGCTCACGCGGGGTGGCGTGGATGCGGGACAGCAGGCCCTGGACATATGAGATGGCCCTGTCGAGCTTCTGGACCGTCTGGCTCATCTGGTCGCGAACCTGCTGATCCTCGTCGATCTTATCCTTGAGGTGCTCAAAGATCTGGGGGTCCAGGAGGCGGGAGGCGGGAACCTCGCCCATGTTGGTGTCGTTATCCATGGCTGGTGATGATGCGACCGGTCGGCGGATGGGAGAAGACTCTGGCAAGCGGGTGAGTAAATCGAAATGAGTGGTTACTTCGCCCAATTGCGCTCCGAAAAAGTCGCGTAATTTCGATGACTGTTCTTGAACCGTTGCTGAAAAAAAATTGGGCAGTATCAACTTTGGGGGTGAGGTTCGAGGATTGAGCCCCGCGATTTGGAGCGACGTCACTGGAGGAGGCAGAGGCAGGCACCGAAAATCAGAGTTTTACTTACTTCGAACGACGGGCTTTTGTGTCAATGAAATTTACATTCACAACCACGCGGCATCAACGGACGAAATGTTTACGGTCACGGCGGAGTCGCGATGCGATGGATGGTCAAAGGCTCCAGGAAAACCAAGCAAAGAAAGAGAAGGCGGTCACGGATGGCAACTCGAGCATCAATCGCAACTGACGTAAGACTTTGTAGATTGGCACGCATCGACACAGCCGTTCGTTCACTTCGGCGGCTTCTTATAACCCACCACAAAATCGACTGGGAGACACCAGATTCAGGATGAGAAGACGAGAACTTCTTCACACGCCTGGGCAAGCCAGACAAATGCAATGAAGATCGGGGTTTTGCATCGCCTGGAGGCAGTGAAATACCAGGGAAACGATGGAGACGACATACGGCAAGCCGCAGAGGCCATCTCCGGTGATCAAAAATAGGAATAATCAAGATTGATGCCAATAGGCATCTTTCAGAGATTAAACTGAAAAGAACAGATACTACACTTGATCTAAGCCAAAAGGCAAAGAAGAGCTAAGGAGAAAAGAAGAAGAAATCCTAAGATGCCGCGGGATCAGGAGGGATTATATACATTTTGAGAGTGATCCGTGCGGGCTTAGGGATCACTCTGCCGGTACGTACCGCAAAGGGAAAACGAGGCCAAATAGGTACCTAGGCACTCTGTATCCGTATTGCAGTGCATCTTGAAGCACCTACCTAGGTACCTCAGATACCGGCCGGTACGTACCGACCAACAGGCAATAAGCCCTGAGGCTCCATGATGCGATGACATCGAAGATCACTTCTGCCTGCAACGGGAGGCCAAATATGTGTCCGCATTTGCAAGTGCAGAAGCTTACATTCGACACCCTTTGGCTCTTGTATCTGAACGGCTTGCTGTCTGTTGGCTGACTTTCACCCGATTTTGTCCGCTATCGAGGCAATCGATGTCCGGGCAGAACCACCAAGTCTAAGTCTGCATTTCGGTCGAACTGCCCGTTCTGCACAAGGTGTGCATGGAAGGCCGAATGCATCAGACGTTTTCCATCTTTGAGTACCCGAACAGCGACATGATGGGCCCGCCACCTTGCTTCTACTCTCCATTGATGGCTCGCACTCGGCGTGACCCCACGCATGTAACTGTCGAACTACCAAGGTTGACGACGCCTTGACGGCGAAGTATCTACCATCAGCATCTCTATCGGTCCTGAAGAGAGGCCTCCTGCTGCAAGACCACGGGCCTATAGTGAAGTAAGCATGCTTAGTACAGTTTGCTCTGAATAAAACAGTGAAGTCAGTGCATCTTTGGACCTTGACGTTTTGAGGCTTCCTAGAGCCCGCCGTAAACCCTGATTGTTGGCAACGGGTTCAACTGGGATAGGTAGGAGGTCTCGAGACCTTTGGACAATGGACGCTATGTGCTCCGATTGGGTATCATCGCACATCAAGAAGGCCTCGAGAACATCAAGTCTCGTGCAGCAGGCAAACAGTCCAATCACAGGCACCAAACATCGACATGGGGTGTCACATTTTACAAGGCGACTCCAAGTTCGACATCAGGGTGAACCCAGTCGATAACGTGCTCCGTTCCCTTTGGGAGGCGGGGACTCGGGGACTCAAAGGTCCGGCCGTTCTTGAGCCCTGGTCGGGATACCGGCCAGCAATGCATGTCATGCAGCTGTCGTCTAGCAGTGGGAAAAGGGGAGCTCTAACCACCTGGGTACCTAGGTACCTACCTACCTAGTGTACAGTAGTGTGTTCCTACCTGCACGATGCACAGTCTCAGAGCTCGGACGCTCAAAGCCCAGCAGGGTGCAGCCACTGTCTGCAGCGCGCTTCCATTCGTTCAAACGCAGCTTGGAGAGCCACACCACCCAGAAAGCCAGAACTACCATCTCAATCGAAGCAAAATCAAGCTTCTCATTGGCGGCTCGTCTAGACGAAAGGTGCATATTGCGCCCACCCCTTGCAGCCGAGGGACGCTCCCGAGAGGGTTAGAACTTGGATGGTGGTACATCTCTTTTGCTGCCTGCCCACTATGTTTCTCATGTACCCCCAATTCCCGGCTCCGAGTGGTGACCCATGACTACCGGCTGAAAGGGGCAAACACAAATGTCAACAAAATTTTGAGTGGCAGCCGAGAGAGACAAGCCAAATTGGAAAGGGCCCAATCCAAGTCCGAGGACACGCTGCGAACTTTTTGACTTGACGCCGTCCCGAGTCTCTTATCCTCCCGTGCTTTTTCCTACTGCCCGCTACACCCCCCGACGCCTTTGTCTGGTCGTACTCGGATTCCTCGTGCCAGACCGCCTCTCCCTCCTCCTTCCCACCTCACCCTGTCTCCCCGTGCCCTGGACGCTTCTTTGGACGAAGCTCCCATTCGGCCTCCGTCAGACAATTCCCATCTCCAAACCCCCCTCCCCCTTCCCACCCCGGCCGGATTGCGCTGCGAGATCCACGGCCATCACACGGACTGGTCTTTCAGCTACACGAGACGTGCATGACCCCACGTTGAAGTTTTCTGCTATCTGTATCTCTGTATAAAAGAAGCAGCCAACATGACAGGTCGTTACTCTTTGCGCCAGACTCCTAGGTTAGTCCAACTGTGTTGCTTCTTTTTCTTTCTGCGGTCTTGAAAGCTCCTGCTCCGACTGCTGGGACCTATCACTACCACCATTCCAACGGCTACTCAGTTCAAGGCGGTTGTTGTCGCGAACTGGAACCATGGCTGCCCTTGCCTACCCCTCCAACGGGTCAATATCCCGTACAGCGTCTCTCTCATACCATGGCTAACATGTGGAACAGGAAGAAGGAGCTCTTTGAGGGCATGGTCGAGACGCCTCGCCGTGCTTCTTCCAGGCGCAAGTCTCCCGAGGTTACCACCACAGCAGAAGTCACAGAGTCGAAACCCCAGACCCGTGCCACCCCGAGACGGCGCACCACTGGCAAATTCAGAGAGGAGATATCGGATGACGAGGTTGAGAAACACCTTACGAACGGACACGCCAACGGACACGCCAATGGACACACAAACGGGCACGTCAAGGAGGAGGAGCATGCCGTCAACGGCAACGGTCACGCCATCAACGGACACCTTGAGGTGAAGACGGAGAAGACCGCAGAAGCCAACGGACACATCCACTCCGAAACGAACGAGGTGCTGCCCGCCTACAGGAAGGGCGACATTATCGACGGCTGGGAGGTCGGCACGGACCCCAAGGTTGACGCCTCGGGCGAGTTCGAGTTCGGCGGCAGTATCGGCGCACTCTCGCTGATGATCGGTTTTCCCCTGCTCATGTGGTATATGTGGATCGGAGCCACCTACTATGATGGCAAGCTGCCCACCCGCGAGCAGGGCCAAAGCTGGGGCGAGTTCGGCCGCCACCTCGTGGACCTTGCCTACACCGGCGCCTTCCCCAGCCTCCGCGCCTGGCGCATCTACTGGACCTTTTTCGTCTTCGAGGGCATCTGCTACTGCGTCCTACCCGGCGTCTGGGCATGGGGCAAGCCTCTCGCCCACGAGAACGGCAAGCAGCTCAAGTACTTCTGCAACGCCTATGTCAGCTTCTACTTCACCATCTCCGTCATGGCTGTCCTCCACTTCACCGGTCTCTTCCCCGTCTACACCTTCATTGACGAGTTTGGCCCCCTGATGTCCGTGGCCATCCTGAGCGGCTTCCTCGTGTCCTTCATCGCCTACTTCTCCGCTCTATTGAGGGGTGCCCAGCACCGCATGACCGGCTACCCGATCTACGACTTCTTCCTGGGCGCCGAGTTGAACCCTCGTATGTTCGGCATTCTGGACTTCAAGATGTTCTTCGAGGTTCGCATCCCCTGGTTCATCCTCTTTGGCCTGAGCTGCGGCGCCGCCGCTCGCCAGTACGAGAAGTACGGCTACGTTTCGGGCGAGGTTCTCTTTCTGGTCATGGCTCACTACCTGTACGCCAACGCCTGCGCCAAGGGCGAGCAGCTCATCGTTCCTACCTGGTAAGCTCCGTATGATCCTCGACCTAGTAACCTGACTAACGCCATCTCAGGGACATGTACTACGAGAAGTGGGGCTTCATGCTCATTTTCTGGAACCTCGCCGGCGTGCCGCTCTCGTACTGCCACTGCACCATCTTCCTGGCCAACCACCACCCCTCCGAGTACAAGTGGAACCCCTTCGCGCTCGCCCTCCTCTTCGCGTCGTACCTCTTCGTCTACTGGGTCTGGGACACGACCAACAGCCAGAAGAACGGCTTCCGCGCGCAGGAGCGCGGCCAGCTCGTCAAGCGCCGCACGTTCCCCCAGCTTCCCTGGCAGACTGTTAAGAACCCAAAGACAATCACTTCGGCCAAGGGCGATGTCATCCTCGCCGACGGCTGGTACGGCTACGCCCGCAAAATCCACTACACCTGCGACGCCTTCTTCGCCATCTGCTGGGGCCTCATCACGGGCTTCAAGAGCCCCTTCCCCTGGTTCTACCCCGTCTTCTTCTGCGGCATGATCGCCCACCGCGCCGCCCGCGACATCCACCGCTGCCGTCAAAAGTACGGCGACGCCTGGGCCCAGTACGAGCGCGAGGTTCCCTACCTCTTCATCCCCGTGAGTTTCGACGTCCAACCAAGCGGGATCGTGTTCTTGAACTGACCATGACCACAGTACGTCATCTAAATGATGCAAGACTCTGATACATCAGCCCCCCCCAACAATTGGCGTCTTATGCCACGGCCTTTGGGCCATTCTTTTCTGTAAATAAATGCTTTATTCACCTGGAAGGAGCCGGTCGGCGGGACTGGTTTTGACGCTGGAGGTAATCGAGGCGAAAAAGCTACGGGAAACGGAAAACAAAATGATGCCGGCATCTGACGTGGAAACGATGCCGACATACAGATCTCTTGTAATCATACAACACAAGCGGTGGCGCTTTTTTTCTGTCTTCTTTTTCTTTGGTACCACCGCGGCTTTCTTTGTACATATCATCCACAGTGCGTTCTGTGTGTTACGGATCTGATTAAAATGAGTGAAATGCAAAAGAATAAAAAAATTCGAAAGTCGAGAAAGAATTACATCTTGAGAACATTTTGCCTCAAGGTAGTGGTTGTGTCGCTAGTATACCGATCCGCGTGGTTTCTTGGTGGAAAGAAAAAAGCAAAGGGCTGCCAAACTCTCCGTGGTCCAAGTCTTTCCGATGTAGACTCGGTAGAGGTTTTCTTCCTAACCTGCCCCAAGAGACTTTATCCTTGACCGACGGTTTGTTCACGGGGCTCTTTCATCGGCCAAGCTGTCAGTTCTCCACTACAGCATGTCACTGGTTACCTACTTTTTGCTGGGTCTGCCCAACAACGCGAGCTCCATTGTGCTAATATTCGACGAGAAACGTGTGGAGGAACTGAAACTAGTCCATATGGACCCTCACCGTTCAAATTGATTCGGCTAAGCGTATAGCACGAGACACCAATCTGACACTCGCATAGAAGAGTTCCGTGATATCAAAAGTCACGTGCGGGCAAGGGGGTCCATACATGTAGTAGAGACGCAGAAAAGCATTATCGCAACCTAGACTACAATTCCGTTCCCCATCACCGTCGTCTATGCTGAGCAACCGCCCCCTAAATGGATAGCATACCTTGTTGGCACAATAGTACATATACGTTTGAATCCAGACCGGAGCGATCCCCGACTGTCCCAAACAGTGGCATCTCATGACCCTTGACCGTTTCCACGTCCATGCCGTTAAACCTTCGATCGAATTTTCGACGCGCCTGCTGATGATATTTGTCTGCTCTGTGGCAGTGATGCCCGTGCAAGTTGTGGCGTAAGTACATCTTGTCAACCGTTCAACCGAGCATTCGTCGCTGATGTAGGAGTCTTTTAATGGCAGACAACGTCCTGGGTGGCCTTGGAGTTCATGAGAAGGGCAACAATCAGACCGTAAAGACCTAGTAACGATATGTTAGCCAATGTAGGTTGGGCACAAAGACGGTGGAGGAGCATTACCCAAGACTTCGGCGAAAATGAGAATCAAAATCATGCCGACGAAGAGACGGGGCTGTTGAGCAGTTCCACGGACACCGGCGTCACCAACAATACCGATAGCGAAACCAGCAGCAAGACCAGCCAGACCGACAGAGAGACCAGCGCCAAACTGGATGAAACCAGTGTACAGAGACATCTCCTGGGCAAGGCCGTCGGAGATAAGCACGGACACGACGAGACCGTAAATGGCAATGATACCAGCCATAATGACGGGAACAATGTCTAGTTGACTTGTTAGCATGGGTTGATGTACATCGACCGCCCAACTTGGGAGATCGTTGGAGGTGTTGGCTATGCCGTACTCTTGACGATCAAGTCAGGGCGCAGGACACCCATAGCCGAGATACCGACACCGGACTTCGCGGTACCGTAGGAGGCTCCCATGCAGGTGAAGACGATGGCCACAGTGCAACCCATGGCACCGAAAAAGGGCTGTTCCATGTTAGCGATGTTGTGAACGCGATGTCGAGTTGATGCCCAAATGGCTCATTGTGGGTAGTTGGAAGGGGGCGACGTCATGGATCGAAGAGCTGCGAAACACAGGGGTGACGAACCGCATAGACGGGGCTGTGGCATTATCGCGTTAGCTTATGAGCTTCAGAAAAAGGATGGGAAGCTATTTGGGCAGGTTGGGCGTCGGAATGGATGGGGTTGGGAGCTTCGACTGATGAATAAGGAGCTCGTCGTTGACGGGGGCAACACGCATGTTGACGTCGACATACCAAAGTTCGCTAGGCATTTTGGCGGTTTGTGGTAGTTCGGACAAAAAAAGTCGAAGAAATCGTCGAGAGGAGGTCGGAAATGAAGGGGAATGCGGCGGCAGCTGGGCTGAGAACGATGGCGGTGATGACTGTTGGGGCGGCGAGGTTCGATGCTGCGTCGGCGACTGCTCGAGATGAGGTGTGCTTGTTAAGATCTCGTTTCCAGGTTGGCCTTCTGGTTGGTTGCAAGGTTTTGCGGCGCGTCGACAGCTCCGTTCCCTTACGTAAGACAAGGAGGAGGCGGTGCGACGGAGCCCGGTGAAAGGTCACTTCCGAGGGTGGCTGGCATATGTGGAACATCCCCATCTTTTTTTCAACGGAACTTGCCGTCCGAATTTGGGGAAGGTGGGATATTTTTTTTTCTGGCTTCAGACCGAGACTCTTGGATCTTCACGCTCATACAAACCCACCCATTTTCATCCTCACCACCAGGGCGAGCCAACGCAAGGAACCCTGCATTTTACAACATCGGTAAGATACGCTTCTCTGGTTACCGATTGGCAGGATCTGACTGTTCATTGCCAGACATCTCTTCGACTCAATCTCAACAATGGCTGATCAATCCGCTGCCTGGCCCTTGGCCGACGATGCTCTTCAGCAGGAGATCCTGGACTTGGTCCAGCAGTGCCAGCACTACCGCCAGCTGAAGAAGGGCGGTATGTGATACTTCCTCTCTTATGATTTCTGCATTTCGTGCTGACTGTTGTGATCCAGCCAACGAAGCCACCAAGACCCTCAACCGTGGTGTCTCCGAGCTCATCATCCTCGCGGCTGATACCAACCCTCTCAGCATCGTTCTTCACCTGCCTCTCCTCTCTGAGGACAAGAACGTTCCCTACGTCTACGTCAAGTCCAAGACCGCCCTTGGTCGTGCCTGTGGTGTCTCTCGCGCTGTCATTGCTGCCAGCATCACCTCCAACGAGGGCAGCGAGCTCGCTGGACCCATTCGCGCTCTCCGCGACAAGATCGAGAGACTTGCCATCTAAGATACCCATGATATTGGATGTTGGGCGGCAATTACGTTGTAGCTTGGAGGTACTACCGAACGATTTAGGATGGAAAAGCCTGAACTGTTACTAGGTGTCGACTAGTTATTCTCGAGTTGAGGCTGTCTGATGGCATCGCCTGTAGAGCGGCTAAATGGCTATGAAAGTGGTTTCATTGCTGCGAGTACGGTTGACTGCTACGAAATAGCCAGCGTCTGGAGAAGCGTCAATTGATGATCGTCGAAAAAAAAATTAAAATTTAAAAACACCACATATGCAATAACCAATGATTGTGCAGGTAACGGTGCCTGGTTGGAACAAGTGCATGAACTGTAAACTACCTAGTTAGGTAGGTAGTGGAGACTTGAAATTGATGGGATACCTCTTGGGAGCTACAGCACTGACAAAGCTACAACTACGTACCTAGATAGTGCAGCTGAAGAGCAGACGAGAGTGCAGTGCTTGGGGTGTAGCCAAGACAAGACCTATCTGATCAGATGGACTGGGACAACTAGAGCGAATCGGTTGTTCATCGGCTGGCATCATGTCTCAGGCGTGATCCCCAGACTCTACCTGGGTTGGCTTCGCGGCCAGTCGCGCCGCTTGGGATATGCACTCTGACGTTACCCCGCGGCCCACCACCCATGTCATAGCTACATGGACGATTTTTGGTTGACGCTACTGGGCGGTGCTGGAGGGCATGCACGCACTTCATCAGCAGTTCGCGCTGCGTACAGCATCCCTTTTCTTCCCCTGCACATCTTCACCAACACCGTTACTGCGAATACTTCTGGCCTGAGAATTACTGATATCCTCATTGTTTGCTTCGTTTGAATCGTTCTTGGACTCTTCCGATCGCTCAACCCATCTCCATAGAACTACGCGCATTGTGTGGTCGCCGGATCGCAAGATGCCCGGTATCGCCCGCAAGATTATCATCTGCGCTGCGGTCGACGGCCTTATTATCCAGCCATTTGTGACCAAGGGACAGCGCCCCGCGCAGCCGCTCAGGATCAAATATGGCGACGCTTCTATCACCCCTGCATCTCGAGAGCAGATCCCCGATGTCTCCCAACCAAACTCCTCCTTTGAAGCCTTCGGCGTTATCGGTGTGTACTCCGAGCTTCTTCTAGCTGTTGTACATTAAACGCTGACTACCGTCTCATGTAGGACTCATAACGGTCTCACGTTTGAGCTACCTGATCACGATTACGCGACGAAAGCAGGTCGCGCAAGTCTGCGGGTTCCCAATCTACGTCGTCACCGAGGTCGCGGTGACCCCATGCACCTCGCAGCAAGAAGCCGGGGAGGCTATCGCGAAGACGGCCTCGGAGCTGCAAGACCGTAATGCGGATAAGGACGCTGATGAAAGTGACAGTGACGACTATGTCGAGCTCCCCACGAGCGGTGACGAAGTCGAGGATCCCGCACAAGAAGCCAAGGCGGACAAAGACAAGGGGTCCGAGGCCGTGAAGAGTACTGTTGCTAAGGACGTTATCGGCAGAAGAGGAAGTTATGGGAGATTCGCTCAGACCTGGTTCAGCAAGAGTGGATGGACGCAAGACCAAAAGAGATCTGCTGGCTGGAGCGGTGCTGCGCATCAAGTCCGGCGCTCCGTCGATCATAGTCCCACAAAGGCTGTCCCTTCGCGCCCAGCAGTGGAGGACGATGAGGAATCGGCGCCAGCATCTACATTGCTGCCGAAGCTTCTCCGAACGACCCATATTCTCTTTGGCTCGTCGCGGAGCTTCTTCTTCTCATACGACTTTGATATCACCCGGCGGTGGGCAAGCCATTCGACGTCACAATCCGAGGAAGTACCTCTCCATGAGCGTGTAGATCCGATGTTCTTCTGGAACAGGAGCACCCTGAAGCCGTTCATGGAAGCCGGGCAAGATACGTTGTTACTTCCCTTGATGCAGGGATTCGTAGGCCAGACGAGCTTCGTGGTGGACAGCAGCCCTCCTCAGCAGGATAATGGGCTAGGAGATGCCGTGGAGATGTCTACCATGAAACAATCCGACACAGAGCTCCCCTCTCCGCCATCAGAGAAAGCCCGCGACTCAATCGATCTTCGTTCTACCGAAAAAAAGTTCTTATTGACGATCATCTCCCGTCGTTCAACGCAGAGAGCCGGTCTCAGATACCTAAGACGAGGCATTGACGAACAGGGCTTCGTTGCGAACGCCGTCGAAACGGAACAGGTTCTCTCGAGCACTTCCTGGGACAAGTCGTCAAAGACGTACTCCTTCCTACAGATTAGAGGCAGTATCCCGCTGTTCTTTACGCAGTCACCCATCTCTTTGAAGCCCGCCCCTGTGATCCAACACTCAGTCGAAGCAAATTACAGCGCAACAAAGAGGCATCTGGAGCGTCTGAAGAAAGAATACGGCGGATTGCAAATTGTCAATCTTGTCGAGAAACATGGCGTCGAAGCAACGGTCGGCAACCAGTACGAAAAGACAGTAGAGAAACTCAACGAAGAAGAATTCAAGGGCCAGGACGAGGCTGTTGCATTCGAATGGTTCGACTTTCACTCGGCCTGCCGGGGAATGAAGTTCGAGAACGTCAGTTTACTTCTCGAGACACTCCGCAACAAGCTGGAAGCGTTTGGGAGCACTGTCGAAGAAGCTGGGCAGGTTACAGCCAAACAGCGAGGCGTTTTGCGCACCAATTGCATGGACTGCCTCGACAGAACCAACGTATGCCAGAGTTCATTTGGCAAGTTCATGCTCGAGGCTCAGCTGAAGGCGGAGGGCTACGACCTCGCAGCTCAGGTGGACCAGCAAACACAATGGTTCAACACGCTGTGGGCTGACAACGGCGATGCGGTATCGAAGCAATACGCATCTACGGCCGCCATGAAGGGCGACTACACTAGGACGAGGAAAAGGAACCTTGGAGGCACTTTGAACGATCTGGGTCTTTCGCTGACTCGATACTACAACGGGTGAGATTGCTTTGGGCTCTTATTTTGCTATTTCAGTTCTAACTTGCTAACGCATGACCCAGAATGGTCAATGACTACTTCAGTCAGGCCGCCATCGACTTTCTTCTGGGCAACGTAAACTCTATGGTCTTCCAAGAGTTCGAGGCTGAAATGATGACGAAAGACCCCGCCGTCTCCATGCTGAAAATGAGGGAGCAGGCCATCGAGTTATCCCGGAGGCGAGTCATCTCGGACGAGAGCGAGGAGTTCATGGGCGGCTGGGTTCTTTTCAGCCCTCATCAGTCAGACACTCTGCGAGCCATGCCTTTCGAGGAAGTGGTTCTTCTCTTGACCGATGCTGCTATCTACCTGTGCCGGTTCGACTGGAACATGGACAAGGTCTCCTCCTTTGAGCGGATCGACCTCGCCCACGTTGTCGGCATCAAGTTCGGCACGTACATCATCTCGACGGTCTCCCCGGGCCAGACGGACGAGACAAAGAACGTAGGCTTCGTCGTGTCGTACCAGCCGGGCAAGAACGACGTCACGAGAACGAACACGAGAACGTTTTCGAACTTGGGCATAACCAAAACCAAGACAGACCGCTCGCGGTCGTCGGAGGAGCAGCAACAACAGCCTCAATCCGCACTGAGCAGTTTCCTGGGCGGTGGACGCCCCAAGGCCTTGCCGATACGCAAGATCGCCTTCAAGGCTCCGTACTCGCAGTCGTCTGCCGCTGTGACGGGCGAGGGACCGAAGCTCAGCGAGATCCAGCAGGTTGTCAGCATATGTGCTGATATAGAACGATTGGCGTTCCTGAGCCAGCCCGGCAAGGAGAAGCCAGGGACGGAAAGCATTATAGAGAAGGGCGACATCATCTCATTGGAGGAGGCGAGACAGAGCACCGGCCTGCTAGACCACATCAGCTACTCCCTGAAGAGACTCGTCTGGGCATAGACTTGTGCTCGCCGGATTCGGACGGCCGCCCTCCCCATCATCTCCTTTTACGAGTGGCGTTTTAAGGCTTTGTAGCGCGGTACAAGTGCATTTGGTAGCGCATGTTTTCGAGGGGGATTGGGTACTTTAGAGAGTCGGCGAGACGGAACCAGACGGAGTCGTGGGATTCGAGCTTCTCCCAGCGACATCCCTCAACGATACCCTCCTTCTCGGGCTTGGTGACGAGGGCGTGGTCCATGAGCCACTGCATGGGGTACTTCTTGCTCTCCTTGCCGACGGCGGTCTCGGAGTAGCTGCCGGGGCTGTCGACGACAAGGAGCAGGGAGCCGAGGGGCACAGTGGCGGTCAGGTCGAGGAGGAAGGCTGTGGTCTTGCCGATGCCGGCGGTTGTGTAGAGCTCGTTGAGCGTAAATAGTAATGTGACGAGTACCGGCGCGCCCCCGTTCCCATGCCCATCACCGTCCCCACCCCTGAGGCAGCGCGAGAGTTGGTCGCGCGTCATGGCGAGGACGTCCTGCTGCGTAAAGGAGGATGTGAGACGGCCGGGCTCGACGATGGCGACGTTGGCGGCCCTGGCGGCGGCATTGGCATACTGCGACAGCGGTGGCGGGGTCGTGAGGGCGGCGTGAAGCTTGGCGACGGCGTCGTCCCACGGCGCCGAGTCGAGGAGGGCCACGGTGCCTCCGAGGGAGCGGGACGGCTGCTCGGAGAGGTAGGCAGCGAAGGCGGCGATCTCGGCGGCGCCTCCCCCGACGGAGAGCATCCTGATGGATTTTCTGGGTGCCGTGGAGGGGGCGGCAGCGGGAGCGGCGGTGGTTTCGATCTCCGCGGGTGGAGGGGGAGTGACGTCCTCGCCCACCGCCGCGGGGGCGGAGGCGGGCTGATCGTCGTCTGCTGCTGCTGCAGCTTCCGCGGAGGGTCCATCGCCTCCAGAGGGTCCAGCGGTGCCGACGGCTTGGGTCTGGGAGGAGGGGGGGACGGCATCCTGGTGAACATCACCCGCGGTCCCCTCCGCCTCGACCTCCGCCGTGGTCTCGACCTTGTCTCCAGCCGTCCGAGCCTCAGCCGCCTCAGCCTCAGCCTCGACCTCGACCTCGAGCTCCTCCAGGTACTCGGCAATGCCCAGCAGCACGGCGGCGTAGCCCAGTGCGCGGGTGGGGCTCCAGCGGGCGGCGTAGGCGTCGAGGGCCTCGGGCGTCGCGCGGGCGAAGGCGGCGTCGAAGTCGCGGGCGTACAGCGCGGCCTTGACGCGCTGCAGGACGTCGCCGAGGTCGCGGGACGTCAGGACGGGGTTGTAGGCGGCGTTGAAAGTGGAGAGGACGCGCTGTTGGAGGGGCATGGGGAGGAGGGCGCTGACGGCGTTGGACTCGGCCGTCGGGGTCGGGGCCTCCTCCTTGGCCTGCTTCTTCGGTTTGGCAGCGGCGGCGGCGGGTTTCTTGGAGGGTCTCCGGCCGGACTGGTGGCTCGTGTCGCGGATGTTGTGCTCGACCTTCATCTTTTTGCCCATGGTTGCGGTGGGTGTGGCGGGTGGTTTCCCTTATTTTTGTCTTGTTTCTTTTTTTCCCCTTTCGAGTGTAGAGGAGAGAGAGGGGGAGAGGGAGCGTGTAGACTTGGGTTGGACTGATATTCACACAAAGTCGAGATTCTGGGTGAGAATTTGATGGAGGGGTAATGGAGGGGTAGATTTTTTTTCTCTCTTCGCTTGTTCCTAATTCCCTTTTTTCTCTCTCTTCGTTGTCCTACTTTCTTTTCTTTCGGACGGGGCTTTGCGTTAATGGTACAATACTGTCGAGTGGTACCAGTTGAGATCGTCTATTTCCCCTAGCTGTCTAGTAGGTTAATTCTCACGATGTCGGCTTCACGTAATGGGATTCTCATAGAAGGATGTTTCTCGGCTACGGCTGTGGTTGAAGTCGGGTGAGGCGAAAACTCAATCGGGCAGGATCCACACCGCCCGCTTTCACTCGCGTCAGTGGGCGCTTGAAAGCGGGCTCATGAGAGAGCCAGCCTTGTAGGCAAGTAGTAGTATCACAACGCTCGAGTTTCGTCTTGACACTCGTCTGCGCATCTCGACTCAAAAAATGGGCGGTTATCTCGCAAAGCGCAAAATCGACTTTTGCCGGCCTCACATCGAGCTAATCACACAAGATATGATGAGTTGCACCGCCAAACGCGGCATCGACAAACTCATGGGCAAAACAAAGCCTCGCTGGGTCAACTCGTCATAAGAGGCCCGATTAGCGGCCGGTTTCCGATCCTGTAACGACGAGGCTAATCCCATTTCAAATGAAATGAGGCAAAGCATGAGTCTCGAAATACCAAGAGTCACAATTTCCCCCTCTTCCCCTTGCTTCTATCCATTCGCATGTTCTTCCGCTCAATCCCAGCCAACAACGGATACGCAGTCGCTACATGTGGCGGATATGCGGGTGGAGTGGCTTGATGTCATCCGCAGGGAAGAAGGGAGCTTGGACCTGGGGCCGCCTTGATTTGTGCGGATAAATACGAAACTGGCCGGATCCCAGACGGATGGCCCGTGCGCGCCGGCTCCGGGCGGACGTTGTGGTGGCAAGAGCGGGACGGAGGCGCCCTGAAGCAGGCAGAGAAGCAGTAAAGCGTACTATGTATGTAGGTAGGTAGGTAGCCAACACTGAACAGCCTAAAGAAAAGCTTCGCGGCATGGATTCGATGCGGCGTGAATTCTACCGGTCCCGAGTGCCGCGCTCCGAGACAGGCCGAGAATCGGTTAAGGGGAAAACCCAGAATAACCAAAAAACAAAAATCCTCTTTTCAAGTCATTCTTTCCGTTGCACGCATTGGTATCTGGCGGAATGCCAGCTCGGTCTTTGGGTTAGGATGATACGCATGGTCATCGGTTTTGCTGGAGCTGGATCTTTCCGCGCTGGCCGTGTTACCTCCACTACGAACACATTATGTGTTATCAACGGGTGTCGCGCGCACATCTCAATGCAAGGCAACGGCGCAATGGAGGGGTCAGAGGGGCCATCCTGACGCCGAACGGAAGGCTGCGAGTCGGCCCTGCGACCGAAGCGTGAAGTAAAAAAATTTCAACACCAGACGGGAAGGGGTGTCATTACGCAGTCAGGGTCCACCGATATTGACATTGACTGGATCCAATTGTGATTCTCAGCAACGAGCACGCCGCGAAGAGATTCGACCAGGGGGGATCCAGGTGGTCGAGCTTATCCGCGTCACCGGCTTGAAACGGCGCGAGCGACGAGCGAAACTGACGAGGGCGGGACATTTTCGGCGCTTGGCTCTCTCCCAGTCTGTCCCAGACGCTGCGGTGGGCTCGCTCTGCTAGGGACGAGGCTTAAAGTCCGGCATGGCGCAGGCTCTGGGCCTATGGCCGACGCGGGTCGCAGCCAGTACCAGCAGAGTGAGTGAATAAATAGCGCGAGGCTCCTAGGGCCCGTGGGGGGGATCAGGAGGGGCGATAGGGTGGACCGGAGATACCCAAAAAAGAGGCAGCCATCTCCACGGATTAGTCAAGGAGAAACCAGCGGTGCCAGTCGTGCGAGATACCGAGAAGAGGGACCCAGAAGAAGCACAGGACCGCTGGTGAAGCGTTGTGGGCATTATGACGACAGTTCGTCTCCAGTCCCCATCGATCCCATCGCTGCCGTTGTCCGCACGAGTCAATAACGGCTTCGACAAGACTTCTCGAAGATGTCGAGAGTCAGTTCATGGCGAAAAATACGTCACCGACAAGAATGTGATATGCCAATCTGGGTGCTGACTGAGGGATGCGTTCTGGTGGATGGTGGAGAGTGACTGTTGAAACCTGGACTGCCTGAGCCCCGGTATGATTCGTCGTTGGAATTGAAATCATGGGATGGCCTGGGAGCCATGTGTCGCCCCGACGTCGGTACGCGGCGGTAGAGAAAACACAAGCGACAGCGGGAGTTCGAGACCCCCGACGATTTTTTCGTTTTTGCCTCACAGGGGTTGCCGGGTGAATTGGGGAGAGACTCGGGCTGTGGTCTGAAGTTTTGACTAAAGCCACCAATGTTAGGACGAGGAAGACGGGTGACTGGGCAGCGGGAGGGGCGGAATCGGCCAGTCCACAGCGTTTCTACTGCCGGGACGACGGGGTTGTTGAGACAGAGCTGAGGGTTACCGTGGTCTCTCTTGTCCCATTCTCAAGGCCGAAAACTGGAGATGCGACAAGAAAGGGAAGAGAAGGACGAGGAAGACAACCCACTCCATGTGAAGCCGGATTGGGATGGACGACGGTGAATGCCTGGGATGAGCGAGTGACTTTGCGCGATGTACCTACCCTTCTTTTCTTCGACGTGTTGTAGACATGCATATCGGAGCAACCGTCTTATTGCTTGGGAATAGGAACCGTATGTTTGCTGTCAAGCTGGTGAGGCAGGAAAGAAAGAGTCCCCCCCCCCCCCCGCCGGGCGTTCCGTCCAAAAGCTGATGCCCGCTCTGAGTAAGGACATGGCAGTGAAAAGGCAGGCGAATAGCTCCAGGTTGGTAAGCTGGGCCAATGTATCTCATCACGCTAGTGGAGGGGCAGAGCTACTTCCTCACCTCACCTCCCGCCTCCCACAATGATGAGGCAGAGGCGACGAAACGAAGCTACAGCATCCGTACATGCAGCCAGTCAGTCAGGAGGTAGGAGGTAGGCAGGCAGTGAGTACCTGGCGTTGGGTACATCGAGGTACATTCTATGCTCTTCATCAGTCATCACCACTGTTCAGCCAGCAACTAAGTAGTGGCCAGTCCCAATCATCCAACCCAGATCCAATCCAATCTATAGACATGCCTTGTTGGTGGGCTGCCAGGGCTACTTGATCCAAGCTCACCACAACTTCTTCAGCTACATCCCCCCCAAAGGCAAGGCTTTCATTCCAACGTGTGATGGCGAGTAAGAAGTAGCGTATGTGCGTAGCATAACCCAGGTGCTAGATACTGGTGTACCGATTGCATTTTTGTGTTGGGGGCGCTTGGCGCGAGTGAGCCTGCGAGTGCATCCGGCGGCAGGCGTCCCTGGCCTGCCTGTATCTGGTGTGGTGTGGTCTGGCCTGGCGCGAGCTGGCTTGCCCCTCCACCCCTCCATGTCCCCTCCATGTCCCCTCCTTGTCCCTCAGGTCCCCTGTCCACTCCCACGTCAGGTCCCCACCAGATGCTCAATAATTACCTTCCCGGCCGACATGCGCACTCAGGCAGTGTGAGGAGGGAGGAGTGAGAGAGAGACATTACCACCATTCCCTGTCCGTCCGCCTCTTTCTCTCTCCTCCCATTTGATCTACTTATTTTTCTCCCTCTCCCTCTCCCATCCGGCTGCTCTTTTAAAACCTCTCCCTCTCCCACCTCACTCTCTCGTTCTTCCTTCTTGATCGAGATCTTCACAACCAAAACCTCTTGGAAGCAAATCAGACATCATGGGTTACACCGAACAAGACTGGAAGGCGATCAACACGATCCGCCTGCTCGCTGTGAGTTTAACCCGCCCGCCAAAATTTTACCCCGCCTACGCTCGTTGAGAGACCGTTGCTGGCTACCCCGCCATTGGCACTGGCACTGGCTCTTGCTATTGCTCTGGCTCGACGAGAGAACAGCTCGCCATGGGCTCTTCGCTCAACGAGCTCAAGCTTCCAAACGAGACGAGAGGGGACGGGATTCAATTCCAAAAAGTGTACTGGCCTGCTGACGATGGCTGTAATTTCTAGGTTGATGCCACCTTCAACAGCAACTCCGGCCACCCCGGTGCGCCCATGTACGTAGCAGTCCCCCGCAATGCGCGCATTTCGTGTACAACAACATTTAGTTCATCAAGCTCACCAATCTGTCTTCCAGGGGTATGGCGCCGGTCGCCCACGTTCTCTTCAACAAGTTCATGAAGTTCAACCCCAAGAACCCCAACTGGGTCAACCGTGACCGCTTCGTTCTCTCGTAAGTTCTCATTTTTCCCTGACGACGATAGCACCAGCTGTTGCCGAACATCAAAGACTGACGCATCCTGCTCAGCAACGGCCACGGATGCATGCTCCAGTATGCTCTCCTCCACCTCTTCGGCTACGGCGTCTCCATCGACGACCTGAAGAAGTTCCGCGTAAGTTCCGCTCCTCACGACGATGCCATGAGACGACTCCTTGCTTACACCGCCCGAAGACGGTCGACAGCATCACCCCCGGTCACCCCGAGGCTCACGACACCCCCGGCATTGAGGTCACCACCGGCCCCCTCGGCCAGGGTATCTCCAACGCTGTCGGTCTGGCCATGGCCCAGGCCCACACCGCTGCTACCTTCAACAAGGACGGTTTCAACTTGTCCGACAACTACACCTACACCTTCCTCGGTGACGGTTGCTTGATGGAGGGTGTCTCTGGCGAGGCCTCTTCCCTGGCTGGTCACCTCCAGCTCGGCAACCTGATTGCCATCTACGACGACAACCACATCTCCATTGATGGTGACACCAACGTTGCCTTCACCGAGGATGTTGTCAAGAGGTACGAGTCTTTCGGCTGGGAGGTTCTTGTCGTCGACGATGGCGACAATGACTTGGACAGCATTGAGAAGGCCATTGCCCAGGCCCAGAAGTCCAAGGACAAGCCTACCCTCATCAAGCTGAGAACCACCATCGGTTTCGGTTCCCTGCAGCAGGGCACCCACGGTGTACACGGATCCCCCCTCAAGACCGACGACATCAAGCAGCTCAAGGAGAAGTTCGGCTTCAACCCCGAGCAGTCTTTCGTCGTCCCCCAGGAGGTCTACGACCTGTACAACAAGCACGCTGCTGAGGGCGCCGCTGCTGAGGAGGAGTGGAACAAGCTCTTCGCCAAGTACTCTGAGAAGTACCCTAACGAGGCCAAGGACCTCTCCCGCCGCCTTACGGGCGAGCTTCCCGAGGGCTGGGAGAAGTCTCTCCCCGTCTACACCCCCAACGACCCTGCCATCGCTTCCCGCAAGCTTTCCGAGACTGTCCTCCAGAAGATCTACCAGGTCATCCCCGAGCTGCTCGGTGGCTCTGCTGACTTGACCGGCTCCAACCTGACCCGCTGGAAGGACGCCGTCGACTTCCAGGCCCCCGCCACCGGCCTGGGTGACTACTCCGGCCGCTACGTCCGCTACGGTGTCCGCGAGCACGGCATGGGTTCCATCATGAACGGTCTCGCCGCCTACGGCACCATCCTGCCCTACGGCGGTACCTTCCTCAACTTCGTTTCGTACGCTGCCGGTGCCGTCCGTCTCAGCGCTCTGTCCCAGATCCGCGCCATCTGGGTTGCCACCCACGACTCCATCGGTCTTGGTGAGGATGGCCCTACCCACCAGCCCATCGAGACCCTCGCCCACTTCCGTGCTCTCCCCAACAACATGGTCTGGCGCCCTGCCGACGGTAACGAGACTAGCGCCGCCTACTACGTTGCCCTGACCTCCAAGCACACCCCCAGCATCATTGCCCTTTCTCGCCAGAACCTGCCCCAGCTTGAGGGCTCCATCATCGAGAAGGCCATCAAGGGTGGCTACGTCTTGCACGAGGCCGAGAACGCCGACATCACCCTCGTCTCCACCGGCTCTGAGGTTTGCATCTGCATTGATGCCGTCCAGTACCTGAAGGAGAAGCACAACATCACTGCCCGTGTCGTCTCCATGCCTTGCACGGAGGTCTTTGATTCCCAGCCCAAGGACTACAAGCTGTCCGTCCTTCCCGACGGCAAGCCCATCATGTCCGTTGAGGTCATGAGCACCCTCGGCTGGGAGAGATACTCCCACGAGCAGTTCGGTATCAACCGTTTCGGTGCTTCCGGACCCTACAAGGATGTCTACAAGGTAAGCCCCACCCATCTCTTGTCTCGACGCAATGACGATACTAACAACCTCTGCAGAAGTTCGAGTTCACCCCCGAGGGCATTGCCAAGCGCGCCGTTGCCACCGTCGACTTCTGGAAGGACGTTCCCAACGTCCGCTCTCCTATCAACCGTGCTTTCCAGCAGATCATTTAGAGCGGTTATATCCATGGGTAGAAATTTGTTAATGGGCGATTGTTCTGGTTTTTTTTTTTAACGCGATGATGGATGTTTACGGGGAAAATGAACTCGGTATATAGAGACCGTCAAAATCAAAAGATTATGATTAACGCGAATCGCGCTTTCTCTATCCTGTACGCCGCAGCTGCAACCTGTGGTGGTGCGTCGTGCCGAATCCTCATGCGGCCAGTTCTCGTTTTATCGCTCATGTCCTTGTCATGATCGATCGCTGGCCGCCTGCCTGCCTGCCTACCCATCCAAGTCACGCATGGCCTAGCCATGGTCCTCCCATCATTGATTGTCCGTTCGCGGACACAACAGTTCTTTTTTCTTCTTCTCCCATATTCAGTGATGGCCTCAGCTGTTGCTACCGCTGCTGCCGCCGCTGCGATAAAAAAGCAGACTCTCAACACCCATTCCGTGTATCTGTTTGTTTCACTGTCCTCCGCGGGATATGTCACATGTCCCTTCTTCGGCAGCCCATTCCCGCTGAAATTCCCTACCCACCCTCTCGAGTCTTCCAGCGGCACGACGCGCCTCCATAGCTTCCTCGCCAGTCGCCGCGACCACAACGCCGACGAGCATGGGCGCCGCGTCCTCCGAGTCATCGTCTGATTTCCCGGCGTCCGGTATCGCGCCCGTCCTCGCCGACGAAGATGCGCCTCCCGCCGACGAGTCCGCCGTCCGGGCAGCACCGGCCGCGACGCCCGACGACACGGGCCTCGAGGAGGCGGCGGAAGTATGATTGTAATTGTTGTTCACGGCGGCGGGGCCTTCTCCGTCGTGCGGCAGGGCGTCGGCGCCGTTGAGGAAGGAGGCCAGGACGACGGGGCTCCCCGGGCCGTGCTCGACGATGATGCGCTGGGCGGGGCCGAGAGAGAAGCGGTTCGCGGCGGCGTGGGCGGTCAGGGAGGTGGTTGTCAAGGAGGTGAGGGCCTCGAGCTGAGCCTGGGAGTGCGCCGAGGTCAGGATAGGGTTTAGGGCGCGGTCCGTCAGGTGGAGCGCCAGCGAAGGGTGCTGGGAGGGGAGGGAGGCCATTATGTCGTCGGGGACGGCGGCGGACGGCGACGACGACGACGACGATGGGCTGACACTGACTGTTGTGACGTCGCGCGCGTGGTTGAGTGGGTGTGTGTGAATTGGGGATTTGCTGATCTTAAAGACAGGGGGACGAGGGTGTGGAAAAGAATCAGTATTGCCAAGAGGAGAGAATATCGACGACGACGAGGGTATCGAATTTTGGAGCAAATTGGTAGAAGATCAGCGTTGGAAGGAGAAAAGAGAATAGAAGAGGAGAGAGACGACGAGGCTTGGTGAAAGAGAGATAGAGAGATAGAGAGACAGAGAGAGAGGGAGAGGGAGAGACAGGGTGCGGTTTGGCGCGGGTTGCACTTGTGGTGGTTCAGCGATTGTAGCGCCTGGTTCGCGCCGTACCCCGCCATTACCCCGCCAAATGCCGTGCCCGATACCAAAAGGTGGAACACTCTCTACCGCCGTTGAGAGATATGACATGGGATCTTTAGCACACTATCTGCTGTTGCTCCCCTCCCCACTCCCAAAAGAAACAAGAGAGGGCTCTCTGCAGAAAAGCGATAACAAGCAGCGTGATGGTCCCAGAACGATAGGTAGCCGAAGCAAAGTTGTCTGAAGGCAGACTGGCGTTGACACTCATTGAACGCAACGTCAGAGTCTCGTTGCAGGGGCTGTTTTGCTTATCTATCTTCAAGGGCTGGACCTTGGTCTCGGTGCTCGCTTGGCGTCGGCTGACTTGGGGGTGCTGCCGGTGCTCCTACGCTTCTCGCGGTTATGCACCACCGGGGTAACGGCGCTACTCGAAGTCTTGGGCGACGAGTGTGTTGCGTGTCGACCGTCAACGCTGCGCCGGTGACGGGAAGACCGGAGGCGGGTTGCCGAGGGAGACTGTACAGGATCGACAGCCCGGACGGATGCCGTCGCACCGTGGTGCTTCTCCGGGAAGGACACCCGGGGGGGAGACTCGGCGAAATGCACCGTCTTTTGACTGCGACGAGCGGTTGGCGTTCCTGGCTCTGTTTCTAGAGAGATATCTCGCGGCGCCCTGTTCAAGCAGACCGCAGTGTCGGCTTTGTCGGTCTCCTCTATCGTAGGCAGCCGGCGGCCCACGCTCGAAGCATCGTCATCGTCATCGACGTCGGACGAGGAGGCCTCGGAAATGTGCTCTCGAGGCTCGTGCACTGGTTCTGAAGCGGCCTCGGCCAATGTGGGATTGTTTTTCTGGCGCGAACGGCGTCGCCGGGCGCGCTGCTGCTGATGATGATCGGGAGCACCTGCCCCGTATGCTTCGTGGTTTGAAAAGAGGGTCCCGTTGAACCAAGCCTCGCGAGTTTCGACAGGCTGGTGGTCCCAACAAAGATGATTGGTGAAGCGAGCATCGTGAACTCTGACCTGGTCGTTGGCACACCTGGACACCCGACACGTATCTGGCTCGAGAGTTAGAGAACCCGCATGCCATCGAAGGAGCCAGGTGGGACACTCACCTAAATGCTCTTGACAGTATGGGCCCTTGCGGTATCGCGGCCTTGTACATCCCTGTCGTCTACACACAGCATGTTGAGTGCAGTATCGCGACCTGGGCCCTGGATCGCAAGCTCTCTGGCAACCAGAAGCCTGACAGCGAGGGCTGGGTTTACCGAGGTTGTTATTATTGGCGTTGTTGCTGTTGCTGCTGCTGTTGTCGGCGCCGGAGGTGCCGCTCGAAACACACTGCCCCATGACGACCTACTGCCGTCTTCGTTTCCTCCTCCAGCCCGAGCTGGGAGGTCGGATGGTGTTGGAGGAGAGCATTTCTCGAAGAGCAGGTCAGCTTAGTACCCGTCTGACATCTGGGCGGCACAAAAAAGGTGCCAGTCTTGTTGCTACTGCGGCAGCTTGTTCCTATGGCCTGAATGAGGTAAGTCATCCCCCTGGACCGGCAGGACAGGGCAGGGCGGTCGTCCTAACGAGCGACAGACAGAGCAGAGGCTGCAGAGCACCCCTCCCCTTGTCTGTCGCATCCCGCGCTGACAGACAGACACTGAGAGACAGGTCCCCTTGTCACAAGAGGCGCGAACGCATTTCACATCCATTTTGGGTGCGGGACTGGTGCCAACTGGACATCGGCGCAGACGAAACGACTGAGGGCTTGCCAATCAAGTCGCGTGCGTGAGAGAAGGGTTGGAGCAGTTGGAGCAATGCGACAAGGACGACGTAAGGCGCCAACGCATTGGGAATTGTCGAGTGGACCATACGAGAGTGCAGGGGAGAGGGAGTTCAGCGGTGCCGTTAAGCTGTCACCAAGCCCGCTTGAGTTGTTGGACTGTGTTCGTCCATTGCTGTGTGGATCGGAGAACCTTCGAATCAGGTTTCCATTCGACGGGTGCCGCGAACTGTTCGTCGTCTCATGATGTTGACTTTTCCATGGAGCAGTGACATGAAGCCCAAATATGCCAGGGGCAGTCAGGGGCCACTAAGTCAGTCACAAAGAGTGCTACCATTCTTTGAAACGATGGCTGCATACTTCGGGAGGTTAGATGTCAGTCTAATTGATCAGTACACCGGCTGAGATGGTTCACTGAAAGCCAAAAGAGTATTATCGAGTGTTGTTTGTTGGCTGATGGGCGACGTCGGAGATGTCAAGATGTGAAGGTGAAGATGTTCATCGGATGAGAGGGTTGTTCCCTGTAACTTTAGCGTCCGCGATACCAAAACGTGCGCCCGCGCGTTATTGGGGGAAAGGCCCCTGCCCACACACTGTCGGTACCATACCATGCCTACCTGGACACCACTGCCGTCAGTGGAATGTGGCTTGTTCCTGACACGAGTGGACAGCTAAGCTGAAGCAAGCTCCTGCCAGCCAAATCTGCTCGACCATTCAATTCGCGATCCCTTTCGCATTCTACCACAAACCTTCCAGCAACGACTTCCAGATTTATTTCACAGCTTTTGCAACTGTCTCCATCACCACACTAATTCGTTGGCAAACCAAACAGCAACTACTTCCACTGACTCACGATGGCCGACGCAGAAGAGAAAGCCAAGGCCGAGAAGCTGGCTGCGGCCAGGAAGAGGGTGAGCTTCTATCCCTAGCATGCGACTTTTAACCCGGCACTGACAGCCTACCAGGTGGAAGAGATGAAGAAGAAGAAGACCAAGAAAGCCGCCGCCGGATCATCCAAGAAGGATAAAGCCGAGACGACAACGACGACAACAGAACCTAGCACCCCTAAGGAATCGGAAAAGGAACCCGAACCCGAGTCAACAACTGCTGCCGAGCCCGAAAACCCCAACCAGGAGACGAAGGAGGAAGATAAGGAGGCGGCGGAAGCCGTCGCAGACCACCCGGCATCGCCAACTGCATCCCAGCCGTCTCTGGCTGAACAGTCCAAGCTTCGATCTGCCTCGTTCAGGCAAGGATCTGTGTCAGCTGGCAGTGGACCTATTTCACCTGGGGCCCAGGGTCCGGAGGGAGAGACCGCCACCGATATCTACCGCAAGCATGTTGCTCGCATAGAAGAGCTCGAGAAGGAGAACAAGCGCCTCGCCAAGGAGTCTACCGACTCGGAGAAAAGATGGAAGAAGGCCGAAGAGGAGCTTGCTGACTTGCGCGAGACAGAGGGCGAAGCCAAAGGCGGACCAGACAGTCAAGTTGAGAAGCTGGTGAGAACTCTAATGGCTTCGAATGTGCGACAGCAGTTGTTCATGATGCTAACATGCTTGTGAACAGAAATCCGAGATCGAGGCCCTTCAGCGCCAGAACTCTCAGCTCCAGCAACAAGCCTCTCGCTCCGGTACTCGTCATGGATCCTCGCCATCGGTTTCAATGTCATCACCCCCTGCTGAGCTCGAAGCCCAGCTGGCCTCCAAGACAGCAACCATCGAGTCGATGGAGATCGAGATCTCAAAGCTGCGCGCCCAGGTTGAACGTCAGGCCAGCGGCACATCCTCAGAGCGCGAGCAGATCGCGGCTCTGGAAGAGAAGCTTGCTCGGTCTGAGAAGGCCGCCACCAAGGCGCAGCAGGAGCTCACCGACTTGCGGAAGAACCTTGACCGTACGGCGGAAAAGGCCGTTCGCGAGGGCAGCGAGCGCACAAGCGCAGAGACCAAACTTCGCAGCCTAGAGCACGAACTCGCGGAATCTATCGATGCCAGGCTGGAGGCCGAGAAGAAGGCGGATGGTCTGGAGAAGAAGGTCGCGACGCTGACGACGCTTCACAAGGAACAAGACACGCGGACGCAGGCACTGCGCAAGGAGAAAGAGCGCGCCGAGAAGGAAGTCAGCGAGCTCAAGGCGCGAGTCGAGAGCCTGGAGAGCGAGAACACGAGACTACGCAGCCGCAAGTCTACCGAAGGCGGCGGTGGCCTGGACGACGACGGAGTCGATGAGCTCGAGAACGAGGAGCGCCTGCGGCTCGAAAAGAAGGTCCGCGATCTCGAGGCCGAGGTCTATGAGCTCCGCCACGGGCACTGGCAGGAGAAGCGCCGCGAGCTCAACAGCCCCAGCTTCGAAAACGTAGACCTCGGCGGTAGCCGCGGCACTTCGCCGTCCGCGCATAGGAAGCAACCCGGAGGCATCGGGGACTTTTTCCAGAGCGGCATCAACGCTCTCACCGGCACTGCCGACGACGAGCTGCTCGAGGACGATGACGTGGATTTTGACGAGGACGCGTTCCGCCGCGCGCAGGAAGAGGAGTCCAAGAAGCGTCTCGAGCGCATCAAGGAAATCAAGCGCACTCTCAAGAACTGGGAGGGATGGAGGCTGGACCTCGTTGAGAACCGGCGGGGCGGCTCCGAAGGCGTCGGTGAGGTGTTTGAGGTCTAGATCTAGCTGTGGCAACTAGGAACTTGGTGTTTGGTTATGATTGAAGACATTTCTGCTGACTCGGGTTCTCAGTGTCGCATGTACTATATAGGTGGGTAGACCAAGGCTGATATCCAGATGAATACAATGGGAATTTCGAGAGAACCGATGCAAGACCAGCATAGCCAGTTTCGCATCTCCGTCCCGCCCTCACAGGTCTCCAAACCCCCCAATTACTCAGCCTAAGATGATCGTCACTCATGCATCGTGCATCGTGCATCCAACCCCCCATCCCCTGCGCAGGATAGGCAGTTGGCCTCAGGCAAAACCGCATGTGACGACGCGTACCCGGGCGTTCCCATGTCGGCGATGGACGCGTAAAGCACCTCGAGGGTACGTCATCCCATGTACTCCCCAGGGGCAGGGGGAGAGAGAGACTGTAAGCAATGGGGGGGGGGGGGGTGTTCAACCAAGACTTCTAGAGCCGCATAGATCAAGTCTAATAAAACTGATGTACAAAAATGGTACCGCAAAAGCCAAAAAAAAAAAAAAAAGGTCACAGAGATGTTTTCGGATGTCAGTAAAAATAGGAGAGAGAAGAGGAGGGTTTATTGATTTGGGTGTGTGGGAGAGGACGTCTGCCTTTTTTTTCCATTTCATTCTTCTTCATGAATAAAACTTATCCCATCTCCTCAAGTCTATGTTACTACATGTTAAGAAGGCCGTGCAAAATACAATAATACAATTACAAAGTTGTGTTGAGCAACGAGCTTGGAGCCTTGAGTTGAGGGGGCAAGGACGAGAGGAAATGTACAATCTACCAATTTGCTGCCATTGCAATAGGAGAGGGGATTCTGGAAAAGGTGTGGTATTTCTCTCTTTCCCCCCCTTCTTTTTCTCCCTCACCTCTGATTTGTTTCACGCTCCAAGGAAAGTGAGGAAGAGGAAGAGATGGGATTAGGAGAAAGGGAATTGTGAGAGTGGGATATCAAAAAAGTAAGTCGTCATCGTTCTTTGCTTCGCCACCGGTGAAAATGAAAACAAAAAATCGCAACACCCTTCCCACGAATGATTGCCGTAGAAAACGCCGGTTCCCTCTCTTGTAGAATTACCCACGTTGTGCCAGACTTATACACGGGGCGTGTGGCCACACGCCTAGGGAAGATAATAAGGAAAAAGAGGAGAGTTGAAAGGTAGAGAGATGAGGTATGGATCATGAAAAGCGCTTCTGGCCCCCGGAACGCCTCGTCGATGCGTGCTTCGTGAGCAGATTGTGTACGTGGTGCGATGGGTGGCGTGATGCGTATGCGTATGCGTAAGCGGATTGGGGGGCGAAGGGTTTTGGAGTGGTGGGGATTGTGGCAGCCTGGAGCGAGTCTTCGCGACCACCGGAGATGTCTAGGGTGAAATGTTGTCGTAACGCCGTAACGGGAAGTTCGAGAGAAAGCTGTCGCTTTCGGGCGGGGGCGCAGGCGTTGACTCTGATTGTCACAACATCGTGGCCGTAGGCGCACCCAGGCCGGTGCCGTCGAGATTCGTGCGCAGCGCGTCCTGCAGCTCTGCAATCTGCGTCATCATGGCAAAGCTGTGCTGGCCCTGCCTGTCGAGCTGCTGACGCAGCTCTTCGTTCTCCTGACGCACGCGCTTGATCTCCTCGCGCAGCTCGTCGAGCCCCGCGTCGGAGCTCTTCCTCGAGCGCTTCCGCTTGTTCCCCGCGCCGAAGACGCCGGCCTTCTCGCTGTCACCGTCGCTGCCCGTCTGAACGTCTTCCTGGACGGTGCTGGAGCCGTCGCTTGTGTGGACCCGTCGAAGGTGCTCGTTCAGGTTCTCTTGGCGCGAGAAGCCCTTGCCTGTATGGCGCTTGCAGTTTGGGTGCGGGCAGTTGACTGTGTTCTTCGGGCCACCGTGCTTGCCGTGGACCTCGCGCTCGTGGCGGAGGAGACCGCCGGAGTATGTGAAGCCCGGAAGCTTTTCGCAGCCTTCGGCGGCGCATCGGTAGGGTCGCTCGTGCTTGTCCATGTGCTTGCTGATAGGAGAAGTATGTTAGTGGGGTTACAAAGAGTGGCGAGGTTTGGGGCGAGCTATGCTTACCTCCATTCGCACTTCCGTGTGAAAACTTGCGTCTCTTCCGTACATCCCGGGAAAGTACAGTAGAACTTTCCGTCGGGCTGTTTTGTAACCTCGCGTTCGGGTTTGGCTATACACTTAACCCTCGAAGATGGTGTTGAGGCTTCGCCCTCGTCCTTGTTGTTTGACGGCAGAGGTTCGGGTAGCGCGGGAAGTTGCGAGGGGAGAGAGGCGAGGGTCGGGGGAGCGGAGAGATCGAGTCGCGTAGCATCAGGGACACCCACGGAACCATCGTCGAGACCATCTGGCATCAAAGACCGATCATCCCCGAGCATCGAAGCTGTCGGGTTGTAGGACGCAAGGTCTGGGACGTCGGTCGCTTGGTACTGTGCTGTCGGGTCGACGTTGTGGTCGTGGTCCGGGTCGCCGATCGGAGGGTAGGACCCATCGTGCATGAACGTCCGGGGTTCGTAGACGACGCTCATGTTGAATGCGATGTGGTGGCTACCAAACCAAGCTTGCTACGAATGATGTGGAATGGCCGAAGGATGTCGTGACCGGCGGGAAAAGAAGTCGTGACCTCCACGTCCTTGGCGGGGAATGCGCAATCAGGACAGTAGAAGATGACGGATGAAAAGAAGAAAGGAGAAAGGGTGCAGCAACTGCGGTTGCACTTTGGTACTCGAGAACGCGTACTTTCGTCAAGCTTGCACAAGTTGCGATGAGCTCCTCCGGGGTGGTGCTGCGAAAGGCAGAAAAGTTAGTTTGGCCTGAGAATTCTGGCGGAAGACCGGGCAGTAGCAGCCACAATGTGGATGATCTGGTCCACGTGACTACCTTTGCTCGCCACTCAGCCACATTGACCCACACTTACGTGCTCAATGTGGCGCAGGATAGGAGGCAGAAGCCGAAAGCACATAAGAGAACCCCTCCCTCTCACTCAGTCAGAAGACAACAACTTACAGCTGCTTGATAATCAACCTTGATGCACTGTAACAAAACAAAGCAAAATACGAGACTTTCGACTTGGTACCCTGAGCGACAACTGAACCGTTATATGTCTTACGGTCGCGTCGGAAATCTAGGCGGCAGACAATAGGTGACTCGATTCTTCAGCGATGGTGTTGGCTGCTATGCCTCCCGTCCAAGGTGAGTCACAACACGACGCCGGCTGGCGTCAAGGCTGCCATCCTGTACAGGCCTGTACAGGGGTTTGCGCTCGCCTCGTTGACACTGGGTCAGTCCCGTGACTGTGTCTTGGATTTCCCGGGCGAGGATGTCTGCACGGTTAGTCCAAACATGGGAGAGGGATGGTGTTGGAGGACTCACCTGCTTGCGAAGGACTCTTATAGAGATGGTCCTTAAGGTCATAAGCATTCCTCGTGTCCATGATTGGTAATGCCAAACGCGACTGAGCCGCGTTAGACCAACGCACGGGTCCAAAGTCGATATTCACAGCCGCAATGAGGCCGTCTGACAGGATCAGCCATTGGAGGGCCTAGCAACTGGTGGCCAAGCTGGTGGTACTGCCTACTTAGGCCAACAAATGATTCTCGGTGACAAGCGTACCATTGGGGGCTGCGGGCGTTCCAACTGGCGTAAGTGATGCCGTTCTTCTGATGCCCAAGCACAATGTGCGGATTCTCGCAGGCAAGGGTTGGCCCTCTTCGACAAGACATGTTACAATTGGTAACATGAGGCATGCATGCAAGAGGTAGATTTCGTAAGAAAACACGCAGCCAGACTGCTGGCATTTGCTCATTGGAGCTGACCACGAGGTTACCCACAGAGAATCACTGGATGTGTACTCTTGTACAGTGGCCTGCTTTCGCACTCGCGCGTCTTGGGTCTACTTGAGCCATGAACAACAGGCAACGGCTCACACTACCTCCCCCTTTGGGACTCGGGTGGTCTTCCCAAAACTCGCCGTCCAGGCGGTTGGCGTACCACACTTCTGGGTCGCCAGAAGCCGCCGCTGTTGATCGGTTACTAGCTGAGGAGTTGGATGCCTATTCGGTCTCTTGGCCGGTGACTGGGCTAAGTGTCGTGACGGGAGGACGACGGGTGTGTGTGGAGGACGATCCCGCGCTGACAGGACCAGGACCAGGACGAGGACCAGAACCAGAACCAGAACCAGAACCAGAACCAGATCTGGACTCCTTCACGGTGGATCGTCACCGGCTGCCTCGGTGAAGCAGCTGGCTAGCAAGCCAAGCTTGCGAGTTCGTGAGGCCGCATCGAGACAATTGCGCATCGTAGCTGTGGCTGACAGCATGGTGACCAGGCAACTCGAGGGGCATCGGACAGGCAGGCAGGCACCTGACTTGGCAACGATGTGCAGAATGAGAATGTGTGAACGAGAATCAAGATCTCCAAACCGGGACTTGGCTAGGCAGGTCTGGCCTAGCGGAGTGTTAACAGCAGACACCAGGGAGACTGGAAGCGAGACGAGAGAGAAGAAAAGGGGAGAAGTTCGAGTTGTCGATGGGCATGAGACCGCTGAAGTGGGGTTTGTGGTGAGGAGAAGGGAAAGGAGATGAGCGGCTGCCCTCACTTCTGAGGCAGACTTTTTGATGCCTGAAGCCAGTGACGGCCAAGGGAAGGCGGGTATCAGCCCAGCCAGGCATGTACATGGGATGGGCACTGATGGATGCAGGTTATGAACAAGCATAGGTCGGTACACGAGTGTCTAAGAATATACTGTGACAACTCGCGACGGTAGAAGACATGTGAGGCAAATGGATCTCGGGGCCGGCCATGATGACAAGCCAGACGGGCGGGTGTGAGGTTGAAGCAGCGTCCAATGTCTATTGGGAGTTTTTACCCCACCACCACGTCTGGTCTCTCTCCCATTCACACACACACACACACACACACACAAACCGCGTTCCATTTCGTCATCGCCCACCAGCAGTCTGTCTGTCTGCTCCGTCAGAGTACCTCGGGCTCATTGTTACACACAGCATGTCTCGGGCTTTTTGTACTGTAATGATCAACAAGTCGTGCATACGCGAAAGACTCACCCATGTTTCTGTAACTGTTTTTCTTTTCCTCTTTTTCTTTCTTCATCATAGAAATACACCAACAGCTAGCTCCTTCGGCCACCATTCAATGTGCCCCAACCCTCCACCGGCCGGTCTAATAGCGCTACTCTGTATAGGTGGACTGGCTCTAGTGACCGAGTCCGGAGTCGCTAAAAGCTCGAAAATGTGGATCTCGCCGCAGACGACGGACAAATGGCAGCGAAAGAAGGGCGGGGCGCCGCCATTTTCTGTTGGGCGAGAACGGCCGAACAGAGGCCACTGGAAGGTCACTGGAGAGGGCATCGCTCCCTTAGGCCGCTTGAGAGACCTTGGGCTGCATGCCTAGATCTGCTAGTGCAGCTAGGCCAGAACCGCCTGAGGGAAAAAGAAGAGCTCTAGCTGCTCTTTGGGATGTGTCCACTACCAGCTCCGATGGCCTTTCAGAAGGAAATAAAACCCGCCTGTATAATATCCGCTCGTCAAATCTTTCACTACCTACCTTACGGATACACTCACTCACCTACTTGTTGAGCATCCACTGCAGATCACACCTCGCACTGGTTGCTTCACTCTGGAAACGCAATCCTGAGCCGACTGGAGCCCAAGACGAATCCATCAGTGTTCTTTCAATCAGCCTTTTGTGAGAGTGTGGCCAGAAAAAAGACCAGTAGCACGCACTTCCATTGCTCCGTGGTCAAGTATGGCTCACCTACATGGAGAAGCGCGCAGCGCCGACGACAAGCAACCCATTGACTTTCTTAGCACTGCGGCTGCTTCGTCGGGCGCAGATACTCCGGCTGGACCATCCCATCGAGACGAGGACGAGGAGCAGGAGGAATACGATGTCGAGACGGTCGAGAAGGTCTACCGGTACGCCCTTCAACGCTGCCATCGCCATTCTAATGCACAGACGATGCTAACCAGTCCCTAGAAAACTCGACCTTCGCATCATTCCAGGTCACTCCCTACATTGTCCCTTTCTCGATGTAACAAAGCATCTAACGTTCTGGCAGCTTTCTGGACACTGTATTTCCTCTGCTCTGCCATCAGGTCCAACATTGGCATCGCCCAAACCATGAACGCGGCGCAAGGTCATGACTTGATGTCGGTTCTCGGTCTGTCGGCACGGGATACTTCGACCGCGCTGGCTCTTTTCTACGTCGCCTATGTCATCTTCGACTGTCCCTCGAACCTGGTCATGGCCAAGCTGAGCCCCCGAATCTGGATGGCTCGAATCGTCATCGCCACTGGCATCATTGGCACCTGCTTCGCTGCTGTACAGAGTGCCTGGAGTGTCAAGTATGTCGTTCGTACCCCGGTTATTGATCCTGACTAATATAACCGCTCCAGGTTGCTTCGGTTCTTGCTGGGCGTAGTCATTGCAGGCATGTGGCCGGGAATGTCCTACTATCTGACCCTGTTCTACCCGCCTTCTCGGACCGGCAAGAGAATCGGCATGTACTTTACGGCTGCCCAGCTTTCGGCTGCCGTCGTGGGTCTCGTATCTGCCGGCTTCCAGCTCATGGATGGCCTTGGAGGTCTGGTTGGTTTCCGCTGGATGTTCCTCATTTACGGACTCGTCGCCATCGTGCTTGGGTTCTGCCTGCTCTGGTGGCTTCCCGACCGCCCCCTTCCTCCTGGACAGAAGCGTCAAAGGTCGGCCTGGCTGAAGTGGCTTCCACCCACCCCGGAAGCCCTTTCGGGCCAGGACGCCGTCATTCACTACCATGACCTTCGTCGGGTCTACCATCCGAGACCCTGGACCCTCAGGGACCTCGTCAGAGTCTTGATCGACTGGCGTCTCTGGCCTTTGACTTTCATGTACTTCGGAGTCGTCGGCGTCGGCATTGGCACTCAGCTTTACGGCTCCGTCATCATTCGTTCCATTGTGCCCACGGCATCCAGCATCCAAGTCAGCTTGCTCTTCGCTCCTATCTGGATTGTGAGTATTCCGCACTGTCTTCTTTCGCCAGCACCAGCTAATCCAACCCAGATGGATCTGATCGCCATTCTGCTGGTGATGCCACTTTCGGACCGCTTCCACGGTCATCGGCCATTCATCTTCTCGGCCGCCGTGTGCCTTCAGATCACCGGACTGCTTGTCGTCACTTTCGCCCTCGACAACGGATGGGCTCGGTACGGCGGGCTTCTGATGGTCGGCTTTGGCCTGGGCCCAACAGTCCCCAACTGCATGACTTGGACAAACGAGATTTTCCAACGCCGTCACGGCGAGGTTGGAGTGGCGGCTGCTACTGCCCTGGTGTCCGGCCTCGGAAACCTGGGAAGTATCGTCACCACCTACGCGCTTTACACGGGATGGCCGGAGGACGCTGCCAAGGGCCGTTACCAGTACCGTCGCAGCAACTACGCAATGATTGGCATCCTTTGTCTAAGCATCCTCAGCAGTTTTGCCATGTTCTTCCTGTTGAAGATTTTCGGCAACAAGCCCGCGGCCAAGATGTCGAACCACGACTCCTCCAGCGAGATCGAGGACGGTGCCGCGAGGCGTGAGGCCCGGGAACGAGGCTTCGGCAAGTTGTTCCCCCGCAACAACCAACGTCAGGAAGCCTGAACGACTTCCGCCTCGACGCCGGGCCGACCGATGATCGAAGTAATCTCTGCTTCGAAGGATTCAACAACCGCCAATGGCCTCCCCCAGATCCACAACGGGTACGACGTCTTGCCTTTTTGAAGCGGCTCAACCTGCGAATTCTCTTCTTTATGCCATTGCTTGGCAACTCTGATTCGACAACTTGACTTAATCACACATAAAAACACTACGAATATAGATTACCCATCCGACGTTTGGATATGCCTTTGATCCGAGGAAAGGCCCGAATTCACGCCGCCGCAGGGCGATGAGCGGCGGAAAGAAGAGGCCGGATTCCTCGACGGCGACAGTGCTTTTACGCCATCGTCGGGAAAGGCTGTATTGAACTGGAGGCGGTGACCGGCGACAATGCTCTTGCGCTATCGCATTTCGGACCGCCTCGTGGGAACCAAAAAAAGGGGAGGACGTTTTGGAAACAAACGAGAGCAAGAGGAGGAGGATGAGGGGAGTTTTTCGTTTCTGTTTTGCATTTTGATGATACCCCATACGTGTTTAGATACGCTTGTCTTTCGAGTTATTCGCCACTCGACCGCGAAAGTGCTGCTACGCCATCGCCGGGACTGCGTGTTGAACCGAGACAGTGACGGCGACAATGCCCCTGCGCTATCGTTTGTCTTGTCTCGTGGGCGCGCTTTGCGAATTCGACTTTTTGTTTTGTTTTGATATACGATATTGTTATCGGCTTACTGCTGGTTCTCCAGCTTGGCTGACTACATGCAGAGGAGGAGAGGGAGGAACGACTAGTCAGTCTTTTCACAGTACACAAATTGAGTCTTCTTTCCCCTCATCCGGCTTCCATTTATGACCGCCAAAAGAAGCAAGGCGAATCCTAGTCCCCGGCAAAAGACATCGAGTCCACCCCCCCTTGGTGAGACAAGAACTCCACGAGGCTCGCACGCGCTTCGAAGGGCGTGTGACTAGTCGTCACGAAACACCACATGGCGCATGTCAACCGCCTAGCACGTTGCAAAAGGCGAGCCTTGGGACATGAATACGAGGCTCAAGTAGATGAACGGGAACCTCGGGAGGCCGAGGACGAACACTCGGGACGACAGTTAGAAAAAGGCAAAACAGACGAGAACACCCACGCCACAGTGATTCTGGTCGACAGACACCCATCCATCCATCCACAGATGACGCATGCACCTTCAGCCAAGTAGCCTCAGGGCCATGATGACAGGACACGCTTGCAACACGCATGTCCTACGAAAAAAAAAACCCCAACGGTTACGCAAGGCACAGCCATCATCAGCAACGAATATTCCAATGGGGTTCCGTCACCTGGTGCACTGCTCCTCCACGACGTGATGACGGCCGTCCGCATGATCGTGCTTATCGGAGACGCGATTTTGTCGGCCGCCTCCCCCCTCCCACTAGACGCCGGGCCGGGCGTTCTCGTCTTCTTCCTCTACCACTTCAATTTCTTGTCCTAGTCTCGTGTCCGCTTCAGAACCCGTTTCTTGTTGGTTTTCTGCTTTACGCAGTGTTCCGGTTACGCGATCGGTTGGAGAGGGCGCGCGCCTCCATCCCCCCTGCGTCGTCAAATGTTGCGTTAGAAAGAGGGCTCGAAGAAGGCAAAAGAATGATACCTCGAGAACCATGGTCTTGAGGCTGATCCGGAAGTGATGCTGGGTGTCTCGTTTGTCACTTTTCGTCCGCCCGGCGTCAGCCCACGAAAACGGCGGGCATCGCTAAGCCCGACCAACAGGCAGGGGGGTTGAAAGTCTCGCCCATCGGTTGATCGGAATAGCACTTTTGGATCCGTACGTACGGCCGTTGCGCGCTGGGATTTTCGGGCTCTTTTCTCTCTGGCATTTTCTTTGGGGGGTTTGGTAGAAGAATCGTTGGTTGTCTACCAGTTTCGGGCCTTCCTCCAAGTGGCATCGTCGGCAGGACGAGCGAGAGACAAGAGTCAGGCCGGCCACCATGACGAACTCGTACAACAGCCAACCATATGACGAGTTGCACAGTCTCAGATTGCAGCGGATAAAGTTGTATGAGTGACTCCCGCGCATGTGTCGTGCAGCCACATCTGGCCAACGTCGCCCCTTCTCACGTTCCTGGAACCCCTGTTGCTCGATGCCCTCCATTGCATGCACGATGGGTCGTACCGAAGTATCCAAAGGTCCAGCGTGTAAGGGGCTGGCTCTCTTGATATCGGACAACGATGATGCCACGACGATCCTGCCGTATGTTTTGGAGCCGAGAGAAGAAGAAAAGAAATAGGACCAGTGCCTCTTTGGTTCCTTGAGGAAGAAGGTATATGAATCCAGTCCCTAGTGAAGTTTCGAGCAACATGTCGTGCTCCCGACACACGAGATATCTTTGCTCTCTGCGATGACGGCTGAAAAGGTCCAGAATCTTCCTCCACACAACACGCCGCCGCATGATCGAGATGGAGAAGGCGACCAAGAGAAGAGAAGCACCGACCAAGGCGAGGAAGGCAGCACGACAACCACGGAGACCAAGATACCGCCGGGCCGCAGCCGGGCCCAGACGGCCGTCCTGATGCTGGCGCTTTGCATGGCCGTCTTCCTCGCGGCGCTCGATGCCGTCATCATCACGACGGCGCTGCCGACCATCGCGCGCGAGGTCGGCGCCTCGGACTCGGGCTTCGCCTGGATCGGCGCCGCGTACCTTCTCGCCAACGCCGCGTCGGTGCCGTTCTGGGGCCGACTCAGCGACGTCTTCGGGCGCAAGCCGATCCTCGTCCTGGCCGACGCCGTCTTCATGGTGGGCAGCGTCGCGTCGGCGCTCGCGCACGCGCCGGGGCCGCTCGTGGCGGGCCGCGCCGTGCAGGGGCTCGGGGGCAGCGGGCTGATGGCGCTCGTCAACATCACGGTGGGCGACCTGTTCAGCCCGCGGGAGCGTGGGGCGTACTTTGGTGTCATCGGCGCCGTCTGGGGCCTCGCCAGCGGCATCGGGCCGCTCATCGGCGGCGGGCTGACGGAGGTCGTGTCGTGGCGGTGGTGCTTCTGGGTCAACCTCCCGATCGCGGGCGCCTCGCTGGTGATCCTCGTCTTCTTCTTGCACGTCCACGCGCCCAGGACACCCCTCGTCAAGGGGCTGGCAACCATTGACTGGCTCGGCGCGCTCATCTTCACGGGTGCGACGCTGATGCTCCTCCTCGGGCTGCAGTTCGGCGGGGTCCGGGACCCCTGGGGCTCGCCGACGGTCGTTTGCCTCCTCGTCTTCGGCGCCGCCGGCTACGGCGTCTTCGTGCTGGTCGAGCGCTCGGCGCGGTACCCGCTGATGCCGGGGTCGCTGTTCCGCAACCGGTCGGTGGTCGCCTGCTACGCGGCCGACTTCTGCCACGGGCTGGGGTTCGCGGCTGTGGCCTTCTTTCTGCCGCTGTACTTCCAGGCGGTGCTCGGCGCGGGGCCGCTGCAGTCGGGCGTGTGGCTGCTCGCGACGGCGCTGCCGCTGGCGGCGTGCACCGTGGGCGTCGGGGTCGCGATCAAGCGGACGGGGCGGTACGTCGAGATCGTGCGGGGGTCGATGGCGCTGTCGGCGGTGGCGTTCGGGCTGTTCGTGACGCTGCCGGCGCGGCGCGACTGGCCGCGGCTGGTGCTGTTCCAGGTGGTCGCGGCGCTCGGGGTGTCGCCGAACCTACAGGCGCTGCTGATCGCGGTGCAGGTGCAGGTGAGGCCGGGGGACGTGGCGGCGGGGACGGCTGCGTTCGCGTTCGTGAGGCACGTCGCGCTCGGGACGGGCGTGGTGGTCGGGCAGTTCATCTTCCAGAGCGTCGTGGGCGGGCACGCCGGGAGGATGGCGGAGGCCGGGGTGCCGCGGGAGCTGGCGGCGAGCCTCGGGGCGGGGTCGGCGATCGCGGCGCACGGGGTGGTGGTCGAGGCGCTGGGGGAGGCCCAGAAGGGGGTCGTCAGGGCGGCGGTGGCGGACGGGATCAGCAAGTTGTGGATCTTCTTCTGCGTCGCGTCCGGGGTCGGGCTGGCGGCGACCTTCTTTGTGCGTCAGGTTGAGCTGAGCCGGGAGCACACGGAGACGCGGACGGGGTTGAAGGCGGAGGAGGCCCAGGCTGTCGAGGACGAGAGGACGAGGGTGAGGGCGACGAAGGGCGAGAGTGCGGTCTGAGGTAGGTTAGGATAGTATGAAGGACTGAACGGCTTCTTTATTCATATGATGATATGTAGAACGTGTGGTCCAGGACCATGGCTGTATAGACTTATTGCTTGGGTCTAGGTCGGGCTCCATATCACAAAATCGACGAGAGAGATGTCCCAGGATCCGGCGACCGGATTCATGCCTTCTTGTTGGTACCACAGATTGCACGCGTATGCGAAGATACCTTCCGACAAGGTGAGACAACAGCAGGTAAGTCGATGGATTCTGAAATTCAACGAACGGAAGGACAAAGGCAATACGGGCCTTCGGCCGCAGGCTCCCCTCCTAAAGATAGACGGGGCAGCAGCATTCAGGCGCCGCTGGTCAGGCCGGTCCGGCAGGGATGCGAGTGTCGTCGGCCCCACCTTTTAAGCCGGTGTATCCGGGAGCTTAGGCTGTCGCGCGGGCCCAGCCCGTAGCAGCCGTACGGGCAGCTGGCCCATTCCAACACTGCTAATATTCGCTTGGAAAGGATTTCTCGACATGTGTACGGCACAGTCTGCAGGGACCACTCTGGCATTGACGACCAAAGCAACTCATTGCCTCGAATCCTACGCGGATGCCGCCTCATACTTTGACATATCGTCCGGTTTCTATGACGAACAAAAACGCGATTGCGGGCAGTGAACAGCCAGAAACTGCAGCAACGACATCCAGTTTTACAATCGACTTCCAGGCCGCACTCGGAAGGAGATGGAACCCAACCACACGGACTAGGCATCCAGAACGCCAGAACGCCGAGCCGGGACTTTCGAATTGCGTCCTTTTTGCGCTTCCTGTCCCTGCTAGGATTGACATCTCTAGCTGTAACGCTTTGATCTTTGGTTGGAAAAAAAGGGGGGGGGGGGGGGGAATAAGTAGAACTATTCTTTAACCCCCCCTGTAAACGTTCTGTAAAAGCAGGCGATGGGTAATCTTCTTGAGGGGGCGATGAGGGAGGGTACTGCCGATGTTTCTCAAGCCTGACTTTCGCTTGTCTTGCTATTAGAGAGCCCTTTGTACGCCTGAGTAGCCTGAATGGCAGTGGCTGATGTATACCCAGGCAGCAGAGGACAACTGAGGGACTTGGCTGAACCAACAGGCCACAGCCCAGTCCATGCTCAGCCACTAATGATGTTCTTGCTTGTCCAGGCTGCTTTGCGCGCCTTGCCATGTCGCTTTAGAAACCATCGCAGACTCAGTGAATCCAAAATATCAGTAGGTGGTAAAGTAAGAAGCCTGCGGAAACTCGCTTGCGCCACCTTTGGCGAAGAGGGAAGTGAGATGAGCTTCTCAGTGATGTGAGAATGTGAGATGAGTGAGCCACCGCCACAGACACCATCCACCTCGATGGCAGGGACGATTGGCGGGGACCGAGCGCCGGCGTTGCGCTCTGCGAAATCACCGGAATCCTTCCCCCGGCAACTCGCACCAGGCACCAGGCACCCGTCACTCACACCCTCATCCGGTGTCCAGACTCACACCAGGAAGCACTGCTTCCTCCGGCCTGTGACGCCCGAGGAACACATCTACTGTTCCAGGAACGGTCACCAATCCAAATGAGAGCCGCTACACTCCCCCCTGAGAGGACAAGTGTTTGATGGACAGCGCCGCCTGAGGCCAATCCAACACCGCCACTTGCCGGCCCGTGAACCAACCAGCAAGTGAACTAAACACACCTAAGCCAAGCAGGCTGCCCCTTGGATTTGGCGCGCAGGCAGCGAGATTCTGTTTCTTATAAAAAATATGCGTATCAGTTCTTGAGGATCTTCGTAGTTCAACAACCGTTTTCCCACCTCCTACGCTGCAGTTTCATTCACCCTAGAGCGCCAATACCTACCTTGGCAGGACAATACAGCCAGCCATACATCCCTCCCCAACACCAGCGCGCCCAGCAAAGCGCACCCGACCCTCGATATGCCAAAGAAACCGCAGAAGACGTCCTACACTTCCAATGACGTCGCCGTCCCCGCCGACTTCCTCTCCAGGCCGCCGCCCCCCGGCGCGCCGCCCGTGACTCTGAGAAAGATCGACTGGTCCGCGACGCCGCTGCCAGAGAACGGGCCGCGCTACGCCGCCGTGATCGACAACGTGCTCACCGCCGACGAGTGCGCGCGGCTGGTCCGCATGGCCGAGGACAGCGCGAAGGGCCGCGGCGACGCGGGCGACGAGCCGTGGCAGCCGGCCATGGTGAACATCGGGCCCGGGTGGGAGGTGCTCGAGCCGCACTACCGGAACAGCGACCGCATCATCTGGGACCAGCAGGAGGTCGTCGACCGGCTGTGGGCGCGGTGCCGGCTCGCTCCCGGGCTGGAGGACCAGCTGAAGGAGGTGGCCGGCGTGGGGAAGACGAGAAAGGGGGAGGAGACGCGGTGGGTGTTTAACCGGTTCAACAAGCGGATGAGGTTTCTGAGGTACCAAAAGGGGCAATTTTTCAGGCGTGAGTTTTGTCTGCTGCACCCTTTCTGTCCTTTCTCTTCTTCGTTTTCTTTCTTGTTTCATTCTCCCTTCTGCCTGTGTATAGCTTTTATCAAAGCAAGCTGACTCGAGACGCGACAGCACATTGCGACGGCCCCTACGGCGAAGAGGGCGCGGACGGGACCGTCTTCCGCACGTGGCACACCGTCCATCTCTACCTCAACGACTCAGCGGCCGAGGTCGGGCCAGAGAGGTCGGACCTCGTGGGGGGCGCGACGACGTTCCTGTCGGGCGACGAGAAGCGGCGGGTCGACGTCGACCCGCGGGCCGGCAGGGTACTCATTTTCCAGCACGCGGGACTGTACCACTGCGGCGACGACGTCGTCGAGGGGACCAAGCTCACCATGAGGACCGACATCCTATACGAGCTGGTGAGAACCAAGATCGAGACGGGTCGTCAGGGTCGGTAAACAAGAAATAAGGGGGGGTGAGGGGAAGCACACAACATCGTTGGGGGCCTGTCTGTTGGTGTACTTGCCGCCGACGACCTTTCGGCCCCGAGAATCAAGGGGTGACGTTTCGGACGGAGCAGCCGTGTAAGCAAACCGGTCGCCCACGACCCACACAGCGATAAATCGAAGCAGTTAGTTGCTTGGTAGCATGCAATTCAGCCATTGAAGCAAAAGAAAATGCCTCGTGGCGGAATCGAACCGCCGATCTTCTCATGACACTAGAGTACTAGTGAGACGCTATACCACTTAGCCAACAAGGCTAGCTGATTGGATGACTGATTGAGGAAAACTTGTTTACTTAGAGGGACAGATTGGATACAGACAGCCCGCTCCAGACCCACATCTCATCCCCACCCCCTGCCTGCCCTTGTGTTGTTTCTGAACGCTCGCAGTCCTCTTCGAACAGCCTGACAATGGCTGCGTTGTCTGTATCCGACAAGCGTTGCACCTTCGGTCGCGGTCTGTTGACTCTTTCCCGCCCGTCCAGCACCGGTCCGACCGGCACCCGGGCGACACCACATTGTCCGCAAAGGAGGCGTAGGACAGGCGCGCATCCCGGATTCACATCCGCACCAAGGGCCCATCCAAGTCGGATCTCTCCATAGTCTCGTGCCGTCCTAGCCAGACTCCACGCGGAGATTTGCGATTTGCTCAGGGTCCCTCGGGGCGGGCGGAACGCTGCGGCCGGGCTTGGTGGGGAAGCATCCGGGGCAGTGCAAGACCCTCTGCGGTAGGTCGAGAGATTGGTAGTTGAATATTGAACCCCTCAAGAGGGCCCGTGTCGGGGTTCTTGTATTACGAGGTGTATCACTGTCACTCTGGGGGAAAGACGGGTAAGGTGCATGTTTGGTCTTGGCGTGCTCGAGTCGAGACCGAGAGGGCAGTAAATCCAGCCTTACCGGGCATCCCATCCTGGCGGACAGATTTGGCTTGGCAGGAGACGATGCGCGCTGACTGCTGAGACCTACCTAGCATGAATGAGATGGAGGCGGGCGTTGTTGGGTGTTAGGTGCAAAGAGTGAGTACCTTCCGAGGCTTGGTCCCATTAGGGTCAAGCGGTGTTTTTCCATGTTTGCTCACGGGCTACTTGAGGGAGTGCCCCTTTTTCGATGAGGCGCTGCAAAGCCACGCTGTCGGTGCGCAACGAGAATAACTCGTCACTCATCCGATAATGTTGGTGTGCAGTAGTAATCCATACAAACGACGCATCCCAGACACGGGCATTCCAGAACCACGGCCCAGGGCAGGCCGTGAGCAGGCCGTGAGCAGGCCATTTCTACTTCTCCTTCGTCGTCTTCTTCTTGCTTCCTTCCCTCTCGCTCTCTATGGACCGACGGACGAGACAGATCTGGGCAAACGAGCTCACGTTGGATGGCCCTGGCGGCGTTGATGCCAAGGCAACGCCCAGGCGCGTAGATTGCGGGAGGCCCAGTCCAGGGCGTGACCGTGCAGGCGAGGCAAGGAAGCTGGCTAGCAGAGCCAAGAACCCGAGGCCCCGAGGGAGAAGGGGACGAGCGAACACAAAAGCTTGTTCTGGAGATTGATGTCTTTTGTGGCGCCATCGACAGGGTGGTGCTTACACTATCCGTACTCATTCTGCAGTGAGTGGTGTGTGTCTTGAGGGCGAGTCGTTGTCGTCGTCGTCGTCGTCGTAACCTGTCGAAGAAGTGATGGAAACAAGAGATTGTCGATCCCACACGCCGACCACCAGACTGGCCCTGCATGACGAAGACGAAGAGGAAAACAGGCCACTCGCTCGCTCTAATTCCATCCATCTTCGACCAACTCAGACCCATATTTAATTAATCGGGAAAAGAGAGAAAAACGGGACAGCGACAAGGGCGACGACGAAAACAGGGATCAGAAGACAATCTTACTGAACCCAGAGAAGATCACGTGACCCGTTTTCTGCTTGGGATTCAGGGGCTCCCTTGCCCCTTGGAGCGGTTGTCCCGCCGCAGATGACTGTTGGCGCGCCATCGCTCGCTTCCTCTGCTGCGTCACAGGAAGTACCGGTACCTGTACCTTCGATCGCGTATCCATACGAGCTTGGGACCACCAATTGCTCTCGACATGGAATAAGAATAAGAGATGCAAAAACACGACATGAAGGACGCAGTCGACATGGCACAAAACGCCAAGACTCAAGCTTTGCAACCGTTATATGGGGGATCTGTTAGCCCTTTTCTTTCCCTCCCTCCCCCCCAGTCTCTTGGCACAACGGGCCTGTCCTGGATCGCCAAGACCACGGGACAAGACGCTGGAAAACTTGGAATTTGCTTGTTTTCGGTGCTGGCGACTTGGCGCGCCTGGGCGCTGCGTGGCACGCGACGAACTGCCGGCAAAACCGCCGGCCATGTACACTCCCTACCTAGGTAGGTACGGTAGCTACTGTCTGCGATTTTTCAGTCGTCAGTCTAGGTACAGTCTACAGTCTACAAGGCGGACGCATTGCGCAAGGATGCAACGCCTTTCGAAGCACAATTGCTTAGGCCATTGTTTCCCATCCGCATTCCCGCTGGAAGCCCCGGCTGGGAGAGGCAGCGCATTATTCGTATAGCTGGTCGGATACCACCACGCATTGAGGAGCAATGTACCTGTACCGTTACCTGGCATGAACACCTCGGTCCACCCGTCATTAGGTCGGTAGGTACGAATACCTCTCAGGTAAGGTAGCTAGGAATCATCGTGCCGCCCGTACCGGTACCATCCCGGGATCCCTCTTTTCCTATTCTCGCACTTGCACCCGCCCGATGTCCAGCTACCTGACACTAGCCCACCCCTTCGCTGTCACCACTCGTCTTTCCCCCAACCCGACCCTCTTATTCCTCTTCCTCCTCCCTCCGTTCTCGCCGTCCCTGTCCATCTCTTTCCTCTCTCTCCTTCAATCACTCGTTTTCCCTGTTGCTATACCCACCAAATCCACCAAACGCAGCATCCAGCGACGACACTCGACTCGACGGCTGGCCCCTTGGCCCTTCTACCCGTTCGACGTACCTTATCGACGACGTACTCTCATGTTGCGACCGTGAAACGATCGCGCCGCTTTCTTTCGAAGGAATCGACCATCCTTCCCTGTTCCTTTCCTTCTCCGCATCTCTCTCCACCAGTCACTCGCTTCAGCAACACATTGTCACTCGACTATCTACAACCATGAGACGCTCCTTTATCGCTCGCGCTGCGGCGGCCCTTCTCCTCTCCAGCGGCTTCGCCAACGCCGTGTACTCGATCGCCTCAGACGGTACATCCACCTGCGCCCTACCGCCTGACACGATGTTGTTCCCCAGACTGAACTAACGCCGCGTCCAGATGAAATCAAATCGTCGGCCAAGACCCTTGCTTACGATCTCATGAGCTTCTACGACGGCAACCTGACTGGCCACACGCCCGGTATCTTGCCCGGCCCTCCGCCGAATGGCGATTACTACTGGTGGGAGGCCGGTGCCATGTGGGGTACCATGATTGATTACTGGCACTTGACCGGCGATGCCACCTACAACGACGTCGTCATGCAAGCCATGCTGCACCAAGTCGGCCCCGACCGCGACTACATGCCTCCCAACTACACGGCCTCGCTGGGCAACGACGATCAAGGATTCTGGGGCATGTCCGCCATGACCGCCGCCGAGAACGGCTTCCCGAACCCGCCCGAGGACGAGGCTCAATGGCTTGCCCTGGCCCAGGCCGTCTTCAACACCATGGCGAGCCCGGAAAGGCACGACACCACGTGCGGAGGCGGTCTCCGCTGGCAGATTCCCTTCTCCAACAACGGGTACAACTACAAGAACAGTAAGGCTGATGTTTTATGCACGCCCATCCGCGAATTCGATGCTGATGAAAGCAACAGGCATTGCAAACGGTTGCTTCTTCAACATTGGCGCTAGACTGGCGCGATACACCAAGAACCAGACGTATGCCGATTGGGCCGAGAAGACCTGGGACTGGATGACGAACGTCGGCTTCATCGACGCCGACTACAACATCTACGACGGTGGTCATGTCGAGCAGAACTGCACCGACATCAATAAGGCCCAGTTTTCTTACAACAACGGCGTTTTTCTCCTCGGCGCAGCCATGATGTACAACTACGTAAGCGGCTGCCCCTGTTCTCGAACCTTGACGAGATTTGTTCTGACCCTGCCACAGACGGACGGAGACACTAAGTGGAAATCGCGCCTCGACGGTCTCATCAACGGCACCTTCAACTTGTTCTTCCCCAACAACATCGCTTTTGAGATTGCTTGCGAGGAGCACAACACTTGCACGACTGACATGTTGAGTTTCAAGGGCTACGTCGCTCGATGGATGTCGGTCGTGACCCAGGTCGCACCCTACACCGCCGGAACAATTCTGCCGGTTCTCAAGACATCGGCCGAAGCCGCGATCAAGCAGTGCACGGGACAGGACAACCAGCGGACGTGTGGCTTCAAATGGAGCACAGGCACCTACGACGGGACCAAGGGAGCCGGTCAGCAGATGAACGTGCTGGCCGCCGTGTCGTCTCTCCTCATCAACTCGATCAAGCCGCCGGTGACGAATACCACGGGCGGCATCTCCAAGGGAGACCCAAACGCCGGCAGTCATTCAGACAACCTGCTCGGAGAACTCAGCCCGGTAACAACAGCGGACAAGGCGGGTGCCGGCATCCTGACATTTTTGATGCTGGCGTCCGCCGCCGGCACCTTTGGCTGGATGAGTTTCGGAGCGTGAAAAGTTGGACGAGCGGCCTATATAACATAACGACTTGATTTTCTTACCATTTATTCACACAGCAGCATTACGGTTTCTGCTGGCGAGTTGCACTCGCAATAGGGATACACGGGCGTTAGGGGCCAAGGTAGGCCCAGGGTTTATTGAATGTTTACTTATGGCGTTGGCTTTTCCTGCTTATTCCAACCACAGCGATGTTGGGCCGTTTAGTGTCCTCGGGTCCTGACAACTACTTGTCTCTACCCCATGTGATCGATCGTGGGTGTTGGATGCACAAGCCACGATTGTGTCAAGCCACTACCTATAGTCTATAATGTAGCTAGCTATGCTGCTTCACACACAGTATCTTGGAATAGACAACTCGTCATGACGACGAAGATGTACTGCAACTTATCTCACCGAAACCTGGGAGGCAGCCAATCTTTGGTCAGTCGTGAAACGGGACGCATGGAATCTTGGCAACGCCATGACGACATGAGACCAATTTCCATCCGATGTTGTGACTGGGATCGGGCTTTTAGAGGCACTGATACTCTGATGCTGCAGCTGTCATCTGCAGTCGCCAACCTGTTCATGGGACGTCTGCACGCCGCAACTCAGCGTCATCCTGTGTCTGTCGTCTTATCCTGTGGCGACAGGCGTTTCATCAGAACTTACCTGCCAAGTCTTCTTTTGTTTCTGGCCGACTTTTCTCCGCTCATCGCCTTCCGGGCTTGCTCATCAGTCATCATCACCGCTACAACCAGCAACAGTGTTTGTTTTCTCTCCTCTCATAGGCGACACAGCACCCTATACCCCACCACAAAGACATCTTGACCAACCACGACATTGGAAACTCTCATGGGCGATCCCTCTCTCACACAATCAACCTCACACACAAATGACCGCATTGTCAATCACTCACTCACTCACTCACCCACCCACCACGACTCGACTGAATCTCACCACATTGCGATCAGGTTAGAGCCGCACACAACCTTGTTCTTATCCGAACTTATCCCCCGATCCAACCTCCCTCTGATTGGCCTTCCCCTGCCGCCATTCGGCTTTTGTTCTTCTTGCGATCAAACCAACGCGACAATGCCGATCCCGGACTTCGCCAACGAGGCCATCTTCCCGGCCTTTGACGGCCTCCCCATCGAGGACGCCGGCGCCGCCGACCCGCCCTCGTACGCCGCGTCCTCCGAGCCCCCGTCCTACGTGCCGCCGCCGCCCCCGGACCCGCCGTCCTACTCGGACTCACAGTCCTCCGCATCTGCCGCCACGACGTCCCTGATCGACACGGCGGCCACGACGCCAGCCGCCACCTCCGCCACCGCCGTCGTCACCACGCCCAAGCCGTCGTCGCACGACGCGCGGGAGGAGTGGTTCCTCGTCGCCGAGGTGCGGCAGAACATGACCATCACGAAGCCGACGCTCGTGGTCGTGGACCGCGCCGGGACCGAGTTCGCCGTGACCTTTGAGGACCGGGGGATCGACCTGCGGCCGGTGAGGCAGGGGTGGACGATCGTCGTGCCGCGGGCGGTGAGGACGGCGCCCAAGGGGGGCAAGAGGGGGTTCGTGCGGGTGCCGGAGGGGAGGGGCACGGGGGTGAAGTACGTCCCGGGCGGCCTGGAGCGGATCGGGGAGCTGGGGGTGAGGGTACGGGGGGAGGAGGAGGAGGGGGATCAGGGGAAGGGGTTCAGGGGCAGGTGTGCCGGGTGCGGGAGCCTCGAGGGGGAGGACGGCGGCGCGTTGAAGAGCTGCACTGCGTGCGGCGTCGCGAGGTACTGCGGCAAGGTGAGTCTTTTTCCTGTTGATTTGTGTTGAACGGGGTCCTTTGCTTAGATCATGGACGGCGAAAGGGGGAGAGGCTGACTGATGTGCTGACGTGACCGGGTGTAGGAATGCCAGAAGGAGGATTGGAAGACGCACAAGAACGACTGCAAGATTCTGAAGGGTATGGTGAACGCGTGGGGCTTGTGATGGGCGAGGCTTGAGATGTAGGATATCTGGGGTCACGAGAAGGGGGGGAGGCAGGCTCTCGAGGCGAGGGCGTGCCCGCCGACGACGACGATGTCGTCGTCTGGCTTATCCGCGGAAAGAATAGCCAAGTCTGCCATCCGACCTTTCAGACTATGGCCGTAATCTCCGTCGTCGAGATCGAAGGCGAGCTGGGTCGGCCCGTCAGGTCTGGTGGGCAAGGCAAACCCACGTCCCAATCCAGAGTGCCACGAGCTGTCCTGGTCACGTAATCATTTGAGCTCAAGTTCAAAAGATGCCTGTACTATTTATTCATGGAGCAGAACGAATCGTAAGGAGTGAAACCTTCGATCAACCGGCTCCCTGATATGAAAGGACCGTGATCGCGGAACCCAGAACCCGAACCCGAACCCGAACCCCGCCGTCCAACGCCCATTGATGCCAAACATATCCCGCACCTACCGCCAAAGCAAAACACATTAAATAAACGCTCCTAAGAGAGTGAAGAAGAATCGAAGAGATGTGATCCCATGTTCCGGCCATTCCACCCACCACTACTTAGAAAACCAGCAAATCGGACCGGACTTAAAAGTAGGCGATGCGCGCGCCCGAGACCTGGGCGTTCCAGGAGACGTAGTCGTTGTCCCAGACGCCGACGAGCTCGAACCCCTCGACGGCGCCGGGTGCTTTGCAGTCCGTCGGCGCCGTGAGGTACGCTCCGTAGGTCGCGTCCCAGGTCGCCCAGCCGCCAGGGGCGACGGACCACCGGCCGAGGTTGACGTCGCGCTGGTTCCCCGGCCCGCCGGCGCCCCAGCCGGTGGACCCGGACGCGGGGGCCGGCTTGGTGGAGGTGAAGACGTCGAGCTTGCGGCTGCCCGAGACGCTCGAGGTGGGCGCGTCGAGGTAGAACCAGAGCTGGCACTTCTTTCCCGCGGCGGCCTGCGGGTAGGTGAAGGTCAGGAGGGCGGTGAGGTCGTTGCCGGCGTTGGAGGAGGACTTGGAGACGACGCCGCCGTAGGAGGAGGGGGTGATGGCGCCGTTGCGGGTGTTGTAGGTGAAGATGGCCGAGGGGGCGAAGGAGGTCGGCGGCGGGGTGGACTGGCGGGCCGAGAGGAGGGGGCTCGCGAGGGCCGAGGTCGCGGCGGCGAAGAGGGCGAGGAGAGTCTTGGAGAGCATTGTGATGGTAAAAGGGGGGGGTTTAGGGGTTAGGTTTGGTTTGGGACGTTTTTAGGTCTGTTTGTTGGATAGGTTTTTATGTTTGAGTTGTAGATGTACTTGAGGATGAGCTGGAGATGTGTGTGTGAGAGAGAGAAGGAAGTGATGATTTCCATGGCGACTTTGATGGATATTTATACTCACCTGGCATGTCTAGAATGTCATCAACGTCTCGTACATCGTGACCCTCAAAATGGCTATCAAGGTGACATGGCCTGACTATCGTGGCTTTCACCCAACGCCCGAGGCGTTTTCGACGCAGCTCGCGGATCAATCTTTTTGCACGGATCTCTCCAAAATAGCAACACCGACATGCAAGCACAACCTTCTCTCACCGAGCGTACATCCGTAAAAACTGACACAGCCCGATTGATTAGCCCAGCCGTCGGGTCAGATCCGATCAGCCCTACGGGCCTTCTCTTCTCCTCCCCTCCCCCCGATTCCCCCGCGAAAGGTGGCGTTCTCGGATCTGCCAGCTATACGAGCGGAAGGCTAGATCACGCGAGGGTAGAGCAGGAAAACGGTGTACCTGAACCCAGCCAATGGCGAGGGTGACCTCGGAAAGCCTACGTGAACCAACATCCACGATGCCGGCATATGTCTCCGGGACGCCGTCACCTGGTGCGGGTTCTGGGGTATGACGAGCTCGTGTGGTGGAGGCTCAGCTGGTATAAGCTCCCCGGGAGCTGGGCGCGGGGGAATAGGCGGGCTGCAACCTGTCGGGGGTGTCATCGTGGGCTGCATTTTGTGGCTTGATGAGCTACTGTGGGCTGTGGCGGCATAGCTGTGCTTGACGGTGCATTAGCATGACCTGAGAGGAAGTTGGAGAGAGTTTCACACACACACACACACACACATGTTCGTCCGTATACGGTAATTTATTTGAGACATGGATACGGGACGTGTTTATAGTGGAGGGTCGGAGGGTTCACTGTATGGCGAGACGAGGGAGACAGACAGACAGACAGACAGACGATCTTGGGTCTTGGATCTGTTCTATTTCAAGTGCGTAAGCCGCGGGGTAATTCAAAGTGCATCTCTTTTCCCGAGGTCGACGATGTTGAGTTGGCTGGCGCTGGCTGGCGTTGCGAGTGGGCTGTGTAAGCCGAGCTGAGAGGTCGCTTGACAACGCACCCCCCAGCCTCACGTATCGCCCGTCCTTGGGCTATGGTGTGCTCGCTAATACGTTAATCAGTTCCTAGTGGTGAGTTTCTCGATCGCACATACTTCAAAGTGAAGGGGAGGGCTTGTACGATGAACGCGGGTCATGGAGTGGAAAGCCCGTTGCATTAATTAAGGATACAGTAACTCACAAGTTCATACAGTAAACGGAACCATTATTCATGAGCTGCTGACTAACTTGAGAGGACTATATTCAATGATTTGCTCCATTCTCTCCTTACCCGACCCTGCCTGTGCTACACCATGGTTGAAGCAACAAACCTAGCCTGCTATGTCGTAAAAGCCAGCAGCGCAGTTATAAAAGTCCACTTTTGCAGCAGGGAAGATTTTGGCCTGCTCACGCTTCTTGTTGGGACCTCGAATACAAGGATATCAATACAGCCCCCCCTTGTGGACTATCACACCCCAGGGAGGATGGCAAAGACGCGGAGCAAACATTCATGGGGTTGGAACACTCTTGTACAACTGCTCAACTGCGGAGATTCTTTGTGCTGTTTCGAGATTGTACGACTTGCCATATGCCTTCCTGAATGCGTTCATCATCAAATCCACACCATGTACGACGAGTATCCCAGCTAAATCGTGACGAGCTACAAACATACAGAAAATCGGAGGTTAAAAGCAGTGAATCTGCCAATAAAGTTTGAAACCGCAACCTTCATTCCCTAGCCTCTCAGCATCACTGGTTTCTCAGCGCCGTCGCCATCGAGAATCGTCAAGATGATGATCCCCAGCCACTCAGGACTCACCCTCTTCAGCCCCTCCGCGGCCGTCAATTTCGCCTCTCCAGCAGTGGCGATGGTGACGCCTATGCCGACCGCCGTTTTGAACGAAATCAATAACGAGGTCAAGCCGGAGAACCGGAAGTTGGCATCCCCACCCCGGCCTTTCTGGCACGACGGACCTCTGCCCGACGCCTTCGCGGGCCCGCTCTCCGCCCACGAGCTCGCCGGCATCGACGCGCTGGCGAAGCGGGGCAAGAAAGAGTGCGTCAGCATCTACCTCTGCACCGAGGAGAACTGGGGAGGCGTGTGCCACTGGGCCTGTTTCGACAGCGGCCATCACATGTACCTCCGCTCGCAGTGGCGTTCCAGGATCAAGTCCATCCGGACCAGCGAAGGCGCCGAGTGCAAGTTCTTCTTGTAAGCGACATGACCATATCACTCAACTGGTCGTCTGGCCCCGTGTTCGCTAACGATGTGTGTGTTCCCCTTAGCGGCCCTGATTGCAATGCCAGATATAAGACCCAGGATATGAGTTACCCTGGAAATAACTTCAACAAGGAGGACTTTGGCGACGGCGTGGGATGCTTTTACTGCCTAAAGTAGACAGGCTTCCGAGAAAGGTCATCTTCTTTGATTGGGAAGCTGTCGAAGGTCGGTCTGGTTGCTCACCCTGCGGTTTCGAACTGGGGTTGAGTGGCGCTTCGTTAAAGTTGGGGCATCGTTGCCTAGGAAATTCACATTCTTGTACTGGTTGTAGGGTTAGTTTACCTGAGGAATAACGATGGTCATTGTCAATAACAACTCTGTTCAGATGAACTGCTTTTCGCAACCACCGCTCCTGTGCCTTTGGGAAGAACTCCCCAGCCATCAATCCGAGACCCCATGACCTTTCGACTTCATCTTCTTCTGCTGAGCCTCGTATTGCGCCTCGATTTCGCCCCCAATCATCTCCAGGATATCATAATCATCGTCCATCCCGTCTACAACCATGAACACGTCAAGTAAGCTTCTGTATCATCGCAAGGGGGGAAGACCACCGACTCAGCTTACCGCGAACGTCGATCCTGAACTGCGCAATCTTGACCGAGATCTCCACGTCGTCGAGCGTCATGACCCGCGGCGACGAGTCGGGCTTCAGGTCGTCCCCGTTGGACAGGAGGAGCACGCCGCGGTCCTCCCATGAGTCCGACTTGTTGGGCGCTTCGACGAGGACGAGCTGCCTGCTCTCGCTCTCCGGGAACTCGACGTTGCGGGAGCCGCGGTCATCGTCCTTGAAGTCGCGGAAGCCGCGTGGGTTGTCGTCGTAATCGAACGTCAGGCACAGCCAGGCGTCGTGCTTGAGCGGCTGGAGGGAGGGCCTCTCGCCGACGGTGGTCTTGGAGGAGGACGAGGGCCGCAGGACCTCGCGGACCCGCCACACGAACTGCTCCGACGTGGTCATGCAGGGCATGAAGAGCCCCGCGTTTGTGCGTAGAACGGACAGGAACCAGGGAGATTGAGGACTGCGCGCGGAACTGATGGTCACGGTGGAGCCATCCACCAGCTGTGATTGTCGACTAAGGCCGTACTTTCGTAGTGCAGTCCCGTGTTAGAATGTAGTCTCGTCCATGTCGAGGCCCACCAAGCCAGCCAACTGCTTACCCTGGTATCGAAGGTCGGAGTAATAACCCAAATGCCGTCCTTGCTCTCCCAGCTGCTGACGTAGGGTGCGGCTCGCGGCCCCTGGAATCTGCGATAGCACGCGATGTCAGAAGTGGCCCTGCTGGAGGCCCGAGGCCAAGAGCTGGCAGTCTTACCTTGGGGGCGAAACCTTCCTTTCACTTTTTGTTTGCGCGACAATGGGATTATGGATATCATGATACAGGTAGTGCGTCTTCTCGCTGGTTATCTTCGTCTTGAAACGGAGCTGGGCAAGGATCTTGTTCAGCTTGGGGATGCTGATGCCCTTCGTGGCCGGGCCGGGCGTCGCGCCCGAAAACGCGTCGGCAGCGCTCGTGAACCGAGGGTCCCCGATATCGATCAGAGAGTCGATGATCAGCCTCGAATCGGCCCGCTGTGAGGTGTCAGACGTTTGCAGGACCTTGTCTCTTTCGAAAGAGATGTAGATGCTCCTACCTCGATGACTCTCCAGTTGACGTGGTTACCGACAGTAGGACACCACTGGCCCGGGCTATGATAATGTTGGAAGCCGTCAGGACATGGCAAGATATGGATTTCACTTACTTCGAAGCCAAGATGGTATTGCCGCCAACGGCCTCGAAAACCACATCGTTACTGCTCGCTTTGTAGCTACGGCTTAAGTCTTGGTCACTGCCTCTGGAGGTTTCGCTTTTCGAGTCTCCCCCAACCTCCACGGGCTGCAGCGCAAGATATCAGTTTTTTCAAAGATACGCTGGGAAATATCTGGTACGAGCAACTCACCGAAGAGACCGTCAATCCGATTGCGTGCTTGAACATGTCTCGGTTCTTGTCTTGCTCGACCATTTCGTCGTCAGTCAGTGTCTTTGTCGACACCAACATGCCTCCAAGAGTGACTTCATGACAGAAGAATTGTCCTGCGAGGGTAAGACGCGGTTCATCTCAGATGGCGGAGTCGTTGGAAGAACGGCCTACCGAACTTTCTGTGAAACTTCCGGATTTCCGCGACGTCCTTGGTCTTCCTGATATGCTCGATGTTTTCCGCAAACTCTCGAGTCGGAACAAGGTCGTCGGCGTTGAGGAAAAGAGTGACTCGCGGCAACTGGAAATCCATGAGCATCCTCAAAGAGTCTCAGAGCCTCGGGATGTAATGGGATAGTTACCCACCATGTATTTCCCAATCATCCTCTTCGTGGACCTGTTCCGTTCGGAGGACTGGCTGTTCTGGGCGTCGGAGCTCGTCCCAGTGCCTATGGCGACCCCCAGTCCTGAGTAGCCCATCGCAATCTTGCTATCCATCGACGACTTCTCAAAGTTGTTGCGCACGAGCGAGTTGCGCATGTCGCTCTCGACGATCACCACGTCGATCTTGGACCCGTCCGTGACGCCGTAGTTGGGGATGGCGTCGGCGACGGGGATCCCGGAGACGCTACCGTTTCCTCGGCTAGGCGCGTATTCCAGGTTCAGACCTGGACGCAGGGCAAACGCTGAATTTCTTGTCAGAATTATGATAGCAAAACGGGGGGAATGTTGTGCGACGGACCTGGCTTTGGTGCCATCTTGTACTGATTGTTCGTCGTGTCCGTGTACCAGCCGTGCATGACTTGACAATTTCTCATCACGAGACTCCATTGCAGCTCGTCTAACGCTGATGGGCAACTATTAAGACACCCCATTAGTCGCGATTTGACTGGTTAACAGGCTGATAAAGAGGAGAAGCTCAATTACCTGGCGTTCTGGGTCATCTCAATCTTCAACATTTCCTGAGCAACAAGCGATGCTTGGGGCTTGTCAGAGTAGGCGCCTGAAGCCAAGCTTGAAAAACTGGTTGGGACCTATGATGGCAGTAAGCGATGGACCGACGCCTCACTTGTCGACCCAAATACCTCATTCTTCTGAACTGGTTGGTTAATGCCCAAGGCGGCCAGCGCTGCCTTTGCCTTGTCTCCATCCGTAAAAGGTGAGACCATCTGTTTGAACCTGAGGCTGATGGCCGGCACATTGCTTTCGTAAGGATATGTCTCATCCTGGGATAGAGAGTCAGCGATGTTCTGTCTAGAGCTATGGCGGTCGGATCATGATGGACTGACGAGAAGGTCTACGTAGTCCTTGAACAACGTAGCGTCTGCAACAGGCGTCTCATCAAGAAGACAGAACTGATGTTTCGAAATGAGTTGTGACCTTGAACATTGCATCAGAAGTGGTTGTGTCGTTGGTACACGCGGCGGACCGCAAAGCTCACATGGTAGGGATAATCTTTCGGAAATCTCCAAGAGTTTGAGACTGAAGTCTTTCCGGGTCCAGTCTGTCACAATTAGTTTCCTTGGGATGCGCCTCCATGACCCGGATGGATCCGACTCCCTGAGACTTCCCGTCTTTGATCTGAATTAGCTTGATGACAAAGTTCCCAGACTGATATATTTCCTGGACGGTCTGCTGGTCGTGATCTTTCCTCAGGCCGTAATAGACCTGCATGGACAGCTCCGGCGCTTTGGAGAGGCGGGACACCTGGTCCAGATAATCCAGAAACGAGAGATCGTAATCGAGAAGCTTCGAAGTGGGCGAGCTCCATATGTCAAACTCCTTTGCGAGACCGATCCGTCTCATGCCGTCCTTGATCTTAGCCATGGAGACATCCTTCATCCCGGCATCGTCGCTAATGCCACACTTCTGCAGCAGGACGGAAAACCCAATGGTGCCTGCTTCTTGGGAAAGGTATGGGCCTGACATTGTATTGCTGCCGGGTGCCGGGATCGGTTTGCCGATTCGCTGAAACGTGACAATCGTGTTCCTGTCGAGCAAGGTTCTTGTCACATCGTTGAATGTCTTGTCGCTACCAGACGGCGGAGGGCTGAGTGGTAAACCTGCCATCTTGAAAGAGTATAAGAATAGGGATATGTGAGATGGAGAATCGTTTAAACGCGATAAAAAAGAAAAGTCGCACGTGGAAAAGGCATGGCATTGATTATGTACCGAAACCTCCAGCCTTTGGCTTGGATGGACATCCTTTTCCGGCCCGGGGCATGGACCTCAAGTAGAATGATTTGAATCATGCTGAAAGCGAACAAAAGGAACCTCAATGATAGGTTATCTTATCATGTCTGTCAGCCGTGGGAAGTAATATGGCCCGACGTCTTGGCCGACTCAGTTCAGCTGCACGAATGCAGCGTGTCTCATGTCGGCCTGTTTAACTAGTTCCGTGCAACGTGGAGATTCGAAGCGGCTCGCGGGAGCTAGCGGCTATCTATATAATCCCTGTCTTGGAACTCGGTTTCTTCGGCATTCCCCTGGCGTGGCAACCATGTTGATCCTCGACAGCTTTCCGACCATGGCCGTGGGAAGCCCTTCGAAGAATCCTGTGCAGGCGAGGCTCGAGGCCTTGCAGGCCAAATATCCCCAGTACCACATCGTACTATGGTACTCCGATGCGGGATCGTGCTTCAACTTTCTGCCCGGCACCCGATGGGTTGGACGGACGAGCGAGGAAATCCCCACCAGCCGTACCTTGCCGACCTTCAGGAACGGCACCCGTCACTTCGAGTGTTACTTCATAATCGAGGGAACCTTTGAGTACGACCACAAGATGATGAGGTCAAATAAGTGAGTAGACATACTATTCGGGTTGTGATTTTGAACGATCCGTTCTTTGCTGACCATGGACAGCTACTCTACGTACGTGGTTTCCACGGCTGAATTCGACTTTGAGAAGAAGCAGTGTATCATGAGGCCCAAGTGAGAAAATTCCGACAGCCTAACCAACTAGAGTATTGCTTCAGTATTCCTGACTTTGCTTTTTGCAGGCCCGAGTTCTCTGCGTCCTGCTGGATGAAATACTTGGACGATGACTTGAGCCTGAAAGACCTGACCCTGCCCGGAACTCGCTGCAGCAGTGCGACGTCCGTTTGGATCAACGACGCAGGGGATCTCGATGTTGAGCCGCAGATCGAAGACAGGAGGCTGAAGTCAAGAATACTCGAAATGCACAAGTACCACAAGAACAGTATCCTCAACCAGCTGAAAAGCGGCGTGCGGCTTCTCGACCTCCGCTGCGACGGCTTGCGCACCCTCCGGCATGGGCCGCTAACTATAGAAAAGCAATTGGACGACGCACTGGACCAAGTCAAGACGTTTCTGACCGACAACGACTCGGAGACGGTCATGGTGATGCTCAGCTTCTCGTCGGCAACCGCCGCGTACGACGCCGCCAAGCCCTGGTCCGAAGGGTACTCGGTCAAGGCCGACGACGTGCCGGAGCACTTCAACAAGGACGTCAGCAGAGACATGCAGAGAGACAAGGACCTGTACACCGGCACGGAGTGGCCCCGTCTCGGCGACGTGCGCGGCCAGGCCGTCATCTTCCGCGGGTGGGGCCTGGACTCGGACGCGGACCGGTGGGCCCTGGACTGCCGGCTGCCGGCGTGGGACTCGGTCAACGGCTCCCTGCCGTCCACCAAGGCCGCCGAGCTCGCCGAGCAGAGGTGGAGCGAGATCGTGGAGGACTTCCGCAGCCACGACTCGCTCAAGTCGATCGTCCTGGCGGCCTCGCTCAACCACGACCCCGGGTGCGACACCACCTGGATCCCCCCCTTGCACACGGCACCCATCCTCCAGAAGAAGGCGGAGGAGCACATCAGCCAGTGTCCGAGGCAGCTGCAGCGGTTATGGATCTACGGCGACGACATGGACGAGAAGACAAACATGGCGATCGCGAAGCTGAATATTTGGGGGTCGGACGACGAGGGGGTCAACAGACCACCACCGCCGGTCGCTTCCAAAACTGCGTGAAGGACAACTCGCTGGGGGATGTTAGCAAGCTTCAGTCTTGGATAATATTAATCATAACACATCACACGATGGCTTCAATCATGATTAGACAACCTGAAGGAGAACAGACTGTTGTTTCAAGCACGTACCTGAGAACCAGGCAGAAAAGACACGTCGACTTTGTTTTCTTTCATTTTTTCCTTTGAATGCGTGGGTTTGCATGTATACCTCCGTGTTCGAGGAATTTCGATAACTACCACAAGACCGGCCCGATCCTACGGCCAAAACCGTGGTGTCTACTGCACAGCAACGCCACCCGCTTCCCTGAAGTAGCTTGCGCATGGAGGGGGTTCCAACGTGTTCTAGGTAGCTTTTGAACTATCTGATTTGTATACGTTTGCAGAAGTCCCCATGACCATGGTTCGCGGGCTGAGCTGAAACGCATTCCTTCTAGACTTGATGCTGGCGGCGGATGGGCTGAAAGGTCGGCTGAGACACGACACGACCAATACTTCCCGGGTTGTTTGCTCGAGCTGAAGTGGATTTACATCTTCATATTTCCGTTGCGAAGGGATGCTGAGGTATTGGACGAAGACAGTACCAGTGACGCAGCCTCATTTTGTACATGTTGAGATCAAGATCACCAGAATCGAACAAGAGGCATCGAAAAAGACGAACATCAATTACGGAACCAACCGCAGGCCAGAATACTTACACACTGATGATTTAGCACTGTCAAAACCCGTAGATTGCAGCCACTATTTCGAGACCCTTTAGTTTACAGCCCCCAAGTGACTATGCTGCTCTCATCAACCAAGCGGGTGAGGTGTAGCCTAGCTCCATTGAATAACGGGCTTGATAGCCTTTTCAGTCAAGTCAGTTCTCAGCAATGATCACGGTCGAGTTCAAAATCGCCGCACTTACCTTGCCCGAAGCCATGTCTCGCATGGCTTGATTCAGTTCTGCGGCTGGATAGAACCTGGCCAGCCTGTCGATGGGAAATTTGCCGTCTTGGTGCATGGCAATGAGCCTCGGGATGAAATCGGAAGGGTTCGAGTCCCCTTCGATCACGCCGATGTATTTCTTGTTGGCTAACAAGAATGCTTGCGGGTCTAGTTTGATCTCAACACCCGGCGGCGGGACGCCGACCTGAACGGCGGTGCCCAGCGGGCCAACGCACGCAATCATGTCTTCGATGACTCTGAGGACGCCAGTGCAGTCCATGGCAAACGTCGGGCCCCCCCCGGTAACATCTTTGATATCCTGTACCACGTTGAGACTGTTTCTGGAGTCGATGGTATGCGTCGCTCCCAATTCCCTCGCGAGTTCCAGACGTTCTGGGACGATGTCGATGGCCACGATCTGGCCGGTTTCGAGGTAGCGAGCCGCCATCAGCGCCGCCAGACCCACGCTGCCGAGACCGAAAATGACGATGGAATCCTCCTTTCCCGGCTTGACGACGTTCAGAACGGTTCCGGCGCCGGTCTGGAGTCCGCACCCGAGCGGGGCGTAGACGCCAATGTGCTCGACGGCCGAAGGGGGACACCGAACGACCGACTTCTCGTTGACGACGGACATCCTGCTAAAGGACGACTGGCCGAAGAACTGGCTCCGGACGGCGCGACCGTCGGAGGCGAGACGGGCCGGGGTGCTGCGGTCGCCGGTGCGCACCGAGTTGACGTTGATCGTTGTAGAGTCCGGACACCACGCGCAGTGCCCGCTCTCGCAGGTCTTGCACGTCCCACAACTGTTGAAAGACAGGAGGACGGCGTCTCCGACCTGGAGATCCTCGATCTTGACGTCTCGACCAATGTCGCGGACGATGCCGGCGCCCTCGTGGCCGAAAATGGCGGGGAAGTCGACGAACGGAAGGCCGCCTTGCTGCATCACGACATCCGTGTGACCTGAGTGTTGAACTGTGAGTTTATCCGGAAGCAAATCACCAAAGGAGGGAAACCGCCAGTGTTCACCTACAGACGCCGCTGTACTTCATTTCAACCAGCACTTCATCTGGTCGGACCTCGTCGAGGACGATCGGGACCAGTTTGAATCCGGCCTTGACCTGCTCCACCACGTATGCTATTCTTGAGCCCGAGGCGGCTTTTCGGCTCCGTGTCTTGACCCGCAGTAGCAATGTCCTCAACATGATCCACATGCCCGGCTGCTGACTTGGGACTATGCGGCAATGTCGCCCTGGTGCCAGGGTTGATACCTAGGGAAACAGGTGGGATGGTTGCCATTTTCTTTTTTCTTGGTTGATCCGTGGTAGTCGCTCAGTGTTGAAGAAGGACGAGATGCAGACCTTTAAGTACCAAGACGCTGACGACCTAACATCCATCCAGGAAAGACTCGGGAAAAAGCAGCACTGCGGAATCAATATTTCCGCAACGGAACTCCAGCTCGGGCATCGATTTTCCAAGGATTTCTGATACTGAGCTTGTCTGGCACCCCGCACTCCGGCAGTCTCGATGGGGTATCTTGCTATGACGGGCGTCATCACCGGGACTTCCAGACTCACCAATTCTCCATTAGACTTTCAGTAAAGTGCGGGGTACGTTAGGATGAACAAGGCCTATTCTTAGTAGTTGAAAATCAATGTCGACGACAGGTTTGGAGGAGGAATTAACAAGTCCTTGATAAAGTCGAGCACCGTTAACCATCGACAGCAGCCTACTTGTGACTATATTCAGGACCAAAGCTCCAGAGCCTCCACAATGTGTCAAATATCTTCCAAATCATGTGTACGAATCATACTCTCATCCCGTTGTGTTCTTCAGGAGCATGTTTCTCTCGGTTGCCTGCTGGTGTGTTTTGAGGTTGGTGTTCAATGGTTTTGAGAAAAACTCACATTAATCCCGAAAAGAATGGACTTGGAACTGATTCTCTATGTTGAGGTCACCTTATGCGAAGCACATTGCGTTGCATCTGTGCATCTGGCTGACTAGAAACTTTAGATCCGTTTTCTTTCCCTTGGTAAAGCCGGCAGGCTCGAAACTTATACAAGATTCTAAAAAAGAGCTGGCTTATGGTAATCAAGAACGGCCCTGATAGGCCCCAGTAACCAATCGCAGCCTGACTGGGCTCCGAAATCTGTAATATTCGTCTTGAAGTTTATTGATAGTTTCAACTAGACGCCCAGAACGAAACATGTCCTCGGTTGATGTCTGGCGAGAGGAAGACAAGCGGCTGCTAGCCGTCTGAAGCCGCCTTGTCGACACGCTCTCACAGATCATTGTGTCTAGAAAGAGAAGATCGTAAATATAGCAGCTTTGCCTGCAGGATGGATCTTGGAAGAGGGGTTGCCGAGCATTCAAGTATGCATCTTTGGCACCCTGTGACACCACGCGGAATTCGTTGCCCGGACGGCTCACCCCCGCATTCCCCCGCCTCTTTATGATGCAATGAACACTACCAACGTCGACGCATCGTTTCTTTGAGATGAACAACCTGGACGGATATATAAATGAGGGGTCAAGAAAGTGGCGTTGCTCTATTCCGTGATGGACTTCTCAGTCAAGCTGAAATCCGAACTACATACGGTGAAGCAAATCTCGCATACCACTGATCATTTCTCTGTACAATACAACCAAGGTTAGGAGAAAATGAGTGAATCCAAGACAGGATCAAGGCTCGCTGGTAAGGTTGTCATCATCACTGGTAAGTGTCCCCACGCTGTAATTAGCTTGGATCGCATTCCCCAACAATCAACCAGGCGGTGGACATGGCTTTGGCGAAGGAATCGCCCGGAAGTTCGCTCAGGAGGGTGCCAAAGTCCTGATCACCGACATCAACGAGGACGACGGGCAAAGAGTCGCCCGAGACGTGCCGGACTCGATATCCTTCTTCAAGGCGGACGTGACGAGCGCAGAGGACTGGGAGGAGCTGATGGACGCGGCGCAGTCGCGATATGGGCGGATCGATTGCCTCATCAACAACGCCGGCACCACGTACAGGAACAAGGTTCGGGCCGCTGACCACACCACTCGCGTATGAAACGGGGGACGAGAGACGCTAATCGTGTTCGAAGCCCACCCTGGAGGTGACCGAGGCCGAGTTCGACAGGGTCTTCAACGTCAACGTCAAGGGCATCTTCCTCGGGACTGCGGCGTTCATGCCCCGGGTCATCAAGCAGGGTGAGGGCGGTGTTATGCTGAACATTGCCTCGATTGGGGCGGTGCGCCCTAGACCGGGTCTCGTGTGGTACAATGCCTCCAAGGGAGCGGTGTGCACGGTACGCTGTCACCGAGCGGAATGACCGTGGTTGCACTCATCTGATAACCCGCCGCAGGCAACGAAGGGGCTCGCGGCCGAGTATGGTGCCCACCAGATTCGTGTGAACTCGGTGTGTCCTCTACTGAGCGGAACGGGACTGTACGTTATTATCGCGTCTCTTTTTTGCGAAAGCGAGCGTTGTCCTCTGACACAACATCGACATCAGGTTCGAGTCATTCGCCGGCCAGGCCGACACCCCCGAGAACAGATCAAAGTTCACCGACAACGTCCCTCTCCGGCGACTTTGCGAGGCAGCAGACGTAGCGGATGCTTGCCTGTTCCTAGCCTCTGATGAAAGCAAGTTCATCACCGGCATCAATCTGGAGGTCGATGGTGGCAGAGCCATCTGAGAGGCTGAAAAGATATAAACCCTCGAAGTCCTCCTACGAAGCGGTCAGTCGCTCAAGCTCTAGATGTCTGATCCGGTTGGATTCAAATAAGGCTTCCAGGAGGATATATACACCACATTCTGTTAATAAGCGGAGGAGTTGTCATTGTCATTGTCCTGGTGCCGGATCCTTCACAATCGCCGTCGGGTTATAATACCGCACCGACGAGGAAGGCTGCTTGAATCGAGTCAGATAGATTGAGTATCTAATTTTGAGACAAAATATGACTCGTGTCGAGTTGTTACGGACCGATCAGTAAGCCATCCGAGGACCTGAATGGATACACAAAAGGCCCGCATATCTGGGCAGTAAAACCTTATAAGTCTCGACGACCATCCCTATCCAGCTGAACGTAGAAAACGCAAAGAGCTTCCTTCAAACTATATTGATACTGAGAAAATCGAGGTACCTAACCTAGTCTTTCGTTGATTCGACATCTTTTAAAACCCACACAAACCCTGCCCAAAATGCGCCTAGACTTCATCTCCATCGCCTTGACCGCACTCGCCGTCTTCACTCAAGAAACATATGCTTGCCAATCCACAGCGGATTGCCCTCAGAATTGCGGGGGGTTCGCAGACAACCTGTGCCGGTGAGCATTAATAGGTAAATTTCGTTTCCTAGCACACGCGCTAACGCTCATATGACAAGTCTCCCGGGTAATGTCTGCGAGTGCGTTCCCTACTAGGGCCTAGATTCGACTGTATTGACAGCGGGCGGAACCGTCGCCGGGGCCATTGACATAGGAAACGTGACAACGAAGTAACGTTCGACCCTTGGCTATCTTATGTAGGTATAGACTGCGGAGCTACGTTGTTTCTATTAGAATAACGTCACTTTTCGATTTACGCCCGTCTCGTTGAAGATTCGAATGATGTCAGGTGAAAAGTCGGAACACCAGAGCTTACGTCTGATGTTTGCATACAGAGGAGAGTGACCCCCTGCTAGTCAATGCTGGGACTTATCCGCCCGGTCATTTTATGCTTATTCCCCCGCCCACTTTGCCTATCTCTAGACGAAGCAAGAAGGGACCACGTTAAGATATTTCTTGTAAAGTGATTAAGCCTAAACTAATATGTGCGGCTTACTCTGACTAGTTTGCTCTAATGAATCATGTATGCAAAGTTTCTTAGTCACAAGCAATATAGCCGGTGGTATAACCGAATGTCTATCTTCCCCGCGCCCGGGCTTCGGCTATATCGATCCCAACAAAGCCGCCCAAGCTGCCGCGATATGCCAAGATGACGTATCTGGCCATTGTGCTATCGGCTACGCCTTCGACAACTGACCTGTCGCTTTTGAGACTGCATTTTTCTGCTAGCCATTGCTCTGCTATTCCATCATTGTCTTCGAGTTCATGTCAAGTCACTTCTGTTATTCGCTATGGCGTCTCGGAGCATCTTGTCAAGGATTTGGAGGGGTAAACAACAGGCATGCAAGCAGCAGTGTCCCAATGACACCGTAATCATCGCTGACCAGTCTCCAAGCCATCTCGCCAGCAGATAAGACGACTGACCTTAGGTGGTCACCAGGCGCACGAGATTCTGAAAGAGGTAAGTCAATGACCCACGACCACCATCATGCACTATAGATACCTAACATGGCGGTCTCAAGTTTGGAATCCCAGTATCAAGTGGAAAGGTCGCCCGAACACCGGCTGAGGCTAGAGCAATTGCAGAAGGCTTCAGTAAGCTCAGTTTGATGCAAGACCCAGAGTCGCTAATAACACCATTAGACGGAAGTCGCATTACCAAGCCGCAGACTTTGAAGAGCAGCAAATGTTCAACTACCGACAAAGAGGACTCTGAAGGCAGTATTGGAAGAAAAGATGCTGCCAACACAGCCGAAGACATCGCCAAGAATCTACTTGGGCACCAATTGAAGGCAGGCAGAAGGTCTAGATCCTACGACACAGACAACAACTTCTTCACCACAGAGTCGATCGAGAACGAAGGTAAATGGTATCTGGCCATCACGTTTGATCGCGAAAACTACTGCCCGTCGATCGTTGCTTCGAAGCGAGGGGGGTTCGACATCGAAACCACGGCGGAGCAACACCCGAAGCATTTGGACACTTTCAAGCTTGGCTACACCGAAGGAATTACACCAGACGTCGTTCAGAGTGTCTCACGATGCCTGGGCGCATCTGAAGAGGAGAGAAAGAATCTACACAACCTACTGAGTCGGCTGTACGAGTTCTTCACGACCAGAGATGCCACCCTGGTCGAAATCAACTCACTCGAAAAGTCGTCCGACGGGACGCTCACCTGTCGGGGCGCCAGGCTCATGATCGACGACGCTGCCAGCAAGCGGCAGAAGGCCATCTTTTCGATGCGCGATACGGAGCACGAGGTGCCCGACGAGGTGGAAGCGGAGAAGTACGGACTGGTGTACGTCCGGATGGACGGCGACATCGGCAACGTGGTAAACGGCGCCGGGCTCGCGATGGCGACCAACGACGCCATCGCGCTCCACGGCGGCGCCAGCGCGAACTTCCTCGACGCGGGCGGACAGGCGACGAAGGAGACCATGGTGAAGGCGTTTGAGATCATCCTGCGGGACGAGAGGGTGAAGGCGATCCTTGTCAACATATACGGCGGTGAGTTCGGCTGATGCATGTCTGACGGACCAGCGGGGGGGAGTGGGCGGATGTCTTTCCAGTCACTGATACGGCGTCTCACAGGGATCACCAGAGGCGACATGATAGCGGAGTCCATCCTCGGGGCGGCGAAGCAGCTGGGCCCGCTGAGGGTGCCCATGGTGGTCCGGCTCCAAGGCACCAATTCCGAACTGGGACTGAGAATTGTACGTCTTTTTTCCGTGTGGCTTCCAGCCAGCCATTTGCTAACGGGGTCATGCAGCTGGAAAAGGCCAACCTGGGGCTGCATACGGAAGCCGACTTTGGGAAAGCGGCGGAGAGGGCGGTGGAACTGGCCAAACAGCGCCAGTAACGACAACCTTTACGAGACGGGGGCTCCGCAGAGATTTGTCCAGGGAGTCAACAGTCGAGAGTCAAGAGCTGGATACGCAATGTGGAGATTGCCCTGTTCCCAGGACTCCGAGGCCTCAAGTTGGTTCTGAGTTCATCGGTTCACCCTGGTTGTGGAGAGAAATGGCAAGGTGATGGTGGCGAATGTTTGCCCTGGATTCGCTGGCAATAGGCTGGTTCTCGTTGGTTTCTCCAGTCACTCTCTCTGTCGAAGGGAGCTCTAGCCTCTCATCTTGAGTTTTCTAATAGGCTGTTGTTCTCACAAAGGCACTCTCTTCTGTTCCATCATCATCAAGCCAGCCTGTCCACCTGGATGTGGCTAGTGATACTATATCATTCCCAGAAAAGACACAAGCCTGCCGCCGCCCCTGCATCAAACTATAGTTTCATGAGAGACACATCCTGTGCAACTTCGGCGAGGCAAAATACTAGCTCCACGAGGCGCCGAGTGTTATCATCCCCATTGGGCCATGTGCTGTGTCCTGGACCTGTGGTCTTCCAACTATCTTTGTCTCGAGCCGCATCTGCACTCAACTCAACCTGTGCATTTTCATTCATAGCGATTCGGCTATGACCGCGGGGAGGGCGACAACGACTTTGCGTGACTTTGATGTGCTAATCTTTCGACGAGCGTTGTTTGGCGTAAATAGATGGAATCTTGCATGACATAAGACTCAGCTATAGATCTTGCTCGAAAAAAAAAAACTCTCCTGAAACGAAAACTGGTCGGACTCAGCACCGGTGACCAGTCCACCATGACGAGTCCGCACTCCGTACGAGGCCTTTTGTTTGCAAATCTCGTATCTCGTCCCTTTCGGTTCGGCACGAAGGCGAAGGATCTTCCTTCTCGCAGATGGCTTCTGGCCGCTGACAGACACCAGCCACCACGAGGGACTAAGACCGCCGGGTAAGCCGGGAGGCCTTGGTCGATGCGAGGTGGCACACACACACACACACGTATGCTGCAAGATGAAGCGGCTGCCACCCACCACACTCCAACTCCGTGGACTGCAACGTCCACCGCCGGCTGGGGCGGGGCGGCCGGCCTCTGCCTCCCGACCCGGCGTGCATGATCTAGCTCGGGCACCATGCCGCGCGGGCGGCCGAAAAGGGGTTCACGGATTAGCGAATGGACAGATAGGCATGCGGCGTTGGGAAAAGTCTGTCCGAGGCTAATGCTGGCCCTGCCGCTTTCGAGCGAGACGTCGGATTTAGGTTGCCCTGCCCTCACGGACGACGAGCCCGTTCTGGATGGTTTCCCATGGTGTACCACACGGGGTTCAACGGTGGACAAGGGTTTGACGGGGTTGAAAATGGCGTAGCGGGGGGGGGGGGGGGGGAGGCTATCCACGCGAGCCCACATTATTCTTTTCACCACAGTAGTTCTTGATATGCCACTACTTGCAGGTTGGGGGGAGGGAGGGGCTGGGCTGGGGGAGACAGGCCTTGAGAGATGGTTCGCGATAAAAACGGCTGAGGCCAGCATCGACCTAGAGCAAGTTGAGCAACTAGACATGCAAAGCTTCAGGCGAATGTAGGACAGCGGCGGCCGTGATTGGCCTGAGATGGCCACGCAGGCATATGGAAGACGGGGATATGCGTGACCGACATACACTAGGCTGACAAGAGTTGGAGGAAAAAGAAAAGAAGGGTCCCACCCCATTCAATGGGCCGAGAACTGATGGGCCCTGGCGGCTTTTATGTACGATGAGCCCAGAGTGGCTATTTGGGGGAGGGGGAACCACCACATGGGAGGGAGTTGGCTGTCTGACCAACACCCCTCCCTGCTGCTAATGGTGATGCAGCCATGTCTCGAGTGGGCACGACAAAAACACGTGTTGATGGGTTTCTCTGCGAACCCCGAGTCTTGAAAAACTACAGGCAACATCCGTGTTCCTCGAGCGGTTCCTGAGTGTTCTGTGTGGCCCGGCAACTTCTTCAAGCAAGCCAAGATGGGCATCCTTGTGAACCGCTCTGGTTGTTTGTTGACTTGCTTGTAGAGGAGAGAGAAAGAGAGAGAGAAAGAGAAAGTGAGCACCGGCGAGGTGAGGTCATCAACTCGGTTCAAGCAACAAACGCCGTTATCATCGACCATCTACAGCCAACCACTGTACCCTTGCATCATCCAGCAATCGCTGCCGGATTCGCTCCCACCGACAGGCTTCATCACGTTATCACACCGTTGACCATCCTGCTTCTCCTCCCCCTCCCCCCCTTGGCTGAAGCACGGCGCAGCCGGCCGGCCAGCCATCACACCCTCAGCCGGTCCTAGTCTGCCGGTCGATGGACCTGTATGTGGTGGTACGACACCAACCCGACCCGACCCGCCCCCCTTGCCAGCCCTTTTTCTGGAAGCTCTGGTCGGTTGCAAAGACTCGAGACTCATCCCATCCCTGCCACACTCCCTGCATTGCGTCTGCACGCTGCTCTTGATAAACCACAGGCGAAGTCAATGGTGTAGTGGGATAGGAAAGAGGAAAAAGCAAACAAAACTCCACCCCCCACGACCTGGACAGAAATCGATGACCTGAGGTGTCTCGCAGAAAAAGTAAACATGTTCGTCCCCTTCGTCGGGGGACGCTCGCGAGGTTCAAAATAAGAGCGTGTATATGCTCACACGTTCCCTCTCCCCCTGGACCATGTCTCCCGGTCCCAGTGTGTGTGGTTTTGTGTTTTGCTTTTGAACTCGGAAAGCTTTATCCTTCCTCGGCATCCCGCAGAAACAATCCAAACGTCGTGGGACCGTGCCAGGACCCGTCATCCCTTCCACTGTAACGAACCCAGGGACGACGACGACGACGACGACGACGACAGGGCAAACATGGCGGCACCTCCTCCGACTTCTGCTTCCTCCCCCCCGAGGATGCCTCCGACGGTGGACAGACTCGTCATCTTCCCGCTCGAGAAGCAGATCCAGGTGTCCGTGGTGGCCGTTTCCATCGCCTTCATCGTGATACCGACCATCATGGTCATGATGCGCGTCCTCGCGAAGCGCATGGCGCACAGGGTGGTGGACGGGAGCGACTGGTGCATCATTGCGGCATGCGTACGTTTTGGTCCCCGCGGCTCATGTTTTTTTTGCCCAAAAAGGGCCATGCTGGTAGTGGTTTTATCGTATATACTGATTCTTGTGCTTCTGCTCAGGTCTTCTCCAACGCTCTTCAGGCCGTCTCGATCGTCAGCGTGATCCAGTGCGGCGTCGGCCTCCACAACACCGAGATCATCCCCAAGTACGGCTTCGGGCCCATCATCAAGTTCCTCAAGGTTTGTTTGGTCTCTCTTTCAGTCCCCCTTCCATTTAAACCCCCCACCCCCTCCCTGCTGTGCAACTTGCCAAGAGTGTCCGTGACCACCAAAACGACTGACCCGCAAACACGCCACAGGTCCTCGTCGCACAGCAGATCCTCTGGGCCATCAGCCTCAGTCTCTGCAAGATCGCCATCCTCCTGCTCTACGCGAGGATCTTCACGACGCGCGCCATGGTCCTGGCGGCGAGGATCCTCGCCGGCTTCACGATGGCGTGGACCGTCGTCACCGTCCTGATCGCCTTCTTCATCTGCCGCCCGCTCTCGGACAACTGGCTGCTCGACCTCAAGGGCCGCCACTGCGGCAACCAGCCGGCGGCCGACGGGACGATGGGGGTCCTGAACATGATGACCGACGTCGCCGTGCTCGTCATGCCCATCTCGCACCTGTGGAGGCTGCGTCTCGAGATGTACAAGAAGGTCGCCCTCATCGTGACCTTTTCGTTGGGAGTCTTGTAAGTCGTGTTCTATAACACCACCCCCGGAAGCATATCTCTGGCGACTCGGAGCTGACCTTGACCTTTCTCCGTCGTATGTAGCACGTGCATCGTGTCGGCCCTGCGGCTGTACTACCTCGCCCACCTCGAGTACATGGACGTGACCTTCAACATCCCCCACGCCCTCATCTTCAGCGCCCTCGAGCCCGGCGTCGGCATCACCCTCGCCTGCATCCCCTTCCTGCGGCCGCTGCTGGGCCGCTCGAACTACTCGCCCAAGGGCACCGCCAACTACTACACCTCGAACGGGGACTCGGCCAGGCTGGCGCGGAGCGGCAAGAGCCGGGAGAGCAGCGGATTCGTTCTTGTGGAGGAGAACTCGTCGCAGTACCAGCTCAACGACTACGAGCGCAAGAGCAGGAGCCCGACGCCGACGCAGGTGCCGGTGATACCGATGCCGACGGTGCCGGGGAAAGTCACGTGTAGCAGGGCCAGCAGCGCGCGGGATAGCTATTAGAGCAGCTACGGCAAACGTAGACACACGAATGTTATGAGATATCATGTCCTTTTCTCGTGTCCTTTTTTCCCTCATCTACTTGATGGCTTCCGGGGGTATGATGGACCGGCGATGTGAGACGCGAATGATGCAACGTTGGTGATGTGTGCACGGAAGGGGTTTCCTCAAGGTCTAGAGCGTGACTGGCTCAGTGTTGATGGAAAGCCACGGTGGCATGGCCCAAGACGCAATAACATCGACGAAGCGAGGGAAACCATTCACTCGATGAGCGCCGGGGGCTCCGTGACGTCCTCCGGCAATTTGCTCCACCGGCTGGTGTAGACCCTCCCGTCCTTGATCACCGCCAGCACGCTCTTCTCCGGCTCGTCCAGGATCGACACGTCCTCCAGCGGGTTCCCGTTCAGCACGACCAGGTCGGCGGCGAACCCATCCTTGACCTGCCCGAGAAACCCTTCCTGGCGGAGCATCCTCGCGGCGTTGACCGTCGCGGACCGCAGCACCTCGAGGTCGCCGAGCGCCCGCCGGCGGATGCCGAACTCCCTGCTCTGCTCCGCCTGCAGGGGGCCGAGCAGGTCCGAGCCGTGGCAGATGACGACGCCGGCGTCGGCGGCGACGCGCAGCGAGCGCAGCCCGCTCTCGAGGACCTCGCGGTTCTTGCGCTGGTTCGCGGGCGGCAGGAACCCGGCGTACCGGTCGGACCCCATGGCGTCGTACGTGACGAGCGTCGGCGTCAGCCAGACGCCCCTGGCGGCCATGTACGCGGCCGTGTCGGCGTCGAGGAGGTTGCCGTGCTCGATGCCGGCGACGCCGTTCTCGACGGCGTGGCGGATCGCCCGGGGCGTGTAGGCGTGGGCGGTGACGAAGGTGCCGTAGCTGCGCGCGACCTCGCTGATGGCGCGGATCTCGTCCGCCGTGAACTGGACGTTCTCGATGCGGTCGGTCGGCGAGGCGACGCCGCCGCCGACCATGATCTTGATGAAGTCGGCGCCCGTTCTGAGCTGCTCCCTGGCGGCCCTGATGCACTCCGGCACGCCGTCCACCACTACGGAGAGGCCGGCGGCGCCGCTGCCGCCGCCGCCGCCGCAGCATAAGCCGGAGTGGTCGTGCACGCCCCTCCGATCGCCGTGCCCCCCCGTCTGCGACAGGGCCTTGTTGGCGATGAAGAGCCGCGGGCCGGGGAAGACGCCGTCCTCGACGGCTTCCACGAGGGCGCGCGTGGCGCCGCCGGTGTCGCGGACGGTCGTGAAGCCCTTGCTCAGGATGCGGCCGCACACGAACGGCTGTCTGAAGTGGGAGACGGCGGCGTCCATGCCGAAGCCGCCGTCGAGGCCGGCCTCGCCGGGAACGGAGGTGACGTGGACGTGGCAGTCGATGAGACCCGGCGAGAGGTACTTGCCGCGCAGGTCGACGACGACGGCGTCTCCAGAGATGCTTGCGGGGTCGTCTTCTCCTCCTCCTTCCTCCCCGACTTTCTCGATCAGCCCGTCGGAGATCTTGACGGTTGTGTTCTCGATGATGACGCCGGCGGCGGTGTCGACGACGTTGGCGTTGACGAACAAATAGGTGTTTTGCCTGGGAAGCTTCCACGGCTTGATGAGCTTCTCCGGGATGGCATGTGCGGCATCGGCCCTTTGCCGCGGCGACGGACGCTGCGGCAGATGGGTTGCGGGGTCCGCGGGGACGGGAACAGCTTTGCGGACCGTCATTGGCCTTGGGTTGATGGCTAGCCGCTTGAAGGACTCAAATGCAACTCTGATGAAGGAGAAGGGTGGGTAGATGGAAGAATGAGATGGAATATTCAAATATCAATGGTTGAGGTTGCGCGTCGAGAGTTGAGGGAGAGTCCATTTGTTTGAAGCCGATAAGCATGCCGGAGCATGTTTGCCGGTGCGGAGTCGGCGATAGGCGAGTTTACCTTCCTGAAATGGCTGAAGGATCGCTCATCCTCTTGGGAATAAGACACGCGGCAAACCATATCCTTGCAGGTTTGAGCCGGTGTAGACTCGACTTCACCGAAGGGTTGTCAACTGAGCAGAGCAGAGTCTACACGGTTTAAGCCCGACAAATCTCGACAATAGCGTTAGCAACGGAACAACAAGCAGAGACAGACAGACCCTATTTAAAAGTAGAATGCACCGTAAATTTGACGAACGTCCCGAGACACCTGAGACAGAAGCCAAACGAGACAACAAAAGACATCATCAGAGTGTGAAAAAGAGGCAATGCATGATGAAAGGTCGAAAAGACAAAAAGAACTCCTCGACGGGGAATTGAACCCCGGTCCCCTGCGAATCGTTTGAATGACAAGCAGATATCCTGACCACTAGACTATCAAGGACTGTTGATTGACAGGGATGCTGCGTGGAATGTTTAAGTAAGCAGAACTCTCTCATTATGTCAGACGCAAAAAAAGCAAAAAGAATCTCCTCGACGGGGAATTGAACCCCGGTCCCCTGCGAGTTGTGTTTCCACGATGACAAGCAGATATCCTCACCACTAGACTATCGGGGATTAGTGGGTGTGAACACCCAGTGATAGTGTGATTGTTGCAGAGAGCATGCATCATTGGTGTATATAAATGACTCATTGGAAATTGCACCAGATATTGTACCTTTAGTGCCCTCTATCCTCGACAAGTTAGCCGGAGTCGAGTTAAGATTAGCTAGAGAGCGGCCTTTATTCTGAATTACAGTACAACCCGACGCTATAAACATAAACGTCAAGTGCTGAGGCATAGCTACACTGTCTCCAACATCTACCAAGAACACAGCCGCGACATTCTCGTTGGATGCACACAGTTGAAAAGCCACAAAATGCCCCCTCATCGGACAGCAGGAAGAGTGAGATCTGTATATGGGTCTTGGCACCGCCCGGGGCATGAGACCTGACCGCAGCCCCCGGATCGCTTGAATGGCGTTTCTGTGTTGTGGGCAGCGCCGGACCCGCGACATGGGATTGGGTCTGACATGGTTCAGCATAGCCGCATCGGGAATTCGTCTGCCTAAACTGCCGTGTACTACACAGTTGATCATCGGCCGTCGAGAGAACGTTTTTGAAAGAGCTTTTCTCTATATAATCGCGGCAATTTGCACCGTGAGATAGCGTGGATTTCCGTCTGTCCCCTTGGTTTTGCTTCTTTTCCATTATATCACCCACAATACAAAGACCACACCCACCCATCTCTCACTCCATGGACGGATCCCACACCGCCGGTCTCGGCCCCGAGTGCCAGAGGCTGCAATCCGGCTTGCCACCGGCCGGCGCAGCGGTCCGCGCCTTCATCTCGGCCCATCCCGAAACCCAGGTCCGGCTCTCCCCGCTGGCCGAGGAGCTGCTCTGCCTGCCCGACGTCGTCGCCGCCCTCTTGCGCAGCGCCGCGGGTTGCGAAGGCGAGGACCGCTTTCTGCTAGAGGCGCGACAGGTGCCGGGCGTCTGCGCCGACATCGTCCGTCAGGTCGAGGGCGCGTTTCCGGAGGGCGGCGGCAGCAGCCGATGGTCCCTGCGGAGAGACGACGCGTGGAGGAGCGCCGCCGAGAGGGCGTCCGCGCTGGGTACGTGCCTCGCCACGGGCAGAAGGATCATGAGCCTGGCCGTCGATGCTCTTGACCTGTGAGTCCACCTTTGCCATCGATGTATGTGCGTGGGCAATAGACTCTAACTCGCCTTTCAGGTCCAAGAGCCTCCGCAGGGCCGAGGAGGCGGGCGAGTCCCCTCCCTATGCCACCAACGTCATCTTGCAGGAGATCACCTCTATCAAAGAAACCCTCAGTCGGCAATCTTCACAGGACCAGGCCGCGTCGCTGCGCAAACTCGCCGCGTTCCTCGAGTATCTCAAGTCCTACATCCACAGCCACTCGACCACCGTCCCGGCGTCGGACATGGCGAGACTGACCGTCACCGCCAGCAACGCCCGCACATCGATGTATTCCCTGCCCGACGACCCCTCGCCGAGTCCGAGCATCGAACCGTACCCGGCCCCGGCCCTCCTCCCGGCGGCCTCATCCCCCGTCACCTTCCGCCACATCCGAAAGGTCGTCATGCAATTCGAGAAGGAGCCCGTCGGCATCAAGTTCACCTCGCCCAGCGACCCGACCTCCTTCGCCGTGTCCAGCTTCTTCAACGACATTAGCCTCTTCGACGCCGACACCGGCGACCGCAGGCGGTCGATCAAGGTCAAGGGGGCGTACATGGTCTTCTCGCCGGTGGGGGACCTGGTCGCCGTCACGACCGAGCACGTCGAGGACGGCCTGCACCAGCTCAACCCGCAGCCGATCCTCACGTCGCACGACATGGTGCACTTCCGCCAGGCGGCACTGCACGTAATCGACTGGGCCAACGACAACAGCCCGAACGCGCGGCGCTTCATGCTGCACTGGCACGGCATCCGCCCGTACGCCTTCAGCCCGGACGGCCGGCTCCTCGCCATCCGCGGCGTGCGGGACCGCGTCGAGGTCGTCACGAGCGCCAAGGGCCAGGGCTACAGCGTCCTGCGCGGCCACACGGACGAGGTGACGCACGCCGAGTTCACGGCGGACGCCGCCCGGCTCGTGACCATGTCGCGCGACGGCACCCTGCGCGTGTCGAGCGTCGAGACCGGGCGCAACGTCGCCAAGATCGAGATGGAGCACTGGCGGAACCCGCTGATGCTGGGCGTGTCGCCGACGGGCGTCGTCGCCTCCATCTGGGGCCGGACGGTGACGATCTGGGACTACGAGACGGGCGCCGTGAGCAGCTACAACCTCGAGACGGCGAAGGGGAGCGAGGGTATCCCGCTGGCCGTCTCGTCCGACCTGCGGTGGGCCGCGTATCGCTCGGATGAAGGGGCGGACGTCACTGACTTGGCCTCGGGCAAGGTGGTGTACTCGGCGAGGTTGGAGTCCGGGTTCGCCGTCTCGGCGGCCTTCTCAGCCGGTGGGCGGTATCTCGTTGTCGGACGATGCCTGAACGGGCACCACGCCCGGTCCGACTCGGGTATTCTCAATATGTGGGAGATTCAAACATAGAGAGTGAAATTATTATTACCAAGTTCAGACCCAAGGACATCACAGCGTACTGCTTACCACAATCGTCGGCAAGGCTAAAACAGGGGATCCCCCTATCACTTGACTCAAGGGGTATCTCACGCAGCTGAACTGCTTTTCGATTGTGGCTATGGGCAGTGACAAGAACATGTTTGCTCGTAGTCAAGCAGTACCCTTTTTACCAAAGAGAATTCTACAGTACGTAGAAGAGCATGTGGTGTTTGCGGAAATAAAGATTCTTGCCTCTGAGCTTTTTCCTTTCAGATGACCTTGAAATTGATTTCTGTCTTTTTCATTTTGTCTTCAATTTAAGACTTGTGATGTTGAAATAGCAAACTATTACCTGCAATCGCCAAAATGAGTTGCAGAACCCCTTGGAAAAAAATCGCCAATTCAATACGTTTGACATTTCATTTAAGAACAATCCTCTAATAGTACCCACGCCGGGAACACCAGAAACAATAGTATTCACATAACACTAACATCTTCCATAGGCCCTTCAGGTTGTACACATCAAGACAGCTGCTAGCATGATAGTAAACAGACCCGCCAGTAAAGATATAGGCACAAAGGCATTCTGCAGGTCCAAGGCATTCACCGACGAAAGCCAGGCCAAAGCGAAGACGACCCCAGGAGACAGGGTCACGCCTACCCACAATAAGATCTTCATCAGGCAATACCCCTGGGTTGTGTGGAAGCCCCATCCGGAGTTGTACTGTCCCTTGTGAATTCCGGGGGGGGGACTGCAGTTTTGGAATGCCGTCAAGAACGGCGCGACCGAATCTGCCGCGCTCGGGCTCCTGGAGCCCTTGCAGTATGGTCTCAGCCATAAGTTCCATGTGTTCTTGGGGGTCCAAATCTGGCAAGCAGCAGTAATCGTATCCTTTGCATATTTCTCGATAGTTCCCGTTGAATTCCTGTTCGAATGCCTTGACCAAGTCGCAGTTATCAAAGAGAAAGGTGAACTAGAGAAACGCGTCAGCTCGGTTGGTGACTCGGTTTTGAGCAAAAACAGGCAGATCTCGGTGTTACCTTGGAGAGCCGAACCCCTGTGCAAGTTCTCCAAGAGCTCAGGCGGTGGAGCCAAGATCCTCGAGCAGCCGTGAGACTTTCTCGGAGTGCGAGAAAAAGCTGATAGTCGTCTTCCAATGAATCAATGGATGGCACGGTATACATGCTGGTCTGTCTGATGCTTGTCCAGTGCTTATCGATGCAGAAATACGATTCCTTTCGACTCCCGGCCGTCAAACTGGACGGAGCATGTGTCGCGGCAGTGTGACACTTGGCCGCGTTGTTTTTCTGCCAGTACTGTAGTGTCTTCGAAAGACTTCTGCCGACGGAGTCCCAGTGGGACTTCAAACTCGTCGAGTTCATCGATGCTGTAGAAGATGAAGTTTGGAGAGCGTTCGTTGTTGGCAGAATCCCCGGGTCACAAGTTCGAATACGGCTTCTGTAACGCTGGAGTTGATGGCCATTGAGAAATATCGACACGTCATGGCCGCCATACTTCATAATTGTTAAAACGATCCCACCAGTTGCCTGCGGGTGCTTGAAACTCACGTTCCAGACGAGACGTGCCTCGGCCGAAGCTGGACGGCGGTCCAACAAGGGCAGTGAGAACCAGTCGAACTTGTGGCCAAATTGGCGTTCGACCCACCACCTCAATCCATCAAAGGTTGATATCCTGTGAGATGTCGAATCGAGAAGCTCCAACCTCAGATTTCGGATGCCACTCTCCCGAGGAAGTGGAGTCGCTAACTGATGCTCAACCTACCACTGTTAGTATTCACGGCTACAGAGCAGTCAATACAACTCGAACCTACTCCTGTACCCTCATACTGTATCTCATAAGGTGACTCTCTTGCTACACTGCCGGAGACCCAACTTTCGAGTTGATTCGGGCTGTCGGGTTCTATAAGCAATGCTGCTTCAGCAAGAGCAGAAGCACAGTCTAAAGCTTCGATGCGTTGTCCAACATCTACCAGCAACATTATGGTTTCTATTATATCCAGCATACGCTGCAAGAAGGTTATGCAGTTCGGGTGCTGTCGCAATTCGTCTATCCACTGTACCAATGGCTGTTAGCATGGGGTGCATGGTAGGGGGGGGGGGGGGGGGGGGGGGCGAGCCACTGACTTGTGAAACGGAAGGCTTGATTTCAGCCCTTAAACTGCCAGCTGCCTCGTCTCTCTTGATAACAAAGTAGCTATCATCAAGGAGGTCCCCGATACCTTTTGTGGTTCGGGCTCTGCTGAACGTGGCATCGCCGTTGGACCCGGTCAGGATCCATGTTGTAAATTCGAGAAACACGCACCCCAGAGACCATATGTCATATGCTTGAGTGGTGACACCTCTGTTAAGATCACACTCCGGGGCCCGGTACGTTGGTGTATGTCTCTTATCTCTATGCTGGGCCCCTGCAGATCGACGGAACGTGGTCAGACCAAAATCGGCTATTGATAGGGTTCCGCAACTGCCGGGCTCATGGAACCAGAGCAAGTTTTCGGGCTTGATATCTCCATGTCGTCCGTACTCAATCTTTGATCTCGACGACTTCCGTGTGCCGGACTTCGCAAGAGTATTGGTGTGAATCTTGCCCAACGCTGTGGCTATGCCTAGGCATTGCTGTGCTACCCAATGGGCGAATTCTGGGGTGAGCTGGCGAGGAGATTGGTTCGCTCTCCAATATTGCCGTAGGTCTCCTCCATCTGCCCATTTGAAGACGATATTGTAGGTCTCGCCCCGCTGAAAAGCGGCCAGGGGAGTAACGAGATGACCACGACTCCCGTTCGAGCACCTCAGAAGGGCTTTCAACTCTTCGGCGAAGTAACGTTCGTCGCTATTTCGGATCTTCTTCACCGCAAAGCTCCTATCTGGCGCCTGTAATGAATCAGTCTTGACTTTTCAAAACCTTTGAGGAAGGCAGAGTATCGCACAAATTCACCTGAAAAGCCGTGATGCCCGTTATGGATCTTTACTTTGTGCACCACGCCGTATCCCCCCACTGTTTCTTGTGCAGAACCGCCCAATTCTTCGGTAGTAAAGGGAAGAATGTCATTCTTGTCGAGCCGGTAAAAGTGAACCTTGGACACGATGTTCGGCCTTGAGAAAAAAGGCGCACAAAGCTCCCATTGTAAGGACTGTAATTCCTCTATGAGTTTCGAACTCCAATCAACAGCGACCGGCACTTTCTCAAACGAGTCTTCGCCATCCAGAGCTCACCGAAGCTGGCTCTCGGAAAGAGGAACGTCGTCGTCTGAGATACCGGATTGCATAAATCTTCGAATGTCGGCGGGACGGTTCATCAGGACCAGTGTAGCAAACACTCGGAGGAAACCCGACCGGTGAGATTCGCCATCTGTACCTGACTGACGACAGATTTTCCGTGAAATTTCGTCTAGTTCCTGGCTTGTGTTGTGCGGCAGACTTCCTACCTAGTTCCCGCCTCACACTTTCTGCAGTCAGTAGCCATTCTACGGTTGGCGTCGGTATAAAGTTCTGCCCCTCATATGACTTTACACGAGCACTCAGGAGCGCCGCCCTCAACTCTTCATGCTCGCTGTGTTTGAATTCCGGTGCATGGCTCTCCCACTGTAGCTGGATCGCTCTTAGGCTCTCGCCTCGGTCCTCAATGATCTCAATGTCTTCTTCAAGGTCACTAATCAGGGTGTTTCTTCCCTCGTGAACCTGGTCATCGTCCGCGTCCTCGATGGGTGGAACTTTCATCCAGTCCTCTCCTAGTTGGCTTGCTCTAGATTGGAGGCTGTCGGACGTGGAGGAAGCTATGCTGGTGTTTCTCGCCGATTCCCGTTTCACAGAGAGCTTTCAACAGGTTAGACGATAGACTTGGAGTGGGAAAGTTTGAACCTACAAAGGAGCTTGTGGTGCGAACAAGTTCTGTTGTTCGCTATCATTCCAATATCGTTAGCTGCAAAAGCCTTATCAAAATGCGTCCACTTGTTCCTGACAACTGCCCAGCCGGGTTAAGCAATTGGCTTACCCTTCCGATATTCGCTCCATGACTAGAGATGGTTGTCGTCGGGCTTGCCGGATCGCACGACCATGTTTTGCGTTGTGACTTGAAAGAAGACATGCTTCATGCAGATGAAAAGAGAAGAAAAGCGTAGAGCGAGGCCCAGATGAAACTTCTAGGTGCTTATTGCCAAAGACTACGACTGGACTTGCTCATTTATGCCTCCAGCTGGACCTAACCATTACCATAGTTCTCTTTTCATACGTCGTTACAACCGTGAACAATTGTCTTCCAAGGCACTCAGCGAGGCTTATTTGTTGGGCGCAGAGGCAATATTGGCGAATCCTACCCAAACACGTCGGCTCGCGCTCCTGGCTGCAGCCGTTGCTGCGAATAACGGAAGTGATAGAAGCGCTCTCAGACACCCCCCCTCCCCTTTTGCATATTCGTCCTCCTAAGACTCCCTCGCCACTATTTTCTGTTTGGAGGATATGCACACAGAGGCCCTCGGAGACAGACTGCATTGGCAGCCGCAGAAGGACTGCTGCAGGCGCAGCTGTGAAGGATTGCCCCCCCTCCCATGGGCCGCAACATCAACACCACGCACCCGCCCAGCTGCGCCATGATGGTGCAACCTTGAATTGTTCACGCAAAAGGTACACAGGGCAATCTGGCCGCATTTCCAGACAACATGCGCTTAACGAACACGCGGCCGTGGATCCATAAAAGGTGCAATTTGGGATCCTCGGTGACAATAGTGGCGCGATGTTTGACTGGTTACGGTACACCATCCGTGACAACCCGTCCAAAGCCCAGCCTGAAGCAAAATGCTTGCGCTGTCTTGTTTCAATATCTAACAATGCTTTTCGGGTATTGTGATGAGCCACGAGAGTAGAATTGGTACATTTATACTGAGAAGTGTTTGAAAAAGAGTTGGATTGTTTGTTGAACAATTGGTTGTTTCATAACAGCCCTTACTGGCATATCCTGCCGCAAAGACCTTGACGAGCTGTAGGTATTTAAATAGCCTGTTTTGCGATCCTGCTACATAGATGGTGTACAAACATAGATATGCGGCGATGTGAGAATGAGACAAATTGCAGCTAACTATGCCGTAACATCGCCCATATCATCTTTACAGCTGCAGCTTTTCTTTCGGTCCTGTAGGCGGCGGTATGTCACTCATTTACGGAATGGCCGGGAACGTCATCAAGGACCTAGCGCTTTGTCGCTTTGGTCAATGGATTGTGGCTGTAATCAGATTCATGCGAACTGCTTCAGTCGCCCAAAGGGACGAGGCCGCACGGAAGAAACGAGGTCTGTGATCACTGCCCCCCGTCCAATAGTGGAAGAAGAGTGGGAGTAGTCGGCGCACGGGCTGGATCGGAAGACCCGGGGTTGATGAGGGGTTCATGGGCAAGATGGGTTTGACAGAATCCCATCTGGATTCAGCATGGGGACTTCATGCACGGCGGCAGTCGGACGTATCAACCTGGATCAGCGTCTCTGCAACCGTCGTCACGCATGATGATCGTGTCGAAGCGCCCTGGTTCTCTGGCAGCATGTATTCCAAGCTTGAGTTGTGGTCAAACATGGCTGTGCGATATGCTCCATGAGCACCACGCACAGTTGTCCAGCAGTACGGTGCGTTGTTCATGCAACCCAGAGGAGAAGGGAAAGAGGCGGGGAAGGGAATCCGTTCCCACGGTGGCCCTCGTTCTTAATCCGTTATGCAGACGCAACCAAGCTCCATACCTTCGACCAGCTATCAGCGGAATGGGTACCGTGATCGGGCTATCCATGTAAGTCGGAGCGGCCCCCGCATAGATAGGACTGATCTACTCCGGCGCGGGCTGGGACGATCCTGGACGCAACGGCTGAAGAGGAGCTCAGTGCCAACACAAATGAATGTCCCGTCAAACATGGGTCTCCCCAGATGTTGTTGTTTCCATCAAGAACAAGATCCACCTGTCAAGCGTTGACACGGTGTACATACAGGTGCACACGTACATACGGGTTGTAACGGAAGATCGACCGAGATCGCCCAAGACGCCTCTTTTGCATCCCATGTCTGAGGGGAAAACCCCAGTGTTTCCCCCTCCTTCGGGACCAGAAAAAGATCCATCGAATATGCTGTTCCATGCATCGCGGCGATCGAAGGAAGAAAGACCCAGACAAAACTCAGAACATGAGATCAATGACTCGTCATCCCTTGAAACATCGCTCGCTTTTTCCGCGCACACCTGCATACAAATAGGTGGCTGGCCATACCCGCTCGCGCCCCCTTCGTCCCCCCCGCCACCCAACGGTCGTTTCGCCGCCGTGGGAAAGGATTGATTCAATAAGAGTGCCGGGTGCACAGGAAGAACCACAAGAAGGAAACAGACGAGGGGTTCCTAAACGGCTCTCTCCCCTTCCCGCGCTGCAGATCGCTGGGCGAAAACAGCAAGACTTCTCTCGTCCACTCCCCAGATCCTTCTCCCATCATGCTGGACGGATACGACCGAAATCAGGAGGAGAGAGCGAGAGGACCATCGATGGATATTGACGAGAAGAGCACCGCCTTCTCCCAGGCGCAGATATCAACACCTGTACGCACCAGGCTCCTTTGCCAAGAGTCCAAGACACACTCGCGCGCGGGAGCTCAGACTGACACTTTCTTCTTCTTCTCTACCATATAGCCGAGCGCGTCGACGAACAGGATGAGGCACACGATCAACACGGCGATGATGACCACCATCATCCCGGAACCCACACCGCCGCCGGCCGCCTCCACCTCTGCCGACCCACAGCGCCGGTTCTCCTGGCTGCCGCGGTCCGCCACGCCGTCCCTGCGCAGCCCGACGTTCCGCCGGCGGGCGGCGAGCCCCTTCTACGACGACGACGATGACGACGATTACCCGTACTCGGACAGCAGCCCGTTCGGCGAGGACTTCCGGGAGCAGAACGAGCAGGCAGGGCGGGACTGGGACCGCGACCACGGCCACGACCACGACCACGACGGCGGGGACAACCCGTTCGAGGACTGCGAGTACGAGCTGCCGCCGGCGGCGGGCAAGAGGGAGGGCACCTGGACCAAGTTCAAGAAGGCCATGAGCCCGAAGCGCGCGATCAGCAAGTGGAAGTACCGGAAGGTCAAGCACGGCGGCTTCCAGCCGGATGACCCGGACCACGGGGGCCGTGGTGGCTCTCAAGGGCAGGCCTCTTGAGTCGAGGTGGGAGCCGGGACTTACGGGTGAGTGAGAGCTCGGTCACTGGACCCTCTTGAAATACAGAGTGTGTGCGTGTGTCTGTGAGAGAAGGGAGTGTGGGAAAAGGAAGAGGAACACGCGCGACACCAAAGGTTTTTCTCTTACGGCAGGGAGGTTTCCGGCAAGTTTTTTTTGGCTGTTTGTTTGTCATTCACTGATTCCCCGGCAAAAGGCGTTATGTGGTCTCTTCTTTTGGTTTGTAGTTTCGGCTGGATCGCGAGGGCTTGCAGTGGGAACCCAGAGAGACCAGGCGTCTCCTGTGCGCACGACCTCAACGCGTTGATCAAGATCTACTGGACCGAGCCAAGCCAACCGAGGAGTTTAGAGGGCTGCTTGAAGCACCCGACTCTCTTTGACGTACCTATGAAGGAAGGAGACTGATTACCATCCGTGATTTCCACTTGAACAAGCCGTGAAGCGTTGGGATGTGTACTACTAGCAGGTCGAGACTGAACTTGAGAATTTGGATGGAAGAGGACGATACCGGAGGTCGCTTGCGTCTCCTTATGCTGTTCGAAATGTCGAAGCACATCGAGTTGTTTCCGGAGTCGGCGTGGGTTGAAAACAAACCAGATGGGGGAACGGCGGAAGTTCGAACGGGGATCACAAGTTCAGAGTTCCTGGGAGACCATGTCTAGACAATTCGAGCAGCGTATGTAGGAGAGGCTTCGGGATGAGCTTTTAGACAACTAGATGAGAGCTCTCCCCGGCTGAAGGTGGTTACTTCGTAGCTGCAGGCATAATTGGAGATGAAAAGACGGTATTTGGTTTTCCTAGAGTTGCCGTCGAGACAACTGTGTCTAGCATCTAACAAGTACACAACCAGAACTGGAAAACCATCTTCAAGGTTGGTCATTTGAAATTGAATTTGAGGAATGCTTCCACCTTGTAAGTGATTGGGGAGGCCGGTGATTGTCGTCATGGGCTTGATTCCGCCCAGATTTCGGCAAATGATGGGGCAGTGTGTGCCCAAGAGTGAGATGCGCTGTAGAAGCTCCAGCACGACCCAAAGCGCTGTTATATCGGTTCCTGGTATGATTCTTTGCCCATCAATGCGGGTAGAACTTGTCCCCTAGCTGCGGAAAGTTGGATAGGTGTACATTATACTTGTGCCATGGTGTTAAAAATACGCCTCAGAAAACATGAGTGGGACGAACCGGTCCGATACAGACATAGATAGGATTACACATTGTCAGCTCGTTCGACATCCCAAGCATGTCGGACCATTTGTCACGGATGGTTATCGGAGTAGGACTGGTTCCGAAGGCGATAAGCAGTAACCAAAGACATGGCTTTCGGTATCAATCTGGTAGCTTAAAGAACACTAGATGTATTGCCACAGCTGCTATTGGTGGCATTTGCAAGAGAACACCCGGCAGAACGTCACACACACACACATCTGCATGGACGTGGCTAAGAGGCGCGGGGGAGTATCACATGGCTCAGGAATAGTCAGCCAACCGCCGATGCAGGGGGGAGGGACAACGATGCAACACGGCTTGACGCTGAGCTCATCGCCAGTTGCTCGACACTCTGCCTATGGCTGCAGCCAGCGAGAAGACAGGCTGAGAGAGAAAAAGAGGGCGGGAAGGATTCAAGACTCCATAACGTGATGAGGGCGATGAGTAAACCTGGACGATGGGGGGAGGGGGAGGGGGTTGCAACCCCCCCAACGAGGCGGACCGATTGCATCTTGGTGCGGAGTCCCGAAAATAGCATCTTCTCCCCGGCTGCTGGATTTTCCCAAGGTTTGCTTTCTTCTCATCCGCCCATTCGGACCCGGGTCCCTTTTCCCTCAGCAACGGTCAAGCCCTGTCCCAAAGCCGAACCGGATCGACAGATCAACTCTAGGGCGGACGCGATGCAGCCTGCGAACTGCAGTAAGCCTCGTAGACATTGCCAATGGATCAGCGGCGATCGTCCCCGGCGAGACACCCCCCCCGGCCGCCGCGTGCGTTGATCCAGCCAAGTCACCGCAACAACAACCCCTCCCCCGGTCCGGCCCCCCGGCTCCTGTCCCCTCCTGTCCCCCTCCTTCCCCCCCCCCTCCCGAGGCGCGCAGACCCGGGGTTCATGTCGCACGGGCATGTGGTTCAGTGACGATACGAGAAGAGTCGATATTCGCCTGCAGCCATGCCGTATCGGGACGGACGGGACAACGCCGAGGTCTGCCCCCTTGCTTTGATGAGCGACGGCCCAAGTGAGTTGTGACGAGGGTTTGGGTAAGGGTACCAATCCCTTGGCGTCCCAAACCCCTTCCCCATGGCAGATGCGACGCAAGAAAGCAAAACCTCTTACCGGGGGGGGTGGGGGTTGTGTATCTGTGTGTGCGTGCGTGTTTCTTGTCGTCCTTGCCTCGACTCTCCCTACAGCCACGATGCGTCAAGTCTTGGGAGTACAAGGACAAGACACGCACGATCTGGCTGTCATGATGGGAACGTCTCACATGGATTGGGGCGCCGAAAATCGAACGAGTCGATGGACTGGAGTGACACTGACACTGACAAGAACACGGCGCCAAAGCCGGGCACTGCATGATGTATGTATCTATGTATGTATGTATGTAGTCTACGGAGTTACTTGGACCCCCTCCAAGACAAAGGACTTTAGAGTTTGTCGACCGATGTCACGTCAGTCGGCGTCCGCCAGGCGAAAGCCTCATGGGAGAGAGAGAGACACACGCACAGAGAGCGAGAGAGAGGGAGAAAGACAGAGGGACGACCGAGCTTCGAGCACTTCAGCCGCCCTTTCGTTGCCTCTCTCTCTCTCTCTCTCCATGGTTTGCCTCCCTTGGCCGTCACTTTTCGTCCACTGTGCCCCCCCCACCCCCATCGCGGTTCCCTGATCTTGGGTATTCCAGTATTGCTTTTCCGGCTCCCCTCGCGTCTGGCGAGACGCGATCCGCGCCGGGGGGTGTGAGGTGGGGAGACCATCAGCTGGTGTCCGAGCGTTGGAGGGGACGGGGGGAATAGCGGCATGCAGCCGTGAGTTTTGAGATTCGAGCCCGGTGAGATGTTCTTGGCCATGTTGAAGGTGAAGCTGAGAATCTCACAGACAGCGCATCTGGTATTCCCGCAGCTCTCAGCTCTCGGCCACGCCACGGAACGAAAGCCCGCTCGGTCAGCACCGGAGAGAGAGAGACGGAGAGAGAGTGAGAGAAAGACATGCCACCTACTGCACAGCGAACAGCAGCCACGCAGCCACGCAGCCACAACTTCGAGAAGAGAAGAAGACGGGCTGGCCTAGCGGGGGCGTCACCACCACCAGTTCCGGCATCGCCATTCCCGTGTCGGCGTTGCTCCCCGCGGCTCTCCGGGAGGGGGGGACATGGGAAAACGCCGCATCGCATTCCTCAGACCACGCGATTTTCCCGCCGCGCCAGGTGGCATGGGCACACCACAGCGGCAGAGTCAAACGTTTCGCCGCCGCCGCCGCGTGTGTGACGTTTTGTTCCTCTCGAAGGGGTTAAGGGGAAGGGGGGAGGAGAGACATAAGCCCGCCTTCGTTCTTGTCTTTGGCAGCTTTGACTTTCGGCTATTGAGCCTCTCTTTTCGACCGCCCGAAGTATGTGTGTGTGTGTGTGTGTGTGTGTACAAGACAAACGGCCAATGTCTGACGGTCCAAGTCTTCTCCGGGGAGGCTCTTCCGGGACATGATAACGGTGTCTGAGTCTGTCCAAAAAAGGCCCTTTTCAGTTGTCATCCCGCCGCCACCGACGACGACGACGACGTGGCCGCCTCACTCAACCTCGATTTGGCTTGATCTTTTCTTTTTCTTCTCTTGCAAAAGCTGGCAGACAACAGCACGAACGGGGTTTTTTCTCTTCTTGTTTTTTTCTTCTCACGGTTCTTTTCGAGACTGCCCAGGTGTAAAGGGATGAAGCGTTTCTGTCTCACGTGGGGTTTGGTGGTCCTCCGCTGCCCTCCTCGTCCAAGGTTCACATCCCCCATCCCGCGTGTTGTCTTTCCCATCGTCCTATTCTGGTAAATTCCCTATTCCCTAGTCGACGCCATCGTGGGCCCATGTCCAATTGCCCTCTCGGCTGATGTGATGTTGCGCCCGTCTCCGAGTAAAGAGTGCCGGCGGCCAAGTGGGCATCGATCGAATAAGGGGAGGAGGGGGTCGAGAAGAAGAGACTACACTGGCCATGAAGCCCCCATTCAACAGCAGTTCAAGCCTCGTCGGTCGTTCACGGTGCGTTCCGTGACCCCCAGCTCATGCACATGCATCCACGATGCAGCCTGTTTACTAAGATGCCGCCCCTCAGACGCCGCGCTACCCATCCACGGCCAAGACCGTCATCGCTGAGGCGGAATCGCTCCCATACTGTGGTTCCCAGATAACGATATCTGATGGCCAATCAGTCCGGGATCCCCGCCCCTGTGTGCCCTGCGGCCTTGTCTGTCTCTATCTCGAGCAGGGCCGGCCCACCGGCTTTGGCCGCCCTCCACCGCGGGTCCGCGACGGGACTCCGCAGCCTTCGACGCCGCCATGCAGTCATGCAGCCATACAGCCATGCAGCACTGCAACACTGCATCTGCATCTGCATTTGCATCTCTTCTCTCCCGTCTACACGGTACATGCAACAATGCTGTTCCCGACTACCTCGGAGCCCCTCCATAAACCATGCCCGTGGAAATGCCACCGTCGATGGTGTAAGTCGGGTTCAGTCTCGTCGCTGGGATGGATTAGGTCCAACGTCGTTCTCCTTTCGACCGCAACTGTGGCCGCTGCCGCTAGTCATGGGCCGCATATGGCTTCCTTCACCGGATGACAGACATGTGTAGGGGTTGGTTGGTGAAGACATCCCCCTCCCCCCCGAGGATGATCACGAAGGGAGTGTATACCGGGACCTATCAAGGCTTTCCCCCCTTCTCTCTCAGCCCATGATGGCATCCTTTTCTCTAGATAGTCATACAGGAGATCAAAGCACACACTCACTCTCTGTAAGTACACTAGTCTCTTCTCGTCTTTCCCTACACGCTTTTCCTTTTTTTTTCTCCTCCTTTTTTTCCCCCTTCCTTCTCCCTCTCTTTTCTTTTTCCGTTCCCCCGTCTCCTCGATTAGATTTCCTTTTCTGGATAACACCCCCCCCCCCTCCCCAGTCGCCTCACTTTCTTTATATCTCCCATCGCTGGCCTCCTTCGTATACCCCGGGATCAGATCGTCTCTCTTCTGCACGCTTCTCCTTCTTCTCCTCCTTCTCCTCATCCTCCATCTTGTTTTGTAAGTGGCAGCAGCTGTCGATCCCGACCGCGTGGGACGTTTGTTTAAAAAGCCTGTCGCTGACCGACCATCCTAGTTTCTTTTGTGTCTCCGTATCCCATATCAGATAATCATGTCTTTTATAACGTCGTCTTCCTCAGTCACCCTTCCAGTCGGCGACGACGTCCAGCAGGACGGGACGTGTACGCCAGAACCCCAGAATGGCTCCTCCGAACTCAGCTTGACAGCCCCCACGAGAGCCTATCTCTCGAGCCGCAACTCGTCCTCCAACACTCTCGTGGTAACAGAGACCACCTACACGAGGCACCGGGCCTCCCCGTCCTCGTCTAGCTCAACCGACGTTGACCTTGATGACGACGAAGACGAAGACAACGAGCTCGCCGTCCCGTCAAAAAGGGGCACGCGCGCCTACCGCTATCTCCGCTGGAACTTCGGCTCCGTCTACAGACGCGTCTTCACCCTCGCCTTCCTTGGCAACGTTGCGGCCCTCGCCCTGGTCGTCGTCCGGTCCCTCATCGGCGGCGGCGGCGGCGGCGGCGAGCCGTCATCGTCCCGCCTGACGCCCGGGACCTGCGCGACGGCCGTCTCGTCCAACATCCTCGCCGCGCTCTTCATCCGCAACGAGCACACCGTCAACGCCCTGTTCCGCGCCCTCGCCCTCCTCCCGGCCTCCCGGACGCCGCTCGCCGTCCGCCGCGCCTTCGCCAAGATCTACTCGTACGGCGGCATCCACAGCGGCTGCGGCGTGGCCTCGCTCTTCTGGTTCGTGACCTTCCTCGTCGTGCTCACGCGCGACACGGCGGCGAACCCGGGCGCGATCCGCGCCTACATCCTGCTCGACAGCTACCTCATCTGCGCGCTCCTCGCCGCCATCATCGGCTTCGCGCACCCGAGGGCGCGCGTGCTGCTGCACAACTGGTTCGAGGGCACCCACCGCTTCCTCGGGTGGTCCGTCATCCTCCTCTTCTGGGCGCTCGTCATGATGCTCGCCGAGGACGGGAGGAGGAGTAGCAGCAGCAGCAGCAGCAGCAGCAGCAGCAGCAGCAGCAGCAACGGCGGCGCACCCGAGGTCTCGTACGCCGCGCAGCTCGTGGCGACGCCGTCGTTCTGGATGCTCATCGCCACCACGCTCCTCGTCGCCTACCCCTGGACGCGTCTGCGCCTGCGCGACGTCGAGGCCGAGGCCATGTCGGACCACGTGGTCAAGCTCAACTTTAACTACGCCGACGTGCACTACGGCCAGGCCGTCCGGCTCACGGACGCGCCGCTGCGCGAGACGCACGCTTTTGCCGTGATCCCCAACCCGGCGGCACCGTCTTCTTCGACAGCCGCCAACGACGACGACGACGTCGAGAAGGCGTTGAGCAGGGGAGGAGGAGGAGGAGGAGGAGGGCTCTCGAACGCCGGCAAAAAGGGCTTCTCGGTGCTCGTGTCCAACGCGGGCGACTGGACGGCCAAGATCATCAAGAACCCGCCCAAGAAGATCTGGACGCGCGGGGTGCCGCAGTACGGGGTGCTCCGGGTGGCAGGCCTCTTCGAGCCGTGCATCGTCATGGCAACGGGCTCGGGCATCGGGCCGTGCCTCAGCCTCTTCGTGCAGCGGCCGGAGCACCCGGTGCGGATCGTGTGGTCGGCGCAGCGGCCGGCGGAGACGTACGGGCAGGCGGTCATCGACGCGCTGTACCGGGCGGACCCGGGGGCCGTCATCATCGACACGCAGAAGACGGGGCGGCCGGACCTCGTGGCGGTGGCGTACCGCATCTGGGAGGGCAGCCGGCGGCGGGCGCTGGGGCTCGCGCAAGACGACGAGACGAAGAAGACGACGACGACAACAACGACGACGACGATGATGACAAAAACCATGCAGACGACGACGACGACGACGACCGGGAGCGGGAGAAGAACGGGGCCTTGCGAGGCGGTCGTCATCATCTCCAACCAAAAAGTGACGAGGAAGGTCGTCTACGGGCTGGAGAGCCGAGGCATCCCGGCTTACGGGGCCATCTTCGACTCGTGAGTGTGAATGAGGTTTGACACGGGGGCGGCAAGCAAGCTGTTGATTTTGTTTTTTTTTACTTTTTTCTTTCTTTTTTAATATCTCTTTTGTCGTGTTGGTCTGTCATGTCTGCGTATGCGAGAGTTGGGAGTTGTTGCTTTTCCCCCCTTCTTCTTGTAGCTCACCATCGTATCAAACGCTGGTGGAACTGAGGCAACGGGTGAACCGGGGTAGTAGTGGTGTGGAGGAGAGGTAGGGAGTTGTCTTGGTTGCGTCCATTTGTGTACAATTGCATAGCGGGCATTTGCGGGATTGCGGCATTGCAGGCGTTTGGCGGGTATCTTGATGGGTTAGTTGTATTTGGTTAGCCTCTCTCACCCTTACACACACACACACACACTCTCTCTCTCTCTCTCTCTCTCTTGGTTGTGGGCTTGTGGATCTTCTCATCTCGGCTTCTTTTCTTTTTTTTGCTTCATGTTGGCGCTCCCTGGCTGGGCGGCGTTTGAGGTAGAGTTGTTCCCACTTCACAGTTATAGGGAAGAAAGAAAAAGGTAGAAGAAAGAATGTTCGAGAGTGTTTGTCGACTAGTTTGCTCCCACCCATGACAACTACAGAAATATGGTAAGAGTTGCGAATAGTCTGAACGGGCAGCGGTGTTGTTAATGTTTCGTTTCCAGGTTGTTGTTAAGGTATATAGAATATTATGTCACGCTCATGATCATCAGCCAATCACGGCAGTCCAATGGGTCGGTTAGCTCAGTTGGTTAGAGCGTGGTACTAATATTCCACCAGGAATGTCATGTAATGCCAAGGCCGGGAGTTCAAGCCTCCCACTGATCATTCTTTTGCTGTCAGTATCGGCGTGTTCTGGTACTTCGATGAGGAACAAAATCATTTTTTAGTTGTTGTTTTGTATACATATTTAGCATTGAACCATGAGCTGTGTGGTCTTCTTTCTCGCACGGCATACGTTCCTCTAGCACACAGTCTCTACCTGATATCAAGTACTTGTTACGTGAGTCTACAGTGGGAACAATACTTTTACAGGGACTGTAACATTATCTATCCTCCACCTCCTCCTCCAACTCACAACACCACCCACCATCACTTCCTCTCCCTTCCATCTACCACTACACATACAACACATACAACACACATCTCCACATAGTCATCAGAACAGATTTCCCGCCACGATTACAAATGCCCGACTAAGCAACGCCAAAACGGCCCTCCCGTTGCATCCAACCAACTTACTCCGGCCTGAACCTAGATATCGCTTTGCCGCCCACGCCATCTCTTCGGGGGCTCGCCAAGATGCCGGATCCGGACTCGGAACTCCATCCCGCGCCCTCTTTGCGGCTTCCCCCCCAGCACTTGATAAATGTCATATAGTACCAAGACCGCCACTCACCGCGTCGACCTGGCCACATGGGGGACCGTCTGACAGACAGACTGACTGACCTCCCTCTTCAGTCGAGCTTCCATGTCGATTTCTTGGCTTCACCAATCGACCCCGTTGCCGACTTGTCCTCGCCCTTGGCTTCGGGAGAGGCAATACCGTACTGTCGCATTCGTGGCGAGCCGAAATGAACCACAGCACGACGGCCGGCCACTTCTCTGATTAACCGGGCGGCGTCTTACTCTTGCTGCTCTCCCCCCCTCTTCTTTTGCACACTGCTGCCATCGACAGACACAGACGACAGACATGATCCATTTTGTCGAAGGGGGGAAGAAAAGAGGAATGCATGAAGCCTTGCAATCACACCATTGATCTCGGCTGCTTAACTCGTCACCAACACGGCGAGACCTCCCTGTTTTCTACTGTCTACTACATACACACTGTTCCGGTCCGGGAGATGACATGGGCTTGATTGATCTGTTTCCATCCGGAAAACCAAGACAACTGCATGTCGCCTCCCCAAACGCCTGGGATTTTGACAAGATGCCGGCATCGTGTTTGCTTCTGGGGCATCCCCGCAATCTATGAGAAGCTCCGTGGCGTTGTCTCGCGGGCAGGGAGCCGAGAGACACGCAGCACGCCCACTGTCACACACACTCACACGCACACAGACACACACACACACCAGCAGAGCGGCGCATGCGGCATGGCTGATGCGTCCCTGAGGTCGCATCCTGATGATCCTGCTCCTGACAAGAAGTGGCCAAGAGGCGCCAGCTGACGACCTTCGACCCCGGCCAGCGACTGAGGGGGGGAGGGAAGCCCGGATCGAAATGCCGCACCACAACGTGGGGACGCGCCGTGCTGCCTCCGCATTCCCGTTCCTGGAACCGCCCTGCGCGCCTGTTTCGACCTCACTCGACCGTCCCAGTCGTCTTACGCCTTCATCATGTCTCGAGCGCTCTACAAATCGCAGGAGCGCTGGAACCAGCTATGATGCTTTATCTATTCGACACCAGGAACGCCTTCCTTTATCTGAGGTTTCCCCCCTCCTTTAGTCTGGTGTGTCTTATTCTCGTTGTCTGGCGCCACTCGGCTCGGGAGCAAACATTCGCCTCTCCATGTTGGCCTTGCGCACCGCCCCTTCATCTGGCTGCTTGTGTCTCCCGTTGCGTCTGGTAGAGTGGTGCTATCTATACCTGGACCTACACCCCGGTCATGAGGCTTGACCGACAAAGGTAATCTGCACTGTTACATTCCGAGGGAGGGTGAGGTCCGGCCCCCGCCACCTCTACCAGAACTTGTCCTCCTCGTGCTGTGTTGCCGCACCGTGGAAGGGCTTGGACTTTGGAGCAAACATTTCCTCCTATCGGCGCATTTGGCAAACCGTGCATCCATCCACAATCCCGGCATCTGTGACTGGTCGAGCCGAGTTATAGGGGTTTGTGGTCATGTGCCCAACTGTACCGACGCGAGGGTTGCGATGTGTCTCGAAGGAGAAAGTGGTAATTACGTTCTAGGATGATGGCGAGAAGAAAAACCAATCCGAGGAGTTGTCCGTCTGTATGGCTGGCTCGTCGCCCCTTTAAATTCCTCGCTGCATCCTCCCATTATCCCGTTGACAGATACCTCGAGTTGTGTAGCCTTTAGTTGTTAGACATATTGTTGGCACTGACGTCGTCCGGCATCATGAAGCTCTTCAGCCGTACCGGTGCTCTAGCAGCCCTCCTGGCGGCTACGCCATGTAAGTCCTGACTGACTGACTCTTGCGATGATCACACTACTATGATGGCTTCCAGCTAACGTAGACGGACGGACGTCTCAGTTTTCGATGGAGTCGCCGCGCAGTCCCCCGTCCCGACCACCTTCACCGACCCGGGAACCGGCATCATCTTCAACACCTGGTCGGCCAGCAGTGCTCAGACGGCCGGAGGCATGACCTATGGTTTTGCCCTTCCTGAGAACGCCCTGACAACCAACGCCAACGAGTTCATCGGTTACCTGGTATGAAAAGAAAAGAAAAACACCTGCCCCTTACCATCGTCCGCCAAACCCCCCCCACTGACATGCACCCGTTCAGCAATGCGCATCCAAGAACGGCCAGGGCACCGGCTGGTGCGGTATCTCGATTGGCGGCTACATGGTCAACAGGCTCCTCGTCGTGGCATGGCCCAACGCCGGGGAGATCCTCACCTCGTTCCGCTGGGCATCCGGCTTCGAAATGCCCCCCGTCTACGCCGGCGACGCCAAGCTGACGCAGATCGCGTCCACCATCAACGCAACACACTACACCCTCATCTACCGCTGCCAGAACTGCTTCCAGTGGAACCACAACGGCGTCACGGGAAGCATCCCGACCAGCGCGGGAGGCATGGCCCTCGGCTGGGTCCAGGCATTCAACAGCCCGACCAACCCATCGTGTCCCGCCAACATCATTCTGGCCCAGCACGACAACCAGGGCATTCACGGCGCCGGACTGGACACCACCGTGGCCAACCCCTCCTACTCAGCCTGGGCCGCCCTGGCCACCAAGACCGTGACCGGCAACTGCGGAGGCGGCCCCACGGCCACGTCGGCGCCGACCTCTACGGCGACCGGCGTCCCGGGACCCACCGGGGTGCCCGTGCCCTCCGACACGTACGACTACATCGTGGTCGGAGCCGGCGCTGGCGGCATCCCGCTCGCCGACAAGCTGAGCGAGGCAGGTAAGAGCGTGCTGCTGATCGAAAAGGGACCGCCGTCCTCGGGCCGATGGGGCGGCACCATGAAGCCCGCTTGGCTCGAAGGCACCAACCTGACCAGGTTCGACGTGCCTGGTCTCTGCAACCAGATCTGGCGCGCCTCGGGCGGAATCGCCTGCCAGGACACCGACCAGATGGCCGGCTGCGTGCTCGGCGGAGGCACGGCCATCAACGCCGCTCTTTGGTGGAAGGTAAGTAAGCCCCGGGGGGGCGCCTCGGCAACCCTCCTCCCCTTCCCCCCTCATGGGCTACCTACCCCTCAAGATGCTAACCCTCTTTTTCTCTCACACACATAGCCCTACGCCCAGGACTGGGACTACAACTTCCCCTCGGGCTGGAAGTCGAGCGACGTCGCCGCCGCGACGAGCCGCGTCTTCTCTCGCATCCCGGGCACCACGACGCCGTCCCAGGACGGCAAGGTCTACCTCACCAACGGCTTCAACGCCATCGCCGGCGGCCTGCGCACCTCGGGCTGGCGGGAGCTCGACCTCAACGCCAACCCCAACGCCAAGAACCGCACGTTCGGCAAGACGCCCTACATGTACTCGGGCGGCGAGCGCGGCGGGCCGATGGCGACGTACCTTGTCTCGGCGAGCAAGCGCGGCAACTTCAAGCTGTGGACCAGGACGGCCGTCAAGCGCGTCGTCCGCTCGGGCGGGCACATCACGGGCATCGAGGTCGAGCCCTACCAGGAGGGCGGCTACGTCGGGACGGTCAACGTGACGCCCGTCACGGGCCGCGTCATCCTGTCGGCCGGCACGTTCGGGAGCGCCAAGGTGCTGCTGCGCAGCGGCATCGGGCCGACGGACCAGCTCGAGGTCGTCAAGGGCACCACGGACGGGCCGACGATGATCGGCAACTCGTCGTGGATCAACCTGCCTGTGGGGTACAACCTCGAGGATCATACCAACGTGGGTGGCTCTCCACCTCCCCCCCCCCCCCCCCCCCCTTTCCCTGATGTAACCGTCCAGGGTGATGTTTGAACTGGCTGACTGACTGACCACCACGAACAACAGACCGACACCGTCGTCACTCACCCAGACGTGCAGTTCTACGACTTCTACGCCGCCTACGTCGGCCCCAACGCCACCGAGAAGGACGCCTACCTGCAGAAGCGGAGCGGCATCCTGGCCCAGTCCGCGCCCAACATCGGGCCCCTGTGAGTTGAAAGCCTCCGTCGTCCTCTCCTCTCTCGTCTTTGTTTGTTGCGGATCGCTGACCACCCTTGGCCCAGGTTCTTTGAGGAGATCAAGGGCGCCGACGGCATCACGCGCCAGCTGCAGTACACGGCGCGCATGGAGGGCAGCCTCGACGTCCCCGACGGCAGTAAGTCGGCTTCTCTTCTCTTTCGTCCTCACCTACCCTCCGTCCCTACCGTCTCTATCTCATATATCGTATCGTACGACGACGACGACGACTGACAACGTCCCCCCCACCGCAGAAGCCATCACCATCAGCCAGTACCTCGGCCGCGGCGCCACCTCGCGCGGCCGCATGACCATCAACGCCGCCCTCAGCACCGTCGTCTCCACGCAGCCGTACCTGAACGACCAGAACGACGTCGAGGCCGTCATCAAGGGCCTCGAGAACCTGCAGGCCTCGCTCCGCGGCGTGCCCAACCTCATCTGGAACTTCCCCCCGCCCGGCACCTCGGTCCGGGACTACGTCAACAGCACGCCCAAGACGTACACGAGCCGCCGCGCGAACCACTGGATCGGTGAGTCTCTCCTTTGTTTCTTTTCCTCCTCCTCCTCCTCTCTCCCTCCTATAGATCCACCGCTGACATTCCACCTACCCCCAAAAAAGGCACCAACAAGCTCGGCACCAGAGACGGCCGCAGCGCAGGCGACGCCGTCGTCGACGTCAACACAAAGGTCTACGGCACCGACAACCTCTTCGTCGTCGACGCCTCCATCTTCCCGGGCATGGTGACGACGAACCCGTCGTCGTACATCGTCGTCGCCGCCGAGCACGCCGCCGCGCGCATCCTCGCCCTCGCGACCGCCGCCGCGCAGCCGCTGTACGCCCAGTGCGGCGGCTCGACGTGGAACGGCAGCTTCCAGTGCGCCGCCGGGCTGAAGTGCACCTTCAAGGACGCGTACTATTCGCAGGTGTGTGTTTTGTCGCTGTTTCTGTCTCCATCTCTGCCTCTCACCTGCATACGCACTCTCACTCACCCATTCACTCACTCACTCACTCACCATCGCACTCACTCACTCTCTCACTCACCCTCTCACTCATCCTCTCATTCACTCACTCCCACTCTCATGCACACACCCCTTCCGAAGCCCTCTCTCTCTCTCTCTCTCTCTCTCGTGAAGGTCAAAAGATGATGACGATACGATACTGACGTACTCAACAGTGTCTCTAAGCGGGGATTCCAAGGCAATGGCAAGGGCAAAGCAAGTCACAAGAAACCCACTTGGCGCGTCCTCTTCCCCTCTGCCCCCCGTTGTCCGTCCATCCACATGTACATACATTCAGACATACATACTTACATACTTGCATACTTCTTCTTGAACTCCCCAAAGCTTCCCGCCTTTCCAAAGTGACACATGCCTCTTGCTTCTCGTATATAAAACTCCACTTCGTCTGTCTGTCCGTCCGTCCCGTCCCCTTCCCCCCTCCCCCCCTCCCCTCCCCCTCGCATGTGGCATCGCCATATCCCTCGGCCCGTCATTCTCCAAAAACCAACCATGCGCACCAATGGCAAACCTGCACTCCGCACCACGCTAAAAATCCCCCACAGACTGACGTCGCATCGGCGGCGCGCAGGAAAACCTGTCAGAATATCATGTCCCCCCTCCCCCGGCAGTGGACACCTATGGGATCATCATCCCCCCCGGTCTCCTCGTCCCAATTCTATTCCTCCGCCCCTTACCCTCCCCCCTCTTTCTAAGGTTTTCTTTACCAAATTAGTGTTTGTCCAGCTCCCCCTGTCTTGGAGCTGGCACGTGCCGAGGGAAGACATGGATGGGTCAAGGCCCATGGGATGCCGCGGAACCATCGTGGGAAAGAAACTTTAGGCGTGAAATGGTGCAATTTCCCTGATTCGAGCACGTCCACCCGCCGACGAGTCGTTCTAGCCTTGCTTTCGACAGTGACGGCCCGATTAGTTACCTTCTCTCTCTTTTGAATTCGTGATTGATCCCGCTATTTATAGGCTTCTCCCCATATCTGTAAGAATTAACGGCTGGTTAAGTTGCGTAGTATAAGGTTGATTGCGCCAATGACTCAGCCCGTTCGTTAGTCGGGGCCCGTGAAAGCGTATATCTGTAATAGTATGCCCTTCTGTCTCCCTAAACGACATGATCGGCATAACGTTCCGCACCCGAATGATCGTCGAGCTGTAGCTCGAGCTCGAGCTCCGAGAACATCGCATTCTTCACGCGCGCGCGCGTGTACTTCGGTTTGCTTGCCGCCGCAACGATGGGCGCAAATCTTCCAGCACGGAGAAATTTAGCGTCTAAGCAATATAATGCTTTGTGTGTGTGTGTGTGTGTTTGTATGCATGTCGACCCATTGAACCATCTTAGCCTCGGGTCCGGCATCCGCCCCCCCCCCCCCCCCCCCCCCCCCTCGGCCCTTCGCTGAGAAGCTTCGCCGCTGCAACGTCGCGATACCCGCCGCTGTCATGATCCTTGGCTAAATGAGCCCAGCCCCTCTCTTGCGTCTTATGACGATGTTCGCCAGCAACAGCAGCCTTTCCCCAGATTGCGGGGGTCGCGGCTTCGGTAGGCATGATAAAGGGCTGCCCCTCCGTCTCGGCCATGGTTGTTTCTTCCTCGCCCCTTCTTCTTCCGCAGTATCTCTCTCTGCCATACCTCTTCCCTCCAGCACACCATGGTCTCTCTCAGATCCCTCCTCGCCGCCGGCCTGGCCGCCACCTCGGCCTTCGCCAACCCAATCCAGTCCCTCGACTTCACCGGCACTTCCCTCGCGCCGCGTGCAGACCCGAACCTGACGGGCTACCTCGGTGCCTTCTTCCTCGGCGCCGAGCCGTACGTCTACCTGTACCTTTCCAACGGGAATAACCCCAACTCGTTCCGCGCCCTCAATGGCGGCTCGCCCGTCATCCGCCCGACAAAGGGCACCGGTGGTGTGCGCGACCCGGCCATCGTCGAGGGCGGCGGCGCCGAGAAGGGCAAGAAGTGGTACATTGTCGGTACGGACCTGGATATCGGAAAGGTAGGTTCCTGACATCCTGCTGGGAGCTCGTGTTCCGGAAAGAGTCATGACCCCGGCGTCTCTGAAATGAGGACCCGTGCTGATCGTCGTCTCGATGTAACCCATATAGACGACCTGGGATGCGGCCCAGAGACAGGGGTCCAAGGGCATCTTCGTCTGGGAGAGCACCGATCTCGTCAACTGGAGTGCCGAGAGGCTCGTCGTCGTCGAAAACGCCAACGCCGGCATGGTCTGGGCCCCCGAAGCCATCTGGGACCCGACAAAGGGCCAGTACCTCGTCCATTGGGCATCCAAGTTTGTAAGTTATGCTGGGCATCTTTGTTGACTTGCCTTTCCATGAAAGACACCCCGGGGACTCACCGATACCACAGTATCCCGCATCGGACCCCAATCACACCGGCGCCCCCGGCCCCATCGTGATCCGCTACGCCTACACCTCCGACTTCCGCACCTTCTCGGCCCCGCAGACCTACATCGACAAATCGCCCACCAACATCATCGACCTCAACATCCTGCCGACCTCGACAGACGGCCGCTCTTTCGTGCGCTTCCTCAAGGACGAGAGCCTCAAGACTGTCTTCGTCGAGGTCACTACCACCGGCCTCTTCGGCACCTGGACGCGCCCCGGCGGCAGTTCCGCCATCATCGCGAGCGGCGTCGAGGGCCCCGCCGCCTACTGGGACAACCAAGTTGCCGGCAAGGCTCACGTCCTGCTCGACTTTTACGGTGCTGACGGCTACCGTCCGTACGAGACGACCAACGTGGCCAGCAACTCGGGCTGGACCGCGAGCTCGCGAACCGGATTCCCCACTGGGCTGAGGCATGGTAGCGTGCTGCCCATCAACAAGACGGCGTACGATGCTTTGGCAACCCGCTGGGGTTAAACATGGTGACATGGAAACATTCGTGTAAATAATAACGTCTTGGGACTGACCAGCTGTATAAGTCAACATACCCACTTCCTGGCCCCCCCCCCTTCCTGGCCCCCCCAGCCCCACCAAGCTACACCAAAAGGTACTACTTTTTAGTATACCCTTAATTAATTGCCTAAAAGAGCTACAAAAATAAAAAAAATATTATTTTAAAGATCTTAACTTAAATTATAAATAAAAAAATAAAAAGAATAAATTAATAGTAAGATAAGCTTGAAATAGTACTATAAAAATAAAAGTTAGATTTTCTATATAATTTACTACTATTACTTATTATACTATTATTTTAGTATAGTAGTATAAATTCTACTTTTACTTTACTATATAGATTTAAGGTAGACTATAGTTACTATATTAACTTAATAAAGCTTATTATATATATTAATAATAGTTTTAGTCTATAATAAGTATTTTATAATAGTAAACTTTTACTAGTAAGATCTCTATTATAGAATAACTTTACTATTACTACTATTATAAAGCTATAAAGATAGCTTACTTTCTATATATAGTTTATATAAATATTATTTTAAATAATATAAATTCTATATAATTTATAATAGTATATATAGTAGTTAATACTTTAGTAGAAAATACTATATAAAACTTTATACTTTTACTAATACTACTATTTCTAAGTAGTAAGTATACTATACTACTTAATTTATATATTTCTATAAACTATACTTAAATATCTACTTATATATAGTTTTCTTTTTATTATAGTCTTTTTAGGTAATTAATTAAGGGTGTAGTAAAAAGTAGCACCTTTTGGTGTAGCTTGGTGGGGCTGGGGGGGCCAGGAAGGGGGGGGGGCCAGGAAGTGGGTATGTTGACTTATGCAAAAAATAATGTTCATCAAACGCTGGGCGAAACGATTTTCGGTCGCCCGGGTATTTTTTCTCAACTTCTCCCATCCGTCATGGCAGTGTTCGTGGTCCTTGACATCCAAATCCAGTCTCTCATCTTTGATATCGGTCATACCTCTCCGAAGGGAGCTCCATGGCGTTCTCGCCGACCCCCACCGGGCTGCTGGAGTGTACTACAGACAAAAGCTGGTGGTCATCAGGTACAATACCGTGGGCCGCGGTCATTGACTGGTACAGGCCTTCGGAGGCCGTCGGGGTGAAGACTGCCACGGTGGGAGCCGAGTGATAGTGACTCTCATGGTCGAGTGAGTCGACGATCGACTGGCGGTAGAAGCCCTTGTAGGATGTCATGTCATAGGAGGACTGCGCCTGAGGGGGCCGAGACTCTGATGGGACGCCCGCGGGAGGCATCGGGGTGTATGTATATGGCTGGTTCATCAGGCCTGGCGCCCCAGAAGAGCCGCTGCCCCTTTCCCGACGATTGCGCACCCAGATCCAGGCGATGCCGAGCATGGTAAAGCCTATGACGGCAAGGCCGCCAATGACACCACCGACGATGGCGCCGACGGGAGTGGCGGACGAAGGGACAGGAGAGGGGCCCATCGTGGTGGTCTTTGCGGGGACGTTTTGGGTGGTAGAGGTTGGCGTCGTTGTGGTTGAATCCGAAGACAAGGTCGAGGTTGGAGCTGACGTTGCGGTCTGCGGTGTCGTCGGTTGGCCCTTGGTCTCGAGGACAAGCTTGATGCCCTTGGCGCGGTTGTTGCCGCAACGGAAGCCGGTGATGGTGGTAGAGAGGCTGTTGTCGGTGATTGGTTTGAGGGCGGTTACGCAAAGGGGGAAGTCGGTGTTGAAATTGCTATCATGGTGAAGCATCAGAACGGGCACAATGGTATGAGGAGACTAAGTCGTCGATGGGGTAAGGATCAAGATTCGGAACGAACCAACAGAGAGTGCCGAGGCCCTGAGCGGTCTGGCTGCACAACGAGTTGAAGGCGTCAAGACAAGCCGTGAAGGGCTGCGAGCCTGCTGTACAACCAAAATAGCCGTCCTTTGTCACGCAGGCCTGGTCGGTATAGCAATCAAACGCCTCGCTATCTGTTTCCTATATGTCAGTATGACAAGGTTGAGAGATTGTCAAGGAGGCGACGGCATACTGTACTCGTAGTATCCGCACGTCGGGCCGCCTTCTTGTCTCTTGATCGCCATGGCTGCGAACCGTGGATTCGGAGGAGGCGTCGGCGTAATATGCCATTTCCCGACGTCGTTTCGGGCCTTGAGTGTTTGGGAAGCAAATGACACGTCGTGACGGCCGGTCTTGAGCGCTGCAGCCGGGATGAGCAGCGCCGTCAGCATCTGGGCAACGCGCATTGCGACCATGACGGCAGCAGTGCGAGGTCAAAATAACACAACTCAAATAAGAGAGTAAGTAAGACGGCGCGATGAAGAGGGGACCCAGTCCAGGTCAACTGCAGATCACTGTACGCAGCCACGAGCCAGCAAAGAGTGCAGTAACGAGCGTGGATAGTTTGTTGAGAAGGTCAGAGGGGAGGAGTTCGCAACGGAAATTCGGGAGCAGCAAACCGGTCCAGGAGCCTTGCGCGGGGATAATCGGGGCTGGGCCAAATGAAGTATGAAAACAAGGTGGACGACAGCAATGGTCGCAGAAGGAGGTGGTGGGCAGCCCGCGGCGCGGACAGCCACACGGGCGAGTGAGAGGAGGACTTTGCGGCAGGCTGTCCGGCATTAGGAACAGCCGTTATGTGTAGTTGCATGAGAGACCGGGCCAGCTTTGTCCAATCTCGCGGGCTGCGCCTCTGAGCTGACCTCTCGGTTGGGATGGTGTGCCTCTTGCAGGATATTGGGCAGCAGAGACGTGAACGGGGCGTCGTTGGTTGAGCCCTTTCGAGCCCCGAGGACGGGATGCGAGACCATCATGTCTAATGGTGGACGACGGAGCGAAGGATCGAATCGACTACGCTGGCACCGACATCAAAAGGTCGAGGCCATCGCCCAAGCTGTCGGGTCGAGGTCGTGCGGGTGCTCCGTGGTGCGGAACCCCTTTTGGTTCCGATTGAACGACACTCAACCAAAGAGGACACGGCTCAATCCGAGGCTCATGTCGAGGGCCATGTTCGTTATCGTCTTTGATTCGAACACGGGTTGGTTCCGTGGGCTTGGTGATTCGAGACGCAACGGACAAGGCTATGCGACGGGCTTGTCGAGAGGGAGGAAGACAGAGGGAGAGCAACAAGGAGGACAGCAAACAATCACAGGGACACAAGAACCGTCGGACTGGGAAGGAGCAACCGGGGCTGCGAACGGCCGCCCTCAACCCCACTGTTGCCCGTTAAGTTAGGTGCGACCGGTCGTCCGGTAAGGTGAGGTACATCGTAAGGTCCAAGCTTCCATCCCATCCGACTACCCCCACCCTCTCCACTTATAACGACCACGTTCCGGCTCACTCATTGGCCAGTATGTTCCGTGACGCTGAGGGAATCCACAGTGGAGCTCCACACCAATCGGATCTGACCTTGGTTGCATCTTCTCTCCTATTTCTACGGTTATCATCACCACCTTGTGTCTGTCTGTCTGTCTGCATGCTCCTCCCCTCTCACTCACTTCGCCGCGTTATGTCGCACATGACAGGTGCAGTTGGTTGGAATCATTGCTTACGTTTGACAGCCCCATTTTGACCAATTATCATCAGCTACTAATGATATCGCATGACGTCTGACGCTTCATCACTCTCTGAATTCTTCAGCCCTTTCTTTTTCCCCATTGCATAATCCCTGTGTCCTCTTGTACTTGAGGTCACACCGGCGGATGCCCGAGTCTACCTTTCCAAGAAGTCTTGTCGACAACTCGTCGCTAAAGTCAGCATGGATCTGCATCGTCTCCTTCACATCAAATAGAAACGGGCCTACTCGGATTTCCAGGTTCACCAGCAAAATGGCCTACTCCGGGTTCAAGTAAGCAGTTTTATGCAATCAAAGTTGGTATTACTGCAGCGTCGTCAACTTCAAAGTCTCTTTCACACCATCGAATGCCCCTTTGCGTCTAAAACGGTACTTTGCGTATAAACGGTATAATCAAAGCCGCCCAAACACCAAACTGAAGATCGTCAACCCGGCTGTGGCCTCCAATGGTGGGACGCATTACCCAAATAACTGGAAGTACAATAGCAGCCGTTTCTTTTGCTATGGTTTTTCAAGAGCAACCTCTTGTCGTTGATGGTGAAACAATCTTCCAGGCAGTTGGTTGAGTCTACTTCGAACCATACTCGGTGAGCTGAGATTAAGCAAGCTGCTCCTGAGTGGGAGTCGGGGCGCGCGTGTCTCGCACGCGGCCGTTTTCGAAATCTCGTTTCGCCTCAGGCTGCCCTCCATGATGGCCCTAACCGCGCTGTGCCTAGCCGTGATCATTTGCCTCGTCGTTGCCGTCGTCTACTCCCCCATCCGGCCCGATCGGCTGACCAACTGCTCTGACAAGACCACTCTTGGATGCGATTGGTGGTGAATATGGCAGGAGACAAGAGTGAGAGACCAAACGATAGGTTCCAGCAGGAGGGGCAAGAGATTTAGGAAGAGCACTTCGAAAGTACAAGTTTAGGATAAGCGCCGGTTCAGCGGCAAGCTTATGTGCAGCTCGCTCAGGGGCCTCTTCCAGGTTCGTGCTCCTCTCGAATCGAGAATTTAATGATACGTGGATTAGCCTTGTTTGTACAAGACGTACATGAATACATGAATGCTTGTTCTGAACAGTACGTTGACTTGTCCTCTGTCAATCATGGGTAAATGCGCCTGGAAAATGGTTTCATACGGTGACAAGTAGAAACACTGACAGTTCGTTGTGAAGCCGGCCTTCCGCAACACACCTTCGAGGAAAAATAGAGCTGGTAGAGATCGTAGTTTGTCCTATGACCTCCTCGCGAGCCTACAGCAAGCGCCTTCGTTCATGCGCGAACGAGTCACTTCGACGTCTTTTGCGGTGTTCTTTTCGTCTTTATGAGCAATCGAGAATCACTTTCAACGTCACCATTCTCGAGATGGTTCCAAATGTGGATACAAAACCACCCCATGAGGCCGACTGACCGTCCACCTTCCCAGTCGGCTGGAAGCGTTTTTTTCTTGTTCAGCACCCACATTGACACGTCAAGTCCACAACATTGTGCCAGACACTCGGTTTACCGTATTAGGAAGCAGAACTCCGAAAAATATAACCAATGCAAAAGGTTGGTGGATCCTTTCCGCATGAAGATGTCTCGACACATCTTTGCAAAGCTAGAAACGCCTAGGAGTGCTTTCAGCTGATTCAGCACGCCGGCCAGTCTATCCAGACAGCTTTTACGTCACTAGACTATCTCGTTTGTCATCAAGGGTCAACAAAGACTGATAGAAGCGATGTCGTATGGTCCAGTCCAGGCCTATCTGGGCATTCTCAGCTTTGATGAATGTTGCCTGGCTACATCCATATCGCAGACAAGTCACAACACACTCATATACTACGTGTGTAGATCCCAAGATACACTTTACTTTATATAGTTAGCCGCAGACACTAAAGAGCACTAATATATTCGGTTATCTGCGTCCCATGCTCACAAAAAGCAGGTGTAAGCTTAAGCTTACAGCAACCGCCAAAGCAAGACAACAAGACGGGAAACATGTTTGCTCGTAGATCCTTGCCGAAAGGCTTCTGAATCAGGACACTCGCTGCTTGACTGTATCGTGTATGATGGTTCCAAAAGGCATCTTTTCTGCCAAGTTTTTAATTCTTTTGTGGACACTGGCTGACTTTATCGACCTATTTTCTCGCGTCAGTTCCTGACGCGAGAGATTCTTGCGACTGGCCAGGGCCGACCTCATGAACGAGCTCTCCACATCGAGGGCACCCGAGCCGACGTCTGGAGTGGTTTGGGCATCCAGGCCAGAAATCCATGTTTTGTTTTGGTCAATGATCGATTTGTCTCTCGGGCTGGTCATCGTCTAGTGACAGGCGGCGCAACACTGGACATGCCGCGTCACAGTACCCGAGCTACGCCAGTCCTGAGTTCCTGAGCAACTCCACGCTGTTGGTAAAGCCGCTCCCCTTACGCACCAGCCCCAGGAGGCTTCTGTCCCCAGACCGCTCTCTGGCGGTAGTAGCCGTGGAGCTTGCCGGAGCGGATCTCGCGGCGGAGCTGCGCCGCGTAGATCTGGATCTCCTCCCGGGACCACGTGGACATGACGTTGGCCATGAAGAGGACGTAGCCCTCGATATCCGAGAGGAGGGTCAGCTGCGCCCACTCACCAATCTCTCTCATGGCCGGGTCCTTGGGCCAGCTGCCGATGGGTGCCTTTCAATGTAGTCAGTCCTCCTGTCCATATATTATCATGCCCCCCCCTCCTCCTTTCAAATCAGCACAGGCGGCCGACGTACCTTGTTGTTCCACTCGGTGATGTGCTCGAAACCGGCCTCCTCCATCGACCTCTGCTGCAGGTGCTCGTCGAGGACCATGAAGGTGCGACCCATCTTGCGGCCGCCCTCCTCGAAGAACTTGCCCCACTGGCCGAGAGCGCTCGTCTCGGGCACGGTGTCGTCGTCGCTGAGGATGGCCGGCGAGACCTCGAAGCTCTCGAGGTAGCCGCCGGGCTTGAGGGCGCGGTACGCCTGCTTGAAGAGCGCCGGCCAGTCGGGGATGCTGCCGACGAGGAAGCGGATGTGGACGTAGTCGAAGGTCTCGGGCTCAAAGGTCCAATCGCGCGTGCAGTCGTCGATCTCGCTGTAGGGGTTTTTCGTATGTGTCAGCCTCGGAGAGCGGCGTTTCGACAAGGGCGCCCGCGTCCGGTTGGGTTACGGCTCACTTACAATTTCAAGTTGGGCGGGACCCAGCTAGGCTGAATGGGTGAGATGTCGGTTCCGATAACCTCACATTCGGGGTATTCATCCGCGAAGTCGCTAGCTACGAATTAGCCCCCACGATTGTCTTTTGTTTTAAAAAAAAATCGAAAAAATCCTTATGCTCACATGGCCCAAATGCCTGTATGAGAGGAACAAAGTTAACTCAACCACCCCCCTTTTGAACCACCCCCGCATTTGAACCACCTCATCCACCACATCAACACCAGCCTTGCCACTATTCCCATCGATTATTCCTCGGCCCTACCACCTACCCAGACGCAGCTTTCTGGCTCACTAGGTAATTCTGACCCGCTGGATTCATCTGCATCATCCTCCCTTTCACCTGCTTCAATCTGGGCCCTCTGTATGTCTCCTATATTAGCAAACTTGGTGTTAGGATCTAACTGGACCTTTTTTCTCCTACCCTGTTGTTGGCTGTTGATGTGGGCCTGTAATGCTTCATTCTGATGCTCCACAAAGGCGAGTCTATAGGCCTGGTTATCCCATCCCTTCTGGATCTTCCGAAATAGATGCCTTTGGGTATAGACGCTCTGGGACTCCTGCCTCAGCTGACTAAACAGCTGAAGCTGATGCTGAAGGTCAGCAGACTTTCGTGGTGTTGACCATAGGACTTCGGAAACAGCAGATTCCCATTGCTGACTGCTGCCTATATTGCCTGCTGATTGACTAGAGGATCCCTGACTGCCTGGTATATCCTTGGATACGAAGGAGTTGGATAGAGGTCGTGATAGACTAATAGGCCATAGTCCAGTGTGCTTCCAGCCACTCTTGATGATCTGGGCAGTAAGGGCATCCTTCCTTGCCCTCCTATAACAGTCAAGGAAGTTCCTTTTGCCTGCTATAGTTGAGTCATTCCATAGGGTAAGGTATCCAAGGTATTTCCTATAGGCAGCCTTTAGAGGTCGAAAGACTGACTGGTCTAGAGGTTGAAGGACGTGAGATGTATGTGCTGGCAGAAAGATGAGATAGATGTTATGCTGTATACACTGCCACATAAAGTCTGTGGTAGTATGGCTGTGATGTCCATCCAGGATAAGCAGTCTGGCCTCATCAGCTTGCCTAGGGGCAGTCTGGGGGATAAAGACCTTCTCCAGCCATTCTAGGGCAGTGGCATCAGTCGTCCAGCCATTATCTGTAGCTGTAAACTGCCATCCAGCATATCCAGAGAGATCTAGAGGAAACCACTGCTGCTGGACTGCCTTGCCCTTATATATAACAAGGGGAAGCAGAGACTGCCCATCAGCAGAGATGCATTCAATAAGGGATACCCATACTCGAGATCCAGGCTGTTTTTTCTGGATATGCCGAGTTTCTGAGGAGCCCAGGACCAGCCCATTAGTCCCTTTGCCCTCCATAATACCAGTCTCATCCATGTTCCATCTGTTGGATGGTTTAATGCCCTTGACTGCTGGCAGATCTAGACGATGGAACCATTCCTGGATTATATCAGCCTTGGCCCCATTTACACGTCTGGCATCTATTGCTCTGCTTCTCTGAGTGCCTATAGAGGGATTCCTGCGAAGGAATCTAGTCACCCACTTCCTCCCAAGTGGTTGAGGATCACCTAGGACACGCCTTGCTAGTTCTCTCAGTTGCTGATGAGTAGGACTAAAGCCTAGGGCAGCCTGAGTAGTGATCCAGTCACTAAGGAGGCTTTCCTGGGTCTGAGAGAGCTTCTGCTGGCCAGCAAAGGCAATATCCCTTGACTGGGTTCCTTGTATGCGATGGCGAAGGGTTGGATAGGGGATTCCCCAGGTCAATGCTGCCCTACGGATGCTGCATCCACCTGCAACATCCTCAAGGGCCTGTTGGACCTCATTTTCGGTATATTGCTTCATAGTATTAATGTAAAGGTATGCTGAAAAAACGGTATTGTTTGGAGTAGAATTGCAATTGTTGTGATGTTTTGGATTAGAGGGCTCTTATGGCTGTGGTGGGGTGAAGCTGTAGATGACGTGGTTCAAATGCGGGGGTGGTTCAAAAGGGGGGTGGTTGAGTTAGCTAAAGCACTGGCCAAAGACATTGCTATCCCACCTGTTCCCGTTCCGATGTCAAGAGCTTTGTTCAACTACTTCCAAGTCAGCCAGGCAAGATGAGGCAGTTGGTCAACGTCGGCCGGTCAACTACACTACACACCTTGTTCTTGTTGAGCGGTGCCAAGTGAAGCCTGTCGCCCATCGACAGGGTGAGGAGGTGATGGCTGCCGGGGGAAATCAGTCTCGACACTCGTCACAGTGACTTCGTTGTGCGCCTCTCGTCTTACTTGATGTCCCAGGCCTCGTTCTGCGGCTCGTCGTTGCTCCCCCTATCACCGTTACGTTAGCCACACACGCCGAAGCACGGCACGACTAAGCCAGGAGGAGGAAAGCCCTTACCAGTACTGTGCGTCGCCCACCTCGCCGTGGAACGTCCTCCCGTGGATCTTGCGGTACTGGAGGATGGTCGAGGTGAGCGACGCCGTGGAGCTCGCCGTGTCGTCACCCAGGGCGGAGTCGGCGTCGCCTTCATCACCGGCGTCCTAGCAGTCCGTCAATCACAACGTCTCGGTCCATCACTACTGGGGAAGCCGGGAAATGGGGTTGACTGACTCGTGCCGCTTGTACCCAGTGCTCAGCGGGGAGGATTCCGGCCGTCTCGGCATCAGTAGCCGTCGCCTCCTCGCTGACGGGGGCGGCGGGAGCCGGCGAGCCCGCAGCCGTCTCGGTATCTGGAGCTGGAGCTGGGGCTGTAGTTGTTGTGGCGGTGGTCTCGGTCGTCGTTTCTTCCTGCTCAACAGGGACAGTCGGTGGTGTCAATACCGCGGCCGCCGGCGGTTGTCCGGGCTGCTCGGACTGCTCGGGCTGTTGAGAGGCCATGATACCGGGTTCTGCAATGTTTTGAGTTCGTTTGAACTTCACTTAATCTTCCCTACCGCGACTCCGGATCTCGAGAGTCAACAAAGTCAGGGAATGGAAGAAATTGAGTTGACGGAACACACTGGGAGAGGGGGCGGAAACGTGAACGCGAGTCAACGACGACAGTCCCCGGTCCCTGTCTACGTCTAATATAAGAAGAGCCCCCCCACGGCTCAAACCTCCACAGCGGGTAACGCGCGTGTTCTTCGACGTGGACGTGCGCCCCCCATGTAGACCCCATGGCCCATGGATGATGGCCCCATGGATGAGATGTTGAGCCATGGAATTCTTCAGCTGAACCGCCTTTTCTTCACCGCATCCTCCCGTCCATCCCACCATTTCGGGGGCAAGGTGCCTGCCCCCTCCCCCCCTGTCAAATTCTCCAGCGTCGCCATAAGTCGTCGGGGGAGGATCCAGTTGCTGTGGTCAGGTTCCATTCAGCAAGCGGCCTCTCCAGACCGGCCATTTCAACTTGTCATGGAACGCCAAGTCGTCGGGCCAGGGGGGCCCTCGATGCTACAGTCCTCGGCCTTCATCACCAAAACGAACGTTTGGAGAGGGAAATAGAGGATCTCAACCACCCACGGGGATCACCGGCGGAATGGGCCAACCACGTGAACGTCGCGGCATTTGTCGATGGGGACGACGCTGCGAGGGGATGGGTTGTACTTTGAGGGCGTCTTTTTAGTCCCGACAAGCTGCGACTTTTGACAGAAACAGCCGACGAGCGACGAGGCCTGGGCCCTGAAGTCCATGACCTCGAGGAACACTTCAGCATCCTTGGTAAGCCCCATCCAGGCGCATCTCGATGTACTCGCGGCCGTTGATCGGCTCGTGAGTTCTATTTGATCTGCCGGGGCCTAAGCAACCGGGGACAAAGCCCACCGTCTTTTCCTGATCGGCGCCGATGAAGTAGCCCACCGTCTTTTCCTGATCGGCGCCGATGAAGTCGCCCACGTTGACTACGACCATCCAGGGCATGTGCGGCACCGGCACAACCCCCCCCTCCCTTCTGGAGGAAGCCCTCATCCAGACCCACGCCCGATAGCCACGGGACGGGGGCAGGTAGTGTCCAAGCCGGCAGCAAAGGCCGGAAAACCCCCGGCGAAGACCGATCGGAAGCCCGGAGGTGAGTTCTCGGGGGCCCGGAACCAGATGTTTGGGGTCAGATGACCGTCTCCCTCACGGTCAACCTCGTGTGATTTCTTGAAGTCGGGCAACACTTTCACAGCTCGCCGGTTCGCTCGACGTCAATAATCATTTGCGACATATTTCTTACAGCCGCCGCCGCCGCCGCCGCCGCAGTGCCCGCGGTACCACCAATCCTTGGGGGTTTGTAACGCCTTGTCTTGCATCATATTTTGGAAAAAACCAACTTTACTCCAAACGAATGGTGCAAGTGAGTAGCGTATTCCTCCACGTTTGCGAACCCTGCAATTCTAACGCATTAGCAATACTTTCTTACTGAGCTACAAAGCTTCTTGCTCTTCGGATCTACCCCTTAACCTCACACGACGATGGAAGGCTGGTCAGTCCCTCGCTGTTTCGGCTGGAATCCGCATCCCCTGAAGTTCACGGTTGTGTCGGCCATGGGCCATGGCTGCAACTCCTGCAGTATGGAATTTTATCCATGATTTTGCTCAATGTAGTAAGAAAGAACTCTAAAATCTTGAAGAAAAGTTCAGTCTAGAACTTCTTTTTTGTTGCAGATATCGCCGTCGCCCCCTCTGATGGACGACAGTATGGCGCCGGTTGTTGTACGAGGTTGTTCGCATGCGAGCCCCAAACGCTGCGGACACGGTTTGACGACAGCAACCTAAAAACGATTTACAATAACACCAGACCCCGTTTCTCAACTGTAGACATGATCTGACGGCTCTTGGAACTCCTTTACAATGAACCTTGTGTCTGCTCTAGTAACAGTTCATCCAGCTACGAGCACATCGTAACTAAGTATGGTGCTCCGAAACCTCGACATTCCCCGATGTGTTACACCATTTACCCTGCACTGTATTCTTAAGCATCTAGTCTGGTATCTCAGAACTTGAAGAAATGGAGACGCAAGCCCTTCGTACCAGTTACATACTATCTATCTTTTGCACCCGTCACCTGTGGCGACTACAGCAATTCATTTCAGCTTTATTTCACATCCCATCTAGAAGCTGAGAGAATCTGGAATCATACTGGAGTGGCCATTCAGAAGCTTGCTATAATCAATGTAGGCGGCACTTCTGAGACCGGTAAATACGCGGTCGATCTAGCAAAGGACAACCGGTCGAAAGCTGTCAATCACATCCTTCGTCATCATCGACCCGTACATGACACCATGGAGGTAAGTCTCGCCGACAAGAGCATACGCCCCCCTTCCGATTCCCTCCGCATCGCCAATGGCTACCGTGCCGGCGGGTGTCTTCCTCAGCACCAGCGGCATCCGGCTCCCCTGGATGAGCCAGACCTCGTCCCCGGTCATGGCAGCCGCAGGTCCAAGACCCAGATACCCTTCCTTCGTTTCCAGCACCCGTCTCCCGGGGGTGATGAACTGCACAATCCTGGAAACAGGGTCGTCCGTCAGTCGCGGCACAAAGCCCTCCTTGGCGGACATCGCGAGGGCATCGCCCAGCGTGATGAACGGGTCACCGTGGCCTCCAGCTCCAGGATGTGCGCTTTTCGCCCTCAACTTATCAAGCGTGTCCGGGTCTGTAGGCCCGCCCTGATGACCGGCGGCGGCATTGTAGGAGATGCATCGCCGCACCCACTGCACGGGGCCATCCCCGTAGCCCTGCTCCGGCTGCAGATCGGCAGTCAGCGTCGCCACGGCCACCTCGGCAAAGCGCTGTCCCGTGAGCCTGTAGAAGCCCCGTTGGTCGCAGAAATCAAGCAGCCACGAGACGTCGGTGATGACGCCGTGTCCGGACTGCTCGAGGCTCCGCGTTTCCCTAATCTCGTCGATGAGAACGCCCTGGAGGGTGAGGGCGGCAGGCTCCTCACTCCGCGCCCCGTGCCTCCCCGACGCCACGTGGGTGCCGGAGGCATCGAAGGGGTGAAAGGGACGGCACCCGTTGGCAAGCTGCCTCAGCCTCTGGAGCGAAGCATAGTGGCCCGGCCCGTGGAACGAGAAGTCCGGGACCCAGGAGGGCAGGTTCTCGCGACGGCCCTCCGCGATGCCCGCCAGCCCCAGGACGTCGAGGTTCGGCAAGTGCGGGAGCAGCCAGGCCGTCACGCGGGTGTACGCAAGCTCGACGGGCACGCCGTAGCTGGGCACGACGCCGAGCTCGTACCGCGGGCCGAGGATGCGGCCGACGAGCCCCAGCGCGCCGTAGATGTGGTCGACAGGGTTCTCGAAGCGGTAGATGCGCAGCCTGTGGAAGGTGTGCAGCACCTCGGCGTGCCGGATCTCCTCGTCCGTCGAGGCGCCCCAGCGCTGCCTCTGCCACTCGGCCATCCGGCGGCCGACCGCGTCGCCGCCGAACGCGGGCAGCGAGTTCTGCACGGGGTTCCACAGGCGGTCGATGGTGCCGGGCCGCCTCTCCCAGTCCGGCAACCGCCGGCCCAGGCGGCCGATGAGCTCGGCGTCCCAGCGGACCGTGAGGATGAAGGCCGAGAGGCGGTTGGCGCGGGACCAGGAGAACTGCGCGGCGCCGCACTGCAGGACGATGTCGGCGGGGGCGGGCAGCGCGGCCTCCTGGACGACCCAGCCGCGCGTGAGCCAGCGCTTCCGGAGGAAGAAGGCGAAGTAGTCCGGGTACGAGCGGCGCCAGCGGTCGCAGAAGTCCCTCCCGAGCAGCCAAGTGGCCCCCGGGTGGTCCAGCTCGGGCCCGATCTCCTGCAGGAGGGCGACGGTGGCGCTCGACCGGGCCTCGGCCCGCATCACGGGGACGAAGGTGTCGAAGACCCAGGAGACGTTGTCGTTGGGCTCCGCGCTGCCGAGCCAGACGACGACGTTGCGCGCGGCCTCGTAGACGCGGCCCATCAGCTGGACCTGCTGGGACTTTTCGCGGCTGCTGCGCTGGTCTATGCAGATGGCGTCAACCCACAGGCTCAAGGGGTTGGCGGGGAAGAGTAGACGATGCCGGGGACTAGCCGCATAATTACGAGGAGGAACCCGGTGTCGTGGTGGTGACCCTGAAACGTTGATCATGTCGTCTTTGACCTGGGTGAGGAAGTCAAAGAGGGTCTCGCCGACCTCGAGACCTCGGCCTTCACATTCAACCTGGACATATCGGGTCTCGGGGGTGGTGAGACTGTCAGCGCCGTCGTCGAAGTCCGACGAACCCCACGTGTACGAGAGGGCCCAGAATGGAGGCACATCGTCCAAGGTACACGTTTTGAGCTGCAGGGTAAAGCCCTGGCTCTTTGACTCGTCCGGGGTGATCTGGATCAGCCGGATCGAGTTCTCCGTCGGCAAATCAGAGTAGACATAAGGCTCCAGCGCCGCCTGTGTCGAGCCAGTGTCTATTGCTCGCGACATCGCTGTTGTGTTTACGGCTGCCTGCAGGGAAATGCATGTGGTGTGGGTGGTGTGTTTGCAGGACGGTCAACCTTCCTCCGGGCTGGTGGCCCATGGGCGGGGAAGAGAGGATAGGATGGATGGATGATGGCGGCGGTAGGTACATTATCAGCTGCCTAAAGGATTCAAGCTACTTGGTTACCATATCTTCTTGACCAATTCATACCCCGGGGACTTTGGCGATTGATTGGCTTATCGGATGTTGACGAAGCCGTTTGGTTTCTGCAGCCAACCAACCCCCCAAATGTATTATTTACATGGGTTTGTGGGACCGTGGATCTCTCTGCGTGGAGGTATCGGGTACGGCGAGAGATGGCGTCAGTGAGTGCTTCCTCCTGTACTTTATGTCATGTTCCGATTAATGACTAAGAACTGGTTGATTTATTTCATGTTGTCATTTCGTTTTCCCATTCTTCTTCCTTTTCTTCAACGGCTGTGATTACAGGAGAGATGCTCAGAAGTGGTGATAGTAAATAGAAAGTGAACGTCAACTCCAGAGTGTCTCTACACACCAAGAACTTGAGCTAACGGATAAGCTGGAGTCAATAGACTGAACAATGTTTGCAAGACAAAGTGGAAAGGCATAAAATGTGAGTTAGTCTTATCATATTTGTATTTATAGTAGAACTGTTCCACATCATATTACTTGTTATTAATCTTGTTTGTGTGTGCGATGGAGGCATGTTAAACCACCAGTCAAATCACCTTAGCACAGACACCTCTCTAATTAGGTAGATAGAATTAAAACAAACACCACAAGTCTGCACGATAGTACTAGGGAACAAGACAGCCTCTATCCTGCCAGCGCCTGTCTTTCTGTACTGCAATATGCTGTGAATCCACTGTAAGTACTTGTTATGTCTTGTTTGCTTCAGTGCACCTGCTGAGTTGAGCCAAGCTGAGTCAGGTCACTGTGACCTGTGAGAAAAGTGCTTGCGCCGCACAGACCCACACCAACAACAATACCCGTCACGTGCCTCTCCCCTCATTGGAACGGTGTCGGAGGTGAGAGAATTTTTTTCCCAAGGCCATTTTTGGCTCATTTGCTGCCGCTGCTGCTGCTGCTGCTGCCGACGCCGCCAACGCCTCTCATCTGAGAATATCATATCGTCAGTCAGCCTCCTTTACACCGAAAAAAAATCATCTCAAAATGTGTGGCGTAAGCGCCATTCTGGTACGTTGCCTCCTGTGCTTCATGCTGTATAAAAATCAGTTCAAGAAAATACTGACTGACCCTTATCTTAGTTGGCCGACTCCAAGGCTACTACAGCCGCCATCGACCTGCATGAGTCTCTTTACCTGCTCCAGCACGTATGTCTCGCTTGACCCTCTTCGTCTGCGGCCTATGATGTCATACGATGCTTCATGATGCTTCGTGCTCTCATGCTTCATGCTTATGCTCTCTGCCCCCTGCCTCATGTCTTCATGCTGACACTCGTGTGGACAGCGTGGACAGGATGCTGCCGGTATCGCCGTCTGCCAGGGCGGAAGGGTGTACCACTACAAGGGTAACGGTATGGCGGCCAAGGTCTTCGCCGACGGCAGCAGCCTCCAGCACCTCCCGGGCTTTATGGGTAAGTCGTCGTCGTCGTCGTCGTCGTCATCGTCATTGTCGGGTGACACATGTGCGTTGGGAACGTGGCAAACGGGATGGGAAAAATGACTGTCTGCAGGTCTTGGACATCTGCGGTACCCCACGATGGGAACGTCTTCGGCGTACGTGCTGTTCCGAGAGCATGACACGATGTCTTTCAAGCAGAAGAGAAACGGCTGACTGAAATTTGAAAACTGCAGCGCCGAGGCCCAGCCCTTCTACGTAAACTCCCCCTTTGGAATCTCCATCGCCGTCAACGGCAACCTGGTCAACACCGAGTACCTGCGCCAGTTTGTCGACAAGGAGGCTCTTCGCCACGTCAACTCCGACTCGGACTCTGAGCTGCTGTAAGTTTTCCAAGTCTCTTCTGGTAATGGTGGGAAAAAGGGGGAGAGCTGAACTGAGCTAATCAATAACCCCCTTCCTTGTCTTGTAGCCTGAACATCTTCGCACACGGTCTCCAGAAGCTCGGAAAGACCCGTGCCGTGTCAGACGATATCTTCACCGCCCTGGGTGACGTCTACTCAAAGTGCCAGGGAGCCTTTGCTTGCACCGCCATGATTGCCGGCTTTGGAATCCTCGGTTTCAGGCAAGTTCAAACCAGTCCTAGTTGTTTTTTTGTTTAATTGTCCCTTTGTCCCTCTGTCCCTCTGTCCCTGTTAATCTAACCGGGATAACAGAGACGCCAACGGAATCCGCCCCCTTTGCATCGGTTCTCGGCCCTCCACCACCGTCCCGGGTGGAAAGGATTACTTCATGGCCTCGGAATCCGTTGCCCTGAAGCAGCTCGGCTTCGGCGACATCACGGACGTGCTGCCCGGCCAGGCCATCCTGATCACCAAGGGAGGCTCCGTCGAGGTCCGCCAGATCGTCGAGCCCAAGTCGTACACACCGGACTCCTTCGAGTTTGTCTACCTGGCCCGTCCCGACTCCACCATCGACGGTATCTCTGTGTACCGCAGCCGGCAGATGATGGGAGAGAAGCTGGCCAAGAAGATCAGAGAAGTCCTCGGCGATAAGGGCATCGACGAGATTGATGCGAGTACGTGATATCCCGCCCATACTGTCCTCACGCCTACAAGAGTGCTAACCTGGCCTTCCAGTTATCCCAGTTCCCGAGGTACATCAACTGCCAAAATCTCTTTCTTGTATGTGGGGGCACCATCTGACATATCTGCGTAGACGAGCAACACGGCGGCCGCCGCGTTGGCCCAGAAGCTGGGCAAGCCATACGTGACCGCCCTCATCAAGAACCGTTACGTTCACCGCACCTTCATTCTCCCCAACCAGGCTATGCGTCAGAAGAGTATCCGCCGCAAGCTCTCGCCGATCGAGTCCGAGTTCGAGGGCAAGAACCTCATCATCGTGGACGACAGTCTCGTCCGGGGTAGTAAGTACCGAGTAAGATCGTCTCCAACACGAGAGCTCCAGGCTGACCAACTTCGCTAGCCACATCGCGACAGATCGTAAGTCCCTCACTTGAGGGAGGGATATCAAGGAGAAAATTTGCATTGCTGACATGCATGACTCAGGTTCAAATGGCCCGGGAATCGGGAGCCAAGCGAGTCGTGTTTGTCTCCAGCTCGCCCGAGTGCACAAACCCGCACATCGTGAGTCCACCGCTGCTCTTTTGCTGCGGATAAGAACGACCCGCTAATAGTAAATACAGTATGGCATCGACCTCGCTGATCCTGCTGGTAAGAAACCACTTTGGGGGGGGGGGGGGACCATGATCCCCCAATATCTTCTTTTCGCGACGTAAGGCTGACTATTGGTGAAGATCTGATTGCGCGCGGCAAGACGCGGCAGGAGATCGCCGAGCACATCGACGCCGACGATGTCATCTTCCTGGACCTCGAGGGACCGGACGGTCTCAAGGCCGCGTGCCTCGAGGCGGCGGACAGCGGCAGCCAGGTCCGGGACTTCGAGGTGGGCGTCTTCTGCGGCCGCTACGTCACCGACGTGCCGGACGGCTACTTTGACCAGCTGAGCGATCTGCGCAAGGGGAAGCGCGACGACAACTTCCGGTCTACCGTCGTTGCGTCGGATAGCGGCGCCGCAATCTTCGTGTAGAAATCATCCCCGGGTTTTGGTTTGTTGGTTCGTAAGGTAAGGCTCGCGCATAACTTAGGATAGACAAAAAAAAAAGACAAAGGGTGATCAGTCACAATAGTCGTGTGGTTTTCCGAGTTGGCGGTGATGTAGACGTAGGACTTTCAGCTGCTTTGCGTGTTACGCCGTCGGCTGTCTTGTTGCTACAGTACGCCGATCTCTCGGGATTTCGGCTGGTGCCATCCTTGGTAAGGCCGAAGCCTGGAGGAATCCTCTTCAGCGTCTGATCTGCAATGTTTTGCCATGGATTTTGAAAGTCAAGACCAAACAACGTGCTCGAGAGAGGTCTTCCTATGGATACTGAAGTCTGAACCCGGGATTCATGAGAGGTGATGGGGTAACGAGCTTCTCAGACCTTGGCTGTCTGATTGCGTTCGTCGGCTGCTTCGTCGCGTGGAGTCTCTTCTTCCACACAAGGCTTCGGCCCCTTTTATGACGTGTCTGAGTATAAACTTTGATAAGATCTGGATAACTTATCTTGAATCAGCGACCTCGAGTTGATTTCTAGCAAGCAACCTACGCCGTCGTCGTCCCTGGAACAAAATATGCCATGTATTACGAAAACAGTATGCATGCCAAGCTCTGAATCGTATTGTTGTAATCCGTCGTTTTTTTATTTTATTTACATAGCTAATGATGGATTATGTAGAAATATAGCGGTCTGCTTCTCATCTCATACAGACATAACCATTTCCCCCCTTTGCCTAGTGCGCAAACCGTCCCCTACCGACCCGTTTCCAAATCCCCAGAGCCGAACCCCTCCTTGCTATCCGGGTCGGTTTCTTTATCTCGCGACAAGTGGAAGCTCTTGCCGCACGCGGTCGACGCGCTGCCAAAGGGCCTCGGCATGCCCGCCCTCCGCGGCGTGTTGCCCTTGGGAGACTGCCCGTTGGAGTTGTCCGAGGCGTCGGACATGGCGATGACCGTGGCCGACTGCCTACGCTGGTCCGCGCGGGACTTTTCTCCCCCCGCGCTCGACCTGACCGTCTTCAGCAGCGCCGGGATCTTCTTGAACAGGGACCGCAGCGCCGGGAGGCTGCCGCAGATGATGGCCAGGTTGAGCTCGATGCTGGACCAGATCACCAGGTAAACGTTGTCCCAGGTCGCGTCGAAGGAGTGGACGAAGGTGACGAGGTACTTGAGGCGGACCATGCTAGCCACGCACGCGCTGTGTGTGTGTATCCCTAGCGTCAGCTCCCCGTATCCTTCAGAAAACCAGGGGGGAAGGGGGAAAGGGGGGAAGAACAAATGCTTCTCTTACAATGAGCCAATGCCGAACATGAACACCAGGGCCGACTTCTTCCTCTTGCTCAGCTTGAGCTTCAGGAGCTCCGGCAAGGGCATGAGGATGAGGACGAAGTCCTCCAGGATGCTGCAGGCGGCGCCGCCGTACGAGATGGCGGCGGTGTCGAAGCAGCGGCCGTTGACGGACCGGTCCCAGATGGACCGCACGGGGACGCACTGGAAGGCGAGGAGCAGGAGGAACATGAGCCCGTGCGAGAACAGGAAGACCAGGAAGCACTTGATGGCCAGCTGGAAGCGCTTGTTGGTGAAGACGCGGGAGTAGAAGCAGGCGATGGAGGCCTTGGCGAACACCCTGTTTGCGTGGGAGTTGAGTGCCAGTCAGCGAAACGAAAGCTCTCTCCTCCTTTCGTCTCGAGGCGGACCGCGGGGGGGGGGTTTAATTTGGGAAGGGATTCAGGGGAGACATACTGTATAAAAATGTAGAGAAGCTGCTGTGCGTAAAAGATCTGCGAGGCAGGGCAGATGCGTCAACCAACATGTTTCAACCGATTGGAAATCGTTCGGGGACAGTGAGTCGCACCTGAAGGATCATCTTCCCGTTGCCCGGGTCGATGTCCCAATAGTGATAGCCGAATCCCAGGCTGGAATCTGGGAGGCAAGGCTATCGTCAGCGACAACTCGGAGCGAAACAAACCAAGAAAATAAAGAGAAAAGAAAAGGAGGGGGCGCAAAACGACGATTTAGGAAGACTTACTGACCAGTCCGAGGCCGGACATGACGATCAGAAACCCCTATGGCTTGTTTAACCAATCTAGAAGCTCCGGCTTGGCACATCCTCAGTGATACTTACCAAAGCCATCAGCGCGGTCCAGTCGTCCCACCACAGCTTGCTCGCGACCTGCAGCCGGGCCACGCAGCGGAGGGCCACCGCGAGGGTCGTGACGAGCGGCAGGCCGATGGCGAAGATCTTGGAGAACCGTCGGCGTTCTTCTCTCGGGTACCCTTTGCAGAGGTTTTGTGATATGCGAGCCGTAGCTGATGGAGACGGAAGGAAGGGGGGTTCCCGGTCAGTGTGAGCTGCGAAGGGCGAGGGCGGAGGAGAGTGATGGTTTTCTTTTTCTTCTTCTTCTTTTTTCTTTCTTCTTTTTCTCTCTCTTTTAATCTTCCTCTCGAGACATACCGACTTGGTCAGCGAATAAGTCGCAGGACTTTTGGACGCACTCCGAGATGTGGGCGAGGAGGGGCACGTTGGTGCACATGCAACCGGCCAGCGCGGCCATGGTGCAGTTGCCGGCGTGGAAGCCGTCGACGAGGCACTGCATCTGTTTGCGGAGCCGCTAAATTCAGCACCGACCGATCCCATCACTTTATAACGAGAGTAGCGTTGGGGGGGGGGGGGGGGGGGGTTGCGGGTTGGATTTTCACGTACGGCGCAGGTTGGTATCGTCGATAGTTGTACCGTCGGCGATGTCGAGGCCGAGACCGAGGCCGGGATCGGGATCGTCGGGATCGGGTCCGGGTGGGCCGCCGCCCGAGCCGCCGCCGCCGCGACCATCAGCAGCAGGATGCTGCCGGCCTGCATCGCGTGCCTCACTTTTTTTTTGGCCGACGAGGGATGGCGGGGAAGGGGAAAAAAGAAGAAGAAGACGAAAAAAAGGGCCGTTGGCGATGCTTTTTTCGCGCGTCTTACCGAAGAATGAGAAACAGGAAAACCCCTTCAAAAGGAGGAAGAGAAACTCGCGGGTGTGCAGCAGCACACTCCTCCTACATATGGGGCCAAGTCCCCAGCGGTTCAGGTGCCGATCGCCACTCAGCGCCATCAGTAACCGATGGCTGGCCCTTTGATGGATGAAAGCGGCGATATGGAGAATCGAAACCGAGCCTCGGTGACATGTCGATTCTAAGCGCTACCTGTGGGGGCGATCAGGCCATCCCATCACCATCACCATCACGTCTTGTCTCTTTCGGCACCTGGAAGAGCGCCATGGGGCTGACTTGTCTCACTGCCATGCGCGGCCGGGACGTCTCGGTAAGCAAAAACTTGTTGGTCACGATAGGCCTGGTAGACGAGTGGTGATGGTCAATGGAGGTCCGTGGCCATCTGTCAAACCTATGGGGTTCCTATGGGATGGGTGTGCATCGTCTTTTGTTGTAGATCATCCGCAATGTTCCTCCCTACTCGGCAACGTGGTGCCAAAGCCGCCCTATATCCAGTCATCCTAGGCGTTTCTGCTCAGCCCTCGAAGGCCCTCCCGCCTGCTGGTTTCTTGATTCTTTTCATCCGTAGCATCACGGTAATTCTTTTTTTGGGTTGGCCGGTTGTAGGATAAAACGGGGGAGGGGGGGCGCCGCATCGGGAATGGGTCGAAGGCTTCTTTGACAATGGAAGCAGAGCTAACCAGACCCAGCAAACAAGGACAATGGCGGGGGAATATCGGAGTAGACGATTCGAAAATTCGACAGGTTGCTGTCCGCATCGTTCAAAGATTGACTCAGGGGTCATGGTCATGGTTAATTGCTTCCTCGTCTCCTGTCTGCCCCTGCTGCATGCGCGACGCCCGGGGGGGGAGTGGGCTGGCTGCGTTCATCCTTAAACCTAGCTGTGACCTATACAGAGTATGGTGCGTAGGCAAACATATGGGAAAGGTGAATGCCCGATATCGACAAGGCCATGTGGACCTTGAACAGCAGCTCGTTCGCAAGACACTACGAACCTCGGTCTTGGGCGCGGCCAACAATGCGACAACTATCCTCCATGTTCACCTGGAGCGAGCAGGGGGTGTAGAACCGAGAGAAGACTCGTAAAACATACTACACATCCATCATGAGTAAACACACTTGCCGAAAGTTCTCGTGTGCTCATTCATCTTGCGCGATGTCATGTCTGTCCCCCCCGCAAAAGCTGAGGACCGTCCATCTGCCCCCTTCGTCTTTCGGCGCTCCGACATACATGCTTGCATGCATCGGCCAGTCTGTCCGAATCAAGACATTTCCATATGGTAATCTCATTTTAAAGCCTGGGCTCCCCCCCCACCCACAATGAACCACGCCAAGTTCGCGCCCGCCGCGGCCTGCAACGGGATCCCCTAGGCCCCCCATGTCCCCTCCCCCCCATTGACACCACTCAACTTTGAAGGCTGAATCGTCTTCCCGCTCATTCTCCGCCCAAAAATAAATGACCTAGCATCGTCCCTCTCGTCTTCCCCGGGGGTGGAGCAGGGCGGGCAGCTTCCCCAATCGTCCATTCGGCCGACGATACGGCACGATGGTAGGCTGAAGAGCAACAGAAAGGGGGCGGTCTTGGACGGTCTTGGGCGGGCAGGGTTGCCATACTTAGCATCGCCTGACTGGGTCAGTGACAAGGCAAACGGAGCAGGTCTCATCCAATATGGGGAAAGCAACACGAAAAGCGACACAGGTAATCAAATGCAAGGGGCGCTGCCGCAACCTCACCTCACCTCACCTCCCTCACGTTGAGGCGCAATCTGAGGGGGTGGATGGGAGGGATCCTTATTCGTCCCGAGGGAGGGAGGCAAGAGTTCATAAGTGAACTGATTGTCGGACACAAACTTCCCGCGATGGTCTTCTTTTTGAGTTGCTTGGTGGTGTCGTGACATCTGTCCTACACGTAAACTACAACGGTTTTCCAAAAGGCTTGTCCTTCTCCAAGATGCGTTGGAGTCTTCATATTCCGAGCGTGCTGCTCGGCTGCATCGCGGCCACGGCCTCTGCCGTGTAAGTCGAAAGCCCACCCCCCCCATCCTGTCCAATACCTCGACACCACATGCACAGTTCGTCTGACCATGACCGTGAACACATGGCAGTCCGAACCAGCAGTTCGCCGCGCGGCAGTCCGCAGACATCCTCGCGAGCTACGACTACGTCGTCGTCGGCTCCGGCCCCGGCGGCGGGCCCCTCGCGGCCCGGCTCGCCATCGCCGGCAAGAAGGTCCTCCTGCTCGAGGCCGGCGACGACCAGGGCGGCTCGGTGCCGTACCAGGTGCCCGCCCTCAACCTGCAGTCGACCGAGTACGACCCCATGAAGTGGGACTACTACGTCCAGCACCTCAGCGACCCGGCGGAGCAGAAGAAGGACTCCAAGATGACGTACCGCCTCCCCTCCGGCGACCTCTACGTCGGCCTCAGCCCGCCGTCCGGCGCCGAGCCGCTCGGCATCCTGTACCCGCGCGCCGGCACCCTCGGCGGCTGCGGCAGCCACAACGCCCTCATCACCGTCTACCCGCACAAGTCGGACTGGGACGGCATCGCGAGCCTGACGGGCGACGGCTCCTGGGCCGCCGCCAGCATGCGCAAGTACTTCCAGCGCCTCGAGAACGCCGAGTACCTCCCCAACGGCGTCCTCGGCCACGGCTTCTCGGGCTGGCTGACGACGAGCGTGACCGACCTGGGGCTCGTCATCCAGGACGTCAAGCTGCTCACCGTCATCCTCTCGGCCGCCTCGTCCATGGGCAAGAGCCTCGTCGGCCTCATCTTCTCCACCATCCAGGGGCTCGGCGAGGTCCTCCTGCGCGACATCAACGTCGACCTGCCGGGCCGCGACGCCGCCGAGGGCCTGTACCAGGTCCCCATCTCCGTCGACGGCGGCGTCCGCGTCGGGCCGAGGGAGTTCGTCCTCGACACCGCCAACGCCAAGAACGCCGACGGCTCGCGCAAGTACCACCTCGATCTGAAGCTCAACACGCTCGTCACCAAGGTCCGCTTCGACCGGAGCGGCGCCAAGCCCCGCGCCGTGGGGGTCGACTTCGTCACGGGACGGAGCCTGTACCGCGCGGACCCGCGGGCCGGCGATGCCGGCGCCGGGACGCCCGGGTCCGTCAATGCCACGGCCGAGGTCATCGTGTCGGCCGGCGCCTTCAACACGCCACAGCTGCTCAAGCTCAGCGGCGTGGGTCCCAAGGCCGAGCTCGCCTCCTTCAACATCCCCGTCGTCGTCGACCTGCCCGGCGTCGGCACCAACCTGCAGGACCGTAAGTCGGACTCTTTGTCTCTCTCGGCTCGCTCGTCCCTGTCCCGTTCCACCCGTCCGTCGGGAAAAAAGATAAGAACCCTTACTTGATACTAACACCGAGATTCACAGGCTACGAGACCAGCGTCATCGGCGAGACGCCGACCGACTTCCAGGTCACCAAGGACTGCACCTTCATCCGCCCCGGCACGGACGACCCGTGCCTGAAGAAGTGGCGGGACGGCGCCGCCAACGGGCAGCGCGGCATCTACGGCTCCAACGGCATCAGCCTCGGCATCGTCAAGAAGTCGTCCGTCGCCGAGGGCGACCCGGACCTCTTCATCGCCGGCGCCCCCGTCAGCTTCCCCGGGTACCTGCCGGGATACGCGGCGGCCGGCACGGCGGACGCGCGCCACTGGACCTGGATCACGCTGAAGGCGCACACGCGCAACCGGGCGGGGACGGTGAAGCTCCGGTCGGCGGACCCGCGGGACGTGCCGCAGATCGACTTCCACTCGTTCCAGGACGCGGCGGCCGGGGCCAAGGACATCCAGGCCGTGGTGGAGGGCATGAAGCTGTCGCGCAAGATGTTCGACAGCGTCGTGCCGCTGACGGGGGGCTTCACCGAGGTGTGGCCCGGGAGGAACGTGACGGACGAGATGCTGCCCGAGTTCGTCCGGAACGAGGCCTGGGGCCACCACGCGAGCTGCACGTGTCCCATCGGCAGAGACGGCGACGCCCTCGCCGTGCTGGACTCCAAGTTCCGGGTGAGGGGCACCGAGGGCCTGCGCGTGGTCGACGCCAGCGTCTTCCCCAAGATCCCCGGCTACTACATTGCCGTCCCTGTATACATGATCAGCGAGAAGGCGGCCGATGTGATTCTCGGGGTGTAAATAACATCTTTCTTATAGTTTTGCAGGGGTTTTTCTTCTTCTTTTCTTTTCTGTAGTTGGGAACCTAATGAGATGTTTAATGGTGGGTTGTGCCAACTGCAACAACACAAGCTGAGCTTTCTCGACGTCGCCACGGGTGTGAACTAGTGACTTGGCAAGCAGATACCCACCAGTCTAGGCATGATGCTTGATGTGTGTGATCTTCCGCAACGACGGCAACGACAGGGCCAACAGGCGTGGTGATGGTGCAAGTGGCGGGCTCAGATGCGAAAGGATTGGGATGATTGGCTTTACAGATGACGCCTTTGAAAGATTACACTGGAGGATGGCAGTCGGTGGACGCCCAGGTCCACGCCTCAAGCCTTTCTCTGGCCGGAGGACTTGGTCCCCGGGCGGCAACTCAGCTATGAGACGAACAACACAACAGAATACCAAAGAACCGGAACGACGGGAAGCTCCAGACAGATGGTAGGCGGTTTCCAAAGGCTTCAAGCTAGCCACCGCGTAACTAGCCGCCCATAGTGGCAAGTAGTCTTCTATGACACGCCTCCTGCGACGCTGGTGAATGTGGCGTTGTGCAGAGAAGGGAAGGGGAGCATGCCGGGGTTTGTTAGAGGGCGAGACAGCAAAGACGGATCCCAAAACCGTCGAACTCGCAAGTACACTGAGAGTGAGAGAGAAGAAGGCTGCTGTAGGAGGTGGGGAGGGAATGGAGGAAGGGCCAGTGCCGGAAAGGCGGCTGTCGAGTGTGACATGGTGACTGAGACAGTTCAAGGCGTCTCCCGAAGGGGGTGTCTCACTCTTGTGCTGATCTGCGGATCCTTGGAGATCAGTTGTGTGACTGGCATTCCTGCGTAATGAGCCCAAGGGTTCTGCGTAGGAGGATGAAGGAGGAGGGGAGGGGGCACAAAGACATCGGTATCCTCCCAACTCCTCAAACGCCTCACACACCAACGCCGCCCCCCCTTTTCTCGTTTGACCTTTTTTTGTTGTTATCCTTCGAGGATTTGGCAGTGAGGGGATCGTGGGGAAGAAGCCCTTTTTGGAGACAGTCGCAACGCGTCCTCCGTTTTTTTGCCACGCCTCGTCAACGTGGCTTATGGGGGGGGACACAAAGACAGGAAGGGAGGGGAGTAAACACCACGGCTTTCGGCGCGGGCTTCTCGATAGAGAAGATGGACAGAAGCTATCAGTCAGTCAGAGCACACCCCCGCGCGTGGGATAGCAGTCATTCTCGCCTAGCCGGTTTGCAGAAAATCCCGAGCACAAAACCGGGGCTGCGGAGGGCGCAGAGACGGGGGTTCATTGCCGGCCGTGTTAGTTTGGAAGAGGTGCGCGGCAATGCATCGTCGGCAATGGTTGATGGGAGGCAAACGCCAGGAAAACCCTGCAGCTGGGTCACTGGGAGTCACTAGTGGATTGCAAACTACATGGCAAACACACACACATATGCAGGAGGAAGAGATTGGGACAAACTACTGAATGACGGTGTTGGGGGGGGGGGGGGGGCTAGATTTGACCAGCCGGACTGGGCCCCGGCCCGGCCGAGGCCCAAGGTCGACGCTATTTGCTCAGGGCGAAGCCCTGGTTTGACGAACAGACCTCGTCAAGAGCCGGTTAGTTGGACGGAATAAAGGGATTCTTTGGGACTGGTCCCTCCGTGGCTCTGTGGACGTGGCGTTGGGCGTCGAATCCGTTGGTGTGGTGCCCCCGACTCGTCGGTAGGATCCAAGATGGCGTTCCGTGTGGCTTCGCCACGCACGCTTGTCTTTGACGTTGCCCTGTTTGAGGACAAAACTCTGTCTCCAACGAGACGACTCCTACGAGACTCCTCCTCCTCCTCCTCCTCCTCCACATCCTAGTCTCATCTCTCCGAGTTTTGGAAAGAAAGAATTGTGGAAATGCAAAGGCAAAGGCAAACGCAACGAGGGGTCCGTCCCATGCCCTACAAACACACTTACAAACACGCATATACACCATGTACTTACCACTACCGGTCTCATTCGCCTTCAGATGAGCCTTGGCATGTTGTGCCCTGACCAACAGTTTAAATGAGACGGCAGCGTAATCAATGGACCCCCCCGGTCTGGCCAGGACGCTAGAGGAGGGAACGTTCTCTAGCGAAGCGAACAGTCGCACTGCAGAAAGAGACACAAACAGTCTCATCGACACGAGGACCGACCTGTGTGAGAAGCAGCGACGTGCGTGTGTGTCTCTCTCGCTCGTGTCTTGGATGATAGGCGGCCGGCATCACCCCTTGTCAGTCGTACCTATTCATCTCTCTGTACCTGTGGCCTGGTTATCATTACACTCTCTCCTCGTCTTGATTCGACCCCAGAAGCTTGACACGACACGACACACCACCGCCATGAGACCGAACACTTCCAGAACTGGCAGCTGTCTCGGAGGGGCCAAGGAACCCCCCCCCCCCCCGCCGGACCAAGTACAGACTACACTAGACTACTTGGCACTATGAACCGCGGATTTTCGCCGCGTCGATCAAAGACGACGCAGGATGAACGAACTCTCCCCCCCTGCCAGTTCCTTCAGCTCGGACTCTGCCACTCCCATCGAAACGGGGTCACGTCAGCTCTATGCCCCGCGGGCCGCCGGGGGGTCGAAGATAGGAAGGCCAGGTTTTAGGGTCTGCTAGTTTCTTGTGCCCCTCTTCCCTCGAGGGGTGTGGGTTTGCGGCTGCTTTTGGCGTTCCTGATGCATGACCACGACCAACGAGTCTACCACACGCGGGTGACGGTTCGTGTGCCGTACCCACGAACGATGCGAACAGACCTCTCCAGTTGCGGATATTCCGCACGCACAGAGCATCCCCCCCCCCTGCAGGTCACAGACTCAGAGTAATGAACCTGTCAGCGTCACATTGACTGACAGGAAAGATGGGGTCGGGCAGATATATGGTGTGGGTGGGCATTCATTTGTATCTGCCCGATACGCACACGGCACACGCTACATACCGCCGCCGACTTTGCATGGGAATTGCAATTCCGAGAATGGTGCCGGCCGGCCTTTTGGACTGCGGAAAGCTAACCCATAATCGATGCCCCCTACCCTTGGCCTCTCCCCTGTTTTCCTCCAATAATTCACACAAAGGGAACGGCGGTCAGATAAACCGTCGGCCGGCGGATGATGATGCCCGCTTATGGTTCTTGCTTCCCTTGCTGCCCCCCTCCACACACACACACACACACACACATATACAGGGAAAGACCATCAGGGTTGAATCGGTCACAACTCACAGCTCACAACTCAGACGAGATCAATCTGGGTAGGAGTATTGATCGAGATAAAGACGAGCCCGAGAGAAGAAAAAAGACAATGCGGAACCTTCTGGGTTGGATCCCGCGTTTCCTGGTGACAAGCTACAGCTAAGCACCCCCCCCAGTGTTGGACAGCACAGAGACAACGGAGAACGGAGAGGACGAGACGCAAAGCACTATGGATGAGGCTTCGGAAATGCTGCTGCTCACGTGGCGAGGACCCGTCCTCAGCTCCCCACGCCACCAGCGCCAGGAAGGACACGGACGTGGGGACATGGAGGATGGACATCATGAGCGAGGAGCAGAACAGTTTGTATCTCTCTCGTAAGAACACACATGGGGAGGGGGGGTACATGGTGGCTGATGGCTGGCCCGCGCCTCCTTTTCTCTCTCTCTCTCTCTCTCCCGAACAAACGCTGTCACACCTTGCCTATTCCTCCTCCTCCTCCTCCTCCACGGTTTTTCATCTCGATCTCGTCTCCGTCTCGTCTCCGTCTCGTATTGTTCTTCGTCCCAAGCGCTAAAGATCCCCCTTCCTTTTTGCCTCTTGCTGGAGAATCTCAAGTGAGGCTTGGGCGCTAGTAACAGTCCTAACGCCTAGCCCAAGTGGGCGGATGGGTGGCATATGTCAGTACCCTTCTCGTCTCCCCCTCCCCCCTCCTCCTTGTCTTAGCTTTCCAAGAGCTCTCTGCCTTCTTCTTTGTGTCAAAGCGGAACGGACTAGTGTAGCGAGCGTCTCTCTTTCCAACCCGTCTAGCGTTGCCCTTGGCCCTTGGAACCCCCCCTCCCTCCCTCCCCCCTTGTACCTGGCACCCGCGCGCGGCTTTTCCCATTATCCAATGTTAAAACGACCACTCCGTGTTAGTCTCTCTCCATCTCTCTTGTTTTGGGACGTAATCACGATTCAGTCCCTTCCGAGCCGGGTCCAATGCCTGTTCTTCTCCCAAGGAGCCCTCATCTGGGGCCTGGTTCGTGGCTTGCCGCCGCCGGAGAGACCCTTGTCGCTGCCCAAGTCTGCCCGGCCGGTACCATCCTCGACTAGGGCGGGAAGCTATTGTTATTGGGAGAGTGTGTGAGTGATCTGGCCCCGGCTTGCGCATATGGGTTTTTTGACGGCAGATGGAAAAACAGATAAACAAGACGTTCTCTCCCACGTTGCTCTTTGAACGAAGTCCGGGTTTTCTTTCTGCTTCCAACCCTACCCCCCACCGAGTTGTTCCTTCAAACTCTGTTCCACGTTCGTTTTCCCTTGCCATTGGGCATTTGAGCACAAAGGCTTGCATATACGGGCCACCTCGACCAACGATCCAAGGACCAAGAGTCTCTGACATTTCCTTCTCGCCACCTTGGCCCTCCGTTACGAATACTACTGCTACTACCACCACCACCACCGCCACCACTACTACTGTTACTATTACCTCTACCACGATAGTAAGATTACCCTCGTTTGATCACAACATACACATCCACATCACATCCACATGTCTGTCCAGCGGACGACACCAGCAAGACGAGGCACCATGACGGCCGCCATGTACAGCAAACCCAAGCCCAAGGAGTCGGTGCTGGACCTCTGCACGCGGGCGACGCTCCTGGGCAACAACATCTCGGTGCGGATGCTCGAGTTCCTCACCAACGTCAAGCACCAGCCGCACGGGTTCCGCGACCTCGCCAACGACTTCCTCGACATCTGCCGGATCCTGTGGTCCATCGAGGCCGGCCTCTCGGAGGCGTCCCGCACGCACCAGGAGTTCCCCGCCGACATGATCAAGGAGCTCGACCTCAAGTTCCGCCAGACCAACTCGGACTTCCAGGTGCTCGACCACATGATGTTCGAGTTCCTCGAGTACGAGAAGAAGGGCGCCATGGGCAAGATCCAGCGCGGCTGGCGCATGATGTTCGCCGACAAGGAGATCCTGCGCATGCGCGAGTCCCTCCGCAAGGCCCGCGACGCCCTCCGCATGAGCGCCCTCGTCTTCCAGTGGTCCCTGGGAAGCTCCAAGACGGACGACTCCGTCGGCAACGGCTACGCCGGCCTCGCCGCCGCCCTCGACCGCATGAGCAACAACCACTCGACGGTACGCATATCCAAGTCCAAGTCGTTCGAGGTCCAGACCGCGTCGCCGCCGGACCGTTCCGACGATTCCTCGCCCCCCTTGCCGTCCCCTCTCCCGCAGATTTCCTCCCAGGCCCCTCATATCCCTCCCCCGTCCCTCGTCGAGAAGATCTCGGCAGACTTCGTCCTCCAGGAGGTGAGGCTTTCCCCGGACCCGCGCCGCCGGGCCTCCCTCTCCAACAAGAGCCATCACAGCTTGTCGGAGAACGGGCACCCTCACTCTGCGAGGATACCGGACCGCAGGATCGGCAGCGGCCGGGGGGACGACCTCACCATCTCGGAGCATGGCCAGTACGACCTCCACCAAGCCGCCGCGAACCTGAGACCCGCCATCAACAACAACACGGAGAGGAGGCTGGCGCTTGACGACCTGACCATCTCGGACCGGGACACCGCCTACGACACGCCCAGCCGCCTCTCGGACCGGAGGAACCACCTCCGCGACTCGGACAACGCCGTCTCGCCGTCGTCGTCCGGGACGGAGACGCTCATCGGCGAGCTGCAGACCATCGCCGACAGCATCCCGACCAAGGTGGTCCGCCTCAAGGCCGACCCGCTGACGATGCCGCGCTGGACGCCGCGGCACAACGCCAGCGGCAACCCGTCCCTCAGGACGTCGCTCATCGCCGCCGTCCACGGCAAGAACCACAAGCTCGTGGAGCAGCTGCTGGACCGCGGCGTGTCGCCCGACACGGGGCCCGACCAGCACGTCCTCGTCGACTCGGTCCTCTGCCAGGACGCCGAGAGCGTCCGGCTGCTTCTGCTGTTCGGGGCCGACGCCAACTCGGCCGACAAGGACGGCATCACGCCGCTCTTCGCCGCCGTCGAGATGAACTCGCTCGAGATGGCGCGGACGCTGCTCAAGTACGGCGCCGACCCGAACCTGTCGGCCGGCGCGTCGCAGGAGTCCCCGCTGGCCATCGCCGTCATCGACGTCAAGGTCGACTTCGTCCACCTGCTGCTCACCTACGGCGGCGACCCGAACCACATCATGGCCAACGGCAACACGGTGCTCATCGCGTCCATGAACAAGACGACGCCCAAGAAGCTCGTCGACCTCATGCTCGACTACGGCTCCGACCCCAACGTCAAGAACAGGGAGGGCAAGACGGCGCTCTTCGAGACCATCATGGCCGCCCGCGTCGACCTGCTCGGCGCCCTGCTCGACCACGGCGCGAACCCGAACCTCCCGGGCCCCAAGCACATGCTCTGGCCCGCCACCTACCAGGCCCCCTGCCTCAAGGTCCTCCTCGCCCGCGGCGCCGACAGCAAGAAGGCGCCGGGGAACATGGAGCTGGCCGTGAGCATCAACAACATCGAGTCGGTCCGCGTGCTGCTGGCGGCCGGCGTGAGCCCCAACACCAAGAAGGACGGCATCTACACGCCGCTCTGCACGTCGATCCGCGACAACCGCGCCGACATCCTCGAGCTGCTGCTCGAGAACGGCGCCGACCCGAACCTCAACTCGGCCGAGTACCCGGCCTTCAAGTGCGTCACCCACTTCCGCACCCACTTCCTCCCGCGCCTCGTCGCCGCCGGCAACGACCTCCACAACCCCAAGGGCATCATCGAGACGGCCGTGCGCGTCAACAACACCGAGGCCCTCATGTGGCTCCTCGACCAGGGCGTCAGCCCCAACGACCGCGGCGAGGACGGCAACACGCCGCTGACGACGGCCATCCGCGAGAACCGCGCCGAGATGCTCGACGAGCTCCTCGCCCACGGCGCCGACCCCAGCGTCCGCGGCGCCGACTGGCCCGTCGTCATGGCCGTCCAGCACCCGGCCATCCTCAAGAAGCTGCTCCCCGCCATCGCCGACCCGCGCTCCTTCAAGGGCCTCATGGAGCGCGCCGTCGTCGCGGACCAGATCGAGAGCGTCAAGCTGCTCCTCGCGGCGGGCGTCTCGGTCGAGGACAAGAACGGCGGCGTCTTCTCGCCCCTGACGTCCGCCATCCGCGAGGACAACAAGGAGATGACGCGCTTCCTCATCGAGGAGGGCGGCGCCGACGTCAACGCCCCCGGCGAGCACCTGCCCATCGTCAAGGCGGTGCGCCGGTGCCGCGGCGACGACACGGACATCCTCGAGATGCTCCTCCGCAAGGGGGCCGACGCCAACAAGCTCTACCGCGGGTGGAACGCCGTCATGCAGGCCGTCGAGAACGGCGACGCCAAGCTGCTCAAGCTGCTCGTCGCGGCGGGCGGCGTCGACCTCGAGGCCCGGGACGACGCCGGCCGCACCGTCATGGAGATCGCCGCCGGCCGCGGCTGGGAGGAGTCGGTCGGCATCATCCTCTGGGACGGGAAGAGCAAGGAGTGAAGCTGAAGTCTGTGAAGCTGAAGTCTGTGGAGCTGAAGCCCGTGACAGGCTTCACGCGACGCTTTTTCCACCATCCTATCATTTCCCCCCTTTTTCTTCCGTGTTACTCACTGGCTCACTCACTATACCAACGTGCTGCGAACGGCACAAGAAAAACCTACCACTTCTTTTTTCCTTTTTTCTTCTTCTTTGTAATGTCCGTGTATGAGATACCGAGGACAGGTCGGGCGACTGAAGTTTTTCCATGTTCAATGTCTCGAGGGCTGGTTGGTTTCCATGATATCAGACCATGTTTTTGTTCGTTTCGGCTCCGGCGGGATACACCCTCTTTCATCATCGCTTTTCACTTCTATACCTCCCCCATTAGACTTCGAGCAATACATCTCCTTGAACTGTTCATCTGCATTGACACTCCATGATGGACCTGACGTGACGGCTTCTCAACCTCATCCCAGCCACTTTCCGGGTTTCCCCCACCATCGAGCCTACGCCCGAGTGTATGTTTGGCACATATACGAAAGCCGGGGAGGTTAAAAGACGAGAAAGGGGACCCCTACCAGTATTGTGTCACACTTGCAATAACTCTCACGCTTGTGCACAACAAATGAAAAGAGGTGACCGAGACTCTGTCCAGGCAACTCGGCGTATAAAACGGCATCCGGCACCCAGCAAAAAGGTAAGCATTGTGCCTCATGCCTGAATCGAACAGGCGATCTTCTCATTACTAGTGAGACGCTTTACCACTGAGCCAACAAGGCCGGCAGAGATAGAATCGCCAAGGGGTGGTTGGAGGGTGAGACGGCCGTGAAGCCATCATGAGATCCCGAGATTTGCCTCGTGGCGGAATCGAACCGCCGATCTTCTCATTACTAGTGAGACGCTTTACCACTGAGCCAATGAGGCCGTCCGGGCGACCGAGTCGCTCGCAATGCTTGCTGGTCGGCGACGGCGATGGCGGGTTCATTTTCGCTGGGTTGGCGAAGTGCGGTTTGCGTCCCACCAGCCCACCCACTCGGTCCGCGATGGGGGCGATGCGGATTTGAGGGGCAAGGGCTTTACGGACGTGGCGGGGCCACTCGTCTCGAGTTGATGATTTTCCACTCGCAGTCCGAGGGGGGGGGGGGGGAGGCATCTTGGTTTGTCGACTTCGCATGAGATTTGACAGATGGCTGGCTGGTCCTCGATTCGTAAGGGGGTGGGGGATCTCTGTTTAAATGCACTGCTACATACTTCTCCGAGTCAACTTAAGAAAGAATCCCAAAGTGATGCCAACGTCCACCTGCAGGTTGAAGATGAATCCCGCTTTGTAAAGTTTCTGATGTGTACCGATTTGGGTGAGCGACTCTCCACCCCGAGCTATGGTCCCAGCTCTTATACGCACCACAAGGGAAGAAAATACAGACACTAACTCAAACGACACAGATGAAGAACGCAAAACAAACTACAAAAGAAAAACTCCAAGAAACAGAACGAGAAGTCCTGGTATTCTCCCAAAGACACCTTCGTTGTTTTGATCATACTTGGCAGAACCACCTGCAACGCTGAGTCTGACTCATGTTCCTATCATACGCATACGCCGTCTCTCATTCCCTCCAACCATGAGACTAGTATCATGTCAGTGTTGTAGACGTGATAGAAAGAACTCCGTAGTAACGACATACCTTTTTTCGTTTCTGACGTTGGCGTTGCGAACCTTTTCACCTCGAAGCGCACGCGGGCTGCGAGCAGCTAGGACGACGCAGCCGAGGCCGCCGACTTTGGGAGAGAGCACTTCGGGCAGGTCGAGATGGAAGCCGGCGCCGTATTTGCCGGGCAATGGCAGATCTTGTTGGGATCGGACAGTGCCACAATGGCCGTCGCGGGGACAAAGGGGGCAGGCATCTTGAGGTGGTGCGAGTTGACGAGAGTGTACCGAGTAATACTGTATGTAGTGATCGGAGGGTATGAGAAAGCAAATGTCTGTAAGGTTTGATTGCTTGCGGTGTCAAGATGGTCTGTAGTTTGTTTCTTCGGCAGCGCATCGTGCCTTATATGTACGCCTGACCCGGTTGCCGCGTCCGACAGCAACGTTCGTCGTACTGTTGCCAGGATGCCGGCGCAGCATCGCTAGCCTGACCTTTGTCGAACAAGATCAGATTCCTGCGTTCAGAGCGATGTGTAGCCAGAGAGGACTTTACATTTGCTCTTTTAGGAAATTGTCGATGGGGGGGGGGGGCAATCATCCCTACGACTTGGACCCGGGGTGTGCACATGCGCGGGTAGCCAACGGATTCCAGTAATCTCGAGCGAGGGATAAATTGCAATCGAAGGGGAATGATTCGCCAGGCTTATGATGGAGGCGCGGATGGCTCAAGGCCTAGCGTAATGTCGTGGGTATGGGGAGAGAGATATTACGGTCTTCGCCAGGATTCATTACTGGGGGGGGTTCATGATAACAGTCGGCCCGCCGAGGCTCGAGTCTTGGCCTTCCGAGAACACCTCACCGGCCGTATGCTTGCAAACCAGCCCGGGGTGTGCCCCGATGAATCTGTTCCTGAAAATCGTCAAGGGCTTGCTCGCAGCGAACCAGAGTCCGTATCAAACGCGGCGCTGCGAGCCTGTGGCGACCCAGGGCGGCATGGCAGTTTGTCAGCTCCAGCGTATGACCTTCTCCATAGGGGACCAACAAAAGGCCAAAGGACCCGGTTGCAGACTTTGAGTTCATCACGAGTGGGAATCAAACTAAAAGATGAGGTTTAAGAATGTGTGCGTGGATTGCCGTTTTGGGAAGTTGTACGTTGAATAGTTGGAATTCGCCCAAGTGGCGACGGGGAGGGGGGGGGGGGGAACGATTGGGATTTTCCTAAAAGGGATATTGAACGTCTCTCGAGAGGTCGCCAAGAGTGTAGATGAGCAACGCGATTCGTCCGCCAGACGGCCGCGCAACAAAAGAGGCTGATTTAGGCGTCTTACTCATCTCAGGTTACCCATCGAGCGCGTTGGGGGCCGACCAACCGGGGCTGACGGGTTTTGTGGTTTTATGATCAGGCACACACACACACACACACACACACGGAATCCTGGATCAAGAGGCTTGTTCGAAGCTTGTAGCCTTTCAGGGCTGAAGGAAGGGTGGGAAGGGGAGACACCGCCACGGGGCAGAATGCATGGCAAAAACGTTCTGTCTCTTTGAGGCACGTAGAACTTCCCAAAACGAAGAATAGAGTGAGTGGCTTTGCCGTTCGGTGTTCCGGTGTTACGGTGAGCGGCCTGGTGTCCAGGGAGTTGTGGATGATGATACTCTGAGACGAGACGGCCATTACACTGTTTTGGTTCTTCTGGTGCGTTCCGTTCGTTGCATCTCGTGGCTTGGAAATTAACTGGCTTTCATCGGTTCACATTGTCCTGAGCTGTGGTTATACAGCAACGACTCAACGAGTGCCATGGTCAGATCGGTTATTGCCTGAAGTTTCAAGGACACATGGCTAAACATCAGTTTCTTTCGGATGACCAAATGGATTCTATTCAAGACGCATGCTACCTGACTATCCATGCAAAAACCACCTTCGTTCGATCCCATTGCGTCTGGCGAAATCTACTAAATGCAACAACGGCCAGAGAACGACTCCATCCATGCCCAGTTCACGCGAACAAGAAACAAATCGTAGAAAGGTCTCGCCAGTCGGATATCTCAAAGTATAGGGGGGCCCTAGACTTTCCCCAGCCTATTTGGGGCAACCAATACCCTTCCCAGTGAGAGTACTGCAGCAATCAGCGTCCTGCGGAAAGTGTCAGCGGACGGCTCATCCAGTTCCAGTTCCAGCGATTCGAATGCACTCACGCAGGTCTCGCTGATAGCGATCTGCTTCCCGTCCGGACCCTCTCTGTACACGTTCCGGCAAAAGTTGTGAGCCATATTGGGAGATCGGCACACGTTGGCCCCGGTCCTCTGTCGCAGGCAGGCGTCCCGCCCGTTGTTACCACCCCAGCAGCAGTCCTCCGCGAGGTCGGCGATTCGGCACTGCGGTTTCATCAGAGGTTTATCAATGTATCGGGCGGGGTGGCGCTTCTTACATGCGACGCAAGGACTTCTTGCGTGGCGGCGGCGAGCGTCAGGACGGCGATGAGGGAGAAACGCATGTTGGATGGTATGGGTGGTTAATCCGGGCTGTGCTTGTTTTTGGGTCTTTGCAAGAAAGATGCGAAAGAGAAAAGAGTTTTGTATTGTGTCTTGTTGAGTAGTTGAAACTTGAAAGAGAGGATGGATGCTCTGGGAGGGAAACGAAACGTTGGAGTAAAAGAGTTCTGCCCGTCTTATACAAGATTCCCAACTGGTGGTTACCATAGGACAGACGACCAAAAAAAAGCGCAGTGTGAAGTTTAAAGACCCGCGATCCAAATCAACTAAGAGGCTGTGTATGCTTTGGGGAGGCCTTGGCCGTTGTAATTTGATTGTGCTATTATTTCTCGGCCAACCACAGACAGCTGTAGATCTACGCTGACAGTCGCTACGGAGATTAGTCCGCTGGACGGCATGGGCTGTCGAGCCGTTACGCTTCGTCGCCAAGGCTGCTATGGAAGTTCGTTGGCGAGACCGACCGGTGGTGGACAGCGGACTTTGATCTCTCGGCAGCAAACAATTAAGATGCTGCGAGTCAGCCGAGCTGCATAAGACGATCATGTAGAGACAAAAAGGTGGACTGCAGCAGGTCCCAAGAATGGCTCAGCCCTTGGGACTCCATCGACTTCATGAACGGGTTACAAGGATGTCGACATATAGTAGTCAACTTATTGCTGCTCGGTTGTCCAAATGGTCCAAACATGGAACCGTGTGGTTGTCGGTGCGGAAACGCATGTTGGACCCCGAATTTCGACATCTTCTTCGCAAAGAGACACCGATCCGACACTTCTGTAAACAACCGTAGAAGAACTGCGGCAGAAGCCTGGACAGTCACAGGACGGCACAAGGGGCCGGCCGTGAACGCAAAGAGCAGCACCTAATTCCGGAGTGTGTCAGCAGATCGGACTACACCGAGGAAACGGAAACCCGCCAAGCGATCGGCGCTCTCTGCCGGCGGGCGATCTCTCTAGGCTCGTCAATGCAATCTCCGCCTCACCGCCGATGATGCTGCGCCTCCAGGAACCGATTTAGACGAACCCAAGTATTCGGGACTCGAGAGCTCTAAGGGTAAGTAAGGGTGAAACATTTCTGGGCATCACGGCTGCCGAGGATGTATCTTCATGTCAATACCGGACCTAACAACGCGACTCTTGGTCTTCTTCATTCTAGTATCTGCTACGCTGTGTGCACCCAGCTACATCCATGTTGTTGAAAATGAAGAGAGAGGTCGTTTCCTTGTCGTTCCCTCGTGTTGTGTTGCGCGAACGGCGAAAATTGTGGCGGTTGAGAGCCGGAGACGACAACAGAAGGCCTGAGCTCTAGGGATCTTATCCGCCGATTTGGTCATTTATGACATCAACAACAAGTCCTTGATAGTCTAGTGGTTAGGATATCTGCTTGTCAAACACAACGATTCGCAGGGGACCGGGGTTCAATTCCCCGTCGAGGAGTTACCTTTTGCCACTTTTTCTTTCTGTTTCTCACTCCACCTTCCAATCTCCGCCCTTGTTTAGAGCCGAGCATCGCGAACCGTCCCATCAACCAAACAATCCCCGATAGTCTAGTGGTGAGGATATCTGCTTGTCATTGTGTGAACAACATCTCGCAGGGGACCGGGGTTCAATTCCCCGTCGAGGAGATTCTTTTGCTTTTGCCTCTTGCGTGCACACCGTTTTGTTTTCGAGGCGTCATCGCCTGTTTGGTAATATTGCGAAGAGCGGAAAGATGGTTGGTTAGAGACTGGTCACTCTCTATTGAGCGTTTTGTCATTGTATAACACGGCGCTACAGAGTTACTACTGTAGGTCCTGGATCCAAACCAGTCTGGCAATGATTACATTACATTACAGTCTGTCTATCTGTCTGCTGCACTCATCCGGGGCCCAACCAAAATCAGTTGATCCAACCTAAACCGGCCGAATACATATCAGTCAGTACTCAGCGAGTTTTCTCCTGCTCGCCGTGAAAATTTCAACCGGCGGGCCCCACTTCCCCGACTCTGACAAACCCGGAGTCCGGCCTGGTCGGAGTCCACGGAGTTGGCTTACACCTCAACAGAACAATGACTCTACGTGTCAGGGATGGAATCCAATGTTCGTTCCTCGCGAGGGAAGAATGGCCATGTTTCTATTTTCTATAAAAGAGACTGGTCGAAGCAACTCTCACTGTTGTTCTTCCGGATCTGATAGATCATCCTAGTTTGCGACACATCATCGTATTAAATACTAACTATATTGATCCCGACCGCTGCTCCTTCAAGATGGCACCAAGCTTGCTGCCCGTCGTCAGACGATTGTCGTTTCCCTCGGGCACTCCAGCCTTCGAAACCGCACGCCAGTCACTCATCGACGAGTTCTCAGCCAAGGTGCCGCGAGAATACTACATCTCCTCCTCCATCATCGACCACCCGTCCAAGAATGTCATCGGCATCCCTCGGGAGTCCGGCATCCTCTCCCAAGAGGAGATCGACATCACGGAGAACTTCGACGCCGTCTCCTTGGCGGCCGCCATTGCGGCGAGGGAATTCACCGCCGTCGTGGTTGCCACCGCATTCGCCAAGAGAGCCATCATCGCCCACCAGCTGACGTGCTGCCTGACGGAATGGTTCATGGAAGAGGCCATCGACCAGGCCAGGGCTCTGGACGAGCACCTCGCAAAGACGGGAACGACGGTCGGCCCCCTGCACGGGGTCCCCATCAGCGTCAAGGAGATGATCCCCATCGCCGGCCACCACTCCTCCCTGGGCTTCCTGGTCACCCGTCACAGGGACGAGGCCGACAGCCAGATGATCGCCATCCTGCGAAAGGCCGGCGCCGTTTTCTACTGCAAGACGGCGCAGCCCCAGGGGGTCATGCACCTGGAGACCGTCTCCCTCCACGGCCGCGTGCTCAACCCTCACAACATCGACCTGACGGCCGGCGGCTCGACGGGCGGCGCGGCCGCTCTGCTGGCCCTGCGCGGCTCCGTCCTGAGCGTCGGCACCGACATCGGCGGCAGCATCAGGGCGCCGGCGAGCTTTTGCGGCCTCTACGGCTTCAAGCCCACGTCGTACACGCTCCCCATGAAGGGCTTCGTCGGCGCCGACGGGTTCGCCGCGGAGCTCAACGTCCTCGCCTCGGCCGGGCCCCTGGGCGTTTCCCTGCGCGACATGGATCTCTTCGTGGCCGCCGTCAAGGCCGCGCAGCCGCACCTGGAGGACCCGCGTCTCGTCCCGATCCCCTGGAGAGGTCTGACGGGCAGACGGCCGAAGGGGGCGACGCCGCCGCTGAGGGTCGGCTTCATGATGGACGACGGCGTCATCACGCCCCAGCCGCCGGTGACCCGGGCCCTCGACTGGGCGCGCGCCCGGCTGAGCGGCTCACCCGATTTCGAGGTCAAGGGCTTCGCGCCGTACCGCGTCGGCGAGGCGCTCCGCAACATCCAGCTGGCCTTCTTCCCGGACGGGGGCAGGCAGATCAGGGACGCCCTGGCGGCGACGGGCGAGCCCATGCTCCCGCTCACGCAGTCCGTCATCCGGGAGGCCGAGTCGGCCGGGCAGGACCTGGACGCGGCGGGCGTCCTCCGGCAGCGGGTGGCGCGGGACGACTTCCGGTGCGCTTTCGCGGCGCACTGGAACGAGGCGGGCGTCGACGTCGTCGTGTGCCCGGCCTACGTCGGCCCCGCGTGCGCGCACGAGACCGGGCGCTTCTGGAACTACACCGCCCTCTGGAACTACGTCGACTACCCGGGTGCCGTCGTGCCCACGCCGATCAGGGCGCTGGGCAAGGGCGCCGAGGGCTACAGCCCCCGCGGCGGCGACGACGACGACGACGACGACGACGACGACGAGGCGGTGATGGGCGCTCAGGATGAGCAAGTCAGGAGGCTCTGGGCCGAGGGCGACTTCGAGGGCGCGCCGGTGGGGATCCAGGTCGTGGCACGCAAGTATCACGACAACGACCTCTTCGCGGCTCTCGGGGCGATGGAGGGCCCTCTGGGACTGGGAGGAGGGAACGCGTTGTAGATGTGAGTCTATATGAGTCGTCTGTTTGTTTCAGGATTGTGCGAACGAGGAGGATTCTTGAATCACTGTCGGTTGCGTCGTCAACTACTCATCTTCCTGTTGCAATGAGATGACTGAACTGCAAATGTTGTATCATTCAAAGTTTGCCCAACCACGCGTGACGGGCTACCACAAGCAGACTGCATTAATGACCAAAGGTTTAGAAGAGTTGTATTAATTCTTTTGTTTCGTACAAACAGTATTACATCTGAGCTGAGTCTGATCCCGATGCTGCTCATGACGCCGTGATGGAAAAACCGAACCATCCAAAAGAAAAGCCAGAGAGAGCTCAACGGAGCCTCGATGCCACCCAGTAGTAAACTCCATAATCGTGTCGGGGTATCAAGCAAGTCGCTGTGCCAAAGCATCCACCCATTGTCTCCATCCATCCATCCCTCCCTCACACGCTATCCCTCTTTAACGGAAGTGTGGTCGCCATTCCTCACTCACTCACTCACTGATTCACTTCTCGTTGCGGACCTGCTCTTCGTCCGACCGCAGAGTCATCTCGGTGCTGGGGGAACGGGGAGGGATCGAGACGTTGTCCCCATGCGCCGCCGGGGCCTTGGCGGCGGCGGCGGCAGCCATCTTGGAGGCATCGGCGCACCGCTTGCGGATGGAGAAGACGGAGCCGACGTGACCGACGATCCACCAGGCAAACAGGACGGGCAGCGCGACGCGGGTCTGGTCGGCGCAGCCGGTCCAGGCCTGGACCAGGAGGGAGTAGATGCCGTGGGCGGGCAGGGCGTAGCCGACGCGGTAGAAGCCGGCCATGATCTCGAAGGGGAAGACGGCGCTCGCGACGTTGGTGAGCATCCAGGTCAGGAAGAAGAAGGGGACGAGCTGGATGGGCATGAAGGAGTCGATGAGGGCCTCGAGGACCTGCCACTGGACGTCCATGTAGAGCCAGAAGACGAGCAGCGACTTGCCGAACTCGGGCCCGCCGACTTGCCAGTCCTCGCGGAAGGCCCAGAGGTAGCCGGTGACGACGAGGGCGGTGAGGAGGCCGTAGAGCTTGCCGATGCCGAAGCGGAGCAGCCAGACGTCGCGGACGCGGACGGTGGCGAGCAGGCCGGAGCTCAGGCCGATGCCGTTGAGGGCGAGGACGTAGAAGAACTGGGCGAGGGCCGGGACGATGACGTTGACCGTGTTGAAGAAGACGCGGCTCGCCTGCGGCTGGACGCCGATGAGGGCCGGGGTCGACGAGATGGGGTTCAGGAAGGCGGCGAGGGCGGCCGGGTCGGTCGTGTTCAGGGACCGGAGGGCGGCGGTGCCGTTGGGGGACTGGTAGTAGAAGCCCCGCGAGGCGGCCACGACCTTTTGCATGCTGCTCTGGAGCACCGAGTCGGCGATGGCCGGGTACCGGGCCTGGTTGTAGATGTATGTGACGGCGTCGGCGGCGTTGTATGCGGATGAGGATGCGGATGCGGCGGTGGTACCCGAGGTGCCGGCGACGGCGGCGGCGAGCTTGTCGGAGGCGCCCTCGTGGACGTACATGGCGCCCCAGTAGCCGCCCTTGCAGACGGCGTTCCTGACGGCGGCCGGGGTCGAGTACTCGGAGGCCGAGGCGAGCTCGATGGTGGGGAAGTTGGCGGCCTGGAAGCTCCTGGAGGCGCCGGCGACCGCCGAGCCGACGGCGCCCCCGTCGAGGTCGACGGCGAGGATCTTGAGGGCGTGGATGCGCTTGCTCTGCTGGAAGGTGGCGCCGAAGAGGTACGACATGTTGGCCAGGACGAGGAGGAGGATCATGACGGAGGCGGCGACGGTGGGGATGACGAGGGCCTTGCGCTGGCCGCCGTTCCAATGGGACAGCGGCGTCCGCGCCGGCAGGCCCGAGGTCGACATGGCTTTTCTCGTCTGTCTGTTCTTAGGGGTTGAAGAGGGGAAGTGTTGTCGATGTCGTAATACAAAGGGTTGAAGAGGGGGGGGGGAGAGTAGTTGAGGTTACGGCTGCCAAGACCTTGAAGTCGAAGAGAGGAGTTGCAGCTGCTTGTTCTTTTTTGGGATTAAGATGTCGAAAAGGGGAAAGGTTTGATTGATGTTGGACGTGCCAAGGAGGGTAGTTAAGTAGGGCTGAGTTGAAGGGGGGGACGATGGGGCGAGTTGAAGTCTTATAGCGGAGGAGAGATCAACATGGCCGGCCCTGTGTTGCCTACATCCCGGGACGGGTCGGGACTTGGGAAGAGAGACCCTCCCCCCCCGTTAATTATTAATTAGTTCTCAGTAGTCTGAGAACGCGGACAACACGACCGGCCGTCCCACCGGCCTCGAACCGTCTGGCTGGCTGGCTGGTTGGCTGGCTGCCTATATGAGAGAGATTGGGGATTTCTGCCTTGGTTTCCCGCTTCCCGCTTCCCACTCGGAGGTAAGCAGGCCTTTAGATGCGAAAGGCCGAAGCCCGCAAGGGTTGGCTTGGCCCCCTTAAGTGCCCTTTTCCCTTTAATGGCCATGGAAGAGTCCGGTGGTGGGAGGTGGGCTTGACTCGGGTTCGGCGCGGTCGAAAGAAAAGCCCACGCGTCCGATGAGTCGGCAAAGGGGGTAGAGGGCGGGCGGTTGGTCCTGTGGGTGGATAAATCCCCCTCTAGCGTCCACGTTCACGTCCACGGGGCGTAGTCTAACATGCATCCGGAACACAAATCACGGCGTGTCGGCGCTTATGTTCGCCGATCTGACGGACGATCCCTCCCTTCCCCTCTCCCCCTGCTCTGCGACGTGCCGTGTGTCCCCGGGCTAATGGTATGGTCCCATCTTACACGCTGTCGTGGGGGTGGTGCCATCCCAACTCTAACCCGGTTTTAGTCTGATTGTTAAGCTGAAAACTTTACCTTAAAAGGTCATCGTCCAGTCTCAACAGACTCTCTCTCGTTGGGCTCTCAAGCGAGTATGGATGGGATCCGCGGCCCCGGAATCACCAACTCATGTGTATGGATAAGCAAGTATCCGTCCATCAGGGGAAGCGTGCCGTACCGCTTGAAGAACCCTCGCTTTGTTGATTGACGTACGGATAGTCAGTCGTGTTATGGGGGGTTCCAGAAGGGGGTGGTGAGTGAGTGGCGCGCTCGCTTTTTATTCAAGCGGATTCGGACAGCGAAAACTTGCGCTTCCAGATCCTGGAACGTGGGTGTCGAATTTATTGCACTAGGCCCCCCCTGCTTCTGGCCGACCACCGACTCATGTGGGTTGGTCAGCCGTCAGGCTTCCCGGAGAGACGGACTTTTCACGCCGACCATGGAGAGGGAGAGTAGAGTAGAGTACGGATAGAGTAGAGTAGAGTAGAGTAGAGTAGAGAAGAGTAGAGTTTTTGCCAACCGTTCCTACGCTACGCTACTCTCCTCTACTCTACTCTCCTTCTTCCTCTTCCTCCACCTTTGCCTCCTCCGCCTTTCCTCCTCCTTGTTCCCCTCCTCCTGCATTCTGAACTCTGATATGCTTGACCAGCAACATTGAGAGGCGAGAGGGAAGTTAAAGCTGCACCGAACACAACGCAATGCGCCCTACTTCCGCCCTTCTTTGAAACCGAGAACCTATACGTATGCATTAGATCAATATTGATTTACAAGTACTGACCCAGATGAGTGGTGGCCCGTTCATTTAGAGTTTTCTCGTGTCACGGCATGACATTCAATCCATTTGTCGAAAAGTGAAGGACGGCCACAGGAACATCAACCCATGATAAGGATTTACCGCACAAGTCCACCAACTGGCGAACACTGGCTTCATTGACTTGACTTGACTTCCAGCTACATGCTAGATTTAAGTCGAGTCCTCAGTTGAAGTGGTGGTCAAAACCGTCTAGCCCTCATAAACCCATCCATTCACCACACCCTTCAGCTTCTTGACAATGGCGTCGTAGGCCGGCTTGGGGTTGTAGTTTTCGTCGAACAGGAGCGGCTTCTTCTCGCTCTTCCACGATTGCTAAAAAAAATCCGAGAATGTCAGCCACAGAAAACAACCAAAAAGAGGAAGACGAAAAACATCAGCATCACCACCAAAAAGTGTGCCAAAGAAACAAGAGGGGGGTGGTTTGTTCGCCATCTCTCCGTCTTACCCTGTCGCTCACGCCCCAGACGGTGATGCCGCGGCACTTGGGAACGTTGAGGCACGCGCCCACGACGGTCGCGTACTCGGCCGGCGGCGCCGTGTCGATGTCGAGCTCGGTGATGAGGATCTCGGACACCCGCGAGGCCGCGAGCGCGTGGAGCGCCGCCTCGACGTTGCTCGACATGTTGGGCACGAGGTGGGACTGAGAGCCTGTTTTTTCCCCCGAGTCATGTCAATATTGTCGAGTCTCTTCCACACATACATCACACACACACACGCCCTGGGAAACACAGGTTTGACGCACCGATCCCGTCGATGGGAATGCCCTGCCCGATCCACTGGTCCACCTTGTTGACGAGCGCGGGGAGCTTGCCCCAGTCCTTGTTGTCCAGGTTGTAGTCGTTGATGTACAGCTTCGCGGCCGGGTCGGCGGCCCGGGCGGCGCGGAAGGCGATGCCGACGTACGACTCGCCCAGGACGTTGAAGAAGGTGTTGTTCCGGAGCGTGCCGCTGTCGTTGAAGATCTCGTTCACGACGTCCTATTGTTCCGTCACACGTGTCGCCCCTCGGTCAGTGTGTGTGCTTCCATGCCCTCTTGGTTTTTGCATCATCACGGTTATGATGCCCGGCGGCACCCGGGGTGAAAGCAACAAAACACCACTCACCCAAGACCTGATCTTGCCCTTGTACCGCCCGACGACGGTATGGACGTGCCTCTCGATGACCTTGGTGAGGACCTTCTTGTCACTAATGTCCGACACCCACGTCGGCAGCGCCGTGTGCCACAGCAGCGTGTGGCCGTGGACCGACTTGTCGTTCGTCTGGGCCCAGTCGACGAGGTAGTCGGCGTTGCCCCAGGTGAAGTTGCCCGGCGCGGGCTCGGTGGCGTCCCACTTCATCGAGTACTCGGGCGTCACCTGGCCGAAGTTGGCCTGCAGGATGGCCTCGGTCCTGCCCTGCTGCATGATGCCGTTGTCGCCCGAGGCACCGAAGTAGAGCTTGCCCCTCTTCTTGATGAGCGCGTCGATGCTGTCGGAGGCCTGGCGCTCGGCGAGCCTGGCGGGGATCGGATGGCGGTGGGAGACGGAGTGAGAGTGGGATGAGCGGGATGAGTGAGGTGAGTGCGCGGCGGGCGCGACGCCCAGCGGCGTGGCGAGGGCGGCCAACGGCGCGGCGGCGAGGGCCAGAGAGAACTTCATGATTCAAGGAGAGACTGAGAAGAGGTATGAATTATATGAAGAAAAAGAAAAAAAACATGAGAATAAAAGGAGCGACGACAAGTAATGAGCGTGGGTGGTGAGTGAGTGAGTGAGTGAGTGAATGAGTGTGTACGTTGCCCATGAAGGTAGTAGAGCAGAACGAAACTACTGCCCGGCACGTTTTCGAGGTGCTTCTCGACTTTTGAAGGGCGTGCCATGAGGTAAAAAGCAAAAAAATTGGAACGCTTGGTTTCGTCGGGGACATATCCCACCTATGCCGCAAAGTCCTCAACTCAAATATAGTGATCCTGATTGCTTCCGTGGTCGATCGACAGGGGACGGGCTTCGATGTTGCGCCGAGCAGAGATGTGGTGGCTGCCCGACGACTAAGCAGTACTTATCACCGACTTGTATGGTCAAAGAGGGAGCTTGAAAAGCATCTTGGACATGCCGAAATAGAACAATAAAAGTAAATAAAAACTCACCGACGCTGGTCACCCCCAGACTATCCGTTGCCGTGAAGAACTGGGGAAGACCTGGGGGTTTCGAGTTATCGGCCATGCATCGACGCAGCTTGCATTACCAGACCTGGCGTCAGGGCCCGACGGAGTTTGATGGCCCAGAGTTAATCTCCGGCATCATGAACTATGATATGGCAAAAACACCTTGGCATCATCATCTCATGTACCGTAGTGCTCTGTATGGCTAACGCCATGGCGACAAGCTGATGGCGGCGGGTGACATCTGCGAAGACATGTGTCGAAGGCGAGAGCGAGTCTGGGACCCTGGGAGGGAAAGTAGATCGGCGTCCTTTTTCTTTCTTATTTCTTCTTCTTCTTTTCTTTTTTTCGGGAACGGGCCAGAGATCCAGAAAGATCTACGGATATCTGCAAGCCCTCTCTCTGCATCATCTGCACCCATGTACGTACGTCCTGCAAGCCATGCATCAAGGATGCACAGGCAATGCCGCAATTGCGACGAACTTCATAGGCCTCGCAGATGTCTCGAAACGAAACGACACACCGAGCCGGCGGCAAAATCGACGGCATCTCAGCTGCCCGCAAGATGAACAACTCATGATTCACGTCATCGTTGACCGTCGGCCGGGGGATCTCCACCGTGCAAACCCATCCTGGGCTCGCATGATCTCAAAGAACTATAAAAAGGTCCGAGGACAAGAGGATTACAAACAGCAAGAGAAGAAACACGAATAGGACTCCTCGCGCCGCGACCAGCGCCGAACGGGTTGAGACCGATGTACACTGGAACCTTGGGCTGTTGTGCAGCAACCGGTGGAGGGCGTTCAGGACGCATTTACAACACTATCGAGCAAATGGCGCAGGTTTTCGATTTCCTGAAGGATGAGTGGGTATGAGAATGACAAGTGCGATGACGACGATTCATTTTCTGGGCGGAGTTTGGTGTAAGGAGAGAGAGCGCGACTCTTCCTCCATGGTCTCTTCATCAAAACTGCGGGCGCCCCGAACATGCGAAAGCGAGTTGTAGGGGGGGCGGGGGCGATGAGCAGGGTTATCCTGGACATGAAGACTCAGTCGAAGGAACTACTGATAAATACGTGTTCCCCCGCCGGACAAGGACGTGTCAGTGTCGCGGTCCTTTTCCCTCTGGGTTTGATGTTCATGTTCATGTTCATGTTCTTGTCCCGTCAGACACAACCATGACTGATAACACAGCACAGTTAAGGAACTCTTCTCCAGTGGCTCTTATCCAGGGTGGATTGGGGAATGCAGGGCGGTGGGGGGCAGTCTCCATCATTCCCACCGCTGGCTGTGTTATGTCATGGAGGCTCCCTCCCCCCTCCGCTCCCCTCTCTCTCGTTCGTCCGCGGCGCAGCGTGGGGCCATTTCTCCAATTCTTCAGAGGACCGAGACCCTGAAGAATGCGTTGGTGTGGTTGCCGGCCGCTCTTGGCCATCTCCTTTTCAGTCAGAAAACAAACATGAAGACCACGGTCTTACTTAGTAAGCGATATTGCTTGCTACACGCCTCGCACACGAATCAGGAGAGGCGAGGAAACGAGCCAGGCTGGCAGGAAGAATATGTATGTGCATACATACATTGTACATCCGACGCATGGACGCAATACAATGCAAGGATGGCATCCCTTCACATCCCAGCGACCAGTGACACCACTAGAAGTGCAGCCATCCACCTCCCCGTAGTCCCCATAGGCAACTCCGATACTCTGGTATATATATATACAGACAACAACAGAGTAAAGAGTAATCTATCTGTAAAGAATAAAGAACGTATGCCGGGACACGTGATCCCGGAGAAACATGCCTGCCCGTCTCTCGGCCGCCCTGACCGGCGCTCTCCGGCCTCCCGGGTCCCGGCCCCCAAAACCCCGGTCAGGGGCAGATGGACGAAGCTCCGAAACAAATTAATAGTGGCAATCACGGCCCATGCATCAATGCGAATCCCCGGGCCAATCTTGTTTACCTCACGTGATCCCCCACCGGCGGGCGATTTCGCCTCTGCCCGCCAGTGGGATCTCCATGTCCTCCTCCGCTTTTGAAAACGACCACCAGAAAGAAAGGGAAGAAAAAAAAGGGGCGGACGAAGACCGTCCGTTCGAAACCCAAACAGATTGGACAGCAAAACATGTCGAGCAAACGGAACAGCGGCGACTGGACCGTCGTGTCGACGATGACGACGCCGGCCTCGCGACGGCCCGCCTCCGTGAGGGAGAAGCTGTCCGGCTTCGTCCGCCGCGGCCGCGGGCTGGCGAAGAAGACCACCATGTCGGTCCTCGGCGAGTCACGGCATGAGCGGCCATCGCTCGACGAGAGCCTGCACCCAAAGGTCCTCCCGCGGGTCCAGGTCCAGGACTTTGGGACGTCGAGCCTCGACATCGACCTGCTGTCGCTCGAGGCCTTCCGCGATGTCCAGCAGCCCGAGAAGAAGAAGGAGGCGGAGGAGCAGCAGCAGCAGAAGAAGCCTCAGCGAACGACCTCGTCGTCGACGACGCCCATCGCCGACATGTTCGCCAGGAAGGCCGCGACGACGACCAGCACCACCACCGCCACCATCGCGCCTACAGCGCCGGCGGTCGTCGATCAGCTGCCGCCTTCACTTGACACGTCTTCACCCTCACTCTACGCACCATCCGTAAGGAAACCCGCCAGGGCCCCCACCGGAGAACGTCGCCCTGGCCCTGCTGCTCCCGCTCCCGCTGCCGCTTCCGCTGCCGGTGCCGGTGCCGCTCATCATCACACAGCACTCACGGCACACTCATCAACTTCAAGCCCTGCCGTCACCGTGACCATCATCAGCTCATCCAGTCATGTTCAAGCACACAACCCGAGGCCCTGGCCACCCCCGGCAACCTCGCGTACAGTTGCGCCCACTCGTGCTCAACCCGTTCCCGTCGCCTCGGACTCAAAACCACCCGCCAGGGTGCAGCTGCGTGAGCCACGACGCGCCGCGTTCACTCCAGCGGCACCCGCCGCCGCCCCCTTCACCGCCACGCCAGGACCCCTTCTCGCCAGGCCCCGCCAACATGCCGGCGCCGCTGCCGTTGCCGAGCAACAACGGCTCCCGCCGCACCACCACCACGAACGCCAAAGCGCGGAGAAGAAACGCCACTCTACGCCCACGGCGATGCCCTCGTTGTCGTCGACGACGTCGACGTCCCCCTCGACGGCGGCGACTCCGGCACCGAACCCGCTGCTCGCGGAGATCCTCCGGACGGACCGGAGACGGTCCTGGCAACCGGCGCCGACATCAGCGCCGTCGGCTGCTGCTGCTGCTGCTGCTGCTCCCACGCCGAGACCGTCCGCGCCGCCGTCCGCCTCGGCGCCGTGGCGCGGGATCCCCAACCGACAGACGTCGGTACGCCTCGGCGCGGACCGCCTCGCCTGGATCCGGGAGCTCGAGGCCCGCAACAGGAACCGGTCGTCCGTCAACGGCGACCTCCCCGTGCTCAGGACGGTGCAGGGCAGCGTGGCCGACAAGCTGGCCAAGTTCGAGAGCAGACAGCAGGAGCAGCAGCAGCAGCAGCAGCAGCAGCAGCTCCAGAAACCGTTGCTTCAGGGCCCTCTCACGCGGTCCAACTCGACCCGGAGCCGTCCCTCGTCCATCGCCGACACCTTCTCCTCGTACGGGGGCGGCGGCGGCGGCGGCGCGGCCACGACTCGCTCGTCGCTCGACAGCCACCGCGCCTCGTCCGTCTTCTCGCACTACGACGACTCGTTCCGCGAGAAGCTGGAGCTCATCACGGGCAAGGCCGGCCGCGAGGCCGACGAGGAGAAGAAGGAGGAGGAGAAGCCCCCGCTGACGCGCGTCACCTCGACCTTTGTGTCGGTGGAGAGGAGGAGGAAGCAGGCCTGCGTCGACAAGGCCCAGCCGGTTTGAAACGCTTTCTGTGTGTGTGTGTGTGTGTGTGTTTGATTACAGGGCCGACGGGCATACGGGGGGGTTTGATTCTTGTTTCGTTCACCTTTTTTCTTCTTTCACTGAGACATATTCTTTTGGCATAGCGGAGGCGTATATGGAGGGTTGAGCTCTCACTCTACTCCGCATGATTTTCACCCACCCCTTCCAGCAGCAGTGCTGATACCAGGGGGGTTCTTGTTCCAAGAGTCTGACGAGGCTCGCAGTTTTTGTTCTAGTATATTTTTTAGTCTTGCATAGTTTCCTCTTCTTGAATGATTACGATGAGACGTCTCTAACGATGAAACCGATTTGGCCCTGGACCTACTTCTTGAATCCGTTGGGTATATATAGAGCCATCAAGGTTGACGCGTGTCTGGTATGCCGTCACCTTTGGCAAAAGAGTGCATGGCCAATGTCTGGGGGGCCGAGGGTCAATGGATGCTTTCCAGGTCCGGTAGTGGCCATGACTACACCATCCTTGAAAACTGATGTATATTATCTCTCCTCGGGTGAGTAGAGAGTGGGCCAGAGATGAGTAGATGGATGTATTTACTGCTTGAAGCCCATCGCGCGACTTGTTCCTCTTACTTAAACTGAATCTTGGACAGCTTGACCGAGCTGCGTGCTTCTGCTTGACTGGCAATGTGTGTGGTGTGTACGTATCGAGGTTCTTCTATGGAGACGATTTTGGCTGTCAGTTAACCCATGTTGGTTCACTGATAAGGGTCATTGTGAGTCGCCTTCGTTGTCCAACGCTGGGTATATTACCTGTTGTACTTATGTGTAAAGGGTCCCTTCTGAGGATAGATTTTCCGAGTGGCACACGTCGTGGAATCGATGGTCCGATGAATCACGTATCAAGTTAAGAAGATACTTGTCAAGACACAACGGACTGCTAAATGGAGTTGTTGGTTTGCAGGAATCGGTGCTGCCGAATCGGCAGATCGGCGTTAAGGGAGGATTTCGGGGTTAAGGGAAGGGTGCCCCACTATGGGCCACCCACTTCACCGGCCCATTGCAGGGCACCCTTGTTGGTTATCCCTCCTTCCTTGATAGCCAGTCACCAATCCAAAAGTGAGGTTATCACCAAATCATCGATATATCGATCCGCCTTGTGCCAACAGGAGTGCTAACCCGCCGCAAACAGAAAAGATATCAGATAATCCAGAAACGCCCAGGTTTTGCAAGAAAATGTACGCAGATAGGACCCTCTCTGTGCAGCTGGAAAATAAGTCCTACCAGGAGCCGATGTCGGATGAGTCTACTGCTGCTTCTGACAATAAGCATATGTTACACTTGGACATATGATGGACCGCTCAATGTCATGCTTTTTGACGATCTAGCACCTGGAAGCTTTCAGATTATCTTAAGAAAACGTGGATCGCAACGTGTCTTGTGATATTTGAAGTGGTGCTGGCACTCTGGAAACGTGTCCCACGAGGCTCGAGGCGACAGTCATAATTGATTCAACCCTCTGTGAGCTCTCCTCACCATGTTGAAGACACCTAGAGGTTGTATTAACGTATATCGAGATTCCACTTATGAATCTAGTGCGTGAGCGCCATAGGACAATCTGACGCGTATTGCCGTTTGCCGAATGCCTTTGAGATTTGTATATTAGTCGAACACTTCGGGAACCCCTGCAGCCACTTGGTTTACAGCGCTACTAGGGCCTACCTATGATGTGTTGTATTGACAGGATGGCCCCGGCTATGGGCTATAACTCAGTACACATATTGGTGCGCATAATACATCCCTATTGTTCTTCATTTCAGAAAGACGACCTTGCCCTTGGCTGACAAAAGGATCTGGCCCAGTTTGGTGCTCCTCCTTATTAGCGACATCTGTTGTATGCAGGGCATGGATGTACGTACACTGACAACAGGCAATCGTGGCTTGGGAAACAATGCTTGAGAGGATCCTCTGGCTACTTCATCGCTCACACGGCTCCTCAGAGTGTCTGTTGTTATCCTGAGAGGTTGTCTGAAGGATAAAAACAGTACGAAGCTTGGCCAACGTCTGTTTACCTAGATCAAACGAAAAGCTGTGAAGAAGCTCGGTGGTTTCTGTTGCATCCCAGCAAGCGATTTGGCGGCATGAAAGCGGCCGCTCGCATCTGTGGTTGAAGCCTTTGCAGCCTCTCCCATGTTGTTTCTTGCGCGTCCGGCTATTCACAGCCCAAATCGAACTGATTCGAGGCCCCCATCTCTGCCCGGGAGAGTCAATCTCGCACGCAGCACCACGAAACCTTGTCGGACAACACAAGCTTTGAAGCCCATATTGAGCCTCCTCACTGGTGCGACTTCTAAGCGCCCGTCTTGTCGTCCAGTCCCAGGGAGCATCCAAGCCTCGTCGCCAACGGGACCGAATGACGAATAACCGAACGAACGGATGCTCAAGGGGGGGGGGGGGGGCAGCGATCACTCATCACGCCCCGCCCGCCGAGCCTGGCCTTCGCGGCAAGAATAAATCAAGCTCTTCGGATCGCAGCCCGGCCTTTCTCTGTGTGTGTACGATGTACCTGAAACGGAGCCTCACTTTCCATAGTTTCACCACGGACCACGGCCGACAAGGGCAGCCCCCGAGGAGCGAGAGAAGCCCAACGAACGCAAAATCAGGGGCGGGGGGGTTGGAAACAAACCGACGCGCAACTTGCTCCTTTTGAGTTGGGAGATTTCCTCGGGCGTGGTGTCTTAGCAAGATCGCAAGGTTACGATGTACATCGTAGACCCCCCTTAGCATACTGTAGATCAGTGAGCTCGAGCAAGAGGCCCCGGTTGGGGCTGAACATGGGATGCATCTGAAGAGGGAGGCGAAGAGGACGAAGAAGAAAGGAATCATCGCGCCAGAGAGGAATACAACGGGGTGGCCTGGCCCGATTAGCGCCGCGTGAGATTGCGTAGTACAGCCAGTATATTCGGTTTGAGAAAAAAGTATGTACAAGAGAAGAAAAGCGAAGGCCACGCAACGCAACGCAACGCCCTCACGAAAAAAACAGACGAAAAAAAAGCGTTTTCTGCTGGTTCCGCTCTTCAGCTTTCCCCGAAGAGTCCACCGTCGCTGTTCTCTGTCCACCCCCCCTTGCTCCCTCTTCTCTTTTCTTCTTCTCTTCATTTCTCTTGCTTTCCTTTTCACAAGAAAGCAGAATCAAAGTACCCGGCGCTGGCGTAGTCGCCGCCCAGGATGCTCGAGATGGAGACGGCGGAGTCGAGCTTCTTGGAGAAGCTGGCGCGGGTGCCCTGGGACCCGATGCCCGTGTTCTTGTACTCGCCAAAGAGGACGTTGCTGGTGCGGGGGTCGTCGTTGTTCCAGATCTTCCACCCGGCCGAGTTGATGACGCCCGTCATGCTCGTGCTCTGGAACGTGACCTGCGCGTACTCCCTCCATGGGCGGCCGAGGTAGAAGGCGCCGTCGGTGACCTTGTTGCCGTCCGCGGCGTCGACGGTGCAGCCGTTGAAGACGTAGTACGACTTGTCGGACGCGGACTGGCGGCCGTTGGCTGTTTAAGAACAGTTAGTCTCGTGTTTTAGATGACGAAGAGTTGTCCAAGTTGGAGGACTCTTACCCGTAATGTACCCAACAGAGTTGGCGACGACGCGCAGGTCGCACTTCTCGAACCAGCTCATGGCCTTCTGGCCAAAGATGAAGTCGGTGGCGCCCTGGATCAGGCACTTGGAGTAGAACTGGTTGCCCTGCTGGCTGAGGACGGTGTCCTGGAAGCCGGTGAACTGGCTGGCGTAGTAGCCGCTGTCGGCGTAGGCGCTGAGGGCGACGGCCTGGCTGCCCTTGCCGTACGCGTTGGCGACGTTGACGTTGTAGAGCTTGAAGTTCTTGGCCTTGACGCGGAGGGTGGCGCTCTCGTCGTTGTTGAGGCCGTCGGCCTGGCTCTTCTTGGCCGTGATGGTGACCTTGTTGCCGGCGTACCCGCTCGTGTCGGCCGTGTAGCCGTAGATGGTCAGCTGCGCCGTCCGCGCGGGCACGAGGACCTGCTCGCTGTAGGTGCCCTGGTCGATGAAGATGCACTGCGCCTTGGCGTCCGACGTCGAGAGCGCGTCGACGGCCTTCTGGATGGTGCCGTACTGGCCGCTGCCGGGCGACTTCTTGACGGTGAGGCACCCGGACGGCGCCGAGGTGCGGCCGGCTGCCAGCACCGCCGTGACCAAGGTGAGCGAGGTAAGAAAGGACTTCATTGTGTTGGTTTTTGTTTTTTTTCGTATACAAGTATTCGCAGAAAGGAAAAGAATGTGATGTCGGGTTCGTCCCAAGTCTAGTCGTGGAAGAGGATCATCCGGACTGGTTCCATCTCGGGCGACTTGGCTCTCCTTTATGTACTTCACATACAAGTAAGGGGGGGAAGGGCCGGGAGGGGGATGTTCCCACAAGACCCTTCGACTATTGAGGGGTTGAGTCCGAGGGTCGCGAGAGAAAGAGAGAGAGAGAGAGAGAGAGAGAGAGAGAGCTTTCGTCCGAGATGCTTTCTGGCGTCTTCCTGGTGAAGCCGGACTCTTCGTGCAGTCCGGCCATGATTGGTGGAGTCGGGCACCGGCAGTCAGGAAGCACTTCATCAATCAAACCCGATTGGAACAGCCAATCCCCAGCTCGTGAACCTAAGACTTGGATAGAGTGCAGGCTGGGGTGCACCCCAGCCCGGGAATCAGAGCTTGTAAGGGGGAGGGGGAGGGGGGGGGGGGGGGGGGGTGTGGTGGTTGGCATTGCGGTAACTGGTCTTGCAAGACAGGCAGGCCGCATCCTGTTGGCGGATTAAATACCCCCCACAACCCCTCGTTCAACACATGGCGGAGGCTGAATGTGATTGTATGTCCATACATACGATGTACAGAGCACGAGTTCTACCGTATGGTGGGGTTGGAAGGGGTTGGAAGGGGGTTGCGGGGAGCACCCTAACTCCCCCCGGCACCCCGTACTCACTTACATTAATACAACTCATTAAGAAACGCAGGGCCAACGCTCCTTGGTATTGTTTCTAGAACAGTGCACTTCGTCGGGGCGTAGGGCATCGGCGAGTCAGACAGAGCTCTCAGGAGAGGCGGCAACTACAAGTACATCCATCGTAGGGTAGCATTCTCATAACCCAGTAAGGGGGGCCAAGGGGGACGTGTGGATCATCCGAAGGGAGGTCTACGAAACATCTGGTCTTTGGTTGTAATAAACTCTCTACCAAGAAAACTTGGCATTGAGGTTACGAGCCCAAAAATCTCCGTCGGCAACGCTTTCTTCTTTTTCCGCCGACCTGATATCGTGGTACTTCATTCGCTTTTGCCGCCACCCATCATCGCCCTCTAGGCCTTGGCACGAACCGAAAGCTCTGCAGGGCTGACACGACGACCGAGATGGTTGACAACCCGACGGAGAAGGTCTTGAAGTTGCACTAAACCACCAACGCCCGACAGCATAAAGGGCATACATTCCTCCCGGTCCTTTCAAGTGCCGTATGTGCCCCCGTCGATCTCTTGGTTACACTTCCAGATGCAGCCCAGAGCGCCTATGTGTGCCAAGTTCGTTGGCGGCCCAGTCTCTCCGCGGCTTCTTCCACCAATCACGAGAATGAGGGCTCAACCTCTTCAAGCTCACGTGGGTGAAGAGCGTAGGATTGATGTAGACAAAGGGAGAGATCTTCATCTGGCCTGACCATTTCCACCTATTGCTCCTCGGTTGGACCGTTAAGTGAGGCAAGAAATGGTGCCTCCCAGCCTCCTCCTGGTGGTGGCTTTTGTCAATCAATAATTACGGCGCATAGCACATGCCCACCATCAACTTCCTTCATAGTGCATTGCACAACGTCCAGTCTACGCCACACGGTAAGAGACTGGTTGCAATTCCAATTTACACAAAAGGTGGAGTCCCGAGTTGTTGTGCCATTTCCAATTGTCAAGCATTTGCTATTTAGTGCAGGGTGAGTAGACTCTCGCTCTGCAGATACGGGCAAACGGCAGAGCAGCAGGCCCCGGGGTGGCGGCTGTTTCGGCATCTGCACCTGCAAGCCGGGATAGCCGGCAGCGTTCACACCAGGCGGCGATCAAATTTACACTTGAGATCCTGGGCGGGACGCACGCCAATGAAATCTAGATTCTCTCCTGGTTAACAAAACATAGACACGTCCCAATGGCCGCCGTCGGTGCGAAGCCATAAGCTGCGTTGCCGAATCCCTCTTCCAATCTCCAAAGCCTGCAGCTACAGTATGTCTCGGAGTTCACACACACACGACTTGTTGATTGACATGGGTAGGATATAAACGAGAGTAATATCAATCCGCCAAAGTATCCTTCAAACTGAGCATGTCGAAGCCGAGGACCCATTCATAAGCTGACTGAGGTCAGAAACTTTGACACAGTTTGCTCACAACAGCCTAGAGGCTGGAGCTACGTCTGATGGTTGTTCAAACAGGGTTTCGAACGATCAGCGGCTCGGTTAGGTCTGACAGCGACCACGTGTTGTGCACAATCACCTTTAGCACTGCAACAGGCTGGTTGCATTTGAAATGCAACAGTGGACTCCAAGCCAAGGGCGTAGGATGCTAGTGGCGAGTGAAGGTTGTCAAGTCAGTCGCTGCCTGCTAGAGGTCTCCAGGTCCGGGATTCACATAACGAACCAAGGATGTAGGTGACAGGCATATCATGGTTGGTTTCTTCGTGAGTCTGGGCAGTCATTAAAACCAGCGTGACAAAGCGTTGTGCCCTTGCATCGTCTAGTGGAAGAATGAGGTCAGAACGTGCGACTTGGACACCAGATCATTGGTAATTACTGGTTATGCCACTGCCGTGCTCAATCTTCACAAGCCTCCATGTTTCCGGCACATGTCCCAATATGCTCCTCCCAGGTGTTGCACATTGGTTCCAACTTGTCAACCAACCACAAGCCGAAGGCCTAATGAAACCACATCGTGTTGCCATCGCCAAAGAACGAATGAAGATGAAAGCGTCTGTTGAAAAGAAGCATGGATCTATCTGGGGTTATTCCTGCTCCAATTCGACTCTAGACATACATAGGCAGTTGTGGGCGATTGAATCCAAGGCAGAAATGGCTCTTCTAGGACTTTCGAAGATAAATAACTTCAAAAACATGTTTAAATCATAGCATGCGGTCCTTCCAGCTTCGGTCACTTGATCTTTCACTTCTACCTGATCTTTCAGCACGGCGTATCTCTTGGATTCTTTCGCAGACTTGTACATGTTTTGAAATACAACACAGTGCTATAGAGTAAGACCCTGGTTTCTTTGTCCCGTGCAGAGTTGTTTAATATCCTTTTCTTTACAAACTAGAAATCAACTCAAATCGATGTAATTACTTCATGTAGCTAGGCAGAACAGCTATCTGTTCTCAATTAAGATTCAATGCACTTTGGACACTCAGAATCTCGACGTTGAATTCAAGGATCCGGAGAAAGTAACGTCTCATAAAAAAATGTTGGAACAAATATCCAGACGTTTTAGTCAAGTCATCGATGTTTTTGGAATCAGTCTTGGGCGTTACAATGGTAAGTTGAGATTAAACCAGTGGAATGACCTGTGTTGGAGTTCGCGGAACTTGAAAAAGCAACACACGTCACAGACATGCAGATGCCGAGTGGCACTCAAACTTGCAGAGCAACGATTTTCAGAGCACAGCGTGTTAAGGATACTTACTGGCCCAGATATTGCTATTGCGACAAGCTTATGTAAGTAGATGCAGTGTCCTGGCAGATGTCTCCAGTCTCATTCATCCCCATTCCTCTCCGTTCCTCCACCGGTTCAATTCACTCCATCCAATTGCGCCGGGCAACTCTTTCGCCATCCCTCTCTGCAATGGTGTGCTCTGCCCTTTCGGGCTCTGTCGCGCTCTGGGATTCGCCGCGCCAAATGAGCTGTGGGTAGCCCTTGGTTCAAACGGGGTTAGAACAGACCCCGCATGCTGAGCACGTCAACTCCGCGATGGACACTATGGCGATTCCGGGGGCATAGTTATGCTCCGCCTGTTCCAAGGGTCAGTGGGCGGGTGGTTCCGCATGCCGTGTTGCCCGCTCGTTCTTCGAGCTCAAGTCTGTATACCGTACGGCCTCCCTCCCCGTGTCAATGGACCGTTACAGAGCCTCTACAAAACCCGAGCACCGATACCGAAAGATCCGAGAGACGCGATGTCGAGCCCCGGTCCGGTCACCGAAGCACGGCCGACAAAGCCCCGCTGCTTGACGTGTAAGCGCCGAAAGGTAAAGACGGACGGCGCCCAACTGCCGTGACAAACCTCCCCGGTCACCAAGGCACGAGAGAGACTGACGTCGAGCAGGTCAAGTGCACCGGCGGCCCGGAGCCGTGTGAGAACTGCCGCCGGCTGAGCCTCGGCTGCACGTTCACCTACTCGGAGGCCTCCATGACGCCCGACATGGGCGATCCACACGCCCTCGTGCCGCCGTCGGAGACCCTCACAGAAGCCGGGACCAGGCGCCGGCGCATCGCGGCCGCGTGCATAGAGTGTCGGAACCAGAAGGCCAAGTGCTCCGGCCATCGCCCGCAGTGCTATCACTGCAACCGACGGAGCCTCGCCTGCGTGTATCCGTCGTCGTCGCAGTCGAAACGTAAGAACAGACAGGCCGGTCAACAACAATATCAACAACAGCCGCAACAGTCGACCTCCCCGGAGTCGATCAGCAGCACCGTCGTCAGCCAGAGCGCCCCCTGCGAAGCCGGATCGAGACTCCAGCGCACCCGGTCGTCGCTGAACACGGCGCTGGACCACTCGCTGCTCAGCACCGACGTCGTCCGCCAGCACCTCGAGGCGTACTTCGACCACGTCTACCCGATCGGCCACGACTTCTTCCACCGGCCGTCGATGATGGAGGAGTTCTACGCCGGCAGGCTGCCGCCCATCCTGTGCACGTCCGTCTGCGCCACGGCCGCCATGTTCGTGTCCCGGTCCCGCGAGTCGCGCGTGCTGTCGGTCCAGTGGGCCAAGGAGGTCGAGGCCTACATCTTTGCGAACCTGAACGTCTTCAAGGTGCTCAACATCCAGCTCATGATCCTGTCCATGTTCCAGAACTTCGCCTACAGGCAGTTCGGCAAGATGTGGCTGATGATCGGCATGGCCGCGCGGCTGGCCGTGTCGTTCCAGCTGAACGACGAGAGACAGCGACAGCCCCCTCCTGACAACGACACGGCCACGCTCATCAAGCGTGAGTGCGAGCGGCGGCTGGTTTGGCATGTGTGGAGCATGGACAAGATGCTTTCGGCAGGCCTCGACGAGTTCACCGCGCTGCCGAACCGTTGGATGAGAGTCTCGCTGCCCAACTCGGAGCACGCCTTCTGTCACGGTCTGCTGAAGCCGACAAGCAAGCTCGACGATGGCGTGGAAGCGTTGGCGTCTCATGAGGCCGGGCCCAACTCATACCTCATCATGCTTCTGCCGCTGCGGTGTGAGGTACTCAAGTAAGAAGGTTTCCCCCTCCATCCCACTCACTCACTCACTCACTCACACCCCCGGGGATGATGATATACTGGGAGGCAAAAAAGAAAACTGACGACAAGCAGATCTACGAAAGGGATCGTCCTGGACAGCCACTCGGACTCGTCCCCAGCTGCGGTGGCCAAGGCCGTCGCCGTCATGAAGAACTTGCAGCAGCGGCTCATCAACTTCCTCAGAAACATGCCCAAGCACCTCCAGCTCAGCGAGCTCAACATGTTCTCCCACTCCACCACGTCCGAGTTCTCGTCCTACCTCACCCTCAACTCGTGGTACCTCCAGTGCTGCAGCGACCTGTACCGCGTCGCCCTGCCGGCCCCCTACCGCGAGAGCGCCGCCCCGCGCTTCCTCGCCAACGCGCCGCCGGACCTCGTGGCCGAGTGGCGCGCCCTGGCCGTGTCCCACGCGCTGCGGCAGGCCCGGCTGTGGGAGCACGTGCAGAACCTCCGGGCCAAGGGCGCGCTCCAGTCGAAGCAGACGCGCATCCCGCTCCGGCTCGGGTACGGCAGCATGGTGCACCAGTGCACCAAGACGCTCCTCACGGCGCGCCGGTGCGGGCTCTACGACGGCCTGACGGACCCCGTCACCGGCGACGCGGTCGGGCTCGACGACGACGCCGTGCAGGCGCTCTGCCGGAGCAACGTCGCCCTGCTGGACGAGATGGCCAGGATCGCGCCCGTCGTCGCGGTGCTGCAGCAGGACGTCGAGAAGATGGTGGAGGCGGACGGGGACCGGAGGCGGCAGGACGACGCCGAGGCCCAGGAGCATGCTCCCGTGAGCAGCGAGGTGCAGCGGAGCAACCTCCTCAGCAGATACCACCCGCTCTCGCAGAGCTTCGACAGCAACGCCGAGACGGCCGACGAGGTCGCGCTCCAGCACTCGGACCCGCCGCAGCCGTCGTCTGCCCGGGCATCGGATACGAGCCCGGCAGACGTGGAGATGGCCGAGCTCGCCGGCGGCAAAGACGCGGGGGGGACAACGACGGCGGTGCCGCGGGAGTCGTCTCACCAGCCGGTCCAGGGCCCCGAGGAGGATATATACCCGGCTTCCCTGGCGAGCGCCGCCGGTCTGAACGACATCGGGTCGGCTTTCGACGGGCCGCTGACGTGGTCCGGGTTTGCAGAGAACCAGCTGGCCTCCGATTACTTCGTGGCGCCGTCGCAGTTCGACATGAGCGGTGAGCTGAGCTGGTTCTTGTCGGGCTACATGGATCCAGACCCGGCCAGCGTTTAGAAAAGGAAGACAAGGAATAGCGAGACAATGGTATTAATGACGTTTATTGCTACTTATGTTGCTGCATATACCGGTGTGCCAAGCTCGCTCTTTTGGCTTGGGAATAGCTTTCATAGTAACAAACTTCGTGACTGAGACAACCCAAGTCGTCGTCTGAATAACATCACCCCTGAATCCAGCCTAGCCGAACTGGAAATGCGGAACTGAAGCACGCAAGACGGGGCCTTGATGGTGTTTCGAGGGAAATGTGGAGTTCGTCGCCGCATCTCGCCGGATATCGCTTCTCGGCTTGCCCTCCCCCCAGTGATATGATCCAAGTCCAACAAGATCAGCACATCCGGCGAGATCCGCCGTGACTGTAGCTATTTGCAACTTGGCATCCATCCCATCTTCAACGTCGTCCGAGACCCCACAGCCGTCTACTAACATGCCTATCAAGCCCTTTGGTGCTCCCTGGTCTAGGTTCGCCCGTCGTGATATGGCGACATCCCGAAAGAGCTGTAAAGCCACGGGCAAAGCTGAACGTTAACGATGGGATATATCTCTGCCACCATCCCGTCATTCACCATGCTGTTGCAATGATCACTGTTTACCACACGCTCTGTTGCAAAAAAACAAACTCCCTTTGGTTTGTTTTGGCCCCCTTTCCCCCCGCCGTCACGAAAGAGAGACGAAAAAGCCATGGCCCGCCTCCGTTCGGTGACGCAGCACTTCAACAAGCGGCTGCTCGCCTCCGTCTTCCTCATCGCCGTCTCGCAGTTCAACTATGGCTTCGACAACCAGGCCCTGGCGTCGACGCAGGCCATGGACGCCTTTGAGCGGCAGTTCGGCGACTACGACGCGGCGGCGGGGCAGTGGAAGATCCCGACGTACTTCCTCTCGCTGCTGAACAGCCTCAACTACATCGGCTTTGCCGCCGGTACGTCTTGAATCAACCCTCCCTCCCCCTTCCGGGAGATATCGAAACCGAGAAGGCGCAGTTTTTGTTACTGATGGGGGAAAACACGCTTTGCTAACCTGGAAGTAAACCACCACTAGGTCTCGTCGTCGGCAGCTTGACCAGCGCGCGCTTCGGCCGCCGCACGACAATGTTCGTCATGAGCGTCTACGCCCTGATCAGCGCGACAATCGTCGTGACGTCGACGACCAAGGAACAGATCCTGATGGGCCGGATCCTCAACTGTAAGGGGCGCCCTCCTCCGCTTCTAGAAAAAAAGACGAGCCGCAGTTGCTGACATAGTACATAGACGTGTATGTCGGCTTCGAGCTGTCCGTGGTCCCCGTGTACCAGTCCGAGATCGTCCCGGCCCCTGTCCGCGGAATGGTTGTTGGAACCTACCAACTCGCCATCGGCGTATGTAATGATTTCGAGCGCCTTCTTGTTGGCAGCTGATAATCTGATGAATAACTGACGGAGGATTTATAGCTCGGCGGTCTCGTCATCAACTCCATTTGCCGCGCAACCTCGAGCTTCCAGGACAGCCGGGCCTACAGAATCCCCTTTGGCCTCTTCTACGTCATCCCCACAATCGTGATTTGTCTTATTTGGTTCATCCCCGAGGTAGGGCAACCGAAACAGTTCTCTTCCCTTTGTTCCCCTTTACAGTCTTCGCTAACCTAGGGTGGGATGGCTCATCTAGTCCCCCCGCTGGCTCCTCCTCCGAGACCGCGTCGAAGAGGCCCGAAAGGCGCACTACCTCCTCCGCGAGGGCACGATGCCCGACGCAGACATCGACCACGAGTTCGCCAAGATCCAGCAGTCCCTGCTCGAGGAGCCCGAGCAGGGGCGCACCAAGGAGCTCTTCCAGGGCGTGAACCTCCAGCGCACCGCCATCGCGGCCGGCATGTCCTTCTTCCAGCAGGCCACGGGCCAGGCCTTCGCGAGCCAGTACGGCACCGTGTGGGTCAAGTCCCTCGGCACGCTGAACCCCTTCGACGTGACGCTTGGGTCGTCGGCCCTGTCGAGCGGGATGATAATTCTGTGTTTGTTTCTGGCGGACCGGGTCGGGCGACGGTAAGCTTTGTTTCGAATCATTGGCGTTATCAAATCGACAAGAGAGTGAAAGGCTAAAAAACGCTGTGTAAAGGAAGATTCTCTTGTTGGGATCTGCAGTCCAAGCAGTCGCCCTCTACACGATGGCCGGGCTCGGCGTGCCGAATCCGGTCCCCCGTGCGAACAAGTCCGGCATGGTCGGCATGCTCCTCCTGTTCGGAGCAGGATTTGGCTTGGGGTGGGGGCCCATGACATACGTGGTGGTTACTGAGGGTAAGTTTGAGGCAAACCGATAACGGTTGTATGCGCGTTCATGCTGACTGCGGTCTTCAGTGCCGGCCCTCCGGCTGCGCGACCGTTCCCAGCGGGTCTCGTCCCTCGTCAACATCTTCATGAACTTCCTCGTCAACTTCACCCTGCCTTACCTCCTCAACGCGCCGTACGCGGCACTCCAGAGCAAGGTCGGCTTCATTTTCGGGAGCATCGCCGTGTGCTCGGCCCTGTTCGTCTTCTTCTGCGTGCCGGAGTGCAAGGGGAGGAGCCTGGAGGAGGTCGACCGCATGTTCCACGAGGGCGTGCCTGTGAGGCACTTTGGGGACCATCCCACAGAGGAGACTCGGGTCAACGTCGATAAAGTGACGGATGAGGAGGACGGCACCGAGCAGCATCTGGCAAAGGAAGTCAAGTGACGCAGAGCTCTGTGGAAAGGCTAGAACACAACTTTGACAATGACATCCGGGATTCCGCCTTTTATTGTAGTTGAGCGGTTGTTGTTTAAGTCTGCGATGCCCTGGACGGAGAGTTAGCTGGAGTCACGAGCGAAAACAAGCTTCCGTACAAGCCAACAATGTGAGAGATACTCTAAGTTGGCCCTTGCCACAAGAGTTGTTATTCCAATACTGATGGCTTATTAACTCAATGCTCCCTAAATTGACAGTGTACGAAACTCTCTGTTGCATTATTAGTGAATGGCGTGGTTGAACTCGTCTTATTTCTTGGAAACCAGGTTCTGAACCACGTACAGAGCATCATCAACTATCGTCGACGAGCAACCAACTCCCCACCAAATAGATCAAGCTATTTAGTTGACAACATAAACCGCAACCTAAACTCAATTGAGTTCTGTCAAAAAAATACCAAAAGTCCCGACCGAAATCACAACGCCGCCACACTCCGAGATGCCGTTCAGATGCTTGGCAGACAACTAGTCAAAACCGTGGCTTTGACGACGCGTCATTCCAAGTCTTGACGTCATCGAGACCAACTCGGGACTCAAACTGAAGAGAAGAGAGCAGCACACAACATTAGCTATCGAACATATCCCCCCCACATTCGCCCTCTACCCCCCTGTGTCTCTTCCACTCATGAAGGAGATCAACACACTTGCAGAGTGCCTCCATCTTGGCACCTTCTCCACCTTGGCATTCTCTCCATCACCTTGGCATCCCATCCCAGGCCAAGGCTTTAAATGGACGACTTCTTCAGACCGCCCATCGTGCTCATCCACGGGCTGTGGATGACCCCTCTGTCATGGGAGCGCTGGGTACCCTTCTTCCAAAAGAGAGGGTTCGAGGTGCACGCGCCCGGTTGGCCCGGGGTCGACGGCCGGACCGAGGAGGAGATCCGCTCCGATCCGAAGCCCCTCGCCCCCCACCGCATCCAAGACATCGTGGACCACTACGAGGCCTACATCCGCAAGCTGCCGGAAGCCCCCATCATCATAGGCCACTCGTTCGGCGGCCTCTTCGCCCAGATCCTCCTGTCCCGCGGCGTCGGCGCCCTCGGCGTCGCCGTCTGCCCCGCGCAGCCGGCGGGCATCGTCTACATCTCGCCCAGCACCGTCCGGGCCGCCATGCCCGTCTTCGCCCACCCGCTGCACTCCGACGCCACCGTCCCCATCTCCGAGAGCCACTTCCGCTATTGCTTCGGCAACCTCCTGTCGGCCGCCGAGAGCAAGGCCCAGTGGGCGAGGTACTGCATCCCCGCCGACTCCCGCGTGCTCTGGCAGCTGGCCACCAGCGTCACGGCCGGGCAGGCGGCGCCCAACTACGTGCGGTTCGACAAGCCCGACCGGGCCCCACTGCTGCTCATCGCGGCCTCCAAGGACCACATCGTCACCGCCAGGACCGTCAAGGAGGAGTACAAGGCGTACAAGGGACGGGCCGTCGTGCAGTTCAAGGAGTTTGAGGGCCACAGCCACGGACTCTTGTTCCAGGACGGCTGGGAAGACGTCGCAAGTTATGTTCTCGAATTTATAGAAAGCCATATCTCTTGAGCGTTCTTGGAGTTGGGGGCGTATGGATTTTCCACTTTGTATGTGCGTGTACATTAGATCAGTCCACAGGCTGGTAATTCGGGGGGTGGTCTCTCACAATAATCGTGAAGAGCTCCCAGTTGTTCTGAAGGGATACCGTTATAATACACAGACTCTTTCCAATAATCGGTCTTTGTCTTGATAAGTACATCCACAAGGACTGCGACGAATTCCCACTGGTCTGGGTCCACTATAGACCGTCGACGGTCGACGATCGTGATGCTTGTTCGGAAGCGGATTCTAGGTCAGATAAGAGGCGCGAATTTGTGCATACCTTCTTTTGGGGATGAGGCCTTCTCAATTGCTACTCCTTCACGTTTCACGAGGCTTATCAGTGGAAAGAAAGGCCGCAGAGAAGTCGATTAACCCAGTCGGCACCTAAGAAAAGCCACAAACGCCCATCGCCCCTTTCCATCTTCAGGCTTGTCAATAGGAAACCTCGCTTCTCCCTCTTAGATCGTGTCTCTTGATTCTAACCCGGTCCGCTGATCCTGTGCCTGCTCTGGATGCTTCTTCCTTGATCACCTTGTCCACCTCCTTATCCAACTTGTCCGTACTCTTATCAATCAAATCCTCTGTTTCCAATGACACAACCTGGCTCAAGGACATCCACACATTTCCAAGCCAACTCAGCCGAGTGAATTTGAAGAACAACACCAAGACAACAGCAAGGAGAATCAAATGGGTAAAAACCATGCCGACAACGACGGTGAAACCGGTCCATCGCACAGGCATAAGCTCCTCGTTTGAGAGGATCAACGAAGCCGGAGATTGCATGTCAAAATACGGGGAAATCTCGTAGTACGCCATTTGTCGAAGAACAGTAAAGAGCCCCTGTAGTCCTTGCGCCAGACTGCCGGTGGTCATGGCAATGTCCTGGAAGAGCGCGGCATGCGCGTAGTGCACGGCGTACGGGGAGAACGCGCCGGGAACCAGGATCCCGCCAGCACGCTGGTCGCCGTTCAGACTCATATAAGGCAGACCGTCGGCCACGCTGCTGAAGGGCATCCACGACCTGGACTTGGTGGTCTTCGTCATGTTGCTCTCGTCCTCCTCGAAACCCCAGCTGGTCTTCGGGTGCAGGGTCAGGATGCCCCGTGAATCCCGCACCGTTGCGTTGTCGCCGAGGTTTTCATACTGACCTCGAATCGGGGCCGTCTCATACCGCGCGTTCACTCTGTCCCAAGAGAGACCGGGCTCAGCACCGTCTTGGTCGCTGGACATTTCGACGTGCTGGAAAAGCCCGGGAAGGTTTGTGAAGCATGTGCTGATCGACACGCTGGCGTTGATGGAGCCGGGTGGTGGCCGCAGGTGTACCCAGATCCCTTCCTCGGATGACGTCCAGTTTAGCTTTTCGGCGGAATGCGTCGCGAGGTAGTTTCCGTTCTCCGGGATTTCGTTCGTCAGCAGGTACTTGCCCCATGATTCTATCGACCCCGTCGTGTTGAAGACGTGGAAAATGCTTCTGCTTCTGTATTTGGACATGGGGAGCATCGTGGAACGAAGCCCGGGCATCTCAGTGAATATGGAATCCCACGTCGACGACCCGCCCAGAGCCGCACAGATGGATATCGGCCAATACTCGGCCTCTTCGACGGCCTTGGGCGTGAGCATGACGCACTTGAATGGCCACTGATTTCTCCTATAATCTGATTCCAAGACCGACGTGGGCTCCTTGGGAGTTGACCATCGACCGCTAACAATAACCTCGTCGAAGTGGTGGATTCGGCCGTATAAATGCCCGCCGTCTACTATGGCAAGGTGAATATCGTGGAGAACGGGCCGGATGCATGCTACTCGGGAGTCGAACACGACGGCGGGGCCATCGTACTGTCGCAACTTCGTACGGTTCACAGCGCCGGGGAATGGCAAGATTGCCCGTAGGGTTGTGCCCGAATCATCGACGTCGACACCGACATCGACATTGGGAACAGGACCCGGGATGTTGTGTTCAGCAAACCGAAAATACGTGTCGGGTTGGGAATTCCATATTTTCGACCCTCACAGCGTGCCGACCGGACTGTTGTTGCCGTCGACACTCGGATTCTCTGGCTGGCTGCTGCCGTAAGGCAACACAACCGTCTGCTTCGGCGTCGTGATATTGGCGAGGTCGAAATCGAACAGAAGCGCCGTCGACGTGAATTGGGACGCGCCTGTCAGAAGCACCCCAAGGCCGACGGCGATGGCGAAGGGCGTCGTCAGCGCAGCTCTCGAGACCAGGTGATAGGGGGACGCCGAGACGGCCCGCAGAATAGAGACGAACGGGGCAGAGCCCATGGGAACGCCGGACTTTTCAATCAGGAGAGAGGCGATCATGCCGGTGAGAACGCCCATCTGGAGCGCGAGGCAGACGCGTATGACAGCAGCAGTGAGGGTGACGGTTACCGAGGTCCAGTTCGACAGCACGATAAGGTCCCACAACCCACCATTGCTGCCCTGCGACTGCCCGGCTCTCGCGCGCATCGAGGACTGCCAGAGGTAGGCCAGGAAGGCGGTGGCCGCCAAGATCACAATGGTTCCCAGGACTATGATGCAGAGCCCCACGAAACCAAGGGCGTTCCATCGAGCTGGCGCTGAATGGCGGTTTGGGATCTCTTCCTTCGAGGCCCCTCCTTCGTTGAGTAACGATGTTTCGGCGTCGGGCTCTGACCGCTCCGTGATATCTTGTTGCTCAGGGTCCCTCCTCTGACTCTTCCGCACTGGTTGTCCGACTGACAAATGCAATGGAGAACCCTCAATCTGTTGGGAGATTTCGTGTTGTGGCAGAGTCAGAGAAGACAATTCGAGGCTGTTGACATCAGGTTCGCGGCTATGGATACGTCGTGATACCGCTGACGTCTTCATGTTGCGTCAAATCTTGGGCATATGATGGATCTTGGGGGGGACTGGACGGGGGAACAAATGAATTGATTATCCTCTATACACACTGAAGACAAGATGTCTAGGACCCGGACTATGAGACGTGAGGTATGATATGACCTCCAGGACACCCTCCACCCTGACCCCATCCTCCCAGCCTCGCCAGACAACGTGTACCACCCAGGCCGTGTCAGGCGGCGAACAGAGTGTCAGGAGACCGGTCGTTGTCTGCCAGGAGAGGCGGGGTTTGGATCTTGGCAGGAAGCTGAAATGTTGTGCGAGGATCAGAGATTGTTGTTACCAGACAGCAGTCACCCAACCACACGCCACGCACGTTGTCAGCTAGTTTTTACACAGCCTTTTCTCTATACCAGATAAGAAAAGTGAAGCCTATCAGGTGCGTATAGCTAGCTTTTCGATGCTCCTTCTCTCTAGCAGCTTGGCAATGCTGACCTTGATGAGACATTTGCGTCGCACAAGAAGTCTGCAGGGAGGCCTCAGCCATCCGAAGATAGTCCTTACATGATTCATTCCCTCTTTTCTCGATCGATTTGCACCCGGACTTGCTGCTCACAATGTCATCTGTACATTCACATCACCAAGAACACAATGGAGAACAACCGACCTCTTCAGTCTGGTGCGCACCAGAGAAGCAGTCAGGAATCACCTCCTATCTGTAACTCCTCTGCCTACGAACTTGAACCACGAAGTCGCCAGCCCAACCAGTACAGTTTAGACGAACCCCGAGAAGGCCATGATCCTGACGAAGCGAGGTTTGATCACCATGCTGCTGAGACTCATCTCCTCAAGGCGACAGTGTCCCTGCACCACAATAATGACGGCATGTCACCAAGACGAATCCAATGGAAAGCACTTGGGATGCTGGGCCTCTGCATCATGGGCATCGGGACTCTCCTCATCGTTGGGGCCATTGTTTTCTTGGGCTCCTTTTGGCAGACCTCAATACGTGCCGGAGACGGAGAGATCGTGCACCCCCAGCTATGGAGTGTCGTTGTCTTCTCGGACTGGGCTTCAAGGGTTGTCACTATCACTGCCGCTGTGCTGCGCATATGTCTAGCCCTTCAGATGGGTGTTTTCACCGCCATGATGGCATCTCTCATGATCGAAAGGGCTGGCGTCCCTCTCACTTCAGCACCGCTTATATCGATACTTAGGGCTGTCTCCGTTTCACCATACAATCTCATCACCTGGACCACTTTCGCTATGCCATGGCGGGACAGGCTGATCTACACTTTCTCTATCGCGGTGTCGGTTCTTTTGGCAGTCGGGTTTCAGTTCTCCTCGACAGTGCTACTATCCGACTTTAACGCAGTGAACGTCACCACACCAAACAAGGTGGCCGATGTGCTGCTGTCCGGCGGTAATAACGTCGATACCGACCGTGAGACCCTCGAGGGTTCGAAGCTCTGGAACTCGCCGCCACCGACATACTTCCGATTTGCCGAAGCCCCGAGAGCACCCAGTGACAAGCAGCTGTCCGATCGCTATGAAGACACGGGGCACATCCTGCGAGCACTTCTCCCTTTCGAGGCTGAGACAAGCCGTAGTCGTCTGCGGCGATACCGGGGCCCCGCGGCCGTTCTCGACTCGAGGGTTGTCTGTGCTCGACCCAGCGTTACTGAAATAGAAAGTTCACTCGAAGGTCATAATTTCGATGGTGGGGGGGACCCCTTTTATGAAGAATTCTCCGCAACAGGCATCTTTGGCTTTCAAGGCGATCCTGACAACCCACCCATTCAACAATCGAGCATAAGGGACTCTTGGCCATTCAACTGCGTTGTTCCCAGCCAAGGCACACAAAAGGAACGGGCGTGGGTCACTTCGATATGCTCGCTCAGTCAGACCATGCTCGGTCATATTGCGTTCCAAGGCATGCCCAAACTTCCCGAAAGGGGGTCTCCCTCGACCACCATGTTTCTCCTGTTCAAAGGCTCTGGGTCTGGATCGGACTGGCAGAGAGTGGTGAGAAAACTCGGCAATACCACCGACACTAATCCCGTCACCCACAGCGGCTCTTGGGAAGCCAACGCCACAGACTGGACAAAATCTACGGACGGAATCTGGGCGCGCGTCCACCTGCCGGAGACAAACTACAGCATGTCGGTTAGCGCATGCTTCACCATCTTAGGGGCGGAATTCCTCAACGTCAGCATGTCCAGCGACAGTAACGGCCCCGAGCCGAGCTTGGTCTGGGACAATGCCACAGCTCAGTTCAACGTCGACGTCATCCGGAACCTGTATCTGAGCTCCGGGGACGATGCTTCTTCGATGAGCTCGCGTGGTATTCTGAAGCTTGATCAATGGGAGCCTGAAGCAGAACCCGATCATTTACGACTTTCCGCCGCGGCTCTTCGCCTGCCATTCATGAATCAGTTTATATCCGACGATTTGCGGTCGCCAGAATGGCCATGCGGCACCCTGAGCAACGACTCATCGCGCCCCTTACATTATGCGCATTCAGTGCTCTTCCAAGACATCTTCCAAAGAACAGGGAGCTTGGCAGAGGCTCTCCAGGCAGTTTTGATGGTCACCCGCCAAATGGAGTACTACGAGTATGCTCCCCAAGTTCGACGCATGTGGTTATCCCCCGCCTCGTACGTAATAGCCGAGGAGATGGTCATTCCTGTGCAGTGGCTGGGCTTCAGTATCGTCGTCGGCATGATAGGGGTTCATTTCGTACTCGTCTTTTCCACAGCCTCGCTCTTCCTGACGCTTACTAAAGCCAGCTGGATAGGAAATGTCTGGATGGCAATCAGCCAAGTTGTTTCGGCTGAGACTAAAGAGATTATTAAGAAGGCTACCCTTGAAGGTGACAGTAGGATCGAAAGTATAATACAGTAAGTAAAGAATGTGTCTGGTTTAGGGTTGAGGAATTAGGTAAAGGTTCTATAATAAGCACTATACATCTAGGAATAAGAGAGTAAATAGTAGTTAATCTTTCCTAAAATCTATTCTATACAAAGATTTAAGTTAAAATACCTATAAGATTAATTACATATTACCTTTACATAATTTATATAATTTAATATAACTTATAAAGTAGTTCTACTTTATAATACACCCCCCTAAATGTAACTATATTTAAATAATTATATACATAGACTCTATTTCTAGTAATAAAGGAAATTTTAAGTAAATAGTATTTTTAAATAGCCTCTATATAACTAAATAACTATTTTAAAAGGGATTTTAATCTCCTTTAGTAAATTATAATAATTATTCTAATTATTCTTTTTAAATTTAATAGTTAGTACTTACTTTTATTATAATTAGGAAAATACTATTACTCTTTTTAGCTTCTACTTTTACTAATAGGTAGTTAAATTAAGTTAGTATTTATTTTAACTTTTTAGCTTAATGTACATGCATAGTGAGCGGATCAACATAGTGAGCGGATCACTTTCCCCTTCTTTCTTACCTTTCCTCCTTACAACAACTTTCCTCTACGCACGACTATGGAATCCTCCTCAAATGAAAGCCGCATTATTCTTGCACTTAAAGCTATCCAAAAAGACCCAAAACTATCCGTACGAAAAGCAGCCTCTATCTACAAGATCCCATTCTCAACCCTTAACTACCGACGCATCGGACGACTACCACGACAAGAAACGCGATCGAAATCAATGAAGATGACTGAGCTAGAAGAAACAGTGATTCTTGAACGAGTTATTGACCTAATCGATCGAGGATTTCCACCGCGACTTGACGACGTACGAGATATGGCTGATTGCCTCCTTGACGAACGCGACGCGACGCGTGTTGGACCCCGATGGGCAGAGAACTTCGTACGACGTCAACCACAACTAAAGACGCGTTTTCGACGTAGAATCGACTATCAGAGGGCATTAGCTGAGGATCCTGCAATTGTGCAGGCCTGGTTTGCCCTCGTACGAAACACAATCGCAAAGTACGGAATCCACGATGACGATATCTACAATTTTGATGAGACAGGCTTCTTGATGGGAATGCTGTCGCACGCAAAGGTTGTTACAACTTCCGACCGTAAGGGAAGGCCTCGTACGAAGCAGCCTGGCAATCGCGAATGGGTTTCTGTCATTCAGGGCGTATGTGCAGATGGCTGGGCGCTGCCTCCGTACGTCATCGTCAAGGGCAAATATCACCTCCTCTCGTGGTATACCAATGGCCAATTCCCACCCCAATGGCGCGTCCACCCTAGCGAAAATGGATGGACTACAAATGAGATTGGCCTAGATTGGCTACAGCATTTTGAAAAGTGCACAAAGTCTCGTACGAAGGGTGCTTTCCGGCTCCTAATCCTTGATGGCCACAACAGCCACAAGTCCACCAAGTTTGACGATTACTGCAAGGAACACAGCATTATTGCTCTTTGCATGCCTCCCCATTCATCGCACGAGCTCCAGCCTCTTGATGTTGGCTGTTTTAGTCCACTAAAGGCGTCGTACGGCAAGGAAATTGAGAAAATGATGCGGATGCAGATTACGCACATTACTAAGGACGATTTCTTTCCTGCCTTTAAGGCAGCCTTTTTTACTTCAATGGGTGAAGAAAACGTACGAGCTGGCTTTAGACAGGCTGGCCTTGTCCCTTTTAACCCAGAAGTAGTTATTTCCCGGCTGGATTTCAAGCCAAAGACGCCAACACCATCCAACTCACGCCCAAGCAGCCAGGGCTCCTGGGACCCAAAGACACCAACTACAGCACATGACGCCGTACGAAGCTCTGCATCACTTAAGAAAAGGATTACTAGTCATCAACATAGCTCACCAACCCATTTGTACGAAGTAGTTGACTTGCAGGCTAAAGGTATTAGCAAGTTAGCACACAAACTAGCTCTTGTTGAAGCTGAGTGCCGTGGGCTTCGTACGGCAAATGAGATACTAAGCAAGCGTCGGAGGGCTAAAAAAACCCAACTACGTCTTGGAGGGTCCCTTAATGCAGCTGAAGCAGAGGCAATCCGGGTAGAGAAGGGTATTGTTGATGCTGGAGGCGAAAATGTGCGTCAGGAGGGAGCTCGTACAGAGGGGGGTGAATTGCGCGGTCGGCGATGTGGCAATTGCGGAAAGACTGGACATAACGTACGAACATGTCAGGTAGTTTGGGAGACCTCTGAAGAAGAGGATGATAAGTAGTTTTAATTGATTTCGTACGATGCTGCTGAATTAACTTACAATAATAGTAGGAAGGTAGAGAAAGGTGATCCGCTCACTATGTTGATCCGCTCACTATGCATGTACGTTATAGCTCTTTTTCCTTTTTTCTCTTTTTCTCCTTTATTCCCTCTAAATTATTAAATAAGTAAGTTATTATTTGCATTAAATTTATACTTTTGTATTATTTTATAGTTTCTTTTAACTATTTATTTTATTAATATTTAGTTTTTAATATATAGGAATACTTAAATTAATTAATCCCTTTAACTCTTTTAATTCTACTCCTACTAAAATTAAGAATTCTAATAATTCTAATTTTCTACTTTTTATTTTTAGCTTCCTAATTTATAGAATATTTACTTTTACCCCCCTATAAGAAAGTAAGGAAATTAAATTTTATTATTCTTTTAATTTAATTCCTCCTTCTATAAATAAGAATTCTAACTATAAGTTCTTTTATTTATAAAGTAGTAACGTAGTTCACAAGTGAGTGAGCCACACAAGTGAGTGAGCCACTTTTCTAGAATTTCGTACAACCTACCTTTCCCTTTATTTTTCTCCACCTACAACTATGGTACAACATTCAAATGAAAGCGATTTAGTCCTAGCGCTAAATGCGCTCAGATCCGACCCAAAATTAAGCGTGCGAAAGGCTGCATCTCACTACAAAGTATCTCGTGCAACCCTCCAACGACGATACCATGGCCAACCTGCTAGACGCGATATCCGACCACCCTGCCAGAATTTAACCTCGTACGAAGAGGAGACCATTGTACGATACATCGTTGACCTGGATTCGCGAGCATTTTCGCCACGCCTTAGTGCTGTTCGAGAAATGGCCGATCGACTGCTTCGCGACCGCGGCGCGCGACGCGTCGGAACAAACTGGGCCTCAAACTTCGTACGACGACGACCTGAGCTCCAGACGCGTTTTAATCGAAGAATCGACTATCAGAGAGTCCTCTGCGAAGATCCGGACGCGTATCGCGCGTGGTTTTCCCTCGTACGAAACACAATTGCGAAGTACGGGATAGACGATACCGATATCTATAACTTTGATGAGACTGGGTTTGCGATGGGCAAGATGTCCTCTGAAATGGTTGTTACAGCCTCTGAACGACGTGGCAAGCCAAGAGGAGCACAACAAGGGAATCAGGAATGGGTTACAGTAATCCAGGGCATTGGGTCGTGCGGCTATTCTATCCCGCCGTACATCATCTTTGCAGGCAAGGTCCATCTTGACTCCTGGACGTGCAACAGCCCCCTCCCACCCGACTGGGTAATTACACTTACAGAAAATGGTTGGACGACAAATGAGAAAGGCCTAGAATGGGTACAGCACTTTGATTTCCATACAAGGAGTCGTACGAAGGGTGCTTACCGCCTCCTCATCCTTGATGGCCACGAAAGCCACCATTCTGTCGATTTTGAGCTATACTGCAAGGAGCAGAACATTATTACGCTCTGTATGCCCCCTCATTCATCGCACAAGCTCCAGCCGCTTGATGTTGGGTGCTTTAGTCCCTTAAAACGGGCGTACGGCCAAGAAATTGAGGTCCTTATGCGGGTGCACATTACGCATATTGCAAAGGAAGACTTCCTCCCAGCCTTTTATAAGGCGTACGACAAGGCAATGACAACATCAAACATTCAAGCAGGCTTTAGAGCAACTGGCCTTGTCCCGTACGATCCGGAACATGTGATTTCACAGCTAGATGTGAAGCTTCGTACGCCATCACCTCCAGGTTCTTCTGCTGGCTTACCAGCAGCTTGGGTCCCAAAGACGCCAAACAACCCAATTGAATTCGATTCACATTCTGATTTTATTACGAATCGCATCGTACGACATCAGAATAGCTCCCCAACGTCAATTATTAGGTATATGCAGCAGCTGAAGAAAGGAATTATGGTGGTAGCCCATAACCAGGTTTTAATGCAGGCACAAATGACTGAGTATCAAGAGGCAAATGAGCGTATGAGCCGCCGTCGCCGTACGAAAAAAAAACAGCTTCAGAAAGGTGGAACACTTACAATCAATCAGGCAAAGGATATAAAGTCTCAGATTGATGTAACGGAGCAGTTACAGGTAGAAACAGGTCAGAGTAGTGGTCGTGCGAGGAGGACAGAAACACGCGCGCGACGATGTGGCATCTGTGGAGAGACTGGACATAATGCTCGCACATGTCAGAAAGTTGAATCCACCTCTGAAGAAGAGGATTCTGAATAGTTTAAATTAATTTAAGGCGTTGTGGTTGATTTCTCTTACACTTTGTCGTACGGGTGCTAGAAAAGTGGCTCACTCACTTGTGTGGCTCACTCACTTGTGAACTACGTTATAGTAACTACTAACTTTTAAATTTTAAATTTATTTAATAATATTATTCCTATTATTTATTCTACTAATACTAGCTACTTTATTTCTAGTAATAGTAATCCCTTATATTCTTCTTTTAGTAATACTAATTTTTCTAGCTACTACTATTCTAGAGAGAAGAGTTAACTTAAGTCTCCTATTATTAATTATATTTCTAAGTATATATACTATTATAAAGTTAAAGCTACTTCCTCTACTAGTATATTTATTAGTCTTAAGATACTTAAGTTAATTACCCCTTTATATTAGCTTCCTCTTAACTTTATTCTTATAAATAAGCTTTTTAAGGAGTCTAATTAGTTAAAATAGGAGAAGAAAGTATAAATTTACTATTAGTGTTAGGAGAAGTATTATTATAATTAGTTTATTTATATAGAAGAGTAGAAGCTAAATACTAATTCTAAAAGTACTTACTTATCTCCTTATTTTTAGTAGAAAGTTCCTCTCTATTTAACTAATTAAATCTTAATTATATTATCTCTAATTAGCTCTTTTACTAATCCCTCTAGTAAAAATAATAATTCTAGTTAATCCCTTAAGAATAAATTCCCTCTTAAAGAGGACTTTCTAATTTAAACTCCTTAGCTATAGAATACTACTAGTAATAATCCCTCCTACTCTACTATTCCTAGTAGAAATAATCTTTCTACTAGTAGTACTAGTAGTAGAAATAGTAATAATAAAGAGAGTAAGAGTAATTAAATAGAGGATAATACTAAAGATTATACTAGTAAGAATATTAATTACTATAATTTATTATTTAAAGAGGATATTTATTCTACCCCCCCTCTTAAGGAGAAACTTATTCCTAAGGGTAGTTTTAGCTTAAATGTATTCTAGAGGCCTAAATAGTTATTTACTTCCTATTTCTAAGTAATAGTACTAGAAGAAGTATAATTAAAAATTGTAAGAAGTACTTAAAAGCTTAATTTAAGCTATTATTTATATTAATTGCATTAAGAGTACTCTTTATAGTAGTTCTAAAGGGGAGTATTATAATAGAATTTGTAAATCTAATAGTATCTCCTAGAAGTATATTTAATACTACTAGAGGAAGATTATTTATATTCCTACTCTAGACTATATTTAACTAGTTACTTTAAATTTCCTAACTCTTACTTACTTAAAGAAGTTAATTAATAAGTAGCTTTATATATATTTTATCTTTCTATTATAAATTGTCCCTTACTAATTAATATTCTTATAGAATAAGAAATTCTATAGGAACTTAGTCTATTATATATTAAATACTACTAGTCTTAAATTTAATAAAGTTAAGTTAGATAGAAGATTTACTACTATAAATATACTTACAACTAACTATATAATAGTTAAAAGTAGCTTTACTCTAGTTAACTTAGAATTTTAAATTCTACCTATTAATACTATTCTTCCTATTAGACTATATTATTAAAAATATACTAAAATGCAGGTTACTAGTACTCTACCTCCTCCCTTTAAATTAGATATTCTACTTAGTAGTTAGTTTAGTAGAAATTAAAATTAAATTAAATTCCCTCTAATTATAATTATTACCCCTATAATCTCTATTCTTAGGGGACTTATTATTTAAAGTAAGTAGTTAGCTAAATTGTACACTATACTAATTATACTTATAATTTTATTTTCTCTATTCCCTATAATAGTAAATTCTATAATTACTTTACTTAATAAGTTTAAGTAGTTAGTTTACTATAAATAGACTATAGAGTATAATTACTATTTCTTTTTAGAATAAGTATTTAGGGAGGAGTTTAATTTAAATAGAGCTCTTAAGTAAGAATTTACTTTTAAATACTTAATTAATTAGACTATAGAGTTATTTTACTTTTTATATTTAAACTTATTAGTTAAGAGGGATAGTCTTCTTAATTAGAGTTTGTATATTAATAAAATTTAGAAGTAACTTAAAGTATTTAAACTTTACTCTTAGTAGATTCTTTATTAATTTATCTACTAGTATATTATTTATTAGTATATAGACTACTTTAAAGCTCCCCTTACTATATTCCTACTTTAACTATATATTCTAAATATTAATATATTAGAGCTTTATTAGTAAGTACTCTCCTTTACTTATAATTAGACAAATAGTTTACTAGTTATTGCAGTAGATTTTCTATATATCCCCTATATTTAGAAGTATATTTCTAAAGAGCCTTTTTAATATAATTATTTCTTTCCCTATAATTTCTAAGCTTAATAGCTTAGCTTTAGTAGTTAAAGTAGTAACTATTACTTATTAATTTGCCTTCTACTAAATAAGTCTACTAAATATTAAGATAATATAGCTTTATAATAATCTTTATATTTTAGAGTTATTTATAAAGGAGGTATTAAATGCAATTTGCAATACTAATACCCCCTTAGTACTACTAAATACAATTCTAAAGTACTAAGTAGTATATAAGTATTATATTATTTAATTTACTACTTAAATATAAAGTTTAAATAGATTTATTAAGAATAATAATAGAATTGCAAATATAAAAGTAATATTTAAGTAGACTATAATTGCAGTATATAGTATAAATTCTACTTTCTCTTAGTACTTCTTTATTTCTTCCTTTATAGCTTAGCCTTAATTCTTTTTAAAGTTAATTATTAGTAGTAGGGTTACTAGGGATAGTTTATCTATTAGTCTAAATCTATTAGCTATCTTTTTAATGTATTTATTATAAATAAAATAGATTTTCTAGAATATTCTATTATATAGGACTCTAACTCTTAAGTAGTACTCTACTAGACTCTAATTCTTTATCTTATATACTTTTTTCAGCTTATTAATTACTTTCCTCCTATTCTTTATATTAGTCTTATAGTATAGAATAAGAATATTATTTAAAAAGAATACTATATAGACCTTTCTACTTAAATTATAGAAGAAATAGGGGTTCTTAATTAAGGGAATAAGTCTAATACACTTTAGTATTTTAGTAAATTCCTTATACTATAGGATAAGTACCTCCTGCAACTTATATAGTGTGCATTTTAATTTAATTAGCTTATTTAGAATCTTATATCCCTCTAGAAGTAAGTATACAATTAGAAATTTATTCTTAATTGCATTAAAGAATGCATTTATAATATTTAGTAAGTATCCCTCTAAGTTAAATTATACTATAATTACTATTACTATATAGAAGATTTAAGCTGCAAGTATAGCTATATAAGTTAATTATAAGGGGTCTACTAATTAAAAGTCCCCTCTAATATATATTCTTACTTTGTATTGTATAAAAAATTTATTTATATTTACTTTATATAAGAATACTTATTTAAGTAGAAGTAGCTTTCCTTCTGCATTATATTTATTAATAATAATTTAAGTACTCTTATTGTAGAGCTTTTTAATTTCTTTATTATAAGCTTAAAAGAATATTTTCTTAATACTAGAGTAAGTTTAAAAATGTCTTTCTAGTAGTTAGGAGGTAGTAAGAAATTTATAATTTAAATTTTAAGTAATTATAAGTCCTCTTTGTGCGGATTCTACTTTTACTAATTTTGCACTCTTCTTACTATACTTTAAATTGTACAGTAAAGAGTTATATACTCTTAAATTAATTCTTTATATACTTTCTACTAATTAAGTAAGTATATATTAAGAAATATATTCTAATTATAAATTATAAACTAGAGCCTCTCTTTAGCTTATATAATTGTATTATAAAATAATTAGGTAACTTATTATAAGTCCTATTTTAGTAGATTACTATATAGTATTATATTATTCTAGAATTTCTCTATTAGTTTCCTTACTTAATTACTTTACTTCTATAGTAGAGTATTCTACTTTTAGCTTATAGTATACTAAGTATTTCCTACTTATAGTCTTACTATAGAGAGTACCCCTCTTATATTATTAGGCAGTTTTTCTAATTTAAAGTTAAATTCTCCTCTATATAGTATAATACTATAATATAGTTTAATTAGTAAATTATTAGTATATATATATATATTATATTTTATATTACTTCTCCTATTAGAGTAAGTAGTATATTATTTTAATATAACTCTCTAGAGTTTATTTTTAGTAAACTACTAGACTAAGTACTTTCTCTTTAGACTTTACTAGAGACTATAAATTCTAGTATAAAATTTAGTTTACTCTATTAAACTCTTATTACTTCTAGTATAATTATTAGTATAAGTATTATATTCCCTTAACTACTTAATACTAAATTTATAGTATTCTCCTTATTAATTAATTTATTAAGGAGATTAAGTAGGGAGATATCTTCCTTATTTAATAAGTATTTATCTTCTTCTATTACTCTAAGTATTTTAAGAATTAAATCTTTACTTAAATTAGTATTTTCCTTATTTAGAATCTTATTTAGAATATCCTATTAGAGTGCAAAATGTACATCTTTAAGTAAATAAGTCTTTATTTTATTAAAGATAATATTATATATTATAATTACCTATTTAAAGAATAGAATTTATATTCTATATAAGTTATATATATTTAGTATATATTCTATAAAGTACTTAATGTACACTTAGGGAACTACTTTAAATTATCTTCTCTTTAGACTCTACTCTTATTTATATTTTAAAGAGTATACTTAGTAATTATAAATAAAGATCCCTCCCTAATAGGAGTATAAATCCCTTATTATAAATATTAAGAATAATAGTAACTACTAGTAGAAATATTACTTATACTATAATTCCTCTACTTTATTTAGTAAATACTAATTAGAATTCTTATAGGGGCTTATATTATATAAGAAGACTACTATAAGAATGTATTCTAATTATATTTTAAGTAGGAAGCTAGTTAAAACTATTATCTTAAGTACTCTAGTTATAATTTCTTAATTAGCTCTTTCTAATTCTCCTACTAGTTCCTTTATATAGAGTAGAGAGAGTTTAATTTTAATACTATATTCTTTTACTTATTTCTAGTATACTATTTCTCCTATAATTGCAATTAGAGAGTATTTAATATTATATTAAATCTTATAGACTAAGAGACCTCTCTACTTTTAAATCTACCTTTTAAGGTAGTATATAGGGGAAAAGACTTCCTTAGTAGTCTTACTTACTCTTAGGAAGATAAAGAACCTACTAGAGTACTTATTATTAATTATAAGTACTTATATACTACTATTATACTCTTTTAAGTAGTAGAATAAGTCTAAAGTAATTCTATAGTATAGTTGTATTAATTTTCCTTCTAAAGTACATTTTAAAATAATCTTTAAAGTATGTATTATTATATAGTACTTATATTTTAGTCTAATTAATTCTTTAATTCTTACCCCCTAAGTATTTAATACTAAATACTCTAGAGCTTTAGTTCTAAAGTAGCTAACCCTCTTATACTAAGTTTTAGTATTATTAATATAGTTACTCTTTAAGTTATATAATAGTCTTATTCTTCTTTTTAAGTATTATTTACTTAGTACTATAATTCCTATAGTACTTATAGGGATTTTAGAAAAGTAATATAAAATAAAGTTATATTTAAAGAAAATAAAATTATACTTTCTATTAAGCTTCTTAATAACTATTAATAATTCTATATCTCTATACTAAAGAGTATAATTAAGACTATAATACTATATTCTTACTTTTTAAAGCCTTACTTCTAAAATAATATTAATATAGAAGTCCTTAATATAAATAATATTTTTAAGTATAAGGTCCTATAATTATTTTCTATCTAGTCCTATAAGAGTATTTTTAAGTAGTTACTTCCCCTTTCCTCTAATTAGAAAAGTAGCTATTCCTACTTCTATAAACTTATTCTTTATATAAAGCGTATAGAATTCTAGAATTAATAAGTTAATATTATTAATTAAGTAAGTAGTACTATAATTATTAAGGACTATAGAGTTTAAAAGTAAATAAAGTCTAAAGGAGCTATAGCTAAAGATAGCTAGAGTACTAGAGGAACTTTTAGTCTTAGAGTCTAATAAGTTTAAATTAATACTAATATATACTATTAATTCTAGAGCTTTTTAATTTCCCCCCCCTTAAGTTTTATTCTTTAAGTTATACTAATTATTACTAATTAACTTTACTCTTAAATTAGACTATTCCTCTAATTCTAAGTAAGAAAGAATATTAGTAGCTACTTTCTTATTAATTCTTACTTTTAGGAATCTCTTAAATTATCCTCTTAAAGTAACTTCTACTTTAGAATACTTATAGAGTTATTAGGAATAGTAGTCCTTTTAATTGTAAGAATACTTATAAAATATCTTCTTTTTACTCTAACTCTTTTTAGACTGCATTCCTTAGTAGTTATTTAAATTATTTAAGTTAAATTATTTAATAAGGAATGTATATATTCTACTTTTTTTACTTTTACTTTTTGTAATTATATTCTTATACTATAAGGAAAAAAATATTTTACTAAAAGTCTAGAGGGAATAAATTTTCTCCTTAGTTTATTTATTTTTAATAAGTTGTATAAGAGTATTATTTCCTTATATTAGGGAGAATTTAAGACTAACTACCTAAAGGAAAGTCTTAATTACTAAAATACCTTCTATTTTAAGTATTTTATATTACTTTACTTAAAGGAAGGCTTAGTACTATTCTGCATACTAAGTAGTAGAATTTATATTTAAATTAATTTTTATTAGAATTCTATTATATTCCTCCTAAATAGTTATAAGAATTACTAATTTATTTAGTTTAAGTATATAATTTAAAATAATAATAAAATTATAAAGTAATACTTTCTCCTTATTAAGAAGTTCTATTTATATTAGTTCTAATAGGGATTAATTAATAATTACTCTAACTTAAGTATATAAAGTAAGAATTACTTTCTTTCTCTCTTTCTACTAAGCTTCCTCTATAGTTTTTACTTTATAGTAGGTATTAAATTATTTAATTACTCTAAGTATAGTTTCATAAGTGCAGTTTACTTTATTTTTTCCTTAATTAATTTCCTAAAAGTATTTACTTAAAATTAGAAAATATACTAGAATAAATATATTTAGTTAATTTATTATTTATACTTCCTTTATTAAATTAATATACTCTTATACTTCTAGTTTAGAGGCTTAGAATTTAAATACAATATACTATTATAATTATTATTATTTTATAAGTAATTTAATAGACTTATTAATAGTAATTATTATAAATAATATATTAGTATTTATTAAGAAAGATATATTAAGAGAGTAGTAGTACTTTAAATTGCAGTTTCCTTAGGGCTTAAAGTTTAAATATAAGTTTTCTAAGACTTTAGTATTTAATATAATAGTAGGGTTTTACTTAAAGAATTAAACTTATAACTATAATAAGTACTATACATTTAGGAATAAGAGAGTAAATAGTAGTTAATCTTTCTTAAGATTTATTCTATATAAAGATTTAGGTTGAAATACTTGTAAGACTAATTATGTATTACCTTTGTATAACTTGTGTAATTTAATGTAACTTATAAAGTAGTTCTACTTTACAATAGGTTTAGAAGAGTAATGTAAATAAGAGGTATAAGATTGCTTCTTTTATATAAGGTTAGTATATGCTAGGTTGCTAAACTATCCTCTTGACTGCAAGATAGCTTCATCTCCTCTTTAAGGTTCCTTAGCAGTCTACTCTAGAATTTAAGCCGCTCTTACTTTAAAAGTTGTATACCTATACTTAACTAATGATTACAAGAATTGAGCAGTAGAGTAAGCGTCTCTGTTTAATAAGGAATGTGTTTAAGAAGTCTTAAGGTTTACTACATACAGTCGATTTTAGGTATAGGTAATTTTCTGCACAGTTGTTCTGATTCTGAAATTTTTGTAAGGCTGCTTTTAAAGGCGACGGCTATTTGGTAAGGTAATAACAATGGTTAGTAACTTGGCGCTCTGTAGTCGCTGATGTGGAATAGATTACAGTAAGCTGGGTAGCAGCATACTGCGCTCTTTATAGTCTCTCTGTTCCTAGTATAGCTGCTGCAGATTAACTAGCATAGTCTTTCAAGCAGGTATAGATAGGCAGGGCAAAAACCGTTATCAAACTCAATTCCCCTTATCATCTACGCCTGTTGTGTTGTGGAGATTCCAACAGTTCCTAAGCCATCCATGTCCCGGTTCAAAGGCACAACGAGGTTGAGCAATTGAATCCCCGACCCCGTTATCAAGCCCTTCTCCTAACCTCCAGCACCGTGGTCGGATCCGACAACATCTCGAATCCATAGTGTACCACTCGCGGGCGTTGGCCGTCCGCCAGCCGCACGTCGTATCGCAGCAGGATCGTCGCAAGCGCGGCTTTGATCTCGTTGGCCACCATGAACCTCCCAGGACAAACCGACCGGCCGAGCCCAAACGCGATGAAGTCGTTGCTGACAGAAACCAGCTGGGCGGTGTTGCTGGCAGCTCCGCCATCCTTGCGAAGGTTGTAGAACCGATATCCGTCATATTTCCTGGGGTCCTTGAAGATTTCCGGATCCCACATCCCTGCCGTGTCGACGGCAACGTTGGTCCCTCGGGGCAGAACCGTACCGTCGGGCATGGCCACATCTCTTGTCGCCTTCCGTTCCAGGTTGACAAGCGACCCGGGCTTCATCCGTTGAGTTTCCTTGATGACGCTGTCCATCAGCTGCATCTGGAATAAGCCAGCAGTTGTCCAGCCGTGCTGTCCTACTGCGGCTTCAGCTTCATCGCGGAGGGGCTGAATGAGTTCCGGATGGAAGCAGATGTCCACTAGGGTCTGCTTCAACAACTCCGTGGTGGTGTGCATGGCGGCGATCGCGAACCCGAGCTGCGTCGCGGCTGGGTCGTACGGCCGACCGGCAGCGACTTCTTCAACCCACGCGACTGTGTCGTTGTACGATGGCGAATCCTGGCCAGCAGCCTTCAGCTCGAAAGCGGTCCGGCGGCGTTTGTCCATGATCGGCTGCAACAACCCGCGAGCGAGCACTAATTGCTTCCGGCAGGTTCTGCACTCGGGCAAAACCCAGTGGATGAAGCTCCGCGTGAAGGCAGGCCAGGTGCGCAGGGCTCGCACTCCGTTGAACAAGTTGACGGTGTAGCTCAGGATAAGAGCCTGCCATTCCGGGTCGCGAGCCAAGTCTGGACCGACGAAGACTGCGCTCGACATGCGGCCGACGTAGCGTGCGACATCTTGACCCCACGGAACAGGCCGCCAGTTGTCGTTCTTATCGGCCCACTCCTGTTCAAGCAACTCGGAAAGGTACCGATGAAAGAGTTCGCATTCTATGATGGAAGTAGTGAGCAGCAGGTTCTCATGTGACCGTTCTCAAATCTTGGCTTCTTACGGGAGCTCTGGTTGAGTTTTGCCTTTGTAACCTCAATCAGCATTCGATCGGGGTTGACGACAGCGCCGTTTCCGTCGAAACCGGGATAACCTGCAAAGTACTCGTCGGCGACGAGCTGTACATGGTCGAGGTCCTTGCAGTTCTTGACCCAGTTGGCGAGTTTGGCCGGGAGAATCACTCTGGACCCCAGGGTTGTGATGACTCTGAACGGGCCGTTATACCTGGCAACGCCGTCGCTGATGAGCTTCTCGCTGTTGGTGAGGTATTCAGCGTGAGCCTTTTTCGAAAAGATGTCGCCCTTGTACTTGTTGATGATGGGGATGGTGTCATTTTTTAACCAGTGGAAAAATAAGATGATAAGTAGAGCGACTGTAGTGGAGATCAAAATGGCCAGACTGGAAGAGCCAGAGAGTCTCGACAGCGACTCGAAGATATCGAGTGCCATGGTGTGGGTAACAGACTGTGAGAAGTGATGAAAATAGAGATGATGAGAATCAACTCATGGAACCATGGCATCACTTATAGTCACAGACAGAGTGTTACAGCAGACAGTAACTGCTAGTCAAGTTCATGAAAAAGGGTGACTTTTCGCCGATTGACTCAGCCCGTAAGTTGGGGGCCCATCCAGGTCAAGCATCACTCATAGTCAAACTTCGTCGTTCACTAAGAGATAATCGTTCCCATCATGCTCTAAGAAACACAAGGAAACTATGTGCGACTGATGCATCATGACTCATTATGAATGCAGAACAACTTGGGACTCTGCGCAAGGATATGCCCCTAGTAGTACCATGCTTCAAGGTTTAACTGTACTTTTCTAACCCTCTGTAGGCGGATATATCTGTACCTTATACTACCTAATACAGTGCACTATTAGTACTAACCTAACTAAAACCCAGCCTAATATTAAGCTAACTTACATACTTACTTGCACCCTTACATATTAGCCCTAATAGGCTAGAAATATATCTAATTAGACTTATTACTTTATAAATAATAATACAAAAATACTAGAAAAGTTAATTAAGAGAGTAATTTTAATCTTACTAATTTTTAAAGTCTACTCTTAAATTACTAATAAAGGACTCTTAGAATATACACTAGTAATTAATAGAATAGGGAATACAAATTATACTTATTTTAATTTACTTAATAATATATAAGCTAATAGTTTATAAATACTTAAGAAATAGTAATTTAGAATTATATACTAAATTAAGACTTTTTACTTTTAATTATATTTACAATTTATAATTAAATACTAGTCTATAGAGATTATTAATTTCTATAGAATTCTTAAATTTAGTAATTAGACTATAACTAATTAGACTACTAAACTATTTAACTATATAATATAAATATAGTATTTTAATTAGAAGTAATTATAGTAATTAGAGTATATAAAAGTATAATAATTAAGAAAGTATGTAAATTAGGAAAGTATAAAGAACTTAAAAGTAAGTAGTAAGGAGTAAATAGCTATAAAATTAAATATATATAAATATCTATAAGAAGAAATATAATTATAAAAATAAAGTAATAGTAGTTATAGAGACTATATTTATTAAATACAGCTTACTCTAATTAAGTCTATAGTAGGCTAATCTTTCTATTATACTATTTAAATTTTCCTCCTAAATAGTATATAATACTCTCTTAAATACTATACTTAATATAGTAATAATTATTTTTTTATAAAAGAATCTATATTAACGTAGTTCACAAGTGAATGAATCACACAAGTGAGTGAATCACTTTTCTAGACTTTGTACGACCTACCTTTCCCTTTAATTTTCTCCACCTACAACTATGGTACGACATTCAAACGAAAGCGATTTAGTCCTAGCGCTTAATGCGCTCAAATCAAACCCAAAATTAAGCGTGCGAAAGGCTGCATCTCACTATAATGTGTCATTCTCTACCCTCCAGCGACGAAAACACGGCCAACCTGCCAGACGCGACATCCGACCACCCTGCCAGAATTTAATCTCGTACGAAGAGGAGACTATTGTGCAATACATTATTGACCTGGATTCGCGAGCATTTTCGCCACGCCTTAGTGCTGTTCGAGAAATGGCCGATCGACTGCTTCGCGACCGCGGCGCGCGACGCGTCGGAACAAACTGGGCCTCAAACTTCGTACGACGACGACCTGAGCTCCAGACGCGTTTTAATCGAAGAATCGACTATCAGAGAGTCCTCTGCGAAGATCCGGACGCGTATCGCGCGTGGTTTTCCCTCGTACAAAACACAATTGCGAAGTACGGGATAGACAATACCAATATCTATAACTTCGATGAGACTGGGTTTGCGATGGGCAAGATGTCCTCTGAAATGGTTGTTACAGCCTCTGAACGACGTGGCAAGCCAAGAGGAGCACAACAAGGGAATCAGGAATGGGTTACAGTAATCCAGGGCATTGGGTCGTGCGGCTATTCTATCCCGCCGTACATCATCTTTGCAGGCAAGGTCCATCTTGACTCCTGGACGTGCGACAGCCCCCTCCCACCCGACTGGGTAATTACACTTACAGAAAATGGTTGGACGACAAATGAGAAAGGCCTAGAATGGGTACAGCACTTTGATTTCCATACAAGGAGTCGTACGAAGGGTGCTTACCGCCTCCTCATCCTTGATGGCCACGAAAGCCACCATTCTGTCGATTTTGAGCTATACTGCAAGGAGCAGAACATTATTACGCTCTGTATGCCCCCTCATTCATCGCACAAGCTCCAGCCTCTTGATGTTGGGTGCTTTAGTCCCTTAAAACGGGCGTACAGCCAAGAAATCGAGGTCCTTATGCGGGTGCACATTACGCATATTGCAAAGGAAGACTTCCTCCCAGCCTTTTATAAGGCGTACGACAAGGCAATGACAACATCAAACATTCAAGCAGGCTTTAGAGCAACTGGCCTTGTCCCGTACGATCCGGAATATGTGATTTCACAGCTAGATGTGAAGCTTCGTACGCCATCACCTCCAGGTTCTTCTGCTGGCTTACCAGCAGCTTGGGTCCCAAAGACGCCAAACAACCCAATTGAGTTTGATTCACATTCTGATTTTATTACGAATCGCATCGTACGACATCAGAATAGCTCCCCAACGTCAATTATTGGGTATATGCAGCAGCTGAAGAAAGGAATTATAGTGGTAGCCCATAACCAGGTTTTGATGCAGGCACAAATGACTGAGTATCAAGAGGCAAATGAGCGTATGAGCCGCCGTCACCGTACGAAAAAAAAACAGCTTCAGAAAGGTGGAACACTTACAATCAATCAGGCAAAAGATATAAAGTCTCAAATTGATGTAACAGAGCAGTTACAGGTAGAAACAGGTCAAAGTAGTGGTCGTGCGAGGAGGACAGAAACGCGCGCGCGACGATGTGGCATCTGCGGAGAGACTGGACATAATGCTCGCACATGTCAGAAAGTTGAATCTACCTCTGAAGAAGAGGATTCTAAATAGTTTGAATTAATTTAAGGTGTTATGGTTAATTTCTCTTACACTTTGTCGTACGGGTGCTAGAAAAGTGATTCACTCACTTGTGTGATTCATTCACTTGTGAACTACGTTATATTATTTCTACTTATTTAGTTAACTTTTATACTTAATAGGCCTACTTATTCCTAAATTTAAATATATAGTATAAATACTTATTATACTTACATTTTAGAGTGTACTCTTATTAGCCTTATTAAGTTTAGTACTACCTAGTAACTTGTCTCTAATTAATTGTACTTAGTATTATGCACCTACTTAGGCTAGTATACTTACTACTCTAGTAGTCTGCAATAGAAGCCCTATACAGCCTATATTAAGTTATATAGTAGGCTAATTACTGCCCTATATGCAGGAGAGTAGGGATATAGTCCTATTAGTCTACTCTTAGAGTTACCCTACTGTATATATAGGGCACTTAGAGCTACTTTTCTAGTACTAAGTACTAATTTAAGCTTAAAAAATAAGTTCCTACAATTAGAATTAAACTAACTCCCTTTACTTCCTAAAAAGTAGAGAGACTACTAAATACATACTACTATATTATATAGGGATAGTAATAATTATATATAACGTGGCTGATAAGCGAGTCGATCAGACAAGCGAGTCGATCACCCAACCACGACTACATTACAAACCCAAGAAGACATCAATATCAACACCACTAGATCAATTAACGCTACTAAGAATTCTCTTCCTCAGTCGTTTCTACATCAAACTGACACGTTCGCGCATTGTGTCCTGTGTTTCCGCACACGCCACACCGTCGTTGACCCGATTCAGTCCTTGGCTTACGACCACTCCTCCGACGCGTTTCCTCATAAACCTGTGCTGTTGCGTCCCTCTGCGACTGTATATCCTCTGCATCAGCTACAGTAAGACTTCCTCCTTGCTGGAGACGCATTTTCTTAGCTCTCCGACGTCGGCTTAGTGTGCTGTTTTCCTCTCGAAGAGTTTTGTTCTCCGCCCTCAGGAATGCATTCTCATGCATTATTCCTAGTGTTCCTTTAAGAATATAGTCAACGTCGTTATTGATAGGTGTTGGGGAGCTATTTTGATGACGGGCAATTCGATCCTTGATCAGTGTTGACTGAGAAGTTGCTTCTGTTGGGTTGTTTGGTGTCCTGGAAACCCAAGGGAGCGGTGTTGTTGGAAGTGATCCTGGAGGCGTTGGAGTGCGTAACTTGACGTCCAGCTTTGATAATACACTTTCTGCACTCAGAGGGACAAGCCCGGAGCCTCTGAAACCTCCCTGGATATTCTTTCCCGTAAGTGCTTGTGTAAAGGCCTCACGAAACGCTGGAAAGAAGTCTTCCTTCGTAATATGGGTTACACCTCGCCGCATCTTATCCTCAATTTGTCGACCGTACGCCGTTTTGAGAGGCCCAAAGCATCCTACATCTAAGGGCTGAAGTAGATGAGATGAATGAGCCGGCATACAGAGTGTGACGATGTTACTCTCCTGACAATATAGCTCAAAACCTGCGGAGTGGTGGCTTTCATGCCCATCGACGATGAGGAGGCGATGAGGACCTCTTGCACGTGGCTTTGAATGACAATCGAAGTGTTTGACCCAATTTAGGCCTATCTCGTTTGTTGTCCATCCGTTTTCAGATGTTGCGATAACCCAGTCGTGTGGGAGATCTGTTTCAGTGTACCAGGTTGAGAGGTGATAATGGCCTGCAACGATGATGTATGGCGGGACGCTGTAGCCTGACGAACTTATGGCTTGGATAACTGTAACCCATTCCCGATTACCAGGCTGCACCATTTTCGTGTTTGATCGCCTTTCAGCACTCGTTACAACCATGCCAGCTGCGATCTGGCCCATCATGAAACCAGTCTCATCAAAGTTGTAGATATCAGACTCTTGGATACCGTACTTTACGATTGTGTTCTTCACAAGGGCAAACCAGCTGCAAATAGCCTGTGGATCTTCGCATTGGGCTCTCTTGTAGTCATACTTGCGAAAAAAACGCGTCCGAAGCTGTGGTTGTCGTTTGATGAAGTTCGACGCCCAGCGCTTCCCAACCGGTCGCGCGCCACGGTCGGCAAGCAGGTGATTGGCCATTTCTTCAACACCACTGATCCGGGGAGGAAACGATCGGGCATCTAGGTCAAGAATGTACTTAACTAGCTTCTCTTCTTCAAGCAGCGTCAAATTCCGTAATTTCGGCATGATGTCGCGTCGCGAAGGTTTTCCATTAAGTCGGTCGCGTAATGTTGTGAAGGGTACTGAATAGATCCGTGCTGCAGCTCGAATACTAAGATTTGGAGTGTTTTTAATCGCTTGAACCGCTAGGATCAATTGCGCTTCTTTGTTTGATGACGACATTCTTTATGGTCGATGGACGTGTGTTGAAAGCGGGAAGATGGTATGATCGCGGTTGGGTGATCGACTCGCTTGTCTGATCGACTCGCTTATCAGCCACGTTACTCTATTTCTCTTATTATAAAATTATTAATTTTAATTTAATTAAGGAGGGCTAGTATTTCTTTAATAAGTTAGTAAGTAGATAACTCCCTAGGGATAGAAATCCCCTAATTAGGCTTATATTTATATAAATTAACTAGTATACTAAGGACTATATAAGGATAATTTCTCTATAAGTAGATTTTATAATTATTCTAGAGCTTAATAGAATTAGTAATCTCTACTTAAATTATCTTACTATATATAGTATATATAGTAATAAAGTATACAGTATTCTTAAGTATAAAGTACTCTATAGTAATAAGCTTATTAGTATAAGCTTAAATTTATTAATAATAAAGCTTTACTAAGTCTAATTAAATTACCTACAATCTATCTATTACTTTAATTTATATAAAGAAGCTTCTACTAGCTCTTAATTTTTATATTACTTATAAAAGGGGCCTATATATAGTATAACTACATCTTATCCGCTTAATAAAAAGTAATTATAATACTCTCTATATTAGTATACTTAACTATTATTTAAGTCTCTTTTACTATTACTCGTTAAGCTCTAACTTATAGAGGAGTCTCTACTCTATAGTCTAACTTAGTTAAATATAGCTTTATTTCTGCAATTTATACTATATAGAGAAACTACTTTAGTATATTTATTACTGTAGTTACTAATCTCCTAATATAAATTTAAATAATCTTATATAAGTAAGTATTAATATAATTATATATTTAAAAGCTAAATTTCTTTAACTTCTTATATTTATTAAGTAATTAGAGGAAATTAGAGCTAAGTACTCTAAAATTTATTTAATACTACTAGTAATTAATATACTATTAGTATATAAAGTTAGGAAACTACTCTTTATAATAAGTATAAATTTAGTATTTTCCTACTATAATACCTACTTTGCAGTAAATATACTAGTAATGTATATATATAGTAAGTAGCCTATTATAGTAAGTAGCCTACTTCCTCCTTCCTCCTTAAATTTTAACTTTACATTAATATTCCTCTACATATAATAATAAGTTCTTCTTTAAATAAAAGTTGTATTATCCTTATAATTAAAGCTATTAAAAAAGACTTAAAATTATCTATACGAAAAGTAGCCTCTATCTATAATATCCTAAGAATAATACTTTAATACTAATATACTAAATAATTACTATACTATAAGACTTATACAAAATTAATAAAAATAACTAAATTAAAAGAAATAGTAATTCTTAAATAAATTATTAATTTAATTAATTAAGGATTTCTACTGCAACTTAATAATATATAAAACATAACTAATTACCTCCTTAATAAATATAATATAATACATATTAAACTCTAATAAGTAGGGAACTTTATATAATACTAATTATAACTAAAAATGCATTTTTAATATAAAATTAACTATTAGAGAGTATTAGCTAAAAATTCTATAATTGTATAGGCTTAATTTACCCTTATATAAAATATAATTATAAAGTATAGAATCTATAATAATAATATTTATAATTTTAATAAAATAAGCTTCTTAATAGGAATACTATTATATATAAAAATTATTATAATCTCTAATTACTATAGAAGGCCTTATATAAAGTAGCTTAGTAATTACAAATAAGTTTCTATTATTTAGAGTATATATATAAATAGCTAGGTACTACCTCTATATATTATTATTAAGGGTAAATATTACTTCCTCTTATAGTATACTAATAGCTAATTCCTACTCTAATAGTGCATCTACCATAGTAAAAATAAATAGACTATAAATAAAATTAGCTTAAATTAACTATAGTATTTTAAAAAGTATATAAAGTTTTATATAAAGAGTATTAAGTAGCTCCTAATTCTTAATAGCTATAATAGCTATAAGTCTACTAAGTTTAATAATTACTATAAGGAATATAGTATTATTACTCTTTATATACCTCCCTATTTATTATATAAGCTCTAACTTCTTAATATTAGCTACTTTAGTCTACTAAAGTTATTATATAGTAAGGAAATAAGAAAATAATATAAATGCAAATTATATATATTATTAAGAATAATTTCTTTCCTATTTTTAAAGTAGTTTTTTCTACTTTAATAAGTAAAGAAAATATATAAACTAACTTTAAATAAGTTAGCCTTATTCCTTTTAATTTAGAAGTAGTTATTTCCTACTTAAATTTTAAGCTAAAAATACTAATACTATTTAACTTATACTTAAGTAGCTAGGGCTCCTAAGACTTAAAAATACTAATTATAGTATATAATACTATAAAAAGCTCTATATTACTTAAGAAAAGAATTACTAGTTATTAATATAATTTATTAATTTATTTGTATAAAGTAGTTAACTTATAAACTAAAAGTATTAGTAAGTTAGTATACAAACTAACTCTTATTAAAGCTAAGTACTATAAGCTTTATATAGTAAATAAAATACTAAGTAAGTATTAGAGAGCTAAAAAAACCTAATTGCATTTTAGAGGATTACTTAATGTAGCTAAAGCTAAAGTAATTTAAGTAGAGAAGAGAGTTATTAATACTAGAGGTAAAAATACATATTAGGAGGGGGCTTATATAGAGGGGGGTAAATTGTATAGTTAGTAATATAGTAATTATAGAAAGACTAAATATAATATACAAATATATTAAGTAGTATAGGAGACCTCTAAAGAAGAGGATAATAAGTAATTTTAATTAATTTTATATAATACTACTTAATTAACTTATATAAATAGCTAGAGAGTAGGTAGAAGTAAGCTACTTACTATAATAGGCTACTTACTATATATATATATTTAAGGTATTTTTAGCTAAATTCTCTAATAGTACTAAAAGTCTAAAGATCTCTCTCTATAAATACTTTTACTACTTTAATAGTAGTATTTTATTTATTATTATTTTAATATTACCTCTTTATACTATTATTTAAGTAGATTTACTAAAGGGTCCTAAATAATATTTTAGGGTAACTATTCCTAATTACATTCTAGAGAATAGAAGTATTATTATATTTATAATTATAGAAGTAGAAGAATATTTTTTAAACTAAATTAAATTAAGCTTTAAAAATTATATAGGAGTTCTTTAATAAGCCCTAAATCTTTAATTATTATTTAAAAGTATAAAAATAAATTTAAATTCTAATTTCTTACTAGAGAATAATAAGAATATTAGTATAAGTAATACTATTATAGTAGGTATTTATAATTAAATTTCAATAAAGTATAAGACTAAATACTTATTTTTAGAGTATTATAAAGTTATAGTAATAAGAAGGAAGTAAAGTAGACTTAATTAGAGGGAATAAAACTACTAAAGTTATTCTTAGGGGGGGAATATATATATTAAAGTAGAATAATTAGACTAATATTATACTATAATCTCCTTACTATATAGAAATTTAAAAAGTCTTCCTCTAAAAAGTCTCTTATAAAAAGTCTAAAACGTACACGCATAGCGAGTCGGCCAACATAGCGAGCCGGCCACTCCTTATCGCTAGAAAAAGCCCCTTTTCTAACTATTTATTAAAAAGTAGATTCTTAACTAATAAAGACCTAGTTTTTAGTATTAGATAACGATAAGAGTTAGATTTTAAGAAATAATATTGTAGAAATTATTGTCTCTTCCTAACCCTAGGTTCTTAGTAATCCTCTTATCTAGAGGCCTAGATAAGAGGTAAGCTTAGTAATATAGGCTAGAAAGAGATAATAATTTTAATACTATTATTTCTTAAAATCTAACTCTTATCGTTATCTAATGCTAAAAACTAGGTCTTTATTAGTTAAGAATCTACTTTTTAATAAATAGTTAGAAAAGGGGCTTTTTCTAGCGATAAGGAGTGGCCGGCTCGCTATGTTGGCCGACTCGCTATGCGTGTACGTTAGAGAAATTAATATACTATATAAATTTAATTAAATTAATCCTATTTACAATACTTAGGAAAACTTAGTTTTTTTCTATTTTTTAAAAAAACCTAGGGGTAGCTATAGGAAAATAGAAGGCAAATTACAAAGGTATAAGTAAGTATGCAAGTTAGCCTAACTTTAGGCTAGGTTTTAGTTAGGTTAGTACTAATGTACTACTGTACCTAAGGTAGATAGAAATAATTCTGCGCAGCGACCCCTAAAGGGGCCGGGATAACGTCAGTACGCGCTTTTGCTTACAGTATTTGCTAGCAGTCCTCTCCAGCGTCCAGCGTAAAGACTTGTAATAAGTCAACATACCCACATCTGGCCCCCCCCCACATCTGGCCCCCCCAAAAATGAAGCCATCTCCAACATCACCACCATTTTCACTTAATTACTGCCCTCTTCTAGATGCCACTACAATACAGTCTTCAGCTTCACTAGGTAAATCAGACTCGCTGGATTCACCTGCAGTATCCTCTTTTTCACCAGCCTCAACCTGCGCCTTCTGCACGTCTGAGATAGTGGCAAACTTAGTGTTAGGATCCAGCTGGACTGCCTTCCTTTTCCTCACTGCAGTATTGGCCACTTGGGCCTGCAGAAGCTCCAGCTTGTGCTGGGCAGTTGCCAGCTCATATGCCTTTTCACTGAACCCTTTTTTCACCTTCATGAAAAGGAGGCGTTGAGTACTGGCGTCATTATCCAGCTCTGTGAATAGCTTCAGTTGGCCAGCCAGATCCTTCATCTTCCTTGGCGTCGACCACACCACTGCAGATGACGCAGATGCCCATCCCTCAGCTTCCTTGCCTCCAGACTGCCCTTTGCAGGCCTGATCTAATGGCCCTGGTGTTGATGGGAGCAGTAATGAGCTCATAAGAGGCTTCGCCATAGAGACAGGCCATAGTCCAGTCCATTTCCATCCACTCTTGATGTTCTGCATTGTCAGGCCTGCCAGACGAGCCTTCTGATAACAGCCTATAAAGTTCCTCTTGCCTACAATAGTAGAGTCATTCCACTGACTGAGGTATCCAAGCTCCTTCCTATAGGCTGCCTTTACAGGGCTGAAGACTGACTGGTCAAGTGGCTGGAGGACATGGGAGGTGTGTGGTGGCAAGAACAATAGGTGGATGTTATTAATATAGCAGAGCCACATAAATTCCGTCGTTGTGTGACTCCCATGGCCATCAACAACAAGCAGTCTGGCCTCCTCCTTGCCCTCCTTGCCCTGGGAGACAGTCTGAGGGATGAAGACCTTCTGCAGCCATTCAACTGCAGTGTCGTCTGTAGTCCATCCATTCTCTGTTGCAGTGAACTGCCATCCTTTATAAGGGCCAAGGTCTAGAGGAAACCACTGCTGCTGGACTGTCTTGCCCTTATATATGATGAGGGGATCAAGGGCATGGCCCAGGGCAGAGATGCATTCGATGATGGATACCCATGCCCTTGATCCAGGCTGTTTCTTGCGGACAGACTTCGTCTCAGACATGCCTAGCACTAGCCCATTAGATCCTTGGCCCTCAAGGATACCAGTCTCATCCATGTTGTATCTATTGGCTGGTTTAATGCCCTTGATCTCTGGTATGGCGAGGAGTTTGAACCAGTCCCTGATGACCTCAGTAGATGCCCCATTAATACGTCTTGAATCTATAGGGCGACTTCTCTGCACCTTGACTGATGGATTTCTCTTCAAGAAGGCTTGGATCCATCCCTTTCCTATAGGCTCTGTGTCCCCTATAGCATGAAGGATCCTTCCTGCGAATACCCTCACTTGTTGATGAGTTGGGGCAAGGCCAAGGGCATGCTGGATTCGCACCCATTCAGCCAGCTTAGCCTCCTGATCTGGGGATAACCTCTGGAGGTCACAGAAGGCAGCTGTCCTTGCTTGGACACCTTGGAGTCGATGACGAAGTGTTGACCTTGGGATCCCCCATTCAGATGATGCCTTGTGAATAGACTGGCCATTGGCGACGGCATCTAAGGCCTGTTTGACCTCATACTCGGTGTATTTGCCCATAAGGACTATAAAAGGTTATGTAGAAAAAATGAAGTCATTTGGTTAAAAACTGTAAATGTTGTGATGTGGTGAAGTTGGTGAAAATAGGAGGCTGGTGATGGTGATGAGGCATTTTTGGGGGGGCCAGATGTGGGGGGGGGCCAGATGTGGGTATGTTGACTTACCCTTACATGCATGTAAGGCTTTTTTCTCTTTCTTTTCTTTTCTTTTCTGGACACCCAACCTCTGGCCCAGCAGTGCCAAGCCTTGTTACGCAAATGTTGACAGAAACTGCCACTTCCGAAGAGCAGAGATTGTGAAATATATACCCCCCCCCCCACTGTGACACTAAGGGGATCTCGTCCGTCAACAGAGAACGTTGCATGTCTAGGCTCAGCACAGGCGAGTGTCGGAACGCCTTCTTCTGCAGGGTAATCAATATTGCTTCACCGCCTCCAACCGAAACGTGCCCCCCCTACAGACATCACACCCGCCCAATCTCTTTCTAACCTCTTTCTTCCACCTGAGCTATTGTAAGCAAGCTCAACCATCACCCTCAGAGGTCTGTGCCCTGCAATGTTCGATAACCCTCCAGGGCCGAACTCGGCTCTCCATGCGCAACATGGTCACGACGATGAGGTTCCATCTTTGAACCAAAAGGGCGAGTTTGTCGCCATCGGCTCAACATCCTACGTTGAGCGCTTACCCAACGGTATCATCATCAAGACAGCCTGGCCCGGCGGCGACCGCGCCCAACAGCGACGCCGCGAGATCGCCACAGAGGCCGAGATATACGATCGTCTTGGTGAACATCCTTGTTTAGTGAAAAAGAAGGCCTGGGATCCAGACGAACACACCTTGACCCTGGAAGGTATGCCCAACGGAACGCTCAAAGGCTATCTCGAGTCCCACGCGGACGTGCCTCTGGAACAGCGCAAAAAATGGGCAATCGAAGCTGTTGAGTGCGTACAGTTACTGCACAACTCGGGTGTTATTCATTGCGACATTGGGCCACACAACTTCCTCCTGGACGACCGTCTTCGTCTTAAAATCATCGACTTTTCTGGGTCCTCCGTCGACGGCTCTCGCACTGAGATCAGCCCCGGCACTCGATACGCAGCCCCCACGCTGAGCCGCTCTTTGCAGTGGACCCCGACAGTCAAAGCCGACCTCTTCAGTCTAGGTTCAACGATATACTGCACTATGACGGGCAAACCTCCGTTTGAGGAGTTTCAGAGTGAAGATGTTCAGAAGATGTATAGCAACCAAGAATTCCCCGACTTGGCTGACATACCCTATGGAGATCTCATCCGAGGCTGTTGGTCTCAGGACTTTGAGTCGGTGGACGGGCTGGTTCCTCGCTTGGACGTCTGAATAGAGGATAGGGACCGTGCAAAAGTCTCAGCGGGACTCATTTAGATTTGGCTCTGGATAGTGGGCAACTTCGTCTCGAAATGCCCCGGCAGATGGTTTGTAGTCTTCGTGCCATATCTAGAAAATCAGAGTATGGTTCCAAGAGGAAGTGACACATTACCCAGACTGTACTGTATGGGTCCCAATCTTTGTATAGCTTTAGTTCGTCTTACCCCCACCGTTACGACCAGCTCACAGCCATAAGGAGATGAAAAAGAAACAGCATCTTTTGGCGGTTGTTGGCAGCAGGCACATGTGATCAAGAGTAAACAAACACCGCGGACAACTGGGATGATTGAGAAAGGTTGACGTTTAACCCCATTGTGAGGCGATCAAGTAACCAAGTAATCATTTCGCAGGCACCATTGCGTCAGTTTGGTGGGAGAGAAGGGATAGTCTGTGGCGAGTACAAACTCTATGCTGTCAATTCTGGTACCAGAATTCCTGAAGCTGGCGTAGCAGCTGCATCTTCACTTGCCTGGCCCCTATCATGCCAGCGTGTGTGCAACTCTTCACTTTAGTCATCACTTGATTGCTGCATCAAGGCTTGCATTCGAGTGATGTAAGGCAACTTGGTGTTTGCATCGTGGTTGTTTAATTCATTAACTGCCATTCTTTTCGTTCCTCGTCGGTTTCATCCCTCCTGGAGCTCCTGAAGCTTTCCTGAGATCGCTTGCGACATGCCGCTCAGCCGGTTGCGCAGATCCGACGACAGGGCACCCAATGAAGACGCAGAGAAGGGCATGATATCGATGCTGCCCTCGACTACAGAGCAGTATGAAGGGCCCTGAGGCAGCGTCGGCCAGCGGCTCGCGCCCGGGAAGGACTCGGACTCGGGCTCGGCCAGACGCTTGGAGAGCCGGGTGATGAGGGCCCGCAGACCCGCCAGCCTGGAGAGGATGTGCTGGACGAAGACGCGGTGCTGGTCTTCCTCGTCGGAGTCTCCTTCCCCGTCGTCTTCGTCGCGTTGGTTTGTTGTGTCGTTCCACGGGAAGCACGAGACGACAGGCCCGGGTCCGCCGCCACCTGGACCGTCACCCGTGGCGGCGTTCACGGCGTCGACGTAGCAGAGTTGTATCTTGAAGATGACGAGGGAGAGGAGAACGATCATCTCGCTGTTCCTGGAGCAGGGGCACTGTAGTACCATGCTGATGCTGTCGCTCATGTTCGCGATCTGGCCGTTGACGATACCGAGGTTGGCCGGGCGGGGACGGCCGCCGTCATCGGGTGCAACGGACCACGCCTGGGACGGGTCCGTCGAGATCTGGGCTATGAACTGGAGCACGCGCGCGAAGCACTGGCAGCGAGGAGTACCCGGTCTACTTTGAGGTCGCACGCGGCCGTCGGGGGTGCCGAGAGAGATCGGCGAGGCCGCTCCTGCGTCAGTCTGAGGGCTCGGCAGGAAGAAACTCGTCTCGTCCCCGGAACGGCCTTGGTTCTCCGTCAGCGAACCGATCCTGACATCCTTTATGCTTGCAGTAGATTCGGCCCTGGAGCTGTCATGACTGAAAGCTTGGCCTCCTGTTCGAATAAGGCTATGGTCGCCAGAGAGTCTCGATAGCGGCGTCGAGGAGCTGAAGGTCGAGTCCTCGACGTATGTGAATTCTTCGAGAGATCCGCCCACACTGTCCAGCTCGGTCGAGGTAAAGGGCTCTGCGGAGGACGACGACGTGAAGCTGGGGGACATGAGAGACGTCAAGAAGTCGGGCCAGTCTTGATGGCCGGTCATAGGAGTAGTTGTGAAGGCAAACGTGTTCTGTGACGATGCCATCTCCGCCCCGGACACTGTGTCCGGAGGTGGGAATGACGTGGCCCTCTTGGCCCCTTGTGTCCAGGCCATCGTCGTTGTCGCTGCCGCAGTTGGCTTCGGCGAACAGCTCACATCGGGCGTATGTTGATGCTGGTGTTGTTGCTTGTGGGAACGCTGCGTTCGGCGGACGCGCTTAGAGGCACCATAAACGCAGGGTTTCAGTCTCTTGACGCAACAAGCGCACGCCGGCTTCTCTTGCGTGCACTTGATCTTGGCCGTCGCGCAGGTGTCGCAGCTGTTGCGCAGTTTGGCCTCATGCCCGGCGTCGTCACTCCGGGTTCCAGGGGCCATTGTGGACACAAAGATGTATGTGTATAAGAAGGTACAGTAGGAAAGATTGTTTCTTCAGTCTCCTTTTTGCGACGGTTGCGTTTGGGCTGGCTTCTAGCGGTCACAATACGATTTCTCTTGGTAACGTCGGGATGAAGTGTGTCGATGCGAGCTCACACGGATCGAATGCAGATAAGTATTACATCCGCACGACGACGCAGGCCGCACGAACTCTTGTTCGGTGTGGCATTCGAGCAACGCCCTCCGCGCTGCCCCGTCCTCGGCTTGCCTTGTCATTGAAAACGTGGATAAAGTGCCATTTCTGGCCTGGAGACGGATATCTTTGTGTTCCCTTGAATGTGGAGCAATCGTCTGCTCAGCTATCACCTCGATCGGTCATTCCGCTTCGCTGTTGATTCTTGGCTCCATCTAGCTCCCTATTGCTTTCCATCTCCCTGTTGGTTCCTCTCTTTCATTTGGAAAGACCCTGTCGTCGGAAGATGAGGCAAACGTCCACGCAGGGCTAGCGTAGATAGACAGCAGGAGGACTGGAGCTGACGGACAATTGTATTCACCCGCATTCTCTCTCTCACATCGTCTTGGCTCCAGCCAGATCTCGCCTGGACGAATAATCGTATGTCATGTTGCTGACGTATCAAAGGGCAAACCTGGGCTCTCCCATACTGGCCCAGACTCTTGTCAAGGTTACTGCTGGATTTTGCATGGTTACTTGGACGTACACGCAACAAGACTAACGCCAACAGCAAGTTTGCTCGGAATATGCAGGGGGTTCATCAGCCAACAAGACTCAGGCGTATGCATTGTCATCTGGATATGCTGGCTGGTCAACGCGAAATCACGACATGCAGTCTTGTCTCCCTGTTCCGCGGTGCGGTGTGACGAGGTTCATACTGGCAAGCAGGAGAAGATGTTTGTGGGCGTGTAGCTACAACTCGAAGAATCCTATTGCACCCTGCACCCTGCACCCTGCACCCGCGGCACCGGACTGGGCTCAGTGTCCCGATGACTCTCCTGTAAGAGCTGTGCTCCCCGTGTATAGGATACTGAGAATGGCGGTTTGCTGTGATTTGGCACCGTGTATCCCAAGACTCGAGACTCACTACCAACCGTTACTCATTTGGCACAGGGATGAGAAACGAAAGCTCCAACGAGGAAAAGACAATCGTTTAGGGGTGATGCGTTGTTAGGGGGCGTGGATTGACCCCGCCTCCCAGAACAGCTTGACAGCCACGTTACCGCGGTGCTTACCGGTCACCAGCTTGCTTGGATGGTCAGTCATCCATCAACGTCGACGAGCGAGCCTCGATTAACCATAACAAGTCCTCCCTTCAAGTCGTTCTGCGTCATAGGCACAGAAAGTCTTCGAGATAACGCTCAAGACGCAACGAGTGCCGCGCCATCGCCAGATCGTCTGACCGAATATGGCTTCGCACGAACACGGGAGCCCTGAGGACACAAATGTGGCTTTCGGACTATCAACCCGTTGGGAGACGTGGCCCTCAGCTTCTACTTCGGCCACGACTCTAGAATCTGTTTTAATCCCAAGGTCCGCTTCTGAACTGCTTCAGGGTCTGGTTAGACAGGTAAGGCACAGGGATGTTGTCACGAGTTAGAGCACACAGTAAGGCATAGGAGAATAGGGGAGAAAGATGCTTGTTCTATAAAAAGTGAAGAGAATGACATGTGGTCTGATTATATACATCTGACCACGTGAAATGGCACGTGAGGGGACTGATTCGCGGAGCTCTAATATACGAGGGTATTCCTGTGACAGATGTCCAGATGTCGGAATGACGAGTTTGGGAGCCACCCTCACAGGAAAGGATGTGACTGACCACCGAGGTTCCAAAGACGCAACTGCTGGCATGTCTCCGGTGGCTCGGCCAGTTTCATGTCCTGGCGTACGTCCCGTTGACGGAGACCGTGGCCTACAACGACCTGGCCGACCTGGCCGGCGTGCCTCCGGCCCAGATCCGGCGGATCGTGCGGATGGCCGCGACGGACGGTATTCTCTGCTCCCCCCAGCCCGATCGCGTGGCACACACTCCCCTGTCGGCCCAGATGTACAAGAAGCCGTCTTACTTGGACGCCATACGGTTCACTGCTGAGACTGTGGTCCCTACCTCGTTGCGCATGGCAGACGCCACTCGACGACGGATGCGATATCACCAGGAAGATGCCAACCCATTCCGGGTCACCACGGACTCCTCACTTTCCCTGGCGTCCGCGTGCGAGAGGGACCACAAGCTTCGTCGCAGCGCTATTACCTTTCGACGGTTGACATCAGTCAACAGAACGAGTGCCGTGCTTGAAATACTTTCTTCTGTGGGCCTGGAGGAACTTGAACAGACCGTTGTCGACGTGAGTGCAATCCGATGAACCGCAGGAAGCTCATAATGAGAACTAAGTTGACCACCATGACATTGATGGCTGACGAGATGACGAGGCAGGTAAACTCTACGTCAACGGCGATCGCGAAATCCCTCCGCAGTCGCAACCCATCCCTTCACTGTGTGGTCCAGATGCACGAAGGCACTAAGCAGAAGAGCGAGCCAGCGTACTCGTCACAACGAATCGAAACCTCGAGTTGGCTTGAGATCCAAAGCCGCGCGCCGGGGACGACGCAGAACGAGACCAACGCTGCGGTCTACCTGCTCCATGTCCCCGACCCCTTCTTCTACGCGTCCTCCAGCGCGCACGCCGAGCTCCGCGCCCACTTCGACGTGCTACGCACCAACGAGACGGTCACCGTGATACTCATCGCGGACGTCGTCCCGCAGAGTGGCAGCCGCGGCGGCCGCGGCGGCTCCCCGGATGGGCCGGCAGAGGCTAGGGCTCTGTTGAACGACGTGCTGCTGCTCCAGGCGGGCCACGACGTCGTCTTTGACATGAAGCGTCTCGAGGCGCTTTCGGAGTTTGCCCGCGAGGGCGCGGACAGGGTTACGGTTGTCAACCAGCTTTCGTCGGCAAGCCATTCGTTGGTTGCCTTTGTGTTGCGGTCCCGGAGTCTTTCGAGTTAAGGGCCCATTTCCGTGGAGGCATGAATAAATCGAGTTTCTGTGTGCAATGAGACTACATCTAGAAGATAGCCAAGGTCGAAATTTGTAGAAACCGCACCACTCGGGAGAAAACAGTCCTCCTATGGTCACATGTAACCCCATTGCAGACTGCCTTCGAGCCTTGTTCTTCCCATCGTGGTCAGAAGTTGCTGAAAGGCACCCAGAGGGGCTTTTTCCAGCCCATGCCTCAGACCTGCTGGTTTGCCCAGACCCCGCGAACATGCCCAGAGCTTACGAGCTCAAAACATTCGTACCCAGACAGTCACGCGTCTTCACCCTCCAAGACCGAAATGGCAAACTACCCCCCCTCCCTTCATGTAGTCAACATGTAATTAGGCAAGCTTCCCGAGGCTATTGTTCGCCTGTTCCCCAAGTCCGAGCCCTGAGGCTCGGCGCCGACACATGTGTGGCCGAGTCCAGAGTCCTGAGGGCGAGACCCGGGCATTGTGTGGTGGTTTTTGAAAGGAATTAGACGCGTAGGGACAACACGAGCAACTTCTCGCTTTGCTTTGGTTCATGGATCCCGAGCCGGTTATCCCTCAGGCGTATGTGTGTATATATACTTGTATATGCTGGTTGTGTGTGTGTTCTTCAGTGCCACCTCAACTCCGTACGCAACTGGAAAGTGACAAGAGTCCAGCGCAATGACAAGAAAGACGTATCCGCGGTTACGACCTATGTGCTTGTAACACGGGGAGGAGTCCGTCGAGTTTCTACAGTGTTGGTCTTGAGCCCCGGATACGGGAGGCAGCTTGAGAAGCCTAAACGATTGAGTAGACTGCCAATACAACGCCTCCAGTGCACACTGATCCAGCTCTTCGACTGTCGTACCGGCGTAGATCTCGTATTCGGCGCCGTTGGGCAGGCCGTGAAATCTACGGCCCAACCCTGCCAGTCGTTAGGACTTGCCAATGCTTCGACTGGGGCTGCTGACAGCCCTTCACCGGTTGGATCCCGAAGAATCCCAGTTCAGGTGTGAAGGTGGCGGCGCGGTAAAGGCACCTCGAGGGTGTGTGTCACCTTAAGACTTTGGTCTTTCTCTCGCCTCTACGTGATGCCGAGAATGGGGTTCACTGTGACCATATATGGTCCTCTTGCGCCGGCGATGGCTGCGGCTCGAGGTCTGTAATGAGACGCACTGCCATCTGGGTATCACGAGGTCCTCTGACCAATTTTGTCGCGTATTAGTGGGGTGGCATCACATCACATGGACGAAACTGCTCCCCCTCATCACGCCCAGTTCTCCGGGCTGATGCCGATGTTACCCACGCTCCACCGGTCGAGGTCCATGAGCCCGTCTTCATCCCGCTCCTTCTCGTCAATCGGCCGCGCGAACTCTGTCAGGAACCGGAGCATCCAGCGGTCCATCCGGTAGCTCGTGTTCATGCTCTTGCGACACAGCTCGTGGAAGGTCCTCAGGCGGGCGAAGCAGACCTCGAGGGCGGGCCAGTAGACGCGCAGGGCGACGAGGGTGTTGAAGTGGCGCTCGAGGGTGGCGCGGGCGTTGGCGATCTCGGCCTCGTCCGTCTCGAAGAGCAGCGTGTGGATGAAGATGGACGACGTGATGACGATGATGTGCCCGAGCATGTTGAACTTGGCGTCGCAGCCGGGCGTCGTGTTGGCGAGGTCGATGATGCGCGACATGGAGATGGCGTTCTCCTTGCACTTCCGGGCGAACATCTGGGCCGTCGGCGACGTGGGGAAGCGCTGGACCTCGTCAAGGTACTGGTAGTAGAGCAGCTGGCTGTAGTGGTAGTGGCCCGTGTGCACGGCGATGAAGATGCGGCCCAGGCCCTGGGCGGCGAAGGAGTGCAGGTTGCTCGGTGTGTCGCGGAGGCCCGGCGGCAGCTCGACCTCCCAGGCCTCCAGCTCCTGCGACAGCTGCGACACGGTCTCGTCGATGTTCGTGACGTCGACATCCGACGTGAGGCTCTTGATGGCGTCGTTGACCCTCATCAGGATGCTGTTCAGCTTGATCATCTGGGCGATCAGCGAGTCCTCCCGGTTGGGGGATAGGATGAAGTCGAAGTGGTTGTTGGTGGCGCGCGTCATGTTGAGAAACGTCGATTCGTTCATGGGTAGCGGGACGTCCATCCGACGGTTCATGAGGCGCGGGAGGTTGACGCCGGTGGAGGACCAAACGTCAATCATGCAAAGCGACCAATACACTGCGAGCGAGAGCGTCAGCGGCTTTGTCCATTCATCATCTGCCCCGAGGGGTCCCATCTATATACATATATATATATATAATTACCTCTGATGTGAATCTCCCGCTGCAGCGGGTCAGGGGTCGGCAGGTTCGGCAGATCGTGGTAATTGGCTATCCTGCACGCCGCCGAGTAGAAGACGGTCTCGGCGCCGGCCTCGCCCTCGACGATGGAGTATGCGCCGAGGAGAACACAGGCTTGGATGCTGGTGAGAGATACGTCCCGCAGGTTGAGCAGCAGGTTTCCCTCGTTTGCGAAGAGCTCTCCTCTTGAGATGGGGGAGATTCCGTTGAAAATGGGGTTCGAGGAGAACCTGGGACGTGTTAGTCGGATGAATTGAAAATCGAATGACCTGCCACTGCAGTCCGAGTCACTCTCTCACCTTGCTGACAAGGCCATCATGCCGTACACTAGCACCAGCGGTGCGGTGCCTTCGTGGAGATCCAGCATGAAGCTGGGCCTGTGGAAGAGAGAATGGAGCTGGTCGTGGATGTACTTGAAGTACAGCTCCACGAGCTCGAAGCAGAGCGCCTTGTCGGCGACGGCGGCCGAGGGCGTGATTCCGGGCGGGGTGGCGATCATGATCTCGGTGACGGTGGGCGTCTTTGGCGTCATACTCGTCGCCGAGACGGGACTGATGGGCGTGGCCTTGGGTTGGATGATGGAGCCGGCGCGGGAGCAGGCGATGTTCTGCGTCGCGCAGTACGTGCACTGGCCGCCGCCGATGGGCACCTCGCACTTGCGCCGTCGCGCGCTGTCATGTAGGCGTGAGCGGGGCTGTCACTTCACCTCACGGTAGACAGAGGAAGTCGGGTGATGATGGCCTTACCGACATGCCGAACAGGCAGTTGAGTACCTCATTGTTGTTGGGTAATCTCCGTTGAAAAGAGACTGGCAACCCGTAGTCTCGACTGCAACCGGCGGCGGTACTTGACGTCTTTTTGTATCGTTGAGGCCGTGCTGTCACCTCGTGTGGCCTCCTAAGGCTATGTCGTCTGGCCTCTGATCTGATGCGCGCGCGCGAGGAGACGTCGACGGTCCGGGATGAGGTGATGGAACCCCCCCGGGAGGAAAAAAGAAAAAGAAAAAAAAGGAAAAATTAATAAAGAAACGCAAGCGCAAGTCACCTGCCACCTGCTGCTGCTGCTCTTGCCTTTCCGTTCGGTGCATGTACCTCCTTCCTTCCTGGCTGCAGCAACTGGTCGGGAGTGCGCTTCTTCCCCGCTTTCTCGGAACGGCGTCCGGGGCCCTCACTGGCTCGGTTAGGTTCGACGCCCCTCAAATGCGGGTCCCTCCGCATGTCTTGTCCGTCTGGAATTCTACGCTAGCCGGATTTAGTTAGTGGTCCGGTGGGTCCGTGATGGGTTTGCGGAGCGACGAGCCGAACGATTCTCTGGCCCCCGGTGTCGAGCTGCTCCGGCCTCGTCTCTCCTCCTCATCGTTCGTCCTCCTGCGGATCATGAAGCGCGTCTTCTTTGGTTCGATGCGACGCTCTCCATACCTCCAATACCGACCGCACCTGCATAACTCTCCGGGTCGAGGCCCCGTGGCTTTTTGTTGGTTCGTGTCGATGGAAAACGGTAGTAGTGAATGCACCTCCATCGAGAAGTGGGTGCGTACCCCATCCCTCCGTCCAATCAAGCCTGCTGATGACCTCAGTCCACTTTTGATAGAACGGTCGAAACGAGGGCGACTTCGCTTCTTCGAGCCTCGAACTGGGCTTCCATTCCCGTATGGGAGGGTTGCGCCGCGCGACTGAAACCCCCTTGTCCGTCCGAAATGTCCGTCGATCGTTCCTTTCTTCCAACACTCTATCGGCGAGTTGGCTGCATGCAAGCTTTGAGCTCAGCTGAAGTTCGACTGAGAATGCGCCGGCCGTCCATCCAAATCAGGTGAGTTGCTTGGATGGTTTGGGCTCTTGTGCAGAGAAACATTGGATGACCTTCATCCGTCGTCTCCGAAGGGCCGAGTTCCTCTAGGCACTGCCCCCCCCCCCCCCCAAGACGGGACCTCCCGCAACCCCCTCGTCCATCGACTTTGTTTGCCACTCGGAAACATCCACATGAAGCCGTCTCTCCTTCTCTCTCTCCCTCTGGTAAGTTTCCAATGTTACCCTTACTCCGTGCTGAAAACGAAAGAGGTTGCATCATGGAGCAGACCCGGCCAAAATGGTAGTCTATGTTTCCTCTTGCAGCCACGGCGCTCGACAGCATGGCCCGAGTTAGCTTGAGATGCGATCGCGTCCTTGATACACAACCCAACATCGAAGGCTGCATATCTCCGGTCACCATGGCGTTGTCTTTTTGGCTGTCATGTCGTTCCTTCACACCAACACCTTCGCTCCGGCCCGCCCTCTCGTCACATCGTAGCGGAACTGTCGGGAGCAGTCCTACCCAGCCCAGAACAATCCTTGAACTCTTCCCAGATCAAGGGAAGACTCCCAATCATCTTTCTCTCCGATTGAGAGAGCCATTCTTTTGAACGCTCCCAGATCGCCCCACGGTTTTTGTTCGAGTTTTCGGTTTTCCCTTTTCGCACTACCAGCACGAATTACTAGTCAGCCATGTTCAATCCTTCTTTCTCCAAACGAGCAACTCGGCGCAAGCAGTAACTGAACAAACCTTCAAAGATTTCTACGCACGATTGCTAATGAATCTGCAGGTACTGGGAGTCATTTTCAATAAGATGTATCCCCCTCTCGTCAGTACTCGCGGCAAAGCCTCTCGAGTACGCTCGTTGAGTCTTGAAGCAGTCTGGTTCGTTCGTTTGGAGGACGGCAGCCAATCGCAAGCTCGATCTTCCATGATTTGTTATCGATGCCGCTCTTTCCTCCACATTTGACAATCCGATCTTGTCGTTCTTGCTGATATCCAGGATTGGCATGTGTACATCCACAAAAGAGACGATTGGCCGCTGTCTTGACCACGTTCTTGACCGTACACTTGTAGTCAATTAGTCTGTGGTTCATCACTATGGCCGCCTGCCAACAGTTGATCCCATAGTTGCTGGTTGCCCTGCGCTTAGGGCTATACGTGAGTGCTCGGCTTTCAGGAGCCCGGAAGACACTTCGATAAATGAGCCTCCGCACTAAATGAGAACAGCACATTAGTAGCTCAGACAATGACCATCCGAACGGAGGGTATCTCGGGTCGTAAAGCAGAGGGCTTGTCTCATGTCCGAGGAGTCAAGCCTCTACAAGAGGCGGATGAAAGATGCATCGTGGTTGAAGAGAGCTGCGGTCCTCACACTGGAGTACTCCAGAAAACGGCAGGTTGATGCCATTCAAAAACAAGGCTCCAAGAGCTGTGCAGCGAGCAAGAATCTTATTCAAACCGTTCGAACGAAGAAGGAAGAAAGGCCCACGACGCTGTGTTATGTAAACCGGCCCAATCCCGAATCCCGCCAGCGTGGGGCCGGCGAGTCGACAATATCCGCCAGTCCCGTCCCGGCAAACCCGCTAGTGGCGGGAAAACCCAGCCCGCGGGATCCGGCGTGGAGAATGCGGGGAGATCTGCGGCTGCCCTTTCCATTCGGCTGCTTTTATTGGGTCGAAACCCACATATGGCCTTAATATGCAGGGGCGAAGACGCGACTACATACTACACTTAGCTGACGGCGATTGGGCGTCTTGGTAGGTAAAATTTGACTCTGGCCAGTATTCTTGGAATTTGTGTCCTTGGAGAGGGCTTTTCAGAATGCTTTTTGAATACTAGGACACCTGGGATTCGAACAAGACGTGATGTAGAGAGCAGAGAACGACCTCTAGTGTTTGAGGCAGACGTGATATGAGGAGCAAACGATCTTTCAAAATGAATAGCCAATTACTGTCTTGCGAATGAATTTTAACCAAAGAGCAAGGGTGCATTATTTTCCTGCTCATTTTCTCGTGTGAAGAAGTCCTCTCGTGTCCCAAGCCACGCCCTGCTTGGTCTCGGCAGAGAAACAGATGGAATCGACAATTTCTCAGTGCAGACTCCTCGAGAAGGTAGCTTTGGTGAGGCCAGGCGAAACGGCCATCTCTCAAGGGCCAGAAATCATGTTTTCATGAGGAGATACTGTAGACTCTCCGCCGACCTCCAGAAGTTGAGTTGCTAAAGTAGAAAAACACAGGCAAATCGGAACCCGATCACAAGCATCCTCAGGTCAACGTGGCTTATTGCTCAGAGACAACAGTAACTCATGTGTCCTATGTTTATTGCTAGAGTCTCTCCGAGAATTCAGGCGGTATCAACTGTCTCGAAGAAACCAGGCATCCCCACCGTCAAACAAGCTTTGGAGAGGGGAGACGGATTCCTCCGAGGCCACATCATCATGCATGAGGCAACATAGAATCGGCGTCTTTCGCAGAAAACTATTCACCTCGTCAGTTCACAGTTTTGCGGAAACCAACCTCCGCACATGCACATCAACTGTGATACCAGCATCTACACTTTCTAGCCACGACAATCGGGCTTGATGGGCCGAGCTCTATATCGCTGAGCGCCGAGGCTCAGGTGGACTTGAATGCAAAAAAAGGAACCGGGCAAAAATAATCAGCGCGGCACTGTGACTGCAACGGCTCGGAGAATAGCTTCCTTCAGGCTGGCAATGATCGGCTATTAAGCCGACTGGGTTGGTCTTGCAGCATTGACCAATCACCGTCTCACATCCGGGAAGGCTCTGTAGGCTATTCTTTGAAACTTTCGAATCAAGCTATAGGGGACGGAAGCTTCCGCGCGAGTAAGTTCAATCTCCTCAGACTTTTACGAAAACCACAAAAGAGGCAAAACAGAACGCCAACCCACAGTTGAGAGTTGCCTGGGCCGGCGGCGAAGCCCCAACTGAACGTTCCTCGGGAAGAGAAGCACCAGCAAGAACCTTACATCGTTGGTTGTCCCCAGTCACAGTTCAGAGTTCAGCCGGTGTCTCGACATCCCACCGCTACCAAATCTGGTTTCTACATCTGAGATGGTAAGGGGTCACTGTGAAACGTAAGCCCCCAGAATCGAGCTCGTCTGTCCTCCGAGCTCACAATGTCTACTGAGTCGTGCAAACCCCGGCGGCACATTCCAGGGGCTTCCGCCTTCACTTAACACGGCTTTTGTGTTCGTCTGAGGCGTTGAGATGCTGCTTGAATGACGAAATTCCGAATTGGTTTAAAGAAAAGCTTTAGGCATGTACCAAGACCGGTTTACAGTTGAGATGTTGAGATGTTGCCACAGTGGCAGACTGCCGACTCCTAGCTTGAAGAAGAGCTTCGGGCAAGTGGCGAGACCGAGTCTGGTTAACCCATCAAATCTGAAACCTGGGCAGGGGGGTTATCTTGCCGTTTTCAACGCCGTTGTTCCACCACTTGATCCCGTTGGCTTCGTAGAGTTTTCTTTCGTGATTTTAAGTTGTCCAGCATGCTGGGTATATGATGCTGGTCAGATGACTTGTCGGCTTGACTCAATCAAAACCCTCCGGTGCTGTGTCCGAACGTAGAAGTCCGCCCCCCCAGATGCCTGTACCGTTCAACTGAATCCAGTCCCCCTGTGCGCTTGCAAATCAGGTACTTTGGCTGTTTCTTATTTAACGTGCCGTGGCCTCCCTCGGATACGGCCGGGTGTCAAACGACTTTGGAAACATTACAATCATGGATTCGGTCCCGCCCGTTGCCTATAGCACCGATACTAAGACGAGGAGGCTGAGGAACTCCTGTGACCTCTGTACCCGGTCAAAGTTGAAGTGCGACCAGATGAAGCCATCGTGCAACCGCTGCGTACGACGCGGCCAAGGGTGTGTTTACAGCCAAGTCCGAAAAGCCGGGAGGCCGCCCAAGACTCCGAACAAACTTCAGGGTGCAGAGTGGAAAATCCGACTAGACAAAGGCGGGAAAAACCTCTCGTTCTATACTTCCAGCCCACGCGATTCAACTCCTGGCAGCACCACTTGGCCTATCCACGCAACCGCATCCGTTTCGTCCGACAGCCGAACGCCATCCCCTTCAACAGGCGAAAGGATGGAAGAGAGGATGGTGGGGTATTTCGACAACTGTTCGTGGGACTCGGACACCCTCTTGAACTCTCTCCTGGACGCAGAGAACGGCTGGTCGCCAACGTACGACGCAACCGCCCTCGATTTCCACGACGGGAGGGATCACGGAATCGACAGTTTCCACCATGTCAACACCAACTTCCCGTCGCATCCCGATCTACAGCATTCGCTGCTGAACCAAGACATTCGGGCTTGGATAGGCCACCCACACGTTCAATCGATGAACACCTGCTTTCCGGATTCGCTACAAGAGCCGCTAATGTCCTACCCGACGATGATGCCGGGAAAAGAACATCTCGGAGCTTACGAGTCTGGTTTGACAGGCCATTTCGAGCCGTTTGGAAGCGGAAAATGCAACATGGATTCGGAAAGGACACCCAGGAGTTATCATGGTTTATGAAGCTTTTTCTTGCTTTTTTTTCTTTTCTTCTTCTTTTTTCATACAGAAGCGATCAGGAAATCCCTTTGACAGAAACAAACGACAGGAATTGGGAGTGATTTCAACCATCTCCCAACCGCAAGCGTAAACTTCAACATGTTGCTGCACCCAATCAACCCCCTAAGTGAGAATTGTAAAAAGAGATAGCGAAACAGGAGACGGGGGTTACCTGCTAGGGACTATTGGAGTTGTAGTTGTCTTGATATTCTTCCAAATATAACTGATATGGGCCATTCTGCTCGCCTCGCTCGTTGTGTCCCATATAGCCTGGGGTTTGTTTGTTTCTCCAACCCGCAGTATCACAACTCATCCGAACGTGCGGGAAAAGACGTTGGAAAGACAGGTGTCAAACTCTGGAGACTTTCGTCTGAGGCTCACTTCATTTGCCTCCCATGAAATGGTGACGTTTGCCGGCGAAGTTTGTTTATGGACGACAGCCCACGAGAGAGATCAGTCAGTCGCATCTCTTTTCGCAGAATAGAGACACCAACCTTGCCACAGTGCCGCGTGTTGGCTTGAGACGTAATTATCTTCCAGTAACCTGGTTTAACTTACAAAGTCTATGCATGCCTGAACTCAGTCGGCATGACTTTTTTGGAACATGACTTTACTGTGTGTGTCACGACGCGGGGATCATGCCCCTTGTGTAGCAGGGAGTGGCACGCCACTTCAAACTGTGATCGTTGTATTGTAGTGAAACGCCAGCTAACATAGCACCTCCATGTTCAAGACTCCCTCATGATATCGTGATCGTACTCCGGATTCACCCACTCAGGCTCACCAGCCTTTTGCCTCATCTTCCCGCCGTAGAGATGCAGAAGTGCCAAAGCCGGAATGCAGAAGAAGATGGTGATGATGCCATGCCCCGCAAACGTCCACGTGTAGCCCACATTCGTGACCCAGGGCGCGATGAAGAAGGGGTCGATGAAGGCGCTGAGGTTGAGCAGCACGGCGTAGAAGGTGATGACGGCCATGCTCTGGAGAGGGTAGGCATCGACGATGTAGGAACAGATGACGGTGTTGCCCATCTGGATACCGGCACCGACTTTGGACGACCGAGTCAGCAAGTCCAAAGCTAAAGGTAAGGAGGGAGAGAGTAATAGGTCCTCGTGGGGGGGGGGGGGGACGTACACAACGCGAAAGCAACCTGACCGACCATCCAGTGGTACGCGTTGTCGATGCTGACGCCCCAGATAATAAGGCCGACGGACGTCAAGACGGCTGCGGGATACGCTAGCCACAGACGCATCTCGGCCGTCTTGATACCACCGTTGCGCTTCGCGAGCTCGACCACCAGCCAATCGCTCAGCTTGCCGGAGAAGAAGATTTCCGAAACCAGCGTGCCTACGATCAGGCCGATAAAGAAGAGGCTTTTGTCGCTCCCTTCGTTAGAAATGTTCCCCTTACGCCGACTTGGGGAATTAAAGGAGAGAGAGAGAGAGAGGGAAGCAAAAAAAACAAAAAAAAGGTGCACTTACCCCTGCGTCTGCGGCGAGTAATCCGCGTATGCGACGGGGATCATGGTGATGACGGACAACACCCACCAGTACCATCCGAAGCAGTAGACCCCTGTCGCGATGGGGACGACGGGGTACTTGAACAGCTTCCCGAACCGGACGATCGAAGCCCAGGCCTTCGGGTGTTTTACCGAGGGCACGGGCTTCACGTTCAAGAAGGCCAACTTCTTGGTCCTCAAAACCGCCAGGGAGTCCGGCGTCGCCGTGCCCGTGGCGAAGGTCTTCTCGTCAACGACGCCCCCCGTGGCGGGGACGGCACCGACGCCGCTCGTCCTGGACAGCATGTAGTCCCGCGGGTACAGCGTCTCGGGCAGGAAGGCCAGCTCGGCCGCCAGGATGACGGCGAAGAAGATGGCCGTCAGCCACTGGATCCAGTAGTGGTCGACCAGGTCCACGAACCCCCCGATCAGCGGGCCCGTGAGCAGGCCGAGGTCGATGGCCAGCACCCAGAGGCCGACCTTCTGCCCGCGCTCGTGCTCGAAGAACATGTCGTTGATGATGGCCAGGCCGACGGTGGCGGCGGGGCTCACGCCCAGGCCCTGGAAGAAACGGGCGGCCATGTACCCGCCGTACGAGGGGGCCTTGGCGGCGCCGATGGTGGCGGCGAAGGCCACTATGGTTCCGGCGATGAAGATGGTGCGGCGGCCGATGATGTCGGCCAGCGAGGACCAGAGGAGTGGACCGATGGCGAGGCCAAGAGCCGGGATGGCCACGGTCCAGTTCACCATCTCGAGGGTGAGGGAGTACTGGTCCTGGAGCTCGGGAAAGGAGGGAACCGTCGTCGTCGTGATGTAGGTGAACATGAAGTACCTGTGTAATTACGTGAATGGGCGATTAGCATTTGTTCCATGTCCAGGCATCTTGCTTCGAGACTCGATGTCAAACGTACAATGCCATGACGATGGCCAGAATCGTGTGCTTCTGGAACGACGACCAGTTAAGGGGGTCCATGGCGTCGCCAGGGACGGGCTGAGGGTGCACGCTGAAGCCATCTTTTGTGAGGGTGACTTCCTGCGTTGACTTTCCGAGACCGTCATCCACGGGAGTCGACGGAAATGCAATCTTCTCCTTCTCCGTGATTGAGTCGGCCATCGCAAGTCGAGCGCTTCTCCCACAAGGCTAGATATGCTCCAGGTGAGGTGGGTGAAACTAAGCGTAGAAGAAACCGTAAAAGTAAAAACAAACGATGGAATAAGGGGGTATCACAAAAGCAGGAAACTTCGCCTAGGCAGCCGAACGCACGTCAAAAGCACATCTGCTGAACATCAATGGGATGAGAGGCCTACCATATATCAAATTTGTTTCCCCCTCCCCCTCCCCCCTCTCCTCGGTGCTCCCTATCTTGCAAGCGTCGTCGATAAACATCTGCAATGCAAGGACAACCCTCCGCCCCCTCGGGGCACTGCAGATCCTGTTCTCTCTGCATGTTCGCTTCGCCGTGAAAATCACTGAAACCTGACCAGATGGACCAGACCATTGGAAAGACAAGCTTTGCGATGGCGAAAGAGACATGCGTCAACCACTCCCACTATCAACCACCAAAGAACCCCTGCCCCTTAACCCCCAAGTTCCAGTTTGTTAGGCAATGTCATTAAATAATCTCGTGCTCTCATCTCACTGGCGGTCTTCGACTCTGGAAAACATCGCGTGGTGAGTGGTTCCCAGATCATAGATAAGGCCGGGGAGAGGGGAAGGTCGAGGGAGGGAGGGGGGGCATGGAGCATCGGGAGTATGCCGGGGGGGACCCGCAGAGAGAGATAAGAAAGAAGCAACGGGCCAGCCCATCAGATTCTTATCTCTCCCTCCTCATGACCAAACCATGCTCGCCCTCAATGCTTCAACCCTCTCTGCCCCCCCAAGCCGAGCCGAACCGGCATTGCCGTTGGAGAGGACGACGACCGTTCTAGGTTTCCTGGTGCCGGTGGCAGATAAGATAACCGGGTTCCGAGACGCTGGAACTGTCTTTTCTTGACTCGATGCAGAAAATCGGTTGCACGTCGTGCAGCTGGTCTTCTTTTATTGCGGGGAACCGTTTCCCGACCCGATCCGCCATCGAACACGGCGCTCCAACTCGCTCTCTCTCACCACTCACTGGTACTTGGAAATGGCTTCATTCCTGTCGTATGTCTTCCTTCCCCCCCCCCTCCCCCCCTCAAGAGACGGATCGACTCTCTGTCCGTACTAACACTAGCTCGCATGTACGATGAATCAACGGGTTTACACATCTCATTTCAAGCCGCCTTAGGGCTTATCTTGGCGCGGGCGGAAACTTAGACTTTGCCCTCGTGGCTCGGCCGCGAGCGGTGTTTCCTGGTGATTTGGGTCAGCATGGAAGCCGACCCTTGGCCATGTCTAGTCTAAGCGATTGCGACTCTCGTCGTCGGCGAGACCAGACAGGGCAAGTGACTGGTTTGATGTTATCGCAGCTCAGCACTGTTCCTTCGTCAAAGCCTGCCTCACCATCCCTCTTCAGGTGCGTCGCTACAAGAGCATGTTTACTCTCAGACACACAAAGAGAGAATTTCTTTAATCTTTTTGTTTGTAAAAGAAAAGCCTGGCGATCGAGCGACAGATCTTGCATGTCCTCACTCACGGAATCGATCAACAGCTCCCCTGCGATTGGCTCTCCGCCCTGCGAGCTTGATCAATACCGATGATTAAAAGACATGCAAGCCTCCTCACGCCCCATGTCGGGTGATAAGCGCAATCGTCGTGAGCAGACCAATCACGACGGCTGCAGGGCCGCCAACTAACGTCAACGCAACGCCCGGCCGCAAGGGACGGAGGATAAGATGGGGGTGGCGCTGCACAGGCTGGAAGTGGCTGGTGAACGCCGAGACTTCAGCTCGAGTCTGCCAGCAGCTGCTCGCCTTGATATGGGCAATTTTGTACGAAGCTGAGTGGTTCGTAAGGAAGTCGGTGTTAGCCATCTCCCCTAGTTTCTTGTCATCCATAAGCATAGTACCACAAACGTTGTTTAACCGCGGGTCCTCAATCGGCTGTGTCTTGACACGGTCTGTGGCCCTGACTTGCTTTTTTGTGTTGTGAACAGCAATGAAACAACCACAACATCAACCAAGCACTCGGTTCTAGGGGTGCTAGAATGGAAGGATGTTGCAATCGAGGCTAGGGGTGTTGAGAGAAGTTTCACAAGGCTACATGTCTTCTCTTTCAAAGTCCCAGTGTATTGAACTCAAACCAGCTTGCCCGTACATCCCGCCACGGGCTGGGCCTCCGCGGCAACCCGGGCTTCTGGGTACACACACACATACGGGCGTAAAAGGTGGGGACCGGCGACATTTCGCATGAAGTGGATCCCTGCCGGAGCGGCCAGTCCAGCCTGGCCGTTGATTGCCGCCGTGCCTATTAGTGCAGCCTGCGGCCGTTGAGTCTTTATATGGCCTTCGCCCTTCCGCTTTGAGTAGGTAGACTAGAAGCAATAGACTGAAATACTGTCTCACGTTGCCGAAAGGCATCTTGGAACACGCATAACCTGTAGTAATGCTACCTACCACCCCCAAGTCTCACGCTCAGGTCTTGAGCGTCAGTTGAACACAGCTCCATTCTCGCGACCTGATGCTTGTCTTTCTATGCCCACAATCCGGAACCCAAACTGGGGGGGAAGATGCCAGGTACCCGAAGAGTCGTGCGTTGTGGGGCGCCAGTTGCCGACCGAGTCAACACAGTTGGTTGTCGTGACTCCCTTTCATGCGAGCAACGGTTGCAAGACGGCATCATCGGTGCACACAGAGGTCGATGCTGCGGTCGACGTTCCGAAACCGAAGGGTATCTCATCATGCGCATTCGGGGCAAAAAAAAAAAAAAAAAAGGTCAACAAGAACAACCTTGTGATTTAGAACATGAGGTGTCCGAGTTTCGAGCGTGATGCAGCACACAACTCGACTGGTCGATGTTGGGGTGGGGTTTTCGCTGAGCTTCGCCTTGCTATGAATCATGAATTTGACAACTACTGTTCGATCTCGTAGCGTCTCCAGGTCTTATCGATCGGTCGGTCTCGCTTTCGAAGAGCTGCCCAGCAACCTCACCAAACCCCTTCATGTACGGAGAGTATGTGTCCGCCAGTAGGCGCTTTAGAATGTAGCCGGATGGCCCGCAGCCCAAACCAAAAGTTCGGGCAAGTAGGGTAAGCAGCTCGCGTGAGTCGTCTTTCGCCATGCAGAAGACTCGGCGATGTAGGTTCATTGATTATCCAAATTTTTCTTCATGATACAAGCGACATTACACATCGTTGAGTGCGGTTAGGATATATGCATTTTTTCTGCCGTGGCACTCCACCAGCTTCTGGAACGGTTGACTGGTCGTTGCCGTCTACACCTTTGAGCTGTCGGGGGCTGCGGTACAGAGAGAAGAGAACCAACCGGGTTCACACCACCCAGAGCAGCCCGAAGGCGAGATCAAACATGGTAAACCCTATGCGGAACATCCTTCGACGGGGTGCTTTCACCTGCGTGTCGATGACTGTGGCAACGAAGAAAGTGTCCAGCTGTATGGTCTCGACAACGGAACATATGCCAACTGCCGAAAAACCAGAGCCTGCCATGATGGACGATAGCAGCGCTTCGGAAAAAAGGCTGAGAGCCGTTTCACAATGGCAGAAACACATCTGGAGAACGCCTCTCCGTTTTCCCGACTTGCCTGGCCAAGTCATTTTTGAGCTTATTACCAAGAGTTCATCGTCGCCGCCGCAGTCTTCTCGTTTCCCGCGAGTCCTCCAGGTCATGGTCAAAAAGACCACCCGCTCGCTTCGTTGTTCAATATTAATGATGGTCCACAGACCCTTGGTGATAGACCCTTGGTGATAGACCAGAACGTAGTCGGTTCAGCCATCTCAGCATAATGGACGCGTGCATGCAGTTATCACAAGAACCTCCTTGCGATGGGGAGACTTGACGGACCGACGACACCCCGTCGCGTGCTACCACGTGTGGTTGTATGCAGCGGCTGGCAACAGTTGCTGCCTCTCATGTTTCTCAAGATACATGGACTTCGGGAATTGATCCTTCATCTCCTTCTCCACGACACACTGACCGATGGACAGACAGTAAGTATGCTTGACCGTACAAGAGTTGATTTGCGCGCGTGAGTCCGAAGTCAACCTACGCGATTCGCATCCACAGACACCAGACAATGCGCCCGCCACATACCAGGACAACAAAGAGCTCTCTCATCAAGTCTGCCGAGAACACCCAACACCCCCCCTCCCTGCAACCTACCAAGTCTCTAACACCCCTCCCTGTCACCTCAGGGAAAACGGCCGACTTTCCTTCACAGCACGTAAAACTCGTGGTCCTCGCCAGTGGGGGAGTGGCCGGGGGCGCATCCCACACAAACACAATCCGGCCATCTTTTACGGCTAAGACGGCAGCGACCCGCCGTTTCCAAGGCATGCACGGGCCCGAAACGGACCGCCGTGCTCGGTCGTCCGAGACAGGGACGCCGATTATTGATCTTCCTGAAGGGGGAAGGGGAAGGAGGGGGGCTACCCCTTTCTCATCTCCGCAGGTGCAACATATAGACAAGGGCCTTTGCAGATCATGGGGCCAGAGTTCACTGCTGATCCGGCGACATGCGGCCGGGATATGGCCCGTGAGCCATCGTTGATCACAAAAGCTTACTGCAATGATCACCAGACAAATTTCAAAACACTTCACAAAACTTCAAATCGGCGGGATGTTTGCGTTAATGTGATCAGCAGGACCTTTTTGGCCCGCCCTTTCCATTCATCTAGTATACTTCCGGCACGGCCGTTCGTAACTACCTAGTAAAGAGAAGTCTTTGGATCCAAAGTCCACGCAGGTATTGTACACGAAAACCAACAGGTCGTTGTTATATATACAATTGAAAAAAGTCCAAGCAAAAGCAATCATGTCTTCATGTGCCCTGCGGTGGTTGTTGAGCTACCCCATTGCCGGAAAAATGGCACCAGGTTCACTCGAAGCGAGATGTCGTCCTCTTCAGTCGGAACGCGTGATTTAGACGCGGCGGACAACGTCGCGGGCGTGCTGGCGAGCCATGCGGCGAGCCAGACGGCGGCGGCGCTTCTCCTCGCAGGTGGGCGCAGTAGCGCCACCGGTAGGGGCGGGCTGCTGAGCAGAGGCAGGAGCGGAGGTGACGGCAGCCTCAGCGGCAGCAGTGGTGGTGGCAGCGGCAGGGGCAGAGGTGACGGCAGGGGCGGAGGCAACGGGAGCAGCCGTGGAGGTGGGAGCCGGGGCGGCGGAGGAGCCGGAACCAGAGCCGGAGCCGCCAAAGGCAGCAGGGAGCTTGGGGCCGGGGATCTCGTAAGAGTCCAGGTTGTTGTAGATGGAGACGAGGATACCGGCGTCGGTAGGGGTGTAGAGGGAAGTACCCTTGGTACCGGCGGGGAGCTCAGAGCCGGAGCCGGTAACCTCGATGTTGAGGCACTGGGGGTAGTTCTGGGCGCCGTCCTCCTGGCCGGCGGAGTGGAGAGCAATGATCTCGTGGCGCCAGACGTACTTGCCGGGCTTCAGGGAGGTGGGGATGGTGACCTCCCAGGAGAAGTTCTTGGCGATGAGCTCGTCGGAAGCCCAGCTGCCGCTGGTGAGACCAGCCTCCTGGATCTTGAAGAACTCGAGCGAGGTCTTGTCGACGGTGGAGCAGTCGTCACCGCACGAGGCGAGGTAGTCGATGACGGGGCCCTTGTGGGACTCGGGCCAGGTGTCCCAGAAGATCTGGAGCTTGTCACCGGCGGCAACCTTGGCGGTCAAGGCAGCGTTCTTGGAGTCGCGGTGGCAGATGATGTCGGCACCAGTGTAGGCCGAGGGGGCGACGAAGCCGTTGTCGGTGGCGCCGTTGGCCCAGCCGTAGACATCGGGGGCAGGGTTCTGGTAGGGCAGCTTGGTGACGTCGTAGCCCTCGAACTTCTCGGCGCCGTCGTTGAAGTAGTTGACGTGGCCGTGGGCCATGACGGAGGCGGCGCCAGCAAGGGCGGAAAGGACAACGGAGTTCTTGAAGGAAGGCATTTTTGCGGATAAGACTTTTCCAAAAGTTTGGGTTTGGGTTCGAGTGGTTTGGGTTGGTTTCGTTTCGTGGAATGAGTGGATGACTTCAAGTCGTAAAGATTGTCAACTTCAATCAATGAAGTGAGTGAATAGTTCAAATGAAAGAAAAAGTGCTGAAAAGCGGAAAAGAGTGTGGGAATGGAAAGCTGCGGAAAGAGCCTGTTGGTTGGAGAGAGAAGAGAAAGGAAGAGACTGGGTGTGAGGATGAAGAGGAGGGAGTCTTATATCTCGAGAATGGGATGGACTGGACTGGACTGGCGGTCGAGTCCGTGGGGTCGTGGCGTACTGGCGTACCTGCGTAAGCGTGCGTGGGTGCAGGGCAATCTCGACGACACACACCCATCAGGAGGAGATGGCGCCAACGGGTCATGATCCCATATTGATGCTAGAGCCACTGCGGTCCCATTTCCGTCCATCACGGACGAGGGCCAGGGGCCATGTCGACGGAGCCCATGTGCAAATCATTGGCCAGGCGGTGTCCAGGTTGGTCAGGTTTGGCAGGTTGTCAGGCACGAACTTGGCCCTCGCCCACCATGTGTCCGTACGGGTTGTGGACGGCTTGAGATTGTGGATGGGGTCCTCGGGGCAATGGGTGGGGTTCGACGTTGAAGCAAGAGGCGCCCACCCTGCAGCCTGCATCTCGAGAGACAGAGAGAGAGGGGGGGGCCGTGGGGCCGGCGTCTGCCCCATCGGTGACCCGGGATCTAGAACCGCAAGCAGAAGCCGTATCGCGGGCTGGAAACGTGCCCATAGGCGGAAGGATGGGAAACAAGCGGGGGTTGTGGCCATGCCGAGCTTCCATGGCGAGAACAAGTCGTTTCAGCATAAATGAAGGTGGTGACTGGTCACATCCCGCCATTGCAGGGTTGAGACAATGCCACTATGCATGCTAGCGCCGCGGCAGACGCAGACATAGGGACGGACGGTGGGCAGCAGCCACGCCGCTAGCAGGCCGCTTGGGCGGTAGGACCTGTTGGTCTCGAAGTGTGTGAGGGAGGCGAACACTCATAGTAGTAGCATTTGCATTGAAGATCCATCGATGATCAGCCCAAGGTTGGTTTTAGGACTTGACCGGACTCGAGGCCGACGGAAGGCACAATGAATCAAGTGTGATACAAGGTGTGAGGCGATAAACATGGGAAGTGGGTTGACTGATTAGCTTTGGTACGGCAGCGACAATCAACAGAACGTCAAGCTTGTCGCAAGCATGAGTGACTTGGAGAAGACGGCAGCAAAGGGGAAAATGATGGGATGACAGCTCGTCCGAGCGTAGGGATGGATGGATGGCATGTCAAGTGACAAGGCAGGCCAAGTGGCCAGTGCTCATGGCCAAGTCTAGTTTGCCTCTGCTCGAGTGTAGATGACAGGGCAATGCTCGGTTAGCTGCAGCAGCATCGACGGCGGCGGCGGAAAGGACTGTCTGGCGGTGACTGATTGACAAGGAGGTCTGGAAAGGCTCGAGGAGTAGCCGTTAGCCGAATTAACTGGAGACATGGAAACTTGGAGATTTGCCATCCAGGAGGGATGACGAGGCGAGGCGGGTAAAGAAGCAAGACGGGTGGATGACGGTGTAGTGGATGACGGTGTAGGAGGGCGGGTTGGCATGTCCATGATGAGGCGAAGAGGGATGTAGCCGGCAGGTCTCAGGGCGGTTTGACGCCTGGTCTATTGGCTGGATGAGAGTTTTTATTTTGTTTTTGACAAAAAGGAAGTGTGACAAGCTTGGCAAGGCCTGGAGGTCATTTCTTCGAATTGCGAAGTGCGGACATCCGAAGTAGAAGCGAGCGTCGTGGTTCCTGGCCCGTTGCCAGGCAAGGGACTGGTGTTCGGTGTTTGTTCTGTTCTCGAAGCAGCGGACCCGGACGTTGAGCCAACTTGGGCTGGCTCGAGGATTTGGGGGTTGATTGTCCAACCTAGATTTGGACTCGTATACGATCACTTCGTACACAACGGAGCGGCATGCCGTCAAAGCCGGCGATTGCTACGGGCCAGCTAATGCGGCATTCCGGCACCTGAACCTCCTCCCATGGGGATCAACATGGGATACTGTGTCTGAGGGACTCGACAATCGAGATGAAGCGCCGGGAGCAGATGGATCATCAGCTGGCGCCAATGCAGGTACGGTGATGTTGGCATTGGTCACGACAAGTCGACGGGACGGGATGGTGGGTGGCGTGGGTAGTATCCGTACTCCCTAGACGCCGAAGACTGGATGGATGAATGATAGATGGTCGTCTTAGTCGAAGGCGGGCCGCCAGGGCCCAGTTGCATCAGGCATCGGGATAAGCAATCAATCTGGAACTTTGTGCAATGGTCTCGATCTTGTGCTCGACGGGGTTCAGGGTGCGTAAAAGCCTGCGTGTCTTTTTTGGTAACTGCGTCACGCCGCTATGCGCCGAGGGGCATCGGGGTGTGGGTGGAAGGGTGAGAAAGAACTAAAAAAAAAAAAAAGATTTTGATTCTTGGGGATCGTCGCTCTCCTGTCTCCCGCAGGGTGCAGCCGCAACTTTGTGTCTGGACCCACACTCTTTTTTTCTTTCTTTTCTTTCTTGGGGCATTTACTGCAGAGTGTCGGCTGAGTCAGAAAGGAAGAACTGTTTTGCCGATGCCCAAGGAGAGATGTGGCCAATGGACGTTCAGGGAATATTCCCGTTCAGGCTACTGTATCCGTGGTCACCGCCAGGGGCCTTGTTTCGACTAGGCCAAATCAGCAGGGGGGTGAGGCTGAGGAAGGGGCAGCTGGGTCTTTGCCCTTGCCGCCGAGGGGAGTTCGGACGATACAACCAAAGCTATCTGTACTCTTGCCCAATAAGGAAGCCCTCCAAGCCCTCCAAGCAGCCCAGGAGCAGCGGGTGCCCGCCAAGGTAGGTACGTTGCTTGCTTGCCTGCCCTGCTAACAATCGGTCCAGCGGGGCACTCTTGGCTCCAATTTGCGCCGCCTGAAACTGACACCTCCACCCTTTCCACCTCCTGCTTCTTGCTTCTCCACGAGCTGCGTGCGGTACGCACCTCTAGGTCTCCGAGGTGGTGGTGTTTGCTCATCGGAGGATCCATCCATCATCAATTCTTGGCACCCGCGGCCAGGAGGTTCCCTTTCCCTCTCCGCCCAAGCCCAATCTATTTAGATGAAATCTTCCAATATCGCCTGCACGACATTGACCATTGGCCTTGATATAGACTGATCTTGACATGGCTCTCATGGCCCCCCTTTTTTTCTTCTCATTCCCACCTTCCGAGCTACTCGCTTGACGACCATGTTGATTCTAGCATAGCAGGCCCGTGCTTCTTGCCTTTTCCTGATTCTTCTGGTCTTTTCCGACGCTCTGGGACAATATTGATTGAAATATTGACTGTATCGCGGACGGCAGGGAGAAAAAGGGGAGGTGACCCCTGTGTCATGGGTCCGATGACGACATGACTGGATTATGTGATTTCCCCCCATCCACCCCGTACTCCGTACAGAGTAAGGCACCCGTACAGAGTAGAGTACCCGTACAGGGGACACAAACCGCGCCATTGACGCGTCTGGCCCCCAATCAACACCTAAGCTTCTTTCCTTGATTCTTACTGCCCTCCTCTCGAGACCACGCGCTCACACACACACACACACACACACACACATACACACCAACCACACTGTGTTGTCTCACTACTTACGGATATTATCCGATTTGGACACCACCGTTGGTCCACATCACCGCTCCAGCTTCAATCACGTCGTGAAATGCCGCCCAAGAAGCGTACTACCGTCGCCGCCGCCGTGCCGCTTGGCGAGGCCGACGCGAACCGTGGATCGGCTACAAACAACACAATGACAGAGGTACCCCTTACGCCACTGCGTTTACGGCCTTCCGCACCGGATACGTCGTGCATCCGCCCTGCCGCCGGTGGTAGCATGTTGATGCTTCTCGCCTCGCGATGCCCCTGACACATGCGCCGAGTGGTATCATGCTCTAACATCACGACGCGTCCAGCCCGCCGAGAAGCCGGCCCCCAAGTCTCGCAAGCGCAAGTCGGACGCCGTCGACGGGGCCGCCTACCCCTCGGGCTCGACGCACAGGATTGCCTACAACTCGCTGTCCGACTTTCTGAAGAAGAAGGGCCCGACGTCCGGCAACACGAGCAGCGTCTTCTACGCCGGCTACGTCTTCTTCGAGAAGCTGTGCATCGTGACCAAGAAACCCAAGGGCAAAACGAGGCTGGAGATGGAGATCTTGTGGCCTGATGGTTTCGACACCCACGCCCAGATGGCCAGTTACATCGTGCCTACGTATGCCACGTTGACAATGGATCAGTACGGCAAGGTTCGTTGTTATTGATTCAGGCGGACTTCAATTCTTCCAACTCTCTCTCGTGATTTCCAATTTGGATTCGGATGCAGGTATTCCGGTATAGGATCTGGGGTACGAGTTTTCAATCACTTCTTGCCCAATATCCTCCTGGCGCACGTATCGATCTGCGTCTCCCCTAGTCCCCCATTCACAAATCCGCCTGCGTAAAACATTGTTGGAGTCAACCCATTTCTGGAGCGCCATTGAAAAATCTCGGCCATAGAATCTAGCAGCCTGACTCGAGGGCAGGGTGACAGCCATATGAGCCGATCTATCTGCGACGGGGCGGCGGAGCAGGGATTACGGAGCATCGGCACGGCCACACGGGCGAGTCATCGGCTACCTCGGCCTCCTCCGATGCCCTGGATCGACGACTTACTTGACACAAAATGCTTGCCCTTCCCCCCTCTTGCGCATCTGCCCCTGGTCCGCACCAGTCACACTGGACTTTGAACCCGTGCCCGGTCGCCCAAACAAAACGGGAAACAATAAGGAGGGAGGGAGCCTTGAGCTCTTGTGAAGTTGAGGGGACGTACGAATCGGGCACCTGACAGGGTGGCACCGTGGCGGTGTCTATGGGTTCCGTTAGACTGTCTTTATGGGACACGGAAAACATGGAACGTTTCTTGCATAACTCTAATGGACCGACGAGCATTCAACCAGCCTCAGCTCGCTGGGTTGCGTTTCATCGAGACCGGCGCAGGGCTGTAAAGGAAGCTTTTGTCCATGTGCCTAGTTCATTCAGTGACTCGGATGGTGAGACGTCGCCGGCTCAAGGGCAGCTCCCCTGGTCAATAGCTTTGGCCCTCGAGGAATGACCGATTGGCAGAATGAACCCATTCAAACTGCAACCGACACCGTGCATACACGCGTTACATAGAAGCATTCAAACCACCATACCATTTCGGGGTTCAAGCTGATAAACTCGACCTCAAAAATCGGAAAAGGCTATCCTTCCAGGTCTCTGCTGGTTATTACTGCCGCTCCAACGTTCCTTGATCGACCAGGTCTGTGTATCTTCAGTCTCCGTCATGTGGCAGCCAAGCGTCTGCAATCCCCTCGGCTCCGTTAGCTTTCATCACAAGGGGGGACACGCAGGGATGAGAGGCACCTATCGCGGTGTCGGGGACGCGCGGAATCCGACATGAGCGAACAAGGCAGTATATCGAGAGCACTGACCGTCAGACTGTCAGGGAACGAGCCTGTTCAAGGCCACCAACGCTCATGACGCTGGTATAAGCGGTGACGAACCCGGCAGTCGCTGCGATAGACTCCCTTCATAGCGACACTGCGTGTCCGCAAGTGCCCTCTTCGCTGGCGGCTTGTATGAGTGTCCAGTAAGCTGCCCGGTGTGAAGAAAGAGATGTACGCGAGACAGCGCCAAAACATCTAATATAAGTCATCCTACTCAACACAACATCGTGTTTGATTCACTACGGGTGGGATGTTGCTGCATGTTTCCGTAGCTGTGATGATCCAAGTGTCTGGCGCCTGTGAGCCTGGCGTATTTCCATTCACGGTCTACGTTGAGAATATCTCAGAAACACGACATCAAACTATGTCCACCTCAGTGAGGCTACGCAATGAAGCATCATCATACGCTACTCTAGCCCGTCATGTCTTCGTAAACTATCGTTGAAAAGAAGAAGAAAAATGGAAAAGGAAAAGGGAAAAGGCCAGAATCCGGACGTATCATGGGGGATGGGGCCATAGAAAAACCACGCCTCAGATGCTGTCCGTCTCGTAGTACGGATCGTCCGGCAGGTACGGGAACTTCCGAACAACGACGTCTCCCTTGTAGTTCCACAGGTCGACCTGGGTGGGCTCGTAGTCGAGCGAACAGCTGTCCGTCTCGGCGCCGAAGGTGACCACCTCGGTGGTGTTTCCATTGGAGTAGTTGATGCGGACCATGTTGACCGTCTCGACGTTGGGGCCGACCTCGAAGTAGTTGGCAGGCATGAACTGGATTCCCGAGTGCGCCGTGGTGAAGACGGTGGTAGGCAAGTCGCCCTGTTTCGATCTAGTCAGTATCCTTCGGCTCCTCCACAAATCAGGGGGGGGGGGGGGGGGACTCACCGTATGAGGGACGTGGTGCATGCCGAGGTTGAGCCACAGAACGAGGTCGGTCTGGTTCAGGCTCTCGCCGTCGAAGAAGGCGTCAAAGTTGACGGGGGGGTTCTCCGTGTCCTGGTTGTTGTACGGGTGGCTGCTGCGGGGCTCCGTGTCCTTGCGCCTCGACACCATGATGTCGTAGCCGGCCCACTTGGCCGAGTTCTTGAGGATGTTGGAGTCCTTGACCGTCAGGTGCGCGGCGCCGGTGTACGGGAGGACGCGGTAGGCGCGGTACTCGCCGTGCCTGTTCTTGACGTCCTGGTTCAGGACGAAGAGCTGGTCCTGGTTGTTGTAGCTCCAGTCGAAGCGGCCCTGATCCTCGTTGGCGACGAACTCCCTCTCCACCTTCATCGTGTTGAAGGCCTTGCCCTTGGACCAGGGGTAGACCTGCGTCGTGGGGACCTGGTGCATGCGCTGGACCGAGTTCTCCGTGCCGAAGATGTCGAAGTCGGCCTTGAAGTTGATGACGTGGTCGTGCATGCTGCCCGACAGCTGGTCGTGGATCTTGAAGCCGTAGCCGTCGTTCTTGGCGTGGAAGGCGGCCTGGATGTAGCCCGAGGCGCGGACCTCCACAGCGACGCTGCCGTCGAGGAAGAAGCTGTAGCTGAACATGTAGTCGTAGTTGCCGACGGTCGAGACGGACCGGATGGTGAAGTACACGTTCTTCGTGGCCGTCACGTACTCGGCCGAGCTGTGCCGGGCCATGGGGTAGTCGGCGTCGAACTCGAACATGCAGATGCTGTTCAGATGTGTGTGCGTGCTCTCGTCCACGTAGAAAGACGTGTTCAGGTAGGTGGCGTACGACGGGCAGTCATAGCCCTGCAACAGTTCGAATGCGAACGGGCCGAAGCCGTAGTAGGTGTCGAGATACGCCACGTGTGACTGGGTGGGATCGCTTCCTGCGAGCTTTGTCAGACGACCGCCGTCCTGTCCACCGTAGGGGGGAAGAAAAACTCACCAGCATAATGGGCCAAGGCCTCTTGGAGGCCGAGTTCGTAAAGAATCCTTTGCCCCTTGTAGCTAATGTCGTAAAGAGCCATGCCTGTGTCGCGGTTGAAGCCGACGTAAAAGGTCCACCCCATCCACTCAACGTACTTCCTCTCGGGATCGACAGAGTACCTGGCACCTTGGGGAGCAACAGACGTCGGAGGAGCCAAGGTGTCCCTCGGGAGGACCTCTCCCTGCTGATCGGTCGCCGACCAGTCGCCCGCGAAGTTGCCGCCGAGCTTTTCGACATTACCGCTCCAGTACGCGTTGCGGAAGTCCTCCGTGGTCTCGTAGAAGATGCCGTTGTAGTACCACCCCTCAATGATCCACTTGGAGGGGTCGCGGCCGGTGACGTCGGACATGAAGAACAGTCCCATGGGCATCATGGAACCAACGTCGAAGATGGAGTCGGGAATGCTCCAGAACGTGTCCCAGCGCTGGACGCGGCCGCCGTCCTGGTAGTACGGGTCGATGCCCCAGATCGACAGGGTGTCGTTCTCGAGCCCCTGGGCGGTAGCATTCCAGAGGTCCTTGGTGATGTCGGCGACGCTCTTCCCGGCCTTGTAAAGCCACTGCTGCATGGCTTCGTCGTCGGCGTCGAGGTTGCGGACTCTGCCGCTCGTCTTGCGCGTGTAGGGGTACTCGAGACGCTCCCATTTTGTGGTGCCGTTGGTGACTGGCAAAGGGCCGACGATGATATCCTGATACTCGGGGTCTTCGGTAGCGCGGAAGTCGAGCAAAACGTGGGCGTAACGAGCCGGCGCAGGGGCGCTTCCGTCGATGTAGGCCAGAGCATCGGACTTGTTAGGCTGCATGAGCTCCACCAATACGCTGTTATGGTGGTTAGCAAACTGCTCAGTGACCCATCGAAATGATTGGCTGCCACTTACATTGTGTTGTCCCACGATGTGGCGTTATCACTGAGGCTAAGGTTCAGCTCCTTCTGGGCGAAGAGCCATTCGGTAACGCCTGCGGCCTCGGGGCCGGTCAACCCACTCCAAATGTTCTCCTTGGGAGCCTCGATGTCGAGGGGACTGTGAGGAACGCAGTCGGCGGGCTCAGAGGTGTTGGCGAACTGACGCTTGTTGATGGCATGGCTGAGGGCTTTCCTGCCATGACCCTTGGCGCGCTGTTGAGCCCACGGAGTCTTGGGAAGACCATTGACCTGTGTCACAAGATCGGAGCCAAGAAGAAGCAGGGCTCCCAAGCTTAAAGCTCGGGTGAAGGTATTACGACCCATGTTGTCCGAAGTCAGCCAATTTGCCAGGTCTGTGGTGGCTCAAAGCTCTTGATTGCTCTCCAACATCTGGTACATTACTTGACGATGCGGGGGCTTGTGAGCTTTTGTAGACTATCGAAAGTTAAGCTCCCGGGGTGGTCCCCTTGATTATCTCCAATCTAGCTCACACCGAGACCGGCGGTCAAGCCGTATCGACGTGAGCAGTCTGGGGTGTCTTCATGACAATGCATACTGACAACAATCATCCGCTTTCAGACAGAAACGCTAGCCGGTATGAGTAAATGGACGCGCCACTAAGAGAAAAACAAGGAAACGGGGAGTGAGAGCCTCAACTGCATTCTGAGGCGAGGATGAAAGGGTGGAGAGGATTCGCTTCTCGGGCCCTCCAAGCCCAAGTGGTGCGATTCTATCCTCACATCTAGCCGTATGCATGTAGGACTAGCTTCCATCAACGAAGAAACATCGCCCAAGACCGCATCCTGCTGCAGAGAAGTGGCATTCGCTGCATGGCCAGTGGGCCAGAGATCATTGATATCGCGGGCCGCGGCTTGCGGAGAGCACTGAGAACTCCTACCAGGCTAACTGCAATTTGAAAGACATGTTCCAGCAGTGCTCAGCATCCATCTTGATCGTTGATTCGATCAACGGGAGCCGGCTTGTCAGTCAAAGCCCCACCAAGTTGATAACGTCGGCCAGATACCGGCTAGCCGTGGCTCCAACTGTTGCTGTTGGACGATTAGATTATTGCCGAGGTGCATGTTGAACCGGCCTCGCGGAATCACGTCTTATCTTGAGGTTCACTTATGCGGCGTCGCCAGCTGGGCAGACCTTGTCCCCGCAGGGCCCAGGGGGTGTGTGTCTTCAACCACGTGGAGAGGGGCTGGGCATATGGAGTAAACAGAGCTCCTTCGTGCGGGGAAAGCAAACAAGATCTTTATCTCATCTTTAACGGTGCTTCAACGGTTATCGTTAGAAGGTCCTTCTCAGAGTCGACCGCGGCAGAGTTACAGCACAAATTCCGGCGCAGCCGGGCATCCAACTCGTTAATTACCGACCCGCCTCCCCCGGGAAAGACTAGCCCCAGATCGCTGTGGAATCGCGAGAATCTTGGTGAGGCCGGTTGCTTATCTCTGCCGTTATCCTTGGTGCATCGAACCGACTATCCAGGCGGAGCTTCTAATTAGTAATGCTTGCCGGCACGTCGAGCTTTCGAATCCCTATCGTTGATCCACACACGATAAGGTCTGGCCTCAGCTCGGTGAACCGTTTCGAGGCAAGAAACAGGCCAACCGGCAAGTTCTCATTGTAGAGCTTGTCTGAATGCGCAGTAAACTCCCGTGGAGGTTGGTCGTTCTGCGGACCACCATCCAAGAACCCACAATCCCCACATCTTGTTGCAGGTTTCTGATAAGCCTGCCCGTAACTGATAGGCAAACAGCAGACATGCGAGGTTCAGCTGTAACAAACCATGCAAGGTCCGCTAGTATTTTCCCCGAACTGCACAAGAGTCATCGATAACATGCCGGGTTGGCAGAAGTCTGGCAATCGCCGTGGCACCCCCCCACGTTAGGCGGTCTGACGTTGCAGAGGTGCGAGGGGTATGCGGAGCCGATGGGACGGAAGCTTCGCCAGGTGCATGGACACTGTGCCCAAGTAGCTCGATTGCCTGATTAGGCAGTTTTATTGACCATTCTTGAGGCTTTTGTTTGATCCGAGACGTGATGCAGGCTCCGAAATCGGCAGTTGACCGGATGTAACGATGGCTGAAGGCTGAGATGGCGGGATAGAGTCCCGGGTGTACCGTTGTCAATATTCGGACGTGGTGTGTGGCCTAGGCCGCTTGGTCGATGTTTAATAGTGCAATGTTTCTCCACGAATCTCAATCGCCAGGATTAGAGTCAGAGGCAATATTGTTGCTATGGGGGAGGAGTACTTGCAGTTAACTGACCACACTTGTTCTTTGCTGTAGCCATTGTCCGCCGCTCACAAGTCGCCTTCAGACCAGTTGATACAGTTACTAACAGCCCCAACAACCAGCGTTAGAGAGAGAATCTGTGTCGTCCTCATGACAGCAGAAATTTCAGGTCATCCGGTAGTGAGATTTGCATAGCAAGAACCACACGACCATAAGCTTCCATGTCTACTACTCATTCCAAATCACGTAGCTACTCCGTAGAGCGCATAGTAAGTAGCCAGCGAGTACATTAACACGTTTGTAGTCGAGGCAAATACGCTTCCTGAATGTAACAACTAGGAAATGCTTATTCAATAGATAGACTTAACGACAACTAGACATTAAAAGAGCAAAATTCTTCTGCAGAAGACTACATACATACAAACAAGTAGGCAATCATAGATAGATAGCACAAAGCCTTCACAAATAAATAAAAAGAGTATTCAAGAAAGCAGGGACAAAAAATGAATGCCAACCGCTGACGGGAATTGAGCCCGACGTGGGGGTCGAACCCACAACCTTGAGATTAAGAGTCTCACGCTCTACCGATTGAGCTAGCCGGGCAGACGGATCTGACGATTGGCTGATCGGTGACAATTCCCTCGCAACTGGCAGTATTTGATTCTGGGGGGGGGGGGGGGGCAGGGCGAAGCGGATTTGTTTGATGGAGACGAGAAAATTTTTGCTTGCTCCGTGCCGCACTCCACCGATGCCGGGCCCGCTTCGGAGCCGATCCACTCGCGGTGATCCCGGTCTTGTTGTGGTGGGTCTTCCAAGCAGTTACCCAGATGTAGTTATCCCGGGGAGGGGGGGGATCTAATCGGCCTTGGCCAATGAGACAACATAACTTTTCTACAGATCCAGCAGCCTCTTCATCTCAGTGCCCATTACTCCTGGATGAGGCACAACAACAGCTCCCGCCTCCTCCAGCGCCTTTGCCTTGTCGTCAGCGGGCACGTCTCTCGACGAGAGGAGGGCACCGGCATGGCCCATCGTCTTTCCGCGCGGCGCTGTCCTCCCGGCAACCATCGCAATGATCGGCTTTGGGATCGGAGTCGCTTTTCTGTACGCCTTGATGGCCTCGGCCGCTCTGAGCTCGGCCTCCCCGCCAATCTCTCCAATCACAATAACGCCTTTGGTCTCATCGTCCCCGAAGAACAGTTTGAGGCCATCAAGCAGGGTTGTGCCTGTTCTCGAACGGCATGGTGAGCAAAAAAGTCCGACCCGAAGTCACGGGGCTGTGAACACTTTACCAGGCATCATATCGCCTCCCATCCCCACGACGATACTCTGGCCGAGTCCTGCTTTCGTCGTGGCTCCAACAGCCTCGTAGCTTAGCGTCCCGCTTTTCGAGACAATGCCCACCACGCCCTTGGAATATTGCTTGTATGGCATGATTCCGATGCGGCACTGGTCAGGGGCAATGATGCCGGGGCAGTTGGGCCCGACAAGGCGGGTCTTGCTCTGCGTTCTCAAGATCTCCTGGACCCTCGCCATGTCGTGCAGTGGGACGTGCTCAGCAACCGACACGACCAACGGGACCTCGGCCTCGATGGCCTCGATGATGGCACCGGCTGCGAAAGGCGCAGGTACAAACACAGCACTCGCGTGCGGTTTGACAACCTTCATTGCCTTGATTTGAGAGTGCTTCTCGTAAGTCGATCTATCCTTAGTCGCAATATTGTAGGTGGAATGTGTCGCACCTCCTGCACAGTATCGAACACAGGCAGACCGACGTGCGTCTGGCCTCCTTTCCCGGGCGAGACCCCACCCACGACGTTTGTTCCATACTCAATGGTGTCTTTTGCGTTTTTGGTAGCCTATGCAATGTCAACTCGAACGTTAGGACCAGCCGACACAGAACACTAAGTCGCCGTTCGACGTACAGCTTTGCCAGTAAAGCCTAGACGTTGTTAGGGCGACATGATTAGCTAGAGTTGAGAGAAAAAGTACCCTGATAAATCACTCTTGTGTTTTGGTCTATCCTTAAATTCGCGATCGTGCCTTCGTACGAAAAAGAGGTCGGAGGTGTTGACGAAAAGCCTCTGCCGACGAGCCTAGTTGTGAATTGCCGAGGTAAAAAGGCATGTCTTGAAACCATGTGAGTTGCCATAGTGAATATTGTTGAGCGATTGAATCTTCTGATACGGCTGGTACGCAGCGGCAACGTGTTGGTTCTTGAGAAGTAGTCGTTGTCTCCTCGTAGGTAATTGCTTGTCGAGTCAAACGTTTAGCTGCGCGGCTCTAGAGTTGTTGCGGCTTCGGGTATATGTCATGAATGTAGCCGAGCGGTGATGTCACTGGCGTTGCTTAAACCCCGCTTCGGTAATAGAAAGATGTTCGACGGCGCTGCACAAACAATGACTTTGCCATTGTAACACCTTGTAATACTTTCTATTAGAAGTGGAAATTGCGATGGAGATAGGATCACTAACTTCAACTAGAGTGAAAGTTCAAAACTCTGGCACAGCTGGCATTCGACACCTAAGCAGTGGCGGTCCTAGGATCAAGCTTCTTAAGACTGCTGGAGATCAAACAAAAATAGCGGGAATGGCAGGAAGATCTAGGATACTGGGTTGAAATTGCTCTATATTTTGCAGTTTTCTTTTTAATAAAAATTGTTTGGACAGGCTCGTCAAGATGACAACTTGTGGACGCAGCTATACGTGAGGTCAGTCAGTGCAACATCGACCGAAGAACCCGCTGGTCAAACTCAACAAACTTCCTCATAGGTTCATATAGCAAGTAAAATTCATGGATTTCGAAAGATTGGTGTGTTTTTGCTACCCTGATTAATTCACAATCGTCTACCACTCTTTAACAAGAACCACAGCGACTCTTAGATTTACAATGCGCTCTGCCATCGCACTTACACACCGGAGTTTGGGCCTCTGATTTCTTGCCGACAAAAGAGTCGCATACTTTTAGAAACAGGCACTATATCAGCTTCTTAATTGAGGCTTCCAGGCGACTCAGATATTAAAAGAAGGAACTTGAGTGTACCATTGTTAGATCCAAGAGAGAGTCACTAGAGTGTACGCAAAGCTATGGCCAGTGCCTTCGGTTATATGGAATGGATGTAGCCGAGAGGTGATGTCACTGGCGTGGTCAACCCCCACTCCAGCAACATCAAATCTCTTCAGCAACATGCATCCCTTCGCCGAGATGGCGGTGATCCAAGCCATTTCAATCCAGTCCGCGCTGACAGCAAAACAAGCCTTGTAGCTTCTTATCGGTTTCGATTATTCATCTGGCGAGGCAGCGCCAAGGTCCGTAGGGCGTGTGAAGCAAGCATCTGCGGAGATCGGCTGCCGGTTATGGCGAAACTCCGCCGACGAGCCCGGCAAGCCTGCCAGGCTTGCAATGCGCGGCGTGTAAAGTGCAATGTAACCGAGCAGCAGCCATGCCGCAACTGCGCGATAGCCGACACGCCCTGCGAGCTGCGCGAGTCTCGACGCGGGAAGCATCCCCGCCCACCACGTAGACACGACTCGACGACCAGCCCCGCGCTTCGGGACCACGCCTCTTCGCCTGCCTTCGTCGATGCCAGCGTGCTCGAAGGGTCAACAAACGATCACACTGATGATCGTTTTGCGGCTTCTCAGGTGCTGGTCGGCTTGGCGAGAAACCGGGATCACGAGGCCTCGTACGAAGCCGAGACCATCGTTGCAAGACCTCCGTCACTGTCCCTGGCAGCGGATTGTCGACAGGAGGACGAGAGCTCGGTATTCTTGGGCGAGTCCTCGTCTATTCGATATGTCACGAATAGCTACCCCCCCGCGCCGGAAGCCGGTATTTCGCCCCCGGAAAACCTGAGGTTCCTCCATTCTGTTCCTCATGCTGTGAGGGCCAAGAACCTCATACCCGAGTGGGAGATCGAGCGACGACGGACGAGGATCGGCCTGCTCAAAGCCGAAGGCGTCTTCTCCTTTCCGCCCAGGCCGGCTGTTGAGACTCTGCTCAGGGCCTACTTCCAGTGGTTCCACCCATGTTTCCCTGTGGTGGATGAGCCTGATACCTGGCAAAAGCACAGGGAAGGGAGGCTCTCACCTCTGCTGCTGCAGGCAATCCTCTTCATAGCCGTCATACACTGTGACGAGGACGCCTTGCCGGCGCTGGGCTTCGGCGGTCGCCACATGGCCAAATGGGTCTTTTACAACCGGGCAAAGGATATATACGACGTCGAGTTCGAGCCCAAGAAGCTCACGGTCATCCAGTCCCTGTTTCTCATGAGCTTCTGGCGGGCGGGTCTGCTGCTGGAAAAGGATGCTCGGCACTGGCTGGGCGCCGCCATCAGCCTGGCCCAGACGAAAGCTCTACACCGCTCGTCCCGTGCGGCGGCCCCGGACCAAAACACGGAGAGGGTCCAGAGACGACTTTGGTGGTCGATCTACACGCGGGAAAGGCAGTGCGCGGCGGCTCTGGGCTTGCCCAACAGGATCCGGGACGAAGATTGCGATGTCGAACCGATGGATAGACGCGATTTCGAACACGCTTTCAACCCAGCTCTGCCGACCAGCAAGACTCAGGGGTACATCTCGTACTTCATCGGAATAGCACAACTCTCCAGAGCACTAGGTCGGATCGTCCACGGCGGCTATCTACCGAGCAAATCGCTCTCCGCAAGTGATCGCTCACACATCAAGGATGACCTGGCCCGGTGGCGCCAGAGCCTGCCGCCAGCAATGCAAGTTGGTGGCGACGACTTGGGCGGCAGCACCCCCAGCTTTCACGCCAACATGCTACACCTGGCCTACAACAATCTGCTCATCCTTCTGTACAGGTCCGGTTGCATAGGTACCGCCGAGGAGAGCAGGGAGATAGACGGACAGATGGCGCTGCGGGCGGCGGCTAGGAACTCGAGGATCATCGAAGACATGCTCTTGGAAGGGAACCTGCGCCATGGACAGATCCACGTCATCACGAACCTTTTCAACACGCTGTGCATCCACACGGTCAACCTCCGTGCATCAAAGGGGGCCGAGCGGGCCATAATCGAACACCGGGCCAAGCTGTGTCTGCTAGGCCTGCAAGAGCTTCAGAAGACCTGGGAAGTCAGGATGTGGGTTCTCCAACTCTTCTTCCAATATCTCGATCGATCCACGGCGGCGCGGCTGCGGATGCAGGACGACAACGGCCTCATGCCAGGGACGGAAAACGACAATGGATCGTGCCATGCGCCAGCGAGGGCAGAAACAAACGGTCAAGGTCCACTGGCGAGATCTAGCGAGACATACGACGAGTCGGGCGGACTTGACACACTTCTGGCATCGGAGACGCCGTGGTCGTGGTCTACCGAAGAGGCGAACCAGTTCCTGTTCACGCAGATTGAGAACGACTTTGCCTTTGGCGAAGGTGGCATCCTTGACTGGAACCCGGACACATCGAACAGCGTTTTCCCAGTGGCGGGTGACGACACCCCCGCTACTCCGGACTTTTGATACCTCAATGCTGCTGCTGTCTGTCCCTTCAACTGTGGTGTTGCATCGTTGCCGGTATCTCCGTGCGTCCGTTGCATCACTCGAAATACTTCTGCGTATTTGCCGTCTCAGCTTCAAAGACCTCCTCGATCGATGCTACATAGTGAGATATTTTTAGAACCTCCCCCCCAAAGATAAACATCCGGTCCCGGCACCCTCCGCCTTGACCGCACCATCTATCTCCATGCGCCGACTGGGCCCCACCGCCGGCCGGCCGGCCGGGCGCTTGGGCTTCATCGGGAAGCCCCTCCGTCATTCCCGTGTCATTGACCAGCCCAGCGCCCCTAGCTTTCGCCCCCCCCCGGTCTTGATGCAAAGCCGCTGGGCGGGACCGGCCTCTGACGTGCGTTCACCATTAACCATGGCTGATGCAGCAGTGCACCATTGTCAGTTACCCCATCCTGTATATCACATGAGTGACGGGTTGATGCAGGCAAGCTTTCCTTCCACCTGGTGCTTCTCCAACGCATCCAATCCATGAGGTTGGCTGGCACATTCGGTATGTCGAATGCGGGGTCCCGAAGCTTATCGACCTCGTCAGCGGTGCTACCGGGCCGTGACGTCGCTCCCTGAGACTCTGCCTATTCCAGGTGAGGTGTGTGTGTTCGGTGTGTCTTCCCCCTCCCGAGCTGGTCCATTGGGAGGCGTGAAGGACCGACAGTCCCCGAGACATTCTTTTTTTGTTTTTTTTTTTGCATCTTCGCCTGTCGGCAACGGAGGAAATGTCTCACGTCATTTCGCCCGTAAATCACCCTACCCCTCCCTCCCTCCCCTCCCCCCCCCTCTCCCCGTTCCCCAATAGCTGCATCGATTCCATCTATCTTCACACCTACGCAACCCCAAATCCCTCCCCTGAGCCCGCAGAGTGAGAGCGAGAGCTAGGAACAGACTGCCAACGGGGGCTTCGTCCATCGGACCTGCGGATGAGAGGCTATCAGTAAACTCTCTTACACACACATACACACCTTGGCTGCATATGACCTCACTGGTGGTCTTTCTCCGCCAAAAGATGGATCCCGCAAAGCTCACTGGCCAGGCTCTCCTCAGCCACACCATCCAGACGACGCCCATCATCGACAACCACGCCCATCCGCTGCTGGACCTCGACGCCATCGGGCGTTACCCGCTTCTCTCCATCACCACCGAGGCCCATGGGGACGCGATCCACGCCTCCTTGACCAGCCTGGCTCACTTGCGTGCCGTGAAGCAGCTGGCTAAAGTGCTCCGGTGCGAACCTAGCTGGGAGGCCGTCGTCAACGCCATTGAGGCAAAGCGCATCGAGGACTACGATGCCTGGGTCGCCGAATGCCTGAACGGGATCGAGTCCGTCCTCGTCGACGACGGCCTGGATGGCGAGGACGCCGTCTACCCTTACTCGTACTTCAGCGACGTCACGCGGAGCCCGGCCAAGAGGATCGTCCGCATCGAGAAGATCGCCGCCGAGATCATCAACCATCACCTGCCCAAGGATGAGTCGGCCGCGAGAGATGTCAAAGACGCCGGCGTCGCGTTCGAAAAGGCTCTCAAGGCCTTCGACCACAGCATCGCGGAGGCCATCGCCGATCCCGAGGTCGTGGGCTTCAAGTCCGTCATCTGCTACAGGACCGGCCTGGCCATCCCCAGACGACCGGACGCCGCAGCGGCCAGGAAGGCCTTTGAAACCATCCACGCGAACCACACGCAGGGGACCGACAAGGCCTTCACGCGCGTCAACCATCACGGGCTGAACGAGTACTTGGTCCACAGGCTCGCGTGCCTCATCAGGAACGCCACGGGCACCGGCAAGAAGCCGATACAGTTCCATACTGGCCTGGGCGACAACGACATCACGCTCACCTCCGCGTCGCCGTCCCACCTGCAGGACTTCATCCGCCAGTATCCAACGGTGCCCATAGTCTTGCTTCACGCCAGCTACCCCTTCGTGAGAGAGGCCGGGTACCTGGCATGCGTCTACTCCAACGTGTACGCCGACATTGGAGAGATCTTCCCCTTTTTGAGCCGAGATGGCCAGGAAACTGCCCTGAGGCAGATCCTTGAGCTGTGTCCCTGGTCCAAGATTCTCTGGAGCACCGACGGGCATTGGTTCCCCGAGACTTACCTGCTCGCCGTGCTGCAAGTGAGAGAGGTCTTGGAAAAGGTCGGCGGCATTTCCCTTCTCCGCAGCATCATCGGATGTCCGAGCTAACTTGCTCCAGGTTCTGTGCGAATACGCTCGCAAGGGGCACATGACTTGGCGGGAGGGCACCAAGCTGGTGAAGGATATCCTCTTCAACAACTCGAACCACATCTACCACCTGGGACTCGAGTTCAGCTTCGACGAGTCCTTCATCAACCCGAGAAGGCTGTCCGGGCGAAGCGACCTCGACATTCTCGAAGCCTTCTTGGACGGGAAGAAGCCGCCGCAGTACCTCCGCGTCTACTGGAACGACCTGACCGCCACCTCGCGCGTCCGCGCCGTGCCCATGCGGAAGGTCCTCTCCGTCTTGAACGAAGACGGCGACTTCTCGCTGAGCATCACCAAGGCGAGCCTCGGTCTCCTGCAGAACGACATGGTTGTCCCAGGCGCGTCCGGCACGGGCGAGTATCGGCTCCATCCGGACTTCACCTCGCTGCAAGAAGGGCCGAGAGAGGGCCACATCAGCGTCTTTGGCGATTTTAGGGAGCAAGAAGGATCCTCGGTCCCCTTTTGCCCGCGATCCCAACTCCAGCGCGTGGTGGAGATCGCCGCTCGCCACGGCCTGACCTTCCACCTCGGCTTCGAGATCGAGCTCGTTCTCCTCGAGCGCATGGGCAACTCCTTTGAGAAGTACAGAACGCTCGACAACGACGGTCACGCCTGGTCCGCCGCCCGCATGATGGACCACCCGGTCTTCACCAAGGTCATCGAGAGGACCGTCGCCGAGCTGGACGCGAAAGGAATCTACATCGAGCAGGTCCATCCCGAGAGCGCGCCGGGCCAGTTCGAGGTCATTCTCCCGCAAGCCCCGCCGTTGGAAGCCGTGGACACCCTTCTGTACGTCCGCGAGGTCATCTCCAGCATCGCCGTCGCCGAGGGATACAGGATGACCCTCCACCCGAAGCCGTTCCCGACCTCGTGCGGGACGGCGGCCCACGTACACATGTCCATCACCTCGGCCGGCGGATCCAAGCCCGAGACGTACAACCCCTTCTACGCCGGGATCCTGAAGCACCTCCGGGCCATCGCCGCCTTCACCTACAGCAACCCCGTCAGCTACGAAAGGGTCCAGGACGGGGCCTGGGCCGGCGGCCGCTGGGTCACCTGGGGCACGCAGAACCGCGAGACGCCCCTTCGCAAGATCGAGGACAGCCACTGGGAGGTGAAGTGCATGGACGGCCTCGCCAACCCGTACCTGGCGATCGCCGCCCTCCTCGGCGCGGGCACCCACGGGTTCGGGGAGGCGGAGAAGCTGACCTGGGGCGACTGCGAGGTGGACCCGGCCTCGCTGACGTCCAACGACCGCAAGGAACTCGGCGTCGAGCAGATGCTCCCGTCGGGCTTGCCCGAGGCCCTCAAGGCCCTGCGGGGGGACGATGTCATGAACGAGCTGCTCGGGGAGGATCTGATTGAGAGGTACATCACGATCAAGGAGGAAGAGATGAAGAACCTGGATGCCATCGGCAGTGACGAGCGGCGGCAGTGGATTATGGAACGATACTAAGGGGAGGGGCGGGGGGGCGGCTTTTTGGACCCGTGGGCCGCCCGTGACGGCAACGTTGTAATTGCTCGAGTTTGAGGCAGCGAAAGAAATTGGACTATGCCACGTCGCTACTCAGTCTCCCCTTACGATGGTGGGGGCTTGGGGCACTCTTCAACTCCTTCAGTCACGATGTTAGGTCCTCAGTTTGTGGTTTATCAAGCATGACTGGATCGAGAAGAGCGAGCAACCGTACGATGGGTGATGATGTTTGGAGTTGTTTCCCGAACACTCTGTCAAGTTGTTCAACGCCCTTTGTCATGAAACCACGGCTTCGAGGCATGTTTCTATCCAAGATCGCTCCGAGATCCGTTTCTTCTCTTGCCAAAGCTGGCTAAGAAGGTCTCTTTTTAAAACAATGCTGAGCACCTTTCACTCTTGGCGATTGCCGGAATTTCCAACGCAAGATCTAAACCTGGGCTGTGTTCCTCGCCAAACGAAACGAGAGACGCTCTTGTAGGGATAACAGAAGCTTTCACATCTGCAACGGCTGCAACTGTTTGAAGCAAATTCTTTTTGTGATTTGTTTTAGATCAAACTTCAACGAAAGCCTCCAAAGGCTCCCAAAGGATCTTTTTCATGCCCAGCTTGGATAAAACCCTCCCCCTTCGCACCTCCCCCTTGGCCATTGGTTCCTTTGGCCCTCACTGCGTTGGGTGTACTGAGATTCCCAGTTTCTTTAACACTTGCAACCCTTCCCACCATACTGTTCAAGAGAAAAGTCAGTAGCCGCACACGGACGACGACCTCTCACCAAGTGACGAAATGGATATGGGGTCTCGAAGGGGTACCTAAAAGGGAAAGAAAAGAAAGGGGCAGTAGGGGGGGGACGGCGAGCTTCGGATGCCAACTTACCGCGCACTGCAGAATTGGACAGCTACCGCAGTCGCAGCTCGCCTTGAACCCAGTCGAGCAGCATGTCGGGAGATTATCCCTTGGATGCAGGAGAACATTGCGGGCTACAAGCGCCGGTTCGGTATCCCAACCGGCGTCGGCCGGGATGGGCTCGGCCATGGCGAGCGGCACGGCAACGAGGGCAAGAGCCAGAGTGAAGAATCTCATGATGATAAGAAGTGAGCCGGATAGGTACTTTTGAGCTTTGTATTGTGGAAAGATGCAGACTCTCGGGGGGAGCCCCTTTCTCGGAAGATGACTGTCCTATTTATATTTCAGGCATCGCTAAAGAGGATAGGTGACCCGGGGACGTCTTCCTCCCGGTGAATCGTCCATGGCATGACTGGAGAGACCGACAAACCCGCTGGCTTCGAAACAAAGGACCGAGATTGGGAAGCCACATGTTCTCCTTCCCGGTACCCGTAGACTTTTGGTCCTCAACTCTCGGAGGCCGGGCCAGTTGATGGGAAGGTCCACGAGACCTCGCATAGATCGTTCTCCGCCACTCGGCATAGCCAATGATAACCTAAACAAGCACGTTCGGTTTCTGTTCTTCGCGTAGGTCAAGGACAGTCGTATCTCTCCAAGCACTCGGGTTGTTCACGAACCAGGCCTGAGCTTGGTTGCGTCTGCCTGTGCTTTCGGCACCTTTCATTCTACATCAAGGCAGATGCTGGAGAAGCAAAAGATGTCTCATCGGCCGCGAAAAGGCTCCATGCCTCTGCTCTGCTTTACCAAGTAGAAGGACACAGTGCAGCATAGACTCTTCCTGTTTTTTATATGTATAGAAACTTGCTGCTACCTTTAGCGGAGGCAAAGCCCGCTAGAGGCTAAATCACTATGCGGAAATCAGCTGTAGGCTAGTCTCTGTTTGGCTGCTACCCTGCACTGCACTGCACATGAAGCCTTGCCGCGATTGAGCGGATAACCTTTCGCAGCCTACGAAAGTTTTCTATCAGCAGGATGTCAGGGCTTAATGAGTCCCATGAATGTGAACTACTGTAATGGCCAAAGTTACACGTAACTGTATTCTAAGGCATGGACCCTTGGGAAGTCCCAAGGTCGTGGTGGTTACGCCCTCTCAGGATTTCTTCACATCAGGTGCCCTACGATTGACGCCGTCAAGATAGCAGCCAGTCGCAGCAATGATAGACCCAATGTTTGCGGGCTAGGCTTTTCTAATGCAAGGGCCAGGGGAGGAGACGAGGCAGCTTGGCCCGCCCGCCAAACCCTCTCTCTGTTCAAGTGGACAACTCGAAGAAGGGTTCCCAGGGGGCAGGCTGGCAAGTAGATATGCGACGTTGTCGTGGCCTATGCGCCATTGAGACTCACGAGAAATTCATCTTCACAGTTCACTGGGTCTGTTTCTGCTCGGCCACAGCAGGCAGCATACACAAAAGGCCATTTTGTGCATGGTTTCCGGACTGTTGCTCAACTCAGTAGTATTCACCTACTTCTTGGGGATCTAAACAGAAAGAAGATACATTGTAAGTTTGAAACTTATAGCTTATTCTAGAATAGAGTTTCTCCAAGCTCTGGGCCTATTCCTAGTGGCGCTGCGCTTCTCGGCGCGCGTGAGTCAGTTGTTCAGCCAAAGTTTCGCGGGAAACCATGCTGTCGGGAGTTGCACACAATAAGGAACCAAGGGTACGAATCAACCGCGTTCCTCGCTTGGGCCAGGACCGACAAGTGCGGGGGGGCCGCGCAACGCCGCAAAGACCCTGACATGACTCTGGAGACTTTTTAAAATCTCGAGTCCAGACAGGACTCTGCTCTTTACCTCGGCCGGGAAATCCCATGGGAACGCGTAACTTCACACTTGCTGATAATGCTAAAAAGAAACTACCACTAGCCACATCTTTCGGTGGCATTGAATGCTTCTACAACTAACCTGTTCAAGTTAGGCGTGTGGGAGAATGTCGATGGCTCTTGTGATGGCAAGGTTTTGACAAGTCTCTTCTGTTCAACTGCAAGGATACGACTAGCCGGAGGACGACAAGCGCGCGCTGTGAAAGTAAGCACTTTTGCAATGAGAGTCTTTTGGGTTCGGCGCAGTCTCTGTGCTGTCGGCATCAATCTTCGTTCAGTCCAAGGAGCCAGATATGTATGGGCCAGGGTAGCTCGACCAAGGTTGTCTCGAGCAGGTCTACACTGTGAGTTAGGGTTATAGTTGCCTGCAATCTGCTGATAGTTGACGACCACACGATCTGGATTCCAAGGCATTGATAAAATGGCCCGGCCGTGGCTTGTTACTCAACCCAATTTCCGCATTTGAAGCCGAACTTAACAAGCATAGTGCGGGCGAGAGTTGTGTGAGGAACGAGGAACCGGCACTGTTGGGTTCGGTGCCTCTTGTCCGATGACTACCACAGTTGAAGAAGTATGCAGCATGAATTATATGATCTGCGTCTGTCTTTCTCCCACGCGGGATTGGTCTCAAGAGTTCTTGAGCGTGCTGCTTTGCGTGCCAAGAGTTGGCGTTGTTCAACGCCAAGTAGTTCAACCTCACTTACACGTTCCGATGACCATCTGGCCGTTCGTAATCCATTGACCTAGATTGGGTCGAGGAGTTAGACACGTACATACCCCCGATAACGGATCTTGGTCAGACCCCGTTGCTCGCACTAACAATGAGGGCCAGTACGTGTCGAGCCCGTTCCATAGCAAAAGCTGGGAAGGAAAGTCGAAGAGAGGCCAGACCCGCAATTATCCTAATTAGGAATCTGTTATCGGAATGTGTTCCTGGGGAAGAAGGTCGTGGCGAGACGAGTCCACTCTGCTTCCATACGATGTATGTACAGACATCATGGATGTGAGAGGATAAATTCCCGATAGCGAGAGGCTCATAAGCTGGGGCTATAAAAATGATTCACAACCCTGAGCAAAAGTCGGCATCGTTCATGTGATTTGTGTTGTTTAAACCTTTTGTTCCGAAACTCGCGTTCTTCTGGAATCGTTCACCCAAAAGACCAGTTAATTAAACCTCCTGTCTACGCATCTCTTACTTCTTCCGCACGCCAATTTCCTGCAGCTCACATTGGTTCAACAGCTCAATACCTCTCTCTTAAGTTCGGCGGTCCGGGCTCGTTTCCTCTCCCACGATGGCCCCGGCCACCCTCTTCCGCAACGGAAAGTTCCTGGCCAACTCCGGCACGGGCCTCGATGCTGAAGCAACCTTCGCCGAGTGCATGCTGGTGACGGGTGGGAGGATCACCGCCATCGGGGCCGAGAGCGCGGTGACGCCCGCGAACCGGGACGGGCTCCAGGTGCACGACCTGCGCCAGCGCACCGTCCTCCCCGGCTTCATCGACGGGCACATGCACCTCCTGCTCCTGGGCCAGTCCCTGCGCAAGCTGGACCTGGTCCGCTGCAAGTCGCTGGAGGACATACGGTCCACCATCAGGGCCTACGCGGAGGCGAACCCCGCGCTGCCCACGATCCTGTGCAAGGGCTGGATGCACTCCATGACGCCCGGCGGGGTCGCGGCGGCCCTGCTGGACGACATCGACCCGCGGCCCATTTTCGTCGACGCGAGCTCCCTGCACTCGTGCTGGTGCAACTCGGCCGCCCTGGAACAGCTCGGTGTCGCGGACATGCCCGACCCGGCGGGCGGGCGCATCTACCGGGACGCCGACGGGAAGCCCTCGGGCGTCCTGGACGAAGGAGCGATGATGTCCATCATCTGGCCCTTCCAGGCGTCGTCCTCGCCCAAGGAGGAGCGCATCAAGGCGATACTGGCGGCGATCCAAGAGTACAACGCGGCAGGCTACACGGGGGTGGTGGAGATGGCCATGGACGAGGAGGCGTGGGACGCGCTGGTGACTCTCCGGGAAAGGCAGCCGGATCTCCCCGTTCGGGTTGCCGCGCACTGGCTGATCAAGCCGACCACGGACGCGGAGGCCAACTCGGCCCAGGTCCGGAGAGCCGTCGAGCTGAGCCGGGAGTACAACGCCAGCACGAGCCCGGACCTCCGCATCGTCGGCGTCAAAGTCATCTGCGACGGCATCATCGACGCCTGCACCGCGTTCCTCTCCCAGCCGTATGCCCCCGCGGGTAGTCCGCCGCCGATCTGGGAGCCCGAGTACCTGAACCCCGTCGTCAGGGAAGCGGACGCCGGCGGCCTCCAGGTGGCGCTCCACGCGATCGGGGACGCCGCCATCAAGATGGCCATCGACGCGATCGAGAACAACGCCACGCCCGGACGGAGGCACCGCATCGAGCACCTCGAGCTCGCGTCGCCCCGAGACGCCCGGCGGCTGGGGGAGCTGGGGCTCACGGCGTCCGTCCAGCCCGTGCACGCCGACCCGGCCATCCTGACGGAGTGGCCTCGGCTTCTGGGAGAAGACCGCTGCCAGCGGGCCTTTGCGTACCGCGAGTTCGCCGACTCGGGCGCCCTGATGGCCATCGGCAGCGATAGCCCGACGTCGCCGTGGCAGCCGCTGCGGAACCTGTACGTCGCGACCACGAGGCGCTCGGCGCGGGATCCCGGCTGCGAGGGCGGCGCCGTCAACGAGCACTTCCGGCTGGGCCTCTGCGAGGCCGTCACGGCGGCCACCTATGGCGCGGCTTGCAGTGTCTTCGCGGAAGGGCGAACGGGGAGCCTGGAGGTGGGAAAGCTCGCGGACTTCATCTGCGTAGACATGCGGTGGGATGCGAGTACTCTCCTGGAGGCGGAAGTCAAGGAGACGTGGTTTGGCGGACGGAGAGTATGGGAGAGTCGGGAATGACCAAATGAAGCACGATATCAACAATGATCATTTCCATCACCGATGCATGAAGAGCTTGCTTGGAGTATGGATGGTCGGCTCTTCTACTCTTGGTGCTTGAACCACCCACCACCACCTGTTGTTCTCGATGACATTGATGCGGAGGCATCCAAACTTGCTGTCCTTCAAAAAGGATTGGGTCAACTTTGAAGGGGTTTGATGATTAGTTCCCTCATAACGAAAGTCAGATTCATGCATGCTACGCCTCTCAATCTCCCTACAAAATCCAAGCTTGCAAAACGCAAAAGTGTGAGATGTTCTTGCAAAAGCAAAAACCTGCTTATGCCTTCAGCTTTCCGAGTCCTCCGACGGGTCATCAACAAGCTGAAAGTGACAATCTGTAACTGACTGGCACACACACACACACACACACACAGACACACACACACACTACTTCTTCGAGCCCCAGAGGTCGGCAAAGGGGTCCCAGCTCGGGTCCTCGACCGGCGTGTACTCCATCCGGTCGGCGATGTTCTTGGCGACCTCGCTGCCGTACACGGCGGCGATCCACGCAAAGGTCAGGTCGATGCCCGCGCTGATGCCCGACGACGTCCAGACGTGCCCGTCGCGCACCCAGCGCGCCTTGTGCACCCAGTCCACCTGCGGCCGCAGCGCGACCGTCTGCTCCCACGACAGCTTGTTGGTCGTCGCCCGCCGGCCGTCGAGCACCCCGGCCCGCGCCGCCACCCCGGCGCCCGTGCAGACCGTGAGCAGGTACTGCAGCGTGCCGAACCGCTCCCGCACGAAGTCGACGGCCGTCGCGATGCCCGGGTACCGCGTCCCCTGGCCCCCCGGGACGATGAGCACGTCGAGCGGCGGCGCCGTCTGGAAGGTGTGCGTGGGCACGATGCGCTGGCCGAAGTCGGAGGCCGCGGTGGCGGTGGCGGGCTGGCTGGTACTGCCGCCGCCGCCGGTGGTGCTCTGCTTGGTCGACACGGGCTCCAGCGTGTCGGCGATGGTGTACAGGTTCATGTTGTAGGACCGAGACAGCAGGTTGAGGGCGTCCAGCGGGCCGAAGACGTCGAGCGCCTGGAATGCCGGGAACACGACGACGCCAAAGTTGACGGGCTTCTTGCCTGGGAGACCGGTCAGAACCTTTGACTGAGAGCTGCTTGGAGCTGCTTCTCTCTGATACATGCTACCAGGGACAGCGGAACGGCCGCCCCCCTTGGTAGTAGTCATCGTCGTATGATTGGCAATAGTACTCACCGCCACCGGCAGCACGCTCACCGTCTTGAGCCATGGGTGGGCTCTGGCTGAACTTCCTAACGCCGGGCAACGGAACCAACATGACCGCCGAGGGTCTCTTAGCAAACACTGATATCGCGATGGTGCGGCTTCTACTGCTTAGCATTTCTGCCCTTCTTTCGGTGGTGAGAATGAGATGTCCCGTTCAAAACGTATTTGAGCGATGAGGAGGGGGAGGAAGAGCGGCGGCACTGCCTCTTCGAAAGCAGCCCCGCGATTCAGTCACGGCCTGATTTCCACACCAAAGGCCGACGAGCGTGTGCTCGGAGATCGGTGACAACGTTACGTAAGGTCTGCAACGAGGGCGTTTGCGGGGCTTTTAATTAACCAACTGAGCAATGAGAGGCTGAGATGACGGGAATGAGTTGCCGGACGCATGGCATGGCGTCATCTTCCGGTGTGGTTTTGGTTCCGAGCATTTACTTACTTACACATTGACAGCCAGTTCACACAGTTGTTTATTTCTTCAAGTGTGATGAATGGTAGGGTATCTGCACCCATCACGACATTAAGCTATACCAGACCTTGCCGGGCCTTTGGCGGGCGTCTGAACCTTACTTATCAGATCAGGAACCACAAAACATGCCTCGGTCGTTGTCGCCAAACCCTCAAAACTGCCTCATCACAGCCTGTTGCCCATGTTCACATGAACCGCCTTGATCTGGGTGTACGCCTCCAGTCCCGCCTCGCCGAGCTCCCGTCCGATGCCGCTCTGCTTCACGCCGCCAAAGGGAACCCTGGGGTCGCAGTCCTGACTGCTGTTGATCCAGACCATGCCGGACTCGATCTCGGCGGCAACGCGGTGCGCCCTCTCCAGGTCCGTCGTGAAGACCGCCGCGCCCAACCCGTAGACGCTGTCGTTCGCGACCTTGATCGCCTCGGCCTCCCCGCCGAACTTGCGGATGACGACGACGGGGCCGAAGATCTCCTCGCGCCAGATCCTCATGTCGCTGCGGACGTCCGTGAAGACCGTCGGCGAGACGTAGTAGCCCCTGCCGAGGTGCACCGGCCGCCCGCCCCCCGTCTGGACCGTCGCGCCCTCGTCGCGGCCGGCCTGGATGTACGACAGGACGCGCTCGTGCTGCTGCTTCGACACCTGCGGGCCCTGGTAGGTCTCCGGGTCCCACTGGTCGCCCACCTTGCTCGTCTTGTGGACCTCGTCGACGAAGCGGGCGACGAAGGCGTCGTAGATGTCCTGTTGGACGAGGATGCGTGAGGTGGCCGTGCAGATCTGGCCCTGGTTGGACATGATGCCCATATGCGACCACTTGACGGCCTGCTCGAGGTCCGCGTCGTTGAAGACCAAAAGAGGCGACTTCCCGCCCGTTTCGAAGGTGACGTTCTTCAACGTCGCCGACGCCATCTGCATGACGCTCGTCGCGGTGCCGGTTAATCCCGTGAACGCGACCTTGTCGACCAGCGGGTGCTGTACGAGCGCGGCACCGGCATCTTTACCCAGGCCGTTGATGAAGTTCACGACGCCGGGAGGAAACCCCGCTTCCTTGAAGAGGCGCCCGAAAACCAGTATGCTCAGCGGGGTCTGCTCGGCGGCCTTAGTACGACCGTGTTTCCGCAGGCGAGGGCTGGGCCAAGCTTCCACCTGGGATGATGCATTGTGTTAGTTGACTTGCGCTCCGGTAGCCCTGACGGGAATTGGGTTAGACGTACGTTGCCATCGAGAGTGGATAGTTCCATGGGATGATCTGCCCGATGACGCCGACGGGCTGCCGTACAGTGTAGGCAAACTTGTTCGGCAGGGCGATGGTCTGGCCGAATATCTTGTCGCACCACCCGCTGTAGTAGCGGATGACGCCCACTGCCTCGACGAGGTCGTTCGTCAATGCCTCGGTGTATGTCTTGCCTGGATCGGGGACGTGGTCAGTAGTCAACTAAAACAAGAAGGACGTCAACCATCGCGGGTATTCTGCCTCCTCTCACCATTGTCCCAGGCGTCGATGGTTGCAAGCAACTCCTTGTTGGACTCCATCAGATCGGCGAGGCGGGCCATGAGAATGCCCCTGTCCGAAGCTGCCAAGTCTTTCCACGCGGGGTCCTTCAACGCCGCAGCGGCGGCTCTCACTGCCTTGTCGACATCGTCGGCATTCGCCGCGTGGACTGACACGATTTCCTCCTCGGTGCTTGGGAGCGCCGTTCGTCAGTGTAACGCACAAGGTAAGGGGGACGGGGTTTGGCCACAGTGAGTGGAGTACGGGAGTAGGGACTGAACTCACGCCGGGTCAATGGAGGGGATGGTTTGCCCTGTGGATGAGGGCACGAATTCGTTGTTGATGAACAGGCCGGTTGGCTGAGTCCACTTCTGCCCGTTGGGCGCAGTGAGCTCGACGGCGAGATCTCCCATCCTATCTGCAATGTGCTTGAAGTATGCGGTGCGTGTGTTGGACGGACAAGAAGGATGGGGCTTCGTCTGTGATGTTTGAGATGGCGGATGGACGGTTCAGAAGATAAACTCCAGGGAAAGGGCCCCGTCGTACGCTATCAGGACCTGCTAACCTCTAGGTTTGGACTCGATACGAGGAACTTCATCCCGCTCGGGACGCTCGCTCGCTGCGTCACTCAGCGCGTCGGCATGGCCTGCCAGGGTGCTGAAGCTGCCCCTCCCCCGCTGTGGAGTGCCAGCAGAGCAGGTCATGGTCCAGTCAGTAGGTCATCCATCGGCCCGCGTTCCGGGGAGGTCTTGCTGACAGCACGGCATCCCGTTCAAGCTTCAAACGCAACGTGGACTCGGGTTTATCAACTGGGGTTCTCGGTCGCAGGTAGTTCGAACCAGAAAGGGTTGAATCCGCGGAAACTTACTACTTTATGAAGTTTCTAGGGAGCAATGTGCGTGTGCGTGTGCGTGAGAGAGAGAGGAGTGTGTGTGTGTGTGTATGTGTGTTGTGGACTCTCACTCCACTCCACTGACTGACGGTCTGAACACCTTAAGCTTACCCCCTCCAACAAAGATAACGGTCGTGCCCCTCACTCAAGATTGTACGGCAAGTTTACACTGATGACGGACGGGCCTCAAGAGTTAAAACGCATCAGGTTTCTTTCTCATTGAATGTCATTTTTGGACCGGGTTACTGAGACGCAAGTAACCCAAAACAAGTGCTACTACTCCTCAAATCTCACCCCTCTGGCCTACTACAGCTCTGCTCACAGGTTGCTTCGCTCCCTGGCAGACGCCTCCTCCGCCACGGCTCTGGGGATCTCATTCTCCAGGCTCTCCCCCGACGGCGCCCATCCCAGCACCTCCCTGCCCCGAAGCGCCTCGCTGCGCGCATTCGTCCCGTAGAGCACCGCTCCGTGCGGCAGCAGGCTGTTCGCCTCTTCGGGACCGACCACGTCGACCTCGCTGGTGGGGATAAGCCCTTGGTCGGCCGCCGCAGCGGCAACAAGCTTGGAGATTTCTCCAAAGGGCTGTGCGTGTGTTAGCGGGCAGTCGTCGACTGGTGCATGATGTATGTGTGGGTGAGTGGGTGGGTGAGTGGGCAGGGCTGTGAACTCACAATTTCTCCCACACCGGTCAAGTACAACCCGTTGGAATTCCAGACCTGCTCCTCGCCCTTGGCCTCGGCCGCCTTCTCGACCAGACGAAAGATCAGCCGGCTGACGTCCTGGACGTGCACGTTGCCCCATCGGCTGAGTCCCCTGCCCACCTGCACGCCGCGCCGGCGGTCCAGCGTCGCCTTGGCCAGCGACGGGATCTGGACGCTGCGCCGGTTGACGGGGCCGGTCCCCTTGCCGTAGATGATGGGGGGGAACACGAGCGCCGTGTTGATCTTGGGCTCGTCGGCGGCGACCTTGATGATGTAGTTGTCGACGCCGCGGCTCGGGTGTCCCTGGATGAAGGAGCGCAGCTCCGCGATCCCGGCGAGGTCGTTGAAGACGAGGTCGCTGGCCTCGCCCGGGCTGCGGGCTTTGTCGGCGACCTCACCGGCGGCGAGGGCGCTGGCGCCCGAGATTTGGATCCAATGCGCTGTGCTCGGTAGGTAGTCAGTAAGTACAGTACCGAAGACGAGGCAGTCAAGCTCGAGTAGCCCCTAACAAAGAGCCTCACGGCCTGGGTGTCCCATGTTTTTTACTCACCTGGCTTTTGTGCTGCTCTGGATGAAAGGGCCTTGTGAATGGTTTCAACGCTCTTCAGGTGGCCCGTTGTAGCCAAGTCTGCGGACACGCTGGGTCAACAACACTGGCGGCGGTAGCGGCGGCAGCTTTTGGGGGGAGAGGAACCTACGGACAACGATATCGGCATTGGAAGCTTCGCGAGTGATCGTGTCGACGTCGTCCAGTTCTCCCTCGACAATTTCGACCTTGGCGAAGGCATCCGTGACGAGCTTCCCCTTGCTGCCGTCGCGCACCAGCGCCCGAACGGCGTACTCGGGGTGCGACTCGGCGAGCAGGGAGAGGACGCTGCCTCCGATGTAGCCTGTGGCGCCAGTCCTGAACCCTTTTCGTGAGCGGGATGGCACACTGACTTACACGGCACACGCTGGGCCTGAAAGCCCCCGCCCCTGCGAGTACGGGGGATGATCAACTTACAAGAAAACCTTGGTCATTGTGTTTGAAGTTGAATCCTCTTGTGTGAAACTGGAATATTACGGATAGAAAGGAGGCAGTATAGAGAACCCGAGATCATACAAAATGCCACGTCCGAGGGCCTGAAGGATGCTTCTGGCTGGCGTATATGAGCAGCTCGGGCTGGCCTTCCGAACAGAGGGGGGTTCAAGCTCTGGGGCCGATTACCAATCTTCCCTTACTTACGGCGGATGCCCCGCGCATCACACAATCGCTGCTCCATCGCGTCACTGTAAGCATCATGGTTTCGCACCAATTGGCGATGGCCTTTTTCTCTCGGTTAGTCCACCCCAAGCAATTTCGAAGTAATGATGCCTTCGATGGATTTCTTTTCGATTGCTTTGCTTATTATACCATCTGCTTCCCCTTGGTTGCGTCTGGTACCTGGTTACCTTCAGCCTACGATAGCCGAACATTCGTCCCCCATTGATGCATGGTGCACGTCGGATCGCGAACAGAAAGACCTAGCCACACATGGACAGCAACAACACATCCTAACGTTCACAGAAGAGTCGTTCAGACTATGGAAGGGGGTGGTTTTTTCTAGCTTTTTTTTTTTAGATCAGTGGTTCATTTCTGTATGTCCCAGCGACAAGGCAACGAAAAACATAATCACCCATTGCCTAACACCGGCGGTCATATTGCCAGCCGCAACCAACCAACCACCTCTGGCCCTGAACTTCCAAATCGACTTACAAGATCCATGTCATTGCGGCGACATTACTCCAGTCGTCCTAACTCATCCAACCTTACAACAACACAAAGCACCTCCGATGTCCTTGCCATGCTTCTTCTCGGTAATTCTGACATGAAAAGATACAAGCTCAAACCCAAAGATGGGACGATGAGACGTATTCTTGGTGAGAGTCTGGTCCGTCAGTCAGTCAGTCCGAAGTTCAGAACTGGCAACATCCCGGGCCGGTATCAAGCGGCGTTCATCCCGGTCTCCACCACCCCGTTAGCGCCGAAGAGTGTTCATGCTGAACTCGCGGAAACCTTCCCAGATGGCAAAACCCAGGGGGAGGGCGCCGACAAAGATTGACCGCACCCTGTTTGTTGTGTCTGCCAACCTCTCTCTGATGGTTCGCGCCCGCCCTCGCCGAATCACGAGAGCAGCTCGTCCGTCGGTTATCGATGTCTGCAGCACGAAGAGAGCCTTGTCCTCATTCATCACCCGTTGGTTATGCCTTGAGTTACGCAGAAGCACGCAACAGTCAGGCCACTCGGGAAGACAAGCCTGAATTGTTCTTCGCCCCTTGACTTTCCTCCAACGACTTGTACCCAAGGCGAGATATCCTCGCTATCCCCTCCCCCCCGCCAACTCCCCGACAATGCCTGCCCGTCCAAAAACCAGGTCATCCAAATCCGGGACAACAACCCCGACCTCCAGAGGAAAGCCGGCAGGCAAAGCCGGCGCCAGCGCGAAGAAGGTCCCGCGCTCCAGGACCTTCACGGGTTGCCGCACCTGCCGAGGCCGCCACCTGAAATGCGACGAGGTCCGCCCCGTATGCTCGTCCTGCCGGCGCCTCAACCTCGTCTGCGAGGGCTACGACGCCCGGCTCCTGTGGGTTCCGGACCCCCTGTGCTCGACCGAGCAGAGGCAGAGCCATCGCGGCACTTCGTACCGGTATCCGCTTTTCACCGAGAAGGAGAGAAGCTCCATGAGCGTCGACATTGTGGATAGCATGGGGGACCGGGCCGCGGCCGACATCATCTTCGACATCGACGAGAGAGACGTCGTTGCTGGTGATGCTCCTCATCTCGCCGGTCCGTTCGGTGTGTTCAGGGCGTTCGAGGATTCCACAGCTCCAGGGTCTCCGCCATCAGATCCCTCCCCTTCGGGTAGTTCGCCCAACACCTCGCCCATCAGGACCTTGCCCGACGAAGAGGTTGGTGATACTGGCGAGGACGTCGAAGACGTCGAAGAAGTGACGTTAGAACCTTGGTCCGTCGACGACAACTCGCTGGCAATGGGGCCGTACTTTCCCCCAGGCTCTTTCTATGATTTCAATACAGATAGCATCCTCAACAGCACCAACCAGCCATGGACACACGGCGAGGGCACAGGCGATCTTACACAGATGATGGCCGTGGACGGCTCTGCTCTTGACTTTCTCTTCACCCCTACGTCGCCGCGCACACCAGACATGGCACATGCCGGACATGAACCAGCCGCCGAGGGCAGCACTCCGGAAGAACAAGACAGCGCACATGGATTCACAAGTACTCTCACATTTGAGCAGGGCCTGCCCGCTCAACGAAAGTCTCCTACCCCTTTCACTAACCATATGCCGGGTGTCGAGCCATGTCTGCCGGCACATGCGGCCTCCCTCTTGCGGTACTACAAGTCGATGGAGGAGTCGTCGTCGTCCGTCAAGGGCGTGAGGATATCGCCCTGGCAGCTCTGGCTTCTCCCCTGCGCCCTCGAGACTTTTGCCGAGCTGTCTCTGTGGAACACCACCTCCCACACTCGGCACAGCATTCTATGCACGCTGCTGGCGAAGAGCGCCTTTCACCTGCACCAATCGCTCAGCAAAGAAGGTAAAAAGGAGGCATCGCCATGGTTCGACATTGGGAGGAGCTACCAGAAAAGCGCCCAGTCTCACCTCAAGCTAGCGCTTCAAGGCGAGTCGGGCGAGCCAGGCCAGGCAAAGTACAACGAGATGCTCATCGCCATACTCGCCACGGCCATGGTATCGGTGAGGCCAAGTCACCTTTCACTATCATGGACATATTGTACTGACACTCTCTGCTAGGTGATGTACAACGGCTCCCGCGCGGTCAAGATCTTCCTCCTCGACGCCGAACGGCTCATCCGACTTCGTGGTCTCGCCATGCCGAAATCCTTCCACGTCCGCGTGCTGCACCACGTGTACACGCACTTGCGCGTGATAGCAGAGAGCACCGACATCGCCATCGACACCCCAAAGACCCAGGCCGAAGCGGCGACCGAGATGGCGGTGTCGCTTCGCAAGTTCCGCATCGCCGAGGACTCCCTCGGTGCGGACCTCGATCTCTCGCGGGAGAAGCCGGCCGAGGTCGGCTACTCCGACATCCACCTGGACATCTCCGGCCACTGGCCGGCCACGATGTACCCGGACATCTACGGCGTCCCGGAGTCCCTGATGACGCTGCTCTCCCAAACCATCAGCTTCGCCAACGAAAAGGTCAAGCTCGAGGCCATCGCCATGTACGACTCCCGGGTGTCCCTGGCGCTGCCTCGCCACATCAAGAAGCTGGAGCAGAACATCTGGTCCTGGTCGCTGGAGTCGAGGGACGTCGAAAGCGGGCCGAGCAGGCCGCGGGGGCTGGTCACCAAGGACACGCGGCTCGTCGACCACCCCGCCGTCAGGTCGCTGACGCTCGCCATGCACCAGGCCCTCATCATCTACTTCTACCGGCGCGTCCACAACCTGAGCGCCATGGTCGTGCAGGACTCGGTGCGCAAGACGCTCGACTTCATCCAGCCGTGCCTCGGCGAGACGGCGGACGACCACGACTTCGCGACGAGCATCGGGTGGGCGGGCTTCGTCGCCGCGTGCGAGGCCATGGGCCCCGACCTGCAGGAGAGGGGGCGCAAGGTTCTCGAAGCGATCGACAACAAGGGCGTCATCTTTGGGACCGACAAGCCCAGCACGCTGGCTCAGAGTGTGTGGGATAGGAGGAGGGAGACCGGGGACTGGACCCTGAGCTGGCCAGATCTGATGCCCACCGTGGCGAGATAAGAGCAATGATATTTTGTTTTTTGCTTGTATGGTGAAATCACAGTGCTAGCTTTGATTGTATTTCTCAGCTTTTGGTTCGTCACAAGTTGCGAAGCCTGAATATTGAATAGAGTCTTGGATCTTTGATGTTGACTGGACCAACATCTACGTGTTTACAAAAACACATCACACCTGTTTTCAGTTCATATCCTCAACATCAAGATCACCACAACTTTATGCCACGACATCAACTCCCGCATCCTTCAACAGTCTCGCAAACTCCTTCCGCGGCTCGCCCTCCAGCAGCCCAAAGGGCTTGCGCAGGCCCCCGGTCTCCCACCCCCGCAGCTCCATTCCCGTCTTGACGGCCGAGGCGTAGTTGTGAGACTCAAGAAACTTGCAGATGGGGAAGATCTTGGTCCACAGCTCCCTGCCCTTTCGCAAATCCCCCTCCTCGGCCACCGCGGTCCACAGCTCCGCGGACAGCTCCGGGATGATGTTGGTCGCCCCCCACACGGAGCCCTTGGCCCCGGCGGCCAGGCCGTAGAACGTCAGGGTGTCCCAGCCGTTGAAGGTTGTGACGCGCGACGTGCTCGCCGCGCTGAAGAGCAGCTCCGTCAGCGCGGGCGCGTTGCCTGACGTGTCCTTCAGATGCGTCACGCCCACCTCGGACAGCCCCGCGATCTCCGCGGGGGAGAGGCTGACGCCGCTCGCGGAGGGGATGTTGTAGTACACGATGGGCAGCCCGGACTCGTCGTGGATCTCCCCGAGCAGCTCGCGGAGCTGGGTCAGGTTGGGGGCGTCGTAGAACGGGGGCACGACCATCAGGGCGCTGGCCCCGACAGAGGCGGCGTGGACGGCGTGTTCCACGGCGCGGGCGGTGGAGAGGTCCCCGATGCCCGCGACAACAGGCACGCGGCCCGCGGCAGACTTTACGGTCTGCTCGACGAGGAGCTTGCGCTCTTCCGGGCTGAGGGTTGTGAACTCGCCGGTGCTGCCGCCGGGTACGAGGCCGTGGACGCCCGCTGCTATGAGGCGCTGAATGTGGGCGTCGAGAGCGGCAGTGTCGATGGACTTCTGGTCGGGAGTGAAAGGGGTGATGAGGGCGACGAGCACGCCCTTGAGCTCGCTGGGCGCCATTCTGAGAAAGTGATTAGAGGAAATGAATCTGGAAACTTTCTTCCCGGGAGTGTTTGAGGTGTAAGGGAGAGAACAGATGGGGTCGTATATGGGCTATTCTTTCAACAAGTTCAAGAACAACAGTGCTTTTTGGTGTAAGTGGGATGTCAAGGCCAGCCATATGTCTATAACGATCGGCTCGAACACCATATAAACAGCTCCCGAAAAGGATGATAGTGCCACCAAGTGTCGTTTGATGACAAAACCTTCCCGGTATCTTTTTGCTCTATGCAGCACGTAAAGCCGCGCGTAAACCTGCTAAGCAGCAACGCCGGAAGCGCTCCCGATCTCTCAGCACGATCCCATTTGAGCAGGCCTGCCTGTTCCGTCGGGCCGTCACCGTTGCCCCTCATCGCATGTGTGGAAATGGCTTGTATGAATGGCGGGGTAAACTGGGAAAGGCCGACAGGAATAGCAACGTCACAGATTCTACACTTTCTTAGTACTGGATATGATACCGCGGCAGACGCCCTGGAGAGGTGTCATCTTCGCGGAGAAAGCGCGGGGTTGGGCCGGCGGCGAAGCGGCGACGTGGGTCTCCGTCGCGGAAACCTTCCTCGGAACCGGCTCGGCTTAAACGGTAGCACGCCGCGCCGAAACATGTCCTCGAAGGCAGAAACAGCAACACGTTCGGTCTTGGTAATTTTGTGCTATTTCCAGATCGCTAGGCCGGGAAAGGCAGATCAGGTCATTGCGGAGGTCCATGTAACACACTGTCTATGTAAGGCTTCTTGTCTTGATCAGGCGTCTGGATTTGGCTGTCATGGGCCAGCGCGATGTCGTCGGCCTGAGGAAGTCTTGTCTCTTCATATCTGATGAAGAGAAATCACCAGTTTGATCTACACATTCGCCGCCTGGGCTCACATTGACGAATTCAGATCGGGTTACACTTAGTTCATGGCGGTTCACTGTACGGTTGTATTTATTTGGAAATAATAGATGCAGGGTCACCTTCCTAAGTCTTCAGATTCTTTGATAGTCCCATTGCGTAACGGGGGAAAAAATGCTTTCCAACGTAACGGACATGCTTCTCAGAGCTTCGCCAACACCCCATTGCCATTCAGATATGCTACATGCCCCCTGGAGATATCTTTAATAGTCCGGCATCTAAATCATCCATGTCAGTCTTTGACAATCGGCTGCATACGCCTTGTCCAACTTACCCTGCAAGTGCCATGGTGACCTTGAATTCGTACTGAAGAATCTTGAGAGCGAGCTCGACACCTTCCTGCCCATTGTACTGCATGGCATATTATCAGCATGTGTTCAAGATCCGACCCCATGCTTGCAACCACTTACCGCTAGTCCCCAGATGGGGATCCTTCCCACAAAGCAGTGTGATGCGCCGAGGGCAAGCGCTTTGAAGATGTCGGTGCCGCGCCGGATGCCGCCGTCAACGGCGATGGGAATCTTTCCGGCCGCGACTGGTGCACAGAGTCGCAAGACGTCAAGTGTTGCGGGCACGCCGTCCAATTGTCGGCCGCCGTGGTTCGAGATTATTACACCGTCGAGGCCGTGTCTTATTGCGAGAGCAACGTCGTCGGGAGTGTATACTTGTTACGGCAAGCTTCGTCAGTATAATAGCCGCCGGGTCACAGTTCGATCCCATGCAGTCCGTGTTCTTACCGCCTTTGAGCCACAGCTGAAGCTTTGTGTGCTTCTTGAGCCAAGGAATCGCCGAGTCCCAATCCAGAGACGGGTCTAGTTATCGGGTTCAGTCAGGCGTGCTCGAAAGAATTCGTTTCATGACAGTTCTTACCAAAATCATGTCGGCTTGTAAGATGACCGTCGTTCGTCTCGCCACTCAGCTCGCTCTTCCCATCGGACAACAGGTTCGGCCACCCGACGCCGTCAGGGAGACAGAAGTTGTTCCTGTACTCGTTCAATCGACGACCCAGCAGGGGGGTGTCGACCGAGAGGAAGATGGCCTTGTATCCGGATGCTATGCAGACACATCAATTTCCAATTTCTCGAGCCCACCAAATTTAAGATGATGATGACCAAACGTACCCTCTGCTCTTCGTAGAATCTGTAACGTTGTCTCGCGATCCCTGAGCACGCATAACTGCATCACGTACGGGTTGCCGGCTCCTTGCGCTGCTACGTTCTCCATGGACTCCGTCGCGTAGGATGATAACGCCATGCAAATGTTCAGCTTCGCAGCTGCACGGGATGTTGCCAGCTCGCCGTCGGGATGCGCCATCCGGTGCATTGCCGCAGGGCTAAACCCAAGGGGAAAGGACACCTGAGTGGTCGTTAGCAATGAGCCAAGGCGATGCGGAGACTTGGTAGCAGTTCTACCTTGGTCCCGAAAATTGTGGTTGACATGTCAATGTTATCCACGTTCACAAGAATCCGCGGCATGATCTTATACCGGTTGTAAGCTTCCTCGTTGTCGCGTAGTCTATGTGGCGATGTCTTTCAGAACCCCATCAATTATACAAAGCCGTCTTCTCAAAACTTACGACACAAGATCCATGGCGCCTTCGTTGTAGTAGTCTCTGTACATTTTCGGAAGCTTCTTGCTCCCCAGTTCCATCAAGTCGCGGATGGTATGGACCTTGGTGTCCCATGTTGCGCCGCGGTTTGCCATGACTGACGGGCTTTTTGTGATTTGTAGATATGCCGTTGGCCACTGTGAGGAGTCCCGTTTTGAGATCGATGAATCAGTACTGGCAAGTCGAGGTACTAGGCTGGTAGTGAGAGCCGGGCTTTTCGGACGATATTATAACCAAAAACATCCACGAGAAGACAATGAGACTCGCAATATTATATCCATCTCAACTGATGCGACGGCCTATATCAAGCAAGCTATCACTGACCTTCCTGCACTGGTCGGAAGTTCCACTGTCCGAAGCTAGGTCCCAATGCCGTCTTACAAGGGGAAGCGGATGCACACGTTCACACAAGGTGAGTTATCAGAACAAGGCAGCCGTGCCATACTTCTGACATGTCAGTTTCTTGACTTGCCGTTTTGGGTGTATGGCTCCCGATTTGTCTATCTCGCCCACGACTGCAGCAATTGATTGAGAGGCGTGCTAGGGGAGCTCGCGGAAAGTTGCCAACCCTGCAACCCACACTCTGCATACCTGATCAAGCGTTTTAAATGAGCATTTCAACTTGGTGATGCTTGAAATCCTTCAAGAAACTACCCTGGGGTTTTCTCGAAGCCATCTTGAGCAGATTGTGTTCGTCAAGATATGTCTTCCGGAAGGGAAGAGTTGAAAGCCAAGGTACTGACAATCAATCAGTAGAAGCTCTTGCGTGGACTAGCTTGAGGTAATCCATGAAATAAGGTTGAGCATATTGCCTTCTTCACCAAAGGTGCAGACCATCGCAAAGTTCAGATGAAGAAAGTCAAGAGAGCGATCACGGCAGTACTCAATAATGAACAATATCGAGTTGTATTCGAGCTGGATCCATGCCTGTCCCTCGCACATTTGTGTGGTAAGACATCTAGGGTAGGCGGTGACAGTGAAAATGCTGCGACAGTTGTCTAACAAGAGAATGCACCGCCTGGTCTCTTACAAACAGTTCAACCAAACCTCCATTATTCAACCAATGCGTCTAGACGCCGACACCAATATTCAACTTGAGACTCATCATCCGTTTCTGATCCCTCCTCGGCTTCGATCTCCAGAACTACACCAAGCTCCCTAGCCCCCGCGATATCCTGTTCCGTCAGAACCTGATCTTCAATCTCGCCCAACACTTCATCCATTCTAGTTGCCCACTGTGTCCGAAAGAACTCTGCTAAAGAGCAGTCTGCCTTGTCAAGTTTACCCTCAAACTCAATGATCAAATCTTCCAATCGTGCAAGTTCAACAGCTTCCTCCTCGCGGATCTCTTGGATTTCGCTCTCTTCGGGTTTCTTGAGAACTCGGCTCCAGTCCTCCCCGCCATTTCCATCGGAGACCCAATGTCTACAGCAAGTGTGCTGGAGACGAAGAGCGGCAAAAGTGCAAGCCCGAAGACAGACGGACTTGATCTTGCGAGGGATGTCCCATCCATCTTCTATAGAAATACATCTCTCGTGTATTTCTTTTGTAAGTTCTTCCTGCGTGCCTCTCTCGACACACAGCTCAAGCACTGTTTTCCACATCTTCGTGTACGGATGGCAGCCATCACTCGAGCAACCACAGATGCACTCGTCCAGACCCGTTTCATAATTTGTCAACCTTCTGGCCAGCTCCGCAAGTTCTCGACGTGGGTTTTTTCTTGGTTCGAAGCTGTAACGGAGGTCGGAGAAGACATAATGTGCAGCGATGCTCCCAATGTCGACAATGCCCGAGATTGGTTTTTCTAGACTTGCACCATGTTCGACAAGCCAAGTCGAATGCTCGACGTTGTTTTGGATACACAAGGGAGTCAAGCCATCGTCGTTGGGAACGTCAATGTCCTGGAACCCTTTAGAATATAGTGCCTCCGCTAATGGGACGGTGTCGACTATGGTGCTTGCGTGGCCAATGTAATGATACATTGAACCTGGCACCAGTTTCCAAAAGAAGTCATCGGAATTGGCCTCCGTCATGAGCTGAGGTGGCACCTTGACTCCAACGGCCGCGAGTGCCTCCACTACTTCTCCAGTGTAGTAGTCCAGAACTTGTGGCTCGCGAAGAGCTAGTCGATCTATGTCGTGAGGCTTGAGCCATGCAACGGCAAGTTCCTTCAGTTGTTGTCGTCGGTCTCTCAAGGTTTCGATTGTGAGGTCTCGTGCCCGCCAAGATGCTCTGGCAAGTCCTGGTAGCCAAAAAATGATGAAAATGATGGAATCCGTGACTGCTCTCCTGACACAGTCGCTATCGACTTCAAGAAGAAGCTTGACTGAATCTGCGCAAGGGCAGGTGTCGAGACATTCCACTGTTATCGGGCTGGTGCAGATGTCGCCGCTCCGGTACAGAGCTAAAACAAGGACCATTCTGTCGATACCGTACTTTTGAAGAATTGACTCTCCGAAACGGTTCAGAATGATGCGCAAGCCTTCAGTCCACCCCACGAGATGATGCAGTATACTATCTCCGAATGCATCTCGTGTGGACAAGTCGGGAGGAGAAGGATCTCTGCTTAGATTTTCAAGTAAAGACTGCTTGTCATGCTTGAAAATTGGCTCAAGGGGGTGGCCTTCATACACTGTGTATCTTTAGTAACCAAACTACCGACGGAATCGGTCTTGGATAGTTGATTGATAATTTCTCACATTTCGTCATCCTCCACGAGTTTACTGGATTTGTATGCCACAGTAGCTTTCTGCCCATGGATGCTAGGGGGTCGCCTGCCCATTGAATGTCCAAGTCGAACAATGAGTCTTCTGGATAGAGAAGATCGAATTCTTTCTGTATTACCGAGTCATCACAGTTATTCATGAGAGATGATAAGAATGCGGCTTGGAATGGCAGTCTAACAGATCAGTCAGTGGGTAAAGAGCGAATAGAGAGGGCTCAGGGCTCCACGTTACAAACCTTCCAGACCTTCCTGGTCTGTCTCGGGGCACATTAGCTTTTACAAGGAAGTCCAATACAGCACTCTGTTGCTTAATATAGGAACTTTTCAAACTGTCGACGACATCATGTAACAAATTGTCGCCTGCGCTGTTGACATCTGAAGGCAACGATGTCTTCGCAACAAACGTTGCCTGTAGGGTTTTAATACATCGTCGAACCAGTTCTGTGGATTCCTTCTCACTCCATTCATGATGCCAGAATGCAGTTCCTAGTATATGAATGGCCTGGAAAGCTGGGCTTTGGTTGCGGATGTTGCAGTATTTGATGACTGGCGAAATTCCAAAACCACCTGCTCCCGAGGTGGATGACATTGTCAGAGTGACAGCTGTCGACACCAGTTTCCGGAAGAGTCTGACTGATATCCCTGCAGACCAGTTGCTCGTCTTGTCGACATCGAACGCTGCAAATGGGCAATCATTCAGATGTGCCCTTTTGACGACGTCCTTCTTCAAGATGAAAGCTGGGCCGAATTGGTGTTTCCTGTGTCGTGTGACTCGGCGGGCGTTGCAACGGCAGTACGATTCGGGGTAGATGCTGAGAGTATCGTCTGAAGATCTCATTGCCAAGCTGGACCTGGCCTCGGAGTAGGATGATTGATGTACTGAAATTGACGACTCCACGACTTCCACGTTGTCACAGACCCTCTTCAGCGTGTCCGGCTTCGACACCATTCTTGGCAAAAGCGCTCCCGCGCCGGAAGAAGACAATGCGCTCATCATGGAGGCCAGTTCAGCGATGCCCTCCATGATGGCCTGGTTGTCTTGCCGTGACAGCATGGTTGTTTCCCTCAGCTCCACGATGGAAGTTCGCATCTCCACGCTCGTCTCGGAGAATCCCTGTGCTAGTGTGCCCAGGGTCGTCTCCATCCCTCGGAGGGAGTCGTTGCTGTCGAACGATACCTCGCTGTTGCCGATGTTAGCAAATTGGTGTCTTAATCACGCGGAACTGAGGGGAGTTGTACAGTCCGGCAAGATGCAGGGCACCTTGCAGCGCCTCGTTCGCCCTCTCCAGTCGGCTGTCAAGGAGATTCAGGTGATCCCTGCGGAAGGGGTAGAGCAGCCTCTTCTCCTGTTCTTTGAACTTCGCCACGACAGACTTGGACGATACCGGAGGCGCTTCAATGCGGATCTTCTTCACGTACGCTTCCAGAAGTGACAGCTCGGTGTTTGCCGCTGAAATGTTCTCCTGAAGTGCTGCCGTGTTCGCACTAGGTAACGAGGCGAGTCGTCCGCGGATGGATTCCGTCTGCTTCAGCAGAATCTCGGTGGTCTTGCAGTGTCGAACGGTGGATGCGATGTCTTCTTTGCGACCTTGGATCCCGCCGAGGTAGACGTTGATGCCGGAACATACTTGCAGCCCCAGCGACACCACGCCCACGATGGTTCCCACTAATTCGGCCATGGGTTCGGGATAGAACAGAAACGAGGACAGAGATTAGAGTAGTGCAATGAGGGTATTGTGCGTGTTTGACATGTTCTGCGCAGAGACGACAGGATCACGGGTGTGTCGAGGGGAGGCATGAGCGAGGAGTTGCACATAATGACCCCTCTCGGGCCCTTTTGGATTACCATCAGGCTGGCGAATCGGCAGCGTCGACGTGTAAGGACAGCTTGGCAGGCATTCATCGAGGCAGATTTGGCGGCACAGCCTGCAGCTTACTGTCCTCTGTATGGCCCAGTCACAGACCTATTGAGATCCTCCTTCGGCTTCCTCGCCGCCAAAGTCGAGGACGCCCCGAGTTGTTGGCCATTCAAATTCATGTTTTGCCATTTCCATCGGTGGCGGTTGGGCGGGCTATTATCACTGTCCACTTACGGCAGTGTTAGAGTGACGATGGACTTCTTGACACGAACATAGCAACCAATGGCAATCAATCACCTTGACTGATTCCTTGTAATGATTATCTGTGTATTAGATCAGAGAGTTTTGAAAATATCAAAAAAAATCACTAATGGACATTTGCAAGGTCACCTCCATCGGTACCGTACATCATGTCTCTCATATCGTGATCACACGGTAACTCAGCCTGGTTGCTCCAAATCGACACCTGCGTATTGCTCGCTAGTCAAACGTAATCTTGGTACCCGTATGCTTCGCCGCCGCGCCCGTCAATCTCGCGACCAAGATGTCGTCCTGCGCCTTGAGCTCGCCCGCCGCCGGCTTCGGCTTCTCTGTCCTCGGGGGACGGGGCGCCCTCGGCTTCCTCTCCTCCGCCGGCGCACCCTCGGCGCCGTCGGCACCTTCGGCACCCTCTCCATTCTGCTGCTGTTGCCTCTTAGGCGCGTCCTTGCCGAAGCGCTTCTTGTACCGCGTCTGGTCGTCCTCGGCGAGCTCGATCTTCAGCATGCGGCCGAGCAGCTTGTTGACCCACCACTTCCTCATCTTGAACCGCGGCTCCTCGGCGGCGGCCCCCTTCTTCTCCTTCGCCGCATCGTCGTCTCCCTCGGCCTCCTCCATATCTTCGTCGCCGTCCTTGTCCTTGGGGGCCTCGACGAAGTCGTCTTCGGTCTCAATCTCCTCCTTAATCTTGACGAAGCCTTTGACGGCCCAGCCGGCCGACTCGGGCTCGCGGAACTTGACCCAGCCATAGCCCTTGCATTTGCCCGTGTCCTCGAACGTCGCGACCTTAACCCAGTCGATCTGCCCGCACTTTTCGAAATGTTGCCACACGTCGTCGTCAGTCGTCTTGAAGCTGAGGTTGCCGATGAAGATCTTGCTGCTCTTGGGCACCTCCTCCTTGGCTGCAGCGGCAGCGGCGGCGGCCGTCTCCTCCTCCTTCTTCGGCCGGCCCTCGAACGACTTGGAGTCCTTGATCAAGAGCTTGCGGTGGCCCAGCTCGGCCTCGGTCAGGGCAATGGCGGCGACCTTGGGCGCGACATCGTTGAAGTCGACGTAGGCGAAGCCCTTATTGGAGGGCTTGTCGCGGCCAGCCTGCTTGGTGGTGGGCAAGTGCAGCCTCGTGATAGACTCTTCGGTGATCATCTCGCCCGAGTTAGCGATGAGCCACTTGCGCAGCTCGTCGGCGGTGACGAAGAAAGGCAGGTTGCCGATCCACACGCCGTGCTCGGAGCGGGCCTTGACGGCCTGCTCCTTCTCCTCCTTCTCCTTCTTTTTGGCCTCCCTCTCATCGTCGCTGTCGACCTTGGGGGGCAGCTTCTTGCCCTTCTTCAGCAGACGCTTGGCGCGCTTCGAGGGTGGCTCTGGGGCCTCGAGGTCGACCTCGATCTCGTCGACGGCGACCGACTTGCGCTTCTTGGACTCGGGGGATTGTGATGTCGCATCTTCGGTCTCGGGCCTCTTAGAGGGCTTCTCTGCTTCGGTGGTGGCCATGGCGAGTGTGTAGTGTATTCTGGGATGTTCCAGAACCGGTCGCTTTAGAATCAGTTTATTCAGTGGAAGCGACTATGAGAATCTTCCTTCAGGACCCTTCGCCGCATTGTACCCTTGGCCCCGAATTTTTTTTTCTTGTTCTTGGATTAGCATCCGCAATCGATAAGGCGATAAGGAACAAAGTGGATACGATGGGTGTTCCAATAAAATATGGGGACTTTAGGTGCTCAGTGCTCGCTGCTCACCGAGGCTGACCATGATGGGTCCAGGTCAGGGGAAGAGTACTGTGGGATGTACCAGTACCTGCTCAGCGACATCTTTGGGCTGCAAAGAGCTGACTCTACTGAGGGTCTGAGGTGGTTGGTCTTTCGACCAAAATCGTGCCCTGCATTCGTTTTGCTGCGTCTTCAGTAGTATGTGTGACTAAGATGCGGATAACAGCCGAGAAGCCAAGATGGAGAAGAAAATACGGTGACTGAGACCCTTTTTAGGGGTATCGTTTTGTCTCGTCTCTCTCCCTCTCACCTGGCGTGCTCACAGTGGAATTGTAGTATTTTGACTCGGGAAACCACAGCATAATACAGCGTTGTCGAGCAACGCACGTGAGGGGGATACGAGTGCCAATTAAGCACCGCAGTGAGGGGCATCCACATCCGTAGCCGGGGAGTTCCAGGCTCTCTCTTCAGGGGATATTGGCACTTTAACGGGCTGGAGGGGTTGACGATGTTCATGGATGATGATGCGAAATGGGGCGACCCGCGCGCGACCCGCTCCGAGTTGAAGATTCAGCGGCGCATCAACGCCTTTTCGGGTCTGCCAAGCCACGTTCAGCCACCCAGGCCGCCGCTCGAGGCAAAAGCTGTCGAGCTGGCCTGAATCCCCGCGGAGCATAGCTGAGAAAAAGTGGAGTGGGAGAGAAGAAGAAGAAGAATAGGATGCAGCACACGACAATAATCCCGAGGCCACTTGTGTACTCGAGAGGTAGGGTACCTAGGTAGGAGGCAGGGAGAAAAAGACAAGAAAGTGTCTAGCTCCAAAAGTAGCAAGCAGAGACCGCCACACAACCGCCAGGCGCCAAAGCCAACGCCGTCGGGTCGGTGGATCCTCCGTCATCCACTCAAGTGCGGGTTCTTGTTAACAGAGGTGGATCCACCAGTTGGCAGCCAGCCAGACGAAACCGCCAATGGCCGCCATCCAGAATCCCATGCCCCCTGGTCACAACAATCGAGGTAGCGCATGTACCTCTACATGGTCTTGTCCATGCAGCTTCTCGTCCATCTCCTAAGACTGATGTTTCGGCATCGGGCACCACCCATCGCCCTTGACCGCTCTTGTTTGATATTACAGGCGGCCTGCAGCTGCCCCGACCCAGTGGCACAGCATCCTCTGAGGTGGTGTTCCCGGCCCAGCTCGGTCCAATGACAGGGTATTCCTCCAACTTCTCCCATATCCTTACAGAGTGCACTAGGTAGGTAGGTACCTAGGTACTCCAGTGTCGGGTGCTCTGCTCTGCACACAGAGTGGATGGGTGGAGAGCAAAGCCAGCCAACGCACGTTGCTTAGCTGGGTCACAGTGGTCCAGTGATCCAGTTCCAGCAACAAACCCGACACCTCGAGTGCAAGGTCCAGCATGTCCAAGGCCTGAAGAGAGGCGCCAAAGAAGGAAAGGCTCCTCTTTTTTTCCCTCTCATCTCCATCTCTCCCCCCTTCACATTCCCGCTCCCTCGCTCCAGCCCAGCCCAGCACTCGCCTCCATCGTCCCTTCTTCTCCTTTGCCCAAATCCTGCTTCTCTTTTCCCCTCACATTCACACTCTCACAACACACCCACAGTCAATCGGTCAAACAACACCGCCTCTTCCCGACCTTCCGTATCCTTCCTGACACCACTACTCAACCCCTCAAATCAATCAAAGCATCTGAGTTTCTGGTTTCACCTGGACTGTTGTCGTCGTCGCCCGTTGGTCGTAAGCGTCGTCGTCACCAGAGTCATTCATATAGCAGGGAATCCCGCCAGACTCAACCCAAACATGAATGTGTTGCTATCGCCACAACCGCCTCTCTTCCAGCACCCCCACGAAGCCAACCGCATTTCTCCCTCTCGTTCTTGTGAGTATTCCTCTTTTGCATCCCTTTTCCTTTTTTCTTGGGGGGAGGTGGGCTATCCCCCCCCCCTCGCCTTCCCCCGTGCAGGCAAATTTCTGGCACGCCCGAAACCCAACGACTCGTGCATGCCGACGCTAACCCAGAACCCAGTGAGCCCATTTCACAACATGGCCACCACAAGCCGCAAACGCAAGGCTGACGAGGATGGCGACGAGATGTCGTTGTCCCCCCGAAGTTCCCCATCCGCCTCATCGAGACAACTGCAGCGCCCCTCAAAAAAGGTTCGCTCCAACGAGCTGGTCGGCCGACCGCTGTCGCTTCCCCGGATGCTGGAAACCCTGGACCCGACAGCCGTACGAGCCCTCCTCGTGCGAATCTGCGAGCGACACCCGGAAATCGGCCAGGAAGTGATCAGCAGCGCCCCTCGCCCGACCGTCGCTGCCGCACACGGCGTCTTGCAGGAGTATCAGGAGAAGATGAAGGCCGCCATTCCCTACGGCGAAACTAGTGCCGACTACACATACTACCGCGTCAAGGCCCCCCTGACGGCCCTCATCGACGCCCTCCTCGATTTCACCCCCCAGTACCTCCCGCCAAACGAAACCCAAACCACCGTCTCGCTGCAATATCTGGACGGTGCTACCAAGATCATCCACGCTCTCCCCGACTGGGAGCCCCAGCAGTACCGACACCACAAGGAGAATGCATACGACGAGATCTCCAAGGCCTGGGCCTTGGTCATCAATGAGGCGGCCAAGCGTGGCGGCGGTCTGAGTCTGCACACGGGAGGATGGGACCAGACCCTGGCGAAACACCACGAGATCTCAGGCGGACGTATGGGCACGGCTATGAACTCGATGGCCACGAGTGTCAGCTGGATGGCACATGGGGGCTCCTCGAACGGACAGCAGCCTGGAAACCCATCGTCGGATCCGAACTCGATTCTCAACCAGCTCATGTCCGGCACGTACGGTGCACCCGTGCGTGTCGGGCCTTGGTAGAGGCGGGAAGAAGGGAGCTAACCAACCCGCATACATGTCAATACACGGGGGGGCAACAAGAGAAATTCGGCACCCGCCGCAGCATGAGGCATCGACCCCTGGTCGATCGCATCGCCAACTGGACATATCACGACGACTATAACGACGGTTTTCTTTTCCCATGTCCGCTTTTCTTCATTACTTCGTTCAGCATCGGGCGGCAAACGGCATAGACTTTTTGGGTTCCGTAGACAAATTTCATGTCAGGACCGGGATGGGTTTGGGAGGCGTTCTTGTCAATTTCTTTTTCCGATCGATGATATCCCTTTCCCGTCGCTTGTTGCGAGTCTTTCTTGGGGGACTTCTGAAGGACGGCTTGCTCTGCTGCCTCACAGTCACCCTCAAGGTCGACAAGGAATCCGAGTCATACATTTTCTCATGTTAGGTAGTCTGATTTTCGCGGGGTACAAGGAATGCATCTGGGGAAGGCAGCGAGTAATCCAACATCCCACCCACTTGGGAGAGGTCAAGTCCAAACATCAACACGCATAATTATGGCTTCGAGTTAAGGAGGTCCTACTGTGGCGGAACGAGAGTGCATTTGGACACGGGCATCGTAATGGGATCATGGTGTGAGAGTGGAAGAATGAGGGAGAGTGAGAGTGGGAGTGAGAGTGTGTCAGAGCTGCGGCAGGGTGCAGAGAATGGCTTCATAGCACTTGGTTCCCTCATGTTACGGTAACATGGAATTTCAAAGCATTCATCATGTTGGACCCATGCCAAAAGCATACGTGTTCCTGTCCGTCGTCGTCGTCGTCGTCGTTGTTGTGAGCCGCCTGTTTGTACGCCCAAAACGGCTAATCTGTTAAACTAGGTACCTAATCACTGAGTCGGGACAGGCATTCAAGTCCCCTGTGAATGAGTCGTGGGAGTCAGTCAACTGTCCAAACACATTTGATTGTGTGTGTGTGTTTGTGCGTGTGGTGCGTGTATGTGTTTAGCCCTTAATCTGCCCTCCCAAGCGCTATGATTCCAATCATTGAAGGAAGAAAAAGAAGAAAAGAAAAAAACCACAGCGGACAGTGTAGGTATCATGTTGCAGCCACTCCCCTCTATCTATCTGTGCGCGCGTGCCTGATCATCGTCAACCCGTAACCGGGGGCGGGCCAGCCGCAGTACCTCATGATCACTGTCCCCTGTTTTTTCCAATGTTCTCTAACTTCTCTTTGCGGTGCCGAACATGAGGCCAAGGCAGCAAGAGCAAGCAATTTTCATCCGATTCGGGCGCTCAGGTCATGTTACATCAGCTCTCCGACCCATGTCGCTTTATGGCCGGCCCCCCTGTAGGCTGTTCATCTCGGTGTGTTTATGTTTGCCACCGATGTGGGTGGGATGTTGAGTTTGCGTCATGCTGGACGGAGGAAGGGAGAGAGAGGGGTCGAGGAGTGGTGCTCATATGGATGGTGTTGGGAAAAAAAGGGCTGAAACTCCTCAATGAGGCACGTCTCTTCGCCTGTGGTGCTGAGATTGGCAAATTGGGATGCGGACTCTCTGCACGCCCGGCCTAGAGCCCAGGAGCCTCAAGGAAAAGCTTCATTTGGCGGGGTAGGTTTGTGGAGGTGCTTCTCCAACCGTTCACCGTTCGGACGACAGCGGCGCGGCAGTGAACTATGACCTCTGATCCCGCTATTCTCTGCAGTGCTCTTCAGGTACAAGTACTGTTACTTAGGTACCTTTGGTGCTGAGGGTGCCTGCTGAAACCTCCTCAGGCTCCAGGCACGGCACAGGCAGCAGGCCGCTTGTTGAAGGTGGGGGTGGGTGGTGGTAGAGGCTTATGTCATCCTCTTCGTTGTCTTTCACGTGACTACCCGTCATTGTTGCCTCCGGCCTCGACGCGTGAAGACCGGCGCCTATGTCGACGCGCCACATCGGCCTGCACATCATCTTTACACAGTGGGAGCCTGCCCGCACCTAATTGACCGACTCTCAACATCCGCACCTCCGCCTTCGAGGCCTTTCCTCTGTTTCTCACCCTCGACTCAGACAATATATATCCCGGCGGGGCAGAAAACAAAGACATTCCATCAGACAAAATGCCCGCGTACGTTTATTGCTGCCCACACGCGTCTTGCCCTACTGATAACTGTCCTGTCTCAGCCCGGGCGATCAACACGGCATCGTCGCCAATCCTTTCGAGGAGCCGCAGAAGCGGATGAGCGAATACACAGCCCAAGAAATCGCTACATTGCAAAGCCGTCTCGAGAAACAGCTGGGCCCCGAGTACATATCCGCACGCGCCGGGCCGTCGGGCCAGAAGGTCCACTACATCGCCGCCGAGAAGTGCATCGCCCTCGCGAACGAGGTATTCGGCTTCAATGGCTGGTCCTCGTCCATCCAGAACATCCAGGTCGACTTCGTCGACGAGCACCCGCAGACCATGAAGATCAGCCTGGGCCTGTCCGTCATCGTCCGCGTGACCCTGCGCGACGGCACCTTCCACGAGGACATTGGCTACGGCCACATCGAGAATTGCAAGGGCAAGGCGGCCGCCTTCGAAAAGGCCAAGAAGGAGGGCACCACCGACGCCCTGAAGAGAGCTCTGAGAAACTTTGGCAACGTGCTGGGCAATTGCATCTACGACAAGGACTACCTCTCCAAGGTGACCAAAATGAAGGTCGCCCCAACAAAATTCAACGAGACCGAGCTGCACAGACACTCTGATTTCGCTATCAAGAAAGAGGAGGGAAAAGCTCTCCCGCCGCCACCGGTCAAGCTGGAGACGGCCGAGTCGATTGAGGACCTCCTTGAAGGTAGGCCATTTAGATTGGTGTAGTCGACGAGACTGAGACTGACATGCCCAGACTTTGATGAAGCAGACTTTGCCGTCGTCGAGAGCGACCATCCGGATGAGGTTGTGCTTCCTCCTGTAGCGAATGGCGTTTCCAACGATAGAGCCGCGAGTGTTGCGCCAGCACCCGTCCCGAATCACATGCAAGCTCCCTCTCGGCAAATGGGTAGAAGCACATCTACAGGAAGCCTACGAGCACCTCAGACGCCAAACCAAGCACAATCACGACAAGGCCCGCCAACAGGCTACGGCAACAGGCCACAAGCACCAAACCAACCTCGCGCACCCACAAACCCCTTAGCCCCGTCCGCGCCGTCCGCTCCTCAAGCCAATGGGAATATGACCACGCCAGGGCAAGCTGGCAACGCCGCCGAGCCTGTTGGCTTCTTCTCCGCACGTGCTGTACAGCAAATTCCAGAATCTGCTCTGCAGGGGAACAACGCTGACGCGCCTCTTCTCCTGCCAGCCGGGCAACAAGCCTTCAATCCAAAGGCAGAGAGCCCATCCATACGAAAGACCCCCGGCATAGATCATTCAGTCTCGAAGCCCCTTGCTAGATCCGGTCAGCACGTTCCGCCAACTCCGTCGCAGCAGCCGTCGGCATCGGGCTTCACGCCAGTCAGACCGGGCAACGCCGGCCCCGGAGGGGGAACCGGGGCGCCGCACCTGCAGCTCAGCCAGAGTCGACGGATCGGGGCTCCCGGGGGCGCTGGTAGTCCCTTGGCCAACCGGGGTTCCTATCGGCCGCCGACCATGAAGCGCCCGCTGCAGCAAGACGGTGCCGTAAGGCCAGCGCTGGTCGATGTGTCGAACAATGGGGCGGCGGGCAACGCCCCTGGCGGCATGGGGGTGGATCCAAAACGTCAGAAGATGACATGATTGCAAATTCTAGCATGTTCAGCGTTGCTGAGAAAATTGCGCTTTGGCCTGGAGCTTCGGAGTCTGGTTTTCATCGGGTACGGGGGGTATACATGTGTGGGAGTTTTGGTCGGGTCGGCAAAGGCATGTCGAGCCATGGCGGCTCAGCCTAGGTTGTGGAATGTAACGAACAGCTTTCTCCCTTCGTTGAAAGGGGTCATGGCGCTATACCACGTTCTGCCCCAATGGAGCTACTTCCTGCTCACTGCTGGAATCACTTAGAATGTTTCTGATGCTGATTGCCACACATATCCTTGGGCACGTATATGGTAAAACTTGTGAGTCAAGGGTTAGGCTGACCAGAAGATCATCTTTCAGACATCTGCTATAAGCGCTGTTCTGGAAGTTACTTGGTTAAGATGATGACTGGTTCTGCCGGCAAGGAACCAAACTGCATTACTTGCTCTCCTGCGTCGCCGTTGGTCGTGATCTCGAAACCGTCCCCGGCAAATAAGGGTCTAAGATACGGCATGCCGACCGGCCGCAAACCGGCCCCATCATTATTACATAATCCCCTTGTCCAACGTATGATCAAGCTCCGATCCACCGACCGGCCAACCGAACCATCGATTTCGTCACTACTCCGTCTGGCGCACGCGAGCGACACGCCCTCCGACCCAACGGCCCCAATCTTGCTTTCCGTCTTCCCTTCGTACTATCTGCATACCTACCTACCTACCAATTACCACCCCGCCAACCCCCAATTCCCTTGCTCGCCTACCTCATCCTCGACCCTTTTTTCTTTTCTTTTCTAAATGTTTCCCTACCCCTTCAATTGACGTTTCTCAGCAAAGAACAAGAGCATGAGGCATGCTCCTCCGCCGGCTCCAACCCGCAGCGGCCGCCCGTCCCCTCCGCTCCGGCGCATTCCCAATATCGGCCCCATGCCCGGCGAACCGGCACCTCCCCCGAGCTCATAGTCCCGCCGCCGCCGCCGCGCCCTTCACCACATCCCGTGCGCTGCGAGATGACGACGCTTCCGCGAACCACTACGACACCCTCAAGGTCGCCCACGACGCCTCGCCCTCTGACATAAAGAAGTGCGTTCGTCCCGAGCGTTGTCTCTTGCCAGCCCCAATTGCTTTCGTCAACCCTACCACACATACTCGCACACACACCGCTCCCCCGCCTCAAAGAGATAACTAACACGCTCAAACCCACCCCCACCAGGTCCTTCTACGCTCTCTCCAAAACCCACCACCCAGACCACAACCGCAACGACCCGCACGCCTCCCGCAAGTTCCACGCCATAGCAGAGGCCTACTCCGTCCTCGGCACACCCGCGAAACGCGCCGCCTACGACCGCTCCCTCCCCTCCTCCTCCTCCGCACACGGCCACCGCCGCGGCTCCTACCACAGCACAGGCCCCGCGGGCGGCCGCCCCGCCTCGGGCCTGTCGCGGCGCAGGACCACCTTCCGCGGCCCGCCGCCCAGCTTCTACCGGTCCGGGGGATGGGGCGCCCAGTCGGCGAAGAGGAGGGAGGCGCACGAGGGCGGCGGCGGCGGCGGCGACGGGACGGGCACGGCGCAGGCCCAGCCCGGCATGGGCCCAGGGCAGGACCCCTACGGCCACACGAGGTCGCCCAAGGTGCCGCACTTCGATTCCGAGACGCACACCCAGACGCAGTCGAGGCAAGATTCGCGGCGAGCGTACAGGATCATGGGCACCGAGGTTCCGAATGGGCCACAGGAGACGTCAGTGGGCGCCTTCTTGGTGGTTAGCGGCATCCTCTTCTTTTCCTTTTTTATTCCATACCTGGCCGTGGGCGGATGGAGCCGCAAAAAGAAAGACGGCAAATCATAGATAGCGGCATAGAGGCGAGTGTCGAACGTTAAGACGCCTTTCAAGACAAAATTATGAACTTCAACATAGTAATCAAGACCTCCCATGGAATGAATGCCACGTCGAACAAAGATCATGCTGTTCCCGGTCGACCAAACTCAATTACTCCCCGAACTATTCTACACTAGAAAGGAGCCTCCAAATGAAATGCGAAGAGCATTGGGTCCGCTACCAGGCCGGAAAAAAAAAGCTGAATGAATTGTCCTCGTCAAGAATACATGCGGTGAAAGAAGCTTAGCCCTCGAAGGTGAAGCTGGCGCCAAGCTTGTGGGTGGCCTGGTCGAGCTTCTGGGTATCAAAGGAGGCACCAAGACCCAGGGTAACACCCTCGCGGAGGAGGACGTTGTAGCCAAGGGCGGCAACACCGTTGTTGTTGACCTTGAACTATAGAGACATGCTGGTTAGCAAGCATTCCTCGAGAGTGGTCTGCAGGGGGGGCAGGGATATCACATACCTTGGCGAAGGAGACGGGGTCGATGCGGTACTTGCTGGCGACCTCAAGACCGACATTGTTGCCGGCCTTGGAGTTCCAGGTGGCCTTGGCACCAGCCTCAACCTGGCTGTTCACCTTGTGGTAGTAGGAGGCAGCGAAGAGGCTGAGGTTGTCGCTGGCGGTGATGGCAGCGCTGTAGGTGGGGGCCTGGTAGCCGACGGCGGCGGCGTAGCCAGTGACGGAGGCCTTCTGGACGTCGTAGCCAGCAGAGGCACCGGCAAGGAAACCCTCATGGCCAACGACGGCGTCGATGTTGGCGGTGGGGCCCTTCAGGAGGTCGAAGAAAGCGCGGCTGTGGAAGTTGCTCTGCTTGAAGGTAAGGTTGAACTTGGCGCCCTTCTTGGAGGCGGCCTTCTCGCCGGCGGAGGGCAGGAAGGAGAAGACACCCTCGGCCTTCAGGCCCTTGGCAAGGCTGTCGGCGAGCTCGACCTTGGTGTCAAGGGCAGCAGCGGTGTTCCATGTCTGGGTAAGGGTGAGGCCTGCACGACGGTAGAATGTTAGCAAATATGCATTTCCAGGCGTCCAGCCTGCGGCGAAATAGACCGGAATGCCGAAACACAATCCGTTAAGTCGGCCGAGACTGAAATGCAAGCGTTTTAAACGATGGGCGGTGGTTGCTGTACCGGTAGCCTTGTCGGAGTATTTGCCCTCGATCTGGATTGGGAAGCACACGGTCAGCTGAGGCTCACGATTGTTTCTGCAACACCGAGTATTTCCGATGCGCTTAAGGAGTGGGAAATGGCGCGACTTACAGCTCCAGCGGTGGTCTTCTCGTGGGAGGTCTTGCCGGTGACCTTGAAGGCAACGTTGTTGGGGGTGTTGCTCTTGAGCTCGAAGGTGGTGGCAGAGAGGTGGTAGAAGTCCTTGTTGAGGAGCTGTGCAGAGAGAGTTCAATTGTCAGCTGAGTGGTTTCTTCACATTGGGGATGACCTCGGCCGGGAAAGAGCCAAGAGCTCTTTGTTTTTGCCCGTCCGCGAATACCCGAGGTGAGTAGAAATGGAATTAAGGAAAGGAAGAGCGCATACGTCGTTGGCCGACTTGGCGATGTCTCCGAAGTTAGGAACAGACATGATTGCTGATTTTGACAAAGGACGTTTGGGAGGGGAGAATTGAGTTGAGAAGGAGATGCGGTTGACGAGATGCGACAAGTGAAAAGGCGGGTTGCAGGTGTCCTTTCAGGAGATGTTCTGCTGGGGCCGGAAGCTGTTCGAGAAAATGTTTTGGTTGCATCAATTGGTTGACGGGGATTCCCGGCACAATTCGGTCCGGAGGAGCTGTGCTGGTTGGCGTCGCACTAGGACGCTTTTGGATGCACGTGGGGGATCTGTTATTGGTTTGTTGGGATTGTGACCGGCTGACGAGCTTAGATGGGACTCTGATGACAGGGGAGGATCTGTAAGAAGGTAATGCGCTGGAGAAGTGGACACTGGAAGCTTCTGTGCCGGCTGTATTGGTTGTTGGCTTTGCGTGGTTGATGTGCCTCTGTAAGGTGTGGTATAGAGGGTTGAATGCAGTAGGATGAAGAGATGAGGAGGGTTTTCTATTCTAAAAATAAAGGTATGTCTGGTGAGGTGCGCAAAGTAAATGACGGAGGCAGAAGCACTCTGCAACAGTTCTTTCCTGTTATTTTCCCCTTCGTTTGCTTTCTTTCTTTCGCCCATGCCTTCCTTCACCTCACCAATCTCACTTTTCTTACCTACACACCCTATCAACTGAGTCGCTATGGAGAACACTCCAGTCAATCACTCGCAATTGCGAGGCAGTCTCTCCTGGCAATCACCCACAAAGCGGGCTCCCTTATGGAGGGGAAGACTCTATAGAGGCCAGGCCCTGGTTTCTTCCAAACCCCAGAAATCAACCCCTGGCAGGCCAGACCAGGGGGGGCAATTGCTAAAGCGTAGGGACATTTGCGCAATTCCTTTGATTTAGGGACAATATCGGCAGAATCAACATCACCATATGCTCAGTACAGCAGTACTAGTATAGTAATTGCAACTTTCCTCCATATCCCATTTTTTTTCTTCGAGACTCTAAACTTGTTGAGGTCTACATAAGCCAACAATCCAGGACGCCTCTCTACCTTTTTTTTACCCGCCCGCATTGACGTAAAAGTGCTAGGATACAGGTGCCTCGCTCCAAATTACCACTTTATGCGGCATCGTCGTACTTCTTCTCGTGGATGGCAATGGCTCTGTCATGCAACGGGTCAGCAACTGGCATGGTTCTTCATTCTCACTGGAGACGGAGGGGGCGGCAGCATCTTGTGACTCACCTGCCACTGGGGTCCGACTGCTTGGACCATGTGGGGGTCCAGCGCATAACGGTCGAGGCGCAATGCGGCGGGAAGTGCTCGTCGAACATGAGACGGTACCAGTACCTGTCAGATCCTGTTAGCGCATCACTCATGTCAAAACGGGGAAATTGGACGATGCATACGCCTCCTTGGTGTCCGGAATGTCGCTGCCCCACTCCGGCTTGGGGTTCTTCATCATCTCGTCCGTGACCTGGATCTCGGCGTTGTCCTTGAGAGCGTCGATCCATCCGTATCCGACACCGTCCGAGAACTGCTCCTTCTGTCTCCACAGAATGTTGTCCGGGAGGTACGCCTCCGCACCGGGCTCGTCCGAGGTGTCAAAGGCCTTGCGGAGAATGTACTTCTCCATCTTCTCCTTGGTGATCATCTTCTCCTGGGGGTCGATGTTCATGGTCGCCTCGAGGAACTGCGTCGGTCGTCAGCGGGGTCACTCTTTTCATCATCATCATCACCAGGGCTCTGAATCACTCACCTCCTTGTCCAGGAACGGCACACGGGCCTCAAGACCCCAGGCAGACGTCGACTTGTTGGCGCGCAGGCAGTCGGCAAGGTGGAGGTTCTTGACGCGGCGGACAGTCTCCTCGTGGAAGGCCTTCTTGTCAGGCGCGGCGTGGAAGTAGAGGTAGCCACCAAAGATCTCGTCACTGCCCTCGCCACTGAGCACCATCTTGATACCCATGGCCTTGATCTTGCGGGAGAGGAGATACATCGGCGTCGAGGCACGGATGGTCGTGACATCGTAGGTCTCGAGGTGGTAGATGACGTCGGACAGGGCGTTGAGGCCGTCCTCGATCGTGAAGGTCATGACGTGGTGCTTGGTGCCGAGGAACTTGGCCACCTCGAGGGCAGCCTTGTTGTCGGGCGATCCGGGGAGACCAATCGAGAAAGAGTTGAGCTGGGGCAGATATGTGACCGTCGACAGCTTGTTGTCGTCGTCGATACCGACCATGCCGTCACCAGTGTCGGGGTTCTCCGTCATGGGGAGAGCGCCGCCGTTGGCCTCGAGAGCAGCCTTCTTCAACCGCAGAGTCTCTCTTTGGGCGATGGCGGCAACGAGACTGGAGTCCAGACCACCGGAAAGAAGAACGCCGTACGGCACCTCGGCCATCAATCTCTTTCGGACCGACTTCTCCAACTTCTCGCGGATCAACTTGAGGTCGAGGGGTGTCTCGGGGACTCTGGCGGGGTCCCACCAAGAAGGCTCAAAGTATCTTGTGGTCTTGCCGGTGGACGAGTCGTAGACGTGGCCGGGAGGGAAGGCCTCGACCTTGTCGCAGACGCTGTGCAGGCACTTCAGCTCAGAGGCGAAGTAAACCGCGTCGGGTTCTTTTGATGACCAGCCGTAGTAGAGGGTGGTAATGCCGATGGGGTCGCGGGCGGCGATGGTGCGGTCGTTCTTCTTGTCGTACAGAACAAAGGAGAACATGCCGTCGAGGTGCTTCGGGGCGTCGAGGCCGTACTCCATGTACTACGGTGAACACCGTTAGGCCTCTGCGTGAACCGTTGTGGGGGATGGAATAGGATGCCAGCGCGATATTGACTCACCAAGGGAATGACGACCTCGCAGTCAGAGCCGGTCTTGAAGTGGTATGTGTGCTTCAGGGACTTGCGGATCAGACGGTGGTTGTAGATTTCACCGTTGACGGCGAGGATAATGCTCTCATCCTCGTTGGTAAGGGGCTGGGCGCCGGACTCTGCAACATCGGTCAGCCCATTGAAGCCGCGGGTTGGCAGCAGAGAGGAAGGGTCAACTTACCGACGCCGACGATGCTAAGACGCTCATGGCACAGAACTGCGATTGACGGTTAATTGATACACAACAAAGTATGGTATACGCAGGCTTGACCTACTCGTCTTGTTGGAGATAAAGCTGCCGCCTGTACGAGAGAAAGGTCAGTGGCTACTCTGTGTGCTGTCGAGGTCGTCGCGTGTCGCGCGCGGATGACTCAGAACTCACTCCAGTCGGGGCCACGGTGACGGATGCTGCAGTCTACGAGTCAATTGATGCGCTCAAACGTCGGAAACGTGGTTACTTACGCCTTTGCAAGCTTCAGAGCCGTGGGCTTGAATTTCTGGACGTCGGGGTGACTGGGCGCGCATGGAGTCAGTCGCATCGTCCATGTGAAGATATTGGCGGGGTTAACTTTTTTGGGAGGGGACAGCTCAACTGCCCCTCCATCCCGCCGCCGAAATAGGGATTGTCGTCTCGCGGGGTTGGGACTTACCGATGACAAGCGAAGATGCCACACATGTTTGCGGTCTCGAGCTGCGATTGCGTACTACGTGGAATGTGTGTGGGATGAACTGCAGCTTCAGAGGCCAGAGGGGTGAAAGATGTGTCGCGAGAGAATAAATACGGAGCAGGAGGTGGAGGGAAGGGTGGGAGCGAAGAACAGTTATGACTCTTCTTGCGCTTCACCCAGTTTTTTTTTTTTTTTTCACTGTCTTTACTTTCTGTTCGCAAACGCCCCCCAGAGTCCTCCTCCCTGACACAATGACATGGCCCCTAGCACCCAGCATTCCGACAAGCCATGACACAGTAATACCTGGTACTTGCCGTCCTGGGGTGCCGGAAGCCGTGGCCGGTGCGTTGATAAGGTCAGGCCCGTCGGGTGCGCGGTGCGAATTATCTCGAAGGGCTGCGAGAGAGAGAGAGAGCGAGAGAGCGAGAGAGCGAGAGAGGGCCAAAATTGCAAGTCCGCCGCCACAGAACCACAGAAAACTGCACGATACGCTAATCTACTGCTGTTGCGCTAGTGTAACATAGCTTGTCTCCCGGGGCCGATCTCGGCTCTTACAGCCATTCGGCGCCCTGGCCACTCAGAGTTCACAGGCCTGCTAATTACCTAACTTTACCGACTGATAAGAAACCCAACGTCACCCATCCCACCAACGGGAGCGCCGAGACGCTGCGGCGCTGCGATTTTCTCAAGAGTCTACCGCCTGGTACCACGGAGAGATATACTGTAGTCACGACCCTGGAGCGACAACGGCGGCGGCTAGACCTCTCTTTCTCCGGGACAGTCACTGAGTCTCGGTAGGAGGGGGACGGGCAACAGTGCTATTGCCGCCGATACAACTGTAATGCGCCCGCTCTGATTGAGCCTTGAGTCCTGACTCTAGGCGAACTTACTCGTCACCAGTCCTCGTGTCAGGGTTCCAGGTCCCATGCCAAGCAAGCTATGGTGGAGGCAAGCTCAAAGTCAAGTGCTCGGCGGTATTAGTTCCGGTAAAATATCCACCTCACTGCGGTTAAGACGGTGCGCCTCCCACCACGGATTAGCGGAGCGTGGTCCACCGCCAGAAGAGTCATCAAGTAAATCACCGCAACTACTGTCACCCAGAGCCAGAGGCCGACTTTTGTCCGCGTCATTCTTGTCACGAACGCCAAAAGAAGCATCTGCGCAGAGAATCCAATCGTAGCAGTTCGACTTCTAGACCTGTTTCCCTGCCTGTCTGTTTGTTCTTGTCCGCCCCGAAACCCCTCATGGCAGCATCATCGACCAGCCCGAAAGCAGAGAAGCAGACCGTATGGTATTCCCCGTAACTCCGAAGCCATGCCTACGGGCACGACGTTGTCATCGCGTAACTCTATTTACCCCGTGAATGCCCCCGCCATCTAGGGCGCCGGGTTCTCCCTCACGACACGCTTGATGCGCTTCTCGTATTCCGCTTTGTCCTTCTTGAACAAACTATACGCCTCAGCTTGGGCTGGCGACTCAGGGTTAGGATCGTCGAGCAGGTTCTGGATGCCGAGCAGGATCTGCTTCACCGTGATCGCGGGCTTCCACGCTTCTTCCTCGTTCAGGATCGACAGGCAAACGGTGCCGGAGGGGTAGACATTGGGGTGGAACAGGGGAGGGACGAATTTGCCTGCGCAATTTTTGTCAGTCGGAGGACTCCATCTTTGAGGCAATTGGTAGGTAACTCACACTTGGGAGGCTTCGTCGGGTACTCTGTTTGTGAGATGGGAAAAGTCAGCAAAGCTTCGCTTGGTCAAAACCCACGATCCCGATGCGCAAGGTTGTTACCCACCCTCAGGGAATGTGATTGTCAGCTTGAACAAGCCGCCCTCCCAAATGGTCTTCTCCTTGCCCGGAATACCACATTCCCAGACCTTGAGATCGAGCGTGCCCGTCGCGGCATTACGCTGGGGCTTAGCGAAGAAGCCAAAGGGGTGGTCTTTGCGCCATTGCTTCCTGTAACCTGTCAGACTCGTCCACGACGAGATGGTGCACTCAGGCGACCTACCTCTCTTCCTGGAGTCTGTTCTGGCACAGCGACATCGCGACGATGGTTTTGACGGTTGCGATTCGGGAGGGTTGTCTGTTGGCGTCCGAAGGTGATATGCGGCGTGTCGCTCGCGTGTCACTGGAGAAAACTGCGGCTGATGTGCAAAGACGGGATGACTAGCCTCGTGGCTCTTGAAAGACGAAAGCCCGGAGATTCGGACGCCGGTGGCTTGATGGATCGGTGGGACAGGTAAGCAAGACAAGGCTGAGGGCAGGTTGGAACTTGTTCGGCGAATCTTTAGGTAGAGTCCGCGGCTATGTAAGGAAGGCGTCGAAAAGGTCGCCTTGCACAGTTGCACTTGCCTCACTGGATGCGCCAGCTGAGAGGGAAGGCGGTGGAAAGTTTTGAGACGGCGGTACGTACCTTTCAGGGTGTGTGTACTTACTGAGTAGTGCCTCCCAGGTACCTTCCAACGGAAGTCGCGTGCCTTTCTGGTGGTGGTAAAGGTGAGATACCGCGGTACCTTCGGCAGAAGCTCAGGATACTAGCAAGACTGATGAGGGGGGGGGGACGTCACTCATCCAATGGCCGAATGAAAATAGGACCCCGCCCTAGACCACGTTCGGGGTTGGCGCGTCGGGCGCGGGGTGCGAGGCCCTGGGAATCCGACGTGGGGCTTTGGATGGACCTGCCCAGATGCAAGACAAGGAGCTTCAGGCCCAATTCCTCGGCTTTCATCTGACAGCCCATCTTTCTGCACGTACAAAGGCCATAATCCCAGCCCCGTGCGACTGGATATCCTACCCCCTTAGCCCTTGCGCGATCGTCTTTTACCTGCAGCATCCTGAAGCTCCTGTTGGTCTTTGCCGCTTTGCGACTGCGCGCCGGACGACTGACTGACACACGTTGCCCCGGCTGCATCTAGAAGCGTGCTTTGTTCCGGTCTCTTTTGGTTTACATATATTTGGACATCGTCCACCTAAGCTCTCTGCAAGCAAACGGCGCCGCGCATAAATTCGGTTCACGCCCTAGAGTTTACCTTTCACGATGGAGAAGGACGGCAGCGCAGCCGGCGCGGGGACGACGGGCGAGGCTAAGCCCGTGGTACCAGCCGTTGAAGAGAAGAGGCCGGCGGATGTGGTCGACGACGTGCCTGACCCCGACGAGGATGATCTGGACGACCTGGACGGTACGTTTGTCAAGCAGGCCTGGGGATCACAGCATTTCATGCGCTGACTCTTACCAGACATGCTTGACGACTTCGCCGCGGTGAATGTAAACACCAAGAAACCCGAACAACCAGTCGCGTCTTCTGCGAGTGGTCCTGGAAAGCCCGCGGCAGTCGCCGAAGATGAGGTTGATGAGAAGACGTTGGAAGAAATGCTTTCATCCGACGATTTCGCGAAGCAGCTCCAGGCTGGCATGGCTGACCTGATTGGCGAGTTCGAGAAAAACGTAGAGAACCCCCCTTCTCGTCCTTGCTCGCCCCCATCAACTGACCTGGTATTACAGCCGGAAATGCAGGCGCAATTTGACAACGTCTTCAAGCAGATCAGCGCCGCTACAGGGGAAGCTGGGTCGTCTGAGGAGCAAGCGCACCCGCGGCCCACATCTTCCTCGAGCAAAGCCCCGGCCTCGGATCCGATCGCCGACGGATCTTTCCAGGAGACTATCAAGAAGACCATGGAGCGCATGCAAGCGTCGGGTCAGCAGGCTACAGCGGCCGCGGCAGAATCCTCGACCGAGGACCTCCTTGCCGAGATGATGAAGCAGTTCGGAGAGGGCAACATGGAAGGCGGCGGCGGCAGCGAGGAGGAGTTCTCGAAGATGCTCATGGGCATGATGGAGCAGCTCACTAACAAGGAAATCCTGTACGAGCCCATGAAAGAGCTCAACGACAAATTCCCCGAGTGGTTCGAAAAGAACCGCGCCAAGACGCCTGCGGAAGATCTCAAGCGGTACGAGGAGCAACAGGCTCTGGTGAAGGAGATCGTGGCCAAGTTTGAAGAGAAGACGTACGCAGACTCCAACTCAGCGGACAGAGAATACATCGTCGACAGGATGCAAAAGGTAAGCGGGAGATTCGCGTCACCATTTTCGTCATGCCCGGCACTGACATGTGACAGATGCAAGCTGCCGGATCACCGCCATCAGACTTGGTTGGCGACATGCCATCGGCACAGGATGCGTTCAACGGAGACGAGAGCTGTAATCCGCAATAGTTGGAGACAACTGCGACCGACGTCTGATATATAATCCCACCACCAAGACCATGACTTTCTTTGGCGTGGTCACGCACATGCAGAGAAGCCATCCAGACCGTTTTCCGTCCGCCTAGCAAGAGGCCCAACGCCATAAGCAAATCAGATTCCCAAAGCCATACCTGACTCAACGCCATCGTACAAATGCAACGACCGAAGTTGTCCAACTCCAGTCCAAAACACAGCAGTCGACATTCTTTCTTTCAAGACATGTCCATCTGTTGTGAAGACGCGTCCAGTTCACCATCTTCCTGTGACACTAAGTTCATGAAAAGTGCGTCGTAATCCTCATCGTCAGAAAGATTGAAGGGATCCGATTGCGTGGATTGCGACGAGTGAGCTGAATGTCGCGGTTCGGAAGATTGGTCGTAAGACAGTAGCAGCGCATCGAGCTCATCCTGTTCTTCCTGTGCAATAGTGTCGACCATCATATCATCGACGTCCTCGGGTATCTGCTGTGCACGCTCTTGAGCAATCGCCGCCGCGTCATCGATGTCTGCTTCAGAATACATTGCGTCTCCCTCTAGCTGCTTGGCATAGAACCGTTGTCGCATGTCGCGGTCCCAATCTGACTTGAGAAGCTTCAGAAGAAAAACGTCAGCATCGTTCGTCTCAGGTCTATGCGGAGCATCACGCCACGTACGGTTCCCTCCATGTCTCGCCGTTGGTAGGAACGGTCATCGGCACGCTGCCGCACGTTCTGGAGAAAAAGCTTTCGCCTGCTCTCCTGCACCTCTTCGCGTTTGCGGACGACCGGGTTCGGCCTCGCAGGCCGTGATGCATACTTGAACTTTGGCTGGGGGATGGGCGAGGATTGTGTGTGCCGAACGGTGTTGTCGTCGATGGGCGAGAGGGGCGACGCCGCGCGGATGGGTGACGACGAAAGTGGTGACGGCACGGCGGGCCTGAAGTCCCACGAAGTCCGCTCGATGAAGATTGGCACAGGCCCAGAGACGGAGAACATGTTTGCAGATGTCCGTATTTCTGGGTTTTCGTCTTCTGGCATGAAGCTAGCGATAATTGCAATGTAGGCCGCGTTGCAGGTGATGGGTTAGAAGCGAATCTAGGTAGCTCAGGACGCTGGTTGTGATGTAAGAGAAGTGCTGCAGCTGTCGCCTCTTTGCTTAATTAGGGAACCACTGTGGGTGTGGCATAAGCATGGGAACGCGACCGAGACGCGACGGAAGGCGTCCGACGCCACAAAAGTGGCTTGTGTTGACGATTAGCACGTGAATCCACTTAAAGAGGTCCCGCGGCGATCCATCAACAGAGCGTCCAATGTCCATCCATGATTCCATGCAGCGCAAATTAAATACAGCGGTCTGGGCTCAGAACCTTTTTATCCCGGCGGTTCCCGATCGGACCCCGAGGCAAAGTAATCGACCGGGGGTCACGCTCCCCCAACAACACAGCAGCCGCAGAGCGCAAAAAAAAAAAAAAAAAAAAAGAGCATCTGGCAAAATCGCCTGACGACATGACATTCGACTAGTTAGCTCTGGACCGCACCACCCCGAAGCAACTGGATCCCTTGGAAGGACTCCACTATCTGTAGCGAATGTTGGGAAAAGACGCCTTTATCTTATATCGAAGACCAAATCGCCTCTGCATGCCACTTGCAAACCCCCGAAAGCCCCAACACGACTTCGTAGAATGAGCGTCGGCGCAAACCACCCTTGCGTTTGTCTATTCATTGGCGGTAGCTGGCCAGCGTCCAGATGAAAGCCTTTTCCTTGTTCTCGTTGCCGTTGCGTCGCCTCGCCACCCGGCGATCATGGACATGCTCCGAATGTCGCGCCGGCCCGACGGCCCAGCAGCAGCAGCAGCAGCAGTATAGCCGGTCGTCACAACGCCAGCAATGGTTCGGCAACAACGCCACCCGTGGATTCTCGTCGACGAGCACCAGGGCCGCTGTTGCGAGAGCGGTACCGAAGAATGGTAGCAGCGGTAGCGGTAGCGGTGGCGGCCGGAAGGGCGGCCGCGTGTTGCTTCTTGCTTCCGGTGGCGGCGCAGCGGCTGCGAGCGCTCTCGCCTTCACCGACGATATCAAGCACGGTTATGAGGCGGCGGAGCGCGCCGGTCGGGTCGCTGCCGCCCTTGCGGTGTGCATCAACGAGTACGGCAACCCCCCTTATCAGAGACACACCTCGCGGTTCAGTCCTTGCTAATGCGCTTGTAGTTACCGTACAACCCTCAACCAGAAGGAAAAGATCGAAGATCCCGAACTGCAATCCAGAATTCTGAAAGACTGTCACCAACGATGCGCCGATCGAACACTTAAGGTCTTGGAGAAGAACGGTGGCATCTTTATTAAGCTGGGCCAGCACCTTGTAAGAGCCACCTAACTCCTACTCTACTCAAGACTGGGAGACTGACTGAGGGACAGAGTGCGATGAACTACCTCCTGCCGCAAGAGTGGACCAACACGTTCATCCCCCTCCAGGACAAATGCCCCGTGTCGTCGTTCGAATCGATCGAAGAGATGTTCCGGAACGACATTGGCACGGAGCTGTGGGACTACTTCTCCGAGTTCTCGAACGAACCGATTGGCGCCGCGTCTCTCGCCCAGGTACACACCGCCACGGTGAAGGAAACGGGCATGCCCGTCGCTGTCAAAGTGCAGCACCCCGGCCTCGGTCAGTGGTCTCAGCTCGACCTGGCCCTGACACGGTTCACCTTCTCGACCCTCAAGCGCTTTTTCCCCGAGTACGACCTGGAATGGCTGTCCGCCGAGATGGACGTGTCGTTGCCGAAAGAACTGGACTTCAGGGAGGAGGAGCGGAATGCCAACCGCACGCGGGAGCACTTTGCGAAGCTGCCGGAGCACCCCCTCGTCGTCCCTGGGGTCCTCTGGGCGAAGGAGCGCATCCTGGTCATGGAGAGGGTGTCGGGACACCGGCTGGACGATCTCGCGTACCTCGACGCCAACGGCATCGACCGTGACGAGGTCTCGGCCTGCCTCGCGCGCATCTTCAACGAGATGATCTTCGGCCACGACGCCCCCTTGCACTGCGACCCTCACGGCGGCAACCTCGCGATCCGCAAGAACGAGTCCCGGCGCGGCCTCCGCGGCGGCCACAACTTCGACATCATCCTGTACGACCACGGCCTCTACCGTGACATCCCGCGCGACTTGCAGCGCTCCTACGCCAAGATGTGGCTCGCCGTCATCGACGGCGACATGAAGCGCATGCGCACGTACGCCAAGGAGGTCGCCAACATCAACGACGAGCAGTTCCCGCTCTTCGCCTCGGCCATCACGGGCCGCGACTGGAGCGTCCTCAACAGCGAGGGCTCCGTCCTGCAGACCCGCACCGCCGATGAGAAGAAGGAGATGGGCGACGCCCTGCAGGAAGGCCTCATCGTCGACCTCGTCCAGCTGCTCGGCCAGGTCCCGCGCATCATCCTCCTCATCCTCAAGACCAACGACCTCACCCGCAGTCTCGACGAGAACCTGCACACCCGCCAGGGCCCCATCCGCTCCTTCCTGATCCTCGCGCGCTACTGCACGCGCACCGTGTTCGAGGAGCAGCTCGAGGACCTCAAGCGCCGTGGCTCGCTGCTGTGGCCGCCCAACACCTTCCGCCTCGTCTCGGCGTGGATTGGCTTCCTGAGGGTCGAGGTGAAGCTCGGCGCCTTTGAGCTGTTTTTGAGCGTCAAGAGGGCTCTCGGCCTGAAGGGTGTTGAATTCCCGGCCCCGGGCATGTGATGTATGTGATACCTGGAACTTAGACCTATAGACTTGTAATTTAGCCGCTGTTTGTATACGACGAGCTTATTTCTGTTGCCCTTTGCGTTTCTTCATCTGTGCCTGATTGCGTTCAGAATTGGAACCCATTCAGCCGTCGTGGCGCGTGCGCCAGCCCAGGAGAATATGCGATCATGTCCACATCGATATCTAACTACGGTATCGTCTAATCCCACGGTTTTCCATCGATGCCGCACGATCGATCTTTGACGACAATTGTCCAATGATCAAGTAGGTAGGAGGTCGCAATGGCACACGAAAAGATGAGTTTATGTCCAAGATTCTGCTTTCAAAGCACCTCCGGAGAAGAATTAATGGCTATTGATGTTTCCAAATTATACTGGAAGCATGTAAAAATACATGCTTCAACGGGCTGCTACAACACTCGGAATACACCCGACGGTATGATGCATTATCCGGCAAATATTAATGTAGATAATGTTGAGCAACTCAACTAGTTGTAAGACAGGGTTTACTCATTTGATTCCAAAACGTTATTGTCTGCAGTACTTTTCACAACCTATACTTCTCCCAATATCATGAACAACATCACTTAATGGCGCAAGAAAAATACTTCACAATATTCATATTACCACCTGCGACTGCTAGACCGCGCAGACAATGACACAATACAATGACCAAACCGAAATTCCTTTCCTACTCATCGCTCCAAGGTGGACGAGGTATGGGTATCTCAAAACACCTCAGCTCTACATGTTGTCAAGGCGCTCCTTGGCGGACTCCTTGGCCTCGTCGGAGACGTTGGGGTTCTTGAGAGTGCTGCGGACATCGTGTCAGGTCATATTTGCAACCATTCGAGTAGCAGCAAAGGGTAACTCACGCCTTGAGGCCGCCGGCAACGTTGCCGGGGTTCTTCTGCTCGTCATCGCCGGCCTTGGCGACGTCGCCGCCGTTGAACTCGTTCTCGAGGATCTTCTTGGAGTTCTGCTTGGACTCCTCCGAGGTGTTTGGGTTGTTGATGTTGGCCTTGTGGCCGCCGGCGATCTGAGCTTCGGTAGGCATGTTGAAGGGTGTTGGTGGTTGTTTGAAGTGGGGAAGTTTGTTGTTGGAAGCTGTTGATACCAGAAATGTGATTGTTTGATTGGTGGTTGTTGGTGTTGTGATGATGGAGAGAAAGGGGACAGGTTCCAGAGGTGTCGGATGGCCTCTTCTTATAGATCTCTTGAGATTGTGTCGACCATAGTGTTCAAGGCTTGATCCGCAAGTCGCAAGAGGACAGAACGAGACAAAGCACACCTCCCAGGCACTCCCGCAAGTGTGCGTCAGAGTTACGACAACAGCCAGGAAGGAGACCTACAGCTACAACGGAGGCGAAATGGCATCATAGACTTTTTTGCGAATGCCTCTCGTGTACAACGGCGTTTTCACGTTACCCTCTTCCACAAACAGCCCACTTCGTACCAACAAGCGTATTGACGAGACGGGTAAAAGATACTTGACCCCTGGCCCCCCTGCATGCAATGGCGGGATAGGATAGCAGCGCTACCAGGCCAACAACGCCCGAGCTCTCTGGAAGTACGTATGGCCTCATTCCCTTCGATCTTCGATCATGAGGGCGGATCGGTTGTGCAAAGTCATGACGCTCATAGTCTGGTAGGAGAGCCATCTCAATTTGGGGATTCCAGCTGGTGATCGAGAAGGTGATTGGGAAACACTGGTGCGTTCTGTGGCTTCATTGCTGCTTGTTGTTTCTTATTCCGCTTACGACCAAGCGGCAGTGCTTGCGTGCCTGGAAACATGTGGAATGGGAGGCAGACTATTGCGGGGATGAGAGTAACAGAGATGGTGCTAGGGTAAGATGGTTGTGCGGGTTAATGTCAGCGTATACTCAGTTAAGGAACCGGTCCGTTTGGCCCTACAAGTCCTTAGGATACCACAATTGTCACTTAACGGCGAATGGTCAAGAAGGGGTTGCAGGCAACGACGCTAGGGGAGTCTGGCCCATGTCCGTCCGACCCCCCGCCCATACTTTCCAGATCGATGAAGCGGGATGAAGTCAGATCGAACTGTCGTTTATGTGGGGAAAAGGGTGCAATGCGAGAAGAACCCCCCAGGATCCCAAAGATATGTCCAGTTCCAGTATTGGGTATGTCACTTATACTGTGTTTTTACTGTGTTTCCCTCCGTATCGTATACCTACGTAACCTCAAGAAAGACCACCTTAGCTACGTGCCTCAGAAACTTCATGTGCTTAGAGGCTGGGTGTGGATGTCTGCATGTGTGGGCTTCTTCTCATCGACTAATCTTCCACTTAAACTTCCCTCAATGCTATGCTGCATCCGGAAAACACAGGAGGGATCGATCCAACCTTGGACTGGCGATGCGGCCGAAGATATGCTCCCCTGTTTGTCCGTTAACTTTTTTTCTTCTTCTTCTTCTTCTTCTCCACCCCCTCCATATCTGCTACCATCAAGGTGAAGGGGGATGGCTGATGAGCACCTCTCGAGCGGAATAAGAAAGTAAGTACCAACGACGCTTGACGTAACACAATTGAAGTCCTGTTTCCCCTACAAGACCAATGGCAAACAGCCTGCGGCTGGTCATACCAACACGGATAGCTTGTGCGGGGGCACAGTGACAAGAAAACCAGACCAAAACGAGACGCTTGACCTAGCACTTACCACGCCGCAAACCGAATGCTGGTCTCTGCCGCAGCTACACCAGGCAATCTGAGATCGAAATCTGACATGGGAATCTGAGAGGAAATGCAAGGTACCGCTGTAAAACCCCTAGCCCCGAGCAAAAGACGCCAACTTTCCCAAGCCGACGTGGGGATCCGGTCTTGTCTGGGTTGAGTTTGCGATGGCGTGCTCTTGACAACACTGTCAACAAAGCGGCCGGCCGGCGCTACGGCACATCGTTGGATAAGCGGGTGGTTGGTAGGAAAGGGGATGAGGATGGTGATTCATCGCACCGGAGGTGGTGATGTCAGCGACTAGGTCTCTGATAGGTCCAAGACGAAAATATGCATGTTCAAAGAGCACAGACACCCCTCGACAGGAGCTTTTTGTCCGGCGCGAGGGCATTGGGGAGGGGAGTGCCAAAAGATATCTACCCGATGTTCGAAAGGGACGAGAAATGGAAAGGAAAGGAGGGCGGATAGGTTGCTAAATCCGAGCATTGGGAGGCCAACTGCAAACTCCCTCTCTTCCTCTCCATTCTCAGATCGATAAATCTCGTGTGATTGAGGTTAGGGACGTTTTATTAATCAAATTCAAGACCAATTGGCTCCCCAACATGGCTCGCTGCGTCGCAATAGCGTTTACAGCCAGCCAGAAACCAAACGAGCCGGCCGCCGGGTTGATTCACCGCCAATCACTCCAGATGCTGTTGTGCGTCATCTGAAAAGACGAGAGATAAAATCAACTGCCGGCAGGCCAGTAGCCTGACCAAAAACACGCGGCCGCATTTGGCGGGCCCCATCGGTCGCACAAAAAACCGCCGTATCAGCCGCGGAGCGAAAGCGCAATGGGGGGGCTCGAAACGAGGATTAATAAAACGCGGCCTGGTGACGAATAAGAACCAAGAAGCCCGACCTTGCTCCTCGGCTTGGCGGCTCAAGTGCTTCGGAGGTTACCTCCCACAAGCGTCTCACGCCTGCGGCGGCCCCCAACACCCCCCCGTCGGACGATATATCGCGCTTGTTTTGCTGCGACAGCCGCCCTCGTGGCTCCCATTGGCCGAACGGGTACGGGGTTTCATGCAAGCCACTTCGTCCTCGTTCGAGCTGACTGACCGCCAGAGCAGCCAGCGAGGGAGACCAAGTGGGACACCACCGGACTTGGGTACGTCCAGGATTATTAGTGTTTTTTTCTCTCTTTGGCTGGCATCTTGTTCGGGTAAGGTTCGAGATGTGACTCTTCAAAGGTTTCGCGAGAGGCCTCTTGCGATACGCTTTCCGATGGTGTCTCCCTTTATTCTTGGTGGCTAGTGAGTGATGCATCATTCAGGTGAAAAGAAAGAAGGGGTAACAAAACCGCGCCAAAAGATGGAAATCAGCCGCTCGGCTGCTGCCGCAGCAGGGTCCCCTGTCAATTAGGTGTCTTCTCGGCCAATGACATCCCTCCAGGGTGGCTATTTAGCCCAGAGCACTGACCACTTAATTCTCCAGCCCCCACCTCGCCGTCCCGCGTGGCTGTGCTGAGGCTTCGCAGCATCCGACTTCACTCCATCTCAGTTTCCGTTGCCTCCGTCACCTCCGTCAACCCGGAGTACCGGTTATCGTCAATCCCTCACGTCAGTTCTCATACTTTTGGCGAGAAACGCTTGCTGGACAAGGGGTTCAGCTGATGTAACCCTACCTCACGACTTCGCTGCAGCAACACCTGCAGAACCCCCCTCCCCCCCCCAAAATACAACCAACACAACACACACGCGCGCGCACACCCCCGTACTCGCACACTCACACAACCCTCACCACCAGCACAATGACATCACCGGACGCCACCCCCGAACCCCAGCCCGCGGCCATCAACTACGTCGCAGGCTTCCTCCTCGTCGGTCTCGCCTGGGGCTTCACGACCCCCTTCATCCGCCGCGCCGCCAAGGACCACAACCCGCCGCCGCACCCGGTCCTCGAGTCCGACGCCGTCCGCCGGAGCTGGCTCCGCAGCCGCATCTACGGCGCCTTCTTCGGCGTCCTCGACCTGCTGCGCAACCCGCGCTACGCCGTGCCGCTGCTCATCAACCTGACGGGCAGCGTCTGGTTCTTCCTGCTCATCGGGCAGGCCGGTAAGGCGCTCCCCATCCATCATTCGTTGACGTCTTGGGGAAGGGAAAGAGAGAGAATAATCAATATTGATAACTGACCTTTTTACAACAAGAATTGAGTTTGACGGTGCCCATCGTCAACACCCTGGCCTTCCTCTTCACCGTCATCGGTGACTGGTGGGTCGAGAGCAAGGTGATTAGTCGACGTAGGTGGTTCAATTCGCGCGCCCCAAGTGATTGGGCGGCCGCACGGCTGACATATTTACAGAGACCCTGGTCGGAATGGTGCTGTCTCTTTCCGGGATAGCTTTATGTGTGCACAGCAAGACGAGGTAAACGCCTCTCTAGTTTTTCCATCTGACTGGCGAGAAGACTTTAGTCAGGGGGGCGGCACAGTTTCGGATGCATGTCAGGATGCATGAGGCTTAGGGCGCGCATGTCTCAGGCATGATGCATTGTACATAAGTCGGGGAAATGGGCCTGTGGTGGCCGTTCAGAAGATAGCTTGATATAGATGTATACAACGTGAAGCGAACAAAGTCTCTGCGCCGGGCAGCTCCAATCCTGATGTACTTCTTCCGCTGCCTGTGTCTCCTTTGATTTCTCCCATAGGAGATACTCCACTGGTCGCTGGTCTGCCTGGACCAGGACTCATCCAAGAGAAAGTCATCCAGCCCGCCCGAGGGGTCTAGTAGACGCTAAGAATCGAAAGAAAAAAAACTAAACAGTCATGACGAGATTGCCAGAATGCTCGCTCCTGTGATTGTCGGTATCCTCCATACGCCGTTTATGCTTGTAAGAGAGAAAAATGAAGAAAAATGAAGAAAAATAAGAAAGAGTGAGACTCTTTCCGCTCAAATGCTCGTAGATCAAAACCAGCATCGCTTTTCGTATCGCGTCAAATGTCGTTCAATAACACCTCGCGGACTAGACATTAGTCCCGTGATTATCACGCCGAAGTTCGTCGCGCGCGGAGCCAGCGCTGCACGCTTCGTAGGCTCGGGTCCTCGACCGTCCAGCGGCCCATCGAGCGGTCGGACGCTCGCAGCTGGTTGTAGATTGCCTCGTCGGTAATCGTCGAGAGCTCCTGTAGCGCATCCATGTTAGTAGTGTGTACGGAAGAAGCCCGCCCGCTTCTTTGGCTTCCCTGCCAGGCTCGGGGGTGGAGAGACTCACAACTCTCAACTGCTGGTCACACGCCCTCAGATGAGACCCGTTCCTCGAGTTCGGCCGTCCGCCCTGCAGAACGCCGTCCCGGTTGCCGATCCACCGCTGCGCGGCAGCCTGTCGCAAGTAGATCTTTTGACACTCGTGTCTCCTGGCGAAAGAGTCGAGCATACACCTGATGGTAGCAGTCAGCCAAATGTCCTATCCTGAAAGGGCCGGCAAATGACTCACTGGTTGAGCTCTGCCTTCTCCTGCTCAAGTGGCCCGCCGTTTACCGTCGGGACGCTCGTGTCGGCCGCGCAGTCGAGAATATGCTGACCGTCGAGGGAGCATTGCCGCAAAGCCGCCCATCCCTCGGTGTAGTAGTCCTCCATGTTTGTCGGGTCCGTGGGAGCCGCCGCAATGTAGTACTGCAAGGTCCGGAAATCAGAGAGGACCTCGCCGACTCTGATTGTTCGGTACATGTTCACTGGGGGTCTATGTTAGATGCGTTTGCGCCACGGAATCCTCCAAAATCAGGCGTGTGTGACTTAAGGGGTCCATCTGATAACATACATCCGTCCATCGTTGGAGAGAAATCCGTGCGGGTCGCGGCGTTTAATGGTCCTGGGGGGGGGAGGGGTTTGACGAGAAGCAAGGACACTCGAACCAAAGCCAGAATTAAGTATTGCACACAAGAATTAGTATTAGTCTCGGTAAGAAGAAAGGGTCCGGCTGTTGTCGAGACAGATTAACACACTAGTTGAGGCAGGACCATGAGCATAGCACCGGGGCCATGAGCCTTTCCTTTTGTACATCGTCGACGGCATCCGAACGACACGGAGGGAGACTAATCACGAAGGTCACAGAGCGTTGTCCCCCCAGATTGAATACCGAAGTCCTGTCCGCCCTTACTTGCCCCGTAAAGCCGTCCCGGAAGGTTCTGGCGGGTGGTTAGCCCCATAGGGATGCATGAGGCCTTTGGGCAGTGTCGATCCAATGAAGTGGTCGGTTCATCTAACGATACCCACGGCGACCCAGTACGACCATGTGGCCGACCGACGAGTCGGAAAATAGATGCCAGGGTCCTGGCCGTTAGGATGGCTTTGCAAGCTCAAAGCTAGTGCGAACCCTAGCCAAGCTGGCGGACGTGCCCTGACATCCCGGATACGTCGGGGACGCACAAGGGAGAGGCTGCTCTGGCTGTCGGGAGGCCTGGCGATGATGCAGACCCGCATGTTGTATGCCTGGACAGCCGTGGTCCAGACCAGAGGGGCATAGGGACTGACGACACGTTGGCGAGATGGGCCAGTGAGCGAGCGGTGTGGTTCGGGCAGCAACCCTCTTCGACATGTCGCTGACGAGGCTGCGCGGGATGCTAAGACCTGAACGGGGGCGGGGGGGGGGGGGGGGGACGAGGGGTGTGTAAAGCTCCGTCTACTAGATACAGCCTCTGTCTAGGTGGTGGGCGACATGGGTCGGATAAGGATGAGAGACTACCGTACATAGAGACTCCAAGACTGGGGGCAGGGCACGTGAAAACACGGCATGACGAAAAGCGAAACGATGAGGTTTCCGTTCTAGCCCAAACGCCAACACTTAGGTAGGTAAGTAGAGTTAGTCTCTTCCTGCCCCCCCTGGTCACGAACATCGTGTAGATACGGGACAAGGATTCGCAATAAGGTAAGGCTGGTGGATCTTCAGCCGTAATATTGGTGGCCGGATTAGGAAGCGGGCTGGAGCTTTGCATGCAGTGCTGCTCCACAACGTCCGTGGCTTGACGGGGGACAGGCCGGGGGCAGTGTCCAATCACGGGCCGGGACATGCTGACCGTCTTCCCACGTTTGGCACGTTGTGTCCCCAGCTGAAGCGATACCGCCATACTGGTCACCTGCATTAGGGTCCCGTGTCGATTGCCCGTTGTGACTTAGCAGAAGGCAGACTGCGGGATTTGGGACGAAATTCTCCTCGCGGCACTCAATTGCTGTGAAGGAGACTGGACCGGAGGTATTTCTGGGCTGACTTATCCAGCTCTGACTCGGAACGCCATCTATCTTTCCCCCTGCTAACCACCTCCACCGCCCACGTCTCGGCCTCTGGAGGAGTTCTGCAGCCCTCTAACGGAGGAAAGGGGGAACCTTGCTCCTGCGCAAGGGTAAGCAGAAAATCGTTGAGAGATCTAAACGGCCTCAGTGGCTCAGGCTTGACCTTGGGGCAAGCTTGGTTCGTGTCCCTCCGTATTTCTTTGCTTTTCCTCTCAGCCTCGATTCACTCTAATCATACTGGTCGCCCTATGAAGCCGTTTCATGAGGCCACGACAGCCTCCCTCCTAAACGTCGACGCCCGTTTCCCCGATGTCGTTTTGTGGTCACGACTGGCTTCCATTTTCCCCCGTGTCTTCCGTGTCTCATGTCCCTGTCGTCGAGTTGCTTGTTATCCAAAACATGGGCATCTCAGATTCTACCCGCTGGCCTCAGTCAAGCCACACAGCCTCTCTTTCATCGTCGTGCCTACTCAGTCAGTTCTCAGCCAAGCCACAAACGGCTCTGCGGCCGCTCTCAAGTCGGCAACCAATGGGTTGGTCGTTGTGAAGTCTTCCGAATGTCTTGATCTATAACGTTTGGTAGGCTGGCTAGTAGTACAATCGTGTGCGGGGATCTGGGTTCGCGAGACAACCAGTTTTGACTCTCATCTGCAATACAATGCGGAGGTCATGCGTGATCTGGCCTGTCAACGAATCAATGTCGCCTTGGACTCATCGTCGGACGCACCAGCCAAGTCCAGCTTCCACCAGCCGGAATGTGTCTCTTCCACCTCAGTCCTTCTCCGCAATCGCCTGTAACCGCTCATCGATCTCGTCTTCGGTCAGGATCCGGAAGCCGGGGTCCGTTCCCTCCTTGCCGTCCGCGCGGGGGCCTCCAACAATGCCAATCTCGATCTCGCCCTTCTTGAAGTCCATGCTCAGGACGGTGCTGAGAGTTGTAATGGCAAGCTCGACAACCTCCGTCCAGTCGCCCGGGGCGTGATCCTTGTTGCGCAGCTTCTTCTCGAGGTGGTTGAGAGCCTCCTGCTGCTTGGGGCCTGCTGAGGTGCCCTTGTAGCCGATGTAGTATCCAGCGGGGTCGCACTTGAACAGCTGAGGTCCGAACTCAGAATCCAATGAGATTAGGGTCGTGGCCACTCCGTATGGGCGCATGTAGGCCTAGGCCGCTTGAGTAAGTCATTGTCTCGACGAAGTCACCTCGGGTCACGTCCCGCTTACCCTTTGTGTGTAGACCTGGCTGATGTTGGCCAGTCTCTTGGCCAGAGCATCGGCAGGCATCTCGTAGCCGTACTTGTACCGGAACTCGGCCGCTTCACCCTGAGCACGCTGGGAGAAGGCACGCGCATCGGCGATGGAGCCCGTAATGACGCAGCCAACGGACGGGGAGAGCTGGAAGAGGTGGGAGACGGAGGCGGGGTCGATGAGTTTGTCCTTGCGATTGGGTCAGTGCCTCTTCCGTCATGCAACTTCGCTGACATTCTCAACATACAGGAACCTTCTTCTGAGACAGGACAACGGCACAGTCCTTGCCTCTGACGCCTATCGACATAATGTTGGCGGCTGTGATTGCCTTGAAGGCATATTCTGGTCGGAAGCGAATATCGTCAGCTCGGTCGGTGACAAGCCATGCCGTTGCCGGCCCCGCATGATGGCATCACCACAGGGAGGGGCAATCGGTCCGCGCGGGGGGCGAGAGAAAGGTCTACATACCGACTTGGTACAATCTTCCCTGCTCCGAGAAGATGGTGATGTGTCGGTCGTAAGCTGAGCCACCTGATGGGAGAGAGCCATGTTAGCTAGGATGGACGGGCGTTCGCCAGGGTTGAGGCCAGCTCAGGAACGACGCACCCGACATCTTGGCGGTATTGTTGTGTTTGCGTTGGTCGGATTACGTCGAAAGAAAATCGTATTCGGTCGTCACGAACTGAGAGAAGGGGTTGATGGGTAGAAGTGGATGTGGTCGCCGGTTCTGAGGTCGGGGTTGAGCTCTGAGGGAGCTCTTTGGATATCGACGCGTTTGCAGGAGCTTGCCTGGAGCAGGCGAGACGACGCAACGGGAAGCTCCAGCGGCCCAGCTGGAAGGCTGAGTGGATGCCTTGCACTGTTGTGCTCTCTCTAAGGCAGCAACCCAGGGACGTAGAGCTTACATAAGGCGACGTGCAATCTCTAAGCTCAGGCGGCACTTTCCGGTACGTATCGCACTTGACAGGGACGTAGCGGTAGCGGGGCACCCCTGTCAGTGGAACGACAACGCATTTTGCTGCCAAAAATTTGGCAGGGCGGCATTCAGAGCCAGAAAGAAAAAAAAAGTAGACTGGGACCATTCCCGATACTATCTATTTTTCCAGTATCGAGCACCACTCACTACGCCCAATAGGACTACTGTATATGAGGCCACTGCATTCCAATCTAATAGGCTGATCACACGTGGAAAACATCGAAGCGGCCCAATTCTGCATTTCCCGTCCGCCCCGACTGGCCAAACTCGCAGACAGCAAATTCCTGTTCAAAGAAACAGCAGCGGCCCGAGGAGCAGCAGCAGCAGCAGCAGCAGCAAGCATCCCTCCCTTCGTTCCCTTCCAAGGGAATTCGAGAAGATAAGCCGAGAGACAGCAAAGAAAAGAAAGAGAGGGTGTGCCCGCTGCCCGTCATGTCCTCCGCCCAAAAAGTACCGGCCTGGAAACGATTGGGCCTCAAGCTCAAGCAGCCCGCATCCGGCGCAGAGATTGGCGGCCCTGCTCCCACCGAGGGATCGAAGCCCAACGGACAGCAACACCACGACCGGCACGCCAGCGGCCCCGTCGCCAACGCCGCCAACGCCTCCCCGGCCGCCGCCGCCGCTGCCAAAAGGAAACGTCTCGAACAACAACAGAACACCCCTGCGTACGGCTCCTCCCCCTTCAAAAGGACCCGCACCGACAACGACTCGTCAAGCTATGCAACCCCGACCCTGAGGAAGCAGAAGTCCGTCACCTTTGCCGAAGACGTCAAGAACCCAACCGCCGCCGCCGAATCGAACAGGAAGAGGAGCAAGGGCTCCAAACCGGCCAAGACGGCGACCCAGCAGCCCACTGCCGACATCAAGCCCTCCCTTGAGTACCTCCGGACCTGGAAGTCGTCCCGCGACTCGTGGAAGTTCAACAAGAACCACCAGACCATCCTCATGAAGCGTGTCTTCCACACCGATTCCATCCCCTCGAGCGACATCGCCACCTTCTACGAGTACATCCAAGACCTCAAGGGCTTCACGAGGACCCGGCTGAAGGAGACGGCGGCGGAGGTCAAGAAGGAGGACGCCGAGAAGGGCAAGGCCGCCTTCCCCGACGGCACGCCGGACATGGATTCGAAGCAGTCCGAGTATGAGGAGGTCCTGGCCGGCCTGATGCAGCTCGGCTCCGGCTCCGGCTCCAAAAGGAAGCGCTTCGACGAGGCCGCCTTCGTGACGCAGTCCACCGACGTCGCCATCACCCAGCGGGTCGTCAAGCGCATGCGGGCCGAGACGATACTTGCGGAGCTGTCCGATAGTGAGGACAGCGATGCCATGGCCATTGACACGGAGGAGCCGGCGGCCGCGCCGGCCCAAGCGGCGGCCGCCCAGGAAGAGTCCGTTGACAAGAGGGCCAAGCTCAACGACGGCACGAAGCAGAGCACCGCCCGTCGCCGCAAGAGGCGCACCAACGTCGACTCGAGCTCCGAATCCTCCGACTCGGAGTCGGACTCGGATTCCGACAGCGACAGCGACTCGGACGACTCGGACAACGCGAGCGAGGTCCAGCGTCAGGCTGCCCAGCGCGAGGCCGAGACGTCGAGCAGCTCGTCGTCGTCTTCGGAGGCCGAAGACAGCAGCAGTGAGGATGACAGCGAGGATGAAGAGGAGGAGACCACCAAGAAGAAGGGTTCGAAGAAGTAGTGGGGAAAAAAAGGCTCGCTGGGGTGAAGAAAAAACACCGCCTGCAAAGATTCGAACTGTATCAAGCCATGCATCAATCATACCTGTACTAACCAACACCATCACCGTCACCGCTCAGTGCCGTTGCCACGATACGATGCCAGGATTTAAAAGGGAGATTTTCTTCTTGTTGTTTTTTTGTCCGTTTTGTGTTGGAAGGAAGTGGGGGGGAAGGGGCAAGACTGAATCTGAATTCTATCGATGGATACCCACGAGTCTACACATTTAGGAAGCATACAACCTGGTGAACCCGGCCTCGGGCGGCTGCAGCCAGTTCCTCTCGTCGTACGCCGTGCCTTCCGCCTCGATGACGTGAAACGTGTAGATGATGCGCCCCTTGCTGCTCAGGTTCTTCTCGCTCTTGTGCAGCAGGTTGCCGTGGATCAGCACCAGGTCGCCGGCCTTGACCTCGCCGGGGACGTACTCCCCGCCCTTGCCGTCCTGCTCCTCCCCCGCGCCGCCGTACTCCTCGCCGGGCGGGAACCGCGGGCCGTCGTTAGCCACCATCTCGGTGCCGGCGCCGCCCCCGGCCTTTCGCACGAGGCGGTGCGTCACGGGTGCCCAGCGGTGCGAGCCCGGCAGGAAGCTCAGGCAGCCGTTCTCGAGCGTGGCGTCCTCGAGGGCGTACCAGAAGCCGACGGCGGACGGCGGGTTCGTGTACAGGAAGGTCGAGTCCTGGTGCGGGGGCACGGCGCCGCCGATCTCGGGCTGTTTGCAGATGACCATGCTCTGCAGGCACCGCGGGTCGCGGAAGCCCAGGCTGCGGGCGACGGCGCACGGCTTGCCCTTGACGGGTCCGGCGCCGACCTTGCTCGGGTTCGGGTCCGAGATGGCGGCGAAGGGCGGCGAGAGGCCGTGCAGGTAGTGGCCGATCTTGTTGATGGCGCGGGCTTTCGGCTTGATGAGGTTGCCGGCGTCGTCAAAAGCGTCCTCCTCGAAAAAGAAGCGGACCTTGTCGCCCGAGGAGAGGAAGTAGTCGTCGCCGACGTGGTCGGCCTTATCGCCGGTGGAGAAGCGCGTCATGGGGTGATCCGCGAGGGAGAAGTTGTCCAGCAGCGAGTGGGTCTCGGAGAGCAGGCCCCCGACGGTCTCCGGGGACAGAGCGCCGGGGATGATGAGGTAGCCGTCGCGGTGGAAGCGGGCGAGCTGCTCCGGGGTCAGACCCTCTTCCGGTGAGGGGACGGTCATGGTGATGAGCCGGGGAAGGGGTCGATGTGAAGGTGATCCAAGTTGCTCGCCGAAACGGGAGTTCAGTCTGAATTATGCGGCGGAATTTCGCAAAGTCTATGAGTCGCGGGTGCAGCAACAGCAGGCCTAGCAAGGTGATGGCCTCATGTGAGTCTTGGAGTGGCGCGCCGTAGTAAACTTTGGCGGGTGAAAATGGATATCAGAATGCGGGGGGGATCCCGGCCCCGCACCAGCCCGCAAGCGCTTATCTCCGTCGTATATTTTGTCCCGCTGTCGTCACTTCCATACCTGTCTACGGTATGGTGGCTACCTACTTAACTAGGCACCTTGCGACACAGTCTACTTGATTCTCCGCCTGAGAGCTTCATTCAAAAGTCGTGTATTCGTGTATGTCTGCGTGCGTACCTAAATTATCCCGGGCGCATATACCAGCTGCAACCACTCATCCCTATATCTTGCCCGAGGAAGGCGAATGTAAGAAACAAAAACTCCTGATCCATGTCAAGAAATGCATCGCCCCGAAGATAGCAAGTATGAGACGCCATTTTTTCTTATGCGCGTACGATAGACGAGGCTTGTGTCGAATATTTGTTACTGTCGACTGGCCTTTCGCTTACGGCAAGGGGTCGTTGAGGAACTCGTAACCCTCCTCTGGCGGGAGCACAAAGGCAGAAATGCCCAAGCCAACGGCGCAAAGAACGGAGACGGATGCGCTGATGGTGCAGAGCACCCAGGAGGTGTCCAAACCCCAGCCGGGAACCTTGAACTGCTCATCGTTGTCATAGAGATATGCCTGCGACGCGTCTCTTTTTAGCTTTGGATTCCCGCCGGGCGCATGTCAGTGGCCAACTTACCACGATGCCCATCAACGTAAACTCGACGGCGCCGACAAAGACCAGAAGGCCGCCGAGGATCTTCCAGCCGGTCTCGCGCTTGTATTTGCCGCCGGCCATGATGACGAGAAAGGTAACAATGGACGCGAGGTGCAGGATGGTTGAGAAGGAGGCCAGGAAGCCGACGGAACGCCACATGGAGCAGAAGTACCGCTCGCCGTTCTTACTGCACAGCTCCTCGGTCGGGAATTCCTGGCATGGAGGGTCGTATAGATTCGAACATGCGCGGTGCAGGCCGATGTGTTTTGAGAACTCGTTGCCGTCGGTGGCTGTGACGGAGTAGGTGACCCAGTGGGGCAGCGTGATGGATGCGATTATCATCGCCGTCGCTGGCAGAGGAGACGATTGTCAGCGTCGCGAGCTCTGTAACGTGACCGAGGCCCTCCTCTGGTTCTCCGGGGGCATCATCAAATCGTATCGCATCGTATTGCTTCAACACTCGCGCACCTGGCGTCTGGCTTCTGACTTCAGAACCGGCCAAGAATGACGATGCTGTGTGGGTCCCTCTACCTCTTCTCCTCCTTCTCCAAGCCAAAGCAAAGGCCACACTTACCGGCAACGAAAGCCACGAGGGCGGCGCTGTAGACGGAGACCCGTGTCATCTTGGCGGTTTGAACGACGATGTTGCAGGGCACGGTAGTCACAGTTGGTAAAGCAGTTTTGTCTTTTCTCTTCTCTTCCTCCTTTCTGCCCTGGGGGGGGAAAAACAGAGAGAGATGGATGGTGGCTGAACAGGATTGAAGATGGGCAAATGTGCCTTGGAACGAGACAACTGGATGGGAAACACCTTCACAGCAGGCCCCCCGGGGGGATGGTCAACCATTGATTGGCGGTGGGCAGACCGGTCGCAGTTATGACGCTACTTTCCCTGAATCGGGAAGCCACCGTGGACAGCTATTACGCGTGCGTGGCGGAGGGGAAAGTGACATGCGTTGCAGCACAAGATGCATAAGTGGTTCATGTATCTCCTCCGGAGCCAGTATTCGTACGGTTGAGAGTATCAGTACTCTGTACTTAGGTAGGTACTCTGTACTGAGCATCGAAAACAGTTGCCAGCCACAACAAGCATGTGCGCCAGCTACAGGCGTCTGTATCTGTACAGCGTTATGCATGGCGCCCCGGGGTGAGCAGCCTGCCGTACCATCTCATCTCATCTCTCCTCCCATCAAGGCCGTCACCTCCCATCTCACAGATCACCAACTGCCCACCTCCACCACTGCTGCTGCAACCGCCAGATCCTGACCAAGATTGCGACACCTCCATCATGTTAGCGTGGACTCGATGCTGTTAGCGACTTCCGACCCTAGTCTCAGCCTAGCAACTTAACTTGCTAGGCTGCGAGGAACAGAACACCCAACCCTCACCGCTCTGTTTCGCACGCGTACCGCATAGCGACAGCAGCGATCTGCCGCTCGTCGTCGCCATTTTATCATGGCCCTTACACCGATGGCCAGCAATTGAAGACGAACATCTCGACATAATCATCATCGCCAAGTATTCCTCCCGTGCACCAGCCAGCGCAATGGAGACATGAGTCACCGGCTGAGGCGGGGAACTGAAATTAGGGAGTTCGTTCAGGACAGATATTGCAATCACGGATATGTGGTCGTCTTACATGGCTGCCTACACTAAACCAAATCTTCAGTTCGTCCTGCGGTGCTAACCGCCAATGCACAGCCAGCTGGGCCACACGCGCCTAACAAATCGTCGTGGGGGTAATGAAATCACCAAGACCGTTATCACTAGTCAGTATCATCAGTCCGCCCTCGCATCCCACAAACAAACGCGTTGCCCTCAACCCCTCAATGCGTGCGTGATCCATCCCGCTAGATCACGTTTCTCGTGGCCAACGGGTCTGTCTGGCCCCGTCTTACCTATCCTATTCACGATTCAGTCAGCTCGAGCCCTGCCTCAAAACTTGCTCGCCTTGCTCCGACTGTGACCATGGCAGGGAGGACTCGGAGAAGGCAGCCCTGCCGCTAACAAATCCTTGGCGACCTGCTTCTAACCGTTACGGGCACCAAGCATAGAGTCGACGCCAAATCGCCGATCTTCGTAACCGTCAGACCCGAGAACTCAAAATCGGGTGCTTACCGCCTTTATCGGCACCAATCAACCGACTTGATGGGGAATTCGACAAAAGGTCCATCGCCGCCATTGACGTCGAACCCTTCTCGGGTTTTGGTATATATTTGCGGGTAGCTCGAGCTGCCGGGCCGCTGTCCCAGTCTCCATGTGCAGGTAAGCCGCGTCGGCCGCCGACCTCACCTAGATGAGAGTGCCTGTTTGGGCCACATGCTATTTCCGTGTCGTTGGCCCGGGTCAGGGTCAGGGTCGGGATCCGGAGGCGTCCGTGCCGTGGGGAAGCGCGTGCAGTGAGGCTCGGAGCCGCCATGATGGCCACACCAAGGTGAATGCTGGACGAGACCGAACGGCTTCGAGAGCAATGAAGAGATGGGTGAATGAAACGAATGAGGCACAGGGCTCGTCGTTCATCCTCTGTCTCGCCATCATCAGGTCGGTCACAGCGGCCATTTGAACCATTCCAGCTTTCGTACCCGTAGCTTCGACCGTCCACGATGGCTTCATCTATCCAACGCGATGGTGAAAGAGTCGCGATGCACGATCATGGTGCTACATGTTGGTTGGTTAATGGTTATTGCCATGAGGGACATCAGTGAGCCTCATTCACCCGGCCTCACCCAACTGCCGTACACAACAAGGCAGCACTCGGATTCGGAACACCGTGCCGAACATGGACGGTTTAATTGGCCGGGGCGCTCTTCATGACAATCGCCCAGCTACGAATGGGGAACCAAAGCTGGATAACGGTCGAGGGCACCAGGCGTCGATCGCCGGCCAATGTTTGAACGAGTGCCCGCACGACTCAGGAGCAACGTCGCCGCTTCACATCATGCATGGAAGCGAGAACCTCTGGCGGTTCCAAGATGTCGCAATTCCAGAGATTGTCTGGAAAGCGGATCGTACATAATTTGCAAGCGGAGGCCGGGCCTTTTGCGGTCTGTTAAAGACTGGCGCGACCAGGGTCCCAGGGTCCTCGACGATCTGTGTACCCTTGAGGAGGACGACCGAAATCTCCGTTGAAACCCGATGCATCGCCCGCGATCTCGACAAGCGACCGAAGACGCCGAGGAATTCTAGAATGCTTCACGACGTTTTTAGTTGTCTAGGCCGGTTGAAGCGGGACAACCGGAAGTCCCCATTGGACCTCTTCCCATTGAGCTCAATCTGCGGCATATGAGGATACCAGAGTGATGGGATGGTCGATTCTGACATCTGCCAGTTGCACGCATCATCGCCGCACTAGCCCGCATCGATATCCCAAAATCCATGCGGACCACGCCCGGGAGACATCGAGGGATCATAGACTCGCGGAAACCCCACCAAAACAAACAGGCTCGGGGTTGCTTGTGATCCCGACCGCCTATCTAGATCCCTTACGGACAAGGCTTTCTTTATCGCCCGTATCTTTGTTCGGTCTCGCCAATTTCACCCCCTGACTCGATGACCCGGACCCAGTGGCAGCGCGCCATCGACGAGGACAAACACGGTAAACACCAAGCGCAAAGGCTTGTATTGGTGCCTGTCCGTCCCGCGGCCCGGGTGCTGTCTGATTACCAACCTTGCTGCGGCCTTGTGGGAGTCAAAATCACGAATCACCACTCACCATTCACCACTCACCACCCACCGTTCGATCACGCCAGAGACGGGGCATGCAGAGCCATCCATCACATCCCCCTCCAACGCGCGACATGCCGCACCAAGAGGCAGCCGGATCGGGGCGAGCTACCCACTACGCCTGAAGCTAGTTACAGGGTTGCCCCGACTTGATGGGACTGTAATTAAGGTGAGTTTTGGGAAGGTCTCTCTATCTCTCTCTCTCTGTGTGTGTGTACCTAGTCTCTTCGCTCCAGCTCCAGTGCAGCGCAGGGTCCTCGGTCCCTCGACAATAGACTTACGTATTCCATCCTTTTTCTTCCTTCTTTAACTCGACCGCGCGCTTCGGACAAAAAAAAAAGGATCCTATTGTCTCCGAGTTGCGACTCTTCAACGTCATGGAGTTTTTCTACGGCCCTGTTCTTGACTCCCGCTACCCCCCGCAACTCGACTCCAGGTGAAGCCGGCCCTAGCTTACCTACCTACATACCTATCTACCTACCTATTTGTTCATCAACTCCAGAGCCCAGAGTTGCCATTCTTTGACCGGCAATCCCGAGGCGACAAGCTTATCGCGAATTCTGGAAGCACTTAGGAACCACTTGTTTGGCTCCATTGATTGAATCGATAACGATAACGAAGTTGACCGTTTCCTCCATTGACGACGATACCCCCACGCACGCGAAGAGCTGCTTGGAAACTATTCATTCCTATACGAGAACAACACGCATCACATCACAATGGGTGACCAGCGTCACATGGAGCACCGACCGGTGCAGACCAGCGCAGTCTATGTGCTCGGCGCAACTCACGGCGACTCAATGCCGCCTCCTTCTCCCCCTTCACCACCGGTATCCCCACCTGAGGAGGAGTTTTTCGAAGAACTTGAGGAATTGTCCTTGGGATCGCCCGACGACATCCCCGAGAGTGACGAGAACTGCACCAAAGTTCAGGACCGCCTGCACGCCGCCACACATGTCCTCAAGACGGAAGCCGCGGCGTTGCGGGCTGTCGCCAATTTGTACGAGACAGACCCGGTGGCCCGGGACGGCTTCAACAGGACGGTCGCGGCAGTCACACGGCACAAGGGCGAAAAGGGCAAGCTCATCATTACGGGCGTGGGCAAGTCCGGCCACATCGCCAACAAGCTGGTGGCGACCTTTAACAGTTTATCCATCACATCCGTTTTCCTCAACCCCATTGACGCTCTCCACGGCGACCTGGGCATTATTCAAAAACACGACATTCTCATGTTCATCACATTCTCAGGCAAGACGTCGGAACTCTTCAGCTTATTACCACACCTCGAAAAACCCGCATCACTGGTCATCCTCACGGGGCACACGAGACCGGACACCTGCGAGCTCATCAAGCTCCGGCCGGACACGATCCTCCTGCCAGCGCCGGTCCATGAGAGCGAGACGGCGTCGTTCGGAGTGTCGGCGCCGACGACGTCCACGACGGTTGCCCTGGCTGTGGGCGACGCGCTCGCCATCGCCGCGGCGCAGGAGCTGCACCCGAGCGTCGCGCAGGTCTTCTCGCGGAACCACCCGGGCGGCGCTATCGGCGCGGCCTTCCGGAAGCCGCAGACCATCATCGACCTCGCCGTCCCCTGGGCCGACATCGTCGACTCGGACAACCTGTGCGCGGACACGAGCGTCGGCGCGGACCTTTTCCGCGCCGCGTACGACTCGGCGTCCGGGTGGGTGCGTGTTGGCGGCGACGTGGCGTCGCCGAGCAGAATCCGGAAGCTCGCGACGGCGGACTTTGCGCGGCGCCTGGGGGACATACCCGGGCTGATGGTGCCGCGGGCCGAGATGCTCTCCATCTCGTCTGGGACGAGCATACGGCGGGCCGTGGACTTTGTGAGGAGCATGCAGGGTGCCGCAGACGACGGCGAGTACGTCTGCAGCTCCGACTCGATCCTGGCCATCCTCGACAACGGGGAGATGGTGGGCGTGTTGGAGGTTGGGAAGCTCTTGGAGAGGCGGGATTGAGGCCGTCGGGGGACGACTGGATGCTGCGAACTGGGAATATTGGGAATGATTGGAAATCTCCACATCACATGTGCCTCTTCTTTGGGAGCACGCGGGCGAAGCGGGGTTTTTTTTTTTGGTTTACTTTATAATCATCTTTGAGGGAAAACAAGCCAGGTCTCCGAGCCGGCTTTGGCGATATTGTTTTTAGATTGGGGACCACTGGACAATGACCAAAGTCCGGGTCCGAATGAATGGCACAGGCGACTGCGTCGACATAACGCGCACAGCAACATTCCTTGACCCCCCCCCCCCCTCCTCCATCTTGGCCATCGCCGAATATACAAGCTAGTGACTCGTGATCCTTTTGCGAAAAGCCTCTGCCGAGTGCCCAGCAGTAGGGATACCTACCTGCACGCTATGATATTGATCGTACGTTGAACAAGGTGATTATGTAATAATGGGGCCGGTTTGCGGCCAGTCGGCATGCCGTATCGTGGACCCTTGGATGCCGGGACGGTTTCGAGATCACGACCAACAGCGACGCAGCAGAGCAAGTAAATGTGTTTCTCTTGAGAGTAGCAGCCTGTGGGGAGGGGTGTGGAGGAAGTGCTGATACTTTATCTGTACATGTGAACCTGTGTAGATACATGTTAGGCACTAGACTACCATGGTTCCTACCTCTTTAACTCTCCTTCCCCCTCCTTCCCCCTCCAGCAGTCTATTGCAGTATTTGTTTACCTTTTCTAGCACGAGAACCCCCCTCTCCCCCTTTGAAAAGATAAAACAGGGGGTATAGTCTTGGTATGTCATCTCCGATGCCTCAGCGCGCAAATATTTGTAACACATCTGGCTGACCCTACCTACTCTTTACTCCAGCAGACTGGGTTTCAAGATGGCAGATTCAACCAACCCCGAAGACACCAAGATGACCGAAGATACGGTGGCCATAGTTGCCACCCCGTCCGCTGTCACCGATGAGTCTGCCTCTCTCGAACAGAGGAAAAACGTGCTCGTCAACGAGTTGATGGAGATTTTCACCATCGGAGAGGACATCACGCTGGACTGCCTCCGTACAGAGGTTTTCGACCAGTTTCTCCAGCAATATCGCCATAGCAAGGACGACCAGAATGCGCTGCAGGGAATAAGACCCGTCCGACGAACCTCCAACGGGACCTGCTGGAGCTGCCGTGCCGGTGGCGATGGCACAGGAGGATGAGAGCATCCTGCGGTCCAATGCCATAACTGGGAACCTGGACTACGAGACACACCCAGTATGGCAACAAACTCGCCGTGGCCGTTCTGAACCACCACGCCTTCGCCTTACACACAGTCACAGTCACAGCGAGAGTCTCTCTGAACTTTTGTCACGATTGTCATTGGGAGATTCTCCCTCGGCTGCGGCGCGAGGCTGATAGGCCAGAGACTGCGAGCGTACCGGAAGTACGAAGATGACGATTGGGAACCGAGGAGGAATGTTAGGCCATGGGCCTGCACCTTGGGGTGCCAATCTTGTATTGTAACTTGGTTGTATTCTTCTATGTGCGACCGTCCTCGGTCGCCAACTAATCATATGTTTCCTCCCCAGCGACTGAGGCCTTGGTCACCATCATCGTCGCTCCGTTCTGTACCTTCATGGGAATCGTGTTGGCGATATCTGCGTCAACAGCGGGTGTGATAGCCTGTGCCTGTCCAGCATGGCTTCCGTTGCGAAGAGGTAATCGCAGCAGAAGACTGGGTTCGGGCGCTGCTTTGCGGAATTGTAGACAACTCTGTCGCGCGATTGTTTCGGTATATAGCATATTCTTTTTGCCCATTTCCGATGGTGATGGTTGTACGTGCCGCTGAAGAGATCCCTGCTTTCGCCGCACTCTTCGCAGTGCCAGATTGGCAGAAGCTGTGTCCCCTCGATTTCCGCTGCCGCCGTCACAATCGATTGGCAATCCAGGACGTGTCTCTCGTAATCGCCTGCTGGTGTCGATGCGTCGCAGATCGGACATTTCCAGACCGTCTCCGGGTGCTGATTCCTGACGTGGTCGTATTGTTTCATTGGTTTCCGTGGAATTTGGCAGTTGCATGTAGTGTCGACGTGCTGGTACATGTGTCCTCCTAGTCTGGCTTTGTGTTCCACTTGTATGCTTCTTGTCTTTTCTCTGTTGCATCCCTGGTCCAGATGGATTCGGATTCCGCTGGGACGGTAAAAACAGCTGCAGTTGCATTGAATGATGGCGTGCCTGTGGTGAACCTTGAAGTGGGCGATCCAATCCTTTAATGCCATGTTGTTGTTTATCTGGCAATCGCAGAGTCGCGTCTGGTTTCCGCTTGCTGCGTCCTGCATGTCCTGAACGGAAATCGTCATCCAGTGTCCCCTGGCTGCCTCCTCATTTCCGGTCTCAGGGACGTTTGCGATTTCTGCCCTGATCAGTGCCTCGTCTCCGGAGACAAACGCTCTGTCTTTCTGGGGCGCTGTCTGTCGTCCCATTGCCATTCTGTAGGCCTTGTTGATCTTGATAGCTTTTTCTTCGTCTGTGTCGTCTTGTAAGGTTTTCCAAGCTTTGCGCAGAGCGGTTCCTATTTCGCCTCTTGTGTTTGCCGCCTGTCGGTCATTCTCAAGTTGGAGGTACATCAGGAGCGGTTCCTGTCGTACGACTGGGTCGTAGTTGCGACTCGGGTCACGCGGAAAATCGGCAATGTGCGACACAAGGTGTGTTGCGCGCGATTCCCGCAAATGGTATTGTGAGGTGCCTGTCTTGCGGAGACAGTACTCGCAGTGGAAGTGAGTGTCGGCATGCTTGTCGTTCATGTGGTTCCCGATGTTGTCCAGCATTGTGTCGCAACCTGGCACCATGCATGGGTCCAATCCCGGTGCCGATGCCTGTCCCATGTTGTCGTCATGTTGCCGTTTCTGATGGATGGCGAGTGACCGTTGATCCATGTGCAGGGGTCCGTCTTCCGGGCAGAATTCGCACACCACGTCTGCGTCCTGAAGGTACTCCTCGAAGGCTTCCATATCAGGAACCAAGCTTGAATGAACTGCCATTTCCTCCCCGTGTTTCTCCGTCCAGTGGTGAATGCATTCTACTAGGTCTTTGTAACTTGCTGCAATTGTGTAGCAGTCGGGGCACATGTCGGGTCCTCGGTTTTCGATATGGATGAGCGTGAAATCGAAATCCGCCTTCTGTCGCTTTGGGCTGCTCTGATCAATTTCGGATTCTGCGTCGTCGTTGTCGGTGCTGGCAGATCTTGCTCTCTTGTTTGCTTTGTCCAGCTGGTGTCGATGCCATATTTCGTGCTCCCTTGCCGTCAATTCGGTGTAACAGATTCCGCTTCCTGGGGTTACGTTTTTGGTAGAGTGTATCTCTTCCCAGTCGTCGGATCTGTAACAGTACAAGCATCTGGTTTCTCTCCGGGTTCCGCGCCAGGTGTGAAAGTCTGCCCACCATTCGCCTTCAGCTGATTCCTCAAACAGGCCGTCTTCCTCCTCGTGGTTTGTCTGCCAGTGCCAAATGATGGAATCAACCCATTCTGCCTTGACGTAGCATTTCGGGCATTCGTACAGTTTTGGCGGGGGCGGCGTATTTGCGCTTGGGGTTGCATTCTGTGTTCTGTGCCTGAACCGCAGCAGACTGGCCTGTCTGCCCATCGTGGCGTTCATGTGTTCCTTTGTGCCGTGCCGGGCTGCCTGCCAGTGCTGCCAGAGCCCTGTGAGGGAATCGAAGAATTAGTTCGTGTTGCACACAACGCAGGTGATGTCGATCTGATCCAGTTCTTCGATAATGGGCGGTCCTCTTCCGTCGTCAAGGCGCTTCAGCTTCGCTGATTCGCGGATTTCACCTCGCATCATTGCAGTAAGTAGGCGCTCCCATTTTTCGTTCTGATCTTGCCTTGATTCATTTTCTCGGATGCGCCATTGATTGAGAGTCATAACAGCCTCACCTCCCTCGATAGGCGGAATTAGGGTGCGCTTGTGATCCTCGATGTTGGCCACACCTGAGATATTGTGAATTTCCTGCCCCCAGTGTCCCGGTTTCTTCATGTGGGATTCCTTGAATTTTTGTGCAGGTTGGTATGGCGAGTTGCGGAGGGACTGGATTTTTGCAGTAATGTATGAGTCGATGTCTGGGCAGTTCAATGGCATTTCCTCTAGGAATTTCTTCGTTAGGGCTGGAGCGACTTTCCTTATCATAGTAATGTCAACGTGTGCTCTAATAGCAATAATAGAAGACAGTTCTGCATTATCGCTTTCGATAGGTTGCCGGCGGACATCGTTGTAGATGGTGGATGCGCTCTGGTTCTTGGTAGCATAATGCTTCAATTTTCGGCCAACATCTCCTGCCAAAGCTGCGATTTTCTCTCGCGGGACTTCCTCTGCAGCATTGTTGATGATCTGCGCTGCGGTTGCGGCATATTTGCGGATGTGATATTGTCTATCATATTCGTTTTCGTATTGCTCGCGCTTGCGGGTTTCGTCCGTCATGGCTCTGGGTTTCTCCCAGCGGCAAGCTGCGCTTGAAAATCGGAGCGTGGTGTCTGGGAGCGATTCGTGATCGGAAATGAGTATTATGATATGTGGGTAGTGGGAGGTGGTCGTAGGTGGGTTTGTTGAATGTTTTTGTGAATAGGCAAGTCTCCAAGTGAGATGGAAATCGTGATGAAGGTGAAAATGAGTGATAATGATGAGAGTAGGAAAAGGGAGTGTGTTTTGGATATGAGAGTGAAGGGGAAAGAGCCTTTTTTGTGGAGCAGGTTCTCAATTGCTCCTTCCCTCAGGGCAGCTGCAGCTATTGTGTTGCTGTTGCTTGTTCACTTGGGTTCTCGATCGTCGTCTGCGCGAGGCCCTCGTCTCGTCCGCGTCTTTCGGATGTTTGGCAGTGGGGCTTCCGGAGGTCTTCCGGGTCGCCGGGTCCGCTCTCGGCTGGTTTCCTCCTGTGGTTCTATTTCCTCACTTTCAGGCAAGTCAATTCTGCAGGTTTAACTGGTTTCTGCCAGTCAAGTTCGTGGACTAAGTTGCTGGCATTTTGCATAAGCAGTTCCTGCGTGTACTACATGTTATCTTAAGCGCTGTATCCTTTCTATCTAACTAGATACTTAGTTAATAGTTTACTAGCGTTTTACACTGTTTGTCTCTTTGTTAGCTTCTTAATTTAATATAATTTCTATTTGTTATTATCCCCTTTAATATATCTTAGGCCTAGTTTTAGTAGCTGTTAGTAGTATAGATCTTACCCTGCGGCGGTGATGCCCGGCCGCCTACCTTGGGCCGTGAGGAGCGAGTCCGGGGTTTTTTTTTTCTGCTTTACATTCGTGCGAGGCCTTTTACATCGTCGCTTCCAGCCCCGGACGCTTTTCCCACTGTGAATTTCTCTCCCATGGATTTGTTTTGCGAAAACGAACCTAGATTCACTGTGTACCTGTACGACATTCGAGAGAACGAATGCCCTGGGTTACGCATCTCGAGCACCAGGTGGGTGGGTTTCTTGAAGTCCCCACCTCCGTGCAAGAAACTGTCATCCTTGTCGTGCCTGAACCAGAATCACGGGATCTCCGTGCCGAGCGAGACTCGGGCGTCGGGAAACGGAAACCGGGCTCTGGGCGGCGGCGGCGGCGGCGGCGGTGGTGTTGGGCTCGCGTCACCGTTGGACTTGGCTCTGCTTGGCGAGGTCTTGTCTTGAGAGGGGGTTTTCTGTTGGCACAGCGTTCAAGAGATGAACGACGCTCTGGTTCCTCTTTTCTTTTCTTTGATCGTGTCCCGCTTGGACCTGGAAAACTCCGATATCGATGGTCAGAATTTACACAAGGTATCCCCCCAATGGTTCAGGGGAGGGCAGCCAGCCGACTTCCAGGGCAGCTGAGGCTTGTTGGCCGGGTCCGGTTGCCGGGGAGAGAACAGAAACAGGGGGGGAGGATTGGCAGCTTCGTTGGAGGGACGAGACACGAGACGAACTGCTTCTTCTTTCTTTGGTCCCGAGCAACCGAGAAGCTAAGTTTTGCGGACACTGTGCCGTAGCAGAGGATGTCTTTCATCCCTCTCATCCCCGTGCGCTAGAGTTTCTTGTTGAGCGTTTGTTGGCCCGAGGACAGGACAACGCCGCGCGGGCTTAGACCGGATCCGACCGAGTTTCCGTCTGGGAGCTTGGGAAACGAAACAAGAACGAGCCGCCGGTGCGCTTCCTTCAAGGAGGAAACGTTGGATAGACTCGGGCTGAGACATGCTTACGTGTTATGCATGTTCGTCTCTGGACAGGGCGGTGCCTTGTGGGATTGTTCGATTTGGATGCTTCCTCTTCGTCGTCATTTACGTGCCTCCACCCTTTAAGAGAACAGAGCAGTGTCTGGAACACTCGGTCCGGAAAGTCGTCACCCATGTACGCAATCGCGCGCGGGGAGTTGGTCAATTTAGCGTCTTCAGGCACGACATGCTGGACGGATGCGAACTCCATCGCGACGATCTCAAGGGGAGATGGCGAGTCCCGAAGCTTAAAATATTACAAGAGAGACTCAGGGGAGAGGAGGGACGGTCAACCGACCCATCGGGACCCGTCCACTGCGACCCTCTCGCATTCCTGTGCTTCTATTTTGGTGTGGGGGAGACGTCAGCCTTTCAGCTCTTGGCGGAGAGGGAGAAACTTGAAGATCTCGCACGCGGTAGGGCGGCACTGTGAGTGAGCCTTGCGGTGGTTCTCTCCTCTGCTGCCAATACACTACGAAACTGTGACATGATGGACTGTGAAGAAACGAGTTTGAGGTTCGCTCGGTGGGTGTGATTGGCCACACTCGGGAATCCCCGACTGGCGTTTCGAGCATGTCATTGGGGCGGACGTTCCTGGGCCCTCTCTGGGGCGCGTCACCCAGTGAGGCTCAGTCCGGGATGATGTACATATCCCTGCTTGCAGAAGCCTGCGGGCCACATTGGGCGACCATTGACCACTAAGGCCAGGCATGACCCGGCAAGACGAGCTTCAAGTTGAGTAATCTCGAGCTAAGAATACGAATTAGGTTTCTTGGAATTTGTCGTTTGTGTTTGACGCAGCCGAGCGAGCTGGAGCAGCGGCCGGAGACGGTCGTTTCTCGCGTGTAGGTGAGAGGGAATTTGTTTATCAAGTGCGACGGCTACAGCATCAAGGGCTTGATCGGGTTCGGGTGACCAACCACCGCCAACTCACCACACGTCCGATATGCGGGTGGTTGAGGACGGGGTGAGTGAAAAGTGACAGCCCCCGACGCGGGCCAAACTGAGACTCGCACAACGGGTTCTGGCCCAATGTTTCAACCACGCCCAAGTTCGGTCTCCCGCGCAGGTACCGCAACGAACCGAGTATCCATTCCATATAATCCGCAGGTACGGATTGGTTCGTACGAGTCACTAAATTCTTCGACCCAGCCTTCGCCGTTCCCGTGAGAAATAGAGTGCCGCTGAGTGGCACAGTCGAAATGGCCATGACACACCCCCGGCCACCACCAGCCCCGCGAATCAAGCGCAGGAAGCAATTAAGCCCCCGGCACCGATGGGCACCACTGGCATGGCATGTCGATAGCGAAAGAGCGTGAAAAGGAAGAAAAGAAAAGAAGAGACCAAAAGCAAAAAGAGTTTAGACGAGGAGATGGATTTTCCGAGATCCCTGCGGTTCAGCTCGCCGACCCTTGTCGTGCCCGCGGCACATGAACCCTGTCGGAGAGCCTGGCGAGGACAGCTGCTTGACGTCCTGGGGTTCCCTGGTGATGTTGGGTTCGCTTCGCTCCGCCGTCGTCTGCACGATGAAGAAACATTGATGAAAACGAAAGGGTTGAGGGGTGATGAGATGGCCCAAGACCAGCCTCCTGGATTTTCATCTGGGAGTGATGCGAGCCGAGTGGGAGTGACGGCTAATGAGTGGCATGATCTTGTTGAGCCCACCAATGTACGGATGCTCTGCACAGGTACAGATACTCAGTATCTGAATACAATGCTGCATTCATCTCAGTCGCAAGGCAGCAGCAATCCTTCACCTCCCTCCCTCTCCCCCACCACTTGTCACAATAACGTACCATAATCAATCAATCAAGTGACAAAGGAAGAACAAGTCAAGGCTTGCGTCCCCGGTGTCAGATTAGTCCTGGAGAAATTCCCGCTTCTGGCCTTTGTTTGGTTCATGGTGCCTGGGGGGGGGCTGGTGCAGAGAGGATTGAAACGTCAAGACCCGAGACGTCGTAAAAAGAGAAGCAACAAAAAATGCCTTGCATTTTCCCAGCCACAAGATATTCCCCAACCCAGGTCCCTCCTGGTGGAGAGAATCGAGGTGGAGTCGGCCGATGCCCCTCATCCCTCATTCGCCCAGCCACCACACGCGCGGCCCTGGGACGGCCCCTGCACGCACAGTGCGGTTCTGGCGAGCTGTGCCTTGGCGCAGTCGAACCCCCCCGTCGCCGTCCATGTCGCTAGCGCCCAGCCCAGCCGACCCGGCCAAACGTAGAAAAGCTAAGCTGGCAAGGCACGACAAGCCCCAGGGCAACATAACAGGGCAAACCAAGTTGCTGCTGTTGCTGGACTGGGCGGCTGTTATCAACATCTCATCATCTCTCACCCACCCTCAGTCTCATTCTCTCCCAATTGAATTGACACTAGCTGCTCATAGTAAATAGCTGGACACTCGCTCGACAGGTTCAGGGCACTAAAAGAAAGTGTCATGGCTGGTACCTTTTACTACCTAGCTACCCGCCTAACCTAGCTTCTTCCTCGAGCTTCCCAGTTCCCCTTCCCACCCCCACCTGTCCTCCAATCCAATTAGGTACCCAAGGTCCCGAGTCCAAAGTACTGGCATCCGCATCTGGTATCTTTTCGTTCCAAACACAGGTCTCGGGCGACATCATTCATCATCCGTTCGTGTCGCACTCGGCGCCGTGTCTCTCCCACACCCACACACCACCACGCACGCACTCTCATTCTCTCATCCTCACCCTCACTTCCCATTCTCTCTTCTTCGCATTCCCTCGTCTTCCGCCTTTTCTTCCTCCACATCTTCACCCGCTGCCGCTGCCGTTGCCATTCATTCCACGGCTTCAGCGTTGACTCGCCCGGCCCCGTCATACTCTCTTTTATTTCGTCATCATCCTCATCGTCATCTTGCGCTGTGCTGTTCTACCCGGCGCCCTCTGTCGTCCGTCGCCGTTTGCTCGACAACGATTGTTTTGATACCCGTCCCAGAGAGCCTCGACTCATGTAACCGGCCCCCAAACCCGGCTCTTTTCTTTCGCTTTGCCGCGCCGGCAGTCCTGTTTCATCCATTTTGTTCAACTTTAAAAAAAAAAAAAACATAGCGGGTAGCGGTCCTCCGAAGACGCAGCTCGCGGAACAGCGCAGCAACAGCAATAACCAACCAACAAACAAACCACAGAAATGGCGGCCGCCAAGTCGAAAGCTCACCCTCTCAATGGCATGCATACAGCCGGAATCTTCGCCGACCCCAGCGTCGACGGGCCCTTGATCGGTACCCTGGTCGCCATTGTCGACCGCGCGAAGAACCTGCCCAACCGCAAGACCATTGGAAAGCAGGATCCCTACTGCGCCGCACGACTCGGCAAGGAAGCAAAGAGGACGACAACAGACGTTCGCGGAGGCCAGACTCCCCGATGGTAATTGCTCCTACTCTCTCCCTCTGGAGAGCCCACAGCCTTCATACCAATACTAATCCCCAATTCTCTAGGGACCAGGAGCTTCGATTTGCTGTCCACGACTCGCCAGACTACTACCAGCTCAAGGTGTCGGTGTTCCACGACGACAAGAAGACGGATCTCATCGGAGAGACATGGATCGATCTGAGGGACATCATTGTGCCTGGCGGCGGCCAAAACGACATCTGGCGCAACTTAATGTTCAAGGGGAAGTACGCTGGCGAGGTGCGCATGGAAATTACATACTACGATCAGCGTCCGAAACCCGAAAAGCCCGTTGCGAAGCCCAAGCCCGTCGACGCGGAGCCCGTCGAGAACCACTATGGCACTATCCCCCGTAAGCAGATCAAGCGTCGTCCGCTACCGTCCGATCCTTTCACAGGCGAAACGCCCGCCGCCCCGTCTCCCGACCAAGCCCCGACCCCGCCCCGTACCGGCGGCCCCAGGGGCCCCAAGGAAATGAGCACTCCTACCCCTCCAGCTCCCGAGGCAAGTCTCTCGGGATCGCGCCCGATGCCCAAGGGCCCAAAGCAGTTGCCGCCAGTCCAGGTGCCGACGCAGTCGCCCTTGCAAGCCATTGAATACAACACCAGCCCGGCCCCCGCGGCTCGCCCCAGTCAGCAAGACTTGGTTGCGCAGTCGCCTCAAGGTGCCTCGCCGCACCCTGCCGAAGTGACACCACAGCACACGCCGAGACACGAGCGCTACGAGAGTCCCTCTTCCCAGTACGACGACAGAGACTACAGCCCAAGGTTTTCATCCCAGGAAATCGTCAACCAGGTCCACTATCGCCAGGGCTCCGAGCCGCCCCGTGAAATGCTCTATTTGGAGGATCAGCGGCAGGCACCCTCTGTCGAGGATGATCGTCCGCCACCTCCGCCCGCTCATAGAAGCCGTGGTAACTCCCAAGACATGGTGGTGAGGAGTGCCTACGACACTCCGCCAAAGTCGGCGGGTGCCATGAGGCAAGATGTCCTCCGAAATGAGGCACATCGCATGTCGTTTTCTCCCGCAGCGTACCCCGGACGGCCCACCTACCGCGGCTTCGATTCGGCTCCCGCCGTCACCAACGCGCTTCCGGCGCCCGAGGATCACCATCACGAGCCGCCCCCTCCGAGGCATCACTCGTACGACGCTCACGTAGAGTACAGATCAATGCAGCCAACGGTGGAAGACGTGCCAGAGACGCCCAACACTTCTGCAAATGCTCATCAACGAAGGATCTCACGTGCACCTCAGTATGAGGAGAGCCAGGAACAAAACCAGCCTCCTCCTCCTCCACCAACACAGCAGTCGCAACAGCATCACTATCACCAGCAACAGCACCAGCAACAGCAGCACCAGCAACAACTGCACCATCAGCAACAACTGCAGCAGGAACAATCTATGCAAGTATCCCATCGCCGCAACTCCCACACGCCGCAGTATGACGAGATGTCACATGATCAGGGCTACGACCAAGTACCTAGTCCCGCGCCCCTGAACATCGGGGGCAGAGGGAGTGCCGGCTCCTCTCGCCAGCGGGGACACTCGCCGCAACCTGGCTACTCGCGAGGGGACGAGACGTCTCAGGCGGGCCGCTACAGCACCTCGCCTCGTCCGGATTACCAGCCAAGAGGGGACGAACTGGTGTTCGCAGGCCGAGGCGGCGCTTCTCCTGGCCGCTACAGCACCTCGCCACAGCCAGATTATCAACAAGATTATCAGCTGAGAGGCGATGAGCTGGTACTTGCTGGCAGAGGGAACGTATCGCCGGGTCACTACAGCACTTCCCCGCAGCCGTATCCCAGGGGCGACGAGATGGCTCGTCGTCAGCAAGTCTCTCCCATAGCGACGCGGGATTTCGCTCCGAGCCCGATGGACGGATCGCCGTATCACTCGCACTCTCGCAGCCAGAACCAGTTCACACCGCAGCGGTCTGAGCTGTCGGGTAGCGAGATCACGGCCCACGGCATGCCCGCCGTACCGGCCTCGTTGGTGCCGGGCGTCGATCACGCCATCTCGCAAGAGGTTTCGGACCGCATCTACGACGAGAGACGCCAGCAACGGCGCTACACTGATCAGAGTACGACGGCCCCAACCCGCGGAAGGCATCATAGCGAGCCTGTTGGGTACGACGTCAACTACTCAAACCAGACATACGTCCCACCGGGATACAACTCCCGGTCGTCAACATATGGTGCCCCTCCACCCGACATGAACAGGGGGCGGGGCCCTTCGCCGAACCCAATGAGGGGACGAGGCGCCTCTCCCAATCCTATGATGGCGCGAGGCTCTTCACCGAATCCCATGATGGCCCGGGGGTCTTCTCCCAATCCCATGACGGCACGAGGCGCCTCGCCGAACCCCGCAGCCAGAAGGGGCGTTTCACCTCAGCCTCCTCCACAGCACATGAGGTCGCGAGGCATCTCTCCTAATCCTCAAACGCAGCACACGATCAAGCGGAAGTCTGTTAGTCCCGCGCCGCCTCCGTCTGATCATCGAAGGCTGTCCGGTATTCCGTTCGGCCCCGACTCATATGACATGCTCAACCCAGCGGTGTCGACGACCAACAGCGACATCTCGAGGCCTGATCCGAACGAGAAGATCATTACCCACGACGGACGTGAGATTGACCCTTCGGATCATCTCCCCATGGACACGTGGGCGCCGGAGCCGGAGCCCAAGGGCCCCAAGACACCGGCCTCGGCTTCCACCCGATCACGGGCGTCTCCTGCCGGTGCTCAGCCCATGCCCACGAGCGGCCGTCGTCAGCTTCGTATTGCAGCCCGGCCCCAGTCCCAAGCCTCCTCACCTGTGACGTACGGATCGGAGCCGTACCACATCCCCGGCACCCCCCCTACTATGAACAATGGTAGCCGGAACCGGCTCCAGAAGAAGACGCAGCGCACGTCAGCTCTTCCTTCGACGTCGCCGGCGGGATCCAGCCCCCTAGCTCCCATTTCTTCACACAACTACCAGGGCAGCGGTAGTGACTTCACACCGCCGCGCTTGCCAAGGGCGAGCACCTGGGATTACCCCAGCGAGAACCACGCGCCACAGTACGGCAGCTCTCCGGGAGGGACCTATGGCGGCAACGCACCTCCTATCCCTGCCAAGGTCCCTCTGCCCGTCATGAGCGGCGCGAACGGCGACAACGAGTGGGCGCTGATGCAGGAAATGAGCCGTATCGACATAGGCGCCGGTCGCTCCAGGCGTCATCGGCACTACTGAGCGACGGTCGCACATGATTCACGGCGCGGCGTTCTCACACGGGTGGTCATGTATTTGTACTCTATTTGCCGGATGCGGGATTGGGTTTTCAGGATTGCATGGGGCGAGGGTTTGAGTGAATAAAGCGCAGAACATGGCTTGGGCTACGGAGTGGTCTTGACATGATAGGATGGTTTGGCAATGCTGTAAACAGCCGGAATTCGATTTCTCCACGTTCAAAATGTAGGCTTTGCTCATCAGCGTCTATCGTGACGTCCCCCCGTCAACATGTGATTTATTTGTGGGACATAAGCTGGTTTTGGGGCGCCCTGATAGCCGTGCAAGTGTCTCACGAAGTGTTCTCCCTCATTGATGTAGATAAATACAGAGAGCCATCTAGACCATCCGTAGACCACGTGAACAATTTCTCATCTTAGCGAGATCGTCCTTATACGATACTCCAGCGACTATGCGTCAGCTAGGGATTGGCTTAACGACAGTAGAGAGCTTTATCAGAGACAGAAGACGCAATTTACGAAACGGTTCCCTCACCTATCTCGACTGCGACCGCCCGCCATTGAGAAACAGGTGCGGGCTCGTTTAGGCGACAAAAACCTCCTGAGGGGAAGGCGGTTCCGCGCCTGCTTCGGGAAATCATGTCGGTTTCGTTTAGTCTTGCCATCGAACTTCGGCTTCACTTTCTCACAACAACAGCCCGTCAGCCACAGACGTCGGTTGACAACCGCCCCCACGCCCTTTGATTGACAAGCACCGCGTAAAAATCTGACCACCTCTTTGCCTCTCGTTGTTCGTAAGGAAATAAAAAGGCGCTCTTCTGCTCGACCCTCTCCTCACTCTCGTCATCCTCTCTTCCTTCCCATATAGATTCTTTCTACTCCATCATTGCACCATCTTCCAATCCGGCAGTCCAGCCTTTCATGTCGGAATGGGCTCCAAAACACCTGATGACCAGATTCCTGGAGGCAATGGTATGGTGATCGGTAGACCCGTGTTTGCGTGTGATAAATACTTACATTCTATCCTCAGGCGGTCCACTCTCAGCCAGCTCTTCCTCCGCCGGCGGGGAACCTCGCGGCGCACACCTCTCCCGCGATGGTGATGCCAGTCTTGGAGACCAGGGCGATGACGATGACGACGAAGCAGACAATGATGACGTTGGCTCCAGACCCTTGAAGACTGATGACGGCCCAAAGAAGAAGAAAAAGAAGCCAAAGAAGAAGAAGAAGAAGTCTGCTGCCGTTAAAAAGCAGCAGTCATCGCCCCCGAGGGTGCCGCTGACCGACATCTTCCCTTCCGGGGAATACCCAGCCGGCGAGTATCTCGCCTACGACAAGGCCCCTCCCGCGACCGTGAACACGTCCCGCACGACAGCCGCGGAGCTGCGCTACCTGAGCCGCCGGCACCTCGAAGACCCGGAGCTACTCAACGACTACCGCAAGGCCGCCGAGGTGCACCGCCAGGTCCGTCACTGGGTCCAGGAGACGGTAAAGCCCGGCTGGACGCTCCTCGATATCGCGACTGGCATCGAGGACGGCGTGCGCTCGCTGCTGGCGAACCAGGGAATCGAGCCCGGCGACAATCTACGGTCTGGCATGGGGTTCCCTACGGGGCTGTGCCTCAACAATGAGACGGCGCACTACACGCCGAACCCCGGACAGAAGGACGTCGTGCTGCAGTACGGAGACGTCATGAAGGTTGATTACGGCGTGCAGGTCAACGGGTGGATCGTCGATAGCGCCTTCACCATGAGCTTCGACCCGACGTACGACAACCTCTTAGCCGCGGCTAGAGATGCAACGAACTCGGGTATCAAGGTGAGTGTCACGCGCACACTCGCAAACCCTACTGCTACGATGACTAACTATTCCCAGGCTGCTGGGATCGACGTCCGCATCTGCGACGTCAGCGCCGAGATCCAGGAGGCGATGGAGAGCTACGAGGTCGAGATCCGCGGCAAGACATACCCTGTCCGGGCGGTGCGCAACATCTGCGCCCACGACATCAAGCGCTACCGAATCCACGGCGGCAAGTCGATTCCCTTCATCCGGAACAACGATCAGACCAAGATGGAGGAGGGAGAGATTTTTGCCATTGAGACGTTTGGGACGACGGGCCGCGGCAAGCTGTATGACGATGTGAGTAATTCCGTACACATTGAGAAGGCACTCAAGAAGAGAGTGATCGGCTGATTGTGTGTTTTCAGGTCGGCGTCTACGGGTACGGGCTGCAGCATGACGCTCCCGCGCAGGTGAGGTTGCCCTTCGCCTCTGCGAACCGCCTGTACAAGACAATCAGGGAGCAGTTCGGGAGCATTGTTTTCTGCCGACGTTACCTGGGCCGTCTTGGACTGGCGCGCTACTTGGCCGGGGTGAGTTTTCCGGTGTTCCATATCTGGCGACGTTGGAAGGTCACCCTGCTAATGAGGTGATGTCTCACAGTTGAACTGTCTGGTTTCGAACGGCGTACTTGAGTCGTACGCACCGCTGGCAGACATCAAGGGGTCGTACTCCTCGCAGTTTGAGCATGTAGGTTTCACCCCTGGTTTGGGGGTCCCCCCCAAGACTACAGGACAGACAACTAACTCTGCGACTAGACGATCCTGCTGCGGGAGTCCAGCAAGGAGATTATGAGTCGAGGAAGTGACTATTGATCAGGTTGATCGAGCAGGGGAAGATTCGCTATAAAGATTAGAGATCACCAGCAAGGCTTGCGCAGGTGGCGTATACGAACAATTGCGACGTAGTTTTGGCATTCGGGGGGATTCAACATCTCTGGCGAGAGGATGCTTCATCAAATAAAGAGGGCTGGTTCAACATCGCCCTCACCTGTTCGCAGGATTACCACTTCTGGAATTCGCACTATTCACCTTCGTTTAGTAGTTTGTTTAGTCTATCAGAAATCATGTCTCAATTGACTTTCAAGAACAGATATGCGCTCCAAGTGTAGTTCTGGCGTCCGTATAGCACAAGACTCCAGATGTTCTTCAATTGTTGACTTGCTCGGATATCTTCTTTATTTTATGATAGCCTTTCTTCGCCATCAACACCTGAACTGACCTTCACAGAGCAAGGGATGAACCCGAATTTGATGCGGACGAAGTGTTTGGAGACGGCTTTAAAGCAGTGTGGAAGCGATTTCCTGCAACATTTCCCCGCGAATAAAGAAAGCCCTGAGCTAGCGATAACCCGTGTGTTGCGACAGATGAGGCTACCTACTCTAGTGGCGTTTGTGCCGATGAGGGGGGGGGGGGGGGGGGGACGAGAGCGAAGGATCGCCAAGTAAGGCACCGTCTTAGTCGAAGGCCGGCCGGAAACATTTCGCTGACTTTCTGCTTCGGACATTAATCCCTTATAAGCCGCCCCCGCCAACACTCCGGACCTCGTTTGGCGACAACGGGCTTGTCTCGCGAAACCGGGGTTTTTTTGAACTGTAGTCTACCAAAGATTTGGGTTCTCTCAACGTATCGCAAAACCAACGGCACAATCTAATCGACGGCTGACACTGTCGGACACAATGGCATCATCATCCCTCCCCTCCAAGACCCTCCAGGTCTCGCCCACGATCACGTACAAGTACTACTACTCCCCGGCCTCCGAGCCGGCCCTGCAGACCCTGCTCTTCCTCCACGGCTTCCCCTCCACCGCGGCCGACTTCCGCCCGCAGCTCGAGCACTTCGCGTCCCGGGGCTACGGCGTCCTCGCGCCCGACCTCCTCGGCTACGGCGGGACCTCGAAGCCGGCCGACGCGCGCGAGTACGTCTGGCGCGCCATGAGCGCCCACGTCGCCGCCATCCTCGACGCCGAGGGCCTTGCGGGCCGCGCCGTCGTCGGCGTGGGCCACGACCTGGGCTCCTGGTTCCTGAGCCGGCTGTGCCACCTCCTGCCGCCGCGGCTCGGGCTCGCGGGGCTCGTCTTCCTGGACGTCGGGTACGCCCCGCCCGGCGGGCGGTTCGACGTCGAGGCGATCAACCGCGTGACGGCGGATGCGGCGACGGGCGACGAGCGGTTCCGGTACTGGGACCTCTTCGCGGGCGGGCCGGAGGCCGTCGCGCTGATGGACCGCGAGGCCGCGTCCGTGGTGTCGCTGATGCACGCGCCGCCCGGCGTGATGGCGGCAAACCTCGGCCCGCGGGGGCGGGCGAGGGAGTGGGTGTCCGCGGGCCGTGTGGTCGCGCCGGCGGCGGCGGCGGCGGCCGGGGACGCCTTCGCCACGGAGGCCTACCTGCGGGAGAAGACCGCCGTGTTCCAGGAGGGCGGGTGGACGGGGCCGACGAATTGGTACAGGGCGCTGCGGGACAACCTCTCGTTGGAGGACGAGAGGGACATGGAGAAGGGGATCCGGGTGCCGGTGATGGTGGTCGGGTGCGGGCGGGACGAGATGACGACGGCGGGGCTGCAGGACCAGATGACGAGGCCGTGGGCCGGGGCCGGGTACCGCTTCGAGGTGCTCGACACGGGGCACTGGGTCATGCTCGAGGACGCGGCGGGGACGAACAGGTTGCTGGGCGAGTTTCTGGACGGTCTTCCCTGACCGCGAGGGTTGTGGCGTGCGGGGTGACGGGCTCTCTTCTGTCTGGCGGGTGTCTACATACACTCCTTTCGTTCAGTCCGAGAGGAGCCCACTAGTTGGAAGACATAACTTGTACGAGGAAACGAAAGATGGAGCTCTCGAAGGGGGGGAGAGGGGAGACATCAACGGCAACATGCTCTGTTGGAGCCCTCTCTGCGATGTCCCCCGGCCGCCCCTGATGAGGAATCTCATGACGAGGGGGAGGTGACGGGCAATGTCTTTGTAAGGTTGAACCAGAGAGACCTGGAGGGTGTTCCAATTTTTCATGTCCGCAGCACCTCGTAAGATGGGTTCGGGTAAAGGACCCGTTCTATATCGACACAATTATTCTCTTGTCTCCTTTTTGTCTGCTTTCTTCCTCACTCTCTCGCCCCCCCTCCACCACACCCCCCTTTTTTTTGATCCCCAACGCCATCGCAATGCATCAGTGACCCAAGACGATCCGGTCGCACAATCGACGTCCCTCGGAGACGGATCGTGAGCTTTCCTCCATCCTTCCCCCAACCTGGCAGGCCATGCATGCATGAACCCCTCCCTCCCCCCTGTCCGTCATCCTCTTCCCCATGATCCTCTCACGGGTACTGCGAGGCGCCGGGCGTATACACAACGATCAATCGAGGATTGCCAGATAGTCTCGGAAGCCACAAGACATTCCAGAAAACACAGAAGAAATAAACAAACCAAAATCTTTCAGGAAAAAAAGAAGAAGGGAAAAAAAAAACCCTTCACCAAACATTCAGAGGCCGATCCCCCTCAAGCAGACCCCATCATCAAACTCTCCACCATGCCCCCTGTCTCGCACGCGAGCTGGGCCTTCTCGACCTCGTTCCCGACGCGGCGCCTCAGCGTCCGGAAGCCCTCGAACAGCTCGGCGCTCGCGGCGGCATACTCGGCGTACAGCTCGACAAGCACGAGACCGACCTCGACACAGACGCTCACGTACCGCGGGTCAATGATGTGGTTGCACGTCCACTTGAGCACCGGCTGCACCGTCCTCTCGTCGCGGCCCACGAGCGCGTCCCGCACGGCGGACCGGTGTCGCAGCGCCAGCAACAGCGTCAGCACGGCGAGCGGGGAGTGGTCTTTGCCCTGCGGGTCGAGGACCTGGTCGAGGGCGCTCGCGTAGCGGCCGTGGCGCAGGGCCTTCTGCCAGGCAGCCTCCTTGGCGCGGGAGACGCGGGCGTCCTGCGCGACGATGACCTCAGCCTGGCCCTCGCCTAGGGTCTCGAGGCGGCGGTGGGCGGCAGCCTTGCGCTTTCGCGTCTTGGTGACGCTGTCGTGTTGGTCGAGGGTGCCGGCGATGAGAGCGGCCATCTCGCGCTCGCGCTCCTTGTGGCGGGTGGCCTCGGGTCCCGTGAGGCGCGTGCGGACGGAGAGCACGCCGGACTGCATGCCGACGACGAGGTGGCGGTCGGCGTGGTCGGCCGAGTCGGAGGCCGAGAGCACGCGGAGAGAGAGGATGGGCGAGGGGTACTTTGTCGACGAGACGACGTTCCAGGCCGTCGTCTCAAAGACCTTGACGTGGCCGTCGAGTCCACCCGTGACGAGGCGGGTGCCGTTGGAGGCGAGGCTGAGGGAGGTGACGGTCTTTTGGTGGTTGGAGATCTGGTGGATAGGACGGGCGGCAACGAGGTCGAGGACGGAGACGTTGGGGCCGGAGGAGGCGAGCAGGGTGGTGCCCGAAGACAGGGGCAGGACGGACTCGACCGGGGCGGCGTGCTTGAAGGTCATGACGGCGGCGTTGGTGCCTATTCTCGGGTCCCAGATCTTGACGGTGGAGTCGTAGGAGCCCGAGACGAGCATGTTGCTGACGCCCGAGGGCGAGGTGGCTGGGAAGAACTCGGCACAGCGGACGTAGTCTGAGTGGCCGACGAAGGTGTGGGTCGGGTCGTTGGCCGTGAGGTCCCAGAGGCGGACCGTCTTGTCGTCGGAGGCGGAGAGCAGGGTGGTGGGCTGGGCGTCGGAGAAGCGGGTGGCCCAGACGGGCTGGCGGTGCTTGGTCCAGGTCTTGAGGATGGAGCGCGAGTGGGTGTCGAAGACCTGCATGCGTCCCGTGTCCTCGGCGGCAACGAGGACGCGGCCGTCGCGGCGCAGGGAGCCGGAGCGGGCGACGTCGGCGAATCGCGTGATGGTCTTCTCGAGCTTGCGGGTGCGCGACGAGTAGAGCTGGACGCGGGTGCCGGTGGTGACGGCGAACATGCCGTCCGACGAGGTCGAGGAGATGTGTGTGATCGGGTACGACGTCGGCGAAGGGATCTGGAGCTGGTTCTTGAACGACTTCCAGTAGCGCTGCTCGGCCGTCACGGGGGACGGGCCCGAGGGCAGCTTCACCTGCGGGAGGGGTCCCACGAGGGCTGCCATTGTGATGTTGTGCTGTGTGGATGGGCTTCCCTTTCTTCTTATGCGTCGATCGAGGTTATGAAGGTAGCGTCTGTGCGGGAGAGGAAGTTGTTGTGGATGGAGACGAAGGGAGAGAGACAGCGCGCAATGGGGGGTGTCGTCGTCGTGATGGACGTTGGCGATAGTTTTTTGGAGTTTGGCTACCTAGGGAAAAAAAAGATCTCTGAATTGAGAATTTCTTTGGAAGCTAGTCTTCTTTTAGCCTAGCGCACACCCCACGTTGTCGCGATAAGATAAGATGCGGGGCCGGGGACCTCGAAGCTTGGGAACTATTGCAGGTGACAACGAGACTCGGGTGGATGAACGAGCTATTCAAATCCGAGCTGTAGAATTCGAATGTGCCCTTCGTATTACTTGGGTCTGGTCAACTTGTATGATCTACAGTTCTCATAGAATCATGGAAATGCGGTGCTGCATATGAAGTTTCCATGGTTTCACTCAATTACTTACATTCCTGACTCCAACTTCAGGCAGAGAAAGCTCAGTTGACAGCTTGGCTATCACCAGTTTCATGGCCACAGCTCAAACTCCAACCTCCCCACCGAAAGCAGCAAAGAGTAGGAAATACATGCATTCGGTATTCCGGTAAATCTCCATCCGCAACATCAAACTCAAGGTCCCCGCGACACCGCGCCGTCAACTGTCCGTCCGTCCACCTTGCCGAATCCAACATCCGAACCCCTCCGTCCCGGACAATCACCACCACCAACCACCACACCCACCGCGATTCAGCCGCCGACCCCATATCCAAACATCTTGGCATCAAACCACGCACACCAGAAACGTCGGCAGTTGGAGTCCCCCCTCTCTCCATCGAGGCTGTCCCCAATGCACGACACAATATTCCCCGTGTTCTGGGTTACGAGGCCGACGGCCATCCGTTCCATCCATTCATCCATCCGTCCAACACCGCCACACGTCCACGCAAACCATACACACCCCCCTCTCAAAAAAAAAAACTAAGCCCCAAACCATCCCTCGGGAAACCTTCTTCTAGGATGGCCTCACTTCTCTCCTTCACCGACACGACATCGCTCACCGCTTGTGCCGTCCCATCGTCGCCAGGCCCGACAGGCAGACCCTTGGCCCTCGCCTCGTACAGGTAATATTCACCGACGACGTCTCATCCAGCTCGATCGAGGGCGGCCAAAACACTTGCAGTCCTCGCCTCAGCTTCAGAAGCTCGTCATCGTCACTTTGACGCTCTTGGTTCTCTCTTTTCTCTTTCCTTTCCCCCCCCGTTTCTATTCACTCCATCAGACGGTGATATCATCGCCCGCAGTCCGTTCTCTTAGAGGCAGCCTGGCGGACGGACGGACGACCGAATCCTTCGTCCCAAGTCTCTTTCGGGGCTGGGCATCAAAAAGTCTATAATAAAAACAAAAGTCTTAACCCCCCTTGCACTTTCTTGGCCTGAAGCCTTCCCTGCCAATTTCGCCAAACCTTAAAAAAATTCAAACATGAGAAATTTGCGGCCAGGGAACAAACGAATGGTTAACCGCGTTTCCCCTTCCCCCAAAAGAAAAACGGTCAAAACTCGCTCGGAAGAGGAACCGTCCGCAGTGCCGTAATTTGAGGGTACGGACGGGTCACGATCGACGGCGACGGTAGGACAGCGAAAGGGTGTTCGCGTCCGCGCGCGGCGTCTAGCACATTGAGCCCCACGGGCCGCGTTTATCAAAACGAGAAAGAAGACGAGATAAAGGGGAACACTCCGAGCGCAAGCGTCTCGGAATGCAGTGTCCGATCTCGCATCTTCAAGAATGACGTCGTGACATCGCGAACTGACTGTGCAAACCTTGGACTGAGTATGATGGAGCTCGACATCGAGCTGGCGCTGGGTGAATAGGGACAAGTGGTGATTTTTGAACTTTGTTTTTGAATTCTCATTGACCCGTAATAACCTTGTCTGATCTATGTAACACGCTGATAAAAGCATATTCAAAACAGCTGGGAGCCGTTGAACTAGGGTATACCATCCTCTCTCTTTTGCTTCTCCCCTTACGCGACGGAACCGAAAATAGTCTCCATCATGATACCTGCGAGACGTTGTTAGCATTGCTACACCAACCATTACATCGCTCCGTGGACGGAGGCGGGAAGGGGGTTTATCAAACTCACCAGTAATTCTGTAGGGGTCGGCATTTGAGGCGGGGCGGCGGTCCTCAAAGTAACCGTAGCCCTTGGCGGCGCACTCTCTGGGGATGCGGATCGAGGCACCACGGTTGGCGACTCCGTAAGAGAACTGGTCGATGGAGCCCGTCTCGTGGCGGCCGGTGAGACGCTTCTCGTTGCCCTCGCCGTAGACGGCGATGTGCTCCTTGTGGCGGCCCTCGAGCTTCTTGATAGCAGCCTCGATGTGCTTCATGCCGCCCTCAACACGCATCTCCTTGGTGGAGAAGTTGGAGTGCAGGCCAGCGCCGTTCCAGTCGCCGGGGATGGGCTTGGGCTCGACCGAGACCTTGGCGCCGAACTCCTCAGCGATGCGGGCCAGGAGGAAGCGGGCGAGCCAGAGGTGGTCACCCATCTCGATGCCGACGCAGGGGCCGACCTGGAACTCCCACTGGGCGGGCATGACCTCGGCGTTGGTGCCCGAGATCTTGACGCCAGAGTAGAGGCAGGCCTTGTAGTGAGCGTCGACGATGTCGCGCTGGACGACCTTGCCGGCGCCGACACCGCAGTAGTAGGGGCCCTGGGGGGCGGGGAAGCCGTTAGCGGGCCAGCCGAAGGGGCGGTTGCTAAGGTCGAGCAGAGTGTACTCTTGCTCGAGGCCGAACCAGGGGTCGTGGGCGGCGTGAGCCTCCATCAGCTTGGCGCACTCATGTCTGTAGTTGTACTTGTTGGGGGTGCCGTCGGCATTCCAGCACTCGGCGAGGACGAGGATGTTGGGGGATCCACGGAAGGGGTCGGGGAAGACGGCGACGGGCTTCAGGTAGACGTCAGAGTTGTCGCCGGGGGCTTGGTTGGTGGAGGAACCATCAAAGTTCCACATAGGAAGGTCCTCGGGGGTGTACTCCTTCTCCTTGAGCGTCTAGATGAGCACGTGACGGTTAGCTTGGTGTGCTGTGCGATGGACGACAGTACGTCGCAAATGCGTGCGCATGAAAGAAAGTGCCCCTCTTCTTCTGAACCCGTCTCCAGCCGACCAAGCTCGTGGGCCAACTTGGCTACCGAGGCTGACATCATGCGATGCGCCTTGCCGTCAAGCTGACGATGCCAGGCGGAGCTACGGGTACTCCAGCGGCCCCATGCGTTTTGGGGTCTTTGGGGCAGCCTGTGGAGGACGTCCACCGTCATCCACTTCTTGGCCGGCGGCGGCGACTTGGCCCCTAGCCAGCTCACCGAAGACACGCCGACGGCCCAAAGGGCGCAAAAATACGACTGGCAAGAACCTCCAATAGCCGAGCTACGGCGTTGAACCCTGCAGCTGGAGGTCCTCGGTGTCTTGGGGCAAAGGGCCAGGCGATCGATATGTTGTGTGGGGTGGGGTTCCTTGCAGGACCGAGTCGTGACCGAATCCTGTCAGCCAGACAACCGGTCCGGTCTGAACAGCCAACCGGTACGTACCGGCTGCTCACCACCACCACCACCACCGCCACAACGCACCCGCACTTGGAGGGGCAGAAAGTCTCGGTGTTTCGACCCCCCCGCCAAGCCACAGTGCATATCGATGCCGTGTCTTTGCTACCCCTCGGCCGCAAACACCCTTTGAGCCCGCTATTTCTAGCCGGAACTCGGAGACGGTGACCCCCCCCGAGAGGGACATGTATCCAAAGTGCGGAGGACTGCGCCCCCCAGATCTTGTCGCAATAGTTGCTGCAGGCAGAGAGGGAAATATGGACCTGGGTCACAGCATTCCTCACTCTCTCTCAGCCTGCGACATGTTGCAGAACAAAGACCTGGGTGACAATCCTCACTGGGAGGGTTATACGGCTTTGAGTGGTGTTTGCGACCGATGAAGACCCTGCCGAGACCAGGAAAGGAGGAAACCGAAAAAGGAAAGGAGGGGCAAAATGGAACAAGGCGAATGTCGCAAACTTACCCTCGACTTGGAGCGGGTCTCGCCGTCAGCATCGATCCAGATGTACTCGGCCATGATTTGGCCCTTCTGGTCAAGCTTGAGGTACTTGGCCAACTATTCGGGTTGTCAGCACGGAGTTGCCCTTTTTCTATTTCGTGATGCGCCAAAGCTGCCAGCAGGATCGCGTCTCCTGCTGGGCTCAGTCATCGGGCGGTGGGTGTAATCTCACAGTCTCGGGCCTAGAGGTGAAAGCAGCTTCTGTCGCCTAGGAGGGAAAGTTATGTTAGCCATCTTGCGTCTTCGGTTTCTTGGGCCAAAACATCGTGATCATTTTGGAGGGGTTCCCGTGCGCTGTCGGGTCGGGATCCGAACAGACGCCGGGTGTGGGGAATGGATGAAGAGAAAGCAACTTACCATTTTTGCGGTTGTGTGTGATGTGATTTGGGGGAAGAAAATACGAGCAGGATCCAATCGAGGTCCAAAAAGATTCGAGCGGGAGAAAAGATCTATAGATCTAGGTGTCGATAGAGAAGAGTGGGATAGAGAGGATGGATTTGGAAGTAGAGAAGGGGGTTCGATAAGAGCAGCAGACGAAGCGGGCGGTTGAGGGTTTTATGTTTTCCATCCGTTGCCCGTCGGGGGAAGCAAAGGTACAGGAGGGACTCTCGCTCGCTCTCTCTCTCTCTCTTCCTCGCACACATGCTGGCGCCGCGGCGGCGGCGATGCGTCGATGCTTTCTCTCTCTTCCGTCCAATCTGCAAGGTACCGTCGAGATACAAGCCGACGACCGCGACCTTCGCCCACGAACCCTCGCAGGCGGCCGGTACAGAATCGTCACTCTGGCTCCCCACCCAGGTTCCTTTCTGGTCCTCCTCAGCCCAAAGATAAGGCCCTGCCCGCCTGCGGCTGCAGGGGTGTGGCTGGGCTTTTTCTGGCTCCTGGTATCGATTACGGGTGGGGTTGGGAGGGGTGGGTTGGTGGGGTGTACCGTGTGGCCCCGGAAACACGCTTCCTGCCATTCGCCCGCCAACCCAGAGTTTGGGGGGACCACAGCTATTACATGCCACCTTTGATTTGGTTCCCAGGGTCTCGCGCTGCCCAAAGTCTAGGTACTTGCACGCCGCCACAGGCTCCCCCCTCCCGTCCACCCACTGCCCGCCGCTTGCACCGCTATTAGAGGTATCCCTACGCCCGCCCGCCGTCTCGCAACCAACGGGCTTCACGTCCTTTGGATCCAGTACAGTACTTTGCACTTTATACGGAAATGCCACGGCCGGACCATTCGCCTCTAGAGGTATCGTCAACTTCCACTTCTCCGTAACTGGCCCCTGGTGGCCTCCTCTTTGCGCTTCCACTTGGGTGGTTTTGTTCTGTCAACCCTGGTCTCCAGCATTGATAAGTGCGTATAGCAAAGTCACGCGTAGGGGAAGGGCAAGAGAACAAGGAAAGAGTGTGACGATGATACTTCGAACTGCGCCCACAGACGAGCCCCGGCTAAGGACCAGTCAGACACCGCTGGAGGCAGCCAGTACAGCAAATGTCCTGCAGCTAAACGCATCTACCTAATCGTACACTAAAACCACAACCAACCCAGCAATGAATGATATTGAATGAGGTAGCGAGGCCTGTGAGACTGAGACTGAGAGTGAGAGACCATGGGAAAGGAAGTCGGTACATGTACAGAGTACGTGCACACCGTCTGTACACAGTGCCAAAGACTTACAGCACACGTCCACTGTTAGTCCAGATGACCCAACCAAGGTACCTCTCACCCACAGGTGTCCACCGTGCCACAACGCGGGGTACGTACCGATACCTGTGAAGCCCACACGTCCTGGCGGCGGCGGTCCGCTGTTGCTATCCTTGGAAATGATCGTGTGCACACCCGCCGCCCGCCGTAGCCCTCGCCAGAGCCTTAGCCTTCGCCTTGTCGCTATCATTGTTCGGTCAGGACCCAGCCAGTGAGTTGCCTTTACGAGCTTTCGTAGCAGAAATCGTTGGTGGTGGCTGTGGCACCCGCCTTCGGGGGTAGATCAGAAGCCTGTATGCCAGACCGAAGTGGTGCAAACCTCCAGGAGCAAGAGATCTTCCATAGAACCGGCCGTCTCCCCTTGGAAAGTAAGGGTCCAAGAACTTTGATGCCCAAAAACGGCCGCTCACGAGTAATTAGTTCGTGAAGACTTCACGATGCTATTGTTTCGTTTCGTCTGATCAATCGGGCCTTCCATAACCAAGATAGTCCCTTTGAATTTCAGCAAAGTTCTCTTCCCTCGCGCGCGCGCGCGCACACACACACACTCACACACACACATACACACACCTCTGCCATCCAAGACTCCGGGGTCGGACAGACGGACCTGGCAACAGCAGCAAATGGCTGGCGGCTTAGAATACCCCGAGGGGGAGAGACATACTGTCGCTTGCGACTTGGTTCCACGCCGACGATCGCAGGGCCATATTGCGACAACCTGCATATTCCTGGCGCTCGTTTCCTTGGGGGGAGGACAACCACGCTCTTCCGCTCCCATTCGGGGTATCGTCAAGTACCTTGACCTCGCAGTGTCCAACAAGTCTTGTCAGCTTGTCAACGCTTTTCCCCCGCCAGAGGACCCTACCACAGTACATTGCTCCACGACAGGACCCCCAGGAAGTCGATACGTCGTGGAACAGGCCTGTGAGAGTCTCACTTCACTTTCTCGCGTCAGCCCCCTTAGTCGAGAGTAGATGCCCTTCCATCGCACAATTCTTCCCTGTCCCGCCCACGTGTGACTTGTTGCGACGACAGCGACGATACACACTCGCGCCAATTCTCTTTCCAGTATCTGTATCCTTCTCAAATCTCTAACCCTTGCCATGGCCATGTCTGGACGCGGCGCAGGAAAGATAATCATTCATCCTCTAGGAGTTGCTTCCTTCGTCCCGTCCCCGGAACCATTCGTACTCCCGCCTGGTTCGTGCAGGAAATCGTCTCATAAAAATTTTGCCGCCGCCGTCCGGCAGTGACATATCGGCCATCATCCTCAACATTGTCACATTGTCTGGCAAGTTTGTGCGTCTCCGTCTGCGCGTCTGTAACCCCCTTGGTGGGGGTGATCCTGGCGACCCTGATTCCCTCGCGAGGTATCTGTACCTCTGTGTCAAAGAAGCGGCTTGGTGACTCCCAATTTGGCATCAAACCCAGACAGAGGCGTCACCTACCTATTATCTATCTATCCCACTCCAAGGTTTATCGTCCAAGTCGACCCATACTGCGGCGGCGAGGGGCAAAAGGTGGGGTGCGGTCTTGCTCCGGTCCCAGACGCGCTCCAGGAGGTGTGAGTGAGATCTGTGGTAAGTGCGATCTGATGGCCTCTCGTCGGTATCCTGTGAGAGACGTCGAGTTTACAAAACCTCTCGAGTCATTTGGGGGGATTCACGGAGAACCCCCATTTCGCGTCTTGTCTCCGATGGCGGGATGGCAATCTTCCCCAAACCTTCGGAATCACTAGCCAGCTTGTCCTTCCGGCCAATATTCGACCGTCTGTTCGTCAGCGAACCCCCAAGCTTTTGCTCCACGAAATGACCTTGTCGAAGCTATCTCCGGAAAGAGAGCCAATCCACATGGCCTGCCGTGACCCGTTCTGCAAGCATTGAGTGAATATCTGGCTGATATGCAGCCCAAACGTCTACGAGACTGCAGTATGCACGCGGCTGGAGCCCGCCCAGGAGAAAGGCTGTTGGATTCACGGTTGCTTTGCTTTGCTCGTCTCTTACTCTTTCTGTATTAACTACTTCTTACTCGTGGACATACACCCCGACGGAACAGTTTGCTGGACGGGATGCTGCCCAGTTGGCCGCTGTCGTCGCGTGTTCAGTCGGTCTCCAGTCGGTCATATCAAACACATAATATTTTGGCTCCGATACGGCGGCGTATCAAAGACGGGCACTCCTCCCCGCACTTCTGCCCGCGACAGGGTCTCACTGCGCTGCCGTCGGATGGACGATTACCCCCCCAACATTGCCGTCCTCAACATCTCATGCGCTGTCGTACAGTGTACGTGGTCGACGCGGGATGCATGAGTTCTGGGATAGCCGCTTGCCGTTGCCGCCCCGAGATAGAGTGAAAGAGAGAGCCGTCAGGTAAAACTTTGATGATTCCATTATGGAACTTGTTTCTCCAGATGTGACATGCAGGAGACCTCCATCTCGAGTGTCTCCAAACCATCCAGTGTGGGGCGCTAGTGGACGGCTGGTGCATTTTGCATTGCTAGCTTATCGTCGGGCTATGATTGGTTGGGGTCCATGTGCAAAATAATTGAATTCTCTCAAGAGCCGTGTCGTTTCCGTCGTCTCCTTAAAGACTGGCATTAATCGCTCAAGAGGACCTGGTCACCCGTGACGCCCTCGACTGCTAAGCACATTTCCCTCTCTTGTCATTCGCAACTCTGGTTGACTTGCAACGATGCGTAGCTTCACGAGGTGTCGTTGGCCTCGGTGAAGCGTGTGGCAGCTGACAAGCTTACTCGGTGGAGAGCCGCGGCAGCGGCAGGCAGTGACATGGGGTCGCTGCGAACATGAGGTGCAGTCAAAGACTCAGAGGGACCCCGTCCACCTTTCTCACGGCGGAAAGCTGCTGTTTGGGATGATGGATCCAACCCAAGGGCTAGTGCCGCAAAGTTGGATTCTGGAAAAATGTGGATGTGAGCAGCCATGTTGGGTTTGGGCGCCGGCCCGGCGGGGATGGGGGGGAGGAGGAGGGTGGGAATCTGTGGATGGATGGACTGGCTATGTTTTCCCCCCCGTTGGATTGACCGTGACCTAGGACTTTTTGCTCTGCAGAATCGGCTTTGTCCAAGGCGTTGCCGAGACCGGGCAAGGAACTGCGGCAACGGCCGATAGACGAAGAACACGGCACAACCACTACCACCGCCCTTGGCTTCTGCCGACGGCTGCCCCGACGACACGCGATGTCCGTATTCCCACAATCGGCAATCCCTCGACCAGACCCATCTCGACCGAGTGTCTTTGCGCGCAACCTGCACTCTTTGTCCGACTTGTTGACTTTCATCATCCCTTTTTTTTCCCGCACCCCTTCGAACGCATGCGAATAGTCGTCATTTCCCACCGTCCGAACTCTGTCCAACGACGAGAATTCGCCGGTCTCGTCGCTGAGTGGTCAGCGTTGACACACAGTTATTCTCTCATTGGTCGGCTGCCACCCGCCACGATCGGGACTTGGCTGAACATTGCCGGGGCACCTGGGCGAGGCATGCCAGGGCCCCGATCGAGTCTCTCACGAGATCAGAATGACGTCTTGGGACGGTCAATTGGGGCTCCATGACCCAGAAGAGCGGCGATACCATCATCGGGGTTGAGGGGGTGATGTCTTTGAGGTCTGCAAGAGGCAACTCGGGAGCCAAAGCCGGGAAGACAAGACCGCTTCCGTGACGTCGGCCGCGACAAGTGTCGGTCGGCAGCGGCCTCGACTCGATGCCTGTGGAGACCCGAATCAGGGTTCGGATCCCAAGTTCTTGTGGTTTGGTCCTTGGAGACTGGAACCAGTCGGGGCTCTTTCAGGAGGAGCTTGCGTCTCGGCGCGGCAAGCGCCACATGGAGAGGCCGAAGGCCTGACCAGTGCCAGTACCAGTACCGGTACCAGTGTGAGAAAGCGGCGCGACACGAGCCCACAGCAGGGCGCAGTCGACATCGTGAGCCTGTGGTTGAGTCAGACTCGTGTTCGGCCGACGGCGGTCAGTGGTTATTTTCGGAGCGTCGTTCCGGAATAGATCAAGCGGTGGGCGGGTGGGAGATAAGACGGGAAGACGGTGCGCTCTGGAACCTGCAGGGCATGACTTTTGATGTGTCACAGAAGCAGAGATGTCCCTGTGCCTGGATGCGCAAGGCAAGGCGAGCCGCTGCATCCAACGAGACGCGACGCCCAAAGTCCAGCAGAAAGGAGGACAGCGTTCTGGGTGGGGGGGGATGAGGAGTGAATCAGTGGGTTTGCAGCCAGTGCACAGATGGCGGTAACACATCCATTTCGCACCGTGGGAGAATAGGGGTTTGGGTGTATGGCTGAATGGCGAATTGAGGCGGCAAGTGCAGCCCTCAGTCCATCCCCTTCTTTCCTTCCTTTTCTTCCTTCCTTCACGACAGGAACGGAGACGCCGATCTAGGTGTCACATGATTTGGAATCGGTCGAGAAGCCGCAATGTTACTCATGAACTCACATTGGGAAACCACGCTCGTGTTGCCGTTCTCGGTGTGCAGTGCAGTGCAGTGCAGAGGCCTTAGCGCGCGCGGCGGAACTCGCAGGCTGCATTAACAGACCTCTCCGCAGGGTTGAGTCTCGATCAATCAACTGCCCACGTATGGCCAGCCACTTTGGTGCTTGCTAGCATCACGAACCCCTCTGTATGAGCCATGAACTGGACCGAAGGAGCTTTGGCTCGTCATTTACGGGGCAAAGGCTTCAAGCCGGAGATCGCCAAGCAGAAGCAGTACTTTGCAAAGACTCGACCAGGACCTAGGGATGCCTCGAAGCCCACTGCCTCCATTCCCTTTCTCTCCAGGCCATCCAGCTTGCCCAAGGCGCTTCCCGAGAAACAGTCTCCAAGAGCTTTGATACAAAGCTCGCCGTATTTTCAGCGCCGGCAGAGCCAGCATGTCGAAGCCCAGGAGCGTCGTTCTGGACATTCGCTCCATCAGCGCCTGCGCGATGATGGGTTGTCCACGGCGAACCGCGACTTTCCAAAGTCTCACATGTCGAATGGCAAAAGAAGACATACCACGGGCAGAGAGGAAACTTTGGACACCAAGAGACGCCGTTTGCTACAGAAGGGCGACTGGGTCGGCATCAACGTACAAAAACCAATGCCTCTCCAGTTCTCGGCCCGTGGTAACTCGGCTGGGGGTCAGATCTGGGGCTATCGCAACAAACACAGAGCTGGGCAACCTGCCCCTTTCTTCGAGAAGTTGAAGCACAGCAGAAAAAATGCACTGAGAGGGCATGGTACTAGTCACAGCAGCACCCAGGGCGGAGACAGAGTTGTTAGGATCAGGATCGGCAGCGAGGGTGTTCGATTCGGCGCCGGATGCCAAGCCTCTACCAGGAGTTCGCACCAAAATTCTCCCCGAACCGTTACCCAGTCAAACGGCTTGCAGCAGTCAATCTATTTCATGGAATCCTCGTCTCCGCATCACCACGCCTTTTCGAGTTCTATCGAGGATAGGGAACGGACAAGTCAGACGAAGAAATCTACGTGGCAGATTCGCCGTGGGAGAGATGGCACAACCTACGACGATATTGCAAGCCGTGCCTCACCATCTATGTTACATGGTCAGCAGGGCAGACTTGAGAATGACCAACGAGCTGGCCAACCACTAGTTGTCGAATCTTCTCCGGTTGTCGTTCATCACCCGGTTCCCCAACGACTCAGTCAGCTGGTCTTGTCAACCAGGCGAGGAACGCCAAAATCAGACGCATTTGGAAGCACCGTCGCCGAAGTCAGCTACAATCCGTTGCCCGCCGTGGCCCCCTCAGAATTGAGTGAGAATGAACGATGGCACGACATGTTGGCTTCTTCCGGGCACCGAGAAGAAACTCCCAAAGACCTAGGCCACAGCAGAGCAGTCGCAACTGAAAATATCAGTCCCGGAGCCAGCAATTTCCCTGGTCCCAGCAGCCCATCAGCTCACCAGCCAAGTTCTGGGTACTCTACGATTCGAGCGTCTTTGAATGTCCAAACAAGAACGCCCAGCGGTTCTGAGATGACGCATGCAGGCACATGGCCGAACAACCACGAGCCTTATGAGGAACTTGGTAACGGCGGAAGTCTGCCAAGACACACACCTGTGGCGTTGCTGTTCTCCTCGCCACTTTCACTGGTCAACACGTCTCCGTCATTGGACAACTCAGCCGTGAATGACCTTGAACGCGGTATTAGCACCAGTCAGGGAAAGACACACACGACTGAGGAAGCTGTCTTACGGAACTTGTGCGACAATGCAATGCAACGCCCTTCGTTACTGACACACTCAGACAACAGAGAAGAACACGGTTTCGGCCAGCAAGTTCGAGAGGCACATCCTAGGGATGATGTGAAAGAGGCCGATGCCCTCGGCTTCGTGTTCAAAACTTCGGAAATAAAAACAGACCGAAATACATCAGATCCAGAACCAGCAGCGGCATGTGTGGATGCAGACTGGATGAACTTCATATTTGGCGAACGCGATGAGGAAGCCCAAGATGCGTTGTTTCGAGAGGCGAGACGGGAGGCAGCTCGGGATCTACGTCCATCAAGCAGCTCCTCTAGCAGCCATTGCCCAAATCTTTGGCCGCCTAGTCTTGATCACGACACTGAAACCGTGGCTACCTGCGGAACGTTCGATCGCGAAAACGACAAAGACATTATTCGACCTTCATCGAGGCGCTCCTTTGTATTTGATCTCGATCCTCCAGATGAGAATATCTATGAGGACCTCACAAGCTCTCTTCCAGAGACACGGAGTGCCGATATCACCCATACAGATATTGAAGAGTCGGCCATAGATAATATCCATGACTTAATGGTTCCAGGGACGAGGGGTTCAAATTATACCATTGCTGATATAGATTCAGCCCCAGCGATGGACTCCATGTCAACAGTGGCACAACCTCCCGAGTCGGAAGTGGGCGAGACGCCCGGTCAATATTTTCGCTTCGCGAGACCAAAGACGTTCGTCGGCCGGCTAGCTAGTTCTTCAGTGCATGACGCAGGCCCGATCTTACCACTGAGTATCCACCCCGAATCCAAGAAAAGGGGCAGACCGAAGAGAAGATCGAGAAAGAAGGCGAAGGACGGACGAGCTAATATCCGAGGGTTGCCAGACCATGACGGTGACCCAATTGAGGGGGGCTCAGATGAGTAAGGATTGGAAGTCTGCCAGGCTTTGGGAAAATATGTGTTCGAATCGAGGTGTGGGTGGACATCGGCACGGGGGCTGTTCTAACGTCTTTTGACATTGGCGGGATATCGACCGTTATTGGAACCTGGCCCTATCTATTCGAGAACGGACATAACATATACAATGCGAAAGAGAAGTCCCCAAAAAGCAGTGCTCCAAAAACCCGTTTTCCCCTTTTCCCAAATCAGTCCAACAAGTTTCGTTTGCGATGCGCCATCCAGGCCAAGACCCAGCACAGCTATAAGTCTGCCCTGGAGGTGATCAATCTCATCTGTATCGTGTGAAGGGAAGGACCTTTTGCCCCTCTTGCCCCAAAAAGAAGAGAAAACACAAGTCGTATTCTTTTTTTTTTTGTCGTATTTTTTCCTGGTGTCAATCTTTTTTTGTGTGTGTATTTGTTCGATTGATATCCCATGTCTTTTGCAACGAGACAACAAAGTTCAGCGAGGCAGACTACTCGGAGCCCGAATTCCTTCAGGGCTTTCTTTTCATCTGCTTCTGTATCCTTGTCGCTGTCTCCATGCACTCGTTTCACCCTCACCAGAGGCCAAAGGCGTGGCCGTGGCGGCGGGGGTGACGGACGGCGTCACGCTTAACCTCGTCGGCGGCAGCGGGCTTCTCGGCGCGCTTGGCCGCGGCAGCGGCCGTCGGGACGACCGAGACGGTCTGGGTCAGGACGGAAGTGACAGGCGCAGTGGGGCACGCGGAGACTGTCTCAGTGACGGTGACGGCGGAGGGGCAGCTTCCGCTTCCCTCCTGGCCGACGCCGCCGCCATTGCCCCCGCCGCCTCCGTTGCCGCTGTTGTTGCCACCGTTGTCACTGCCACCATTACCTCCGTTCCCGCCGTCGCCACCGTTACCCCCGTTGCCTCCGCCGGTGACGGCGCTGGGGAGGGCCGAGGCGACGGTCGTGGCAGAGGCGGTGCTCTGGGCGTCGGAGACGGTCACCACGCCGGTGAGGGAGCCGACAGTGACGGTGATGACGCGGGGAGGAGGAGCGGAGGTGGGTACGGGGGGCTGGGCCGTGATGTAGACGGTGGTCACGCGAGGAGGAGTGGTTCCCTCGGCCGGGATTGTGGAGGTCAATGCCGAGGTGGAGAGCTCAGTCTGGACGGGAGCGGTGCCAGAGGGACCGGCTGTGGGCTGGATGGTGATGGTGACGAGAGAGTAGACGGGAGTGCCGGAGGGAGGGGCCAGGGTCATGGTAATGACGGAGGTCTTGGGCTCGTTGGGGTTAGGGGGTTGCTGGGCGGGGCGGGAGACAACCTCCGAGGCGGCGGGACCGCTGGCGGGAACGGTGGCGGTAACGTAGACTGTGCTGACGATGGCCGAGCCGCCCTCACTCTGGGCCGGGAGGGTGGTCTCAATGGCGGAGGTCACGACGGAGCCTTGCTCAGAAGCGCCGGGCTCGTCGGTGGGGGCTGCGGGAGGAACAGAGACAAAAACGGTGCTGACAACGGGCTCACCTCCTTCGGACTGGGCAGGAAGAGTGGTTACAACAGCAGAACTGCTGGCGATGGCATCGACAGAGCTGACGGCCTCGGAAGCAATGGGAACGCCGCCCGAGACGGTGGCAGTGACGTAGATCGTGGAGACAACGGGAGGCAGGCCGCTCTCGGCAGGGAGGGTCGATACAACCGCAGAGGTGACGACGGAACCGGCCTGCTCAGACGCACCGGGCTCGTTGGTAGGAGCGGGGGGAGGGGCAGAGACGTAGATCGTGCTCACGATGGGCTCGCCTCCCTCGGACTGGGCAGGCAAGGTAGTAACAACGGCAGAGCTGCTGGCGACGGCATCGGCGGAGCTGACGACCTCGGAAGCAGCGGGGACGCCGCCCGAGACGGTGGCAGTGACATATACGGTGCTGACGATGGGTTGGCCGCCCTCGCTTTGAGGAGGAAGGGTCGAGACAACAGCAGAGGTAACGACGGACCCGCCCTGCCCAGAAGCGCCGCCCTCAACGGGCTGCGAAGGCTCAGAGCCAGGCTGGCGAGTGACAGTGATGACGGATACCACAGGTGTCGCGTCAGGCTGGTCTGGGTTGGCAGGAAGGGTGGTGGTCAGGACATCGGTCTCAGGGACGGCAGTCTGGGAAGGAGGAGCTCCAGGGGTGGCCGTGACAGTGATGAAGGAGACACCTCCGGTTCCGACAGTGGCGCCAGCGTCAGGGGGCAGGGTCGTGGTTGTGATGACAGAGCCGCCCTCCTCGGCGATGCCGGAAGGAACACCGCCAGCGTCGCCAGAGATGGGGCCGTTGGGCAGGAGAACAGTCTGGGTAACGGTCGTGGGTACAGAGACGGTGACGGTGGCAGTCTTTGCAGCGTTCTGGCAGGCGATGAGCTGGGTCTGGCACTGAGAAATCTGGAAGTTCTGTCCGGCGATGCTCTGGCACTGGGTGAACTGCATGCCACATGCGGCGTTGCAAGCGGATTGGAACTGGCCAAACTGCTGACCGCCGACGACGAAGCCACCCTGGTCACCCTGCTGGACAGCGGGGGGCGCACCGCCGAGAGCGGAGATGAAGGTGAAGAAGGTGACCTGGGAGATGATGATGACCTGGGGCTGCTGGATAACCGGGGCGGCAGAGGCGGTGACGGTGCGCTCAGTTGTGATGACCTCGGTGGTGGTGACGTTGTTCGACAGAGTGGAAGTGATGGTGGCGACCTCGGTCACGGTGGACAGCTGGGGTGCGGTGGCGGGGACCGAGGTGTTCAGGAAGATGCCCGTCGGGCCGCCCGAAATGGGGGCGACGGCACCGGTGCCCGTCGACAGAGGAGGCGGGATGTTGATGCTGGACAGGATGGGCGACGGGGCGACGTTGTCCTGGCGCCTGACCTGGCGCGCGAGACCAAGCTCGGCGAGGAGGCAGACGAGAACAGCTGGCTTGAGCAACATGGTGTGTAAAGGATCGTGAAGCAGCTGCTAGTCGTTCTGGCGACTTGTTTTGCTAAATGACGGGAATGGTGAAAGTCGTTTGGATCGTTGGATTTCAAGGAATGGACAGAAGCAGGAAGACCCTTCAAGGGAGTTTGGGCGACTAGCACCGAGAAGAGAATGACAGAATGCTCAGAAGGAGAGGCGAAAGGAAAGAAAGAAACCTTGGCAAAAGAATGCGCCAAAGAATGTCAGACTGAAGAAGCTGGTGAGGCAAGAACGAAAGACGGACCAGAGACGGGAAGCGAGGCCATCTTTTAAGCGTCTTTCCGTCCCCCCTCCTCCATCCGAGCCACAAACGAGTTGAGAAGGGCTGTCAGGCTGGCAGCCCGTCAGGACCTTTCGACTCGACGGGTCGGGTACCGCCTCCTGACCCAACTGGCTAGTCTCCCCAGGATACGGCTTCGCCATTGCTTTGGTATAGTCATCGTGAGACGTTCGGCCAAAGAGCGGGCTGGCGGCGGGGAAAGGGTAGGGGGATGAGCTTATCCGCCGTTTGGTGTTTACGATTCCAAGAGAGGGGCAGGCCCCCGAGGTGGAGAGTGAAGGAGGAGGGATGGCTTGCTTGAGAGGAAGGGGGGGGGGGGGGGGGGGGGGGGGCGAACCGAGTATTCTCCCGGAGGATCACCACCGAGCGAGGACGGCGTCTTCCCTAAGCATATTGCCGGAAGAGACGATATGGAGGCTGTGCTGATCCCATGCTGGGATGACAGGGGATATCTGAGTGACGGACCACGGCGATAACGGATGATGGAGGGTTAACCGTCAACGTCGGTAAACTCCAGAACGGAAGAGACTGCTCAACAGGGCGGGTTGGTCAAGGACATAATCTATAACACGTCTTAGCAGAGTGCACTTCTCTTTTGCAGAACCAGTGATAAGAGAGCGGAGCTCGACAAGCAAGTGTATGTGAAGATGGAGAAACGGGTGAACGAGTTTGTGGCTCGAGAGAATGCAGCGTTACACGTAGATCCAAATGTTTTGAGGGGGGGGACTCTGTTGTGATGTCGTAGCTTACAACCTACACTGTCGAACAGTCTCTTCCTGGTGTCCCCGCAATCTACAACCGTCCGCCCGTCCGTTTTTGGTCCTGCCGTCATTTTTTCTCTCTCCGAACCGTTTCTGAAAGACCCAGTTAAACGAGTCCATCTTGGATTTTGACTATCCAAACAGGGCAAGAACCCCCCTGCCAGGGCGGGAGGAAACAGTGGACAAAGTGGACGACGACAAGACAGCTTCAGGGAGTGACGCCGGTGTGTAGACTTTTCTGTGCAAGTCACCAGGGGGTTCAGAGACCGGGAGCTGCTTGGCGCCCGATATCCTGATCTCTGACCTGACCCAGACGACCCAATAGAATCACGCTTGAGAAAGAAAAAAGAGTTCTTTGTCAGTTCGTCCCAGGGAGTCAGGTCGGGTCAGGAGATGTCGAACGGAGGCTCAGGGGCAGGTCGGTGGAGGAGTTGAGGTTCAGTTTGAGTGCCCAGAAGAAGGGGGACGTTGACGGAGTTGGGCACGTTGCCAGGATTCCTGGGAAGGGAAGGTGCATGATTTACACGGGAGGTTCGAGAGGGGTCGAGGATCAATCGGACGTCGCCGCCAGGGACATCGGAGATTTACAGCCAATCGGGAGAGCCCATTGCTCATCAATCGCTTATATAATGTTGCGGCTAAGACCCACTTGGGTCGTTTGAGGTCAAAGATGCAAGTGACTCCCCCCCCCCCCTGGACCATCCATATTCATCCCTCGCTCCCCTGGACCTGGTTGTTCCTGTTTCAGCTGATCTCTCAAAGGGGAAACCGAGCCTCGTCCCTATTCCCCTCATGTGGTTTCTCCCGCAGAACTTGCACGGTCCCAAGGCTTCTGGACTCTTGATAATCTCCACTATTCAATCAACTTCCATAGTGTTTCCCTCCTTCACACCCACCCACCCCCTTTTGTTCCGTACTCCTCGAGATTTTCAACCAAGCCCCCCTCAGATCACGTGGTTGGTTCCTCCTGAACCCTCTCAGTGTTTCTCACGCCCGTCACACTCGCTCCTACGTCTTCCATCTGATGTCATTCGCCTAGCACCCTGGACCTTACGCCCCTGTACCAGTTTCACAGATGCTAATTACAGGAGGATTCCGTCGTGCAAACTTGGGACGATTGTGGACTTTGGACCGTCCCTCCCCGTCCCAAGCTTTGAAGAGTCCCCCCCAATGACACAATAACAGCAGCCATCTCGAAAGCCGCGCATATATCGACAAGAGGGTTATAGAACAGAGTCACTTACGTTATGGCTCTCGGGCCTATTCTCTCGCGTCGAAATCGGGACATCCTTCGAGGATTCGCTACTGCAACCCTTAATGCACGCCGCCAGCCTGGTTCGTCCATCTCCTCGCCTCGTCGAAGCTCGTCGATCACTATGCTTGCCCGCCGCTCGTCGATCCGCGACATGTCAAACCCGCGATTAAGGTCTGGCTTGTGCGACCCATGCCGGAGATCGCAGCGCTCCTCACTTCCCCACTTCTTACTTTCTCTCACGCTCTCTCTTTCTTCCACTTCGGCTTGGCCAACCCTGGTTTAAACATTGGAAATTACACAGGGGCGCACAAGACTTTGGATGAGACCTCTCTTGTAGCATCATCCCGGAACGGGCAACCACTTCACTCGCCGTGTCGACGCTTCATCGGCCTCCGCGATGTGGATGTCGGGTCCGATTTCTTGACCGCCTCCCTCAACGGCGGATCCATGATGGATCTTCGTGCCTTTTCTAAATACAACCTCGACGGCCGCTCGTCTTTCTTGGCGAGCGGTCGTGACGGGGATTACTTCTTCTCCCCCGTGCTATTCAGAGAATCTCCAACAAGGGCCCCGTCAGTCACTAAGAGAGTGTTTGCACTTGTCAGATCCCGCGAAAAGAACCACTTCGGCGCCACCAGGTGCGCCTCTGCCTTCACACAGCGCGCCGTATGGATCACACTAGAATGAATGGCTTCATTGCTGCCACTTGGCTTGGATGAACCACATCAGAGACCTATGCTTCATCCGAACCTGATGGTCCCCGAAGAAACGTTGTCAGGACATCGATGAATTGGCCAAGCTCTGGTGCAGCGAAACTTCCCTCCAAGGTTCCTCTTTGCGGGCTGCACTGCTTGGAAACGGGCGATGCGTCTAGCTCGACCCTCATGCGACCGCCACCGTTAGAAATAGCAGCCTAATATGCGTCTAGACCGAGAAACTAGGATCTAACCATCAGCCCTGTTATGAAGAGTCGAGCTTTGGGCCAGGGATGTCGTTCCGCTTCCGTAGATCATCCGGGATATGGACGGCAGTGTCAGGGTTCGGCATTGACGCGATAGCTGGGGGAGCTGCTGCTGCGCCATACAGCGACCCAGCCCGGAATTGCCGCATCTCTGGTTTGGCTGAGGGGTTTTTTATTTTGGTTTCAAAGAGCACGTCAGGCTACCATCGCATCGCTGTGCTTCTGGAAGTTCTTATTTCACATCATCATAGACCGGGTTGACAAATCAGAGATGCCCAATCGTTATCAAGTGTCAAGTAGCTCTCAGAGTTCCCGGCGTCTCCGGCAGCCAATACTTGTTCTGAACCTGCATCGACTTGACCGCACTTACGTTTGGTTGATATTGACTGACGAACTCTTAAGCTTGGGTACTGTGTGACGGTACAGTACAGTTAAGTCATGCCAGACTCTCTTCGATATCATGGATTCCCAATGGCAGAGCAGATTGAACAAAGCTGACATAAACGGTTGGAGCCCGCCGACTAAACGTTTGTTGTAACCAGCTGGCGATTTCTGCAGGGAATTTTCAATCACAATGACACCCGCAGCTTGAGAGTCCTTCAGAGTCGTTAGTCAACGAGCACTTTCTTGAGACGCGAAAATGTCCGACGACGCGAAGGGTTTCAATAAGTCCAGGACATTCTGCAGCAGTCTAGCGACGAGGCCTTTCTCGTTGTCAACAACATCTGCAATATGGATGACTTAAGTTCCCCTGTCGTCGTTTGACGCTGCTGTCTCAATGCTTCCACGCAAGTATGCCAGCAGGTTCGAAACCGGCTGCTGGTATTGAACGTGTTCCAAGCCGTTTGTCTGACATTGAGACGAACGTCTCACGAACCAGCCGACTTCTCAAACCACCTTGGTACATGTATCTAACACACTGTGAGCAACGTTCAATGGTTTGTATCACTGTGTCCTCACTCCCGATACCGCAATAAAGAAAGCTGAATGGTTTCGCCATGTCTGTGGTTTTTGGTTTCGCCTAATGTCGCCAACCGAGGCGCCGAGTTTCCAAGTCTCATACAACCGCCGTAGCACTTTTGCCCGAGGTGATGAGAACCTCAAGAGTGAGGTGTTGATGTCAGCAAAGTGGACTTCCTCTCGGCAGGAGTTTCCGAGTCCTCGGTAAGCCTTTCCCAACGGCGACGAACAGCAGCACCGTTACTCGTCAAGAATTTCGTGACGAAGACAGGTTGAACGATGAGCAATGCGAGCAAATTCTTTTCTTTTCTTTTAGGAGAATATGAGAAGCTCATGTGCGAGACCACGGTTTGTCCAGTGTTGGTTGCGGCCTATCGTCTGCGGAAGAAAACGCCGCGACATCGAATGCACCATTAAAAGAAAAATTCCACCCGGCGCCACACGCCAAATGCTTGACTGTCCACTTTCCTCTAATGGAAGAAAGCCAACCAGTCTCAATTGATCCTTATTTGCTGGCACAAACAGATCACGGTACGGTTGCTGGAGGAGGAAGCCCACCGGGCCGGTGCAGGTCTTCGGCCCGGAGCTCCGCGAAAAGGTCGGAAGCAGAAACCGGGCCGGGTCCGACATCTGCATGACAGGTTCGATTCTATCCAAGGGAATCAGAACAGAGTTGAGCCCAAGAGATGAAGATCAAGGAGAAATTAAAGACAAGACAAAGCTAGAGCTCCCCTCAAGCAAAGCCTCGAGGTCCCGAGTATTCGGAATATCGGGAATATTAGCTAAAAGAAATAGGCATCGCATCCTCGCCGAAGGCCGCTCGGCGCTCGGGCGCTCAGTGTGGGGTCCATCTCCGGATTTCGGGGGGACAGCCCCCGCCCGCTGCCAAGGTGACAGCACGCATGCACTTCCCCAGCACAGTGTGTGTAGCTACCAAGCCTAAGCAGCACGCACATTGGGGACGTTGGAACAGCTTGAGCGCGGCCGCCACTGGTGACCATTGAATCACCGGTCACTGACCACTGACCAGAGCCACAGGGCGCTAAGAGGTCTGCGCTAGGAGCCACGAACCGATGTCGCCATCCCCAATGCGATGCCGGGCTCGCTCGCGTCTTGTTGCTTTGCGTGCGTCGTGACGAGAATAGCTCAGGTGCCCCTCCATCCGGGGTCTCAGGTCCCGTGCCTTGGGCCTTGGGGAACTTACTGTGCGCTCTAGCGACTGTGCTCAACTGAAGTGAACTGAACTGACGCTCCCTCCCAAAGCTGATCTAATCTGGCCTGGACCTTCCTAGCTGGTAAGTGTCCTTCTAATCCCCCCCCACCCTGGCGGAACCCAACATCATCCTTCCACCAACCTCTCATCCAGATGTTATCAGTCCTCCTCCATCGTCGACCTGCGATGGGCCCAGAAGTCGAAGTTGTTCTCGTTTAGAGTTGATTCCTCGAATCATTGTTCCATCTTTCCAGTGCTGTTCTCTTCTCCTGTTTATATCCCCACAAGATCTGCCAAAAGATCTGCCTTGCGTCATCCATCCGCCCCGGTCAGGGACCAGAGAAAGCTGCGGCATCGGGGGAATCTCGAACCCCACCCCGCCCATCCCATCATCACACCTCAGCTCGGCTCGGTGCCCAGGAACCGAGAGAGAGGATCGGCGGCAACGCAAGCTCGCCCATAGCTCGTTCGTCCCAATCAGTCAAAAAGCTCTCCCTGGTCATCCAGCCGCTTGTTGCCCAGCATGGTTGTCTTTGTTGATCTCGACGAGGAAATGGAGCCTCTTCACGTTCTCGAGGCGCGCCGCCTGGCCGCTGCTGCCGCCATCGCGACGCATGGCCTAGAACCAACCAGCCGTGAGCTTAATCATGAGCTCGAGAAGCCGATGGGCGCTCCGGTTGTGTCGGTAGCTCCAGTTCCCGCACCGGAGCCCACGCCGGCATTCCAGAGTGCTGCTACCGAGGCTTTTGGCTGCTATCCGTAAGCTTATCGCAGTTGTACTTACGCGCCTTGCCCATCCATATCGCGGCTGACACCGAGTTCATTACCAGTATCGTCATGTCAATTGCTGAACACATCGACCTCAACACCCTCGACAGCCTAGCCCGTACCTCGCGCCAGGTTCGCCGTGGCTTGCTGCAGTACCGCTCTATCCTTTTATCGTCGACGCTACACTGCTCCAATGAAGGCACCCCCGTCGACCCAGAATCCACCTTCCGCTTCCGCGCGAGGGCCGGCAACTGGTACTATATGGAAGACGGCCGAAATTACAACGGCAAGAGCGGCAGCTGTGCCCGGGACCTGGTGACGGAGTGTCGGAGGTGCAGGACCGTTGTGTGCAGGGTATGCCGTTCTATGCCGAGCCACACGCCCTTGGCCCTTTTTCTGAGAGGGACCACCCTTACAGATGTGTAGGGGAGACCAAGGGCCGTGAGGCAATGGCCGGGGAGGATAATCGAGGTTACCGAGTAAAGTTGATCGCTGACCCTGTGAACAGAATTGCGCCATCAAGCCGCCAGCCCACAACGCCCTCCGTGAACGCCATCGCAGGCTGTGTAATCCGTGTATTAAGGCCCCAATCGCGTCGCTCGTCAACTCCGCCCTGGAGACCGAGACGCCCCTTTTGGATGACGCGGTGCGTCGAGAGATTTGCCGGTGCGATATTGACGGCGTCTGGCTCTGCCAACCATGTGGGCGAAGCATGCGTGGAGATGACCACGAATATCAGCGGTACTTGACCTATCCTCCAAGTATAACACCTCACCGCCGGCATGCTAACAGGCTCTCATAGCATTTGGAAATGGCGAGCCCACTACGGCGAAGTCCTCGGCGGCCTCGGAACAGGTATCGGCGAGGGTGACCGTGGCGTCATTTGTGGTCGCGGGAGCGCTTGCGCCGGTGCCAAGGAGCGAGAGAACGAGACCGACTGTGACGCCGAGGATGCAGCTGTGAGCGGCGCGAACCTGTGGACGGCCACGAACCAGGTGCATCTTGACACGGTGCGCTATGAACGCACACCGAGTCCCCAGCTCGGCCCTGGTTACGAGAGGCATGAGATTGAAGGCATCGGCGGCTGTGTCAAGACCAAGCTCATCAGGATGGTGAGAGTTGGTGCTTGTGTGCCCGAGTGGGACGACGAGAAGAGTCATCACAGTATTCTCCGAAGAGAGGTCAAGGGTATCAGGAGAAGTTGGTGCGGCTGGTGCTATGGAGTGATTCCTGGTGAAGCTGACTTGAAAAAGGTCGGTGCTACGATGCGCCAACTTTGAGGCCCGGGTAACGAGTATACTTTCATTGTAATGGCTTGATGACATCTGTTTCTTATGAAGGGGGTTGGGTTGTGGCACTAGGGAGATGATGCCGCGTCGCATAAGCTGCACGGCGAACTTTACACTCAATGCCGGAGAGGCACAAGAGGAACATGGCCGTAACGGGGATGCGGCGGAGGCCAAGCATCTCCCACTGAAGGATTGGCGCGAGACGATGTTCAACGCAGCACACGCCGAGCTACGGCATTCGTGGTCAATAGGACAGTCCAGACCATGGTCGTCCTGGTTAGGACCAAATTTAGGATAGCGGCATCTGGGCGCACATAATAATGGCGGAGTAGATACGGAAAAACATCATACACGAATTTATACAGAGCTTTATTCTTTTGTATACATGTGTTTTGGGGGTGGTTTCAGTAGCTTCGCAACCCGCAAATGCCCTGTTTCTTATCCTACAGTATCTCTCACTTTCCCCTCTATCTCATCCCCATTTTGATACTCCTTGCTATTTGATGCTACAGAGAATGGATGTGCCATAACTCACCCACCCCCTTTCCGTCTCATATTGGTACACAGCCCCTCCTTCGCCGTGGCGGTACATCTTGATATTTGCGTCTAGGCGGCCTCCTTCTCATGAATGGCCTACAGCCCACGCAGGAAAGTCGACCTTGCTGGCCAAGACCCTCCTAGCAACGTTCACACCCCTTGAGGCGAGTACGTCCAGTTCACACTCATCACCTTTTGTCTGTTCTACAACTCGCCGCGGAAGAGCATTTCCTTGCGGCGGGTGCGGTCCTCGCGGGCCTTGGTGCGGATGGCACCCCAGCGGCTCTTGACGCCTTCGAGCTTGCGCTGGAGGCGCTCCTTGTGCTCACGGGGCGCGGGGGTGCAGATGGTGATGAAGGTCTCGGAGCAGTCGAATTTGCGGGCGAGGGCGGTGACGCTCCAGAAGTCCGGGTCCTCGGCGCGGAGGCGGCGGATCTCGGCGACGTTGTCGCGGGTGAGGTGGTAGCGCGGGTTGGCGCCGCGGGAGGGGACGTTGAGGGCCGGGGGCAATGGTCTCGCGGAGGACGACGTTTGTGATGATGCCGCTGCGGAGGAGTTGGAGTTGGCGAAGAGGGAAGAGAGGTTGGCGCGGCGGCGGGGGTCGGAGGGCGGGAGGAACTTGAAGGGGGTGTGGAAGACGGAGGGGGCGGCCGAGGGCGGGTTGTAGATGATTGTGTCGCCGCTGGCCGGAGTCGTCGAGGGGAGGAAGTCGGGGTGTGGGGGAATGTTGAGGGAGCGCTTCGTGCGGGAGAAGGTCTTGTGGCCACGTCGGGGGACGGCAGAGGCGGTCTGCTGGCGGAGGAGGGTGGCCAGCGCAGTGGCCGGTCTGGTTAACGTCCTGGCCTCCATCTCGTGGTTCGGCTATGCGTGTGTGTTCGAACTGGTTCGGGTAGACCGTGTGTTGTCGGATTCGAAGACCCGGGTGTTGGGTAACTGAAGGGGGAAACCGAGACGGGTGACCGATTGACCAATTGGAGGGAGTGACAGCACGGCCAGCGTCGCTTCGGGGGAGACCGTGAAGGAGGCGACGGCAGGCGTGGGGGAGGCGTGATGCTCAGACGGACGAGGACGGGATTCGGGGAGTCGCGTGCTAGCTCTCGAGATGCTCATGACGGGGACCCTGGAGTGATGATCTGAAGTTTTTCGGGAGCGCGATGGAAATTCGGCTTAGGTAATACTGTGGAGCGAGCTGTTCGGAAATGCTTAGGTAATGAGCACGTTGAGGCTTGAGTGTTAGACCTGAGGCATCAACTTGTTGTGTTAGATAATCAGAGATCACTCTGTCACATGATGTAGCACGTGGAATCTTGAATGGACGGACAGCAGACGGCTTAATCCGAAGATGTGGAACTTTCCTCGCCAGCGCAGCGCCGGTGACGTCTGCACAGCTCGCAACCAACCCCCCCTGATCATCATCAGCTCGTCGCGACTCGCAGCCAATGGTCGCTCCAGCGAATAAGAAGGTTAATGACGGGGGAAACCCCAAACAAGCCAGGTTCGTTTCAAAACTTGTGATTCAGATAGGGCGTCTCGCAACCGCGGCAACGCCTCGCTTTCTGTCACGCGGGAAGGGGAGGAGGCGCTTCTGACCGCTAGACATTTGTCGCTTGAACCCGCAATCTTGAGGTTGCTTGCCCCCCTTATTCATTATTTTGAGGCTTTTTTTTTCACCTTCTTGCTTGTTCGCGGAGCCCCGCCAACCGAAGTCTTTGGAAGGCTTCGCTGGCGGTTCTTCGCATTGGTGTTGTTCATGCGGGATGGCAAGTGACGTACGTGCTTTTCCCACCCCGCCTCCTACCCTCCCCCCCCCGGTTTCCCGCAAAGCGAGGCGGGAAAGGGGACCACCTCGGATTGCCGCAGGGATTCGTGCCTTGTATTGCCATCGATTAAGGGCCTCTCCCCCCTCTGATGCTCAGTTGCTAACTTGCTCTGTTGCTGGGCGGTATGTCGAAGGCGAGGCGGTATAGAGGGGCAGCTTGCCGTCATGACCGCCATTTCTCAGGCGGGCATTCGCAGGCGCTCTTGTTGTCCCCCCAGTGAATGTCTCATTTCAAGCTTTTTTCGTGTATCCGAACATTTCTCTCTCCCTCTCCCTCCCAATGTCGCGTGCTCGGATGCAGAGTTAGACCTGCGGGGAAACATGCAGAGAAGATAGCGCCGCAGATAGATGTAGGAAGGGATCTGGGAAGAAGGGCTTCAGAAATAGGGAACGGCACAGTTGGGGCAGAGTCAATGTTGGCAGAGCCACCGCAGAGCCAAGACGTGATTTGCTTGATGCAATCGACTTGGTTTGTTCGCGGCTTTTTTTCTTTTTTCTTTTCGTCCGAAGGTTTGGACAGGGAGCATCCCCACGACACTCTCTGTTCGGTCATGTTCCATCGGCTTGCTCCAGACTCGGGCCTTGGGGTTGCGGATACGGGGCATGGTAGTTTACTTCGGACGGTGGCCATTTCCGGGAGGTTCGTGACGAGTCGCCCATGCCGGTACGCGAGTCAAACAAACAGCTGGGATACAGCTTCACCGACTTTGACGGAAGCACCGCTATGTGCAGAATACAGAGTACAGATACTCTGTTCAGGATCAAGGAAACGGTCGATCGGGGACTCGTTTTAGGGTCCAAGTACATCGTATAGAGGACCCGAGGGAGGGGATTTCAGGAGTTCTTTTGGTTCTAAGACATTGCATCCTTCCCCTCCGTCAAGGGATCCAGGGTCGAGAATAGCATTGTCTAGTTAGCAGCTGTTGATTCTCAATTCCCATTTACATGGATAGGTCAGGATGGAGACAAGAGGGTCTGAGAGCCGAATCCCATGGCAAAGGGAAATTAGCCCTGACGAAAAGGAACAAACGGAAAACTTGCATACGAGGAACGCGTGTACGTGAGAAAGAAAGAAAAGAGAAACGGCCGGGAAGGGGTGAGGGCGACGCGTTCATAACAAATTGGCATTTCTTATCTGTACGGGTAAAATACCAAAATGGGCGAAACACACGGACAATCAGCTGGACTCGACACACGCCAAAAACGCGAGGCGTCGTGGTGGCGGTCGTCGTGAAATCTCTCGCTTCCCCGCGTATCCATCAATAACCCCCTTGTGTGTGTGTGTGTGTGTGTGTGCAAGAAGGCGTGGTTGCAGCGACGAGAGAGAAGTACAACGCCTCTTACCGTGCCGGATGAGGAATTTGGGAACCTCGCAATAGAGCAACTATAGGGTAAGTGACCAGACAAAGTTTTAATGTAATGGTGTTACAGCGTGCAGAGTTAGGGGGCGATCCCCCTGACGCCGGGCCGATGGAGAAAAACAATCCAGAAATTGTTTGAGGTAGAAAAAAAAAAAAAAAAGGCCCGAGCCTGGGGCCATCGGAGGCTGCGGAAGTCGATGTGGGAAACTTGGGAGGACTAAAACGAAGGATTAATCTGGGCCTAAAGCTGAGGTGGGAAAGAACAAGTTAGGTACTTGACGGTGTACCTGAGCTACGGGATCGGGTGTAATTGATTGGCGGTGGACGATTGGATGAATGGTATTCATGAGATGGCTCGGAAGACCAGCCCTACTCTGGATAGATGGATGGATGGATGGGCCATCCGACGGTTGTTTCTCCATCGCGGTGTCATGGATAAACGGCACGAAAGATGACTGAGCCAGCTTGGGGACGGAGTAAGGCGAGTAAGCATCGTGTACTCTGTATGGATAGGGGAGAAGCCTTCCTTGGAAAGTTGGTACGGCATCACGTCAATGCCCGAACTCTATCCGGCGACAACAGACAACAGCACCGGCGCGCTGCGTGATACGGGGGGTGAACGTGACGGGGCCCCGGCTCCCCCCCCTCTTCCTTTCACAAGCTGCCAGGGCGTTGTTGACGGGTGACTGACGGGTGATGGTTGTCCATTAGTGGCGGCATTAGCACCGGCGGGAGGATAAACGAATGAGAAACTAGTTGGAGAAAAAGAGAAGAAAAGGCCATTTGCTGACATCCCCAACGCACTCTGCTTGCTATGAGAGCTCGCGAAAGAAATAACAACTGCATGTCCCCCCTTCCAAAGTTTCCATTCCCTTCCTACTTTCGACACTACAGAAACATCTCTCTGCCTCTTTTGATATCCTCTGACAAGCACCAGAAAAGCACCGTATCGCATCGACGGGACCACCCCCCCCACCAAACAACCGGACCAGTCATCCACCTCCAACCACACCAACCACAACGAACCCCGGCCTGGGCCCTCCTCTCTCCCTCCTACGTCTCTCCTACAGGATCAGCACACCGGCACCCGACCACGTCCACGCCCACCTCCACTAACAAGGCTCCTGCGGCAGGGGTAAGGGCGCCAATCTGCTTGCTTGCCGCTCTCGACCGTTGCGTCACCGGGGACATTTCCTTCACTCTCGCTCTCTCTCGCCGCTCTCGAATTTCCTCTTGGCCCTTGGGAATCTGGATCGAGCGCCATTTTTCAAATACAAGTGACTGGCGGACTGCAGAAGCACTTGGTCACACATCTCTCGCGAGTTGCAAGAAGAGGAGAAAATAAAGAGAAGATATAAACGAAGGGAAAAAGAAGAAGAAAAAATCCTCCAGGTCGACCTACATACCCCACGACAAACAAGTGACAAGAAGTGGCCGTTCGGTGTAAATCATCCCATTTCTCGCTCACCGGCTAGTCCTTTCCCAGTTCCTAAAGTCCCGTTCGCAGGGAAACACAACTGCACCCTCAAACCAGGTCGTTCCAACGGTCGGTCTTGAAATCTCTCCGGTATGTACCTGTCGATAGTATTCTCATCCCATGTTCCTCTTCAGGTCAACCTCCTCCGGCCGCCCTGCTGCCCGGGGGCCCATCAGTGTGGCCTGGCGCTGCTTGATGGACTGCACCCCTCCCCTCCCCCTCCCCTTCCCACTTTCCCACCTTCCCTTGCAGTGACCCCCAAAAAGGGCGAATCGCGGGAATCGACGTCAATCAGGGTCACAGGGCCACCAAGCCAATCTATTGTCCCCCCCACCACCACCTGGTTTCCAGACCTCGTTCCTCTACGACTACGTCCTTGGCCCCATCTTCCTCCTCCTCCTCTTGGGCCTACAAAACATAACGTCAACGTCGGGGTCCCGGCTTGTCAGAAAGACATTTTTCATTAACTTCATCCTTTCTTGCAGAATTTCCCTTCCTTGTTAAAGAAGGCCAAACCACCCATCCTCGTGCTATCGACAAACGCAGTCAGTCGTGTAACCACATTATACGCCAAACCAACGACACACCATCCAAAACCGAACAATCATCGATCGTCATGAGTCTGGCAGAAGCAACACCCCTCAGCGCCGGCCAGGCAGCTGTGAACCCCGCCGTCGCTACCCACGTCGGCGCCGACAGACTAGGTGGCGATGCGACTCCCCGCGCTTCGAGCCAGCACAACACGGAGACGGATAACAGCAAGAAGGACGTGAAGAACAAGGTGCGCGGCCTGTTCGGTTTGGGGAAGAAGAAGGAAGATTCAAATCTCTCCAACAAGATGTCGTCTTCGACCAAGCCTGCCTCCACCGTCACCAGCAACCCCTCCTTGTCAAGAGATCCCTCCAGCGCGTCAGCTCGATCTACCGCCTCGCCCTCCGTCGGCGACTATTCGCAAGCCTATCCCGCGTCGCCAGGCCGTGGAATCTCCACCTCCCCGCGGGTGCCCTCCCCTGCCGGCTCCCAGATTTTCGAGCGAGATGTCGACAATATGTCGATCAAGCCTCAATCGCCTGCCATTCCCTCCCACATTCAGACCGAGAACCACATTCCGCCAGTCCTCGATGCTTCGTCCGAAGCCATCACGGATGACCACCTCGACCCTGATTCCGTCGAGATCGTCACCCATGCGCAGCATCAACCCGCCGCAGCCGCTGTGACCGGTGCCAACGGAACACCCTATGCTTCCGACTCCATGTCGGCATCCTGGACGGAGGAGCTTCGCGCATTCGCCGACCGCGATGACGCATCCAACTTCAACTCGCCCGACAACGCCGACGTGCGAAGATTGAGCTTCATCTCCTTTGCCGACGTCGTCCAAGCCGAGCACGGCGGCCACGCCGGTGCAGTAGGCTCGCGGGACTCGATCCATGTCGCCGGCCTGACGTCCCTGTCGTCCATCAACGCCCGCTCGCCCTCGCCCATTCGGTCGCCCGTGTCGTCGCAGGGCCCGGGTACCTCGCCGCCGACGAGCAACCCGGCCTCTATCAAGGGACTGGAAATGTCCCCCGGCCGTAAACCCCTGGGCAGCCCCATTTCATCCCACCACAACCTCAACATGAGCGGCGAGCTCAACATTGAGACAATGTCGCAGGCGCTCAGGCGCACGGGAAGCACAGATCTCGGCGGGGTTCGCAGCTTGCCTACAAGCCCCATCGAGGGACCGTTACGCTGAATATCACCGCGTATGATGAAACCTCAACCGAAAAGAAAAGAAGAAAGGCAACACACAATTTTTTTTTATACAGGTACGGAGTCGGAGGTAACGGGAGAACCATTGATACCAAAGTGGACGTTTCTATCGCGTGTTTTTATTTCATGTCACTAACGATGTTCTCTCTTTCAAAACGCCCTCACATGAGCAAAGCAGCCTCTGGGAAGCTATCTCATGCACAAGGGAAAAAGACTGAGATTTTCCGGCTTTTCTTCCTCTTCTTTTCTTCCTTTATTTTTTTTGGAGTTGTTGGGCAAAGAAAGATAAAATATCTTGTTGCTTCTCAAACGATATCTGTTTGCGTCTAAGCGCGCGTGCGGCTGTTTTGCGGGATATCTCAAGGCGGGAGACTCGAACAAACCGCCTAGACGATCCAAGCTTGGATCAGATGCACTCTGCCTTTTTCTTTTCAATCGTGCGCGACACGACTTCCTAGGCAACGGAAACCAAGATTGCAATGTGCGGAATGGGAAATACTTGAAAGCAAATTCCTCTGGGTGAGAGGAATATGGATGAATGAATGGAATACGTTTTCTCAGATCAAGGATACTTCGCCCCCTCTCCCTGTCTTGTCCAACAACATTGGAAAAGTAAAGTGAACGAAAAAAAGGTGAAGATAAAACCTGCCTTTGACATGTGGATACGACGCCCGCGCTAGACGGCTCATTCGGATGACTTAGTACAGCTCTTAGACGGAACTTGTTCGGGGGGACAAACTCGCTCAGCTTGGTCGACGACTCCAACGCCAAAGAGGGGGGAACTGACATGTCACTTGATGACGGGACCGCCGGTTGTCTCAACCGTCGAGGCCTTAGCCGAGGCGAAAAACACCACAACCACAACGACGACGACGCCCTGTGCCTCTCACGCATCATGGGGACAATGAGCATCATGCTTGGAACAGTGGAAGAGACCGACCCCCCACACTCCTTGGACTGCCCAGTGGCTGTTACTTGTGGCCTCGAAGGGACTGCGGACAGACAACTCGTACCTGTCGGCGGTCTCTACACTGTGGTGACCTAGGTCAGGAGTTTTGTCATTGTGACATGAATTCATCAATTAGCCCAAATCTTCGAAAACCCTTCCCCAATCCCTCCCTCTCCTCCTTTTTACGCCGACGGCCGCCACCGAAGGGGACCATGCTACGATTGACATGTGTTACCCTTTCTACAAACCAAACCAACCCGGACTACCGCTCGTAATTCCTCGCCTTGGGCATCTTCTTGTCCTCCATGGCCTCCATGTCCTTCTGCTTGTAAAAGTGCGGCGCCAGCTCCGCCAGCCACTTGGGCTCGATGGGCATGCAGCTGCGCATGTACTCCTTGGTGGTCTGCACGAGCTCAAAGTAGACGAGCATCTTGACGGGCGGGTCGACGCCCATGAGCACCGAGCTCGGGTGCACGTACACGGTCGCGTTCTTCTTGACGGTGCGGTAGCTGTCGCCGCTGCGCTGCAGCCGCGCGGCGTTGGGGAAGAAGCCGGCCGTCAGCGCGCGCTTGATGGGCGGCAGGTTGCTGGCGCCGCAGCTCGAGGGGCTCACCTCGACGCGCTCGCAGAGCTTGGCGAGCTGGTCGCGCACATCGCGCGCGCGCGTGAGGGACCGCTGTTGCAAAAAGTTCTCGCGCGACCAGATGGGAGAGAAGTCGCTGTCGACCCACTGATTCCAGATGTTGAGCAGCGTGAGGTGGTCGCCGCCCTCCTTGACCGTGAACCGCGCCCGCGCGCTGTCGGCGTGGATCTTCTTGTCCTTCGGCCGGAAGAAGAGCGCCGACGCCTCGCTGAGCATCGACACCACCGAGAGCACCTCCTCGACGCAGCCCTCCTTGTCGGCGGCGAGGACCGCCTTGGCGAGCATCGGGTCTGTCGGGAACTCGGCCATCTGCCGGCCCATCTTTGTAAGCTCGCCCTTGTGGTTGAGCGCCTGCAGCGCAAAGAGCTGGTTCAGCGCCCCGATGAGGGCCTCCGTCGGCGGCGGGTCCATGAACTCAAAATCGAGAAGCTCGTTGATGCCCAGCGACTTGAGCTGGAGCACGACGCCGTTGAGATTCGTCCGCTGGATCTCGGGCATCGGCGACTCGTCCATCTCGTTCATGTAGGCGAACTTGGTGTACAGTCGGAAGCACTTTCCGGGGCCCACACGACCGGCGCGACCGCTCCTCTGGTTTGCCGAGGCTCTCGAGCAGGGCGTGACGACGAGGTTCGACATGCCAGTCGCCGGATTGTAGACATTCTCCTTGACGAAGCCCGGGTCGATAACGTAAACGATGCCGTCAATGGTCAAACTCGTCTCGGCAATATTGGTGGCCAGGACGACCTTGCGAGAGCCTTCGGGCGTTGGCTCGAAGATCTTGGCCTGGAGTTCCGATGGCAGGTTTGCGTAAATGGGACAGATCACCAGCTCCTTGATCCGACTTCCCAGCTTCTTCGCCGTTTCCGCAATCTGTTGCTCAGCGGAATCGATCTCGTCTTGACCCGTAAGGAACACGAGAATGTCGCCCTTGCCCTGCGTCGTGTGGATCTGGAACACTGTCGTGATGGCGGCGGCCAGGTAGTTGGCTTCTGGCGCCGGCGTGTAGTAAATGTCAACGGGGTATCTTCGTCCGGGGATGTTGTAAATAGGGGCATCGTCGAAATAGGCAGCAAATTTCTCAGCGTTCATCGTTGCAGACGAGATGAGCAGTTTCAGGTCGGGCCGTTCCCTCGCCAGGTCCTTGACCAGAGCAAGCAAGATATCGGTATGGACGGTTCTCTCGTGAGCCTCGTCAATCATGATGGCAGAGTATCCGGAGAGATCGGGCTCCGTCATGAACTCTCTCAGCAGCATGCCGTCCGTCATGTACTTCAAGATGGTCTTGTCGCTGGTGTTGTCCTCGAAACGGATCGAGTAGCCGACCTCCTGGCCAACCTTGACGCCGACCTCGTCTGCCACACGCGCGGCAACACTCATCGCGGCCACACGACGTGGTTGCGTACACCCTACCTTCATACCATTCTTGGTGTAGCCCGCCTCGTGGAGGTACTGCGGCAGCTGGGTCGTTTTTCCGGAACCCGTCTCTCCGACGATGACCAGAATCTGGTACTTCTCCATCGCCGCAAGAAAATCGTCTCGGTAGGCGTAGATGGGTAGGCTCTTTCTCGTCTCCTGGATCGAGAGCTGTTTCTTCTCGGCCGCCTCGATCTGCGCCGCCAGGAACTGTTGCTCCTTGGTCAACTTGCCCTCCCCAGGCAAGCTCGAGCCCAGATTCCACTTGATGTACTGCTCCTCGTCCATGACGTACGCGTAGTCGTCGTTTTCTCTCTCGGCCCTCTGGATCTGCGCCTTGGCCTTGGTGGCCTGTTCCCGTTCCCATTCCTCGTGTTCCGTGACGAACTTCTCCTGCCCGTACTCGTCCTTCTCCACGTATCTCTTGTACATGGCCTCCTCCTTTCTCTTTTTGTCGATTTTGCCCTTCTCCGTGATGTAATCCTCCGGTATGTAGTACCCGTCCATGTGGTCGTCGATCTTCAGGCGCTCCTCCGCCAACCGCAGGATCTCGCGGTTCTTGGCAAACTCGGCCTTCTCCTTTTCCGACAGCCTCACACCACTCCTGAGCTCCTCTGTCTCCTCGGCGACCTGTTTGCGCAGCAGAGCAAGCTTCTCGGCCTCTCGCTTGCCAAGGTACATTTGTCGACTCTTCATGCGCAAGTCCTCCATGTTCGCCTTGCGGTCAACCTCCGGCCGCCTGCTCTCGGGGCCGCCCTTGGATTTCTTGTCATCCTTCTCGCGTAACCGCTTCGCAAAGGCCTCGCGCTCCTCGATGTCGCGCTGGCGCTCCAGCTCCTCCTTCGCGCCGTCAGATAGGTCCCCGTCGCGGTCGCCGTCGCGGCCATCATGATCGAGCTTGACGCGCTTCGAGGCTGATTCTTTGAATTCGGGCTCGTCCTCCTCCTCAACCTCGTCAGCTTCCGATGGCGGCTCCTCATCCGCCCATCTGTCGTCGTTGTTGGTATTCGTTTTGCGGTACTGCTTCGTAGGTCGGGCCGGTGATCTGGATCGTGATCGGCGTCTCGAGGTTCTTTCACTCCGATCGCGTTCCCTTTCTCTTTCGCGCGAGCGATCACGGTGGCGCGACTTGTGCTTTTTCTTGTCCTTGACCACCTTCGTGGGGCCGACCTCGTCGTCCTCCATCGGGAGGAAGGCGTACTTTTTTGACGCCATGGCTGAGATGAGAAAAGGTTCAAGGAAGACGAACACTGCAAAACCAGAACAGAGAGGCGACCCGATTGTGGGGTGATGATGTGTCGGGGCAAGGCACACGCAATGCCTGGCGATTCAAGTAAGGTATGGAAGGTGAGGCCTCACCCAGTTGATGTGCCTGGCGTGTCTCTGCGCATTCGTCTCAACTTCAACGGGACCCACATCTTTTTGCAGCATGGTGTGGGGCGAAAGCAAACTAGAAGCCACCGCCCAATAATCGTCATCCGATAACATGTCTTATCGGACCTCGACAGCTCCCTTCTTAACACGTTGGAACTTTACATTTTGAGAAGAAGCCGGCTCCGATATGCTTGCTTCTGGTCGGTGTCTCCTTTTACATCCACCACCTTTCTTTGCTTCCCATTATATACCCGGGTGACTGCCTCCTCAACAAGTCCACGTTTTCTCCATTTCTCACTCACGACTTGGGCATTTTCACCACGAGAGGGACCATCCGCACCCGCTCTTTCTTTCTTCTTTTTTTATAAATCCTGGTCCTTATACACTCAAATTCTCAGCCGAGTTCATTGGAAAGGGGGGGCACGATGTTCGTCCGTGGGGCAGCACTCATGCTGCTGCTCCTCTGCCTCGTCCAGCTGGCTCTCTGCGCCGAGGACTACTATAACGTCCTCGGCATCGGCAGGTCTGCCTCGGATCGAGAGATCAAGTCTGCCTACCGCAAACTGAGCAAGAAATACCACCCCGATAAGAATCCGTACGCTGAATTCCTCCCCTCTTCTCGCCTTGTTCTATGCGACTGAAACTGACTAAAACTTCGCAGTGGCGACGACACGGCAAAGGACAAGTTTGTCGAAGTCTCGGAAGCATACGAAGCCCTCATCGACCCCGAAACCCGCAAGATCTACGACAAGCACGGCCACGAGGGCCTCAAGCAGCAACAGCAAGGCGGCGGCTTCCACCGCCACGACCCCTTCGACGTCTTCTCTCGTTTCTTCGGCGGCGGCGGCCACTTTGGCGGCCACGGTCAGCGCCGCGGACAGGACATCAACGTGCGCGTCGGCATCTCGCTCCGCGACTTCTACAACGGCGTCAACACCGAGTTCCAGTGGGACAAGCAGCACATCTGCGAGGACTGCGGGGGTACAGGCTCCGCCGATGGCACTGTCGACACGTGCGGCGTCTGCCAGGGCCGCGGCATGCGCATCGTCAAACACCAGCTCGCGCCCGGTATGTTCCAGCAGGTCCAGATGCAGTGCGACGCCTGCGGCGGCCGCGGCAAGAGCATCAAGCACAAGTGCCGCACCTGCGGCGGCGAGCGCGTCGTGCGCAAGCCCACGGCGGTGCAGCTCACCGTTACGCGGGGCGCCGCGCGCGACAGCCAGATCGTCTACGAGAACGAGGCCGACGCGAGCCCGGATTACGTCGCTGGCAACCTGGTCGTGACGCTCGCCGAGAAGGAGCCCGAGCTCGAACAGGACAACCCGGATCGCGTCGACGGCATTTTCTTCCAGCGCAAGGACAACGACCTGTTTTGGACCGAGGTGCTCTCTCTGCGCGAGGCCTGGATGGGAGACTGGACGCGGAACCTGACACACCTGGATGGCCACATCGTTCGTCTCGGCCGTGACCGTGGCCAGGTCGTGCAGTCGGGCCACGTGGAGACGGTCAAGGGCGAGGGCATGCCAGTGTACCACGACGACGGTGACAGCGTGTACCACCAGACCGAGTTTGGCAACCTGTACGTCAAGTACGTCGTCGTGCTGCCGGATCAGATGGAGTCGGGCATGGAGAAGGAGTTCTGGGCTCTCTTTGAGAAGTGGCGCCGCAAGATCGGCGTCGACCTGCACAAGGACACCGGGCGGCCCGAGAAGCCTGTGGTGCACGACGAATTATGATGAAAGATGTAGATGAAGTGAGATATAAATAGACGGCCATAATGTGTGTGCATGAGTTTGTCTTCTTCGATCCATTCGCCGCGAATACAGTGAGGGGGCATGTCAAAATATCATGAGTTCTGTAAATATCTATACTCCACCGTAACCACATTCGCAAGCGTTCAAAGTAACATCATAAATCGTAAACATCTACCATCAAGTCGTGTCTAGGTAGGTATCCAAGCCAAATTTATAGAAAAGGTGTCCCGTGCACAAGATAGATTAGAAAAGAAAAGAAAAAAAGGCGAAAAGCAGTCATAAGTCATCAGTCACTTCTCCTCCTTCGTCGGTTGTGGTGACCTTCCTCCTCATCCCACTCCTTGATCCTGCGCGACTGTCCACCGTGCTGTACTTCTTGAACGACTCCAATAACATCTTTCAGCAGATTCTTCCAGCTGCCCTGTCCGCTGATCATGCCTTCAATATCGCTCGCAATCTTTTGCACCGCGTCATCGTCTGTACCGCCAACAGCCCATGCTCCACTTGAGTGCCAGCCGCTGCCGTCTCGAGGTCGGGTTTCGAAGGCACCTTGTCTCCATCTCAAGGCTCCCGTGCTACCCAGAGGGCGTCCCTGTGGGTCAAACCGATCAGGTAGCATCTCAACCTCGTCACTCGATTCGGGTGAAGACTCCAACTCCCGATTGCGACGGGAAAGCGGTGCTCTGCTCGAAGAGGGGTCTGACGAGGAGCGTCGGCGGCTGAGGACAGGACGCAGACTTTCTAGCTGTTCTTCGCTAAGGGAGGGCGGATCTTCCTGCTTTCGAGCCTCTTCCTCGGCCTGTTGCTCTTGTTCCAGGCGGTGCCGGCGCAGAGTTTGTGATGATTGAGGGGACAGTGGAATGAAGGTGACAGATTTAGAAGATGAGTGTTGTGGAGCGTGGGGCCGTTTGTCGGATATAGCACTTGAGACTGAAGTTGACGAGGGGGATAACGACCGAGACCGAGGCTGGGACTGAGACCGAGACCGGGATAGTGACCCTGGGAGAAACTGCTTGACACGTTCTCGCCATTTTATACCATCTACGAGACATGTCAGCGTGGTCTCAGATACGAGCAAACGAAGTCACAGAAGAAACAACGATTAGATCAACCCACCCTCACGACCCAAACCGACTGGTTGGGCATCTTGTGGTGAGGCGCTACGAGATAATTCATCACTCACATGGTCAGGGCCGAACCTCGTTCCCGGCGGCGGACCGCCTGATGGGGGAGGACCACCGGCAGGCGGAGGGGGAGGATATCCTCCGGCACCGCCCGTGGCCATCGGCGGGGATGGTCCCATTGGTGGCGGTCCGGGAGGGTAGTCTTGAGGATACGGTGGGTACTGATCCCTCAAGTTGGCGGTCGAAATGTTGGGATGCTGAGTGAAGCCCGCCGTGGGTGCCGGCGGTGGCGGATAGTAAGAGCCGCCGGATGCGTGAGGCGGCGAAGGCGGACGGCTGTAGTCGTCGTAGTACCCGTCATCCCGAACACTTTCTTCGTACCCTGTTAAGATCATCAGCCAGTGTTCATAACACCCTCATAATACATCATGATTCGACGTACTCCTGCGGTCCCTTTCTCGGTCCCTATTCCTGGGTCTTTCCGTGCTTCGTTCTCTGCTGTACGCCCGGTCTCTTGAATGTGCTCTGTCACGCGAAATTGATCTGTCCCTGGAGCGGGATCTGGAGGCTCGCTCCCTCGACCTACGGTCCTCGTCCTTCTCCTTCCTCTTCTGATATTGCTTGATTCCGATGGCGGCGGCTCCTGTGCCAACTGCTGCTGCTGCCATATCTCTCAAACGACTCTTGCTCCTCTTCTTCGCCGGCTCGGCATCGTCGTAATCGTCGCCTGACATGCGTCGGTGTCGACGGCGTCGCCTTTCGTTTGCTGCAGACTCATACCCGTCATCTGGCGGGTACGGCGGGTCGGTCGGCAGCGGTGAAGTCCCGTACTCAACTAAGCCTAGCTCAGGATCAGCGCTGCGCGGCTCGGGATAAAGAGAGCGGGCCTGAGACCTGCTGCGCGACCGACGACGTTCGCGCCGTTCCCGCCTGAGCTCCTCCTCATACTCCTGATCGCTTAGTTCGCGATCTACTTCGCGGTCCTTCTTGTCTTTCCGGTTCTTGTAAATCTTGCTGGCAACACCTCCCGCTAGGCCGGCGGCAACAACCTCGGCTCCGGTCCTGATGCGAGACTTGGACCTTGAACGACTCCTAGACTTGGAATTGGACTTGTTGCGGAAGTGTTGCACCAGACCGGCGGCGGCGGCAGTTGCAGCCGCGGCCTTGGCTACGGACCGACTCCGGCTCTTGCGGCTCTTGCGGCTACGGCTACGAGATCGGGATACCGAGTAGCTCGAGACGGAGTAACCTCGGTTTCTGCTCCGGCCACGATGCATTTCTTCCTTTTCAATCTTGCCGCTCTGATAATACTTGGCGGCACCTGCTACGGCAAGGGCGGCGGCAGCGATGCCAAGGCCGGTTTTAATCCTGGAGCTGCGGCTGTGGGATCTCGAACGAGACCTGCGGCGGTCGTCGTGGTAGTTCTCTTCGTACGCACTGCGAGCTCGTCGAATGATTTCCGTGCCCAGGCCACCGAGGGCCGCGCCAGCGAGCACCTTGCTTCCGCGGTTGGAGGCCATTTCACCACGGCTGTCTCGTCGGCTTGCAGCGAGTGCTGCAATACCGGCACCGGCGAGGGCACCCTCGGCAAGGTGACGTTTGTGGTGATGGTCGGAGCTGGAGCTCCTGTTTCGGCGAATGACGGTCCGCTTCATGTAGTAGTCTTCGTCGTCGCTAATGTAGTCCCTACCACGACCACGGCGATCGTAATGATACTCACGCTCGTCTCGGCGGTAGGGGCCAATGTCCTTGGTCTCCCGGCGGTAGTAGTACTCATCTTCGCGGGGCTCGCGGCGGACCATTTCGCGAGGAGACTCACGCTCTCTCAAAACAACAATGCCGGGATCTTGGCGAGGAACGATGATGGGAGCGGGATGGGGTGCCTCCTGGACGATAATCTTCTGGGGCTCGGGGGCCTGCTGACGAATAATGACAGGCTGGGGGATAGGTGGGGGACTGATGGGAGAGTAGTATTCGGTTTCCTTGCGGTATCTCTCGACCTCTGCCCCCCCATGCTCGTCGCGGTATTCTTCGACACGTTTCTCGACCTTGATGTCGCCATCTTCGCGGCGCTCGACACGCTTGTCCACACGGACCTCGGTTTCGGGTTCATGATGGTGGTGATGGTGGTGGTGGTCCCAAGGCCCCCTGGAGCGGCGGTCCCAGTCGCGCTCACGTTCAACCTCGATGAGAGTCCGGTTGTCGGCGACACTGCGAACATCGTCGAAACGGCTGTCGTCGAAGCGACCACGCTCACGGTCATAGTTGATTTGGGAGATGACACTCCGGGTGTCGCCTCTGTAGGGGTCAGCGACATCGCGCTCGCGCTCGCGCTCGCGTTCAATGACCTGGGTCCGTGACTCGAATGCAGAGCGTGGACGATCGGGGGAATAGGCATAGTCGCCCGAGTTGCGCAGCGGGTAGCCGGAGTAGCGTGATCGGCGATCGTCGTCGTCGACGACTTCAACTCGCTCTGTGCGCTCGACCCTCTCAACACGGCTGGGAGCCACTTTGTAGCGACGGACAGTGGTGGATTTGTATCGGTCTTCATCGGACGAGTAGTCGGTCGGATCCCGGTAGACCCGGGTCGACTCTCTGTAAACTCCAGCCATCGCTAGATGCGACGGGGGCAAACGACGGGCAACGCTGTTTGCGGAAAGCGGCAGTCGAAAGTCAAACGGGCAGGGCGGTTCGGATCGCCGTGGTGTAGGTTTGCGTTTGCGGGGGAGGGGGTTGAACACAAAGGATGTGCGATGATGACGGAGGGGAGGCACGGATTAAATGGTGTGCATATGTGGTGACTAGTTCGTCGTGGTATGTACCGTTGCTGAGTATGTATACTGATTTATTGGGAGGCTGGTGGGCATGCAACAGCCTCTGGTTGGATGGAAAGCGGGACAGATCTCTGTCTATTGAACACTCCAACCGATGTATTCCTGGCAAGCGACTCGCGAGCGTTAGTTTCACTCTCAGTTGGGTGCGTGATGGGAAGGAGGGGAAGGGGGAAGAAGAGAGAAGGAAGTGCCCGGGAGAAGGACAGAGAAGTTGGGTGGAGAGCGGCGCGGGAGAGGAGGAAGAAGGAGTGGAGGGGGAGGGGGAGGTCACAGCAGGAAATGGAGGGGCACTGTGGTTGCCAGTTGGGCTGAGATGGGAAGCTTGCCATGGTAAGAACGATTAGTGTGCCTACTTGCCTATCTCCCTACCAAGGCAATGAGTGTGTTTCTACTAATACTAGGCACGGATAGGTAGGTACTGCGCATCAACCAGGCAGGTGGTGATGCACCTAGTGCGCCTTCTTCTCTAATTCCTACAATCCCTCGAAGGGTGTTCCATGCCATTCACCCAAACCTCAAGCCTTGTTAGGCACGCAGAGTACCTCGCAAAGCCGATACGATGCTCCCTCGCCATCGCTCGCGCCGCGATACCAGACTGTTACGTCATCTGTACTGACTATCTTCATCCCACCTGGACCTGGGATGGAAATTCATCCAACGCTGGTCGACAGCCTGGCCAACTCTCCTCGCCAAAAACTGACCACGAGCGAGACATGAAAGCAGGCACTTGTCAGAATCACACACACGTACTTCCCGCTTCCCCAACAAAAACAACAACGCTCTCTCAGCGCCAGCACCGTCAATCAAGACCAAGGCAGCCTTGTGACCAGGCAGATTCTGGTGCGGCACGCCGTCCGAAGCTTGGGAGGGTGGGCGGCTCAGGGCAACGACAGGCCGCGCGACCCCTCCCCCTCGAGCGGCCTTGTCATCCGGCCCCCATCCTTGTCGTTTACGCTAGTTGCTCAGTTTGTAAAAAGACACCACCCCGCAGGTGTCCGGAGGGGCTGGAGAGTGGTGCTAGACCGTGGTGGTGTCGGTGGTGGCTGACGAGCAGCGGCTCGGTTCGAGTTTCGAGAAACTCTTGTTCCATGCGGAACTGGACGAACGAGTCTACCCTCGAGGCCATTCAGCCTTAGCCCTCAATCGTCAGGGCAGACCGAGCTAACAGTCTTGACAGTTGGGATGGCGTCCGTGGCGGCAGAGTTCAAAGATGCATCGCATCGCATCGCGCTTCACTTTACGCACAGTTTCGCTCACATTTGAACCCTGGAATTTTCCGCCCCGCTTCCTTGCAGCGCTTCCTTGCAGCCTAGGTGGTGTCGTCATGGCACAAAAGGATATTTACAGGTACTGTAATGTGTACGAACATACATGCGCCCAATCCTATAGCGCCGTCGCATCTCTGAATTCTAGCACGCCGGGACGCCAGAAGGCTTCGGGAAGCGCGAAGAAGACTCTCATTGCGCTCCACCTCGGGCCTGGCCTGGGCCTCGGCCCCCTCCGTAGTCGAAGGAGAAGAGTGATGCCCTGGACGGTGGGCAAAGGCTCAAAGCTAGTTGCTTTTGCTGGCATCTTCCATTGTCAGGAATGTCGCCCAATGTTGGCCTGAGCCCTGCTTCACTGCCACGACTTCCCGCCAGCTGCCAACTTATTCCTGACGCTGCACCATTGGAAAGCTCGGTGTCCCAGTTCTACTCCCAGAAAGTGTTTTCTTACTTCGCTGCATTAAGGCGTCCAAGTTCCAAAGTCTGCGTGCCATCCAGCGGAGACCAATCGACTGTGGCCAGCCGCAAAGCTGACTTGTCTTGCTGCACAGAGCCGGCACTTGACCATGACCTGCAGTCCGCCGTGGCTCATCTGCCCCGCCAAGGACTGCTGCCCACTGCTCGTCGAGATCCCAGAGATCCCGAGGCCTCCCATGGCCTAGAGCCTTGGAGCCGCGTGGACGCCGACCCGTTTTGTCGTGGCTTTGTCGTTGCTGCTTCTAATGCATCCATTGGCTCCGAGAGCTTTCCGGAGACAGAGAGCACAGGCATGCATGCACCGCCGCTGGGCTTGCCTACCTCTCGGTGTCAGATTCGGACCTCGCCAAGAGGCAGCCACGCAGACCAAGTAATCCAGGAAACGCATCACAACCTTCTAGAGATACCTTCACACGAATGACAGGGGACACAGATTGTGCTAGAGAGGAAACAACAGTGTATTAAGCATAGCATGTCTCTTTATATTATCTTTAAGCTTCCACGGCTATAGTTGTTAAACTGAACCTGAGTAGTCTCGTTAGTAAAGTGTTCCAGTCCAAACGATGACGTAAAAGCAAGTTTTTTGATGTTGTGTCGATTCAGAATTTTCAGTGTGAATAAATGATCATTTAATAAGATATCAATACAGATGGGAATTAACCCGGTATCATCTTGAAGGACAGGGATTGGCAGGTAGGTTGGTAAAGTGGGTGAACATACCGTGAGTGCTGCAGGATCAGACGCACCCCAGCTGACGCCCGGCCTCGATAGTCTGAATAAGACTTCATCATGGTAGCAGTTGCCACTCGGGATACGTCTCTGCGGCGCGTCTGATCCTCGGTTTTGTCGGGCGAACGACCAACCCGAGTTGATGTTGGCTTCCTGTTTGGTGATGGACGGGAAGAAGAGAAGAAATTTCTGCGGCCCGTCTGCTTTTATCTGTCCGACGACGTGGGTCGTGTTATGTAAGCAATATTTCCTTCCTACCTACGCACGTTCCACCTGGACCGTCGCTTGGACGCCAGCTGGTGTAAGACAACGGCTGTGACATTTTGTTTTGACTTCACCTTCTTTTTACTTCGGTTGAATCGTAACCTTACCTTTGAACCGGCAGCACTGAGTCGACGCGTTTGTTTCGTTCGTTTTACTGTAGTTTTTATGAGACCGACAGTAGATATCGAGATCACTTCTCGGGCACGCCCGATGGCCTTAGTCGATGGACAAGTCCTACCTTTTAGAATATCCTAGGGACCGGGTTCTGTGCCTGGTTTCAACAATACGGTGCTATCTGCACGACCCTATAGGCAGCTCGATATGTTCAACGCCTCTTGATCTCTAGATGGTTGATCTGTCATCACTCCGGTCCACCTCATCTTGACCCGGGCAAGTGTATTCGTGTCGACAAACTGACTAGGTCTGCTGGATGTGCTCCTTATGGAAAGAGTTATACTGCGAACAGCAGCGGCTTGAATCGCTGTCGTTCGCGGCTAACATCGAGGTCACTGCATATCCTCCATCCATTCATAACGGCTTATTCGAAACTCTTTGAGTCAGCATCCATTTCAGAGGTCACCGGTCTTGCGCCACCCAGCAATCCAGATCGCAGACCACTCCCAGAGCCCTTTGACCTTCCCAGGCGCCCCCTCGACAGGCTCGCCCTCCGACACCTTTGGACGAGGCACCTGACGGCCCTTACCGGCGGTGATGGGCAGGACCTCCGGCTCGATCCTCGCGATGCCCGTCCCCCTCAAGACGCCTCCCCTCTCATCAACAGCCTCGGCCACGGCCTCGTTGACGCGCCGTCCTGAAACTCGCAGCGAAGTCTCAAAGCTCCTCCTCTTTGCCTCGCCCAGGAACTCCCTCGAACCGTGCTTGTCGCTGACCTCGTAGAACCGCCACGTTTTGGTCTCGGTGTCCCCGTTCCACGAGACGTACAATGTCGTTCCACCCGCGTCTTCGAGCGAGACGATCGCCGGCTCCTCGGACGGTAGACCCGTCCAGTTGAACCGGAAGGCGCGGTAATTCTCCACCCCGACACCGAGGGCGCCCGAGTCCACGTACGCGTGGAACACGGGCGTGCCGTCCGCCGCGAACTCGGTCACGGCGCCCTCGGACCCCCAGTTGACGAGCGCGTTGCCCCCCGGCAGGATCTGCGTCGACCCCTGGCTCTTGGAACGCAGGCCGTCCGGCGGGTAGAACCCCTGCACGAGCTCCGCTTTGCCGGTCCGCGTGTCGACACGGATGATCTTGCCGCTGCTCGTCGGCGCCGTGTGAACCTCGCCGCCAGAGTCGTGCTCCGTGCCGTGCGCGCTGTTGTCGTACAGGCTGATCACTTCTTGTCCGTCGTCGTCATCGCCATCGCTGGCCTGCGAGAGCCAGCGCGCGTGGTGCTGGAAGCAAAAGTCGACGCCGTCGCCGAGGGCGAAAGAGCTGTTCGTGCCGCCGAGGCGCCAGAGGATGGACCCGTCGGTGCCGTTGATCTTGTGCACGGCGCAGGCGTCGCGGGCCGAGATGAGGTAGTTTCCCTGGTCGTCCTTGTCGACACTGTTGATGTGGAAGTAGTCCCAGGCGTCGGAGCTGTTGTAGCCGGAGCCAGCCTGGCCCGGGTTGATGGGCAGGATCGCTTCTGTATTCTTTTGATGAGACTGGGAGTTCTGGCTCGAGTGAGATGAGGTTTCTTACCGTCGGGCGAGACATGGTCTAGACTCGACCACTCAAAAAGGACCTTTCCGGTGGCGATGTCGAGCTCTAATCAAAATGTCAGCACCCTTCTAGCGTGCGTACCCCTTTTGGGTGGATCTCACCCTGAATGATGGCATTCACAATCCACTGCTGCTCAGGCTCGGCGCCCCACGGCGTCAAGTCTCTCGGCACGGGCTGATAGATCTGAATCAGTCCCGTCTCCTCGTTGACGACGTGGAACTCATGCTTGTCCACCAGCTTGTGGTTTCCGGCCCGCAGCTCGCGGATCGTTTCGTAGTGCTGGTCCAAGATCGTGACGTGCCCGTGCCCGTGGCCGTACCCGGCGTTGTGATCGCCCTCGAAGCTGAAGAGCACGTCGCGGCCCCGCCACCGCGCGGCCTGGAAGTTGGTCGCCCAGATGCTGTAGATGGCGTATCCGGACCACACGAGGTCGCCGTCGTCGCGGAGGATGTAGGGACCGGCCTGGCGCGGACCGTGCTGTGCCGTCGGCGTGTCGGGGAGTCCAGCGAAGGGGGCGAGGAAAAGATAGCCCGGCTCAACGGCGGAGGCGGGGATGGTGATGTTGAGGCGTGGCGGGGCGAGGTCTGGGCGGGAGCGGAATTGCCAGTCTGCGGTTGCTGGGTTCGCAAAAATCAGCGCCGAGGTGGCGAGGATGATGGGCGAGTGACACTTCATCGTGTTGATAGGGGGAGTGATGGTCGAGGGAAGATTCCTCTGCTTCTTCTGCCCGTTTTTTTCCACCTAGAAATATTGGACAGTGTCATGAAGTACAGAACTCCGAGATCAAATGGTTGGAAGCCTCTTCCACTCAATTTCCAAGTCCAGGTGTCGATGCTATCGTGATTATCACAGATTGGTACATGTAGCTCCTATTTAGTCTCCAAAGAAAAGAGACCATGCGCCCTTTTCAAGCTTTTTAGCCTCCGCTCGCTGACATACTAGCTGTGGAACAAGAGTGTGCGTATAGGAGCATCTGTGTGAGCGTCTGGTATGATGGCATCATGGGACCGTATGCCGCCATGAATAAAACTTTAGGGATCGGCACAATGGTACAGGTCTACGCCTGTCAACCCAAAACACATCTCCAAGGCCACACGCAGAGGCATGCCATTCGATCTGACAAAAGTTGGATGAAATCGACCTGACTGTGGGCTCTTGACCTGCCTGGTATGGTTACACGCGACCTCCTGTCCAAGCCAGCCTTCCATGGCGTGCTTGGTATGAATCATTCGGCATGATGTACAGATCCTGCTTTCTTCGTGGCACACATGGATCCAAAATGGGGGTGGTGGAAAGGACAAAGATCAAAGACTTTCAAACTTCTCTAGAGAATCTATCACAGCCATGGGTACTCTCGTTACAAGCACAGTGTATTGTCGATAATGATGTCAACCATGCACCCCCCCCTCCCCCCCGGCGGCGTTTCGATGTCGAATGCCGCGCGCTACTAATGCGGGGAGTCAAGGTTTCCGCAGTTAGTTATGGCTCTCAAAACCTGGATCGAGACCGAAAGCCACTTACGGGCCGCATATTGCGTGCTCGGGATGCTGATTGTGTGATGTGTCACCCCGTCGGGCTGCCGGGTCACACACACACACACACACACATGTCCGACCCGGCACCGAAAGCCAGGGACCTGCGCCGGACAATGTCCGGCCCCACGCAGACCACCACCCCGCCCGTTCCCCATCGGGCGGGCGTTTCGATGAAACCGCAGAGAATTCTCCTAAAATTTCCGCTTATCGTCATCCCGCCCTACCCTTGTAAGTCCGTCCGTCATTGGCACCTCAAACATAAAGCCGGGGGAGGGGGTCTGTTGGAAGATCGCAGCGATTGCGTGATACCATCCAAGATTTTCCCTCTCTCTCGCTGCTCTCGAATCTTTTCCATTTGTTCCTTCCTCTCATCCCCACCCGTAGTGTTTCCCAGCAGCGTCGCAGCAGTAGCAGCAGGAGCAACCATCCAATCCCCAGATACCAAGAGGACTTTACGTACTCCACGTTGGAGAAGAGGTTTGCTTTGTCACCCAACGCCATTATGGCCAAGGACCAACACCCCCGGCCCCGCTTCTCGGACGAAGAAATCGGCGGGGCACGAGCCACCAACCATCCGAACCCGGCATCACCGCCGCCTCCGTATTCCGACCCGGAGCCGGAATCCCCCGCCCCACGCGAAGACCAGCCTCTCCTCCGCGACCCGGCCGCCGCGGTCGAGGCCGGCGAGGCGTGGAAACCCCCGCGCGGCTTCCGCTGGATCGAGCTGGCCATTATGGCCAACGTCTTCCTGTACGGCTTCGACGGCACCATCACGGCCGCGACCTACGCCGTCATCAGCTCCGAGTTCGACGCCGCCAACACGGCGAGCTGGCTGACGACGTCGTATCTCGTCACTAGCACCGCCTTCCAACCGCTGTACGGTCGGTTCTCGGACATCTTCGGGCGCAGGGTGTGTTTCTTCGTCAGCAGCGTCACCTTTGGGCTGGGCTGTCTAGGGTGTGGGCTGGCGGGCGATGTGGTATCGCTGAACTGCATGCGCGCATTGACGGGATTCGGGGGAGGCGGGTTGATGACTATGGGTAGGCAGCCCCTCTTTCCGAGTGAACGACGATGAATCACGACGACTGACCCGAACAAAAAAAAACAGCTACAATCGTCAACTCTGACATGATACCCTTCCGCAAGAGGGGCATGTATCAGGCCCTGCAGAACGGCATGTTCGGCTTCGGCGCTGTTGCCGGTGCCTCCTTTGGCGGATCCATCGCCGACCACATCGGCTGGCGCTGGTGTTTCCTGCTGCAGGTGCCCATCTCCATCTCGGCGCTCGTGCTGGGCGCGCTGGTCATCAAGAACCCGGAAGGTGGATTCGACATCGACACGAACGACTACAAGGCCATCTGGTCCCGCGTGGACGTCTCCGGCGCCCTGCTTCTCGTCGTCGCGATTTCCGTGCAGCTCGTCGGGCTGAGCCTGGGAGGCAACGAGCTGCCGTGGGGCAGTCCCGTGGTCATCGGCACGCTCGTCGGCAGCGTCCTTCTTCTCGCGCTCTTTGTGGTGGTTGAGGCGCGGACGAATGCCATCCCAGTCATCCCTCTGAGGATGCTGAAGGGCCGCTTACCGATTCTCACGCAGATATCGAACGTCTGCGCCGGCCTTGCGGCGTATGCGGTGAGTTGGGCGTAATGGTGCACCCTGCGTGCAACGACGAGGCTAATCGTTGATCTAGTACTTATTCATGCTCCCTCTCTTCTTCCAAGTAGTCTTGCTCGACTCGGCGACTACGGCTGGTGCGAGACTCGCGATCCCATCGCTCGCGACACCCCTAGGCGGTCTCATCGCGGGCATCGTCATGTCGCGCTGGGGCAAGCTCATTTGGCTTGTCCGGGCCGGCGCCTTCCTGATGCTCTTCGGAAATGCTCTTGTCACAGCGCTGCAATTTCAGGATTCCAAATGGAAATACCTGGTTTACATCTTTCCGGCGAATCTCGGGCAGGGTATCATCTACCCGGCGATCCTCTTCACGACATTGGCTTCATTCGACCACGCCGGTGAGTGCTCAACTTGATACTGTCGCGCCGTTAGGCTTCCCACTAACCTTTGAACAAAAAGACCATGCGGTCTCCGCCTCGACAGTGTATCTCGTTCGCTCGCTCGGCACCGTCTGGGGCGTGGCAATTACCTCCGCTATCGTGCAGACAACACTCAGCGTCCGGTTGCCCGAGGTCCTTGGCAACATCCCCGATAAACGGAGAGTGCGTTATTATCCTTCGTCTTGTGCTTTGCGTCACTAACGCGTGTCCCACATCCAGCTTATTGACGAAATCCGGCACTCCGTGACGGCCCTCAAGACCCTCCCAGTGGAGGTGCGCCTCCCCGCGCGTCACGTCTACTATGAAGGCATCCAGTATGCTTTCGCCGCATCCACAGCCTTCGCCGGCATCGCCCTGCTTGCGGCAATTTTCGCAAGCCCGCGTGGACTCCGTAGCACTCACAAGTAGTTCATCGTCAGGGGGGGGTCCGCGGATCGCCTGATCGCGTCATCCGGCAGTCTCCATCCAACAGCCGCGACCGGGCCAAGAATGTCACTGCAGGACGCTGACGCACAATGATGGGTTTCAAGACTGTATTTATTCCACACAAAGCAGGGATGGAAAGGAGAACCGGATTAGTCCCGACAAGCTTGCGATGCAGGAACCAGGGCAAGACTGGTGGGGTGTGGATGCGTGGGTAGCAGGCAGAGGTTACAGGACATGTAGCTCAGGAACTTTCTCAAGCGAAAGCATCAAACGGAAATGATTGAATCGAGTAACAATTTGGCGGGCGCAAAAACAGAGTGGCGTATGAATTACACAGCCGTACAGTCTTCTCTGCCCTTCACTCATCTGTGCTCTCGGATGGCTTCCGGCGCAAGACGCGATTCGGTTTGCCCACACCCCAAGCATGCGGTTTAGCCGTACACCGATGTGCTTATGGTGTACTCTAACTCAGGTTGAATTCATTGATTCATTTTATAAAATGACATAATCATTCACAAGGAACATGTTGTGTGCTTTGCCTTCTTTTGGGTTATCCCAGTTGTTGCAGGGGGGAAGGGAACAGCAAGGAGGACTCTGTTGGACGAGGGCCCACCAGCACCAGGCATACGCATCCATGTTGATGTTGGGCTCACACTGTAAAGTCACGGTGTTTTATTCCCTCCTCATTGCGCAACCGCAGTTGCATATCACGAGACCGTCCGTTGCGTGTTCCTACGTGTGTCTTGGGTAGTAACGATGCTGAGGCAAACCCGTGCTGTAGTCTGCCAGCACATGCCCAGACGTAGACAGAACACACTGACGTACGTAGCCATTACCAGTGAATCCAGGCGTGTTAAATAGGAGTCCGTTCTCATTCAGAGATAATTTTTGTGTTGCTTCTGCCTGATTCTAAAATCGTTGTTCTCGCCATGACTTCCAAAACTTCAGAGCCTAGCAGCTCAGACGGCGAAGTCTACGCTGTGGGCGACGAGCTTCCGCCTTCGACCGGCGAGGTGCTTGGTTCCATCGAGCCCCATGTGTTCTCGAATCCTCGCCGTGCGTCGCATTGGCAGCAGATATACGAGAACGCGGCCTATGAGGGAAGGCATCGGTTCGATGCTTCTCTGACGTGGTCTGCCGATGAGGAAAAGAGGCTGAGAAAAAGGGTAGCTACTTCTCACCGCAATCATACATTCAAACTCTTGCTTACAATACTCAGCTTGACTGGAGGATAATGGCATGGGTTTGGGTGATGGTTCGTCAGTTCTCGATAGGTGCGACTTGACGTGTGGCTGATAAATCCCTAGTTCTCAAGTCTCGATCTTGTTCGTAGAAACATCAACCGTGCCGTGTCTGATAACATGGTATGTTTTCCAGGGTGATTTTTGAAAGAGAGGTACCAACAGTCATTTTCTCCCAGCTTGACGACCTTGGAGCGAGCACGAAGTAAGGACATTTCCATCCCCACACCCAGAACTTGTGGCTAATATGTCGACAGCGATTACAACACCGGGAACACGATTTACCTGGTCACCTTCCTCGCCGCTGAGCTGCCTGGCGGTCTGATCAGTAAGAAAGTCGGTCCTTTCCGATACACCCCCACCATCATCATAACCTGGGGCGTCCTGAGCGCCCTGCAGGTGTTGATGAACAGCCGCGCCAGCTTCTGGGCTTTCCGGGCCCTCCTCGGTCTCGTCCAAGGAGGCTTCATACCCGAAATGGTGCTCTACCTGTCGTACTTCTACAAGAACAACGAACTGCCGTTCAAGCTCAGCATCTTCTACACGGTCATCCCGGTCACGCAAATACATGGCGCTTTGCTGGCCGCAGGCTTTCTTGAGATGAGAGGCGTCCTTGGCTGGGCTGGATGGCAATGGCTGTGAGTCGTTCTACCCCTCGCCCCCCCTCAATGAGAAACAACCTGACCTCGACCCAGCTTCCTTATAGAAGGTCTCATTTGCGTGGTCATCGGCCTTGTCAGCTTCTTCGTCATGCCCCCCTCGGTCACCGAGCCTGCTCGCGCGTTCCGGCGCCCCGACGGAACCAACAAATGGTGGACCGAGAGGGAGGAAAAGATCCTGGTGAACCGCACCCTCCGCGACGATCCGACGAAAGGCGACATGAACAATCGCACCGCCGTTACGTTCAAGGGGCTTTGGGGTGCGCTTACAAACTATGACCTGTGGCCCATCTTCATTGTTGGTATCTTCGCGTGGATACCGTTCCAGCCGACGGCGAACTATCTGTCGTTGATATTGCGAGAGATGGGGTACTCAGTTTTTGAGTCAAACATGTTGACGATTCCGAGCTACGTTATCTTCGCCATCAATGTAAGTTCACCAAGCCTGGAATAACAACGTGACAGAAGAAGAGTTTGCGACTCGCCAAAGCATACGAGCTAATTCCTGAATGGCGGACAGGTTGTCGGACTTGGTTGGTTGTCTGAGCGGTTCAATGAGCGATCGATAATCGGATCTTTGAGCAACGTCTGGATGCTCCCTTTCTTCATCGCTCTCGTCTCAATCCCGGACACATCGAGTCCGTGGGTCCGATATGTCCTCATTACCGGCATCAACTCCATCCCCTATGCCCACTCGATCTTGGTAGGAATGACGAGTCGGAACGCTCGCAGCGTCGGTACTCGAGCAGTTTAGACTGCGGTGTACAACATGACTTACCAGATCGGAAGCATCATTGCCGCGAACATCTATCGCGACGAGGACAGACCGCATTGTGAGTATCACCGCGGGGCCGGAGCCTGTGTGGCCGCTACGGTGCCGCTTTCGGAATGAGATCATGACTGACAGATCCAATTTTCAGATTACACTGCCAACAGAGCGTTGATAGGTCTTTGTGTGGCCAATATTCTGCTTTTCATTGGGATGAAATTCTACTACATCTGGAGAAACCGCGTATTGGCGAGGAGGTATGCAGAGGCGTCTGAGGCGGAGAAGCAGACGGCCATTGACATGAGGTTTGCTCATTGAGCAATCAAAACACTATCTGGTACTTTCGAGTGCAGCGAGCTAAGTAATGCCACATCATTTACTCAACAACACAAGGTCTGTTGCTGGCGCTGGAAGCTGGTTTTTCTGGACATTGAGGGATGACCCCTGTCCTCCAGTGAGGCAATGTAGCCAATGATGTGAACGCCGATTGCCGAATCTAGTCTGGACCCCACCTCTAAACAATTGATATCGGGAAAGAGACAACATCAAAACTCTGCCGGCTTTCAACAATAATTGGCCATCTACTTAATTCATTCCTAAGGACCCCTGTGCATTTTCATGCCATGTCTCTCAAATCGTTCAAAAGCTAAAGTAATAGTTGGAGTGGGGTCCTTCGCCGCAATGTGCGGTGACCTCTGGGCGTGGTTTTCGTCTCATCGGCCGTCTCATTGGTCGAGAAGAAGCAGACCAGCTCGTTTTATTTCAGGGAACATGGGACCCTTCAACGCGGGATTTCGATGGGCTGTTGTCTCTGGGCCGGCGTCGTAGTTCATGTGATTATTGAACTTCCCTAACCCATGACGCCAATTGGCGACTTGGTCTTTGACCACCAAGGCTTCGGCCCATGTCGCGCCGGGCCCGCTGGCTGTTCCTTACTGAGCAAAGAGACGCTCTTATGTGAGTGGGAAAGAGCCAGGGACGGCTAGGCTGATTAAGGTCATCCGAAAAGCCAGGCGTTCTCGGTCCATCTGATATTCCAGCCCGGGAAGGTCTCACAACTCTCCAAATCGGACTGTTGCTTTTTCTCTCACCGTCTTTAACCTCTACACATCAGTGAAAATTTATGCGAGGAGCGTCAAGAACACTCAAATATGTCGATGGAAGTGCGTGAGTCTCGAAAGTGCCTTGAAGACATCAGTGGAACTCTACGATTCAAGTATTCAATGCTCCTTCTCCGAAACGACGACAACGAATTCTTCTCGGCGCGATCATCCGATCCACACCCAGCATCTACTGTTCAACTGTGTGAATTGGAAGATGTAAGGCGTATAGCGCCATTGCCTTTTTGCCCACCGGAAGTGATTGTCGCTCCAGAAACACTTGCGAACATGGACGACACTTATGTCAAAAGACCAGACCTACTCCGGTTGGCTACAGCCAACGATTCGCAGGCCTATCTTCTAGAGGAAGTCAGAGTCTGCGAAATAATCAAACGGCACCCACATCCGAATCTTGCAGAGTACCGCGGCTGCGTGCTGTCGGAAGGTCGAATCATCGGCATTTGTTTCAAACGCTACAGAGAAACATTGATGGGAAAAGTCAACCCTGGCCACCTCAACAAAGCCATGCTCATCGAAGCGCCTGAAAGAGCTGCAGTCCGGGAGGAAGCGACTCGTTATCTCCCCAACATACGAGCTGGCCTTCAACACCTACATTCCTTGGGCATTATCCACAACGACCTCAACCCAATGAATGTAATGATCGATGAAAACGATAACCCAGTTATCATAGACTTTGACAGCTGTCGAGTTGTTGGTGCACCGCTGCAAGATGTAAAGCGCACATATGGATGGTACAATCAAGACGTTGGTGTTTCTAGTGAGAGCAATGATACCGAAGCCCTTAAAGAGATACAGGTCTTCCTCGCTGGATCCTCGCCAGGGGACTTAATCTTCTCGATATAGACTTGTTCTGTGACATAGGCACAAGGGACGAAGGGTTTAGTGATGTTAGCAGAAATCTCAATTCAGACCCTAGCCATAAGGGAAGCTCCACGCACGTTGAATATGTGTTACGGCTGCTTGCTTCCAGATGATCGAATCACCGGTATCTGATTCCAACGCTACGGTGGGACATTCATGGAAAGGGTCACTATACTTCACCAGCTGCCTTCTAAAGGGTTTCATCGTAGCAAACAAGGAAGTATTGAGATGAGAACACCTCGTATTTTCTTGTTGTCCTGTCTGTACGAAAGCCTAGGTGTCATGATCTATGTCCACGAGCCAACAATGCTCAACCAATCGAGCCAATGTCCATACCAATCCATCTGACCTCCTCTACCAAGCTACTCCGCTACCTGTGTCATTGGAAACTGCTTCAACCGACCGATCGCCTTAGTTGCCACTGGCCCCCAATGCGCGATGAGCCCTCCTCCCATTGGCAATCTTCCGCGACATGACCGACTTCTTGCAACTCTTGCATTACACAAGTCGATTCTGGCAGGTGACTTGGGTATGACCGAGTTGGCCACAATGGTTGCAACGCAAGCTAGGGCAGTCCTTTTCCTTGTGGCTTGGGTCCTCGCAGTTGCTGCACGATGATACCTTCAAGACAATTCCGAGTTCGGTGGCTTCTGCCAGAATCTGTCCGACCTTGCTGTTCTGGGCTCGTGTAGAGTTGATCATTCCGGCGTTGATGATGAGAATCTCGCATTGCTTTGCTCGAGTCGTGGCCAGGCAGTTGCGGTTTGGGTCAACACAGAATCCGGCCTTGTGCGTCTGCACGTAATCGACAATGACAACGTCTCGCTCTTCGCCCTGAGCAAAGTCAAGGGTCCGGACTTCAATTCTTCGGAAGTGTTCGTCTGAGATTCTCTTCTGGATCCGCTCGTTGTGCAGCTTCTCCCGGTACAGGTCAACCTGTGCCTTGTACAAAGGCAGGATAAGAATACTGGCCATCCTTTTCGAGTCGATCTCTGTCAGCTCCGGGTTTTGCAACATCTTCTTGACTTGATCAAGTACCCATCGCACGTGCGTGATGTTTTTGTATGAGGTCCCATCCAGAGTCGCCCTGGCAAAAGGGATCTGCACGACCACTCGGGTTGAGTACAAAGTGTTTGCCGATGGGGCGAGTAGTTTTCTCATCTCGGCTGCAAATGCAACTGTCGAAGGCGGCCAATTCCAACCCGGGATACCGTTGTTCTGCATGCGGTGTCCGTAATGAATTTTCGACGGCAGCGGGCGAAGGTTGCCCCGAAGGCGATGAGTGATGTCCAACCAACCCAGCTCGACACCGGCCAAGACTGCTCTCTCGAGTAGAGACAAAGACATTTGTCTGATGAATGGATTGTCCGTTGCCTTAGAATCCTCACCGACGTAAGGCTTGAGCTGCGCTGTATCTCCCAGGAAGAACCAAGCATGAGGCTGGTAGTGAGCAATACTGATGAGTGAGCCAAGTTCGGATTGCCGTGCAGCTTCGTCTGTGAACACCAGTTCGGCCTTAAAACGTCGTACCGTTACATTGGCAGAGACAACCGAAGTTGTGCAAATAATGCCCTTGAAGTCCGAGAGCATGTCGTGAAAAAGTTCCTTGACTAAGATTCGAACCTCCCTGAGCTGATCGTCACTCAGACTGCCATCCTGTTCGCTGATGATGAGAATATCCTGAAGATCGCGGTACTTCTCGATGTGCGTCTGGTAGTAAGCCATGGCGGCGGTATCTGCGGACACATTGGTTGACCGAATTCGCTTGGAGCGACTCTTGTTCTGCTGGTTCAAGTCGTAACCCATTCTCTCAAGCTGATAAGCGGTAAGGAACTGGTGTGCTCGGCCTTTCAAGTCTTCCTTCCCTGACTCCGTATCCATTTCTTTGATCTCTCCTTGAGCTTTCTCTTCGTCGAAGTACTGGTAAGAGGTGCCAAGGCCGAGAGCAAGAGCACGAGTGACAGACTTGACCTCAAAGTCCAAACTGTACAGACGCATGATGACTGGGGCACCTTCCAGACCCAATTTTTCAAAATAATCTTGAAACTTATTGGCCATGTCGTCCACTGCCTGGTTGTTCGGAGCAAGATACAATGCTGGAACGGGCTTGGCGGCTCCTTGTCCGAAGATGCATGCTGCAATAATGAACTTGATCAGTTCGGTTTTTCCAGACCCAGCGACTCCTGAAATAAAGGCCAAGCCAGCAGGCAGGTCATTGAGTCGACTGATGACCGATTGCTTGGCTGAGTCCAGCTTCAGGTACTGCGAGACAATTTGCTCGGGACATTCAGACAACGCCGATTGATTGCCGTCCGACTGAGTAAGTGCGAGGAGGACTGGGAACTTCTCCAGAAAGTTGACGGAGCGTGTTCTCACATTACGTTTGAACGCCTGCAAATACCGGAAAGCCTCGACGCTTTGATCTCCAATGAGTGCGGTTTTGGTGGATGCAGGATTGTGAAGCGCATTGACGGCGGACACCTCTGCTTTGTTTGCGGCACCGACAATCTGGGTGACCAAGTACTGGTCCTCGTTGCGAAAACGCACCAGTGGGTCCTGCCTGGGAAGTCCCCGAGGAAGGGTGGCCCTGGGGACGTGTTCGAGAGGCATATCGTGACTTTCAGCGCTTTTTGGAAACCATTGGGCCATCTGATCTTCAGTCCGATCCGTTCTGTGTGCTAATTCGAACACGTTGTTCAGGGTCTCCTCCCACTGTTTTCCACCTCGGAGGAAAGGCTTGACGAGCAAAAGGTCGATTTGGATGATACCTTTGGGGTCTTGGGACTGAAGGCTGTTGATCAGAGCAGTCAAATCGTCGTATCGGCTCCCGTGGCGAACATTTCCTTCTTTGCGTTCCTCGGCCTTGTCGAAGCCCTGCACCAGGAGGCGTTGCAGGGTTGACATGTTGAAAGTGATCTGGGATGTCTCGAAAGAGACCTTGATCAGATCGAGGCACGCCACAGCTTCTGGGCTGTGCTGCTTCAGCGCCTTCGCTCGATCGTCGAGAGACAAGCAGCCTGCCGTGATGCTTTCCATGTCTCGGAAGTAGATGAGGGCCTCTGCAACCTGGGTGTCAGGCAGGCCTGCCTCGTAGAGATGAAATTCGAGCTTCAAGTACTTGTACATCAGTGGCGAAATAGTCTCTTTGGAGACTTTGAGCTTAACCGAAATGGTTTCTTTGCCGCATTCGCCAAGCTTCTCTGCGTTCTGTGCAGAAGGTGTCGACTTCCATTTCAGATTCCCGTTCGTAACCGTGAGCAGACAATCCATGGAGATCAGTGTGTCCAAATGCGTCCACTGAGACAAAATATTAGATGCCGTATGCAAAAAGATGATATACCGGATGAGTTGCGCAACTTACGTCGATGTTGTATTCGACTTGTTCGTCGACCTGACCATGCCAGAAATCACCTGGCAGGGTGCCATTGCCGTTGCTGTCTTCAAACTCCATGCTCAACTCTATAAGATGAGATTTTCAGCTTCAACGTGGGTTGGGGGCGGGCTTTTGTAGAAGGGGAAGAAATCCAACCTCTCAGACACAGTTCTCAAGTTGGATGGTTTGCAACAAGGAGAAGAAGAAGAAGAGAAAGAAGAAAAAGGAAAGAGGAAATTTAAAGAAGCAAAAAGAGGGAAGTAATCCAACCTCTCAGACACAATTCTCAAGTTGGATGGTTTGCAACAAGGAGAAGAAGAAGAAGAGAAAGAAGAAAAAGGAAAGAGGAAATTTAAAGAAGCAAAAAGAGGGAAGAAAGGGAAGGTACAAGGGCAGGTGACAAAACTGCAGGAGCTGAAATGGAAGGAGGAAGGAGGCAGAAGACGCAACTGCCCAAAAGGTGGTTTGCAAGCTGCGCTGGGTACGTACTAGACAAGTTGCTACTTATCTGCCTACCTACCTACCTAAGGTACCTAGGCGGTACCAGGCCTTAGCAGCTTCTAGCTGCAACAACCTAGGTAGGTAGCTTCAACAGACTTGCTGTAGCAGGTTGCAGTCAAAGCAGCGAGCAGTGTACGTGCAGGGACTGATGGACCTTCTTGCATGTACGGTCCACAGTGGGTCATTGGTGTCAACTGGTTCTTGTCTCCGGGCGTTCTTTCACCGTTATATCACAAACAGGGTGACTGTGCTGGGGGTAAAGAATACACCGAAATGCAATTTAACAGTGTGTGTGTTATTGGATTTCCAGACCATTCTGTTCCAGGTACCTTATCACCACTATGAGTTTCCATAGAGCAAGCATAGGGGGTGCTTTCTCTGTTCTGCTACACAGGCCAACTTTGCCACCTATTCAAAACAACAGTTTCTCGTAAGCGTCCGCCATCTCGCCCAGAGTGTCAAATTTCCAGTCATAAACCTCGTAGTTTCTGTTCCCCATGACCGCACCAGGCCGCACGATCCACGACGATTTGATCCCCGCCTCCTTTGCCGGGTGGTGGTCGTGGAACTGGCTCTGCGCCGTCTGCAGCACCTGCTCCTTCTCGACGCCGAAGGCTTCCTTGACCTTGCGCAGCATGTAGCCAAAGTTGCGCTGGTCGGGCTTGTAGGAACCGACGTCCTGGGCCGTGATGACCAGATCGAAGGGGACTCCTTCGAGGGGCCCGGAGTTGGTGCCGGAGAAGGACTCGCGGTCGACGTTGGAGAGAACTACGAGCTTGTAGTATCTTCTCAGGCGGCGCAGAGCGTCAACCGAGTCTGGGAAGGCGGGCCAGCGACTGACCGAGTCTCCAAAGGCCTTGGAGGCCTCTGGAGTCGGCACGGCCAGTCCCAGCTTCTCGGCTATCTGAGGGTGGATTGTGGTGAGGAGCTCAGAGTACAGGAGATCCGGAGTTTGGGTTTGCTGTTTGGCCTCAAGCTCGTGGTACACTTCCAAGAGGTGCTTTCGAGAGAAGCCGGACTCGGTACGCTTGTTTTCGTCGAGGAGGGGCTGCAACGCTGCCAGCATACCGCTCTCCCAGTCAATCAATGTGCCGTAGACATCGAAGGTGAGAACACGAAAGTCCTTGAGGCTCGTCATGGTTTCAGAACAGCGCTGCTGGTGCTGGCTGTCGTTGAAATGGCGGATATGGTTGCAGGTTGGAGACCGTGAGTGTCCACTTGGTTTGAGGTAGAATCACTAGCTTTAAATGCTGGCAGAAGAAGATCGTAGGGGCCTGAGGAGTTGATGGGTTTGAAGCCAAACGTATCTGTATTTGTGAGCTCTGAACGTATGAGGCTGAAGTGGTGACAAGGATAACCTCCGCTCGGAAGGGCGTAACATGTAATGGGTACGTATTGCTGATCCGCGGACCCCGCCCCGATCGGGTGGCCGTATCCGGCCGATCAAGCGGGCACGGTGGCTAAGCGCGGGTAGCACCGGCCCGGCGACCGTCACCGTGACCGGCCCGGGCTCCTAATGATCTGTGCCACATCGGTAGATCTGGTCAACCATGTGTTCCGGCCTTGGCTTCGCATTGTAGATGTTAGTGCTAAATTCTGGGTTGCTTACTTGCAACGATTCTTGTGAGGGCTCTCTGTGGTGCAATGTGTTTTCTCGAAAGCTACCGCGAACTCAACTTGGTTGAGGACGCCCGGGCCGGATATCCCCATGTCAACATCAAAGTTCCCGTGAAACTCCCCAATCTGTGCATTGCCGCAGAAGTACATGTGTTGTGTGGATTAAATGCCGTGATCAGTGGTATGTTTTCGCCAGGCCTGTCCCGTGCAGCCGCATAACTGGGTCTCATTGCTGAGCGACATTTGCTGCTCCATGTCACTATCCTTCATCAGAAGCCGAGGGTGTACGTCGAAGCAGGCTTTCCCGTCGCCTGGAATCGATGGCCCCCAATCCCGGTCATGGCACCTGCCCCGGCCGAGTCCAAGTCCGGCCGCCAAGATATACGCTCCACTAGTCTAACTGTTATCGAAGCGGGGGGGGGGGGAGGGCTATGTGGGGGAACACTGCTTGACAGCGCGACAGTCGCCATCAAAATGTCTCAAGGGCCGAAATGTGTATGGTGACTAGAATGCTCTGCTCATGAGAGAAACATCTCCTTAGAAACTGCATATTCCATCCGATATTCCAGCCAAAAGCTTCCGGGATAGACTATCTGAAATGGCACCGGAACCGGATCTGCTGGCTGGCTTCCCGGCAGAGGCCCCGGCGAGACCAACCGCCAAACTCCGCTTCGCAGACGTGAGAGACCCCCCCCCCCCTTTCTTAGCCCCCCGAGCCTCATGCATGCAACAACCGACAACGATGAGCTGACTCGCCCATCCCAGGTCGCAGTCACGGCAACGGCCAAGGACTTCGCGGGCTTCTACCGCGGCAAGCAGTACCATCAGCCGGACTTCGACGCCGTCCTCGACCGCGCCCTAGCCGCCGGGGTCGAGAAGGTGATGCTGACGGGCATGTCCCTCAGCGACGCGGAGACCAACCTCGCCATAGCGAGGTCGCGGCCCGCGGGGACCTGTTTCGTCACCATCGGCATCCACCCGTACCACGCAGCCGAGCCGGACGCCGAGAAGGGCGGCGAGGACGAGCATTTCAGGAGGCTGGCGCAAGCGGTACGGGATGCCCTGGAACCCACGACGGAAGGGGCATCTCAGTCGGCGTTGGCCGCCTTTGGCGAGCTTGGTCTCGATTACGACCGCCTTAACCACGCCTCCAAGGAGGCCCAGGTCCGCACTTTCAGACGCCAGCTCGACCTGTTCGTCGAGGCCAAGTTCGACCTTCCCTTATTCCTCCACTGCCGCGCCGCGTTCGACGACTTCGTCGACATCATCGGACCGTATCTCCCGAACCTGCCCCGCCGGGGTCTGGTCCACTCCTTCGTCGGCACCGCGGCCCAGATGAAGGCCCTCGTGGACATGGGATTCGACGTCGGCGTCAACGGCTTCAGCCTGCAGGATAGAGGGGGCCTGGAGATGGTGCGTGACGTGCCGCTGGGCCGGTTGCAGATCGAGACGGACGCGCCCTGGGGCGAGATCCCCGCGGGCTCCGGCGTCGGGAAGCGGTATCTGGCGAACGCGCCGGCCGCGGCGCAAAGCAAGAAGAAGGACAAGTTCGAGATGGGGCTGATGGTGAAGGGGAGAAACGAGAGCTGCGCGATGGACAGGGTGGCTTACGTCGTGGCTGGGTTGAAAGGGTTGAGCGTTGAAGAGGTCGCGGATGCTGCTTGGAGGAATAGTATCAATATGTTTGGGCTCGGCGAGAGATGAACCAGGTTTATGAGTGCAGTGTGGATGAAAGAATGGATGCCGTTCTATCGACTCTATCGACTCTATCGACTTAGAACTTGCTTTGGGATCGCGCTAGAACTACTGAATTTGTGATCAAAGATTTTAGTCATAAACTTCTGTAACGTCGACTCACTCGACAGTCTTTTCGACCAGCTTGATGCCCTCCTCCTCAAGCTTTTTGCGGATGGGGTCGCAGATTTCGGCCGAGTAAGGTGCCAACACCCCGCGCACATTGAGAGCTGGCTCGCCATCGAGCAGCAGCTGGGCAGCGATACCACACGTAACGCCCACCGATCTAGCCATGGCAGAATGCCCATCAGGATCCCCCAGAAGCTCCAGGGTCGAGGTAATTGTCTCCTGAATACGCATCCCTCGTCAGCATGGCTTGTCGCACAATCGCGGAACGAGGGTCGTCGGTCCGAGGTTTCAGTGTTACTTACTCGCCTCCCGCCACGCCACTCGACGACAAACCTGTGCTGGAGCATGACCAAGTCCCGTTCACCGGGCTGGAAACTCATGAGCCGCTCGAGTTCGACACAGAGGGTATCGAGGAGGTTCCCGCGGAGGGCCGCCGGCTTGTCGGAGAAGAGCCCGATCCATCGAAGGCCGTCGATAATTCTATGCCTCTCTTCGTCGTCGGAGAACCCGCATAACTCATCGATGCGCGAGACGAGAGATCTACACTCGGTAAGCAACAATGAAATGTAACAAGACGAACCGACCACTCACTCCTCGTTCATCTCAGCAGCACCAATCGCGCGCCCAAACACCTCCCTCAGCGTCAACTCACCGCCCTCCTCCGCCAACCACGACCTCGGCCGCGCGTCCAGCCACCCCAGCTTCACCAGCGCTGCCACAAACGCCGGGTTTCCCTCGTACCGCAGCGACCCACGCACGACCGTCTTCGCCTCGGGGATCCCGTAGAACCGTCGAAACGGCACCGAATCGCGGTTCGGATACGCCACAAACGAGTAGCCGTCGACGACGTGATACGGCTTTGCTTGGGCCATGAGGTCCCGGTTGGGGACCTTGATCACTTCGCCATCTTGAAGGTATGAGGCGGCGTTGACCTGCGAGAGAAGGGCGCCACGCGGGGACCAGGAGAACTTGAAGCGGAGCGGGTTATCCGCACACTCCGGGGCCGGGAGGCCGCCGCAGTAGGAGTGGAACTCCTTGATCTACCGTTCTTTCGTCAGCCTTTTGAACCGGCTCTTTGGAGAGTACCTCCTTGAGTAGTGAATGAATACTTGCCTTTCCGCCTTTCCTGTGCACCTCGTCGATGGTCTTGATGGCGTACAAGTGGTCCACGCCTAAGGAGTTACTGTAAGTCAAGTCCTCCAGAGCAGTGTGGAAAGATAAGAGGGTGGTGTGTCTTGCCTGGATCAACGCCAACTTCGTTCAGCACGGTGATCCCCGCCGCCTCGACCTCACTCTCCAGCTCCCTGATGGTCTGAGACACATAGCTTGTCGTCACGACGTGCGTCTTGCCCCTGATTCCGGCATTAATCACGGTCGGGTGGTGCACGAAGGGGACTAGGGATATGACCAGGTCGTGGGTCGCTACGTGGGCGTCGAGTTCCGTGGAGGCGACGTCAAGGGCAATAGCCGTGGCTTGGGGATGGTTCGACGCCAACGTCTGAGCGGTGGAAAGAGTTCGGCAGGCTGTATTCGGGATGTTAGCTGCCAGAAACAATAGTTTAGAGAGAAAGAGAGAGAGAGAGAGAGAGTGTGTGTGTGTGAGGACGGGATTTATACCGATTGTCAACTTGTTCTTCTCGTTTCGCAGGAGATATTCGACACATGGCTTGGCCACCAATCCGCTGCCGAGGACAAGGATCTTCTTTTCTGACATTTCGGTTGACAATAGGTGAATCTGGACCTGGGTAGAGATTCTCGAAGAAAAGAAGGGCGAACAATCGACTCGTACATGTATATTGTTGGAAGTGAAAGAATACAACCTCGACCGACTCATGTGAGTCCCAGTTGTCATCCGCACAATGTTCCACCGACAACACCTTGTTGGCCATGAGTCATCCGGCGAACTGTTTCAACAGCTGTCCATCAACTATGATGTGCTCGATGCTAGCAGCAGGTATCAAATCAAAAGTGGACACTCGACTTTATTTCCGGAAACACACCTCAGCCGCCGAGGAGGAAACAATAATAGACTGCACGTGGTGGACCGGTCTGGACCTGTGCCACAGCCATGAGAGATATGTATGGTTCTCACAACGTAGATTGTAGGGTTGTATAATTGAGAGTGAAATGCGACTTTGGGGTCCCTTGAGCTTGAGTTGGCTGCTCGACAGGCCACAAACAACCCTGCCCGGGTACCGTTGGACAGGTCGCATCGACACTAAGCTTTTATCCATTCTCCTCTTACAAGCATTGATGATACCAAGGGTTCAGCACCGTACAGCTGCTTCCAGCCGCACACCTCGTTGGCCCCAGGTGGTTCGAGCCTCCGCACTGTCCGTACTTAGTCTGCGTGGCCTCGGGCGCCGGAGGCGATGTTGTCGACGTGCTCCGCGACAAGGTGGTCAAGGAGCTAGTCGTGGAGCGGGCCGTCGATGTGGCTGTCGGCGGCGGAACCCAGACCGTAATGGTCTCGATCACGGTGTCGATGTTCGTGACCGTCACGACCTGGGTGGTCCAGCTGGACACGATAACCGTCACGGTGGAGCCTCTGGCCGAGGACGATGACGGAGCTTGGGTTATCGAGGAGGATCGAGTCGAGATCTGTGTCACGTAGCTGGTGATAGTTGAGATGGTTCGAGACGAAGTTACTGTTCTTCGTCTTAGTATCAACATGTCCAAGATAGCCAATCCGGCAGTTGGTAAACTTGAGTCCTACCTGTGGTAACACTTGTCGATGTCGTGGGTCGCGCACTACTACTAGCCCGAACCGCCGCAGCGCTCGAGAACAGGTTGACAAGGCCCGTGTAAGCCGGTTTCTTCTGAAGATTGCTATTCCAGAGACAGGCATCCCCTTGACCAGGAAACGTTTGCGGAACCCAAGAATACTTGTTGGCGCAATCAGCTCTCGGATCCCGCACGTCGCGAAGGAAGAGGTCTCACCTGGTCAGCAAAGTCCCACACCGTGATCCCGATGCACTTGGGCGTATCGAGGCACGCTTGCGCAACGGTCTGGTAGTCCCGACTCTGCTGTTGCCGGTCCGCGTCGGATGCAGGGAGTCGCGGATGTCGGATGTCGAGCTCCGTGTATGCAACCTCGTCCACCAGGGCCGCGAACCCGGTGAGCACCGTCTTCAGGTTCGTCAAGCTCGGTGTTTGGCCCACGATGAAATGGGCTTGCAGACCGACACCGTCGACCCTCGCGCCGGCGGCCTTGATGCTGCGCACGATGTTGAGAGCTTCGTTATACTTGGCACCTGGGTTCTCAATGTTGTAGTCATTGTAGTACAGCTTCGCGTCCGGGTCAGCGGCGGCAGCGGCTTGGAAGGCGAGAGGGATGAAATCTTTGCCGAGGGCGCGGTACATAGGGCTGTTGCGGTAGGTGCCGCTATCCTCGAGAGCTTCATTGACGACGTCCCAGGCATAGCACTGGCCTTTGTAGTGGCCGGCGACATTCTGGATGTGGGTCTGGAGCACCCTTGTCATGGCGTCGCGTCCGTTGATGTTGTTGACTGTTGATTGTCAGCGGTCAGCGGTGGATGGTTCAGGTTCATGACATACCCCAGCTGGGCAGCTGGCTATGCCACACAAGGGTATGGCAACGAAGGATCTGGCTGGCCTGTCGCGCCCTGTTGGTGACGGCATCGCCGTTGGCGTAGCTGAACTGGCCTTGGGCGCGCTCAGTGGAATCCCACTTCTGCCCGTTCGCTGGGGTAACTTGACCGAACTCATTCTTGTTCGAGGCGATGTTCATGTACGCCTGATTGTTGAGCCCGGGGTTATCGACAGCTGTGCCAAAGTACTTGAACCCTGCTGCAACAGCGAGCTGATGTAGTTGTGCGCTGACAGTAGCACATGCAACCAGAACGATCGTGAGAACACTGGTTGGGTGCATCGTGATAGTTGCTTGTGTTGCTCAAGCTTCGCAGAAGACTTTTGACGCACTTCCAAGAGCGCGGCTTCGGTGCGGCATCACGGGAGACAATATAATAGTGTCGTGTAGGACTTCTTGCGAGCCACTACTTGGGATGACTTCAGGCAGAATGAACACCGTCCCGGCTGTGTTGATGACTTAATATGGAACAACAATGAGATGGTTGCATGGAGATAGAGCCTGAGATTGCGGACCATGGATTGGCATTGTGTTCTCTAGTTCTGGTGAGGGGACGGTGTTCCGGTTGGATCTTAACGCCCCAAGAGTATCGACCTGATAGGACTGACGGGCTTCCTGAGGATTTGCAACACGCTCTTGTCCCAAGGAAGCCATTGCGAGAAGCGGAGTTGGAGAGGCAGGTTGTGAGGTCGCCAAGTTAGTCCCCCGTGTAGACTCAATCTGGCTAGATCCATAATGTTGTTCCACTAACGTCTCGCTCTGCGAAGAGACTTGTACGTGTTGGCACACGACTGCAACCAAGCACTGATTAGGCTGAATAAGACGCGAATGTACGGTTCGGCTGTGAGGCTATTTGGCTCAATAGCCAAATCACATTCGCAACAATGTGATGATGCATTCAAGGTGGGTCCTGTGGTCGTTTCTGAGTGATTCTCCAAGGAAAGGAAAACCAAGGAGCCTATGAAGGATAAACTGTCGACTGCGTGGCCCCGGTAAAGCTATCAAGCTTTTGATCGGGACGAGCAAGAGGCTCTGTCAGCTCCGTAGAACCAAAGTGGGCTGGACACCCGGATGATTCAAATACAGCAAGGCGTCCGGGACGTGCAAAAAGCCAGGCGCTGAAAGGAGTTGGGCTGATTGGAGTCATTCAGACCAGCAACTTCGACTTGGCAGCGAGACAAGCTACCTTGCAATGATTACTGACCAAAGCTGGCCTGCCCTTGACTTTCCCGCAACTGTGCCCAGCAGCGCGGTGTAGCTGGCTCATGCTAACTAAGGCGATCAGTGAAAGCCTCGATCCTCCAGCAACGTTCAACTCTGCCGGAGTCCGCACGTGCAGCTGTCCGTTCTTTAAAAGAAGCCTCGATTAAGGGGAGCGGCTGGGGATCCATTAGAGGACCGGGTGGTTGCTCGCCTCGAGGGCATCTTCCAACATTTGCTTTACGCGGCGTTGCATTGTTTCGGCGTGCAATGCGATGCAGCCCGTATCATCGTACGCGCTATAGATCGACTACTTCATTCCTTCTTCTGCTTATCAGTATGCCATGGAGCAAATACTGACGACATATTTTCGCCTCGTTTTAGTCCCCTCGTTCTTTCGTGTCATCCCCCATGAGGTTTACCTAGAGGAGCATGGAAGACAACGAGGACCCAGGGGTAACAGCAGCCTTGGAGACAGACAAGGATGCCGAGAATGGAGTAGGAGAGAAATCGATGGAGGCGGCGTGTGATACTGGCTGTCGCTCGTCTGTCGCTCGTACTAGGCTCAATGGCCTGAGCATCTTTGCGTGCCCACCGGTGCCGGCATCCCAATGCAGGCTACAGAGACCATGCGTTCCGCTCGTCGTGAGGCGATATGACGATCGTTAAACTCGCGAGATCCCTGCTATGTAAGAAAGCCTCAGTTTCGGTTGTGGAGGATGTGATGCCAGTCGGGCCTTGTGTTGCTATTTCGGAGCAGCCAAGGTGACGGTGCAGGAATGCAGATGAAATGCAGCTGGGAATTGATCGTACACACCCACTTAGAATAGAAATGGACTGGACCGTTGTCGATTACTGTTCATCGGCAGTTTGAGGACCGACCGATCCGGAGGTGACGGCGTCGATCAGGGCAGCCTCGGGTTTCCAACACTTCGGGACCAACACAGAAGAAACGGAAGGGTCCAGGGTTCGTCCGCATCGTTGAAGAACCCGAGATCCTAGTTATATACAATCCCGGCTAGCAAGCGAGTGGGCGCCCCCCTTCTTTCCTTCCCCGCACGGCCGACTCGAAGCCGGAGGCGACGATCGCCATGATCAGCGCACTTGGCCTCCAGTGACCATCATCCGCCTTACGCCCTTACCCTACCCACCAGGTCCATCTGTGAAAGGGACGAGCCCGAAAGAGCGCAGCACTATGCTGGGAAGCCACGAGGAGGAAGGCTCCATTCCAGCGTGTCCGGGGATGACAATGGGCGAGGAGGGACGGGGGAAGGACCTGCAGAAACTGCAGTCTAGTCCCGTCACTGGATCTGGCAGCAGATGGACCCCGTCGTCGAGAAGTGACTGACGAATGGTAAGCACCCAACGCGCCGTTCAATGACGAGGTTAAATGCGAAAACCGACGACACAATTTCGTGGATGGGTTGTTCCGACGCAATGTGCAATGTCCGAAGGTGATTCGTAGTGGCAGAGAGGTGGGATTACTGCGGGTGCGCGAGGCGGACCGTCATGGGGTTTGCCGCCGTCCGCCTCACTTTGCTCATCTCCTGCAGGCTCACCACCCCCGACTTGTAAGGTGGAACATGCGTGCACGCACGCACGCACACACACACACACACATACATCCAGAGGGATGGATGGATGGATGGATGGATGGGTTCTCACCTCCTGATGAGCACCGACACAGCAAGCGAGTATGTGTGGCGTTCGTCCTTGCATGCAGGCATTCCAAAGGCAGGTTCTGACGACTGAGAGCCCGAAGCGGTGAAGAAGCCGACAATAGCTGTTCCCTTTCGAGGCAAGTCACCAAAAGTGCTCTTTTTGTCTTTCTTATGGCCTTGGAAACTCGTAATCTCGACTCTTTGTTGCGGCGTACGAGGATTGGCGATTGGCGCAGCCCCGGAGCATCGCGTAGGGGCAACCCGCCAGGATAAATACCGTCTCATTCCTCCTAATCATCATAGCTTCTTGACAATTCGAGCCATTTTTTGCCTTGAATCAGGTTCGCGTGAGGGCAGACAAATCGCATTTCCCATGTCCCGGCCGTTGCCATGTCTTCTTCAACAGAGATGAACAGGTACTGGATCCCCCGGTTGGACATCCACAAGAAGATCATCACTCAGGAACTTCCCTACTATCTCGGGCCCGATGCAACCGTCAGGCCGTACACAAACGAGGTGTGAAGAGCTCTCGTCCGAGGTGATTGAGAACACCTCTCACAACATCTACAGGGAGAAGATGGGTTCCTCATCACTACCCCAGGCCCTTGCCTGACCGACGTGAGCTTGCCATCCGGTCTCTGTCTTTGCAGTGGAGCATATTTCGCTGATCGTCTTCCTAGGAGCAAATCGACGACATTTGCAGAAAGTCCAAGGAGATTTGGGAGCGGCAGGCGGCCATACGAGCGCAAGAAGCGGACAAGCCACTCAAAAGGCCGCTGCACCAGCCGGTGGTGATATCTCGAGGGTCGAATGATTCGTCGCGGAGGAGACACGAAGCTCACCGAAGCCACGAGCGACACCGACGGTACGACGACAGGCGGCGTGAATGAGCCGGAGCAGCTCCAAGCTTGGTAGCGCTGGCCATTTGTGATCGAGATCTCTCAGATTGGGTCAGACATTTTCGGCTCTAAGCGTGAACACTAAAGGCGTTGCAGGCGGCCGGGTTGGCCCTTTGATGCATGATGGGAGGGATTTGTGGGATTCGATGATTCGAGGCGTGCAGTGATGGAAGGTCGTGTTTCTCTAGTGAGGGGAAGCGTGTGAGTGGCCTCGTTGATGGCCGCAGCGGACAGTGGACCCAACAGAATAATCGTTGTTTGACTGGCCGGGCAACAGAGGCGAGACGAAGCGGCAGAACAAACATCTGTTTGATTGGGAACGGGCAGAACTATGTGCCGTGGAATCGTCCAGCAGCAGTCCGCCATCTGGCAAAGCTTTTGAGGAGGACCCAATGGTAACGACCGGCCCTCCGGCGCGCGACCTTTCTCGCTCCCAATAGGTATGCGCATGCGGAAGCGTTGTGAGAGGCGCGCAGCTAAAGTGCAGCGCCAGCGGGATGCAGCCAACTAGTCTTTCCTCGACCAGATACCCAATTGTGCATGTTTCTCAGTTCCCAAATAGACAAGATGCATTAGAATTGGACCAAGTTATCGTTGCAGGAGAACGGCATGCATTGTCCTAGGTTCTGTGTAAGAGACCCTTCAGTCGGGACGCCAATGTCCAGGGCTGTACTATACTCCGAACGGGCCCATATCCGGCTTCAAAGATTGGATAGTGAATTCATCACCAGCCGGGAAAAATCAATCCTTATCGAAGTCCGGTAATTCGTGGTTTTGGCGACGAATCGAACGGCCTGGAAGCTGCCTGGCTGCGGTGATGAGCATGACGAGCATAATGCGTTGGCTCTGGTCGACGCATGATCGGGTCAGGCGGCAGCTTTCCACAACAGGAAGTAGGCTTTACCTCGTCGAGGGAGGCGGCCGCCGTGGGTTCGCCCTGACTCTCTCTCGGTCAAGTTGTTGCAAAGGAATTCTCGTACCGTTGAAGATCGAGAGGGCCGGCTGACCAGAGCACTAATGCTTGGATGGCTACTTTCTGTGGTTCGCGGGTCGTCCCTTTGGCCCGCGTCCCCGGAGGCGGCGGCGTGACATAGCCAACCACGTTCACCCACTCGCCTATTTGCGTTTGACTCGACTTCACAATGCCAAGCAGGAGCCGAATGTCAACCAAAGCAATGGTGTTAGATTCCTTGGGGAAGCCGTGCTCCAGTGTCAGCACCGCCGAGTGTGTCAAGTATGAGGTGACGCTGAAACCACATTAGTAAACACTAGCCGTAGAAGGGATACGCATCGTACCAGCCTAAGAACCTGACTTTCTCACCTGGCGACTTTGATGACAGGTCTGAGAGAAGACACAGTTGTGAGGGAAGCGGACCTCTAGACATGGCGACAAGGCTGTTTAGCCTAGCAGGAGCCGCCGTATGCTTTTATCGCCGTTTACAACGGAATGTGCCTCATGCACCAGAGCCTTTAGTCATAGTTGGGTGATGGTAACGCTCATTGCTGGGTTGACTGATGGGGTGGGTTTGGCCGATGTTGGACGAGGAAGTACGGTTTACCCTCAACTTACCTACCGAAGGTAGGTACAGATGGAAGCTTCCATGAATACAGGGACAGCATCTGCCGGCGCTTGGAGATTGTGGCGCTAGACAGTTGTCGGCGATAAGATACCGTTCTTATCTGCTGACCATATGGACTTCAAGTCACGCGGCTGTCTCACATGACCGGCTCAACCGCGGCTAAATGCGGCGGGCAATTGTTGCTGGGCAGAAGCGCCGTCATCGCCCGCCCACTAAACGACATCGCTAGCCAGTCGGGAGCTTGCATCATACTGCCTTGACTTCGTGACCCTATCTCTCAGCAATCAACTATCGACACCACGACGTCCTGACTTGAAGAGCCGCGAGCGTTCGTCGCACGACATTACGTCCCAGATAACCGTATTTATCACTACGCTGATCCAGATCCGCGGCTCGTTGACGACGATAACGACGACGGCGAGTGCCCGCTTGTTTCCCGTTTCGGTACCCCGCCATCAAACTTGGGCGAAGTGCCACGCAACCCAAGCATACGGCTGCCTTGGACCGACAGCTGCCTGCGCACAACCTCAAAACCGACTCGATCCCTCCCGATTTACTCGGTCTCAATAGTCAACACCCCTAAACCCTACAGCTCATATCATCATGTCTGGCGTCTGGGGCTGGTTCGGCGGCGGCGGCGGCGGCGCCAAGAAGAAGAATGACGCCAAGGACGCGATCCTTGGCCTCCGGGTCCAGCTCGACATGCTCCAGAAGCGAGAGAAGCACCTTCAAACGTTGATGGACGAGCAAGATGCTATCGCGCGGAAGAACGTCAGCACCAACAAGAATGGTAAGTCGTGTGAGCCTTATAGCGCTGGGGCGGCCGGAGGCTGACGAGCTACCCTGATAGCCGCAAAGGCTGCCTTGCGCCGCAAGAAGGGCCATGAACACAGTCTCGAGCAGACTATCTCGCAAATCACGACACTCGAGTCCCAGATCAACGCAATCGAGTCGGCGAACATCAACCGGGAGACGCTCCTGGCGATGGAGAAGGCCGGACAGGCCATGAAGGGCATCCACGGCAAGCTCACCGTCGACAAGGTGGACCAAACAATGTACGTGCTCGAATTCTGCGGCTTGCTCTGGGAGATGGCTGGAAAAAATGCTCACACGGTAGCAACAGGGAGGAACTTCGCGAACAGAATGCGCTCAGCGAGGAAATCGTCAACGCCATCACGACCGGTCAAACGGACGACATCCTCGACGAAGACTTGGACCAGGAGCTGGAAAACATGCAACAGGAGAGTTTGGACGAGCGGATGCTCAGCACTGGTTCGGTGCCGGTGTCGGACGCCGTCCATCGGATGCCGGCCGCAGCAAACGGAGAAAGTAAGGCATTCGTTCCCCCGTTCTCCCCCCCCCCCCCCTCCCTTTCTTTTTTTTTTTGGTACGCCAAGACTCGGTAACTAACAAATATGAACCAGTCAAAGGCAAGACACCCGTCGTCGAAGAGGACGAGGAGGAGGCCGAGCTCCGCAAGCTGCAGGCGGAGATGGCAATGTGAGAGGTCGCGGGCGTCATGAGACCCTGCGGCGACGGACGAGAACGAACGGCATAGCATTCTTTGGTTGGAATAAGACTTTCGGTGACTTGTACGGGATCGCGACACAAAGGTGTGGCCGATGCAAGACCAAGCCTCCCCGGGAAAAGGAAAGTCGACTTTGCACGACATATACGCCTCACACTCCGCACACGCTTGCTTGCATGCTTGCCTGCCTCCAACGGCGACATATCCGGAGCCGTCTTCGTCCACACATGTTTCTCGGCTACCTTGGTCCATTTTCCTCACACCTGTTCACTGGCGTTGGCGTTTTAGGGGTACGCGGGGAGGTGTCATTCGATGGAAGTTGATGGGAGTTTGACACGCTTTTTCTGGTTTGCTGGAGTGGCAGTTTTACAAGTCTCCGAGTTCTACCCGAGTGTCGTTTATTTTTTTCTCTTCTTCTTTCATAGAACACCACATATTGAACATTGTTGAGGAACCATAAACGACCGCGCACGGGGATCATGTGCAGCATGCCGCGTTGGGCGCCGCCTTTCCTCCGGGATGGAGGAGTCTTCTTTTTATATAATTTTTATTTATTTTGGCGTTGGCTAATACGCCGGAGATGCAGCCGCACAGTAGCGGTGTCTGGGTCCGGCCGGTGAGCGAGCAGTAAGGACGGTGGACGGCCCACATGATCGGGAACCGGAACAGGACTGAGGAGCCAGCCAACGCTCACGTGTCTCGGCACACCGCCAGTCTGTTGAAATGTTCGATCGTGGGCGTCCAGAAGGCACGGTGAGCTTTTCTGGGAGTGCGTTCGATGGTGAGTGAGGTGGCGGGCGTGACTGTCGCGGAGGACTCGGCTCGCTCGAGTCACGTCAAAAAGATCGGACCTCTTTGCAGTGTTGTACTGTTGTACTTGCACTACTTAGCTGCTGTACGTAAACACAGGCACTCGATCTTTGAGGTTCAGTAAGCCAAGTTTCCTGTCATCTGGGCGGTTGCGTGGGCTCGATCGATCGTCAGGAGGAAAGCAAATGAGGCTTTCCAGCCTGATCAATGCAAACACCCGGAATCCCCTACGACAGTGTGGGTGCATATCATGGATGGAGGGGTCTGAAAGTTAAGGCGGTTGGGCTTATCATAAAAGTGAACAGCAATAATAAGACTTGCTGTTCACGTTGTTCAAGGACGTCCCCAGACTGAGGAGGAGAGTGAAAGCCGGTGGGCGGCACGATAGGGACGACTGCGATGAAGAGATATTCGAGAAGTATTTCCTCTGGCGCTACCAAAGCCGATTTGCTGCGAAACGGCGATGCCAGTACATGCGTCTTATCGGGACAGAGGGTCCACCTGCGCTGTTTATCAGGGCACGTAAGGACAGGCACAAGTTCACAACAAGGCGCTAGAAGTCAGAAGGGGAGAGCCCTGAGTTGGGTGTTGGGTGTCTTGTCGGATGTTCAAGCAGGGCGACGCAGGTGTCAGCGGCTGCCCCATACCAATAATACCTTAGGTACCCAGTTAGTGAGATGACAACGCCTCCCAGCCTGCTGGCAACAGCGCCCAATGCTTCCTTCCTTCCAGGTTCCCGGGAGGAAACTGAAGCCATCTTCCCTGCCGAAAAGCTCCGGTCACCACCGCTGCCGCCGAAGTGGGATTTTTCTTCCCTCATCCACCTCCCTCGGAAAAGATATGCATGGATGGCCCCTCCCCCAGCACAACAAAACAGCAACTATTTACTGTGTGAGTTGAACTGGCCATCAGAGAGTCCACGACATCAACGGTCAGCCAGCCTCTCTCCCGCCCGACCTTGTTTCTGTACCTGGCGGATCTTACCACGTGCTCCTGGTAATATCACACAACACGCGCTGACCACGGCTTTGCGATGGCTTCGTCCACGTCCGACCACCGCAACTCCACAACTTCCTCACATGACAGAGATCGGCCCAATGCCACACCAGCCATTTTGTTTGTTTGTCATGTCTCTCGGCGCCCAATCGCCGCTCAAGCAGTGCATGGCTCATTGAGTCGTCTCGTCCCGCCCCAGCGCGCGGACGCATGTCGTCAACCCAAATCGGGCTCACGCAGGGCACCAGTAACACCAAATACCACACCGGCTGCTGCACTTGGCGGCGGGCACTGCAAACCTGGCCGGGCCAGACGCCGCCAGACGGGCACAACGGAGCTACTGCATCTTCAAGACACCGTCGTCGGGAGGAGCCATGCCATCCCACCTCGCCACCACTGGCACCCATCGATCCGTCCGGCCCAACCTCCGCTAACCTCACCAGCAGACTGCAGTTGGCTGCATGTGTCAAGCCTTACCAGCTTCCAGCCCGATCTCTCGCCCTCTGCCACTACCGCTGCTGTATCGGCGAGATACAACATACATCAGCCGTTTTAGCGACGTGTCTCCTTGCCGACATGGTCAAGGCTTGTGTTTCCATCCATTGATTCGCACCCGTCTTTCTCTAGTCTACCAATGATGCCCTCGCCGTCGACCTCTGTACACGCAGCCCGAGTTGAAAACCGCTCGTACGAGTGAGTCGCCGCCAGCCCAACCCCCACCACCACTCGTCTGTGGGCGCCACTGTCACTGTCACCACGGTCACATCCGCCCCTCCCGCCAGCAGTGGTCCGGCCCTCTGCTGCGTGGGTCTTCAGAGGCGAGCCTCAACCAGGCGAGCCACGTTGCACGTCGCTGACTGGGGGTTTAATGGCCGACGAGAAACAAACCGCACCTCCCACCCCCGCCGCTGACACACACTAAGCACCCCGCCTGCTGTCGAAGCCCGCCTCTGGACTTCTGGCGGCTGGATGTCCCGCCGACACATATCTTACGTCGCATACACAGCATTCACGAGCATAATCTTTCCCAACGCCGACTAACTGCATCGGGCGAGACCGCGGCTTCTCCCTCGTCCACCCTCCTCGAACAACGGATGGCAGGATGGTTGGGGTTGCAGTACCCTCCCATGCGGCCCAGGAACCACTCTTCCGTCGGCAATCGCTTCCTTGCGTCTTGACAAGTTGACAGGACCCATGAGGGTTTTTGCAAGGATTGACCTAGCTCCACTGGTCCGGCCCATCGACCTTTCTTGCCCCGATTGCCCTTGCCAGACATCGACGACCAGCGCACACAGCCATTCTTACCACTGAATGAGTGGATGCTTGACAATCGACACATCAAAATCCGTTTTTTCCCCTTGCTGCGGGAGAAAACTGGAAAATCTAGGCCTCTTCAGGCTAAGCATCTCACTGTAGAGTGTATGGCTTGTCATTGCTGGATAGTCTCCTGGTTTTGACGCCTGTTTTTGCATTGCAATTGTGGCTTGGGCCCTTCCCTTCTCATCAGTCTTCCGTACCAATGTCCAACCGCCGTGGGTGAACGTCGAGCGACCTATTTCCCTGGCGAAGTACCACGAACGGTATGACTAGAGAATGCGATACCCCTTCGAAACTACACACAAGATAAGACCACAAAAAGTAGAGTACATATCCCGAAAGAAATCACCGGCGTTTATGCCCGGCCTCGTCGAGCCCGTCTCTTTGATTATGCGGGTTGGCGGCTCGCTTCCAATGGAATCGCGGTTGGGCAGCCATCATCCCTCCACAACGTCCGTCTCCTTGTCCGTCCGATGGTCAACCCTCAAGTCTGCACACGTCCTGTCTCGTCTCTATCATCACATCATCCACCAAAGTCACCCAAGCTGTCGAGTACCCAAAAGCCGCGCCCCCCCTCCCAAATCCAACCCAAATGCGACGTGGCGCCAGTACTCCTCCCGCCTCACTCAAGCCAATGGCTCTCAGGCACGCATGACAGTGATCACTTGGACTCTAGAGACTGCCCGATTTTGTCTCCATTCGTGGAGACACCGTGGGGTAAGCCTGTGTCAGGGACCCCTTCCTCCCGCGCCTTGAACCCTGTCCGCTGGCCAGTGATGCTTGTGTTGTGTGGCGCCGCTGGGTAAGCTCCCCCCTGTTTGTCGAGAGTCTACTTCGTCTCCCACAGCTCGGCCCAATCGTGCCCTCCAGGGTTTCTCGTGGTTCAAGGCGCATCTCGTCATTCTAGGTCCCTTATTTCCTAACTCTATCCTTCGTCAAGCCGAGACAAGAAACTTGCTGCTCCCTTGTCCATGCTATCAATTGAACTTTCCTCTGTTGTTTTCGCCATAACAATCGTCTCATAGGCGACGAGATACCATTCTGTGCTTGCTTTTGAATCTTGCGATACCCGCTTAAGAAACTCGAACTTCTGCATCCGGTTTGGGCACCGAATATCAACAGGATCCCAGAGAAACCCTCAGCAAGACAAGAAAATCGAAGCTCACTCTTGTGCCAAAGGCCATCGTCCCCGTGCGCCACAGACAATATCAGACCATCTACCCTGATTAGCATTGATCACCTGCTACGAGGCAAGGAACCCCCCAACCAACAGGTCCCGAAAGCATGAATTCGGAAGAGCCAGTCGATTACTGCCCTTACCGGCAGAACCTTGACTGGAGCCATGTCCAAACCCAAGACTTCTCCAACGTGAAATACTTCCAAGCCTCGGATTCCGAGTTGGAAAATGGTGAGTTGCCCACGTTGGTGAGCATTTGCACATCACAAAATTTACGCCTAACTCGACCAAATCACAGACGGCGATGTATACGCGAATGGCGTGACGTATTCTTCACAACCGGCCCCGACCAGCGGCAAGAAGAGCAAGAAGAAGACCAAAAAGGACAAGAAGGCGGCACAATACACATACGACGAACCGCCATTTGCTCCCCCCGATATCCCCGCGCCAGAACCGTCTCAAGATACCGGCGTCGCCGAAGACGAGTGGCCAACGGCACCCCCTAAGAAGGACAAGAAGAAGAAAAAGAAGAGCAAGAAGGAAGAAACGGCTGCTGCATCTCCTCCACCCCCTCCACCCCCTCCGCCCGCAGAACCAGAGTCCGAACCCGAACTTGAGCCCGAGCTCGACCCTGAGCCTACTAAGAAGGAAGAGACCGTTGTAGAGGAGAAACCGACAGCTCCAGTCAAGGTGAAGGAGTCTTCGAAAAAGGACAAAAAGGACAAGAAAAAGGACAAGAAAAAGAAGAAGGACAAGAGTGGTAAAGGCACCGAGGCGGAGCCGGTCGAAAGCTCAAAATCGACACAGTCGCCGTCACCGCCGCTGGCCGAGGAGTTGAAGCCACCAGAGATGGAAGAACCGGCGACACCGTCCCCAGAGGCGGTCGTGCTGGACACCAAGGACGACAGTCTTTTTGTTGAGCCCCCGGCCGAGTCAGCCTCAGCGGCTGACAGGGGTTTCAACGAGCCCAGCGACGAAAAGAAGAAGGAAGCGGACGTGCTGACTGCCGCCGCCGGAGCTGTTGCGGCCGCGACCGTGGCGGCAACGGCAGCTGCGTTGGCCAACGCCGACAAAGATGCTGTTGAAACGCCCGCCGATGTACTGAGTGACGAAATGGAAGACTCTCCTCCGGGTGGTACCTTGGATTCCCCCTTCGATCAACCGGATTCAACACCAGAGGCAGCCGAGTCCGAGCCCAAGGCTTCTGTTGATCAAATCCCTGAAGAAGAACCGACTCGTGAAGCAGAAACAGAAACAACTGCTGCCGAGGCCCAACCGGGCGACATACCGGTAACTCAGCCTGATCCCAAAGCCTCAGCCGACGGGCGGGCTGAACAGCCGACGGATGAAGAGCCAGAAGATTCAACACCGGCCGAGCCAACTTCGGACATCAAGCCCGAGGGACCCGCACCCGCATCCGAAGCAGATGCGTCGCCGGAAATTTTGACAGAAGCTCCTCCTGGCGAAATCCTGGATGACCCCGCGTCCGCAGAGGCAGCTTCTGATGTTCTTGTCGATGCCAAGGACGAAGTTCCGGCTTCCTCCGAAGAGCTGACAAGCGACACTCCGACCAAGCCTGCTGTCGTTGAACCTACGCTTGTCGCAGAGCCCCCGATCGATATCTCGACAGAATCCAAGCCAGAGAAGCCCGAAGAGTCTGCATCCGCCGAGGGGGGACCCGGCCAGGTACCGGATGACACTCCTGCCGAAGCCAAGCCTGACGACACCGCGAAAGCTGAAACTCAACCGGATGATCCTGTACCTTCAGAAGATCAAATAATAGCTGAAGCCCCTGCAACCGCCAAGCCAGAAGACGATGCTTCCGCCGAGAAGCTGGCTGCCGAGATTGTAGTTGAGACGGCGGCCGAAGATGTTGCGCCTTTATCAACGGAAGCGGAGACCTCGGCTGAAGTCGCGCCCGCTGAGACGGCTGCCGAGGCTTCGGATGATGCCAAACTGGACGAAGCCGCTATCACCGACGAGCCCACGAAAGATTCCGCAGCCGACACCCCCGTCGAGATCAATGCAGCAGCGTCGGAAGATCTTACGGCCGATGTTCCTTCTGATGCTCCAGCCGATGCTCCTGCCGATGCTCCTGCCGATGCTTCTACTTATGCGAATTCTGAACCTCCAGCTCTTGATAAAGCATCAGTAGAGACTGTCCCTGAAGCCGCCGCACCTGAACAGCCAGTGTTGGTGAAGGCAACCGAAGCTGGAGCGAGTGATACTCCTCTTGCAGAGACGCCAGCGCCGGAGACCCCCACTGAGGCTAATGTTGAAGAAATGGCTTCAGCCGAAGCCGAATCCTCGATCGAGTCTCCTGAAGACGTGAAGTCCGACGGGACAGCGTCAGCGGAGATCTCATCCAGCGAGCTGGTTTCGACCGCCGCAACATCAGCTGCATCAGAGGCTGCGCCTGAAGCCACGGAGGAGGGGGCAGCCGATCCTAAACCGGCAGAAACCAAATCATCGATTGTAGAAGACACTCTCGTTGCTGTCGCTGCTGTTGAATCAGCACCAGGAGAAGCTGAGGCGACAGAAGCAGCAGGCGAAGACCCGGTTATAGAGGCCGACTCTACTCCCGTCGTCGAGACAGAGGCCGAAGACGCTCCCAAGGACGATGCTTCTGGGATGACAACCTCAGAGCCAGATGCGTCAGCCCCTGCCGAGAAACAGTCAGAGGTGTCTGCAGATAATGATACGGAGCCTGAAGTGCCATCAGCAGTTGAACCAGAGGCCTCTCCTGCAACATTAAGAGAGCCACCCATAGTTGATCCTGCTGCTGAGCCACCCGTCGAGATTGACACTCCTGCCGAGGATACCGCTTCCACGGGCTTTGTTGAGTCAAATGAGGACGAGACTGCTTCAGTCAAAGATATCGAAGCGGAACCCGAAGTAGCTGTTCCCGAGGCAGTCGTCGACAAAGCCAAGCCTGAAGATTCCGCCGCTGTCTCAGAGCCAGAAGCACCAGAAGCGGCAGCCCCTACAACAGATGCGGAAACGTCAACTCCCCATGATACTGGCGACAAGAATGAAGAATCCGCTACCGTTGCTGAACCAGCTGACGGATCTGATACCGCACCGGCCGTGGAGACTTCGCCTGCTAGTGAGCCAGCCAACTCAGAGGACATTCCTGTTGCCAGCGAAGAAACTGAGAGACTCGTCGAAGTCGCACCTGAACTTGAAGATGTCACTGAAGCTTCACTTCAACTTGAAAAGACAGACGAGCAGGAGCCTGTTGAAGAAACCGAGCCCGAGACTGAAGCGGAGGCTCCTAACGAGTCTGAAGCCAGGCCTCCCGCGCCAGTTACAGCCGAAGCTGAGGTCGACGCTCCCAGGGCCGCAGAAACAGAGTCGCCGCCAGCCGCCGCCGCCGATACTCCTGAGCCAGCAGACCCCGATGTTGCCAAGACCAAAGATGCCGAGGCCCCTAAGACCGATATTTCAGAGTCCAAGGAGGAGCCTATCGTCCCACAAGAACAGGAAACACCACCTGCGGCTGAAGTCGAATCGGATGCAGTCAAGGCAGAAGGCTCCCAAGCGACCCAGGAAGAGCCAGATGTTCCCAAGGAGGCCGAGGCTGAAGCCACGGAAGATGCTGTTCCCGAAGCAGAGACTGCTCCAGCTGACGATGTCTCGCCCGAGCCCGTACAGGCTTCTGCCCCCGAAGTTGCGACCGAAGCTGAGTCTGCAGTTGTTGCAGATGTTGGCGCCAAAGAAGTGCCTGCAACGGAACCCGCGGTGGAGGTCCAAGATTCCCTAAAGACGGCACCAGAGAGTCAAACTGAGGCCCCTAAGGAAGATGAGGCCGAGGCTGAGGCTGTGACCGAAGTCGAAGCAGATGCTCCTCAGGTGATTGAAGCTGAGCCCGCTGCCGAGCCTGTTGGTGAGCCTGCTGCCGAGCCTGCTGCCGAGCCTGCTGCCGAGCCTGCTGCCGAGCCTACCGCTGAGCCCGCCGCCGAACCTGCAACTGAACTTGCCGCCGAACCTGCCGCTGAACCTACCGCTGCGGAGCCTGAGCCCGGAGCCATTCCAGATGTAGGGGTCGAAGCGACTAAGGCCGAGCCCGATGCACCAAAGGAGGCCGAGACTAAATCCTCTGCGCGGGAAGGAATCACAGCCCTAGAGCCTGCTTCTGTAGAAACGCCTGCAGATTCAGTCGTCGCAGACGATACGGTTGTCTCGACAGAAGGTATGGACGCTTACGGAATCATCAGTGACGGCAAAGAATTCAACTTCACCATGGAAATACTCTCCCCAAGGATCAAGGATACTAAAAAAAACATAGAACCAGCAACTGAAATCGAAGAGACGCCCGAGGAAGTCAATGTCGAAGAGCCATCCCCTGATCCTGCCACAGAGGAGCCCAGTACCGCCGCCGACGAGGTCAAAGATGAGCCAGAAGCGGATACGGAAACCCTTGCTCCAGCACCCGCGTATACAACCGAACCTGATGCGAGTCCCGATGAGGTTAATGCTGAAGCTGCCGAGACCGATGCCATTGCCGAGCCACAGGAATCTGCCACAACTGCCGACGAAGCCAAGGACCTCGAGAAGGAAGCCGCCGCCGAGACTCCCGCACCCGAGACTACTCCCGCACCCGAGACTGCTCTCGCCCCCGAGGACATGAAGACCACCGATCCCGAGCCAGAATCAGAGGCTGCCTTTGAGACCAAAGAAAAAGAATCAGAGCCAGTCACTGTAGCCCTGGACCCAAAGCCTGAGCCCGCCGCAGGAACGGTCACCGAACCGACACCAGAAACCAGGGACGCTGAGCCTAATGCGGATCCTGGCCTGGAAGCCAACGACCCCGAGCCAGAACCAGCATCTGACGCGCAACCCACAGAGCAATTGACTGAGTCAAATGCGGAGCCCGAGCCCTCAGTCGAGACCCCTGCTCCTGTTACGGAGGAACCCGAGGCGAAGGCTGAAGATCCTAAAGCAGAGCCAGCTTCAACTGCAGAAGCTATCGATTCGGTTCTCGTGGCTGATGTCAAGGATACAGAACCGGAACCAGAGACAGAAGCTGCCTCGGATTCCAAAGAGCCCGAGATTGAGGTTCAGCCTGAGGCCAGGGCCGAAGCCGGCGACCCTGAGCCGGAGTCTGAAGCATCAGGAACTGTTCCTGATGTCAAAAATGAGACCTCAGAAGCAGCGGATGCCTCTGTGGAAGCTGGCATCAAGGAACCGGAAACACAACCGGAAGCCGACGCTGCTTTGGAAGCTAAAGAGCCCGGGGCAGAGGCCACGACTGAAGCTGAGGCCAAGGAGCCTGAGCCTGAACCACCAGCAGATGTTCACGAAGCCGCAGCCGAGTTGCCTGAAGCGGTTCCCATTGTTGAAGAGGCCAAAGAACTCAAGGCTGATTCAATCCCCGAGTCAAAGGAACCTGAACCTCAAGCTGCCCCTGAGACTAAGGAGGTCGAGCCTGCTCCTGAAGCCGAAGACTCTGGGCCCACTCCAGAGTCTAAAGATCCTGAGCCTGAGATCGAAGCACTCGAGAAGACAGATATGAAGGAACCAGAGACTGAGCCAGAGGCGACGGCAGAGGAGACAAGGACTGCTGAGGCAGAGTTGAACGCCGAGCCCAGTGACCCGAAATCTGCTGCCGAGGTCGAAACAGCCCCGGAGAAGCAACCCGAGCCTGAAGCTGAGGCAGCTCCTGAAAAAGACACTCAAGAATCTGAACCGGAACCTACATCAGCGGCAGACGCGGTCGAATCTGCTGCTGCTGCTGAGGCGACGGATCCCGAGCCTGAGGTTGAGGCACCTCCTGCAGCAATTGTCAAAGCATCTGATCCAGAACCTACACCAGCGGTAGAGACGGTCGAAGTTCAAGACTCTGAACCTGCCCCTGAGGCTACTATCGAAGAGGAAGTCAATGAGCTGGAGCCGGAGCCAGTTTCTGCCGAGGAAGTTTCTCAACTAAACTCCGAGGGGCTCATTGCGGAAGCCGATATAGCTCCTGAAGCCAACGATGCCGCTCCCGAGCCCGAGGCGGCCCCTGAGGCAGAGACCAAAGAATCGGAGCCCCCTTCTTCAGATGTTGACATGGTTGAAGACACTCCCAACATTAAGACCCTAGAGGCAGAAGCCCCGGCACCTAACGAAGACGACAAAGAGTCAGTGCCTGCTCCCGAGGAAGCCATCGTAGATGGATCCAAAGATCCAGAGCCCCTGACCGAAACTTCCGATGAGGCAAATGAAGCTAATGCCGAATCCGCCCCTCATGCTGTTACTGAAGAGACCGTTCCCGAGGCTGCGGAAGCACCGGTTGATGCTCCTGTTCCAGCTGCGGTGGCAGAACCCGTCCTGGAAGCCAAAGGGCCGGAGTCGGAGCCGGAGACTGAGCCAACTGCCGAAGATACCAAGGAAGCAGATCTTGTTGAAGAAGTTGCGGAGGCAGAAGAAGCTGCTGTAGTTGAGGAGACTTCGACACTAGAGCCTCCATCTGCCGAGGAGGCAGCACCCACCGACCCAACACCTGCTGAGCCTGGAGCTACTGTCGCCCTTGAAGCTCCCACAGATCCAACACCTGCTGAGCCAGAAGCTTCCACTGAGCCAGAAGTGTCTGCTGAAACTGAAGTGACTGCTGTCCAGTCTGAAGCTCCAGTTGAGCCTCAACCACCGGCTGAGGCAACGGCACCCGCAACGGAAGGGGAGCAAACAAGATCCCTTGATATCGATGAGAGCAAGGACACGGTAGGACCAATTGCCTCTGATGCGAGAGGTGCAGAGAAATCAGGTGAGAACTCCCTTCCTTCCCCTAATTCCGAATACCCGGATGGAGATATACGGGAGGGACAGGGTGTCCAAGACCCTGAGGTTCCGTACGAAAACGACCATGTCGACTACCCGGAGTCGGAAACCCCAGCACTCGACGCGGACGACACACCAGATCCGGATTCCGAGGACCCTGCCGAAGAAGTTGAGGCGGCGCCGGTTCCCATTGATTCTGCCAAAGAGGATTCTCTCTCCGATCCGCACGCAGCAGAGGAAGATCCAACCCCTGCTGCTGTTGAAGAGCCTGCCGCCGTCCAAGATCTCGTCATCGAGGATTCTACCGCCGAAGAGCCTACTGCCGAAGAGCCTACTGCCGAAGAGCCTACTGCCGAAGAGCCTACTGCCGAAGAGCCTACTGCCGAAGAGCCTACTGCCGAAGAGCCTACTGCTGAAGCGACTGAAGAACAAGCGGTCGAAGAAGCTCCTGTCGAAGAATCTGTCGAAGATCCTGTCGAAGATCCTGTCTCTGAAGATCCTGTCATCGAGGCGCCAGCTGAACCGACTGTTGAGGAGGCGACGCCTTCTGTTGGTGAAGAATCACCATCTCCTGAATTGTCCCAGCCCGACGAGCCGGAGGCGCCATCCCATGACACCACAGAATCTGCTATAGAGGATGTACCGGTTGAAGCATCTTGCATTGACACGGCAGCTGAGGAGCTCATTTCCGACGACAACAACGCGCAAGCTGAAGTCAACGAGTCAACTTCTGGAGAGCCTCAAGCAGAGTCGTCGCTGGATGAGGAATCTGTACCGGCAGATACTTCAGTAGATGGACCATCACCAGCAGAAGATGAAGCGACAAAGGAAGCAGTATCCGAAGATCCCTCCGCAGTAGAAGCTCCAACCTCAGAGCCCGTGATCGAAGAGCCACCCACCGAAGCACCTGTCTCTGAAGACGTCCCTGTAGACTCCTCTGCTCCTGATTCAGCCTCTGATGAGACAGCGGCTGAAGAAGCTGTGACTGAAGAGGTCATCGCCATTGAAGATCTTTCCGTTTCGGAGGTAGTTGTTGCTTCCGAAGAACATTCTGCGGAGACAATATCGGCGACGGCTGCTGCGGACAATCTTTCTCGGGAACCTCCTGAGGATGATGTCTCTGAGGATGCCGTGCCGGCTGAGACAATGGAGCAAGAAGAAGACGAACCTATGGCAAATTTGGCCAAACAAACGGAGGTGGATGTGGAAACTACACCTGATGCAGTGCCAGAAGATTCCGTGCCCGCAGAGACCGCTACAGACGAGGTCGTTTGCGAAGAACCAACGATAAATGCGGCTGCTTCAGAAGACCCGATGGCATTGTCCGAGTCTATTTCTGAAGAACCGCCAGCTGAGAGTCAGGCTCTGGAGAACACTGCCATAGATTCTGAGCCTGCCGACTTCGTCGCCGAGTCTGTACTTGAAGGGTCTTCAGAGGTTGCTTCAGCCGCCCCTGAGGAGGCTAGTTCCGAAAATCTTTCCACGGTCGATGAGACAGCCCCTAAAGGCGCTACACAGACAGATCCAACAGACGAAGAGGTTGCAAAGGAGGCCGATCTCGAAGAATCGGCGCCAGCGGAAACCGTAGCCGACACACCTGCAGAGGAAGCGCAGCCCAAAGAACTTTCGGCCGAAGGTGAATCGCCTCTTGAAGAGTCACCAGTAACACAGCCTGTCAACGCGGAAGCAACGGAAGAATCGTCAATAGAGGACGCTTCTTCAAACTTGGAGACACACGAGACTTCTCCTAAGCTGCCGTCACCAACGTCAGAGGAAACCACCGTACCTCCTGACACTGGTTCCACTGACAATGACACACTTGCTGTCGGAGCGACCGCCACCGGTGTTGCTGTTCTGGGGGGACTAGTTGCCGCCGACATTGCTAGCGACTCGGTTGACGATGAAACTGCCAACGGTGCCCCCAGATTTAGTGCCGCAGATACTATCTCGCGACGAAGCTCATCGGATAAGTTGACTCAGACTCTTGGGATCGCTCTAGTTCCTACAAGAGCCGCCACGGATGTGCAGAAAGACTTGGATGTGGATTCCAACTTCAGCCCCGTACAGAGAGAAGGCTTCTCGGACTCTGGAACGCAAACAGACAGCTCAGTCTGGGGTCTTCGGCCGTCCACGCCCGCTGTGGTTCTTCCCGAGCTTTCCATGTCGCCAGCGGCAAAGCAAAGAGCAAAGGTTCTGAGACGTCAGCGCAGGATGGCCATCAAGCAAGCCGAAGAACTCGTAGCGACTGCTGTGATATTCTATGCCACGGCGGAGGCTCTCCGCTCAATGACAGGCCCTTTACCGGAGAACAGCGCCCAGGTCATCAAGGCCATGCCTAGCTGGGAACAACCAGTCCAGATCAAACGGAAAAGGACCTTCTTCTCGAGGGTTCTCCCCGGCCTTCTTTCCAGACGCAGGAGTACTACCACTACAGGAGCGGACAAACCAAGCAGAATTGATACTGACTGTTTTGTAGAAAACAAGGATGCAGAGGCTCGCGAAAAGCATAGGCGACGCCGTCACTCTTCCACTCACCAATCTTCATCGTATTCCAGTCGCAGCCGAGGCGAGGACGAAGGCAGAGACGGCAGCAGACGGCACTCGCATCACTCACACCAGTCGAGCCGGCGACACCGCACGGATAGCGAACGATCTCTCCGGTCCGGCGACTCTGCCCCTCGCACCCCAACAGGACCACCAAAGAGACAAGACAGCGGGTTTTCTGAAAGCCCACAAACCGTGTCACAGCGAAAGCATCGCAGCGAGCGTAGCGACCGCAGCGAGAGGACTGAGAGGAGCGAGCGTAGCAGTCGTACCGAGCGCACGCCTGAAGAGCAAGCTGCCCACGATCGCCGCAAGGAAGAGCGCAGGCTTGCGCGGGAGAAGGACAGGGAGCGCGAACGTGAAGTTGCCCAACGGGATCGAGACCGTGAACGGGACCGCGACCGCGAAAGGCGCCGTGATAGGGAGCGCGAGCGTGAGCGTGAGCGCCAGCGTGAACTAGACCGTGAAGCCGAGGAAATGGAGCGATCACGTCGCAAGGGCAAGGAGCCTGAAGTCATTACCAAGCCGGATGAGGCCGGAGACCGCAGCCATCGCCGCTCACGCCGGCACAGTACCGCAGAGCACCATCGTCCGGAGCGTACACTCAGCAAGAGAGAGCCCAGAGACCCATCACCGGAAAAGTCCAAGAAGTTCTTCAGCGTCAGGAATCCAGAAGGTACGGTTGAAGCTAAAACTCTTCCCCGGGATCCTCCTCCTCCCCCAGCAGCCAAGGACGACATACCGATGGATGACGACGCAGATCAACAACAAGAAGCAGCTGGTTCTCGTGGCATTCTCAAGCGATCCAGCACAACGCGCGATAAGCACAGCCATAGACACGGTCATACCCGTCGGTCCGAGGACGTGGGAAGGTCTAGCAAGTTGCAAAAGGCACGCGAGCAAGTTGCCGAAGAAGCATCGCGCCAGGCGACCGAGAAGCCCAGATCGAAGCATTCGGACGATTCCCGGAGACGCGCGCGCGAAGAGGAGAGAAGAAGGACAAGAGATGTCGAGAAGGATAGGGGGAGGGAGAGGGAGAGGGAGAGAGAGAAGGAGAAGGAGAAGTCGAGCGGGATCAAGGGCATGTTTAAGCGGCTGTTCAACTGAATGTGCGTGTAATGTGTTTATGACGATGATTGTACGCGGATTGTAATGTGTTATGAAAACGGGATAGATTGTGTTATTTTGGATTTGTGGTTTGGGATAGGAGTTCGATCGGTGGGAATGGTTCCAGGATTGTCAACGGTGGCTCATCGTCTCTTGTGGCCATTTGCTGCATGATTAATGTGTTAAGAGTTTGAACACGCAATGGTCAATGAGATTGATGATCCAACTTCACAGGGAGCTGGCCACCTTTGAGGCGTACTCGGGTCTTCGTGCCAAAGGTTGAGATGTCTAATTTGTACGATGATAGGCTCGTGTGCCGGGCCAATCCACGGCCTGGTTGTTTTCTTGCGTTGTTCAGCAGACGGAGCTCGGAACAGTTTTATTGAGTTGGTGGTAGAGGCGTTTCGGTCTGAAATGAAGCGAGACCATCCATGAGCGAATTCGTCTGCTTTCTTTTGGAAGACGCCCCGGTGTCCGGGTTGTGGGTTTCCCATTCGCATCCAGTAGCGGCGAGCGTCCTCTAACCGCTCGTGCAGTCGACATTGGTGTGCGTCTTTTGCTCGCTGTGGTTTCTCATGTCGCATTCATAGACAAGGGTCTATGAATTAACAGCCCACTTCCTAATGGGACCGTTCGTCTGTCCCTCGTATGTACCTTTATTCATTTTGTGATGCATCGGCTGCATGATACCGTTTCCCGGGGTTTGACGCTAGCCCCATCGGCCCGGGACGGGGGTGGAGTACGGGTTGTGGGATCCCGGACCCGGACCTTGGCAACATCTCGACATCGCGTGTGGAGCCCGTTCTCTTGCGTGGTTTCTCGTTGGGGCGATTCGGGGTTCAAAAAACTGATAAATTGAGCCCAACTCTCGACGAAAACACTTCCGATTTACACGCGGAAGATTGACTCTCTCGAGCAGTTGTCTTTCCATCGCTCGGACGGTGTGGTTCCCCGGGGACTCCCGCCGGCTCCCGGGATGTGGGGACCACGACGTCCGCCAACCGACCCGGCCGCCTTATCTTTGGTTGCCTTTGCAGACGCGCCGGGCAGACGCCTTGCCACCCACCCTGCTCCTGCATGGTCTCCTGGAGTAGGAAGATAATGGCCGACGGACTTTGTCGGCGCCGAGATTCCTTCCAGCCACAATCACCGGTGGCCCCCCAGGCAAAAGTCGCTGTTCGCGATGGGAAAATTGTGCATGTGCCCCTTCGTTCATCCCCCGTCTGTGGAGAAGTCCGTCGGCCATGTCGACTTGACCCCCCCCCCCCCTTTTTAGTCCCACGCGTCTCGACCATCAGCAGTTGCCGTTCGGCCGAAAGATGCCTGCTAGTCGTCGGAAGGGAAAACAAGAGGGAGAAAAACTGACCCATACTTGTCTATGACGCGTAGAGTCTTGCCGAGCGGGCAGAAACACAAGCCGATTGCAGTCACGTAAACGTCCCAGGCTTGGCGTCACACGAGGGCATCTGGTAGCTAGGTGCTACTGCACGATGGTCTGTTTCGATCCCGGAAAAGATCTGCTTTGGTTGTTTGTCTACATTCGCTCGGAATCCGTTCGTCTGGTTCGTTCGTGATGTCTACGAGGATGCCTGGCAGACTGATGTTCTGAAGCAGTGGTCCCCTGAAGGCCGGAGAACGGGACTTGAGATGTTGCCCGTGTAAGTCCTGGTCGGCCCCGCTGTAACTGGGAGGGGGGGAAGTCTTTGTCGTCACTTTGTCGAAATCTGCAGTACTTTGCGGATTTACATTGGGGCGGCAAGCATTTTGCAGATACTGCCAAGACCCCGAGCCGCAGCGAACTGGCTGGTATACCACGAGTTTGTGTGTCGCCAATACTCTTCGCCGCCGAGTCCGTAGCGCCTGGAGTTAGTGACAGACTAGACGCTGCTGTTATCACGATGCTATCGGTCTAAATCGGTCTAAATCTCGGGTTTGTATCTCTTGGCAATATCCACTATTACGGGACGAAGTAGATGTTTCTCTCCCCGTCCGCTTCGGCGAGCGATGATGGTGGGGCGAAACTGGCGGTCATCTGGATCTTATTCACGTCGGGGGTGGTTTCTCGTGTGTGTTCTCGTGTCGATGGTGTGAACTTTGTAGATGGCGCCGAGTGGATCAGCGAAATAGTCAACTACTACGGCATCATCGGAACGGAGGTACGCGGGACATAAGACTACAGAAATCGGCGTCTAGTTGCTTGTATTGACTCTGACGGCTAGTGCGGATGTTGTCGCATAGCCATCTATGCATGGGGAAGGCGGAATCATCGCCAAAAATACGGTATAGAGGACAGCAAGCCCCTCGGGCAACGTCTTTCTCCGAGACCGTACGTCGGCGAGATCATCGCCGGCATACGGGACAGGAGGTCTTCTCTCGGGCAGCATTCGGCTCCGAGACCCGACAAGTCAAGTCGGCGGTCCAGGTACCGGAGATGGGCGCGTGATCAGGTGGCTGCAAAAATCCCAAGCAGAATTTTGTGACGAAAAGCATCGTGAGGTTGCTCGGATGTTCGGCTGCAGGTAGATGGCCTCCTGACGCCAGGAGAGCAGAATGTAGCATTCGACATCGGAAGCAACGGGGTGAAGCCTTGCTAGACTTTCATTGCTGGACATCGCCGTTGATTTTCGGTGTATGGCCCATTCATAAGGGTGCCTGCGTAGTTTCCGAGTCGGCGAAGAGAAGAATTCAGATACAGGACCCGGGAAAGACAAGTGACGATAGTGTGCATTCCCTCGTATTCTTCGGCAAACCGAGCTTTTCTTCACCAATCAGCATGTCTTCTATCGTCCAGTCAAAGGGGCCAACGTTTCTTAATCAGTATAGGTCTCAAATTCAATCTCGAAAGGATGGTAGATGCAGGAATTGGCGTTGATCAGATGCTCTGGTTGGCCTTTCGGTTCCTCCGGAATCTTCGGCAGCAGATGACCAACGAGCACCGATGTACGGGAGATGGCCGTCAGCTGGAGTCTGAAGAGCCAAATTGCCGTCGTTGAATGATGTTTACTTCGAAAAAGTTCAAGAAGGGCTGAATTTGAAACATTGTAAATGACAAGATGGTGTTGTCCGTAACGTAACGACATGAGAGACCATCAAGAAGGAAGAGACGGCGGTAAATCTCCGGACGACACCACTGTCAGAGCGAAGCACGAGTGGTAGTCGTCAGTGGGGCCGAGAGTCTCTTAGATTGAGCTGCTCTTGATTTGTGATATCTTTAGTTCTGGTAGCATTGGGGAAAACTCTCTGGAATTGATGTTGTCCGGAGTAAGCCTGTAAGAAAGTTACATTCGTCGTCGTCGTCGTCGTCGTCGTCGTCGTCGTCAAGATGGCGGCTCAGAGTGTCAGGGAGCCCCCTCCACCCGTCACGGGATGGCGCCCCCTGCAACGCGGGAGCCGGTATTTATCTAGCGCCGTGCACTGTCCGATCGTGCCTGGACAGGGGGTGTGCTGCTCTGGCTAGTTCTAAAAGCGGTAGCGGCCAGAGATGAGGCTTGCGTGGCCAGCAAGCAGGGGGGCCATGCTTCCCTCTCTACCCTCCTCTCCACTGTTTCTCAATCACTGTTCTCTCTCCCACTCCGCATCGTATCCATATGACTTACAAGACACTAACACGCTACAGAATCCTTGCAAGCCACATACCCCCCCCTTTCCGACCCCGCAGAATCTCACTTTTCAGGTGCTGGTATCTCTGTGACTCCATATCCAGAGTGTATACGTGATTATGACAACCCTACCACCCTGCAAGGCATGAGGGATTATCTACACGTTCGCAATCGAACGCCTGAGCCCGCTGCGGAGACTGACGGGAGCTTCTTCTGGTCAAGCATACTTCCCGCGGTTACAAGATCGTGACGAGATTGGAATCAGAGCCTAATCGCCAGGAGGCAATGCCCCTTGCTGATCCGGCACGAACGGCCCCTCGCTCGCTTTCGCATCACATCACGCTCCCCTGGTAGTCGAAGGCTCGCAACAGCCCCTCTTTGTTCCATTAACTCCTGTCCCATCATCCATTGAGACTTCCTGCGGGAGAGACCCGGAGTTCGACCGGCTGTCCCCCGTGACCCTCAGACCTCCAGCGATGGACGTTTGTTGCCTGCTATGTTTACATGCCCTTTGGCCCCACAATGGGGGCTCCCACGCACGTGGGACCAGAGAACGCAGAGTAACGATGGCTTTGGACCTCTCAATAGGCAGGCCTGTCTCAGAATCAGCTACACGCAGGGGAGGGAAAGGGGAGGGGGGGGCAGATTCGCCGCGACTCGCGTCTGCAAACATCGACACAACCGCTGTAAGTCTGATGTTGCTCTCCGCCGAGTCAGAGGTCCAACAACGCCACAAACGACATGAGGAGAAGGATAGTAGATCCTAGAGGCTCTTGGTATCCAGCGAGAGTGCGACCTCGTGGCCTGTGCCCGTCCAAGACGACATGGTAGCTTTCTTTCCCATCTTGCCACACCGGCCTCATGTCCGAAATGCTCCTCTTCTTGACGCTATTACATCGGATGACGTTGACCATGAGCCAGGATGGTGACCCCCAGAGCTTGCTCGCAGGTCGAGAGACAGGATACCCCGGCCAAGCCACGTCTCCTCGGTCAACTAATCCAACGGAGACGCCCACAGATTTGGATTTTAACCAGCTACTGGCGCTTCCAGCTACATGGCACCATGTCTTATTCCTCCATCCTGATTCAACTTTCCCACCGTCGATGTTCCTTTCCGACCTGCCGCGCTAACTTACAACGGCCCTCCCATGTGATGCTTGGCTTTCGGCGTTTCCTCATTGGATGTCCGGGGTGGAATCTCTCCTTTCTGGACCGGACATGGTAAGGCTCAGATGCTCCAGGGTTATCTGAGAGTAACTTTGTGTCTAGCTCGATAATTCTGGAATCGAGGAGACGTCCTAAGGTCATTTCTCCTCCCTGTTCCACCACAGAAGTGGAAGACGTCAACGACATTCCATTCTTCGCTCACTTCTTCCGAGACGGCTTTCATAGTAGAAAGGAAGACACCGCACGATGGTCGGCTTGGCGGTAACCTTGGGAACGATTGCGGCTACACAAGCATGGTTCAATAGTCATCTTGTCTGTTGGGCTGGACGACTACGCGTCTGCAATTTCAAACTTTGATGGGGGGGGGGGGGGGGGCTGACCAAGGGAAGGGTGGCAGACGATACACTTCCGAAATCGACTATAGGTTTGCAGACGCACGTGGCAACCACGTCCCCTCTTCATTCACCTCACGTCCACCGTCGCCTTGCTCCCCGAGCCGCCTGAATCTCAGACGAGGTACGATGGGTCAAGATGATCGGGACCTCTTTTCCTTTCCACACAATACAACTGGCTTGCTTATTCCTTGCAACGGCGCCTACATGCAGGCGTGCGTGATACATGCAATAAATCCACATGGACTAACCCCGGAGGTGTCTGAATGCAGGAAGAAAGCTAGGGTGCATGCAGGGGACTTTGGACTGGTAGGAGACCCTCCGTTCTAGTGCCTATCCGGCGTGAACTTTACTTCGTATAGGCACGATGTTCGATAGCTTCAGTCTACACATGACACATGGAGCGTGCTCACCGGAGCCCTTTTACGGCCAACGACCGAGCAACAGACGGACCACATCTCACGGTCTTGCCGGATGGGTGATGATCTTCGATGCGGGACTGTTTCCTCGAGCCAGGGGTGGATGATGGGCCTCTCTTTCCAAGCAGTGTCTTCAGGACGCAACATTAACGGAACGGTACGGGTTTGGATGGATGTCGAGTTCACGCCGGGGACAGGCCCTAGACGAGAAAGGCGCCGACTGACGAGACCCTCTATTCGGTCGTCTTGAGGATCCTCGAATCTCGTATTCAGATTCTATAAGACGAGGCAGATCTTCTCGTTGGGAAGTTGTTCTCGGATACCATCACTCGCTTCTTCAAGCTTGGTCTTCATTCATTCTGTTGCCTCGCTTGTCCTTAGGCATGCTCAGTATCGTTCTTTCTATACACTGACTATCGGTTCTACACTCGTTTACTCTACAGTTACCCATCATGCATCGACGCTCACTTTTGGGATGCCTCGCGCTCCTGTTGCCCGTCTTTGTCTCCGGCGTCCCTTCTCCCAGAAACCCCGTCGAGAAGCGTCAAGACTGTGTCTTTGACTCTGCTCTCAATCCTTCCTGCTGGGATGGCACCCACGATCTCTCGACCAACTGGTACGAGGAGGCTCCCAAGACCGGGGTCGTCCGCGAGTACTGGTTCGAAGTCACCAACACCACCATGGCTCCCGACGGCGTCGAGCGCATGGTTCTGTCCATCAACGGATCCGTTCCTGGCCCGACTATCATTGCTGACTGGGGTGACACTGTTGGTAAGTACCTGGTTCCTTGATAAAACCTCTCTGCTGTACAAGCTCCTGACATCACCGCCAGTGGTTCACGTGAAGAATTCCCTCCAGAACAACGGCACCAGCATCCACTTCCACGGTATCCGCCAGAACTACACCAACGAGGCCGACGGCGTTGCCTCCATCACCCAGTGCCCAACTGCCCCGGGCGACTCCATCACTTACACGTGGCACGCGTCCCAATATGGTAGCTCGTGGTACCATAGCCACTTTGCTCTCCAAGCCTGGTTCGCCAACCCAGACCCTCACAGTTGTGGCTTAACTAACAGCATCCCAGGAACGGCGTCTTCGGAGGAATAATCGTCCGCGGTCCTGCTTCCGCCCCCTACGATGAAGACCTCGGCACCATCATCCTCAGCGACTGGTTCCACCGCACCACGGACGAGCTCTACGATGGTGCCGCCTCCTCCGGCCCTCCCACCGCGCAGACGGGTCTCATCAACGGCGTCGGCAAGTACGGCGATCTCGGCTCGCGCTTCACGACGGCCTTTGAGAGCGGCAAGTCGTACCGCATGCGCCTCGTCAACGCCGCCATCGACACGCACTGGAAGTTCATGATCGACAACCACACCCTCGAGGTCATCTCGGCCGACTTCGTGCCCATTAACCCTTACAACGTCTCGGACGTTTCCGTCGGCATTGGCCAGCGCTACGACGTCGTCGTGCGCGCGAACCAGGCTGTCGGCGACTACTGGCTCCGCGCCATCCCCCAGCTCGCCTGCAGCGATAACGAGAACACCCTCGACATCAAGGGCATCGTGCGCTACGACTCGTCGTCGACATCGGACCCGACGGGAGAGTTGGGGACGTACACGGACAGCTGCGCCGACGAGCTCATGTCTAACCTGGTCCCCGTCGTGGCGATCGAGGCCGGGCAGCAGAGTTATGACGACACGCTCACTGTCGGTCTACAGGTCGTCGCCAGCCAGTTCAAGTGGACTCTGAATAACAACACCTTCCTGTCCGACTGGGACTACCCGAGTAAGTGGCCGCCATCCGTCATTCGATCGCGCCGCATGCTAACATGGGAAACCGCAGCTATCGAGCAGGTCATCGAAGGCAACGACACATACTCGGTGCAGCAGAACATTGTCCATCTCGATGAAGCCAACGTCTGGGTGCACTTCATCATCCAGAACCCCATTGGTCTTGTAGGTAAAATTCTTGGGGAAAAAAAGAGCAACATTTTTCTAACTATCATCCCCCCTCCTAGACCCACCCCATCCACCTCCACGGTCACGACTTCTGGGTCCTCGCCCAGGGCTCCGGCACGTACGACTCTTCCGTCGCGCTGCAGACCGTCAACGCCCCGCGCCGCGACGTCGCCATGCTGCCGGCGTCCGGATACCTCGTCATTGGCTTCTACACCGACAACCCGGGCGTCTGGCTGATGCACTGCCACGTAAGTACTCGTCCCTCAGCGGTTTTGGGGGGCGGTTTTCTTTTCTCTCCCCTTTGGGTCAGATATTTCTAACACCAGGCCACACAGATCGGCTGGCACACTTCCCTTGGCTTCGCGCTCCAGCTCATCGAGCGCCCGTCCGAGATCGCCGCCCTCACCAACGCCGACACGGTGAACAGCACCTGCGCCAACTGGAGAACCTACGCCGAGGCGGAGTCGGTCCACCAGGAGGACTCTGGGGTCTAAACCAAAAGGGTTATACGCATACACGCATATACACACACACACACACACACATACTGCATACACCACAACGGCCTCTGACACTTTCGACATATGCGACTACAGCGTCATGAACTTTCTCTTATGTCCTGCTTTTCCTTGCTTCTTGTTTGTGTCTGTGTTTTAATTCGGCGGCATATTATGCCGCGGTCGACTTCTGTACATGTTTCCTCTCTTCCGCTATGTATGTATCGATAATTGTAATAATATCAACCGCTTCAGCCTGTGTAATTGTACTTACGGACGTCTAATTCTATTGCCGTCGTCGTTTAAACCCCCCCCTGACCCCGCCAAGCCAGGGTCGTTTCTTGGGTCCCGAAGCTTATCCTAACAAGTGCCGAGCCTGAGTGTGGATCCCCTTCCGCCATATTATGGGGTAATCCGCGGTGTTGAGCCGTGCCGGCTTTGGTGGGGCCATTCGGCCGGATGCCGGCCGTGGCGTCCTTTCGGCTTTGCCCATGTTTTTCACTTGGCTTGATCAACGGCGGGGGGTTCGTCTGGTTCAGAGCTTCTAACGGCAGAGGACACCGCGACCGACGCCATGCTCATTGGAGCGCGGCTGGGCTCACTAGAACCCGTCCCTGCACGTCCTCGTCTTTTCCGGGCCACTTGACGCCGTCAGCGTGACTAATACGACGCATTTGATGTCACATCACAGGCGTGTTCGTAGACCTGCCCTCCCCGGACACCGTTCGGCGTTTTGTGACGGTTCACGCGCTATTGGTACGGATTTTGCGGAGTGCTCCGCTGGACCCCAGTCCCTTTCAACCCCCTCCCCCCCCCCCATCCTCCCAGCTCCCTCGCACTCTTGCCTCTGACCCCGGATTATGACGATTCTTTCTTGGGTGCGTGTACTTTTCCGTCTATGAGGGCGGGATAGGGGTTTCACGGGGAACGGGGGAGCGTTGGGGCCCAAGTCGTATCTGCCAGGTTGCATCTGCCGAGCTGGGAACGTTCCGTTTCTGGGTCGTGCCCCGAACGCGAGAACGAATCTTGCCGTGGCTTTGGGCTGCACATCTACATGAGTTGGACCGAGGGGAAACCAAGTCGAGCTCTATATTCACCGAGATGTTGAAGCATGGGCCCTCCCCCTGCCCGCCCAGGATGACAAGCTTTGCCGCGCCCGATGATGAAGAGCTTGGGACGATCGCCCAACCTTGGCTCCCGCCGCGAGACTAGAAAAGGGGGTGTTTGGTACGAACGGGGGAAAACCACTATCATTACTGGGCTCTAAAGAGTGCCGCCCTGACGACTGTGAATGGCTGGGAACACGCCATCCCAGTTCCCAGTGGAGGGGGGGGGGGGGGGGGGGGGGGGGACGGTGATTACCCCGACTTGAGAAAAGCTGGGACGAAACCACCGGTGCATACACCCTTCTCTTTTCCGCGCAGGACGCAGTCGCAGCTTGAGGTGCGGAGTTATAAGAGGGTTGGCATCCGTCGTGCTTTTCGTCCACCTCCCCGGATCCGTGATTGATCCCTCAAATTGAATAATTCGAAAGTCTGCAGACAGGCAACGAACTACGCAGTTTTCGGTGCTCTGGTGATTGGGATTTAGAGGACTCTCAATAGACTGAACGCAGAGTTTAGCCAACCCCGATACGACATCCGCGGCCCAAAGAGGACAGCTATGGCGAGCGGAAAGCTGACAGAGGTGGACCACGTCTCGCTGCACCACGAGCACCGCGCCGGCGACGTCGATGATCACCCCAAGCCCTCGGCCGAGGCCGAGAGCCGGGGCCTGCGTCCGCCGCCCATCATCGCGGCCATGACGCACGAGTACCGCGCCGCGCTGGAGAGGAAGCTCAAGCGCAAGGTCGACCTGAGACTGCTCCCGATGATTGTCATCATGTACATCCTGTAAGTCCACGGCATAACCCCCTCCGTCCCTCGTCCGTCGTGTCACATGTGTGTTGGACCCGCTCTCATCGCGGGGAAAGAAACTACATCGACAGGAACAACATCGCGGCGGCGCGGCTGGCCGGTCTGGAGCGCGACCTCAAGCTTGACCCCAACTCCAGCCAGTTCCAGACGGCGGTGAGCATCTTGTTCGTCGGCTACCTGCTCATGCAGGTGCCCTCGAACCTGTTCCTCAACAAGATCGGGAAGCCCGCGCTGTACCTGCCCACCTGTGTAAGTTGCACGCCGACACAAACTTATAACATATCCCCGGACTTTTTGGTCCGTGGACAGAGTTGGGACAGAAACAGCTGACCCGACAACACCCTCGCCAGATGGTCGTCTGGGGCGTCATATCGGCCGCCACGGCGGCGTGCCGCAACTACGCGGGCCTCCTCGCCATCCGCTTCCTCCTCGGCTTCGTCGAGGCCGCCTACTTCCCCGGGTGCCTGTACTACCTGAGCTGCTGGTACACGCGCGAGGAGCTCGGCCTGCGCACGACGGTGCTGTACACGGGGTCCCTCATCTCGGGCGCCTTCTCCGGGCTCATCTCGGCTGGCATTACGGGCAACATGGACGGCGCCCGCGGGCTGGGCGCGTGGCAGTGGCTGTTCCTCATCGAAGGCGTCGTGACGGTCGCCGTGGCGTTCGGGGCGTACTTTGTGCTGCCCAACTTCCCGCGGACGACGTCGTGGCTCGACGAGGAGGAGACGGCGCTCGCCGTCTGGCGGCTGCAACAGGACATTGGCGAGGATGACTGGACGAGCAGCGGCGAGCAGACCTTCTGGCACGGCTTCAAGACGGCGCTGGAGGATGTCAAGACATGGATCCTGGTATGTATGAGCATCTCCCGTTCCCTGTCTTCACTCATGTACACCGTCCCCCGCCACCCTTTCGAAGCACGATTAACAACCGACAAGCTCGTCCTTGTCTTCAGCATTGTCGCGTCGGGCTCCATCACCAACTTCTTCCCCACCGTCGTCCAGACGCTGGGGTACAGCCCGGTCGTCTCGCTGCTCCTCACGTGCCCGCCGTACGTCCTCTGCGTGATCACGACGTGCCTCAACGCGTGGCACGCCGACCGCACGGGCGAGCGGTACCTGCACATCGTGCTGCCGCTCTGCGTGGCCATGGCGGCCTTCATCCTCGGGGCGGCGACGCACACCACCGCGCCGCGGTACGTGTCGATGATGCTCATGGTGCCGGGCATCTACACGGGGTACACGACGGCGCTCGCGTGGATCAGCAACTCGCTGCCGCGGCCGCCGGCCAAGAGGGCGGCGGCGCTGGCGTTCATCAACGCGGTCAGCAACTGCAGCAGCATCTACGCGAGCTACCTGTACCCAAAGAGCGACGGGCCGCAGTACACGGCGGCGTTCGTGCACAACTGCGTCGCGTGCTTCGTGGCCGTCTGCGCGGCGACGGTGCTGCGGACCGTTCTGGTCCGGTTGAACCGCAGGCTGGAGAGGGGCGAGTTCGTCGAGGGGGCCATCAACGCGGCGCCGGGCGAGGCGGCGGCGCATGGGTTCCGGTTCAAGGTGTAAGTTGGCGGCGGCGGCGGCGGCGTCGTGTCTGTTCAGTTCTCCAAAGAGACCGGATGATAAACCTCTCCACCGTGTGTGCAAACATATGTTGGTGTATGTATGTAGTTAGTCCGGTGCCTTCATGAGACCACAGGCCATACGATGTCGAACCAACGGCAACTCCAGACTACCTAATGAGAGGTTTTCTCGCGATGACGGGCTGACAGCTGGCACATTGATGCCCAAACATGTTCGTTACAGGTCTGATAGTGTTGATCCAATCCCGAGAGGATGCAGTGCCTCCTTTCTCTCACGAGTATCGTGCTTTTTTGCCCCCCCGCCACGGACGTTGCGAGGGTGTCGCTCCCCGACGATGCTGTTGACCCAATCGCAGCTGGACCACCCTGAAATAACGAGTGTGACAGTGTATTCCGCAAAGTTACGATTTCGCCAGTGTTAGCAACCACGCCGAGTCGAGTCCCCTTTTGGGAGGCAGAGAGAGCGTTGGTATGATCCGGCGGTCATGGACAGACAACATCGGACGAGCCAGGTCGTGTACTTTGAAGGACTTGGCGGCCGGAATGCAAATAGAGACCCTCGAGACATCACGGTTTCGTGTTATGTGAACCTTTTCCCACACATTTGCTTGCCTAGATAAGTTCCTTGAGGGGGGGAGGGGTTGAACTCATAGGCCGCATGAACGACGACGAACAAAGGGACGACAAGCGTCAAAGGCAAAGACGAAACGACTCATCGGACGTACGACTCTGGTCTAACGCCGGGTCTACTGAAGCATCTTTCTCCTTCGAGAGGAGAGAGAGAGAGAATAGAAACTTTCCGGCAGAGTTGGGACTGATGTGCACTTCCCGACCTTGACTCCCTTCTAGAAGGGCAGCGGATGCGTGGGATTCCCGGGTTTGGTCTAGGGCCCCTTCAAGCACCCGGGCTGTTTAGGGTTTCACCAGCAAAACTCGCCGGGATTTCGGATCCGACGTACGTTTCGGGACAAGCGACTGTTTTCCAACGAGAACTCAGGTGTGGCGGGACAGCCCATTGGGTTCTCGGCCTCTGCTCGCTCGGGCGGCTGTTGGTTGGGCGGAGAGTCTCAACTTGTCTTTAACGGGCCCCAAGACGAATCAAGGCATGGGACGATGGGATTCACAGTTTTCCATTTTATTTGGAAAAAAAAAGGGGGGGGGGGGGGTTAGGTGACCAATCTTGACATTGAATGGCTGGGTCTCGTAGACTTACTTGCCTTGTTGCAGTTGGTTGGCTCTGATATATGTATGCAGGAGGTATGTACGTCTGTCTCACTTCAACAATGCCACATGGCATCGTTGCCGTTGAAACAAGACCCGGGTTTCGGGCCACTTTGCGGGTTACAGCGGGACAGGAGTGTGCTGACGGCCGTTTTGGGGTACCTCTTGTCAGCACAGGCAGGTATATATTAATAGGTAGGCACACACCCCATACAACGAGAGTGTTTCCCACTGTACTCTATTCTAGCAGTTGATAGAGAACTCGACAGCTCACCATTATCGCATCTCATTGATCCCCCCCCCGTGCCCTGAGTTCCCATCCATCCCCTCATCCCCAGTTCTGTCTCTCCCCGATGAGTCAACGCCAACCTTCGGCACCAATCCCGAGCATCTCATGCGGTGGTGCGGAGTACACCTAAACTCCACTAGCGTAAATGTACTCTGTAGGCCGTCCGTCCACCTCCAACGTATCGACCTACCTCTCTCGGTAAACCCCAACGAGGGAACCTAGGCAGGTGTTACGTACATACAGGAGGAAGCCCTGCGTTTCTGCGTTCTGTCTTGCTTGTGTTTGCCCCTGACTTGGCGGGCTTTTTGTGATCTATCTATTTCCCGATCATCGGCATCCCTATTTCCCTGGTAGTCTCGGCCTGTTGACCCCTCTCTTCTTTCGTGGCCTCATCGGCTAGAACTCCGGACACCAGGAGCTGTGCAACCGGGGAACTTGGCCTCCGAGCTCGCTGCGACTTGACGGCTTCTTGTTGAATGACCGCATACAACTCTCTTACTGTCTCTTTGTCTCTCTCTCTCTCTCTCTCTCTCTCTCTCTTTCACTCACTATCTCTCTTTCGAATTCTCTCAAACAGGATCCAGCGAATTCCAGTTTATCCAGCATCCAACCTCATACATATCATTTAGTCTACTCCCTCATACTCCCCCGTCTCGGCTACCGCACTCGATAACCCCGCATCGGACGCCTTCATCATGCCCCTCACCAGCGAGTCCCTCCATTCGGCGCAAGCGAGCGAGTTCGCAAAGTATGGCAGCCGCCGGAGCGTCGTCCACAGCACAAAAGGAATCGTGTCCTGCACCCAGCCGCTGGCCGCGAAATGCGGCATCCAGGTGCTCCAGGCCGGCGGTAATGCCGCCGTAAGTTCCAGTGCCACTCCTCCCTCTCCTCCGTCATCGAGTCCGTAACTGATGCTGTGCAAATAGGACGCCGCCGTCGCAGTCGGTTAGTTTCTTTTTGCTTTCTTTCTCTCTTTTTTTCCCCCTCTTCGGCGGGCGGGAACGGAACCCTTCAGCGATGGCTAACACGCATCCCCCGCCTCGCAATAGCCGCCGGCCTGAACATGACGGAGCCGTGCTCGACCGGAATCGGCGGCGACATGTTCATCCTCTTCTATGACGCCACCACCGGTAATGTCTCAGCCATGAACGGGTCCGGCCGCTCCGCCAAGAACGCCACCCTCGACACCATTCGTCGCGACCTTGGCGTCGCCGACGGCGCCCGCGGCAAGATCCCCATGAAGAGCGTCCACGCCGTCACCGTCCCCGGTGCCGCCGCCGGCTGGGTCGACACCGTCGAACGCTTCGGCAGCGGCAACGTCTCGCTCGAGCAGGTCCTCGCCCCGGCTATCGAGCTCGGCGAGAAGGGCTTCCCCGTGTCGGAGCTGACGAGTCACTACGTGCGTTTTCACACCCTCGGAACTACTCCCGGCTCTCAAAGATGGGGGGGCCATGGACCACGCGCGCCATGCTGATTATTATTTAAAAAAACAGTGGAACACGGCGGAGCCCCAGATCAGGGAGGCGTCGCCCAACTTCGCCGAGATGCTCAAGAAAGACCCCAACGCGCCGGACGGCGTCAGGGCCCCGAACCCCGGCGAGATCATGAAGAATCCGACGCTGGCCCAGACCTTCCGCGCCCTTGCCAAGGACGGCAAGAAGGGCTTCTATACGGGCCGCGTCGCCGAGGAGCTCGTCCGCGTCGTCAAGAGCCTCGGCGGCCACCTCGAGCTCGACGACCTGGCGCACCACCTCGAGCAGGGTAGCGAGCCCGTCGACCCCATCTCGCTCAAGTTTAAGCCTGCCGTCAAGAGCACGACGAACGGGCACGCCAAGGGGCACACCAACGGCCACTCCAACGGCCACTCCAACGACGGCGCCGTCGAGGTCTGGGAACACCCACCCAACGGCCAGGGCATCGTCGCCCTCATGGCCCTCGGCATCATCCAGGAGCTCCAGGCGTCCGGCGTCGTGCCCGCCTGGTCCGCCGAGGACCACAACACGGCGCCCTACCTCCATGTCATCATCGAGGCCCTCCGCCTCGCCTTCACCGACGCGAGCTGGTACGTCACGGATCCCAACGTCGTCCCCGTGCCGTCCGCCGGCCTCATCTCGCCCGAGTACTCGGCCGCCCGCGCCCGCCTCTTCAAGCCCGACAGCGCCATCCGCGGCGATGAGCTGCGCGTCGGCTCGCCGCCCGGCAAGCAACAGAAGCAGTACGCCTCGCCGGCGCTGCAGAGCAGCGACACCGTCTACTTCACCGTCTCGGACGAGCACGGCAACGCCGCCTCCTTCATCAACAGCAACTACGGCGGCTTCGGCACCTGCATCATCCCCCGCGGCTGCGGCTTCACGCTGCAGAACCGCGGCGCCAACTTCAGCCTCGACGCCGACCACCCGAACCGGCTCGCGCCGCGCAAGAGGCCCTACCACACCATCATCCCGGCCATGGTCACGAACCAGGCCGACGGGTCGCTGCACAGCTCCTTCGGCGTCATGGGCGGCTTCATGCAGCCGCAGGGCCACGTCCAGGTGCTCCTCGGCCAGCTGGTGGCGGGTCTCTCGCCGCAGCAGACGCTCGACGCGCCGCGCGTGTGCATCGTCGCGGGCCTCCCCGACCGGGACGACGACTTCGACTGGACCGTGAGCGTCGAGGAGGGCATGCCCGAAGAGACGGTCGAGGGCCTGCGGGAGCTGGGCCATAAGGTCGAGGTCGTCCGGGGGACAGAGAGGGGTCTGTTCGGCCGTGGCCAGATCATCCGATACACCGTTGATCCGGTCGAAGGAACCGGCGTGTGGTCTGCGGGTAGCGATCCGCGCGGCGACGGCGCGGCGTACCCGGCGCTGTAGCGGGAATTTAGTTGCATGTATGTAATCGTTAGAAAATAGTACAAAACGAGATGCGAAGACGAACTCAAGGGTATGCCAATAAATACAGAGAGACTGAAAGTAGTAAAACTCTCATCACGAGCTCAATAATGACGCAAGCCACTGGGCATCTGTAAGCGCAAGCGAATCCCACCTGTAGAAAAATCGTCGGTCGACCGACCCTCGTGTAAGACTTCTTGTGACGTAGATGATAATCCGTGGTGGCGTCCCCCATACATAGCGACGGACCGACAGTTCCTCGGCCCGAACGATGGGCGGATGGTCGAGTTGAAGATGATCAAGAGACCACATGCTTTGCCAATGAAAACCCAATCTATTTCTCGGACATGTCCCACGTGTGGTTGTCCCCCATTCGGTATGTTACAATTGTACAGTTTCTCCTAGTGTCCTCCTCGTGCCGAGCGCTCGCAAGCGCGGACGTACCCGCTCTTCACTCCTTCTTCTCGGCCTCGGCCTCGGCGAGGACCTTCTTCTCCTCGAGAAGCTTCGCCAGCTCGCCGTTCTGGTGCATGGAGACGAGGATGTCGCAGCCGCCGACGAACTCCTTGTCGACGTAGAGCTGGGGGATCGTGGGCCAGTCGGAGAACTCCTTGATACCTGTGTTGTTTCGCGTCTGCAGTCAGCCTCTCTCTCTGTGGTCTGTCCGTCTCGGACGAGGTCCCGCACCTTGACGCAACTCCGGGTCGGCCAGGACGTTGAAGGCGGCGAACTTGGAGGGGTCGACGCCCTGGAGGCCGAGGATCTGGATCGAGGCGCGGGAGAAGCCGCACTGCGGGGTCTCGGGGGTGCCCTTCATGAAGAGCACAACGGGCGCGGAGCCGACAGCGCTCTCGATCGCCTGCCGCGTCTCGTCCGAGAGCAGGCGGTGCTGGGTGAGGAAGGGGAGGGGTGCGCGGAAGGCGATCGGGCGCGCGGCCGGGCGGACGGCCTGGCGGGCGAAATTCTAGCGAGCGTTTGGGTCAGCGAAAGGACCTTCTTTGGGAAGGGCGACGGGTCGGTGGTTCAACATACTGAGCGAAGGAACGTCCTTGAGAACATGGTGGGCTGTGGTTTGTGTGGTGCGTTGGAAGCGGCGGAGGAGGGACACAACAGAGAGAGAGAGAGATGATGAGAAATGCGAAATTGATCGGATGGCAGAGAACGGGTGATGTAATGAGGTGAGCTCGGTGAAGAAGCTTGGACCATGCATTCACCGATACTCACCGACATTGCGAGCTCCATGTGGGTTCGTCTCGCGCCAATCATTCAACAGCAAATGTCATCCCTCCTACATGTATTCCACCGCCAAACTTTCCCTCTCCGGTACTACTTTCAATGTTGTCAATTTTGTTGGTCCTCCCGTATCTAAGTCGGCAGCTGATAATTTGAACTTTTCTGCCTTGCGACGGAATCCTCTCATCTAACGAGGGACCGGCAAGGTTGATTGCAACTCGGTTATCCAGACCACCGCCGGGTACTATGCTATGCTCTGTTTGAGCTGATATGTTTGGTAGGTACTTTGCTTCATGGAACATCGCTTTCATCGCGGTCTCCAAAAACGTCAGAAACACCACGGAAAATCGGCTCGCTGGACATGAGTCTACAAAGCGGACCTCCATCTTGAAAATGGATGTCAAAAGCTTAATGGGAGATGGACTTGTAGTCAAGACACCGGCTGCGTCTAGAGATCAAGTACAAACAGTTCCCGTGGCGGATATAATGAGACGTGATCATGACAGCCTTCGAGAGTCTCACTTCCAGAACCCATAGCCTCACACAGCAATTCACCTTCACCTCTCTCACCTCCCATCATCTCTGAGCCCAACCCGCATCTGCCCCTTTCCGCCCCGGTTCGCCCTGAAGTAAAACGGCACAAACACGAGCTCCCGCCTGACCCCCTCCCCACCCCTTTGTAAATCCTCCGGCGACCTCTCCCACCCGACCGTCCTCAGCGCGACATACCCCTCCCCGTCGCCCCCTCCGTCGGCGCTCCTCCACTCCTCCCGAACCGCCTCACCCCCCCTCAAGCCGACGTCCTTGAAGTGGTTTCCCTCCCAGCCGTGGTCGGCGTCCTCGACGCAGTACACGACCGGCCCGCGCACGAGGGCCAGCGTCCTCTGGCCCGTGTACGGGTGCGGCGCGACGAGCCGCGGCGCAAAGCCGCCTACGTCCAGCGAGAAGACGGCGTGGGCCGTCGTGTACGCCGCGCCCAGCCGCAGATACCCGCCCTCCAGCGCGGTCGTCCCGGGAGCCGCCGCGGGCGTGAGCACGAATGCGCCCTCGGCCCAGGCCGGGATGCGCAGCCGGATCGTCGTCTCGAGCGCCTCGGCGCCCCCGAGCTCGAACTGCACGTTGCCCTCCCACGGCCAGTTGGACTTCTGCGACAGCGTCACCTCGGCTCCGCCCGCGGCGAATTTCACCTCGGCGTTCGTGTACAGGTGCACGTTCACCCATGCCTCGTCCTCGCCGCCGCCGCCGTAGTCCCAGAGGTACCCGCCCAGGCTGCCAAACAGACGCGTCACGTTGGGCGGGCAGCACGCGCACCAGAACCAGTCTTCCCTCCCGCTCGGCGCGCCCTCGCAGCTCGCGAGCGGGTTCTCATATGTAAAGGCCCGCCCGTCGAGGCTCATGGCCGTCATGACGTTGTTGTACAGGCACAGCTCCATGACGTCCGCGTACCGCCCGTCCAGCTCCGGGTCCGCGTGCAGCAGCCGCTCGGCGAGCATCATGACGCCTACCGACGCGCACGTCTCGGCATAGCCCCCGCCCTCGTCCGCGCCCTGCGGCAGGAAGTAGTCGATGCCGAACCCTTCCCACTGCGCCATGGCGCCGATGCCGCCTGTAAGGTACATTTTCTTATCCACCATGTTGGACCAGAGACGGCGGAGTGCCGCGAGCCAGTCCGGGGCGGCGGCCAGCGGCTGGGCCGGCGCCGAGGGGCTGCCTGTGCGGGAGAGATTCAGCAGGTCGGCGGCGGCGGTGAGGAGGTACATGGCGCGGACGGCGTGGCCCTCGATGGTGGGCTGGTCAAGGATGGGCGCGTGGGCCTGGCAGTACCAATAGGAGCGGTCCATGGGGAACGAGTTGGGCCGCTTCCAGCGCGGCTCGCCGCGCCGCTCCATCTCCCAGTCATAAAAGTGCTGGCCGTCCTGGCCCGTGGGGTTTCCGCGCTCCTCGAGGAAGAAGCGTGCGAGGTCGTACGCGTCCCGGGAGCCCGTCACCGAGTAGAACCGGAGAAGTGCGAGTTCGATCTCGGGGTGTCCCGGGTAGGCGCGCAGCTGGCCGTCTCCGGTACCGAAGCGATGGCGGATGTGGGCTATGTACTTCTCGATGGGCTCCATGAGGAGGTCGTTTCTGTAATACTGCGTGTGCGCAAGGGCAGCTTCGATCAGATGGCCGGCGTTGTACCTACAGAGACGTGAGCCACAATGCGCCGCGTTGGAATAACCCGGACGGGAACCGACATCTCGTGCATATCGCGAATGTTAGTCCACCGCTTCCCCGGCTCGACGACGGAGAAATGGATGTTAAGGTAGCCGTCCGCGTGCTGCGCGCCGCGGATCATGGCGACCAGCTCCCGTACGGCGGCGTCGACCTCGACGTCGTACTCGTCGGCCAGGAAGTAGCAGGCGCCCTCGATCCACTTGGCGACGTCGCTGTCCCAGAACAGGTGCAGGGGCGCGGGCCAACGCGACTTGTCATCATAGATAGGGTGCCATCCCAGCTTGAAGCAGTCGTACTGGCCGTTGGCGCGGAGCTGGTCGAGCTGGGCGCGGATGGTAGTGCGGGAGATGGTGCGGCGGCGGGCGGAGAGGAGCGAGGGGCCCGTGAAGGTCGTCTGCCGGAATGTGATCTGAGGGTTGGACATTCTGTCACTGTAAGAATGTTTTATTTGGTGAAGATGTGACGGATGGCAACAGATGTTTCTTGGTAAGGGTTCCTGAGAGACTATGGGGGACGAGGGCGACCTCGGAATATGAGGAGACCTTGCTATCGCGGGGTGGGAGCGATGGCTATGATGAGCAGGGATACGGCCTCAAGCCGCGGGTGATCTGGAAGCCGAGAAGGGAAAGTCGAGTTGATAAGGATGACGCGGGGCTTTTCCGTTGAGGAAGATGAACGGATGGCGGCAAACAAACTTTACCAGCCACACTGCGTCGGCGAGTCGAGGGCATATGTGTGATGAGAGAAGAACTGCAAACTGACCTTGCAGCTCTTCTTCGATGATAAAATGACAGACAGTTGAAGAGCGGGTGGGCGGACGTCAAGATACGAGAGGCAAGCCAACCAGAGAGCACGAAGCCTCGCATCCCTCTCTCACTCAGTAAAGTAGTGACCGATCTCCAGTGCGGGGTCAACGAAGGCCGGCGTCCGGCAAAGCGGTGGTCACGGGGTTTCATGGAGTCGTACATCAGCCGTGGTGCATCGCAACTTTTCATGTTCATTTGGAATTGGTATCGATTAAAAGAGGTCGTCAATCGCCTTGTCGGCGTCCTTCTTGATGAGGTCGACCATGCCCTGGAGGCCGTTGGTCAGTATTGGTTCGCTCGGCATTTCACTCGAAAGGATGATGGAAGACGAGGTAGAAGAAAAATGGGAATGAGATCTCACCTCGGGCATGATGGGCTGGCCGTCCTTGTCGGTGACGTACTTGAAGGGCATCTCGGTGCTCTCATGCTCGCTGAACTTCAGCTCGGGGTAGGTGACATAAGGGATCTTGTCCAGGGGTGCTGCCGGCCGTCAGTAAAGCAATGCGACAGGCGTGAGCCGGACGTACTCTTCTCCTCGACGACGATTCTGGTGACGCGGACGGCAGTGTCGGTCGTCATCTGCGTGGGACCCAAACGTCTGCCTTCGAAGCCCTTCTTCCTCAGCTCCGAGGTGCGGTCTGCAGAGGGGTCAGAAGAGGTCAGAAGAGGCCATTCACTTCACACGACGAGGAGTAAAAAATACCGCGAGGGGGGTCATCGCCTGGAGGAAGAAGTCAGCGTGCATTCAGAGCATTCGGCGCACTCGCCAGGCAAACTGCACGTACCCAGGATGCCGCCAAAGAGAAAGGCGTCGAATTTTTCACCGTCCTCGGGGCTCAGGTCGCTGGCGGCGGCTGGGTCGAGGAGGCACACGCGGGACTTGTCGTGGGCGTAGAGCTCCTCGACGCCCCGGCTCTCGGCCTTGAAGGCCGGCACCTGCTTCAGCTTGTCCGGGGCGACGAAGCCGGCGGGAAGCGAGGACAGCAGGAAAGTGCCGGCGGCGGCGTGGGTTTCTTTGGCGATGGCGATGTACTCGAGTTCGGACCACGGGCCCAGCTCCGGGTCGAGGTGCTCGACGATGTACGTCTTGCCCGGCATGTTGCTGGTCGAGGTCGTCCTAGAACCTATGCGCGTTTGCCTTTTTTTTTATTGTCCCGCCTCAATCAATGGACGGACGGCCAGGCACGAAAATGGAATGGTAGGCCGCGTAATGGCGTTAGGTAGTTTGCGGAGGATGATTCAGAAAGGCTCAGGGCGCTTTTTTTTTTTGGTGGTGGCCCATGTACAGTATTGCGGGCTAAAATTTGTGGTCAAACGCTTGTTTGGGGGGCGGGGGGGGGGGGGACCAGTGACTGAGATCTATCTCTCTCCCTCTCTCTCTCTCTCTCTCTCCACTTAGGCTACAAGCCGTTGCGGCAAGGTCCAATGCTTAAACCGCTGCTAGGCCTGCCCTAACTTGTAGCTCGGACGGACGCCTCCCCAGCCTTGCCTAGGTGCCCAACGAGTTAGGGGCTCTCAAGGTATACTTGTTTCGCAGGTTCCGTAGGTTTTGTCTTTCACTTGGCAACGGCCGTCCCGACAGCCCGGGGTGTGTGATGCGTATAGTCTATTGCTGGCGCCGTCGCCTTTTGCATTGTTGATGATGCGCATTCGGTCGGAGATCTCAGTACCGGAACTGTCAGAGTGAGATGAACATCCGTCTTGGTACGGGGACGACTCGACTCACTCTCGAAGTCTCAGGTTACCGTTGACACGGCTAAAAAATGGAGATAGGCGTTCCTTGGTGAGCATGTCTTATATAAGCAGGGCCGGACCTAGGCGATCTGTAACCGCACTACAGACTGTCTGTACTGACCGGAGGAAGAGTATTTATAGGTACCTACGTACCTAGCCATGGACATGAGAGTGGTTGATTGATTGATTGACCATGGTTTCCACTCCATCTTCTGCCGGAACAATGCTCAGTCTCATAACAGCTTGAATATGAGTATAGTTGGACCTCGATAGAGCTTCAAAGTAGAATTACGCCGTATCTTCAACGCTGGGTGATCCATCCGCTGCGGCTCACTAACAACAGCCAGCGACTTTCTCAACTAGCAAGTGAGAGAGCCAAGCCACTGTGGATAAGTATCCAGACAGCCCCCCCCCTATCCGGCTGCGCTTACATCCGCCGGGCGATAACGAATCCCCTAAATCCTTCCAGTCTGTGCCACGCTCGCTCCTCGCTCCAGCTCCCAGCTCCATCCAGCCTATTTCGGTAGGCGGAACAAGGGTGGGGCGGCGAAGAGGTACGCGGCCGGGGTTGGAGAGGAAGAAAGACCGGGGACTCCCGCAAAGTACCAGGCAAAGGCGAGGCACGAGACACCGGAGAGTACACATTTCAGATCTGGATGGGACGGACGGGACGGGGACAATCCCATCGGCGTCACTTCTTTTTTTCCCCTTTCTCTCCAATCTCTCTCTCCCTCCACTCCCATCCCTCTGCAGTCGCCCTCCCTCCATTCAACATTGCCGCTTAATTACCCAGCAGCATCTGGGTTTTTTCTCTTGCTGCGGTTGATTCTTCCCTTTTCATTCAATTCTCCTTCTTTCAGTACCCGGGGAGACAAGCGCCTCTATGCACTCTCAAGTTGGACCACGCCCCTAGCCTTTTATCGATCCCTCCCAAAGGTAGCCTCGGGGAGGCCAACACTTCCCCCCATCAATGGCTATCCTATCGATGGTGCCAGCGCTGCTTCTTGCGCTGGCATCATGCACCCCGGCTGTCGCCGCCCAGAGCGCCTCCGAGTACTTCGTTCACGACCTGCCCGGCGCACCCAAGGAGCCCTTCATTAAGATGCACGCTGGGTACGTGACAACTCCCGATGCTGCCACGCTCCTCCCCTCCCCCTCCTCTTTTGAACTTATGTGGAGAACCATCGTCGCAACCCAATCCGTGAAGCTATCCCGCTGACGCGCGTTTCCCATCCCTAGACACGTAGAAGTCACACCCGAACACAATGGCAACCTCTTCTTCTGGCATTTCCAGAACCAACACATCGCCAACAAGCAGCGCACCGTCATCTGGCTTAATGGCGGCCCGGGGTGTAGTTCCGAAGACGGCGCCCTCATGGAGATCGGCCCCTACCGCCTCAAGGACAAGGAGCATCTCGAGTACAACAACGGCTCCTGGAACGAGTTCGCCAACCTGCTCTTCGTCGACAACCCTGTCGGCACCGGTTTCAGCTATGTCGACACCAACAGCTACCTGCACGAGCTACCCGAGATGGCCGATCAGTTTGTCCAGTTTCTCGAGAAGTGGTTCGCCATGTTCCCCGAATACGAGCAAGACGACGTAAGTTGAAACATTCCAGACGACCTCCACTTTGGGTCTGCTTGCCTCGTTCTGACACCAGTCCAGCTCTACATCGCAGGTGAATCATATGCCGGTCAGCACATCCCATACATCGCGAAGCACATCCTTGAGAGAAATAAGAAACCGGGGACCAAGACCACATGGCGGCTGAAGGGTCTGATCATGGGCAACGCATGGATCTCTCCCAAAGAACAATACGACGCCTACCTCAAGTATGCATACGAGAAGAAGCTCATCGAGAAAGGCTCTCCCGTCGCGCTCAACCTGGAGCAGCAGTGGCGCATCTGCCGCACCTCGCTGGCTGTCGGCAACACAGTCGACTTCTCTGAGTGCGAGACTGTTCTGCAGAACCTGCTCGAGCAGACGGCAAAGGTCAACTCCAAGGGCGAGCGCGAGTGCATCAACATGTACGACATTCGCCTGCGCGACACCTACCCCTCGTGCGGCATGAACTGGCCCCCAGACCTGGTCAACGTGACGCCCTACCTTCGCAGAGCCGATGTGGTCAGCGCCCTGCACATCAACCCCCAGAAGAGCACGGGCTGGAGCGAGTGCAGCGGAGCCGTCGGCGCCGCTTTCCGCGCTCAGAACTCGGCGCCATCGAGAGACTTTCTGCCCGATCTTCTCAAGGAGGTACCGGTCGTCCTCTTCTCTGGCGCTGAAGACCTCATCTGCAACCACATGGGAACGGAGGCCATGATTGGCGACATGGAATGGAACGGCGGCAAGGGCTTCGAGCTCACGCCCGGCAACTGGGCCCCGCGCCGCGACTGGACCGTTGAGGGCGAACCTGCCGGTTTCTGGCAAGAGGCCCGCAACCTCACCTACATCCTCTTCTACAACTCATCCCACATGGTGCCCTTCGACTACGCCCGTCGCAGTCGTGACATGCTTGACCGCGTCATGCAGGTCGACATCAGCTCCGTCGGTGGCATGCCCGTCGACTCCCGCCTCGACGGCGAACAGGGCCCCGCCACGTCGGTCGGCAACATCGGCAACAGCACCTCCGCCGACGAGGAGACGCAGAAGAAGCTGGACGACGCCAAGTGGAAGGCGTACTACCGCTCTGGCGAGATTGTCCTCGTCATCGTCATCATCGCCGCCGGCGCCTGGGGCTGGTACATCTGGCGCGAGCGCAGCAAGCGCAGGGGCTACGCCGGCATCATGGGAAACACGCCGCCGACCACCCATCGCGGCACCTCGCGCGGCCTCGAGGGCTTCCGTGATAGGCGGACCGCACGGGACGTTGAGGTGGGCGATTTTGACGAGAGCGAGCTGGACGACTTGCACGTGGCGACGCCGACAACAGAGATGGACAAGGACCGCTACAGCGTCGGGGGGGACAGCGACGACGAGCCGCACGAGAAGCCCTCGGCAGCGAACGGCAGCCGCTCGGCGCGGTGAACAGGAGGCCGAAAACTCTAGCTATGTGAAGATAAGTCGGTTTTGGTTGAACTACATGATGCTTCTCAAGAACAATTGCATGGAAAGTTTAGCAAAGATGATCCCCCCCTTCATCGCTCTTCTCAGAAAGGGGGCACGGATGAGAGATACTGGGAAATTCTGCACGGTACGGAGTTTTTGTGTTGCGTCTTGTTTAAGTAATGGAGTTGAGAAAATAGTCAACCCTCTTTCTGAGGAGGGAGAAAGTGATCAAATTTTCCATTCGAATTACGGCCCAACCCTGAATGATCTTCATACCACGAGGCATGTATGATGGCACAACCTAGTCCCGTTGCTGATGACTGGCGTCGTCCTACGACCTCACACTATTTCCCATGCTTCAATCAGTAATCGTCTCCTTTTCTTTCCTTATCTCTTTCTCTGTGTCTCCCCCCTCTCATACGCCGAAACACCTGTATTGTCTCAAAAGTGAAGCAAGCGCCTTTTCTCGTTCCAATTTGGCTTCGCTGCCCAATCCCCCGTGAAATGCATGAGCCGACGGATATATGTTATATGTGTGAGTGTGTGTGTTCCAGGCTTTCCCCCGCCCCATACCATGACAATGAACGCCAGCCAGTATCCGAGTTTCTGTCCAAAATGATGAAGTAGAAAAAATGAAGGAGAGGGTGGGTAGCACACCCTTGTCCTCTACAGCTGGATATCGTTGTTGAGGATGCGCACCTCCTCGCCGGGCTTGAAGGGCGGCAGTCCGATGTAGGGGCAGCCGTCGCAGCGGAAGGCGTCGCCGAGGGCGCAGTTGCCGCAAGAGCCGACCTTGCCCTGGACGGTGAAGTCAACCTCGGCGAGGTCGTCGGCGCCAAGCTTGACGGCCTCCAGGGCCTTGTCGGCGGAGGCACGGGCGGCGGCGTCCTCAGCGGCTATGCGCTCGGCGAGGCCGCAGGTACAGTCCTTGCAGGCGCGACGGCGCTTTCCGGCTTTGGGGGCGCATTCGGGGGCTGTTTTTGAGGTTTGTGTTAGCTGGGTATCTCTCTTCGTTTTCCCTCTGGTCTGCTGAGGGGTTATGGTGGACGAGGGAAATGACAAGACGTACGGATGTTGAGAGGACGCGAGAGATCCGCGTCTGTGAGGAGGGTATCCTCGTCGATGAGGTCGTCGTCGTCGTCGTCCATATCGAGATCATCGCTAAAGTCGACGAAGCCCACGCCAGCGGGGGGCGCTGAAACGGGGGGCGCAGTGGCGGGCTTGCTCCCCAGCGACACAGCGCCGTTGGACTGCGGTGACGCCTTCTTCCTTCCGAAACTCAATGTGACGACCTGGTCCTCGTCATAATCCGGCTTCGTGAAGCTCCCAGCGGCGGCGACCAGACCAGCGAGGACGGCCTCGCGCGCGACGGTCGGGTCGTTAGCGAGGTTGCCGCCATCCTGGGCCTTCAGCTGCGCGGATGGCTTGAGGGATTCGGCGACGGCCGAGAGTACGGCGCGGGCGGAGAGGAGGCGGGTGGACTCGACTCGGGAACCGTCGGCGTCGGTGAGGACGAGGACGAGGTCGTAGGCGGACTGGGGCAGGGAGACGTGGCCGGCCGAGAGGCGGTCGAGCATCTGCAGGTCTGTGGTGGCGCGATCGTGGGAGGCCAGAAGGGTCTGGAGCTTGTGGGGGTGGGAGGCTATGGAGGGGGGGGCGAGAAGGAGGGTGCGCTTCGCAGGTGTTGTCGTGGCGGTTGTGACAGAGGAGGGGGTGAAGTCGAAGTCGGAGGTGGTGTCGAGGGTAACGACGGAGGGCGCCATTTTGGAGAATGGGTCAACTCGTTGCGAGAGGGCACTTGATTCGGCGGAGCGTCTTCTGGTGTAGTCGGTTTGTTTGAGGACAATGGAGGAGAAAAGGAGCCGTCAAGAACTGAAGAGAAGGGGTCGAACAATAACGAGGTTTCTTGAGAGTTTGTTGTGAGGACTTTTTGCTGGGCGGGCGAAGGAGGGATAAGGTAGGGCGAAGAGAGAAACTTCCTTGGCGGATTAGTCAAACTAGAAAAAAAGCGACTGTGTAGCGGAAAGCGGCTGTACTGTAGGACGGCGGTGCTTGATAAGCGCTGGAATGATGAGGGGTTGGCGGGGTGGGCACCGTAATCTGTGTCGGTTGCCGCACGGTATTGCGTAGTAGGTACGGTACTGTATGGAGAAGTTTGATTGATTGATTCCGTGGCGGGGAGTGGCTCCAGGGTCAGAGTCACCGTCGGTTGGGTACGATTAGGTAGAGACGCTGAAGAGAGGGGCAAGGAGGGGGGGGCTTGATGGGAGGGAAAACAAAGTACAGTGAAGGGGGACGGGACGGGAGTTGAAACGGAGATGCAAGATCCTACAAGAGATTACTATCAGATCGTTGCTTACCAGATGGGAAAAAGGGAGACATATATCTATGCACTTCACGCAGATGGGGGTCCGAAAACGGCGGCGGCTGCAGCGCGGCACCCCGCCCCAAAATCGACATGACAATCACAAGCATGACATACTAGTAGGTATCCTGTAGCGTATCTGTGTCTGTACTACAGTATTGGGCAGAAGGACAGGGGAAGGGAACGAGGGAGGTGGACTGGGTGACCCAAATGCTGACGCTGCATTACCGATAGCGACAACTGCCCAACCACAGAGTTTCCAATCCTCATCAGACCATGTGTGTCCCTTTTTTCTTCTTTTTTCTTGTCTTCTTCGGTCCTTGATTAGTGCGTACCCGCCGATAGATTGGGAGTACCTAACTGAGTGTTATTTGAGTGGTGGGTGACTGCACAGTGGGAATGCTGAGCGAATTTTGTGTCCCTGACAAAAGGCTTTTCTCTTCCACATCATTGGCCGCCGGACCCCTGCCACACTGAACTGGTCCCCCTGGGCCGGTGGGCAGCATCTCTCGTCCACTTCCGCGGGGTCATGCATCCTGTTTCCTTCGGACTTCTTCGGTGCTGCGCCCTTCTGCGTTCTGAACCGCATTGAGCATGCCTACCTTACCTATTCCGCCGGCATCGGGTAGGATGGCTTCCCTCAGCAAAAGGTTGTTGGAGATTTACATTTGTCATTCGGCCGGCTGATTGATTACGGGAGCTTCTAGGCTCCATCCAGACCCCCTGCGCCCTTGGCACGGTGATATCGACATTTGAATTCCGCAACTCAATTGCCCAAGTTTTTGATTTTTTGAAAAGAACCAGGGATGCTTTGTGATACATGAGAAAATATTACGCTCTGGATGACTGACTGTCTTGTCCAGATTGTGTGTGTTCCATTTCCGAGCCTCAACGCCGTAGGGAAGCCGGAAACTGTGTCCATCCTCTTCCTCCCACTCGACATCGCCAATGCAGACAGAAAGACTGACAAACAGTCTCGGGCAGACACAGACAGAAAAATAGACCAGGCACACAGACAGCTCCTCCATTACAGCTTGAAGCTGCTGCTCGTCGCCTTGGCCACCGCCTTGGCCTTGTTGCCGTCCACGTCGACGACCTCGCCCTTGCGGTTGATGACCTTGACGCCACCCTTCTTGAGGTCCGCCATCGTGTCCTTCTGCATCTGAGCCTTCTTGCTGAGCGGCTTCTTGTCCGTGCCGCCCGCCTTGCGGATCCGCTCCTTCTCGCGCCGACGCCGGCGCACCTTGTCCTCGCGCGACATCTCCTGCCGCGCCATGGGCAACCCGCTCTTGCCCACCACCTCGCCCGCCTCCGCCGTGTCCTTGCCGGCCTTGTACACCTCCTGCGGCGCGATCATGCTCTGACCGCCGCTGACCCCCTGCGCCGTCGTTGGCTGCGCGTCCTCCATCGCGATCGTCGCCGCGTCCGACACCACCGTGAGCGACGGCGCCGCCGCCTTGGGCTTGTAGTGCCAGCTGCTGAGCGAGTCCAGCTTGGCACTGAGATCCTTCCACATCTTCTCCACCTCCTGCTCCTCCCGCTGCAGCTTCTCGTCCGACTTGCTGACGTAGTTGTCGGGGTCCGCGTTCTTGATGTGCTCCTCCTCGTAGATCTCCGCAAGACCCTTGCCCGACTTGGAGTCGTCCAGCTCCACGAGCCCGCGCCGCGTGTTCGCCGGCAGGTCCGCGTCCGGCCGACGTCGGAGCACTTCGTCAAAGTCCTGCGCCAGAATCCTCCGCTTGATAAGGTCCTCGATGCCCTCGCTGACCTCGGCCGTGATGACGGGCACCGGCTTGCCGAGGTGCTCGAATGCCAGGTCCTCCTCCAGCAGCGAGTTCATCGGCCGCTCGACGGCGGAGGCCTCACCTGTTAATGTCCACTGGCGCTTGGCCACGGACTCCGCCTCGAGCTTGCGGATCTCCTCGGCGAGCTTCGCTTGACGCCTCTCGTGAGCCGATCGACGGGATCTCGGATCGCCGGCCGACACGTCCGAGAGAGCGTCGTCCGAGTCGTCTCCGTGGTCAGACTCGTCGTGGAAGAGATCCCTCTTGACGTCCTCCATAGCACGCTCGACATCCTCATCGGTAACCTTTTTGGGCGCGAAGCGTACGGATCTGTTCTTCTTGTACTTGCCGTCCTTGGAAGCCTTCTTCGCCGGCGGCGCGAAAAAGTCCTTGAAGTAGATACCGTTGGCGTTAAACTCTTGGTCATCCTCCATAGCATCGTCCATATCCTCGTCATCACTTGCGCCTTCGGGGGCGTCGAGGTCCATGTCGCCAAACGTCGGCCCGTCCTCTTCTTCATCTTCCTCGTCAGAGCCAGCATCCTCCTCCATCTCATCTTCGTTCTTGCGTTTTGAAGACTTTGACTTGCTTGATGGCGCTAGCGGGTCGGCGGTCCAGTCGATGTCTTCGTCGTCGCTGTTGGCATCCGTGTTGGGATCTCCTCGCGCGTCCTGCTCCTCGAACCACTGCGTCTGCTTGTTGAAGTCGTCGATGGAGAAGAATCCATCGTTGAGGCCGTTGGGGTCCTCGACGTACTCTTCTTCGTCGTCCTCTTCCTCTTCTTCCTCATCTTCGTTCTCAACCTCTTCGTCGTCCTCTTCGAGATCTCCGGTAAGTCCCTCGACATCAGAGCCGTCAACATGTTCTTCGTCGGAGTCCTCCTCCACACCCTCCAGTTCGGAGCCTGAGAGCTCGTCATCGTCACTCGAGTCCTCGTCGTCGTTGTCGTCCTCGTCGTCGTCGTCGTCAATTTCGGAATCTTCCGCGTCAGAATCGACGAGGCTCTCCTCGCCGATGACGCTTCTTGTAACAATCTCCTTTCGCTCCTCGAGCTCCTGTAGCGTCTCCTTGGAGTGGTTCAGGGCGCTCTGGATAATGCGGCGAGCTTGCTGCCAGACCTGGCCCGTTTCGAAACCGTCGACATGGACCTTTCGGATCTTGAGAACGTCGACCCGTGCGCTGCCGTCAGCCCGCTTGCGCTTCTTTGACGCCTCCTTCAGTAGGCGCAGCTGCTCGTCGCTGATCTGGCCGGCAAAAGCGTCCAAGGTGTCCTTGACGACCTGCAGCGAGGCGGACGGGATCGCGGGCGGCGGCTGGAGAAAGGCGTGACGTTTCTCGGCGCTCAAGTTGTCGTAGAGGGCTCGCACGTCGGCGACGCCGCCGGGGGGGAGCTGGGCGGCCATACCGGGAGCGAAAGTGAGCGTGTTGGTTGTCGACGTCAGTGAGGAAGACGTGCTGCTGCCCGCCGCCATGATTTTTTTTTCTTCGGGCTTGGGATATGCGTGTTTCGGCCGTGCAAGATTTCACTTTTTTGGGGGGGGGGACCAACGCTTTCCGTTGGAACCAGCAAAAAAATTTGGGACCCCGCAAAACGCCCGATGGTGGGTCGGCTGTGATTGGCCAATGAGATCAGTCCTGCCTGTCGAGTAGTGTTATCTAATCACTCTGGCTTATGGCTGTCGTCCCTACAGCTCGTCTGTCGTTCGAATCTTCCACAGCTTGAGATCTGTGATATTGGCATCTTTTATGAAGGGAGGGCTGTATATTGAAGGTCTGATAATCATTCTATGATGGGCTTTGCTGCCACCAGGGGACAAGAGCCCTCATTGTTCTGGCGTTGATTGCCATGCAGAAGTACACTGTTGTTCGACACCTACCAAGTAAACCATGGGGTTTTAAACGAAAACCAATATTCGATGAGGTACGATGGTGAGGTACGATGATGAGCACTCGTTGGGCTGCATTTGAGCCCTTCCTCTCAATGGAGTTCCAGGCATGAGCGGTCCGGCTCGGTGGCGGGGCCGCTGAGCCACTCACTCCCTTCACCTCCGAAAGTGATTACTAAGTGCACCGAATCTTTAACTTACATCACCCTACTAGAGCATCTTATCGACTAACACATTCTGTAATGTGACATTACTGTTCTAGGCAACCCTCCAACAGAGTATAAAAATCCAAAGTAACGCACAACACCAAGGATCCCGTTTTGCAAAGCGACTTTTTGGCTGGACTTCACATGTGAGTTAGTAGGCTTCTATTATAGGAAGTGGGGCGAGCCCGCGCCTTTTCAGAGATGAGTATTACAGCTAATCCTCCGATATCGACTTTCTGATTACCCTTCATACACCTCACCTACGTTGACCTCGGCTCCCCCGAAGAGAGTTCTCCAGGAGTTGAAGACTTGCCACAGAAACCGTTTCCGACATGTCTCAAGCCGGACCCGCCAACGACCCGGCGGCCTCCGTAGCGGCCTCCCGGTCGGACGGCAAGAAGCATCTCCTGATCGCCTGTAGCGGCTCGGTTGCGACCATCAAGTTACAAAACATCATCCTGGCCCTCGCCCGCCATGACATCTCGATCCGTGTCATCCTCACGGCCTCCGCGTCTGAGTTCCTCAACGGCTCGACCCTCGAGCAGCCCTCGCTCGCCGCCGTCCGCGCGCTGCCCAACGTCGAGGCGCTCCACCTCGACGCCGACGAGTGGGTGCAGCCGTGGCGGCGCGGCGCGTCGATCCTGCACATCGAGCTGCGGCGGTGTAAGTCCACCCGAATGAGCGCAGAGAGCAGTATGCTGTTTTTCGATTATGCAATTAACACCGGGTCCAGGGGCGGATCTGATGCTCATCGCACCACTCTCGGCGAATACGCTCGCCAAGATCGTCAACGGTTTCTCAGACAACCTCCTGGTAAGTCGAGATTCATGACCTTTCATCACCGGCTGCGTTCTGACTGATGCTTCTCAAGACCAGCGTCGTCCGCGCGTGGGACCCCGAGGGACTCATCGACGGACAGAAGAAGAAGATTCTAGTGGCCACGGCCATGAATTCGGCCATGCACGTGCACCCCATCACCGCGAAGCAGGTCAGAGTCCTCGAGGAGGAGTGGCCGTGGTTCGAGGTGCTGAAGCCGGTGGAAAAGACGCTCGCATGTGGCGACACGGGTAACGGAGCGATGATGCCTTGGGAGGGCATTGTCAAGATCACGGAAGAGAGGCTGGGACTCGAGGCTGGCGTTCGGTGATGGACTCGATAGACGGGCTGTTGCCGCCGTCGTTGTCGCTAGGGTAAAGGCTATGCGTGTGCTGAGAGCGTCAACTCCTGATCAGCAGGTACGAACTTATCACGGAAAGAATCACTAGGCAAAACAAAGTTGCGGCCGATGGCAGAGGTATCGCCTTTCCTGGATGATGGGCACCTAGGTAGGTAGTGTACAATTCTAGCCAGGCTCGGTACCTGGCGAGCGACGCAAAAAAAAAGCGCTCGCTCTAATCATTGCCAAACCCCCTATCCCATTATGCATAATCCCCAAGACCCCAATTCCCTAGTCCATGGTTTCCTTGATGCAAATGCTAACCTCCGGTTCCATGATAATGCTATGCCAAAATTCCGAGAAACACATCGCCTGTAATTACAAACCACTCCATCCCCCCACCCCAATCCGTTCCGTGGAAAACATCCGAGGTTTGGTTCAGCCTCGAGCATCGAGCTCGGTTGTCGACGAGAAAAAATGAGTAAGGGGGACACGTTTTGTCCCCTCGCGATCCAGCCAGGAATGAAGTCGGATATGTACATTAAGCCCACAAATGGTTGCGGATTAGTTGTCGTGTCTGAATGTGCACTTGTCACCCCTTGCGCATTTCCCCTGCTGCCAGAAACTGCACGGCTTGGTTCCGATGAGGGCACGGTTGACGGGACGATGGGGAGGGAGCGTGGCGCCCCCGGGAGCGTTCCCTTTGCGGTTCTTACCCTGCTTGCCGCCTTTCCCTTCACGCTCGCGCCCGCGTTCCTTATCGCGCCCGCTGAGTTGTTCAAACTCGTCTCGAGTGTCCCGATCGCTGTAGTCGACCAGCTGCCGCTGCAAATGAGGAGGCTTGAACGAGTTTTGTTCGTGATTGGGAGGAGACTGTGAAGCAGTTGGAGGCGGCGGAGGCGGGGTATGTTGTTGTTGTTGCTGCTGCTGCTGCTGCTGCTGCTGCTGCTGCTGAAGCTGAGCAAGCATCATCAACTGTTGATAGCCAGTATCTTGCGGGTTGAGCCCATATGCAACGCCTTGGGACGCCGGCTGCTGTTGAGCCATCTGAGCAAGGAGTGTCTGGAGCTGACTGTCGCCTGCCGGGGCAGGAGCTGCTGGTGTAGGTTGGGCTGGTGGAACGGACTGAAGTTGCTGCTGAGGCTGGCTACCCTGCAGCATGGCCATGTATTGGGCGTACTGTTGCTCTTGTTGCTTGTAGTATGCTGCCCATGCGTCACTGTGCTCTTGAGCCTGGGGCGCAGGCTGTTGTTGTCCTTGTTCTTGTTCTTGTTGTTGTTGTTGTTGTTGTTGTTGTTGTGGCTCTACCTCGACACTGGGTCCAGCTTGCGCCTGATCACCCGCACCCTTTTTCGTTCTTGCCGCCAAGTCTTTCTGATATCCGGCCCACCACTCCCTCACTCTCTCTTGATTGTTGGCAAGCCAAGCGGGCGGGTTAGTCGCGGGGTATGGCAGTCCCTTCAACGCTTCTGATGCCTCCTCTACATCATCGGCGGCGGCCTGAAGAGCTGGGTCGGGGTAGTCGTAGCGTCGATGGGTCTGCTGTGCAGCCAAATTGAACGGACTGGGATCCTGCCAGTTTTTCATTTTGTCCGAGATAAGAATGTCGTGCACCTTGTCGTCGAACGGGATGACCGGAACAGGCTGCATATCAGTGGCATGAGGCAGGATAGGCTGCGCGTTCTCCTTGGGCGGAGTCATGTTGTATGGTTCAGGCTCGACTGCCGGCGCGATCGGCTTCAGGTTGCCCAAGATCGAGTTGAGTTTCGTAGCGGGGTCATCCTGCGCATCGAGACGTTGGCGCGCATAGTATCCTGCTGCTTCCCAGCCGAATTGCTGTGCTTCCTTCCACCGCTTGTGGATCTCATCGTATTTCGGCTCCCCTTGAGGCAGCTGGCAGGTCTTGCCTTGGGAACTAAGCGTTGCGGACTCGGGTGGCGGAGACTTGGGCGTTGGCGGAATGTCCGAGATGTCCATGTATGTAACCATCAGTTCCTTCTTCTCCCGTTCCTCAGTGGTCCTCTGTTCCTCGGTATGGAAAGTGAGGTTGCCTCCACGAGTGATGAAGGATTTGTTGCGGTAGTCCATCGGGATACTGGACAAATCGGCAAACGTTGGTCTGGCCCATGGCTTCTGGGGCAGGTCGTCCTCCTCATCATCATCCTCGTTGTATGTGCGCTGCTTGAGCATCATTCCCTCAGACCGATCATCCGCTGCGTCTTTGGTCATGTTGTCCTGGTCTTCGGCGGCTTCTTTATGGAAGATGCGAACCTGTACCAGCTCCGACTCGGGTTTCCAGCTGACACGAAGCTTCCGGCGTGCTTCCTTGCGGAGCCGCTTCTCCTTCTCTTCGGGAGTTTCCGAAATGTCGTTCTTGCTGGAGTCCTTCGCTTGTGCTGAGGGGCCACCATCCGCCTTGGGTGTGTTGATGGAGTCAAGCAGGGATGCGATGCTGGAAGAAGCGATGCCCGAGGTCGTAGCAGCCTTTGCCAAAGGCACTTTTGCCTCGGGCTTGGGCGCTGATGTCGCTGGTTTCTTGTCGACATCCATTGCAGACGAAGCAGACGCTTCAAATCTCGAAGGTTCGGGTTTGGCAGTATCTCTGGTGCCCGATTTAGGGGCAGGCGCTCGGATTTTGCCTGCAAGAGAAGTCGAAGCCGCCGGACGAGGCTTTGTAGCGCCGAACTTGGATTGAAGGGAACCGGCGGCCGGTTTGGCGGCCGGTTTGGTGCCAGAGGCGGTGTTTGTTGACTCGATGGCCATCTTCTTGACATTACGGGAATCGCTGTCGTCATCGCGAACTCTCTTCGCGGAGGGGCCATCAAGGGGCTTCGCAGCAGGCTTTGGCGTTTTGCTGACTGCGGCCGTCGACGGTGCCTTCTTGGCGTCAAGACCATTGATTGGTTCAGCATCTTTCTTGATCCTAGATGCGATCGTACGAACTAATTCTTTGATCTCATCGTCGCCCCTATCCGTAAATCGTTTTCGGATAGTCTCAAAATTGACTGCGTCTGCGATCTTCTTGTGTATGCTGATGTTAGACATGAGGCGAAGGAGGGCCTTCGGCAAGGGTCCCTTGAAGTCAGCTGCCTTGATGCAACCGATCAGCATGTTGACCAGGCTCAGTACACCCTTCTGGTGACCACCGAGGTTCTCCAAAACAGCTTCGTCACCATGCTTAGCTGCGGCGTCGCAGACCCTGGTGAAGATCTCCCTCTTCAAATCCAGCTTACTGTTCCATTCGGCCATGACAGACGGAGGCTTCCCCTCCTTGCTCGCCTGGTCGACCTCCTGTCTCAGTCGGTTCAACTCCGATCTGAGCTTCACAAGAAATTCACCCAGAGCCTGCACAGTAGTGCCAAGGAGGGCAGTCGTTCTGGTGGCTGAAGGATCAATATAGGCGATGCCAAGTACATCCCATACGGCAGCTTCTACAGGGTCGGTTGGCCGCGTCTCAGGGCGAATTGGTCTTTTTCGTTCTTCCTCCTCTTCCTTTCGCGCCTTTCTCTGGGCCTTGGACTTGGCTGCTTCGTCGGCCTTCAGTTGCTCCTGGAAGGTGAAAGGAAATTCCGAGTATTTGGGACGGCCAGATTTAAGATCCCCCATCTCACGTCCATACTGCTCGATGAGGGCTTTAGCCTCCGTCTCTCTATCCCCTGGCTGTCCGACAAAGTTCACGGACGGTCTGTACTTGTCAGTGAACCTGCCTTGAATCTCACAAGGAAGGTCACGGCCGAGTTCTGGAAGAATGCGTCGTCCACTAGACGATGGCAAAGCGACAAGTGGTGCGAGCCTGTCGTAACTCTTAGGCGCGGCCAACTTGACAGTGCCTGAAGAAACAAGAAACGGCGCTCCTGGAATCGGGGGAAACTGTTTCTTGGATGCAGCACTGCGTTTTCTGAATTTCTCCATGGCCACCATCTCCTCTTCAACACTCGAAGGCAAGGCCAAAGTCTCGCCATCGTCAGCTCTCTTCGAATTCGGAGAATCCACCTGTTCCGCCTCGCCCTCCTTCTTCAGAACCCGTTTACGCTTCTTCAGGGGCTCAGGTTGGAGGGCGGGATCGATGGCAGGTGTTCCAGGTTGGGACGTAGGTGCTGCCGCAATGGGCTGTAAGTGTGGCTGCTGCTTCTGTGGCTGCTGTGATTGCACAGTACGAGCCGGTGACGCGACTGCTTTGACTTGATGGGTAGATTGTTGTTGAGGTATAGGCTGCGGTGTGTGCTGAGGTGTTGAGTCTTGATCAGGCATCTGCTTCGCAGCGACAGGCTGAAACGCAGATCTTCCTCCCGGCTGGGGGTATGAGACCTGCTGAGGGACGAACTTATGCTGCTGGTAGGGCGCAGTTTGGTTCTGCTGGAAGGGAGGCGGGGTCGGGTTAGAGAAGCCCTGACTGCTCTGCTGGTGGGACTGTTGGGCCTGAAAGGAGTGAGGCGACTGGGAGAAGACTCGTTCCGGTTGTGCCTGGTGTTGTTGCGGTTGTGGTGATGGAACATAGCCTTGAGGGGCCGGCGAAAATGACTGGGAAACCGAGTCGAAGCGCTGTTGTAGTTGTGCTGGTGTTTGGTGACCATGCTGGGGAATCAATTGGGCGTCGGTGTATTGGGAAACGCCACCATTGAAAAGCTGATTGGCCTGGCCGTTGTACTGAAATTGTTGTTGAGTAAAGTCAGGCGTGTGGCCATGGTTCAAGTTGTCGATATTGGCACTGAAGTCTGCTTTGCCCGGCTCGCCGTACATGTCTTGCGGAAAGTCGTTCAGACCAGCCAAGGCATCCTCTTGACCAGCATCAGTATAAGGCGTGTCCAACGGGAACTGGCTGTGGCCGTTGTGAAAGCTTCCGTGGTTCAGAGCAGACATGCTGCTGTGCTCGGTTGCCACAGTTGCATGGGCTTGGTGAGGTGAGGTATAGAGATTATTCTCAGCACCATTGCCTCGGGCGCCAAGATGCGAGAAGGCATTCTGATTAGGAAGTTGATGATGCTGCCAGTTTTGGGATGCATCGAACTGGTTCGCTCCATCGGGAAAAGTGTAACCACTCGACCACATGTTATTATGGCCCTGAGGAGAGCCTGCCTGGCCATTTGGCTGCCAGTTCTGCATGATATCGGCCTCTTGAACTGGGAGGGAAGCACGTGATGGATGTGGAAGTCAAATGTCCTCATGCAATCATTGGTTTTGGGCACTGCACAATAGGAGCCAATTAGCATGAGTTCCTAGAGAGTGCACTTGGTATGATTGGCACGCGGACTGGCTTGGTCGTGCTTCGGGGGGTGATGGTCAGGGCCTGATCAGACGAGGACAACTCAAAAAGCCAACGCTGATTGGGCCAGACAGGGGGGGATTGCACCGTCTTTAAGGGGAACCACCTCGAAGTGGTGGGGGGTGAATGTAAAATAGAAAAGAGGGGGGAAGTGAGTTTGGGAAGTGTTAGAGGATGAGCATGTAGAGACCTGACGGACAAGGTACATTCCCAAGCAGAATCCGCGGGTAAGGAACCTACAGTGGACGGAGACTAGGATCCCGACGGCTAAATGCCGGTCAAAAGGCGTGCAGCTTACCTTGATATGAGGCAGTAAATGACGATGGAAGGCTAAGCCGAATGCGGAGATGTAACAAGGATGGTGGTGTGAGGAGTGCGCCCAAGGCACCGAAGTCGATGGGAGGAAGGAGATGAAAAAGGGCGGTCTTGTTGTCGTCTCTTTTGTCGTGAACTGTTCAGACTGGTCAGCTTTCGAAGTCCGACTTGAAATGGCAGTAGTGAGCAGCAGTGCTGGTAATGTGTTTGTTATGGGGGATTCGACATGTCTTGTGTGAATCGCTTGGTCCGGAGGAGGTATGTCCATGGATGGTGATCTGGCGCCATAAGGCGACGCAAGAAGTTGCAGTCTTGGAAACCAACATGTGCTCGCTCGATTGGTGGGAAGCCCGACTTGTGGCACGTAAGGGACACCGAGGTGACCACCCCTTCGAGTTGAAGATGATGGGCATGGGGTTGGTTGCTTGGACGGTTGATCTCGACCCAGATGCTCAATTGACGGTTGCATTGGTATCCCTCGATGGACGGCTGAGGTCGGAGTAGAAAGTCGAGGCCGAAGGCCGTGGACTTCCTGATAGTAGCTTAAGGGCCGAAAATCATCCATGCCTCTTGTTTCCCAGCGCGGTTGTCTCCAAGGCGGCAGCGAGTTGTGAGGGCGAGATGAGGTGAGATTGTGGTGAGTTGGCCTCAGTTGTTGGGTGGTCCCTTGTTTCCAGTGGGCTTCATCCTGCCGACCGTCCGCTGTGGTGGAGGTCCAAGGCACAAACAGCGCAAGACACTCTGGAAAAAGTGAGATGCACCAGCCCCTGCACCCAATCCAGCGCTGGAGCCCGCGCAAAAGCATCTGTAGTGCCCCAAAGAAGTCGTGGTTTTCCAACGGGAGACTGAGTGGGCTGATGGATGCGAAGATGAGGATGGCAGCGATGGCAGTGATGGCCTGCAGCATCGACCAGTTTTTCGAAGAACCGTGTCGTCTGGAGTGCTCGGTTTTCTTCTGCTTCTTCCTCTTTTCCCTCCTCCTCCTTCAAGAGTCCCTTTTTGCATAGGGTTCCAGCCGTTCAACTGCGCTGAGGAACAAGGCGTTCTGCTTTGCAAAACATTTTAAACACGAGGATTTCTCGTTTGTCCTTGTCCACATTTCCACATGCGTCATGTGTATGTGTCTGCCCCTGATCTGATCCGACTTTGCAAGTTTATCGCTGCAGAAGTCCAGTGCGGGTTGAGTTCGAGCGCCATGGGTTTATTATGATTTTCACTCAAACAAACAGTGCCATGTCGGCGTCTCCAAGACGGAATTGGTGGCGGGTTGGCGGTAATGGGGGATTGCGCTGATCATGATGGCAGTGCTGAGGGGGGAGAGAGGGTGATCTGGGGGGATGTGGTTGGGGATTGGGGGGAAAGTGTATCATACCCTGCAGTTCTTGTCTCTGTCCAGCGCAAGTTATGACGCGTTCGGAGAAGAGCTGTCTCCGCGACCTTAACGTGGTTCGCGGCTTTTTGTTTGGATTGACGATGAGTCGCGAAGTTTACAACATGACGGTCGACCACCCGGGCAAAAAAAATGGGCTAGCGAAGACTGTCTACCAAAAGAAGGGGTATGGAAGGACCGCTGAGGATCCGGGAGGCGACAGTCAAAAAAGGCAAGTTAGATGCCTTATATCGCCTTCAATAGTCCCGGAAAATGAAGAGTTAATGTAGTCCAGAAAGTCGTCGCCAGTGGCCTACCGGCGCGTGTTCCTGTCGATTATGTTCGTGAGTCGGTGTTGACTTTGGATTGATGATGAAGGAGGAAGAAGAAGGGCGCTGTCGTTGCGGAGGAGGAAAAGCTGGTCATTGTTCCATAGTCGTGCCTGCCTGCCCAAAGGGATGGCGGGAAGATCTGTTGTGGCCATAAATTCAAGGCATGTATGTGGGTCCAAAGCAGAAGACCAACCTTTTCCAGGACGGAAGGGGGCCACACGGGCCCTCGTGTCTCCCATTTTGGACCTGAGCAACAGGCTCACACACTCAGCGGCTACAGCAGACCGCTGAGACCAGAACCAATCCAGGCATCCTTTGACAGGTCATTCGGGCCCAGACAGAGAAATCCACCCCCCCCCCCCCCCCGGCGGTCATCCAATTCGGGTCTACTAGAATGTCTCTCGTCGCTCGTCGGGATCCGGAGGCTTAATAAAGCCGATCCATGACATCGCCCCTCAGCTTTGGGAAGGTATCCACTCGTCGAGGAAATGTGGCTCGACGGCACTATGAGTTGAGTAGCCTTTGAGGACACCGATGCTGAGCCGTGTACGTACCTCTGTCTGTCGCAACTGCAAGTCGCCAACCTCAATCTGCCAACGCGACCACGAAGACTGGCTTGGAACATCAGCATAAACGCTCAATAGCTCTTGTTAGCCTCGGTGTTTGATTTCATGCGACTTGTCGATACACATCCCTGGCAAACCCAGCTTCATCAAGCTAGCTAGAGCTGCTAAGCTCCCCCACCATCGCCATGGCAGCGAAGGGCCATTCGCTGCGCGATCGCCAGATCTGTACGTCACATTGCCTCCAACCACTACATCCCGTATGATCATGAAACTAAGTCTCTTGAAGCCGCTCTGAAGAAACTCCTTAGCTTGAACGACTCCTTTACCGAAAGCGACACCGATAACACCCAAGCCAATGGCGGCGCACTTGGACCGACGGGCGCCATCATAACCTCCGATGGCGATCCCTTGTGGAAGGTCCTCGTCTTTGATGATCTCGGCCGAGATGTCATCAGCAGCGTTCTTCGGGTCAGCGACTTGAGGGCGTTGGGCATCACAATGCATATGTAGGATTAGTCATGTTTCAAGCTCGGTGGCCTGCTAACAAACGGACAGGCATATTGGGTCCTCCAGACACGCGATTCCGGACGTACCAGTCATCTACCTGCTCGAGCCGACGGCGCAGAACCTCCAACACATCACCAGCGATCTTCAAAAGGGCCTCTACAACCCCGCCTACCTGAATTTCCTGTCCTCCATCCCCCGACCGCTGCTGGAAGACTTCGCAGAGCAGACGATAACAGCCGGCACGTCTGACAGCATTGCCAGGCTTATGGACCAATATCTGAATTTCATTGTCGCGGAGCCGGATCTTTTCAACTTAGGCATGCAACGAGATCACACATATTGGGCGCTGAACAGCGCAACAACCAATGACGAAGAGTTGGACAGAGTCGTCGATAGAATCGTCAGCGGCTTGTTCAGCGTCATTGTCACCATGGGCGTCATTCCCATTATCCGTTGTCCTAAGGGCGCCGCCGCAGAGATGATCTCGGCGAAGCTCGATCGAAAGCTGCGCGACCACATCCTCAACTCGAAAGAAAACCTGTTCTCCTCCAGTGCCCGGCCGGCGTCTTCAGCCGGAACGCCACAATCCCGCCCCGTGCTCATCATTCTCGACCGCAATGTCGACTTAATACCTATGCTTTCCCATTCTTGGACCTACCAATCTCTGGTCCATGATGTTTTGAATATGAAATTGAACCGAATCACGATAGAGACGCTCATAGACGAGAACAACCCTGCCAAGGGGACCACTAAGAAGGCCTACGACTTGACCGCGAGCGACTTTTTCTGGACCAAGAATGCGGCCGTGCCGTTCCCTCAAGTGGCGGAGGACATTGATGCGGAGTTGACGCGATACAAGGAGGACGCCGCAGCGGTAACGAAGAAGACTGGAGTGACGGATCTTGAAGACCTTCAAAACGACACGAGTGCCAGCGCACAACACTTGAAGGCAGCTATTACTCTGCTGCCAGAACTGCGCGAGCGCAAGGCGGTGCTCGACATGCACATGAACATTCTGGCGGCGCTCTTGACGGGCATCAAGAACCGGCAACTAGACAACTTCTTCCAGGTCGAGGAAGGCGTTATGAAGCAGACCAAGGCACAAATAATGGAGCTCATCAAGGACAACACAAAGGGCGACGATCCTGTCGACAAACTGAGACTGTTTGTCATTTGGTACCTGAGCACCGAACAAGACGTCGGCCGAACAGAATGGGAGGGCTTCGAGAAGGCCCTTACCGAGTGCGGCGCAGACACGACATCTCTCCCGTATATTCGGCAGTGAGTACCGCCGACCTTTAGCAGAATGCCACTTGACTAACAAAACACTCCCAGAGTTCGTGCTACTACCAAGATGACCCAGCTCACCACCATTTCCAACCCGAACACAAACCAGGCAGCCTCCTCTGACATCTTTGGTCGCTTTTCCTCAATCTCCAACCGGTTCACCGACCGCCTCAAGGAAACGGGCGTCCCCACTGGCCTGTCTTCCAACTTCGAGTCCTTGATTGGCGGCATCAAGAACTTCCTCCCCGCCAACCGTGACCTGACCATTACCAAGATCGTGGAGTCCATCATGGACCCCTCAACCGCCGCGAGCTCTGCAATCGCTAAGACGGAAAGCTACCTCTACTTTGACCCTCGTTCCGCCAACGCTCGCGGCACTATGCCCCCACCGAGCGCAATCCGCGCCGGCGCCGGGGGCTCCTCGGCGCCAGGCGGCCTCCCGGGTCAGGCAATCGCCGGCCAGACCGCAGGCACCGGCGCCAGCTTTGGTCAGCGCCGCCAGGGCTTCTCCGAAGCTGTCGTTTTTACCGTCGGCGGCGGCAGTATGGACGAGTACGGCAACCTGCAAGAATGGGTCGAGCGGACGGGCGGCGACCGCGCCAAGAGGCGGGTCGTCTATGGCAGCACGGAGATGCTCAACGCCGAGGAGTTCATCAAGCAAGAGCTAGAGAGGCTCGGAAAGGAGGTGTCTTCGTAACGCGGGCCGGGCTAGCCATGGGAGCTTTTAACCAGGGTGGTCATTTTGACCAGCCTCACGGGCGCTGGAAAAGAAATCAAAGAGTAAATCAGGTTCCCATTCTGGTTGGTCCATATTACATTGCTCCCAGACTGCAACGGTCATCTACTCAGTCCTTGTAAGACTTGCACCGGTGCTCTCCTCTCGCATGATGGTCTTAGTTACACCAGACGGAGGGAGGGTAAGACTTGGCTCCTGATTAACCAGCAGGGTAGCCAGGCAGAGGACGGCCCCTGCTTCTCCTGCAAGAAACAACAACAAAAAGGCAAAAACGCATGCGTGCGTGTTGTGGTCTTTACCGGTCATGCCAATCTTGGGTCTCTTGTTTTTAGGTCTCATTTCGTCATTGAAGTAGCCTGTTCTATTGGGAACCTCCCTCATAAACCCCCCAAACTCCTCTTCCCGGCCAACCGCCGACTTCCCATCCCGTCATGAGCGCTAACGGCCCAACCTAGTCCAATCATCCATCAAGTGTGACTTGAGGGAGAGGCGAGGATGAACAGCATGCAGAAGAAATGAACCCCCAATGGATGTTCCATGTGATATCAGAGAAATCGAAACGCAACAAAATGACGAGGTAGAGAAGTAGGCGGCGTGTGAGTTGGGGAAGGGAGGAAGGAATAGACCAAAACGCATGATCCGAAAACGCGTGCAGGTAATGAAAGAAAAAAAAAATCCATTAGAGTTACATCCAACCACCCAAGGTCGTACTCCAAACATGAAGGGGGTTGAAAACTTCCCCAAAAAGTCGTGTTCGCCATCCACCGAGCCTTTCTTTCCAAGAAAGGGGCGGGTATAATGCTCACAATAGAATCGTCACGAAACACGCAAAAGGCGGGGAGCAGTAGTTCTTCGCCAGCAAAATGACCATCTCTCCAAGGCAACTAGACACCTCTGAACATGCGCACCACGAGGAACCACATCGCACCGATAAACTTGAACGCCGACAGCCCAGCGACGGACCAGAGCACGACTGACATGTAGATGTTGGCCCGGCCGTCAGTGTCGTCGGTAGTGCCTGCAGAGGGGTTTATTCTCTCCAGACCAGCGGCACTGAGGACGACAGCGGCGAGACCGAAGTTGGAAATCATCCAGGCAAGCACCGTGACGGAACGAACCCCGCGGTAATAGTCCATCTGGGCCTCAGCCAACTGCGATTCGGTCGGTTGCTTGACCTCCTTCACGAACTTGGTACTGAACACCTTGAGTTCGCGTTCGTACTGTGCATTCAGATCGGCCTCATCCGGGAGGTCCGTCTTTCCAGATCCGTCCTTGGTACTGACAGTAGGCAGGGTCTCTGCCTTGTCGTCACCCTTTGTACCCCAAGAAATGTCGTGCGTGTTGCAGAACGCGTAGACGTTGAGAATGTTGGTGTATGTGGGCGTAAGAAGCATGTACTGCGCAAAGGACGTAACCATGTGCCAAGGGTCGAACATCAGCAGCGAGGCAATCAGCCAGATACCGTATGTCGACATGACGGAGATAATGAGGGTGTAAAACACGGGGTTTTTGAAGAGGTCGGTGACGTTGAAGCCGTTGGCATCATTAACGTCGGCGATGATGGCCTTGACGGCAATAAACACGGCTGCAAACAACAGATACCTAGAGAAGGTCAGTGGTAAGAATCAGCAAATTCGGGCGGAAAGACTTACACCATAATAAAGGCCCAGAAGTAAACCATCGTGATGTAGTAAGGACCCGAGCCCGCTGGACGATTGCCCATGGAAAGGACGAAGCAAGTTATGAGAGCAATGCCGTAAACCCATGTGAAGACGACTCCGAGGATCTCGCCGGTCCTACCAAGCAAATTGTCCTCACCCAGACTTGTTGTCAGGATCTTGAAAACCAGGAAGAAGTTACCAATGGCGAACCAGGCGAAGATCAGGTTGATTGTGTTGAAGACGAATTCGATAAAGAACATCAGCTTCCGTAGCATGGAGTGGTCGGAGCGGAAGAACTCGTAGAAGTGGGCAATGGCGTAGATGCCGGCGAAGAAAGAACCGTTCAACCAACGACGACGTTGAAGAACCAGTTCCGTGACCGTGTCCGGCACGTCGGTCTCGCCAGTAGCAGACTTGACGTACTGAAGGATCCAGTGGCAGTTGCGCTTGGTAACAAGCTCGAAGCAGAGAATACGGTCCTCGGCGAGATACATGTTGGACGTGAAGATACCAGCGCCGGCACCCTCGAGCTTTTCACCGGCGAAGTACTTTTCCAACGGACCCTGCCCGTTCTTGTCGTTTTGCAGGGCAACATAGCGGTAGGCCGAAAAGGCGCCAGGCAACACTGAAATGAAACCAAAGGCGGATTCCAGAGGCTTGTCAAGGATGTTGCTCATCTTGTACTCGAAGTTCTGCGTCGCGACCAAAGGGTTAAGGAGGTGCTTGCCGCCCGTTCCCAACATGGCCTTGATTTCACCGCAGGCACCGGCGCACATGGGTTCAAGATCGAACGCCTTCCACAGGTGGTAAATCGAGTTGCCGCCAGGCTTGGTACCGGCATCGATGAGGACGCAGATGTTGGGGTCGAGGACACGGCCGAAAGCCTGGAAGAACCATCTGTGGGAGTTGATCTTTTTCTGGTTCTTTTCCTTCAAGCAGAACAGCATCTGAACAGGCTGCTGCTTAGGGACCAAGGTGACCACGTCGTTCTTGATTGACATTCCGACCTGCGAGGTGTACTCGTAGATGTGGGCCGTGACATCCTTGTTGTTGACTTGCTGCTTCGCGATGCCCTCCTGATACACACCCATACCTGCCAGCAGAGCTCTGGTTCTAGGGTTAATCTTGGCACGACCGTCGCTGACGACGCAGACGACAATCTTCTTCCACGCATCCTTGCCCCATGACTTGCTCTCCTTCCGGCTGCACATGTATTCGACGTTCTTGAGAACACCAATCATTGTACGAGCGAACAAGATTTCGTCCTCGTTGTACATGGTGACAACGATGAAAAGCTCCGTATGTCTTGGCTTTGAGAAGAGCTTCTGTCGCAGAGTGAAATTGTCATCGTAGAAGAAGTCGGGGTCGCACGTGGCCGCCGAGTAGCGCATGTGGGTGAACTCGTCGCGCTCGCCGTGGGGGATTTGGTTAAGAAGTCTTGGTGGCACGGGGCAGTCGAGGACCAGGTTCCCACGGTACAGCAACACCTGCTTGACAGTCTTCCACCTCTTGATTCCACCGGCCGGCTGCGGTGTTGGGTTGTCCTGGTACCCATCGGTGGCCGTGCTGTCCTGATGAGGCAGCATTGGCCTATTGTCGTCGTACTCGCTGTAACCGGTCGGCTGGTCATAGGGCATCGAGGGGTCGTGCGGTGAAGGCTCGTAGGGCTGGTTGTAGTAGGCGTCGTGATGGGCTTCCGGGTTGACGCCGTATTCGCCGTGGTTGACTGGTGTTTCGTATCCGCTCAAGTTGCTAACAGAGTGCTAATTGCGAGCGGTTAGCAGATGGCTCACACAAGAGGGCGTTGAGCCGACTTACTGCTGCGTTGAGTTGCAGCTGGTCACTAGGTGTGCCATACCGAGCCGGACCCGTGGGGACATCGAGCTGCTGGTGAGGACTGGGACGACCGTAAGGGTCGTCGATGTGTTGGGGCGGGGCCTGCTGGTAAGCGGCGTTGTTGAAGGGGTTGTCCTCCAACTGGTAGCCATGTTGAAGCGGCTGGCCCGGTGAAGGCGTGCGATGGTACCTGGGGTCCATGCGGTCGTTGTAATAATCGTCGTCTAGAGCAACAAAAGGTTAGATTCGCCGTCTTAACAAGTGGTTGAGGACTGGGTGGGAGGTGTATTAAGAAAGCAAAAAGAGGTTGTAGGAGGGGGAGAAGAGAAGAAGCTTACGCCACGGAAGGTGCGTATTCGTACTCTTGGACGACGGGCAACAAGCTCTTTGACGAATGGGCAGCGCGATCAGGGCCGAAGTGACGGGATGATTCAACCAGACAGACACACAAGGGTGTATTCTCCGGACAAATCAAGACGGGGCTTTGTGCGGGAAGGAGAGGGGGGATGTGGGATGAATGACGCCAAGGGACCAAGTCATAAGGGGACCAAGTTACTTGCCTAAACGATTATACGACATGGTTGCGATGGTATGAGGGGCCAGTCAAAAGGAACCAGTGTCTGATGTCTATGACCAGGAGAGTCCGTGGGTGGATATGGATATGGATCAGGCAGACGAGTCGCGACCGTCGGGGAGAGCGGGATGTGTTTCTAGGTGTTGGCTTGCTGCGGATGCGACGTGCTGTGCAGACTGGGGGAGGAAGGGATGTATTGACCACTCGGGAACGTCGTAGACGAGTGCGGTGAAGAGGAGATCGAAAGAGAGAGAGAGAGAGAGAGAGCGAGAGGTCGAGATGGAAAGTGGATAGGACGGGAGAAAGTTGGGACAGTTCGGATCCAGGTCGCAAAGTTGCAGTTGCAATCGCAGTCGCAGAGTCGCAGTCGTCGGATCGGTCCTGTCGGCGGTTCAACTTCAGCTGTGCCCCTATTAAATTTAATTCTTCCGCTTCGGCGACGGTACCTTGCGAGTACCCTGGTTGCGTGCCAGAGATGCGTAGGGTTTGCTCGTGCGGTGATCAAGGAGGCTGCTGGCTGTTTGTACACTGGTGGTACGGGCGGAATGCGCAGCAGCGTGTGCCTGTCTGCGGTGTGTGGTGTGTGGGCACGCGGGTCAGTGCTCAACTCAATGCGCCTGACGGGTTTCGGGGTGACGGGAGAAGGGCCCAAGGGAGGGGGGTCAAATGCGTTTGATGGAGGAGAGGGAGAGATGAGAAGAAGGGATGTGTTCGATCGAAGGTCAGGGAGGACACGACTTTGCTGAAAAAGCTGGGCCGGCGCGGTTTCAAGCTGATTGAGCCCGTAGCAGAGTGTCTGCGTGCGGGCAGAGAGGACACACAAGGCAGGCCGTCCAGGACAACCACGACAATCAGGGGGGGGATAGTTGGATAGACAGGGGTAAGCCGCATTCGGTGGTCGTTGCGCAGCAGCGGTAGGAGCCAGCTCCACGTCGCTTCCTTCCTTCTTGGTATCTCGCTTCCTTTCTTTCGACCGTTTCTTCCTTCCCTACCTGTACGTACCTAGGTGCCTACCTTACCGTACCTGGGTAAGGTAGGTAGGTAGATAAGCAGGAAATGATCCGCAGGGGCAGGCTCGTCTCACCTTACCTCAGTAGGACGTTCGATTCGAACAATATCTATGTATCCGCACTCTGTACTCTGTACTCTACTTTGGCCAGGTATTTAGGTAAGCACGACTGCGCCGAACGCCAGACAGGGGTCGAGTTGTCGCGTTTCAGGCACTAAAGTGTGGCGCGGGCAGTTTTTGACTTTGGGGTCTTGGGGTTGGGTTTCGGCAACAAGGGCAAGCAGCAGGCTTGGCGCTTCCAGAAGAGCGAACGGCTTTGCTTCGGAAATGGGGAGCAAAAAGAGAAATACAGCGCCTACGACAATAACAACAACCTACAAACGCTGTACAGATCCATCAGCGTTGTCCAGCAACAACAATGGGTTTCTGCTCCTCATCGGGGCAATTGGGGGGGGGCGAGTGACGTCGCTAGGGGGTCTAGGGACCCTCTTCAAACTTGGAGACTTGGGTGCAACAAGCTAGCAGGCCAACAGCCAACAGCCAACTGGGCAGGGTATCCGCGTATCTCAAGGTGCGTGCGTGTGCCAGGCTTAGCGGCGAGGACGGGCCACAAGAGGGTCTCTGGGCCAAGTCGGCAATGACAGCGAGACGTGCATGGCCACAGCTTTTACTACAATTTTTCTCTCTCGATTTAAGTCGAAGGTGTGTATCTGACTCTCGTCAGTCAGCCAGTCAGTCGCAGTGACATGTCGACAAGCGTCCCATAGCAACACACCACGGTCAAAGCCATACCTATACCTGACAGGACCGAACAACCCGACATCTACCACTAGCCACTCAACTCTCTGTCATGATGTACGACATCCGCAATGAGCGCAACAATGAGCGCGAGAGAGGTTCCAAGCAATCGGCAAGTTGCCGCAACAGCCGTTCGTTGCCCATTTGAAGTCGTGTTCCCAAGGTTGTATGCGCTGCTGGGATCCGTTGTTTAAATTGAGGAAGGAGGGGCGCTGACGGGGTGGACTGAGGAGGGGCCATTGACAGGGTAACCAGCACTTTCCCTTCACGACTAGGATCTGGGTCGGGACTGAAAAGGGTACGTACTACCTACACCATAAGGCATCTTGATCGCTGCGGGGGCTTGCACAGCTGTGTGCCTTTGGGGATTTAAAAATAAAAACAAGAGCAGCCATTCAGAAAGCACGCTGCTCCAGGACATCCAGCAATACGTATCCGTATGACCCCCTTCGCCGCCACACTCACTCACGGGTGACGACGCCTCCAACTTGCATTCCCGATGCGTCTCCATCGCAAATCCGCATCCTCCCCTGCTCAGCCTCGCTCGCTCCAGGACTTCCATCCGAGTTTCAACCCTGCCTCGTCAGCCCTCAAGACAAAGACTCCCCCTCTGATCCAGGCTTGGGACGGTCGCCACACCCAACCACGCTCGTTCTCCCCGCCATTGGGGCTGAATCGCTCCATTCGGGTTCCAGCACTCTCCTCCCAAGACCTGCTGCGGCCACCACTGTTTACGTATTCGTGTGCCCGCCCCTCGCCTCTCCGTGCGTCTTGTCCGCCATCAGCCCATCACTAACTTCCGCTTGGTCTTGTTACCATCTCGCGCCGCGGCGCACTTGGTTGACATTCCTGGCAAGGAGGAAATATCATCCCTTTCCGTATGGGCAGTGGCCTCACATCACCTCCTGAGCCGCTTGGCCTGGCAGCAAGGCCGCTGTTTGATCGTCACATGATACCCTCCCCATCCCAGAGGCTTCGGAAACCCCAGGCCCAAGTACCGGAATAAAATATGACTGACTTCCCGTCAATGACGATGATCCCATGTTGCTTGCTGAAACTTAAATTAATCCGAACTCTACTGCACCACTTTGCAACTCACCCCAATTCTAGACCCGGGCGTCCGTCGGTCTCCCAAACCGTGTGACACCGAGGCCACCCAGGCTTCAGCTGTGTTCTTTAGAGTTTGTGGCGGCCCAGCCCGAGGCAAAAGTGTGGCATCGACGGGTGTCCAACGTTATCGTGGCGGTTTGATGGCGCCAAGTGCGCAGTTCTTGAACTTGTCCGTAGCCAAGTCGATTCGTCTCTTGTTGTGATGTGATCAACTTACCAGGCGGGCTGAGCATCTAGACTTCGTCTCGGTGAAGCTGTTTAAGCCTTGCTTTGGTACTTATGAAATGTCAAATTCAGCTGAGTCAAGCCGGGCCAAGCTTTCCCGACGCCGTGGTTCCTCTCAACGTGATGCTCCAATACGCTTCGCTAGCATCAAAAACGACATGACCAGGAACACCATGGCATGATACTAGTCGTTCAGAATTGAAACCAGAGGGAACGCCCTCGCAATCATAACCTCAAGTACAACTGGCAATGTCAAGAACCCACGGTTTGATGGTTCGATTTCCAGTGTAGTCATTGAAACAAAACAACCTGGGCCATCATACCAAATTCGACTCGGGCAAGCTCCCAAATGTGGTTGAAGGAAAGGAAACCGCAAAGTTAAAGACCACGTACCAAAAGACCGTCCAGGTTAAGCAATCAATCCTGGCCCATGGAAGTTTGAAACTTTGCTCAATGGAGGATACCTTCGGAGTCACAATACCAAAACAAGCAGTCAGCGCCAACTCAAGCTATAGAGTGGGAAGAAACCCCCCCCTCGTGTGTTGATTTGGTATACGTTTAGCATCAGCTGTACTTCCGAGCCACTCGCATGCCTACAACACGATGGACACCTCGAATCCAGACTTGCTAGTCAAGACCCGGTTTCTAGTCATCTCGGACACCCACGGCGCAAGATGCTTGCCGGGGAATAACAGACTCATCGACCCCGTCGACGTGGCCATCCACTGCGGCGACCTCACAGAAGAGAGCAAACTGGCCGAGTTCCGCGCAACCCTCGAGCTCATGAAGACGATCCAGGCGTCACTGAAGCTCGTCATCGCCGGGAACCATGACTGGACGCTCGACACGCCCATGTTCAAGAAGAAGATCGCCGAGATAGCACCCCCGGTCGATATGGAGCTGGTCCGGAGGGAATACGGCGACTTTGGCGAGGCACAACGCATCCTCCAGGCATCCGCCAAGAACGAGGACGACGACGAGTCCGGCATCGTCTTCATGGACGAGGGCACCCGCACCTTCACCCTCTCCAACGGCGCCTCGCTCACCCTTTTCGCGAGCCCCTGCACGCCTTCGGCAGACGACTGGGGCTTCCAGTACGACGCACGCGGTGGTCACCAATGGGACATCGGGAGCGACGTGGACGTTGTCGTCACCCACGGCCCGCCGGAAGGCGTCATGGACCGCACAGCCACCGGATCACGGATCGGCTGCCCGGGCCTGTTCGCCGCCGTCGCGCGGGCCAAGCCGCGCCTGCACTGCTTCGGACATGTGCACCGCGGCTGGGGCGCCAAGCTCGCGCGCTGGCGCGGCGGCGAGGCCGTAGGCGGCCCGGCCTCGCACTTCGGGGCCTTCGACAACGACCGGTCGGTGGTCGTCGAGACACTGGCCGGCCTGACGCCGCGGGATTTCGACGGGCCCGACGCCGTCGCGGAGAAGAGGCGGAGGCTCGAGGCCCGCACGGCGGCAGGATGCTTTGCGACTTCGCATTGCGCCGGGGACGAACATCCGTTGAGGAAGGGCGAGGGGACGCTGTTCGTCAACGCCGCCGTCCAGGGAGACGGGGAGCAGCCGCAGCACTTGCCGTGGGTCGTCGACATTGAGCTTCCCAGGGCCGCCCGCGATGCTGCCGCTTGAGGGTGTTGTGGCGCAGGTGAGCCCGCCGTGGCTTCCCGAGCAGTATCTAGGAAGCAGGGGTCTGGCAATCGCGGGATGCTAGGGACCTTTGCGCCCGGGAGGGGAGAGGGGGGAGAGGGAGGGTGAGGTTTTGGCGAAATGAGAAATCGCGAGGATTGTGGGTGTCCCGAGATCCACCGCAATCAAATTGCGGGATGAAACGGCGCAAACGGACTTCGGATCCCCAGACGATCGATACTAGCTTGATGCTGATGGTATTGGGGTCATCAAACGCAGCACACTGCTTAAGATTGGTAGAATAAATTGAAGGAATATCAATAAATGGCGCAATTTCCAGTGAGTAGAGGAAACGCTTGTACTCAGTCCGTTCTAGTCGGACACGAACCCAATCTCAAAGTCGAATAACATGCTCCAACGTATGTGTTACGTTCTCATTGTGCGGCGTGCCATCTCCGGGCCCTCGGTCGAAACACCAAACACAAGAGACTAAGACGCAGCGGCGTGGGTCTATTTAATTTGCGCTGGGCGGATTCAGGGTCTCGATTCCCCTCTCCTCCATCTACTGCCCACCCATGGTGTACACGGACTTGTCGACATCGGCTACTGCCCGCATGATCTCCGGCCAGGATAATGGCTGCTGTCGTTGTCCGTCCCACAGTTGCTCCGTGTAATCCGCGGCTTGAACACGGATACACCACAAACGGACGATGGCCGTCGTAGATTCGCGCCGGAATGGGTTCGATCGTGGTGTCTGGGTGCTCGGCCGGACTCGCATACGTCCCGTCTCAACAATGCATGCCGTCTGGGGAGTTTGTTTGTATGCGGTCCTCTATGTAAGAGCCGAAACTGTTGCTTGGAGTATCCGTTGCCATGCCAGTGAAGATAAAGCCATCGTCCTTGTGACAGATGAATGGTTTTGGGCAGTTTCCGCGCATGCGTGAAAGTTTTCAAGAACGATTCGATCTGCTGAGTTTCAACTTAGAATGGCCACCAAACCAAGAGGTATGCATTTACTAAGTGATACAGTGTCTATTTGGGAGGAACAGCAGTTTCTCTTATCAAGCCCCTCGATCATGCTCGAAGTACTCTTGAGAAGGATTCGTCATATGGAGGAAATCATCGTCTTTCCTACAGAACATTGATGGACAAGAATAGAAGCATGGCTGAAAATTCGGTTCCACATGTCTAGCGTCAAGAGTGATTTCCTCATGATCCTCTGAGTAGGCAACGAGAAGCTGTTGTGCGTTGTGCGCGCAAGCCTCATCTACTGAGAGCAGACTTCCTCCACGGGTCACATTTTGACATCTCTCGGCTTGGCCTCAAGACTCCTTCAACTCAGCATAAGAACAACGGTGTCAAATGTCTTCAGACCTCATGGCAAAGCTGAACAAACGTCGCAGAATTCTAGCACATGACCTATCGCCCGAGAAACCCACCCATCGCGCACCAACGCTGGTACCTACGGCCTGAGTGTGACGGAGCGAGGTTTGATACAGGAGTGCAAGTTTCCGACCATCGTGTCGGCATTGAATACAGTTTCAAGTTATTCCAGCCCTCCAGGAGCGGGTCCCCCAAGTTGTCCAGGCCTAGTGGTACGAGGGCGAGGGTCATGCTATTAATGAACCATCCCACACAGCATCAATGCACCAGAGGCCTATGCTACGAGGACTTCAAACAGAGGCGGAGCGAAACAACAAGGAAGGAAACTTTTTTTTACAGAACCAAGAAGATTGCACAGAGTATTCTGGGACACAAATTAATTTCCATTCGTCCAGAAGACTATGATTGAAACCAAGATCTTGGAACCCGTGTTACGGGACTTGTGCCATGGTGTCGCTTAGTTTGACCCGTGCTATAACAACTGAAAAGAGCCGACAGATCTGGCCTAGGTTCTAATATCTAACCCCTATGAACAATTTCCGTCTCATCCTATAGTCAGGGTTATTCGAGACAGCGTCGGGAGACGAGAGCAAGTAAAGGATATTGGCTGACGAAATAGCGAGCTGTGCACGGCTTGGAGCCCTACATATACATACATAGACAGCAAACACTTGGATAATTGACTGCCAAATTTGCTAAGCTAGCGATCGTGCTCCGCTTAACGCAGAGCTGGTATCTCATCATCCTCCCCAATCGTACATTCATCCTGTTAATCATGACCAGGAAAGAGCAACAAAGAAGTACGACCGATGTGCAAACTTTTTCCATCTCAAACAACACCCGAGGCGCCTTTAATCCGAATGAGACTCCTAGTTAGACTCCGAGCTGGTACCACTCATATCATAACCGGACATCTCGTCACTCGAGTCCGAATCCTACGTCGACTCCTCGTCACTGGTGGCCTCGATGTTGGACTTCTTGGCCTTTGACTTCTCCTTGACAGGCTTCTTCAGCGACTCAACTGCCGTCGGCGCGTCGCCGCCTTCCTTGACGTTCTCGACGTCATGGCCTATTGTGCGGAGCTTCTCGTTGATAGCGGGAATGACCTTGACAAGGGTCTCGTACTGGGCTACAGTGAGGGAGATGCCCTTCTTGCCGGGTAGCATTTCGCCATCCTTCTCATAGTACTCGCGAATGTTGATGAAGGTGGTGTTCTTGAATTGAGAAATGCCAATACGGCGCTTGTTGGAAAGCTGTTGGGGGAGGAGCAATCAGCACCGGGTGGTGGGAAGGTAGGGGAACACACGAGACACGACGGGGGGGGGGGAGAGGAATATTGCATACATCCCAGAAGGCGTTGCCCTCCTTGTCAACACCACTTTTACTGCCCTCGGTCTCGGAGGTCTTGTTCTTCTTGGTTGGCTTGGTGGCGAGCTCGTCCTCGGAGTCGCTGCGCGAGTCGCGCGGGGCACCACGCTTGGTACCTTTCGTGAATGGCATATTGGGCTGGAGGTTACAAGATGTGCTGCTTTGAAAGACTGTTTTTTGGTCAAAATGTGGCCTAATTTACGAATTGAGAGAACGGCGTTGTGTTTCGGTGCGGGATGTCAAAAGTGCAATTGACAAGTTGCATGTGAAGCACGCTGTCCATTACTTGGTAGGCGCGTTGCGGTCAATCGTGGAAAGTGACCCGGTCGCGATTTCTTTGAGATGACGTAAGAGTGCAAACGCCAGAGCATGTGACTTCGATCACGTGAACCAATTAGTCAGCATCAATTGTGTTTGCGCAGAGGACGAATACACACGCCAGGGCTCTGATGGACAGTGGTGTGTCCTTGTCACGACTCTCGGTGCAAGGGCCATGGCTCTTTCGTCTCACCTCAAGAGCTCACTTCGCCGCCCCCTGAGGTCCTGACCCAGAATCGCTGCTTGAGATTTGTTTCAACCCCATATTCTGCCCAGCTTTGCCTTGCTACTCGTCAATCATCGGCTTCATCGTGTTCCAACTAGCTCCTTCAGCCCATTAATGTACAACGGTCGGGGCCCCCAAAGAAGTGGACTTACGCGAGTGGAGAAAGACACTGCCCAGAACCACGGGGATTTCCCTCCTGTTACGCCGTACAACTGCAGGGGGGTCTGTCACCGAAATTAGGAGACTGGAGCTTTTGGCGAGCATTTCTCGAGTTTGAGCACGAGCTAAATTCCCATTCAAGGCGGGCCAGTCTGCCACAAAAAATCCCACCACGAGACGTCAACAAGAGTCCACTGCCGTCCTTTTCTCCAATTCTCCCCCATCCGCGCTTAGGCCTCCCCTAAAACGACATCTGATTCCAACGCCAGTATCAGTCGATTCAACGCACCGCCTCTTGCTCTCCGAAACACTACTGCTGTAGAGTGTGGCTGACAACAGCCATCTCCTCCCGGAAGAGACGGACAACCTGTCCTCCCTTTATTTTTAGGCTTGCGCCTGCAGCATTACGACCGAACGACCGATCCACTGACTTAACGTTGTTTGAAGCTTATAGCTCGAGCGAAAAACTCGCTTGCTTTCCCTACTCGATTGCTCGACTCGATTGATGCACGCTTGGTCTTCACCTCCGGCGTCAGGGATGTGAGAGGGCGCGGTCCCCAAATCGAATAAGCGACGAACTAGGCAAACATGGACTCGACACATGCCGACGTGCATCCGCCCGGCGGCGCATCTGCTGCCTCTGCCAAAGAAAAGGTGCCGGCTACTGAGACGACGGCGACAACAACATACGTTTCCCCTCCGGCTGGAGAGAAGCCAGCGACTGCTTCCATCCCTTCGATAACATCTGCTCCGTTGCCCGATGCGCCAAAGCCTGCCAACGAAGAAGATGATCTGGCAACTAAGCTCCTCAGGTTCTTGTCGACCGCGACCCCCGAAACCCTCGGTGCCGTCGCCGTCGGCCTGGCAGCCTCGACCTACTTCATACTTGGCAAGGTCGGACTCGTGCTCATTGGCGCGTTTGGCGGGGTCGTCACCTTCATCACATACGAGGCGCGCCATCCAGAGGTGTCGCGGGCTGTCAGGGGCGAGAAGGGCATCGACATCCTCCAACGCCTGGCGCTGGTTAAAATCGCCGAACCGCCCAAAGATGATGCGGAAGAGGAGGAGCGGCTCATACACGGCTTCGATGACTTTCAGCCCGAGACCCGCGAGGCGTTGACTGGCCTGGTGGACGCCGTCATCCGCGACTATGTCAAATGGTGGTACTCGCCCATCCTTCCCAATGACAGCTCATTCCCTCTGTCCTGCAGGAGGCTCCTCAATTCGTTCCTCCTCTCCGTCTCGAACCATCTCCACCGCAAGCGACCTGCCGATTCCTTTATCGATTTCATGACCAACTCGTCGTCCATGTTCATTGTCTTCCTTTCCGAGCTATCCTCAGCATTTACCGAGCAGCACAATGACTCCAATTCGTCGGCTGTTGACATCATCGCCAAGTACCTCGAAGAGAACCCCAATTCGAACCTGGCCAATCTCCTGAACCATCCACAGCAAGCAGCCAAGTTCCGCAACGTGGCAGATGATCTGCTCGGCTTCCTGGACCGGTCGGCGTACAATTGTGACCCGGCGCGCGTGTTTTTGAGAGAGATCCTGGCCGGTGTCATCCTCGAGATGACCTTGCAGTCATGCTCGAAGCCGGAGTGGATCAACGGCTGGATCGTATATCTGTTGGAAGCTGGAGAGCCCGATTTCAGTCAGGCCATCGACGTTGGCATGCAGACAGGACCTGATGCTGCCAACGCCAGCAACGCCAGCATCGCGAACAACAACAATGCCTTCGTTGACATTGACGGAAACCTCGGCAACATTGCCCTGACCAAGGGAAACCGCAACTCACTGGACATGGAGCGAGAACGTCGGAAAGGTTCGTTGGTGACGCACAGGAAGCAGCTCAGCAAGGCCGACGAAGAGATGGAAGAGGCCATGGAGGAGATGAAGCGCATGAACGCCTTGATTGCTGAGGAAGAGGCTAAGAGAGCCAAGGCACGACAAAGCGTTGATTTGGCACCAAAACCAACAGTACAGGCCACCGAGGACAAGGTTGTGTCCTCGCCCGGGGAATTGTCGCCGAGATCACTGTCTTCGGCAGAGAAGCCATCCACAAGCGGTTCACATGGTTCTAATGGGTCTAACGGCTTCATCAAGGACGACGGCCTGCACTCACCCGTCACGCCGAGATCTCCTGCGGATTCATCCAGTCAGAAGTCGTCGCCGAACCACACGTCCAACGGGAGCGCATCCCAGTTCCTGAATTTCGACCAAATTGTACCACCTGCCAAAGAAGAGCCTGAAGCATCGGAAGAAGGCTCCCGCAAGCCCCCATTGACACTTCACAACGCCACTATTACTCTTTATGAAGATGGCAATGACAGCAGTAAGATTCGGAGTAAACCGACGTGGGATTACATGGTTCAGATCGAGCCATCGTCTTCCCACTATCCTGGTTGGATGATTGTCAGGCAATATTCGGACTTTGAGACTCTGCACGAGATACTTAGGCGCATTGCAACGATCTCGGGCGCGACAGCCTTTACAGAGCAGCATTCCACGCTTCCCAGCTGGAAGTCGCACACACGGGCGTCGCTGCGCGGCGAGTTGGAACGGTACGTGAAGGATGCCTGCTGGTACAAGCCCCTCGCAGAAAGTGAGGGTATGAAGCGCTTTCTGGAGAAGGACTCAGGACATGGCCACAGTAACTCCAAGTCTGGCTTGGCATGGGATACTGTCGGCAAGAACATGTTGGACGTCTTGACGATGGGTCCAAAGGGTGCCATGGAGGGCGGCAAGGCAGTGTTTGGCGGAGTGACTGGCGTGTTCAACAACATCGGCCTCGGTCCGAGAAAGAATACGGCGTCTTCCCTGTCGGAAATCCAAACATCGAATCGTTGGTCAACAGGAACACCACCACGGATGGACAGCACCACCAGCCTCAACGCGGCAGTCACATCACCAACCGGAGTGGGTCCCCGGAAGGGCAGGGACAGTCTAGACAGCCAGAGATCCTCCATCGTGTCGACCCAGCCTGGCAAGATCGCTCCCATGGAGCGACGGCCCAGCTACGATCCGCGTGGAGACACCGAGGCGGACAGCCTCAAGCCTCGTTCTGATCGCTGGGAAAGGACCTCGCCGAGCGCCACCGGCAGTCGCGAACATAGTAGAGCTTCGAGCCTGGCGCCCTTGCAGTCGCCTGCCCTGCGGTCACCGTCTTCAACGAGCCTGGATGTTATGAACCTCCAGTACCTCCCACCGCCTCCGGATGAGATGCCCGAAGACTATCAGTCCCCGACGCACGGGGACATGCAGGCTCAATTGAAATCGACCGGGGCCGTTTCACCCGGCCTGCCGCAAACTCAGGCGAACAAGAAGGAGCCGAAACCCGCAAGACAGTACGCCCCATTGTCCGAGCAAGAGGCGAACGTGGCCGTGGAGCTGGTCTTCGCCATTATCAATGAAATGTACACGCTCTCGTCTGCCTGGAATATCCGACGAACGCTTTTGGCCGCCGCAAAGTCGTTCCTCTTACGGCCCGGCAACCCATCTCTGCTCTCGATTCAGAAGATGATGCAGGAGTCGGTTATTGACGCCAACACAAAGGACGAAGGTCTTGCGTACCACCTACGCAAGCTACGAGAAAACACGATGCCAACTGACGAGGAGCGCGCTGCGTGGCCAGCCGAGATGACGGACGAAGAGAAGGAGAAGCTGCGCGTCAAGGCGCGCAACTTACTCATCAAGCGAGGTGTCCCGGCTGCTTTGTCTGGTGTCATGGGACAGGCGGCGACGACCGACGCCCTTGGGCGCATCTTTGACAGCCTTCAGATCGAGGAGGTGGCGCGAGGCTTCATGTTTGGCATGATGCTTCAAGCCGTCCGGGTCGTCACCCACTAACTACCCTTTTCCATCAACTCCCCTGGCGCCAAACGGACACGCAAATGATGAGGGTGGGACGAAAGCGCAAAAAAGACGTTGTTTGTAAGATGAGATGACATGGAGGCAAGACACGGGAAACGAACGATGATGGGCAACCTGTCGGGCAGGGGGCATATATGTATACATACATTTACACACTTATTAATTGACGAGAACATATGAGACACCGCCTTCGAGGCCTGGTGCTTTTGCATTGTGAGGACGGACTTGGTCCCGAAGGATTTACACGTTCCATATATACGTGTATGTAACACGTTAGTAATCACGCAGCTGTCTTTTGAATCAACAGACACTAAATGCGGGCTCAAGTCCCACATGCGAGGTGAGTTTGATGTCTTCGATAAGGACAAAGACTAGACCGACCACAACGGCGCAGCGGAGCTCCACGACCAGTTAATAGTGGATGGTGCCACTGGCGAACACCCCCATAACGATTGCGTAGGGCGGGGTAATGCACGCTAATAGCGGGGTGCGGAGCTCAAGCTCGTTATCTTATCGGCGACGGCCTCAGATCGTGATGTCGACCGTTAATCATCGACGAATCATTCTTCTGACGAACCATCTACTCTTCCTAAGCGGTGTCATTGAACCTTGTCTCCAAATTTCCGACTGCATTGACTGTATAACTACCCTCTGTTATAGATACGATTGGTTTGTCCGTGAAGAGAGCCACGAGAGGAACACCCACAGGTACACCGGAATCACTCACACAACACGCACCTCTCGAGGTCTACCCTTACAATGACCTTGGACTCACGAGACCGCGGCATCCGCATCGCTATTGACCGCGGGGGAACCTTCACAGACTGTGTCGGCGAGCTCAACGGCAAGGAGACCATCATCAAGCTCCTTTCCGAGGACCCCGCCAACTACAAGGATGCGCCACTCGAGGGCATCCGGCGCATTATGTCGCACTTCCTTGGCCGCGAGATACCCCGCGGCGAGGCCCTCGACACGAAGCAGATTGATTCCATCCGCATGGGCACCACCGTGGCGACCAATGCCCTGCTGGAGCGCAAGGGTGAGAAGATCGCCATGGTCGTCACCAAGGGGTTCAAGGACTGCCTTGCCATCGGCAACCAAAGCAGACCTAAGATCTTTGATCTGGCGATCCGGAAACCCGATGTTTTGTACGAAACGGTGGTCGAGATCGATGAGCGCGTGACCTTGGAGGACTACGCCGAGGACCCGCAGAGGACCCTGACGCAGGCTTCTGCCAAGGCAGGGACGCCCGAGGCCGCCGATGCGGAACTGGTCCAGGGTACATCAGGTGAGGCCGTGAGAGTACTTCAGCGTCCCGAGGCGGGAAACATCCGGGGACAGCTGCAAGACGTATACGACTCGGGCATCCGCAGCATAGCTGTGTGTCTGATGCACGGCTATACCTTTCCCGACCACGAAGCCCTCGTCGGCAAGATTGCCAAGGAGATCGGCTTCCAGCATATATCCCTTAGCCACGAGCTGATGCCCATGATCAAGCTGGTGTCTCGAGCGACTTCCGTCTGCGCGGATGCGTACTTGACACCCGCGATCAAGAAGTACATTTCCGGCTTCCAGGCTGGGTTTGAGGGGGGCTTGGGTACCAGGAGCGTCAAGCAGGAAGAAGGCGCCAAGGGGGCACGCTGCGAATTCATGCAGAGCGACGGCGGCCTTGTTGACGTGGAGAACTTTACCGGACTCAAGGCCATCCTATCGGGGCCGGCGGGTGGTGTGGTCGGGTACGCCATCACGTCGTACGACGAAGAGACCAAGGTCCCGGTGATTGGGTTCGACATGGGCGGCACAAGCACCGACGTCTCTCGTTTCGGTGAGGGTCGGTATGAGCATGTTTTCGAAACCACCACTGCCGGCGTGACTATCCAGTCGCCGCAGCTGGACATCAACACCGTTGCCGCGGGTGGTGGCTCGATGCTGTTCTGGAAGAACGGTCTTTTCGTAGTAGGGCCAGAGTCTGCCGGAGCGCATCCCGGTCCGGCATGCTACCGAAAGGGGGGTCCTGCGACGGTGACGGATGCCAACCTCTATCTCGGCCGCCTACTACCCGAGTTCTTCCCCAAGATTTTCGGCGAGAACGAGGATCAGGAGCTTGACGCCGAGGCTAGCAAGAAGGTTCTACAGGAACTTGCCGATCAGGTAAACAAGGAAACGGGAAAGAACATGAGCGTCGACGAGGTGGCATATGGTTTCCTGACTGTGGCTAATGAGACCATGACGAGACCCATCAGGTCGATCACCGAGGCCAAGGGGCACGACTCCTCCAAGCACCGCCTGGCGACATTCGGTGGTGCCGGCGGCCAGCATGCCGTTGCTATTGCCGAGGCGCTCGGCATTCAGCAGATTCTCATTCACAGATACTCGTCTGTTCTTTCGGCGTACGGAATGGCCCTGGCTGACGTCGTTGATGAGCGTCAAGAGCCTGATTCCAAGGTCTGGGAGTACCCGGGCAAAGCGGTTGACGAGCTGAAGAGCAAGATGGAAAAACTGAAGGAAAAGTCCCGCTGGACACTGCGCGAACAGGGATTCGAGGAATCGGAAATTGTGTTTGAAGAGTATCTGAATATGCGATATCGTGGTACGGAGTCGGCCCTGATGATCATAAAGCCCGATAGCGATGAACGGAACGAAGCGCGGGACTGGGACTTTGGAACCGCCTTCGTTCAACAGCACCGTTACGAGTTCGGGTTCACTCTGGATGACCGGGACATAATCGTCGACGATGTGCGCGTCCGAGGAATCGGGAAGAGCTACAGACACGTGGAGAAGACTGTCGACCAGCAGCTGAAAGAGCTGCGGCGCAAGGACGTGGATCAGAGCAAGGCACACAACCGACAGAAGGTCTACTTCGAGGAGGGCCGGCTCGATACCCCCGTGTACAAGCTTGAGGACCTGAGCACTGGCGAGACAATCAAGGGCCCTGCCATGCTTGCGGACGGCACACAAACGATCGTGGTCACCCCCAAGGCCATTGCTTTGATTCTCGATACCCATGTTGTCATCGACATACAGAAGGAGGGCTCAAAAGAAGATGGGTGTGTACCCTGAACCCAAATAGAGACGATGATGCTGACAGTTCTGATATAGCGCGCAAAAGAGCCATGAAGAACGCGAGGTCGACCCAATCATGCTTAGTATATTTGGGCATCGCTTCATGGCGATTGCAGAGCAGATGGGCCGGGCGTTGCAAAAGACGAGTGTCAGCACCAACGTTAAGGAGCGCCTTGACTTTTCTTGCGCCATCTTCGACGCGACGGGAGGTCTCGTCGCTAACGCGCCCCATCTGCCCGTTCATCTGGGTTCCATGTCCACCTGCGTGAAGCGCCAAGCCGAGATATGGAAGGGCAATTTGAAGAAGGGTGATGTCATCATCTCCAACCACCCCTCGTACGGTGGTACCCATTTGCCGGACATCACCCTTGTGATGCCGGCCTTCAACGACAAGGGCGACAAGATCCTCTTCTACGCGGCCTCGAGGGCGCATCATGCAGACATCGGCGGCATCACGGCCGGCAGCATGCCGCCACATTCCAAGGAGCTGTTCCAGGAAGGCGCCGCGATCAAGAGCGAGAAGCTTGTGAGCGAGGGCCGCTTCGACGAGAAGAGAGTGACGGAGCTTCTGTACAACGAGCCCGCGCAGTACCCCGGTTGCAGTGGCACGCGCTGCTTGGCCGACAACATCAACGACTTGAGAGCCCAGGTCTCAGCCAACCAAAAGGGCATCGCGTTGATTGAGGGACTCATTGAGGAGTACGGCGAGGATACGGTGCAGTTCTACATGGTCCACATCCAAAACAACGCGGAGCTATGCGTCCGTAACCTGCTGAAGGAGGTCAGTAAACGCTTCGAGGGCAAGGACCTCCAAGCGGTGGACTTCATGGACGACGGCAGCCCAATCCGGTTGAAGGTGACTATCGATGCCGACAAGGGCGAGGCCGTGTTCGACTTTGAAGGCACAGGCCCCGAGGTCTACGGCAACGTCAACGCGCCCGAGGCCGTGACCTATAGCGCGATCATCTACTGCCTCCGCTGCCTCATTTCCGAGGACATCCCCCTGAATCAAGGGTGTCTCAAGCCCATCCACGTCCGGATTCCGCCCAAGTCGCTGCTGTCCCCCTCGGACGGCGCCGCGGTCGTGGGCGGCAACGTGCTGACGAGCCAGCGCGTGACGGACGTCATCTTCAAGGCCTTCCAGGCGTGCGCGGCGAGCCAGGGCGACTGCAACAACCTCACCTTCGGCTTCGGCGGGAACGTGACGGGCCAGAAGGAGATCAAGGGGTTCGGGTATTACGAGACGATCGCGGGCGGCAGCGGCGCGGGGCCGAGCTGGGAGGGGACCAGCGGCGTGCACACGCACATGACCAACACGCGCATCACGGACTCGGAAGTGTTTGAGCGGCGATACCCCGTCATCCTGCGGGAGTTCTCGCTGAGGGCGGGGTCCGGCGGCGACGGGCAGCACCGCGGTGGTGACGGCGTCGTCCGCGACATCGAGTTCCGGATCCCCGTGCAGGTGTCGATCCTCAGCGAGAGGCGCGTGTACCGGCCGTACGGGCTCGCGGGCGGCGAGGACGGCGAGTGCGGGCTGAACATATGGGTGAGGAACGTCGAGAAGGGCAGCTGGGAGAAGTCGCTCAGGAGGCTCAACAAGACTGGCAAGGGGGGGCAGCAGCATGTTGAGGGGGGCGACGACGAGGTCGAGTACGAGGAGAGACGGTTCAACCTGGGCGCCAAGAATAGCGCGCCGATGAAGCCTGGAGAGAGGATCATCATCCACACGCCCGGCGGCGGCGGCTGGGGGAAGGTTGGGACGGAGAAGGCGTTCAGCCGCAAGAGGGACCCGACGGAGGGGTGGAGGAAGGGGAGCCACGCGAACAGAGAAGATACCGCGCTCCAGGTGTGAAGGGACGATATGTGATTTAGACTTTAATCTTCACGGGTACATTTGGAGATTAGATGAAATACGTTCAAACCTGCCACTCCCCAGGCAATGGGAATCCGCACTGGAGATGATGTCTGGCCTGATCTCACCCCATCCCTAATGCTGGGAACTGGTGCCCAGCCACGCTCCAGCTGGTAAGAACACAACCCTCTAGATTGAGTACTTACTGGTCGATGACTACTGTCATTAACTGCTGAAGTAATGGTGTACCTAATACAACTCGTTTTACTGAATCTACTCGCCCTCATGGCAGTCCTCACCTTCCCTCTTCTCCTCCTCCTCCTCCACCTTACAGGGATCTCCCAAACCCAATCCATCCCATTAAGAAGGGGAACGACTTGAAGAAGGCCCTCACCTACCACCAATACTTCGGTGAGCGCGCGGGAGAGAGCAAGTACATGGAGTTCAAACACTACAGGTTAGGTTCGGGCACGATCGAGTAGCAGATGAAGAAAGACGCGTCCAGAAGAGGACGAAAAGAGTGCGTAGACTTGTTTGATTGCAACGGTTCAACTGCACCGTTCACTCGGTATCCTCACACAAGACCGCGACAAGATCTCCCAGGTCGCGATGCCCTACAAAGTATGCAACAAGGATCCCCAAGAACAGGTGCCCCTGATGCCGGTCTGCCAGACTCCAAACTCCATGCACACCACACCATCCATGTATCAACACACTCTCATTATCCTTTCGTTCATCCAGATCCAAATAAACCCCCAATTGCCTCGTGAGGTTAGGCTGCCGCTCACCAGGCGTAGTAGTGGCCCATGAGAGATCCACGAGGCAGGCCGGTCTTGCGGTTCTTGCCGACGGCGGACGCTGGGTGAGCCTCGGTGGCCATTGGCTCAGCAGTCTTTGAAGCGACGAACACTGTCTGAAGAGTAGTGGCGGTGGATACGGCCGTGGCAGTGGCCGAGGCTTCGGGGTCCTCGATGGCCAACTCAGTGCTCGCGCTCTCAAGGTCCACGGCGCTGTGAGTCTTCGCGGTGGAGATGGCAGACTCAGGGGCCGGAGACTCTGTGGTGGGGGTGGGGACGACGAATATGGTGTTGCTGGCGTCGACGATCTGAGGGCCGTTTCTGAGGAAGGCGTGGAAGTCTTCTTCCTCGTTGGCCCAGGGGCCGGTGGGGTTGACCATCTGGCGGCGATGGGTGAGAGAGCTAGCAGCCCACTTCCAGTTGCTGGCGGCGAAGGCGGCAGCAGCGGGGGTAGGGTCCGAGTAGAAGGTAAATGAGGATGAGGAGGGAGTCAAGGTAGGAACGCCGGTGGCCAAAGTGACAGAGAGAGGCATGGAGTGGGGAGCCATTGTGTTTGATGTGTAGTTGTGCGTGTAGAGGTGGGTGAAGTGGTTTTTGTAGAGATGTGCACAAGAGTATGTGTACTTGGTGGTTTGATGGTTTGATGGAGTTATTGATGGTCAAATGGATGAGAGGATGAACTTGATGTGTTGATGAAGGAAGAGAGAGAGAGAGAAAAGGGAAGTCGTTGCATTTATACAAGTCTCGGAAAGACACTTTGGTGGTGGTGTTAAGGGCATCAGAAAGTTTGGTACATGTTTGACGGATCCTCCACGGAATCCATGGTTGTTTCCCAGGCAGCGATCCAGACGTTGAACTCAACCAGAGCCAGTATCAACGTTATGGTCGGCATGGCAAGGGATTATGGCTGGCCTCATCTGGGTAGCCTCCGGTCCAGGCTTCTCGGCTCTTACCTGTTTATACCTTTCTTTTTGGTCTGCTGAGGAGATATAGCACCAATTGGTCGTTTCGAGTATCTATATCCGTCCGCGCTGCCGCTCGACCGGAATCCAGTTGGTTCCGTCACGGAACCTTCTCGACTCATTGGGTTCGTGGTCTGGAATCGAAGAAGAAAGGGTGTTTCTGACGAGAACAACCAAGAAAAGGCGATGTACACGGTTTCCAGCGCTGAGTTTAATCCCGAATAAAAATCAATCACATTTTATTCATTGCTGTAAATATTTCACTTAAAGATGTTGTGAGATTTGTACTTGGATAGTACTGGCGCGCCCGTGGTAAGACCGTAATCACCTGGCTGAAGGCCCATTGCTTCTGCTGTGCCGTTTTCTATTGACGGATGAGTCCGCCTAATGAAGAGACGTTGAAGAAAATGGGTAATCCACGCCCAAAAAGACGACGAAAAAGAGACAAAGTGCAAAGAGAGACAGATTCTCAGAGTTCCCAGCCCATCTTGGCTTTCCTACGCAGGGCAGGCATCGAGGACGACGACACAGATAACATAGACAATGACTGTGAGCAGAAACCCTTAACTACCAATACATAACTCTCCGTTGCAAGATCTCTTGCGTAAGGACATGCAGGGTATTCGTGGTAGTGCAAATCCGGGCAGCCTGGACGTCGACCTTGATGGCGAGTAGAACAACCATGGACAGCGTCACCACCTTGATAGTAATAAGGAAGAATGCATGTGTCTCCTAAAACCCTGCAATGGTTTAAACGAGACCACCGAAAACCGAAAGGGCTCTCACAGATCGGCGCGCTGGTTCTTGAGTCTATCAGGTGGTCAGTGTTGCGTCCCCATCATCTTCGTTCCTGCTCACAACAGTCTTCTACTAACTTCTAGACCAGACATGTCAGCTTCAGGGTCTCTAAGAAGCACATAGCATAGCGACTGGAAGGAGGGTGAAGGGCCTTGCGGTGAGGTTGGTGTGCTCATACTGGACTACATCCATCTGGGGTACCACACCAAGCACAGCCAACGAACCCTCGTAAGTATGTGTCAAGGACGAGCTGCGGATCCGGAATCTGTTGAGGGGTAACTTGTATTACTTGATGAAGTATCGCGTCTGTTATAATCTCCTGTTTCTATGACCCAAAAATCTTCTCCAGGTATTTCAACCAGTTCTCGCCCAAGACTTTCTTCATCTTTTCCTCGCTCCAGCCCTTCTTCGCCACGGCGACAGCCAGCTCTGCCCGCTCAGCCAGCGGCCCAAGTGGCTTAACGACCTTTTGGCTCCCCCATGGTGTCAGACGCCGGGCATATCCCTTATCCCTGTTACACCATTCCAGAAAGTCGCTTGGCCTTGCGTGTCCCTCGCTGGCATCTGATCCAACGCCGACCAAATCTTCGCCAATCAGCCCGATAACGTAGTCCAGGACATCCACATAGTCCTCTATCGTGCTGTCGTTGCCCTTTGGCATGTGCGGTCCAAACTGGGATAGACCGACGAAGCCCCCTTTGCTGCCGATGAGCTTGATCAAGTGATCCGACTTATTGCGGGGGTGGTCGACCAAGCCACCGGGAAGCACATGCGAGAAACACGGAGGCTTTCCGTCCGGTGCGTACGTGATCACGTCTTCCGACGTCTGCGGCCCGACGTGGGAGAGGTCGCACACGATACCGAGACGGGCCATCTCGTCCACCACCTCGCGCCCGAACCCCGTCAGCCCGCTGTCCCGCGCCTCCGAGTACCCGGCGCCCGAGTAGTTTTGCGTGTTGTATGTGAGTTGCATCTTGCGCACGCCAAGGTCGCGGAAGACGCGGAGGTAGTCGAGCTGGTCCTCGATGCCCGACGTGTTCTGCCACGACAGGAGCACCGCGGTCTTGCCGGCCTCCTTAGCGGCACGGATGTCGGCCGCGCTGTGGGCTTGGAGTATCAGGTCCGAGTGCTCTTCGAACCACCGCTTCCACTCGACGACATTGGCGAGGCTGCCACGGAGGCCCTCCCATAGACCACATGTGCAGGAGACGCCGGTGATGCCGCCCTTGTGCCAAGATTCGAAGATATCGCGGGACCAGTTGGCGATGTTGAGTCCGTCAAAATGGATTGCCGAAGCGTAGATTGCTCGTGCTTCTGTTTCCGTCACCATGGCGTCTGTGCAAGTAACCGGATTCGCTGGCTTGGTGCTCCAAATCTGTAAGTTCAATCACAAGGCTTGACCGAGGGATACGACAACAAGAGATACCAGAGAATAAGGCGTTGACTTAAAAGCAGACCACTTCTTATGGAAAGCTCATGAGTCCGATGCACCAATGACATCCCACTGGCACGAGAACGGGGCCGAACCCGGAGATACGGTCAGCAAACTGGACGTCGGAGAACGTCCGGTAGGCGGACCACATGGTATGGTGGTATACGGCCCACTGCTTGCACTGGTCTTGACAGATCCTTCGATAACGCCATTCCATGGAATGATTGAGCCATTTGAGAAATCAGCATACGCAGGGAACCCGGTTCCAGAGAACGCCGATTTGGTTGGTGAGTTTCGAGATCGGTCCAGCCTGGGTGCTTGCCTGCTTTTATCGTGAAATCTCACTTGTCGATTCTTCCATCACGAGGGACTTGGCTTCGACCCATTGCAACCGTCTCTTTCTTGCCCCCTAAATCCTATCAAAAACCTCCTTCTCTATTGGAACAAAAACCCGGAAAGCTTGACTTGTCGGAGATTTATCCCACGTTTACTAATCAACTCGTCCACCTTGAACCCCGGTCAGATTCACAGGGCTAGTTCAAGTGATTGCGACCATACTAGGTGTGATCGGGAGTCGGGGAAAGTGCGCTCAAGATCACCGGGCTCTAGGCCGACAACGTCTGGCCTGTTGTCGGAGTGTATCCGACGGTGGTGGTTGACGCCATCGCCGGGGAAGTCAGCCCGAGCAAAGCCGGCCTTCTGGGGGTTTTACATAAAGCCATCAATCTTGCAACCGGGTTTTGGGTATTTAGGGTTGCAATTAGAGTCAAAGTTTACAGCATATTGTTTCATCATCGTCGTCTTCTTGAGTAACACCCGGACGAGAGTGATATCGACATGGACCGTTCGTCGGAAAACGACGGCAAAGACACCGCTTCCGTCGCGGTACAGCGTGACGAACCACAACCAAAGCGCTCTCTTCGTAAAAGAATCGCCGCCGTAGTTTGGGATAGTTTGGACAAAGACCCAGAGGAGCGCAAGTTCATCGCCAAAATAGATTGGTGGATCTTGAGCTACTGCTGTGTCGCCTATTTCGTCAAGTGTGAGTTCAAGATGCTCTCGGTGTCGGCGTGAGGCTGTCCCATAGCCACTAACATCTACCCTAGATCTCGATCAGACCAATGTCAGGTACACTTTCCATCGCATCCGAGACTCTTGGGAGATCGCATTTAACCCAGGGCATTTAGCAATGCATATGTGTCGGGAATGAAGGAAGACCTGCATCTGACGGGCAACGACCTCAACTACCTCACGACCTTCTTCAACATCGGCTACATCATCGGCCAGCTGCCATCCCAACTGATCCTTACCCGGATTCGACCTTCCATATGGCTGCCAACGCTTGAGCTCATTTGGAGCTTTATCGTAATGGGCATGGCTGGGGCGAAGAACGTCCAGACCATGTGTGCACTGCGCTTCCTCGTCGGCCTTCTCGAAGCCTCTGCATATCCCGGCATCATGACATTGTTGGGCAACTGGTACACCCCGCAGGAGTTAGGAAAGCGGGCTTGTATCTTCCAGGCATCGTCTTCAATCGCGCAAATGTTTTCTGGGTGGGTCATCACGTACCCCTTTGTGCCGAAGCCAAGTAGGGGTGTCTGACAGAGTACAGTTACCTGCAAGCTGGATTACTCGCCGGCATGGATCACCGTCATGGAATCCGGGCGTGGCAGTGGCTTTTCATCTTCGATGGTTTGTCTTCTATTCACTTCGATCTCCTCTCGGACCAAACGGCGACTAAGTCTCACGCAGGAATCATCGGCATACCGGTCTGTATATACGGCTACTGGGCCATCCCGGACCAGCCGACATCGTCTCGCGCCCGCTGGCTCAAGCCGAACGACCGGAGAATGGCCATCGGCCGCATGGAATCATGCGGTCGAGAGCCCATCCGCAAGCTCACCTGGCGCACTATCAAGGACATCGCCAAGGGCTGGCCCGTCTGGCTCTTCAGCGCCATCTTCATCGCCCACGTCCTCGGCATCCGCATCTATGCATACTTCAACGTCTGGCTCAAGTCGACAGGACTCTTCACCCCCGAAGAAGTCAACTTGATCCCAACCGCAGGCTACGGCACGCAGGTCTTCTTCACGCTAACGTACGCGTGGGCAAGCGACGCCATCGGCTTGCGGTGGCCGCTTGTGATTGTCGCATGCACCGTCGCCATGACCGGAACCGTGATCCTCAGCGTCTATCCGGAGGACAACATACCCGCCATGATGGCGGCGTGGATCCTCACTTTCCTGGAGACCGGGGCCGGGGCACTGATCATCACCTGGATCAACGAGGTCTGTTCGCACTCGGCCGAGCACAGAGCCGTCATCATCGGCGTCGTGGAGACGGCCGCGTTCACGTTCCAGGCATGGGTGCCCTTGCTGGTATATAACTCGGGTGATGCGCCCAAATTTCCCATTGGCTACGAGATGGCCACCATGTTCTTTGGCCTGGAGATCGTGTTGACTCTGGTGATCCTGTGGTGTTCCAAGAAGTGGCCGGTTAGGAAGATTGAACGAGTCGGCGATAGCGAATAGTTCAGAAGCGAGCTGTTTTATGCGAGTACTTCCGGCTCAAGGTGTGAGTATGTGTACTCGCATTAGAACGATCTCCCTTTGCTCAGAAGATACTCGATACAAAGTATTGTCTACAAAGCTGTAAAGTACACAATTGCGGCGATGGCGACAGCTGACCAAGTACTACTGAGCACTGAGGTTTCTCGCCACGAGTAGGCAGAGCTATCCTTTAGCCGCGAGTAGCACTCAAAGCTGCCGATGATTCCTTGTTCAACCAGATTTCTGAAAGGTTCACAGTCAAGCGTAGCTACGTTGTCTGGAGTGAGCCTGAATTCATGCAGGACCTTGGGTTGGCTCGTCGTGTTGACAGTGGCGTTTTGGTACTCAAAGAACGATTCGCTGGGAGAGGTGTCAGGGAATAATAGGTATCGCATGGCGTTGTGGGGAGAAACGTACAAAAACGCGGTCGTCAAGTTGCCACTACTGATATCGACCGAGAAGATATCTTTCTGTGGCCAGTACCATGATCTGACCCACCCGCCCTTCTCGTCAGGCATGTACTCTGACGTGAAGTTGACTTCGGTCCGGCTAATGGTGAGGCTAAAGTTGGACCATTGGGCTGCTTGCGGTGGATTAGAGACCCATGTCATGTATTTCTCCGCTTCTAGGTAAAGCCAGCCGAGTTGGTCAAAGGGTAGGTGCAAATGTGACATGTTGGTCAAGGCTGAATAATACTTGTCGACAGTCAAGTTTTGCAAATTGGGGCTGCGTCGAAAGCCCGATATACCATACTGCATCTCCATCTCACCAATGTGTATCGAAGTCGTAGATTCGCCGCCGAGAACAACTTCGAGTTGCCCGGCGTCGGCGTCCTCGGCTCCATGTATTAAAAGCTTGGCCGACTCGTTGAACCCCACAACAACTCGCTTTATCCTTCCAGACGCGAACAAGGAGGCGGATTCGACTTTGATGTTATTGTTAAAGATGCTGTCGACCGACTCTAGGCTTGTGGTGCCGATCAGGATGCCGTTCTGAGGTCCAAATGTCCGAGCAATCTTCTGAGCATCGTAGCTAGGACCAACGCGTCTCAGCGCTGTATGCTTCAAAGTAGAAAGCCCCGGTGCTATTATATGGATCGATCCAACTGTGTGAAGATTTGTGACGTCGAGGTAGGTAAGGCCGTATGTGCGCTCAAGAGCGAACGAACCACCAACGGTATGAAGATTTGGAAAGCTGAGGTTTTGAATGGTCGATCGGTACATTGAGCCAATCATGGTCACGTGGCCGTCGACCCTTGTCAAGGTGGTGGAGGCAATATTGACACTGCTGTCCGAGGATGACATGTCCTCGTCCCCAAAGATACTGCCGTGAATGACCTCTGGGCCACTGAGATCGATATCGGCAGTGTGCACTGGGAAAATGACCAGGTTGCCGTTCACTTCACGGCAGCTTCGTAAAGCGTTGGCATCGGCAGGCTGCTTGATCAAAAGCCCTTGACCCGGAAAATCACAGACTTGCCCGAGAACACCTGGGCACTGAGGTTAGAACTGCGATGAAAAGCTGCGTGCCACACGACACTTACCATGGCATAGCGCGATTGCCGTGAAAGCACCAGCCTGCAAACATTTTGAAAAGCTAATCATGACTCCGTATGTGACTGAAGGCTTGAAGGGCCATCCTCCTGAAGACTGGCGCTTTCAGGAACGTAGCCCATTATCATATAAGGTTGCCCGACGTCGCGTCGAAGATGCGCTGGGCAGGGGAAATTACGAAGCATGAGATGCCGAAAGTGGTGCCAGCCAAGATGCATCTCAGTGGCACAGCACACGCCAACTGGTGAAAGACTGTCCTGAAATCGCATGTTGAAAACAGGTCTGCAGGGAGGAAATTAGCTCGGGCGTGGGGGAGCCAGGGGTTTACGTCCTCTTCTGGAGTCGATTGGAGTATTGCTTTACGCCCGACTGCGCGGAACCCCTGTGGGCCATTGATATCCTGTTAAGAGACCACGTGGGCATGCTGTAATGCTTGGAATGCTTTTTTCGACGTTTTTCTATTTTGCAACCACTGAATTGTGTCTAGCAGCCGAAATCTCTTGCTAATTCCAAAAACGGCACCATTGGCGAGGTAGGCGCCCGAATACCCGAATACCCGGAGGCTTGGTGCCTTCGATCACCTTCCGTTGCTACCGGTCCGAGATCCGGCAGCGCCCCGGTGTGGATCCCCGAATGGGTCCTCCGATGGCGCATTGACCACTATCTCCTCGACCCCGCGTCTCCGTCTCCATCGCAGACCGCCTAATTCCATCGAAAACCGCCGGTGACGCACCAAATCTAGACCACACGCACCGGAGCCGACCGAGCAGCAACTCCACGGATCCTTGCCTATCTCGCCGACGTCGATATCCACACTGCGGTGCGTCTGAGATACCTCATAAAGCCACGACGTTCGCCGGGTTCCTCTGCCTCAATCTCATCTTCCAACACAAACCCCGCACCGTCCGCCCATCATGTCCCTCACAAACGAAGATTGGGAAGAAATCCGCCAGGACATCCCCTCGGTCTCGGACCCTTTCATCGCACAGTACATCAATGGTCGCGAAGCGCTCATCGCCCAGGAGCACAAGTCACGCGCCGACGCTTCCTTCCGCGCCGCGGCTTCGCCCATTGCCCGCCGTGCGGCTGACATTGTCGCCCGCATCCGCGACGAGGAGAAGCGGACGATATGGAACGCGCAGGCCGAAGAGGACCTCGCCACGAGCGAGGGTCTTGCACCTTTCCCCGGGATGATGTTCACGCTCGCCAAGCAGCGCCTCGAAACGACCCGTCTGTGGCGCATTGTGCAGAAGATGCCCAAGGGCTCTCTTCTCCACGCTCACTTGGACGCCATGGTTGACTTTGATTTCCTGTTCGATGTTCTGCTGAACACCCCCGGCATGCATTTTGCGGCGGACGAGCCCCTCTCGAACGAGGCGGCCAAGTCCAACTCTGGAGTTCACTTCAGATTCAAAAAGGAGGAGAACAGCCAGAGTTCACCGTGGGAGAACAGCTATGTTCCCGGAGAATTTCGGCTGCTTGCCAAGACGGCGGACGAGTATCCCGACGGCGGGAGGACGGGATTCCTGAAATGGCTGAAGGCGAGATGTACCATCACGCTGACGGATAGCATGGAGCAGCACCACGGTATTGACGCCGTGTGGCGCAAGTTTGTCTCATGCTTCACAGTCACCAGCACCATCATTCACTACGAGCCTATTTTCCGCGCCTTTCTGAAGAGGCTCATGGCGTCGCTGCTGGCGGACGGCATCTACTGGATTGAACTCAGGTGAGAAAACGAAACCTGCCCCGTCGCTTTCGACTCAAAGATCATGGCCACTGACAGAAACCAGGTTTACTTGGCCGCTCAACTATTGCCGCGACAGGCAAGAGGAGCCAGAGAAGGACTACAACCACATGTTCCAGGTAATGGAGGAGGAGCTCGCGCTCTTCAAGTCCGACCCCGCCAACGCCGCCTTCTGGGGCTTCCGCACCATCTGGACCACCATCCGTCAACTGCCTACGCGCGACATCATCGAGAGTATGGACAACTGCATCACCACCAAGATCTCGTGGCCGCACCTCATCGCCGGCTACGACCTCGTCGGCCAGGAGGACCTGGGCCGGCCCCTGCGCGACCTGCTCCCGGAGCTCTTCTGGTTCCGCAAGCAGTGCGCGCAGGAGGGCGTCAACCTCCCCTTCTTCTTCCACGCCGGCGAGACGCTTGGCGACGGCGACGAAACGGACCAGAACCTCTTTGACGCCATCCTCCTCGGCACGCGCCGCATCGGTCACGGCTTCTCCCTGTACAAGCACCCACTCCTCATCGACATGATTAAGGACAAGCGCATCCTCGTCGAGTCGTGCCCCATTAGCAACGAGGTCCTCCGCCTCTGCGGCTCCATCATGTCGCACCCGCTACCCGCGCTGCTGTCCCGCGGCGTCCCCTGCGCTCTTTGCAACGACGACCCGGCCATGCTGGGCCAGGACACGGCGGGCATGTCGCACGACTACTGGCAGGCGCTGCAGGGCTGGGAGAACGTCGGGCTGCTGGGCCTGGGATCCATGGCCGAGAACAGCGTGCGGTGGTCCGCGTTCGAGGACGAGACCCCTGAGCAGTGGACCGCGGGCATCAAAGAGGCGAGCCTGGGGTCAGGCGTCAAGGCGGACCGGCTCAAACAGTGGGCAACCGAGTGGGAAAAGTTCTGTCTCTGGATCGTGGAAGAGTTCGGCGAAGAGTCGGGAAAGGCATAAGGGAAGAATCACATGGGAGGGGGACGGTGGTGACAACCTTGACTTGGGCGAGTTCGTTTCAACAATGGGGGCTGTCTGGGTTACATGAGCAATGAAATTGGGCATGGGGGCGGTATGTATACAACGGAGTTTCAACAGTAAAATGTGCCAAACGGATTGGCCGGCTCAAGGGGGTAACATGACATTCAACACGGCGAATAAAAGGGCATTCAACGCAGCTCTGGACTGAGAGAACCATGGCAAAGGCTACTTAGGAACTGGCTGTATGTTTAGGCTGCACTATCCAGCATCATAAGGCATCCGCCAGCTTAGACAAATATTGCAGATCGACATTGCGAGCCATGGTGAATGCGCCAATAGCGAATGACGTCGATGGTTCAGGCTGGGTAGAATCGCAGATGCGGTCATGTGGCGACCCAGAGTAAAACAATGTTTATGATCCTAATAGGGTCAGAAACGAGGAGTCGCAGCAAATATGGAAAGTGACAGCAGTGGCAACTCCAGCCCTGAGCCTGTGGAACCTTTGCTGTTTGCCAGTGGTTCAGTCTGAGCATGTGGGCGAGACGCAAATGACTGATTTGACCTGCTAAATCTCATACCATCACCTTGGTTGGCAGAACGTTTACAGGCCGAAGGCTGTTGTCGTACGAGAATATCCGGGCAAGAATTCCGCGATCGAATGAGAACAGACACCCCAAGCGCTCGCGGCCAAATCCCTCCCTCCCCTCGAGGCTCATCCGAGAAGCAAAACAAAGCCAGTTCCAGTAACGACCTCCATCAGTGTCACTGCCCTTGACGGTGAGCTTCGAGTTCAGCATCTGATGTCTTCAGCAGCAGGTATCGTGGAGAAAGAACATTCAGAGGACGAGAAACCGGATTGCCTACATGGCTGAGTCCCGATACGAGACAGTCGATTGGGAGCCGCAGATCATCCGGGGTTCAACCCACCTCCAAGCACGCCCCGATGTGGACAATGGGCATACCCCGGCCCAGAATCTTGAAGCGTGGCACGGGATGATAAAAGTAGAAGGACTCATCTCGACTGAAGAGTCCATGAGAATCGACTGGCTCGGCCCTCACGAAGGAGTAGGACGAAGTCTCACGCAGCTTGGGGTCCAGCCGATGAGGACAGCCGGGTCTGCTCTGGTGATGCATTCATATATGGGCTCTCTCCGGTATTTGGGGCAGAAACACGGGCCAGCCAACATGATGCACACTCACTTATGGATCATCGTCGAAAAGATACGCCAAAGGACTGTTGCGACTGGAAGTTGTCTCTTCACTGTAATCAGGGACATCCCGGTCAATGTGCTTGTCTGCGCAGAGAACGTGCCCCCACCTTTTCCGTGTTGAGTGGACGCTCGAGCCACATGGGCCAGCGACTACGGACAAACGAATGTTCCGTGCCCTAATTTTTCCGTTTTTTCCAACCCACACAGAAAATCCACTCGCCCGCGGCCGAAAAGTTCGTGAGAAGAAGACCAGGCTCAACCGATCTCAATCAGACAATTCTTCCCCCCTTCCCTCACCACACCCACAACAACCAGACGCAGGATCAAACTTCTTTGCGTTCCGCACAACCGTCCAAAATGGCTCCTCAAGCAGTACGTACAACATGAGACAACCGCTTTGCTGTTGGCCCAGCCCGCGAGCTCGAAAGAGCTGCGCGCGGCGGCGGCGTGAAACAGTAGGCTAAGTCAAAATTCAATAGGCGATCAAGCGCACCGGCAAGGGCAAGAACCAGAAGGTCACCAAGAAGTTCATCATCAACGCTTCCCAGCCCGCCTCGGACAAGATCTTCGACGTCGCTGCCTTCGAGAAGTTCCTCCAGGACAAGATCAAGGTTGAGGGTCGCGTCGGCAACCTCGGCGACCAGGTCCAGATCTCCCAGCAGGGTGAGGGCAAGATTGAGATCATCGCCCACAACGAGCTCTCCGGCCGCTACCTCAAGTACCTGTACGTTGCCATCTACGCAGTGTTTGTCCCAAACGTTGCAATCGAAACAGACCGCTAACATCACCTCCCCCTCACAGGACCAAGAAGTTCCTCAAGAAGCAGCAGCTCCGTGACTGGCTCCGTGTCGTTTCCACCTCCAAGGGTGTCTACGAGCTCAAGTTCTTCAACGTCGTCAACGACGAGGCTGAGGATGATGACGAGTAAACGGTTTCTATGCATGGGTCAGGTTACTTTGGTCGGCATGGCACTGGAATTTTGGCAAGGTTAATGGGAAATACCATGGGGAATACCAAAAGTTAGCACCATCGTGTGCTTGTTGATCTGCCACTCCGTTTCTCACCTTCTGATCATGATGCGCAATTGTGAGATGTGATTTATGGGTATCCTTGAACAGTCTATGTATGAATTGATCCGGTTGCCCCCGTTTACGATGTCCAAATGTTCTACAATTCATCGTACACGCAATATCTCCTCCCTACTCGGGCAAGGCCCTCATAACCCCCTCGAATGCGACCAATGCCATGGCATTGGCTGGGAATGCCCTAAGGAAACACGGCAGAAACCCGCGCCAGTAACCCTTCCACCCCGCTTCCCTGTACACCGCGGTCGCGGCGTCCCTCCACCGAGGAAATCTCTGGACGCCGTCGTTGAGCCCGCCGCCGAGGGGGTCCGTCATGATGCGCTGCTTGATCACATCGGACGGGTAGCTCGTCAGCCAGAAGACCTGTGCGCTCAGCCCGCCAGCCCAGAAGTTCACGGCCGGCGCGCTGAGCTTCGTGTTCTCCCTAAAATACCTCGAGAACACGTCGTAGGAGCCCCACCAGCAGAAGAAGAAGCCTCGGAACAGCAGCGTCGCGCTCAGGCCGTGGTAGACGCCCTTCACGCCGTGGTGCGCGTAGATCTTGCGCAGGCAGTCGACGGGCCCGCTGTACAGCCGCTCGGTCTTGTTGGCGGCGTATTGGATCTGCAGGCGGGCCTTGACGTGCTCGACGGGCGCCGCGATGAAGCTGACGGTGCTGCCGGCCATCATGCCCGCGATGCCGTGGCCGTACGACGGCAGGTTCTCGACGCTACCGACGCGGAACAGGCGCTCGGCGACGAGCCGGCGGTAAACTGTCAGGGAGCCTAGCATCACCGAGTCCATGAACATCCAGCCCACCAGCGGAGGGGTCGCGCCCTTGTACAGGCCCGGGACGCCCTCATTCCGCAGCGTCTGCGTGACGCATTGGAGCGGCCCGCTGAAGCGCGAGGCGTCTGTCGTCTGGAGGCGCACCTTGATCGTGTCAAAAGGGTGGCCGACTTCGCAAGCGTCAGTGCAGTCCCTACGAGCCTTGGGACGACGGGAAATGACAGACCTGTGAGTTTTGCTATTCCGGAAAAGACTCCAGCGACGAAACCCTTATAGTTTTTGACCACAACCTTGGGCTCTTCCCTCACGTCTGCGGCCATGGTGACGTCTGAGTGAGGGGGAACCGCCGTGAGATCACTAGCAGCGGACATCGAGTCCGTTGATAATTCACAACAAGTGCAACCACCTCTGAGACAGGCCGACGGAAAAATCCGAGAGTCCTGGTACAAAAGACGAAGACCAGTTCTATCGTGTACTTTTTTGTGAGCCTTATACGAAATCCATCACAAGTGAGTTGGGGTAAGGATATGTGGTGCGTCCCGTGCTTCATGAATCATGAAGCTCTGATTCTCGCTAGGTAAGCAAAAAAAGGAGCCGATTCCGGGGACGGCGGCCCCCCCCGGTATCTGCGTTAAGACCCGCTGATTGGTTAGGCGAAGCTCTTTGGACCCTTGAATCAGGTTTCTTTTCTGCAGGGACTCTCTGTTGGCATCCCCATCCGACCACGAAAAGCTGACATCCTGGATACTAAACAGTGTGTCTATTTTCTTCTATTCTATATTATGCGTCCCATATGAGATTAGCCTTGATTCGATCCATAGTGCGAAACCAAGTATTCTTTCATCTGTCAGACTAATTCCACGCCATTCCGAGGTCTTTACCCAACCCGTTTTCTTTAATTTGTCGCGTCCTCCAGACAGGCACTTCGAAGCCGTAATCCCATGAGTCGTAACACGGTTCCCCCAGCTTATACACGCTACGTTTCGCGTACCTTGAATGAGCTTGCGAGGTGAGCATCATTTTGACCAAGCTCCCTGACGACGTGGCCGTGAATATTGCCAGGCATGGCTTTTCTTTTGCTATGATAAGGAACTATCGTCCCGCAGGTGGAAGCATCGCATGCCCTGTCATGTCGCGAGCATCTTACAGGCCGCATCCCCAGCGAGAGAGGATCTTCTTCCTGGACGAAGGTTTGAAGGCATCGTTGTTGCTGAACTTGCCATCAAGCGAGACTTTTTTCAGCCAGTGTAACAGGTCACTCGCCAGTTCTGCCTGCCGTCTTGCCGAAGAAGCTCTCGAGAGCTAGGAAGTCTTGGAAAGCCAAGGGTTGGTCGCAATGAGGTGCGACGTCGGCACGCGAGTGGCAGAGGCAGCGAGCGGGTGGACAAACTCGTTGTGGGGGCAGCGGTAGCGTTTCTCATGTCGATTCCGCGTCGGATTCGATCCTTTGGACTTCGCCGCATTATGTTCGCTTGCCCGCTGCTCTTAAATATCGGCACCGCTGTCGTCACATATTTGTTGAAAACTCCCCAGAAAAGACGGTTGCTCGCAATTGAATCTCCAAATTCGTTGCAAGAAACCCCGCCGTCGACATCTAAATCGATGAGTTGTTATAGACGGTCGTGCGAAGCTCAAAGGGAGCCTGAAAAAAGGCGATTATCTCTGCGAGTCAGATGGTCATTGAGCTGGCTCGTTGACATCGCGCTCGATAACCGGGGTTCTCCGCGACATTATTCTTGATGTCTCAAGGCCTACTGCTTCCAAGAGAAGATGAAAAGCAAGAGAATTTGGCGCTGTAGTTGAACTATCTCTCAAGACGCCTACAAAATAAGAGGTGGTGAAGAGAACAAACAGCTAGAGGGAGCTGGGCGAGAAACTGTGCCTTTGACACCAGCGTTCCTGCGGCGCTTTATGGCGGGATGGCGAGGTCAACTCTTAACTTTGGGGTCAGAGATATTAACACCTCATCAAGCACCAAAACCACTGCACCAGCGGATTTGGGCGAGGTTCGAAGAGGAAACGTCCGAAATGTACATGATTACGGGGTTATTGAAGGGCATGTGAATTAGCCTCAGTGCATGGCAATTGCTACTGTCTATGGACCCGAACAACTGAATGAATATCCGAGGGACTTACTTGTCTATGCATCTAAGAAGAATGGAAAAGACATGCATCAATGAGGACGAGTAGCTTCGCGGACAAGGATCTGGAGCTCCCTCCGAGCTCCCGGCGCTGACGTCACGTGGAGTACACACCCTCTCAGAACACCTTCGCCCATCCATCCCACCTGACAGCTTTGGAGCGTTTGTCCGAACCACTCTACAACTTCGAGGGGTTACTCCAAAAACGAGAATCTCGACAACCACGATACCCGAAGACGAACCGCCACGATGAAAGCCATCTACGCTGTTCCGGCGACCTTCGCCCTCGTCTACCGGGCCTGGTCGCACCAGTCCCTCACCCCTGCGGGCATCGTCGCTGCCGTCATCACAGCCATCGCGCACGCCTACCACCCGTGGAACCTGCCATTCGCGCTGCTGTGCACTTTCTTCCTTGCCGGTACCAGAGCAACAAAGGTATGAAGGATTTATTTGCCGAGGAGCTGGTGGCTGGTTACATTCTGACCGTTTCCCCCCAGGTCAAGCACCATGTCAAAGCTCAGATGACGATGGCCGCCCGAGGCACACCGGGAGGTGAAGGAGCGCGCACCCACGTCCAAGGTAAGAGCCCTACCATCACCTATAACCGCTGTCTCTAAGTCAATCTAACACCTGAACGATAGTCTTCGCCAATTCGTTGATGGCCTCATGTCTCTCCCTCCTCCACGCCTATCAACTGAACAAACGAAAGGCCGCGATCCTCGACTCGACGACCCCGAACCCTTCCGGTACTCTCTGCTACTCCTGGGGCGGCGACCTACTTGTCGTCGGCATCATCGCAAACTACGCTGCTGTCGCCGCCGACACGTTCAGCTCGGAACTGGGAATCCTGGCCAAAGGGGAACCCCGCCTGATCACGTCTCTGACCCTGCGCAAGGTCCCGCGCGGCACCAACGGTGGCGTCACCCCGCTCGGCATCGCCGCCGGCGCGCTGGGCTCCATGATCGTCGTCACGGCCTCGATGATCTTCCTCCCGCTCTGCGGCGACGACAGCGCCGGAATTTCCGCGTGGACGAACCAGCAGCGGTCGACCTTCATGCTGGCGATGACGCTCTGGGGCGTCCTTGGAAGCCTGCTCGACAGCGTCCTCGGCGCCGTCTTCCAGCGCTCCGTCCGTGATGTGCGCACCGGGAAGATTGTCGAGGGCGAGGGTGGTACCAAGGTCCTCATCTCGTCCGATGCGTCTGATCACGCCGACAAGAACCAGAAGCGCGCCGCCATCAAGGCCGCGGCGCTTCACGGAGAGGGCAAGCGCGCCGTCGAGCAGATGCAAGAGGTCGACGGTGTAGAGCCCGCCGAGACCAGCGACGCGAAGAAAAGATACGACCCGGAGGACAAGCACCGCAAGCCGACGATGGGTGACGCCAAGCCCTCGCGGGTCGTCGAGACGGGCTGGGACTTGCTGGACAACAACGACGTCAACTTTCTGATGGCCTTCACCATGAGCATGGGGGCCATGGGCGTCGCCAGCTGGTTCTGGGGTGTGCCGATCGAGTCGATTCTCGACCTGTAGAAATAGCAATGCATACATACTCTTCTGGCTTTCCTGCTATCCCTGGGCCTTTTCGGATTCCAAGGATGTGAGGCCTCCATATTCATCATGTCTGGCCATCGCGACAAACCTGCCCTGCAAGTCATTGGCATCTCATAGTTTGTCCAAATCAACAGGATCTGTCAAGAGGACATTCTCGCGATTCAAAGCAAGCCCCCGCTGGTCGACTGCCTCACATTTGCATCTTGTCAATCTCTTTTCATACAGACATCACGTAGGGGTGGGGTTCCGTCAAAGTAAGTGGTACTGAATTCCTTTCGTACCTAGTGTACTACACAATTGCCCAATCCCCCCATATGCCATACTACTTCTTCTACAATGATTTCCCTAGTCGGAACACGACTCTGATCATCCCTACTCCTTCACTCTGGAAACCATACACTTCGAATGCGAGCGCGCGCGCGCCTCCGGAGAACCCTTCCATTCCGCCCAGCCTCATGCACCATGGAGCTTCGCCATGATGCTCGCCACGATGGCGAGAAAAGAGCTGCCAGGAAGAAGTAGAAAGCGAATAGAAGAGAAACAGAAAAACAGCAAGAGAAAAAAAAACCTCCAAATTTCCCAACGCCAAGCCCAAAGAGCAATGCTATGCCTTACCTTTCTTTAGTTCGCTACACGAACTCGCTTTTCTTCCTCTTTGCCTCGCTCTCTTCATCTAGTATAAGTCTGGACCGTAAAAGCAGTCGAAGGCGGCACAGAAGACAGTCCGCCCCAAGGAAAGGAAAACACTTGGTCCATTCTCCCATCATGCGTCATGCTCGTGGTATTTCAGTCATCCCTCATTTGGCGTTGGCCGACTTGTGAGACTCAAGAGCGCCGGCCAGGGTCTTGGCCATGTCCTCGTTCTTGACCTGCACCATCCACGTTTCAAGACCGTTACCGGCCTCGTTGGAGGTGGTAAGCTTGACATACTTCTTGTCCGCCTTGTAGGTCTCGCCGGGCAAGAGGGAGCGGTTCAGCACAACGTGGCCGCGGGGTTCCGCGCGCAGAAGCATGCGAACGGCGCCCGTGTTCTTGTGCTTCAAGAGACGGAACGGGCCGACACCCTTTGTGGACCACGGACTCTTGTTCTTAGGCTGATCGTCGCCGCTGTCCTTGTCTTCTTCGGACCCGGGAAGGATGAACTTCATAATCTTGGCGCGGACGTCGTGAACTACAATCTCATCCTCCTCACCGGGGCCACCCTCGGTAAGCTTGAGCTGCTCGTGAGGCTTGCCGTCGGCATCGTCACCTTCACCACCGCCAGCGGCCTTGTCAGCCTCTGCAGCCGGCTCGGGGGTTCCATTGGCAGGGGTGGTAGCTAGGCTGGATGCGCCACCAAAGTTGAAGGGCGAGTTCGTTCCAGTGGTCGAGGCGCCGGCCGGGGCCTGCAGGTTGCCGAACATACCGGAGGTATGCTGTACGGGCTTAGAACCAAAGAGGCTGCTGGTGGGTGCCGAAGTCGATGCTCCGAAAAGCGGCTTTTGAGAAGCGGGCGCCGAGGCATTGGCGGATCCATTCGAGGCGCCAAAGGCGAAAGTAGGAGTCGACGTCACGGGAGCCGCAGGCTGGGCCGGAGCACCGCCTCCAAATTGGAAGGGGGAGTTGCTCGACGGCGCAGCAGAAGAAGAAGCACCGCCGAACTGGAATGGCGCAGAGCTGTTTGAAGGAGCAGAAGATCCACCGCCGAAGTTGAACATGCCTCCAGATGAGGGGGCTGGAGTAGCGTCAGTCGCACCGCCATTGTTGGATGCGAAGGGGTTGTTGAAACTCTGGCCGCCGCCGCCGCCAGCGCTGAATGTAAAGGATCCACCGCCGCCAGAGCCAAAGCTTGGAGGGCCGCTGGCTCCTCCGTTTGTCTGAGCAGCAGGTGCAGCACCTCCAAATGGGTTGGATGAGGGCGCGGTCTGGCTTCCTCCAAAGTTGAACATGCTGCTGCCCGACGGTGCGGAAGGACCATCCTGCTTCATGGGGGCGCCGCCGAAAGGAGAGTTGGCAGCCGGGGCAGACTCCGCCGGCTTGCTGGCACCAAAACTGAAGATGGGCGCCGCGGGGGCAGGAGCGGCTTCGGGTGCCTTGGGAGCCTCGGTTGGCTTAGCGCCGAACAGGCTAGAAGTGGCCGACGCCTGCGCGTTGTTGCCGAATAGAGGCTTCGACTGGAAAGAAGTAGAGCTGCCCGAAGTGCTGGCACCGAACAGAGGCTTGGCAGATTCAGTGGCAGGCGCCTCTTGGGGGTTGCCGCCGAAAAGAGTCGAAGACTGCATCACAGAGCCCGCAGGCTTGTCCTGGGCACCGAAGAGGTTTGAAGCCGGGGCCGGTGTCTTGGTCTCTTCCGCCTTGGGAGCGGAAGCACCGAACGCGAAAGTCGGCGCAGCCGCCGGCTTGACAACGGCCTCATCCTTCTTGGGCTCCTCCGAGGCCTTGGGCTGGAACCCAGACGAAGAAAATCCGCCGAAGAGCGACTTGGCAGGAGGTTGCGAGCTATTTTCCTTGTCAGACTCTGCCCCCGTATCTTCCTCAGAGCGGGAGCGCTTCTCGGCCTTGGGCTTGTCGTCCTGCTTGGGAGCACCAAACAAGTTGGAAGAGGCGGGTGCGACCGGCTTAGCACCAAAGATAGAACCGGAGCCGGAGCCGGAGCCGGAGCCGTTCGTAGACGCGCCGAAGAGACCGTTGCTGGCCGGAGCATTGGTGTTGAATTTGATCGGAGAGTTGGGGTTCCAGGTCGCGTTGACGGGAGCCGGGGCGGGCTCCTTGGTCGAGGCAAACGGCGCCTTATCGGCCGCCGGCGTGGGCTCAGCTGAGTCCGCGCGGATGGGGTTGCCATCGTTGCCCTTGTTAACACGGTCGAAAAGGCTCTTGCCAGGCGTGCTTTCTCTGGCATCAGACGAAATGCTAGAGGGACCAGTCGCGGCGCCAGTGGAGAAAAGGGGCTTCTTGACACCAAAAGGGTTCGAAGCCGGCTGGGCCAAAGGTGTATCGGCGCCACCACTAGCGGCAACACTGGGCTCGTAGCTCTGCTGGCCAGCTTCCTGCGTGCCCGCCTCATCGTCAGAGTCGGTCTCACTCTCACCGTCAGCCTCCACACCGCTGTTCTTCGCAGAGCTGGCATCGGAGAGGTAACCAAAGATGTTGGACGGTTGGGCGGGCTTGATGTTGGCCTCGAGCACGGAGCGAGAAAGGTTGTTGTTAGCAGTGGCTTTCGATGCGCCAGCGAAGGGGTTGGGCTTTGCCTCTGCAGCCTTGGGGGTTGCCTTGGGGGTCGAGGTGGGTCCCTGGTTGTTGGCAACCCTTTCGAACATGCTCTTGGTTGCCGACGGAGTGGAAGTCGACTTCTGTGATTTGCTGGGCTGGTTCTCGTCCGACTCATCGGTCACGGTTGCCCTTCTCTTGTTCTTGATCGCAGCCGGAGTAGCTGGCTCTTGCTCCTCCTCCCTGTCCACAGCACGTCTCTTGTTGTTCTTGTTAGGAGAGGCCGTCGAAAGCGCAGCGTCCTTGGGAGTCAGTTGCTCCTCGGCCTTGCGCTTGGAACGCGTGGTCTGCCTTGAAGGACTGGAGTCGGCGGCGTCATCCTCAGGCTCGGGCAGATTGTGAGCGGCTCTCCACTTCTTCAACACCTCCTCCGAAGGCTTGACGTTCTTGAACTCGTACAGGCCGTATCTAAGCATAATCAAGCTCCGACTCTTTTCAAACTCCTTGGCGAAGTTCATGATGTTGAGCTTCCAGTCCTTCTTATTGAAGATCTCATTGGCGGCATATTTGAGGCGGCGAAGGTCCAGGACGCAGAAGAGCTGACGGCGCTGCAGGTCGTCGTACTCGGGAGGGACAAGATGGCCAAGGTACTGATCGGCGTATACGGTGCCCTTGGCTTCGAGCTCGGGGGGGATGTCTCGCGCAAGTGCTTCGCCAGAAAGTTCAGGCGGCGGAGAGGGAATGCGCATCTGGAAAAGGTCGACGGACGTGGATTTGGCAGTCATGCCTCGCGGGGTCGCCTGAGCAATGGTCTCCCGATACACCTTCTGCGAGGCCGGGGTCGCACCCGGAGCAAATACCTTCTTGGCAGTGCTCGCAGACAGGCTTGGCGCAAAGGGGGAAACGGCCGGGCTCGCACTAATGGAGGAAGAGCGGAAGAGGTTGTGGGCGGTGGAAATGGTGCTCGTGTTGAGGTTGCTCGAGGGCGCGGGATCGCGGTTTAGGACTCTCTGGGACGGAGCAGTCTGGGGAGTGCCCAGTCGCTTGTTGGGGTTCAGAGGCGAAGCTTGGTAGCTCCGGTTCGCGAATTTGAGCGACGGGCGCGGGCGCGGGGTGCTGTTTCGGTGATCCATGATGACGAGCGTGGAAGAAAGATGCGGTATCAGGATTAAAATTAGTCGTTGGAGATGGCAATGTGGTCGGTCGACTCGGCGTCGGGAGGAGGGTCGCGTCTCGATTCACGCAGGATTCGCGGACAAAGCGACGGGGGGGAAGAAAATGGGGGATGAGGGACGAAAGCAGATGCTGCAGCGGGAAGCAGCTACTCAGGAGTGGATGCGAGTGGATAAAAAGACTCGAAAGGCAATGAAGCTTCGACAGCAACAAAAGGCAATAGCGCAGCGATCAGAAAAGCTGATGCTGAATGGCGCATCAAAGACGGCCTTGTTGGTGGATTGGCGGAGAGGAACCAGGCGAAAGATTTTGGTGCAGGATGTTTTTTTGGTGTGGCACGTCCGGGCGACTGGCGACGGGCAACGGGGCCAGCTGTTGAGAAAAAACGAGCGACGGCAGGTGCAGGGGGGCGAGAACGAGCACCTACCTCGACGATAGCAGCGCCAGGATCGGGATGAAATGACCCACTTTTCTGCCGTATTTATCTACTTAACCTCAGGCAACCGTGACCGCCTTCAACACGAGTTGGAGTTGGTTTACCGCTGGCTGCAACACACACAACTGCGGCGACGCGACTGGACTGGACTGGACTGGCTGGTTGATTGGTTGGATTCTGGCGCTTCCCATTCCACATTTCTATTCGAGCTTTCTCCGACCTCTCACCAACTCCAGTCGGATCCCGCGTCACTGAATGTTACCGAAAGGCTTAGCTCTGGACAGTTCACCAAATACCCGCAAGAATACGTGCTGTAGCTTTCTGCTTTTCTACTGCACTGCTCTGTCGCAGTTAAGCAACATCCGGGGATCGGAACCGGTGCTGGTCCGGGCCTCTTCCACTCGCGTCTGCTGAGTCAGCTCGGGTCATTCTACCCAAGCTGACTGCGCTCCTGACCAGCACCAGGAGACTGCACCTGCGCGACTGAAACCAGGGGGCATCTGTCCAAGATTCCAAGTGGCGGTTTTGCTCATGGATTAATTGGTTCCTACAGCCTGCGTCTTAGAGGCCGCATGGCGCCCTTTTGTCGAATGTTGAATCCATGTGTTTTTCTAGAATGGCGAGCGGTTATTGAAACGTACCTATGGTTACCGACTCGTTGGTCTCGTACGATAATATTGCGACACATCTGGCCAGAGCCGGCTCTCAACGGCCGAAAAGCACAAGTGAAGCTCGCGGCGCTGGCTTCTCCACCGCCCGGCCAAAACTGGGTCTACTGACTCGGGCCGGCAATGGTCGGGAATCGCATCATCGCAGCCCCAGCATTGCTGCACGCGGTCAAGGAGACGGAAGCACGTGTCCACGTGTCCACCAGCATGAGCATCGGACGTCCGCCATGGCTAGGGGCAATTTGCGTAGGCCTACGAATCTTGGTGGCAGTCGTGTACAACCAGTCGAGCACTTCACGAGGTTGCGAAAGTTGTTGCCGAAGAACTGATTCATCATCACATGCTTTTTTTTTTTTTTTTTTGGTTCTCCCTCCCCAAATGCGCCTATGCGACGGACCATATGCGCATCTCACATCGCGAATCATAACCCTTCATACCAAAGCAGTATCAATGTTCTGTTTCCCCCATGAGTCTCTCATCTTTTCTTGGGAATATTCAATCATATGCAAGATAAATGGTCATATTCTCGTTTCCTACGGCAACGCTACATTTGGCGCGCATCCAGGTCCAGCATCAAATAGCCGATCCAACTGGTAGGTATGGTACAGGGTATTACCGACAAGACAATGTCCACCACGACCGTCGCGACAAATTTACAACTTGGCCTTGGTCTGGGCCTTCTTCAGAATGGGCTCCATCTTGGTGGCCTTCATGACGTCGCCCTTGATCTTGAGCTTGCCCGACATGAAGAGCTTCTGCGCGTTGGCCTTGCCTTGGACGAGGTTGCCAAAGTCGGAATCGGACAGAGACAGTGTGACTGGTGCGAGTATGTCAGATTAGGGCTTCAGCGCACGCCGAATTGAGTCCACAATACATACCGGTAGGCTTCTGGCCAGTGCCCTTGCCAACCTCGCCCTTCTCCTTGAGGTCAATGTGCCAGCTATCGGTCTCGCCGGCCGCGTTCTTCAGGGTGAAGGCGAAGATGGCGTTGCCCTGCTTGATGGCGTCCTTGCGATCGGGCTCGCTGGCGCTGAGTACGGAGTTGATGGCGTCGAAAGCGGCCGAAGAAGGAAACTTATCTGCGGGCACATGACATTAGTGCTGGGCGAGGAGGGGGGAAGTCCCATGTGATCGGGTACATACCGTTGGCGAGACCCATGTTGACTGTCTGTTTTGGGGGTATTTGGTGGGCTTGAGTCGGAGAGTGATGGAATCTGTATGTTTGGGTATAGGGGATCGCGAAAGATTACCGAAACGCGGGGGGGATGGCCGGATAGTTTAAATACTGGGAAGATGGCAACGGTTAAGCCGTGCGCCGGAGGTTTGGGGGGTGTGGAGGACTCGCCGGACGGAAGAACAAAGAGACAGATGCGGTGCGTCGAAAGCTGGATGACGCTCAGTTGTCGCATGTGAACCTCGGCGATTTAGTCCAGCGTCATGTGCACCCAGACTCCACCCATCCAGAGTACCCAAGGTACCTAAGGTGAGAGTATCTGTAGGCACTCTAACCCCAGTTGGAGACTTGCGACAGGCCTGCCATGGTTCACTGGAATGCCCCATAGCTGCTACTGCCTGCTACAGAATTGCGCGCCCCAGTGTTTGCCTTTGGTACGTACACCTTTGATAGATGAGGCCCCGCTCGGTTGACGGCCCCAGCCGAATCCGAGCACTGCTGACAGTACGATGTACCTAAGTCCACAGGTGGCTGGCTACCTACCCAGGTGCAGTACCTATCTAACGCGCATCAAGCCACTCTTTATCCACCAGTCATCATCACCTACTTTGGGCCGGCGTCGCCATTGACATCTGCATTCTGGAACTTCCATTCTTTCTACATGGCGAGTCGCGGGCGGTGTGTCCAAAGCCGGACCGCCGCAGCATTCTACCTTATTTTGCTTAATTTCCGTTTCTAGTAACCAGACTAATTTGCGGGTCATTGACGCCACTGCATGTTCGACGTCTCAATTCAATGGCTTCTGGTCTCATGCAATGTCATGGATCTGGCCCAGCGCCCTTCAAGCCACTATGATGGCTCCAGACCCCAGCCAACCCTCTTCACCTCAGCCTAATTCTTTCGTTGTTTCGCGGAGACCGAGGTACGATGAAAGACACGAGGCTGGTCGAAAGCCCGAAAACCGCCTCAGACAAGACGAGACAAGACAAGACAATCCCGGCTTTGCGGTCCATTTGGCACAAACAAGCTTCAGACAACCCAGCACACATGAGCGGATTGCATTCTGCATCCGGTCTCGATTTCATGCTGACGCGGTTCAAACGACTGCGTACAACGATCTTGGTTGCTGCCTCTTGCCGATGGCAAGTAATTGATCCAGATCCCGACAATCATCCCATGCCTTATTGACAGCAGCCGAGGGAAGTCTGAATAAATTGAAAGCGGGGGACGGCCGACCCAGAAACTCTTCGGCCGAGTTAGTTAGCACTGACGAGAACGAGTCCGAGTGCGGTCATGCATTGTGACAAAGGACTTAAAAGTCAAGACAATCGACAAAGGGGCCCTTGCTGGAACCATCAAAGAGGCCTCGACGCAAATTGATGCGACGTTTCGTTCGGTCAGTTCGTCCGACTACACTTCGATCCCCAAGTTCCGGTATCGGGTATCGGTATACGCTACATTGCTACATTCACACGGCCTACATTTCGTGTTTGTCGTCGGGCCGCAACATACGACCCCTGTCTGAAGTTTGGGACGAGCGCCTGTCCTCGACTGCGGGCCCCTTTGGGACGCCGCCGCACAGCCAACCGCGACCACTACACCTCAAGCGCCCGAGTCCCTCAGATACGCGGCAACAACGCCGCCCCACGACCCCGGGTTATCCCTCGCATACACCTCCCACACGGTGCCGCCCGTCTTGTCGTACAGAAGGATCGTCGTACTCTTCGTGCTCAAGCCGAACCAATACGTTGACTTGGCGCTGTCGGCGAACGCCTGATTGGTCATGCAAATGCCTCCCGTGTTTTCGCATTGCGGGTTATGCCACTGGTTGTCGTTCATTCCGTTGAAGAACGCCCACAGAGCCGACCCGTGGATCACGATCTTGGAGCTGCCCGTCATGTAGTGGCCCCACGACCGGAAGCAGTGGTCACTGTTGCCCTGCCCCTGAGCTGCACAGTTGCTGAAGTCAGGGTCGCCGTATGCCGGTTTTACCGTCCAGGGGCTCGGCGCCCTTAGAGGAGTGCCTTGTCCCTGCCAATACGCGCTCTCTGTCTGCTCCAACGAGATGTAAACGTTCTGCGCGTTGTGGAGATTGTACTGATACAAGACGCAGTGCTCGAAGCTGGTTCCAACCAGCCACGTGGGCTTGGTGCTCTCGATGAGCGCTCCACGCCCGACGGCAATGTTCTGCGCGCCGCCAAAGGTGTCGAGCGAGTGGTCAGCCACCCAGCCCCAGACATTCTCCAAGTAGGCAGAGGCAGTCGAAGTGACGTGCATCAGTGCGAAGGCCGCCTTGCAGGCGGCCGGGTTCCCGCCGACACAGTTGGTGTTGGTGATGGAGTGCCTGGTGCCGCCGACGCGGAAGACGCTGCTCCAGATGCCAACGTCGCCGGGCTTGGATCCCGCCATGTTTACCTGCACGAGGGTTGCTCCCTGGAGAACGTCGCCGACCTCGACAGTGATGTCGGTGATCTGCGCAACGCCCGTCTCACCGGGGTTGCCGACCTTTAGAATGGGCTGAGGGTCGTCGGGGTTCCACCATCGCGATCCGATACCTGTCAAAGTTACCACTCTGTCCCAAGGGAGGCTTGCGTTTCCCGAGCTAAGGACGTACCGTTGAAGATGCTGAGGGTCTCGCCAATAAGCCTCGTGCCGGGAGGAACGTAGATTGTCTCCTTGGTGAGGTAAATGCCCTGGGGCACGAAGATGATCTTGCAACCCTTGTACTTCTGCAGGATGGCGTTGATGTTCGGCCCGTCATCGCGGCTGTTGTCTCCGTAGACGGGATACTGCGGGTCGCCCTTCAAGTTGACAAACTGATCCAGTGCATACTTCTCGTATTGAGGTAGCGGGGCGGTGAAGTATTTGCCCGCAGATAACAACCCAGCCGGGCGCTCGATTGGATATGTCGTGCCGCGCTGCAGGTTGTTCGAGTTGACGTAGCCCATGACCCACGTCTGTCCCGCCGCGACCGAGCCGGCCCTTAGGGTCGACCCGTCGCTCGCCGACTTGACGGCTGCCGCGTCGGTGACCTGGAAGTTGTCGATAACGAGCGAGTTCTGGCCGTACCCCGTCACCAGGTTGTTGACGCCGGCGTTACAGGCGCGGACGCTCGAATCGACGAGCGAGACGACGCCCGTCTTGTTGCGGCTCATGTCAATGCCGAAGTTGCAGTTGGCGAACGTGACGCCCTGCACGACGGCAACGTAAACGCTGTCCATCGAGATGCCGACATTGCAGCCGTTGAAGGAGAGGTTCTTGAACTGGTACTGCTGGCCATTGACCCGGATGCCGATGGCACCGCCCTCGAATTGCTGTATATTGTGTCAGCCCACCTCGTTCCCCTTCCCTTTGGGCTGTTGGTACTAAAAAAAACAAAGAAAATTGAAGGGCGAGGGGCAAACTTACACTATCACTGATCAGAATCCCAGAGCCGCCCTGGTTCATCGTGATACCGACATGGCTCGAGAAATTAGGCATGCGGATCTTGACATTGGACAGAGAGCACCCCTGCGAGACGCTCCAGTCGATGCCCACGGCCGGCACACCCGTGCCGACCTCAGTGGTGTCGACGACGACGTTGCGTACCGCCATGAGGAAGTTCTTGGTCGCGGACCCGTCGCCCTGGTGCGCGTCGTAGCCGTTGATGACGGGCTGGCCGCCGAGCGCCGGGTCGGCGATGAGGACGGGCGGGTTGAGTGCGTCGCCGACGAGGAAGGTCGTTACGAGCATCTGGATCGGCTTCTTGATGCGATACCGGCCCGGCGGAATGTAGACGTAGGCCGGGCGGGTCGTCACGGTGTTGCCCGTGCGGGTCCATGCTGCCGGAAGGTATCAGTCAGGTTATGTTGGTAGCGAGGTCTCTGCAAACAGCTTTGCGCGCGCGTGCGCGCACACACACACACACACACACACACGTACCTTCGATGGCAAAATTGAAGGCGTCGGACGAGTCCCTGACGCCGGTGTTGTCCGCGCCGTACTGAACCGCCGTGCGGTAGTACTGGAACGTTGGGTCGGAGCTCGTGGGCGCCGTGCCGTTATGGTCGATGGCGGCGCGCCACCAGGTCGACGGGTTGCTCTCGATGGGGCCGGAGCACGTCTGTCGAGACTCAAGGGTGCTTGCGGCGTCATTGGGTTGGGGGTGGGCAACGGCCCCGATGCCGAGCGCGACGAGGAGGGCGAGAAGCTTCATGGTGGCTTTGGGTTTCCGGCTAAACTACCGATCCTCAGTGCGCATCTCAAGCTTGGGGTGCGTGTCATGTCGGGGTATTTATAGGTGTTGGAATCATGATGCCGCTCTTCAGCTCATCATCGTCAAGCATTGCCATGGTCAATTTCCAGCTAGTGAAATAGGCTAGTTCATCTTCATGGCCAGAAGAAGAAGAAAAAGAAGACACGACCCCCGGGCGTATAGTCCGCTTCCTGCGTGTGTCTGAATAATCGCCCAGCCCGCTCAGTCCCGCAACCGCACGCAGCAAGGGTTCGAGGGCCCAGAGCCAGTTCCAAAGCTCCACCGCGGAGGGGATGATGGGTTCATTGACAATTACCGTTGTATTTCGAGGCTGATGTGAGATATGCGGATTGTGCATTGCCTTGCCCGCTGCCCCCCCCTCCCCTCTCATAGTCGTGCCTTGATTGTAACAGCCAATCTCGAGCGGACTGGATACAGACTGGACACACAGGTCGACAAGTATCTGCTGCGGGCATTTGCTTGGTTTCGGTGTAGGGCCGCCTACCTAGGCAGCAAGATTTGGGGGGGGGGATGGGGCGACAAGGGTTGTCGAGCTAGCCGGAGCTGAGTTGCGGTGGGACAACCACCCCTGGGACGGGAATGCAGGTACGAACCCCATGTGAGCGGTTTTCTCGAGCCGTCGTCTATGTCTATAACCGTCGATGTGTGTGTGTGTGCGTGTGCGTGTGTGGACTCTGTCTCGTGATGCCAAGTACAGCCGCATTTCGCTGCGTTGCGGATGGCGTTGCGGATGCTTGACGCTTACTTGATCCTCGGAGTAGAAGTATCGGCTCAGGTGCTCTGTTGACTGCGAGGCGAGGATGCAACATTGGCCTCGGGAGGCGTGTCGGGCCAATGGGGGTTGTCTGCTCGTTCATGTCTGCTGACTGTACCGTCGATCGATTGAGTCGAGCTGTATGCAGCTGTCAGGCTTTTGGTTGCATGTTCATCTAAGCACGGTGAATGCTTCGCTTTGGCCAGTCGAAATTTGTACGTAGAAGACGGCGGCCAATGGCGTTGAGCGCGTCGTATCCCACGGTTGGTCGCTGACTTTTGTTTCTCGACTGTACCGTAGGCGACGCCAGCTCCCCGGCTTTTCAAGCCGTGTGCGTTTATGTTTTTTCCCCTTCCTTTAAGTCTGACAATGGGCCATGGTGCCGCCGACAGCGATGCGAGAAGGATGTTGTTATGATGTTGAGTGAGTATTGTGTCTTTGGCCGAGACAGCTTCAAAAGGGTTGTCGGCACGAGCTTGGGGCAAAGCGCGAATCATGTGTAAGTCTTATTGTGTTAACCGCGACGGGTTACTTCTCTGGAAAGCTTGGGGAGCCTTGGGATTCTTGATGGTAGTACAGAGGGAAAACGAACTATTAAACACAATGTTAAGTGATACCCCGAGGTCAACGGTCCGTGATGTTCAAGCCATTCACTGCATGCGGGCGAACCGGAACAACAAGCAATGATATCAAGCAGGACGTCTACATTAGATCCGGGGACTGCAATCTTTGGAAGCCGTATTTACGGGGGGTCTATTGCTGTTTGGCCGGTCAAACATGACTAAAGCGCAGACACGACGCCGAATTCTTGCATCGTAGTATACTTACCGACATCCGCCTCGGAAACGCATTGCAGTTCGCGCTTTGAGATGTGCGGATGTCATGAATTCTCTTATTCCTGTCACTGACTGAACCCATACGTCCAAGAGTCGACGCCGTCCCTGACAAGAAAGGTACGTTTTGAGCACGTCAGTTTCCCTGCTTGCTCCTCGGGAAGATAGATAGCGCCAAAGTCTCTAGGCCGGCAGTCGAAGCATCCAAGGCTTCCAAATGCAGATTTGGTGAGAGGGAAGGAAAAGGGGTATCCCGTCTCGGTCAAGGCACTCAACTCGAGACCGCAACAGAACAAAATGCCAGCAAAAACTATGAGCGGCGCGACACCCGAACGAGAAACAAGATAAAGACGCAGCACTCTCCTCCACACGGGAGACGGGAAGTGTCGACAACCGTGCGGGGGACCAACGTCCTCGACGACCGAAACCGCCGTGTACTTTCGCGGGCGGCACCTTGACATACATGCAAAACACCCCTCCTCTTCTATACATGCCCTGCGGGAGGGCGTTTTCCAGCCTCCCCCCCCGAGACCAAACCATTCCTCTGCCCACTTACGACTCAACCTTGGGCTGGCTCACATCCGGGTACACGTCGAACCGCCTCTGCGTGTTGATGGGGATGTTCCGCCTCGCCTCCTCAATCTTGTTCCCGTCCAGCTCCCAGGCGACGATGCCCTCCCCCTCCTCGGCCTCGACCAGCACGTTCGCCATGGGGTCGACGATGAGGCTGTGGCCCCAGGCGTGGTAGGTGGCGCCGAGGTCGCGCGCAGGGCTGCACAGGGCGACGTAAATCTGGTTGTCGATGGCGCGGCCCTGGCCCAGCAGACGCCAGTGCATCGGCCCCGTCGTCAGGTTGAAGGCGCCCGGGTACACGAGCGCGAAGCAGCCCCTCCGCGCGGCGATGGCGGCGAGCTCGGGGAAGCGGATGTCATAGCAGATTGCGACCGAGATGCGGCCGTATCCGGGCAGGTCGACAACGGTGACGGCGTCGCCGGGGCTCAGGACCTCTGACTCGCGGAAGGTGATCTTGCCGGGGATGTCGATGTCAAAGAGGTGCACCTTACGGTGGGTGGCCAGCAGCGCGCCCTCGGGCGAGAAGACGAGGCTCGTGTTGTAGAACTTGCCCGTCTCGCCGTCCAGCTCGGGGATGGAGCCGCCAACGAGGTAGGCACCGCTCTCGGAGGCCATGGCGGCCAGCGCGTGGAAGCTGGGCGACTGCTCCCGCGTGGGCGGTGAGGGCAGCAGGGTCTCGGCGTACTTGGGAAAGTAGTCGCAGCCGTAGGGCGAATTGAAGCACTCCGGGAGCACGACAATCTTGGCGCCGTCGCGCGCGGCCTCGAGGACCTTGGCGCGGGCATTGGAGAGGTTGGTCGCCTTGTCGGCGCCCGAGGCGAGCTGGATGCAGGCCAGCTTGACGGGCTTCTTGAGCACCGGGGAGGCGGAGGTGGTTGTGGCAGTGGTCATTTTGCGAAAGGGCACGAGGCGGTGGGCGGCAGGGTTGAGGAAGGAGGATGCAAAAGGGCGAAGGGTCCGTAGGACGAGGCGCATTGTTTGTTTAAAGGAATTGGGTTGTTCGGACGGGGGCGGCGGACCGAAGTGACGTTGGAGGTTAGGTCGGGGATGGGGGGATGGATGGTGGTGATTCGAGGTTGTGACGAGCTTGGTGGGGCGGGAGAGGAGAAGGCGATAACGGCGGGGTAGCTTTGCCCGCGCGACGGCTTCGCAATCGGAGCTCTCATCCCTGAACTTCGGCCAACGGACAGTTGTTTGCACTGTGCGTGTCTGTGACAGAAGCCGGGGAGCATTTACAGTGCGAGAAACATCGAATGACGCCGAATTGTCCGATGCGCTTTGTCGGGAAAATGTGATGATCGGCCCCGGTCCGATCGGCCTTTGCGTCCCGTCCCGCGCGCCGGTGCTTGTCTTTGACCCCCCCCTCCCCCCCATCTTCCTGTCGCCCGTCGCGACACTGCACTCAGCCCAAGCGCTATTTCTCGCGTCGTCAATGGCGCAGCCACCCGTTGTCGGTCTTCGATACGAATCTTTCATCATCGTCTTCTTAATGTCTTCAGTGTCTTCAATGTCGGCCGCTGCTACTGTCGAGCGTATGCCGCGATTGGGCCTGAGTGTTCTCCGCATCGTTTGCCCACGAAGTACACGTACCCCCCGTCTAGAAACCCTCGGCGACAGCTCAAGGGCCGCGTAGCGTGGTAGACGGCAGCAGTCCAGATCCGCTCACTCCAAGATAAGCCTAGCATGGTCAAAAAGTCCTACTACTCCCCCCTCCTCCGCCCGTGGTCCCTTCCGAAGAGGTAGAGGGGGGGAGGGTTGGAGGAAAGTTAAAGGCAGGAGTCAAAAGCAAGAAGCTCCGAGTCGTCCGTTCCTTAGCCATGTCTTTCCTTTCGCCTCGTCGGCAATCCACTCATTTTTTATTTTATTTTGCTGCCTTCGCGCCCCCCCTTCCCACGTTTTGGGTTCCTTATTTTGTTTCTCCCAAGTTCGTCTGTTGGTGAATCCGTGCTTGAAACGCTCCGAGTGTGCTTACTTGGGTAGGCCTGGGGAGGATCAAGCGTCGCCGAAACAATGACAGCCTACCATCGGGGCTTTGTCTATCTACGAGACTCTGCATGGGAGACCAAGGAGTGGAAATATTCTAGCCCTGACTTATTTTGGATGCCAGAGTTAATGGCCTGATGTTGTCAATGCGAAGCTCACACGCATACGATACGCGACAGGATTCGGCTTTTTTTTCTCTTCGAGGCAAGACTGTCCCATTTGGGGCACTTCGTTCTTTGGATGATTTTTAACATGTTTTGTACAGTGTTTGTCTTCTCCTTCGTCTTCTGCTCCCTCTCCTCTCGGACAAAGATGAGATGCTTGCTGCGCAACCGCTGCGCGCCATATGGCCTTCGCGACATCGTCCAAACACACATCTTTCCCGGACCCAAAACGCGGGCGACAAAACTTGAAACACTTGATTAGGTATCAATCCATCGCCCTCAGTAAAAAAAAAAAAAGAGGATTTGAGGAAAGAAAAAAAAAAAGCACCCGATTTGCCAGAAAAACATCCCTAGCCCAGCCTCTCTCTGGGATGCTTTCGTTTCGTCTCATTTGAAGCACCTTTTGCAACCTCCATTTCCCAACCATCACAAGCCTTGTTCTGCCGTAAGGCTCAAACCAAGGGCCAATCGCAGTGCTCTGCTCTTCTATTGGCTTTCAACACACGGTGCCACCGGTCCGTCGCATAAGCAAAGAGCATGCGAAAAAATGGCTAAAGTGTTCCAGCCGCCCATTTTGCAGAAACTCTGGGAAGACCAACGCCGGCATATGGACAGTAGATGATGAGTAAACACAGAGAAATCCGAGTAATATACATCCATATCGGTTTCAGGAGCCTCGCTGGGCTCGTTGAGCTGTTTATGACGCGGAAAGCTGGCGTTGGCACGTGTGCGCTCGTGATCCTACAAGACGTCGGATGCCGTGGATGAAGGGCGCCGCTGCACGGAGCCAGGGCAGGATTGAGATTGAGGCCGAAGTGGGCCGCGGGTATCGATTAGAGTTGGCATGTTTCAAGCACGCCGAACGGAGAGTGTAGGTTGATTTGGGACCACAGGGTGGTTCGATTATCGCAGGCTCTGCCTTATAGTATCAGTTGTTTCAGGTTGCGCTGGATGATCATGTCCTGGACCGAGCCCATGGTGATTTTGAGCAGGTTCGTGTCTGTCGCGTTGGTGAAGTGTCCGTAGATTTCCTTCTCCGTGTTTCTGTTTAGGGCGCGGAACTTGTCCAAGAAATATTTGCTGGCAGACTTCCAGTCTTCGGCGGGACCGTGGTAGTCTGTGAAGCCGTGTGATGTGATGGGGTTGTTAGGTAATTTTTCCTTGAACAGATCCATTTTGTTGAGGAAGAGGATAAGCGCAGACTTGGTAAACCAGTGCGAGTTCGCAATGGACTCCCACAACATGAGTGCTTCGTTCATTTGGTTCTAGTGGGGACGTGGTCAGCTTGGCACGGGGAAACGCGACATGGGCACACATACGCCATCTTTGTCCTCAACTAAGCATTGGTCGTAACCGCTGATGGCGACAAGGAAAAGCAGGCAGTTGACGTTTTCAAAGCAGTGAATCCACTTCTTTCGTTCCGAACGCTGACCGCCGACGTCGAACATGCGGTATGTCAGCTGGCCCAGGTCGAAGACCGTTTCGGTGATTCCCGTCGTTCGCAATCTCGAGCGCAACAAATCTTGGTCTGTCGGCACGTAACTCTGATCCCAGATACGATCCAAATCGTCGCAAAAGCTAGCTGTGTCAGCAACCGCTTCCGTCACGGCGTAGAGTCGAGCTTGGGTGCTCACTATGCCAAATTATCGTGGAGAGCAAACTCATTGCCCTTGGCAATGGCTTGCTTAACGCCACCATCGAACCAAAGCTCCTTTATAGGTTGAAGGTAATCGCGCGGGAGGGGATCCTGGGCGTTGATCTCGTGTTCCACCAGTATATGCGCCATGTGCTTCTACAGAGAGACGCAAAGTGTTAGCCCGACCGTTTGGTTCCTTGTTTGCACCAGTCGCCGAGTCTCGCGCAAATCGGAGCACGCGATTGGTCTCGTCGGGGGGGAGGGAGTGTGCTTGCCTCGTTTTCGGGGTTGCTAAACTCGATTCCCATCTCGGTCATGGCATCTTGAATTAAGCGGAAGGATTGGACAATGTTGTTAAAGACGACGGGCTTCCATTCGAGCTTCTCGTTTTTGCTGAAGCCTTGGGCGTAGATCAATTTCATCTGCTTCAGCACGGTAGACTTTCCAGACTCTCCGGCACCTGTCGAGGAAGAACCAGTCAGCGGACAGGCCAGGAGGCATCACGAGATGGACGGTCGCGTCGGCATACCCAGCAACAAGAGCTTGACCTCCTTTGACAGTTTCTTCTCATCCTGGCGAATCAGACGATCGAGGTCCCGCGAGCGGGCAGCGCTGCCGTCATCCTGTTTTCGAGCCCCGAAACACATTTCTATTCTTATTCTGTTGTGGCCGATTGACAACAGCAGTTGTTGAGAGAAACCGATTGGACAAGCGTTCGAGAGGTGGAAAAAAATAAAAATAAAATAAAGGAACGCGGCCCGTCGGTGGATGGAGAGTGGGCGAAAGTGAGGATGCGAGGTAACGGCGGCGGACCAGTGAAGATGGCGGAGGTAGTAAAGAAGAAGAAAAAAAAAAAGATGACCAAGATGAAATCGAGGTGGGTAGAAGACAGACCAATAGTCCGTCCGGGTAACGAGGATTTTGGGGAATTGGCGTCCAGGGAGTGCGTAGTCTCGCAATGATCCGAGGGTTGTAATTCGAACGTCGAGAAGATCAGACGAGAGAGGGAAACCCAGACAAGGAAGCAGATAGTGACGGTCGAGTCGAGTCGCAGGGCAGTTTGACAACCTCGGAGGAGGGAGGAGGAGGAGGAGGAGGTAGAGGCGGATGGGGCGCGGTTGCAGAGTGCCTGTCTACTACCTTTTGAGCACGGAGTAGCGTAGGTGCTAGGTCGGTAGGTAGGTAGGTAATGGTAAAGTAGGTATGTGAGGAATGGAGTCGTGGTGGGTGGAGGAAGCTTTTGTCGGTTTGAGAAAAGCCCCACACTGCCTGCAGGCACGTTCCTCGGTAAGTGGGTGGGTAGGTAGGAGGTACCTTTAACAGCGAAGGCAACACGATATGTACGGATTGGGAGGAGTGAGAGCTCGGAGGGGAGGACAGGCCGAAAAAGAGAGGGAAAAAGAAGGAAAAAGAGGAGTAGAAGGGCCGCTAAAGAGTCCTGTGGCGTTCGTAGAGGACGCCCGGTAGGCTGCGGGTTGCTAATGCTAATCCCTCTGATCTCTGTGTTTTGGCTGCCCGGTGAGTGCAATGGCGTGTCAGGGGAAAGACTAACGTGCTAGCGCAGAAAACGGAGAAAGAAAAGAAAAGCGGGCGACGAAGACGACGATACAAGTAGACGATGTAGGGAAGAAGGATCAGGAGGACAAGACAGGAGGAGGGCTTCGCCGAAAGGGAAGAAGGCGAAGATGTAGGGGAAGGGGGAAAAGCAGAAAGCAGCGAGGTTCAAGGGTTCAAGGGGTTCAAGAAGCAGGAGGCATATTATGGTATCCTTAGATATGCACGCACGAACAAGCCATTGATAAGTGATGAATGGAGGCAACCTCACACTTCAAGGTGCATCGACGAGGGTGCGAGTACGTACCGCACTGGATTATCCACCTACTCATACCCTGCCTCAACTCAGGTATCCAGATGAGTAGGTAGGTCATCGACGAGACGACAAGGTAGGAGGTACATTGTCGCGTCCCTTCGCCTTCCACAGTACCTCACTGCGAACCTAGCTTGCAGGTACACTGCTGGATGCAGTGGCTGCTGCTACGGGCACGCTGCAGACACTGCAGTCTTCCACAGCTTGGACAGGCAGGCAAGCCAACAGGGCAGAGCTGGAGTGACTTGTAAGTTGGACACAGAAGAACAAGGCAGTATGAGTTCAGCCAGCGGCTGATGTTGTTGCTGCTGTAATTTTTCTTTTCCACAGAATTAGCAACAGTGGCCAACTCCTCAATTCGAGGTGCGCACACAGCACAGCAACAGGACTTCACGACCAGGATGACAGCAGTACGCACAAAGCTCTCAGTTCTTAGTGGCTGCGCTGCGCTGGTACATCTTCGCACAACTGAGTACGTACTGAGTTCTGAACCTGCTGGGGCCAGCAGTACGTTGTAGACGATGGTATGAGTGGGGGTGTTCTTTCACGTACCTGATAGGTATTTTAGCTCGATTCGTTTTGCGACACTGGCCCTTCTTGCCAGCAAGATACTATCCAAGAGACTTAGCAAGTACTTGCTTCTGGATTACCTACTCTACGAGTAAGGTAGCTCTTCCCTGCACTCACATTGAGGGCAAGCCACATCCAGTGCCCCCGTCGCTCCCACGACGGATCATACATCCCACCTTACATTCCGGTCCACATAACCTCACCTCAACTTTCCTCACCTGACGCATCTAGAATGAGTGCAGTGTTGCTGATAGCGCGGGCAGATCCCTCCGTGGAAACAAAGACAAACATTCCATCATCATCTCAGACATCTCATCCGTCACTAAGTCAGCCAGTCTCCCAGTCTACCGGTCCATTCGTTGCTTATTCTCCCGACTCTCCCGACTCTCCCGACTCTCCCGCGACCCTCCCCTTCGCCATTTGGCTCGCTCAGTCTCTCGCACGACACATGCCGCACCGACATTATGACCGCGGTCGCGCTTCCAACACGCAGGATACGCAACCACAAGCTTTCTGACAGTGTCCCCCTTCCCCCCCTCTTCCCAAGGTGTCTGCGTCCAAACAAAACACGCACCCCCATTACCGGCTTGAACTTGTGTCTGCAGAAGCTCTTCCAACTGTTGTTCGACGCCCATTCTGGTGCGGATGCACGGTGCCGGGACCCGGGTGCCCTAGAGAGATGCAGGTTGCAAGCTGCAACCTGTCGCGCCCCATGACTGCAGGGCAAACTACCGGCATATGGCAAACAACCGATCAGGGACGGGACACACACCATGGACGATATATCACTAGACCATGGGCTGCACATGGCCGTGTGTGGATGTTGATTCAGTCAAGTCGATCCGCCACACGCTGCTGCTGTCGTCTCTCTTCTCCTGGCGCACCCTACGACCAACCAATGCAGTAATACACCCACCATCACCTGACGATTTCACCTCGACATGTTTCAAACCCAAAGGCCGTAGCCTCCGCGTCTAATGTTGAGTGCAGCACGGATAGCCGTTGTGTATATCTGCACACTATTACCTGACATACATGAGGCAGGCCCGCGGAGACCTGTATGCCCACGATCTAACATTGTTAGTAACGTCAATGCATCGACTGATGGCCCCTATCGAGCCTTCATTTCGTCGTCTCCATTATCTAAACAGAGTCTCCATAACATTTAGATGGGTAGGAACTCCGTAGCCTGGACTGAGCAAGCAGTGCCGCCATCATGGCATTTCGCAGACCTGGAGCCACCCCGATCCCTGGACCCCTGCATACCACCAGATCGCTGCCGCACAACCCCAATCGGGCCCCTACTCCGGAAACGCCTCGTGCGTGCCGCCTAGCCCTTCTTCGTCTTTCCTGGTCGTGGAGTGATGCGGTGCCTTGCGTCGCTCGCTTCTCGTCGTGCGCGCGAACACAAACACAACTCGCCTCTCAGGCTCTCCAGACTCTAGCACAACCGGCAAAAGCCAGCAGAGATGGTGGCTGCATTTGCTTGCGGAACTGCGTCCCGCTCGTCCCACTTCAGCAACGCCTCTTTCGTCGTTTCCAGACGTAGCGCTGCTCGCCACACAGCCATCGGGCAATCATTTCCCTTCATCTGTAACAATGCTCTTTACCACCTTCTGCAGATTGTTTCCGCTTCCGATGACGGCCCTTTCATCTTGGGGAAGAAGCCTTCCACTGTACCCGCGCTCCATGTAGTGTATGGATACGCTGCATTGCACTGCGCTGCACAACCATGCATCATGCTGGCCCTTGGTTTCGAACAGCGGGGCTCTGGCCGAACACGTCCGCTCTCTCTCGACCCCTGATTCATGCGGTTACAACGCTCGCAGCAGCGCACGAATCTCTCGCTTTATCCTAGAGTCACATTCTGTCAAACTCGTCCCCAATAATAATTCGGATCAGCGTTGCAGACCCCAGTGGGAAGATTGATCATTGGCTTTACGGGCTACTGACCAGTGACGGTTCATTGGGAAGGGGGAGGTTCTTCAGCACCCATGGCAAGAGGCCTGCAGAAACGATGGCTCTGGCGAGCTGGGATCCTCCTGGTCGTCAAGGCATGACGGCAACAGGGGGTGAGAGTCGCAGACTTGTACTCGGTAGCTCGTCTCACTCGATGACAGGGGGCTCGTTTATGGACGGACTGCACAACTCATGGCATTCTAGCGGGGATCTGATCCATGGCCGTCGACGGGACAGATCAGCGCAAGTTTCTAGAACGCCAATGACCTGTTGCGGTTTCTGATGCTCCATCCTGCTGCTGCTGCTGCTCAACACGGTAAGGCACGGGCATCGACCTCGCCGAAAAGCTACCCGAAATAGTCGAAATAGCCCCTTTACAGCCACTCAGGACTTTGCACAACCGTCCCAAAATTGTTGCAGGCAAGCAACCGTATGCATTGGAGCCTCAAGTCAACGGCGGCCGACGCGAAAACCAAGCTTGCGAGGTCGGGCGCCCCGCTGGAGCTTTTGAATCGTCACTCGGACCTTGTGGCCAGGCCCCTATGATGCGGAAGAAACGGATGGGGCTTGGTCCAGCCATCCTTCCGAGGCTCGGCAGCGAGACACAATGTTCCAGCCCGTAATGCTCGATCAGTCAATCACCCGGCGCGGCGCAATGGGTTGCTGCCGAGGAAGGCTGTGTGTTCAGCCATTGCCGGATGCGGCTCATCAGGACACAACGGCCCAGTATCGTTTCGTATTCGAGGGACAGCCAGTTGGAAGGTCACCATCTGACAAGAAAGAAACAAAGACAACATTCCTGTCGGGCTGCTGGGCGGGCGGATGGCACACAAGTTTGCGGAAAAAGTCTCAGCTTCGTCTAATATCAGGCTGCGATTCGATGGGTGGAGGTATGATGGATGCCAGCAACCGACAGTGAGGAGGCAGGCTGGAACTGGGAGAAGGGAAGGCAAAGACTCGCGGACCGTCTTTCAAACATCACCACAGGGTCACGGCAAGCTTCGGGCTTTTGTCACACGATGCACCGCATAGACTGGCTCCCCAAGTCTATTCAAGGTTTCTGGGTCTGCACATGGCATCACATCGGCGCACTGGGAAAGCCTCGGCCACTGGGGATTGCTGGAAAGCATTAACCGGGAGAGATGGTGGCATGCTGTCTCTCTTCGCGTCTGTATTTGGGGCCAGCCCTGCCAAAGATTTTTTTTACTTTATGCGGGACCAAAGCAACACTTCAAGGTTGTGACAGCCGATGATTAGTAGCATGTGTCGTTTGAGGTTTTGTAGGTTAACCTCTTGGCAGTAGTGGCGCCTGCGAATTGGAAGCAAGACATAGTTTAGCAGGGTTTAGGAACCGCCATTTCGACAACACCGTACTACGGTATGTGGTAACAACCACGGTGCAAAACTCGGCGGTTGTTAGATAAGGTACCCTCGGGCTACCTAGACGCGACTCAAGCCTCCATCTTGACATTTCTTGCGTTATCCATGGACGCTGTTCCCAGCTTTCTGCAAGTCATGGCTCACTTCGAATATTCAAACCTTATGGTACATGTTCGGGTGTTACAGCAGACAGTAACTGGTGGTCAAACCTTGTAAAGAAAAGAGTGACTTTGCCGATGAGTCAGACAGCCCGTCAGTTGAAGCCCATAAATGTCAAGATCTGGTGTTGGCAGGCTACAGCCTAGTACCTCCCGATCATCCCGTCTGCAAACCGCATTACAATACGTCTTCGTTTCACGTCACCGGTAAGCAAGAGGGACTACCTTATCCTTACGCAGTGCGTGTCTTGCATTGCTGGCCGGCGATGGCGGATAATTATCCGCGTAGGACAGAGGTCACCTTCATCAATACGAACCTTCCAAGTCACTGAGGTTGGCAGTAAGAAGAAAAGCGACAACAACAGGCTGGAGACTTGCGATGCAGCGGCGGGCCCACGGCAGCCAAGGCCGTGTGGGCAGCAGGCTATAGCTTACTCTGGATGATTTACTGCACATTGCACGTGTGTATGTCTTGCATGCTACTGCCGCGAGTTGCGACGCCGGTACAGATATTAATAGGTACATGCACTGCTTAGACCAGTGGAGGGCGCGGCGGCAGGTTTGCCTTGACAGACAACTAACTAGGTTGGTAGATAGGAGAGAAGAGCACAGCAGCGGGGTCTCTCCCGTTTTTCCCGCGCGGTCGCCGAGCAGGGCAGCATGGGTGATGGTCGACTTTGTTGGTTGCGCGCCACAAGTCTTGTTTCTGCGGTCTAGTTGCCGCTGAAGAATGCCCCGGGCTCACAGCGCTTAACACGCACGTCGGGCCGGCAGAGTGAGAGAGCGTGCGCGTCTGCTCTCGCTCCCGGCATCCGTGACGAGGCCCAGATTCCAGCAGCAGGTGGGCGCCGTTGACCGATGGCGAAGGAGCGGAACCGGTTCTTGGGTCTGATGGAGGACATCCTTTCGAGTCCGCGACGAGGGAAGGGGAAGAAGAAAAAGAAAGAACAAAAAGGAAGCTGCATCACGGTGTCAGGCAAAGAAGGTTGGGCTGGAGATCCCAGTTCGCCACGTTTTCTTCATAGGCACGCCGTAATACGCTAGCTACCGTCGCTGCCGCATCCTGATTCCTCCCTGCGGCCCTGCCCAACCAACGCTAACCGGGGGGGGGGGGCCACGGCGGGAAATTCCCTCAAGGTTTGTATGTGTTTGCCTTGGGTCTTGGCCCACAAACTCTCCGGCGACGACGGCCGAAGAGGTTCCAGTCCCATGGTGGCTGGCTACTGGTGGGAAATCCCCGTATGGTTCACAGCATCGATCAACATGTGCCACTGCCACAATGGACTGCCACGGACGGGCATGGCTGTCAGTCAACCTTGGGCAAGAATCCGTGTGAGTCTTGAAATCCATTCTCAAAGCGATCGTCCTTCGTCCGTCGGCCATGGACCCAGAGCCATGGCCAGATATAGGGTTTGTGCGCTCCAGTAATGGCTGCGCGGGGCATCTGTACGGATGCCATAGTATCCATGGTGGTAAGGTTAGATCCCTGGGTAAGTAAGGAAGATTGGGTTGAAGGGTTGTTGCTGCCTCTCCTCGACTCCCAGCGCCCCCCCGGACCGACAAGAGTCAGGAACCTTACTCGGGCGGACGGGTACTGACTATGACATGAAGTCTGATGATGGCACGGATGCCTTTTGGATATTGCAGAGGGAGATTGGGTTCAGTGGGAAAGCCGTGAAAACCCAGCTGCAAGAGGGGGAAGGGAAGGGGAGAAGGAGATGATGGATCTCGGACCAAAAAGGCTTCCTTGCTCTTGACCAGTCACGCATGGCCTTTGCGAAATTTTGGAGCCCAGCTTTTTTCAAAACGAGGCCACCCCCGGAGCCACAAAAAAATTTCTTGCTGGGTTTTCACGCGGCCACGGACAAACGGGCCTCCCCCCCTCCCAACCTAGGTATGCAGGCAGACTGCTCTACTCCTCTGCCCCTCGTCTCCCCTTCTCCCCTCCTCAATTCACACCGCATCGGCAGGCCAACCACGACTCACCACACACTCGACGTCAACGCACACTGGCTAATTTGATATTCAAGTTTTTTTTTATTTTGGTTTTTATTTTTATTTTATTTCAGTTGTCGTCCTGGCTTCCCTCCGTCATATAATCCCTCTCCCTTCTCAACTACTACGCCCGCACCAGCGACATCTGTCTCGTTTGCCCGCGCCTCTGCCTTTGTTGACCTGTCGATACCTACGACACCATCATCTATCACACAATCCAAGTAGTAGCCCTGCTTTCAAACCCCCGTCTACCGCAAAAATGAGCGAAATTGCCCATCCTACCATCCAAGGTTCGTATGGTCCACCACCCCCTTCCGTCCTCCCTCCCTCCCTCCTTCACACGGGTTCTCTCTCTCTCTCTCTCTGCTCTACGGTTGCCCCGAGCTGTTATCCCGTGCTGCTGCTGCTGCTCGCCCTCCCAACACTTTTGTCGCCGCCCGTCCATCCCCAAGGGGCCCCCGGTAGTACTGGTCTCGTCATCTCCCCGCTCTTCACCACTTTTGCCTTGCGAGCACCACATAGCACACACCACGCACCACGGCCAACGGGGAATATCGAAACCGGCCGCGCTGGGCCCAGTAGCCTTGTCTTGTCTCGTCTCGTCTCATCTCGTCTGTATCGCCGCCCCCGTTGGCAGCTCGGGCGTGCTCGGCCCGCCCCCGTCCACCAACCTGGTCAATCACCAACAACCTCCCGCAACTATTGACGGGTGGCTTATCCGCCTCTTCCCGGGACCCCAAACGAGCCTCAGCCCTGGCTCCCTCCACCGTCTGAGCGCCCATGCACCATCCTGTCATGCCACTCTCGGTTAAGCAACTGCTCAGGAGAAACATTATCCCCCCTGCTTGCAGATCGCGCTCTCTTTCGTACAGCATCCCCCTCCCCCGAGGAGGTAACATTTGGATATCACGATCCAAGCTGGCCGCTGTTCCCTCCCTCCGGACACGGCATATTTGGGCGCATCGGCAATGCAGGCGGCGCAGTTGTGGACACACTGAGAACAACACCCATTATGAAAGAGACAAAATGAAATCAACAAGTTGAGAGCGAGCTAACCTGAATGGTAGATGGCTGGTTCCGTGAGATCTCCAACATGTGGCCCGGTAAGTTCAACCTGTCCGACATGTTAAGGAGATGATACTAACGACCTATCGCAGGCCAGGCCATGACCCTCAAGGTCAAGAAGGTCGTCCACCACGAGAAGAGCCAGTACCAGGATGTCCTCATCTTCGAGTCCACCGATTACGGCATGGTCCTGGTCCTGGACAATGTCATCCAGGCCACCGAGCGCGATGAGTTCTCCTACCAGGAGATGATCACCCACCTCGCCATGAACTCTCACCCCAACCCCAAGAAGGTCCTCGTCATCGGCGGCGGTGACGGCGGCGTCCTCCGCGAGGTCGTCAAGCACGAGTGCGTCGAGGAGGCCATCCTTTGCGACATTGACGAGGTGAATAGCATCGCATGCCATGCCCCGGCTTGCTGAGTCATCCTAACAACAAACACTAACACGGTCTCCCAGGCCGTCATCCGCCTCTCCAAGCAGTTCCTCCCCAACATGGCCGTTGGCTTCGACCACCCCAAGTCCAAGACCCACGTTGGCGACGGCTTCAAGTTCCTCGAGGAGTACAAGAACACCTTCGACGTCATCATCACCGACTCCTCCGACCCCGAGGGTCCCGCCGAGTCCCTGTTCCAGAAGCCCTACTTCCAGCTCCTCCACGACGCTCTCCGCGAGGGCGGTGTCATCACTACCCAAGGTTGTACGTTCCCATTTGTTCAGGACCATCAGGGGAATCAAGGAAGTCTCGGGCTTAGAAGACGAGAAACAGGCAAGGCGCTTTGCAGGTCGACTCGACGTTGCCTATGCCCTTTTCTCTGTTTTGGCCTGTCCTCGATTACTCCCGTGGAATCACCCGGTTCATATATATGCCCAGCGGCAGCCGGCGAGACCTGGTCGTCTCTAGGATACGCTCTTTTTCTCTCTCTCTTTTTCGTCTCCTTTGTCTGTCCATCTGAGAGAAACTTTGCGCGTGTACTTGAGACTTCTTGCTTTCTTCTCCCTTGTGTTCTTGTCTCAACTCCTCGCTCGCTGTCCTCGGGCTCCCCTCTCTCTCTTTCTTCTGTCTCTTCTCAAACCTTGAAGATCAGGACTAGCTAACAGATCATACACAGCCGAGAACCAGTGGCTTCACATGCCCCTCATCTCCAAGCTCAAGAAGGACTGCAAGGAGATCTTCCCTGTCGCCGAGTACGCCTACACCACCATCCCCACGTACCCCAGCGGCCAGATCGGCTTCATGGTCTGCACCAAGGACGCCAACCGCAACGTCAAGGAGCCCCTCCGCAAGTGGTCCGCCGAGGAGGAGGAGAAGCTGTGCAAGTACTACAACTCGGAGATCCACAAGGCCTCCTTCATCTTGCCCAACTTTGCCAAGAAGGCTCTCGAGTAAACACGTTTCAACGTGATGACGAATAGAGGTCAAATGGGAGGGATTCTGTTTCTGGGTTTTTTCATGACATGAGGTTTTGCATGTGTAGGAGGGAACGGCAAGGCATAGAAACCCGACGGGGTTTTGACAGATGGTTCTTTTTGCCGCATGGGATGAACGACGAGAAGAAAAACAAAAAGTTTAGTCATAACGCGGAGAATTGACCCCAGCGTTTTCTCAATACATTTTGATTGAGTCATGTTTGTCGTCAGACCCTTGTTGGCCATGTTTACAAGCTGAGACCGCCTCTCTGTCGAGTCAGATCATGGGTCGTCGATAAAGCGACATGCCCATATTCCCTCCATCCCCTTCTCATCTAAGTTGTGTGAGACAGCTTTCCGCATACAACGTCCATTCTCCGATGTTCCCGGAAACTCATCCCCAACTTGACCGTTCGCCGTCCGTCCCTCACCCCTCTCCCCCTCCCTCACGCATCACCAATCGCAGCTTTTGGACAGCAGGGCGGCGAGCTTCTCCAGCCAGACGCGGTCGACGTCGTCGAAGCCGCCCGGGAGGGTGCAGTCAACGTCGATGATGGCGACAAGCCTGTCGCTGCCATCATCGCCCTCGGCCGCGGGGACGACGACGGGGACGACGACCTCGCTCCGGCTGTCGCCGTCACAGGCGATGTGGCCCGGGAACATGTCGACGTCCGGCACGAGCTGGGTCTCGCGGCTCGCGGCGGCGGCGCCACAGACGCCGCGGCCGAAGGGGATCGTCTGACACGCGACCTTGCCCATGAAAGGGCCCAGGATCAGGGAGGGCTTGGAGGGTGTGGAGAGCGGGTCGAGGACGTAGAAGCCGGCCCAGTTGACCGAGTTGGAGGGGGCCGGGAGGGAGTGGTAGGCGTGCCAGAGGAGGGAGGCCGCGTTGGAGAGATTGCTGGGAAGGGTCGGGTGAGTGAGTGACTAAGTGAATGGGAGGCCGGACGAGGTGCCGTTATGAAGAGCCGTCCCTCGTAAGGCCATTAGGGAGTAGCTTACCAGACCTGAGGGGTTGTGTCAGTTCGCGTATCCAAGCGTATGAGAGTTGAGGTAAGAGTGAGAGAGAGGGTCTTCGGGGGCGGTGATCATACCCAGTTTCTCTGGCCGTCAAAGAGGCCCTCTGCTTGCAGGAGGACCTGCTCGTAGGCCTCCTCCTTGGTGACGCCGTTGGCAAAGTTTGACGCGTCGGCGTGAACCTAATTCGCTCGTCGATTAGTACACGGATGTGAGTAGGGTTTATGGGAAGGGGCTCTTGTTGTGTTTTGTCCCGAGGATTGAAATGAGGAGCTTACCATTGTGTGTCTGCAGTAGAGGAGGTTCCAGGAGAATATGGGATCTCAGTAAAGTAGAACGAAAAAAAAGAACAGAGGCTCTCTGGAGAGGAATCTTTGGTACCAGATACGACCGTTCACTACGAGTGAGGATGAGATTGGCGGTGTTGGGGCTCGAGACGGAAAATGTGTGTTGAAATCCCCTCGCCCAATCACGTCAGACTGTTCGGTGAAGACTCGGTGAGCGGGGCCTTTCTTTTCCTGGTCGTCGGGGGGGGCGGAGGGGCTTTTGTCAGCAAGACGCTCCTCTTCCTTCGTGGTCCCGGCCCTAAAGCTCCCCGATGCGGCGCCGACAGGTACTAGGTGGGGCGTTTCCACCCGCGCTCTCGACGGGCCTCCGGCCCTCGGGGAGCCGAAGCCGCTCTTAAGGCGGGTTCTCCCAATCCAATCGAACAGGATCCCGCACGCACTGCCTTGGGAAACCCCACCCCCTTCAGATGGGATCCGTGCCCGAGGTGCGGCTTCTTTGCAGATCACTTGGGGAGTGGTGGTGCGGGAGCGCCGTTTGGGTTGTCCCGAACCCCGGGGAGGGCAGGCGTACTGGCTACTGGTAGAGGATCGATCTGATCTCGAGCGGGCACGGATGGGAGCCACCGACTCCTCGGCAGCTTGTTAGGGGCGGCGCGAATGCCAACCCCGCGCTGTGCTGTGCCCCTTTTGCCTCGGCGCAGGCGTAGCTGGCCACGTAGTGCATTGGTTGAGGCAGTCGCATGAGGTCCCGTCTCATTCTACACTACTTATATCGGCCATGGATACCAATCCCTAAGCTGGCTTCTAGTCTTATCCACAGGCAGGTGCCTTCTAGTCACGAAGTTGGATAAAACACATTCCATATTTCCCACACCCCTTGTTGCCATAACTCGCTATATTGAAATGGCCTCGGAACACCAGGCCCCGCGCTTCTGCGCCGACTGCTTCAGGGGCACCCTGCGCGGCGACGTCGAGCCCCAGGGCACCGAGGAGACGCTCCACGGCCTTTCGACTTACGTCGCGCGCCCCGAGCCGGGCCGCGAGCCCGCCGGCGTCGTCGTCATCATCCCGGACGCCTGCGGCTGGAAGCTGCGCAATACGCGCGCGCTGGCCGACGCGTACGCCAGAAGGATCCCTGCGGTCGTCCTACTCCCCGATTTCATGAACGGTCAGTGACATTCTAGTTTGCTTCTTATGGTGGACTCTCAACCAAAGTCTTTCTGAACCCGATCCCTTGCCCCCCCCCCCACCAACCTCGCTCGTGCTGACGCGAATGGGAAAAAAAGGGTACGGCCTGCCCGACTCCGTGCTGGTCGTCGGTGACAGGGTGCTGGGCGAGAAGTCGTGGTTCTGGAAATACCTCATCTACGGGCCCGTCGCCGTGGCCACGATGGTGCGGCACTTCGTTCCCCTCCTCATCGCGACCCGCGCCGGCGTCATCGTCCCGCGCATCGGCAACTTCTTCCGCGCCCTCCGACTCGCGCCGCCTGAGCCCTTACCCCGGCCGTCGACCTCCTCGGCTTCTGTCGTCGACGATGGCGCCGCGACGGCGCAAAAGGCGGCGCGCATCGGCGTCGCGGGCTTCTGCTGGGGCGGTAAGTACGCCGTGCAGCTGGCGCAGCTCGGCGCCGGACCGTTCGGCGACGCGCCGCTGATCGACTGCGGGTACACGGCGCACCCGAGCTTCCTGAGCCTGCCGGGGGACCTGGAGAAGGTCGCGCGGCCGCTGAGCGTGGCGAACGGGGACGACGACATGATGATGCCTCGGGCCAGGATGGCGCAGGCCAAGACGGTGTTGGGGCGGAAGGAGACCTGCGAGATCGTCGAGTACCCGGGCGCGAAGCACGGGTTTGCCGTGAGAGGGGACCCCAACGACCAGAGCCAGGCGGATCTGGGGAGGCGGGCGGAGGACCAGGCCGTGGGCTGGTTCCGGCGATGGTTCGGGCAAGGGGCGGAAGAGTGAGGGGGATTGTTGTTTTCAAGGGGTCGGGCCCATAATACGCCAATGAGTAAATATGTTCTGGTTGTTATATGTCCACGTTGTGGCTTCCTTCTTGCTGTGGTTGGCGTGTGTAAGGCGTGGAGTTGAGGTTGGTCGCACAACTGAACGAATCCGTCGCGGGAGCAAACATCCATCCCATCAATTTTACTAAATTAGTCCAACTGCAACATTGCGATCTCGACCGCTACCTCCAGCAGAGAGTGCGGAGTTGCTACTGAATATGGGTTGTTGTCAGCGTCAGCAGAAGATTGCTAGAGCGCAGCGAGACGAGGAAAACATGGATTGCAAAGGCAATGTCTCAATACACAACTCGACAGAAGGCATCACAACTCATCAGTATGTAAGAACAGAGACCGATCGGTGTAGCATTTGAAAAAATAAATTCAAAAAGTTGAGTTCTCTCCTTCCAGAATCGAACTAGAGACCTTTCGATGACAACGTAACCATTACAGTCGAACGTGATAAACCAACTACACCAAGGAGAGAAACTATTCAAGGCTAGGCCTTGCTTGGTTGAACGGAGCGGGGAATACCCAATTCAAGTAGTGTGTGGTGGGTGGCCCACAGGTTGATCAGAGTTCGGTTAAGTAACGAGTTGTGGGTTGTGCCGCTTACATGCAGGTTGCATTTTGGAGGGTGGCAGAAAGCTGACAGGACTTCGAGGCCTTTGAAATGTTCATTTAGGGTGGAAAGCAAAGGCAGGAAAGACTACGGTGGCTTTGGAGTGGTCATCGTCATTCTGAACCACGATGGGCTGGTTTTTATTAGAGGAAGATCATTATTGAATATACACACCATCTCTTCTTGACACGGCAATGGATTGGAAGCACCTTGAGAACGAAAGAAGCATCTATTCCAAGTCTAATAGTTTACGGGCGTATTTGGTTTTCTTCAATAGGTACTCAAAGTTGATTCTATCAGGTCTGTCTTTTATTATACCTGAGCAGTTGGAAAGAGAACTTGACCTGTACAAAAGCAGAATTGTGATCATCACTCCCTCAAATCTTCTTAGCCATCGGGTAGACGATCAACCGGGGTATCCCGATGATGCATGCGAACCATCGCCAAGGGGAATAGCAAAGCTTGATTCGCGACCGCTCCCCGGATACCGATGCGGCAGGCGGGTGGAGGCTGTAAAGCGGGGCCGAAGTCGGGGCCGAGGCACGATAGTCGATAAGCGATACGAGATAAGAAATTGTAGGTAATCAGTGACGAAACGTGCCCTCTTTTTTTTTTTAATTACCCAGAAATCGATTACCGTATCACTTTACGGATACGCTCTTTACATATCTTCCGCGATCACAGCTTCGTCCTCGACCTCGATCCTCAACCCACAACCTCCCTCCATCCCTCCCTCCCTCCATCCGCCCATGCGATGAATCACAGCACGACGCTGCGCGCAATGCGCATCCCGTCTTCGCGCCTTTGCGCAGGCTCCGTCCACTCGACTTTCCTCCTCTCCTCCATCGCGAGAACAGCGACCCCCTACCACCGCTTGGCGAGCTCCGTCGCAACCGGATCCACCCCCTCTTCCTCTCCATCGCCGCCCGTTCCGAGCGCCAAAGTCAACCCCCCGGCCTCGACACGCCCGGCGCCCCTGGACCTCCCCGAGCGCCAGCCCGACTCCTCCAAGATCGGCCACCTAATCGCGACGGGCAAGGCCTACATCAAGTTCTACAAGACGGGCCTCAAGGCTGTGTTCTCCAACCGCCGCCTGATACAAAACGTCATCGCCGAAAAGAGCGCCTCTGTCGAGGGCTTCCGCTCGCCCTCCGTCTTCACCCCTGGCGTCATCCCCAAGGGCTTCTCGCGTGCCGACTGGATGCTCCTCTGGCGCGTGCGCCACGACGTCCTACGCGTCCCGCTCTTCGGCCTCGTCCTCCTCGTCTGTGGCGAGTTCACCCCGCTCATCGTCATCTTCGTCGATGGCGTCGTGCCCTACACGTGCCGCCTACCGAAGCAGATTGAGTCCAGCTTCAAGCAGGCCGAGGAGCGCCGTCAGAACTCGTTCCTCGAGTTCGAAAAGGCCGCGCCGCAGGGCGTCGTGCCGGGGATGGCGCGCGCCGCCGCCAGAAAGCACGTCCTCCGCAGCCTGCACGTGCCCGGCATGATGTGGGAGAAGCTCGGCTTCTTCCCGCCGGGCCTGTGGGCTACCAAGGGCCGGCTGCGGATGGCCTTCCTGGAGGGCGACGACAGGTTATTGGCGCGCGATGGCGGCGCGGCTGGATTGGAGGAGCAGGAGGTGCGCATCGCGTGCACGGAACGCGGCATCGACTGCAGTGGTCGCGACGATGCGGAGTTGAGGCAGCTCCTCGACGAGTGGCTGCGACTTGTTGATGCCGAGGAGGCCGAGGAGCGGAGGAAGCGCATGACGGTCCTATTGACCACGAAGTAAGACCTCGTGAAAATCATCTTTTACTTCATTACTAACTCATCGACTTCTACAGGCTCGAGAAATGGCCGAAGGACAGGAACTTTGAGCTTCCCAAGTGGCAACTCTGATTCCTCTGTGCACGACACCCCACATCTCTGTACAACATCTTCGCCCGGCGGAGGGCAACAATATCCGTCAATTTTCTTGTCAGACCTTGCATCATGGCAGGCGCCAGGCTTGTGTACTATTGTATTTCCCCTCGGTATGGGTAGACGGACGGGCACCAGAAAAAAAAGCATATGGTTGGGGCTCGGGGGGGGGGTTTGAACGGACAGCAGCGGCATGTCTGCATGTATAGACCAACTCCCATTTTCCGGAGAGACAGTAAACAATAACGTCAAAATGTTCTTATTCAAACGAATGACCAAAGACCAAGCTAACGACGCAGAGCAATGGATGGCTCTGCGCTCTCGTTTTCTGCAAATGTCTAGTACATGGATAGTCTGCGGAAATCATTGCCCGGTAGTACCCGGGTCATCCGTAGAAATCTCTAGGCAACGGGGCCGAGTCTGACTGTTTATCGCTTCAAGGCCATCTGGACCCTAGACTTACACTCATAACACAGACTCGCCCCGTTGACCCTCGCAATGGCCGCTTCATTCGTCATCAGCGTCGCCATCTTGGCCTGGAACGCGATCGAGGCCGCCACGACGAAGTCGCTCGGCAGCTGGCACGCCAGCCGCTCCCACGAGGCCGGCGAGCAGTTGCGGACGAACAGCTCCTTCAGCTTCTCGAGCAGGCCCTCAAGCTCGTCGTCGCGGCGGTGCAGGCCCTCGAGGGCGACGTAGCCGTTGGCGAAGTTGAACACCCACCACTCGGCGCAGTGCGCCTCGCCCAGCTTCTTGGCGCCGACGTTGAGCGTCTCCCGGATGGCCGTCGAGACCTTGCCCAGCAGCAGGTCGTCGTGGAAGCGGTCGCACAGGGACCACATGTCGACGAGCTCGGTGAGGTCGTGCGGGGTGTGCATGTCGCACGGCTTTAGCGTGAAGGGGGACACCTCGTACGAGTCCTCGGTGTGGTCGGCGGCGTTGCGGCGGGAGCGCTTGACGCGCTGGGCCGTGAGGCGGGTGAAGTAGCAGAGCTTGACGTAGGTACCCAGTGTCAGCGGGCTGATGCTGACGTTGCCCTCGCTATCGTCCGAGTCGTCGTCGAGGTCGATCGTGTTGGTGCGGGACTCGGTGAAAGGGCCGTCGAGACAGCGCTGGAAGTATTTTGACGACTCGACCAGGAGGGACTTGTGGATTGCGAAGGACTGTTCGGCGGTTTTGAGCCAGATGATGGTCTGCGGCTGTCTGTGCCTCAGCGGTCAGTGTTGCGGCTCGGGATGAGTTGAGGCATGATGCTGCTCAACTACAGTTGCTGCGAGAGGCTTAGGAATCAAGATCAAAGGGTCTGCCATTGACGATGATGACGATGGCATGAGGCAAGTCAGATCGCCTCTCTTTCAAACAGGAGACATAGTAAACTATGGTTCCCGAGTTGCCGCCGAGATAAAGCGCGAACTGCTTCAAAGAACTCGTACACGTGTCAACAACTCTGTAGACGCTGCCATACTTACCTCAAAAGACTATCTACATCGCTGACTTCTTCGGGTCGCTGTGCCCCGCGGTCGAGCATGTCGGTCATGATACGATTGTTTTCCGGAGATGTGACCAGCGTTTTCGGTTTTCACCACATTGAGGGGTACCACCGAGAAGATAGATAGATAGATAGAAAAAAAGCCAATCCGACTTGACAAACGCTGCTCGCCGCTCAGTTTGACACCCCGCGCGGGATGCGGCCTCGATAGAAGCTTGTCTGCTTCATCCGATGTCGACGCCCAATCGGTTCAGTTTGCGTGACTCGATCATGCACGGGTGAAGGGATGATGTTTCCCTTTTCTTTTTGGCTTGGGTTACGTAGTGGGCGAAGAGTCTTGCCCGATTGCTCGGTCTCTGCATCTATTTGATCGATACCAGATGCTCGGTTTCAATGATCATTTCAATGGTTGAACACTCGTAGCTTGTTAGTCCTTCATAACAGAGTATGCTATGCCCAACTGAATAGTATTCGTGCCTCCGACGACGTACAAAGGCGTACTTGAGCACTCACGAGGGAGGATAAAGAAGGCAGTACAAGTATTTATATGTGTTTACTGTGCCTCCTTCATCCCCTTTACATACCCGTTCTTGCCCCTTCTCATAGCGGTGGTGTATACTCTTAACTCTTCTAGATACCGAACAACGGAACAACGTTTCGACCGATTTCTCATACTAATAGGACACGACACGTCTTGTGTCACTTTTTGGTGCTAATCACGCGCCCAGATCGATGCTGCTAAACCATCCCTTAAATCCAACGTCTGAAGATCACTGCATTCCTAGGCCTCTTTTTTGAGAGATTTTCAGCTTACCAGCTGAGACCAAACACACAGCCGTACAGAGATGGCGTCTTTCTACTGGATACACCTTACACCTCTAGCTAGTCTCAACGTCCGGTGCCAAGAAATGCTGTCTCAATCATCTGGGACGGACATCCGCCGCTGGTGGGTTTCGAGCACGAGACCGCGCAGGGCATATAGGTCTGGTTTATAAGAAGACCCAGAGGTTATCGAACTGATTTCGCGAACGTTCTCGTGCCGTTGTCTTCTTTCTATGATCGTCGCAGTTATCGAGAGAGGCCCCCTGAGTGCGTTTCGAACAGATCCTGCTCCCTCACCATCGTTTCCTCAATTCCCTTGACTTTTTGCCCTCTCACGCTCTCTTCATCGCAATGGGTTCGCTTCTGATTCCAATCGTCTTCATCTCAGTAATACTGCCTGCGCAGTGTTACTTCAGGTTCAGCAAGATCCCCTCTGACGATGAGGAGATCTTCCCGTGCTGCCTTGACGACTCGCCCGACTGCGAAGCGAAGCCCGTTTCACTCATCCGTCGAGCCAGGGCGCGATGCAAGAACGTCTTGTCGACTCAATACCGAGCGGCCTGCAAGCTGCGACTTCGCGGCAAGGGGCTCCGCAAAGGCTGCTTCGTCGTGCCCGGGAATGCACGATCATTCTGCCACGGAATGGTGAGCGCTCCCCCTTTGAAAGCCATCTCAACCTGGGTTTGAGACATCCTTGGCGCACTTTGTCTTAACACGTGAACGCAAGGGCGCCTTCCTCAACAAGAATGTTGATCCGGGATACGTGGACAACATCGGGGTCATGCTCCGATCACTCACCCAGTACATGGACGATGTCGAGGCACAAGAACATGCGCTCAAGTGCACCACGGAGGAGTCTCACAGATGCGCGCTGGAATGGACGACGAGGAGCGATGTCGAGCTATTCGAGGGGGTCTCCGAACTGACGCACAATGCCCTCGTCAGGACTCTGATGGGCGATGACTTTTACGAGTCGGCCGACGAGCTCCTGAGCCTGGTGCACGCCATGGAGCGCGATGTTGACAGTATCTGGTCATCAGTCCTTCCCGACTGGGTGCCTTCTCCGCCATCCCTGCGTCTGCGTCGTGCCCGTGATCGTGTCAAGGAAATCTTCTGGGAGAGACTTACAGAGAGACATATCGCAGCGAAGAACGGCGAGCTCGAGACCGACCTGCCGGACTACATCACGTATTTGCTGCACGACACGAGCACGGGACCGCTAAGCCGCTACCTCGCTTCCCACCTCACTCTCTTGATGTTTGCCTCCCACACCTCGACAGCCGCCGTCATCTCGTGGGTCATCGTTTGTGTGAGTGTTCAACGACGTAGCGCCAGCTTCCCACCGAAAACTAACAAGACGACCGCATAGCTTTTGCGCCACCCGGACGTCATGGCTGCCGTCAAGAGAGACGCTCGAAGCGCAGCGGGCGAGTCGGTACTGCTGCAGGCTTGTATCAAGGAGACGATGCGCTACTACGACGCAATGCGATGCTTCCGCCCCGCCGAGGCCGACGCGGAGGACTCGACGTGTTTTTCGTTGCCCTACACGAAGCACGACCTCCCCGGGAACTACCCCCACTCCGACACCTGGATGCCCGGGCGCTGGCTGAACGCCGAGAACAAGCTGGTCGACCTCGAGGAGAAGGCCGAAGAGGATTCCGAGTGCATGGCCGGTCGCCGATGCCCCGGCGAGAAGCTGGCAGCGATCCTCGTCACGCAGACTCTGACGACGCTTCTACGCTGCTACGACATCAAATGGGCGACACCGGACCAGCCTCACACTGTGCCCCTTGACGACCTCGATTTCGAAAGGATCGGTTCGCCGTGGCTCAAGGTAAGTCGGTGGCAAGCTTTCGACATGTTGTCTATGACGACGGTCTTTGCTAATGCTTGTTCATAGGGAGGCCTGAGGGTAAAGGTTTCCAGGCGGGTATGGCCCGAGTTGATTGGAGGATGCTGAAAGAATGAATGTCTGGACCAGTGTAATTTGAGTGTGTTCTGCGGAAAACTAAAACATCGTTACGACAAGATATCCTTCGGAATAGGCTTTGGAGGAAACGAAACAAACTCGAGAGCCATTCGCCAGAATTCAAGCGCCAAGCAAACATTTAACACTTCGGGTTGGTGACTCTTCTGAAGTGCGCGTGCGAGGCTTCTTTTTGGAAGAACATCATCAGAGGTATCACACCAGAGTTATCCAGCCAGAAATGGCCCTATAAACTCCTTACCCACTTAGACAAGTGTATAAACTACGAGCGAGTCCTCATCTATTGTCACCTGAAGGGTGGAGGCGGGAGCTGCTATTCCGCCTTACCTCACTACGATGAGGCTAAGCTCTCCACAAAGCCTTTCGCTTCGGCGTTATACGTGGGTTTGACCTGTCTGGCCTCTAGTCAGTGACCCAGCACCTATGGCTCTCGCTATGAAAAATCCGATGTTAGTTAAGCTGCGTCTCTCTTCAATATTGGTGTCACTGCCCCCCCCCCCCCCCCCGTAGGAGCATGAAAAAACCCCTCTTGTCAAAGGATTCGTCGGGCTGCGATTGCCATCGGGTCAAATATTGCTGGTAGGAGCCAGTAACCCCATATTTGAATGGTTGGATCGATGGTTGATTAGTTCCTTTACTGATTTCATGTCGCGGTCGGTCGAAAAAATCAGGTCAACAAATCCCAGGCAGCAGTCGACATTTGTCCTGATATCGCACTCTGGCCTGTGCCGAGCCGGGGTGAGGGTACTGCAATGTTGGGCTGTGAAATCTGACGACTTGCCGATTGTTAACTGCGTTCTCTTAGAGAGTCTAGTAATAGTCACATCATCTAGGGGCAGTCGTTCTACTAAAGTTTTGCTGCATCTAAATAGAAGTACCGCTGGAAACTGAGTCCGATCTCTATTAACGCTATGTCTGCCCTGGGGCACCAATTCTCTGTCGGAGATCACACTTCTAGCAGCAGTACATTGGAAAAGTACCTTCAAGTAGTGATTGTAACCATCCCTGACTGTTCGCCAAGAATACCAAAGTAGTAGAGCCACTCGGCAACATCTCGCCTGGCGATGGTGTATCCAGGAGCCGAGTTCCCTATCGTACCAACCCGCACCGCCTAGAGTCCGTAAGGTTGATCATATGTGAGAAGGGTGGGCCTCACGACCAGGCAAGAGCTGAAGGAATGATAGTCTTGCCATATGGCCTTTTCCATGAACGATTTGTCGGCATGGGGACACCTCGCTGCCATACTCGATATGGACTCTGCATCGGTCCCGTCCGTACTGGCTTGTTCGTCACTACTACTGTTGGAGCCATCGACGCTGTCAGAATCATTGCCCTCATTGCAATCATTCTTGTCGTGAGATCCTTCGTAGCTAAATTGTGTAACGGTGCGCTCACTACTTGTGTCGCTCAAGTCGCTGTCCTGGTCCGTCGGGCTGCATCTAATCTCCTCCGAATGCACTCGTCGTTTCCCCATGAACCACTCATAAAGCGGCTTGACCTTGGCTGCGAGAGGGTTCCACGACCGGTAGATCTGCCTGCTGATTGAGATGGTGCCTATTCCGACAAGACGAGGCATCTGCTGAGACCCAAAGCTTTGGTAGCCCTTTTGGAGAGCTGCCACAAGCGTGAACATAGCTTCTTCAGAAATGTAGGAATTTTCCATGGTGCCCTCGATATCTCCAACATTCCAGGTTTTGAAGCCTCCGATAGCGTAAAGGATGATGTGCACAGGCTCTCCTTTCAGCTGTTGCGGAAAAAGGACGTCGATTAGGGTGTCCATGTTGTCCAAGTCTCCCGCGATGATGCGCAAGCGACCGGTTTGCTTGGGAGATAGCCCCCCCGATGTTTCCAGCATTTCTTCGAAAAGAAGTTGGTTTCTGACATCTGAACAGCCTCTTTGTAAGAATAATTATTGAATGGGTATGACTAGGTAAAAGCGGTAGAAGAAGACGATGCTTTGAGGCCAGTTGCTAGCCAAGGCATGTGTGGAAAAGACTTACAAACATGACAGACAAGAGTAGGGTCGTGGAGTGCATGCCTCAGACACCTGAAGAGGGTCAAGCCAGTAACGCCAAAGAAGGCGACATGACGTACGAGTATCTCGACGGTAAAGTCCGAGTCGTCCACGGCAGGCTTCGGCGGCTTGAGCGTATTGTTGCAGCAGTTGTAGCCCAGAGAGGCGATGAACAGGCGGATTGGTGGAAAGGCAAACGAGCGGATGATTTCGAGTTGGTGACATCCTAGACGCCAAGGTTGCGAGGCACGTACTCGCCGAAAAGCACAAGCGAGATCCTTTGCGTTGACCATGGCAGGAGTAATGATGTGTCAGAGAAGACCGGGAGCAATAAGCATGGGATGACACAGTGTTTGAGATGTCGAGTAGTCGAGGAGCCGTTAAGAGGGTGGGAAATGGACTTCTGATGCGGGATGGAAGCGAGCGAACGAACGATTGATAGCGAAAGATACCGGGCGTTGATGCGATTGGCGACCAACGAATACAAAGTCTGACGAGTGAAAGAAAACTGGTGGGTTGCTATCGAACATTAATGTTGTCTTGAAGGAAGACGTCAAGTGGAAGTGCGGAAAATAGCTGAGACACACGTTGGGTAGCTCCTGTCGTCCGTATCGGAAAAGAAGGGCCACATGCGCGCCTTGATTAGAGAAAGAACTTCCGAAGAAACGAACTCTCATGATTCTTTTATCTGGAAAGGACCGTAGGCTATCCCAGCTTCCTCATGGAAGGCATTGGGGTTGCAATACAACCGCTTGGAAACCCAAGGTCTTTCTACTCGCCTTCGATTTGAACTTCAAGCACCACAAGGTATATGTGGAAGACACATTTGGTATCATATACAGAGCGAGAAGATGAACAGAAGACATGCACTTTAGGTAACTCTGAAGTGGCAGATCTTTTGCCACCTCAACTAGGGAGGTAGAGGTCAGGAGCGTCGCCGAAAAGCCGTCCTGGGCCAATAATTCGCAATCAACCCTGACGGCCCCTTGTTTGAAAAAGGAACTGCCTATCCTTTCTGATAGGTACGGAGACTCGCAGTGAAAGAACCCTGACTATAGAGGTGCATTTAATCGGGGTCCTTTCTCGGATGAAAGAGTCAGATAGCGCTATATGGCCGACTCGCCCAGACCACATCTTTTGGATCATCAGGCCCAAATCTCCCATCTCACCCAGCACGGAATCGTAATTCTAATTATGGGTTCCCAGTAAGGAAACGAGACAAAAAAAACAGCAGAGAAAATAAAAGAGACTGGGGACTAATCGAAAAAAAAAAACGAGTATGTTGTCATGGCTGAAGTTGTGGTGACAGAAACCTACTAGGTGGGTGGTGGATTGAGAAAAGAAGTTCGATTAAAGCTGCGCTTTCAATTTCAGAGGGAAAAGATACGTACCTGGCCTGTATTCTGCAGGTGGGGGTGGGGTCGGTGTGTCGGTGAGCGATAAGCTTGGTATCCACTGAAATTTTCTCTGATCCAGTGCTTGCGGGCCCCCCGGCATGCTTGAACTTCGCCTTTACACCCCTTCCTGACGCCGCCCGGATCATTTGCTTCGAGGTGAGAACGTACAGCAAAACATTCTCGACGAGTTACGATCCAAGTACGGGACGAAAAGATTCATCCGTCAAATCCACTACTTGAGTAACGCCCACTTGTCTCTGCGCGCTGCTTCCCTCGGCACACACGAGGCGCCGATCGCCAACACCCCACGACGAGTCTCGCAGTCGAACCGCCCAAAGCCTCTTCCTCAGCGAAACGTACGTGCTGCGAACCCAGGCACACACATACACACACAAACGCACACAAACGTACAAAAACACGCAAGCGCAAAGAACAATGGCTCAGGGCGGCGTGAAATCCTCCTCGCGCCCGGCGCCGACGGGCAAGCCCAAGCAAAAGTCGACCAAGAACGCATCGCGCGTGGCAAAGCCGCAGAAGGCCAAGGCCCACGGCTCCGCCGACAAGATGCAGAAGAAGCTCGCAGCCGGCCTCGTCGGGCGGACGGAGAAGCTGCTCGGCGAGCGAGCCGGCCACCTCGAGCTCATTGGCAAGGGAAAAAAGGCCAAGGGCGCCAAGGATGAGAAGACGCACAAGGGCGGCAGCCGCAAGTACGGCTAAAAGGGACTTGATCAGTCCCTGTGTGTTGTGGTGGGAGGATATCACGATCTGTGCGGGGCATTGGTTCGAAGGAGTGTTGCGTTTGACGTGGCAGAGGAGGGCGGCTGGGCACAACTCGCGACAAGCGATGCGCAAGGGGAGATGTCCTCGTGTTGCTCGAGCTTCTGACCGGCGAGAATGGGGCCGGAAACCGCAAAACACACATCTGGCTCTGCGATGAAGCAAACCGCAGACGAGGCAGTGCTGAAATACTACTAGCCTTTGCGGGGTTGTGATGATCGAGGGTGTTTGACGACTAGATACCCCCAAATAATCGAAATGCATGTTTTCCGTTTAAAGACATGAGCGATGGCCAAGCTTGAGAGTCGAGGGCTCCACGTTGCGTAAGGCAGTGACTACGTTGACCGTCAGAACATGCGGAGTGGCGGATCAGCTAATAGGTCTTCGAATTTGAGGTGTCAAAGGAGACCAACATTGCTCAAGGAGATTGAATGCAGAAATGCCAAGGGTATCGCACACTCAATGATGGAAGTCCCGGATTCGGTTCCCTACGACGCAGTCTCGAAATAGTTCTGGCTCGTTTCCAAAGGGGCCTAGCCGAGTGAATAGGGGAGGGTAGAAAGCCAGATGCGATCCTCTGACCCAGCATTTTTGCATCAGCCGTCATGCTCCTAGACGCGAGAGCCGAGCCATGTCGATTTGTTGTGATCTATGTGTCCTCTTCCTAGCCCTGGCTCTTGCGCGAAGGCGACGGAGATAACGTGCCTCCTCCTGATGTGCCAGCCAAATTTACACGTTTAGGCTAACCTCACATCGCGGGAGCTTTCACGAACACCGACGAGTTCCTTTTAAAAGATTATGAACACTGATCCTATTATCTCAGAAACAACCCTTGCGTCCTGTATAGCCACTTGGTCGTGCGTTTCCTCTACTTGAAGCTAACAGGATGCATGCAAGGCTATCGTACTAAGGTAAGGCATCTTAATTATCCTCCCCAGCAGAGGAAGAAGTACACAGGAAAGCAGGCATTGGCAATGCGCAAAGTTAGCCACTCAGGGTCTGCGATCTGATGCGCCGGTAGATCACAACACAGCGGAAACGCCCCAGTCTCCAAGTCACGATATGGCTGACGCTCTCACAGTCTGCAGAAACAATACACTGCAGAACGTGTCCTGTTTACAGGGTTACACGGCAAAAAAAAGGAAAGAAAAAAAAAAGGCATGAACGAGACGGGGAAGAACGTCGCAGATCATCAATACAATCATCTGTTGGGATGTTTTGCGCTCCAGGGGGGGTCGACTCCATGCCCAGGTCCGGGGCCACTCAGACGTCCGTGTGCTCCGCGATCGACCAAGATCGGACCGGGAGCATTACATACTTGTATTGAAACAGAAGAGAAGAACCGGGGAAGGGAGGTGTGTTTTGTTGGTGAGATCCGCGCAGAAAAGTAACCGGGATTTGAAGTATATGAAGCCGGGGTAGCACATGGGCCATTGCTCACCATTGGCACAGAGTAGTTGTTGGTGTACACTGGCAAAGACTCTTGTGTCTCGGGTCGGGACCAAGGTCATCATGTGGCGTTTAAGACAGTGCCACAAATCGTACATCAATAATGCGTCCAGCATCTTTATATACGCCCATGTGTGCTAGTCTGCCCGTGAGCTCATCCCACAAAATCGTTGTCTATACAGATGTAGCGCATTAAAGAGGGTGAAAATCGACAAGCAAACATGAGTTACGGCTCAAAAGAAAGATGGTGATACCACGTCCAGCGTGGCAAAGTCGGGCAAGCCAAAGGAGCGTTTTTTTTATATTTACAGAGCCGGCATGCCTCATGATCTGTATGTATCCGTACAAATACAAAAAGAAGAGGGAGTTTGTACACAGAATCTCTGTCTCATATAAAGAGAAGGAAATGGCTTTTCTTTCAGTAGACAACGGCTACCCTCCTCCGCCGGCGCGTAGGATTCTGCGGCGGCTGCGGCTGCGGCTGCTGCTGCGGCTGCCCGCCCAACACCGGCGGTCCGGGGATGGAGTACTCAAGGTTGTCCTTGTAAATGTTGAACTTGATGCCCTCGTCGTTGGCCCTGTATAGCTCCGTCGCCCTGACGCCCGGGGGCTTCTCGGACCCGCCGCCCTGGACGTCGATGCTGACGCACTGCGGGTAGTTCTGCGCGCCGCCCTCGCGGCCCGCCTCGTGCAGCGCGATGGTCTCGTGGCGGAGCACGTACTGGCCGGCCGCGATGCCGGCCGGGATCGTCATGGTCCATGACCGGTTGTTGGCGAGCATGTCATCCGAGCCCCACCGCCCGGGCGCCTTGGTGCCGTCGACGAGCCCGACGGCGTCAATCTTGAAGAACTGCAGGTCCGCCTTGTTGACACCGGCGCAGTCGCCGTTGCAAGGGGCCAGGTAGTCCATCATCGGCCCGTGGTGTGACTCGGGCCAGTCGGCGGTCCAGAAGACGGTCAGGTTCGAGCCCGCCGTCACCTTGGCGGCGATGGGCGCTGGCTCTGCCCCGACGTGGCAGATGATGTCCGGGTCTGCGTACTTGTCGACGGCGACGAAGCCGTTGGACAGGTCCTGGGGGATGGACCAACCCACGACCTGTGGCGGGGGTTGCTTGAACTGCATCTGCGGACTGTAACCCTCATAGCTGGGGGCGGGGGAAGCATTGGTGTCAGTGAGCGTGAATCATAAGAGGCCGGGTCGGGTCCGGGCTTACAAGACCCCATCTGCCATGATACCATTCACTGTGCCATGAGCATCGACGGTCCGAAGTGCAGCAGAAGCCAAGAAGGCGTATTTCCAGACAATCATTATTAGACACGTTCGTGTGAACTTGCTTCTTCTTATTGTTGTTGAGAGTTCGAGTAAGACGATGGCTTGATCGATCCAGAGAGAAAGAAATACCAAAAGTGTTGCCAATTAATGATTGTCGTTGACTTAATATTTCTTCGTCGTGAGGGGTGAGCGACTGTGGATGGTTTGAAAAGGAGCGTATTAGTCGACCAGCGCGCTGTGTTATTGTCAAGCAGAGTGTGTAGAGTGACTTCCCGAATGCGACGTCGGTATAAGAGGATAGAGGTCCTTGGGATGGCCGTTGTTATATCGTGCCGAGCAGCAGCAAGGGTGTTGCGTTGGGAAAAGCCCCCGGGCTTGCTTCACCCGTCCAAACAAGGTCTTTCACGCAGACCAGACCCTCCGTGCGCTGATGTTTGGGATCACCCACAGCACGGTGGTGTAAAACATCAGACACGGAAAGTATGCGATGACCTCAGTAAATCGGCTGGGATCTGATCCATGACTGGCGAGGATCGGAGCTTCGCTATCCAGGAGATTGGTTCTCGGGTATCACTTGGTCATGTACCTTGTTTCAAGACCGGGGGCAACCATTTTTCGAATCGCCATCGCTTCCCGCAAAGAGTCCGTGCCAGTACCCTTCTCAGCCTCATAGAGTTATCTTCCGACGACTCTTCAGCTTGTTCTAGTGTGTTGTGGGCTGGAAGGTTTCATTCCGAGCTCGGATAGCATGGCCACCCTGGGTAGATTCCGGACTTTCATCTCGCAAGTTGTTTCTTCATATGTCACCAGCTTCGTCTCGACACTTTCCTGACCCGGCAGTGGCTTCTGCTCCGTGTCCAGGCCTTCGATGCCATCTTCATGCGATCAAGTCTTGTATTTGCTGAGCTGGTTGATATACGGCCAAACTTTTGCGACCGTTTCATCCCTCCTCAAAGTGTTCGTCTCCTTGCCCGGCGCTGCACAAGCCCGCATGACGTGCTACTGCGACGAAACTTTGGCGCTTGCTGCTTGGATCCCTCGACGATTCGCTGGCATTGCTCGGCATACTTCGCGTTTGATGAGCTGACAGAGTTGAAGGCAGGCGCTGGATTCTTCGTCTGCGAGAGGCGTTCGCCCCAAACAAAGCCCTCCGTAAAAAAACAACAACCCGAATCTGCTACCCCTCAGCCTGTCGAGCATCTGGATCAAGTGAACCGTTCCGATCGCATGCATCAGTCGACAGCGGCTCGATCTGTCCCCTTTTACTCTAGCAACTGGCAAATTTGTCCGCCTCCAGCCTTTGCCGTGTGATTTACCGATTATTCCATTTCCATAATCCTGACTCAGGGAGCGCCATGCGGGACAGTGTAGGAGGCGAATACGGTGCCTAGTCCTCATAACTCCATAACACCACAACATATTGTCGAAAATCAAGTTCCAGGCCAAAGCGGCAAGCCACCCATCCGAAAAGTAAATTCGTCTCGTGTTACAACAGCTCAAAGTCGTCCAGCTTGTCGCGATACTTCATGATGTTCCGCTTGACCTTGCTGCCCACAGTCCATGTGACGAAGTCCTCCATGCTGCGGGTGACCAGGAAGGCCGGATCGACGCACGTTTCCGTACCGACACGCACGTGTCCTTGTTCGATGAGCTTCGTCGCTGCCTGTACTGTCTCGGCCATGCTACGGTCTCAGTTAGCATCGCCATCACATGAAGGGATACGCCGTGGATGGTAAGTATTCCATACCGGAGGCGAGTCATGACAACGGGGAGACGCCGTCTCGCAAACGCGCTGACGGTGACGTTGTGCTCGACGGCCGAAAGCTTCGAGGCCGTAGACAGAACGCCCATGTCGTACAATTTGTCGAGGAGCAGCTTCTCGTGCTTTCGGCGGGCCGCATTTTCCGGGGGCATGAGACTGATTCTGTGTGCCAGCTGACGGATGGACTGAACAGATTTGTCAGTTCCTGTCGCAGAGTATAGCCGCTCGCATTATATGCTCGATTCGGATTGGCGGTTGTCAAACTTACGCCGCATAGTCTGTTGTATTTGTGCTGTCCACCCGTGTTAGTAAGTCTTTTGTGATGGAGGATTCGGAGACAACACTTACATAATCTTCGGGCTTCTGGATCATGTATCGGCGAACCTGTTCGAGTGTTAAGGTATGTCATGACGCTCGCCTCTCCTGGAAACCGTACCACTGAAGCATCGCGGTGATCGCCATCCTAGGAAAGTCATCGTTAGCACATGCATCTCCGTCTTGCTACAGTGCGCAACCGGCGACCGTCTCGATGTACCTGTTTGTATGTAATAAAGTCGTGCTTCCGCAGAAGCTTCTGCTCGTGATACTTGAGTTTGCGGACCATTTTGGGCGTTCGGCGTCGTGAGTTCCCCGTTCGATATGGTGGATGTCGTCGGTGACGCGGGTTGTCTGGGTTGTCTGGGAAAGAAAAGTTCTGGGAGCTGAGGCGGGACAAAATCCTTATCGGACAGCCTTATCGTAGAAAAGTGGAGCGGAAGGTTCCGCCCCGGCCTACCAAAGAATTTGGCCGTGACAGCTTCAACACTTCGCGACAGACCACGCCGCCGACCCCGAGACCCGACCAAAATCTCACAAAAAAAACCCAGCCATGCCTCCCAGATTACCATTTTTCTCAGCCGTCAAGGCTCCGAGTGCCTTCTTCCCCCAGATCGCACGGCCCTTCTCATCAACTCCCGCCGTTGCCAGTACGTCAATGCCTCTCTCACCAGCCATCCATCTCTCCTCGAGCCCTCGCGTGCGCGCGATACAGCTAACATTGTCTGCCGCCAGAGTCGTCTGACCCGATATCGAACCTTTTGAACCTCGACGAGAAGCCCAAGGTTCACTCGACCGACCGCATCCGTGGCCTCATCAAAACAGGCAAAGCGCGCATCGATGGGGTGGCGGCCGCCCGCAAGCTCACCATGCTCGAGTCCCTCCGCGAGAAGAAGGTCAGCGACGACTACGTCAAGCAGATGCCGCGCCGCTGGAACGCCGGTGAAATCTACGCGCCGCACGACCTGAGTCCTGTCGAGATGGAGAAGTGGCGCAAGTCGAAGCGACCCAATGTCGATGTCGTCGACCTCCTGGGCCTGAACCCCCTGGACCACTACAGGGTATGTATGGCCGGCCACCAAGCAGGTTTCGCGGTGCTGATGATTCTTTGCAGAACTTCTCTATTATATCCGAGTACATGACCCCGTTTGGACAGATTGAGCATTCCAAGTTCACGGGACTGCGGCCCGTGAACCAGAGGAGGATGGCGAAGGCCATCAGGAGGGCGATTGGCATGGGTATCCACCCTAGTGTGCACCATCACCCCGAGCTGCTGAAGAAGAGATTCCGTCTCAATGCGTCGTGGAAATAGATCCGGATAGGGCTGTGAGGGAGGCTTGCATAGCCTTTTGGAGCATGTCTACGGGCATGGGGATGGTCTCCCGTGTATGAATTGTACAACATCTTGGCGTCTATTATAAATGTACAGATACAAGAGGCTTCTCTAGCATTTTCTTTTTGTACACATCATGCCTTCAGCACCCGCTGCAGCTTGAACCTCTTCAACTTCTCCGCCGTGTAGTAGTAGCGGAACTTCTCCACCTCGGCCCATTCTTCCGGGAACTGCTTCTTTGCCCATGCCTCGAAATCACGCTGGAGCCCTTGGCCAGGCAACGCGTTGAAAGGGATGCCAAGTCTGTTGGGAAGTTAGCTACCAAGTCAGAAGAGATGGTTAAAAGGGGGGTTGCTGTTAACTCACGTCATCGCATCAGGCCCATACCCTACAGCTCGCTTCATGGTTCTGATTGTGCTCTGCACCTCCTGCAAGTTGCCATTGCCTGCGAGACCGCCGCAGTAGGCAGCAAATACCGCTGGAGGAACGTCGATTTCCATCTTTTCAATCTTGTTCCAGATGTCCCGGGCAATCTGGTCGCCAAAGGCCTTGATTTCGCAGAGGAAGAACACGATCTCGAGACTGTTGTATGATGGGCCTTCTGCTGACCGGACGATGTCCTGCCAGAACTCCAGCCCGAGACTTGGTTTTTGGCATGCTCCGTAGGCAATCATCAGGGCGTTAAACATCTTGGTGCTTGGTTGAATCTTGGTATCCATCTTCAACATGTTGTGAACTAGTCCGAGGCTGTCCAGATCGGGACACCGGCCCATGCCCTCGAAACATTGCACGTAGACATCGCTAGTCGGGTGGAACGTTGGGTTGACATGCTGACGCATGTGACCAAAGACGTGAATTGCCATATCGGGCCGGTTGCGGTCGAAGAAGGCGTTCATGAGCTGAACGCGACTCTCGACGCTGGTTTCCTGGAAGTATTGTCGCAAGATAGAGTAGGCATCCCAAACCCTTGCAGTGCTGTTCTTCTTGTCCAAGCAGTACGCCACAAAGGCGTCCCTGACGGACCGCCGTTGTTCGTTGCTGTGCTGGAATACGTTGAGCGACAGTGTGTCCATGACCTCAAACTGCTGGTCGTTTTTGAGGAAAACGGTGCACAATGCGACCACTGTCTCTGGGTCCAGCGTCGCGACACGTTCCTCCAGGATATCCAGCATCTCGCGTATCGCCTTGAAATCCAGTTTCGTCTGGTAGCACAGCGCCTGGAGGTACCTGTTAACCAGGGGTAGATCATCCTCCCCGCTGACTTCTGTCTTAGGGAGCTGCATGTATGCTGCCCTTGCTCCAGCCAAGTCTTTTGCCCGGATCTTGAAGTCCATTTGGAGAAGATATGTCGTCGCATCGGGCCGAATGCCGAGCTCGCTGGAGAACGAAACGAGTCTGTCCGCCAGGTACGGATCGTTCTTCTCAATCGCAACCTCCAGGAGACCGTTGATGGTCTCTGTGTCCGGAAGGACAGAGCTGTCATCGGGGTTATAGCGGGCAACGACATCAAACATGCCCTTGATATCATCAAGTCCCTTTCCCATGGATAGTACTGCCCACTGGTAGATGACGTCCCAGTGCCCCTTGCTCGGATTCGCGTCGACGAGCTTCTTGAAGATTGGTGCAGTCCAGCCACGTTGGTTGGTTCGGACCGAGAAGTGTAGAATCTCTTTGAACGTTCTAGGGCTCGGTTGTTCGTGGTTCAGGATCGGCCTCAGAAACCACTTTTTCGTTTCCAAAACGTTGTCCTTCTTTGCGTAGAAGACTGTGATGACCTCATGAATGCTGGACGAAAAAGGTAGCCCAAACTCCTCGGCTTTTACGACAGCAGCGACCAGCTCTGCCTCGTGTCCTTCCTCCGCCAGACCCTGCAGGACGTTGACCCAAAGGTTCTGCGCGTTCGATCGTGCTGCCTCTGGTAGCCGGGTCCAGTGATCTTGCAAAACAGCGAGAGCTTCGGTTGATGCGCCGAATAACGTCAAAGCGACCAGGTACGACTCGAAATCTTCAGCGGCGCCAGGATCTGTCGGATCCAGTGCCCTTTCCGCCTTGATGACATCATACAAGAGCCTGGAGAACTCCAGATGGTCTTTGGTATCTTCTTTTGGCAGCTTCAACAGCGCCTCCCGTATAGTCGTCAAGTCGGCCAATGTCAACCCCGGCCCCGGCTCATCGTCCTTGTTCTCGACCAGATATCTCAACAAATTCCGGCAGTGCAGCGCTTGGGTACTGTTGACGACGACGTTGTAGCGCAGCTTGTAGCCAAACAGATCCCGAAGCGCTTGAACCAGATCCGTCCTCGCCGGTGGCCGTACGCTCTCCAGAAGGTGGTTTCTCCACGTCAGGACCGCCGGCCACCCGGGCTCATACTCTGGCTTCTTGATCTGTCTCGGGGGCTTCTGCAGGATGCCGAAGAACGTCCGGCGCGGGGTTCGTCGGGATAATGATATCGTCGATGCTACCGGGAGCTGAGTACGCCGGCAGGCTGGCCGAGAGAGAATCGAGCAAGCGGGAACGCATCCATTTGGAATGAGTACCCGTCGGGAGACATGGCGGGCTATTTGCGCCCTCATAGTGTGGGTTCAGTGCTTCGATCGAAGGGTTCTGTGAGATCAATTAGCTGGGGCCAATCATGGTAACAAAGCCTCAGCGCGACGAACCTGGGCATCTCCGGACCAGTTTACTGTATGCGCGGCATGTGGTAAAGCTCAATGCCCGGCTGCCAAAGCTCTCGAAGATTTGCGATTTGGAATTTGGAGATACTGGAGCTTCGGGACTGGGACAGCGCGGTAGCTGCCACCAGAATGCGACCCGCGCGTGAAGGAGTCGCCGTAGATTAGCCGAGATTAGTCATCCCCCGCATTTTGCACTGCCCGGCACCTACGCTGTTAGTTGAATCAATGATGTTTTGATTCGCCCAAGACCTCGCGATATTCAATAGGAATAGTTGAAGTGTAAGTAGACGGAACGGTTGATTCGAAACTCTTTGGGTCGTTCTTTTTTCCATCAGTCCCCATCGTCCGTCGTCGATATCCTGATACTCAACTCTCTGACCATGGCCCAACAAAACTATTCCCGCCATTCTCTCCCTGATGGAAAATCAAGCATCCAAACCATCTCTTCTCTCAGTTGATCTATCAGAAAATGGATCAAGTCAGAGTAAAGGAAACTTCGTAGGTTTTTTCTTCTTCTTCGTTTCTTTCGTTTTCTTTAAAGAAAAGTATCGTTCTTTTCTTTTGGAGATATGTACGTTAGAGCAATAACCAAATGCCCATAAGTAGGTTGCCCTGAACATCGGCAATGCCACAGCTCGACCTAAGCTACAGAGATGTTTGCTATGGTGCCTATCCCGCAGCCTCGATTTGTCGAGTCGTGAATGAGACGTCATACGTTGTCGTCGTTTTGCTTCAAGGTTGGGATGACACCACCTTACAGAACGGTCGTCAAGTCGTCAGGCAACCCAAGTGAGATCTCGATTCCGAGCGGGATCAATTCAGACGACCCGGAGTGTTTCCTCCTGAACCGCGAAAAGGAACCACCATACTTGACCGTAGTTCCATGCGAGATCGGTCGATGACCAGAAGAGGCAATTTGATGTCAAATGATCTTCTCCAGCACGCTTATCACTTGTAAATGTTGTCGTTTAGTAAGAAAGAGACATCTCCCTCGGCATCAGCCTTGAGTTGCATGAAGCAAGAACACGCTCAGACCTACGATGAAGCGATGAAGTAAGTCAGTGCGCTCCCGGAAATCGCCAAGATGGCATGAAAGTGAATCATTCGAGGCTAAAAGGAGTAGGAAAGCCTGCTTCAAACTCCGCCTCTTTCGGCTTCGTATTAAATGCAGCTTGCACCGGATCTCAAGGCTTGTATCGCGACTTGACTTGAGACGCAATCATTTACAACAAGAGCGAGAGAATCTTCGGAGATGCTGTGTCTCGGTGAGCACCATCGTCCAAATCTTCCATTATTATTGCTACCTGCTTACCTACTTCGAGCAGTTCTCCTCTGAAAGTCAGCAAACAGATGAGCAGTTACTGTTTCGTTACCGAGCACGATCCAACTCAGTCCGCAGGAAGCCGAAAAGCTGCCAGTCAGCACCAGGACGTCTCATTCGGCCACCAGCCCTCAGGGCGACAGCTCTCGTTAGCCAGATACCTGGTTATACGAGTCTCTCCCTAGCTACATGCCCGGGCACAATCCCAATCACGATGCTATTATGAAGTCACAGCCAAAGAAACAACAACAGCAGCAGGCAAATAAGAAACTCGGAAGCAGGAATCCCCAGTGCTACTTCTGCTGTTGCTGCTGTTGTGGCCTGATCCTTACCTTGGTCGTGCTAACATGCGGCTTCTTATCTTTGATGTTCACCATCCTCCCATTGCCGGATACTGTAACTCCGGCATTGTAGGACACGACCGAAGAAACACCCTCTGGCTTGTTGCTTACTTTTTTCCTCCCTCCCCCTTTTCCTTTTTTTTCTTTTTTCCTTTTTCTTTCTTGGTCTATCATGACCGCACCTTCACATCGTGGACCCATGAGATGACGTCGGCTCTTCGAAGGCCACCGCTCCCTTGTGATCGGTCAACAATAAGAGCATCGGAGAAGATACCACGTTTTGATCGGTGTGGACATTGGAGTCGAAGTTGCGCACCCGTCCATCAGTAAACCGGTTGGCGTCTTCCTCACAACCTCTTGCGGACTTACACGCACGAAGACACAACATGTTAACAAAAGACATTGTCGATATCGGTCTCTCAGCCCGTGGTCTTCCACAGTCAGTTCGAGGTAACGGATAGTCGACTCTGCGCCCGGCTCATGTGGGTTCCGTCTGCGGCTGCAGCAAGCTCTTCCATTCGTCTACGAGAACGGCGATTATGGCGTCTTCGGTGTATTCCCTCGCTTCATTCTCGGCTTTGGGAATTCGCTGGCGGTACACTGTCGTCGAATGAGCCAAAGTATGTCAGACTGGGCCCGCCCCCATAGTCCCACTCATCAGGACTCTTGTCTTCTTCCAAACCCCACTTCGAAGTCCAGACGTTGACGGCAGGCCGGATGGTCAAGTTCGGATCCCATTTCCAAACACATTTGTCCCGATCCCGGCGCGTAATCTTCTTCAAGACTGAGACCCTCACTGTGGCTCTTTCTTCCCTCCATTCATTTGGCCATTTCCACTTTCCCTTCCTGGCTCGATTTCGGTCCGTTTCGGAGAGTCGGTGTTGTCGTTCTCGATATAGACACCACGTCGACGTTCTTCATCCTTCGTTTACGAGAATCGCCGGTCCGGTAACATCAAGACAGACTCTCTGGCTTTTTCGTCTGCTACAACCCCAGGCTTCCGTCCAACACATGTCGTTGATTACCCCGCTCTTTCCATTCTCCCAAAGCCTTTCTCATGTTACAATTCTTTTCCTCGAGCGTTGTTGCGGCGAATGCTTTCTTCATATCAGCCCGAATGTCCATGACTGCGTCGTCCCTCACCAAGATGGTGCCCTGGCTGTCGTTGTGGAGTTGTCGTTTGCGGGGGGAGTTGTCGTCGCGTCGACCTTCACAGGCGTTCCTCAGTGGAGTGTGAGGTTGCTTCGAAGTCTGTTCCGCCTTAACATTTCCCATCTGTCGAATGCTCCTCTCCCCAAGAGGCTATCGACCGGCGACCTGGTCACTCTTCGCGCAGAATACCCCTGGGAATCGACTCGAAACTCATCAAGGCGCACGTGTTGATGTCGAAAGAGCTAGCAGAGCATAGTGTGTCCTGAACGTCGAAGAGGATACGTCGAGGAAGGGAGAACCAAGAGCTATATATACAGGAGCGGGAGGGTAGGAAAAGCAAGCAAGCCGCGCAATGCTATGAGGTGCAAAGAGCTAAAATGCTGGGGGGTTGTTGTACAAGATCCATCACACTCCGGACGATCTTGTCCCGTCGTCGACTAACCCGCTGCTGCTGTCCGACATGACGACGGTCTCCAGCTAGTAGTGTTGTATATCCCTCACACTCGGTCAAAGAGAAGTCGTCCGGTAACCGAGGAGACCGGGCCAGGAAGAAGGAGATGGAGTGAAGTGATGGGTAAATGCAGGTTGGAAAGTACAGAACGAGACGAGGTGCTCACCGACTCACCACAATATAGTCCTGTACGTTTGATTCGCACCCCCCTCGGAACCATGTTGCTCTTCTCTAGTTCTTTACTCTAATTTGTCGAACTTGCTAGTGACTGGACCTGAGTCCAAGCTTGCGTAGGCTCTTAGCTCGTAACCCCCTACCCCTCCTCTCATTTCTGCTTCTCCATTGTTTGTCCGGGCGCGTATATTGACTTGAGTCTTTGCTTAGGTTTCCTCGTCTTTTCCTTGTCGTCCGTCTCTAGTCCGCGCGGCATCCTTGATCATGGGTGCGTGAAACTGACTTCTGTATGGCTGGATGAATACGGGGAAAGTCGACTTAGTCGACGGGCATGAGAGAGGGTGTGGAAGAATGCCTCCTGTCCACGTTTCATAGCTGCAAGCGCAGCTCATGGTTACTGGCTGATGTTGACTTTCGGCGCCCCCTCCAGGTCGACTCTGGGCTCCGTGTTTTTCCTTCTGTCTCCGGCCGGGTTGGATCACTATCCAGTGATGGGTTTCAGACTGACGTCGAGTCGGCGTAAGGCCTTTTGAAAGGTTGAAAGACCTCAACGAGAAGAGAACCCGGGCTCGGTAGGGATGAGTTGATCGAGAAGAAGAGGTGGGAATTGGAAACAAACACGACGCGGGCAGCGGTAGAGGGAGCAACAACAAGAAACACGAGGCGGGTCGAGGGACAGCACGAGAGATGCAGATGGAACAGGCTAAGCCCAGTGCTGCCATCCGAACATCGTCCTGATGCCGGTGATCCGTGGGACAATGATCGACAGTTGACGGTTGACGTCTCGCCCGTGCGCCGACACTCACGCTCCTTCACGCGCACGCGATGGACTCGGAGAGCAGAGTCTCGGGTACGGACTGGCCTGATATCGCCGAGTCGACGAGGCAACCGGCCCACGCCAAGCACACAGAAGCACGCAGCTACCGGACGAGACGACGAGAGGACCAACGCCGAAAAAACAACCCACCATTTGAAATACGATAGACCGACGTACTTGGCTCGCCAGGATCATTACGAGACGCACCCCGGGATGTTGACCAGCGTAGACCATGTACGGCTACAGGAACTCGCGAGAGGACTGGAGTCAGGATACAGAGAGACAAGAAGCTGCGGCTAACCGGCGTCGTCAACTGCAGACGCGTGGCACGACACGCGCAAATCCGGGACGCCGCGACAGTGCTTGCTTTTCTGCAGCCAAAGAAAAAAAAAACCAGACACCAGTATTCTTCCCTACTTCGCTCCCGTCGTCCCCGGTGATGGCGCCTCCTCCGCCCCCATCAGGAGACCAGGGACAGGAACGGACAAAGCAAAACAGGCCGGGGAAGGTTGTTGAGGTTGAAGCAGGGGCAAGACCGCCCGGCAACTCGCACACAACGACACTCAACGGATCGTGATCCCGGCAGGTGTGTGATGCACTTTACAGACATATCGCCCAAAGGAGCGAGGATGTAACGGACAAAGGCGTCTCTTACTGGCACCCCAATACCGGTCAGCTCGGGCACGAGGACTCGGGACCGGTGGCTGGTCTACGGACTTTGACGGGGTTGTCGTCGATATCGAAGTGTCCGGACGACTGAATCGACCAGCAATCCCGCATGTTTCTAGGGTCTGGTCTGTCTGACATTGAGCAACGGGGAGTGACCGAAACTTTGCCTCACATGGAGCAATGCAAAGCAAGTAGCACCTTGTTGAGAGTCAATTCGATATTGTGTGCCTGTTCTCTCTCCATGGCAACAATAGTCGACGTCGGACATGTTCGCTGCCGCACCACCGTCCCCCGTTGTCTCTCACGAAGCGCCGACCCGCCGAGATCAGACTGGACGAACCAAAGCCCCACCCCTGGTAATCCTATAGATACCGGGAAAAGGGGATGCGAACGGCCGGCGGCGTCCTTCGTCGCAACTTACAATCACCGTCTCCGTCGTCCCATTCCTGTGCGACCCGGACGACATGGAAGTGCGCCGCGCATACATCCGTTAGGGGGAGGGAAACGGAGCCGCCCAAACCTATCTACCTACCCCGGAGACTCGTCGTCGACATTGCGGCTCGTTTATTGTGCTTTGCAGTCGTGGCGACCTGCTGCGCTAGCCTGCAACGGGTTTTCTCGCCGGCTGTAGGTCGCCCTGTCAAGTGTCCAGCTTGCCGCATATCATTGCTTTTTTTTTCCCCTACGCGGAATCTTTTCTCTTGACGCCGGAGACGGTAGTGCACGTCAAGTCTGTCCCGTTGACGGCCAGGGTCTTTGTAGGAGGAGTCGTCAAGGCCCGGATACTACTTCACGTCGGCGCCATCGAGAGATAAGTTGCCGGGGGAGTCCATGCAAGGGAGGCAGACAGGCGGAGTGCGGTAGGAACAGACCCAAGTTCCCGCTCTCCGTGGACGACGTCCGCAGAATCGAGGAAGGGTGGTGGTGGTGGCTCAGGAACGTCGTCCGTTCCGACGATACAACAGTAAGATCTCGTCTCGAGATCACGCAGCTGCTGCGTCCGGTGTGTCCCAGTCCAGTCCAGTCCATTCAGACGTTGCTTTTCTTCTAGAACATGGGGGAAGCAGCAGACGGCTTGGGCGAGGTTGATGCCCGGTAAGTCTCTTAGCAAGTCCGGGAGTAGTTGCAGGCGCAGCGGCCCTTCAGTTGGGGGTCCGACGTCCCCAACTCCGTGATTGTCCGTGGGCAATGCCGCAAGACAGACAGACTTCGGGTTTGACAAAGGAACAAAACCCATCCCTTGATCTACAGCGCTTGTAAAGAAGCACTAGCTACGGCCATTGCAACTTGCTTCGCGAAGAACCCGAAAAGTAGCAGCCGATCGCGCCCTCCTTCCTCGATAACAGAACGTCGTCTCCCTTCCCCTCCCTCACCCGGACAGAGGTCGCTCTGTCTGCGGGCTTCTCGGTCAACTCGAGAGAGTCTCGCACCCGGCGCCCCGGCAGGGAGGGAGGGAGGGAGTGGGGCACAGAGACGCCGATCGAATCGGCAACGGTCGGTCGTCTCGGTCGGTCTTTCGGTGTCCCTAGGAAGCTTGCGCTGGCGCCATCACTCGATGGAGGAACAAAAAGTGATGGGAGGGGGACACAAGAGAGAGAGCGCGCAGATGTGTTTACCAGCCCTGTGGAACGACAGATCTGTCGACGCTTCGCTCGGACAGCGTCCCGTCGGGCTTCAACCGATGCACTTGCATCGACTCGCCCACCTCGACTAGATGGTCTCTGACACCAGATGGAGAAAGAAAGTTGACAGCCTGTGGGTAGCGCCGGCCTCGAAACCGTCCCTCTCTCGAAATTCTACACGATGCCCCTCGAACGATGCCCAAAGTCAAGAGCTGAAATCGATGACGACTCTATCAACCGGCTTTCTCTCGCATGGGGGACAATTGAGCCCAGCTTGGGGTATTGAAGCCCCTTCCCCCCGCCCTCATTCGAACTCGAACTCGAATCGATGGATGGGCGACGGCGTGGGTGTGCGTGTAGGGGGTAGGGGGAGAAGCAGGAGCATTCCCGGTAGGAAGAATCCGTACCACGTCGGTGGTCGCTCAAGGTGTGGTGCTCTTGTCGCACTACGATGCCGGCCTCGGCCGAACGACGCCTTTGCGAGATGTCGTGCATGGCCGTTAGCGCCGTCCCGCGGGCCCTTCTCTGCACCCGAGCGGAAAGGCGTGACATTCCCCAAAGACCCTCTTTCTCCCAACGCGGATCCGCCAGCTCGTGCGGGAGAGAGAGAGAGAGGGAAATAAGGATGACGAAACGGACGAACCAAATCCTCTCACGACACGACGCGAACAGACAACGCAGCCGAACATGGATGGGAAGCGAGACCCGCAGGAGGCAGAGGAGGAGGAGGATGAGGTCTAAGACAAGTCGGTTCGATTGCATCAACACATTGGTTGACGGAGGAAGAAGGCCGGCCTGAACACCCTGGTCCAAGGGAGACAGGCACGGTGAACGACAGACAGCCTTGCCATCTATAGTCATCATCATCATCATCATCAACACTGCCGCCTGCGGTGCCAGACGACAGGGCCATCCTCCCCCCCGGTCCCCTTGGCGGGCTCACCGACTCCGACTTGCCCGCATATGCAGTCCTCAGGTTGACACGAGCATACATGCTCACCAAGGCCTCCGCGACGGGGCCTGCATTTTGGTAAGCGCCAGCCAGGAAGATGCAAGGCTCGATTGCAGTTGTACTGATGAGATCTTTCTATCAGCCCAAGAAAACAAATATCCGTTCCAAAGTGCACAAGAAGCTAAATCCTGGCTCATGGGATTGCATCCTTCCACCCAGGCCGCTGACAGCTGACAGAGCAAGGAGCGAGGCCTATATCTGGGTATTGATAATGGATAATGTGCGGTATTATTACCCGGGCTGATGCTTATTTTCGGGAACGAACTAATCTGCTCCCTTGGCTATTCCATGTCCTTTGCCCTTATTACTACTAGTATTATCATCATCACCATCATCCAACGCCCCACGAAGCCACTCCTCTGTCGTCATTGTTGCTTACCCTGGGAGGCTCGAGGTGGTTACCCCCCCCCCCCCCCCCCCCCCATCCTCCAGAGACACTGGGGCACACACACACACACACACACACTGAGTTGGCCGCAGGCCGAGATAAGGAGGGAAATCTCCAAGTCTTAACTGCTCTCTCGGTCCTCTCACCGACAAGCGAACGAGTGAGGGCGTCTGCCGCCGCACCCCTATGCACGCATGTCTCGGGAATGCGAGAAGCGGGCGCGATCTCAGAGGAATCCCGGCAATGCGGGCCTCGGTATTAATGCCCCGGTAAGATTGCGAGGCTTTTTTTTTATCTACCACTTGCGGGTCTCTTTCAACACGTATGACATAGGTACTCAGATGCAAGCTCTTCCTTTGGTCATTGCAACTCTTGCAGACACACCCACACCCACTTTCTTTCTTTCTCTCTCTCTGTGTCTCTCTGCCTCTCTCTTCTCTCTCCTCTTCTATTCTGCCCAACAATGGTGTCAGTGTCTCCAACCCCTGTCCAACGCCCCCCCCCCGGCCGCGGCAGATGTTGTAGAACCTCGGGCCAGTCGGGTGCAGGACGTGCTTTTGGGTTGTGTCGCAAAGCGAGAGAGTTGTCACAACCGTAAAGACAACTTGTCACCGAGCTGTCTCCAATCCGGCGGACATGTTGACAGGAGTCAAGGCTTCTGGTAGAGTTATGGCGTCAGAATTTCTCCCCGACAGGACCGTGTTAGGCAATCGCCCCATCCCTTCCTCCTCCTCCGCTGCTAGGTTTTCCATCGACGTTTGTATCATGTAGTGTCGCCAGTGGGCAGATTTGTCGCGTGTTGGGATGACAGGCCATCTGCCTCCCGCGACATCCCACACAATACAAACCCACACAAGCCTCGCAATCGCAAGGTCATGTCAGAATCGGGAAGAGCGCTCGCACCTCGCCAAGCACGCTCAAGGGTCCGACCCTGGAGGGCATCCGAGCCGAGTACGGTACGATGCCTTGTACGCGCGCAGACGTTTGATGCGACGACTTGTCTTGGCTCGGCCAAGGAAAAGGGAAAAGCCAAATGTTGCTCGTTGCGTAGAAATCCGTCTCCCTCCCTCCCTTCCTCCCACTCTCTTCCTTTTGTGTATGGGGGGGGGGTTGTTCGTTTTTTTTTTTTTTTTTGCAAACTTCGTGTGAACATCACACGTCCAGGACAGATTTCCTCGCATAGGACGCGCTCTCGACGCTTCCGAGTCGAGGTGTCTAAGTCGACAGTTCACTTGCAGAGTTGCTTGAGGACCGGCGGTTTCGGAGTCCCTTGCCGCACTACTTACTGTATGCACCGGTACGGTACCCGAGGGGACCAAGACTGATCTTCTGCCGTTACCTTCGTCTGCTCCGGCGTCGTATTATTGGACGTGCAGGCCATGGCGCCACCAGCTTCAAGACGACGGCGGCGATGGCGACGGCCGAGTTGAAAGTGATGTTTTTTTTGGCCGATTCCATGGAACTGTATTTATACCCTTCCTGCAAGGCACCACGAGGCATCACCAGACGATTGTTGTAGCGTGCCTTTCTCTGCCCGGAATTATACGGAACTCTTTTGTTGCAAAAGCATTGGCGGATCGTCCGCATCGAGGACCCGGTGGCAGGGACGGATCCGTGCTGTTTCGTTTCGACCCAAGTCCTCACATGGCTGCTGCTGCGTCCCAATCCGTGCCCACCTTGTGTTTTCTGGGAGAGGCCGGCACAGGGTGGCATTGCCACCAATAGAGTCCAACGATGTTTCGACGTCTCTTGCAATTGCCTGGTGCGGCTTTGTTGGCCGCCTCGCAAACCCGTCAAACTCTCGAGTCGGTGGTGGCGTCTGTCACAACTGTCTGGTGCCCCCCCTGCCACCAACCCTGCCGAAAACAAATGGTGATGGTGTCCTGCTGTCTTGTCTGGGACGTTGCTTGACAGAAAAGGGGAAACGCACGTCTGAGCGAGCCACCCCGACATGACTCATCTTTTCCGCTTTTGGTCATCACAAGGAGAGGCAACAAACCGGATCGGCGACCTAAACTCGGTCGTCTGGCACAAAGAACAGAAGCGAACAACAAAACACAAACGAAGCAACAACAGAGACCGGGGAAGCTCGGTTGAGCGGGCAATGAGGGCGCCACCGCCAGGTGGAGGCGCGAATTAGGAGTTGGGAGCAGGCTCGAGCACTCAACGGTCTTCTTTTTAGCCTGCGTCGATCGCGACCTGATACGACGGCAAGAACACTGTCGTCAACGCAGAGTGGATCGTCATCATACGGGGGTACAAAAGAGGAGTCAACTGTTGAGGCTCTGCGTCGCGTCCAAGGAAAGACACCAGGCTTCCCGACATTTCCGGCGGCATGCCGCAAACTGGTTGTTGTAACCCGTTCGCTCAGCCTGGTGGGAGTGACGATCGGCGCCGGGACGAGTGCTTGACATTGGGGACGCAGAAGATCCCCGCCAATAGCCCCGAGAAATGAATAGCGAGATCGCGTTGCCGGTCACCGTCCTTTGCCGACATTGGGCCGTCCCTACCACGGTTTGGCTAGATGGCGAACCGTGGCAATGGGCGAGTGAGAGAAGGCCACGTCGTCGGGGTCGACGGTCGGCCGCACAAACAAGCCGCGTTGGCGAGAGAGGCAACAGATGGAGAGACGTGACGAAACATTATAATCCTGCCAAAGGTCGAGATCCCTGCATTCTGGGCCGCATTTGGTTACAACGGTGGATTCGTTGACCACTTGATGGCTTGCTGGCGTTGAGTCTTTGACTTGCGCTGACTGCGAATGTGTGTACCCGACTGAAGGCAAGGGATTTAGCGGCACATGGCCTTGCGGCGTCATCACATCTTCATCATTGCCAATAGTAGTCAGGGGCTGCCAGTCTCTCTCACCTTGATCTTGATGGATGCAAGAATGCTGGTACGGCGGTGGCGCGTATACGAGAGCGGCCGTCTTGGAACATGGAAGCGGCTCCCGAATAATGAGGAGGTGCAGGGGGGTTTAGATGAAATATCGTGCATGCGATGCCATGTTCCGAGAGTCTTTCCATTGCGAAGCCAAGCCCAGGACTGTATTTCCCATTCAAGGTGATGCTGAAACGGTGTTTGACAGAGGGCCGAGGTTTCTGCCGCCATCGCATCAAAAGCTCGCATCGCCTTACTGCAACGCAACGGCACAGCACAACCCACACCGCACGACGCCCGAAAATAGGAAACAAGAGTTGGTAGCAGCTGACTAGCCGGGTGGCCTTGAGATCCAAGAACAGTCGTCGTCGCCGAGAGAGGACAATGCGAACCGTGCAGCAGAAGTCAGGTTGGCAGGGACTGGCCTGCACTTGAACGGCTCATCACACAGGTAGCTAGATGTCTGCTTCCTTGCCACACGAGCCCTGATTGCTTGATGGGTAAAAGGGGGGGGGGGAGGGTTGTCGGGACAATTACTGGGTCGGGTTCCCAGGCCATCGAGAATGGGCAAAATATTGGCAAGCTCGAAAGCTGCCGAATCATCGTCCACCGTTTCGACGGTCAATCTCGTGTTGTTTTCTGGTCTTTCCATCCCATCAGGCAGCTGTCTGAGCGGCCGTATGTTCTCGCATCATGACACCAGCACGCCCCGCGGGAAACAGAACGAAGAAGGGGAGGCGACCGATCGTACGTCCGTGAACTGCGTGGCTTATATGGAGCAGGACGGTTGGAGAATGGCGCGAGTTGCGAGAATAGCATGCTTAATAGAACTGGGTTTGCCCACTGAGTGGATGTGGTCGCTCGGTCCAAGGCTTTGGGGGCGGAATGCATCTTTCAAGGGTCAAGAGGCGCCGAGATTGACATTGGGGGGCGGGCGGCGGCCCCCTCAAGTGTCGGCCTGGGCATCCCACAACCCTGCTGACCCCAAATCGCCTGCCGGTCGGTCCCTGGGCGGATCAGTGGGTAACCGCATCCAACCTGCTGGCGCCACTGCTGCGGTGGTATCGACGAAAAACGAGTTGATGCCGTCTCCCACAGAGATGTAGGTCCCTAGGGAAGTGAGAACCGCCCTCATACATGTCGGGGAAGCAAAAGGAAACAACGCCTCTGTGTTTCGGCGGCAGGATCATCTAGTCGTATTCCAAGACCAGCCAGCTCATCCCACGACTATCTCCAAAATCCGCCGATAAGGGCGCACGGTAGGGATCCCATGGTACGTCTTAGCCGCATGGCAGCCGGGAAAGGGACAGGAGCGCGCTAGTAGAGACTGAAATGGCGAATCCCATTGCGAGGAGCTTATTTTTAGGCGTCGGTGGCTGCGGATAAGAGCTGCCGCATTTCTTTCCTCCTGTCTCAATTGTCTCTGGCTGGTACCCGCATTTCTTTCTTCTTCGTCCGAGTGGTGACATGTACATTTGGATCAAATTCTGAGTGGATGAAGACATGTCCCATTATGTTGAAATATGGGTTTATCCTTTGCTTCTTGTGATCTCGTGACCCATGTAACTAGGTATGTTGCAATTCCAGCTTCACGTTGAGTCGTGTGTACCTAGGTGGGCTGCCAATTGGCGATGATGCTGCTGTCATTTGCCGTCTGATGGCATGCTTACCTGACTCTGATTGATTAAATTGCGCACAGTCAGGGCGGGCGTGTGGACATGTTTCTCGAAGCTGCGGTCGGTCAGATGGCGTCTGTGGATTTCAACCCACCTCGCCCCAAAAAGACACTTGGGCAGTGGACCATGAGGTGAGGAACAGATCAAGAATTTAGTCTGGGTGTTGGTGCCGCCGGCGCTAGTCCACTACAGATAGAGCGCTAGCATTTTGGATACATGGAGCGCAGAACGGAAGCTGGGCTATCTGGAATCGGGAGCCAGAGAACGAGGTCCGACAAAGAATAGAATCCACTGAGTAGGGGTAACGGCCCAGGCTGTGGAGATTCCGGTACACACGACTCGGGGATCGAGAGGAACGTGTTCTGTCGTACATTGGGTGAGGGGGTCCTAGATGTGATCTACTAACCCGGATGGGCCGGCTTATAGTACAGCAACGGCGGGACCCTGATTACGTCCCAGCAAAAGACGATGCGGCTTTCCTGTTTCGTCCCCAGTGTGAAATGTACAGATAGTTATGCATCTTCATTCGCGCTCGTCATGACTACAATTGCCGGCTTCACCTTGATGTGTCTCACCCTTCGGAGATAAAGTGAAGCGGCAAGGATGCAATGTCGAAAAAAAGGATGAGCTTAGACGGACGTGAGAGAAGCAATGGTGAGACCTACCAACCGACTGACTACCTACCAGAGTAAGGTAGACCGGGGGAATGATGATCGCTCTGATTGGAGATGGAGTGGATGAGAGGTAGGTAGACGTGTGTGAGGTGGAGGTGAAAGGTGGGAGGAGAGGGGAGGGAGGTGGGGGATGATCGCAATTCCCACAAAATCGGAAAGGGGAGTGGGGCCGGAAGCTGAGCGCCGCGAAGCACGGGCTCTCTCTCGGAGGCCCATCTTCAGCCGATATGTATTATGTCAGCTCGAGGCTGAGTAAGTGGCACCAAACAGTCACGGGTTTCGAGAGGAAGAGAGTGCGAGAGGGATCAGAGGAAAAAGATACGTACCGCGACAAACTTGACATCCCACACTCCCACCCACCCTTCCACACACACTCCTCTCCTTCCCACCACCACCACCACCAGCATCATCATCTCATTTCTCACCCTTCGGAGCGACCGTAACGATGGTCTCTGAACACACCGGCACACATCTTCCCTGCCCCCCTTGCTTATCCGCTCTGGTGCATTTTTCTGCCCTGGCACCACTGGCTAGCGTACAATGTATTGTACCCTTCTCCCGCACTACCTGCACTCCAAACGAAGGATCTTCGTCAACCCGCAGGTTGATCGTCCACCGTTTAAAGCATCACCGAACCTTGCAGCTTTGGCGCAGCCACCGTCGCCCCGAAATCGACTCCATCCCTTGGCGCAAATACGCCTTCTGAACGCCCCTCCCCCCCACCTCGGGCGCCTGCTGGCCTCCGCCGCCAAAATCCCATTCCAATTACGATGTGCAGCGCTTGTCATCAATGTCAGCGGAAGCTCTTCAGCTTCCTGGCACATATCGTCTCTCGCTTCTCGGCCTCTCAACGACTTCCAATGCTCTCGCTTGCTGCCTGCAGATGCGGCAAGAGATAAAGCCCAATATCTGTAAGCATCGTCGACTGCCGATTCGCGCACTATCGATTCTTGCCGCCTCATCGACACCTTGTGGCGGCTTCTTCTCCCCGATGCTGGCCTGCCTGGGCGCATCGATTACGTACGTCAAGCACAGCTAGTCGGTCCAAGAGTGCTGCTGTCTGCTATTTGGCCTTGAGGCCGAACACCCGATTGCAGCATTCTTTGCCGCCGCATTGTTTGGGCCAAGGCCACAGAGAAAGAGAGTGAGATAAAGGGAGTCTGATGCTTCCTTGATGGACTATGTACATGCGCAGTGCCAGTGCCTACGTCTGATTCTGCGTCTACGCGGCCTCAGACGCAACATGATGCGGATGCGAAGCGCAAGCCACCTCTCGGCGTTGAGGACCCGAGTTGTCGACAACCCTCACAAGTCACAACTGTTTAGTGTTGTAATCAGTGTCCAATTGAGGAAACCGCGGCGCCGTTCCCGCCGGCAGGCCTGTGTGAGGCAAGGTAAGGCAAGGTATCCCATCCCGTCCACGCCTCGAATCGGAGACACGCAGACTCAGCCCAGCCTCCCACACGAACCGTGACGACATGTCTCCCACCTTCTTTTTTACGTTTGCCTAGGATGCGAGTGTCATGCTGGTCGAAGCAGAAACAGATGGCAAGCGCCAATGGCCTCTCATGCTCTGTCGACATGCTCCGTACCATGAAACCCGGCAGCTCGCAACATACAGAGCTATCCCGGCCAACGCCTCTCCTTCGCTCTACTTCCCGAAATCCGTACCACTACAGGATGGTTGTCTTCTTGTCGTGGCCTGGGCCAGCCGCTTGTCAGCAGCAACATGACAAGCCCCCCCATTCTTATTTTCTCCCTCCCGAGATCCCCTGTTGAAGTCAATCCGGCTCGCCATTCGGCTGCCGTGGCCCAAGTGTCAATGATTTGACTGTCGATATTTCTTGGCTTCCCGTTGCCCTTGCCAACCTTGCTTTTCGTACTCGTTCGGCGGGCATTGATCGTGTCTCGATCCTCGCCCACATACGCCTCGGTTAACCTTCTCTGACACTGTCTCTCCATCATCTGTTGACTTTTGTTGTCTTTCGCTTTCTCTCACAATTCTCAGAACAGTCATGCTCGCTCGGCTGTTACATCCCTCCCACCTCAGCTCACTCGCTGTCTTGGCCCGTATTTTCTGTTCCTGATAATAAGAGTTTATCCACAAGACATCCCGCCGCCAATGGGCCCTTGGAAAATCATCTCAATTCTTGTCTGTACCTTGGCATCATTGTTTGACCTGCCACCCCCCACCCCCCTTCCACCCCCCCTCCTCTTTCTTTTCCTCCTTGACACTACTTACAACTTGAAGTGCCGTACCCTGACCGCTCGCCGAACGCCCCCTCCTTATCCACTAAAGCCCCATGGGCGTCCTTTCCACCCCCGTTGTTGTCGTCGTCGCCGCCGCCGCCGCCGCTACGGCGCCGCGGTCCCTGTCAAACATAGAGCTTACCCAACTGGGTTAACCAGTACAGGCACACCACTCAGGTACACCTCGCACCGTTCCCCAGCCGGCCTTGGCCGTTGATTGTTTGGACTGGTCTAGTGGAAAGTGGAATGGTTTCTAAAGTACACTAGGCAATACGAAAACAGCCGTGGACTGTATATGCACCAAGCGGCGTACACACACATGGACCTACACAGATCCCTCCTGATCCCATAGCACGCACTACTGTATCCCGTTATGCAGCCCGGTGCCTTGCGTGTCTTTGTTCACCTCGTCACCATGGCCTCTTGCTGCTCTTGAGGCCCTGCACATCCATCTGTCCCCTTGCCTGCGCCGGCCACAGACCCGTAGAGTTGCAGTGGGTGCCCACTCTGATCATTTCAATCTTTAGCCATGCTTCCAAGACTCGGTTTCATCGCTGCTTAACACGTCGGCGCCGTTTCTCCCTCTTCTCATAGTTAGCCAGTGGCCGGCCATGGCTTTGCATGTCTTGTATGTGTACCCTTACCCTCGCCCAAGGACCCATGTTGCACATCTCCATGTGCCCCAGTGTCTTGCGTTGGGCGACTGTGCGTACTCACTCTGCTTTTCGTCCTGAAGCAGGCACCGCCTCGGCCGCCCAAGATCCCATCGTCCGTCACCCACACCTTACCTTGCCTTGCCTTGCCTGACCTGACCATCCAAGCTATTCCCGCTCTGCTGGGAAGACGCCGATGCCTTGCCCAGACCGCTTCCGTATTCGCCGAGCTGACGGGTCCCATGCAACCCCTGCCCGTTGCGCCCGGCCCTGATCCATACATTATTCCTTCATGTATCGACCTGCTTCCGCGATATAATTCAAAACCATCCACCCATTCCGCTGCCCATCTTACAGAATCCTGAAGGAACCCTTCTTTCGTACTACTCCTTTGCACTCGTCTTCCACCGCCGTCAGAACCATCTTGGATGCGAGTTCGTCCAGATCCCTAATTAGCAACGTCGTCACCCACATGCACTGCACTGCACTGCCTTGTCGAACTATACTTCTTCGGCATTTCCGCCAACCCTTCTTATTTTACGGCAGCCCACTTCTCACTTGATTTGATCTCCTCTCATTGCTCTCTTCAAATACACCGAGTCCCATCTCCTCCTGTCCTCCGATATACCTGGCAAGATAAAAGCATCGAGTACACACCACAACAACATCATCCGTCCCTCCAACTTGACGCCTCTTATCAGCACAACCGGCTTGTTGTTCTCGCCCATCGAGTTAAATCGCTCAACAAGACACACCGTCACCTTCTTGCAGCTTGATGATAGCATCCGAATAGGCAACCTGTCCGACCAATCGCTTCGTTGCGATTCTCCGAAAAACCACAAGGAAAACCGTCACAATGGTCTTCTGCGCATACTGTGGGAAGTCCTTCACCAGGAAGGAACACTTGGAAAGACACATCCCCAGCCGTATGTCAAGAACCTTGAGCATCGTCAATGGTAACGAAGCAACAACTGACATGTCGGATACAGATACCAACGTCAAACCTCATCGCTGCAGTGCTTGCCAGCTTTCCTTCGCACGACGGTCAGTCTTCACTCATCTAGCTCTCATTTTCATGAGCCTTTCTTTCTTACACATTCAACAGCGATCTACTCCAGAGACATCACTCGACATACCATGAGGCACGAGACCCTATGGAGCCGTTGCCCGGTGGTGTACCTACAGTGGCAGGCCGAACACCCATCGCTTGCCAGAACTGTGCCAACGCAAAGACGGGTTGTGACAAGAGGGTGCCCTGTTCGCGGTGCGCCGAGAAGAACCTGCCTTGCGCCGCAAGGTTCGCGCGGCGGTCATCCAAAGCAGCCGTCAGGGCTGCGCAGGCCAGCGCTGCTTTTCAACAACAGATGATGCCCACTGTCCCCCAGCCTCCTCAAGCCGCCCAGCCCGTTGCCTTCATGGACCTAGACCCGTCCATGCCCAAGCAGGACTCCCCGGGCAAGATTCCCTCTGGATCTCCCATGACAACCATGGATCCTCGCATGATGGAAGGGCCCATGAAGAAGAGCTCCCCGACCCAGTCACATCGCAGCTCCGACGACTTCCCGTCACCCCACAGTCGGGTTGATGGGCTCGATGAGTTCATGCTGAACAACGACTTCATCACGCCCGACACCAACTACCAGGATATGATGGTCTGGCCCGATTACCCCATCGAGCTCGACATGTACTCCGGCCAGCTGCCCATTTCGCGCCCGGATATGTCGATACCGAGTTTCCCGGAGCTGAGCGATATGTCGTCGAGCTCGGCATCGGAGGCCATGACGGCCTCGTCGTCGCGGGGATCCATCCACACCAGAAGCACCAGCATCATGTCCACGGCCGACTTTGACACCACGATGAAGCCGGCAGAGCCTGCCCTGGGCATGCTGAGCGAGGCGACGATCCCAGAATTTGAAGTCGTCATCGCGGCCGAGGATTCGTGGCCGCTCGCCCGTTGCAACCCGCCCATCTACTCGGGCACTTGTCCGAGAACGGCCATCGTCCATTTGGAATGCCTGGAAAGGAAGTCCAAAGAGGACGGCACGTGGAGCTCGCTGGAGAAGTACCTTGAAAATGTCGACTGGGACACCACGGATGCTTCCGTCGTCCCCCTTACGTCGCGCACCCGCGACCGGATGCTGGCCATCACGCAGTCGTTTCTCCAGAAGGCGCTCGACATCCACCGCAGCGGCTTGAACAACGGGTACTCCAAGACGGGATATGCCACGCCCAGCGAGTTCAACTTCATCGTCCTCCCTCCCACCAAGATCCTCGAATACTTCCTCCGTAGCTACGTCCGCAGCCTGCAGTACTACTACCCTCTCATCGTCGCCGGTTGTGTCGACCCCAACGAGATGCTACTCAACAATCAGGCCTCGACGCTGTTACTCCTGTTGATGATCGCCCAGGGCGCCTCCGCCGTGCCGATGGCCGAAGCTCGCTACCTAGCCGCCGGCCTGACAGAGACATGTCGCATCTCGCTCTTCGACATTATCGAGAAGGACGTCGAGCTGTCGGCCGACCCCGTAGCCTTGAGATGCGCGTTGCTTTTCACGCTGCAAGGTGCCTGGAGCGGTGACAAGTGGTTGATGGACATCGCCATGGGCCAGAGGGGGATGTACTTATCGGTAAGCAGCCTACAACGCAAAGCCATCCCGCCTTCATACATGATATGGCATGAAAGAGAACGACTCAACTGACAAAGAAACAGATGCTGAAACACGCCGGCATGTTGGAGCCCCAACCGTCCATGATTCCGACCCTGAATAGCACAACAAGCACCGAGCTGCAATGGCGCGCATGGCTTCATCGCGAGATGCAGAACAGGCTCGTCTACAACTGGGTTATGTGCGACCAGGAGCTCAGCCTGTTCCACGACACGCCGCCTCAGCTGGCCATCACCGATCTCCAATGCCCTCTCCCCAGTCCCGAGGCCCTTTGGCTCGCGTCTAACTCGGAGCAATGGTTTGCCAACGCCCAGGGCCTATATGGCTGCACTGCGAATGTCAACCCGCAACTCCTATCGAGCCCTTCTCTTACCCCCTCACTCTGCGAGCTCTTCCAGGATTTTCTCCACGACAACCTTTCCCGTCGCCAGGCCGGCCTCTCGCCCCAGCAGCTTCGTCTCCTCCTTCACCCTCTTCAGTCTCTGCTATGCCATCTGCGACAGATGCTCTCATGCTTTTCCGATGTGCTCTCCACCAGACGGGCAACATCAAGGACCATCACCAAGTCGAGCACCATGCTCCGCCTCGAGGAAGTCCAGGCGCTTCTCCAGAAGTGGTACGAGCTGACCATGTCATTCCACAAGAGCAACCCTAACTGCACCACCACGCGCTGCAACCTGGTCCTCTACCACCTCATCTCCCTCAACGCCGTCACCAACTTCCCCGAGATCGAGCGCCTCGCCCGTCGCGACGGCTTCGACGGCTCTTACTGGGAGCTAAGCTTGCGCCACAAGCGCTGCATCTACAACCGCGAGGAGGCCATCTTCCACTCCGGCCAGGTCATGCGCCTCTTGCGGTCCATGCCTGCCGACCGCCGCCCATGCTGGTGGCCTGCCGGTGTCTACCGCGCCACTCTCATCCTCTGGGCCGACAGTGTCGCGCGTCTCGATCCCAACTTCCAAAAGACCCAGGCGCAACAACAGCAACAACAACAACAGCAGCAGTCATCGTCGCCTACGTCCCAACACCAGAGCGCCAGCCCCGAACACCTCAGCGGCGCAGGTACCTCCAACGCGGCCACGAGCGGGCAGCTCGGCAGCGGCAGCATCGTTGCCATCGATCAGGTCACGCCGGAGGATCCCGCCCTCATTTCGTACCTGTGGAGCGGAGGCGACGGCATCGCCCTCCTCACCCGCCGCGACGGCACCACGCTGGGCCTGGATAAGCCCGTCGAGGTCATTAATTACGGCGTAATGGCCATCGAGGAGGGTGTCACCTGCCGTATCGGCGATGGCATCAGACGCAAGCTCATCACCCTCAACAACAACTGGAACGTTGACAGCCTGGCCACTACGGCAGCCGCATGAAGACGCCCTCTCTCTTTCTCTTCCATGTCGTCTGTCATTGACAGGCCAAACACTCAAAAGTGCTTCTCTTCTTGCCATGTCCTTTTTTCTTTCACGCGATTTTGCACATATATTGTCCCTTAGTGGATGTCTTTTCTTTTCGGGTCAGCATCAAAATATTGTACAATTCTCTGCGCTCTTCCTTGTCTTTCTTTCCCTTTCCATTTCGGGGCGTTTACGAGTAAGGACACTCTGGGGTAACCATATCTGGGCAAAATTATATGAACCAGGAAGAGGCCTCTGCTCCGAGCACGCCCTTCGCTGATGATCTGGGAAACACTTCAACAACGGGGCAAACGGCATTTGCAAACATTGGCGGCGATAATGATCAAAGTTTCTTCTTTCTGTCTCATTCTCATTTTCACATACATCGTATACTCGTCTACCCAAGATACCTCGGGGCCCGCGGGCCATTGACAATAGGGGGAGGGCCTTCGCTTCTGCTGCAGCATGTACTTTATCCTTCGCATACATCTACAAACTTTAACTTGATCGGCCTCAAATAGCCTGCATGAGAATCCTTCTCGTTTATCCATTTCTAGTTCCACATAAAACGTTCATGAAGAACTCAGTGAGAGATTGTAAAGATTGACATCGGTGATCGCTGGTCGATTTGATACCAGACCCCCCCCCCTTCCATCTCAATGGGGACATGAGATCGCATTGTTTTGGCCGAAATTGACAGAAAACCCTGAAGAAAAATGACAAGAAGATTAGAATTTTACAGGGGCATGTGACAGATGACAGGATTGGGCAACAATCTCGTAATTCCAACCAGGGGGGGGAAGGTGGGAAAGGTGTCACGAAATAAGTGAAAAAGAGACTTTCACCATGTGAGAATCCGCACCCCAATAACAAGGGGGGAGGCTCGCAACCAAATTGCCTCGTAATGTTGTCAATATGATGTACTAGTAGAATTCACGTAGAAACTCGTGCCGAGCGCAGAGACGGGATGTCAAAGGATACTAGGGAGAGCCAAGGCCCGCCTCCCACCCAGAACACGCCTGTCGCGGCATTGGTTGTCCAGGATTCCCTTGTGAAGAGAAGGGTTGGAAGGATGGAACGCTTATGTACAATGCGACCCGGCGGAGCGGCCGGACCAAGGAGATATCGGATGGAAGTAGAGCACATACAGTACGTAGAGTAGTCGGGATTCGGGGGCGGGGTTTCTAAAGGGCACGCTCGGGCAAGAGGGGGGACAGAGTTCGGAGTTTGGGTCCATCACACACGAGCGTTGGAGATAGCGTTGTCTGTTGTCCCTCACCATGACTGAAACATATACAGACTTGACATCATAATAAACTGAGTTGAACCGGGTCGATCCCCGATGGCACGGTAATAGGGAAGAGGTGTGTGTGTGTGTGTGTGTGCGCGTCCTATCGTCCATCATGGTTACCCATGCTTCCAAAAGGGGTAGGCAAAAGAGCCTCACGTATGGGAACAGGAGTTTAAACCAAGCAGACTAATCGGATTTTGAATAGGCAAGATGGGTAATACTATGGTTGCAGGCAAAAGCTTTTCCCATTGGGCAGGTAGATTGTAAATGTGCCGCCACATTCAACTCAGAATCAGTACGATGTACATTTGGCTACTCACGGACGTACTCTGTTCGCTTTTCAGATCGATTACCTGTACTTGTATGTCGCCAGTCTGATCTGACAAGGGCGGGGCTGGTCAGGCAAACCTTGCGCAATACCTGACCTGCAGGCAAAGCTTACCGCATACCACACGATTAGTAGTTGCCTCGGCATTTTCTTTCTTTACATGGGAGGTCCCAGCATTGGATGGATGGTTTTGGTGTAGTGACACGCAAAATGTCGGTGCAGGGAAGCTGGGGGTGTCTGGCCGTGACGTCCCTCTTTGGGTTTCTCGAAACGAACCGAGTTCGATTTACTGGAGCGAACACAGTAAAGGGCCCAACATACCGCCGTTCGCCGGCTGGCTGGTTTGCCCGTAAAGCCCGAGTAGGGTTGTCGGAAGGGAAACGGTTTCCGAGAGAAGATAGAGTCCGCGACCCCGGGGTCTCACTGCGGGAAACGGAATCCGTACGGGAAGGATCGAAGAAAAACAATACACAGTGGTACTGGCGAATGCGAACTAGGTCCGAGGGAAAAGCCTCGTTCCGTCAGACCACTGCTAAGCGGTTGGGACGGCGCGGCAGAGGCGTGGTGGCCCAGAAGAGCATCCGGCGACGGCACGGGTCCCTGCGGGCGCCCTACGGATCCTCCGGATCGAGTGGACGGCGATACGAGGCTGGTGTTGTTTCACGAAGACGAGGCGGTATCGTCGTCTCGATTCGACGTTCTGTCACGATGGGCCCGGCAGTTGACAAGGGGATTGACAAGGGGATTGACAAGGGCGGAACCGAGGTTGGCACTGTCCACCGTAGCATGCCCTGGTTCCATCCCCACCCTTTCTTTTCTTTTTTCTTTTCTTTTTTAGCTTCCTCATGGCATACTCCAAGTGTTTGGACAGTCCCCTTTTTGACATGAAGGTGTCGCGGAAGAGAGAGTTGACTGGTGCTGGGGAGGGGGGGTGGGTGGACAAGGCCGAAAAGAGATGATTTCGGCAGACGCTTTTCGTCAAAGCGAACCCTTCCGGACCCCTATTCCCTGGGTTGGGGAAATCCGCGACGAGTGTCAATTCCGTCGGCATGTGTTCCTGTTATGAGAAGGGAAGGGCTTGTTCAGAGGAAAGATCCCGCCCTCTCTAGGCGTGTCGAAACAAACAAAGAAACTCGTCCCAAGTTTCTGAAGAGTCGTCGAGTCTGAGCTGACGATTACGTGATGGCTGGAAGGGGGTGTGATCGACGAGGTCCCACAACTTGCCGATGGAGGAGTACCGCTGTCCGAAATGCGAGGATATCGGCTTCTGTGATTGTGCTTTTGGTAGGCATTGTTTATTGAACCAAAAATATCATAGGCGGACGGGGTTTCATAGGAGAAACCGCAGGAGACGGAAATTTTGCAATATCCCCTACGCCCAAGTGGTGGGGGAGCACGACGGGCAAAGATTTTGATAATGTCGTTATAGACTTGTTGACTGAACCCTGTTTTCTTTCTCAATATTCGATTTGTCTTCAGAGGTGCGTCAACGTACACTTTCCCCTTTTTGGACGAAGCCGCGGCTGTCATTTCGAGTCTTGTGATCATGATGGACATGTGTAAGTGTGTGTGTGTGTGTGTGTGTGCGCGCCCGCGATATAAGCTTGTATTTCTAGATGTGGTAGCTTCCGGCTGCCAAGTTTCCAGCTTGCCAGCCAAGATTGCGAGACCGCTTAGCTTCCGCTTGAGAAAAAAGTCTTTTGAGAAACGATAAATCAGGATCATGACGACAGCTGCCAAACGTCAGTCAGCCAAAAGGCTCTCAACGTCTCGGGCCGCGGGTATGACCATCAAAGATTTCTGGTACTCTGACATCTGACAGTCACCTCTAGCCGAAGGTATGAACCGTCAAGCTGGGGCCCAGCGACCCAGATCCATGGACCATCGAGCCGGGCGCATGAGATGAGAGCGTGAACGCCTGGACTTGGTATGTGGCGCTAGGAAAGCTTGCAAGTCAAGTCGAGGATCTCCCTATTAGAAGGCCGCTGCTCGCTTATATCGTTTTTGTGGTTGTTGACAGCCCGAGGACGAGTGCAGGAGCCAACGGTTGCGTAATGACACGCGGAAGAAGCCTCAGCTTACCGAGTTGATTTCACTCGACCAAGTACAGAATGGCCTTATAATCTAGCAATATGATTCAAAAGGTTACAGTGCAAGCCAAACCAGAAAAAGAGGAACACAAAACTTGGTCATTGTCACGGAGTGGCTTCATCATGATCAAATATGATGGTGGGTACTTGGGGGGGTGGGCAAATGGGCGCGGTCAATGGGCGCTCGACCTGGAAACGACAGCTTTATTCCAACGTAAGCTCGACGTAGGCCCAATTTAAGCCAAAAAACGACTTGATAGAGTAGGTATATAGAAACCAGACTCAACGATGGCGACGAACGCAAACCGTGGACCTCGATATTACATGATAGACGTTCTGGGTACCCATGTACGTACCCAGATATCTATAAAAAGGTGCGGGTGCGGATATTTATGGGTCCTCCCGCCCCTTGTACGCCTCATTGCTCCACACCGATGAGTAATACTAACGATGACTAAGCGTTTCTTTTTAGTCTCCCCTCCTTCCCTCCCGTTGCACACTTTCGATCCGCAAACTGACCGTCTCCTTGGTCAAAAACCTCGGGCTTTCGCGCTTATGGCGAACGCGGCGGCATCGACGGCCTTCTCCCGCAGTACTGCAGCCAGATCCACCGGCGACTGTCCTATATCACAGGGACCCCGCCTGAGATTACAGAAATAGGTGGACAGATGGGACCTCCTATGTGCGTGTCCGGACCTCCGTTGGGGGTTAGTGGGCGGCCCCTCCGTGGCGGCGGCGGTGGCGGCGGCATGGTCGCGCCGGCCCCCTTGCGCCGCGCGACCGCCCTGACATGGGATCCACCGGCTGAACTAGACGCGACGCTACTGCCAAGTCTAGTAGTCGCATCGCCATTGTCCGGGCTCAATTGGGCTGAGCGGCCGAACCCATACGTGCGAGTGCCATGGCAACCAGACGATGGACGGACGAAGGGGTCCTTATTTTTGTTTTGTTTTCCGAGGAACAAGGTGCGGACAAAGAGGAACACACGGCACACAACACCACGGAGCAGTGTTTGGGATGCAGTACACTATCCTCCAGATACTCGTTTTGGTCGTGGCAGACATGAGTCTCCAACCACTCCGGTGAACCACTCCGGTGGGGGGCTCAAACTCGCCTGAACCAGACCAGCCGGCAGTTCCCATTGCTGTGTCTCAGTTGATAACCGTGGAGGGCCCGGCACGGCGCAAGAAGCCAAAACTGGCAGCGATCCAGCCGTGGTTTCAATTACACGGCAAGTGTTGATCTCAATAGCCATCCGTTGCCTTGGACAATCAACCAAAGGCCACCTCGAGCGTTTCGCTACACGGAGCCACGGCCTGCCCTTCCCGCTGTGGCGTTCTATCTGAGGACGACGGACTAGATGACTCTGCCCTTTCCTCGCTCCACTGGGGACGCGAAACGCGTGGGCCTCGCTCTTCTCCATGTCCTTCATTCCTTTACCCCCCCCCCCCCGGGCCCGGATCCTAGCTGAGGCCACCCCCAAATGCAAGGCGTCTCGCTACCCGGCGGAGGTGCGACGGGCGCGGACCGGGCGGACATGCGTTCGGTTCTTCGCCATTTGCCGTCACATAGCGCCGACTGAACGAAGCGAGAAGGAAGCGAGGCGAGTCATCCCCATACATATAACTTCCTCGTCTCGACCGCAGTAGCCGTTTCCTTCTTCATCCTCATCCTCATCCTTCTCCCCCATCCCTCTCTCACACTCTCTCTCCCGCCACAGTCTTTTCATAGCAACTATGGCGCCCTCAGCGACTGAGAACACCGCTGCCCAGCTGTCGGGCGGGTACGATGCGGCCCGGCCCTTCGTCGGCAAGGTCGCCCTGATCACCGGCTCCGGCCGCGGTATCGGCCGCGGCATCGCCCTCGAGCTCGGCAAGCGCGGCGCCAACGTCGTCGTCAACTACGCCTCGTCCGCCTCCGCCGCCGAGGAGGTCGTCGCCGAGATCCAGAAGCACGGCTCCAAGGCCGTCGCCCTCAAGGCCGACATCAGCAAGCCCGCCCAGGTCGTCGACCTCTTCGACCGCGCCGTCGCCCACTTCGGCCGCATGGACTTTGTCATCTCCAACTCGGGCAAGGAGGTCTGGTGCCCCGAGGAGGAAGTCACCGAGGAGCTCTTCCAGAACATCTTCGACCTCAACACCCGTGGCCAGTTCTTCGTCGCCCAGCAGGGCCTCAAGCACTGCGGACGCGGCGGCCGCATCCTCCTCACCTCCTCCATCGCCGCCCAGATGGGTGGCATCCCCAACCACGCCCTGTACGCCGGCTCCAAGGCCGCTGTTGAGGGCTTCACCCGCGCCTTCGCCGTCGACTGCGGCGCCAAGGGCATCACCGTTAACGCCATCGCCCCCGGCGGTGTCAAGACCGACATGTACGACGAGAACTCGTGGCACTACGTCCCCAACGGCTACAAGGGCATGCCCATCGAGATCATCGACCAGGGCCTCGCCAACATGAACCCCCTCAAGCGTGTCGGTGTTCCCGCCGACGTCGGCAAGGTTGTTGCCTCCCTCTGCCACTCCGACTGCGAGTGGATCAACGGTAAGTCGCCCCGCCCGCCTGTCCCCTCATCATCACAGGAAGCTGGATTTCTCAGTCCATGAACGGTGTTGCTGACTCTCACGAATAGGCCAAGTCATCAAGGTCACCGGTGGCGGCACATAAGTGCGATGATGCCACAAACTCACACGCAGTCCTATCCGCGCGGGGCTGTAGCGTGACACCTTAATGAATTGGATCGCGCGGTGCGCCGGACGCCCGCGATCCTCGGGACTGGGTGGGACTGGTCGGTAATGTGAGAGCTGAAGAGGGGGATACCTAACATAGCTTATATCTAGGACAGGCGTACATAGACATGAATCCAATGGAGCTTGACTAGAAACCTTGCTGGACTCACCGGACCTTGTCTTTGAATGACTCGTTTACATCACTTGAGGAGCTCTTACGGATGCAGACTCTCGGTCTCGGAAAATGGTAACGTTTCGCATTGTGACCCTCGTTGAAGCTGAGTGAATTCGCCCCGGGCCATGAGGCCATACAGTCAATGTTCCTTCATTCGCCCAAGCGGTCTTTGGGTTCTGCTCATGGAATGTTCCAGCCGATAGGGGCAAACATATCGTGATCATCACGAGATGTCAGTCGCCAAGGTTACCTATCGAAGCAACCATCCATAAAATATCCCAAGTCCATACATAGCTGCGATGACAACTCTGCATCCGTTCATTCCTCTCGCCAAATCCATGGTGTGCCGCTCCTGTATCCGTACCTTCCGGTCCAGGCCATTCTTCAGGTTAAGTGTCGCCTCCATGCGATTTCTGATAAGAGGCGCCGCCAGAGAACAAGAGGGCCGCTGTCTATGATATTGGAGACCAGTTCTGTGAGGGATCACAAGCCACTGCAGATGGCATATTCCCTTGGCCACTCCCGGCCCTCGTTCTCCAATGGTCAGTATACGAGTACCGGGTTAGGTTGGGTACATTCAACGCAGGTAAAGAACCTTCCCAAGCTAGGTTTAGTAACACGGCACTCCTCTGAAAGTGCGAAAGGATGACTACTGGCGTCATGAAATAATCCTCCCCGGCATTCCCTCGGGGAAAAGGGGGGGGGGGCGTGTCAGTATTCGGATGTAAGACGGGGCAGAGAATAAGTGTTCCCCGGATGTCGGCCAGCCAGATATCAGGCATCTAGACGAAAGTAAATTCTTCTCTGTCTCTGTGCGGACAAGGCGGTGCGATCGCGTTGGCAATCAGCTGGCGCTGACGCTGGCATCGCCCTTTTCTGTCAAGGGATACGATCCTTGCCCTTGCGCTTCTTCCTGCGCCGGTGAGACCGTGGAGCTTTCGCACGCGGCATGCGATAGCTGAATCAATGCGTCAGTCGAATCCTTTCCGGGACAGAGGAAAGAATCCTATATCGAACTCGGCAGTACTCAATCCTCACTAAAGGCGTGCCGCTCATCGCTACTTTGTATTGTGGCTTTAGGGCCACCGAAGCCGCAGAAGGAAGAGCTCGGTGGTCGGTGGTGTTCAGATCCGGTGCGACTTCCGGTTCAAGCCCGGGTTTTCGCCGAATGAGAGTTCGCCGATCGGTGCCCCGATGTTTCATTATTTCCAGCCCCATTCATCCGGCGATGCGGACCCCCTACCCCTCCCCTCTCCCGGTGTCACGGCTCATATCCGTCCGGCGGTGCCACCAACACGGTAAACCCAATATTGACACTGCAGGCAATACCCTGCGCTCTGGTCTGTTCGAAGCAACAACCATGGATACCGGGGCATGAGTTTTGACAGGATGGCATGGCAGAATCATGGTGTGATGCCGCGAGACGGCTGCCCGCCTTGGCCCATATTGCAATCTATCAAAAGTCGCAGCGTCTGCATTCCTGACTGCTCACATGACGATCGAAATCCCCGATCGGCGATTCAATCCGTCATGAGTAAGCATGGGGCCGGCATTGCTCCTCGTCCGGCATGCCCAAAATGGCTCCGTTGCGCCGTTGCACCAGCATGCAGCGCCGTTTATGTTCCATTCGGCTGGTCACTGTAGTGATCCGGTTTGCTGGACAGGTGGGCCGTTAGACAGGCAGTAAGACGCTGGTTATCCCTAAGACTTCTTGCCTTCAACAACCGCTCTCTGCTAAACTCAAGCTCTTGTTGGTTGCTTCGCGTATGTATCTGTGATTCCAGGTCTCTGAAGGTCGCTCCATACTTTGTCGCGATAAGGACACGGTCATATCGCCTCCATGTAACGCTTTCGTACTTTGACATACATGCACCCTCCCTCCTGTCTAAGCCTCTTGTGATTCGTACGATGCCGCAGAACACAACCAAATATAGCCATGGGTGCTTTGCAAGGATTTCGGTCTTTTGCAAAGAGAACAAAAGTTTGCCAGCTGCGTCATAAGCTCGCTGGGCTGTGACGTCGAGAACGGGGGGATTCCCAAGTGCCACTTCAGCCCTCGGGCTGCACCCTAGATGATCTAATCCGACTCAGCCGAGGTTTGCAAAGGCGGTGCAACATATATGGGACGTGGCAGACGAATTCAACGCCCATCGAGCGCCGGGGGGGGGGGGGGGGGGGGGGGGGGCTGCATTTCTTGGGACATAGTCATCGCTGACACTGAAGAACCAGCGGAACGACTCATGAATGCTAGAGGTCGTCCCACTGGAACCCCTACTCGTTAGAGAGGGACGCATACGGTGTTGTGCAATGTAACGCCACTAGAGAACAACCAGAAGCTAGAGAAAGTTTTCGGATGGTAGGACTTGGAAACCGAATCAGGCGACCCAGGAGCACAAAACGTGGTGACAGCTTCGTGATTTGGGCAGACCAAAGGCGCAAAGGTTGCTCGCCATAGTTTCGTCATTACAACGGGGACTTCGGCAGTGTACTGGTGGAGGCAAGACGGTCACCTCTTGCCCAGCGGACTTCAGCTGGATTGAGGCAGGCCTCGGTGGATTTGATGGCGTCGCTAATCGCTCCCAGGCGCCTCAGAGGCAGTGGCGTATTTGAGCCGGGCTACTCCCTGCTGAAGAAAGCCACAAAGTCCAATTTCCAATGCACAACCTCCTTTGGGATGGCAAGCTGAGGTTGTGCAATGATTGGCGTCGCGGTTGGCTGTGGATGCATCAAGGATTCCTTGAGGGATGGATGGGAGGTATTTAGGATACGATACGATGGTGCGGATGGATGTCTGGCGGGCACAGGTTCACAGAGACGAAAGGCAGCAGGCACCTAGACCGGGCGGAATACATGCACACTTGCGGATGCCGAGAGGACAACGCACAATCAGAGGGGAAAGACACATAACGAGACTATCCGAAGTGGAGAGAAGCAATGTGAGGTTACACAGGCACTTTGTGTATACGGGGCCGGGGGGGGGGGGGGGGGGGGTGGTTGATTGCCTGAGAGGCTGACACGCCGTTGAGGATAAGAAAGCATGTGGAGTACAGACTAGGCCAATTTGGCCAAGACGGCCGACCATTCACGATCCAGGGAAGAAACGTGAACACGGGGGGAAAAACAAGAAGACAGAAAGAAAGGTCATCATCGACTTACTGAGTCGAGGGGGAAATGCGCAATCTGGGTCTGGGGTACCATGTAGATCAGACAGGGTGCTCCCAAAAGGGCATTAGCTGCAACGTCGGGAACTTTCCCACGACACTCTGCTGATTGTCGTCGATCTTGCAAGTGAGACATATTGCGGGGGTAAATTGGGCTGGCTCGGGACCGAACGCTCATTTATCGGAGAATTGCTCAGGATGCAGGCCACTTGGCACCTCTCACATGCTGGACCCAAGAGACGAAGGGAGAGCGTGATTATCGCATCCTCCAGGGGTCGTGTTGCCCCGAGATGAGCAGCGACTGCGTGCCAAGAGCTGGCAGATTCCAACGAGAGACCAACCCCCCTCACTTGATAGGACGAACTTCGAGCATTGTGATGGTGGGGGGTGGTGGTGGTGGAAAGGCGCGGCTCCACGGACGACTCCCAATTCGTGCGGGTTCTGGGGTTGCTAAGGCATGGATGGAATTGGCTGCAAGAGAACTAGGGCTACCTAGGTAGGGAGTGAGATGTTCTTGTCGTCAAGGGGGAATCAAACAGGCCTATGGAGCGATGAGCGTACCTTCGTCAGTGTAAATTAGTGCTGATAGCGGAGGCGCGAAGGAGGGTAAGACGGATGCGTTGACGCGCCCTGAAAGGGGGGGTCCTGCGGGTGATCCCACGCCCGCTTCGACTTCACCACGAGGTAGCCGTGTTCTCCTCCCTGCTTGTCGCCTTGTTGGGCATAGGAGGAAAGAGAGAAATGACAGTGGTTTGCGAGGTGCTGTGCTGTTGGGGGCACTAAAGATGCATGGATATATACCTAGGTAGGTAGGTAAGTGGGGTGTAATCATCAGCTTGCGTTGATTATGTACATCCCTTCCCTGTGTACATACCTAGGTAGGAGTAATGGAAAGAAAGACGGGCTCCGTTTGATAAGTTCACGTTTAGGAAAGACGGGCTCAAAGGTACTGCACAGTCTACTCTACCTACCTAACCTCACCAGGCATTGTAAGGCAAGGGCGAAGTATGACTCAGCACCATCGGTCGGGTCTAACACCGGCCGTAAAGCCCCCCCCTTGCGTTGGGGGCCAGCCGTCAAGAGTCTCGTCATAACGTCACCTCGCTCACTTCCTTCACCTCACCGCGTCTGCATCTCCAAGTGTTCGCATCATCATCCTCCATCATCCATCATCCATCATCCATCATCCATCATCCATCATCCATCATCCACCGACATCATCCCCACAAGAACAACGGCAAAAACAACAACAACAACAACAACAACAACAACAACAATAATGACAACAACAACAACACCAATAAAACAAATAAAACCAATAACACCACACGTCGCGTAACCCACAACCCAATCGCTTCCCGTCACTGTCAGCATGTATGGCCTGATCCCGCAATGCTAAGACTCCCACTGCAGGGCTCTTCAGCTCAATAAATGGCACCGGTCAAGGGAGATCCCTACCCCGATTCGCCCATGGCCATCCATGCATTTCCGTTTGGCTATCAAGCCTTTAGGCAAGCTCAGCTGCATACCCCAGCCGATTCTAGATGTGCAGGGCGGGCGGCGACATCACACTCCTCAGCTGCATGTCGCTGGCGCAAATCACCACGGCCTCACACAGCCTCCTTGTCTAATCCATGATCCGTTTGCCCTTGGAGGTTCAACTTTTACATACGCAACACACGCAACGATTGGGACACTGCGTATCTTGTTGAGGCTCGTGCCAATAATCAAATGCAAAAGATCGAACCACTCTGACTCGGTTCGAAGCTAGCCAGCCGTACGGCCGGAACTCGCCTCGGGTGTACTACTGCCAAACTCTCAGAGTTGACTTCCAGCACGGCACTCGATGCCGTGCCCGTTGAGGTGGCAGGTCTCAGGCTTCAGGCTCTGCACGGTCCGAGCAGACTGGAACTCGAGCAACGGAGGAGCGAGCGACCTTGCTTTTGGGCAGCCATGTGATATTTTCACGTTGCTTCAATGCACCTTTCCGCACTTACCCGTTGTTACACAGGCAGTGATCCTCTCGACTGGAATTCGACCGTGCCGACTATAGCACGCACTTTGGCCTCGGAGGCCTGTCGAGACTTGCGATGGTTCAATCAGATGCTCGGCTGAGATTGACCATTTCCAATACAACACCCATACCAGGCATTATCCGGAGCCCCCCTCCCCAGGCGAAGATGTTAGACTGGAGGCCAGAAGATCAAAGTTCTAAGCCTGAGTATTTGGGTTCGGACGCTTGTTTGACGTCGAATTGCCCTGGAAGCGGACTAATCGACGATGGCACGCCCCCTGTTCACATTATGAAGCGGGCCAAGCAAGGGTTGCGGGAAGCGGCGTCATCGACAAACACTTCCGCATCGACCTGCTGCCAGCCTTTTTCCCGCTGGTCAGTGGAGAAAGTCATCGGACTCAAGACGAACAAGGGGTTTTTGATAGGGGCGGGGGCGGCTGGCGGCATCGGATCGGTTGGAGATTCGAATCGGCGGCATACATGAAGCGCAACTACCAACCGTTCGCCTGTTTCTCCAAGGAGTTGCCTCGTTAGGCACGATCTGCCTTCCGAGCCCCAATTACAGCCTCTTCTACCAGGGACCGAGCTCATACGGAAGAAAAGTTGCTATCAATCTTCGGGCAGCTTACACCATGACAGATCCTTACGGTATGTTTCCGGATCGTGGAAGAAAAGGCTGCGAAGCGTTCCGGTGATTGCGGAACGCCACATCTCGTCCAAAGCAATTGCCACCTTTCCATGGGCAAGTCCAGTTATGCATGGCCCTTGAGTCGGCCGGTCGAGTCCTTGGTGCTGGCACCCTCACTCCGTTCGTTCTCTATATGCCGACAAAATCTTTCACGAGGGTCACTCTTCTTGCCAGGATTACTTGACTCCCATGGTTCCAATACCTCGTGGTCTGGCTTGAAACTGAGCTCCTCGACCAACATTTGCCAGCGGTATCTCGGGCTTCCGCATCATATTGCACCGTCATGGGTAGCGATGCCGTTTTCCGTCCTACCCAATCACGCAAGCTTCCGCAACTTCCATTATGGCCTCGCCCCTCTCCGCGTGTTAGTTGAAACCGCTTTCTGCCAGAGTTTCTGTAACAGGAAAACATCCGAGATGCTAGGCATCGATCCTCTTGGGGTGGAAGGGCCTAAACGGAGTCGAGGACTCGTCAGCCACGCTGCCTCGGAAGGGGCTTTCGACCCACGTGTGTCCGATACACTTCACCCCTCTCCCTAGATATTCCGGGACTGCTGAGCTCTGTTACCTTGTGATCCCGAAGTATCTGAAATAGGGACGGGAGAGCCAGACACATCGAAGAAGGGGAGGTCCGCGTCCTAGGCCAAGAAGAACCCTCGAGACGGCATGACAGACGCTCTCTTGCATGTAAGGGCTCGAGCCCCGGGACTCGAACACCTCTTCATAACAGGCTGTGTGTACTGCACCGTTGCCTCATAACATGCAGGTCAGAACTGCATCTTTCTCATTATCACCATCCGTGCTCTCGTTCTTCCAGCTTTCCGGACTGGCGTGTTTCCATGCTCGGCGGATTATTCAGCACACGATGAACATCAGAGTCAATCTGTGTCTCCTCTGTACATCATCTTTCTCGTGCGCTCCTGTTATCCCCGCTCTTACGGTTGCTCTTCGACCTCGGCACTTGCGTCAGGTCGATCACATACCGCCCCCCCTGTCGTTCGAGACCCTCGCCTCAAGGTACATGTACGCAACTCTCAGCCTCAAGAATCGTCAAATGGTTGAGCTGTCAGTCAGCATCTCTACAGCCAAGACGCTGGTCCAAGATAGTGCGACTTGCCACCCGAGAACTATCATAGCCCCCCCCTCCCAAACATGTGACGAAAGCACCACCTCAAACGAACGAACGTCAGGCAGGATCATACTCATACCAAAGCCACTAGTGTCTCGATTCTACCGCGAATTTGTGTCCGCCTATATGCTGCTGGTTTCGTAGGTAATGATAAGCTCTAGACTCGAGGTCAGCAATGACTTGCATGTTTGGAAACATCCCGAGGCTGACGGTGTAAGGGCCCAACCTGATTGGGTCGAGCTATCAAAAGCCTTTTGTTGGAAGTGCCGTCCGCGCATGAAGATAAGCCCCAAATCCTCACGTACTTCCCGGACATCTCCAAACCGTCCGTGCTCTGAAGGGGCGGCGAGGCATTTCGTCACGGCAGCCACAGATCACAGGCTATGGGAGTGGCGGCCTCAGACACACTTCACCTCTGGCATCCAATATCGACTAAGAATATCGAGGAGATATGCGAAATGTAAGAAGAGGAGGAGAAAGCTGAAAGGCGAAGGTGGGGGGGGGCTCTGGAGCATACTACCTGGATTGACCGCAAAGGGAGGAAAGGACACGGGTGTAGAAATAGAGTAAAAATAAATATAAATAAATACGGAAACGGCTACTACCGCGAGTTGGGGGAGGGAGGGGGGGAAGCGATCTAAACAGCCACCGCCCGGCAAGGCTAATGCAACCTCTTCGACAGGAGGTCATGCAACCACCTTGACGAAAACGCGCGTGGGAGGACGAGTCCCTCAGGTGTGTAAGTGTGTGTGTGTGTGTGCGAGCGCACATATCCGCTTCTCCCCTCTTCTCTTGGCCCCTTATTTTCACTATAGGCGGACATAAAGACGAAGGAGAGGGGAAAGGGAGCACACCAACGCGCGAGATTTCGTCAGGTGTGTTGGGGAACGCAGGGGCGGAGTTCATGACCAGAACCAAAAGAGAGAGAAGGTGGGGGGGGGAGAGGTAGGAGTGTCCTCCGGCTGAGGCATGATGATGACATGTAAACTCCCATTATTACTAGCTATTTCTAGACGTACCTCAGGTAGCTTGCTGATACAGCCCGGCGACCGTCTGTCCTCATGCCATTGGTCTTCTGCCGTTTCTCGCTCCGTCTTTCCCCTACCTTGTCCCCTCCCGTCCGAACAGTCGAAGCGTCGACTGGAGGGACACAGTACGGAAATAATACAAATAAAATATGGGATTCGAAACCCGCTCCAATCCGATGAACTGCAACCCCCCCCCCCCTCTCACTTCCATAACCCGTTGCTCCGTCTGGATGAGACCGACGAGAGAAGGCATAACCAAGCCCAACAGTGAGAGGAATCAGAATAATAAACAAAAAGACACACGAGAGTTTGTGTGAAAGTTCTGCTTTCCCATTGAGAAAAAAGAAAGAAAAAGAAACAAGGATCTGACCCGTGCGTTCTGTTTTTGATACCCCTTCTCCTTGTCGGCCGTCCGGTTCTATCCCGTCTTCCCGCGATATGTCCCATAGCGAGTGATTTCGACAAAGTACGTCTCTCTGTGGGAAAACGAAACAAAATGAAAAGAAAATAGTCCGGTAAATAGGATCAAACCACTTCTTTCGCCGACCCCCACCAAATCATGTAGACTTAGTCAACGCCAAACAATGTACATCCCCCTCCCGTTCTCCCATAGCCGGCCCATACTCCGTGAAATAGAATCGATAGTGGTGAATTCTCGTATCAGTCGTGCCGGGAGCGCGTCTTCGCTCCATCGCTCTATGTAATCTCACCCAGACTTTTGTACGGGGCTTTTTCTTTATTTTATTTTTGTGCCCTCATCGTGAGCTCCCTTTTGCTTTGCGTTGAATGGCACTAAGCATAGCTCATGTCCCCTCTGCGATGGCTGACGACCTCGAGTGTCGTGCCAAGATTATGGCCGAGGTAGCCAATCATGGCTTTGCTGACTTCGGGGTCTTCCGAGAGATCGGCGCAGACGTCGCGGAATTGCGCGTAGACCTCCTCCAGCTTGCGCAGCTCACGGTTCAGGATCTCGAGCTCGAGCCATCTGCCATCCTCACCACCCAACGTGTACGCACCAAGGCTGACGCCGAGCCCGCCCCCGGGACTGAGCTGGTTGACCTGGGGCACCATGCCGTTCTCAAAGTAGGTGTGACTGGCGTTCTTGTAAAAGCTTGTGATCTTGCCGATGACGGTGGCCAGAAGCATGGCGGATGTGTGGGTGCCCGAGCGGCTCATGCATCTGTTGCAGGAAAGCATGGCGGCGCAACCCTCGACAGCCTTGCGGTTGAGAGAGAGCACAAGATCAAAGGGAGGCGCTTGTGGAGATGAGGCGTTGTGCAAGGCTTGCAGTGACTGCAGGCAAACGGTAAAGCAATTGCAAGAACCGCTGCCCCCCGAGGACGAAGACTTGTGTCTGACAGCCGGGCGCATGTTGGGTGTGGTGGAGGGACTAGGAAAGTAAGCCGCCGCCGCCATGTTGCTCGGTGTGGGCATGGCTGTGTAAGGCATCATGTCGTGCTGAGTGGGATCTCCCCACGGCGCCGCCGCCATATGAGCTGCCATGGCCATATCCATGGACTGAGAGCGCCCGTGGTGGGGGTTCATGTGTGCGCCGGCCATCGTCATGTCGGGATACGGCGCTGCGGAGAAGTCTGTAGGAGGTGTCCAAGGCATGCCGCCTCCGTACATGTCTGCAGTCGGATCTTGGTGGTCTCTGGGGGTTGTGTCGTCGACGCCGAGCATGGCAAGCCCAGAAGATATGGAGGGGTTTCTGCTCATGGCGCCCTCCATGCTTGTGGGAGTATGCCAACCGGGCTCCATCTTGTACATGCCGGGGTGCTGGCCGAACATCAGGTTCTTCTCGTCCATGATAGGAGATAGATCGGTCATGTCCATGTGGACGGTGTTGGCATGGCTCGGCGCGCTGTGGTCCGACTTTGGCTTGCCGGCTCTGCTTGAGGGGGAGTAACGACATTCGAGACCGCAAGCGAGGCATCTGGAGCAGATTGGCCTTGCTTTGGAGCATTTGACCTTGGCCAAGAAGCACCCATCGCAGGAGGCCCGAAGTCGGGGTTGTCGGGGCTTGGAGCTGGAAGACATTGTTGACTATGGCGAGTCTCTCGAGGCTGAATGGGAGTTGCTCTGTAAAGAAGGTTGGGTATCTTGATCTAACGAAGAATTGCGTGTCCAGAGAACTGCGGTGATGGCGGAAGGGGCAAGCCACTATTAAAGAGCTGGGCAACGGCAGTAGGTATTAGAGTTCTAGAGGTGGTGCGAGTGAGATGTCTGTGTGAAGATCGATAACAACAAGGTAGAAGTCGAAAGAGGATTAGCAAGCTACTCAGGCTTCCTGTGAGAGTGCGACTGGAGTACAGGAGGAGCTCCGAGAGCGACGGGTCGAGGATTAGGGCGAAAGTGCGCGGAATCTAGCCGACTGCAAGGCAGACAGCGGCGAGGATAGGAAAGAAACGGGGTTGCGAAACAGGAACAGAAACGGTCACGGCCATTACCCAGTGTCCAAGAGGGACGAGCATGGAGCGAAAGTCCGGGTGTTTCTGTAGGAAGGGACGAGAGAAGGAACTTGTAAGAGCGAGGAGCATGCGACATGGATGGAAATGAGCGGGCGATGAATGGTTAAAAAGCGAAGGCTTTGATTTGTAGTGTTGTGCCGTTGACTTATACGCAGCAAGTTACCCCCTCCCCCCGTCCATGTACAAGGGGGGCTGTGATTTTCACAGAGGGCGTGGCCAAACGGACCCAGGTATTCATGAGCGGCCCACTGTGGAAAGAGAGGGGAGAGACACACACACAAGCGCGCGCAGGACGCAGTGAGTGAGAGCAAAACCCCTACCCAATGTGAGGTGTGCATGTATGTATGAAAGCTACTAGTGTGCGCGACTGTGTGTGTGTGTGTGTGTGTGGTAAGAAAGGAAGGCAGATGGAGTTGCAGAGCGAGGGAAAAAAGAAAACGGGCCATGTGAACGCCCAGCTGGTTTTCGTACACTGCACTCGTTCAGTGTCATGGTGGACATGAACTGGCTCACCCACACCGCAGAGACCCTTGGTCCTCGAGTGCGGTTGGCATTGGGTACGTTTCCTCTCCATGCAGACCAGAGCTCTCTCGACCGCTTGGACGAAGTGGCCGGACCAGATCGGGGAGACAGCGGAGGCGGCAGCTCAGCATGGGGCGACACAGAACAGAATATGCCAAACCAGGCCAGATTCGAGGCATGTACAAAACGATTTGGGCTGGGTGAAACCATTTCTGGGCATAATAGCAACGTAGGTGGCACCCCGATTTTGGTCGGTGTGAGAAAAAAGAGATGGTTAAGCTGAGAGCGAAGCCATTCGAATGCGTGTTACGAGTGGTGAACGACCTTGAATTTGTCCTTCTGGGGCCCCTGGTCTCGTCATGGGCCTACGGCTACAGAATTGGGCCTACTGGCAGTGAAATGGAATGTATTTCCCCATGGCAAGATCCAGATCCAGATCCAGATCCAGATCCAGTGATTGACCCTGGATTCAACAGGGGATGGGCGAACGGACGATGGGCACTGTTGCCATCCATCCGTTAGGTGGCCGGGCAACCAGGGCGAGAGATGGTGCGAGCAGATCCCATCGAATGCTCTGTGCTCTGAGCCCTGGTCCGGTGCGGTGTGGTGCCGTGTTGTGTGAATTGATGCTGAGGATGGACTGCACGCCGGCGATGGCGATGGCGGTAGGGCGTGCTGAGTGAGAATGAAGCTGGAAGAGTGAACGGCCCAGGGACAAGACACATCCTGGCTGGGCCTTGGATACGGGAGGCCCAAGGTAAGACGTGGGACGGAGGGAAACGGTTCGTTCCAAGTTGACGTGGGAAAAAGTAAAATGGGCAGAGACAGCCAGTACTTGGACCAACTGAACAAGGAAGCGAGGTGGAAGGGAAGCGTCATGACGCCGGACCAGAGTGAACCATGGGCCTGTGTGTGGTGCCGCGTTCGGACGTTGCCGTCAGGCATTGGAAGGCAGTTTGGAATGCTCCATGAGCTGAGGTGAGAGAGTTGCCAAGATCCCAAAGGACAGGACGGTAAGACGGCAGAATAAGGCAAGGCGAGGCAAGGCAGAGGTCAGAATGGCTCAGGCGCAGCTGTGGGCACTGGGCAGCAAGCTCGGCCAGACACAGGCCCGCCCGACCGAAGCTGGTTGGGTGGTTGGTGGATGGACGAGATGAGGCGATGCGCAGGGGTCGAGGGTTAGGGGCAGAAGGAGACGCGGCATCGGGGAGCAAAACCGAGGCATAGGGTGTGACGATGCGATGGAACAATGGCAACAGAGAGAACAGAGGGGCGTGATACCCGGTTCCAGGTATGCCGGGCAACGAGGGTATACCTTGGTACCTAGGTAAGGTATGTGGGCAGGCCTGGCCATGAGAGCGAGTAGAGGTAGGATTGGCCTTATTCGAATGGACCGGATGCTGGTCCGAGGGCGAGGGCAAATGCGTGTGCGTCTGCGTGTGCGTTTGTCTGCGTCTCCGTCTGCGTCTGTGTGGAGACAACGGCGGCGTCGGCTGGCGATAACGACGACGACGACGACAACGATGCAGGACGAGCGGGTCGAGAGGGGAAATCAAGACACAGTTGGAGTGGCATCACTTGCCTTCGGTGGATGTAAGGTGTCTAAGTAATGTGAAGTGGGAAAAAAGACCATGGTACGAGTGCCTTGCCTGCGCGGGAACTTGGAAGGTGGATGAGGGAGGGAGAGAGAATCGGTATTGGGTGAAACGGGCTGAAATTGGGCAACAGGAAAGAACGGCACAGTGCCAGGTCAGTCCGGGGCAGACTGGTACTTGGGGAGACGGTACATGACCACGACACAGCGGGCTGTCCTATGAGGCTGGGAGCAGAAAGATACATCGAGCCAGGTATCTAGGAACCTTGAGCCTTTCTTGCCCCTCCTGCCCACCCTGCCACCTACCTACACTGCCTTCATACCATCAGAAGTAAGGTAGGTAGGTCTCATCGATAAGGAGACTGACTGAAGGTACGTACTGCTGTGCTGTCTTTGGAATTTGTAGATCTTTTTCGTTGCCGTGAAATATCATGTGACCTGCAAAGGAGCGGGAGCTGGACTCGCCCACTCAGCGGGGAAACAGATAGTGGAACCACGAGCAGAGCCCCCTGTTCCCGGATCTCTTGCGGGCAGGGTAGCCCTGACTTGTCCGAAGGGTGGGCAAGATCCCCCCCGTGCCCGCCCCCCCTTGAGTCCTTGTTTTATTCCTTGAAGAAGAAGAAGCTTGGGTCCCGGCTGGATCCGCAGCACGTACCCGCTGATCAGGGTGGGTGGGTTATGTTATGGATCATGGGTGGTGTTTTGTTTTATTTTATTTTCCCTCGCTCCTTTCCCTCGCTTTCCCTCGGAGCCACCCACACTCCCTTTCCTTCTCACCTTAGTGCTCATCCCCCCCTCCAACTACAGACCAGTCAGGCATGGTTCAAACAAAATGGGAGTGGAGAATATCGTGCAGGACATTGTCACCAAATACGTTGCATGTTTTAAATTGCACACTCTCTCATGCGGACTGTAGCCATTGGGGGAGAGTGAAATGAAAAGTGCCAGCCCGGACAAGACAATGCATGTGCCTATTTATTTCTTTGGGTCTTGGGCGGGTTCCAGGTCTGATTCCTATGCCAGATAAGCCAGTCAAAACGGCTAAAGCATGGCAGCGTACGTACCTGAAATACGATGTGCTGCTTCGTCAACGATTGGGGGAGGGGGGTTTCACGACACAAAATCTAGTACGTATCTCCAGAATGAAGCTCTGAGCAAGCTACGGCATATGTGAACAGTGAACAGTGGGTATTGAACGAACACTTCGTCTGCCTAATACCCCTGCAAGCAAGTATCTCGGCAGTGGCGCGGATCAAGCAAAGCCATCGAGCTTCGGATGGTAGATGCGATCCGATATTGCAACATCACCCATTATTATGAAGCGGCATGTTCGCTTCGCCAGGTCGTAGAGTTTGGGAACCTGTTGCCGTGACTCAGGCCGCGTACCCAGAATGGCATGTTTCCGACGGACCCCGTTGGACGACGTTGAAAAGACTCCCGAGGGAGTTGAAGCGTCCTCGTCATCTATCGTCAGCCTCGACCTCGCTGTCGTCTTACGGTCGAAGATGATGACCGTTGCGAGCTGTAGCAGCCGGACTTGATGCGTGCTGTGTTTCTGCCTCCTGTCACCCGCCTCCTTCTTCGAGGCAGTGATCCCAGCTCTCCGCCTCTGCGCGGGTCTCCCCCAATGGAACTTTTCCGATTCCTCAGGCCCCCATGATTCGGGTGGAGTAGCGATTTAAAGTCGCCGCTGACGAGGGAAACTGACAGGCAGGAGAGTGGCCGGAGTGACGCCGAGCATCCACTGGTCGGAAGCACAGAGAGAGCGCGAACTATGCTATGCAGCGATGCGGTAGTCGCGCGTGGCCCAGTCATCGCGATGACGGAAAACACGCAATTCCCGCAGTTCCTGAGACGAACAGGAGGAGGCAAAAAACATGCTACCCCGTGCCGAAACTCTAGCAGCGTACTGCGTCAATAAAACTGGTGGTCAGTGGCCCGGGACCCTCGCACAGAGCTCGGGGTGCCTTATCCGAGGAATGAAATCTGGGTTAACGTTGTTTGATGCCGAAAAGCCCCTTTTTAGGCTAGGCGTGACGGAAGCGCTGAGAGGTATGTTCGCCGACTACACAGTACAGTCGTCTCTCGCTATGGTCAAAGTGTGCTGATATCTATCTCGACTTGACAGTGATGAGCCAGAACATGACCTTTCATGGTCGGAGGAGGATCGCGTGGTGAGTCTAAAGGAAGGCAGTGATTGCGGGTTGCTCGGCACCGGCATGGCCTCGACCTGTACTAGTCCACCTCAGATTATGCACAGCACAGAACAAACGTCTTGGGCGGCTGTTGAGGTGCCTGAGAAAAAGACAAGTCAAAGTGACGATAAAAAGCAGCTAGGCCGATCAAGAGAGAAATGCAAAGTAGCAGCCGAGACCCACTTCAGAGGCATCGAGCCCGGCTACCGAACCGTGGCGGTGGGAAGGGCGGAGGAAGAAGGCGGGGAAGAGGTGGGGGCAAATACCTACCTGGGCACACATGCCTAGGTAAAGTAGGTAGGTAGGTAGGTACCTAACCAACCGAAGGCAACGGCAGTCACAGACAGTCGCTATTTCCTTCGGCACGTTTCGCTACCTAAGGTAGGTAGGTAGGGAAGGTACAAGGACGTGGACAGGCAGTGTGGGCGCGTGATGCTACCATCGTCTCTTTCCCCACCAGAGATCATACGCATGGTCAAGCAAGGCACTCGTGATTGACACCTGCTGGGGGACCGCTGGACGTGCTTACCTACCCGCCTACCTACCTAGCTAGGTAGTCACCAAGGTAACACAGGTAGGTAGGCAGCTAGGTAGATTTCTCTGGTATCTTACCTACCTGTGTTGGTGGATATCTTGCGTACCTAGATAGGTAGGTAGGTAGGTAGGTACCTTACCCCCTTCTCTCAGTTCTCACGTCTTGTATCGGAGCAATCTCCGATTTGACGAACAGCAACCTGACATCCAGCATCAACCTCCGCCCCTAAGAAATTCGGCTTACTAGCTTGCCGTCTATGCCAGTCCAACAACAACTGATTGTGCGTAGTCCTTCTCCCCGATTTCTAGAATCCCATGTTTCGAAACGCAAACAGCTGCCGTCGTCCCAGGAACTGCACCATCCTGTACCTGTGCGCTCTACACACGCGCCCTTGGAGTCCTAGCACCAGAGCCCGCGGCAATGGGCAACGGCAAGGACAACGGGCAAAACCAAAGGCAACATGGTCCCGTCATCACTAGTGTCGACTTCATCACCATCATCCGCACTAGCAACACCAGCAATACCAACACCAGCAGCAATAGCATCAGCATCAGCATCAGCATCAGCTTGCCTTGCATTGCACTGCACTGCACTGCACCACACCGCACTGCACTGCAGATAGACTTCCGCTGCTTCTAGTGTCAGACCAGCTGCTGCACTCAGACACACAGAGCCAACACACGGCCGCTTCACCTGCCAAGTCCTGACTGCAACGTCTCTACCGAGGAATACGCGCCATCTGCTAAGACGCAAATTCTTCTGCCGCTATCTGCTTCCTTTTTTTCTTTTCTTTTCTCAGCTGTCAAGAGTTAATGCTGCCTCAGACCAGCTACATGATTATCCACGCTACCTCGTCAACCGCATACACGATATCTCAACCCCTGTCTTCTCTCGGACCTCCGTTAGGAGTCGTGCGTCGCCCGTCGACCGCTTCGGCCACTCGCTGCCTTGATATGCCTGTCATCTTGTGCGATGATTACCAACTGAAGCACCTAGCTCAGTCGCCCTGTGGGTGCCGCACCGCCCAGGCCAGCTCCTCAGCATGACGAGGTCCACATGCACTCTCGCCGATTTCACCTACGCTTGGCCGCCTCTCCGGCACCGTCCTTGGGACTTCCACTTCGGCTCCATCATGACTTGGGCCAGTGCAGGGCAGTCCGTCTTAACAGCTTCTCCATGTTCGAGGTTGCGTCCATTCTCAACCCCACCTAGACTTGGCTTCCAATGATTCGATTCGAGTGTCTAACCACATAGTCAGAAGGTACGAAAGAAGCCGCCATCACAGCGCTGACTTTCCCTCTCACCACATCTGTTCCACGTCCGCCACGCCTAGCTGCAGCTCCAGTGCGACCGCATACTTGCAACGACGGCTCATGAAACCCAATGCAGCAATATTTTGCCGACGGCCGGCCGATCGCGTCGATCGTCTCGCCAGCATCCTGTCGCCCTACTCTGGTCTGGGAAGCCTGCCCAATGACTCCCGCCAGCAAAAAGCCATTAGCCACCAATCACAATTCCCATCATCACACATATCGAACTCGAATCTAGATACCTCAAAGACATGGCGGCGGACTCAAAGCCGTCCTCGGATGGATTCTAGCTCATTTTGGGGCGCCTCGAGCAACGCCAACAGCAGCTAACGAGGCATAAAACAACTCCTCTATCAGTTGTCTCGGATGGCTGCCTTGCATTCGAAAGACATCGGAGAATTACGCCGAGTGAGGTTTGAGGTTAATCATTGACAGCGGCCTGGCGTATGGATTTGTTGACGATCGCCCTCGATAGTGACTTACGCCGTTGCGCCGAGGTTGCTGCTGGGTTATTGACAGGAGGGCTGCGGCCAACCACGAAACCCAGTGTGCTGCAGTGAATGCGAGGCATTGTCCGGCCTCCCCTGCCTTCTCTCCACCCAGTCGTGCTTATTTGGCTCACTCAACTTGGCTCTGGTGCTCTGGTTGGCATTCTGAGTCTGGCTGGCTCACGCTAGTCTGGCATTTCCACAGTCGTCCGAAACACCATGGGGATAATATAACGACAAGTGACGCCGAATCCGCCGTACCAATCAAGCAGAAAACACCGAATACAAAATTGAAGCACCGGAGTCCAATCCCGTCCACTATTTCAGAATTTGGTCACTACGGATGTGGGAAAGCAGCGTATTCTCCAACAAATCTTGGTCATGATCAGACATGATTCACACACGATGACATCACCGCCGCATCCGTCGGCGTTGACGTGGCTCTCCCAAGCCCGACATCCCACACACTCTCTCCCCCTCCTTAACCTAGAGCATATTTGGAAGCATCAGCTCTCAACGTTGGAGCGTGGCGTACAAAGTGACGCGGAGGGTAGAGAAGTAAGTACTGGACCATGGAGTCGCTCGCTTCTAGTGTACGCAAAAATGTTTCACTTGCCGCCCAATTCGATCACAAAAACAAACACTTGTTTCTACGTTGGGACTGTTGTGCCGTTCCATGGTTACTGGCAGACACAACGATGTAGTCTCGTTGTCAACTTAGTGAGACAAGTCCTCTCGAGTCGGGGGTTGCTGTGGAAAAACAAGCTCAACGCTAAATGACAATGGCAGGTCATTTATTTCACTTGTCACTTGGAGCTAGAATGGCCAACATTTACCCGCCAGGGAATAAAAGTCTTATACCGGGGGATTGATATTGGCAGCCCTCGTTCGATATTTTATCATTTTGGGTACATGGACTCGGTGACTTTGGGAGCAACGACCTACGCGCTATTGATCTTCCTTGAAAAGAACCCATAAGCGCATCTTGGCCGATTAACAGTGCAACGGCTGCAACATATCGACTTCGGCACCGCGGCAACATCTAGAGACTCGTTTCGACTACTCAGCGGACGGGGCTTGGTTCATGTGCTGGCACCACATCGAGACGGGCGTTTTCTGATTGTTTTTTGTGTGAACAAGATATTTGACAATGTCGGGCCCCAAAAAGCAACCGTCGAATGAATGGCTGGCCGACCGGCCCGACTCAAATCATCCCAACACACCTTGTGGCTTTTTATTCCTTCTTCTGATCAAGTTGCCCTTTTCAGGGTGCCACTATTGGCTGACCAGCCATCCTTCGATGCCTACACGGTCAAGTCCTCGGTTCCGCAACTCAATGCTATGTACCTATCTACGCAAGCCGCTGTAGATCCGAATGTGGAGTTGTATGAGAGCTGCACCGAAGACACCGGAGTATTGGCTAGCTGCTTCACTTCATGCCCACTGCTCACCCCCACCCCTGGCTACGTTGGTGGTATCAAGAGAGCTTTACGACCGGCAGATCCCTCTGCATTCCAGTACTGGCCAGCCAATATCCCGGCCTCATTCACAATGATTAATCAGTCTAGCGGTTGGAAAAAATTGCCTCTTCAAAGAATAGCACGAACGAGGCCATCGGTAATCCGCGGAGCTGTGCCACCTGCTGTGCATTGGCACTCGGCTGATTCTCGATTGCACACTCTGTCTGGCTCTTTTGCTGCTTTGGCAAAGGCAAAAATCTTCGTTGATGGCGAAGAGAACCGCAATAACACGTCAATTGCATTTGTACTTGTCGCTTTGACAGCAACGGCAACAGCGACGAAAACAAAACCCATCTACTCTGCAAAGATCCGAAGTCGACCCAACTGGGCCGTCTGGCTTTTGGCTGTGTCGGAACGGCTGACGAGGAATCATAAGCCTGGTGTTGTCAAAATAAACACATTGGTCCTATATGCAAAGGGTTGCACTTACGACTATGGCGTCTTCCGTTGACCCCTCAACCACTGGCCGGAAAGATCTCGAGCTAACAGGTCTTCCAGGTCTCCAGGCCTACGTCAGTAGTTCACAACAACGTCTGAGAGGCGGTTCGAATGGCTTGATGGTTGGAGGGCACAGACAGAGGTATATCTAGCAACGTGTAACCAACTCTAGCTTGTTGTGTGGGAGAACCGTTGTCAAGCAGTTAGTCGATTCCTGACCATATCCCAGTTATGGAACTCCCCCACGATCGTTGTCGGGCCAACACAGACGGCTCTTGGGGGACGCGAACGAACTCAACACCTAGTCGAAACTAGAACTTCCCGGACTTGTACAAATTGTTCCATCAGTTCCATCGTTCCGTGCTTGAAATAGCAAAAGACTTTTCCACCTGCCGCGAGGGATCCGAGGGCGGCCAGTCGGAGCATAAACGAGTCTCGCGCGCGCATTGAATTACAGCTGAGGCATTAAGAACGGTACTGCTTTCTTTCTACTTCGAAAAACCACCCATTCTTTTCTTGGATGGGGTATTCGTGTGCATGCACGAAGGATTCCCTTGCATGCGGCCGATGGTTCGAGGACGCGGACCCGTCCATGACCAACACCCACAACTGAGCTCTAGGGTTTGGATCGTCACTCAATCGTGAGCATGTTGATCTTGGATGGTGAATGGTGGAGGAGGGAATGGATCCAAGATGCAAGCGCCCGCACACCCTGCCTGCTACCGAAGAACTTTGATGGTATTGTTCTTCGGGTTCGGGTCCGGCTGAGAGATTGATAGAACGTTCCAACAACATCCGAATCGAAAATCCTGTTTCCGCTGGACAGTTATCCTCCTTGCTGCGGGAAAGAACCACGTGTTTTCTCCTCGCCTGGACTCGCTAACCGGCCATCCGGGCAGGGTGGGATGGTGGCCAGCTCGTCAACGATTGCGTGCAGCAGCTGGGGCAGGCAATGCTGCAACTGCATGGAGCCCTGGATGGGGTTCTGATTTCGAGTCTTGACGTCTTAGACGACAATCAGCTTCGTGGACTAGCCCCCCTACCCCTTTTTTACCCCTTCCCTTTGACTCTCCATCCACTCCCTGCCCTGGTTCTGACTGTGGATATTCTCCGGAATCTGCGGGCGACAGTATTACATCGAGGCGGCAAACGCGGTGCAGTTGTTGTGATGACGATGACATTTAGCGAAGCGAAGGGCCCAGCCCTGACTCACTCGCCTTACGTCCGCAAGAGAGGATGACTTTGCAGTGTTACCTGCCATGCCACGATACACCAAATGACTGCGGCATTCGGAAAGCATTGGACGGGAGGCGACAGGTCCTAATGGATGCGCACCGTTGGCACACATTTGGGCCTAACGTCTTCGGCCTCTGCCGCAGGGTCCGTCCGAGGCGGCCGGGACTGGCGGGTACCATGAGGCAGTCGATTCCATGCCTTTTGCAGCATGGGTCGGCATCAGTTCCTCGAAGCAGAAGCTTAACACTATTCCACTCGTATCGCCCAAGCTGTGATACAGCATTCGATAGTCTTGGTCACAAGACTCCAAGGCCAGGCGTATCATTCATGTCCTCGTGGCTGTTCGCCTATCCCACTTCCCACCCCCCCCCCCCCCCCCCCCCACTCCCCCTTGATAGCAAAGGTCGACAAGCGCATTGGGAAAACGTCGAAATGACTTCCATGTTGCACAAGAAACTCATGGGTGGGGGCGGGCAGGCTTTGTGCATTATCGCTTCCGTCGCGAGGTCTAGCGGCGGGAAGGGAGGAATGCAAAGCCGGACCCCTGGACTGGGTCGCTTAAAGAAGAATCGTACTCAGCCAGGGTTGACGGAAAGCGACGTTGGCAACGAACAGGGAGGGCATCAGACGGGGGCCCCCATGCCCGAATCGATGATGCTCACTGACGGGGAGCCGCATAGGAGAGCTCCAGGGATGTTATGGACCAAGATCGCCCCGCCGATAGATGCAACCTCGATGTAGCCGCTCGCCGAAGCTGGCACATGGAATTTTTTGAGGGAGGGGGGCCAACAATCGGTTATGAACAGGAACAGAGCTCCAGATACGGGCCTTCCCCCCACTCACTTGTGATGAGAGGTGACACAAGACTCCCTCCATGTGCGCCCGAAATCGACGATAAATGAACAAAGAGTAATGATGCGACCCCGAACGATACAACCCCTGCCCCCTCCCCCCACCCCCCCCCCCCGGCTCACAATGCGAAATCACCCACGCGGCTACGACGGACTCGTTTGACGCCGACCTCGGCTGAGGAGTGTTGACGCGAACAAGACGACGGACGACGGCAACACCAATAACAACCAGTATCAACCCCCCCCTCGAGACTGCACGTCCATCTCTCCGCAATTTGCTGCCTGAAAAATGCAAGCTACGGGATGACTGTCTCACTTGAGAGATTTGGGCGAGGAAGAGGAGAACGAGGACGGGGAGGAGGAAGGGGGGGGGGGGGAGGGTCCGCTTCGTGTCAGTGATGGGAGCATGACGAAACGAAGTCCTCTGCATCCCATTTCTCGTGTTGAGGAGGGGGAGGGGAGGACGGAGACAATCTCTTTTCTGGTCCAGCATAAAAGGTCCATCGTACACGCGCGTGCGCGTGGTCTTTTAGCGTGTATTCCATCAAGCATAGAGTATGTCTTGAGATGAGAGACATGGGGTAATGATGGAGGTCATCCTAGCGGAGCGAGGAGAAAGGGTGGGGAGTAGGGGGAGCGGAAACGCGGGCCCTCGATCCAAGCCCCGCAGCCCGGCTGGTGCCAAGAGGTTTGCGGGAGGGGGGAGGGGTCAGAAAAAAGGGACTGCGCGTGGCTTAGTATAGAGATCGGGAAGAGAGATCTAAAATGACCCAGACTTCTCGTGCGGGCTTTTCAGCCGACAGGGAGGCCGGTGATTGCTCATCCTGGCCTAGGGGATGCACGACATCCTGAAGACCGCCGCTCGCTAGAGTCGGGAGCGGCATGTGTGTGTGTGTGTGTGTGTGTGTGTTTGTGTGTAGCGGAGGAGTGTATGTGTGGGTAAGTCTGGTGAGTGCGAGGCCACTGTCGTCCGTTTGTCGAGAGCCCTGGAGGGAGGGGGGAAGTGTTGATGTCCAAGGGTTTATCCTCGCGATGTTTACGAAATGGTCATCTCTGGAACCACTGGTGGTTGTGCATGGCATGAACGACGTCGTTCCCGCGGATCAAATGTTCATCTCGATGAGTGACTCCGGAGACAGCGTGCGTTAGTCTGTGTTCAATGGTATGCCGGAAACGAGTGCTCCAAGGGACGGGGATGCTCCTTTCCGTGACACATCGCAGCCGCGCTCATGTGCCCCTATTGATCATCACATCCTCGCACTGCTTCCCCCCGTCATGAATACCGGTGAGCTGTATGTGTCCCCAAATCGTCGCAGCGAGTCTCTGGCCACGATGCCGTCTAGACAGGCCATGAGCAAGGGGATACGCTCCTCCCCTGATCCTTTGGTGTTCACCAACCCATATCGCATCCGTTCGTTTCCTCCCCCGGCCATAACAGCGCCAGCACCTCGCGGGACAAGTGGGAAACGCTGGGTCATGGGGAAAGGGGGGGCCGCCCCTTGACGACGCGGTTCCCTCCTTCAGCTCGCGTGTGTCTTTCGACCTCCCGCGGATTGGGTTCGAACGGATCTCGTATGCTTTCCCTCGCGAGGCCCGGCCGCGTGCTTCTCACAACGGAAGAGAACAGCCTTCGCTGATGGCTCTCGATCGAGAGGCCCTTCCAAATCCGGGGATATAAAAAAAACCTCATGGCGCCCCTACGTCTCCCCCCATTCCCCTGCCCTGCCAGGCATCATCGTGGGATGGGTCTTGTTGACGAAGATCGTGACTGCGACATACCTCCGTTTCGTCCATTCAAGCCCCTCCCTATTCTACGGCGTTTCCGATGGGATATGGTGTTGCCGTAACTGGAATTCAGGCTGTGGGGATCACAGCACCGCCAGGACTGGTGGTTTGGTTGTAAATGAAGCTGACAGCGGGAGAAAGGGGGGGGGCATCTTCTGGATGAGAGACCGGATGGGGGTGGTTCCCAGCCGCGAGGGCTGCTGGGAAACGACCCGATGAGGACGGGCGGATGACGGGAAACTGCTGCTGTCTCAGGGTCCATCATCATAGTCAAGATGAAAGGAAAGGCGCAAGTGCCTGGGGGGACCAATGAGTCTATTGGATCATGGAAAGGGGTCTCCGTCAAAAGCTGTCGAGAGTAAGGAATAGAAGGGTTCCATAGCACGCACTCCATAGAGGTAAACAACAGAGTCCACGCAGTCCGGGGGGTAACTGGCTTACACGGCATGATGTCAACATCTTGGACGGCGAACATGGAAGAAATGGGTACATCAATTGCGAGGGGATCTGGGCTTCTTGGGGAATTCAAGAGCAGGCCGACGCCTTGTCAAGAGGGATGTTTGGGGACGTGATCGATGCACCAGACGATACTGGATGCCATTGTGCGAGGAAAGGGCACGCAGAGAAGATTGCCACCCCCGTGTACCTAAGGGGAGCTCGTTTCTTTCCGGGCGAACAGGCCGGATCAGCGGACTGGATTCGAATAACCCGAGGACGTTGGATCTGGAACCCTGACCCTGAGATCTCAAGCTTAACGGGGCCACCCAAGCAGCAAGAACCGCACAGACAGAGAAGACCTTTCCAGGTGATATTTCGTACAGCAACGGGTGAGGGGAGACGACGTACCTCGGGATTTGGGAAAGACTGGATACGCAGTCAAGCGTCACGTCTCTCGTAACGACAAAAAAAGCCACAGGAAAGGGGGGGGGAGGAGGAAGTATGACCGAACATCACGGTGCGCAGGGGGGGGGGTACGAAGTGCAAGGAGATGATTGACCTTGTCGAGAACCCGTCGAATATGCCAGACGGCGCGATGTCGAGTGTTCCCCAGCGCCGGACCGAGGCCGTCGGGATTACATCGTATTCTCTGTGCACGGAGACGCCGGGACGGCGGGGGAAACCGAAGCAACGCGAAAGCGACGGCAACATGGAATCCCCTCCCCTCTCCTAGCAACAAAGTCCATTAGATGACATGGTACTTACCATACCGTCATGGACCGAGAGGTGTCCGCAGTGGGGATTCGTCTTTGGGGAGCAGTATGTACATGGATTCCATTGAAAAGGGCAAGGAGACAAGAAAGCAGGTACATGGATGGGTGCTGACGATGGCAGAAACCGGTCCGCGAGAAGGGAGAGGACAGGGTGGGAGGAGGGTTGACAAACACAACGGACGGGGAGTATTCGGGGAAGGAGAATTAACACCAGACGACGCGAGTTGTCCGGTTAGTCTGTAGAGTGAGAGGGAGAGGGGGACGGACGGACTGACGAGTAACTCCTACGATGTGCGGCCAGTTTCTCATCCCTTTGTCTGACGCGGAGGGTACGACAGGTTTACTTGCAGACATGGACTCACAACACGGTGGCCTGGAACACCCTTGCTTATAACTTCGCAGGTGTGTACCTGTACGTGAGTTGGATGCGAGCTGATGGCCACATTGGAACGGGACGGCCCCCTTCACTTGCGGGAGCTAAAGTGACAAAGTTGGCGTGAAAGATGAGATGAGACGTCAAGCTGACAGGACAGGCAATAAAGCAGACAGCTTGAGGCGGATGGAGTAGGGGCCGTGGAGTAGAGCGAAAGTGACCACACCAGACCGAACTGGATCGAGCATCACCATTTCTTAACAAGAACCACATCAAGGACGACAGGGTAATTTTGACTTTGTGTATTGTAAACTCAAAGTACTACTATCTTATGGGGGGCGGGGGGTACGGCTAGTGCGTACATTCTATCAACCGTTTCCACAATCGAAACACTAAAACACCGAAAGCCATGTTTGGTTTGTTGTAAGGAAAGACAAGAAAAAAGCAGATCGTGACAGACAAGGAAAAAGAGACCATTATGAGACAGCTACAACACCCCTCGTGAAAGTATAGTCCTCCATCCTCCAGTGTTTCCCCCACCTTGCCCTTTCGACGTAAATAAGGAATGATTCGTAGATGGATACCGTCGAACTTGTAGTACAGTGAGCGGATATCAAATGTTAAGACAGGTAAAAAAAAAAGAAGAAAAAAGAAAAGATGACAAGAATATAGTCAATGTTGTTTAGAAAAACGACGAAAAGGAAAAGGAAAAAAAAGCAAGTCTCATTGCATGCTTGCGTCATGTAATGTCCTGTGTCCCCTCTCTATACCCTGCAATGCATGTGCTCATATGCTTCGCTATGAAGTTCCTTACTCGCAAACCGCTTCACGGATGAACTGTCCAAGTTGTTTGGCCTGAGTTGATGGTTAGTACACAAGAGCCTTAGTAGTGTAGGAATGACAAAGACTTACATAATCGCCATGCATCATGGAGAAGTGGTTGCCAGGCATGTGCCTAGTCCTGAACTTGTTGATGTCCAGATACTCGTCCCAACGGTTAGGGCCGAAGTCGGTCCTGTTGTCCAGGAGGAAGAGAGCATGGCCAGTGGGGTATGGGTCTGGGCGGGGGTCGGAGGGAAGGTGGCAGACACCGTCCTCGCACCAGATGGCCATAACGTTGGGGCACTTGTCCTTGGGGATGGGCTCGGCAGTGTAGTTGCTGAGGGCGGTGACACTGGCCGCGAAGTGGGGGAGGAGCCAAGACGGGATCTTCTTGTTGTCATCATCTCCCTCACCGAGAAGACCGATGGAGGCGAACCAAGCGTGAAGGCTCTTGGGGAGAGGCTCGATGGTGATGGGGCAGGGAGCGTCGATGACGATGAGGTTCTCAACGCTCTCGCCTGCCTTTGTGAGTTGGTTGACAATTTCATAGGCGATGACACCACCCGCGGACCAACCCGCCAAGGAGTAGGGGCCTTTGGGCTGCCTGGCCTTCATGGCCTCGATGAATTTGGATGCCATGCCATACACACCGCACTTGTACTCCTCAGGAGTCTTCATAAAGGGGGAGAAAAGACCCCAGACTGCCCACTGGCTAGAAACCTGGCTGATCTCCGTGTACGAGGTCGCGCAGCCACTGCCGTCGGGGACCATCCACAGGTTCTTGGTAGCAGTGCGAGTGCTTCCCTGAAGAAGAATCGAGGTGGCCTTGCGGTGAGGATAGTTGTCGATGATCTCCCTGGGAGGGGGAGGCTTAGTGATGGAGGCAGTCGTGTTGCCGGGGTGGGTGTTGATCTCCCTAGTCGGCTCAACCTTCTCGCGGCGAGGGGCGGGGGCCTTGGAAGGCTTGGGGGCCGCCGGAGCAGACTTGGGCTTCGTGCTGATGCCCAAGGCCTTCTCAACCTCCAGGAGAGAGGGGTTGGTGACGAAGAGGTCATTGGGGATGTCCATGCCCGACTTCTCGCGAAGGGTTCCGAGAATGGAGAGACTCATGAGCGAGTCCATGCCCAGAGCAGCCAGGTCAGGAGCAGCGACAATCTCATCAACCTCAACACCCATCTCGGAGGCGATGGTGTCACGGAGGATGTTCTGCAGATCGCCAGAAGCTTCCTCGTCACCGTCGCCCTTGACTGAACGGTCACTCTCCTCGTAGGGGGTAGTGACGTTGGAGTCAGATTCCAGCTCGGGCGTCTCGGAAACGGAACCGCTCGAGTCCCCAGAGTCCTGGACATAGCTGTCCTTGCGGTCAGACGTCTCGAACTGAGCAAGGAAAGCCTTGAAGGCGCCGATGGTGGGGTACTCGACAAAGGCGTGGGAGTCGATGTCGATGTCAAGCTCCTCACGCATTCTACCGGAGACGGTAAGCGCCATCAAGGAATCGCAGCCCAGATCGGTGAAGGCGATGTTGTCGGCAAGCTCGTCCTGGGTGACGCCAACCTCCTTAGCCAAGATGTCAAACACGTCTTGGACAACGGAACGCTTCGCAAGCTTGGCGTTAACGGCCTTGAGGTTGCCGGCAGTGACTTGCTTGGAAGCCTTCTCCTTTCCACTCTTCTCCTTGGCCGGGGCAGCCTTGGCGGGAGCGGCAGCCTTGGGGGCGGCGGCAGAGGCAGTGACTGCACCTGCGGCGGCGCGTCCACGGGGAGGGAGGACCATGTTGAGGACCTTGCGAGGGATTGACTGGAACTTAACGTCGCCAGCAACACCGATGATACGGTCGCCGTCGAAGACGTAAGCGTCACCAGCCATCATCTTGGTGCCCTTGACAGGTTGCATGCGGACGTAGGAGCGGTAAGTCTTGGAAGCGTCAAGCTTCTCGGTGAACCTCATGGAGCCCCATCCGTGGGAGATGAAGACCTGCTCGCGGGAGTCGATGGCATCAGTACCGTTGATGACGAAGCCAGAGAGATGGCAACAGCTGTCAATCCAGTAAGGGTTGAAGAAGAAGCTGCCGTCCTTGTCCGTGGTCTGGAAGCTGATCTTGGCCGTAGCCTCGCACGTCTTACTGTCCAAGATGACCTCCTCCATTCCCTGGTACTTGGTGTCGTAGTCGACCAGGGCAGTGAAGAGTTTGTATGTCAAGCCGCGGCCGATCTTGGAAGCCTTGCCCTGTCTCTCGGCCTCCTCAAGAGCGTCGATCCGACCCTTGATGAGGTAGCTGACGCGCTCGAACTCGTCAGCCCACTGCTCAGTGCTGCCGTAGACGACCTTGCAGTGAGCGTGCTCGGTCTTCTTGGAGCCCTCGCCAGTGTGGAAGCTGACATCGGCGTAGCCCAGAGCCACGTTGGCAGTCACGGTAGTGCGGAGGACGTGTGCGTCAAGCTTCTCGTCGAAGATGAGCGTCTTTGGCACCTCGACGTTAGCGACGTTCAGTCCAACGGGCTCGGCGTCAGGACGGAGCATCTTGTACGCGTAGTCGGCAACGGTCATGGCCATGTCGGCGTAGAGGGTAGAAGGGCACAGAGGAGCTCCGTTGCACAAGTGACCCTCGACGAGGGGGCGGGTGTCGGGGCGAGAGAGGTTAGTCTCGGTCTCGATAATGGCAATGTCGCCATTGACATCCTCGTTGGTGACTGCGTGAATGGATGTGGTGGACAGTTTGGGGCGGGCAGGCTCGATCTGGAGAGGAGCCTTGACAGCCGAAGGACCACGGTTCTTGGTAAGACACCAATCACCGGTGTACTGGAGCCAGTAGTTCTTCTCATCGAAAGAGTAGGTCGGCAGGTCGAGGAGACGGGTGCACTCGGTGAAGTCGCGGTGGAACTCGTCCCAGTCCAGGTTGATACCAGCAGTGTGCAGAGCGCACAGCGTGTTGCTGAGGACCTTGTAGGTGGACTCGTTGCGACGAAGGGTGGGAACAGCAACAGAGCTGATGCCGAAAGAAGACTTGACAAAGTTGGCCAAGACCGGGTGGGGGCCGACCTCGAGCCAGACCGTCTTCTCGTCAACGGAGCCGGACTGTTGGGCGTGGACAAGGCCGCCGAGGAAGTTGACAGCGTCCCGGGCGTGGTTGCGAAGGTACGCGGCGTTGATCGGCTCGGTCTCAACCATCTTGCCGAGGAGGGGCGAGATGATGGGCACCTGAGGTCTCTCGAAGCTCACGGAGCGAGCCAGAGTCTCGAAGTCGTCCAGAATGGGATCGACCTGGGCGGAGTGGAAGGCGAAGGGTACCTTGAGCTGGGTGCACTTGAAGCCGGCGGTGCCGAGGTGAGACGAAATGTCGCTGATCTTGGCAGCCGCGCCACTAAGAACAGTCTCGCGGGGGCCGTTGATGCAAGCAACGTTGACAGCCTCGGCCTGGGCGCCGAGGGCCTCCATGATGGCCTCGACAGGGCCGGTGACGGCGAGCATGGCGTGAGTGCCGGCTGTGCACTTCTGGACAAGAAGCTGAGCGCGGGCTCCGACGAGGTAGATGGTGTCGCTGGCAGACAGGACACCGGCCGCGTTGAGAGCAGCGTACTCGCCGAGGGAGTGGCCCATGACGGCGCTGGGGCGAATACCCCACGAGGCCCACAGGCGGGCGAGCGCCATCTCAAAGCAGCAAAGACCAAGCTGCACGACGACGGGCGACAGCTTCGTTACGTCAGGCTCGCTGCCGTCAATGAGGGGCAAGAAGCTGGGGAAGCCGTGGATCTGGGCGAGCTGGTTGAACTCGTCGATGCTGTCACGGAACACGCGGTAGTGCGCGTAGAGATCCTTGCCGAGGCCGGCGTAGTGGGATCCCTGGCCGGTGAACATGAAGGCCACCTTGGGCTGCTGGGTGGAGATGGGTGTGAAGTTCTCCTTGAGCCTGTCCTTGATGAGACGCTGGGCCTCGGGCAGGTCAGAGGCGGCGACGTTCATGCGCCAGTAGTGCTGGATGCGACGGGCAGTGGTGGTGTACGCCAGGTGAGCGAGGGGGGTCTGGGGGTTCTGTTCCATCCAGCCAACAAGTCTCTCGGCGTTACGGATCATGGCGGCCTTGGACTTGCCGGTGACGGTAATAACCTGGTGGCTGCGAGGGTCTGCCTCGGACGCCTTGAGGTGGGGAGCATCCTCCAGCAACAGACCGGTGTTTCCACCAGCGGCACTGAAGTTGTTGACGAAGATACGTCTAGGCTTGCCGTCTCTTCTCTTGAAGGGAGTCAGGTGGAAGGCAATGTTAACGTTGCGCTCCGACAAGTCCTTGGGGAAGGTCTTGTTGATCTCCTTCTTGATACCGACGTGGGGAGGGATCGCGTTCTTCTGCATCATCATCAAGACCTTCGTGAGGGCAGTAACACCCGAGGCGGCCTCGCCGTGACCGACGTTGGACTTGACGGCGCCCAAGTACAGCGGGCGGTCGGCAGGTCTCTTGCGGTCGGCAGGGGCAAAGACGTTGGTGACGGAGACCATCTCGGTGCCGTCACCAGCCTGGGTACCGGTGCCGTGCATCTCAACGTAGTCAACATCGAGAGGGTCGACACCAGCCTCGTCGAGGATGTGCCTTGACAAGATGGACTGCGTAGGACCGTGGGGGTGAGTGATGGAGATGGCATCGGCAGAGTGGTTCGTAGCGGTGCCAAGGATGACAGCAAGAACGTTATCCTTGTCGGCGATGGCGTCGTCGAGACGCTTGACAATGACCGAGGCACAACCGTCGGCACGGCAGTAACCATCGGCGCCGTTGTCGAAGGTAGCGCAGGGGCCGGTCTTGGACAGGAATTGTCCGCGAGACAGACCGGCGAAAATGTCCGGGTTGGTCATGCAGGAGAGACCACCGACAATGGCGGTGTCGCAATCCTTCACCCACAGGGAGTTGCAGGCTACGTTGAGCGCGGCGGCACTGGAGGAGCAAGCCGTGTCGATGTTGAGACTAGGACCGCTGAAACCGAAGTGGTAGTTGATACGGCCGGGGCCGAAGGCTCGCACACCGCCGGTGATGTAGTAGGTGTCGACCTCCTGGGCGGCGTTGATCTCACGCCAGTCATCGGATGTCTGGCCGTAGAAGGTACCAATGCGGTCCAGTCTCGTCGAGGGCGTCCGGTTAGGGACGTAACCGCACATCTCCAACGCCTCGTAGGCAGTTGTCAAGGCCATACGCTGCATGGGGTCGGTCTGGAAAGCCTCACGGGGAGACATGTTGAAGAACCTAGGGTCGAAGTAGCCAGGGTTCTCGATCCAGCACCCGTACTGGGAGTGACTGGTGTTGACGGCCTTGCCCGTGATGTCGTAGTGAGTGGCGACGGGGAAACGGTCAGCGGGAACGACCCTGTGAACGTCCAGACCCTTGGAGAGGAGCTCCCATAGCTTCTCGTGGCTGGCGGCGTCGGGGAAGCGACCGGCCATGCCAACAATGGCCAGCTTGCACTTTCCACTCGAACCGTGGTTTCCAATGGGGGAGTTGATGCTCTCTCTTTGGATTCTGGGCCCAAGACGGACCTGGACGTCCAGCTGTGTGCGGTCCTTGATCATCTTGGACAGAGTCTCGGCGTTGTGGGTTGGGCCGTAGGGGATGACGAGGCACGTAGATCCCTCGAAATCGCGGGCCGTCTCGATACATCCCTCAATTCCCTTCTGGAACTGGAGGACGTCGACAAGACACTCGTGGGCGACAGCCTTGATGAGAGACTTGGTGTCGGTCTCGGCAAACCAAATGCCCTTGGTGCCGGACATGATGGCGGAGCGGGGCTTGCTCTTGGCGAGGGCCTCGACAACCTTGGGGTCGTTGAGACGCAGAATCTTCTCGATATCGGCAGTGCCGTGGAGGTGAGACGCGTGGTAAGGTCCATAGACGGGGATCGCCGTCGGCTTGACGCCGAAGACATTCTGGTCCTCGAGAGCCCTCAGGGTAGCAGGCGGTCCTGAGATAGCCAAGCTGGATGCCGACACAGCGCTGACGTATGCTTGGCTGGCGATGGGGATGTACTGTCGGGAGTGTCAGTCGATTCATAGCCGCATGATGTGATGTGAGAGAGAGGGGCGGTTCCGGGGAAAGCAATGCTCACATTAGATTCATGGAAATTAGTAAGTGCCTCTTTGGCGTCAGATTCCTTCAGGCCGGGAAGGATATGTGTCCAGGGTTCAGATTGTCCGACCGGCGGGCTGAGCCTCTCGGCGAGCGAACCGACGTGGGAGCCGGTCCGGAAAGCCATGAGAACCACTTGAACGGCGATGGGGATCAAGGTAGAGACTGAAGGGGTCGAGGCGATGGCAGCGGCGGCGAATAGCCCCGTGCAGAGACCCATGAAGAAGGTGTGATCGTGAGGAGCAGCATCTTGAGGCTCCTTCTCGGCGCGGCTGTGATTTTGTCAGTTAACGGATGGGAAAGGGGGCTTTCATTCCCAGATAGGGGGTCCGGACGGGACGACCTACTCAATGTAATGGGCCAACTGGGTGATGCAAAGCAGGGCACTGTCGACACCCGGGTGCTTGATGCCTTGGGCGTGGTACCGCTCGTTGAGTTGTCGGAGGGACAGGAATGTAGGGAGCTTCGACCGTTCCAACTTGCCCAAACCATCGATCTCCTCCCTCAATGCCTGGCCAGCCTGGTCGAGGAACGTCTTCGCAAGGGTGCTCGGATTCCCTGAACGGTAGAACTCGGCGAGAAATCCATGGGTATCAAGCGACTGATCTCCAAAGAGGAGATAAGACATCATATCGGCCATCTTGAAGGACTGTCGACATAGATTTCCTAGGTGTTGAGGTTCCCGGTGCTCCATCAAGAACAAGATTTCTGGATGTCGGGAGCGAGTCTTGAACTTATATGATTGGGATGGGCTCGAGACAGGACGGGGGCCGACGGGTGTGCACACCAGGCCAACAACAGACCGTCTCCCGAGTTACTCAACCCAGCTGTCAATGTCATGGCTGATGGATAGCGGAATCGCAACATGGAACACAGCCTGGGTAGAGGGAGTGAGTCGAAGGGGGTGCGTGGGGAGGAAGAAAAAAAAACGTCCCATGTAGCCGCACGCCCCCCTCGCACACCTCCCGCTTCATTTGGCCCATCCTCTTGTCGCCCGGGTGGCTAGCGCCTTGTCCGGTCCTGAGAGCTCTCGGTGACCGAAAGTCGTGGATCATGTCCAGTGTCTTGCCGGATCGGTCGAGGCCCATTGGCTCAGGGCAGGCGATCGAGGCCGCCACACGGGCTTCCTTGCGCCAGTCCGCCGAAGCTGACTTATGAGAGCGGGCGGACAAGCGGACAGGCGAGAGAAGCAGGAAGAGCAACAACGGGCGGCAGCGTAACAACTCGAGCGGAGGTCAAGCGAGGCAGAGCGCAGTCTCGCACGCTCCTTGCGCCGACGGTTCTTGCCCTCAGTTCCACACGCCCAGGAGGGCGGGCTCCGCGGTGCGAAGGATGCTGAGCTGACAAGACGGTGTATCATACACCCCCATGCATCGGGCATCCTGACAGCACGCATCTGGTTCTGTGCTTGGAAGTAAACATCAAAACTGTACTTGTGCGTGGGGCAAGTCAAGACCACCTGAGCCAGGAATGACGCGATAACACTGGGCTGTTGCCCTGAATGACCTCGTCGGAAGATACAGAAGCACGCGGTCGAGGACCGTATGGGGCAAGCGGGCAGCACAAGGTGTACAGCGAGCTACGGGAAGAGTTTCGAAGACCCCGTTACGGCAGACGAAGGGTACGAGGTTTCGATCCCGTCAGGCTTAGGAGGCAGAGAGCGATCGATAGGCGTGAAACGAGTTTGAAAGCAGGCTCGCTGGTTACCTCGTTCGGCCGTCTCGAGGGCTCTCGAACGGCGTCAACCCAGCAACAGGGACGAGGAACACACTGCGAGAGCGAAGCGACGACCGGACGACTTCGGGCGTACACGAAAACCTGCTGCCATTGTACTGCTGAAGAGGGTAAGCAAAGCATGGATGCGAAACACGGCCACGCAGCGCAGTGCACCACACCAGGAGAGAGTGTCCGGTGAAACTTGGGAATACGAGCATGGGTATGTGGGAAGTGATGGAGACAGACAGCCTCACACAGCTCGCGATGAGGCTTCTCCACATGGAGATGCACGGTTTCGGACAAATCGTGTTGTCAGGCCTGTCTGATTCATAGGCAAGGGCAATCGATGGACTGAAGAGGCAAGGTAAACAGGGTGTTCTTTTGCGAGTTGCGGTTGTGGGGGTGGACAATGGCGACGCTTTGTCCGACGGACATCCCCAAAGACATTGCTAAGGCTGGAACCCATAGATAGAAACCAAACCGACACGCCCCACGCCCCCCCTTTTGGAGAAGGGAAGAAAGCCTTGGGACCTGTATGATTATAGCGCCGGAAAGAACGGAAGAGGACAAAAAGGAAGGGATCGAGTGGGATGATTTGAAATGAGGTCGCTGATGGGCGTGATGGAATGCATAGAGGCAGTGTTTTCAGGATCCATTGTCGTTGGAGGTCGAGATGACAGCTGACGAGGCGACAACGTTGTTTGGTTGAGATTCGGAGAAGAATAGGAGTAGGTAAGCAAGATGGATAGAATGATGAAAATAGGGACTGACGTCGTCCGGGGAGGGGGGGAGGGGGGGCGGAAGTGGGCTGCGGACCTCGGCTGCGGCTCCCCTGGCCCGTTCCACACCAGACACATCGCTGTGCCATACCTTATCTCGGTAGGTACCTACCTAGATACCCTTACAGACCTTGATAGGGCCTTGGGCACCTGGATACCTCCGCACTCACCCAGGGAGGCAGCCAGATAGGGTACCGATCGTGCTGTCTAGATTTCGGGACTTCATCGGGTCACGGCGAGGGCTCACCAAGGGGAAAGGGAGACAAAAGAAAAGAGAAGAAAAAGGAGAAGGTATGTATCGGCTTGCGAAGTCGGCCGAGTCCATTACCCTGTAAACAGATACGTTGATTAATCACAAGATGTCGCCGAGGCGGCCGGAGAAAAGGGAAAGTGCAACAGGTGTGCTGTACTCCCCCTCTCCCGAGTCCTTCCCGCCAGTTTCCCAACGCCGACAGCAGCGTCTGTAAGTGGTAGGTACCGTTTCTAGGTACCTACCTACCCGTGATTCCTTCCCTTGACCATGCTATGCCCCTTTTGGTAAAACCAAGGGACAAGGGGGGAACCTGGTTGGCCCTGTTGTTTCCTCTTACGCTTATTCTCGTTCCTATTCTCTGGAGCCGTCTGGGCTGCAGATCATGTCTCTCGTCCCTCTCGCCACGTCGCCAGGTACGAGTACCTGTACATGGTACATTCTATCTCATAGACCGACCGCCCCACGAAGCAAGCCTGTCATCAACCGCCAACATTGACCTTCGCACCTTACCAGGACGACTAGCAAAACACTCGTCGCCATCTCAGTCACTACGCACCCTATCGAAGCCATTTCGTCCGATGCATTGCCCTCGGCTCGGCCGGTCGCCAGAAACACTTGGACGCTCAACGCGGACCACTGACAGAACGCGCACCACTCTGGACTTCTTCAACCTCTCCCTAGGGCCCTTTGCTCAGCTTGGCTAAGATAGATACAGATGCGCTTTCATCGAGCACATTGATCGAGTCTCCAGCACCCCCGACACTGACACGCTTGCTCTTTACCCCTTCTTCTTCCAGAATCAGCTGGAAGTCGAAAGCGAGATTTGATTCGGCGGTCCGGCGGCAAGGGCCCAAACACATCTCTCTCGGAAGCTCTTGCCGCCCAAGCTCGAATGCGAGGTATTTCTAGAGAAGTCCAAGACCACGATGCGTACCAGGGGCCCGAAAGCATGGTTTCGGCAGCATATCTACGCTGCTAGTGCCACGGCATCAAGCTGCCCAGCGATTTGACACACGGTCTCATATCATTTTCGCCTTTCATCGCAGCAGAGAGCTTCGAAGCCTTGATTTAGGGTTGTTGGATAATGCGACAGCTCCTAATACCAGACCGAATTTTGCTAGTATCCCCTCCCCGACTGTTCGCTCCCAGTACCGAGTAGCAGTCATTGGTTCCCCAGCTGAGCGTGGCTGTGGGGAGAAAAGACAAGGAACATGGAGAGGAGCATTCGTGGGTGTCGACCGTTTGAGTGGGTACGAGAGAAGGGGGGGTAAGCCTAGTCAGCGCAAACGTCTCATCCAACTTCAACATCCTCCGTACCAGGGCGGCGGCTTGCATACTTGGTCCGGTCATTCGTCTCATCATCTGGCGGCTGTCCCGCGGCAACGGACAGCCGGGGTTGAGAGTGTTCTTCCCGGACGTAGCATCTAGAGGTGAAAGAAAGAAAGGGGAAAGGGAAAAAAGGGTTTTGACCACAGCCACGGCGTCGGATGCAAAACCGGTGGTTCGACTTTCGGAAATGGAAGAGATGCATCAAATTGACGCGTCGCTCACCTGAATTTCGGCGGTTGTGGACGGACGGGCTTGGTGCACGGAGCCAAGCCCACTCGGGCTACCACGTCAAGCCTTTTCAGGCCGCCGAGGGGGCAACGGCCGGTGCGCGATGATTCACCAAGATCAAATGCGACTGATGTCTGAGGTGGTGCTGCTGCTGCCCTGTGGAAGCCCGTATCTGGGATGGGCCACGACGGCGGCCCATAGACGCCCTCGGCCACATCGCGAGGATCCCAATGCTGCTTGAGGGTTTGGGGGATGGAAGGCGGACGTCTGAGCGGCAGCCGACAGTGGCTGCCACTAGAGCATAGGACCGCCGCTTCCTCGTCTTTTGCAGTCGCCCATTTCGATCTCGAGACAGGACAGGGTCCATCAACAACAAGCAAGCTGTTACCCCGAGAGTGCACTGGGGTGCTTGTCTTACCTGGTCCCTGGGGGGGGGTCTATCGAAGCTCACTGGCATCACGGTGCTTCTTCGGCTACCATTCACCGGGTGGGAGGAGGGGGGATTCGGACGACATTCTGGTACTGAACACAGCACGCAACATACCACCCGACAGTTACTAACATGGGCGAGAGTTGGACAAGACAGACCTTGGGGACGCACTAATCAGGATGGGAGCCGTCGTCTCGCATTCCTGCAGGGGACTGAGGAAACAACCCAGGTACTAAGACAACAAGAGGCATGGCGGGATCCTCTAGCGGCCATTGTGTCGTCGCAGGTGAGGCAGTCCGATGGATGTGCATACCAAAGCCCAACCGCCTAAAGGATTTGTCCGCTGGCCGCCGCCAAAACCACATGCACTTGGGCACCTGCAGCACCTGCAATCCTCCACGAGGATCAGTGCTTCACTACCGGAACCTTAGCGGCCGCTATCGCCGCCCGAGGGCGCCCCGCCGCCACCATTCGGGGCATTTGCTTGAGTACCTACCTACCAACCTATCTCACCTGCCCCTGACTAGAACAAGCTGTGGATGGCAGAAAAGTGGCTTTCAGGCTCCAGCGGTCTGTCTGCGCACTCTGACCACCTCCCGCCCGTTGTGCGGCCATGGCTGTCCAACGAACGGGGGGATACTCACTCATTCATCAAGCCCCGGACGCTGGATTCATGGACACACCCGCACCGGTGAGCATTTCTGTCTTGTTCTTGTCTTCCTCCCTCCTTGTCGCGCTTTTGAGCACCGCGACTGACCTCACCTCCGGCCGGTCCGAAGGTCCGGAGGGAGGTGTGGAATAGGATCCTCCTGATCCAACATGTCTGTCAGCCGCATCCACGCCCCGTATTCACATCCTCTTCCAGTCCTCTTGTTCTTTACACACACACACACACACACACACACACTAGGACGAGCGTATATTTCCTGACAAGATCTGACTTCGGATTGTCGTCTTCGTCGACGAACGCTCAATGTCCCCTGGACGAGCCGAAGTGCGGCTAACCACCGGCATAGGAAAATCTGCTTTCCACCAAAATAGATCTCGTGGCTTGGCTTCATGACTGCACTCACGATGTGGTGGCATCTTTCTCGAGTGCCGGCATGACATGGTGTTTGTCTTCCGTCACATCTTGACTACGAAGGAATCCGTATCTGAATCCGTGGCCTGGCCTGGCCAAGACACCGCGATAGGATCGATAGCTGTCTGGCATAATGCTCGATCGGAATCGGCACCATGACATCCACTACCGCCTTCCATCTCACATCCCCCCGCCCAGTCCAACAACGCCTGGCATTGACCGGACAGCAATGGTTTGGGTCGATCACGTTTTCCACCAAGGGTTCGGTGCCTTCGATCCTCTCTCGCTACCACCGAGCATCCCAGGCTTGCCCATGGAGCGATAGACGCTACGTGACACGCGCACCCACGTCATTCTACCCTCCAACAGAAAGCTTTGTAACAAGGCGGTACCATGAGTCTCGGCCTTGGTACACTTACCAATGACATTTCAACAGGTTTCCATGAATCCATCTGGACTTTGCCATCGCCTCCCATCCCCCGAACGGTCCAAGTGGAACACTGCGCGACTCCCCTGCTGTCTCCAAGTCCGAGTACGGCAGCCGAAACGAACAAATCTACTTGGAAAGCCGAAATCCCGGTATGACATTCTCCCTCAGCGCCGGGTCGGGTCCAACGCTGCGCTTGCTGCCGTCCCGCATCCTTAACCCAGGCTTGGCTCGCCTTCTACGGCGGCCGCTGCCTGTGTCGCGCTGCTTGCATTGTGCCTTGGTATCCGGCACAGGTATCACAGCCGCCCGTCCGTACCGTCAAGTTTTCGGACTAGAAGAAGCCCAAGATTGCGTCCGGGCGTTTGTTTGGCCAAAGCAGCGAGTAGTCCTAAGAGGATGCGAGACCACCTAGTCAGGGAGAAGTTCGGCCAACTCAGGTTCCACGCCTGTGCCATCGGACGTCCGACCACTCCTGCATGGCGTGCCTTGCTTCGTCCCTCTAGCGCGTCCAAAACCGGCATGGAGTCTTAACTGGCCTGGTTAGACAGAAGACTACATTCTGTCGATTATGCTGCCTTTTGTTGTGGTGTCGACGAACATCTCCTGGCTGACTGAGTGCCGCTCCCTTGGACTGCCGAAGACTGCATTTCAGCAAAACCGTCAGCCAAGCAGACACACTGTGGAGCGAAGGAATCTGGGTGTACCGGGTAGAAGGAGTCCAATCGCATTTCAGCGAGCTATCGAAATGATGACGCTTCTTTCTTTGCAACCAGGCTGCCCTTTCCTTGAGGAAATCTCACTTCCACAACCTATCAGTAGGAGGGGTGCGTATAAGCTGCTGTAAGTTGACCACGATCCACTCTTACTGGTACGCCAGATAACCAGTTTGACAGGGCAATGTGACTCCTTCCAACGGCCGGTTGCCCTGCCCTTTCCTCCGTTGTGTTCGTGCTTGTGGTACTGTACATCATGTCGATACGGCGGACATCCATATGTCCCGCACGAATAGCTTGAGAACAGCCAAGGTCGCCAAGCGTCTTCCCCACGGCCGCTCGGATTCTCTACAAGTCTATGACCCGGACGTGCTCCCGGGCTAGTCGAGACAATTTCCTCGTAACCCTCTCGGAAGAACCCCATTCCCCAGCGATCGAATCCTTCCGCAACTAGCTTGCCCTCTCGAAATAGCAGGCGCCTCTTGGACCGGCCTTCTGCAGGTCCACGCGGGCTAGGGCAGCCCGTCGCATTGAGGTCGTATGAGAGCATGCGGTTTGTAGGCTAGATTTTGGGTAGCAGGTGATTCTTGGTAAAGGATCCCCCTTGCCTTTGGCCTGCTGTCTATGGTTTGGGAGAAGACTAGACGTGGCAGTCCTGGGGACCCGTCCTCGACACTAGTCGAGGTTTCTTATACTGGTGAGTCTGCGATCATCATCCAACAATCATCTACCTTCGACTAATTCCAGCCCCTCTATGGATGTGCGGCTTCTTTTGATTATTATCGATCGATGGCTGATGGAGCAATCAAGCTCTTCGGTCCGAGACTGAAAATGGACTGTCCGCCCATCGATATGGCGAATGGAGCCATTCGTCATTCTCCCTCGAACTCCAATCAAAAGCGACTCCAGCTACCTTCTTCTCTTTATCACAGTACCTTGGAAGAATGGCAAAAGTCTAGTCAAGGTATTGGAGATATTCCGAAGAGGCACAGTGATGCTCAACCACACCCTTTCCTGGCGCCCTACCCGGGATGACACGCCGCATCTGTGGCCTTCGGGGCTTTCCTTCTCGCATCTCCAAACGGCTGATCCGACTTGGTAGTCTCGTAGGAAAACCAAAGACGTGGCTTGCATGTATTCCATGTTCAGCCAAGACTTAGGACGCAGTGTGCGCTCTCTGGCTTTGTTACGTTGCCCAGCAAGTCTTTCTTCATCAGCCTTACTCGGCCGTGAGACCTTGGTGCTGCCAAGGAGCCTCAATCGTTCCGTTTTCACTTTCCTTACGTTTCTTTACTTTCTGGGCTGCGTTCTCCGTTGTCTCAGCTGGCTCTGGCTGTGGTGAGATGCAGATTCGGCCCTATGGGCTTTCGAGCATGGAGGATTGGCCGCTGCTGTTCATCCACTCACGTCTCAACTTGGGTGTCAAATCTTCATCCTCATCAACGGGCATGGCTGCTTCCGCCGCTACTGTTACCGCTGTTTTGCCAGATAGAACATGAGCATCCACGGCGCATCTGAACATCGGGCATCTCTCTCTCTCGTCCTAGCGCCCGAACTTCGGCCCTCGGCTGGTTCATGCCTGTCTGAACAACGGGCGTCGCCAGGACTTCCCAAGCGGGGGGGTCGGTTTCTGTATGACTGGGCTGGCTTCCGTCAATTCTTGGCCCAGTCTTCCGTACTCACCCCCATGGGGCACAACGAACGTATAGAAGCAACAGGCTCCTTTGCTTCCCGCCGTTATCATCTCACACGCCCCTCATCTTGCTCCTGGGCATGCATCTTGGCTCCTGCCAGATCCAACTTAATCAGGTTTTTCTGCCGTGCCGGGGCGTTTGTTTTGCCCTATCTCCGTCAATATGGGACGACGATGCGGAAAGCAGCCAAGATGTCGGGCCTGGTTTCGTTTCTTCTTAGGAGATCGCTCGGCTCGGAGATCCATCTCGGAACTGCTTGCAGTCCTTTTGGATAAGTCTTATGCCGCAAGGAGCCAAAGAGATGATGCGGCACCGTATGTGAGGCAGTTGATTGATACTCGTTCTGGATGACCACGAGATGTTCCCTCGGGAAAGGTACAATTATTGCCTTGAATCTTGTATCAGGTACCATTCTTCTGCACGTTGCCTATGTGGTTGTTGAAGTTACTACTTCGGAACTTCTCGGCTAGTCGCCCAACAGCCAACGATGGAACAATTCAGCTAACATCGAGAGAGGCTTTCAAAAAGTCTTAAACGTCATCTTGCTTCTATCGAAATGTGGGAAGGGCTGTATACATGTGCGCCGCGAGTCTTACGCAGCCACCCTGACTCGTCTTGTTTCTCGGGCCGCCATGAAATGGGCATCTCACGGGAACGGCTGCAGCCCAAATACATGTCTTCCCAAGATTTCGACGGGGACGGTAACTTGTAACAGACATTAACCGACCCACCGCCCGATAAGAAATACCCCGAGTGAGAAGAAGGGAGATGAATACCTCTGTCGTAGGATACACGATCCTCAGATGGCCGTTCTATCTTCACCGACGCCCCCTCCCCCTTCCTCTCCGTCTCCTCGGAACAATTATTAGTTCAAGAGACTCGTAGTCTTGTGTCCGTTCTCGAATGTAGCCGTCAGACACACACCCCTTTCGCCCGCTCACTTCTCGATCTGGTTTGCTTGATTGGCTGAAGTATCGGCTGGAGTCCGGTTGAACTGCACGACGCACGGCATGCCGCTCAGCCCTCGTCCTTACCCGAGACGTACATGTCCTGACACATGAAGTAGGGAACGCCGCGCAGGTATTGTCTCATGCAGCCAACCCTACTCTTCCCACCACAGGCTTTTGGCTCCTGTTTCTATCTGATGAAGGAGCCATGAGCGGCGGACAAGTGAAGGTTTGCTTAGCGCATCGTTGAGGAACCTAACTCTACTTCCTTTTTCTGGGTTGTGTGTTTCCTTTCTCCTAATTTTTCTTGCCTCCCGGTGTACGGAAAAGTCTCTGGGCTACCTCCTTCCCGGCGCGGTGGGAAAAGTAAGAGTTAGCAACCAAACAGTCGGGATGTTGCCGAGATGTCTTGAATGTTTCAACCAAATCATCCCGGCAGTCTGTGAGTCTTTTTTCGTTATCCATCACGATCTTTCCTACTCATACTCCCCTTCCACTGACAAACTCCCCCTCTCCCCCGTCGGAAGTAGAGGAAATTTAACTAGATAAAACAAAAGACGACTGATATACGTTTTTGAATACATCCGAGAAGACGGGGAACGGACGTTTGGTTCCTCGGTTTGTATGCCAGGCTACTCTACGGATCCCGCTAGATTCCCGTCTTCCCGCTCGCCCGGGCTTATCGTATCTGATTACACTGACTTTGGGAGAACGAACGTGGCGAGGGGGGGCACTCGTTGTTTCCTCCTTTTCTCCTCCTTACTTCTTACCAGTTACTCTAACAGGTTGTTGAGATATTCAGGGATATTCGGCCGTTCTACAAGCAGCGGTAGCACACGAACAATGCCCAGGCCCGGTTGAGGGTGTTCACGAGAGCCGAAAGCCATTCGGCGTCTCTTGACAGTTTTCCTATTCGCAGAGAGGAAGACCCATGCTTGTCATGGTTATCATGCCCGTGGGGGCACAAGACCAACGTTTGCAAGGAAGAAGACCGAAGCTAGGTCTAAACCGTCAAGCCCTTTTCCCGCTGTATCGCGCGGAATGGCTTGCATTAGCCATCTAGCCCCCCCCCCGGATGCGACTTCTCGAGCCGAGATGAGAGGTGGTCTACGGAAGCCCAGCCTACTGGTCCTTCCAGTCGGATGTAATCGTCATCTGTCCTCCTCTTCTCGATCCTTCTCCTGCTTCCCTCGCGGCTGGCTGATCCTTCCATGTAGCCCAACCCGTCCTTACGCAGCAGGAGGTCAGCCACCCTCTCGGCGGGAGCGGGAAGAGCTGGGACCGAACATATCCTGCTTCTTTTTCTCCTTTTCTGGATCCGCATCCACAACATGATCCCGTCATCCCACCATATCGCTCTTCCTTCCCAGCCGTCGCCCCTCTCTTTACCCTCCTTCGGTGCTGCTCCATCTCATCACTCGCCGGTCTCAAGGCCGTACCGCGGATCTAAAGAGCCCGCAGTACGGCCCTTGGGGGTAGAGACGTCCGCGAGAAGCACACTGACACGCGGCGCCTCTGCTGATTTGAGGCCCTAAGCTGGTCTCTGCTTCTTATTGTTTCCCCGGATGTCATGCCAAGGGCTGACCTGAGCGAGGCTGAAGCGTCAAGCATCCCGGTTGAGAGGCTTCGAGCGAATCCTCGAGCCTCTTCGCGACCTCTCTGATCCGTGTAGTTCATCCGTGTGTGCCCCGGAACGAGTGCGCGGCGACTTCTTCTTCACAATTTTCTTCTTGTGCTCCTCGCTCGTGCACTTCGACCCCGACCCTGCAGGTCCTGGTGTAGGCAGGGGGGGGCACGCAATGGAACACACACACACACACACACACACACACACGCACGCACGCACACACACGCATACACACAAGCACGCACACGTAGGAGGCACATCCCGCGCTGCTCCACGCCGAAGCCATAACCTATGGGGAGGCCCCAAAAGCTGCGCTACGGGGTTCCAGATCCCGCAGACCACAGAGGTTACACAGGCCGCATTGTGTATGTGAAGCAGGTCTGCGCACCCCCACTCGGCCATTCTGCAGGAGTGGTTTGGTTGGTATATAACTCTAGGCCGGGGGGCAAAACGGCCGTCTTGACTAATCCGACTTCCTTCCTCTTTCTATGTTCCCTTGGACCACTGAACGGTGCTTGTTTCTTCGATATACCCGTCGATTCCCTGTTCCAACCCTTCGCTTCTGGTCCCCGGTTCCCTATCAACACCAGAACCATTGGTAACCCTCCCGCTCTCATCATCACCTCTTTCCCAACATCTCATTCGAAACCATGGAGCCCAAGCCGACGACCGCTGTCCCCGACACGACTCACGATGATACCATCTCCCTCATGATACTTGAATACCTCTAGGCACCTCTCAGGATAGCCACTCTTCGTTGCCCGTCTTCTCTGGTCAAGCAAGGCGACGCTTCGATTCTATCTTCATGCCCAAGCACCACATTCAAACTGGACATGACACTCTTCTCTCAGTACGAGACGAGGCATGCCTCCACCATCGTCTCCTTTCGACTCCCGAGCATATTTCCTCCACGGTCTTCTAACCTCGCGAGGCACCGCTATGATCGCAACCAAGACCACACAGAAGACAACTAGAAGAGCTAGAGGGAGAAAGAAGCTTCGCCACAAAGAGCCGCCACAGAGAGCATGATGCCTTGTCCGTCAAGCTCTCGCTGCCTCAACCTTGGAGCCCTTCCCCGAACGGAGGTCCTTGGGGGCGGCTCCTCGCCGGCTTTCGGCACCTTTTTTTGTCTCGGTCTCTACAAGTCGGCCAACATCACAACGTGTCTCGGTGGGTGAGGGCAGCTGTCTCTGCAAGGCGGTCCAACCCAACCGCTAACCCCCCGCCCCTAGGAAATGTTGAGCAGCGGTCATCGCACAAGCTGTTGGGATGATGACCAGCCGAAACGTCTCACGGCACATCAGTCCCCTCGCCGGCAGGGCAAGTGCGTATAATCTTGGACCCTTGAGAGCACATCATTTCTCCTCAAGGCTTTCAATGCTAGCTTGAAACAAGTCAAAGACTCCTCAGACCCCCCATCCAACTTGGCGGCCGGATCCCGACAGCGTGATCGCCCTTTTCCTTACACAATCAAAGCAGAACAACTCGCGCTTAGGGGAGGGTGATGGCGTACAAAAGAATGCCGGCAAAAGTCTCAAAAAGGTCCGCAGATTCTTCTCAAACTTTCCTTGGAAGTGCCTCAGGGGGGGGGGGGCAAGACCTACAAGCCCGTCCTTTACAAGACAGTGCAGCCCATCGCCAATCTCGTTTTTCTCTCCGTCTCCACAGCTCCAACATCTCGAAACGGCTGCTTCAAGACGATATCTTTTAAAAAAAGAAAAAAAAGAAAGAAAAAAAAGACAGGCTCGCTCGCGGGTGCATCGACGGGTCGTCTCCCTTGCTTCATCCGATGGGTGGCTCTCTCGCTCGACTCTCAACCTCTACTCACGTCGTCTTGCGGCCCTTTTCGCATAGTTCTTTAGTCAGCCTGCGACCTTCCCGCCTTCACAACCTGGTTTACGCCGCGGAATGCGCATGAAAAAGAAAAAAAAGTCATCACCGGACGTCTCCACGGGTATTCAGGGTGACACCGTAGTCGAAAATACTGAGAGAGCGGCGGCAAGGGCCGACGCATCGTGGGAGTCAACCGGTGTGTATCGCCATTTCCATTTGTTTTGAATACCTATTTATATATATGGCCCTCATCTACGCTCTTGGAAAGAAAAATGATTTCAGTCTGCCAGTGTCGCCAACCCCCCCTCCCTCACCAAGAAATATCTCCAGCACCTCCAGCACCTACAAAACCTCTCTCCACTAGCGAATCTGGCTGATAGAAGAGAGGGTAGTTGCGGGGGGAAAAGGGGAAAGATTCGCCGATAGACAGGCGATGTTGTGGTGATTAATTATTATCCCTCCACCCCCCCTTCCATCACTCTGCCATTCATTCGACCCTACCCCGGTATCAACCAAAAATGCTTGACATATGCATATGACATCATGGGTACTATGTACAAGAACGGGACCGGGATCCATTCAAGAAGAAAAAGGGAACGTATCAGGTTGTAGGGGTCTCCCGGGTTCAAAGATGATTGCCAACGACGCGCGAGCGAAGCCTGGCGGCGGCGAGGGCGGGAGACGCGGCAGCGGAAGCAGAAGACGCGGCAATGGGGGCGGGAGAGGCGACAGCGGGAGAGGCGACAGCGGGAGCGGCAGGGGGGTTGAAGGTTGCACTAGATGAATCAGGTCAGCTTCCAAACAGAACATGAAGGCAGGCAGAGTAAGAGATAAGCCGTCGACGGAGGGGACCTTCTTACCCATGATACGTCGAGGGTGGCTCGAGGAACATGCCGGTCTGGTCAAGCGGGTTCTCGATGTTTCCGGCAGCATTACCGGCAGTCGGGATGCCTTGGGCGAGGCAGGCAGCCTTGTGGTCCTCCGGGATAGCGAGGTTACGGAGGCGCTCGGGGGCCTCGATGATTGTGGCGGTGAGACCCATCTCGACGTGCCACTCGATATGGCAGTGGAAGAGGTATACGCCCGGGTTGGTAGCTTCGAAGCGGATGACGGCGTGCGAGCTGCCCATTACAGAGACGGTGTCGCGGCGCGGGGGCTTCTGGTTGAGTCGGGCGCGGTCGACGCCGGGCCAGTCGCCGGCGCCGCTGGCGGCGCGCCGGACGACCTGGAATTGGTGGCCGTGGAGGTGGAAGGGGTGGATGGCCGGGTCCCTGTTGTTGACGACGATGTCGACGACGTCGCCGTAGTTGACGACGAAGGGGTGGATGGCGCCGTACACCAAGGGGTTGGTGTTGTTCTCGCCTGTCGTGGCGGCGGTGTAGAGCGTGGGCACCTTCTGGTCGACGTAGGGGGAGCCGTTGACGCAGGAACGGGGGATACCGCTCTTGTCGAGGCAGAAGTCCCAATCAAACTGGAAGATCTTGGTGGCTTTGGGCAGGATAGGGGCGTCTCCGAGGGGCTCGAAGACGGCGTCGTCCGAGGGGCGCCACTCCTTGACGACATCGGTGCCAAAGGGCCTGTCGGGGAACATGACGAGCTGGCCGGTATAGTTGAAGGGCCAACTCTGAGCGAACTGTTTGTTCGTGAAGTCGCGGTTAATGTCGCCGGCAATGAGGAAGCCATAGTTGCGGTTGTCGCGGTCAATACACTTGACGAGGACGTCGTACCGCTGAGCGGGGGCAACGCGCAGCATGTACGTGGTCTTCTGCTTCACGTAGGCCGCGTCGGACATGATGACGTTCATGTCGTGCGAGTCGAAGTGGACCATGAACGAGGCCAAGGCGGCGTAGTTGATCATGCGGATGCGGTACGTCTTGCCCTTCTCGAACTTGAAGTTGGCCCCCATTCCGTCGTTGACAACCAGGCCGTTGGGAATGGGTGGCGTAAAGCGAGTGTTGGTCGGAAGGAACATTTTCTGCACCAGGGGGATGGCCTGCTGGTTGTACCTGTAGCAAATTAGTCTCGGAAACATCAAACCCCTAGTTCTCCCATACGGCTACTCACCAGTCCGACATGGACAGGATGTACTCTTCGTCGTACTTCCCAGCGTAGGGGTCGTTGGGGTCATGGATGATCATGGGACCACGCATGCCGTCGGGGTACTGACCCATGTTGTGGGAGTGCCACCAGAAAGTGCCACCCTCATCAGCCTGTATGCCCCGTTAGTTAATCACGAGTGTCTTGTTTGTATACTGTATGCCTGTGTGTGGCTCAAGCCAAGCATGTTCTTTCTTTGACGGGTCTATACTTACAGTGAAGGAGTATGTCATGGTCATGTCGGGAGGCAACGGGCACTGGGTTACCATGCTCGGGCCGTCCATCGAGTTGGTGCTGACCTGGTTGATGCCATGGAAGTGAATTCCGGTGGTCTGGTTACCGAGCCTGTTGGTAAGGTTGACCACGACGGTGTCACCAACGTTGGCCTCGATCTTGGGGCAAGGCCATTGACCGTTGATGCCGATGACAGGTCTCGAAACACCTAGAGGAGCAGCAGTGACCCAAGTGGCTTCCCAGTTGAACGTGACGGTCGCGGCCAGGGCGACGTTGGCCCAAGCCAAGGTGATGAGAGATGATAACATAATGATAGGCACGCGAGACCAGGCAGACCTAGTCGGGCGAGCAGCGAGCAGTGAGATGATGGTTGTTGTTCTTCCAGTGAACGAATGTAGAAAGGAAGATCTAAATACAGGGGAAAGGAAGGAAAACTAAGGCGCGGCTGGGAAGATGAGCTTTGATATTCGGCTTTCGGGAAGGGGGGCGAGAGAGGGAGACCTTATAAGAAAGAAGCACACGAGACGGGCCCCCTGGTTTGTACAGTTTAGCCAAGAGGTGAGAGTTGACCGCGAAACGCAATAGCCTTCTCCTGAACCTCGGGCCCCGGCTGCTTGGTATGGTTGGAGCTCTGACATGGCATGGTGCCGGCCTTGGGTTTGCGAGAATCGATCGATGCTCGGGCGAGAGACGAAGCACCCACCGGAAGACGGCGGCAGAGATGACATATGGCGCCGTGCTGACTGCTTGCACATGGCAGGTACTCTGGGGCCGGGCATGGCCAGAGATACAGTCGTATAAGCCACACCATGATATTAGCTCGAATGCATGGTCGGATGTCCGTGGCCTGCAGCAAGCTGTGAGTGGAGGTGGAGGGGGTGGGCAAACCCTGTCGAGGCCATCTAGGATGATCAGTATTGTTTAACTCTCGGGCAGATGGCATCGCAGAGCATATGGTGTAGCATGTTCTCAGAAGAGAAGAAGCGTTGGGAGAACAGACGATATTCAGACGGACGGGATTTCTTGCTTGAGACAGCGGTGGCACATTTCGCGGTGCTACGACCAACAAGGAAACCTGGAGCTGCAGGAGGGGGAACAGAGGCGCTCGAGATTGGACTCCAAGCTGCCGGTGAAAGATAGATACGAAGACCCAAACGAGGGAAGAGGGCAACAGGAAAAGGAAAACGAGGCAAACAACACGCGCAGTTCGCGCTTGCGATATGGCTCTGGAGCTCTCCAGGGTACGCCAGCTGTCCGAGAAGGTCAACCGAGAGACATGCAAAACTAGTGGGATATACACTATTGGATGATGCACCTCTACGCCTTCATGCAGGCAGGGCTCTGCAGATGAGCAAAATTGGTCCGGGAAGGTTTTGAGGGGCACGACAGCAAGTGATGGTGCGGATCCCTGGACTTGCAGGCGGGGGGAGATGTTGTGAGCAGGAGGTCAGGTCGGTAGACGGCGTCGATGCTGGCCTTGCAGTGCAGTCAGCAACACTAAGATGCATATAAGCCTTGCCAGTCCAGTTCGCCTCCACGACCCCGAACGGCTGCTCGGCTATCGATACACATTGTGCCTTGAGCAAATAAAGAGAGAGAGAGATGGAGAGAGCGCAACTGACACAGCACAATAAGGCGACTAGAGTCTGGAGCCTAGAGTCTGGTGGGTGCAGGAAAGAGCTAGAGGTTGCAGATCTAGTTCGGCCGAAGTGCTCAGGTGCTCGGCGACGTCATGGTGGTAGCTTTTCCGAGTCGAGGTTGGGTCGGCACCGTCGGTGGATTGAAGGGTGAGAAACGGAGCGCTCCAGGGGGCGGGGGGGATGAAGATGGGACGGTCGCAGTATTCCGCCCGTCGGGTTATTCGTCCCAAGTTCCATCTTGACATCGAGAAACACATGTTGAAATCGTGGGGGGGCTAGATCAAGATCAAGAGCATGCGAATCCGGGTTCCCTGCGGCGGATGTGGAACAACTCAGCGCGTGCAATTGTGTCTCAAGTTCGTCTACTCGGCATGGGCAAAACGGGTGGCTTTCTTCTTGGCGTGGCGAGTATCGACCGTCATTCAAGCATCTTTGGGCCTTTTGCGTATGATGTGACGAGATCTCTTCATACGCTCCACAAGGTGTGCTTGGTCTAGCTGCCACGGCAAGCAATTCGACCGTATGTAGGTAGTAGTGGCCGTACCGTTCTCCAGAAAGACGCGCCGGGCGGTCGAGGATCCCTTGGCGTCAATACCAAACGAAACAAAGGAACGGAACAGGCGGTTGGGATCATTGCTGACCTGACTGAGACGGCGAAGAATCCGTGTATGCACATGCCTGTTGGCGTACGCGATGCAGCCAAACGTACATAGGGCTGGATGCATGGTTAGGCGTCTGATCGACTAGGCAACGTACGAAAATGAACGAGCATGGTTGAGGGAGGCGAGGAAAAGACCGCCTGCGTGTGTTGCGTGTGTGTAAGTGGAAAGAAGGTCGACTGCCGGACACAACACAGCCAAGCCTCATCCATGCTTATCTGGGGAGCGACCTGAGCATCGGGACGTCCCCAACTCTGGGAGATACCTTGGCACAGGGAAGCTGAAATGCCCTGAGATGCGGAAATCCAATCCCGCATTAGCGCTAGGCATCGTGTGTTCCCCCCCCTTACCCACCATGCCGTGCCCGCCAAGTCTTCCTCCGCAGCACTTCCGCCCCTCAAAATAGCAATAGGGTACATAGAATCACCTAGCTTTCTACAGTATCCGTATGTATTTTGTTGGAACTAGTAGCGAGCGGCCTGCTCTCGTGTCGGCCCAAGAGATTTAGACCGTCTTGGGAGAGGCCATCTTCTCTTGGTCAACATTAGGACCGGACTCGCAGCTTAGGGGGGTTAGAAGAGTAGGTTGGCAGTTCCATACTCGCTTTCAAACTCGACGTGATCTTGATTGTGCGGGCTCCAAGTTGTTGGAGACTCTAGACCGAATCCGGAGGTCGTCGTCCTGTTGGTCTCTCTGGGCCACACGGGCCAGTCCTATTTCTGGGACATGTCCCTCTTTCAGAAAACCCTCAAGCTTCCGGGTCTAACTCCCCGGCCATCGCTTAATCTTCGAATGTACTCACTAGTATCGCCGGCTCGCTTCTCCCTTACATCCTCTACCCAGTGGGCCGAAGCTCAATGAATGATGACATGACTTCTGACATCAGTTAGTCAGACAAACCCGCAGTGGCCCCTGTTCTTCTGCCTCTCCTTCTACATCGTAGTCCTGCTCCTGGCGCGCCGCTATGCAGGCTCGACATGACACTAATGTCACAGGTAACGGCAAGCAGACCGTTTTTGCTGAGCTTGCTTGCATACAGTTCCCGACTGAGACCAGGACGCAATCTTCCGAGAGCGAAGTAACCCTCGCACAGAGACCACCATCACCATCGTCACCGTGGAATACGTATCACTCGCCGAACACGACTACGAGCCAACCGACCGGTCCCCTGGTTTTTCAGGTGGCCCAGATGCCACACACACACACACACACACACACACACACACACACACACACACACACACACATTCCATCGGCACCTGTGTCCATGGCATCCTTGTCAGCAACTGCTGCAAACGCCCGTAACGTCAGGATGGCCTTTGTATCTGCGCAGCGCCCTAACTTGAGGCCCGAGGTTTAGCTGATAATCAAGTGTTTGCTCGACTTTTACGATTGGCCAGCCTTTGCACGACATGCATGGTGCATCGCAGTGTGTAGTACACTCTTCCTTCTCGCCAGCCTGGACTGCTTCCAGACGATTCCGCCCGCGGGACCCCGCTAGATCAGATGGCCAATGCTGTGCTGTCAATGATTGCCAAAACAAGCCAGCGCTCACACCGCAGTGTCTGTTCTGTTTCCTTCTTGCGTGGTGACACACGCTCCCGAGACTGAGAGGGGGCGGTGGCGGCGGCGGCCATCGATACACTTCGTTCGTTGCACGACGAGCGTGTGCTTGCTAGCAAGCCTTTGACAGCGACAGGAGTTGCCGTGCATGTAGTAAGAAGGAAAATGTGCCGCTGGTGCGTCGATGGACACGTCAAACCTGCTTTGGAGGCGTAGATAACTGCAGCGTCCAATGAATAACAACCCGTAATCAGGCCGACCTCGAACTAATCTAATGCCCGGCCAGTCAGGCCCCCTCGTCAGTCAGTGAGATTTCCATCCAACATCCAACAGCGCACATGCATGGATCATGGAAACTCGAGAAGGACCATCCCTTGGCGTTGTCTTTTCCCGCTTTTTCCAGCCCTCGCAGCCCCCGTGTTACCGCCAAGCTCGGCGCTGCCTACTCGGTTAGCGATCTCACCGCGTTTTCCTCGGCGAGCCTGCGCATGTCGTTTCTTTTCGTGGACACAGTCGAACGGCGGCGGACTGTGCAACTCGACAGGAAACGAGGAAACCAACTGCTTTAATTCAAGCTGCCATCCGACTTTCGTAGGGGTTGCGAGTATCCGTGCTGGCCCGGCTGGCTCAGAGCCTCGGGACTCGGACCCTCTCGTGCTAGTCAGTCACCAAAGCATAATACGCTTCGCTGTACCACTTCTTGTCTTGTCACCATGGCTCGATGATTTCGATAGCCGGTGAAAATGGCTCGCCCGTCCCCAATGCGGCTGCCTGATACCTGCTTCCAGTGCCGAGTCGGCGCATCCTTGGCATGGTCCCAGTCGGACGGCTCATTGTTGACGAGCAAACAAAGTCATAGTCGGCTCAGAGCCCCCAGGCGTCACGTAGGTTTTTGGTTTTTGTTTTTTTGAATGCCGAGCCCGACATGCTCTCCATCTGTTTGCGATAACCTCCCTGATTGGTCAAGTCCCTCAACATTCCCCCCTACAGGCCAATGGTAGGGACCCCTTTAGCCCTAAAACTAATATCCGAAAGCAGATGCAACCCAGAGGCTCATGTACACCCTTGGAAATACCTGTATTGCTTCACGCGCCGCCTAGCGGCCTCACGCCGTCCCCTGCCGTGAGTGGTTGGATGCAAGGCATCCCGCCCTTAGCGCCTACCGTTCACCGAGCTGTGCATTAGCCCCCGGTCCCCGTCCGAATCTCCATGTGGTCTACAACAAAGGAAGAGGGAGTCGGCTCACTCGACATCCGCCTAGGTCCGCAGGGGAGGGAGGGGAAAGACCATCTAACAACCTTTGACGGGCCTGGTGCTGCATTCCTGCGCCCGGCCGTTGACAGCGATCATCACGCGTCGGTTGGTCTAGCTTCAAATCCTCCGAATGCTGACCACCGGGGGGTGGCACTCGATGTCTTGGACCCAAATCTCTTCAATCCGTTTCTCCACTTGGCGTGTTGCCTGATGAACCTGCAATCGGCTCTCGCGTCTCCACTTCGGTCGGCGCCGGTCATTCGGTTCGCCGGGTTGGTGACGACCGGATGTGGGGCCCGGAGCGCGAATTCCGGATGTCCCGCCTTTTTGGAGTGGAAAAACCCCCCGAGTCGCTGTCTTGACCCTCACTCTGCAGGCTCCACCCTTCGACACTGGCATAACACAACACCGCAGAATCGAAACTTGAGGGTCCTTTTGTTTTGTCAGGACCCCTTACCTCATCTGAAGCTAACTAAGTAAGCGTTTTGCTGACAGCAGAAGTTAGCAGAGGAAGGGGCTACTGTTCCGTACCTATGGCTTGGTCCCCAAAACCCTCCATCCGAGAATTGCACACATTGGGGTCCAAGAAAGAGCTCGTGCGTTCCACCGTTCCTGACTTGCCCAGGAACGCGCATCTCGTGTCTGCACATAAACAACCGTTGTTGGTTTGTTCCTGTCAAGCTCGCTAGCGCGTGTACTTGTGTATGTGCGTGCGCGCTTTGACGCCAGGTGAGCCGGGAGGCTAGGTTCCTCTTCTCTGTCACGCTCTGATCGCGATAGCCCGCGAGTGTTCCCACAAAATCGAATGTGGAAGCGCCACAACAGTTGCCTCTCTCTGATGATTCGCTCGGTCGCGGCTTGCGAACACGAGAAAAGGCACTGACGGTCTCGTTCTCGCCGCTCCCGCCTTCTGCCCGGCGTCCCTTGGCAAAACAGTCTTTGACCTCGGTTTAGTTGTCGCGGATTTTCTCTGTGGCCCGCAAACCTTCCGTCTCCAAGGTTACGGCCTGACATCACGAGCCCCGGGGCGGCCGCAGGCGCGCCCGCCGAGACCTGCGGTGGGTTCGGGGACTTAAGGAATGCGAGCGGGCTCGGTTGTGGCTCTCACTTCGAACACACAGGGTACACCACAACCTCAACATCCGTGCTCTAGGAACAATATTTGGGATGTGTCAATTGAAGGGGGGAAAGGCAGGAAGTGGTATGGCCTTGAAAACTCGACTCTTGATAGCTGCGTTGGTTCACACTGGGGCTTGATGTCTGGGTTCGGCGACCAGGGGCATTGATTCTGTAAACAAACCAATTGCTTACCTCCTTGCTTACAGTACATCGTAGAGCCCCGTAAGGCTCGTAGGGCTTTACCGATACTCCGGATCTTAATTATCTGATCGTGTGTGGGTGTGCCTCACGTGCAGAAAGTATGTGGAAATCATCCAGTCAGAACCATACTTGCGGGTGCGTGTGCTCAACACTGAGTTTGAAACATGGAGAAACCCTCTTGCCCCATTTACTTCCGACTACAAGCTCCTGTACAGTAATTGAAACGACTGCCTCGAGAGATGCCATACGGGACATCTTGTCCTGTCAAAGGGGCGACCCAGGTCGTTGGGCATGTGTCCAAGTTCCTGCCAAGTACCAGAGATGTCAAGGTTTCTGCAAACCTGCAGCTTGATAACACTCCTGCTCACACGAGTTGATTCGATGCTCCTGAGTTCAAAAGCTCCTCTGGGACAACTACCTTCAAACAGCTCCCGATATAAGACCGGGGGTTAGCGGCAAAGTCAATGTCTTGTCTGAGTTTCGCGTCTTTTCCACTTCGTGGTCTTCAAGACTGCACCGCCACACACCACCTTCCCGTCATCGGAACCCTTTGACGAATATCGGGATTAAAGTTCAAGGAACGACTTGCGTACACAACGGCAGACAACACGAAACTAGGTTCTAGAGTCAAATGCTTCTGGCAGGCCGTAACAGGTGCGCCTTGAGATGGGAGGGACATAAAACTCAGGCTGTCTTCCCCACGGAGCTCCGTTTTACCCTTCATGGCCATCATCACACGTCTCTTATTGACCAGCGTGAGTAAACAGGCCAATCGACTCGGTGAGTACGCCGAACCGACTCAGTGCTCTTTGCCGACTGTTGTCCAATTTGGGGCTGCCAAGGTCTTTGTGGCTTTCAGGCTCCCCTCATCGCAACGTATTTTTCTCATCGTCCGCCACTGTCCACACCTGTTCCGACTTCTCGAATGAGGAATAGCCCCGAAACATGCCCTTCATTGCCGGTAACACCTCGCTTTTCGGTGCTTCAGAGTCCCCCCCCCAGGGGTCTTGGCGAAATGGTTTAGCGAGATCAGCTAATGGCATTGGGCCAACTGTGCTTCCATCTCGAAGATCGAGTCCGGTTTCGATTGTTGTTTCCTCGATTTAGAGAACAATCCATCAAAGTATACCACGTGACTCCGACTCGAAAGCGCCCACGACCGACTTCAGATGTCTGAACAGACGAGTTGTTCTCGAATCATGAAAAGCGGACGACCATAGCGGAATCGACACTCAGAGTCGACACCATCCACGAGACCGGACTTTGTCGAGCCGGGAGCAAGCCATACTACATAGAGAGAATCTGATCCCTTCGAAGCAGGTGAGACCGATTACTGAAGGTACAAATACTAATCGGGATTACATCAACAGACCCTCACACTACGCCTCAAAGTAACACCTGTGCGGTGTTGATCAATAAGCAAATCCACGCGGCAAGAGTGTTGCGACGGAAGGCTAGGGCGTCGAGTCCAGTACCCTTTCACGCCAGGTCCTGCTGCGTCTTCACGCCGGATGATTCATCAACAGGTAGCTGCCCGAGTGGCAAGTGACTGAATACCATGTTTGCATAAACACTCATGAGGGAAGTCTCGTCATCATTCGGTTCTGCCCTTAAGGACATTCCAACATAGAAGAATCCATCCAGTATCACGTACAAACTACTTCTAGTCCAAGTCTTTTGCCATTCTATCTCTTTTTTTGCTGTTTTGTGTTTCCAGATATCCCTTGAATATTGCTTGGACTTTGCTCTCCACCAACTGGAAGCACAGAACAAGACGTCTTCAGCTGTCTGCGCCGTTGCTCTAGTACAAATTTAGTCACTTCATTCAGCATTGCAGCATTGCTGCTTAAATTGCCTACTACATCTCTTCTAAGTTAGCAAATACAATGCAGCAAGGAAGTTGTGAATCTTGGTGACAATCGTGAACTCTCGCTAGTACACTTAGATAGTTTTGTGAGCACGAAGCCTAACTATCTGGTCATCTTTGACGACAACTATGTGATTTTCCGGCTCTTTCTTCGGCCTCTTCAGTGAATTATGATGCAGATCACGCCAATACATGTGTCAAGGTCGACTCAAGTGTCCATTTCAGGAATCCTCCAGACTTAGCAGGCGGTTGATTGTATCAGTTCCGAGCCACCGCATCTCAGCACTCGCTCGTTTTTAGTCCAAATGCTCGTCCTTCGACTCCGTCTCTTTGACTTTTGCTCCGATTTGCACCGTCTTCGGTTTCCGCAATCACATTGGCAGAACTCGACACTGAACGAAACCCCATACGGTGAGATCTTATGAGTATTTCTTTTCGAGGCTTACTGAGGTGGTAGCCTTTTCGTTCGGTCTCTATTCAAGTTACAGAAAACATTGTTTCCAGTGTTGGGGGCAAGAGACGCATCGCACTCAAGATGCCACGTCTATTCGCTCTCTGTCACGAGTGAGCTTTAGAGCAAGAGAAGTACCTCCTAGCTCATTTCAATTAGTCAATTTACTTACAATGCGGTTGGATACTAGTTTACCACTTGCCTAGATCATCGTCTTTCCTCAGGAACACTCTCAGGGAGTGGTCTATCAACAACATCATCCTCAATAGGTTAATGGTGGGACTTCCGGCTTGACGAGATAAGCCATACGGGCTATATGCCCTTAAAAGCAACTATGCCCCCTTTTTAAAAGTACTATGTAGCTGCAGAGACGTCGGAGAGCAAACAAAAAGAGAGATATACCACAATATAAACTCCTACATCGACTGACAGCCACCTCCTACAGCAAACCGAACAGGGCACACAAGCTGGGGGTCGGTTTCACAAGGTAGACAAATGTTGCTGACTCTGAACAAGGAGTACGACATCGGTCCAAAAGTCGAGTTTGATGAGGTTTCACTTGAATAGCCCGAGTCGCCAGTGATACCATCAGACTCAATGACATCGCTGACTTCATCACTCTACCCGGGCCACCCAATTACATGTCAATGGAGTCCATGGGCAAGAATGTCTTCGGATTTCACATCGATAAGACATCATTCGGGCTCGTATTGCGAAACCCCTAACTTTCCAGTACTCCTCCCGGCACCCCAGGATGCTCCGCGACCCGTTCCGGTACATGGCACCGATTAAGCGGGTCCGTCCGGGGCCGGGGTTCGGGGGAAACTCGAAAACGGGGTGTCGCTGACTGCGAGCAAACAGAACATGCCAAGACATACAATCCGAGGGGGGACGAACGGAAACCATGCAACACCTTATCCGGCGAATACATCGTGGCATCTGCTCGACGCAGATTCCCCTAGATGTGCATAGAAAATCCCATGATATAGGAACTCAGAAGCACTTCCACCTCCGCTATCTTTCCCTGCGATCCGCAAATGATTGCCCCCACACTTCCAAGTTCCATACTCGCCACAGTTTTCCCCCTATTAGGGGCTGAAGACAGTTGTGTTCATGCTTCTCACTACTCCGTCTGGTTTGGGTTCGCAGACAACATCATAAGAGAATGATAGATTGACTCGCAACTGTCGAGCAGTTGTCGAGAGCTAAGCTTGATGCTCACAAACATGCACACAGCCAGGCGAATGGGTCACGCCACGGGAACCAGCTTTTGTTGCTCCCTGTCTCAATTCGGCCCGTCAACGCGCTTCAGCTGACGACTCTAAAGCAAGACTACTGCTGTATCCAGAAGAACCGAGAGAGTAAGCATCCCCAGCTTGCCGGAACTGTCTTTTTTGTAAACACCGTTCCTAACCAGCAAAAATCTCCTCCAGGCCGCTCCACGTGCCCTTGGACCTCTCTTCCCAGTACGAGTCCTTGCCCATTCTCAGCTTCCATACCTCCTCACCCTCCGGGCCTTGGCCGACCTTGACGAACCACTTGGGCTTGTGCTCCTCGCCGTTCTCTTCGAGTACGCGACGCCGGGCTCGCTGTGCCTCCTCTAGCTTCACCTTCCACTCCTCGGCCTGGTCGAGATCGCCCTCCTCTGCTAGCCGCTGGTCCGGTCTCAGACGGCTGTCCGTGGGCGGCAACCTGCCCTTCTCGATCTCGGTTACCTCATTGAGACCCGCTGCAAATGTGGTCATTCCGTACGTGTTGGCAGCGTTGTCAACAAGTTTTCCAACACGCCATATCTCTTGCCCTGCGCCCTTTCCGGCCTGAACGATACGAAGACCGCCAGTCCATGTGCCGGAGAGGCTGCTACCAGTGTGGACGCCATCCGGTCCGTACGTCTCCACCTGGACATCCTCGCCTCGGCCGCCGAACATACCCTTGCTCCGGAACTCGACAGAGGCCTTCGCGCCGCTCGAGTCGTTGCAGATCTGCATAACACCTACTGGTTCAACATACTTCTCGCCCATGACGACGTTGCGCAGGAACATGGTCGCGTGCGTCCACGAATACAGCTCATCCGTTCCGTCCGGAAGTCGAAGAGCGACCCGGACGCGGCCTTCGGTCGTGATTTCAGCACTCTTGCCCCAGAATTTCTGCGATGGCGCCGGAGACTGGCTGAAAGACCAGTTGGCCGAATCAGCTTGCATAGCAAGCCTGACGGGGCGATGTGTGACCTTTTCCACAAGTAGGCGGAACCCTCCTGGGACTTCCTGTTCCGTCCGCAGCATCTCGTACGTCTCGCCGAGAAGAGGGTTAAAGGGCTTGCGAATAGCGCGCTCCTTGGCACGGCCGGTACTAAACTGCGACACAGCAAATGCTGCGACGTAAAGAAGACGGTCCTTGGCTTCTTTTTGCCGGACAGCCTCATCAAGGAGCTGAGCGTATTCCAACTGTTCTGCAACGCGCTGCAACAGCGAGATGGGTTCGTTCGCGGACACGGGCATACTAATGGTGCTAAGATCCTTGCCTACATTCTTTCGCACGAACGCAATCAGACTCGGTGGCTGCACCATGGCCGGTGGAATCGTGGACCGCCTGGAGACTGAGATGTCCACCGGCAGCGGAGTCAGGCTCTTGGGCTTCGCCGGATAGCAATTCGTGTCCTCTGAGCCGAGCCCCTCATCCTCCTGAGCCGACGAGATGGAAGATGAGTCACTCAGATGCTCGTCAGCATCCGAGTCCGGGCTCTCATCCTCGCTTTGGGCAATCCTGACAATTTGCGAGTTTGTTTCACCGGCTTCAGCATCGAAAAACTCTTCCGTCGACACTGTTTCCATACTTCTCCGGGAGGGTGCGGCGGACAGGGGGGCGGGTGTTCGACGGCGTTTGCTGTTAGCAATCAGGGTTGTAAACTCGGCCACGACTGAGTCAAGGTCGTTGAGCACTGCTGCGCAGTGCTCCTGCGTACTCTTCTCTTCGTGGACGGACTTCTGCTTCGAGTGTCGCGAGCCATTGGCAGCAACGGTCGTCACGGAACTAGGAGATGGAACAGCAAGGGCAGAGGCGGCAGCGGCGGCGGTGGATGCTGTGGGTGTCGCGTTGCTCGATTTGCGCTTCCAGAAAGGGCGCCTCTGGGGCTGTTCAGTGGTAGTGGGAGGGGCGAAATAACCGTCGGGCTCTTCGCTCACCGTGCTGCCTGGGGATAGGTAGTTGGAAGCAGCCATGCTGACGGGCCTCTGAGTTGACATGTCCTTGACCAGACGACGGAGCGCATCCCTGGTGCCAACCATGCGGCTGACAAGAGTCTCGACCTGCTGCCATTCGCGGTCTTCGTCTGGGTTCGATTGCGTGGGCTTCAAATGCGTCGTGTTGACCCTCAAGGGGGCGGCCCTATTGCTGTTGGGCTGCTGCTCCTCCACGCCTCTCGCGGCGCGACTGGCCTTCTCCAAGGCCTTGGCCCAATCGCTGAAGTCCTTAGCATTGGATGCCCGCAGATGCCAGATCTCGGCGCCCGAGTCAATGTTAATCTCCCGGCGGCGCTCGTCGGCGGCGATGGCGGCAAGACTCAAAGGGATGGCACCACGAAGGGCGGACGAATTGCGGTTGTAGTAGTACGACAGCGTGCAGGATGAGTAATCCAACGAAAAGAATCTACGCGCGTAACCCTGGCCCTTCTTTCTCCTCCTCTTGTGCAGGATGCCCGTATGGTAATTGGTGGTCCCATCACTGCGGCCCGAAGCTGACGTCGGGCGTCCCGCGGCAGGCATGTGGCTGTGGAGGCTGTCCTGGGAGGCCGAGGTGACGGCGGCCATCTGCGGCAGGCTGGTTTTGCTGGCGGTGGCGTTGGACCCAGCCTGTAGGTTCGGGAAGCTGTGAGCGGTGGTCTGGGGCGGTGCGCCGGTCGGATAGGTGAGGAGGACGAAGGTGGCCGTCTTGGAGATCTGCTTGGAAAAGGTGTTGTCAAAAACCAAGCCGAACATGCCGCCCTGACCGTGAGGCACGTCCCAAGTGCCGGTCGACACCTTGTCGGCATCGCATTTCCCATGCCATTTTATGGGAATGAATCCCTTGTTGGCGAGCTGCTCTTGAGCGGTGCTCGAATCCCTCCTGGCGAACGGTTTTTTGGGTTCGGCAACGCCAGAGGTGAAGGAGCCCGGGGCAGCCGCTTCGTCGTTCTGGTTGGTGATGAGGCCGGCGGCGCCAGTGCCGGGATGCTTTACAATGCCAAAGTTACTGTGCCGACGAACGAGCGGTCAGCAAATGGGCGGCGTGGGAGAGACAAGGGGAGGAAGTGGCAGCAAGATACGGATCACGCACATGGATTTCTTGTGTGGTTGAACGCTCCAGGATATAGTGTGGCCTTCGTCGACCTTGACCCATCGTACGATGTAGGACTATTTCGAGCAAGGCATAAGTCAGTACATCGAGGTGGCAGGGCGGTTGACGACTCACGTACCTTGCTATGTATCTCAAGCTGCTCAATGCCCGCCATGTTTGCGGGTTGAAATGGGAGGAGCTCGAGCTGTGGGTGAAATTGAGGGGGAGGGATTCGAAATTGGCGATCGAGCAGGCGTTCAGGTTCTGGTTCGGGTGGAGATCCCAGCACTATTGAAGGACCATGATGTGGAGGGCGACGAAGGAGGTTTGATGACAGCTCAATGGGACGGACAGGAGGGCGAAGCGGAGGGCGAAGGCGAAGGCGAGGGAGAGGAGAGAGAGGGAGAGGGAGAGGGAGAGGGAGTAAGACGTAAGTGTTTGGTTTGCATACGAGAGGAGGGTGAGAAACATATGTCACCCTTGCAAGAAGTCGGGGGGAGCTTCCTCGCACCAAGCACGGATAGGTATTGCAGTATCCGTTCCGTACCTGGGTACGCGGACAGAGGGTACATGCCTACGAATAGAGAGTGTGGGACGTCTTTTTTGGACACTTCGCCCAGCCTGAACCCAGCCACACCTTTGCGCCGAGCGGGGCACTCGGCTAGTTGGGGGCGGGACGTCACTGTCCACTACCCATTCACTGTCACTGATCAGTGGTCAGTGTCTACCTAGACTGCCCAGCCAGCTTAGAGTGTGGGTGCCAGAGTGGAGACAGGGACGGGGACGCTCACGCAGGCCGCGACGGCAAACGGGCTGTGCGAGCGCGGTACGATGCATCTATATGTACTCTGTACACTCCAATGCCATGCCATGCCATGTCAGCCTCTGGCCTGGCGGGTCAAAAGCATGAGTGTTTTACGCGGAACATTGACATCAGGAACATCAATAGGTACTATGGGACTGATTTGCGGCGGACCCGTCTGGTTGATATCCATTGACCATTGTGATGGGATGCCAGTGTCGTTCCCTGGGTCACCCAATGACAGGTCCAAGAGCGCGCCACCTGCCGCTGCCGTATCTTATCAATGCGCAGTAAGATGGCGGTCAACCCGAGTCTCGACGAAACACGATACGATATGAACAGTATACACCACCTGTCTGGGTACCGCCTTGCTGTGTAGGTACGCGCACGATACACCTCGCCCAGCCAGGTCCCGAAATTGAATCTATACGTGTAGTTGCCGTTCGTATCGGTCGGGACGTCAAGTCAATCCTGTGGTGGGTAAGGGGTGAAAGGGGGGAAGGGGGAAGGAGCAGACATGGAGCACACGACCAGCCCAGACTGGGTTATCCCAAATCTTGGGTTCCCTCCTCGAAGAGTCATTCCATCGAGAACGCCATATGAAGCCGTGAACAGCTCCAGCTTCCCACGTCATATTGCGCAGGGACGAGCGTTGAAACGGTTGCAGAACAGGCCCCGAGCCGTCTTGTGCTGGGTGCCACGAGGACGCCGGGAACCGCGGGTGCGCCTCTCATGACCGGTCCCTCTTGGAGCCTTGGCCGACAGAGCCGCGATTCGCCTGCCAGACACACAATACCTGCCGGCGGTTCAACTCGACTATTCGGCGACTCCGGATACTGGTGGCTGACGGCTGATTGGCCTACCCTTACTGGGTAGGGGAGAGGAGGGTAGGGTAGGTTGAAGCTCAATACTGGGTATGGACCTACTGTAAGGAGCCGTGATGGATAGATGGCCGGGCTTAGAGATAGGCGGATAGACATTTGGGCGGACACATGTCAGGGCGGCTGACTGCCGTTGTGCGCCGGTTGCACGAGGCGGGTTGCAGGAGCTGAAACCGCTGCTTCGATCTGGCTGTCCCGTGGCTCCGGGACCGGGAGCTCCAACACCTACCTCTACCTACCCACCTAATGTTGCCTAGGTAAGGTAGGTAAGTGTAAGTGTAGGTAACCACAGCCCACTCGTCCATGGGAAATGACAGACTGTCTGCCACTTTGACAACAAGACCTTGAGTGGCAATGACAACGACCGAGAAAGGAAGGAAAACTCAAGACTCACGACGCCCTTTGCTGGGGTACCGATGCGTGTCTATCAACGAACGGTAAGTATCTACCTCCTTGTGTGTGTTGGTCCGGGAGCGAGCGAGCTCATGCTTCACCGACCTTCAGAAAGGAGTGGCTCGGCAGCACCCGGACCCGCGGCACCATCGGAATAAGGTCGGGCCCTGTCAGTGTCATGTCATGTCATGTCATGTCATGTCATCCAACTCCCTGCTGGTCCGCTCAGTGATCAGTCCGTCAATTGGGTATGCATCCGTAAGATAGCACGGGTATTCTATTCAGGTACCTACTTTTACTTCCGTTTTTCCCTCCCAAGCCATCTTAGCCTGTTTGCCAGACTGTCCAGACCCATCGCCTGCGCCCCCCAAGTCCAGGACACTACGCGCTACCTTCATTGGGTTAGACACACCGACTCCACCTTGAACTTCCCCTCTTGCTGCTTGCACCGTGTCTGTCTGTCTGTCTGCCATCGTCCCCTTTCTCCTGAGTCGCGCGCACTATTCTGCCCCAAGACCACCACAACCGTCGTCACCACCACCACCACCTCAATCCGCCAAAACACTTCGGGCAGCACAGGTGGAGCCTCATCTTCCACTGCTGAACCATTCTTTTGTTGCTCCATCTACCACGCCATCCGAACCATTGCGTCAAACTCGACGACGAGGACCGCCTTCACTCTCTACGCCCCCTTCTCGAATGTAGACTGGCTCGCCGCCATCCTAACCCGTCTCAGCCTCCGACAAGCCTACGAATACTTACCCCAGCCTCCCCGACGCATGATTGAGGCAATGGGAGTCGTCGCGCTTCCCTTCCTACCTTCGACATCGGGCGCCCTTTTCCCCATTGCATAATTTCTCCCATGCTACATCTTGTTGCTTGATACCCCTTCCTGTCCCGCCCGCCTAACCGCCCGATCATCCGCCGCCGCGCCCCCCCTCCCTCGCTCCCTGCTTGGCCTGAAGGACCCCTCGATCTGCCTCCCGATCTCGACGAGCCGCACCACGCCTTGTCCAACCAAAACAAGTCTCCTCCACAAACCACGCCAACCCGCGCGTGCACATACGCTGTCGCCAACGTCAACCGTTGCACTCCTTATTCAATCATGGCTGGTGTCTTGAGTAAGCGCCAGCAGGCCCGCAACGAAAAGGTCCTACACGATCTGGTCCAGTCAGTCCCAGGAAACAACTTTTGCGCCGACTGCCAGGCACGGAATCCAGGTAAGCGCCGCCCTGTTCTCCCGCTCAGACCTTTGTCCAATATTGACAGTAGTTCGCAGCATGGGCCTCATGGAGTGTAAGTGCCGTTGTCCTCCGTCCATCCCGCTCCATCGATTCGACGTCAATTCGAACAGTGTATCGAAACGCGCGAGCAATACTGACACGGGAACGCAGCTTGGTGTGTTTCTTTGCATGAGATGTGCCGCCATCCATCGAAAGTTGGGCACGCACATCTCCAAGGTGAAATCCTTGAGCATGGACAGCTGGTCTAACGAGCAAGTCGAGGTTCGTCCCAAATTCGCTTTCGTGAACCTGCACGGTGACGCCCTAACCCGTAGACCGCAGAATATGAAGAAGGTCGGCAATGTCAGATCCAACCAGATCTACAACCAAGACAACAAGAAGCCACCCGTCCCCGTCGATGCTGACGAGGCCGACTCGGCCATGGAACGTTTCATCCGCACCAAATACGTCAACAACAAACCTGTTCCCGTGAGGAAACAACACTCCAGTCTCTCGGATGAGGGTATCCCACCGCCGTTACCACCCAAATCGGGAGGCAAGTTCGGCTTCCGATCTGCCTCGTCAATCTTCCCCCTGTCGTCTCGCTTGAAGAAGGATTCGTCATTGCGCAGTACCATGTCGAGCCCCAGAGACATGCCTCGAAGCCCTTCGCCCACCGATCTCCCAAATAAGCCCTCCAAGGTGTTCGGCGCGAGTGTTTCCTACGAACAGGAAGACACAGAAAGGAAGCTGGTGAGCTTACGGGACATGGGGTTCTCTGATGGCCAGCGCAACGCCATGGTGCTGAAGGGAGTGAGCGGAAACCTGGAGAGGGCCATTGAGACCCTGGTGCGATTAGGAGAAAGCGACAGGAGGTCGCCCTCTCTGACTGGGCCTCGTGAGAGCTCGTTGCGCGGATCACGATCGCATGCGAACCTGTCGGCGTCCAGCGGCCTATCTGCGCCACAGCCAACATTTAGTGACCACACTCAGTCTCCTTCCACCGCCTCCAGCAACAACCCGTTCGATATGCTGCCACCGCAGCCGCAGTCTTCGCAATCGACCGGCACGCTACAGAACAAGAACCCATACGCGAACAACCCCTTCGGAGCACCGACTCAGCAGCAACAAGACGTCAACCAGGCCTTCGGCAATCTGTCGCTGGCGCCCGCCCAGCCCCTGTTCCCTCATCACACCGGCGGTCTCCCGGCTTCGCAACCGTTCGCTCAACCTCAGCAGATGTACCACCAGTCGATGACGCCGCCGGTACCGCAACAGCAACAGAGCTACAACCCTATGAGCTTTAATAATAGTAATATGACGTATCCTCAACCAATCCAGCCGCAGGCGACAGGCTACAACCCGTTCTTCACGAATCAGATGCAGCCTCAGCTCCAACAGAACCTGGGTGTCAACACTGCCCCGACATCGAGCCCATTTGCCAACAACCCTTTCACGCGGTCTCCAACGCGGATCCAGTCCCCCTCTCTAGGCCAAATACCCGAGCAGTCGCAAACAAGCTTTTACACGGACTCGCCGCAAACGGCCTCACCCCAAACCAGCAACCCGTTTTTTGCACAAAGAGGCTCCCAGCTGCCACAACCACCACCGCAGCAGTCTTATCAGCAGCAGTTCCAGCAAGAGCAAAATCCGTTCCAGCAGCAGGGACAACAGCACTTTCAGCCACAGGGACAGCAACACTTCCAACAGGGGCAGCCGCTCTTCCAGCAACAAGAAACGGGGCAACATCAATATCAAGCTCCAGCTCCTCAGCCAGCCTACCAGCAGCCTCAGCGGCCTGACAAGGCCTCAATCCTGGCCCTTTACAACTATCCGCAATTGGCTCCTCAGACTTTTGCTGCCCACGCCCAACCACAAGAAGCGGCGCAGACGGAAACCGCGGCGCCTCGGCAGCCGGACCACGACACGAATGGATCGATGCAGACGGCAGGGAACAAGAACCCGTTTTTGGCAAACGGTACGACATCGCCTGCCGTGGCCCCGGTCCAAGGAATCGGAACGGAGGTCGGTCCGCGCAAACCGGGCGTCAGCCGGGAGAGCATGGCCTTCACGGACATGCAATGGACAAACGGTCGTCACAGTCCCGACGCCTTTGCCAGCCTGAGCGCGAGGCACATGTAAGCCCGGGGCGGGGGGGTGGTCCCTCATAAACCTTCTTGTACATAAATGCGCTCTGTTTCGTTCTTTTCTTCTTTCGTTAAATGTAAGATATCGCCGATTCGAGGACGTTGCCAGTATTTGCATGTCTTGACGTTTGGTTGCCCACATAAATAGCGAGGGCTCTTGTATAAGACGTCAGCCCCTTTTGATTTTTAGAGGGGGGGGGTGTTACTTTATGTGCCATCCGAAATCAGACTTTATGTTTTTTTCCGGTCTGATGTTGCGAGCCCACGTTGCTGTTTACATTGTACACACCTTCCTTGCCTACCGATACCGTGGTTCCCCCAAATGGATTTGGGGAGACTTGTTCCGGGGGAGGATGCGGATCCCTGCGGGCCAGTGAAGACCGGCCCCGACGACGCCGAAATCGGGCATGTCGACCGCACTAAACCCGGATCGGATCTTGCACCAACAACCATCCTCCGCGGGGTAATTGCCGACTACACCGATATCACCGCTGACCGATTTCAAACGCCGGATGTGACTCAGATCCCGGCTTGACGAGTACAAAGACCGCGAAGCCAAATTCTATCTGTCGTAGGGCGCCATGGTACACTCTGTGAAACCATAATACCACTCACATTACGAGAAGACCTTGAATTGCACCTTTACCCGCCTCCGGCATCATGGCATCTTTCGACTTACACGCTCGGCTCCGCGCCGCCCTTCCGGACGGAAACAAGGCCCCCACTCTCCCCTCCTCGATGGCCCTCGCCAACGCGTCAGCTTCACTTCCACGGCCCACCAAGAAAGGCTACCTTTCACCGCTGGGAACCGAGGCCACGCTCACCCACATCCTCGACGAGGTCGTCCCAGGCCTCAACGGGCAGGCGCGGAGCGGGCGATACTACGGCTTCGTCACGGGCGGATCGCTGCCCGTAGCCGAGGTGGCGGACAACATCGTCTCGGCGCTGGACCAGAACGTGCAGGTGCATCTACCCTCGCAGACGGTGGCGACGGAGTTGGAGAGTGTCGCTCTCAGGATGCTTGCTGATGTGCTGGGTCTCGAGGACGGCGTGGGCGAGGCGAATGTCTGGGAGGGGAGGACTTTCACGACGGGTGCGACGGCAAGCAACATTATTGGTCTGGCCTGCGGAAGGGAGGCCATCATCGAGAGACGAGGCGGCAGGGTCGGCGAGGCGGGCATCCTGGGCGCGTGTCTGGCGGCGGGCGTGAAGGAGATTCAGGTACTGACGAGCATGGGACACAGTTCGCTGTTCAAGGCGGCGAGCGTCGTCGGGCTAGGAAGAGCTAGTGTAAAAGAGGTGCCTGCAAGCACTGACGAGCCGTGGAGGTTGGATCTGGACGCCTTGGAGAGGGCCTTGAGCAGAGAGGGTGTGGTGAGTATCATTGCCGTGAGTGCTGGGGAGGTGAATACGGGCAGGTTCGCGACAGGTGGGTTCGCGGAAATGAGAAGGCTGAGAGACTTGGCTGATAAGTTTGGGGCGTGGATTCATGTCGATGGAGGTACGTCTGTCGTTTGCGCTGTGATCCCAAGTCGAAGCGTTTATGTTGCTGACCGATGAGTGTAGCTTTTGGTATCTTTGCGAGGGCACTGGAGTCGACGCCCGAGTTTGAGAAGATTAGGGGCTTGGCATCGGGTTTGGAGCTTGCGGACAGCATTACTGTCGACGGACACAAGCTTCTGAATGTGGTGAGTATGATTCTTGGGTAACCTCTTGGACCAGACGATCTATAAGGGGTCATTGGCGTGGGAAACACTGACCATAATTCGTCATAGCCCTACGACTGCGGCATGTTCTTCACGCGCTCCCTCGCGATCCTCACGTCCGTCTTCACAAACCCCAACGCAGCTTACCTCTCATCGGGCCCTTCATCCATTCCCTCCCCGCTCAACATTGGGCTCGAGAACTCGCGCCGCTTCCGGGCCCTTCCAGCCTATGCAGTGCTCCGATCCGAAGGGCGGACTGGCATCGCCGCAATCCTGGGGAGAATGGTCCTTCTCGCGCGCCGGGTGGCTCAGTGGATTCGCGAGTCGGAGGCGTATGAGCTGCTCCCCGAGGGGGCCTGGGACTTGAAGGAGACACACATGGTCGTCCTCTTCCGGGCGCGTGATGAAACGGTCAACGAGGAGCTGGTGGGACGAATCAACGCCACACGAGAGATATACGTCAGCGGAACGAGCTGGAAGGGGATGAAGGCCGTGAGGATTGCAGTGGGGAGCTGGAGGGTTGACGTCGAGAGAGACTTTGACGTCGTGACGCGGGTGTTGGGGGAGATGGTCAGGGGATAAGGTGGTGAAGAGGGGGGAGGGGGGACTTGGGCCTGGAGGCCATGGCAATGGTATACCTAGGTGCGTAGGTCTGACGAGCTGTAGTCGATATGGTACCCGAGGGAGGTGCCCCCACTCTATGCCCTCTCTCGCTCTTTCTACCTCAACCGACCCTCACGTGTTGTACCTTACTCGTGTTCCTATCACAGGAGACCAAGAAGACACCCTCTCTGTTCGGTCCCAATTCATTCGTAATGATATCGCTAACATAGAGGCGGACCACTGAGCGTGGTGGTAGCGATCGAACCATGCGATGTGGTAGTATCCCATGGGGCGGATGTTAGAATCTTACCCGGGTGCCCTCGATTTTCACCAATCCCTAACCAACCAATTGACTGATGACCAACCAACCGAACCGATCGATTTGACTCCCCGGTAAGTGGACGGTAGCTTCCGCCGGGAGAGTGGACTCTTTTGACCTTTGGACGGTACTACCATTTATCTAATAAGGACTGCCCTCTTTGTCTTCCCTTGGTCCGGTCTCTGTACCTGACCAAGGGTATGTATTACAAATGTCCTACGAAGATCTTGTTGGTGCTGGGAAGATGAAGAGTTGACCACTTTTTCCTTACTGCGGCGACATAGCCTAACCACGGCGACAGACATTCATACGTATCTTGTAACCATCTCGAGCAAGAATGTTGCAACAAATCCGGGACAACACACCGACCTGTCCCTTTCTGCGTCGCCCCCCAGTTTACTGCATCGAAGTATAAGGAGGATATGACAGGACGAAGGCCGGCGCTGGAGCAACCTCATTACTCCAAATAACTGCCCTTCTACCCCTAAGCTTTTCTGGGAGAGGAAAAGACGGCGATCTAGCCCAAGGCCTTGGGTTGTTCTCACCAGCTGTCGACCGACATCTCGCAGACTAAGCCCGCAGGCCTTCTATCTTCAGACGACAGGGGACCAGATGCGTGCTGACGCTCGAAAGCCGCCGGTGGAGAATGTCACACAAGAGCATGGCGAAGCTTTGCACAACGGGACAGGGATCCATCCAGCCACAGGACGTGGGAGCCCCAGCAGAGCGTCTCGAACCTGCTGTGCCATCCGAGTGCCTACCTAGGTACATGTCATGACACCTCACATGACCGTTCATCGAATGCCTACCCAGCACGACTAAGCGCAGGAGGAGACGTTGGCGTGCCGAGAGAGAGAGAGAGAGAGAGAGAGACCCCACAATCGTTTTGGCATCCCCTCAGATATCGTGTCCTACGTAGGGTTCCAAAGACATGGTAAACACAGATATGGCAGGTCATTATCTCAACTTATGGGCCGGAACGAGCTTGCGATGACCCGGGGTGTTGTCGCCGAGCACCGCGAAACCGTCGAATGTAAGTTGCCGATCCAACATATGGCTACTTGTTGTACGGTCTTGGTCCCTCTCCCTTTAGTCACCCAAAGATACGGGGGCAAGTAACACTTGAGACGTCTTTGGCTGCAAGATCAGACCCTTTAGTCATAAACCGACAAGCTATTAGCCCGTGCCATTGACATTTTTTACTCACAACATGACGGCGCATCGTGTTTCCGTGCTTTTCATGACGATTTGGATAACTCAGTCACAATTTACTCTGGCTGTGGACTTAGCACGTTCCTCATTTGTCTTGTTTTCGGAGTGTCTACAATTGATACTGTAGTGGCTATAAAGTACATAAAATATGTGGTTCTTTAGACTTGGCGTCTGTGAGTTCTGCGAGTGCTGTCGGTGATGTGTTTCAATGACGATCCTTAGCGGGATCTCCCTCTCGTGACCTCTTCAACAGGCCAGCCCGTTTCCACACTCCTCTCACCCCTCCTCCCATTTCCTGATGTGTACCGTCTTGATGCTCGTAACGTGTCGAAGCAGCCGTGTGACCCTTCCTGGCCCATGTGCTTTTTGTAGGGGGAAAAAAAGAAAAGGGCCCTTCCCCAGCCCGAAAATGGTATCATTGTTGTGCTTCGCCCTAAACGCCCTTTGATGACTTGCCGTAACGCCGGCGGAATGAAAGATGAAGTGGTGTATAGAAAAAAGCCCTAGGCTGTAGTTGTTTTCCCTCGCGATAGTGTTTCAGTGGTCAATTCCGTGTCATGGCCGAAGGAGGGCTCATGATGGTAGGTGGGGGCGTTGATGACGACGAGCCGGTAGCAGTGCCATAATCGGGTGGCATGGAGCCCCGGCTACTACCTGCTGTGGTGCCGATGGGTGGAGGCGGAGGAATAGCACCGGTTGCGGTGTGCTCGACGTGAGCCATCTCGAAACTGCCATCACGGGGGAGAGTCTGTCCCGGCTTCGCCTTCGGTTCGTAGGCGGGAGGAGCCTCGCCGAACTCGTCCAGGCCCTCGTCGCTGCGTGTGGTCCATGCCCATCGACCATTTCGTGATGAACGTTGACCCCTTGTCCTTTGGCGATTGGCTTCCAGATCGCGGCGGGGCCACGGACGTTGGAGACCAAGCTTGCGGAGACGGCGGCGACGCTGGAACTGGATGAGTGTTGCGAGAATGCCGATGGCGAGGAAGACAACGAGGGGTGTGAGGATCCAAGTGTAAGGCGTATCGGACAGCGAAAGCGAGTTGCCTGTGTTGCCGAGAGAGCCATCAGAGGAAGACATGATGGGCGACTGGAGGTGAAGTGAACGACGGAGCTTGATCGGGTGGGAAAGAGCGAACAACCAATGTTGCTTGTCTTATTCGGAGATCTGCAGGAGTGGGATGAAGTAAGGCGTGACAGCGGCTGTGACGGTTGTTCAGGGTTTCGTGGTGAGTGGAGAGAGGGGGCTTCTTGTTTGGTTTGTTGGATTGGATCGGGTATTGTCGTCTATTCTTGGGATGAAAGGGAAGGAAAGCTGTCGGCCGGTTGTACTGGACCGTCTTACAAAGACGCGGAGCAGAGGGCGAAACAGGGAACGGATAGAAGCAGCGATGGTGGTGCAAGGGCGAGACGTTGGCTCTTTCACGTCATCATAGCGTGGCTCAGATTCTCGGGATTCGCTAGCGTTGTCTAGATGTACCAAGCTTTCGATAGCTGGGTCGCTGTATGTTGTTGTGGTGGAGCGGACCGAACGGTAGCCGAAGGAGACGGAGCGGACGGGATGATGTGACGAGATGGTGGGAAGAGATTTGGGGTCGACGGGAGCTCGGTGCTCGGTGGTTGGCGCACGCAAGGAGGGAGCTTGCGAGCTATGATGATTTAATGGGGCTCATGTGGGTAAGTCGGGCCCAGTTGATGTTGTTTCTTGCCTGATTGCAGGTTTGCAGGATGCAGATCGGATCGCGGATGGTCGGCCTGGTTGGTGTTTGACGTACAAGGTAGGGGGCGAGACAATGATGGAAGGAAACGAAGAAGAAGAAAAAAGTGAGAGTCGAGGGGAGGGAGAGGGAGAGGAAGAAATGGTGGCGGCAGTAGATATTGGATATTTGGCTGCAAATGCCAAACACGACTCAATAGCGGAGGGGTCGAAAGTGGAATTCCAGCCGGCAGGGGTTGGAAGGAAGGAAGAAGCCGAGAAATGAACCATGTACTGCGTGCGGTCTGCAGGTGCTCTATGAACCTTGAAGCAACCAACCCCCTTCGGGCTGCTATCAACTTCTAGGGTGTGGATGGTATTGTCTCCGTATCCGTAGTGAGCCTGGAAAAGGGCTGATGTTGGTCTCGTTGATACGGGGGATGTCTGGAAGACGAGACAGGGTTGGCCAGGTAGGAGATTTTGGGTATATAGCCAAGTGTATAGCTCGTGGGTCGAGCTTCTATTAAGCCACGCCAGCCAGGAGGACAATTGTATGAGGCTGCCACGGCTTCGGGAAGTGCGTGCGAATGCGGATGGCCTCCGTGAGCGTGAGCGATTGCGAAGTGTGAGCGTAGGACAACCAGGGGTAGCAGTGCCAGTAAAATAAGGTACCACCAGTAGGTGCACCGCTGCAGTCTGCTAAATATGGCTGATGATGGCCGAATGTGCTGAGAAGCAAGGCGCCGAGGGTCGGGGATGGGGTGAAAACCCTAGTATGAACGAAATCGATGGTTGGGACGGAGGGGAGCGTCCTATCTATCAGGTGTCGGATGGTTTGACTGTCTTGGGTCAGCCATCTGTGCTGGGCGAGTGTCATTCTGCCAATGTGTCATTCTGCAAATATTCAAGTCGAACAGAGTTAAGCTAGTGCCAACGGGGATAATTGCACCCAAGGTCAGGATGATTTGGGCCCCATATGCGGTGGACGGCCGCAAAGTGTACTTGAATCAGTGTTGCATCTCATTCTATTCTCCAGAGACAAAATGAACCGGGGCCAAACAAGCAACAACCCTGGGCCAGACGGGCGCTGCCAATCTACAGGGACCGTCTTGGCTTTTTTTCTTCTCTCTTCTTCCGGGGATCCCACGTCATGCTCAACGCGAGCCCGTATCGTGTTTGGCAGTGAGCAGCGTCAGCAAAGCAGGAAGGGATGAACGAAACTGGTCCACCGATGACTGAGAAACAACTCAATCCCCAACACATCAAACAAAACCCGGCTATCGACAGCTTGCACGTTTGGCATCTGCCAGCTTACGTCTCGTCTCCTTGGGTACTCACTTACTTACGTACCTAGTAGCCAACCTCCATGGGCAGGTTGAACACACACGCCTGGCCTTCCTCGGCCTGAGAGCCGCCTATGAGGAAAGCGAGAGAGAGAGAGAGAGAGAGAGAGAGAGAGAGAAAAGAAGACATTGTTAGCAGCTCCCTGGGATTCTGGAGAAGGACGTGCAAAGGGAACCTGCTCTAGCTGCCCTGCATAGCGGCTCTGTGAGGCACCCCACCCACCCGAGGCTCTCCGTATGGACCGTATCCTCCCAGGTGCATATGCCGTCGGACTTGGCGTCCCCCTTCGTATCCTCTCGACCTCTCCTCCCCCATTGCGACCTGCACATGGCGGCTGTTTCAGAGACTCGCTTCGTTCCAGAGCTACAGATTGTCAAACCAAATGCAGCTGCTGCTGCCACCCTGTCACAAAATAAACGAGCATGGCAAACGAGCAAACAATGTCTCTTGCGTGGCAGCCGTGCCGCCCTCCTCCTGCCTGAGTCCCCTAACCCAAGCTTCATCAAAGTTGCCTCGGCGATTCCGTGAGAATGCGGCAGAAGCCACGTCGACTCGGTTTGGGAACGGGTAACCGACCGGAACGAATCTGCCTCGCTCTGCCCGCGCTTCAAAGGCGACATCGCGTGGCGTCCGTCCATACGCCGACCTCACTCACTCACTACGACCGTAATGCCCAGCTCCGACCTACACACATTAGGTGGATGAAGCTGGCAAGGGAATTGTAACGAGGAGAGAAGAAGAATGAGACGGGGAGGGAGAGCCAAATTGGACGGTGTACCCTGTGACCGGACAGAGTGGAACTGAGTCGGAGGAGCCAGCCATATGCATCCCTGACGATCCGATGTTCTACAGTCTGACAGTGTTGGAGTCTCACATTCAATCTTGCAATCCGCCACTGGTTGGCTGACCAAAACCAAATGCCAATTTTGAATTCAAGCTGGCATAGCATGGGTGTTGGAAATTGGCCCTTGCACATCAGGATCGGGTGGAAAAGCCTGTGGGGGCAAGACTGGCCAACCACCGACGCTGCTTCTTCTCCGTTCTTCGTTGTCCTTGCCTCAGGCCCCTGCTGCACAGATCAGATTACGGATACCCTGCAACAGTGCAAGCTGACAGCCTCCCGCTTTGAATCCACTCAGGTTCGTCACAATACTCTTGAACCCCCAGTAACTCAAGCTCAAGCTCATCACGCGACCACCGCCGCACCGCACTTTTCGGACTACGTCACAAAGAGGTTTGCGAATAGCCTCACTCCACTGCGATTTCGTCCGTCTTCCTCTCACGTCACGTCACATCTGTCGACAGCCATCATGCCGCGCGCCATCAGAGGTAAGCTCATCCGTCACGCACCGCCTGCATGCTGTGTGCTCAATTGGATACGTGCCATGCCCGCCAGCTACTGATTGACATGGTACTGACATTCCTGCCCCGCCTTGCTAGGAGTCCTCATCGAGTGCGACCCCTCCATCAAGTCCATCATCGTCAACATCGACTCCAACAACCACGACTACATCATCGAGGACCTCGACGACCAGCACGTCGTTGTCAAGGAGAACATGGTCGCCGCCCTCAAGAGACAGCTTGACGAGGTTGGTTCCCGATTCCCGATTCCCGATTCCCGATTCCGTCCATCTCCGGAACATTCTGCAGGGAGTTAGTTGGTTGGGCATGCACGCTAATGAACTATTACTTTCAGCGGTTGAAGGAGACGCAGCAGCCCGACGAAAGTTCGGACTCTGATTGATCGATGGCGACCCCGATCTATCCATCGTTTAAACGCACTACAGTACCTTCCAGTGTCCCCATCTCTACTACGTGCCTTCGTCTCTGCTGCTAGTCGCCATGTAACAGTGGCTGTGCCGTCCGCCGCCTGGCAACTCTATGCAGTGCCACCTTGGCGTCCTGGCACAGTCGTGTTCTATGATACATCCAAAAGGGTTTAGACATCCTTGATGCCATTATCCCTCGAAGGTCAAGTGAGGACGCAGGGTTGGTTGAGTTGGAGACTATGAGCTACTGGACAAAGGGAGGTTACGTCCGCACATCTCGCCCAAGACATGCTGTCGAGCATGATGCTGTTCCGTTGAGGCCCTCATAAAACATGTTCATTAGAGCTTCTCGAATGTGGGCTTCTTCTTGGACAAACCAGACATCAGAGCGGTCTGGAGATCGCTCGACTGCAGCATGGCCGAGTTCCAAACAGTCGTGTAGCGCAAGTCTTAGCAAGCATATTAGCACGGCCTCTCTCAAATAAACTCACAAGCCTCGCCATTGAAGCCAGGCACTGCAATCCCACATTCATGAAATGGGGGAGCCAATGCAAACTTACTTTCCTCGACCGAGTGGTCCCTCGCGTGGTTCAACAGCTCTTTGGTGCCCTGCACCGCCACGGGGCTCTTCTCGGCAATGAAGGCCGCGAGCTTCAGTCCCGCCTCGACGGCCGCCTCCTTTGACTCGAGCACCCGGCTAACAAAGCCGACGGACAGCGCCTCATCAGCCGAGAAGTCGCGCGCTGAGAGGCAGACGTCCTTGACCCATGATGTATTCCCCACGAGCTTGGGTAGCCGGCTGAGCGTGCCGAGGTCAGCGGCGAGACCGATGTCGACCTCCTTGACGGCGAAGCGCGTGTTGCGTGCGCAGATGCGCACATCGGCGCAGCACGATATGTCGATGGCGATACCGATGGAGACCCCGTGGAGTACGCAGATCACGGCTGCATGCTGTGTGAGCTTACATTCCTGAACTCGTTTGCCGGCTTCTGATCATGCAAAAGAGGGGCGGGGGCGGTTGATTCTTCGGGGTTTCAGGGCAGGAAGGAATGACCTACGCTTCTCGCACTTTTCCGCCGCTGCGATAGCGTTCTGGAACTCGACAACGTGCCGACGCATGACGGTCGCGTACCGCGCGGGGTCCCCTCCGAGCCCCGAGCCGAGCGGGCTGTTGGCGGCATCCTGAACATCGAGGCCGGCGGAGAAGGCGCGGTCGCCGACGGCGGAGAGGACGACGGCGCGGACGTCCGGGTCGTGACTCAGGTGGTCGAAGACGGCGCCGAACTCGCGCCAGACAGGCTCCGAGAAAGCGTTGAGCTTTTGCGGGCGGTTTATCTGGACATGTACGACAAAGGGCGCCGGTGAGGTGACGAGAAAATAGGTGTAGGTGTAGTCCTTGAAGGTCGCCATGCTAGCGGCGATGCTTGTGATGCTGTTGAGAGGTGCGAAGCAGGAGGGTTTCGAGAGTGATGAGACGGTAAGTAAAGCCCGGGGTCGTTAGTATGTTTGTGTGCTTCTAGATCCTTGTGGATGTATTGGGATGATTGCGGCTCGGCTCACAGTTGACAACTTTTTCCCGAGAGCGACGTGCGACGTGCAGCTACGATGGCTTACCGCTGATAGTGGCTGACGGCACCGACCGAGTTGCCGAGGCTCGTCTCGCTCGTCATTCCCAACCAGACTAGTGGGTGCGCCTCCCCCGCTTGATCTGGGGTAAGATGCCGTTCGTGCCTGGGGCGTGGGATTAGTGATCCCTGAGCAGCGTTGTTTGCTTCTGAAAGTCCACTATAGCGGGCGGGGAGGGTTCTCCCAGTTTTGGGGGGGGGGGGGGGGGGGGGGGGGGGGTTCTTTTTCTCTCTCTCTCTCTCAAACATTGCCTTCGACCCCGTAACTCCGGGTCGGTTTGCTCATGGTTGCTGGATGAGATCGTTGGGGCAGCAGCACCAGTTCTGACTCTCTCTCTTCGTTCCGTGTCAGCCATGGACCTCCTTCTCATGTATCGTTAGGAACACAGGCAAAAGATTTCGTGTAGTGCATCACTACATACACTCTCTTATAATCTTAGGATCGTCTGAGGTGCTCCGGACTTTTGGTCACGTTTTCCCCATGTCGAAGCGTACGCTTCCAGCAGATGGTCCTGCTGCTATTCACGGAGAGTCACCTTGTCACATCCAGGTACCCCATCTTTAAATCCCTCTTCACTTCCCCCCGTAACTCGGAGCTTCTGCGTTGTGTTGGCCGTCGCCATACTCCCGTAACTCCTGGGTTCAGTCCTGTCTTCCTGATTCCTTCTCAGCATTCGCCAATACGTCTCACAACATTTTCGATTTGGCCCTAGGTACCTAGGCATTATCTAGAAGGAATGAATGTCCCACCGGGGTGGGGTTGTCACTCGGGGACATCAATCGAGTAATATCTTAGGCCAGTTGGTACATTAAACAGTATCATCCAACCAAACGGGTAATCATACACCGTTGAGGTGGGGATGTATTTGCTTGGAGAAAATGACTGAAAAACAAGCCCCTGGCATAGAACGGGTGTGGTCTGTCGCGAGTCTGTTTGGGTCCGACGAAGCAATGGACATGGAGAAATTCCCATCGTTTCCTCGTGCGACAACGTTGCTTTCCCAGGTTTTTCTGTTTTCCTTTCCCCTTTTTCTGGGCAATCGATTTGTACTAACTATCAGCGGTGGGTTTCATCATGTCTTGAACGCAATCACGGTTTCCCTCCTGGTAAGCGGAGGACGGCCAATGTCTAGTTCTTCAACATCGACACCCGCCGGCCCTGCTTCGCTTGTACTCTCATGTTCAAAACATCAGATCGACCACAGAAAACGTTTCGCAGCATCAAGCGAAATATGCCGAGAGGGTTCGATCGGCTTCGGCGGCTGTGATGGCTGTGATGACTCGATGCGCCTTCGTAAGTCGGTCGGAAATCCCCATCCGGCTCGCCCTGTTGGCTATCGGGGAGTAAGGACTTAGCCATATTGCCAGAGTTCCAATTAGCCATGCGAACATACATCGCGGTGTGTTTTCGCCCAACATATCAGCACATGGCCAGGCAAAACCATTGCCACAGACAGTTTGTCTCCCTCAGTGTAGAATTTCAATACTGCAAGTGGAGGTCCAATGTCATCATTTGGTGTCTTTGGATGTGAAAGGGGCAAAAAGAGGACTTCTAAACGCTTGCCTGTATTTCTCAAGAATGTAAGGAAGACAGGCAGTGGAAGTCTCTAGTGCTTCGTTGTACTGTATGGAGATACCTTCCTAGAAAAAGGTGCGAGACAAACGTACGTTTACGTCTGTCGCTATATTTATGAGGCTCTTCTATCCTTCATAGCTTTGAACCGGCTCGTGGATGGGGAAACAAAAAGCCGAGTGCAGCTGTGAGTCAGCTGGAAAATATCCGAGGAACCACATTCTCTTTTTGCTTAACGAACATACATGACTGAGCAGGTTCAATTTGTCAAATCGCACCGAGCAGCGGCTTGAGCACGTGTCCGGCCCCGAAGCTGGCCGGAAAGAGTAAAGCACCCTTAGGAGCACTCGACAGGGTATACAGAAAATAGAGTGAGGTTTACGGGGTTGGTTCGGGTCCGTCGTGAGTGTCGAGGGAAGAAGAGACTCTGGCCGGTTGCATGCCATCTCCCACCTCGCCACCCTGGGTGGTGGGTGGCTCGGCTTGACTTCCTCATCACATGGTGTCTAAGGCGAGCAAAGACCGAAATCCTTTCGAAGATGGAACGGTCGCAATGAGTGGTAGATGACTCTGACATGGCGTTTTGCAGGACAAAAAAGGGAGGGATGGGGCTTGCTGCGTCGCCCTCTAAGCACAACAATAGCCATCGTGTTTTGCCGATAATGAGCTATCTTTTAACAGAAAGCCCAGGTTGAATGAACATGGTGACATTCTAAGCCATCTTTGCTTCTCTGGGGATGTTTCTATGAAGGAAGGAGTTGCCTGGGCCAGACGTTGCTTGCGGAAGGCACACATACCCATCTTGGTACAATCGAGTACATCTCTGGCTCGCCACATTCGACCAGTAGGCAGTGCGGCACACAGATTCTCCCTCCATCATCACCGACCTCTGTTCGTCCCTCAACAATTCCTTGAACACCTATCGACGATAACTCCCTTATACCCTCACATTGATATCGTTATCGTCACTCCGCTCATCCATAGCCCCATGCAGCATTCGTCTTGAACCCCATGTCTCAGGCCAGGCAAACGCGGTCCCTGACGCCTCCAACCGAAGTTCAGCGCCTAACAGATCCCAACACTTCAGCCTACAAACAAGCAGCCTTGCGACGATACAGTTCGGCCGAAAAGCTTGGCGGGAACCCCTCCAATATCCTTAGCTCACACTCTCCATACTCGCCACCGACTGCTGTTCGTATCGACTTCTGCTGCTCTTCACAGGAAGATCTCGCCCTGAACCCCCAACTCCTGGCGAAGGACCCGGAGATGTTGTCAAACTTCTTCCACCCAACTAAAGCTGATGACAATCGGCAAAGAGAGCGATCCGATACGACTGGCGATTTTGACGAAACCCCGTTGCCGAGCCTCCGACCTTCAATGGCTGACATGTCGTTGAAAAAGGTTGAGGGTGACGTCGCCTCAAGCATTTCCGCGGCCAAAAGTGGTGCCTTCCGCCATGCCCTTCTCCAAACCTCTTCCGGGCGCCCGAATATCATCGATAAGGACTTGCCCGTGCCTCCTATTCTGAGTCCACAGGCGAGCAAGAACCATCGCTCGGACACACAAGACGACAAAGGTGACTACGAGAACAGGTTGAAAATTGCTATTCCGTCCAGGAAGTACCCGTACACCCAGCCGCACGACAACACTTTTCCTTTTATCGAGTCACAGCCTTCAGAGTCCATGTCTAACATCAACCCGTCCTTTCCGAGAGAAACGGTCTGCGTGGATCCTCTTTTGCACCCGGACGAGTCTCATATCAAAGCCCACCACCGCGGTCTCCTGAAAGGTGCCGACTTCTGCGATGCTGGCGTTCAAGGACAGCCGATAGCCCAGTTGCCAGATGCATCCTCAAGCTCTTCCTCGTCATCGTCCACTTCCTCAGAAGCAGCAGTCGTCCACGCCAGAGTCCGCCGTGCCATGACTGGCGACGACCTATGCCTTTCCACTGTCGAAGTTACCGTTCCAAAGCACGGCGGCCACAGCCATGCCACAAAAATAAGGCCGGCCTTTAATTCACCCGCCTTCCACTATCCCAGGGGGGACCAAGAACAGAAATCCCCTATTGGAGTTTCCAAGGTACGGCCTTTTGACCCAGCCAAGGAACATATGTTGCCTGAAAGAACTATCCTTCAATCCTCGGCTGCAGCGGACGACAACAACGGAAGCCTTGCGGCCATTCCTATATCCAAAGTACGCCCCTTTACCCAGGAGCCACCCCAACTGAACCGCCACGCGGGGCATCAGCTGGTTTCTAAGGTACGCCCTTTTAGCGAAGAGTCCAACGCCGACACCGAGAAAAACCGGGCGGGATACTTTGCGGTTGGGTCGGACGAATCGGCGAAAGAGGACCTTGCCAAAGTCGATAAGTCACGATCCTCTGCCACCCCGCGTTCCAGAGCAAGCACTATCGACTACAAACGCACTGCACAGTGGATAAGACAGTTGCTGAAAAATCCAGAGACACACACTGCGAAGTTGACTGAAAGGCCTTCCAAGGAGAAAAGGACATATTATACTGCACTGAAGGACTCCCCAGAGCACAGCCAAATCTCCCGCAAAATGACTCGACATACAACCCTGCCGCCGTCCGATGTTGAGCCCAGTATTTTCCAAGACACTTTTGGGGAGCTTGAGCGTCTGCTCCACGAAGCATTGGCGTTGGCCTCACGAGCCGTGGACCGCGAAGAAGCAAAGTCTGCCGACTCTGAGCAATCCCCACGCAACATCTCGAACGGAGTGGCACCACTCACGGCCCCCGACGACGATACTGAGCAGTTCTCAGACATCGACTTGACTGACAACAAAGTGACCACCAAACCCGCCTCGAAACGCGCTGCCACGTTTCCCAATGCTGCGCGACCCAATGAGAGCAATGTGGACGATTTGTACAGAAACATATCTCTGACCCCTCAGACAGCAGAACTCAAGAACATGCTTGGGCAAAAGATTAAGCTGCACCGAGCAGTCGCGAACACCAAACGTAGGCACAAGACCCGTTCACGTCAGACTGCTCCTGTACCAGAGAGGATTTCGAGCAGGAAAAGGAGTAAAAGTCTGAAGACAACGAAGCGAAGACTCAGACCATTGCCCACAGATTCGGATGTGACCAGCATGGATGGATCCAACGACTCCTCCGATGTCAAAATCTCGAATCAATCGCAAACTCAAAACAGGAGCAGTGGACCTACCCGTCCTCGGGCGAGCACCAAGCGAATTCCTTTCATGTCTCACAAGACTGGCGAGAATGTTCTTCCAGAGCGAGATCCGGCCGGACGCCCGATCCATAACAGCCGTGGTATCAGCCTACGCGGCAAGTCCCATGTCAGTCTGCGTGGTACGCAAGCATTCAGCCTGGCTAAGTCGAAACGACGCCAACCAATTGCCCGAGACTGGTCTCCGGTTCGGAAGAGAGCCATCGCAGCCGTGGCTTGCATCAGTACGGCTCTCATTGGCATGGTCATCGGAATCTACGCCGGCTTGGTACCATCGCTGCAATACTACATTCTCGACACGAGTCACTCAATCATCAACGGAAACGTCGGCTGCTTCCTAGGCATGGCTATCCCGACGTTCTTCTGCTGGCCACTTCCCCTCATGCATGGGCGCAAGCCATACATCACAACTAGCCTGGTCTTGACAATGCCGCTTCTATTTCCACAGGCTCTGGCCGTAAGCGCCCAGCGGTTTTATAATCTCACCGGATAGAGGATGGTGCTGCTGGTGCCTCGTGGCTTCATGGGTATCTGCCTAGGATTCGCAAGCATGAACTTCCATTCCATTCTCACTGACCTCTTTGGCGCATCTCTCATGAGCAGCAATCCTCACCAGGAAGTTGTCGATGACTTCGACGTAAGGAGGCATGGTGGCGGCATGGGCGTTTGGCTAGGCATTTGGACTTGGTGCTATATTGCATCCCTCGGTTTCGGGTTCCTGATTGGGGCGGCCGTGATCGACGAGCTCCAGCCAGCGTGGGGATTCTACATTAGCATCATTCTCGTGGCCGTGGTCCTCTTACTCAATACTCTCTGCCCCGAAGTGCGCCGCTCCGCCTTCAGAAGATCAGTCGTGGAAGTAAGAACCGGCACTGACATCACCCGACGCGTTGCTCGCGGTGAGATCATGATGCACCGCGTCAAAGATGGACCCAGGTGGTGGGGGCAGGAGCTGTACCATGGAGTCGCCCTTTGCTTCGAAATGCTCCGGCAGCCCGGCTTTGCGACCATGGCCGTTTACTCTGGCTGGATCTACGCCCAAGTCGTTCTTATCATTGTCTTGTTGGGCTCACTATCATCAAGATTCTATCGAATGCGGTCGCCATATGTCGGACTCATGGTTGCAGCGATGGCGTTTGGCGCTGTTGTTGCGATACCGTTTCAAAAAGCAAGCTACTTTTCCCGGGCAAGGCATACACAAGTAAACACCAGCCGTTTGACATTCGATAAGCAAGTCACATGGACATCGCATCTCCTCCGCCGCTCTGTGTTCGCTGTCGGTCTTCCACTGGCAGGCCTTGCATATACCTTGGTGAGCACTGGCCCGCCAACGCATCCAAGTGCGCCCGCCATTGTTGCGGCTATGATCGGTTTTCTTTCCTGCTTGGCAATTTCCGAATGCAACGGACTCATCATGGAAACTTTTGATACTTCGGACCTTCAGCCTGGGATGACGGGCCGTCATCGGGGCAACTCGGATATCGCCCAGAAAAAGAAGAACTACTCAGCCTATCCTCGTGTCACCGCCGGATTCGCCGTTTGTCATTCAATGGGCTTCATCTTTGCGGCAGGAGCAACTGCACTCGGCGGCATGGCGCAAAGAAACCTGGGTCAGAGAGCAGCTACTGGGGTGGTTGCCGGCATACTGCTTATTCTGACCGTCATGCTATTGCTGTGCCTGGTCCGTTTCAAAGAAGTGGTCATCATCCCCGAGAGCAAAACCGACGAGATGGAAAAATGGACTGCCGCCCGGAGACAGTCCATCAAACGGCGCGATTCAATGCCGGCTGGCGCAGTTGACGACAAAGATGTCATCGCCGAGGAAGAGCCGTGGCGTCCTTTCATCGTTGGCAATCCCACCAACAAGACACGACGAGTCAACGTGCTTGAGCTGGGTAGTATGTCGCGTTTCACGGAGATCAGGAAGAGGAACAAACTCATCGACGCCAACCAGCATCTTAACCGAGCCGCTCTGGATGCTGGGCTGGATGCCCTTGACGATCAAATCAGCGACATCGTGAGCGACATTGTCAGCGACGCCAAAGATCTCGTGAGAAGAAGCAGTCAAAGAAGTCAGCGAAGCCAGCGCACCTCCCACTCGCGGCGGAATCATCGAGGCGCGTCAAGCGAGAACAGCGGCAACTCTTCCATTGAGATGACTTCCGTGGACGACAGATTGTCACTCAATAGCCATCGCCCTCGAATGCCTGCAGATGTCTACAACGAGCGAGAGTGTCTTCGAGGCCAGACGGTGAAGGAGGAATGAGCGGCAGAATTGGAAGAAGTTGAGTCAGGATCGCGCACGCCGTCACCAACTTGAGAGACCACCTACAACGTTTCGAGTGCATGCATGCTTGTGTTGCGTGAGAAACTGGAATTCATGGGCGATATAGTTTACAAAAGCATGACAGGGGGGAAATAGAATGAGAAACCCCGTTTTTCGATCCTTTTCGAAGGCCGACTCCATTAATGTCATGACCATCTGCCATCTTTCCCTGCCTCTCTCCTCTACATCCATCTTAGGCTCCTCTTACCCAAACTGTCGAATCTAGTGAGGGTGAGGGGACACAAGGAAATTGTGCTAATCATACAGATAGTAACCCCAGGAAAACGCATGCTGGGTCTCGCGGAGAGCGTGGGGTATAGATGGAATCTTTTGCTTCGCCATGTACAAAGGAGTGAGGTTGAAATTCAGAAGAAAGAAGCAGCAGGTCCCCCATAGATAGGGGCTACCTTTTTGAACGCCCACCGCGTACCTGCGGCGAAGCTCTATCATTGCACGTTCAGAAACAAGTCGTCACCCCGCCGCGTCGGCGTCAGTGTCGGCTGCCAGGTCGGCGTGCTGGGCAGGTCCCCCGCCCTCGCAGCGGCAACGGACCGAGACGGGAACCCCGGGGCCGCGGGGAAAAAGTTGTCGGGCGAGAGGAGTGTGTCCGCGGCCCCGCCCGGTCGGTAGGGTCTCCAGTTGGGGCTGTGGCGGATGCCCGCCGTCGGGAGGGCGAGGGCGGCGGCTCGTTCGGAGCCGAGGCGCTTGGAAAGAAGCGAGGACGTCGTCGAGGGCGTGGCGACAGATGGGGAGGTTGCCGGGGGGGACGGGGGCCGGGGAGGGGGTGCCGTTGGTTTTATCGTTGATGATGACGATACTGATTCTGGGGTAGAGGTGAGATTCGGTGTTGGGCGCAGGGCTTGGGCTGCGACATGGTGTGGCGATGGGGAGGCTGACGAGGGCCGTTCGGGAAGGCGCTGATTCGGCGGCGGGGATTGTTCGGGAAGAGCCGCGGGCTGGAAGGATTGCCTTTGCTGTTGCTGGGAGCGACGGCGCTGGCGCTGCGAGAAGGATTGTTGGCTTGTCTGAGGGTGAAGCTGTTGAAGCTGCCGATGCTGCTGAGAAGGAAGAGCCGCGTAGCTGGACCACTGCTGCTCCTGCTCCTGCTGCTGTTGTTGTTTCTGAGCAGCACGAAGAGGCGGGTTCCCCCAGAGTGCCTTGTGGACGGTCGCCGACTGAGGTTCCTGGTACAGGGGCGCGTGCTGGACCTGTGCCGTCTGGGGTTGCGGGTGGAAATCGCTACGCTCGACCCGCGGCCGTTGGGGCTGGAGAGGCGGAGGGTAGAGGGGCTTCATCTGCGGCGGCCGCTGGGTCTGCGCAGGCCTCCAGTGGGGTTCCTGCTGCAAGACTTCGGTCCCGGAGGGAGGGGACGGAGTCACAAGGCGGAGTGACGGCGAACCAGTCGCCACCTTGCTCGGGTCAGCGGTGGCAGCGGCGGCAGCAGGACGGGGCCTGGCGATAGGTTTGCGAGGCACGTCGTAGCTGGCCATGTACGGCCCATCGCGGGGCGGCCGCCGCTGCTGCGTTATGCCGAGAGTAGGACTGGGCTGGCCGGGAGGGAATCCCCCGTAAGTTCGCGTGGGAGGGGCCAGGAGATGGAGGTTGTCGTTGCGAGGCTTTGAAGTGGTGCGTCCAGGGATCGCGGGGTAGGATACCGGGGAACGGCCGTTCGGGGACGCGTTCGAGACTGGGGACTCGACAACGGGGGAAAGACTGTTTTGCTCGATGACGGGCTCGGGCGCGGAGCTCGCGACAGAGGAGGCGATTGTGGTGGCCGAGCCTTGCGAGTCGTGGCTGTCTGAGCGTTTCGGGGCGTTGACGGTGTTGGCCGCGGCCGCGACTGCGGTCACAGGAACGGCGCCGGTGTTGACGGCTTTAGACTTAGAAGAGCTGCGCCGGCCGAGGGAGTTGCTTCGACGGCGTGGTGGCTCAGGGTGCGAAAAGGACATGCTCGGTGCAGGGTGGGATGCTCCGCCGGTCTGAGGAGCACCAGCACTCTGGACGCTCGCGTTAGGCCGCTTGGTGCCTTGAGAATACACGCTCGACGATCGCGACTGATGAGCCGCCGGCGGGGCCGCGAGGGTGCCGGAACGGACAATCTCTGCCGCGGGCAGAAGCACCGGAGGCGGAGGCATGCGAGCGGCAGAGGGAGCGACGGGGCTACCGGCTCCATGACCGATGCCCGCTGTGGTGGCTGTGACTGCAAGCATGGCCGACTCGGCGTAGGATGGCTTCGACCTGGCCCCTCCTCCCTCACTCGCACCGGAGGCGTCGAGCTCGGCAATCTGTGCCATATGAACGGCGCTCTTGGGGTCCCCGAGCACCCAATTTCCGTTCTTGTCGGCGACGTAATATGTCGCTGACTTGGGGTTGCTGCCGGCTATGGCCGACGGCGGCCTCCAGATATTGTTCGAGCGAGCAGACCGCGCCGAGGTGATGGCACTGTCTTCCTCAAACTCGGTCATTGTGCTCTCCCGGGCATCATAGTGCCTCTTTGGCGGTGCTGTGAGCTTGGCCGTTTTGAAGATCTGGGAGTTTGTCGGTTGAGACGCGATCTGCTCCTGAGGCTGGGAAGGCGTTGAGGCCGAGAGACCGTTTTGGGGGATCTTGAGAGAGAGAACCGGCTTGGGGGACAAGAGCGAAGGCTTTGCGGGGAGTAGCCGCGAGGTAGGCCGGTTCTGTTGCGGAGGAGGTGGACGGAGCGCTGTGGATGGACTATCGGATCGGGATACCGCCAACCCAATCGCTCCCGGCCACCAGCTCGTACGGCCGCTCGCCCGGACTTGTGCCGCAGGAGGCGGCCGCGGCGGTGGGGAAGGAGACTGCGCATGGTGGACGGGCGGAGAGATGTGGAATATGTTCGCGGGGCCTTCGCGCGGGTGGTGTCCCCACGAGTCCTTCTCGCGCACCGGCAAGAATCCTGTCTTGACGTCTGGGTAATTCCTTCGCCGTCTGCGACGGGCAAGACAAATGGCGAGAACGGCGAGGCCGAGAGCAGCCGCAAGACCGACTGCCAGACCTGCGATTTGGCCTGTCCCCAGCCGCTCAGAGGACCCAGAATTGGCTTCTTCGGCTCCTGGACCTGGGAGTGCCGTTGCGGAAGGATTTGTCGTTGTCGATGATGGCTGCAGGGAGGGCAGTATGGTCGTGCTGCTCGTCGTAGAGATGCGGGAGGTGTTTGACCCGGTGAGGGTCGTGGGCGTCTTGGGGAGGGACGGTGTGCCTGTCGCCGAGATGAGTGTTGTCGGGATTGAAGTCGTCAAGTGGACTGTTGGTGTCGGTGGTATCAATGGCGTAGTAGTTCTCGGAGGCACAACGATGATGCCTCCAGATGTAGGCAGGATCAATGTTGCAATGATAGCCGTGTGCGTAGGCCGAATTGCACCCGGTTGGTTCGCGCACATTTGATGCGCCGCGTCGATGACAGTCTCTGTCGGAGGTCAGTCGTTTCTCTCTCTCTCTCTCTCTCCCTATCTCCCACTCTCTCTCAAAGACCAGAGTGTGCATTGACGTACGAGGAGCGTCGCTCTCGCGACAAAATCCGATACTCTTCTCCGCCACGATACATTGAACTGCACCCTCCCCTATGGTAAGATCGGAACGCCCGACATTGGCGCATAGGCACTGCAAGGATGGCGCGCTGCCGCATGTGGCGAGGGCGTAGTTGGCGCTCAGGTGAGAGTGAAAACATTCACGGGCACACAATGGCACAAGTCTCGTGATTTCGCTCGACAGGTTGAATGACGTTGCAGTGGTGAGGGAAGCCGACAATATGAGTGAGAGTATTCGAAGCAGAGGCTTGAGGGCCATGGTATGAGAGGACATCTAGTGACCAAGAATCAGCAACGGTAGGCATGGTTGACGACTTAGGATTCATCTGACCTGGTCGAAGGTCCCATCCTTCATACGGTCCGATGACGACGAACTTGATCTTGACGATGTCAGTATTCTGAGAATCCAATAGGTGCCAAGTACCTCTATGTTCAAGGCCTAGAGCAGTGGTGAAGTTCCCTCCCTGTATGTGTGGGCAAGCAAACTGGAATACGAACCTATCGAGAGAATACCTATTAGGTTATTAAGAGATGACCTGCATCTCACAAATCGTTGTTTATTCGATGGCAAGGGAAGAAACTGTGGATGCTGTATGAACCGGAGGTTTTCTAAAAGCTGAACGTAGCTGAAGACAAGAAAAGAAAGAGGCTATTCCAATCAGCACAGCCGAGAAGGCAGTTTGTAAAAGAAGAAGCTGAGAAGAAGAAGCAAGAGTCCGAAGCGAAAAGAGACGCACCACTGGGGCTCAGTGGTGCACATGTAACTCTTCATACATGAATGGAGCCGTCCTAGGAGAGAAGGAGACTTGACAAGTCGCAGCGGATGACGAGGCAGGCAGAGAAGAGCGGATACGGGTGCCTCCTCCGTCATACTGGATGCCGCCGTTTACTCGAGTTCGACTCAGCTACCCAGCGCGCTTGTTCTTCGTCTGGCTTCAGTCAAACACAGTAAACCTGCCGTTACTACGAAAGTGGACAACGGCGGTAAGGAGTCCATTTGTCCTGCCTCACCATGTTGCCAACCTGCAGGGCTGTGTACCTGGGGAGGTGGATTCAGTTCCTGCAATCGCTTCCAGCAGCGGCTCGCGAGCACGCCGGGCCGCTGCTGGAAACACCTCCAGAAAATGACGAAGGCCAGACAATCCGGGAGCCGTCCGGCCCCTGTTTCGGGCGTTTGCCACCGATTGCTGGTTGGTTGGGTGAGTCGCTATTTTGAGAGGGTCAAATAGTTCACTGCGCATCTCAGATCCAGACTTCCATGGTGTCTGGCGGCCTAGGCCAGAGTGCAACCCTTCCTGCATGCCATCCATCATACATACCAGGCAAAGAAGGTCGACTGCCCAATGGGCATGTACAACATGTCGGATGGGTGCATGCACATCCAATGGCTGAGGTTGTCCCACATCGCCCCCTCTCCGATTTTAGGCGCTCAGTCTGCTTAAGCGCGGAGGCCGAATGAGAACCAAAACATCGCGTCGAACCGCTCCCGAGCGAGTCCGGCGCCAAAAAAAAGAGTGTCAACCGCATCACGTGCTAATGATTAGAGGGCATCCCAGGCCAATGAAAGCTCGACTCCTGCCTGAGGGTTGTCATCAAGCGTCACACTTGTCGCTGACCACTTGTTTCCTGATGTCCTTGCCATGGTGCGACTGTCTCCTTCGTTTCGGAAATCGGGACTCTGGGATTGATGGATGTGACTGATTCTGCAGTCCTCAGACAATGGCAGCCCAACCGGCCCATCATGTGAAGTTGGTGAAAATCGCCGCGCGTGGCTAGGCACCGCGACAGATCCTGATACGCTTCTTCGTCGACGACAACCGACGCAAAGTATGGATGCAACATGACGGCTGTCAAGTCACATATAGACCCCTTCACTCTCCCGAAGCCCTGCCTCCTTCACACTCGGCTTCTGTGGTCTTCGTCGAGCCACACGTTCTCATCCGGAGCCGACATGTGAACTGATGTATACTAGCCACACCCAACGCAACCCCGTTTCTCGCCCGGAAGAAACAAGCCTTACTATCCCTGGTATTCTTTGCAGCCGCCAGCCTCAGGCCAGCTCCGGCGCACCGTTGTTCTCTTCTAGCTTCATGAAGCGCCCTGCTTGTGTCAGCTGGATCCCATACAAGCCTTCAAGCGTAGAAGTAGACGCCTCTTTGGGGTCCGATCCAACCAATGGACTAGCCGAAATTAGTTATGCTCAGTAATTTCCATTGTTTCTTCTTTTGATGGTATCTCAGTTTTCGTAGCCTCTGCTCAGAGGCTTCAATCCTCACCCGAGGACCGCCAACTCCACATAAATCCGAATGCGGCAACTCTCGAGAACAGTCCACTTAGCCTCGGCTGTCTGCAACAACGTTCTACAGCCATCCCGTCTCATTTGGTATAGCCCTCCCGTCGACAACCGAACTGGCGGCGGCAAGATAGTTCTACGACTTGGCGGCGGCATTGGTGGCGCCGGTGTCGGTGGCGCTCGGTGCGAATGCGGCCTTGGCACGGTTCGATTTGATGACCTTCTGCACGTCCTCCTCCGTCTGGTCCCAGTCGTTGGCATCAAGCTGCACGAGGTCGATCTCGTACAGGTCCGCGATCTGCTTGAGAGCGTAGAAGCTTTTCTTGTCGTAGACGAAGCTAATACTGACACCGATGCGTCCGAAACGTCCAGTGCGGCCGATACGGTGCAGGTATGTCTCAGGGTCGGGCTCCGAATCTCCGCGTCCCTTCATAGGGATATCGTAGTTGATAACCATCGACACGCTAGACACATCGATACCACGGGCCAGCACGTTGGTGGTAAGAAGAACCTTGGACTGGCCACTTCTGAACTCCTCCAGCAAGCGGTCACGCTCGGGGCCGTCCTTGGCACCGTGGAGGGCCGACACACGATGGCCATCAGCCTCCATCCGTCGCTTGATCTCGTCGGCGCTCTCGCGGGTCTGGGTCGAATCGTTAGCTTGCGTCATGCTTCTCTCGGCTGTCCGGGCCATGTCCACCGTACCTTGACGAAGATGACGGAGGAGCCAATCGTCATAAGACCGTAGAGCTTGACTAGAACCTCGTACTTGTCTTGCTCGGTGGGGCAGTCAATGTACATCTGGGAGATGCCCTTGACGGTGAGTTCAGTGTGCTTCAGACGGATCTGATCAGCTTTGGGCGCAAACTTCTCGGCAAAGCCCATAACCTTGTCCGGGAAAGTGGCAGAGAACAGGAGGATCTGAATGTCGCGGGGGAGCATGCTGCGATGTGTTAGCACGCTGGTCATGACGAGGTCCACAGTCGAGCCTTACTTCTTGACGCGGACACACTGATCGCCAAGGCCCTGCTGGTCAAGCATGTTGTCGGCCTCGTCAATAACAAGGAGCCGAAGCTTAGACACGTCCAGTTGGCGTCTGCGGACGATGTCCATGACGGTACCAGGAGTACCGACGATGACGTTGGCTCTGACAGGGGCGTTGCGCTCAAGGGCGCCGGGAAGAGCTGCAGCCACCTTAAGACCCTCGCAAAAGCTACCGATTTTGCCAACGACGCCTTCAATCTGACGCGCAAGCTCACGACTGGGCGCAAGAATAAGAGCTTGAGGCTGCTCGAGCTGGCTATAGTCCACACGGGACAGAGTGGTAACGACGAAGGCGGCAGTCTTACCAGTGCCGGATTGCGACTGGGCGATCATGTTGCGGGGAGGGTCGGCAAGCATCAGGGGAAGAGCCTTCTCCTGGATCTTGGAGGGCTTCTGATAGTTGAGGCTGAGGAGACCGCGAAGGATGGGCTCGGGCCTGCATAACAATAAAAACGATTAGATTTGTATTTCGACTAGGGGGACTGGAGACCACCTACAGGTTCATGTCGCTGAAGGTCGCAGCAGAGTAAAGGGTGCTGGTTTGGTCGGACTGAAGGTCGCCCAGCTTGACATCGACATCGTAGGTGTTTTCGATGAGACCAGATCCGCCAAGAGCTTCGACGTTGCCGTCAGCCTGGGGAATTTGCGCATCCTCTGCTACGCCCTCAGCGGGAGGCTCTGTGATGCGACTGGCAAGATCGGCCATGGCTGTTGATAGTGCGACGAACGCGGTCGTGAAGGTAATACAGGGCAGGAAGATCGGACGTCGCGCTGGAAGCAAATAAGTTACCGAAAATGCAACAGCCTTACTTGGCAGGTCGGTCGTTCGGTCGGTCGGTCGTACGAAGGAAGAAGTGGCGGTATGCGCACGTCGCCTGTACGGCTGCAGCAACAGATTAGCTAACGGCTGTAGCCAAAAGCAAGAGTCGCAAACGGGATTGAATTGTACGGTATGGGAGTTGGGTGGCTTACTAGATATGAAGCCTCTCCTTCTCTGCCCGTCGTGAATGCAGAGGATTGGTGGGTAGAATAAAAGAGGGTGCTTGAACGAAGGCGACAGAAAAGGGAGTTATTTGTTTGTTTTTTACGGTGGCAGTTTGGGAGGGGAGCTCTTGCGATTTTTGGGAAGCTACGTCGTCTGTCACTCTTGCCTGTGACGAACGAAAACCACTCCAAGGCGATGGCGGGGCTTGGTACCTACTACGCGGGGCACTTTTGTAGCCTGATAATCCAGGCTTGAGCTAGGAACACCACGTCCTGAACCTGAATAACTTGATGGGGTTCCCCGATGATTTACCGGTCAGGCACGCGTACGCGAACCTAGCTAGGGCAAGGCACCTACTACTGTGTAGACATAAGTCTCAATCAGGGTAGCATTTCTCCATACGTACCTAGATAGGTATCTACAAGAGCTTCATGTCGATGATTCTTCCTCGCTCGTGCTGCTCGTTTCATTGTAACCCAGCGTCTTTCCTGCAATTAACAGCCCAACGCTGAGGTCTGAATGGCATCGTATCGAGCTTCAAGTTACAGCCTGCATAATTACAATCGTACCCCTCAGTAAACTTGAACGCTTCCTTTGGAGAAGCCGAATCCGAGACCCCTGCTTTCAGGCTTCGACTGGCACCAATGGGTGGAGATTCCACAAGTCCACCACAGGCCTCTTCAGCGCGCACCTACCCACCCACCTAATCAGTGGACCAAGCAGCCAGAGAAGTCACGCCAGTGACTCGTGAGGGAGAAGGTTCCAGTTGGCCAGGGGCCCAGGGGAGGAGCTGACGACGTCCCCGTCCGATGCCAATGCCCGTTGCGGGCCCATGTTCCCAGCCAGAGGTACCTGACACGCCCAACGAGGCAGGTGAGGTACATAGATACCTAGGCAGGAGTACCCGGGTTACAGGAATGCGCAGTGCAGGAGCGCAGAGGAGCGCAAAGCAGCAAAGCATCGACCTCTTCTCTCTCACTGCCTGTGTGCGATGGTGAGTGTATGTGTTGATCACGGCCTCTTGGGACTTCCACCCGACAAGGCGAGCCATATATACACACACACACACACAACGCGCTGCTTCAGCTCCCTTATTCGCTTTACTGTACATATTGTTCGGGCGGCCTGCGCCTCCTGCTAGCATCCATCTATTGCCTCCGCCCGGCTTCCTCCCAGTTTTAACCGTTTTGGCGGGGTTAGCCTTATACGATTGCTCCCCCTCCCCCATCCACTGCGCTGACCTTCTGCTCGGGCCGCAGCCCACCGTTGGTCGTTTATCCTCCTCCCGGTCTCGCTGCTTCGGAGGAATCCATTACGAATCCCTCCTTCTACCGCCAACAACACGCCTCTCTGGTCACCTTGCACGATCTGCAACCTGCTCTGCTGGATTCCCGAGCGTTGCTTGCTGTTTCAGCGGCATAATCTTGGACAATGGCTGATGTCGATGTTGCGCCGACTTTCGGCACTGAGCTCAAGGTCAGTATTTCGGCCACGGCTGTGCCCCCCTCTTCACTGGCTTGGCCCCTCGAAACGCTGACATGTCCTCTACCTAGGACGGCTTCAAGCCCGCCAACACCTGGGTGGCCCACGGAATATCATGGCTCGACGAGATCCAACAGTTTTACCGCGAGAGAAGCGCCATCGAAAAAGAATATGCTGCGAAGCTCAATGCCTTGGCCAAGAAGTACTTTGAGAAGAAGAACAAGAAGTCGGCACCCCTCAGTGTTGGCGACACGCCTGCCATGACACCGGGTTCTCTAGAGAGCGCTTCTCTGACGACCTGGTCCACGCAACTCACCACCCTCGAAGCCCGAGCCGACGAACACGATCGATACGGAAATAACCTCCTCTCACAGGTAGCCGAACCCCTCAAGTTCCTGGGTACCCGCTTTGAAGAGTTGCGCAAACGCCATGCCGACTATGCCGGCAAACTAGAGCACGAGAGAGACTCCCAGTACGCTGACTTGCGCAAAACGAAAGCCAAATACGATGGTGCTTGTCAAGAGGTGGAAAGCAAGCGCAAAAAGTCTGAATCGTCCTTTGACAAGGCCAAGGCGCAAAGCGCGTATCAGCAGCAGATACTTGACATGAACAACGTCAAGAACACATACTTGATTGCCATCAATGTTACAAACAAGCAAAAGGAGCGCTACTACCACGAATACGTTCCCGAGGTTATGGATAGTCTGCAGGACCTATCCGAGTTCCGCACCATGAAGCTGAACGGTCTGTGGACCATCGCCTCGCAGCTGGAAGCCGCTATGCTGCAGAGCAGCAAGGGCCTGATGGAGAAGCTCGGAACAGAGATATCCCGGAACCAGCCTCACCTCGACTCCATGATGTACATTCGCCACAACCTCGGCACATTCCAGGAACCAGCCGACAAGACCTTCGAGCCCAGCCCAGTCTGGCACGATGACGACCAAATGGTCGTGGACGAATCGGCCAAGATCTACCTCCGGAACGTTCTCAGCAAATCCAAGGCGCAACTAGGGGATCTGCGTAGGGAAGTTGACAAGAAGAGGCGCGAGGTGGAAGCCATCAAGCGCATAAAGCAACGTATCAGGGAAGGCACTGAGAAGAAAGATGAGGTCATGGTGGTCACACAGATATTTGCACTGCAGGAAGATCTACATGCTGTCGACAGGAGGAGGGTTACCGCTGAGGTCGAGACTTCCACCATCACCTCGGCTGTAGGCGACGTATCGCTTGGCGCAAAGAACCATAACTTCAAGGCGCAAACCTTCAAGATACCCACTAACTGCGACCTATGCGGAGAGAGAATATGGGGCCTATCGGCGAAGGGCTTCGACTGCAGAGACTGTGGCTACACATGTCACAACAAGTGCGAGATGAAGGTTCCTGCCGACTGTCCGGGCGAACAGACCAAGGAGGAAAGAAAGAAGCTCAAGGCCGAACGCCAGGAAGCAGCCAACTCGCTTCTCAGGCCGACGGCGTCCTCGCCCACAAACGCGTCGGATTCGCCGACTCTGACGAGATCGAACACGATGAACTCGTTGAGCTCGGGATATGCGCACAGCGCACGTCGGTCGATAACGGGGGGTCCGACGTCACCCATAGACGAGGCTCCGCCAGAGCCATCAACCCCTCGCCCTGCAGCTCCTGCATCGACTGTCAGCTCGACCACGACCCGTAAGAGGGTCATGGCTCCGCCCCCGGCCGCATACATCAGCGAGCTTCCGGGAAGTGCACCGAACGGATCGAGCTCATCGGAGCAGCAGAAGGGCAAGATGCTATATACGTTTGAAGCTAGTGGCGATGGAGAAGTTTCCGTTCCCGAGGGTCGCGAAGTGACGATGCTCGAACCGGATGGTGAGGCCGACCCATATTGCTGTTGATCAAAGATGCTGACATTTCTCGACAGATGGTTCCGGCTGGGTCAAGGTGCGCGCTGGCTACAAAGAGGGCATTGTGCCGGCAAGCTATGTCGACTGGACGGTCGCTCCCGCATCGCCCATGGTTGCGCAAAACACCGGCGCGTCGGCACGACCAGAGTCGACGTACTCCAACTCGGGCTCCTCGATAGGAACAGCAGGAGCGGGGAAGAAGAAGGGGCCAGCAGTGGCCCCGAGGCGCGGAGCCAAGAAGCTCAAGTACGTGGAGGCTTTGTACGAATACACAGCGCAGAGCGACGCAGAGCACAGCATGGCGGAGGGCGAGAGGTTTGTGCTCATCAAGGACGACCCCGGCGACGGCTGGGCCGAAGTCGAAAAGGGCGGCGTAACGAAGAGTGTGCCCGCGAGCTATGTACAGGCAGTTTAGGAGTCCTGTGCACAGAAACAGAGAAGCCACAGAGAACCGGTGTCATTCGGGATGACACCCGCGGAGGATGGGGCAGGTGCTGTGCCGCCAGACATGTTACAGGAAGCCGACGAGCGAGGAGTCACCCACAAATCACCCGTGGTATCAGTCCCTGCGACACGGGCTCGCTTTGAGCAAGTGACCAGCGTCCGGCTGGTAAGGCGAAACCAGAGTCAACGGGATCGGCGAAAGTCGACGTTCAATGAGGTCGCAGCTTGGCGAGCGTCAAGAGATCGAGGAAGCAGCATTGGTTAAGGTGCATTCATACCGTTTGTAAAGAAGCAGAAGGAGTGGGGACGGTTAAACTGAAGCATTGTTGGCTCTGGCGGTTCCTTTTCTTTTTGTTCTTTCCTGGAGATTTTGAAGTGGTCCAAAATAGCAAAAGCATTATTCTTTTTTTCTTTCTTCCTTTTCTTTTCTTCTTCCATCGGCCAAATCGCCCGCGACTTTTCTCATTTTGAGGCAGTATCTGGTTATCAGGAAAAAGAAGAAAATGAAGTGCGCCAGTCTTGACTGCAAGACTGTTCCGAGTCTATATAGATCCGACGCCAGACATGCGAAAGTTTTTGGGAAGGTGTTCGTCTCGTCGTGTCGAGCGAAAGGTAAAGGGAAAAAACGTAAAATAAAATAAAAACCATGCGAGACGAAACCTTCGCGTCATTGGCGACTCCCTGCAAGCAAGCAGGATACAGTAGGGCAGGGAGGGAGGGGTTGGTTGTGGCCTTTACCGTTTGAGGCCAAAGGGGGGATGGGAGGATCGGGGAGATCCAACCGGCCATCCCGCTGCCAGAGGCGCGAGAGGCCACGGACCTTCTGCGGGGGAGTGCGTTCCCTGTGACGAGTCGACGAAGACTCGCAGCAAGAGGACGAGGAATTGATTTTGTTGCACTGTGCACTGTGTAGAGAGTGCCTTTTCTGGCCGGACGTTGCTGGCATGGGGAGACCGTAGGATGCTAAGGGCTATGTAGGCACTCAAACTGTTACAATGGAATCTGGTGGGAGTTTACAGGATCCCCTTGGGGCCCTTCAAACTTCCCACTCCTGAGAAATGTTGATTCTCACCCGTATTCAAGGGCCAACTTGGCAGAACGGGTCCGTGGTTGGCAGAAGCAGTGGGAAGAAGCAATGGCCAAGGTCTGGCAAAGTGGTGGGTGAGAAGGTGAATGAGTAGAGCGAGCAGAAGACTTCCCAAGACGGGCCAAGCATTGGCCAAGCACCAATCAGACGACCGGTGAGGACGGAAAACCCCTGACGAGCCCGCTGAAGGGTGTGTCAGAGAGATGGGTGTACACTGCTTGCGTGCAGAGATGGAGGGGTTAATTTGGGACGAGTTGGGCATGTAATTTCTTGTGCCAAAGGGCTGCATTGCTCCTGGGGGGTTCTCAACGAGAGGATCTGCGCAAGTTGCCAGGATCCCGTCCCTCCAGGCAAGTCGAGTCGACTGACTGTGCAGAGCATCTCCATAGACAGACACCAACGGACCTTCCAAACGACATGCTAGGTCGACAGGAGAGGAGGATATCGGAGAGATGCCTTAACGGCACAAACAGACCAGCAGTGGAGGCTGGGGGTCTTGGTGGCAGTGTTGACGTGGACTTGGGCGGCGCGGCATTCTCGAGATCGCCGGTGAAGCGAAGTGAATCTTGAAATGGCGGTTTCTTAGCTGCATGATGCTTTTCTTGGAGCTGACCTATGGCCATTTTCCGGAAAGGGCAGGCCGGCCTCGGCCAATTGAAGAGGGAGACGGAGGCATTCTCGCGGTGGAAAAGAGGCACCAGAGACTAGTCTTGTACAGAGCAGATGGATGGACGCTGAATCGGGAGGGGCCAGGTCGTGGCAGGCAAGGGCTTCCATTAATCGCTGTGGCAGTGCATGGAATGTCGGCTTTTTTGACTGGGTCAAAACACTGGGGGATCCATCCCCACTGGCCACCGGCGGCTGGGTCTTCATGTCTCTTTCGGCATGCGGGAAAAGGGGTGGTGGAGGAGAAGGAGGAGGAGGAGGCAAGGAGTGTGGGTGAGACGACACGACGCGGCTTCACATCTGCCGTCAGGCCCGGCGCAACTATGTGCTTTGAGGTCATATACACCACCAAGGAGGTTGGCGGTTGTTGGCTGCCATGTTCACTATTTGATGGGCAGGCCTGGTTTTCTCGCGCTTGTCGTAAAATCCAAACGTATTTCGGTTGTTCATTTTGTCGAGGGTTAACCTTCCCCCCTCCTTTGTCGTTGGGCTGGAAGCGCGTGTCAACGACAGTGTAATTGGGATGAGGCACAGATGATAAACATGATTTCGATACGAGCAATCCCGGGGGGATGACAGCGAGGTGATACCGGGAGGCGACTCGGCGACTCGGCACGCTCTGTGTTGTTAGCGGTTGCACTAGGGACCACTGCCCAAACCAGTGAGGGTAGGAACCGATCGTCGTTTCTCTTTGTCGCGTTACAGCGGGTTCGACGAGCGATGGAAGCATTGGCGTTGGGATAATGGGATTGTCCCAAGACCCGTCACCCGTCACCCGCGAGAGAGGGACAGGTGATAGAGGATCAACAAAACGGCAGGGCGGCGACGGGAACAGTGGTCGGACGGCTGTGCCCAGACGCGCCGGTGTAGCGCGCACAAGAGACGGACGCTGGACGACGCAAGGGGATTACATCACCAAATTGGACGGAGGTATCTCTCTCTTTCTCTCTCTCTGTGTGTGTGTATGTGTGTACTTTGGTTGTTTACACGAACTTGGGAACGATGGGCTGATGAACAGGGGGTGGCCGTAAAGAAGACCATCCGGTGGGTTCGACCTTTCCCTGCTGGGAACCCGATTTAGCTCCATCCCACTTTCCCGCTGGTTGTAGACACCCCCTTGTTCTCCACGATGCCTTCAGCGACGCCTTCCCGTCGCCCATTACCCCTGAACTCACAAGTGTCTTCCTAGCTGCCAGCCTGCCACTGGCCAGTCACGTTTCACTCGTCAGACCAGACAGGAGTGACTGGAACCCACCAAGCGAATGAACGGCGGCTCCTAACCCCCGGTCGTGGTCCACCGTCCACGTCTCCTGTCGGTCCTTTCTTGGCATGGAGTGGTTGTCGTTGGTCGAGGACTGGTGGAGAAGCACCAGAAGTGAATGCCCAGTCCACCTACTCTTGACCTTGGACCTTGGAGGAGGAGAGAAAGAGAGAGCCTGGCACTTCCGGGTGTCGACCCTGGGGGGTGCTGAAAGGTGGAATGCGTTCGTTCTTTCGTTTCGTACCTTAGCTACCTCGTACCATCTCCACCTCCACCACCACCACCGTCAACCACGCCGTTTTTTAATCATCCAAGTCCCTCCTTCCCGCCCGTCCTTGACTTTCTCTCCTTCTCGTCATTTTCCATCCCATACCGCCCGACCTCCTCGTTGCCGCCTTCCGGGTCTCGAGTGTGCCATTCCCCCCTCCCCTTCGATAAAATCACAAGTCAGCTCCCTCGCTTTGGTTGACATTTTCTTCTCCCGTTTTTAATCGCCAACCTTTTGGAACCCGTGTCGCATCACCCTTTCACTGCTTTCACCCTGTCCCTCACTCTTTCGGGGCATTCTATCGCTTGGCACTTTTCGATCATCATCAACTCGGTTTTGGGGAATTCTCTTGGAACTTCCACCACATACACATCACAAGATGAAGTCTGTCGCTGCCATCTCGGCCCTTGCGGCCTTGACCGTCGTCTCGGCCAAGCCTACTGCTACTGAGCGTGAAGCCCCCATCAAGGCTCGCTCCCTCCCCGTCGTTTCTGCTTCGGGTAATGGTATGCTTCACCAGTCGAACGGCAATCCGCCAGGCCGTATAATCAACTAACAGGCGAATCCCTCTAGCTTTCTACGCCGATGGCACTCGCTTCTACATCCGTGGTGTCGACTATCAGCCCGGCGGATCGTCTGAGAACGTCGACCCTCTTGCCGATACCACCATTTGCGGCCGTGACATCCCCAAGTTCAAGGACCTCGGCATCAACACCATTCGTGTCTACAGCGTCGATAACTCCAAGGACCACAAGGAGTGCATGCAGCAGCTCGCCGACGCTGGCATCTACCTCGTCGCCGACGTCAACAGCCCCAAGTACTCGATCAACCGCGCTGACCCCCACCCCTCGTACAATGCCGTCTACCTACAGAGCGTTTTCGCCACCGTCGAGGAGTTCGCTAAGTACGACAACACTCTTGCCTTCTTCTCCGGAAACGAGGTGATCCACGACGAGGCCAACACTACCCTGTCCGCTCCCTACGTCAAGGCCGTCACCCGTGACATCAAGAACTACATGGCCTCTCGCGGCCTCCGCCACGTCCCTGTCGGGTACTCGGCCGCCGATGTTGCCGACAACCGCATGCAGAGCGCTGCTTACTTCAACTGCGGCAGTGATGATGCCCGCAGCGACTTCTTCGCTTTCAACGACTACTCGTGGTGCAGCTCCAACTTCAAGGAGGCTGGCTGGGATGTCAAGGTTAAGAACTTCACCGACTACGGTCTCCCCATTTTGTAAGACATACCCGATGTTTGCATGTTTGTGATGGCACTAATCCTTTTCCTAGCCTGTCTGAGTATGGCTGCAACACCAACACTCGTACCTTTAATGAGTTGGAGGCCCTCATGAACGACGAGATGACCGGTGTTTACTCCGGAGGTCTCATGTACGAGTACTCGATGGAGGCCAACAAGTACGGCATCGTCGAGATTTCTGGCAACAACGTGGAGGAGCTTGACGAGTATGCCAACTTCAAGAGCGCCCTGTCCAAGTATCCCACCCCTACCGGTGACGCCGGAGCCGCCAAGACCTCTCACGCTGTCGACTGCCCTACTTCCGACTCTGTCTGGATGGTCGACCCTACCAGCATCCCCACCATCCCTAAGCAAGCTGAGAAGGTGAGTCAATATCGCAGATGCTAAACCAGAAATATGGCTGACTATCGTCTCGACAGTACATGACTGAGGGTGCTGGTGATGGCCCTGGTCTGAATGGCGATGGCTCCCAGACCGCTGGCGACAGCGCGTCCGAGGGCGAAACCACTGGCGGCACTGCCTCCCCCACCGCTTCCAGCGCCGGTTCTTCTGGCTCTGGTGCTTCCGGCTCCTCGAACGCCGCCCCTGGCATGACCTTTGGCGGTCCCATTGAGAAGGCCCCTCTGGCCATCGCCGGTATTGCCACCCTGTTCACAATGTTTGGTGCCTTCTTGTTGTAAGAATCGAAGCCAGAGTCATTGCCCAGCCATTGCGCTGGATGTACAAACGATATCCAGAGGGCACTTGCTCTCAATTCGCACGAAGCACTAGATTTGACGTGCGGTTTTGCCGCTATTTCATTAGTTTATCAATGACACCCAGGATCAGTCATCTGGCTGCCTGAATATTGAATATTATCACATGGCCACATTTTGTTGAAAGGTCTGTTACCTGTGATGGTGATCAACACTAATTGATGAAAGTCGCGATGGATGATGGATCCAATCCTATGCAACCGCAAGTTATTAGTGCGTGCTGTTGCACCAGGCCACCACGGTTGTAATTCTTTGGTTTACCCCGGTTCCGCCGTCTCGCTCACTTGGGAGTCGCGATGTAGGGTTAGGAAGAAATCTCCGAATCCCACCAACACTCTTGTCTGCAAGTCGTCTCGCGCGTCTTCATTGGCGTTGGAATTGACTTGCAAGCTCCAACTGTGCAGGCCGAGACACCGTTAGTATGAAGCTCGCACCCATCGTCATCCGTACCATGACATGGTGCCATCCCCAGCATCATTCTCGACCGTCTGGACGGAATCTGTGCGCATTCCTCCGTCGCCTAGCCGTGCCGCTGACCTTCGCATCGGCAACACGGCGAGAGACTAGGCAATTGGAAGACATATGGAGCCCAAGTGCCCTTGCGATCATCATCCGGGCGTCCGGTTGCATGAAAGTGTGTGAAGGTAAAACAGTAAAAACTGCGGCCAGGACATTGAAGGCCGAGTGAAAATTGCATTGTTTGGATTATCCACAAAACCAAACTCTAAGCCCTCAGGCGATGTCCATCATGGTCCTCCCGATATCACTACCATGACAATACCTGGGCATAGCCATGCGCAGCTCAGAGGTATGGCTGCATCACCGTGCCCGTCATCCAAGCCATTCCTTGGCCGGCACAGGCTGCCGGGACCGAGGATTCCTCTACCGTCGGCGCCGGGTGATGTCACCGGGACCGAGTCGGGAAAAGCGGGTCCATCCAACACCGGCTTCCGCTGGCTGTGGTACAGTGTGTATGTCTACAGTGCGAGAGACGTTGAGCAGTTGGTGTTTCCCCTGTCATCTCCCGCAAGATGCGGTCACTCGTCACCGCCGTCTGTCGACCATCTTATGTCCGTTTCTGTGATGCGAGACTGAAATCATGCATTTCCCATCAAGTCCCCAACGTCTTAATAGGCCATTATTAGGCTCTCATCAATTTCGAGATGCAGAGCATCAATCCCGAGACATCCACCACGATTCACACTTGATATGTGGCTGTCAGTCAATCCGAACGTACGATCTCGGGAAGGCGGCAGCTGCGAGGAAGTCTGGGGATCGCAACGACCTATATTGACGTATAAGATGATTGGTGGACTACCATGAGCAGTTTACGGGTTAGTAGTTACCAACTGCGGACCAATACGCACCAAGAGACCCCGCCCGACAACATGCCTTCACCGCAGACTCGCCGTGTCCCTTTGTGGCATATTTTGCCAAGCATCAGCCCGCTTGGCAGATGAATCAGGCCATGGTTTTGAGCACCTCCGAAAGGTTTGTTTCCTTGTACGGAAGGTTCGCGGATCTTCTGGTCATGTTGCAGCGTTTCCCAGGACTCGAGCTGGACTCAACACTCGAATCATCTCGTATGCCGAATATCCGGCCCCGCCCGGCGCAGCCAGTGATCCTTGGCATGGCGTTGCCAGGACGGCGTGAAAATCTCCGGAGGTTGTATTGTCGCGTTTCCGGTAGTCTACCCGTCCATTTCACACAAAACTCTCCTGGGTCGAACCCCGCGCAGCACGTTGCATCGGCTTGGCAACCCTCTGGACGGTAGACCAGATCAGGGAACTCCTGTTCCCGACTTACCCGTCGATTCCCTTGAAGAGACCTCTTGGGACCAGGTCGTTCTAACTCATCTTCACCATGGACATGTCATTTCCATCTCACGGTAGTTTCGCCCACCTTTCAAGACAGGGGGCAGCATGCTCCAAAGACGGGCTATGCGACGGCTTTGGCCCATCATCGTGGCTTCCGCTCTGTGCCTGGTCGTCTACAGTCTTTTTTGCCCACATGGCGGGCTTCAGATTCGGCTGGCAGGGCGATCCTACGACTACCTGCTGCCCCAGCATTCTGAGTTTCGCCCTTGGACTGGCACAGCGGGCGACTTCAACAACCTCCATCTGACCGAGGAACAGTGCCAAGTGGCGTTTCCTGGTCTGACGGAAGGGATAGACGCGACCGTTGTTGAGGGCGAGTTCCGTCTGGGCCTCGGCGATATCTCCGTGTCGCTATTGGGGCAGATTAAAGACAACAAGATACTAGTCCTTCAAGCTCCAAGACCAGTGGACATGTCAGACCAGTGGTTGGAGGTTGGTGACATCCCGAGCTTCTCATTCAACAAGAGTTTCGAGCAGCAGCGTCTGGAAGCAACGGCTGACATATACCAGCGACAAAATGCCGCCCTCCATCAGCTGAACCGAGCACTTACAACCTCACCGACCCCCCTTCCCAATACGCACTTCAACCTCTACATCCAAGACACTCCCGTATCTCGTTCATGGTCCCATAGCCGGCCTGCTATATCCCCGGCTCCAAAACATATCTTTACCATCCCCCACTTCTCCTTCTGGGCATGGAACCAGCCCTTCATCCGCTCCATCCCGCACGCGGCGGCCGCTATTGCCAACATCGAAGCCAGCCTTCCCTTCGACCTGAAAAACCCGCGTGCAGTGTGGCGAGGGACTGCTTGGTTCAACAACGGCGCCAGCGCGAACCCAAGATCACGACAAGAGCTTTTGAGGGTTACCAAGGATGCCGAGTGGGCCGATGTGCAGGCGCTGGACTGGGTAAACAGCGGAGGAAACGCAACCAACGCGCTCATGATCGAACACTTTTGCCAGCACAAGTATATCATTCACACGGAAGGGGTGTCATACTCTGGTCGTCTGCAGTTCCATCAGCTCTGTGAAAGTGTCCTCTTGAGCCCGCCCATGGAGTGGATGCAACACACGTCACACCTCGCCAAGCCGGTTTACTCGAGCGTCTTGCTGGGCCGACACCAGGAGGCATACACCGACAGCGTGGCGACAAAGAAGCTCCAGAACGGGTACCCGTCATCGACGGCTACGATGGCCTGGCCTGTGACGGTCGGCCCGGGAGAAGCAAACATGGTGTTCGTCAACCCAGACTGGTCCGACCTCCAAGCGACAATCCATTGGCTGGAAGACCACGCCGAGGTGGCTCGCGGCATTGCTCGCCGGCAGCGAGCTTTGTTCTCCGAAGGCGGGTACTTGAGCCCTGCGGCTGAAGTCTGTTACTGGCGGGCACTTGTCAGAGGTTGGAGCCGAGTTGTTCGCATCGACCACGCCATTCGGGGAGGGAACGAGCCCGAAAGCTTTGAGGAGTTTGTCACTAGGACCAAAGCGGTCCGGGAGAGGCACTGAATACTCTTTCGAAGACGACATGACACCCTCGGGGCTCGATCATATTGCATTTCTGGGCAGCGGTGTACTGGGGAGAAAGATTGGAGGCTAGACGGTTGTTCTTCTGATGCATGGTGGAAATCCGAGGGTCTGATGAGTTACGAGCCGGACAATCCGTTCCCCGTTGAGCCCAACAACGACAACGTCTCAAGCCCTGCACTGGCAGCCTAAAACACAAGAGGCAATCTGCTCGAGGCAAAACATACAATAGAATATAGGAGAACGCCGACGTCCGGTCTGGCGGATTAGTCAATCAACCACCGTCCGTAAAGCGGCCCACGACACAAGCAATATGCGTCGGCATGCCTGCTTTCATACTCATTGAGGGCAGGCCTGGGAAGCGCATGGCATCTGGCCTTTCTCTCCCTTATCTGCGCTCCAGCTCCAGTCACTGCCTGCCGGATGCTAGCTCGGCCAGGACTTATGCGAGATGGGTCAGGTATATCTACCTGGCTTGCAGGGAGTCGGACGGCTGGGGCCCAGCCGAACCGAATACCAACTCTTGGGGATTCGGTCTGCATTGCGGCGCCAACATGGGCGTTCCGCTACGCCACCCGCCCACCCATTCCCTTGCACAGGGCCACACCGACGCCTACATCGCACGGGAGTCTCACGTCGGAACCAACTTATTGGAACGCTGGCTGCACCGGCCTGACGTTGATTCTCGTTTAAGCCGCGTGCGACAAAAGTCGGCGAGAGCGTTGGGGTAGACAGCAAGGGTAAAGGACGGTTCGGAAACCAAAGGCATATTTCCCGCACCAGTGATGACCGGCCCAGAACCCCGACTGAGGGGAGTCTCTCGAGCTCGGCAGGTCGCACGGTCGCGGTCGATTGGAACACCGGCAAACAAACACGGAGAAGCCATGCTTGTTGAAAATTCTCCCACAACGTGCAGTTCCGTCCTGTCCCCGTCCACCTCGCGTCGCGAAGCTCGGCCTGGCCATGCGGGCCCGTGGGACATTCGGTGATACGATGCATCTAAGCATGTAGGGGCCAGGGGGGTGGTTGCGTGGATGCATATCTGGTTCGGCAGGTTGTATATGACCTAGCAAGTTTGTGACATGGCAGCAGCAGTCATGCATGCAAGGTATACGACGAACCAGGCTTTTGGAACGACGGCGGTTTCCCTGACCGTGAGTAAAGTAATGCCATGTCTTTACAGAGAATCAGAGAGGGTAAGAGAGGGTAAGAGAGGGTAAGAGAGGGTAAGAGAGGGTAAGAGAGGGTAAGAGAGGACAAGAGAGGATAAGAGAGGATAAGAGAGGATAAGAGAGGATAAGAGAGGATAAGAGAGGATAAGAGAGGATAAGAGAGGATAAGAGAGGGTAAGAGAGGGTAAGAGAGAGTAAGAGAGAGTGACGATGTTGGTTGTTGGTTTTTGATGGTACTTTTGCACATCACTCCCCGCTTCTACCCTCCCTTGACGAAGACGAAAGCTGGGTACAGGGCCCGAGAACCGGGGAAGTTTAGCTTCTGCGGCGCAGTGACAATCCCAAGGTAAGCTGCTGGCATCCGCTCAGCTTGTTGCGAGGAGGGGACGGACGAGATGTGGGCTTCCCGGTTGCATGCGCATCACGCCTGCCGCATTGCCTACGCTGGCTTCCGTCCAGGCAGGCCGTCACACCGTCTTTCGACCTGCCCAACACGACATTCGCAGCCACCTACCTAGTCAACTACCAACAGAGACCCACGAGCGAGGCTATCGGCCAACCGTTGCCAATGGTCCCGGTGCTTGCTACTGGGGTCATTTGGAGAAGAGAGGGGTTGTCAATGCTAACCTACATGTGAGAAACTGATATGGAGCGAGGGGGAGGGGAGGGTGATCGGTGAGGTTTTCGACCGACGCCCGGCCGGAGCAGTTCTCTCTCACTCCGTCTCGGGTCGCGAGGCGGATGCAACACCAACTCGTCGTCCCCCCCGCCGAACTTTGGGCCGTGGAATGGAATATGGTGGTTCTGCAAACCATGGCCCCGACATCCTATCAGATCTGGGCGTTGGGTCTGACACCACTTGCGCAGCATCCCACCACCGGGTTTGTGGTGTGCCCTCCCTGCATAGGTGCATGTCGTCGCAATCCTTTTTTAATAGCTTTTTTTTTCCATTTGTATTTTTATTTTACTATTCACGTTGAAGAGAGGGGTGAAGGAGACGTTCATTGTGCGTTCATGTTGCGTCTAATCCCCCCTCCCCCCCTTTTGGTTAGATGTCAGGTTTGACTTCTCGACCTTCCTCCCAGCCGGTAGGTAACCTTGCGGCGGCCGCGGGCGGGAAGGGCGGAAGGGGGAGCGACGCCGTTTGGTCGATGAGGTTGAATTTCCCTCATTGAACCTGAACCGAACCACATGATCCATGCACGTTTGACGCTCTTCACTCGAGGCGGCCACACCCACCCCCCTGTTTTCTGCAGCCGGATGCATCTTCTGGACCCAAACCTGTTGGTTCCAACCATTTTTTTTCCTTCTCTTGCTTTTCCCACGTACATCATGCACTTTCCTCTTTCCGCCTCCTCCCCCCCCCCTCCTCGTGCACCAACCAACCACCTCAGCAGTGCCAGCCCACTCCACCAGACCTTGAAAGCGGATATGCACAAATCCCAAGATGAGGGGGCGAAGAGAGAGAGAGAGAGAGAGAAGCAAAACTCGAGCCCACAATGAGGAAGGGGAGGGGCTTAGTCTTGGTAACTCGTTGTCTAGCCCCCTTCATACTGTGTGCCTATGCGACCTTAAGGGAGACCGCCTTGGCTACCTATCATAGTTGTCTGGCCCCTTCGGTCGGCCGATGGCAACATCGCCTCCCACCGGAAGGGCCCTTCTGGCTCCCCTGTCGGTTTCTTGACTCAACAAGTTCCCGGAATCCGGTAGCAAATCGGGGAAGGAGGCGTCCCAGGACTAGAGGGCTCAAGGGGGGCATCACTTGTCAGATATCCGCAAACGCGCGTGTAATGGTGGTAGTAGTATCCATATCTGTCTTGGGAACATGGGTCTCGTTCCAACCAATTCCGCTCCAAGGCCCCGCCCGAGAAGGACAAGGAGGAAGAAGAGGAGAAGAAGAAGAAAAAGAGGAGGAGGAGGAGGAGGAAGACGAAGAGAGGGGCAAATCAAAATCCCAGGTCCCAGGGTCCAGGGTGCCCGGGATGCTGGTATCGACACCAAACATGCCGTACGAAATAAACCGAACACCAACAACCCAACCCAACCTATTGGGTCTGGGTCTCCCCGTGTTTTCGTTCCCGCCTTTCCCGCCCTCGCGGACTCAGACCGACTCAGGCTGACCCAGCTGTCTGGGTCCAACGCACTCACTCACTCACTCGCCATCTCACTCAATCTTACACCCAAAGACCACAACTTCTTCCCTCCACCCCTCCTCCCCCTCCTCTTCTTCTTCTCATTTTGGTGTCATTCTCGAGATCGACGTTTTCAAAACTCTGTTTTAGCTCGGCTCGGGGATTTGTTGCTTCGCTCGAGAGTCATCGCTATTTGTGTGTGCGAACCTCAGGATCTGCGTCCTCGGGAGTTACCTTCGCCTCCTTTAGTCGACTGTCCTCTCTCTCACACACTCTCTCTCTCTCACGCACACACACACATACTCTCTCCCTGTCTTCCATTGTCCCTCTCGCGTCTTTGATGCCCAACCCACCCACCCACTCACCCCTTGGGCGATCCCATCGTGTCAAATCGAACCCTCGGAAGAAAACGTCGAGACAGGCAACACGCTTTCAAGCTCGACGAAGCAATCTCGCATACCCGGGCGGGTCCTTTTTTTTCTAGGGTTTTCTTTCTTCTAGATACAACTGAATCCCCTTTTCCTTTGTCCCTCAACATTCCTCGAAGAACCACAAGCAACCGGCAATAGACTTTCATCAGTCTCCACTTGTTCCATCAGGCCTTCGATGGACTGAGACCTGGACGGCAATTGTTTCTCTGTTGGTTCCGAAACCGTCAGCTTAAGCTCATACAAAGGTTCGTCATAAGCGTCGCTTCGCGCGAAAGCTGCACCGTCGAGCTCGCCATACTCTCTCCTCTCCTCTTTATCTACGCCTCGATCTCTCTCTCTCCCTCTCTATTATTTTTTGGAGACCTCTCGTCCATGTCACCGGCTGCCGTGATGTCTTTTTACCCGCCCGGTGCCGTCAATGGCCGCCTCCATGGCTTCGAGTTCACTTTCGAGGCCATCCCCGACAAGACATCCCTGCACGACAGCCACATAGAAGTCGATGTATGTTGAAACTGTGACCGCCGCCCTCTCCATCGATCTACCCCGTTCATCCCATGTCGCTAACGATCCCCACCAGCCCGATCCTCATGAGGGGTATGCCTGCCACTAAAACAACAGCTCCCGTGCAACTCACTAACAACTGTCTAGCGAGACCGACTCTCTACCCGACGACGTCGAGTGTTTTCCTAGGCATTTCGGCAGGACGTATCACGCTTACAGAGCGGGCTGTACGTGCAAAGAATCCCCATCTTGAAATGTGGCACACACACACATATAGGGAGACAGCTCAAACCGCTTACACCAATTTCTTTTTACAGCCTACGTGTTTCCCAACGACCCTGCGGAGCAAGAGCGTTTAGACCTGCAGTCGCTGGCTCTTACGGAGCTGTTCAATGGCAGGTTACACTTTGCGCCAATAGCCGCAGAGGGCTCTCCCAGACGAGTCCTCGACGTCGGCACAGGGACGGGAGCTTGGGCCATGGACATGGGAGACATGTATCCGGAAGCCCGTGTTATTGGAGTCGACCTGTCGCCCATCCAAAGCAACGCCGTGCCGCCCAACGTTCATTTTTACATCGAGGACGCGTAAGTAGCTCCCGAATCACACAAGCCCCCCTTCCTCCTCCCGTCTGAACAGGTCAACAGCGCGCAACCATGGGCATGGCCAGATCCATTCGACTACATCCACACCCGCGTGCTCCTTGGATCCTTCGGTGACTTCAAGAACGAGGTCATCCAGCAGGCCTTTGACTCTCTCCAGCCGGGCGGCTGGCTCGAGTCCCAGGACTTCAACCTCGAGGCCGTCAGCGACGACGGCACGCTGACGCCGGACGCGCCCCTGTCCCGCTGGGTGCACGACATGAACTACGCGAGCGAGCTCATCGGCCGCCCGCTGTCGAGGTCGCATCTGCTGTATCAGTGGTACGAGGAGGTTGGCTTCGTCGACGTGCGGCAGCGGGTGTTCAAGATCCCCATCAATGGGTGGGCCAAGAACCCCCGTCACAAGCACGTCGGGAAGCTCTGGGAGCAGAACTTCCTCGACGGGCTGAGCGGGTTCAGCATGGCCCTGTTCACGCAGGTCCTGGAAAAGAGACAGGAGGAGGTGCAGGTAGAACCCCCCCACCCTTCCCTCACCCACTCATCCCTTGTGAGCGCATGTTGTTGCTCTGCCTATACTGACGCACTCGGGGGCAGGTTTCACTGGTGGATGTGCGTAGAGACATCTCCAACATGCACATACACGCTTACCAACATGTCTGGGTCGTCTGGGGTCGCAAACCGTACCCGGGCGAAACGATCCCTCCGAGGAGTTCATCGGAGGACAGGGCCATGGCCCAGTGAAATGACACGAACCGAAACGACCGTATGACTTGATTTTCTCGTACCTAGACTGGCTTCCTCGGCGTATGGACCCAACGGAGTCTCGGGGTACTTTTAATGATTTTCCCAGCACGTCAGCGAGGCAATGAATGATACTCCCTCTTGTTTCTTTTCTTTCCTTCGAGCCTCGTCTCTTACGAATGTCTCCCATGTCGGCGCAAAGAAATCGGCAGTCGAGATTCGCCTCCGTGGCTTAAGCAGACGAGTAACACAGGGCCATTGTGTCCGATATGACTGTCTCCTCACGCAACAAATTGCGTGACTCAAATGATGCCAGGCCAGACTACCTGATCGACTGCGGCCTCTAACAGAGATGGTTGCTGTGACGAGTGGGAACGTGCGGGTGACATGGATCTTAGGCTGGAAGAATCGAGAATGTTGGAAAGGAGGAAAAGGTTTACCTACCTTGCCCTTGGGTCAGGCAATCCTTGTGTGGGTCTTCTGTGGCTGGTGACTCTCCGCCACATTCTCTTATCGTTATCGCCAGTTCCAGCTAGCTCTTTCCACAGGCTCCGAAGATGACGGCATCAACGGAGCTCATTCATTTTCCGACACATTTCACATTTCCCATTGATTTCCCCGACTGGTCAACAAGTACCACCTGTCGCTTTTCCTTTCGTCATTTTCTCCTCCTTCTTCTTCTAGGGTGCTTTGCGCCGCGGTCGCGACACAGACACCCGCCTCTTGTCGCTGCTGTCCCCCCTTCCCTGGTGCCCGCCGTCATGTTCCCCTTCGGCGCCCTCTTGCGGCCGCCCGCCCTCCGCGCCGCATACCGCCCGTCGCCGTCTCGCCCACTGGCCGGCGTCTCCCCGTCCGGTCTCCTCCTGCGATCGCGTACTCGAATCCCTCCCTTCCCGACAATACGAAGCCCTCGCGCCGCGCACCCCCACCGATTCTTCTCCCAAACCCCTCGCCGGCCCGTCCTCCGGCCGCCCACGCCGGGCGGCTACGACCCGCGCAACCCGGCGCACCGCGAAGTCCTCCACGAATACCATCTGCGGACGGCGCGGCCGCTCGTCACCAGGTCGAGCTTCGTGCGGCTCGCCAAGTCGCGCGGCACCCACGCCGTCCTCTTGGCCGCCGTCCTCGCGGCCGTGGGCTTCTACTACGCCAACCTACAGACGGTGCCCGTCTCGGGCCGCACGCGCTTCAACTGCTACACCGAGGCTGGGGTCAACCGCATCTCAGATGAGCAGGTCAAGCGCGTCATCCACGAGGTCGAGTCGCAGGGCGGGCGGTTCTTGCCCTCGTGGGACCCGCGCTCGCAGATGGTCGCACGCGTCATGCGGCGGCTGATCCCCGTGTCCGGGCTCGACGGGCAGGAGTGGGAGGTCCGCGTCATCGACGATCCGCATACACTCAACGCCTTCGTGCTGCCCGGCGGCAAGGTTTTCGTGCACAGCGGCATCCTGCGCGTGACGCGCAACGAAGACGGGCTGGCGGCCGTTCTAGGCCACGAGATCGCACACAACCTCGCGCAGCACGTCGGTGAGCGCATGAGCTCGTCCATCCTTTCCAACATCCTGCTGGGCGGCCTCGTGATGATGTCGGGCATGTTCCCGCCGGCCATCATACTGGTGCAGTACCTGGGGTCCGGGCTGATGGACATCGTCTTCAACAGGCCCATGGGCCGGCTACAGGAGAGCGAGGCCGACTATATCGGGTTGATGCTCATGGCGGAGGCATGCTACGACCCTCGCGAGGCCGTGGCGTTCTGGCGGCGGATGGACATGGCGGCCAAGAGGGGCCACGCGGAGGAGGTGCCCGAGTTGCTCAGCACGCACCCTTCGGTAGGTTGGGCCGGTTCCTTTTGCCCTTTTCCCCTGGATTTTGGTGCTGCGAAAACTTGACAATACGGAAAGACAGTTTACAACTACCGGGATACTGACAAAAACGTCCATGTAGACCGAACATCGAATCGAAAAGCACAAGGAGTGGATGCCCAAGGCCATCGAGAAGTGGGAGGCCAGCGACTGCAAGGGGACGGCCGGCTTCGCCAACATGTTCCGGCGGGCGTTGGACCGGGGAAGCATCATTGTACAGTTCTAGCCGGGCGCACGCAATGGGTAATGGCTGCACGGCACGGTATAGCATGACACGGCATGGCACGGCGCGGCATGGGCTACGGCTTTTTCGGCGCTGGCGTATTTGGACCTACGGCGCGATGGAAGGATGGTTTTTTGTCTTCTTTCTTTTTCTTTCTCTTTTTGCTTCTCCTCCTTGAGTCTTCTTCTCTCACCATTATTCCCCCGGGTCGTGTATCACCCAAGGTCGCGAACAAACGACATGATGATATACGGGTCCGCCTTGTAACAAGATACCAATACCACGATTTCACCTTCACGAATACGGACGGCGACTGTGAATTGGATGCTTGTTTGCCGTAGCGTCGTCTCCAGTGGTCGAAGAGCTATACTTGCAGAAAAGTCAATGCTCTCATCCAGACTGCACTGTACGGTACACCTAGAATGTACCCAGCTCGGTCTCCCGAGCCGGTAAAGTCAATCGACAAAGCCGACATCCTTGGCTGTCGCATGCCACCATAGAACATCCCAGAAAAAAAAAGAAAAAAAAAAGGAAGAAAATAAGGCTTTAGCAAGGGAGGAAGTCCCGTGGAGCCTCAGGGGCCATCATCTACAGTACCTAGGTCTCTTTCCCAGACCCTCAATCCCGCGGGCTGAGAAATCCGCGTCCCGTGATTTGCTCCCGCGCTTCTACTCCAGGCACAGGCTGTCTGGGGGTCGGGGGCGGAGCAACCCCCAATCAGCGGGGGACGAATGACGTTGGGGCGGCTCTTTCGCGCCCAGATGAGCCGAGGTAAGTTGACTCGTGTCACGCTCACTCTGGCCCGTCACTCGCGCACGTACCGACCGGACCGCTGTGTGTGTATGTGTGTGTGTTGTTTGCGTGCGACTTCATCGCTTCTAAGAATTTCCTCCCTCATCACTCACCCACCACTCGCCAATTTCACCTCACAACCAACATCTCACGTCTCACTGCCCTTCGACTTTCCAGCAAGACAGCTACCGACTGCCACTGTACAATCTCCACACGACACACGGCACTCTCACCCCCCTACCGAAATCGCCAAAAATGGCCAAGACGTTCACCACCCAGGAGGTCGCCCAGCACAAGACCGATAAGGACATGTGGATCATTGTCGAGGACGGCGTCTACGACATCACCGGTAAGAAAACCAGCCTCTTTCCTACCTCAGTTGTCTCTCTCTCTCTCCCCTTCCAGGTTCCTCAGTCCATCCACCTACCCTTTGTCCCCACCATACTGTCACCCGCCCTTCCGCATCTCCGTCTCCCCTCCAACTCTTCAGATGAGTCTCAATCTTCAAGAGACTTACTTTCACTCACGAGTCACCCCCCCTCCCAGAGTCCCCAAAATACTGACAGTCTCCCCCTTCGCGTCTAGCCTTCCAATCAGAGCACCCCGGCGGCGAAAAGATTCTCAAGCGCTTCGCAGGCAAGAACGCGACAAAGGTGTTCTGGAAGTACCACAACGAAAAGGTTCTTGAGAAGTACGGCGGCAAGCTCCGCATCGGTACTGTTGGCGAGAGCGCCAAGTTGTGACTGCGGCTCGTTTTCCTCGTTCTGATCCGCCCTTTGTCCTCTTTGTACCATGGTTTTCATCATGATTGGCATATGCGTGCTTGTGGCTTTTCTTCCTCCTTTTCTTTTTCTTAAAGCGGCATAGTATGAAATAAAAACGTCCATTCTCTTTTTGTGGTCCCCGGCTCTGTGGCTTGCAAGGACGTCGTGGGACGTCTTAGACGCCTGGTGTCTACTTGTCTCGTCACCACTCCATACATCTGTCAAACCGTGTAGTCATTAGATATATCTTCGTAAAACTATGTACAGCCGCTGCCGCAGCAGTGGCCCGAGAATATTATTGCTGCAAGCCCCGTGCTGCAAGCATATCCAACCCCATTTGTGCGGAAAGCACAGGGTGCGCGTCTGCATCATGCCGCCCCCTCCTTTTTTCCCCCGGCATCCTCTTTCCAAATGCAGATCTTCTGTCTGTCTAGATGTTGTTTGAATCGTTGATTGGAACCCCAGTCAATCTCCCTGCGCGTGTTCCCCTTTCTATTGTATTCCCCGTAAGTAAGACTGTCATCTCCCTGTCCTTTCCCCTGCACTTCACCCTATCTCCTGTTCTTTGCGCTTCCCATTCCCAAATCATAGAGGGTATAGTGCAGTTCGTCGTCGTGCGTTATACAAACGGAACAAAGAGAAAACTGTGTTGGTTGATGATGTGAGCATGCGGTGCCATCGTTTTCAAATGGACGTTATTCATTCTTGACTGAAAAAATAAGAAAATAGCTTCGTCGGAAACTCGTCGCTGTTCCCTCGCGTCGCCTTGCCGGTTTGGTTCAGTACCCGCCGATGAGGGAGTCGTCGTATCTGTCGGGGCTTCCCGCACCGCTGCCGTTTGCGCTGTCGCTTCCCGAGAAATAACTTTGGTCAATGCGAAAGATCCAGTCCCTCTTGTCACGCTCACTGCGCGCGGCGAATAACCATGTGTTGTCCGTGCCGTAGATGGCAAAGACCCCGGCTTGTAATCGCTCGCTCAGTCTCTGCAGACCGCCGCCCGCGCCATTTGCCGCACCGCCTGTGCCGGTGCCGGTCCATATGGTAGAGATGACGCGCCCCGATGCTGTCCGTCGGTGGCTTGGACGGAACTCTTCGCCGCTGCCGTTGGTTTGGGAGCCCGTGTCATCGTCGTCGCCAGACAGCAGGCCAATGACGCCGGGCTGGCTGTCGAGACGCGAGTTTCGCAAACTGACAATGGCCACCTCATCGCCATCAGTGACAGAGTGGATGTGAAGATATGGCCGTCTCAACTCGACAAACCGCTTGACCCATCTCGTCGAGCTACTGTTGGGGATGAGCAGGTAGCCTCCCTTGAGCACCTTTGGGTTTTTCGGCACTCTGATGATGGTCGGGATCAGGCTCGGCGGAGCCGACGCCTCCGGCGCAGACCCGTCTGTGGGGGGGTCGGTATTGGTTGGGCTGAGGATCTGCAGCAGTGGATCGGGATACTTGTGCCAGAGCTTGATGCATTTTCCGAGCATTTGCCTCTCCCGCTCTGGCATCTCTGTCTCCTGCGGTTCTTGAACAGTCAATATCTCTTCTTCGGCTTGCGGCGTCTCTTGACCGTCTCCGTTGACGAGGTCATCGTCCTCTGGCACCTGCGAGCTCTCCGGTGTGTCGTTCAGCAGGTCGTCATCGTCATTTTGGTATGTCGACTGGGGAGGTAGGTCCTCCTCGTCTTGGGTCTCTTGCTCTGCTGGCTTAGCCTTCGGTTCGGGCAGGCCGATCTTTTTGAGCAGAGTCTGCACGGCCCCAATCTCGGCGATCCGTCTTCTCTTCTTACGGGCGAGGATGAAGTCGCTGACGAGGGAAACCCCACGGGGAGTCCATGTGGTGAGTTGTTCTTCTCCCTTGACATAATCGTGCTGGCTGCTCATCCGCCAGAGGTCGCCTATCCTCTTAATGGGCGCAGGGCGCATCGACAGCGTAAAAATGGCGCTGGTCGCATGAACAAATCGGACGCTTTGCCACAACGAGGAGAACATTGACGTCTGCCGCACCCATGACCTCGACATGATCTGACAGCAGACGTGCATCGCAAACTTCATCGGTTCCGCAAACTTGCTGGAGCTGACTTCCCAGGCCACCGTCATCTGGACGCGGTACTTATCCGCTGTGACTCTGTCCAGCAACAAGGAGTTGTGCAGGCTGGAATCCCACTGCCCGGTCATTGTAATGCTTCGGGTGCCGTTGGCATTGTCGCGGAAAGCGGGCTTATTGGCAAGCTTGAGAGCGATGGTCGGGGACGTGGAAGTCATGTCGGGAGACTTCCCTGCCTGGTCCAGGAGCTGGATTTTGCCCACCCTGAGATTCATCGCATCATCCCAAGGCAACGCATCGCCGGAGCTGTGCGTGATGTTGATGGAGATGCGACGCTGCAGCCCCTGATGGAGCTGGAACGTGCCGCCGTCCATCTCGCTCGTTTGCGCGACTTCCACAGGCGCATACTCTCCTTCCTCATTGAGCTCGAGAATCTGTATCCTTGCCAGCAGGTCATGCTTCTCCTCGGTGTAGAACTGCGACTCGGCGATTCGTGCGCCTTTAGGTCTACCTCGGGACACCGGTACAGCATCTCTCATATCGTCCCAGCTCAGCAGCTTGTCCAGGTGCATGGCGGATACTTTGGCGAAAATGGCTGCCCGAAGGGTGACATTCTGCGGGCTAAAAAGAGGGACGCTCATACTATGCACGCTCTCAAACCGAATCGGCCCTTCGTCAAAGTCCTTGACCATCTGCGTAGTCGTGATGCCATCCTCCTCCGACACCCCGGGGATGAACAGCTGAGCATGAACCTCTGTGCCCTCCCTCTCGGCGAACCCCAGCATCTCGTGCATAACAACGTTGAATTTTAGCGTGTTGGATGGAGCTCGGGCATGTGACGGCTCCAAAGAAAGCTTGATCATGCCGATGGCGTGGGAGGTGTGTGGTGAGAGAACGTCGAGCGCAAAGTCCTGAACCCTGCTCTCGAAGACGGCCTTCAGAGGCACGTCGACCTCTCCCACAAGGGTGTACTGCGGCATGCAGGTTTCGATGAATGGGTTATCAAGGCTCAAGTGCTGCGCATACTCGGGTTGATCGAGGTATTGGTGCATCTGTCGCATTTGGCGAACGCGGTCGTGAAGCTTCTCAAGACTCCAGAGATGGACGACGCAATTCTTGTAGTCGACGACACGAACGCCGATGCATGGCTTCTGGGTCTCGTCGAGAGCGATATCGTCCCCTTCGCCTGTCAACCCGTTCAAGACCATATCGTAGGTAGAACAGATGGAGTGGCCAAGGTCGACGACGGTGAACTGGAAAACCACGCCTTCGTCGAGCTCGTTACTCATGATCTGTGCTTCCTTCAACGTTGAGGCGTGTTGTAGAACCGCTTCGGCCATTCGCACGTAGCGTCGGGTCCGCCAGTGATTGACGACCTGCTTGGCGGTTTCGATTTCCTCGTCGGACAGCTTGGGATTAGCCTTTGGCCTCTTTAGCGGATCCATTTTCTCGAGCTTTTCCTCGAATTGGCGACGCTGAACCTCCAATTGCTGCTGCATGTCTTCTTTTATTGCCTGAAGGGTTTCTTCCATCCTCAGCTTCTCCTTTCTGATCTCTTCCACTTCAACGTTGGCTGCTTCAGCTGTCTTGAGCTGGTCCTGATACTCCTCCTTTTGCCGGTCGAGCTGGGACTGCATCTCCTCTCGCACTTCTCTAAGCTTGTCGTCCACTTCCCCCTGTTTGGGGGTCGAGGGCATGGTGAGCGCGGTGTCAAGAGAGAAGTTGTCAAGGGTGCCAGTCGACATGTATTTTTCTCGAATAGGATATGAAGTGACTGACTCCGCATCATCGTCACCCTCACGGCCGTTGACACGCTCAGCACGCGCTCTTTGGATGCCCTCGAATAAGGCATTGAGTTCCTCGTCCGTAAGGCTAGCCAAGTTCTGGTTTGTACCGAGTATAGCCTCTGCAGCCTCGCGTCTCGCAAAGCTCCAATCGTTATCGCGTCCAGTGCGAAATGGAATCGGAGAGTCCGGTCGACTGTCGCCAATATCAGATCCAGTCTTGCTCCAATTCCGTTCGTGTCCTGGCCGAGGGCTGACTGCCGGCGTAGGTATGCTCTTTTCGAGGCTCTGCAGCTGGCTGGCTGTGACAGACTGTCTCAAAAGGCTCTTGTCTGCTCTCTCCTTTTGGGCCTCCATGGGATGGTTGAAACGGAAGATGTGGAAATCACCCAAAATGACTCGGTAACCAGAGTGGAGCTGCTTAGGCTCTTCGATCCGTTTACCGTTGACCATGACAGAGGCGCCTTCGCTGGGGATGACCATAACGGTACCGTCTGGTCCGTTCTCGAACGCGCAATGATCATGTAATATTCGCGTCCCGTTGAGGCGAATGTTCGCTTGGTTGTCGGCATTCGTGTCCATATTCCCCACCGTGGTCAATCCTGGCTTGAGGTTGTACACCAGGCATTCAGCGAGCAGTGGATCGTCCGAGAGGTTGACCAAATGGGGCATCTTCTTGGGCGTAGAGAGTCCGATAAAGCCCTTTTCGATGCTGATACCGAGCTCCTCAAGCGCGGCCTCGCGCTCCTTGTGAATCTCTTCGGTTTTGGCCAATTTCTGCTCCCACGTCTGGTTCAGGTCTGTGAGCAGCTTCTCGCTCTGGTTAAGCTGCTCCGCAATCTCGGCCTTGGAGACTTTCTTCACGGCGCCGTCGCTCGATGTGATGGACACGAATTGCTTCTCTAGAGGCGTGCCTTCCGGATAGACCTCTTCTGACGTGACAACGCCGCCGGCAGCTCCTCCGGTGGCACCTGCTGTTCCGCCTCCCCCGCCGCCGCCTAGTTGATTCCTCAAAAGGGCAAGCTCTTCCTTGAGTTCTCTGATCATACGAGCGTTGGCGTCTTCGTTGACGACCGCGTGGTTCTTGATCCGCTTGGCCGAATCAGCATATCGTAGTGTACTGAGAGTTTCGTCGTAGTTGATGTCTGCTGGACTGATGGCTGCAATCATGGCAGTCATGCTGTTGCCACCTAATGAATCTTTGAGCAGCCAAGTCAGAACACTGTCTCGATAGGGAACCTGCCCGCCAGGTCCCTTCTTCTTCTTTCCAGTCGAGATATCAGCGAGCGCTGAAATGACACGACCTAGAGAGGACAGTGACCTGTTAATCTCGGCACCTTCCTTCAGGCGGGCACCTGTAGCGCCTGTTGATGTGGCTCTTTCCGAGCCAGCCAAATCAACGAGACTGATCTTGGCGACCTTTTCCATCTCCATCTTGGTTTCGGGGTCAAACTTCTTCTGAGTGAGCATCAGAGTAAAGACTGCATGACTTCGGCTAGATGTCTCGTTCATGTTGGTTGCCGCGACAGTTCTTGCCTTGTTTCCCTCGTCCATCAAGTGCTCAATCTCCTGGAAGCTGCCGACCACCAATTTTGCCAAGTCTTCGACGTATGGTCCAGTCGAAGGGTGCTCGCGAACCTTGAGGTTGCCCTTGGTTGACGGGTTGAGCAGATCTCGCACCCGCTCATTGTAGATCTCGAGGTATGACACTTCCACCGTACATCGCAGGTTCTTGTCCTCCTGCAAGGCCGTGATTCTCTTAAACATATCTTGGCAAATATTCGGGATGATGCCGACCTCCTTGCCGTATCCCATCATGGAGTACGACTTTCCAGAACCGGTTTGACCGTAGGCGAAAATACAATTGTTGTAACCTCCGAATGCGTTGTCCAAAAGCGGCTGGCCAAGATCGTCGAAGAGGTTGTCTTGACCGGCATAGTGGGAGTCCTTTCGATCGAACGACCAGTATGATCTATCAAAGGCGAAGACTTTTTGGCCGGCATCCTTTGCGTTCTTGGTGTGAGCATCGGGAGGTGTGGCGAGGATCGTCTGGTTGTCTTTCATCTCAATGATGCATTTTGAACCACGGTCGATTTCTGAGCTACGGTCAGCATTTGTTCCGGTGATTAAAGCCCCTCGTGCGGTCTGTCTAGCAGCAAGAGGGGTTCAAACTCCAAGGCATACCTCTACTGTTGAACGGTCTGACTCTCACCACCACCTTAATGTTTCCACCACCTGCTGGCGCCATCTTTGCGACTGGGTTCAGGGCACCTGCCGCCCGACTTCACGGCAGAGCGCGCCGGTTGTGCGGATGACAGGCCTTCGGCCACGGTTGACAGCGTCCGACAGGATCGACCACCCTCGGGGACTGGGCGACAGCAAGGTCCACGTTGTCCGGCTATCTTCCAATTGTGATGTCGACAAAACTCTCTCAAAAATTGGCCGAGATCATTCTCCGGGTTCCGAGGCGAGCGGGATGGTTTGGCGAGCAAACCGGAGGGGATCGTCAAGCGGGATTCCGACCTTTTCGACGGCCAAGTATTTCCAAGAGCGGTTCTTGGAATGACGCAGACAGGGGGCCCCGCAAACAGGCGATGCTGTGTCGGCCAACGGACACTGGACAACTCGTGGGGTCTTCGCTCGGGCGCCTTATCGCGCAAATCCAGGGTCGTTTCGTGCGTCGTAGGGTCGTGGTCGCGTAATACAAAGGGGAGTTTAGTCGTCGAATGGTCGGGTCGTCGAACAGAAGTGCTGGAAAAGACAGGGTACGGAGTACTTCAGTGTCAACAAATTTCGGGAAGGACGCGGTCGCGCACCGCATGACGGCTCTCTGCAGGGAACTGGCCGTGTTTGATTGGGCGGGAAATTAGCTTTGCTCAGGGTCACTTCACGTGCCAATCCGCTCAGCTCAGCGGGTGACGGGCGAAGGCCACTGTTTCCCAGCTGGCGTTGGCATTGATGTTTTCTAGATGACTAAGCGTCGTCAGCCAACACGTTGGTACCTATAAACCTCCTCACTCTTTGATCATCTACGCGGCTTATAGAGTGACCACATTAACCGGCCTAATGGCATCCAAACCCTCCTTATGCCACCATGTCGTTTTGCGTTCCCCTGCAGCCTCTGTTTGGCGACATCGCAATCATCAACTGAACTCCACTCGCGGAGAGTTAAGGTTGTGGCCGACCTCACTGGTTGAAACAGTCGAGGAAGTCGGGAACGCAGGTGTCTCGAGCGTTACCTCAACAGCAGTGTTCGAATCTGGCTTTGTACGGCTTATCAGCAGTTGCGGCAATGTGTTGCCGCGGCAGTCATGTTGACATTGCCACCTCAGTGGCTAGCCATGCCTCGCTGCCTAATCTCAAGCAGCTGGCATTTGCCATTGAGTCTCTGCTGGACAGCGCTGCGCTCCGATGATGTTCGTCCCATTTTTTGCAGTTTCTGCCAGTTACATCCCTGTCGAGTCGATTCCCAGAACGCGGGTATCCGATTCCGCTGTTCGGTCGTTCCCGCTGCTGGGAATCAGACAACGGGCTCTGGTAGGAGAAGCCATGCGGGCAGGTGATTTTCGGCATTGTCGTGCCACTGCTACATGCCCGCCAGCCTCATTCGCTTCCCACGACATCTAAATCCTAACCAAACTGCAGCAATGCGCGATCGAAGATTACTTCGGCCAGGTTGGCCCAGCAGAAACACGGCCCGCGGGACACAAGTTGAATAACCAATTACTCCTTCGCGCCACGTCGAACATTGCCTTTGCCGGGACCTCGACTCGTCCCAGCGTTTATTACTTACACCTTGGGGGGATCTCAAGCCTGACGCCTTGATGCGCTGGGCCGATTCTCAAGATCAAATCACATCAGCATCTTGCGATTCGTGGTATACATAAACGCTAAGCCATCTACTTCGATACCCGTGCGGCGGCTCATTCAGTTGGAGCAGCATCAGCCCGCATGTATCTAGGTGTCGTTCGCTCTCTCAGCAATCGGCAACTACTACCAGATGGACTCATGTGCAATAATCAAGCCACCAAAGCTCGAAGTTGCAAGAAGAGCTCCGTGTTCACCTGGTACGTCACGGAGACCTGCTCCCCGGATGTGGAGCATTCTTGCAAGCCCTCTTAAGCCTTCGCTGTTTGCACAAGCCAGCACAGCTGGTTGACCAACCGACACCCGGCAAACCGGCACGCGAAGATATTCCCATGTTAGGCAGGTCCCAGGATTCCACCATGGGAAGAGTCTCACCCTCTATCTGCGGCGGCTAACGCATCTGTGAAGGGGGGGGGGGGGCTTGGCCTTCCCCGGGTGTCGAAACAAAACCTCCGAAGATAACCTACTCAAATAAGACCTTCTCCAGTCCCCCATCGTGACCATGCCTGCAGCACCTGCAGACTCGGCGACATCCACCGGCTACTTGCATATATCCAACATTACAGCTACCGGGTGGAGCCGGGAGTCAACCTTGGGGTCTCTTTGACGATGGGGTCATCTGTCAGCGTCCTCCACCATCCTGCAACATATTATATCTACGCGAATGCACCATAAACCACAAACCTCAACTCCTGTCTCCACCAACCCTTCCGCAAGCTCCTGAGAAACCCTCCATCCTTCCTCGTGTTGCCCTCGTCTCAGAAGAACGAGACCCTCGACGACGGCGCACCGGATGGAACGCCCGAGAGGCAATGGGGGCATGGGGCACAGACGCTCTGCCGCCGCCGCCGCCGCCGCCGCCACCACTGCTGATGCTACTGCTTCGACTCGGACGTCCGCTGTCCAGGGCTGGTCCGTAAGACGTGACTCCGGTGTTCCAGAATACAGAACAACCTTGTCGAAAGACTATGTCCCCGCAAACCACAAGTTGGCGATGCTGTGTAGATTCGGCCGCAACGTCGGCTCCCCTCGACACCTCTGTCTTGTCACATTGGGCGAACACTACGTGATGCAATTACACCCCTGCCCCTCTGTCTCGAACCGACAGCTGCCTTGTTCAGGGGGGCAACCCCTCTCTCACTCCTTCCCGAGAGGCGCGCCTCCACGCCCGCCGCCGTAGCGCCTCCCGCCAAACGCGAGGCGCTCGCATACCCACTGTGACAGCCTGACAGGAAACGAAGCGAAAAGAAGAAAAGAGGGAAACGGTCTAACAAAGCACGCTAGCGTTTCGATTTCTCTCTGTACTTCCTAGGCGAATGGGGACTCCATCCATAAACCAAACAAACCGGTGATCGCTGTCAACACCACGGCTCGCGCTGGCTAGAACATGACAAGGCTTGGTCACTGCAGGCTAGCAAGGGGGGGCCGTTTGAGACTTCGGGCTCCTCAAGAGTCAAAACACTACACTGCGTAGCCGATCCGTAGGCCCCCGGCCCTGTCGCTACCGTCGAGCTACTGCAAGGAACGGAGTGAGACATGGCAGCCGGGCCGGCGTCGATTTTAGCTCGACACACGGCAGCCAGGCACCAAATGACGTCTCGAGCCCGTCATTTCGCGCGATGAAACTCTCAGAGATGGCCAAACACTATCAACAAATAGACTCTCTACTTACACAATCTTCGTCCCTTGGCGCACAAGACGACGAGAATGCCCGCTCGGATCGACATTAATTGTTGCGACCCCAACTGTCACGTCAGCATCCGGGCCTGAATCGGTTTCAGTGAGGGGGCCACAAACAACGACACCTTGCATGACGACGTCAAGTCTGCTCGCATGTACAGGTACTCGGGCTGATGGAAGCCAAGACACGGGATCAAGGGGACCTGCACCGTGGCCCCAACGTAGCGGGCAACCCGCAACTCTGATAGATGAGAATACGCCATCCCGCTCCCGTAGATCCTCTCCCCCCCCCCGAAAAAATTGGATAAAGAACAAGATGAGGGAAAACCTTCAGCGTCTTCACGGCGATGGGGAAACGGGTTTGACGCTCTTCTACTACTGTATTTACGACTGGATAACTGCCTCAGGGAACACAACAAACCGAATCATGACGACGTCGCAGGGCCCACACGCCGATCGTCGTGCCTTCTGCAACTCTACGCTCTTATCTCGCCATAAGGGAGGGGGGGGGGCTATTAAGGGCACATCGTCCATCCTCCCCTTCCATGTTTCTTTCTATACCTTAAACACACAAGGTCTTGGAGAAAGGAGAAGACGGCCAAGCAGGAGGACAAAAGTCTTCTGCGTGGGAAACCCCACCTGACCTGGAAACGCCAACCGACCTTGGCGGTTGCTTGACATGCTTGACATGCTTGACGGGGCTTGGTCGAGACGCAACGGAGAACTATTACCTACCTACCTGTAAATAGTTCGCGGGTACGTCTCCGTCGATCGGCCTGGCGACGGCGGGCCTCTCGAGTCGCCGGTCTTTACGGCCACGGCCCGGGGGCGGGGGGGTCAACCACTCGGGACAGCCGACCGCGAACTTCACACGCATCCATCTATCCATCTCCATCATGGAAGCCGAGGGATGTATGCGTGGGCCTCGTCTGACTAACGCACACGCACCCGTATCCACACAAAAAACAACCAACTCTATCGACATTCCGATCATCCTTTTGTCTATATCGCGATCTACGTCACGCGCATACAATGAGACAAAGTCTAACCAGCCACCAATACACACACGCGCGCACGCACGCACGCACATCTCCTGAGAAAACGATCAGCAGGGTCTGCTTGGGAGGGTGGGTTCCGCTGACTGGTCAGCCCAAGGTGTATGCAAGTAATGGACTCAGCTGGGAGTAATCAGTAAATAATACCACGTATCTAGGTAGACAGTACAAGGAAGGAATTAGTACGTTCACCTCCCTTTTCCACACCCCAGGCCCCGTGCATCGCCATCGATGTCCTGGGAGAAGAATACTCAACAGGATAGAACCCCGCCGCCCGAATGTCAGGCATTACATGGTGTCTGTCCATTATCAGAGCAATGACTTGTAGAGGCTGGCCAATTTGGCCATGCAGTACATAGTTAAGAACTGCATCGCACTGTTTATACATAGACCATGGCAATCGCCAAAACTTGTAGTTCATAGCACTTTATGGTGACACGCCTTTACGAATGCGCAGTGGAGTTGGATTAAGTACTGTTGCTTTGGATTGTCCTTTTCTAGGATGGAACATGATTATTTCTTTTCGAACAATACACTATATTGTACTCTATGGCCTCTAAGGACGGCCAGGCACAGAAAGGCGATACACGGCTAATCTTTTTTACATGAAGAGAATAGTATCCTGCTCTTAACCCACACGGGCCCAGACCATTTCCTTGACCAGCGCAAGTCTGCGCTACCATCACCCGGTAGATGACATGAAATTTATGCAAGTGAGGAATAAGACAATGAGATGAATGAAATCGGTGTGGCGGTCGGGTTATGAAACAAAAGCCATGAAGAAAAGAGGGAGCGTCGCGGACGGGTATCAAGTTGGTGTTAAGAAAACAAGATGGGCGGTAAAACAAAACACAAAATTGAGAGGCGCTTGTTGGAAAGGAATGTAATTGGTCGGCCGTGATGTGGTTTGAGACGTAGGGAGCGTAAGCGTTATACGGACAACGGTTTCAAGAGAGATGATCAGATGAATTGTTTTGCAAGGTTGGAAAGATGGAAAGTGTTGAAATAGGGAAGATGGGACAAGGGACTGGGCCGAGAGTGGCTGACTTCTCAGCCTCGGAATACGGCACTGGTGAGGAAGATAGCCTCGCCGTCTGCCGGGCTATCCTTGGCCGGGGGCGAAGGTGCGCGGGGAGATGAGACGGTGTTCTTCGCATCCGTCGAAAGGCCGCTGAGAGCCTCGTGGCTGCGCGCCCGATGGATCTCTTTCCGCTCATCATCAGAGAGGGCGGCATTGCTTTCGGGCAGGTTTGCCGCTGCACTCATCTTGGTGATTTCGTTCTCCACGTCGGCCAAGAGCGCGTACACGTCGCTGTCGGCATAGATGCGGATGCTTTCCATGCCGATGCGGCGATGGCTAAAAGCAGACTCGTGCTTGTTGGCCAAGGCTCTGGGCGTATCCTCGACCACGGGCTGCTCGACAATGGTACTGGGGACCTGCGCGACGACTCGTTGCGGCGAGGGGGAGCTGTTGGCAGCGTGTGAAGAGAATGCGTTCTTGGTGGGGCTCCGGGGGGGTGTGGAGATGTCCCCAACGCCCGGTGGTGGAGGCGAACGGATCCCCATGGCTAGCTGCAATGACTCGCTCGCAGCCGTTGCCGCCGGAGTGGGAAGGGTAGCGGCGGCAGCAACGTGTTCCAGGAGCTTTTGGCGTACCCGCGTCCGGCGGTTTTCGGCCTGTTCGAGCTTGTTGACCCAGTCATCGATTGAGGTGTCGAGCTCAGCGAGAGCTTCCTCTTGCTTCAGCATCGAGTCCGTGCTGAACCTCGCCGTCCGAGGAGAGCGGAGGTATTGACACATGCGAGAGTGCAGGTTGCGCCGGCCAGCGCGCAAAGAGGTGTAGGTGCGACGAAGGTACTCAGTTCGTTCGTCGAGCTGGCGGAGTTCCTGCGAAATCGCGGTTAGTTCTGTGTCGGAATATGCTGCTGGCAAAGCTTCGTGTCCTACCTTCGAAAGCATCTCGACGTCATCCTTCTTCAATACCTCAAACCTGGAGGCTTGGCCAAATGCCTGCTTTTGTAATGCCTCCAATTCGGGTTGTCCCATGTAATTGGCCACCTCGCCAGCGCGCCATCCGGTCGGGAGCTCCTCGAAAGCCCGACGCTCGGCGCTCTTGTTGCGTGTCGAGCAGCTTCGCTTGGGAAGAGGACTGCCATTGTTTCGCGCGTCGCTCCGCTTCCTTGGGCGGCCCCGATCCATGATGCTACCGGATTCAGATTGTCCCCTCCTATGCGAGTGAACGAACGGCCGGGATGCAGATTCGGTTTCGGGCGTAGCCGAGGCGTCATCGTTGTGTTGACCGGGAGTGATTGCGATCGGTGTGCTGTTGTTCTCCCATGGCTTGGAGGAGTCTCGGGCCTCCATGATGGGAGCAGACACAGGTGTAGTGGCAGATTGTACACTGTGGCAGGCTGACAGCGGCGTTGTCAGGGCGGTGGAAGCCGTCAAAGGAGTGTAGGGGGTTCGAGACTGTGACCTGGACGAGTCGTCGGTTCGGGCAGAAAGCTGGCCGATATCCTGACTAGAGCCGCCTGATCGCATGCGACTGTGTGAGGTTTGTCTGGCCAGGCGAGGCACATTGCCGATGTGAGTAGGGATGACGAGAGGGGCCAGCTGCTTCGGCGAGGCAGGTTGGCGAGCTGTCTGGGTTTCCGAAGCAGATCTTTGGTGCCGTTCCGGGGAGCAAGCGTGATCTATGTACGCAGACCTATCGGCAGTGGCGGCGGCGGCGGCAGCGGCGGCGGACGAGACGGAACTAGTGGAATTGTGCTGCTTGATGTGATGACCAGGGGCGCTGACGGACCTCTCGTGCAGAGGTGGTCGTCCCGGAATGGTGGCTAGAACTGGTCAGTAGACTTCTCCCGAAGGGGGGTTTGGATGCGTGCACACTTACGTGAATCCATGGGAACCTCCTGGACTGTTGTCATTGGGCCCAGCTCGGGAATGCTCACTTTGCGCCGTCTAATGAGGTTGTGCTCCTTGATGCGTAGCCGAAGGGAGCCGCTGCTGCTGCAGGGCTTTTCTGTCTTTTCGTTCTGTCCCATGGCGAGGGCGAATGCTTGCTCGGGGTCGAGGCTCTTTCCTGACGGCCGGTGCTGACGATCTTTGGGGAAGAGCTGGTACTTCCGAGACTCTGGCTGGTGCATCCTCCACACAAAGGGTTTGTGGTCCGCTGTCGGCGGTGGCGGTGGCAGTTGTGTCTAGTCCAAAAGACTCGGTCAGTTGTTGAAGGACAATGCAACAAGCAAAGAGCGTGTAGGTATGTAGCTGGGGGGGGGGGGGGGGGGGGAGGAGCGATGTCCATACTGGTTCTGAGGGAGGTAGTGGGGAGGCCGGCTTGGCTATATACGGCAGAGTGGTGGGCTCGCCTTCGACACCGAGCATACAGGTTGCGATGTGAGCCATTGGGAGGAAGAGGAGGAGTGCGGATGACTGATGCAGGGTTCTGAGGTGAGGGATAGATGGCAGCCAGTACAAGTCAGGAGAAGATCTGGCACAGCTATAGCCAAGGTCAGGGTAGGTATAGGTTCCACGCTATGTAAGACAATGGCTCCCTGAGCAAAGAAGTCGAGCAGTGAGGCTATATATGTCTTAGGTATTCGCAGACGGTGGAGAGGAAGCAGACTGGAGAAGAATGGAGAAGAGGAAAAAAGCTCGAACTTGCACTTGACAAGGGGCCCCCTTGGCTGCTTCGATATGCACGTCGGTCTGTTTTTTGACAGGGAGCCCTGACTCTTTCTTTCTTCCTCTCTCTCTCTCTCTCAGTCTGTCTCTCTGGGCCGGGAGGTTATGGGCCCTGGACTGGCAGCATGGGGGGGTACGTGAAGGGGTGGGACGGGCAGAGAGACTGGGAGAGGGACAAGTATCCGTACCTACGAAAGTTGCTGGGGGGGTGTGGGGGGGCAGCACGAGTTGGGGCGAACGGGGGAAGGAACCAGAGAATGTGAAAGTGACAATGAGCTGGGTTCAGTCAAGAAACCAGGACTTTTAGGTTTCCAGGTTAGGATGCGGCGGGAAGAAGTGAACGTTCTCGGGTTTCTCTTTTTCCAAAGACCTCTGGATGAAGGACGGGAATGAGGAAAATAAAAGGGCAGACAGCAGGTAGACAGCTGCGGATGGGAGTGTGCTTGGAGGCAACGGGACCACCGGGGTTCCATGAGGAGCAGGTGCGGTACGGAACCCATATACCTTAAGTATGGATGTTCCGTGCCGCATACGTTCTGTCTGTCTGAGATTTAGACTTCCTGAGTATCTCTAGGTAGAGAGGTACTTGCGTGTAAGTGCTAAGCAGAGGCCTGCACCTACACCTGCACCTGTACTTGCACCTGCCGCAACTGCGACTGCACTGCAGGACGGGGACGACGGGTACGGAACCAGACAGGAGAGACCGAGGCGTTGCTTCCAACGCGCTTCACTAGGACTTCTTCAAGACAGGACAGGGCCGAAATTGCATCTCGATACCCGGTCGAATCCCTACCGGACCTAGGCGAAACACGAGGGACGCAGTGTTCGACTGCCGGAGAAAGAAGCAAGATTGGGAATAGGGCAGCATTACGGTAGGGGTGGCAGGCCGGAAAGATACCAGGGGTCCGGCAAGCGGCGGCGGAGGAGGTGAGAAGAAGGAGCGAAGAAGACAAAGAAGGTGTGGGAGCGGCGGAGAGAGTGAGGGTGGGAAGTAAAGGAGAGAAACGTCAGTGTGTGTGTGTGTGTGTGTGTGCGTGTGTGCGTGTGTGCGTGTGTGCGTGTGTGCGTGTGTGTGTCTGATCATGTCTTTTCTGATTTTGACAATTAGAGAGAGAGAAAAAAAGGCACAGATGTGCAAAGGGGGAAAGATGTGCAAGTCGAATGCAATCTTGCTGCGTCGCTCTACATCTGCATCTACACCTGCATGGGGTGTGGGGAGGGGGGGCAAGTTGAAACGGGCTTGAGAAGGAGAACCAAAGCCAGGTATAGCTTGGGTGGTCATGAAGCAGGGGAAATGGCAGAGAGAAGCACCTGTAGCACCAACACTCGAGGAGAAGGGGGGCAACCGCTGAACCCCTCCGAGGACTAGCAACCCCATTTATCGGGACTAGCGTCCCACTTGAGAACGATGGAGTTTTTGGCGTCTGGGAGAAACGTCAACCTGGGAAAGACAGGGTTTGCGGTACGTATAATGACAGGGGTGAAGCCCTACTAGCGCGATGTATCCATCGCCCCTCTCGCCATCTCACGGTCCACCCTAACTTGAACTTCCCTAGCCAGCACCTTGTTAGCCCGGGATGTTTATCAGGAGGAAGACACCTACAGTGTCTGCTCCACTTCCCTCGCTACTTGTCCGAGTAACCGATGCCCCGTTTGGCTGGTCGATATCCGTACCGCGAGCCCAGCGTGATAACCTTCATTCTCTGATCTAGCTGGGTGCTGGCTGCGTAGGGACATCTGACCAGCTGCCCGTCATATCCCGCTATATACATATCTGCATATGTACGCATACACCCATCCACCTACCCAAGTAGATATGCTGTCGCACATTATGTGAGCAGTTGAAGAGTTGCCGAAACGAGACGCTGACAGATAAGCAACAACCCTGGCGAATCGTATCGTCTCGTCTCAACGAGGCAACTTGTCTTGGTCTCTTGTCTCCCTTCGTGATTCAGGCTCCTGTAGGCTGTTCTCGTGTCCAGAGTTGCCATGAAAAAAGGATGGACCCAGACTGCATAGCTGACCATTCCTTCCAGTCGTGAAGACGTCATGGCTGGCTGGCTGGCCTAGGCCCTTCCGGCAAGACGACCACCGGTTCTGTCCAATAACAACAGTAACAACAGTAGTAATAGTAACGCACAGATGTTGCGACTCGCGTTTTCTTCTTTTGACCGGGTAGTTGCCTCTCTGTTTTTTCTGCAAATCCCAAACTCAAAGTGAGGAGGGGGGCTTGCTCGACAATGTCTTGTCCTGTCCTGTCTCGGCTTCAACCGCACTAAATAACCTCCACGACACATCTCGCCCACATCCATGCGTCTTTTGTCGTCTCTTGTCTTGCCCCTCTCTGCTATGGCCGTCCCGCGGCACCGCTGCCACCGACACGAGAGTTGGGGATCGCGCTAATCAACGACTCACGCCCTCTCGCCTTACTTGCTTGTTCCTTCTGGAGATCGCTCCAATGGGTTTATCCAACCTCGCCTCGAGACCGCCTGACCCTGAGCCATGACTCTCTCCCCACGCCATGTGGGCGCGCAGCGCGTCATCACCATACCAAAACAAGACGACACCACCCGAGCGCCACTCGCTTGCATTGGAAGCCCACTTCCTCTCTTATTTGACAAGCCATTCAGCATCCTAACAACAACAGCAACAACAACAACAACACCTATCCATCCATCTGGCGTGCTGGTGGTGTACATGGGGTTGAGCTGGTCACCAACACTCAACCCCGAGTCCGCTCGAACCCTGTAATCGACTGCAACACGACAAACTTGCCTGTCCGCTAGCCGTAGACATCTGTTGTTGGAAATAATCTTTGTGCCAGGCATGTCAAAACTTGGACGCTGCCCGTGTGTATGCAACAAGGGGGGCTGCGAGCGGTACCCTGCACAGCACACGGCTTATGTACCTCTCTTTAACCACGGGCTCCCTGCCTCCCTCAACTTTGACATCCATCAGCCACCGCATCATCATTGTTTGGTTCGCACGTCCCTCCAAGCGCAGCCGGTGTGACGAGGCCTCGGAGACGATACCGGCCGTCGCCTTTCTCATGTCGAGCTGCAAGTCGAAAGCCGCCACCGTCTCACAGTCTGCCTTCAAAGCTTCATCTAAAGCAAAGTCGCGGCTCATCGGAAGTACTCGGACCACTTGTGTCTATGGAGTGCATCGTCCCTGGTGTAGCCCCGCACGCTTCACTCAACTAGACAACCTGCCAGGCTTACGACTGAACTGCCCCCTGTCCCAATTACAGCTGCTCCGGCGAGACCACGCCGTCGAATGGCCTGTCGCAGATGCCATCTATACGGTTCGACAGAAACAAACAAGACAACGACGTAGCATCGTCCCTCACAGGTTGGAAACTGACGGCGCCAGTTAAAGGGTTTGCATGGATTGTCTCCGCCTGAATAGCCACCCACGCGGCAAGTTGCTCGACCTGGATCGTTCTCGGCGCTCAGGCTCCGCGGTTGAAGACACCACCACCACTAAACACCTCCGCTCGCGCCAGGAACGACCTGGCAACCCAACCATACGAACCGGAGAATTTACGGTATTGACCGGACGTCAAACTCGCACAGGCCTTCGGCGGGGATACTTCGCATGAAGTCGCATGAATGATGAGCCCAAAAGGGACGAGCCGGATTGGACGACGGAACAAGCATATCAGGAAAAGAGCCACTCACAACGTAATGAGATGCTGACTTAGAAGCATCCGCCACTTGTTGCAGAATCATGACTGAGCAGCGACAACCTGGGCTCTTCAGGGTTCAATGCTTCAATGGCTCATCGTCCACATTAGTTCTTCATCAACCCGTAGCTCCCCCAAACGGGCGGTGTGGGGAAGTCCACGCCCTACGTTTTTGGAGCTTCCACTAGCGAGACTTTTGTTCGGAGACTCGGGAAGCAGAAGCCAAAGCTATGGCTTGGGACCCGAAGGCGCTAGCAAGAAAAGATTGACGTCGTGGCTTTGGGCTTTGTCAAACGCCCAGCGGCCATCTCAGCACCAAGTGGCGTAAGTAGCGTTCTCGTGGACGGTTATTCTGGCGGTACGCTAAGGCGGTCGATGTTAAGTTATTCTAGACTCGCCCGTTAGCTTCGATTCTCGGCTATTTAAACTTCTGTCAGTTGCATAGGTACTGGCACGCCCACTCCAGTGCCACGAGACCGTCAGCAAGCAAGCCTCATGGATGTCCGTCCTGACTCTGCTTCCACTCGGCTATCAGTCTGTCGCAGCAACATGCTTGCGCTACGTGGCGGATAAAGGTCCATCCATCTTGCCGTCAGCTCTTTCCTTGGGCCTCTACGGATGCTTGTCTTTGCTGTGTCTGGCCAGCTTGTTTCACCTTAATTCGCCTTGCAAGTTGCAACTCCCGCTCGGAACGTCCGCCGAATTCCAGCCGCCAAGCTTTCTCGGCCCAGCGCTACTATCGGCCCAGCGAGCCTTTCAACGTTCCCCCGGTCTTCACGTATCCGCACCCTAGGTAAACCGCATCACCAATGGGGGCATCCAAGGAAACAACGGCGCGGCTTCTGGATCGCTGTACTGCCTAGGACCCTCCCAGGCTGTGCAACCCAACACCGCGAATCCCAATAATTTTGTCCGCCCTGACACCGTCTCCCCCCCCAATCGGGCGCGGCAGCGAAAAGGCGCGGAGGGCGCGCCATGCTCAAAATGACAGTTGGGCCGGTCAAAAACGTCAAAGCGCACCCAAGTCTTTTTTCTCTCTCTCCTCTTCTTCGACGTGGAGATTGATTGATAGGGTCCATGTCCACGGGGACTTCGGCCCAACTACTCTGAATTCATCTCGTATCACAAACAGCCGCCTGCAGGCGACTTCATCCACTTGATAGGGACAAAGCGCACATTGTGCAGAACTCAACACCCGCTTTGGGTCAGACGCTTTCCGAAGCGGTCTCCTTAGCGGTCATCTTCCCCATAAAAGAAATGCTGCGAATCTCGCTATCGGTCATTCGGCGGCATGCTAATCCCCACCCTCCACCGTCACCCCGCTGAGGCAGGACTGTCGCCATCGACAGTTGATGGTCTCCCGCCAGCCCACTATGGGTTCTTCCTTTTTCTTTTTTTGGGTCTGTCCATCGCCAGGGAGGCCTGGCTGCAAGTGTTGGCCGGGCTTCGTTCCCGAGGTAGGGGCCCCCGGTACGTACCCAGCAGCAACCCTGTCCTTAAGATCATCCTGCCTACCACGCCTCTACATCGCATTCCCCCCCCCCCCCCCCCCCCCCAGAGTGACCCGACCAGTCAGAGTACCTACGACCTTCTCCTGCTACGCAGAGACTGCTGAGGGTGGGATGGCGCACCCGGATGTGTAAGAGTCGACCCAAGCCAGACTTGACTCGAGACATTGCAGCTGCAATCCATTTTCGAAACCACGTGCTGCTATCTATCTAGGAGCTCCACGCTGCATACAAATGTACGAGCAGTGGATTGGCTTTACAAGGCATTCTAAGTTGACGATGGGGCGCAAGCACGGGACAGGTCTCAAGCACGCCATGTTCACTTGCACGTATTCATTCGTATGTCGTGCTCACGAGGAGCGATCCTTGATACCCTAGCCACACATGGCTTGCACTGACCTGGAAGTTGGAACCAACGACCTGCGAGATTACCGCTTGACAGTTACGCATGGCTTGTCTCGCAAGCTTAAAACCACGCCCCAGCACAACGCGATAGTTCAGTGGACCAGGAGCAGTCGCTTGATGGCGATTAACGTCAGGTTGAGTTCGCCCCATTTGTCATCCCGGCCGTTACATTGTGTTCCAATAGTTCATGTTCCAATAGTTGACAGTAGAAAGAGACCCGGGTCTTGACGTCGTGGGAAAAACAGCTTCGCCTCCCGCAGCGCAACATGGCTGCGTTCCCGCATATTGCATGCGACGTTCGTCCGACATCTCATTTCACTGGGCCGAAACGGGAATATTTGGCTGGATTTGTCGACCTCCTTTCCATCTCCGGCTCCGTACGCAAAGCAGTTCTCTCCGACACCCTTGCGGGTGCAGCGCGAAACGTCTGGAATGGGTTCCCTCTCCGTTCCCCATCCTCCCTCCCTTCTTCATATAGCGACCAGGGTGCCTGGTCTTCAGGCTCCGACGAAGCTCCCCTTGTCAAGACAACGTCTCGGTATTGGCTGGATGGGAGCTCTCAGCTCCAGTTAGCAAACACCTACGTAGGGGACTTGGCCATTCCACGGACGGTGACAGAACAATACTTAACCCAGTCGAGTGGGTTCTGCTATGATGAATGGGATCGTGGGTGGTCAATGATGTCAATATCGCGCCGTAATATTGAATGGAATGGGCCAGGTCGGTGCGCATTCGTCTGTTGGGGAGACGTACATACGACACAGGCGCAAGAGGCGTCATCCACCGACCATTGTCACGAAACAGTGTCGTTGGTGTGCAACGGTGCTGCCGCGTGTGGTCCACAGCCACCGCCAGGTGGACAAGCCGATGCTATCGGGACATGTGGTCAGTGTGCGCGGACTCACCCGGCGTTGCGATCGGCCCGCTACAACCTGGTCCATTACCCTGCCGGGCGCTGCGAGGGAGTCCGTATCTGCGACGACGTCGTATTCTTCACCTCGCTTGTATGCAAATGAGTCGCGATTGAGAGAGAGAGAGAGAGAGAGAGAGAGAGAGAGAGAGAGAGAGAGAGAGAGAGAGAGAGAGAGAGAGAGAGAGAGAGAGAGAAAATGTGTGTGGACCTTACAGGACTGCACACGCACACAAGTAGGTCAGTCATGGGACCAAGTGCCAAAAGAATGGAGGACGCAAACTGCAACGTCTTGATGCAAATGTTGCATCGCTTGTGGAGGTTGGGCCCGCGCACCACACCCAACTCGACGATTGAGGGACTTCAAAGTTACGTTGACACTTGACATGAAGAACTCATGGCCCGGGGCCTCGGTGGTGTCTCTACAGAGCCCATTGCTGGTCGTTTGGACCGTTGCTCGGGGTAATGGACTGAGTGATAGCGTCTAACCGATGCTCCGTGATTCGGACAGTTGAAGGGAACCGCCGCCGATCTCATGCCTACGCCATCGGCACACGCTACACTATATACATACGTACACGTTGTTTGTGTTGTCGGGGTCAACGGCTCTCCACAGGACAAGTGCCGGCAACTCCACAGCATTCACGCGTACGACCGTACCTTTTTTTCTTCTTTTTCGGTACAGATGGTGTGCCACCACGACGTTACCCCAGGCGAGTGAGTCTCCGGGGTTCTGGCAGGTGTCTGAGACTTCGGATCTTAGGGCCCCCTGGCTAGTCCTGGTGAGGGTTTCAATGTCGATATCCTGGCTCTTTGGGATGACCCGTCAGCGATCGCTCTTCTTCCCGCTACCAAAGATAACAATTGACCAACATGAACGCTGTGTTACTTCCGTGGCCATTGCTCCCATCGTTGCAGCTGTAAATTGTCACAGGATACGGTTAGGCATAGGCGATTTGATGTAAGATAACGAGCATGTCGTCGCCGTACCGTACTATGCACCTCTAGTTTTTCCCCCCAGGCTATACTCAGTGCCGAACGGACGCCTGGTCCACGAGACTTATGGGATAGCGCTGCAGCGAAGTGAAGTCTATCGGGACCATCATGTCACCAAAGGACATTTCTTTCGTCCTTCGGGAGGCCCCTCATCCGGACCCCAGGTCCGCCAGGGAGAAACATCGTATGCCGGAAACAAGCTTTATATACAACCTCCTTAGTGGGACCGTAGCGGTAGTAGCTCGAGGATTAGAGACGACGGAAAGCAATCTTTCAAAGTGATGGGAACGAAATCCTCCCGAGAGGCGACCAAACAATGCACAGCCGAGCACGAAGGGGTGTCACTCGGATTTGTTGCCATTTTGCAGCGCAAACACTACAGCAGGCATCCCCCATCCACTGAGCCTGAGAGAAGTATGGATTAGACTTTGAGACAAAATGTGATCGCTCTGAGATCCCTGAGACGTCGACCTATAACACATGCATGTTGATGTAGGCAAGCCAGAATCATGTTCGTCGCAACCCCCTGGTTAGCGCTGATATCTTTCATCGCTTAACAGCTCTCCCGAAACTCGCCCTGCGGCAACCCCCGCGAGAGAGATACGGCTACATGGGATTATCCCGCCTGCCTGCTTTCAGAGCCATCATGGGACTCTTCCAGATTGGACTCTGGCTTCGGCAAGCCAGGCGCCTTGCATGTCGCGAGTATAACTCGTCAGGGGGGGGGGCAGATGGTCACTTGGCTGACGAGCACACTCGTATACAACCCAACACCAGAGCGATGAGAAGGCCAAAGTAACCCTCGGAGACATCATGGGCGAGACGTACGCCGAATTGATTGTGCACGCTTCTCGAGGCCCTTCGGGCGCCCAGACCTCCAGTCCAAGCCTGGCATGAACCGTCCTGTAAGATGGGACAGGTCACTCCCGTGGCTCACCGACGTCTGATCACAGCCCTCTCTCCCAAAGAAGAGACAGATCTGGGTCGCGTTAACACACCCTGCTCCATACGAGTGCGGGGTTGAAACAGCAGCTCATCCAGGACGGCCGCTCTATCATTCGCCCCTGGCCTACGATTCGCCAATGGCTATCAACAATCCACCCTTCCTTCAAACAACGGCAGGGAAGACGAGCGCAAGGTTACGACATGCCTCCTTTTGGCTAAGGGAGTCAAGGCAAATACTTCCTCGAAGGCCCCGTTTAAGGCCAAAGCGACAAGTTCGGATCCTGATGATTGGCTTGGTTGCAGAAAGCTGGATAGGTTGGTCGGTTGGGGGTTGATCAATATGTCCACGCCGCCGCGGAAGGTTCTTGTCGTCGTATAAACCATTCTGTGAAGATCAGCAGTCGGTCTCCAACCAACGTGGCAGTTTTTCTCCGACGACTAGTACGTGCAGGAGGACAAATGCCGGCGCCCCATGGTTAGCTGGGCTATCTCTATCTCTTCCCCAGCGTGGTCAACTCAACAAATGACGGACGATCCGATTGATAGACGTCACGCCCCTTCCAAAGCCAACCAGTCATGATGAGCTCAGTGCTGCTCCTGCATGACAAGAGCCATCGTGGTTGCAGAGGCGTCGGAGGCCGGTGGAGAGGGGACGGGATGAGGGGCCGGGGCGGGATCCTCTTCAACAGCACACAGACGACAAGCTTCGTTTTGATTAAATCGTTGTTGCTAAGGTTTGGCCAACGGCGCCAAGCCATCATGTCAAAATCTTACGGCGCCCCTCAAGCATTGTTGTAGTTGGCGCACCGGAGGAGCAATCGAGGGGCATCCCACCGCCGGTCGGTCCCTTAACCGAGGGAGGGGGTGTTGTGTTGTCCCACGTTTATCGCGGTCGACAGTACGCGATGCACCATGCATTATGCATGACAGCAGCTCGCAGCTGTTGGCGTAAGTAGGACGAAGCGCCTCGCAACGCCCGAACTCGGGCCTCTCCTACGAAGGCAATGCAATCCCGTCGCCTCGGCACCGACTTTGCTCGACGCCCAGGCTACTTCATCCCCGCAGGACCAGAGGATCAAAGCCCTCGTTTCGGACAGCATTCGCACACGTTTATACCCGGCCTTCGGTCAGTCGGCACCGATCTAGGTAGTCTGTGATCAGGATGCCGCCGCCGCGCCTGTTTGGCCCCCTCCTTTTAACGAACCCGGCCGGCCGCCATCGCTAGTGACGGCGCGCGCCCGGCGTAAAATGCCAATCCATAAAAGCCACGCGCGGTGCCTGAAGATCTGGCACAAAACTCCGTGCCGAGCTTGAATTATAGCGTCCCTCCAGCTTGGGAGAAGGAGGGGGGGCACCCACCACGTAGACTACTACCTTGTACGGATACCATCTAGCGCGTTCCACGGCCCAGGAACCCCCCATCGCCATTTGGTCACGCCGCGCCGCACCATGTCGCGTCGAGTAAGCTAGACTTGGAGAGGGGGGGACAGGCCGCTCTACTGGGTTATCCCCGGTCTTTACTGTTCCGCGGGAGCGCTCCGCGGCTTCTGCTGCTGGAGCTGTTCAACGAACCTCAATGGTCAAGGTCGTCACACACCTGCAGTGGTGCGAAACTGCGATCCATCCGACTTGGCCATACTCGAAAGGTGCACTTCCTCCGTGGGCTGGAATCTTTGCTGCGGATGTCACGACTTGCCAGATGTGCCCCCTGGCAAATCATGCGGCCAGTCGAGAGGCTAGGACATACAGAGTTTGGGGGAGGGGGAGGGGGAGCAATTGAGCGGCGAGCCCTCACGGCCTTACCCATACGATGTACACGCGCAGCTATCGAAAGCGCGCCCTGAAGGTTTTTGTTTGTCAAAGCTGACAGGCCGGGGTTCGGTCCAGACCCTCCCCTCAAGCCGCCATGCGAAGTGCCCTGGGTAGAGAGAGAGAATGGGGTAGATTTCATGATGTTTCTCCCATTATCCAGGAAACGATTGGGCCGACGGCGGCCGCATCCATTGAAGCTGTTTTAAACGACGGACAAGATCTCTCTCCCCTGGATCTTTGCACAGCCCAGACTAGACCAGGTAGATCTCAGGGACCGCCACATCTCGCACAGGGACCGCACAAAGCAAGCGCGGGCAAGTGTTGTTGAACAACCGGGGCGGCAGTTCCCAGAGCGATGGCTCGGATCCTAACTTGGGCGGCGTGGCATATATGTTTTGTGATGGGAGCGAAGATGTGGCACCGCTCTCCCCTTTCCAATCTGGAACCCCTCCTGGCCTTTCACCAGGAAGCGGCCGGGCCCCTGTCTGCTGCTTGCGCTCTGGTTGGACGCAGGCTTCCAGAAGAATGCGGGTTTCACTCACACGACTGAGTCTCGGGTCTTGACATTGCTGCTGCCCCCCCTTTTCAATCGAATGTGGGGTAAGGATACAGAGTACTGTATCTGTACTTGTCCATGAGCAAGACTGGTCCCTCTGTTATCGGCGATGGATGGATTATTCCTGTTGATATTGTTGGATTGGCCACGGGACTCGGGCTCAAGACGGTCGGTGATTACGGTGTCTTCGGCTTCAATTTCGGGAGCCCTTATCGTTCTGAGAACATGGCCCGGGATGAGGATGGGTTTCTCGGTCTCCAGCCGTGCGAAGCGATATTGCAGAAACATATCAAAGCTCTCCTGTGAGTTGAACCCATATACGTGTCCTGCCGAAGTGTCACGCACGCGCATCCCAAAGTGGGATTTGCCCACGCGCAGGCCAGCCGGGCATTACGAATCGCTCTGCAAATCTCGCCCGCCCCTTGGATATGGTCGTGGCAACAGTCACGATGATGCAGGCTCTGTCACATATCTCTTCGCACCCGACCCTTTTTAGCCGGGAGCAGCTCACGACGACGGGGCCAGCCACACCCCGGGGATGCTGGAACGGTCGGCTCCACAGCTCACGCCATGCCGCGCCGCCGGTGTGACCGCGACGAGCAGTAGCGCAGTGAAAGCCCGCGACGACGGATTTGTAGACGCGAGACCCTTGCTCCCGGCGCTGCCCCGTTGAGGACTTCGGGGAGGGCTCGCTGGGGGGAAAGGCGCTGCGCGAGGACCGAGTCGAAAAGGGGCAGGAGGGGGTATCCTGCGAGGCTTCTTACGGATGCTTGCAGATGAAGGAGATTTTTTCTTCCATCTTCTTTTCTCATTTTGGCAAGTGCTCGGAGCCAGGGGTCCAGAGAGGGGAGACGAAAAGGAGGCGGCACATCGTGACAAGCCCCCAATCGAGAGGGCGCCCGTTGCTCGACCTCAAGGGGACAGACGGCCTGAATGCACCAGCACGCGTCCGGGAGCAAGACTGTCGTCACGGTCGACCCCGTGGGCATGTGGCGAGGCCCTCCGCCGGCTGAAGGAGTCTGCGTCGAATGGACGGTTTCGAAACCTTTTTCAGATATGGGCCAGGGCCTAGACCAGATACTTCGAACGAACTAGCTGGCACGCAGTTTCCAGGTCTACCCGTAGGCCTTGACACCAGGACCGGGTCACGAAGGAGACTTTTCATCCGGTTTCTCACACTTGAAAAGGACGGGAGGGCGCCTTTACTCCCCCCCTTTCGTCTTTTGTCTGTCGGCCTGCGGAAATATTCGGTGCGCTTATCTGTGTGTGTGTGCGCGTGGGCGTGTTCCTGGGACAGGTAGAGACGGGGTGGGTTACATGGCATCGACCCCGGGATGCCCAGCAGGCACAAGGTACGGGGGCAGGCACATGCCTTAGCCCGGGGCCAGATTCCGACGTCACGCAGGGAGATCCCATCCCGGAGAGGCAGCGCCGTTTCAGGATGTTGGCCGTCCCGTCCTGCAGGTCCAGTGTCACGCTGTGTGTGTGTGTGCGCTGTGATGGTAATTGTAACGGTATTGTACTTGGATCACAGCCCGCAGATGTCCCGTGCTGAGCTCGTGTGAGCCTATCGACGGTTGAGTTTCTCGTGCCTGGAGTTTGCAGAGCTTAATAAAATAGCGGCCCATTGGCGAGGTGTGGCTTGCGTTGCAGGTAATGCTGATAAGTCCAGAAAGTCGCACATGGTCGTGGCATTGGCTGGGTTGCTGAAGAAAAGGGTTAGTTGATGTTAATTGTGTTCATTGTCATCTTGATTGCCTTGGACGGAAACTTGAGTAATACCAGGGATGATTTCCAGCCGGTGAAAACAAACGTTGAGTGGAGCCATGCCGGGAACGGGCCTTCTGTATGTGGCGTTGAGTGTGGCTTGGCGCAATGGAGCTTGACTTTGCGTGGCTGGAGCTACCCCTCTAGTCCAAATGTGGCAAGTGCTTCCAACCACATCACGAGAGGAGTTCGAGATATCAGATTTCTGGAGACTGAGCTCCGCAAACTCAGCAGTTGACACCCACACATGTTGCGATCTCTTCTGTCAAAGGGATCGATTCCGCTCAGAGCAAGTTTCACCCGCCTCACCAGCCCCCAGAGCCACGCAGCCGCCTTCGGCACCACTACCGCAAAGATGGCGACCACCTCGGGAAACAGGGACCCAAACACCCTCTCCAACTACGGTGCCTGGCTGACCAAGCACACCACGGCCAACTTCACCATCGACTTCAAGGACAAGTCCCTCAAGGGCTCCGTCACGCTCGAGCTCGAGTCCCTGACGGATAAGCAGAGCAAGGAGATTATCCTCGACTCGAGCTTCCTCTCAATCTCGGGCGTCAAGGTCAACGCCGCCACCTCCACCTGGGAGCTCAAGGACCGTGTGGAGCCCTACGGCGCACCACTGCATGTCTTTGTGCCCCAGGGCGCCGCAAAGGGCGACATCGTCAAGGTGGATGTCGACCTGGCCACCACGGACAAGTGCACCGCGCTGCAGTGGCTCACGCCCGCCCAGACGAGCAACAAGAAGCATCCGTACATGTTCTCGCAGTGTCAGGCCATCCATGCTCGCTCGCTTTTCCCCTGCCAGGACACTCCAGACGTCAAGTCGACGTACACCTTTGTCCTCGCGTCGCCACTGCCTGTCGTTGCCAGCGGCGTCCTCGTCGAGGGCGAGGCCGAGAAGAAGGGCGATGACACGGTGTACCGTTTCGAGCAGAAGGTTCCGATCCCATCGTATCTGTTCGCGCTGGCATCCGGCGACATCGCAACGGCGCCCATAGGCCCTCGCAGCATCGTCGCTACGGGACCCGACGAGCTCAAGGAGTCGCAGTGGGAGCTGCAGAACGACATGGAGAAGTTCATGGAGGTCGCCGAGAAGCTCGTGTTCCCCTACCGATGGGGCCAGTACAACGTGCTGGTGCTCCCGCCCAGCTTCCCCTACGGAGGCATGGAGAACCCCATCTACACCTTTGCGACCCCGACCATCATCAGCGGCGACAAGCAGAACGTGGACGTCATCGCCCATGAGCTGAGTCACTCTTGGAGTGGAAACCTGGTCACCAGCTGCAGCTGGGAGCACTTGTGAGTTGTAGACGCTGGCGAGATGTCAGTGGTGGGACCGATACTAACAATGCCATTCCAGCTGGCTCAACGAGGGATGGACCACGTACCTCGAGCGCCGTATTGGCATGGCTGTTCATGGCGACGCGGAGCGCGACTTTTCTGCCATTATTGGCTGGAAGGCTCTCGGTACGTCAAAGGGTTCTTCCCGCTTCAGGCGACAGCAATCATACTGACTGGTTACGCAGAGGACGCCGTCGCTCTTTTCGGCCAGGATTCCGAATTCACCAAGCTCATCATCAACCACAAGGGCATCGACCCCGACGATGCCTTCAGCACCGTCCCTTATGAGAAGGGGTTCCATTTTCTCTACTACCTCGAGGGCCTTGTTGGCCGCGATGCCTTTGACAAGTTCATTCCCCACTACTTCACCAAGTGGTCTCGCAAGTCCCTCGACTCTTTCGAGTTCAAGGAGACCTTCCTCGCCTTCTTCAACGGCCTCGGCGACGAGGAGATCAAGAACAAGGTTACCTCCGTCGACTGGGACAAGTGGTTCTACCAGCCCGGTCTGCCGCCCAAGCCCGAGTTCGATACAACCCTGGCGGATGTCTGCTACAAGCTCGCCGAGAACTGGAAGGACGAGAGCTTCAAGCCCTCTCCCGAGGACGTCGCCTCCTTCTCCGGAAACCAGAAGCTGGTCCTGCTCGAAACCATCGAGAAGTTCCCCAGCCCCCTGTCCGCCGACCGCGCGCGCCTTCTGGGAACCACGTACGACCTCGTCTCGTCGCGCAACGCCGAACTCAAGACGGCCTACTATAAAATCGCCCTCGCCGCCGAGGACTCATCCGCGTACCAGGGCGCCGCCGACCTGCTGGGCAACGTCGGCCGCATGAAGTTCGTGAGGCCCCTGTTCCGCTCGCTGAACAAGGTCGACCGCGAGCTTGCGCTCAAGACGTTCGAGAAGAACAGGGACTTTTACCACCCTATCTGCAGGGGAATGGTGGAGAAGGATCTTGGTCTTGTGTAAAGTAGTAAAATCGGCCGCCGCCCCCCCTCCCTCAATAAAAAGAAAATAGCAAAAAGGGAGGATCAAACATACCCGCGTAACAAGAAGGGATGGAGTGGTCTGTATTCTACCTATCCCGGTACGTTGGGCGTTTTATTGTACCCGACGACAGATCACGAATCATTGTCAAAAGACGTATTAACGGGACGAAGCAAGCCATGGAATCGAAACTGATGTCTTTTCAGTGCTGAAACTTCTCCAAAGATGGTCCCCCATGACGTTCACCCTGCGCAAGTACGCACTTGAAGAACCGAATACCTATTCCATTTGACTTCGACCACAACATCCCTTCATCCCCGCTACTGCCTGTTTATGAGCTCTCTTGATGCATACTACAGTCAGCCGTCGTCCAGACGTCTTATGGTGCAGGTTGCACCTCACACAATCACAAGCTTGCGGTACAACCACCACAAACTACAAGGAGGAATGTCCCCGGGGAACTGGATAATCACAAACAAGCATCTACTTTCCAAGGCGTGCAACTCTGTTTGTTTGAACAAACTGACGGCGTTGGACGGCGACCCTTGCCATCATGAAGGTTTGGTCTCTGTCTTTCCATTAGATACGCCCAAGGTATTGCTGCTCGCGTCCTCACGCAACTGACGCACCTCCAGCTAACCTTCTTCCGCCCGCTCGTTCGCCCTGGAGGTCTCACGCTTATCGGCGTCGGCGTTCGGCATCGCGGGCAGTCGAGCATGAGAAAAAACGCGACCATTACGCTACAAGGGAAATATGCCGCCCCCCACCCCACCCCACCCGTAGAGACGAAAGGGGGGTCGTTGTTCCTTCACAACTTGGCCTGCTCCTGCGGCGAAAGCTTCCGCAGCGCCGGCCCAGCCCGGCTGCCGTCACCGGCCATCCGCAACGTCGTCTCCCCGCCGACGGCCCTTCTCAGCCTCCACTTGTCCCGCAACGCCGTCGACGCCTTGCGCTCGAAGCAGTCCGCGACGTGTGTGCCGATGACCGGGAGGAACTTGAAAGCACTGTGGTTCTCTGAATCAGCAAACTCTCTCTCTCTCTCTCTCTCTCACACACACACACACACACACACACGTGTTTCCTCCTCCTCTTCCCCTCGAAATATCAACCGATCCGTGGAAAATGGAAACGCCAGAAAGGAAGCGGGTGGGGGAACACTCACTGTCCAGCACCACCGGTCGCGAAAAACAAACCCTCCAAGTCGGGGTGGTAATCCACCACGAAGTCACCCTCGGGCGTGTCGGTGTACCAGCACAACCGGCGGTAGACCCATTCCCTCTCGGCGAACTCGGGGAAGAACAGCCGCACGCCGTCCCGCAGCCCCTCGTCCGCGTCCCGCGGCAGGAACCCGGACGCGGCGTTGCTCCCCACCAGCTTTGGGCTTGACACCGTTCTCCTCATCCCACCACCCGCCGCCTCCCTGTTCCCGTTCCCGTCACCATCATCCCCATGGCTCGCCACGGTCGGCGCCTCGGCCTCGAACTCGGTCGCGTACCCGAAACCGTGCCTCGCGACCTTGAGCAGGTTCGTCCCCGGCGTCGGCGGGAAGCAGAAGACGCCCGTGCTCATGTTCACCATGACCGGCATGTCCCTCACCCTCTCGGCCTCGTCGTCCGACAGCCGGATGAACCCCACCGGCTGCGCCGACGCCGCGACCGCGTGGCCGACGCCCGGCACCACGCGGTTCGTCCACGCGCCCGTCGCGAGCACGACCCTCTCCGCCTCCAGCGTCATCCCTGCCGCCGTCCGCACGCCCGTCACCCGCTCTTCCCCCCCCGCCCCCCGCCGCCGCAGCAGCGACACGACCGTCCCCTGGGCGCCCGTGACGAACGAGACCCCCGCGAGGGTGCACCGGCCCGCCAGCGTGCGGATGGCGCCCGCCGCGTCGGCCCATCCGCCCGCCCTATTGTGCGTGGCCGCGAACTCCCGCAGGTCCGCCTGCACGCCCCTGTACAGCCTCTTGACCTCGTCGTCGGCGTGCGGCGGCTCGAAGAATTCGAGCGGCCTCTCTCTATCCTGGGCCGTTTTCCACTGGCGGTACTTTTCAAAGTAAGGGCTCGGGCGCTCCCTCTCGTCAGCCATCATGACGAAGCCGGACTCATGGTAGTGCGGGCTGTACACCTCGGAGGTGCGCCAGCCTTGGAGTGCGTCGGTCGCCAAGGACGAGTACAGCGGGTCGGCGTACTCGGTGCGGATGATGCGTGAGACGTCGACGGAGCTTCCGTCCGGGACAGGCGGAAGGAAGCGGTCGAGGATCGTGACAGAGGTGTAGCCCCTATTGGCGGCGAGCTCATGAGCGAGGCTTAGGCCGAAGACGCCGGCGCCGACGATGAGCACGGGGGCGGATTTAGGTGGCATTTTCAGGTAGGATTGTATAAGTTTGTGTGTGTGTGTGTTTGTGTTGAGGTGAGGTGAGAAAGTGTGAGACGAGTTACAGTGGACGGTGTCAAATGTAGACCAGGTCGAATCCGAGCCCCGAAAGCCTTAACTTCCTACACAAAACGAGTGTGGATGAGTGAGCCTGCGAGTGACAAACTAGAGAATTGCAACAAGAAAAATATCGGAGTGAGCTGCGATCAAAGCGTGGAAATCGGGCTTGTTATGTTTTTAAACCATCGAGACGTCCATGTTGGTGGTGGCTGTTAGGGAGGATGAGTCGAAGTGGGAACGGGCCGGCTACCGTGCCCACCTTTTGACCAAATGCGTCGAGTGGAGCCTGTCGCGAGTCGCATCTGCGAGTCTCGCAGGCCTCGCTTCGAGTAAAAGATGAAGGGGAAGGCGTCATTGTGGACCCGTTGCGGATACATTTAGCCTCCCTCACTCTCCCGTCGTCCGGTCCTCCGGAATCGGCGCTGTGGATACGTGCATGCGGGACGGAGCGGGCCCGGTCAGTTCCAAGTGCCGGAGGATGCCGGGCGGTAAGGGGATCTCACCAAGTAGCTGACAGGTTACGTCAAGCCAGGTAAAACAAATGACCATTTCAACTGAAATGCTACCGAAGATATTCCTAGTTACGTTTCCAATATACAGTCTCATCGCACCTTGCATAGGTAACCCAGAAATTCACGCCCTCCGTAATCCGTTCGTCTCACTAATGAAACTGGTCCTCCGTTACGCCCTTTCCCATGGCAGCGGTACTGCTGATACCGCCCGTGACCATCTTCTGCAGCTCGTCGACGTACGTCGCACCGCTCCACTTCTGATGCTTGACTACATCGACGCCCGAGTCCATCTCGGGCTCCTGCACGAGCTCGCCGTACGCCCGCATACCCTGTTGGCTGTACGCCTTGGCAAACTTGTCGCTGATGAGCGCCGTCGTGTGCAGGCCAGCGAGCGTAATGAACTGCCAGCAGTAGCCGAGCGACGCGAGGCGGCGGATGTACGTTTCCTGCTCGGCACGAGGCATCGCCGTCTTCCAGTTGAACGAGGGCGAGAGGTTGTAAGCGAGCCTACACGGAAGAGGAATCACATGTTAGTATCCGGTTGCCTGAAAGCTTTGGCTTGTTCTCGTTGCAACTTACTTCTGCTCGGGCCACACGGCGTGGACGCCCTTGGCAAACTCCTGGGCCTGCTTGAAGTCTGGCAGCTTGCTCTCCATCCAAATGGCATCGCAGTAAGGTGCGTAGGCGATGGCACGGTTGATAGCGCAATCGCAGCCGCCCTTGAGGCGGTAGTAGCCCTCGCGCGTGCGCGGGGAGTCCCAGTCGAAGTGAACGTCGGCACCGAGGATTCCCTTCGCAAGGGCGCGGGCCTCGACGTTGCTCTTGCCTTTGGCAGCCGAGAGGTACTTCTGGACCAAGCCGTCCTTGTTGGGCTGGGGGCTGGCCTTGATGGCATCGACGACGGCCTCGTCGAAGCGCTTGAGATTGGCCTGCTTGAGCCAGTTGTCCTCAATGGCCTGGAGCTGCTCGCCGTTCTTGCCGGCCAGCTCGGCGGCGATCATAAGGTCATTCAGGGGCTGGAGGCTGGGGTTGGTGGAACCGAGGATGAAGGCGTGGTCGCGGGGGTCAATGTTCGTGCTGAGGAGGGTGGCAGCCTCGGCGTCGGTGCGGGCGACAGCGATGAGGTTGGAGCCCATGATGTCGGCCTGGGCGCGGATGGCGACGAGGCGATTGATGTGCTCCTGGATCGGCACGAGGACCTTGCCGGCCATGTGGCCACACTTCTTGGTGCCGGGGGCCTGGTCTTCGATGTGGATGCCGGCGGCGCCCTTCTCAATGAAGAGCTTGGTGAGCTTCATGACGGCGGTCAGACCGCCGTGGCCGGTATCGGCGTCGGCGATGATGGGTCTGAGGTAGTCGACATTGGCGAGCTTGGCGCGGGCCTCCTTCGGGACGCTCAGGCGCTCTTGTCGCTGCTTCCGGTCGTGAAAGAGCTGGGCCATGAACAGATGGGCGACCTTGTTAGGGACGGTCGTCTGCGAGGGCTGGTCAGCAACAAAGGGGGGAGCCGAGGAGACACGGACGAATGGCTCACGTAGGGGTAATCTGCCAGATCCGGGCCAGGTTCATCCGAGGCGGAGGCGGTCGAGGATGACTGCCAGCCAGAGACGTAGACGGTGTCGAGGTACTTGGCCATCTGGGTGACCATTGTGGGCTCCAGACAGCCGTAAGTGTAGCTGGCGTCCCTGTTCTTGAAGCGCTTCTCGAGAATGTCGAACAGCTTCTTGGACTGGGCGTTGCTCGGGTACTCAATCTTGAGGTGGCCTCTCTTGGAAACGATCTGCTCGGCAGTGAAGGGCCGCTTGGTGTTTCTCCATCGCGGCTCGCTCCACCACTGCTTCACTTGGTCGACCTCCTTCTGGAAGAGGTCGTCCTCGACACTGGGATCCACAGCGGGGTTGACCATGTTGTTGGCAGCCATGATGGGTGATGTGGGCGGCTTGTATCTGCCGGGAAGATGACGCTATTCCGAAGGGACGCGGAGAAAAGAGGTTTGCTCGGGAAGATGCCTCGAGACGATGTTGTAGCAATCGAAGAATGGGAGCGGAGGTGCGACAAACACCTAGAGACTTGGCAGGCCAGTGACAAGACTTGTAGTGTAGGATAGCACCAGACTAATGATGCTATTCAGAGCTCAATTGATGGCAGACGGAGAGATGAAGGATGGATATGGGAAGGAGGGGTTTCGGAGGGGAAGATGGAAGGGAGGGGGGAAAGTCAATCTCGCAAGAGTCACAAGCAAAAAAAAAAAAGGTAGGAAACCCAAGAACATGCGGCAGACATAAATAACAATAAAGGAAGTCGGAGCAAGCACTAGCAGGACAAGGCATGAGGGCCGCCGGCAGTGTTCGGCCAAAAGGCGTTCCTGGACCAATCGTCTTACACCTGTTTCGAGACAAGTACCTTTGACCTTGGGCGCTGGCCAGCTATTGAACAGTGTGTAGTGTGAGAGACTCTTCCGGTTGCTCGCTCATCTGTGCCTGGTCGGCGTGTCGAGGCCATGACCGTGGGTAAAGGGTAAAACAAGAAACCTCGGAAGCAGTTGAGGTAGGTACAGTGTACCTTTTTTTGTCTCGTCCGTTGCTAGTACACTACTGTGTACACAATAGTCCATGGTCGTCTCCTGGTGTGGGGGGGAGACGGAATGCCTACGGAATGGATGCCCGGGGTCGTGGTCAGTCCTCGAAAGTGACGTGAGGTTGGCCGGTCTTGGTCGTCGTCGTCGTCGTGTCAGTGTCAGTCTGGATTCGGCTCAAAGGGGGAGACAGAACAGGCTAGGGGGCGAAACCGCATGTGGCTGGCTTCTTTCCCCATTGCCGTCATTGGCCAAGTTGCCGAAGCTCCTTGCATCTTGCCCCGCCGTGCCCCGCCATGCTGCCGTGACCGTGACCCTCTTTCTCTCTTTCTCTCCATCCCCCCATCTCTCTCTTCCCGCTGTGCCCTGCGGTCGGCCGGTGTTAGTGTCTGTCCCCTGTGCAGTGCAGCCGGCCGGGCCATGGGAGATAGTCTGCGGACTGCCAAACTACATACATGCCATCCGCACGCTGTCGACTCTGACGTCTGCCGATGCCGACCTTCTGCAACGCCGCCTCGGCGACACGCCTGATGCTCGAGGGATTGCAGGCTTGCAGCATGCATTTACCTAACGTCCTGGTTTGTTTGCAACACAGGATCATCAGTCCCAGGCAGTCACGCATACTTTCTTGGGCCGCACCTGGCTGGAATAAAGCCTTGTCTTGCCTGATACCGCCCGAGCGAGAGCTTCTCCCCGTCCCGGTATACTGGTACCTGAGCTACCTAACGAAGAAGAGGGGGGGGGGGAGGGGACAACCTTTGCTTTGCGGGGTAGTAGCGCCCTCGAGCGAGCATGTGAAGACTCGTTGTGCCCGAGTCGAGTCGATTCGAGTCGGGGGACGGAGAGGCTGATGAGTGATGGATGACGCTCCTGGTGCGTGTCACACATTCCGCCCTCAGCTACCTCTTTCCTTCTCCTCCTCCCTCCCCAGAAAGGTACCTCGGCCCTCACTGGCATCGCACCGAATATTCCGCCCGAACCCAGCCGCCCACGCGACCATGATTTCCCGGAATCACCCTACCATAAAACCGCGCCATGCTCCGAATGTCCTCCTGTCAGTCACATGCCTTGCCTCAGCCACCCACCCACACCCACCTTGGTCCTCGTCCTCCTTCCATACCTCGACTGAGCACCAAGATGACACGGAACTTGCCCGATCGACACGTGCCGCACCGCCTCTTTGTTCCCCTCGGCCCATCCCCGTTTCCCCAACTTTTCACATTACAATTTCTCCAAGGCTGATTGATTCATCGCATTGGGTGCATGTCTGTCTTGGTCTGGCTTCGCAGCCACTCTAACCTCTTTTGAACATTCTTAACAGACAGCCGTGCCTTCACACAATCAATCAAGCTCAAGTACCATGCATACAACAACATTCAACTTCGGTCCCTTGCCAACTCCTTTCCCAACCTCCAATACCCGACATGCCGCGGCAACAACGCACAAAAAGAATACGACACTTGGTCTGAGGCAAAGCAACCCGTATGCTCACAAACATCCCACTTGGATGAGCATTGGTTGGTACTGGACGACCGCGCTCAAAGCGTCCACTTTGCACCTCCACCAACCATTACGACCTCTATCCACACCGACACGCACTCAGGAAAGCTCGGCCAGATGCTTCTCGTTGTTCTGCTCGATCGCATCGTGGAAGGTATTGTACGGCGTGAGTGTACCCAGAGCACGCCGCATGTGCGCGTTGACGATTTGCAGGCCGTAGACGTAGCTGGCATTCACCCATCCGAATCTGGTCTCCCGTCAGTACCGCTGATCACGCCAAATACATCGCCTCACCCGACAACTTACCCTTCCTTGGCCACGCCCTTGAAGTCGAGGCCCTGATTGCCGTACTCGGCATCGACTCTGTGGGGGTCAATCGGGCGCGTCACGTCGTACTTCTCCACCACTACCCCGTTGAAGTCGACAAACGCCTTGGTGATCATGAACAGCCATTTGTACGCCAGACGCTCGGCCTCGTCGGTGAAGCTGTACCGTACCAGTCCCGTCCACGCGAGCATCTGCTGCGGCGCCCAGCCGTAAGGGTAGTCCCATTGACGGTTGGGCCTCTCCAGACCCACCACGCCGCGAGATTCTTCTGTGCCCGACAAGAGACCGCCGACGGCCTCGAACTTGGGCAGGGCCTTTTGCACCATCGTCGCTGCTTGCTTGGGCGACGCCACACCCGCCCACAAGGCCCAAAAGGTTGTGCAGCTTTCGTACGTACACTGCTCCTTCTCGACCGTGTTGTAGTCGAAGTACATGCCCTCTTCCTCGTTCCAGAGGTACTTGTCAATGGCCAGCTTTCTGCGCTTTGCCCGGCGGTCCCAGATGGCAGACGTCACCACCTCGCCGGCCTTGAGCGGTCCGACAGCAAACTCGGCCGGGATCACCAGCTTGTCGTTGAACACGTTGCGGATCGTGCGCGCAATGTCTGTCTCGTACTTGAACAGGAGCGAGTTCAGGTCGATGGTGGCCAGATTGGCGCAGACCTTTTCGAGCCGGTATGATGTGTCGTGGCCTGACTCGCGCACGGCTCGGTCGTGCAAAAAGTACTCATCCAACTCGGGCTCCTTGATCTTACCACTGTTGTAGGCCTGCACAAACTCCTGCCAGCTTATGCCATGCTTCTCTGCGTAGGGCTCGAGAACGTGGACAAAGTGGCCCGCCTCGGTTTCGGGTGGGACTCCCAGCCCTTCCGGCCGGTATCTCGAGAGGCCCGTCACAGGGTCCAGGCGAGGTTCGGCGACCCAGACGCTGTGGTACTCCTTGATGGCAGCGAGCATGGATGTTCGGAGGAACTCCTTGGCGTCAGGCTCATGCTTGATCTTTTCGTAGACGCGGAGGGCCATGTCCGTGAGGAACGGCGGCTGAGAACGGCACAGATAATAGGAGCGGGTAGCGTTCAGGATCTTGCCATAGTGTCGAATGCAGAAGCAGAAGTTCTGCACCATGGACTTGGCGAGATGGACCTTGTCATTAACAAGTAGTCCCAGAGACTCCATGTAGCTGTCCCAGCCGTACAATTCGTTGAAACGGCCCCCGGGCACGACAAAGGGGAGGCCCCTCAGTGTTTCCTCGCCCGTCTTGGGGTCCTTGATCTTCTCCATCTCGACGGCGAGGAGGCCCGGCTTGGCATTCATGTCGCGAACCAGCTCGGGAGTGATAACCTCGGGGAGCTTCTGGACGTCCAAGCGAATCTCCGGCCTGTCCTTGGCAACCTTGGTGTAGAACTCTAGCTGCTCGGGGGCCCCGGCCGGAACGTAAATGCGAGGGCGAGGATCGTCGGTCCAGTCCTTGGGGTCCTTGGCCGCAATCTCGACGGACGAGGCATCGATTCTTCTCGTCAATCCTTCCCAGAAGTGGTCACGAATAAGTCTCGACAATCGGTTGACGGGGTTCTCGTTCAACCGACCCTCGTCAAGGATGATCTGCTTGCGGCCGTATTCCTTGGCCAGCGAGAGCTCCTGCAACAGGTTGGAGAGCATGTAGGTGCCTCGGACGTCGAAACGGTTGTGGCCCGCGGACGCGGCGGTCCTCAAAGACCACACCTGCACAAAAACCATGTCAACTCAGATTTCAATGCAATGTTGGAGCGGGAAGACGGGCCAACGTGCATGTACATACCTTGGGGCCATTGTCCTCAATGGTAATCTGCATGTTCCCGTCGGTATCCTCCTGGGCCTGCAAGCTCTTGAGCGTCTCGTCTACCTGGATGAGGAACTTTCGGTTGTGAGGGATCGTGGATTCGTCTGAATAAAATCATGGTCAGCAATTCGGCCATTACACAGCAAACCATTCATGTTCGGGGGGCCGAACTGACCGTGACTGCCTCGACGGAAGGGTTCGCGAAGCCCCATGCGCTCAAACTGCTGGAATAAGCTGTTCTGGAGTCGAGTTAGCTCATCCTTGCTCAAGGTGCGATGTGCGGTGACAGGCGGTCAGGGATGGGAGGTCGACAGCGTAATCATACCTGCGAGTAGGTCCGGGTTCGAGGGCCAGCGCGGTTGACGTGGCGCTCTTCCGAGGTGTAGTAGGTTTTGGCATCGTCGAAAACACCGGCGCCGTGGTCCTCGCTGGAGCCACGGGGACGGCGTTGGCTCGTCGGGGATGTCATGGTCGAACAGCCTCGGCGGGGTCGGGGAGGGCGATTGTTTGGTGACAAATACGGGATGGGATGCTGCGATTGAGAATTGACTCTGGCGGGACGAGCGAGGATGGTCGATATAGGTGCGAGTAGATGCGATGACTGCTGGTCTGATCAAAGCCGAATTGGAAAGGGTGTCGAAAACAGAATAAGGCAAAGAGAAAGTCGTGCTGCGTCTGAGTCGTGGCGGCGTCGTTGGCTCGGTGAGCAATGGGGGGAAATTTGTTGTGTGAGAATTGAGTGTCACGAGGCCCCGGATTGTATGGGAGAGACAAGGGCGGCGGCGTGGGATGGATAGTGGCCGATGCGCTGCGGTCTCACCGTCTCTCAGCTCAGCAATGCGGCAAGAGGGGCCAGGGTTGACAAGTAATAGGCTGATACTTCAGGTAGGTAGGTAGGATGGGGTAGCAGCTCAAGCAAGCACGCAAGGTACAGAGCTAAGTTTGGGGGTAAGGGGGGTTCGTGCAGGCCGTGCTGTAATAGGTGACAGTAAGAGAAAGAGGAGAGAGGGGAGTTGGACGTTTGCAGAGGAGACGTTGGCCCTTCTACCCGCTTGTCGTTGGAGCAGCAAAGATACCTAGGTAGCTACCAAGATAATGCCAGGCTCTTCCGTCGTCGTCACATGGAAAACTCAGAGATCCCCAACGAAGGTATTCACCACTTTTAATTCCAAGAATTTGGGCCTCTCGCTCTCCATGAGGTTCCAATGACGATATCGCTGCCAGCGGTCTCCCCCACGCCCGGTGGGGATCCATGCACCAGTAACACCACCAAACACCACATCACCTCGCCTCAGCTCCGGCTCCTGCAGGGCGCCAACGGCATCGCACTGGTGTACCAGCTAAGCTCTCAGCTGGGTGCAGCTGGTGCCCAGGTACCGACCAATCAGCCGCATCCGTCCCACTCCTGACCTCAGCCACCAATCACAGCATTCATTGCCGACGTATGTGGTGGGCCCGATCTTACTGCTGTGTCACCCCCCGATCTGGTCCAGCGGCAATTTCCTACCAAGACATCCAAGGCTCCAGACCCTTCGTCGAATCGCTACTGGCATCGCAGAAGCTTGTCGACGCTCGTTGCAACCGAGTCGAACGGAACTGGGCCTCACGTAACATCCTTTGGATACCCAGGTAGTGGGTACGACGACTTGGTTGCCCGGTGAGATGAGTCTCCGTTGACGTGTCGCCAACTCGGGTCTTTCCTTCTACACCGACCAAACTCTCGGCAACGGCTTTACCTGCAACTCCTCTTTGTTTTTTCCGGTCTCACCCGTCATAGCTTTGCCGGTGTACGAGACCGCAATTTCCGTTCATCAACTCTAGGAGCTGTCCCCGTCGCACTTACATGGACAGTTGCGATATTCTGGTAATTGCACCCGGGTCACATGGGCGGCGGGGTTTCTTCTCCAGGACGCAGGCGCCTGGTTGGTCTATACTACCAACAATCTCTTAAAATCAAGCCCTCGTTCATTGTAGCATTGAAATGGATACATCTGGTCGTTCAGGAATCAGCCGACTTGGCCGGTGTCTGCGATGCCATCTAACCAACCGAACTTTCCCACTGAACAGAGCATTCATGGAAGCATAAGTCCAGTGACTGACTATTCAATATAGATTCCCAACTAGCAAGACTTACCCCGCACCCTAGGATCATTCCATCTGTGGAGTGTGGATGGTTCTCACTGACGGTTCCAACCCCTAGTAGAAGCCCGAAGTGTTGGCTTTGGCGCAAGTTTGACTGATGTTGATGAGGTAGCCAACTCTCGTAGTGCCATTGAGAGAGAGACATTATCAGCGTTCTTTCATAACCGCTGTACGAGAGTGTGTTGATCGAACATCGTCTCCCATGGCCAGGCTAGTGCAATTGTCCGTATAAGGATACTACCAGTGGCCATAGGGAGCAGGTGTTCGTTGTCAAGCATCGTCGGGATGTGAAGGGCAACTGCCGTTGACCGAGGCGTTTCGTGATCTACATTGTTCGCTTGGCTTACGAGTGTAAAGGGTGTCTCACGTCAGGAGGCGGCGAATCTTGTAGACAAACACTGCCTCCGGCCGATGAATGTATGGGAAGGCCGAGACAACGAACGACCCAACAATTACTTTCCAGTCGCGTTCGCCGGTTTCTGGTTCAACTCTTGAGATTGGTCTCCTCCGGGTCCTGAGTCTCGCCTCTCGCATCGACCCAGGACCCATCCCAGGATACGCAACAAATTGTGACAGAAGACTGCCGCCTGAAGGTTTCTCTATTTACCTTGATAGGTCTACATGATACCAAATTTGGCCTTCGGGTTATTACCGGGGTAAAATAGACTCAGACAGTAACTAGGGTTGCCTATCTGCTCCCTGTCCACTTCGTATTACGTTGTTAGTCGTGTTAAGCAATAGTCCTCGCACCTGGCCTCGGACGAAGAAACAAGTCTGGACTCTCTCGCATTAGGATGCTCAAGTTTGGTCTCGCCTGAGACTCAAAATAGTGGCTTTGCAGCAATATTCATTATGTCTGAGATGCCGCTTTGACTCCTTCACGAGTTGCTTCGCAGTCAAGTGACTTGGGGGGATTGTTCTGAAGAGCCGCTCATAGCTTGCGCCAAACCCTGGGCTCTTCTGGCCGTAACATCTTCCCGCTCGTTGTTTCCATAAGATAAATTCCAACATGTTACTCAAGTTGGATCTCGACTCATGCTTTCACACCAAAGAACCCTGAATTCTAGCCCGGTTGTGGGACTATCGATCCTCGACACAGCTACTGATGCTCAAAACACTCGAGCCCCTACTGTTGTCGCACATAACGGTATCGATACTTATGTCAGGACAAGCCGCAGCCCTCTATCCACTTCAACTTCGTCAAGTTCGGCCTCGCAGATACTAGAACCCTTTGGTCTCAAATTACAGGACGAAGGGTGAGACTTTCCCCTGGCCACCTCCTAGATTGAGATACGAACTTTCTCAGTCCGAGTGCCTCATGTCCAGGGCACACCAACCAAGTGGCTGGAACCTTCAATAAATACGCGTGGATATAACAACCTCAGTACCCAAAAAACTTATGAACGTCTTCTTTATCGGGTGCAATAAAAGTAGCCTCTCAGTGGTCTCATCTTAGGATGTCTTGATGAGAGTATAGGGCGTCTTCCGCTTCATCACATATTGTCCTAGCGTAAACATCGACATCTCCGCAGGTAGTGTGAGATACTACCTTCAGGTTGTTGAACAGCGTCTTGGCCGAAGTTTTGAGCGAAGCCATTGTTAGATTGGAGACGTTGGGGTCGGGAGCATGTTTCACCAGTCCTCATGGCTTTGCTTATAGTGCTGCAATGAACAGCCGGCGTTGAAAGCTTCATCTGAGTATGTAGTTGAATAGATCGGCCGTACTCAATAAATGCAATGGCTTTTCCAATTAGACTTGCAAAACTGTCGCAAGACATGGGGAGTCATACATAAGCATTGATTTTGGACTGGTTTGAAACGAACCCAGTCCAGCAAGTGCCCGCCGCCTCATCCACTCCAGAGACCGATGAATCGGTCAAGTCGCTCTCAATGATAATGTTTTCAAATTTAACTCGTTGGAGCCGAGAATGACGCCTTGTGCGAGAATCAACTTGTGTCTGAGAGCCGGCTGGAGTCAGGGGGATCATGACCACGCCTGAGGGGCAGCAGGCATTGGGAAGTGAAGACTGGCTTTCAGAACCTTACGATAGAGACGAATCAATGCCATTCGAATCTAATGTTTCTCCCAATATCAGTCTTTAGTACTTCAAATGTAAAACCTCGAAGCATATGGATGAGTATCAGTCTAGACCATGCGGCAGTTCCTGTTGTTACCTATGTCAGAACTCATCTCTTGGCCAAGACTTCATCGGATCCTTTCACGATCCCGACAGGTCACGCGAATGCCCAATGAGTCTGACTAGATATGCTGCCATAATCATTCAATTCAGTATCAATGCGGTTCTTGATGTTAAGATATCTAATTCTTAGTCACTGTGAATGTATCATCGCTGATCATCAATATTGCACATGCGCGTTTCGTTAACGAGAAAGGTCTTGCCTGAGCCTGCAATGTTATTGTAGGTTTCGCCGGTTCATGTCACATATTCAAGTCAAAGCTGTATTTGCAGTCTTGATAACTTGTCCTGAGGGTTGTCGTCCATGGGTCGGCCTCAGCCCGTAAACAAGCCAAATGTTTCCACAACACTCCCTCCGAAAGGCCGAGTACCTCGAGCTGAGCTCCAATCACTCGAGAATCGATGGGCCCTCGTCAACACACAAGACTGGACAATGGCTGCCCAAACAAGCCGCAAGCCGATGGATGATTTGACTCTGCCATCCGAAGGGTGTCATGGACAAAACCAAGTGAGTATTTCCCACCAAAATTGGTCTAGGCCGGCCCTTCTGTAAGCAAAATTTACACCGTATTCAAAGTCTTCCCTAAACGCGCATGCCTCCTTCCAAAAGCTGCGGCTTGGATTCCAAGCAAAATGCGTGATGAAAGATTTTGTAAATGCCAAGCGCATCGCACTCATGCCTAGAGGTCAACGTCTTACTTACGATGTTCAGAGTTTGCTCTGGGTCATGCTGCTGGGTCCGCAATATCCGGTTTCGAATTCCAGGCATTAAAAGGCTGGGTCTACCCTCTCTCCAGCCCATGGGAAACCCGAAATTAATTAGTATGGCACAACCGTAGTCAAAGCTTGTTACACCGGTGTCCCCTCCGGCGGAAAGATGTGTCTATATGAGTTCATGTCTAACGTTCACCCGACTCGGAAAGACGGGTGTGTCTAATAACAACGATTCAGCGCCCGGTTTACGACAAGGTAGGGCTAAGCGCCATCATATTTGTTGACCCGTTGAGTGGCAGTGATGTTATTTAAGAAGGACTTTCCAGCGAGACGCAACTGCGCTTGCAACTACTTCTGCACTCAGAGATCAGCATCGTTTTGAGAACGGCAACTCGAGTTGTCTCCATAGCCAACCAGCCTAAACTACGTCACTGCACCCCGTTGTCTCCAGAGACAACTGGGACCAACTACGTCAGTTCAAGAGAAGATCTTTCACGTAACAGTCCAACATAACGTCATATTGATACCATTATTACATGCAAGCAGATCTCTTGAGTCGTAACTCACTGTTTCCAAGTGGATCTGCTCATGTAGATGCGTGGGGTTATCTTCAACCTTAAATTGTGCGTTCTGGGTTGCACCCACCTGCACAGATCACCGACGTGTCAACCGCAAAGGATCTGACTAAGGGTTAGGAACCGAGTGGTCCTTGCAAAGAGTCGACAGAACTTGCCCAGTCTTACCAAATCGTCTTTATCCTCGGAAGAACCATGACGCAGGCTCTGGGCAGTTTGGTGTTCTGCCACAGGCTGCAGGGATATTGTCAGCCACCGACTCAGGTCCAGTATTTGGTCAGCTGTCCCGTATCCGATGAAAGCTTCCACGACACGCTTTCCGAAGTTCTCGAAGCCCCTCCATCAGGTTCTCGAGCCGTGCCAAAACCGGGTATCCCCCGTTCCGCCAACTTCCCCATCTGTGACGAGCTTCTTGTCACAGTGGGTAAAAACATCATTATGGTGTGATGTTGGTGCAGTCGGTTGCTTCCATAGTTTTCACTGCGAGTCTTTCGCGCACTCCGTCGCTCGAACGACCCCGTCTGAAATTGAGACCGTGTAGTAAAGCTATGATAGAAAGACGTGGCTTATTGCATCTTGAGTCGAGGGGTGAGTTAATGTACCACCGGCTGCTAGTTCCCACAATCTGTACAGAGCGCACAAAGGCATATCCCATCTTCCGTCAAGGTTCGACTGACTGGATAATTTCTGATTAGTCGCAATCACCATGGGTCAGCTCTGTAGAGTGAATATTGCAAGGGTAATTATGGTATAGCATTCTGCTGACTCTGCCTAATGTCTTACAACTGTTTCCTAGTAGAACGAACTAGATCGGCATATGGAATGAGAGGCGTGACCAGAAACCAACGGAAAATCAACGGCTTTACTAGGTTTGGGAGAAAAGTCTAAGAATTTGCAATACATAAAATCTTGATGGCATTGAGCGTGCATCCAAAGTTCTGGGGTGCCATGTCACCCGCACCTAAGAAGCAGCAGGCTTTCTAGCTGTCACACACACACGCACACACACTCTCTGTCTCCGTGGCGCAGCAGAATCTGCCTGGTTTGAGGAAACTCTGAGCTCCCACCATAGCAATGTAACCTAGTTTCGGGTTTTGAAAAAGATGCTTTCCGGGGTTTGATCCTGGATGACACATGACGATGTTTGACACGCACACACACGCACCAATCCGTGTTTGACTACACACCACAACTTGGATTTAACCTTTTGGCAGCTGCACGCAATCCCGCTCCGGTTTCCACGAAATCTGTTCCGGCTGGCAAACATTGGACAACGGATCCCGTCCAGAAGCTCGAAGGTTCCACGGGGGCCTCGCCTCTCGCAGCAGGTGCTCCGGTAAAGGCGAAGAGCAAAAAAAGATGAGAAAGGGAGAACAACGCGCCCCCACATCACGGCCAGGAGGGACGACTGCGAGCCAAGTATGACATGCATGCCCGAAAGAGGCAATGCGATCGCAGACGCCCGGCCCGGTCGTTATGTTACACTGGAAGTCGTTATCTACGCAGCCAATTTTCTGTGTGCTGTAACTTTCTTGGAGGGGCTGAGATGCTCAGAGAGTTCCATTGTAATACGAGGCAACGACATGGCTTCCCATATTAATGACATTCGACGATGAAAAGTCTTGGCATTGCCGTGAGGAAAAGGGCGACTTGAACGGACAGGCGACTGATTTGATTAACTCGAAAGCTTGTTCGATGAAGCGACCAGGAGCAGGGCTCATTGAAACCGAGGGACCCTACACGTGTAAGGCTCGGTGCGGTCAATGCCCGATACCGATTCTACCTGAACCGCAATTTTAGGTTCGCAGAGGGTGTCACGTACCGGCAAGTCACTCTCGAGATGTGTCATGAGGACCAACGTGAATACCTACCATGACCCTACCTGCCACCCTGCATACGTCAGTCAGGATACGGCTACCTCTGTTGTTACACGTGGAAGCACGGGTGAGCAACGGCCGGACACACCATCTCAGTCAACACCACACCGCAGAATCGAGACCCTGTGGGGGTCGATCCCGGGAATCTTGCCGCCCGGTCCGCACGCAGCCACCGACGAAATCGTGGACAGCGAGAGACTTGCGATTCTTCCTGCTGCCAATTTTGGGCAGGATTTCCGGATGACGTGAAACAAAACTCGTCCGGTCAGATGTCACGACGATGGCATTTTGGATTCGGGGCATTTCACGATTGGGGTAATTCCTTCCAGAGTCTAAAGCCGAAAACAGGAGAGGACGCCTCTTGCGCAACCCAGTTCAACCCCCCCCCCCCCCCAAATCCACCCCGAGCAGAGCAAAGCCCTTCTCAGCCTTTGTCAGCAATACGTATCTGAAACATCACTTGCCGCGCTTCTAGAAGCTTGCCATATTGGGACGCCCCAAGAAGCGAGTCAGCCCTTGAGGAGCGCGACTCGGGATTGCTTCGGCCATCGCCTGACGGGCCCGCCCCTGTCGGACGCTCTCTGTCGGACGGGGGCGCGGTTGCTGATCCAGACGAAAGCCCAGCATCCGTACAGGTAGTCCGTTTCTTGTCGCGTAATAAACGGCTGGGAAGGGTCCTACATAGTTTCCACCAGGCATTAGTAATTTACGCGGTATAAACCAGCCCACGCCAACGGAATGAGCTGCTGGGCGCTTGACAGTGGGACCCATTTAGAGCTCGCTGCTTGACTCGAGAGAGACGCCCAATACGCCGCAACTTATGTCAATGATTGCCGGGTTGCCATCTCTCACCATCATTTAGCGGGGCCTCCTCTTGCTCAGGGGGTTCTAACCAGGGTCGATTCTAGCCACTATCAGTCTTGGGAGAAGACACCGTCCACGTCCGGCAGGCAAACTTGCAGCCATGTGGAATCATGGATCTAGAACAGCGGGGGAGCTGCGTGTACTGTATCCGTACATTCCCTCAAAGTATCGAATACGATGCACGATACCCGCCGCCAAGTGGACCGACCGGTGAATATTGCACAGATCGAAATGGACGAAAGGAAATGCTAAACTAGGACCGATTGGTACAATGAATCGCAACACACTCTTGACAGTTTGCTAGGCATTGCCGTCCTCATAGTTTAGACTTCCAGACGGTCTCGGCAATGGCGACAACCCGCTCCCGGAGGCCTTCAGACACAGAGAGGGCAAGAAAGGTCCGAATGCTTTTGTGAGGGGGCGAGGGGGGGGGAGTGCCGTTGACCTGACTCCCGCGACAGCCGCCACACGCGGAAAAACCACGGTGGTGACAAAGCCTTACAAATATAAACCATCCGAACTATCGAGATCTGTGCCTGTGTCATCATCAGCCTTCAGCACTCAGCAACCTGCAAGTCACTCATCCAGGGGCGCACAGTTGCACACACTCACCCACAGATTTCAACCACATGCTCCGACAGCACCCCCCCCCTTCCCCCACACACTGAACAGTTCTATGTTCACCCCTCGTCCACACACATGTCCCCGATCCGGGTTGCCGCCAAGAAAATTATCCGTAGTGGGGGTATGTGGGTGGCATTGCATCAGGGACCCAGATGCTCATCCACTGCGACCCGGACCCGAGTTGCACCAACCGGTTCGGAGGAGCTCGGGTTTTGCCAAGACCAACTTTGCATACGGCGTGGTCTTTCGCGATTTCCAACTAACGGCAAAAATACTCGCCTGGCGGCGAAGGCCCTGAAAAGCAAAGCTGTGAGTAATGTGGAATCACGAGAGCGTCCTAACCTTTCAGCTCGGCGGGGCCTGGCAGCATTTTGAGTTTTGCATCCCTGGTCATAACTTACAAGTAAGCGCTTGTACTACACTACTTTGCATCTCAAAACCTTGTCCTCATCAGGCTTCCCCCCCTTGCTGCTTGTCGGCCCCTGCACGGCCTATCGCCAGTACTTCGCTAGGCCCTGGTCGGGAATGAGGAAGGGTCCTTGAGAAGGTTTGCGCTATTGATGCCCTCCAACTAACCCATCCTGGACTGAGAGACGTGATCACCATGATCACCTGCCGCCTGCAGAGTTTGGTCGTACTTGTAGCGGTCAACAAGGCTGAGCTGAAACGCCAATGATGAACGTTGGATGCTTCGACCGATATTCAGAGTTTGCCATGGTGATATAAGAGACCCTCTAGAGCCAGTATGCTCGACCACGGTCGACCACGGCAACCCGGGCTGGCCAGATTCCTCTGGGGCCCGAATTCCGGCTATCGGGGACGGAAGCGCCGTCGGTTGGTGGAATCGCAGAACGGCGAGCGGCCGGGCCCCCATAGCTGACTTCGGTAGAAAGGAGCTGGAACCTGGGACACGGTTTGGACCGTCTGTGTTTGAGCTCCACGGAGATACCAGGGCGGGATCGGCAATGCTGATCGTCCTGATTCCATTTATCCCAAGCATGTCCCACTACGTAAGCAATCCCCTTGGTTTTCTTTCGGCTCTGTCGTATTCTCAGCGAGTCCCACGGATCGCGCTCCAGAGTTTGGCCTAAAACTTGGAAGTTGACAGCTCTTGACCAATGTCCGTATAAAGTTTGCGTGGAGATGCCTGGTGCTTGCTTGCTTTCCAAAGGAAGTAATTGTCATCCATGGATGATTCCATCGGCGACCGCATCGCTACTACCAGCCAGGCAAGACAGGCTGCGCAGTGAATGCCATCTTACGCAAGAGAGCCGAGGATTACTGAGAAGCTTTGGACGGAGAGTGGTGCAGCCGGGCCTGTTGATACTCCAACATGTCACGAAGCTTGAGCCATCAGGGAGCTTGCGATGTGGGAGCCCCTGCTTCGTACACACTTACACCCCGGGTCCTTTCGTCACAACCCCCAGCCCGGAGTGGATCGTGGGGCACCGGCGAGATCTTGAGGGAGAAAACACGTACGTGAACCTTTTTCAAGACGAAGGATGTTGGCTCTCAGACGCCTTGAAATCTGCCTACCAAATCCATTGAATCTTGATTCCTGACCTAGGACGAGACTCACACGAGCCAGTGCGAAGACAACAAAGCGCGGCGCTTGCGCCAAGACTGGTAAAGTAGGTTGCAAACACACAACTTTTAATCATGACTTTCCGTATCGCCGCTGGTGACTTCAGCCTGCAGCAAGTGTAAAGAACGGACCAGTCTGTGCGAGAGGGTTATGTATGTGGGCGGCGGTAGATTTGGCCGATCCTCAGATGTGTTACGTATACGGATACGCGGTAAGCAGTTACCGCGCGGACTGAAGTGAGAGTAAGGTTTTCCAGCTCCCATGGCAGCTGGTGCGGTACGTACGTGTCTCTATCTGTTCACCGGGCCGACTTCCGGAAATCGGAGATGGAGTCGGAGGCCGGGACTAGTCTGTTCCGATTTTGAACACGTGACTGGACAGAAGGGACTCTGACGCACTGGCGGCATGTTCCGCTCAATGTTCCGCGTCTGCCGGCTGCCGACGCCATTGCAGCTGGGCAATACACCGGCAGAGCTCCATTTTCGTCAGATTTTTCCTCCGAACCCACGGCCAAAGGAACGATTCGCGATTTGGCTACCATAGCGGAGCGTCACGAAAGTATCACTTGCTCTGATCATACGACGGAGCCTTTCTGCGAACCTTTGGGCTAATTGTGCCTGCGCCTCTCCCCCCCCGGAAGCGTATCGGAGAAGGTCGCCCATCCACGCGGAGTTTACGGCGATTCGGTCTCAGCAAGTCGTGACAAGCTCCCAACACTAACTCTACCTCCAGCCAAGGTTTATCGGAATCGGCGCGTCCCCATCTCGGCCATTTTCTGCTATCCTCAACTCGATCCGACAGCCCACTCACTCGAGGAACACATTCTTTATTGGAACCCGGTGGCCTGACTCTCTCAAACATCAACATGATGCGACCGGCTTTCCAATTGGCTACGATCCCCCGCCGAGCGATACCGGCATCGAGGCAGAGTGCATGGGAAGCAGTGTGGAAGAAGCAACCTACCGCGCCGAGGAGAGCGCTCAAGACAGCAAGCCAGCGAACGTCGCGATGGTCTCAAACCTACACTTCGAACTGGATTGCCTCTCGTCTGGAAACTATGTTTTCCTCGTCGCGCCGGACATTTCGGTTCTCCGCCCGGCAGAGAAACGCAAAGGACGCCACGGCACAGGAGTCGCTTTCGCTGAGTCAAAGGCTAAAGAAACTTTCGAGGGAATATGGCTGGTCGGCTGTGGGCGTATACCTGGCCTTGAGCGTTCTTGACTTCCCGTTTTGCTTCTTGCTTGTCAGGATAGTCGGCACGGACAGGATTGGTAAGCGACACGCGCATCTGTTTGTGGCGAGTTGGTATTGACAAACGCGCGGCAGGACGACTTGAGCATTGGATCGTCTCTAATGCCAAGAAAGTGATCCCTGATTCGGTCCAGAACCGGTGGTCCGAATACCGGGCTGCACTGAGCAAGGCTGAAACCGAGCAGCTGGGAAGCGATGATATCAGCGAGGCCGTCGAAATGGCGGGTTGGGGGGTCGAGGAGGCCGAACGGCGCAACAAAGCAGAAGCCAGTAAGTACATGCCGCTGCTTGAGACATGACAGCAACCACAGGTCCGGGGGGTGGGTAACAGCTCCAGAACTGACTTTGTCGCAGGCCTGGGAACTCAGCTGGCGTTGGCCTACGCAATCCACAAAAGTTTCATCTTCCTCAGAGTGCCTCTGACCGCAGCGGTGACACCAAAGGTTGTCAAGGTGCTTAGGTCTTGGGGATGGCAGATCGGCAAACGGCGGAGTAAGTGAGCCGCGATACGGAGACTTCACCGCGTTGCCCAGCCTCCACCTGGTCGACGGGGTCGGGAGCCCCTAAAATGCCGGCCGGGCTCGCCTTGCTGTCGGGATTGGCGAACGACTCGGTCCTGTATTTTTATTGACAGCTTATAGACGTGTAAAGGTCCACTCACCCATAGACCAAGACGGTCATGAACACTATACGCAAACTCTATGTGAACATTTGTCCTTCGTACATAACACAGTTTGGCTTGGCTCGATAGGATTTGCTTCAGTGTAAATGCTACCGGAGCGCGCGGCACGGCGGTCAACAGACGGACCAAAGTTTTATTTCTTTTTATTATTTTCAAAATTTTATTCGCAATGCAGACTTGGCCAGGCTTGGTCATGGAGCCGTAAATCCCGGATGGTTGGGAGCATCCAAACTCTTTTCCTTTTCCTTTTTATTTTTAATCACTCAGCCGCCCATTGTCAAATGCCATATTCCAGAAAGTCAAGGCCGAATGAAGATGCTTGGCGTGCGGATTGGCACGCGAGGGGCAAAGCATGCATCGTCCAAGCGCATGTAACAAGTTGCGCTAAAGAGATGTTCTTCCGGACTTCGAGAAATATGCTCGATTCAATCCAGGGTTGCTAGTTAGGCTTCGATCCCTGGTGGGCCCTTTTTTCCCTCCTTTTTCTTCTTCTTTTCTTTCTCTCTCTATTTCTTATTTATCTTCTTACCCCCCCCCCTCTGATTCCCTGTTCTCGTTGGACCTTTGGTACACAAGTTTTGGCCACCAGGACGTCCGGACCGCGTCGGGTCATGGCCAAGGTTGGACCGACTCCGCGAGGGTATTCCCAGCCGGCTTTGAGTGCCGTATCGATAATGGTGACGCAGCTCTCTGGCATCATGGCATGACCGCGGCATGGCCGCACCGTGGGCACACCAAGCATTGGAAGGTGGTGGCTGGAGTGGGCATCGGAATGTTGCCGATACAGGGGCGGAGGTTTCAACACCCATACTCCAATAGTGAACGCTAGCCGCGGGATGAGGAAGCAGCAGGTGGCCACGATGTGCCTCCCGTACGAGGTGACCCGCCCACAATCTCCCGAAGTGTCTGTATGGAGGCGTCCAGGCCCTTGAAGATTTCTACGATGGCGAGGGGAGGCCCAGGTGCGGAATGATGCCATGGTGTGCATTTCTCCTCGCTCCACGACTCGCCTCACCCCCCCTCGCCCCTCGGAAATCCCGTGGGTCCGGATGATAGCAATGTTGCGGAGGTGGTGTAAGCAAACGAACGTAGACTCCACACATCAGGAGCCGAACCCCGGGCCCGGGAGCAAGAGTTGGCTGGCCGGTACACTTTGTGACTTCACGATGGTTGAGTTAAGTCTCATCATCATTCTCTCCAACACACACACACACACACACACACACACACTCACTGGGTTGCTGGATCACAACTCCCTGGTTCACCGCCAGCCGGGACCGGGACCTGACGTTCTATCTCAAACGAGAGGCATCCACCAGTCCTCACATCTGCCGTGTCACTCACTGTTGGTTCTGTGCCTGCCTGTCAGGCCTCTGCATGATCACCCAGGCCCGGCTCCGTCTTTTCTCCAGAATTTAAAGTTCTCGGTCTTCTAGAATGGGGACCAGGGCAGCACGTCCAATCGGTGGGAACTGGTGGGAACTGGTGGACCGTCGAACGCTGACTCGCCCCGATTTTCCACGGAGCAGAGCCCTTCTTTCTGACTTTTGTCGTCTGTCGTTGTCAGCGATGAGTGAGATGGGGTTTCCAAAAATGACGACCATGTGGAAGCCACACAAGCTGTCTAAGTTTTGAACCAAAACTCTGTTTCCTTCGCGGGACCCGGGGCCCCCCTAGCAACCTCGGGATCTGAACTTGGTCCCTACCCCTTCCCCTTCGGCGTCTGAATTGACCAAAGGTATCAGGGACCCAACCGTCATACCGTCCGTTGGCCCAGAGTCGTGTCGGATAGTACACCGACCCGGTCCTTCGGCCGGGTCATCATCACACGAGTTCTGACTGACGAACCACCCCCCCTCCCCTCCCCTCCCCTCCCAGTTCCGCCTGATCTGATGACCCCATCCTTCCCACCTTGCCTGTGCCGTTCCGTGCCCAGCAAGCGTGGAGCTCCAAGGCAAGTCTGCAAAACGAGGCAAAGTGGCCAGGCGTGCCAGAGGAGACGATGACCGAACTCCACAGCCGGTCCGGAAAACCCGTTGTTCAGAAACAAACTCTGAACGAAGAGGCGGCCGATCCGTGAGGGAAGACAGGATGCCGTTTTACCTTTTCAGCGGACCGACTACTATTTCCCAAACGGGACACACCTCCGTGGTGAGCGACCGACGCTCAGTTGTCGAGCCTGTTTCACGACGACCTCCCTCGGCCGCGTCCATCCCCTTCCCTCCTTCCGTGCCGTCGTCAGCGCAATCCCGCCGGTTCCCCGGCGTTGACTAATAGCGAGATTTGCATCTGCCGTTAAGGGGGTGGGGGGGCCGTAGCGTCGGAGCCGTCATGTCCGTTGCCTCTTGGTCCGGAAATAGGATGTTGCATCATGAGAAGAAAAGAAGAAGAGCCACATAAAAACAAATCAAAACATAACGTGATTTGTACGGACGTACGCACGCACACGCATGGCGCCACCGCCAATGGTTCGAAACTTTCGTCGACTGCCTGTGTTTTTCAGCTATTCTTTCCAGTCGGCTTGGCTAGAGTCCATCTTTAGACTTAACGGGCTGGTCATCATCATCATCATCGTCGTCGTCGTCGTGAAAACCTGTTAGTCGTCGGCCATCTGAACAAACGGGCTCGTGGCACTATGCGGGGCTCGAGTTGTCGGCTAGATCAGAGATCGAGAGCTGCCCCGGGGAGGGAAGGGGTTCAGAAGGGGGTTCAGGCAGGCTAACGCTGTTACGTACTAGAGCGCAGCGGTATCAATCCTGCCACCGCGGTCCGGGTGTGGTGGCACCACTCGCTGCCGTACCAGGCTAAGGAACGGAGATGTCGACTAAGTGTGGTAATGGTTTCGAGGTTTCGTAGGGAAGCCAAGACGTCTTTCTGATTGCTCTCCGCCGCTGTCCAACTCCCATGCCCTGGGCGCGTTCAACCAGTCGAAAGCCCACGCACGCCTACAATGGCAGAACTCCACAGCGGGGATGATTCGGGTTGTTCGTCCACCATGTTTTTGATTTCGAGAGGCGCTTGAGACGGGGGCCAAAAAACGGCCCATCGCAGGACAGGGGAGACTGGAGACAACTCTCTGTCGATCTCACAACTCCGGGTTACGAGCGAGCTAGTTATCTCACGTAAGAGTCAAGGTCATTTTCCTGGCGATGAAGAGTCACGCACGCGCCCGAGGTTTCATAGCAAAGAGAGAGAAGTACGGATACGGCAGTCCCAGGCCATCTTCAGGGTCCGCGCAAAGGCAAGGCTGGAACATGGGCAACTGCCAAAAGAGGCGACCGACCCAAGAAATCCCATTTCGACATAATGATCCAATGACACGACAGATACAAAGGCTTTCGCTCTCTATTTTGAACGTAGTGCAGGCAGGTATGGTATGCAAAGAATGGTTGGTGGCGGTAATGAGGTGGCCCGGCATAGTTTTGTACTATGGGCGAGTAGGTTGGCACGGAACAAAGGGTAGCTAGCTCACGCAAAGTTCAAAACGGAATCTCGCAATCTCAGGGTTCCTTGCTACTGTGTCCCTCAATGTTACGCCACAGATGGATGATGAAGGGTCAGCCCGGCTTTGGTGGGTGAGGCGCTGGATGATCGCACTCATGGGGCTGGCCTCGGTCAAAAGCCGAATGCAAGTATGGCAGTTGTTTAGTGTATCCGTACTGAGCCCCCCCCCCGGCTGGCAAGTTAGTTTGGCCAGGTCGACACATTCAGGCGCAGCAGTCAGAGGAGCCGAGGTGTGTTAAAACTGGGTAACAGGCTGGTGACAACGAGTTGTTTGGAGAAGGACAATCAAAAGAGAGTTTGTGTCATGGCAGGGCCTCGTCTGACTCTCGACGACGAGAAAACCCCCATCCAGCCATTCAGCGGCGGAGTGTTGTCCTAATCGGGAGCATGTCCTTGAGATCAGAGTGTTGAATTTCGGGATGTGGTGACAACGCGGTTGGGAGGCGAAGGGAACTGACACAGCCACGAAAACGAGGTGCGCTGAGAGAAAAGTCCGAGGTGGTTGTCAGGAGCGTGAAATGACGACGTCGCCTCCACCACGCAGCTGAGGAAGACGCTGGGGGCAACGACGGGAATGTCGAAGGGGGGGCGAGGGGGAGGGATGGAAGCTTGGCTCTTCAGCCGTCGTATGTTCGAAAAATACTCCCCACGTAGGGCCACTCCCTCGAGACCCCTCCCTCCCCCCCCAATCCAGTGTCTCCTCCGTCCCGCCGCGACTCGTCAATCCCGGGTCGGAAGTCGGCTCGCTACCTCCCAGCAACTCGGAAAGATAGAGTTTACGGTAAAACAAGGCACCTCGCTGTCCATGCAGACAGCAAATTTCCACATTCCTTGCGGCGTTGCTCCCTGAGTCCCCTGCTGCCAGCGTAACTCGAGAGATATTGGTGTCAGGCGAGGCAGCAGAGAGACTGAATGAGAATGACTGAATGAGAGAGCTGTCAGGGCATGCCCTGGGATGCACAAGAACTGGCAAGGGACCGGGGGAAGCTATTGAAGGGGAACTGGGGAGGGAGCGATTGACCTGGCTTCCGACAATGACCGTGGAGAGTTGATCAATACGGATAGGTTGAGCGGATAATATGACACAATGGAGAATTAGAAGGTCACCATCACAGAACGTACATTATACTACGCAGGACGGGTGTCCTGGTCCGACAGATTCAGGGGACTCGGAGCTGGAAGGGGTTGTCTTTTGTGGCTAGTTTACTGGTACACATGAATGCTGCTGCAAGACGTGGCCAAAACGGATCGCAACTCCGTCGCGGTTGAGATAGGCATCCATGTGTGTGTGTGTATTCATATACATTAATATCCGTGCTAGCAACTGCAGCGACAATGACTCCCCCGGCTGGCAATCTTGATTGACTGATTGACTGCGTCGCGTATGGCCCCCAACCTCTAGTGGTCGACACCTTATAGTGTCATAGGCCAGGGATATTGGACGGGTCGCGGCAGATCCCTTTCTCCTTTTGTAAACGTTTCCTCTTTCGCTGTCTGGCATCTGATACCTGTCTGGTCACCCACCGGACATAGGCAATGAAACAGTTTCCGTACGCGGTTGAAGGGATACAATTCCTAGTAGGTCGTCGGCTTGCCAATTGTTAGGTAAGACACGGATACGGAGCGAGCAGAGGGGTGCACAGCTTCATCGAGTCCGAGACTCGTGGTGGTGGTGGACTGATAACACGCAGGGTGGGCGTTTGAAGGATCCGGGCCGGGGTGCACACAAGTGCGTGCTTGGTGGACGAAATCGGTATGCAATGTATTATCTCTGTTAAGAGGGTGCATGTCGTGACGAGACAGGCTCCAGGTTGGATCCTGGTAAGGGTATCCGCACTTTAGGCTCTTGGACATACGCACTTACGTATGTCGCGGGACCTAGGGTAGCAATGGAGGAGCAGGCGTGGTAGATACTCAACGGATGCGATGTCGAGAGAAGGAGAGAAACAGAGAGGTTTTTGGGTTTCCAGCAGCTGGGTTGATTGTCGAGCTTGCCCCTTGCGAGTCCGTGGACCCTATTTAGCGCAAAGAACGTTTTCCTGAGTCGAAAGCCACAGGAGGTAACCTACTGGTCCATGAGACGATGGGCGTCGCCGCATGGGGGTGAAGACGCGAGAAAGGCGCGAGGTGAAGGAGGGGGCTGGGGCTAGGAGGGCGGCCGCCCAGTGGCTCAATTGTCTTCAGCCCCCGGATACCCCATACGTCTTCCAGTTTGCGCAGCACTGCAGTACATGCTTTAGGGTGCAATGGTTATTGCATTGGCACAGGATGAATAGCCTTGAGGTTAGTTGTTTAGCTGGACAGCAAGCTCCGTGGATGAGACGATGAACCGGGCGTAGAGTTTTGTTGTTTTTTCCGTTTTCTTTTCAAGTGTCACCTTCTAACATCCCTAGGACACCACGATCGCCCCCCTCTCCTCTTCTGTGCCACCCGCTCACTCGTCAACCTTGGCCAAGGTCAAAGCCAAAAGCAGAGCCGAAGACACAGTAGAGCTGAGGAGAGCGGTGGGCTGAGCGCGAATGCCCCCATTCCGGTGGTTAGTGGGTTGCGAATGACAGGGCTCAGAATAAGGTTACAGCAACAAGCCATAGGAGCGAGTCACAATCAACCGACCAGCGTCATTCCAACAACGGGAGGTATGTAGACAGCATGCAGCCATGGCGGTATCGAATCAGAGACACTGGAATTGTCTCCGCGGTGTTGTACGTACCGTACTGGTTGCCCTGGTAAGCTGAGCTCTAGGACAAGACAGGAGTGAAGGATGACAGAAACCATGGCCATATCGTATGTACATAGTAATATGCAGTCGAGAGATGTCTATCCGCCTACCGTAAACTTGTAAGCCCCCCCGGGGCGGGGGCCGCGCGAGACGAGCATGACTAAGGACATGTGGGTAAGAAGTTCGGACACCTAGCTAGGTACCGATCCTAATACCTGCCTGGGAAATGGGGGGAGGGGGTTCCTGGGACGAAATTGGACCATTTTTCCCGGACCCGCCTTTTGCCTGCCCTGACCATTCCAAGGATGCCAGTGACACTGCATTGAATCAAGCCTCTTTCTGATTGGTTCCCGGAACACGAGTATGACTGCCACGTCTCTGGCCTCTAACTCTTTCTCTGTCTCTCCCCCTTCGTCTTCGGTCTCTCTCAGTCTCTCCCGTCAGTCGTTCCTCACTTGGACTGTAGTCAATTACCTGTACACACGCACCCGATTTCAGTCGCCGAGCAGGTGAGTGGCTGCCGACTCACCAGCAGTTCCCCTACTGCGAGCAAGGGCCATAAAGGTTTAGCCACTTAGCCACAACTGCTGCTACCTTGTAACCCTCCCGTTTGTGTTTGCATCTGTCTGATAGCGTTAGGCCTCTCGGCTCTCTGTATTCTGTCTGCATGCCCGCCGCCCCGGACAAGAGGCTAAAGAGAATGAGAGACACCCAGGAGACTCATGGCAGCATCCGTCCTCGCTCTTGCAGCCACTGGGCAGTTATTCTGCTTTCTGCTCAAATGGCTCGCTCACCTAGACCGAGCTGGTCAATCAATGGGTGCGTCCGCAGCCCGTTTCTGCCCCCTATTCCTTTCTGCCCACCCACTCAGCCAGGACTGGCCGTGTAATGCTCAGGAGCATGCTTCTAGACCTTTTCTTCCCAGCTACGGTGACTAAAATGCGGCTTTGCTGCTTGTTTGCTTGCACGAGGTTGACAGCTGGAGGCACAGGCAAGCTGCAGGAGGGTGCCCCGCCTTCCCCATTCGTCCTCCGTACTTCTCTAACTCTCTTCTTTTTCACTCCCATTCACTCACCGATAAACCCGATACAACGGTGTCTCATCCTTTACCAGAGGTCGTGGAACGCCATCTTGCACACCCACACTTCCGTATTCCGGCCTCATCGCTGTGCCTCCCTCCACGTTTGCCGCTCCCCTTCGCCACAAGGCCTTGACTTTTTGACGGCCCAGCCGAACACATACTTTTTTTCTTCTACAACTTACACACACTTACCTTACATCATACTTGGCGCAAATGTTGACACACACTCACTCTTTTGCCCTCAGTCTCACTCCCAGTCTCACCTTCAGTCTTACCCCCCCTTGCCGGACTCTCTCTCACGGCTTACCATATGCACAAGCCGGTGTTTGTGCTCCGTCTCAACTCTTAGAATCACACTCGCATCCTGACATACCCCTCCATCCTCCTCAGAGACTCTATACGAATAACCGTCGGGTACTCTGAATTGCATTCGCACGCAGGCGATCGCAATCCCAAACAGCTTGGTCCAAAACGGAAATACCTCCGTTCTGGCTGTGTCGCAGAGACTTTTGCCCATGTGGAGTCAACATACGCCTCTCATGTCTATCCCGTCCAAGGGGTGATTAGTATTCGCGTCCTTTCGTCGTCCATCCGTTTTCACCACACTGCCTGCGGCACAAATAGAATTCCACCGTCATTTGGCCTCGACTGCGCATTTCGGGCAAGGCGGCAGGCAGGCAGCAGAGAGGCATGGGCATTTCATTTCCATCGCAGCACCACCGCCGCACACGTGCACCACAACATCTCCAGTGCCAGTGCCAGCACCGGGCGGGTGGGCAGACGGCAATACATCAAGGCTCGTTACAACATCTGTGAGCTTGCATCGAAGCTCGAGTGAACAGCCGGCCTGCCTGCTTCTCTTCTCCTTGAAAAGACGGGTTGAAATGCTGACGGGTGGCTGTCCGGTCTATGAATTCACTACGGGACTCGAATGCGATGTGGTTTAACCCGTGACTCAAGTAGATATACCGAACGTCTCCCCCCCCCCTTCCGACGGCGAGGGTCAGTCTATGTTAGAGTTTGGTTGGTTCCTTCGTCGCCTTCGTCCGTCAGGCATTATTACCTACCTACCGTTGGTCCATGGTGTTGTCGTTGTTGTCGTCGCCGCCGCCGCCGCTTGCTGGCTAGGTTCATTAACCTTTCACGTCCTCGACCACACATCTCCACCCCTCCCCTCCCCCCCTGACTCCCTTGCTCCCCCTGTCTCTTGCCCTTTTACCCATTACTTCACCCACCAGAATCTCCACTCTGCTACACGCCCTCCCTTCTCCATGCTCATCACATCTCTCCACTTCCCTGTGGGTTGGGATCTCTCGTCCGTCCACGCTACCTCCCCACGAAGTACTGGACCGTTTGGCCATGCAACCAACCCATGGTGTGTCGCTTTTGCTATGATCTCTAAGCTTCTCACATATCTACTGGCCATTACTGCAATCTGTGGCACGGCTGCCAGCCTGTGCAACACATGCTCTCGATGCCAAGACCAAGTGCGAGGCTAATGACTGCCGCCACACTTCGGATACACTCTTTGAGTACATGGCGGTTGGATGCTTGCACTAGAGTCCCCCTCCCTCCCTGGTGACGGGATGCAGGTCGCATTACTGTCAAAGGAGAGCCCGCCCATCTGTTTCCTCGTCTCGTTTTACTGCCACGGCCCACGACTTGGATTGGACGGGCTGGAAACTGGCAATCTTCCTTACCCTACGGGAAACTCACTACTCATACACTCCCTCCCCTCTGATCTTGCACACCCCTCCTCTGTCCCTCACACAAACACACACCCCTTCCCACACCCCTTCCCACACGCACGCCCACACTCTTTTTCCGCACTTGTCACTCATTCTTGCTGCACCCCCCCTCCTCCCGATTCGAACTCAGAATCACCCACTTCCTTCCAGCTACGTACCCTTGATACGGACGATTACACTTTTTACAACCCATGCCTGACTATCCGTACCCGTACCTGTCCTGGGCGGCTGCCCATCCGCTCCCTCATCCGCCGCAGCGGCAAAGTCAGTTGCTATAAGAGAAGTGTCTAATCCGGGGTTGGAGTCTTTCGTCGGATCGGTGTATTTGTATCGTACATTGAACCCACAGCAACGCAAGCTCAGCTCCAGCTCTCCCCTGCAACAGACATCGCAAGCCAAGGCACGACGTCAAACAGCTGTGCGCTTCTGAATTGGAGGAATTCCCAGCATCCCGTGTATACAATTTTTTTTTGTGGTTCTGGTACCTCCCTCGTTGGTGGCCCCGGACATTTCATTAAATATCGTCGCCCCCTCCCCGTCACCTAGGCCAGATCGGACTCGGTCATCACATTATATATCATCTCTCATCCTCCCAGTTCTTCCACCATCTTAGCCACACTCGCCTCCTTCCAAAGGATCAACACACCTTGGGTCATTTATTCACACATACGCAATCACACATACACACATACACACATACACTTATATAAACACACGCACTCGTCACCTCTCGTCCTACCACCACACTACGATGCTGTCCATCACACCTCAAGGAGACCACCACAGCCAGTCCCTCTACCTGCCCTTTAGATCGCTGTCCTCCCCGAGCCGGCCCGTCGACGACTTGCCCTTCCTCAGCTCCCTCGCCAGCAGCATGGGCCACAGCCTCCACGTTGGTAACACGTCGGCGACGGCAGTGTCTATCAAGGACGCCGCCAGCGTCGCCCAAGCTCTCGAAATCGCCAGGGAGAGCCCCGATGGCGCTTCAGATCCGACTGTTAGCAGCATCCTGGAGAGCGCTATCAGTCAGATCTGGTCCAAAGTAACCGCGCAACCCGAGTCGTATGTCATGAACCGCGATGAGTTTGCCGTCTTCAACTACTTCCAGCACCGCTTTACTGGCAACAAGATTGCCATGGCCGCGCGAAAGCGCTACTGGGACAACGCCCGCGCGTGACTCCCAAGACCCCGACTTTGCTAAGAGACCACACTCTCTCCTCTCTCTCTCTCTTTCCAGTCCCTCCGCGCTCTTCTTGAGAGAAGGCTCATCAGGCGCCGGATCCGCGAGCGGCAACTCTTGCCATCGCAGCTGCGAACCTAAGGAGCGTTCCCTCTCCCCGTTTGGCATTCCGTCATTCTGTCTCCCGGCCGGAAAGTGTCAAACGCACACACATACACACCTACAATCATCAGATACGCCCCCAAGGATGATCGCCATCAACTTGTGCTCCAGCCATGCACAGGCACTTGGGGGAGTAACCGATTCCGCCGTCCTTTTTGCAGGGGCCTTGTCGAGGTGCTTGCCGTACCCGAGAATCCAAGTCTTGGCTCTCTGGGAGCGCCGCGGTCCCCTTATCCATCCTATCATCTCATCGGCCCACCTACAACAGAAAACCCCACCGGACGCATATATCCGCCCTAATACCCGAGGAGAACCCACTCATCAGACCAAAACCCCCTTGTTCTGGGCCATCACTAGCGAATAGGGAAGATTGGTGTGGGTCTTGACGCCTACTGCCCCCTTCGTCTCCAAAAGCCACACCCCTTCCCCAAATACAGAGCCCTTCACCTCACTGTCTTCCCCCTGCCCAACTGCGCGGCGAACGTCACGGCGCTGCCCGCACTCAGGCAGAGAAGACTGAGAAGAAGAGGCAGGGAGACTTGGTTCCAGCATAAGGCAATGCCACGAAGCCTGCTGGAAAACGACGGCTTTGGAGTGTGGTGCTGCAACCCGGTCCGAACGTCATGGCCTTTGGTGAATGACAGGATGATGCTGGTCTTCACGACCAACATCCATCTGTTTCTCCTAGTCCAGCTCGTCCTGGCGAACAGCAGGGCCAAATCCAAAGACACTGCACCACTCGACACATCTAGCACCGTCGGGAAGATACGCGTTAGACCCTCGGTTGGTACCAGACATGGAACCGCCTCTCTGCCGAGGTGAGTGCGTCACTTGGACGAGAGCTCGCATGTTCTCGCACCGCCACAACACTGCTCACTGTCGAGCATACTACCCCGCACGCTTTGGCCTGGAAGTGGTATCGCTTCCTTGTTTGGGACGAATGGAGCCTGGCCCGAGTCGTTCGGGACGACTTGTTGGTTTCGGATCACTGGTTGCCGATGGCCATTCAAACCACCACTGGCATTTGTGGCCAGGCCGAGTGTCTTTGGGACCGTGGAATGCGCGGGCGATGATGGGATCGGCCGTGGCAGTCTTTTATTAGACTTGGAGCCGGAGGTGAGGAAAGGCTATTGCGGAGTGGTGTTGCTGTGCGCGTGCGACATTGGAATGATTACGTCGGACGGCCGGCGTAAAGCGAAATGGGAAAATCAAGGGCATGCATGTGGCGCCTCAGCATCACGTTTGCGAGTGTTTGGCGCCTCGGGAACGAGGCTGTTTCTAGTTTTCATTTTATGATTTTACTCTGCCTGGCCGTAAACAGACAGAGCAGCATGGCATGCTTGGTTCGCTTCCTGTACTACATAGACATCATTCCTGATGTTGGGCGTCAATTGGATACGATTTTCGATTCATGCATGACCTTTACTACACCTTTCCCTCTCCCTCCTCTTTCTCGTCTCTCACTCGCACACACGTACACCCACACACATACTTCCTGGGCCGCTTTGTTGACTGTAGCATCAAGATGTGCAGACATCCTCACATGGGCGGAAATCTAGTTGCCTTCGACCAACAACATTCATTCTCTCGTGACTGATCAACGCTTGACTTCCTAGCCCATTGCGCCATCTGCTCACTTTTTGTCCTCAGAGCGACCTATAGGCTGTATCTGTACCGTGGGTATGTAATGTAGGTGGTAGGCGGCCCCAGCCCATAGCCCAGGTAGGATGACGCTTTCCTCTCGCAAGAGCGATTTAAGGTTATTCGGTGTTGTGTTTGCCTCCATAACACACCAGGAAGGGGGGAGTGAGGCAACCTGTGTGTAGGCTGTTGGTCTAGCCGTACAGCAAGAAGTCTGTTTGCAGTCTGCTCCTGTCGCAAAAACAGTGTCACCGCTCATGTTTTGAGTGCCGAACAGCACGGGCATAAATCTCGCCTGGTTTGAGGGGGGGGGAAGCATGGCGACCATTCGACACACATCCAGCGAAACAACTCGGTTTTCGCCCTGATGAGTTTACCGCCAATTCTTCCCTCCGGCTCAGCCGCGAAACAACCCCATCGAAACCATAACTCAATATCCTGTTGGTAAGTGATTCCTCCTCGGCCGTCCTCTTCTCGGATTCGGTAACCGGGAGGGGGGGGGGGTCCGCCAGGCCTTTTTTACTCCAACCATTGCCGCCGCCCATTCTCATCTCTCCTCTTGGCTCTCTGACTCTTGGCCTCGATCTGGTTGATTGACGCTCGTCACCGCTCTTCTGCTTCCGCCCGGGTCCTCAACATCATAGCACCTCGTGCTTTTTTTCGGATTTTCCCTTTTAACCTTTGGACGGCGCTCCTCGCTCGTACCTGGAGCTCAATTTCATTCTTGGGCTATTTGCTAACTTGTGTCTTCTCGCAATCTGCCTTGGACCACGCATGGTGTCGGACCTGTTCCACCTCATCTCGATACCTTGTTCGTTCACTCCTCCCCCGGGCGATAGTGTCATCCTTCCCAATCCTCGGGTACCTACACTGTAGTGAGTACAAGACACCCCACGCACCGTCAGCACCAAGTGCCAAACCGCTTGTGGTTCGGCCTACAGCCTCTCCACTGGCTTGCCTGCCTGCCGCCGCCGCCACCGCCCAAACCGTTATACTTCCGATAGATGCAGATCCGCGTATTGTGGCCCTTCCCCGGGTCTTTCTCTCTCACTCACTCTCTCTCTCTCTCTCTCTCTGCCACCCTCCCTCATGGCGTGCATGGCGCCACCCAAGCCTCTAGCGTCAATCAGCTGCTTGCACCGGCGCCTGTCCTCACATTTTGCCTTTCGGTGGCGTTCATCGAGCTTACACTCCTCCGACCCCTCCCCTCCCCCTCCATTCGCTCTGACCGACTGCCTGGGATTTGGTGGCTTTCTCCTCGCTCGATGCGCCGTTTTTCCCACACCTTGTCTTTTGTCACGCGGGTTCTAACACCAAACCACCAGCCCGCCTAGTCGGGAGTTGTAGGGCAAACCGGCCTTAAGGTTGCAGAGTGTAAGCGGTCAGGCCAGCAACCCCCCCGGCCTCCCTCTCTGGAAGGGCTCTCCAATGGCCACTCGTGCGGTCACTAGGGCGCTCGCCTTCTCACTCTTTGTCCTCGCTCTGAACACGGGTTACGTGGCTTCGCGCAATCTGATACCAGAGGCGGCCCTGTCAGATTATGCCACCCGTCACCAGGGGATCATTGCCGACACTCCGACGCGATCGGGTTCTCAGACAGATGCTGACCAAGGCGGACGGCAACGGCCTCTGGAATGTTTTCAAGTCGCGCAGCCAGTGCTGGGACCCCGTGGCCCTATCTACCAAGAGGTAGCCCGCGGGAGCCTTATGGGGGGGGACGGTGGTGGTGGTGACAAGGGGAAACCGCCGGCGGACAGCAAAGAATGTCGGGTGCAGCTCATGGACCACTCGTTTGGTACCAGCTTCGGCAAGCCTTTCGTTGGTAAGCTCGCAGCGCAGCATATGACAGGACGGACGGGGCACACGCAGGGGGCGGAAATTCATATCCTGACTTGGTGTTGATAGGCGAGTACGCACCTCCCGGCTGCGACTTCAACCGCGTCATTGTAAACTTTACTGCCACGTCTGCAGGCCGCCAGCTGGACCGGCTGGCCTTGTGGTATCTCGGCGACACGGAGGTGTGGAGAACATCCACAGCGGAGCCCAGAGCGGCGCCCGGCATCATCTGGACCTATTGGAAGGACATGACACCGTACCTTAGCCTCTGGAAATCTCCCCAAAAGATTATTTTTGACCTGCCCAACCTCATCGGTAAGATATTCTCAAGCCATGCCCCTAATCCAACCACAACCACAACCGTTCTACCTAGTCTTAACCAGACCAAACCAACTCAAACCCCCTTCCCTCCTCCTCCTCGGAGACATCGGAGTGGGGGCCAAAACGGCTAATGCTGCCAAGACGACAGATATACGGGGCCCTTCAACTGCACCCTGACGGCAACCTTCTTCAGGACCGACGTGGAGATCGACAGTGCACCACCCGCTGACCTCATCATCCCCATCTCGTCGCGGAACGCATCCTCCAACACGGGGAGTGCCTGGCAAGTGCCGGAGCGTGAGGCCGTCAGCACCGTCCAATTTCCGCGCAATGCCAATCGAGCAGTCTTCTCCGTCTCGGCCAACGGCCAAGGCACCGAGGAGTTCTGGTGGAGCAACGTGCTCGAGAGCGATGCCGCCGCCTTCAACGCCACCGTCGGCATGGCCCCCGCCGGAAGCCCCTGGCGCGAGGTTCAGGTCATCATCGACGACCAGCTCGCCGGAGTCCAGTGGCCCTTTCCCGTCATTTTCACCGGGGGTGTCGTGCCCAGCTTCCACCGGCCGCTCGTCGGCCTGGACGCCTACGATCTGCGGGAACACGAGATTGACATCTCCCCCTGGCTCCCAGTCCTGAGCGACGGCAAGGAGCACACCTTCAAGATCAAGGTCGCTGGCATTGCCGACCAGGGAGACCGTGTGTTTGTTAATACCACCGTCGGTAATTACTGGGTTGTGTCGGGCAAGATCTTTGTCTGGCTCGACGACGAGGGTTCTGTCACGACTGGTAAACCGCCCACGGTCTCCGTCCGCGACCCCGAGATCCGGATATCGGGTCGCGCCGTCGGGAAGAACTCGACCGGCGCCAACGAGACGCTCGTCTTCAACCTCGACGTGACGCGCTCCATATCGGTCAAGGGCGAGGTGGTCTCCAAAAAGGGGACCAAGAGGCCCGAGTGGACCCAGAACTTGTCCTACAGCAACAAGGCATCACTGGGCCAGTTCGGCCGCAACGGCTTCAACAACTTCGTCATCGCGGGAACCGACGCGCTGCTCAACGGGCTGGTCAGGTACCAATCGACGTACTCGTACCCGCTGATCGTCAACCAGACCGCCAACATGACGGCGGCCGGCGACCTCAGCCTGGACGCCACGCTCTTCCAGGAGCTCAGGCTGGAGGTCGAGGGCGCGGGCGTGTACCCGACGGGCCTAGAGGCCTACAACGCGCCGAACCGCGGCAGGCAGGGGCAGGGTACGCGGTACAGCGTGTCAAAGCTGTCGACATTTCGCAACGGCACGGCCGTTTTCAACATGCCGGCCGACATGAAAAGCAGTTCTGCGACTGGCACGACACGGCAGGTGTTCCGGTTCAGCGGTGGTCGGGACGGGGCACGTGATGTCGAGTTGTATATGAGGAGTGTAAAGGCCAGCAACAACACGGTGGTGTCGGACGAAGAAAGGTCTGCCGATGGCCGGGGGAGAGTTTTGTCCGTCCCAAGCCTTTCAGGAGGCGCCATTTAAGCCAGGCGATGGATAGAGGGTTCGGTCGGCATCAGCCACAGGTGGAAGGGAAAGCTGCCTGAGGGGCAGAGCAACATGGACAAACATGACATGTCGGACTCCGGGTTGCACCGACTGGACAGATGGAAGAGAAATGGAGACAGAGAGAGATGAGAAGCGCCCACGAGCTCCGTCCAGCTGGTCCGGGTGCGCTAGGACACGCGCACACGCTTGCGCTAGCCCCGTTATGGGCAAAAGTGAGGATATGTCTCAACCTCAAGCGAAGTCGAACTCGGGATTTGCTTTTTAAACTTTCGGGGTTAGAAAGCAAACGGCCATACAGCCTTCCTCCTAGCCTCTGCCTTCTGGCCCCTCCGGTCTAGTCTAGGTAGTCGGTAATCATGTTTGGGTCCATGTCCTACACCTACATAGTAAGTATAACACCTACCTGGGTTGTTCACTTGTTCTTCTATTAGCGACTTGTCACTGGGGGTGCGGAGCCCAGAGACTAGAGAGAGAATGAGAGAGGACATGCAAGGGCCGAACGCCAAAGAGGCCGGTGCCAAAGATCAGCCCCCCCCCCCCCCCCCCCCAAACCCATCCAGTTCTGACAAGGGAGAGGGAAGAGGGAGAGAGTGGAACAGAGTGAGCACAGCCTACACAAGTGACGTTCCTCGGATTAAGCTTTTATGGCGCGCCTGCCAAACCTCGTTCCCCTTCCGCCCCCTGAACTCCCGGTAGCGATCTCCAACGAATCTGGGTGGGTAGGGTAGGTTGGCTGAGTTGCATCGCATCGCATCGCATCACAGCGCATCACAGCGCATCACAGCGCATCACAGCGCGGCATGCAGGAGCACAAAAAGGTATGGCCACGGGACCGTAATCCATCTACAAAGTGGCAACCGGAGGCGGAAGAGGATGGATGAACGATGGATGGCCACGGCATTTTGCCCTCTTCGTACGGGATCGCGGCCCTAAGGTGCTTTTTGCCCGGTGGAGGGGGGGGGGATTCCAAGCGCTGCCAAACTCTAAAAATACAGGATGCAAATCCCACGGCGGATCAAAAATCCCATGGGTGAGTCTTCCGCTGGTAATTAGTAAGCGTGAATAGGGACGGTCGGTGTCAAGGCGAGGGAGGGTTCAGCTGGCTGCCTGCGTGGACGCTCTGTTCCACTCCCGGTACCATCGTCCGTCCCAAGATTCCTGTCATTCCTCACTTCCCATCCAGTGCTTACTCATACAGAGGTGTGCATACACATACATACATACTTACATACATGTATATGACACCAGCCTCGCTTTCTCTCTCTCTCTCTCTATATATATATATCATGCCTGGTAGGGAATCACAAACGCCTCGATCCCAAGCCTCATACATCACACGAAGCCCGGCAGTCTGGGGAAAGGACGAACCCTCCATCCCTCTCCTTTCTCACACCTCTGCAAGCCTTCACAGACCAGTCAAGTTCGAGGAAGCAGAGGGGAACGGAGAGCGACAGCCCCCAGAGGGGTGTGTGTGGCGTTAGACTTTTTGATCTGCTGCCATCCCTCACACAGAACAGCAACCATTGTACACACACCCCCTTCCTCGCTCACAAGTTGCATTTCCAGCTGGGCAACGCAGCGAGGGAGAAGGAGGAGGGTCCATCGCCGCCACAGAGCATCGTCGATCGTTAATATACAATGCCAAGTACTATCGTCAAAACCTTAATACTTCCTCCTCCTTGCCCTTCCCCTTCCCCTCCCATGCATGCCTCAGACCTCCTCCTATCATTCATCTCTCGCTCGCACTCCCACTGCTCGCCTCGGACTCGAACTCTACGGGCCCTGTCTCAAGGGGGTCACGGGTCGTCAGATCCTCAACGACCCGGTCCCAGATAAGCTTCGGCGGACAAATTTCCCTAAGATGGGCGAGAGAGAGAGAGAGAAAGAATAACCCTAAGAGAGATGAGGGGGGTGGTTCCATCTGTACATCTTGTCGTGCTCCACGCTTCCTCTCATATCGAAACATGGCGACGCCCCAGCGATCGATCACGAAGTGGGTGCCGCTCAGCCAGAACACCACGCTACCGGGCGGCCGCTCCTTGTTCTGGGACGGACAAGGTCACGACGAGACGACGGCGCATATTGGCGTGTGCTTCTCCTGGGGCCCCCTTCTTCCCGTCGCTTCGTTGGACGGCTCACAACACGCCTCGCGCAGCTCTGTCGTCGCCTCTGTACGGCTGTGTCTTGGCGCCGTTTGTTTCTCTTCTTCTTCTTCCTCCTCCTTGTACTGCAGGTACTGACCAGAATGGCCAGCCAGGCAGGCTTTCGGCTGTATTCCCTGCTTGCTCCTGGCCAATGATGGGCCCTCTCGTCCTCCCTGTTTCTGCCTTGTACTTGTCTGTACGCACTCCCTGTTGCTGAACAACACCCTTGGAGACGAATAGCCGACCTTACTGCCTCCCAAAACCGGGGACTATTACATATATTGCTAAGTTGAGGCGAAAACTGGGCTGGTGATTGGAGTATGATCTTCTGGCCCTCTTCCAATTTTTTGAGTCGACAAACCAGACTGGACCCCCCCCCCCCCCCCTCTTTGCATGCCCTTTTCTCAGCTTACACTACAAACAGGCTGGTCCAGAGCGGACGGGAAAACATGGAGGTGGGGGTCAGTGAAAAGAAGGTTTAGAGCCGCCGTGAGTGCAGATGCAGACAATCTCGTTCTTGTTCTTTTGCATCTACATCCTTCGTTCCGTTCTGGACTTGGACAACGCGACGTGAAGCACGGAACCCAACAGTGGTTCGAGTCAACTTCGATCGGTGGGGTGCGGTTGTGGGAAGGTGAACGGCGTCCGGCGGCAGTTCTTCAGTCCCGGCGGCGCAGACAAACCCCCATCGGTACGTGGCAGCGCGGTCTCGGGGGGGAGGTAGGCCGCGGGACGCGGTCCGCCGCAGAGGGGCAGTCGAGGCGACCCATAAGTCAATACGCGAGGGCCGGCCGGGTTGAAAGCAGGGCGGATCTTCCTCCACCCACCGAAAGTATAAAAAGTCTAAGTGACCGTGCCATATAGATGTGCGTGTGTTCCCGGTCGTATTCTTTGTCTTCTCTAGGGGGGTTTCTCGAATGAGGGAGATCGGGACGCCCAGCAACTCGTCGGGCTTGTCGTGGATGCCGTGAACATCTACACCTTCTGACTGGGCCGGGGTCGGGCCGGTTCGGACCATGCTGCCTCGCGTCTCCCTTGTTCTTCCTACGGACACGGAGTGTAGAACCCCATACAATACAGGGTGTGTGTTCGTCGGAGCGGTTTTCGCATGCGTACGAGACATGGAGGTTAAACTCTCTCTCACGGACCACAGATTTGCCCTTCTGCTGGAACCGCATTTGGCATGGTGTTTGTCTCTTTTTCTCCGTCTTTTTTTTTTTTTTTTTGTGGAGGGGTATTTTTTGGCGCGCGGCATCGCCGTTGCGCGAGCGCAGCCATCGCTTGAAAGTAATCCACCTGCCGGCTCAGACGTGACATCCATCTGGACGCGAGAGTCTAGATTGCATGGCCAGGCTGGAGGAGGGAAGAAGGGGAGGTAGTCGTTGCGGAAAGGCTGCTACTGCCGGTGTCGGTGCCGACGCCGGACGCCGCCGGGGCCAGTGTCAACCACCGACGCCGCGGGATATGTGTACATGCTGCATCTGTAGGTTCTTTGGTTTTGCATCAGTGGAGCAAGACGGTCCAGCCGTATTGCATTCTGAGGAGGAGGGGCGTGTGCATGCCGACCTTGTACACATTTCCAGCATCTCAGGCATCAGTAGTACACATGTAACTGCAGCATCGACAGGGGAGGGACCATCATCTATGGTGTACCGGTATCATGGTAATATTTCCCCCCATCTCCCTGGCCGCTGGCAGAAGCGCATCTATGGCGTGGCCAAACGACGAGAAAGGCGAAGAGCGAAGAGAACAACATCAAACGCGACGTCTGACGAGAAGACAAAGGCTCTGGGAAGATGGCGTGCGATCCTGACTTCTCTCGTCGTGGGGTTTTCCTCGGGGGTGGCTGGTCGAACCTACTACCTACATACCGACAGCACGAGGCGACGATGTGTGAGAGGGTCAGGGGAGGGGTGTGAGAAGAGGATGGACGTGTGAGGAAGGAGGACGGGCCAGAACCTTAATTACCAAAACGTTCACGTACATGAGTCCAGCCCAGCTCTAGTGTGCTTGATGTGAGGGGGGTGAGTGACTAAGGGGGGACGTAACTTGACGAGGGAAGATCAGTTCAGGCCGCACATCTCGCCTTTTCTTGGCAGCATAACAGAGGAGACACTGCAGCTGTCTTCCGCAGGTAGCTCCCGCAAGAAGGGGCAGGTCATGTCTGGTGATCTAGCGTAGCACTGCTGCAAACCTCGTGCCGGAGTCTCGCGGTATTGGTATGGATAAGAACAAGACTGGAGATGGAGGCGCAAGGCTTCAGAGGCAGGTTGGCAGTCAGCTGGGGTGGCTTTAGTTTGTGTTCCGTACGATATCTCTGAGCATCTGATGGGTGGGTTCGATAGCCAACCACCCGGTGTATAGGTGGCCAAGTTGAAGTAGAGTACGGATAGCACATCAGTGTGTGGAGAGGAGGTGCTGGCAAGGCAGAGCGGGCGCTGTAATGCATGACATCTGCCGCAGATGGCATGTTCATCCTGTCCGAGCGGCACCGTCAGACCTTTTTACGTTTTGCATCTATTTCTTTATTCCTGAACCCTTTTTGTTGTCAGCCTTTGTGCGTTCGTTTGGCTCTGTGTGAAATAATGTGTGAAATTATATCCTAGTGCATAATTAGCTACTTTCTACATCCCTACTAACTAACCCCTTCTGCCTATCTTATACTTTTACTAGAGTAATTAGTATTTAGAGTTAATTAAGAAGGTTAAAATACTTCTTAATAGATACTTATCTAATTGAAATTTAAATTTCCCTGTTATTTCAGCTAATAATTATTTACTTAAAAGACTTAGTTAATATCTTGAAATGGTGTTTTTTCTACTAATAGCTTAGGCTATTAGTTAGGGCTTATAAAGGTGAACTATGCACTTACTTAGGAAGTCTAAAGAAATCTCTAGAGTATAGGGGTGGAAATGACTATTGCATTCGCTTCTGCTGTTGTCTTGGCTGGTTGAAACTCTACTCGATTTACGAGTGTACAAAAAGAGTTAGTAGGCGAGTCCGAAGGGTAGTTTCCGGCCGTGCAAAAAGCATACCTTCCAGGGACCGCGGGGAGGCTGGAGAAAGGAAAATGGAGACACAAACCAGAGACGGATGAGACATACTTTCTCTTTCGACCGTGCAGGCTTTGTTTTGGCTGAACGTAATCAGGGGTAGGCACTAGCTGTGTGATGTTGATATTGAGGTTCATGTTGGTACCGGTGTTGGTGTTGCTCCGGACTTTCGCCCAACCGGACTTGGGTAATCAAAGTCGAATAGTGTATCATCCAACGCCTCATGACATTCGTGTGAAGCATACACTCTTTCTTTACGCAATAGGGAGAAAACCTTGTTTTGGGCAGTTGACGGAAATCGTCCATAGCGTGCTGACAGACCGGTCAAGGAAGATATTCTGCCCGCGCCACACCCCTTGCCCCAACCGTACCAACGGGATGCCGGCAGGCAAGACCACACCACTCAGCTTCGTGGAGATTCGAAGTTGATTGTGCGAGCAATTGTCGCTAAGGTGAAGGGAGGTGAGGGGCGTGGCTGCACACCATGTTCCACGTTGAGTTTGCATAGCGCAGTGTGGCGTCGCCGTCAACAGCCTTGCGGCGCGGCGAGCCGCTGGCCATGCTGCACCATCAGAGTTAAAACCTGTCATTGATGATAGACTTGTAAGCCCACCGTCGGAAAAGACAGTGGGCAAAGGGGGGGGGGTGCGTTCTTCTCGAGGCCGTTAAGTTCGAACTATCGTGAAATAGGTGTGTGTGTGGCGTTTACGGCCGAAACTTCAATAACTAACACCGCCACTAAGCCGAAAATTGCACGCGAGTCGTAATCGTAATGCTGAACGAAGGAACGCTCGTCGGAGTCGATTCCGGTTGCCTAAGCAAAAATGAAACGCAAGGGGGCACTAGGCAATCCCAGACGACTTCGTGACCGCAATACCTACTTGCCTGAACGAGAAGCAACTGAACAGGTCGGCCGGCCACAGTGAGAAGGCGTGAGAACGTGTTGTTGATGCTAGCTGCTCGGCCTCTGACGACCGAGCTGAACTTTCCCGACTGAACTATAATCCTTGTACTAAGGGCTGGGTAATCAGACAGACACTTACGACGCGGTGACGCGGAAGCAAGAAACAGGACAAGACTCTCTCTTCCGTCATGTATCAAACTCTCTTACCATTCGCCACCGCGCCACATGCCGCCAGCACCCCCTTCGTGTCTCTCCTTCCCAAGTCGTGTTTCGTAAAAGAGAGGGAAGCGCTCGGGACCAGTGTGGGATGAACCAAAACCATGTTGCTCCGTCGAGAGAAAGGAGAAGGTTTTTGTGGTGGATTCAAACTTGCAAGTCGACAAAACCTTGAGGCAATGCACGACCACGCAATGTGTGGCGCAATCCAGTCATAAAGAGAAGGGGGGGCAGAGAATGCCCAGGGGCCTGGCCGAGACCAGACGTACAAGGTTATAGGGGTAGGTAAAATATCTGTGTAGAGCACGTTTCGTCCCGTTTTCGGTCGTCCCTTGGCTCTGTTCTGATCTTCGGTGGCCTGCAGAAATCTGTATCCCACTTCCCGTCCCGAACTCATCCCTCCTCTCACCCATTTGGTAATCCGTCATTGGCGTTATGGGTAATCGTGCGTGGGGTGTAGAGTTGGGGAGGAAAACTTGGACGAAGCACCGCCCGTGACATCAGGTATGCAGTGTAGACGTCACGACGTGGGGTTGTTTGATATTGTCAGCATCACTAAGATGAATAGATGGATCGACGGACGCCATGGCACACGACGGTCGACCAGTGGGGAGGGCGGATCGATGTCGGAGAGTAACAAAGTTTTCCCAGGGCCGCATCGCGAAGGACGATGCCAAGCGCTCGCATCCCGGTCGACATTCTGAGTTCGGCAGATGGTCGTGCGACCAAGAAGAAGAGAGGGAAGGGTGGAAGGAAAGAATGGAGGAGAGGAGCGTCCCCCGTAGGCGGGGCATCCTCCACCTTACACGGCGGAGAAGGAGAGAGCAATCGCGGCTGGTCCGGAGATTACTGCCGTGAGTCCTAGACTTCAGGGGGTCCCGCAACTGGCTGGAACTTCGCCGAAACCTCCTCTTGTCCGGTCGACCGTGGCCGGGAACAATAGCATGAGCTCAGACCGCATCTCGCGTTACGTGTATGTGTGTTGTGTCTGACGCGAGTCTCTCTCTGTCCCGGGGCCCTGAACGACCTAGTGTATCGTCTGAAGTTTTCCGCGACGTCCCATGAATTCGTGAGGGCCCCGGGCGGCTGGAGGGAGGCAGGGAGGCAGACAGGAGGGAAAGGGTTTTCCCCGTCAGAAGGGGGCTAGATGCCGCAATCCCCCCCTCTCTTGTCCCTCTGCCATGGGACGAGGAATCACCATCGTAGCCCGTGAAACTGACACTTACCTCCTTCAGGGTCCAGTGCCCGCTGCCTGCCTCCCTGTCAGCCCTTTATTTTGACTTTGCCGTATCGCCGTCCGGACGGAGCTGGCTTCTGTTTTGAGCATTTCCCATGGCTCCGGCAACGAGTGATTGAGCCTCGACTTCGGTATCCCCCCCATCCCCCTATTGTTGAAGGGGGGTAAGGGGGGAAGACATCCAAACCGTTCACACTTCGGTTTTGTTCTTGGCGCTCGTTTTCATGAGGCTCTGCGACAACACGCCCCGAGGGTTCAGTAAATGTCATGTATCACACGGCCCATGGTGTGCGATCGGAGATGTGCGGCACGCTAGACACCAAGCAACACATATGCACACACCACGGAGCCGGCTGCCACTTCCAGTCAAGTTTCTCGCCGCCTTTGCGTATCGTCTCCCATGGTTGATTGTTTCCTCGTACCGCACTCCCGACGCCGTGAGGCTCTATTGCGGTCTCCGGATGAAAACCTGTCGGTGCGGGTGGGTATCGGATTCCACATCTTCTCCGATCAAGACAAGACCTCTCAATATTGCGCCGCAGTCAAGCCGTCAAGAACAGTGTTGATGCTTGTCTGGTTCGAAGCCGATTCGACATGGTAACAAATTTTTGTCTTAAATCACCCCCCCTGCCATGTTTGAGCATAATCTGCCATCCCGTGCATCTCGGCCCAGCGGCAGGGAATACAAAATGCCCTTCGTCGCTTCAGCCAGAACGAGGCAAAGCAGAGCCACAACATTCCTCTGTGTACAAACAAAGAGGGGAAAACAACACGCCCATACATCTCCAGCCCACCCAAACTCCCCTGTCCTCATAACCTAACGCTGCTACGTGACCAACCGACCAGCCTTACCTTGCCATACCAATCGCCGAGTTCACCGTTTTGAAGTGTTTTCTTTTCCTTTTCAAAACGGAAGACACCCCGCCAAGAGTGATAACGGAGCATGACTTAAAAGAAAAAGAGGAAAGGAAGAAAATAAGGAATCCTCAGTCCGCTTCGGCTAGTTGCATGATCAAGCGGGCGGCCATGTCCAAGAACGGGAAAGGACTTGTAACATCCTTCTCTTCGAGAAGTCTCCTGTCGGCCGTCTCGTAGCCGGAGCATTTGAAGTCCACGAGATAGACACCGTGCTCCATCTCGTATATCTGGATATCCATATGCAAGGCCACAAAGTCACGCTTGACCTCGTCGTCGCCGACGACATGATAGCTATCGGGCGTCTTGCTTCCTTCTGTGGGGGTTCCTGACGTTTTCCGCAGCGCTGTGGTCTACTCAGTAACAATCTCTCATGTTGAACGGATGGCACAGAACGGCTTACTCTGTGTTTCCCAGCGGACCTTGATATGCCACGGGTCGGCAGGCAATTTGTATCGCTTGAGGGGATCTATACTACTAGTTGAGTCATTGCCCCCCTGGGATGCATAGTCGTCGACAAAGCTACCTTCGTTGCTGGGCTGATCCGTTTCTGCACCATGAACTTTCTCGAAGTCCTCATCAGGCACGTAGGTTGCGCCCAGCTTGTTGAGTGCTTTATGAATGCAAAGCAAGGCTTCCCAGGGTGCGTTGCGAGAGCGGATGCCAAATTGCCATCTAACCGGTTTCGTCTTCTTAGCTTGAACGACAGGTGTCATACCCTGAGGTCGTTTGGCTGAGTCGTCGAGGCGCACTTGGCTGTTTCTCGAGTGAGGTTTCAGATGCCGGGCTGTCTCTTCCCTCTCGGCGTCCGTACGGGCCGAGAGCCCTGGTTCGTCGACCACAATAGTGGGCGTCGGATGATCTTCGAAGCCTCCCTTTTCACGTTCGACGTATTCCTTATGGTACGCCGGCAAACTGCTCGGCAGGATACCGATCTTGCTGATGTAAGGGCGCTGTCCGCCCACAGTAGACCCACCCGATCTAGCTGATGAAGCACTAGGTAGGGGGCTACTTGACCCGTCCTGATCGACTGAGAGCGAGGACATGGCCTCTGCGAAGGCGTCAGAACGGAACATACCAAACGTCTTGCACGAAACGTACCATTCACTTGCATAAGCTTGTTCTCGCGGACAATCATGTAAGCATCCTTGATGGCGGATGGTTCCGCGGCTTGCAAGGCCTCCTCGACATCCTTCTTTCCATATCCCATAGTCTTGCTGATCTTCTCCGTGACCTCGTTGTGTAGCTTCTCCTGCACTCTTGGAGGGGCGTTGGGGGCAATATCGCTCTTCTGAATGGCCTTGTTAGGATCCACGCCCGTGTTAAAGAATTCCTCCACCGGCGGCGCCAAGTAGGCGGGTAGGTCTATCATGAACCAGGGGTCCTGTCTGATGTCGTCAATTGTGGCACGCTGTACGGGGTTAACAACCAGCATCTTCTTAATGAGTGTTGCGGCGCCCGAGTTCATCCATTGCGGTATGCTGTACGTTCCGCGGGCAATCTTTGCGAAGAGACTGGGGATATGTTCGTCATCGAATGGCAGTCTGCCAACGAGCAGAACATAAAGAATGACGCCGCAACTCCAGACGTCCACCTCTGGGCCAGCATAGAGCTTCCCACCAATCACTTCGGGTGCTGCGTAGTTGGGGCTTCCGCAGCTCGTCTTGAGGAAGTTTCCGTCCGTCATGATATTACTCAAGCCAAAATCGGCAATCTTGACATTGAGATTGTCGTCCAACAGCAGGTTCTCGGGCTTCAAGTCGCGGTGGACGATTTTGTGTCGGTGGCAGTATTCAACGGCGCAGAGCATCTGCTGGAAGAAGCGGCGAGCTTCGGGTTCCTTCATACGTCCGTTCTGCACGATGTAATCGAAGAGCTCGCCGCCGGCATACTCGAGGACCATGATAATCTCGTTGGGCGTCTTGATGACAGTATACCTGCGGCCATCCGGATTAGTGAGAGGTTTGGATTACGAAGGCTTACGACGACGTACAGCTTAATAATATGAGGGTGGCGCAAGAGCTGGAGGTATTCGATTTCGCGCTCAACCCGGCCGGCCATGTCGCGACTAATGAGCTTCTTCCTGGCGATAATCTTGAGAGCGACCTGCTGTCCAGTGCCGTTGTGTATGGCCAGCTTCACCTTCCCAAAGGAGCCCTCGCCCAGGGTCTTGATGATCTTGTATGCGCCGATGCGCTGCTCCGTCTTGATCTTATCCCGCAGCGGGGCGGTCGTGTCGATGGGAGGTCCCATGTTGGCGGCGTCGGGCAAAGGTGGTTGAACTTGGTGACTACCGGCGGCGGCAGCAGCATCGGCGGCGGCAGCACCGTGCTGCTGGGAGCGACGACGGATCTGGGATGGCGAGAGGCTGATATGGAGCTCCTCCTCATCGAAACCGGAAGCCATGTTGTCGGTCGGGGGGAGGGGGGGGGGAGGGTCGTTTTTGTTTAAATGGGTTGTGGCCGGAGCAAGCCTTTGAACCACTCTCAAGTGGGCATGACGAAGTTGGATGTGGGTGGATTGTGGAGGGGAACATGGAATGGCTAGGTGGAGTGAGTGCCAAGAAGCTCCCTGGTGCTGCTGCTGGTAGGATTTCGATTCGTCGTGACTGACCAGCTGGTGACTAAGTGGCCTGCCAGGTGCCACACTGCACTCTCAACTCTCACCTCTCACCTGCCTGCCCGCCACATATGGTGGGGAGACTGGCTGTGGTCTGTGCATTTCCGATGTCAATTTCGGGGAAGTCAGCGGAGGGACAGCCAGCTAAAGAATCCAGATAGATTTGGCGCGAATCGCGTAGCTTTCTGCTCATTGGACTGACTCGTGTGTGTGTATGTGTGGTGCGTGCGCGCATATGTATTCTGAACGGTGCAGCTGCACAGATTTGGGCTCGCCATGGACTCATGGAGGCATGGGATGGCTCAAGTTGACCAAGTTCCCCAGACTTCGTTCGGTGAATGCTGATAAGTGACAGCTCATGTGCCTGTGGTGAGCGAGCCGGGCCGACTTCAAAGGCATAGGATCACCAGCAATGCCAGACTCGTGACTGCCCTGTGGCTGCGTTGAATTCGACAACAGATGGGTCCATCTGCCCCGACAATCCTAATCTGACAACGGCACCAGATGTGGCTTTGGTTGTCGGTGCATCGTCTCAACACACCTTCGAATGTCGAGTCATCAGCCGTCGCAACTACTATAGACCTGGCACATTCGAGGATCAACTGGTAACGAGGACAGCCAACAAATGTCGGAGAAACGGCAGCCCATACCCCTCTCCCTACACCCATTAGTACACTGCTACCCTTTGACACAATGATGCGCTCTTGGCCGCCGAAAATCCCTAGTCGCCTTGACTCGAGGCAACAAAAAACCGAGCTTGACGGATCGCCGCCCGCCTGCATGTCATCTCTTCGACGGCCCGCCTGCTCAGAGCACGAATCGGTCAAGGCGCCGCTGCACCTCTGGACAGGCCAAAAGAACCCAGATCAACCTGCCACACATGGGGCCAATGGCATCGAATCTCAATAGGCCCGAAAGCTCCAGGGGCGTCGTCGGAGCTACAAGAAAGTGGAAAGAGACGAGACGAGACGAAAATATAGGCTCAAGATGATTCGAGGCCTTGGAACAGGGAGAAAAGCCTTCCAGGTTTTATCGGCGCCATCGGCGGCCCATGCCCGGAAGGGAAATTTCGAATCGGCGGTCTACTTGGATGGGATGGACTCGGGTGCATGTGCCCGTTTTTGTCTCGTTCTCCTTTCGTCGACCTACAGCGGGAGTCGAGTACGGGGTTGTGGGGGGAACCCGTGTCTGCAAGACAAAAGATTCTTCAGCGACTCCAGTCCCGAGGTTGCGAGGGCAAGTTCGCGATCCCTTCCGCGTGCTTATTCCCTGCCGAAATAGTAGTCCAAGTGGAGGTAAGTGGGGTTCGCCGAATGTGCCCACGTAGAATCTCCCTGCTTGGGGCTCCTTTCCTCTTAGCCCAAAGTTACAATTCATCGCCTTTGGAACAGCACGATTCGGCGGAACCGGCTGCGATTATCTTGCCTCAGTTCAAAGCGTCCCAGAATCATCTGCGATCCCAAATAGAAAACCGGGTTTACACTCCAAGCGTCGAATTATACAGAGTGGGACCTAGCGAAGTGGGCTGAATGCCCATGGATTTCCACTCATCGTGCAAGAACACCTATGACTTGTCCTTCTTGTCTTCGGCACGGAGTCTCTCAACCAGCTTCTCTGCTAGGAAGGGACTCAGCCCGAGGCTGTATGCTGTTAGCTATGCATTCCGTCCCAAGCATCCCGAGCCCTTCACTTACATTCCCTCATTGGTGATGATACGATATGTCCCGCTAGGCTCGAGCTTCCCGATGATGTTGCCGCTCTGATCAACCTCAATGCTGCCCAAGATATCCTCGGGCCATGCAATTCGGCCGAAGTCTGGAGGGTTCCTCGAGTCGCTGAGATGGACATAACCACCATGTCCGCCTCCACCGGCACCTCCTTGGGCACTGGCACCTCCGGCGCCGCCGCCGCCGCCAACTTTGTTTGAACGATTCTTGTTCTTCTGCGAGAAAAACGCGCCTCCCGACCCAAGAGTGGCTCCTCCAGGACCAGCAAAAGCTTGCGCCTGTGCCAAGAGGTCCTTGTCCTTGTGAGCGTGCTCGGAAAGTACTTCGTACAGTATCTTGCTGAATGTCTGATTTTCGACAAAGGAGCCCGGCGTCGGCGGGTCTGTCGTAGAGAAGCCGATGGCTAGCCTCTGGTTGGGCGGATCATCTTCAAGATATGACAAAAGAAAGGAAGCTCTCGATGCATCGGCGGGGAAAACTTTCTGTACAGTAATGTGACACTGATTAGCGTCTTTCGTGGTCGCGCCGTCTGAAAAAGACTCACAATGCGTGGATTCGACGAGAGAGTGGAAACTGGGCGGGAAAATGATGTCCTCGAGACGAACCTCGGGAGAAACCGAACTGCCAGTGCTAGCATTATGGTGTTGCAGGGCGACGATTACTTCAAAACAGCAGTACCTCGATTCCGAAGCTCTGTTGTCGAAGGGGGACGGCTGTTTTCCGGTCCAATAATGACGACATGTCTGGAAATCGACCAGAGCTTCAGCCACATTACAGAAACACAGCCACTAAATTCCCATTGCTGTGGGGCGTGCAACGCAACGCCAGTGATTCGCCAGTCGCGGTCCTTAGAATCAGACGCGCCTCAATTAAACGTGCCCCCCATCCAGATCAGGAACCAGACTCGCGACGGCGGTTGATTACCCATTGCGACAAACCGTCAGAGCGACTTCAACTCAGATTTGTTCTCGTCATATTGAGCTATAGTAACTCGAAACGTACGAAAGAGCACCGTCTCAACTATGGATCCACCGCCGTCAATTTCTCCGAAGCGCAAGCAAAAAATGCCCATGGCTAATATCTTCGCCGCAAAGACACCTGCCCCTCCCTCTTCTTCGATACCCTCATCCTCACCCGCATTTGGCACCCCAGTACACCCCCTGAAGCCGTTCAAAGTGTCAGCACCTTCAAAGCACGCGATTCTCCCAATCATACTCCCACCAGCCACCCTCCGACCCTTGGCATTTCGGACGTTTACCAAGAAACACAGCTTGACGCTGTCCTCGACTGCCCTCCAAGAACTCGCAACCTTTATCGGCCGCCATTGTGGCTCGTCATGGCGGGAAGAGGGCTTGGCAGAGAAGGTTTTGGAAGAGGTGGCCAAGTCGTGGAAGAATCGCAATGGCGGCGTCATTGTCGACGGCGCCAGCCCAGAGCTGAAGGACATATTGAAGACTTTGGAAGGCAACATGAGCGGGGGCAAGATTGTGACTGGCGCAAGGGGTCTGAGTCGACAGAATAGTCTTTTGAACGAACCGGGGAAAGATGCGGACATGTCGAACACGAGACTAGGGTTACGGCCAGCACAGTCGTCTTTGGTGCGAGAGGATAGTCAACAGAGCTTCGGCATGTCCAGTCTTGGGGTGGAGGAGGAGGATGACGAGGATAACGTCAGGGATCCTCGGAAGTGGCTCAACATCATCGACGCATACGACCAACCGAGATTCTCTTACAACGTTGCAAAGAAGCATTTCGAAAGGTAGGGGACGATGTGTTTCCTGTGACGATAACTCGCTTGGCTGACGCAGTAACAGAGAAACGTCGAAACCCTCCCTACTGCCACCAGCAGCTCACAAGACTGCTCTGTTCCGGAATAGGTATAATGTCATACACCAAAGGCTACTCAGGAATGAGTCCTTTCAAACATCAGCCGTTGCAAGCGCAAGAGCACCTTCGCTCAAACGTTCCGCGTCAAACCAACTGAACCATAAGATCACACCAATTGCGAACCTCTTAGGTCGGCATGGAAGCCATCACATGCTTCTGGGTATGCTGAATATTCTACCAGCGGGCGGTCTCGCAATCAGCGACCTGTCAGCCACAATTGCGCTCGACGTGTCTCAAGCAGTTGCGATTCCCGAGGACTCGGCGTGGTTCTCGCCAGGCATGATCGTGCTTGTGGACGGTGTCTACGAAGAGGAAGAAGAGTCCGTCGGAAAGGGTCTGAGCGGAAGCAGCGGTGTAGGTGGAACGCTCGGCGGCAGGTTTCAAGCCTTCTTCATCGGCCAGCCACCCTGCGAGAAGAGGAAAGCCACGTTGGGTGTCAGCGGCCCGGACGGCGGCCAGGACCACACCATAGGAGGCGGGTTCGGCTGGATCGACTTCCTCGGTGTGGGCAGTGAGCGGGCTGTTGGATTCAAGATGCGGAAGCTCGAGCAACGTCTGCTACCCCGGCATTCTGCCGAAGAGGTCCCCAGCAGGGGCAGAATGGTTATTCTCGGCGAGCTGAACCTCGACCAGCCGCGGTCGTTGCAGGCCTTGCGGAGGATCCTCACGATATATGCAGCCGAACCCGAAGGCGCCACGCCCATGAGCTTCGTCATCACGGGAAACTTCACGCAGCACGCCGTGCTCGCGAGAGGTGGCAGCGGCGGTAGTATCGAATACAAGGAATACTTCGACGCCTTGGCTTCGACACTATCCGAATTCCCCGCTCTTCTACAGACTTCTACCTTTGTCTTCGTCCCCGGCGATAATGACGGCTGGGTGTCGTCCTTCACCGCGGGAGCTGCGACCCCGCTACCCCGGAAAGGGGCCCCGGACGTCTTCACGTCACGTATCCGGCGCGTCTTCGCCGCGGCCAACGCGGAAGTCGGCTCCAAGAGCGACGGAGAGGCTATCTGGACGTCAAACCCCAGTCGTATGACACTGTTCGGTCCGAACCACGAAGTCGTCGTCTTCCGCGACGACATCTCAGCCCGCCTGCGTCGCGCAGCCGTACGCCTTAAGACGCCGAAACAAAGCCGGGGCCAAGACGAAGAAAACCAGGTCCCCGAGGCCGAAGACGGCGCGGATGACGTTGTCATGGGCGGCAGCGGCCCCATCGAGACCGCCGCTGAAGAGGAGGCTATGGACGTCGACATACCCAGCAAGAAGCCTGCCGTCAAGCAGGTCAACTCGAGCGTCCCGCAGGACGTGCACACGGCGCGGAAACTTGTCAAGACGGTCCTGGACCAGGGGTACCTGTCGCCGTTCCGCCAATCGATCCGTCCCGTGCACTGGGACTATGCGACGGCGCTGCACCTCTACCCGCTGCCGACGTCCATGGTACTCGTGGACACGACGGCACCGCCGTTCTGCGTCACGTACGAGGGCTGTCACGTCATGAACCCGGGCAGCATCCTCGTTCCCGGCCGGACGCGGGTTGGCCGTTGGATAGAGTATGAGATTGGGAAGATTGGGAAGCTGCGGGAGACGACCTTTTGAGGTGGCAAGCCAGGCGCATGGCTTGCCATGTTTGCAGATAGGGTGTCACGGAGGCAGTTCAGCTTTGTAGCTGATGATGTCGATTATAATGATTGATGCCTACAAGGAAAGGCTATCGAAACCTTCGTCACAGAACAGAATTTCCTCCCGTTGAGATGTACGAAAGTCTCGAAGATGTGCTCCGGATCAGAAAACACGTGCGGCCAGGCAAGGTGTACTGGCATTGCGGGTTTGATTTCAAATGATCTTTTATCGCAAAGAACGCGAGTGGATTTGCTCGATGGTGCTCCGCCTCGTTTCTGCCCGAACCAGGCGTTATGGCAAGTAGAGATGGCAAGCTACACGCACCGTACCCTCGTGGTGCGCATGCATCTTCTTCAAGTCACCGCCGCTTTCCCCCCTATTCCTCATGCACCGCGTAGCTATTAAACTCTTTGTCGAATATTCTAGTGTTTTCTAGCAAGAATTCCGACAGCGACACAAACGTTTATGAACGTATTGCTAGTCGAAAAATTCAAGGCAGTGCACGGAGCAACCAGCACACTGTATGACAGTTGCAGCAATGTTTAACCTGGTAGCCTATAGTCGGCGAGGTGGCCAACGTTGGACATCCTGTCTCGAGTCTAGAATGGTAATTCTTAGTTGTGTATTCAAGATAGTATTCCAGAACAATGCCGTAGCTCAATGAAGGAGTATTCATTACGGTCAATAGCAACTTGACATGGTAGGTGATATGAGGCATTATCTCAACAACGAATGCTAATAGACACAGCGATGAGAGTGCCCGTCCAGTTCCATTCGTGTTGGGCGAGTCTTTGCAGGCCAGCTTGGGTTCGAGGCGGATCCCTTTGGCGCGGCGGATGAACCACCTTCATGCGGATTCAGACTTGTAATGGCATCATGCAACCATACCACCGTTCGTTCCGATGAAGGATGACACTTGTCTCGTGCCCGAGGGCCGTGATGGTGTTTGCGTGTGCGTCTATTGAGTGGGGGGGGGGGGTTCGTCCTTTTGGAATAGCCCAGACCTTTGCTCGAATAGTGCCTTTTTCGCCCGTGAATGCGCTTGACCGCCGCTGAGACCGAATTGATCAGAGTGCGGTAGCAAGTTCTGGATCTCCTTCTTCTTGCGGGCGATCGGGGCACAATACATTTCCCACTAAGTGCTAGTGGCCCTGTTCAGTATCTCTATCCGGAGGTAGGTACCTCGGTACCTAGGAAGATAGGTAGGTCGTAACTACTCGGCAGGCGGTCCACTAGGGGCCCGGGCCAAGTTACCGCACCTTCTCGTCTTTCAATGTCCTGGCGCCGTGCATCGTGGGGTGTCTGATCGAGATCTCACCATTTTCATACATCATCCGGGCAAGGTCCCATTTCGCCCCCAAAGGCCTTGACCATCGCAGTTCCTTCACAACGACAGCACTTTCAAGCCATCAACGGCATCACGAACACCAACCGCCACCGCCACGCGCTTGCTTTGCTCTGTTTTATGTGGGCAGCCTCCTCCCCCTTCTTACGTGTATCGTCATCCGCCCCCCTGCTTGCTCGCCTGCTGCCGTCGCCCAACATCGTTTTGAGAGCATATGGCGAATCTTCCTACCGTCTCTTTGCAAACGCCACCTCCCACGATTTGACGGCTCTTCCGTCTTGTCCCTCATCTTCAGTTGTAGCTCGCACAGCCGTGCTACATGCTGTATCGAGCGTCCGCCCGCCTCCGCTGCTTCTGACATTGCACCCGTCTCACTGGCGTTTATGGATCCCGACGACACCACACTTCCCTACCGCTGTAACCGCTCTCAGTGAGCCCTTGGAATAACTTGCCTCTTCTGCCATCACCCCGGTCATGGCATTGTCACCCGAAGGCATCGTCCCGGCTCAGTTGGGCTTCCTTGCCATCTTCAATCCGTCCCTGGGCAGTACGGATGAGACGCTTGACGACCAAATTGTCTACTACGCCTCGGTGAGCACTCAGCGACAGAAGCGTCGTCACCGCTCTCGCGCCAAGCCCACAGAGAACATCTCTCAAGAGGAACGCAATGAGCGCCTGCGCCAGATTGGCCTTGCCCAGGGCATGGTTGAGTTCAGCAAGAGTTTCTCTGGCGGCCAGCCTGTTGACTCCATTGATACGGAGAAGTCGCGTGTGATTCTCCACGAACTGGAGCCAGGTTGGTGGGTTCTTGCTGTGCGTCTGACCTCATCCACGCGGTCCCGTTCACTTGCTGATTGTCCGCAGTCCATCGATCTCACCCGCATTCCCTTGCCTCCCAAGTTGCAGACTGGGAAGACCCAAGAATCTGCAGAAGAGGTTGTTGAGTTTTCATCTAAGGAAATCAAGCCCGCATCTCTTCTGTTGCAAGACATGCTTCGTGCTCATTCCACCTTCCTGCTTCACCACGGCACCTCGCTCAGCGCTTTGTTTGTCCGTTCTCGGAGGACCAATTTTCTCAGCCTTCTCGGCCGATATTGGGATCTGTTCTTGTCGACATGGAACGTCATGTTGCAGGGTAATCCGGCACGCACCATCTTTGGCGGTATCAATATTGCCGCTTCCGGCGAACTGGGCATCGGCGTCGGTGAAGAAGAGCGAGGCAGCGGAGAACGAGAGGTATTAGAAGGCCTTGTTGGCAGGGTTGAGGGCCTTGTCGACCTCGTTGTTTCCAAGTTCGGATCTTTCGACGCCGACGACGAGCCCAGAAATGGCAAGGAGCGGCAGAGGCCGTGGTTGGGCACAGGGCAGGATCCAGGCCCCGAGGATGGTGCGATTTTCCTAGGAACAGGAGCTTTGTCTCGGAACTCGGTCAGAGATCTGTCGCATTGGATGGAGGACTTGTACACTTGGGGTGAAAACGCCTATGGTGTGATCGAGAGTCCGACTTCTCTGCGCGCCGCCCGACGTTCGAGGAAAGCTGCACAGGCGCCGGCTTCGGCTTCGGTAACCAAGTCATCGAAGAACCGGAACGCTCCAGTTCGGCCTCCAAATCAGTCCGATGGCAATCGCTCTGACTCCGGCTCCGGGTATGGAAGCTCGGGGTCTACGAAGACACTCGCAGAACGGCGTGGTCGGGTGATTGGCATCGTGAAGGAAGCCAAGCGGACAGAATCCACTAAGGGGGACATCGCCGCTACCGCCACTCCTTCTGCCCCTACCGTAGGTCTACCAGCGCATGAAGAGGGAGACGGGCACATGGATAAGCTCATGACGTACATGAAGCTTGGGTACGGCACCTACTGGTCGATTGGCAAGTCAGGCTCATCGTCACCTGCAGACAAGAACCAATTGGCCGCCGCCGCCGCCGCCTTGGGAAGCGGGGAGTCTTCCAAGCGTGCCTCCACTGCGGCACGAAAGCCTAAGCCGATAGACGACGATGCCGGTCACTACCTCATCGGGCTGATAGGTGACGTTGAGGAGGGCAGTGGCGGTGAAGGCGAAGACGGCAAGGGCTCCGATGATGCTGATAACATTGAGCCGAACTCTCGTACCATGCTTCGCACCATCCATGTCGAGCTCGAAAAGACGGGACAGAACCGCGCCGAAGCAGATATCGTGAAGGACCTCGGCAGCCTGACGAACGAGGTTACCCCTCTTGGGGCCAACGACGTGAGCTCGAACCCGCTGTTCGGAAATCAGGACTCCAACAAGGCGAGCAAGATGCGCGTCGTTGTTTATGTCAATAGGCCATTCATTTTCACCTTCCTATTCGAGTTGAGGACCGATTCGCTGGCTTGGGACTCATTCTACAAATCGCTGCATTGCCAGCTTGCGTCTATCCAAAAACCGCTGCGGTCTTCCATCCATTACAGGCCAGAAAAGCCAGATGTGGGTTCCCCAGCGTCAAATATTTACGACCTCATATGGGATGCCGAGGCCATGACTGTGCTCTCCACCATACCCAATATACCCGATCACGCACAAATGCTTCAGTCAAACACACAGCTAGCTTGGTCGCGCGTCGAGGCGATGAACACACACATGCAACTCCTCAACATTTTCAACCTCACCCGGCAGGAGATTAATCAGCTGGAGCGGACCTGCAAGACAAACCGCGGGTGGTGGGTAGTGTGGCAGCGTATCCTGGATCGACACACAAACGCGACCGCGGCAAACCGATACTCGGGGAACGAAGATGATGGCGACGCGCCAGCCTCCGAGAGCGAGGAGTCGTTGACCATGAGCGGCGATGGCTCCAGCACTCAGAGGCCATCCCCGTCCCCCTTGCCCAGCCCAACGGTTAGCAAGGAGATATTTCTGATCCGCAGGGCGAGTGACCATGCGGGCTACCGCGGCGTGAGCTCGTCATACGCCGAGGCCAGCGGAGCAGGAGCGGGAACGGGGTGGGGCGACGGCGCGGGCCGTCTGGCGTCGGGGATTGGCATTGATACGCGCAAGTATATTGAGGGACTACTGAACTTTAGCCGGTAAGGGTGCCAGTCTTGGGCGGGAGCCTGTCCAGCAGTACCGCTATGGCATCGTGGTGAGGCAAACATACGCAAGGATAGTAGGGAGGGTATGCTAGTAACATGATTTGTTCCATATTACGATGAGAGGCGGCCCAACTATGCCGTTGGTAGCCACAAGTCCGCCGTTCTCCATTCGTGACCACGATGAGTCTACTGCGCTGGTGACGCTATTGAACGACACTTGTCATGCTCGATGACGATGTGCAAACCTTATGCCGAATAAATTCCTTTTCGCCCTTGCTACCCAAGAGCACCCGCGCTTTCGCCAAGATAGCGATGAGCAAGCACCGTTTCGCCGCCACAACGCTTGCTAGCGATGCGGCTTCAATAAAGACGTTGCGATTTTGGTGTTTTGTCATAGGCAGAGAGACAGATACACACACATACGTAGACACACACACACTCTCTCTCTCTCTCTCTCTCTCTCTCTCTCTCTCTGGGAAATTGTTGGTTCCACACGTAGCAATCGATGCCAAGGTGCACCGTGGTGTCCCACTGTCAGGCCTGGAAAACAGCAGAAATCATCTGATGAGTCCATTTTGGGTTCCAACTACTACCCTGCCTAGAGTTTGTATATGACTCGACAAGAACGGCCGTGGTACAGAGGATCAGACAGGCTCCATAGGTTAGAATCAGGGTTAGGTCTCGATCGAGTGAGCCGTTCAAGATCCTCCTATGGCTGCATCAATTCGTTTACAACACTCTCGAGGAACTCGTTCTCTATTTAACATCTAAGTCTGTCCCAATGGCGGACATGGTGGCAACGAGATGTCTCTTGAGGCTCCTCACAGTGCTTCTGTGGCATGCTTTCGGGGCTTCAACGGTCCGTGTCTCACCATTTTATTCAACGTTCGGCAGGTTGGTTGAACACTTGACTCAAGCTTGCGACGGGGGGGTTGGGGAGTACGGGAGGTATTTCGACGTTCTGAGCTTCGATACAGTCGATTGAACCACATGAACGTGGATAGTCGACTGTGAAGTGTTGCGGTTTATGGCAGTGGCGAGAAACGAAGAAATTCGGTGATCGTTGATAACCTCTTTCGGACTGACGCCAGCTTCCGAACAGCACAGTCCAGTAGAGGAAACATCGAGGGACACTGCTAGGACTGTGACATCGGAGATCAAGTTCCGGGTAGATGCTGCCGGTGGGCGACTCTCAGTCTGATGTAGGAGAAGACGATCAGAGTCTGGGGAGTAAAGTAAGCAGGACAGAGGGCTACTCGAACCATAACACAATTACAAAGAAGCCAGGCTCATGGCCATGGCACGGACAGGACGAGCGGAGAGTCGGGTGAGGATCACTTTTTCCGAGCGGATAGCGCCGAGCTGCAGTTGGGCCAGGACTCAAAGAGACTATGCTTTTAAGACGGGCGTTGTCTAGAGATAAGATGATGAATGTTCGCCGGAGTTTCCCATGCGCGCCGTGAAAGGACCCGCTTCGGACAGGGTTTCCAGAAGACCAAAGTCATGGATTGGAAATTGTTAGTGTTCTAGTGTTGTCAATTCTGTTGAGTATTACTCCAATTACGTCGAAAATACCCAGGCAACCCAAAATAAAAATTAACGTTCCCAAATTACTGCGGTCTGGCTTGTTTGGTGTTCGTCCTCACCGAGCCTCGCGATATCCTTCGCACTTGGAGCCCTTCCGTCACCTTCGCGCGTGTGGGTTATAACTGACTCCTGAGACTCTCGAGGTGTGCCAGTAGAGTTCGACTCTACAGGCTCGCGCTTGCGGATGTGGTGGCTCACCTTGTTTCACCGAGGAAGTCGTTGAGGATTTGATACGACGACAGCGATCGGAGCCAGGGGATGCAGATGTTTCCTTCTGGGGGTTGCTGGGCCAGGATTGTGTTTCCTTCCGGGACAGCGAATGGCCGGGGAAGGCTGCCATCGGATCGGAATGGGTTTTGCTGCAGGGACGAGGGGAGACAGACCGGCAGAAGGGGCCAGAAAGAGGGGCACAAGACTCAAAAAGTTGCCAAAACAAGAGAGAGGGACGCTGCGAGGCTCGACATCCACTCGCGAAACCAGCATTCGCCCCACCGGCAGGGAAAGTTAGTTGACAGGGGCCTTGGGGCGCCAAACAAAACGAAAGAGGGAGAGGGAGAGGGACAACAAAACTTTTTTGTCGTTTGTTCCCCCTCCTGCCAGGCGCCCTGGCTCAGGCCAAGATCCTTCAAGTTTCACTTTCTCGTCCATGGAGAACGTCGAATGGGAACGGACGTGACTCCAGGAACTATGCGAGATGCAGACATCACTCACAGCCTCCTCGCCCATTGGGGGGGTTCAAGGTTGTGTCGGGCTCGGGGCCTGGAAAGCTTCGGACATGTCGGGAGAGGCACCACCACTTTTTCCACTACTGGTTTCGTCTAGGTAGTCTGCTGGATCGCAGAGAACAACTCGCTGGGCCCAGTGGGCGACGGTTGCGGATGTTAGCTGAACGCGGCCTCGTCCAAGATGTTTAGCGGCTGCTTCGGCGCCGTCTTGGACCCTTGGATGATGCCATTGAACATCCCTAGAGACGTCAGGCGCCCGAGCACCCGAACCTGACCAAGCAGAAAGGCACAAGAGCAACAGCCCACGGCACAGATGATCCGGTACGTACCTGTCTGGTGTCCGTGTCTGTGTGTTTGTGTGTGCGTGTGCGTGTGCGTGGGACGGAAGGCATTGGCTGGTGAGGTCATACTTCCCGCAAGTGCCGATCTTCACGGAAGTCATCGAAAGGCTCTGCTCTCTGCCAGTCGACCGCTGCCGCTACCTCTGGCTCATGTCTGCGTGCAGCCGCAGCAGCGCGTGTGCTGCGCCCAGAGTCCCCTTCCATCATCCATGTAGTGTCCAGTATGCCACGGCCTGGGAAGTCCCCTTCTCGATCGAATCCATCCCGCCCTCCCTCATGCCATTAAAGATACCCTGGCCCGCTGTTGCTTCTGCTGTACGCGACCCTACTCACCCGACAACCACATCAGAAACAGCTGTATTATTTGTCCTGCGCCACCCTACTCAGACTGCTCCACGGCCGCTCTCGATTTCCGCTTCCTCATCGCATCGTAAACGCAGTCCCAGTCATCCAAGACCATTTCTCAACTGCTTTACAGAACAGACTTGCAAAGACTCATCATCACCGAGAACCGCTTACGCTGCTGCACACAGATAAGTGTGGATCCTCGGCGCATTTAGATAAATCGACGTCAACTACATTCCATTCGAACTTCGGAGAATTCCCTTACCAAAACAAACCCTACCTATCGCAATCACCGGTCCACCAGGCTGCTCGTCACAATGGAATCAATGTTGCAAGTCCTCGTCCGGGGCCTCCAGCTCCTTTGGGTCCTGCTGGTTACTGCATTGATCGGCAATGTCATTGCCCTCAACATCAACGGCGCCGGCTCCGCAATGGCTGCCATCAACTTCTCCATGTTCGTCGCGGTCGTCTGCTGGCTTGCCTCTCTGTACGGCCTAGCCGCCGTCTTCGTCTCGGCCATTTCCGTCCCCATCGTGTTGCTGGCCCTTGACGGCGCTGCTGTCCTCTTCACCTTCATAGACGCCATCGTCTTGTCGGCCAAGCTCCGAGTCGTCAACTGCGGGTCGCTGGACAGGGGCGACTTGCCGGGCGACTACATAGTCTGGGGCTCTGCCGACAATGAGAAGCGTTGCCGCGAGATCCAGGCCAGCACAGTCTTCATGTGGTTCCTGTTCGCCAGCTTCTGCGCAGGCGCGTTCTTCACGTTTATGAACTTCCGTCGCGGCGGCGGCTCTGTGCGCAGTTCTCGGCCCAGCATGGCGCAGGTCGGCGTCTAAAGCTGAAGCGCTTGACATCTCGCCCTTTAGTGGCCACGACAGACGTTGCCACGTTACAACGCAATCAGTTCGGCGTCCCTAACAGATGCCGCAACTGGGGCTTGACACGGCTTTCTTACCATTTCTTCGGATGGCTGGTTGGGTCCAACGGCATTGGCGGCAGGTTGTTTCTACCTTTCACGACGGCATGTCGTAGTAATGAATGATAGGATATGGGATACAGAGTATGGATACGGAATATGGGATGACATGGTTAGGCTGTTATGGGTACGGCGGGGCTTACAACTACAATGCTTTGGAAGCTGCGGTAAATAGCCGCAGGGCTATGAACAACTTCATGTAGTACAACACTGCGAAATGATACCACTACGTACAAGATCTGGTTTGCACTTGGCCGGAAACCTTGAAACACGTGCCGATGACCATTTGACGCATCATCCAAATGTGATGGGAGTGTCAGTGTTGTGGGCACGCAATGAGAGCACAGAAAACACAGTCGCACATACTTCTCGAAGCTGAAGTAGGTAAGACAAACGTAAATATTCAAATCTATGTGGTCAGGCTAGATGCCTCACCTCTTTAAGTGCCGCCCTGTTTGCTATGACGGCTTTCCTCAACGCCAAAATTATATGTACACGCCGAGCATTGTGTCGATGCCTCTGGTTCAATGATGCAAAGACCACGCGTTGGTGGCCGGACCTGCAGGCCTTGATACATCTCTTATAATGTTGCCGCAGCCTCTGCCGCTCCGGCAGCCTTGAAGGCGCCCTTGTTTGTCCACCGCACCTCAACGTTGTGCATCCATTCCATGTACCGTGACCAGCCTGTTGTAAACAATCGTCAGCGACTGAACAGCAACAATAGCGGCGACGAGAAGGGCAGCCGGGCTGCAGCTTACTCCAGTATGCGAACTTTCGGCCAAAGTATTTGCCGGCGAACGGCACAATGACCATGGTCAGCAGTAACTGGATCTGCTCGAGACTGCGCTCCCATTCCTCCTGGGCGTCTGATTCATCTTCGGAGTCTAGCACACTGCTAGATATTGAGGGAAGCGAGTCGAGCTCATCGTTGTCGGAGGAAGGAGAGACGTCGTCGTGGAGGACAAAGGAGTCGGTGGACGCCATCATGTCGGAGAGAAGGGCGACGTCGACTGTTTGGTCGGCGCTCGGCTGTTGAGCTTGGGGTATGCGTTCGACGAGCCGGGGGGAGTGAAAGGGAGGGATATCGGGAACAGGTTTCGGTGCCTTATTTCACGGTGGTCGACAGGCTATACAACCTGAAGGCGTGATTTGATGTTCGTAGCCGTCGGCAATACAGGGCGATCTACCGGATGGGCGTTCGCGGGGGGAGGGGTTGAATCAAGGACCGCGATGCCTCCGATGATTGAAGCCATGCAGCTGTCAGCTGGAGGTGCCAGTAAGGGTCGGAGCGCCTGGCGGCCTGGAGCTCCCCCTCTCCTTCAGCCACGGACGTTGGGATTGTGGATGATGATTGGGTGTAGTGATCGGAATAATGGGTCCCCCTCTTGCGTACTCCGGACTGGTGAGAGCACGTTGCATGCCTAGGTAGGTACCCATAAGTCACATGACTTGTTCCATCATTGAGTCACAGCCCACCGTCGCCCAAGCCTGGGTGTGCACAGCACCACAGCGAGCGACAGTACTGGCTGCTTCATTCCACCACCCTCACGTCACACTCGCATCCCTCAAGAAATCTTGCAGTGCTGCAGCCAATTCCAATCTCTCCTCTCACAAATTACGGACCAAGCTTGTCTCGTTCGACATCTACAGACCGCTCGCTTGGAACTTCTGCACTATTTGCGCCCGACGGTACGCGACCTGTTCAACGGCCAACCGTCCCCTCCCCGGACCACTCCAGAAATTCACCCAGGCCAGAACGCGCCCAGGACACGCACCAGGATACCTAACCGAGACTCTGGTTTTAGTGAGACACAGGCCGCAATCATGGATGTCGAAGTAAGTTTCCCTACCTACTTACTGTCGAGTAAGGTAGTTTGTTAGCCCTCCCTCATACGCACTCTTGAGCACTACCACCCACCGCGCACACACCACCCACTCACCCCTCCACCAATCCATCATTAATTACCCCACTGCGCTTCGAACCGGAACCAGACACGATTTGAACAGAACATTTTCCGTGACTCAACTCAACCTCAAATTGCCGAAGTTGCAATACATCACCGCCTGACGTTGTTCTCCCCTTCCCCCCTTTACGACCCTCCACTCCCCTCCGATCCAAAAAAATTTTGGTACTTTATCCCTCAACGGAAAGAGGGAAAATACCATTGTCGTTTTTTCCTTTCTCGTCGTATTCTAACATAGGTGCCTCGTCAACAGGACACAACCCCCGTTCCCGATCGTAAACAGCGTAAATCAGTCGCCTTCACGGACGAGCAAGTAGTCGTCGACGCCGACGGATCAGTCACGATGGTCAACGCCACCGAGGAACCCAAGGAGACAGCCCAGTCGCACACGCCCCGTACGCCGCCGCTTACCGCAGCCCTTGAAGCCTTACATGCTGATGCCAATTCTCAAGCTGGAGCCGAAGATGCGACGGCCCCTGCCCCCGAAGCCGCTGTCGAGGACGGCGGTCTCGACCTGTCGATGAAGAAGAAGAAGAAGAAGAAGGTTCCCAAGGACGGTGACGACGCCGCTGAGGACGCCCCTGCCGGCGAGGACGGCGGCCTGGATCTGACCATGAAGAAGAAGAAGAAGAAGAAGAAGGCCGCCGAGGATGGTGAGGAGGACGAGTTTGCTGCCAAGCTCAAGGCCCTGGACCTCGAAGGCAATCAGGAGGGCGGCGAGGCCACCGAGGCCACCGCCGACGACGGCGACATGGATGCCGGTACCGGCATCTGGCAGCACGACGAGACCAAGGCTCTGAGCTACAGCCTGCTCCTGAACCGCTTCTTCCACCAGCTCTCCCAGAAGAACCCCGACCACGCCCTTAGCGGTTCGAAGAGCTACAAGATCCCTCCCCCGCAGTGCATGCGTGAAGGCAACAAGAAGACCATCTTCGCGAACATTGCCGAGATCTGCAAGCGCATGAAGAGAACCGAGGAGCATGTCACCGCCTACCTCTTCTCCGAGTTGGGTACCAGCGGTTCCGTCGACGGTAGCAGACGCCTTGTCATCAAGGGTCGTTTCCAGCAGAAGCAGCTCGAGAACGTGCTGCGCAAGTATATCAGTAAGCTCTGGTCCCGGCGCTTGTGCCACGCTGTAACTAACAAATCTTCTTCTTTACAGTCGAGTACGTCACCTGCAAGACCTGTAAGTGACCAAAATCTCACTCCACTGTCAACACGAGCTGCAGATTGCTGACATAATCTTCCAGGTAAATCCGCCGACACCGAGCTGTCCAAGGGAGAGAACCGTCTGTACTTCATCACCTGCAACTCTTGCGGTTCGAGACGTTCCGTCACCGCCATCAAGACCGGTTTCTCTGCCCAGATCGGCAAGAGAAGAAAGATGCAGGGTTAAAAACCTGCGACAAGAAACCATGCAGCCCTACGGACGACGAACAAGAGAAGAGTTGGAGAGGGAATTTTATTCTGCGCTATTTACGTCCTTTAGCGTACTCTTGTCTGGTAGATATGGCCTTTGCTGGGCCAGCAGTGCGCGGTGCAGCAAATCAAGGGCTGTGACGCTCTCCGGGATGGCCGATGGATGGATGGCACAATAGAGTAACAAATGGCGTTTTCACCCTAAAAGTTGTGCAGAGGCTGGACAGTAATGTCAAATTGTTGATTCCCTCATTTGTGGACTCTGCATCTGAGTATTATGCTCTGAACCCCGTGGATGTCGCACCAGCAACCCGCCTGCGACGTATGTGGAGAGTACCTCATACACTCTTGGGTTTGCGTGTGCGCTGATGGGATGCAAGGCCGGAGTGGCGGGCGAAAGCCGACCGACCTCGCTTGGCCGGAGATAGGGCCGGACGCGGATGATCAACCCCCTCGCTCGCTCCTTCAACACACATACATGAGCTGGCACATGACTCAACCGACCACGCGACCAACTTGCAAACGACCAAGAATTCGAGAACATCTACCCGTCAAGGTGTCGAAGCACACAGTTCCGAAAAAGTGACATTGGTCTGAGTTTGGCCGCAACATTATCGCTCACTCCATCTACATGTACTCCTTCGCCCTCCACATCTAGGGCTGAATAGGAAGACGACCATGACGGGCGCAACCCTCCAACCAGGCCAAGCCGACCTCCCCTCGGCCAAGAGCACTGCGTCCTATTGGCACCGCGAGCCCTCAGCGGCGCTCCTCGGCCAGAGGACCACCGGTGCCTTGCCCCCGACTGCAGACATCGTCGTTATTGGTAGCGGCATCACGGGCGCCTTCGCCACCAAGGAGCTGCTAGAGCGGCAGGCGGGGAAGACGGTACTTCTCCTCGAGGCGCGGGAGATCTGTTGGGGTGCTACCGGGCGGGTGAGCCAACCTTTTCCTATTTTTCTGATTGCGTCTTGCGGGTGGTTCTTAATTCATTGGTCATTGTTTTCATGAGCATCTCATCGTTCATCCACCACCGTGATGCATAAATCCAACTGCAACCGCTCGGGAAACTAAATCCACCACTCACAGAACGGCGGCCACTGCCAGCCAGTGGCCTACAACCCCAACACCACCATCGCGGACTTTGAGCTCCGCAACTACACCCATCTCGCCGACCTTATCGCCGCCAACGCCATCCCTTGCGACTGGGTGCCCCTACAGGGCGTCCACGCCCTCCTGACGCCGGACCTCGTCACCGCCGCCGCGGAGCAGATCGCGGCGCTGCCGCCTCGCCTTTCGGGGCTTGCGAGGCTGGTCACCGACCCGGGGGAACTGAGAACCCTAAAGGTCCCCAATGCGGCGGGCGCTGTCGTGCAGGAGAGGGCGGCGAGCGTGTGGCCCTACAAGCTCGTCGCGTGGATCTTCGAGGATCTGCTGCGACGCTTCGGGCCCGGTCCTCGGTCAAAGTCCGGGTCCGGGGCGGAGACGACAGAATCGGAGAATGGGTGGTTCAACATTCAAACCAACACTCCCGTGACCCGCCTCCAGCGCCTACCCAGCAGCGGCCGCACCTCTTCTCCCTCCGGCGAGGCATCGTGGGTCGTCCACACGGACCGCGGGCAGGTCGCCGCTAGTAAAGTCCTCCTTGCATCCAACGCCTACACGAGCCGGCTCCTCCCCTCGTTTGCAGACCTCGTCGTCCCCGTGCGGGGGCAGGTCGCCGCGCTCCTGCCCGAGCCCCGCGCTGAGCTGGGGCGGAGCTACGTGTTCATGGCGAGCTCCGACGCTGCCAGGGGCGAGCCAAACCAGGACGACTACCTGATCCAGCGGCCCAGTCCCGGGCTGGAACTGATCCTCGGTGGCGGGCGGGCGCGCGGCGCGTCAAGGGGCGTGGGTGTTTCGGACGACGACAAGGTCGACCCTGTCGTCGCGGCGTACCTGCGTCGGGCCGGGGTGACGAATGTCGACCTGAGGCCTGGGGAGAGGGGCGAGGCCGGTGGCCCCAAGGAAGAGCTGAGGGCGAGCTATGAGTGGACGGGCATCATGGCCTTCTCGCGCGACGGGCGGCCATGGGTCGGCGCCGTGCCGTCAGGTCCCGTCCTCGGCGGCGGAGACGGATTGTGGGTCTGTGCTGGGTACACGGGGCACGGCATGCCGCAGGCGGCGCTGTGCGGGCGCGCGGTGGCCGGGATGATGACCGGATCGCGGGGCCTCGAGCTGGGCATCCCGGCCGAGTTCTTGGTCAGCGAGGAGAGGGCCGAGAAGGCCAGGGCCTTGCCTTCGATCAAGGAGATGGACGATCTGGACATGTTCCTCCTGTAGCCTCGTGGCCCCAGAGCCCCGAAACCCCCGTTTTCGCCGCTTGCGATAGGCGTCTTGTGTAAGACTACGGTGGCGACCTGCCGAGCATCTGGATCACCGCGCGAAGAATGGACGGCAGGGGGGTGGAAAAGGAATGTTTGGGCGCAGAGCGAGACTTGGCCGCACCGTGAGGCGGACACTGCTCGAGATCTCCGGGGAGGCGCCGAAGAGGGCGGTGGAGGAGGGAATGCTGAGGCTAGCTCGCCGGTCCCAGGGCAATCTGGATTGTTGCTTAGCGAGACACTCTGGGGAAGGTGTGTAGGGTTCATCAGCACACATTCTCATTGTGCAGCCACAGTGTAAACTGCGATTCAGGATGCTACTATCTCCTGTTTCTCGACGTCACCTGAGCCAGTCGCTGGAATGTAGTATCTGTTGCCTCTGAATAGACAGCGCCCGGGCTGTCCTTCGTATGCCGTTGACATTTCAGCGAGCCCCCGTCATTTTCATTGAAATTGAGCGTGGGTCGGCTTGGAGCTCCGCCTAATACCTAGGTAGGAGGCATGTTGTCATGTTGATCACATCAGACACTCGATCTCAAGTACTGAGACAGACATAGTGATTGACTTTCAAATATTTGCGTCCGCTTGTTATTGGGGGGGGGGGGGGGTTATTTCATTTTAATTTTCTTCTCTTATTCCGGTGCCCGTTGTGGCACCAAGCAACCCCAATTGGGAGGCTCACGAGCCTCTCCCTCGTAAATACATACATTGAAGTTTACGTCTATAAGCCGGTCGGCAGAAAATGTCCACAAAAGAAAAACACCGTTTGTTTCCGCCCAAGATGGACCCGAGAAGAATGGGATACACATCCACAGGTATATAGATAATTGTCATCACGTCATCAAAACCGGAGTTTCGTTCATTGTCCTTTGTCATACAACCCGGACCCGTGCTGTTGAGCCAGGCTCGGTCCCTCGGACGAGGCCAAAGGGGCTGATGTATAACCAAGCTTGTTATTTGTTGGGAATTCGGGTTGAGAGAAAATGATTGGAGGCTCTTTGAATTCGTAATGATTGGGAGCACCTAATGAATAAGGCGCCTCCACTGGGAAAGCGGCACATGGCCGAAGGCGAATGACGGCACGTAGAACCCACGACGAGCTCTTTGAGGCTGAATGGGGGAAAAATCATGCGCAATGGGGCGCTTAGACGAAAGACCACTCGACAGTCTGACGGCCGACGCCGAGGCTGTCGAACATCTCGAGGAAGCACTTCTCGCTGACGTCAATGTCCTCAGCTTTGCAGCCCATGCACTTGTCGCGGACAGTGGCGGTGGTAGTTTTGCCGTTGACGCTGATCTTGACTTTCCTGCCGCAGTACGGGTTGCCGTTGGACTGGGCACCCATAACAAGGTGGGAGATAGCAACGATATTCTCAGTCCGGTCCTTACCGCTGTCGTCCTCTCCGCAGGCACCCAGGCCGACGGCGTAGTAGGTCAGATCACCGGAGTGAACATCGCCGCCAGAGCCGCCTGAGCCGCCTGAGGGGCTAGTTGGTGTGGCACTAGGGGAAGCAGCCTCGGTGGTGGGCTGAGGAGCGGGGGCGGGGGCGGAAGACGTGGTAGGGACAGGCGGAGGAGCAACGTAGACGGGGGTGGAAGGCTGGACAAGCTCGGGAGTCGGAGTCTGAGGAGCGGGCGCAGGAGCGGACGTGGAAGTGGAAGTGGTAGGTACGGGAGGCGGGGCCTGCGAGACGGGCTCCTTGACGGGGGAAGCGACGGGGGAGGGCTTCGTGGAGGTGGACAAGGTGTTGTAGACGGGCTGGTTGGCAGGCTCGAAAAATTGGGCGGGAACCGAGGTGGTCGGGACGGCAGAGCTGGTGGACGAGACGTCGGGGTCGACCCAGACGGTAGTGGTCGAATCAACCCACTCGGTCACGTAGGCAGTTTCTGTAACCCACTCAGTGACGAGAGCGCGCTTCTGGTGCTTGCCGTGGACATGGCGACGCTTGTTGGCGTGCTGGTGAGGCTGGGCGATAGCAGTGGAAGCCAGGACGGCGCAAAGGAAGGTGGTGGTCTTCATGTTGGATCTTCAGAGTTGCTCAATATGCTGCGTTGTCTTGGAGACTTGTACCGTCCTCTTGGTAGTGGTGATGCTCTCTTCGGTAGCGGACGGGCTAGAAGCGAAATGAATGCGATGGGCTAAGCCTCTCAATCAGGGAATGTGCTTGTGACAGCGTGCGAAGCTGTGTCGGGTTCAGGGTCGGTGATAGGAGCTCGGGGCGCGCCTTGGTATGTACTCTTTTGAGTGTCGATGTTTGCTGGCAGGCTGTAAAGATGGGACGAAAGGGGTAGTTCACTGAACTGCTTGCTCTGTGCGAAAAGACGGGATGGATCCGTTGGCTGCTGCTGGGTACCTAGGTAGGTAGTTTGGATGAACCTCGAAACAGAGTGTTGGAAAGAATGAATGTTTGGACTGGTAGTCGGTCGAGCACTGCTCAAGGGTCCAGAAAAAAAGGAATGAATGGGTGGTTTTTTGGTCGAACAAGAGGGAGCGTTGTTGGATGGAAAGAGAGAAAAGAGAAGGACCGAAATGGAAAGTCGACGTAGGAAGCGGATGCTAGCTAGGATTTGTATCCCATGCAACGACTCGGTCAGACCCAGACGACAGGCACACACACACACACTTACAACACGACGAGCAAACAAGTTCCAGGGTGAACAGCGCGCGATCCACTTTGGGACTGGCGAGACTGGCTGACCGGGAGGGGGAAGTGGAGGCCTGCAGATGGTGGCACCAAAAACGCCGAGTCCTCGTCCTCGAAGGATACAAGCTAGTACACAGGATACTCGTACTGGACTGGGCGTAACGAGAAAGGTACCTAAGTACCTGGCTGCTGGGCCCCCTGGGGCCGCCCAGTCCAGGGGGCCGCCACGTCAAGTGCCATCGGCAAGGTACCTGACGAGGATTGAGCAAGCGCTGCGCCGTCGAAACGGATAGCGTCCAGCAAAATCGCAAAAGCCCCGAGAGGGGAGTAAAAAAAGCAAAGAGTGGAGAGAGGAAAAGAGGGACTTTGATCAATGCCTGTTTTGCTGCCATGCATCTATAACATTCGTATGGATACCACACTGTTCGACTGGGACCGTTGCCAAGTTCCAACTCCAGCTGGTTTCCTTCTGGTCCTCCGGGTCCAAAAGAAGACGTACCGACACAGGACGAGCCAACGCCCAAAGAGCGCAAGAACAGCCCCAGGATCTGTGGATATGCGTAGCGCAGCCACCACCGCTTTGCCCACCCGTAACAGCGAATCCACGCACGAAAATAAAAACAAAATCGTGCCTTGGGCCCCATTTGTTGCACAACTTGCAAGCCCCCCCCCCCCCCCCCTTCTTGGCCCTCTAGGGCTCGACCGATCCACCAGGTGAACCGGACCCCAAGCCGTTCTTCCTTGTCTGGAGGTTCGTTGGTCGGGACAAGTAGGGCGGACTATCTGCAAACTACCCAAACATCAGACAACTGAAGGCATTGGCGTCGAGGAAACACCCATCGTCCATTAGCCTGGCCAACTCATTGAATCAGCAACGTCTTGGTAGTATTGCTAGAAGCCCGGTTCGAGGACTGGGTTGGTTGCCAGGCAGCGGAAGGGATGGACAAGACGAGGTGGGTAGCGAGGCGCAGGTCGTGGTCCATGGCCGTGATGGCCGTGATGGCAGAGAACAGCCGGCAGACAGTCTCGGAGCCGTAACAGCCCTTACCAAGTCGGCCATCACATGTGCCTGGGGCCAAACTGTTCCCTTCGGCATCGGTCGTTGCGTCACCGTCTGGTGTTCTTGACGGCTGAAGCAAGCTCACTTACCCCTGCGCGACCTTGTCAAACTGCCCACTCATTCAACCCTTCCTTTCGCCTCGTGCTCTCTCTGGGCCCTCAAAATCCATTCGTCCAGTCTGTCGTTGTCGCTTGTCATTCTGTCTCGCCCCCATATCCTCCCTCGGCAATTCACAACTAGGCGAACCGCCGGAGGAGTGCTTGTTCCTTGAAACACGCGGCCACTGGGAAGAGGGCTCCAGCCTTTTCCCAGGTTCAAGAGGGGAGGGGCTTGGGGGAGAATGGCGGTGGAGAGGGGCCAGGTCCCAAGGACGACGATCAGCCGGTGGCCCCGGGGAGGGAGCCAGTGATGGGGTACCTGCTCGGCCAACAACCTTTGCGCACATGCGACTGCACGACCTCTGGCCAGGCGACGGTCTGCGGTCGAATCAGCCGGCGCCACGGCGGCTGCTATGCACCATTGACCTGACAATGCGCATGGAAACGAGGGTAAACAACCCTGTGGTCGAGAACTTGAAATGCGACCTTAGCACGCCGCGGCTGCACCGTCATCCAAAATGGCCTTCTTTCTTTTGCTGTCTGTGCCTAAGGCTTAACCTGTCCTTGCTTGGAGCGAAGGAAGGGGGGGGGGGAGAAAAGTTGGAATGATGCAACAATAGAAACGAACCGGAGAAGCGACGCCCGAGCAAACTCAGCCTGCGCGGGTTCCTTGCAGATGGATGCAAGGTACGCGCCAATCACAATTTGGCTCTGCTATAAACCCCCTCTCTAAGCCCAATCATCACAGCCCATCTAGGCCCTAGGTCTCCCCTGTCCGGCTCTGATCCCGGGCGATCAGCTAACACAGGCAATGCCACATCAGTCGACCACTCGACCACGGGGCTTGTCCAGCGATGCCAATTCCGGTTCATCTGTCCTCACCCCCTCTATCTCTTGAGTATTGACATTGGGCTGAAAGGTGAGGGTTGCTTCTGGGCCTGCCTGCCTGCCTGCAGTAGTAGTTGATGGGTATGCCGGCACGCTGGGCTGAGTTCCGAGTTCCACGACGTCGGCGGACGCAGAGATTTTCTCTACCCCAGTCGCTCACTGGGCGGATGGTTAACGACTTGCAGCAGACCTGCAGCTTGAGAGAAGACGAGAAAACCCCTCACGCCTTGGACGGCTTCAGACTCGGCCAGTGATTGAGTAATCACTGACTACCTTTGGGGGGGGGGGGGGGGGGGTCTCCCTTGCAACACTTGGCCAGAAAGGGAACAAACAGTTGTCCACCGCAGGTGCTGTGTCTCCTCAAATCTTCGTCCATCAAGAACGCAACTGGGCCCGCTGACATTGTTCTAGGCCATCAATTGTCTCCACTGTCTCTGTCGATCGACGCTGCCTCGGTCCCGTCTGCGCATGAACTCTTGATGACAGTATGGATTGTTTGGCCAAATACTCATTAACTTTTTTTGTATGGGTTTCCGGAACTCATTTACCCTGATAACTCCAACAAGTAATTCGCTACCGTCACAGTTTTTCCATATAATGTTGGGAAGGGAACATAGCCGTCAAGTGTTGTTCTCTCGAGAGGTGTACGGCATAGATCAGTCGCCTGTCTCTGCGAAGCCAACTCGACAGTCGAAACTATTTCTCTTCGGCAGCCAGGTTGAGAGCCACTTGGTGCAACAGACTGATGATCCCGAGCACCAACTTTGGGCCCACTAGTCTCGGCTTGAGCGCTCGTCAGACTCGTTGTCGTCTAGCCAAGGTCCGTTGACCCTAGCTGAAGCTTCGCCTCCACGACTCAAGCTCGGTGTTGTCCGCATCCCTTGACGACTGCCCACGAATAACACATCATCGATCGACAATCATTATTGTCGATTGCCGCTCGTTGTCGGCTTCTTACTCGTGAAGGTGTAGAGGAATAGGCCCTCCCTGCTAAATATTGGCCGATCGTCGTCAATAATCTCCGTCACTTGGAACGTCTTTTGGGCCTTCTTGAGGAATTGCATATCTGCACGTCGTCTCTTCTTGAAGCAGAAATAGACCGTCGCATCGGGCTCCAGGGACAACAAGTTTGTCAGAGTCTCCAGCAACAGCGGGAAGGCCGGCTCAAAGTAGACGCAATCAGCTGCCAAGATGACGTTTGGCTTGAAATCGACGACGTCTTGTGCCAACGGCCCGCCCCTGTCTCGATTCATTAGTAACTCGTACATCAGCTGATATACAGCACGCACTGAGCCCGCCTGAGCTTTAACTCCCACTGCATTTCTGCAGCGCAGTAGTGAATCGCTCGTGGTTTTCGAAGAATGCGATGGCCACTATGCATGTAGCCACCGCCCTGGCACCAGCTTTGTCAAAGTCCAGGGTCAGGGCCTCAGAGGAAGCTCACGCACGGCTAGATTTGGGCATCCTAGGAGGAAATTACGCACCAGTTCAGGACAAACGGTTTAACCTTGTTTTGGAGGTTGTTCAACTCGGTGTTTCTGCCCATCAGCTCGAACATTTCGTCCTGGTCTGTAAGGTACAGCGGTGTCTGCTGAAGTTCACAACCCAAAGCGACAGCGAGACCAACGAGTCCACCGCCAGCACCCAACTCCAGTCTGTTTGACCCGAAAAGCCACAAGTCAGCTCTCTCTTTCTCACACGACAAGTCTTTGGCACTTTCTTTGGCACGCAGTGTTCGGGCCCTCACAAGCACACCGGTGATGCACATGCAGCAGTGGTAGAACGTTGCGAATGGCCCCGGGAGGGGGAAGAGGGGCAGGGATCGTGGCAGACGACAGTGGGATGGGATGGAGCAAGGTGACTAACATTCTCGCTCCTTTCAGAGCTGCCCGATGGTACCGCAGCATATGTTTGGTAAGCACCATGCCTGCCGGCCAGGTCTGACCGCCACATCCTGAAGCGAGGTCTTCATGTAATTTGAGGGGAGTCGAAAGAAGACCACAAATGTTGTAGGACGACGTTTGAGCGACCTTGTAGGCGGGGAGCGGTGTGAGATCCTCGCCGATGGCCAAGGGCGAAAACTCGGGCGAGGGAGACCGGTCGGCGGACTCCATTTGCTCGGGGATGAGGGGCGTGTTAAGAATTCTCATGTTACTATGGTTTGCCCTCGTGAGAACACGAGTGAAAAGTAGGTACGGTGGGCTGAGGCGAGTCGAGCAGGATCTTGACGACACGGTGGCACAAGCAAACAAGGAGGACTTGTTTCTCTTAGGTAGGCAGTGATTTTCAGGAAAGATGCAGAGCTATTAAACATAGGAGCAAAGAGCGGTATCCCTGGCGTGGGTTTGTTCTAATTTTTTTACTGGTTGAGGCCGATGACAATCTAGACTTTCCGATAAGGGGAGGTGCGTTTGCCTCAAGCGGGGTTGCCCCTTCCTCTCTCTATTATTTGCGCCTTCCCCAGTTCGATCGCCCGGCTCTCTTTCCCATCTGGTCAACAACGACGTCTCAATTGAGCCTCACACTGATTTGGAGAGGAAGTCGGGACCAAGTGACCTCCATCATACCCTTGCAGTACCAAGCCTGCCCGATGCCCAAGAAGTGTGATTTCGGCTTGCGGTTCCCCCTTTTGATGTCTCCAACTAGAAGAAAGGTTCCGCCTCCCATGTAATATTAAAGTGACTGCGCCGACCAAAGAGGTACTCTGCTGACCCTTCGGGCGCGGAGATCGCATTCCACACGTCGCCGAAGCCCAAGTCCCGGGTGGATATGTCTCATCCCGCCTCCCTCTATTACTCGATCCCAGACCAGCTCCCAAACGCCCTCGAAGCCCTTCAACCCATCGCCGGAATGCGGGCTTCGATCAGTAGTTCCCTTCCGAACCTTCAAGCAGGGCAAGTCGACTTCAGCCACTCTGAAATTGTGGCAGCGGGTGTCTCCTCCAAATGAAGAAGCGTGCTACAAGGTCACCCACATGGAAGGGCGTCAGTAGTGTGCAGCACGCGCCCATCCGCGATTCCTTTGCGAGGGCGCGAACGTTGGCACGAAGGGAGACATCAAGCACAAGGCATCAAGAGCCATAGACACTGGGATTCGCGCTTAGTATGTCCTTAACGGGAATCGTCCTACGCTCCTCTCGTTTCTGACGAGATTACCTCCTGCTTGCCATGCCCTTCTCTGACTGATTTTGTTTTTGTTTTCCGTTTCTCTGGCTCGCAGGTGCCGCTCATTTCGTACAACGCATCAGCCATGGCACTGTACGCGATGCTGTATGTATTCCCGTTTCTAGCTGTGCTTGCGGAAGCAGTGCCAGTAGTATACTTTCCATTCAACTCCCAATTACCACCTGCGACGAGGATATCCGAACCATTTTCATACACTCTTTCCCCGCAGACATTTGCCTCCCAGTATCAATTCTCATACAGCCTTCGAAATGCACCATCGTGGCTCTCAATAGATGCCAACACCGGCCGTCTCTTCGGGACACCCCAGGATGACGATGTGCCACCAGGCGAGGTGGTGGGGATACCGGTGGACATCATTGCGACAGACAGTTCGGGCTCGGCGACAATGACAGCCACGCTGGTGGTAACGAGAAGACCAACGCCCAGGCTCAACAAGCCGCTATCCGAACAGATACAGCAGTTTGGCGAGACAGCGTCACCGTCTGCTGTCGTGGCCTTTCCTGCGTCCGATTTCTCATTTTCCTTCGCCAAAGATACGTTCTCCTACGCCGGAAATGGCCTGAACTACTATGCAACCTCGGCCAACAATAGTCCTCTGCCTTCCTGGATCAAGTTCGATGCCACCAGCCTTACCTTCACGGGAAAGACGCCACCATTCGAGTCACTGGTCCAACCGCCCCAGAAATTCGACTTCAGTTTGGTTGGGTCTGACATCGTTGGATTTTCGGCCGTCTCCGTCGTATTCTCCATCATCGTCGGCACCCACAGACTCACAACAGATACACCCGTCATCCGACTCAACGCGACTCAGGGGACCAAGGTTTCCTACACGGCGCTGGCCAGCAGTATCAAATCGGATGGCAATGCTGTTGTGCCAGCTGACCTTAATCTTACTACATCAGGACTACCGAGCTGGCTCTTGGTTGATGATACAACATTCGAGATACAAGGAAACCCTCCCGATAACGCACAGCCATCAAATTCGACGCTCATTTTCCGAGACAAGTACTCCAGCACTCTCGACATTCTTCTATCTGTCACCATCGTAACAAAAATCTTCCGTAGTACAACCATGGGGTTCGAAGCCACGCCGGGGGGGGCATTCTCATTTGATATTGAACCTTACCTTTGGGTACCTTCAGACATTGAGCTAGAAATCGACTCTCCGGAGGATTGGATCAAGCTCGAGGGACTGGTTTTATCAGGCACCCCACCCAAGACCGCGTCACCCGACAACATCAAGATCCTCGTCAAGGCAACATCGAAGAGCTCACAAGAATCCGATACGGCTACCGTGGACCTCGGCTTACTGCCCGCACCAGCTGTTTCTTCAACTACTCCTACAACTTCAGCGAAGCCAACAAATCCGGCTGTCAGCGACGGCTCAACACAAGGTCTGAAAGCCGGCTATATTGCCCTCGCAATATTGCTCCCTCTGCTCCTTCTTGCCATTATTGTTCTCCTGATTGTCTGCTGCCGCAAAAGGAGGCGGCGAGATTCCGCCCATGACAACCTAAAAAGCAAGATTTCACAACCTATACCCGGAACATTCGTGATGAACAGCGGGCCGCACAGCAGAGGCGGATCCGATCATTCCGTTGTTGAGATGATGAAGGCGCCCGAAACCAATCGGCGCAGTAGGGGGTACTTCAACTCGGCCGTACAGAGGATGAGGCAATCGAGAACGCTCTCGACCATCACTGGTTCCCGTATGTCCGAGTCAAACAACCGCTCCTCTTATCTATGGAGAGGATCCGAACGAAGCCCGACGCCAAGATCCCCATCCTTCACGTCTTCTTGGCGTACCGAGGGCGTGCTATTCCAGCCTCAACACGCGCAGCAGCAATCGACAAGCACCTACGATGGTCCGAGTGATCTACTTTCAGGCTCGTCCGGCTTTCTCCAAAGCCAACGGGACGATTCATTCCGAAGCGTATTGGACATCACCATCCCATCCATGGAGGACGAGCCGAGCAGCATCCAAGCAACGCCCGAGTTGGCATACACGAGCCCGTGGGGAGAACCTTCCAGGTTGGCTCTCGATCGGTCACTGCTACTGCCTGCCGCATCTGGTTCCGATAGCCTGGCATCCATACCAGAACAGCTCACGCCATTGGGATCGAACCCCACACATGGAAGGAGGTTCTCGCCCTCGCAACGCCCAAGGAAAAGATTCACTATCTTGAATGATTCGGGAACACAGAGTAGCTTCCGCAGCTCCAGATCCGGGTCAGGACGTGGCAGACTCGGGCGACAGGGCTCGGAGCCAGCATCACGTTCCGGTTCACTCTCACGGCCGATCAGCAGGAAGTCAGATTCGAGCCCCTTCTTCGGCGGGCGGTCGGTTGTGCCATCTCGCAACCGATACAACTTGGACAGTGACGACTCCGACTCTTTACAACCGGCGAGAGGAACAGAAAACTGGCAAACGATACCCCCTAGGGATTCGCTCGGCATCGCGTATGATGAGTTGACCCGGAGCTCTCCGTTCATGAGACATACGCCATCTCTTTCGCCTCGACCCCTCAGCATTGTCAAGAAAGATTCAGGCGGGCCGAGATATACAAGAGACAGCCGAGTAGGGAAGCAGACGCCTCTGTCACGGAAGTCGTCGTCCAGTTCCAACATCATAGCGGGCCATTGGAACCGAGACTCTTTTATGCAGCAGGGCGCTGCTGCAAACCGTCCGGATTACCCGTCGTCAAGGGCGAGTAGCGAAGTACTGGGCAAAGGGAAGGGGTTGGCCCGATACTCTTCAGGACATGACTCGGAAGGCTCTGACTGGGTGACGGAGGCGGGAACAGTGGGGAAAAAGGGTCCTCGGAGTCGGCTGAGCAGCAATGAGGATTTTCGTGTATTCATGTGAGAGGCACTCGTCCCCTCTTGTCAAAAACCACAATCGTCTCTCGTTTGGAAGCGTTGCGATTTGTTATACCCGCCGGTCAGCTCGATGCTCGGTGTCTTATTCATTCTGTTTTTTACCAGTTGTGGAGCAAGGAATTAGGGGATTTGGGATTCTGAGATAAGTGGGAAAGAGCAAACATCCACAACCCTGAACAGGGTACCCAGACCGTAATGTTGAATTGACGATGCCACAAAAGTTTATCTCGATGAATGGTTCCCCGCGGACCCCCTTTTTCCACTTCCTTTGTCGTCTTGAGGCTTGAGCAAAACAAGCCTGCCTGAAAGGTTTGGGCAGGGGGGAGGGCCATCCGCGCACACTACGCCGACCGGTGGGGGCTCAGCCACAGCTTAGCTAAGCTGTCGCAAATAGACTAGCGTCTCTTGACGCACCAGGAATGTATTACCTAGGAAGGAAGAAAACCCCACCGTTGGGCCGCCGGGGAGGGGCCACAGGGCCAAGCATTTGGGGCTTGGATCGGATTTCCCGAGGGCAGAGGAGAGCTTGGGCCTAATTTTCCTGCCCATTTTCGTCTGCTTCAGGTCTTAGCCTCGCTCGGGCCAAGAGGGAACAGAAACACTGGCACATCTGAAAAGGGGAGAGGGCGAGGGAGGGGAAGATATGGGATTCTCTGTTTTTGGGGCGGGAGGGGCCCTTGCATGAGCACGGGGCAGCAGATATGGCAGGTGGGTGGGTAGGTCGGCTTGATTGAACACGATGATGGAAGTCTGTGTGACTATCAGTTAATCACTGCAGAGGCACGAACCCATATGCTTCGATAAAGAGAGACGTTTCTCTCTCTCTCTTGAAATATACAGATCATCACGGGCTTTCTTGTGGCGCAACTCGGACAGTTAGGTAGATGGAGTTGGTACGAGGTAGGGTCAGCATCTATCCGACTTAAGTATGACGCAACTACAGGAAGAGGATGGACAGAAAATACAAAAATTCTTTCCGTGTCGGAGCCGTAGCACCTGCACCTAGGATGTCAACTGCTGATAAATGACGATACTGCAATTGCCGCTTTCCTGTGCGATCCCATTCGCCGTTCTATTGGCTGGCCTGGCCGTTGGATACTGGGGCAAAATGCAAGTTACAGCGAGAGGAGGAGAGAGAGATGGGGAAGAGGCGCGGAAAGCCCTTCTATCCACGTTTAGTTGTTAGTTTACTGACGGGATAGGCAATATTGGCTCTGCCCACAGCATTGCCGTGAAAAGTCGAGGGCTCCCTGCTCCGTCTCACCCGACATAGGCTCGAGGCAGGCCTGGTGATACTCGCAGAGCAAGTGGACCAGTTTCGGCGGCTCTCTGTATGCCCTGTCTTTCCCGGCCACCGTGAGGATAAAATACTGAGGACAGGTCAGCTTAGGCGAGGTGACTCCCTCCTATGGCATTGTTGGTGTTGTTGGTGCAAGGGGGTGGAGACAACGACACGAGCCAGCAACACAGTGCCACCTTTACCATTCAGTCATCAGTCAGGGTGTCCTTCTGACGAGTAACAAAATTTGGCCCCTTCCCTACCTACCTATCGTTGTAGTCGACTGGTAGTTGTACATACTACTTGGTTAGTGTGAGGGAGGTAGGTAGGTACCAGGAAAGGTACCTAGGCACCTACCTAGGTAGTTAGGTAGGTAGGTAGGTAGGTAGGTAGTTTCGCGAGGGGTACGTACCGTTCTGGGAGTCATCGCAGCCAGCCGCCGGGCAGTAGAGAGAAAGAGGCAAGCAACCAACCTTGGACACCCTCTCCAGCCTGGCCTGGCCTGCCTGTCCCGCCCCTTCCTCTGTTGCTGCTTGCGCCTCCCCGTACCTATCGTACAACACCAACTCCCCCGAGAGAGTACACTGCACGCGACCTGACCTACCTCTTACCTCTTGCCTTCACCATCTGTGTGGAAAACTCTTTCAACTCACAACCTCACCCACACCACACCGAGCCACGATTGAGTTCGGCTCCTTTCTCCCTCTTCCTTCCTCCCTCTCCCTCCTGCGCAACAAGACCGTTTCCGCGCAACAATTCCCTCCTCCGACCTCGACCCTTTCTCCCTCTCCTAGAAAACAATACCCAACAACACTTAGGGATCGACGCCTGTCCCCTGCTATTTCCCTTGCGATTCGGATACCCCGCTTCCTGGCCCCGAGTGTGCGCGATCTAGAACCTTTTGCTACCGCACTGCACCGCACCGCCCTGCACCACCTTCCTTCACCTCGCCTCTTTTTTTTCTCAGCCTTCTTGCGCACTGCACGACAGGCTTTGAAAACTCTTCCTGGCTGCAATATCAAACTGCACCCTACCAGAAATTGACCGACCGAACACCTGTCCACCCCGGTAGTTGTGCTGCCAACACATCCCATCCATCACCATGGGTCAAACTCTCTCCGAGCCAGTTGTCGAGAAGGTATGTCATGACCCTCCCTCCTGCGTCTACCTTGGCCCAGCTCTGCCCAGATCAGCTCTGGCAATGCGCTGTCTCCTCATCACCCTCCCTACCTTCATATTTCCTCCTGCTTTTGGACGCTGCAAGCCATGGAGAGAACCCCGAACCCCGCTTGCCTTGTCCTCTACACCCGGTGATACCGCTTGCGCTGGCGACATGGCCAGGTGGCTCGGGGAACCACATTCGGCATTATTCGCCCATGATGACGTACCACCAAACCTTTGACAATTTGCATCCCACTGATCTCATTATCATCACTACAGAGCTCGGCCAAGGGCGAAGATGAGCGCCTTCTTTACGGCGTCTCGGCCATGCAGGGCTGGCGCATAAGCATGGAGGATGCCCACACTACCGTCCTCGATCTTCTTCCTCCCGGTAGCGACGAAGCCAAGAAGCACGAGTCGAAACTCTCCTTCTTTGGAGTCTTTGACGGTCATGGTGGCGACAAAGTGGCTTTATTCGCCGGAGAGCACATTCACGACATCATCAAGAAGCAGGAGACCTTCAAGAAGGGCAACTATGAACAGGCGTTGAAGGATGGTTTTTTGGCGACGGACCGTGCGATCCTCAACGGTAATACTTCGAACCCCTCAATTCTACAACGTTCTGGGCGTCTCGGTCCTGCAGCCATGGCCGCCCATTGCCCCTGCCAAGGATGCGTGTGCTAATCTTTGGGTTTCTCCAGATCCCAAGTACGAGGAGGAAGTATCCGGCTGCACTGCCTGCGTTGGCTTGATCTCCGATAGCAAGATCTACGTGGTACGTTGGAACAGGCCGGGCCACGCGCCATGTGTCCGCATTACTGACTGACAACCCCACGAATAGGCAAACGCCGGCGACTCGAGAAGCGTCCTTGGTATCAAGGGACGGGCTAAGCCCCTGTCCCAGGACCACAAGCCCCAGCTCGAGGGTGAGTCCTCGACGCCCGTGGCATGCGCGACTTCCCAACGCTGACCTGCAACCCTCTAGCCGAGAAGTCCCGTATCACAGCCGCCGGTGGCTTCGTCGACTTTGGCCGCGTTAACGGCAATCTGGCACTCTCCCGTGCCATTGGCGACTTCGAGTTCAAGAAGAGCGCAGAGCTCTCCCCCGAGGCCCAGATCGTCACCGCTTTCCCCGATGTCGAGACCCACGAGATCAGCGATGACGACGAGTTCTTGGTCATCGCTTGCGACGGTAAGCAGAACAAGCTGGTCTTGCGTGTAGATCTGGGAACCAATGGCTGATGTGTTTTTCTGCAGGCATCTGGGACTGCCAGTCCTCTCAGGCGGTTGTCGAATTCGTTCGACGTGGCATTGCGGCCAAGCAGGAGCTGGACAAGATCTGCGAGAACATGATGGACAACTGCTTGGCTTCTAACTCGGAGACTGGTGGCGTCGGCTGCGACAACATGACCATGGTCATCATTGGTCTCTTGCGCGGCAAGACCAAGGAAGAGTGGTACGAGGAGATTGCCAAACGGGTTGCTGCTGGAGACGGACCTTGCGCCCCTCCCGAATACGGTACGACTGAACCTGAATCCACCTCTTAAGGCGTTGGACGCGCGCCGATACCTCCACACATTGTTCTGAGACCTCGCTCTCATTCCCTTTTAATACAACCGTTTTCCCCCCCTGTTACAGTACATTTGTTTCGTGTCCCAGTTTTCTTTTTCATTCTTTTAAAAGGAGGGAGAGCTGATCCGTAGCCTGCAACTAGCTGAATTCCGTGGCCCCGGAGTTCACCACAACTTTGACGACAGCGACAGCGGCTACGACGTGGATGTTGAGAATAAGGGCAAGCCCTTTGGCATTGGCGGCTACAAGGGTCGCATAATCTTCCTTGGCGACGGCACTGAGGTCCTGACTGATTCCGACGACACCGAGATGTTCGACAACGCGGAGGAAGACAAGGATCTCGAGAGTCAGGTCTCCAAGGCCTCCTCTGCATCAAGCAAGGATGGCGAGACTGATAATAAGTCGGCCACGAAGGCAGAGCAGGAGAGCAAGGCAGGCGTGGACAAGGCCCAGGAGGAGACAAAGCCGGCCGCAACTTCGCAGTCGACAGAGTCGCAGAAGATCGACAGCAAGGAGAAGTGATATCAGCGGCTGACGACGTCGACTTTTACCTTGACGAATGATGTGGCATGGACGTGCATATTGGCTCGGAAATGATCGGACTGCGCTTCCGTATGACTTAAAGAGGGCTCGAAAGACTTTACACGGCTTGGCTGGGATGGGATGAATGAATGTTTCCTCTTGTTTTCTTCATCATATTGGGTGCCTGGGCCGTCGACAGATTTGCGAGGGGTGGGAGGCTGAAGCGGTCGCTGCGGCTGAAGGAAGGAATGGCCGCTGGTTAAGAGGGCTGAGAGACGAACTCATCCATGCGTGTCGCCAGGTATTGGCCTCCATGGGCCTACCTAGTAACACGTTTTACACATGAAATCATTTGCATAAACCAATTCGCTTTTGTCGCTGAGCCATGTCGTAACAAGACTGCCCGGGGGGGGGGTCTCCAGTGTGCTAGCAAGTTGACGAGGGAGGGCGGAAGCAACTCGACGAGCCGCTCATCCCAAAACAGACCATGCCGACTTGTAGCACCGTCGTTGGATGGGGCAGGCCGACAGACCGGATGGCTTGCATCGTTCCGCGATCAAAAGTCTTCATTCGAGACGAGGTCAACGAGGTCCCAACATACTGGTTGCGGAACAACACACACACACACACACACACACACACACACACACACACGCGCGCGCGAGCGGCATTCGTCTAGATAGTGGCGGGGAATGGGTCGTCCCAAAAGAGGAAGTCAGAATGCTTAAGTTTATACAGAGTCTATGGGTATTGTCGAGCGAATAATGGGAGATGGTGGTTGTCGTTGTTGTTGTTGTCGTCGTCGTCGCTGTTATTGTTGTACAGGAAAGTTTCTTTGTACATGCTCGTCGAAGCCTTTCTAGCTTCGGCAGTTTGAAAAGTTATTTGGAGTGCCCATGAATGGTTTCTAGATCTGGCCCTTTCGTGGCATCGAGGTTCCGGTCAGGGGACGCATTCTCGCCGTCGTCTGCAGCCGGTAGGCTACACTCTGGAGCCAGATGCGTAACCGTCATTTCGATGCAGGGACGTCTGAAGGACTCAAGGTTAGGTCCCCAAATCTTCAAGTCAGGCATCCATATCCTCTGGCGGAGGTATATCCGCATGCCTGGAACAGTAGTCCTAATCGCTCGGTCACTCTGCTGCTTGGCTTGCTTGACTACCTGGTGGATCCGGTTGTCAATTTCGCGCGACAACTCCAGGAGCTCGTGAAGGGGCTTCTCGGCACGATGCGTTATGTATCGAGAGTACAAACGGCGAGCCACCCAGGGGCCAAGGTGCTTGAGGGGCCGCGGCGCCATATTCTCCTCATGGAAAGTAGGCAGTGCCGGGAAATCATCCGCGGTCCGCTTGCCGCCTGTCGTTGTTTGCCCTTCTGGGCGCTCTTCCATCAAATCGGAAACGCGACGACGCATATACCAGCTGGTCTTGCCTTCCATACAGGCGTAGCGCCAGATAAGACCCAGTGCGTTTGGTTTGCGGAGCCTGAAGGCTAAGCTGAACAGCTCGTGGTACGATTGCTCATTGAGCGCGATCTTGAGCTCATTCGCCCTGCGCAGAACTAATAGGGCGATGGTGAAGTTGCGTTGAGATCGCGCATGATGCAGAATTGTGTTGATCGTCAGAGAGGTGGGGGTTGTCGAAGGCAACTGGGCCATGATATCGAGTAAGTCTTGACAGCAGGCGAAGTGACCCAGGCGCCCGAGCTCATTCATCATCTTGTTCATGGCACCTCTCGAGACCCAAGATGTGCCGTACTTGGCGTTCTGGCTCCGGATGAACTCGCGAATACCGGGCCAGCTATCCTGGACGCGGTGGATCTCGTGTACGACGAGAGTCTTCGCGATGAGTCGGATGGCGACGGGGTCGGTGAACAGGCCAAGTCTATGCATGATGTGGATCGCATGGCGGCGGACTTGCTCGGACTCCGTGAGTTCAAGGAACAATGACCAAGTTTGTGCATTCGGTAGGCAACCATAATGAATCATCAGCTTCAGGACAGAGTCAAAGTTGTACAAGTCTTTGACCTTGACGCTTCCGCTCAAAACGATGTTGAATGTGCCAGTATCAATTGGCAGGGCAGATTCCGTTCGTTTCCTTAAAAACTCGCGGGCGTCGTCGCGATGAGAATGACCGTGCAGCTCCATGAATTGCAGCGCCTTTTTGAATGCGCGGACCGAGTGTGCCTTGCTTGTAGCTTTGTCCTCAAAAGCAGCATGGAGGAGGGAAATTGCTGCCTCGTTTGCCGCAGTACCTGAACGGTAATACCTTGACACGAAACGCTCAGGGAGTCTTACGTTCGTGATGGCAGTGATATAGGCAAGGAACGTCTGAGGAGTCCACTTTAGCGGCTTCGAAATCTTGTGATACGGCCTGTAATATGTATAATGGCCCACATAGCCCGGACGCTGGCTTTCCACGGAACTTTCCCACAGCCTCTCTATCGTACACGACGACGACTCTTCGGTTTTGGTAGTCGAGAGTGTGCTGTCGATGACTCCGTCGATGCTTATATTGCTGCCACCTTGAGAGGCAAGCCGAAGGATCTCTTCGCTTGCATGCTCCAGAGCATCCTCGTCTCCCGAAAGTAGCAAGTGAATCCCATCATTGGACTCTCTGCCGTTAGCGTCTTCGGGCCAAAGAAGCTCGATATGGCATCGCGTCTGCTCTTGTATATCCCAAATGGTGTGGTCAACCTCGTATAACAACTTGTTCCCAAGTTCTGGATCAACTGAAATCTTGCGTGCACGAGTCTGCCAGGGGCTCTTGAGCGGCCGGGTCCGCAGCCGCATAATTTCCAAAGTTGCGCGCCAGTTGGTGAGGGGCTCCTGCTTGATATATCGGATAGCCTGGAGCCGCAGCTGTCTGAATGAGCCCTGCGAAGATCGCTGATAACTCGTCTGCGTCTCGCGCGGGGCATTGTATTGTATGGCTGGCGCAACCAGCACAGGATCGCGTTGTTCGGGGGTAACGGCGGTCTCTTTGGGCATCTCCTTGTTCTTCTGAGAGGCCCTTCTATCGGGCTTGCTCGTTCGTACGACAAACTTCCCATAGTCCTTGTTAAAGGAATTGAGAGGCCGGGTTTTTCGGACCACTAGGGGCTTTCGCATCTCGCCCGCGGAGGTAGATGCTGCTGTAGCTGGCGAGGGCTGTGGTTCGTTTTCTCGTGTCTCAAAAGCCCGATCGACATCCTCGACTCCTCTCACCTGGTTGGTCCGTCTTTCTGGTGAGAGGTTGCCAGCGTCGACCACCGGTTGCTCGCCTGTCCCCACTGTGGGATTGCCGTGACTCGCTGGCTCAGCTGGACTCTCTGCATTTGCTTTGTGTCGTGGTGCGATGGCATTTCGGGGACTGCACTTGGCGGCTTCGGAAGATGAGTGTATCCAAAAGCGAGAGAGCGATAGTTGAGCCGGAGACGCCCGAGACCATCTTCGAGGGCCCCTGGGAATCAGAGAGATCCCAGAGACGCCAATGCAGTGGGATCGGGCTCTCCATGGTAGCGTGACTCCCAGGGACATTGGCTATGAATGGCCCATGTTGAATGCTGGGCTCACAGTTTGTCGCATCTGAGATTTGGTAGGAGTTGAGGTTGCAAGGCTGGCTATCTTGGCAAGTAGGTACTTTCAGGTACGAAGACATGCAATTCAGTAAGGAGAGAGAAATTTCCACATCGCGCCGATTGATCCCGGTCCCATTTTTTGAGTCGTCACCCCACAGTACCAGGTTGTCTACCTGCACTAGTATCTAAGGTATCAACTACCCAGGGTACGTACATACTCTGTAGGCTAATGAAGTGCCGAGTCAGTTGCAACGCTTCACACTCAAGAGGTAAGCAGCTGCTTGTCCCAGGATAACAACGACGACTAACAAAACTGTATATATAAAGCCGGGTATACAAGAAAATAAGTCTCCCCTCATCATTATTACTTTTTGGGCGACCCAGGTAGGGCGCCAAAGTTGGCGTGGGCTGGGCCACTCTGGTCCACACCCTGCCAGCCCTCGTTCCATCCTTCGTCTTCTGCGACAGCGTGCTTAGCCTCGCCGTTCTCTGCCAGACCCTTAACATCGCTCCAATATGACAATCTTTTTACCTCCTCGTCAGCATGCTTAATCGCAGCGGCAAGGTGTTCCTTTCTCTCTTTTGCCTTGTCCATACCCCCCTGCTGCTCATCTGTGGCGACTGCGTCGTCATAAATCTGCGTCAAGCGACTCAGCAGAAGCCTCCTCGAGGCCTGAAACACAAAGATGCCCATGATGTCGTGCATCTCGTCCTGCAAGTGCTCGAGGTTGTCTCTGGCATGGGATAGGTAGTTTTCGACGGCCTCGATCTTCTCGCGGTCAATTCGGGAAGCTCGCAAGACCGCCATCAACGTCCGGACGTCTTCAATATCGGGCTTTTCCTCCTCCGCCATGCTCGTCTGTACGCTCGTCTTGCTGATGCTCCCTCGCCGGCTGCCAGCAATACTAGAAGAGCGGCTATGATTAGCAGGCATGACGGTGAAATAGTCTGAGTTCAGCATATGCGGGTCGTCTGAAATATCCTCGGGCTTCTTCTTGATTCGCTTGCGAACCCAGCACCTTTTGCGAACAAAGGAATTCCACCACTTTGGCCCATGCCACGAGAACTTCTTGGAGAACATGAAGGAGTATTGCCACCCAAACTGATCCATGGCCACACCTTCTGGACGATGTACTCTCCACTCAGGCCATGCCCATTCCCAGGATGGATCGGGGACTTGGGCTGTCTTCGTCGTTGTGGGACTCGTCTTGTGAAACTGGTTCTGCCATGGCGAGGGGTCGAGGCTACCCAGAGCCTTCCCAGAAAAGAGGGCGACACCGCAAGCTATACAACCTCTCTCGTTCTCCCACAGCACATCAACGGCCGTTTCCCGTTCCGCCGTGGTCGGTCTTGTTCTTTGAGTGCCACTTCGTGCGGGCACTGAAGCCTCATGCGGCGTAGGTCCTACATCGAGAGAAACGTCAGGAGTTGATCTCAGTTTTCCGAGTGGCACGCAATGGGCTTACCTTCGATTTCGATTGAAGGCGCCGTAGTAGCCGTTGTAACTTGAAGCTCGAGCGCTGACGCCTTTTGCCGCTTTGCGGGTTTGGGGTGCTGGTTCCGTTCTTGATCTATCGATTGCCTAGGGGAGTCGGCGACGCCAGCGTTGTGGCCTGTTTCGCCGTTCGTATTTGTGTTGGCATCATGGTCACCCTCTTCGTTTTCGTCCCGAAGCAGTTGTGATCCTGTCGAGACACGGGTAGCTCCACCAATGGTCTCAATGCTCGGCGATGCAACGCGTTCGTCGTGGTTGACGAGGTTAATTTCGTGGTCGTAATCACTGTCTTTTAGGCCGGTAACCCGTCGAGAGCTTCGAAACGATGGCATCGCTACGTGTCAGAGCTTCGTGTGCCGGACGTCAAACGGTTACCACTATCACGCGGCCCCAAGACCCGACGCCGCAAAGGGAGACGCAAGTGGAGAAATGCAGTACCAAGCTGGGCATGATCTAGCTTCGCAGAGCTAATGACGGCACTGATCCTGGGATGTTGGAACACACGAATAGAGACTGGGCTACCCAGACATTGCCAACCCACGACTGTAGAGGGACGGTTTTCCCAGGCGCACCGTCAAGGGGTGGAAAGGGGGCAAAAAGGTCGTAGTGAGGAAGAAGCCCCAGATAACGAGGCTACGGACTGGATGCGCTGTGAAGTGGATGGTTCTACACTACAGGCCAGTTGTATGAGGAAATCAGTCGGGAACCGCGCTTTCGGACCAAGGCAGCATGAGCTAAATCGTCACCAGCCTGGTAGTAGCCAACCGAAGACGCCGGACAAGGTTAGTACAATGCGCGAGCTGTGCGGCGGGAGGGCGCAGCGGGCTTGGTCGGAGAGGCGAGAAACAGAGGTAAGGCCAGGGCATGAAGCGGCGGGTCCTCAGGTCCCGTTGATGATGTAATGCCTGCGATGTCACAATGTTTTTCGAGGCGTCGAGCACCCTTGTCGTCAGCTCTGCATGCCAGAGAGCCTATTAGCCCAGACCAACGCTGCCGAATCGAAATGTGCCGCGGCAGGACGCAATGGGTGATTCGGGAGCCACAGGGCGGCCTTTCAGCCGGCGTAGGAGTCAACCAAGATGATCGGGCTACGACTCAGTGAGGTGTTGTCGAGACGAGAAGAAAAAGAAATATCATCGGTATGACAGCTATGACAAACTGGAGTGGGTTTGGCATTAGACCTGGAAAGAATGTCTCTGTGCGGCGTGGAAAGGGGGGGATCAAGGTACCGAGTTTGTCCCTTCTAAACATATGGCCTGTGCACGCTGGTTGTGGTTCCCGCTTGGGTGCAGGATTCGGCCAGGAGCGGCTGGGGAAAGCTACCTACCATTCCCCGCATTCATGTTGCTCTACGTCATGTATCTCTCACACCCTCACGTCAACCAGGAGCTTCCGTTGCTTGAAATTCCTTGCCTAGCCAGTTAGGTGAGTTATGGTCGCTCACTGGTGCGAAATGCGCCAGAAGTGCAGAAGTGGGAGAAGGATGTAACCGCGCGGAATGAGGCAAGGGCTTGTGGCGCCCGTGATTCGACCGTACTAATACATCGTGCCATCCTCCAAGACGGCTTCTGTTCCTCTCTTTCTTCCTCTTACAATTCAATCAATCATAGTTCGCCCATCTCGACAAACAAGTTACATATACAGCCCATTCGCTCCGAGAAACGACTAGTCACCTTCCTCTACAGACATCCACAATCCACAAACATGTCCAAGTCCAAGGCTCCCATCTTCCTCGGTCTCTCCGCCGCTGGTGGCATCGGCTACTACCTCTACAGCGCAGGCGGCAACCCCAAGGCCGCCGAGGCTAAGTTTGAAAGTACGTCCACCTCATCACTCGCTATCTCTTTGGCCGCACAAAAGCCTCGAGGTCCTAACCAATGCGTCAATAGGTGACGTACACAAGGCATCCGCCGAGGTCAAGTCGCACCTCCCCGGCGGTCGCACCCCTGACGCCCAGAACAAGGGCGCCCAGGTCGGTGCCAAACTGGACGAGGCCGGCGCGAAGCTCGACTCTGCTGTGGGTTTTCCCGTTTTCATGTTTTCCCGTTTTCATTACCCTGCCATCTTTTAGGTGAACTCGGTTTTGTCGGCCGACTAATCACTCTCACAGGTTGCTGAGGCCGACAAGAAGTTCTCCGCGACCAAGAGCAACGTTGAGGCTTACGCCAAGGACGCGAAGGCGGAGGCCCTGAAGAAGGTTGACGCCTTTGATAAAAAGGTCGAGGACGAGGCCGCAAAAGCCAAGAGCGGCATCTCCAGCTGGTTCGGCGGCAAATAAGCTCGCAGGGTTATGGCGTTTCTTCCTTTCAAACCTGTTTATACGGATCCATCATGACACGGGGCATCGGTTGCGATTTCAACTCGGGGATAGGAGTCTTGTGTGATATGAACCAATTCTAATAGGTTGTCTCAATTCGCTGAATATAAGTCTGTTGGCTTCCCATCGATTTTCATTGCCTAGCGCCTGGCAACGTTGTTGCGTGACTTGTTCATTTCTTCTCTCGACGCAGCAGGATTTTGGTCGAATACACATACATTTACATGATATCATTTCTCTAACCTTTCTGCCACCATCTTAAGAATTTCTTCGGTGCCTTTCCGAGCATTGGCAGGCTGCTTGGCGATCGCCTGCCAGTATTCCCCGTGTCGAGGCTCGTTCAAGACGCACTTGTTAATGACGTCCGCTCGTTTCTCCTGGGATCCAGTTAGTTTATGAACGTTAAGCTTCGGCCTGGTGAACGGGAAACGTACGTCTGTGCCGTGCTGGAGCAGGAACTTGTAATACCAAGCCCAGGTGTCGCCGTTGTCGCTGTCCAGCACCAGCGCCTTTTCGAACCAATTCTGAGCCTTCTCGAGCTTGCGTTCACCCCAGAAGATACGGGCCACGGCCACAAAAAGGATCGGGTCGTTATCCACCTTCTTGATGGCCTCCAGTGACCGTGGCTTCCGCTGCGTGCGTGGCTCCAGGTGCCAGATCTGCTCACTCCAAAGGATACCACTCTTCGGTACTTCTTGAAGTGCCTTGGCCATGAGCGACTTGGCCTGATTGATGTTTCCCGCACGTCGCTCGATGCGGACAGACTCGCACCATAGCTCTGGCGACTTGGGAACGGCCAATCGGGCTCGGTCAAGAACGCTCCGAGCCTTGACAACCAGTCCGGCCTTCTCTTCCAGGCGGGAGTAAAGGAGCCACAGGGGGACCGATTTGGGTACCGCCTTAACGCCTGTGCTGTACGCCTCCCGCGCCTGACCGACCTTATCAAGGTCTTCGTAGATTTGTCCCTTGAGCATCCACAACTTAGCCGTGGCCGGGAAGTACTGCAGAGCCCGTTGAACGAGGTCCAACGCTGCGTCGCTGTTGCCCAGCACTCTCTCGAACACCACGCTCTTCATCCACACGCGGTCTGTGGGGGCCTGGTCCCGCGCTTCCTCCAGTAGCTTTCGTGCGCGCTCGGTTTCCCCATTCTCAGCTTCGAGCTTGACGGCGGCGAGCCAAATGTCTTCGTTGTCCGGATTTGACTTGAAGGCTCTGGCAAGCACCAGCCTGGCATTGTCGACTTCGCCAGCTTGCCACTTCTCCTTGGCCAGCATCATCCACAATACCTCGCTCTTGGGGCATGCTTCGACAGCCTTCTCCAAGACCTGAGCAAGAGACTCCTTCGTTCCGTGGTTTCTCTCCAGGTCGGCGGCGGCCATCCATAATGTCCTGCTGTTGACGAAAATACGTAGCGCGTAGGAGTAAATAGCCCGCGCAGTCTCGTACATGCCGCGGTTGATGCTACTTCTTGCATCCTCCATCCAGGTGTCTTTGCGGTCGTCATCCTCGTCCAGACCGTAGCCCAAGGTCTCTCTGATGATGTTTCCGCAGGTAATGACAGCGCCCTCCTCCTCGCACTTCTCGGCTTCGCCAATCCACTCCTCGCGCTTAGGCATGGCAGATTCCTTGACGAGAACCGCGACGGCACGTTTCATGACGTTCACCTTGGTGCCCTCGCCCAGCTGCTCCTGCAGACGAGCGGCAGCGATCCAAATCTCGTGAGAGGTGGGAACCGCTTTGCGGGCCCTGTTGAGTACCTTTTGGGCGTTTTCGGGACTTTCCAGTCTTGCCAATGCCAACCACAGATCAACGGATAGGGGTATAAGCTCTGTTGCTTTGGCCAGCAGCAGCCGAGCATCTTCCGGATCTTCTTCCAGGTTGACCGCTTCTTTCCAGAGAGCCTCGGATTCGGGAATGTGGTCTAGGGCGAGTCTGATGACTCTCTTTTTCGCTCTGGGTTCGTTCTCCAGTCTCATCGCCTCGACCCAGAGACGCACTGACCGGTCGTTTTTCTTGATGGCTTCCGCAGCAATGATCTTGGCGTTCTTGCCCTCGTTAAGCCGGATGTTCTCTAACCAGACGTCCTCGCTCTTGGGGCAGTGGGTACATCCCCGCGCAATTACATTGCGCGCAGCAACTGTCTTGCCTGCCAGCTCCTCCAGCCGCGCGGCCGCGATCCAACCTGGCGCATTGTTCGGATTGGTTTTGATGACAGAGGTCAAGAGCTCGCGGACACGGTTGATGTCCCCAACTTGAGCTTGCGACTCATTCAGGACACTCTTGTTCAAGCTGGTGATATAGCCCTTGGGATCTATTGTCGACGCGCTGCCAGCGACCGACTCAGTACCGTCCTGGGACGCTTGTTCAAGTCTTGACTTGAGAACTTTGTCTCTCGCAGCACCGATCTTTGCGAAATTTGTCATCGTACCGTCTGTTGCGTCTGCGCTTGATGAAGCGCCATCCTCTGCAACGGTGGTGCCCAGTTCGGACGAGTCTCTTGCGGCAGCAAGAACGCTGTCGGGAACGGCATAGAATCTCTGGCGCAAGTTCTGCTTGCTCCTGCGATTCTTTCCTGTCAGATCTCCAACCTCGGGGAGGTTTGCCCATTCGTCGTCCGTGACTGTCGAAAGCGCTCTCTTGAGGTCTGCAAACTGCTGCTGGATCTTGGGGTTCTTCCGCTCATATTCCTCCTGCTCGGCCTTTTCGCGCGCTTCTCGTTGTTTTTGTCGCCTCCTTGCCATCTTCTCGTCTACCTCCTTCCATATCCTATCGGCCTCCTCGTCGTCCTTGTCGTATACGCCACCAGCGAACAGGCCAACCTCGTTGTCGGGATCTTTGAATCGGTCGTCATCGTCGTTTTCGTTGTCGTCCGCCTTTTTGCCGTCGGTTCCAAGTCCAAGCTGCGCTGCCCGCTTTGCGACAGCCTCCTTGATTTGATCTTCTGTTGGTCCTTCACGCGCAGGGCCCAAATCGGATCGCGTCGTAAAGCCGGTGGCGCCTCGACCAAGACCGGCAACGTAGTTCTCGGGAGCCGGCTGGCTCAAAAAGTCGCGTCTTCCAGACATTGTATCGAGTGCGCAGTTCTCTCTTTGTTGATCTGGAAATTTGGGCCCAATGCGCACCGCCTGGAGTGATGTGGAAAAGGCAGGGAGATCTTGGGAGCGGCTGCAGCTCCAGAGCTGCGCAAGGCTGAAGTGGTACTAAAGTTTTTAAAGTGTGGAATCCCTGCCGCCACGACCTTTAGTGGATTGGGTCCACTAAAATTTCCAAAAGGCTGCCCCTCCATCTTCACCGCAGACTTCGACATCATCAAGATTCCAGGATCGTATTCGCTCACGCTTTCGAAAAGTACACGTACGAGTACTCTGCAGAGGTTTTACCCTTTAATACAACGTTTGCGAAGAGACAGACAAAATGGGGAAGGCCAAAGCTCCTAAGCGGAACGCCGCCTCCTCCTCATCCGGCCCGTACTCTCGACCCTCCCAAAAAACCAACAATGTGTTCAAGTTCAACGTATGTAAAGTGCTATGATGGTCTCGAACACGTTCTAATACCTTTGCAGACAAACGTTGGTCAACATATCTTGAAGAACCCCGGCGTGGCGGACGCGATTGTACATGTATGCCTATACATGCCATGCCCACGACGAACCGTATACTGAACAGATCCATTCAGAAAGCCGGGCTCAAGCCCACGGATACCGTTCTAGAGATTGGTCCCGGAACCGGTAACTTGACGGTTAGGATACTGGAGAAGTCAAAGAAGCTCATCGCGATCGAGTTTGACCCTCGAATGGCGGCCGAAGTCACCAAGGTAGGGCATCACGCAGGCAGGACGATGCTCAGGGACTGACAGGATACACAGCGTGTGCAAGGAACGCCCGAGCAGCGCAAGCTCGAGGTCATGCTCGGAGATGCTATCAAGGTTAGCTTCGCCCCTGCCCCGAAGGCTGGTTCTTGCAGGCACTGTGGCACTCTATGGTGGATTGCTGGCGGCCCTGCTTGCCGTGAATTGGGGTTTGCTAACAGCGAAACTCAGGTTGAATGGGTTCCTTTCGATGTTCTGATCTCCAACACTCCTTACCAGGTAAGTCAATCAAAATCTTGCCACATGGACCACAGGGCTAACCCACTGCTAGATTTCGTCGCCACTCGTTTTCAAGATGCTCGCCATGCCCAAGCCACCGCGACAAGCGATTCTTATGTTCCAGCTGGAGTTCGGTCAGAGACTGGTTGCCAAGCCTGGAGACAAGCTCTACGGAAGATTGAGCGTCAACGCCAATTTCTGGGCTACATGCTCCAACGTGGTGGGTGACAGGCACAGCACAGCTAATTAACCCCGACTAAATTCACTGACAGCCCCGTAGATGAAGGTTTCCAAGGCCAACTTCCGGCCGCCGCCACAGGTTGACTCTTGTGTTGTGCGCATTGTGCCCAAGCAAGGAGCCGAGCGTCCCACCATCGCCTTCGAAGAGTTCGACGGTCTTCTCCGCGTTGTGAGTACTGAACCGGCACGACTTGGAGCGTTCTCCCTTTAACAATCAATGATAGTGCTTCAACCGTAAGAACAGAACGATGAGGGCAAGGTAGGAAGGATACCGTACATATGTTGCATAAGCCAACTATTCTGACATCAAAACCAGCTGGCTCGGTACCAAGGAAGTGCTTCAGATGCTCGAGAAGGTAAGTTCCTCGAGACGTCCGTCTACTCAGCGGTACTTTGATTTGCTCACAAAACAGAACTACCGCACATGGGCAGCCATGAACAACGTGCCCCTGGACGATTCCCTCGTCGAGGACGATGAAGACGACGTCATGGAGATGGACGACGACGAGGACGTTGGCGCAGATGACAATGACGATGTCGAGCCCATGGACGACGACACCCCCGAGTTCTTCAAGGAGCTTGGTGCCGCTGCCGGCAAGGCGCCCGAGAAGACCAAGAGCAAGCGCAAGAAGACAAAGGTCGCCGCGCTCGTCCGGAGCAAGATTGAACGCGCGCTCGAGAGCACCGGTCTGCTGGAGAAGCGCGCGCGCTCGTGCGACGAAACGGACTTTTTGAAGCTTCTGTCCGCCCTCAACTCCGAGGGCATCCACTTTGCTTAATCTAGTAGCCTGGTGAGGGGGAGGAGGGGTGTCATTTACCTTGGATGGCATTTGAAGGCCTGGCGTTTGGGCGTACAAAAAAGCACTAGACGGAGAAGGATATCAGGTTGCGGGTATAGAATGATGATATAGGGCAGGTAGAACATTCACAATCTCGACGGAGATGCACCGCGCTTACCTGCGATTACACTCTGCTTCGCATTATTCCGGTGAACATCGCTCGAATATCATAAAAAAAAAAGTGTTTATATGCACCACGAGGCAGGGTTCGACCGTCGTACGGGGGTAACAAGACACTCATTTCGTCCAACCTTCCATCGGCCCGATTTATTCGATTAAACTGATGCGAGGAGGGAGGAGGTTCGGCTGCTTCTCCCCCCCCCCCCCTCGACGCTTTCGCAAATCTCAAGGAAGCATCCGGCGAGGTCACATGTCCACATCGCAAGCCTGAATTTTCGTTCTCTGCAACAAGAGCCTCCCTCGCGTCAACCCGCCGCGTACTGAAGCAGGCAGAGCCCGTACAAAACCTCTTACCGTCCCATGTAGAAAGAGATATACATGTCCACACCTCGTCCATTCCTTCCGTGAAGAGGGGGGGACGGCGCTGGTAGTAGCTGACGGGGGTGGGCTGGTGATTTTCCCGTCAGGCCATCAGGCCGTCATCATCATGCGCCTTGCAAAGGGACGCACACTGCTGCATGTCGGCTAGGATTTCTCTGCGCAAGCCAGCTGGGCAGGCACGGAAGGTTTGGATGATCATTGAAATGGAAACCGCTTTCCACAAATAAAAGGCATGAGTTACCGACCATGTCGCTCGTCCAATCCGGATTGGGCCAGTGGAAGAAGCGGGCAATTTCTTCTTCTTCCTCTTCTTCCTTTTCTTCTGCAATGAGGTACTCACCGGCAGGGAACACTTTCCATTTGAGGCATATATCATATTCTTCTCACATGGGTATACATCGCCGATAGGAACAGGAACGAGTGAGGTGTGGCTTGCTGCATGCAGTTCCGAAAAACTACTGGACAGAAAACATGCACGCCAACACACATACCTTGCTGCGCCTTGCAAGTAGACCACCCATCACACCCGGAACTGTATAGATGAATAGTGAGGAAGGCTGCCCTACCCGCGTAGGTTCTTACCGCCAACGCATCGCGACGAGACGAGCAAGCCCTGTCCCATCTGACAGGTGCCCGCCATCCAGGAAGGCGGGTTGAATCCAACGCCAAGTGGGTTGGCTGTCATGTCCTGTCTCGCCTCGTCTGGCCGCCTAGAGCTGCCCGAGAGAGGTGCGGCACGTCATGGCTCAGTCCTCTCCCCGTGCTATCCTTCGTTGTCCCAACCTATTAGACTTCCGGGTTCCTGCGCAGATGATCAACGCCCATCAAGCGTTTAGCCTATGGTTGAAAATACTCATTGGGTTTTTCATATCACGCGCTGGCGAGAAGCGGTATAGACGTGGGAACCTGAAAATTTGCGTATGAGGCAAGGTACAAAGCAGGAAATGAATAGGATACTGGGCAACGATTTTGGTCTTTTAACAGCGCCTGGTTTTTCTTCGTGTTCATTGTAATACAGTTAGCCCAAGGGGCCGGCTGGAAATTCCCAGTTGGAAACTGCTCAGTACTTCGGCACACTCACACGGGAGTGTGAAACCTACTTACCGATCCTCCCGGTGCCCTCTTTTCGGCACTGGCATTATGTTGCGTGATAACGAAGCCTCAAGTACGTCGACGCCCTCATCTCTGCGCCCGACTGAGCCACCCTTGAGTGTTCCTCCCTTGTATTACTCTGTAGGGGGCATCTTCGATGCAACCTGGGCTCAAGCTGGAGCAGTAGCTGTCGGCGTATGCTCGTCGCTCACGTCCCACAGCATCAGCTGTCAGATCAGCTATTAGTCGGGCTTCGGCTTTTCAAGCATCACGGCGGCCGGTGAATACCTCGGTCAGGGCGCGCAACGGGAAAACCTGTCAGTTTCTTGCGGGCCTGTCATGATCCATCATACGGTGGGCAAAACCATTGACCAGCCCGATGGGGATAGGCGTTGATGAGAAGACACCAGGAACGGTCTGGTAAGGCGAGCCCGGATCCTGTCAAAGAACAACCATCACCGCGAGGGGGTTGACTGACGGTGAATAACAAGTAAAACAAGTAAAGAACAAGACGTCTCGGTAGCGTACCAGTGCCCTTCTGGGCCTTACTTTGCCCCCCCCCAATAACAACAACAACAAGCCAGTACGGTCCCATTGAGGATCTGTCTGGGACGCGCAGGTAATTGCCCCGTGAGCAGGTGGGTTCAGTCCACTATGACATTTAGTCGAGGGGCCGGGGGGGCCGCTGTCCTACTCTCGTTTGGGGGAATGTCTTGGGTTTTCCAGAACCAAAGACGAAGGTGCCCCCCAAGAGCCCGAGATTGGCCGCACATGAAGACGCAGCCAGTCGCGTGCCTGCCATGTCGTCCACTTGGCCGCTTGTGAGAGGCTCAGAAAGCCTGGCGTCACAAGTTGAGTCGGTGTTTGCGTGAAGCGCAGGGGGGGGGGAGGGGTTGGCTGTAGAGGATAGGATACAGAATGAGGACAAGCGGTGTTGATGGCGTATGCAAGCTATGCCCGTACTTTGTTTCTAGGGCATTGGATTCGACACACTTTGTTGGTGTTGAACCTCCTTGGCCACAACGGCCAAACCGAAGCATCGGAACGACGGGTCCGGGAGAAAAGTCTCAATGTACCAGTTTTCGACATGATGGGGTCTGCTGTATGCCTAGATGCCATCATATGGATTGATCATTTGAGGGCCAAACATCCGTTCGCGGCGGGCACCACGATCCATAGTCTGTGAAGGCTGGAGTGCGCAAGTTGTGTTGGAGTTGACTACTGTTATGGTCCCGACTCTCGTTAAGACAAGCGACATGCGTGAACATGAGATTTGGATGTCGTTCGGCCCCGGGTCCGACGCCCACGTAATCGCATCTGATTTGGCATGCCACACAAGAGTACATATTCTTCCGAGCGGTGTCGCGCCTGTAGCAGGTAATCGACGACAATAGCACATCAGAATGGGTAGCTAGACTTCTTCTCCGGTGATCTCGCAAGCAATGAGCTCCCACCGCACATCTTCGTCGGGCAGGGCAGACTCGTAGCGAAATGACTGCAATCAAAGGGAGTCACCGTAGTGCCCTGAAATCCATTTCCTGCCATGGCATCCGAGATTTGGAAATAGCGCAGTTTTGAAGCAGGAAACACACCAAATTGCAAGTCCCATATATGCCCTTCGTCCCCTTAGCCCTGGCAGTGAGTTCATAACAGCACTGCTGTTAGAGAAGAAGGAAGAATCTAGAAGCTGGGGAATAGTTGATTAGTGTCGAGAGAGGCGAGTGGCGGCGCAAGCGGCAGTGAGAGTTCCATCGAACCCGGAATTCACTCTTGTCCACCGTCCGGGAACAAGGGGCGAGAGAGAGGGACAACATGCAAAGCAGGGGCTCTTATTGGAAGAGCGGCGTCCCGAGGTTCCAAAAGCCCGATCCCAAACAGCGGTGATGGCGGCGGGGAAACTGGATGACAGCCCGCCGCTGGTGCAACAGAAAAAAAGAAGGGAAAAAATGGAAGGGAAAAAAGAAAGCCGAGTGGGTCATGGATGGGGATCAGCTGCGCGGTATGTCCCGGGTTTGCCTTGCTTTGTGCCCGGTGTGTTTGGGAGCGACCACAAAAGTTGAATCAAGCAAAATTCCAGGCGGAGGATAGAGGAGTTTGGGGGTTAACTACATTGTACCTACCTACCTACCTACCGTAGGTACATCACAGCCTGAAAGATACCTAGGTACCTAAGTAGATAGATAGGGTACCTTGGCTTTGGAGGCAGCGGGTTTCGGGCTGCACTCATCACCCACTTTCATCCACAGGACCGCAACCCAAAAAGAACGAATCAATCTGGAGAAAGTCATCTAGTAGAGAAGTTGCGGTCTGAGGCATTGTCTCCCGTGTGGTTTCAGGGGCTAGGAGGCATGGGTCTCTTTCTTCGATGAATCGGCCCAAAGCAATCGCCCCAGTCCAGAAGGCAGCAGGAAGAAGGAGTTGTGAGAGTTGAGGCAGGGCAAGCGCAAGTGCGCAGAGTACCGCCTACCTTGCCTTGGACTTATCGGTCTACTCGTACCCTCGTATCTAGTACCTTTTTGGAAAACGGAACTCTTCCCCCGCCTGAGTGGTCCATGTCTAGCGGGAGAAAAAGTACATATCATGGATGGTGGCCCGGACACTCCAGCTGCGAACTCCGATGATGTTAACGCTGTGCCTGGCCATGCCGTCTGGCGAATTGTATTGTGGGACCTGTCGCGGCTCCTCCTCTCAGTCTTTACCCCTTCGCCGTGGCAGAATACGTTTCCTCGCCTGGCCCTCCCCTCCGTCTTTGGTCCTTGGTGACGCTATGCTGGGACCTGCAGCAAGTCGGGTCCATTTCTCGCGTTGGCTTGAAGGAATATCCGTCCGCGGCGCCGCCCCTCTTCCAATGCTCCGGTTTTCCTGTTCAGCGGAGAGGAGAGGAGAGGAGAAGAGGATGCCCAGGATGGCTAACAACCGTGACCAGTCTGCGCAGTCCACACTAGTTAGTCAACCACAACCCGTTAGGAGAGAACCGAAAGGTAGAATCTGGTGAGGGGGGAAGCCCATTGCTGACCTGTTCTGATGGGTCCTGACACAAAGCTTCTGATTGCTGCGGACTGTCAGGGACGCTTCCGCGGTGCCATGCGCACCAAGCTCCCAGACCCAGACCCAGACCCAGACCCAGAACCTGTCCAAGCCTTCGTTGTTTGCCCCCTCCCCCACCTCAACGAGACGGCGAAGTTGAGCAGAAACATATTTATGCTAGGATGGAGCTAGAAGACTAGAGACTGCCTAACCAGTGCAAACATAAGGGACAAGGAAGGAAGGGGCTAGGAACGGAGGGAGACAGGGACGGACGGCAGTAGCTGCAATTGAGATATCTCGTTCCGCGAAGGGGAATTCATGATTCCTAGAGAAACACATTTGGAGGTGGGGGGCGGATGCCCATCCCTTCGTGAATCAGTACCCGTGTGCATAGTATGCATTTTTAGTTTTTAATTTTCGTACAAATAACGTAGGTTTCTTGGTGGTTGTTTGCCTTGGTGCAACTTACTCGTCTGCTTTGTCTTTGCGCCCCCTCCCGAGCTCTCGTCCTTTTCGTGGTTCCCGACCTTTGTCGCTTTGCCCGCAGGAAACAGGCGAGGGGCTTCGCTCCGGACCTGTTAGAGGTTTTGTTTGCATCCCATCCGTGCCGTTCCTTCAAAAGGTAACCTGCTTCGTGGTTGGTCGGACAGCACAAGGTATCTCAAGGGGGGGTGTCTACAATTAGAATGAATGAATGTGTGCGTGTTGTGTATATCTTGTATTCCATATCTTCCGACGATTGAACGAAAGAGCCATGACTTTCTATCTGTTTTGGCAACAGTGACAGCAGTGACAGCAGTGCCAGCAATAGGCACAATGCTTACTTTATACGAGGTACTTGCATAACAAAATGGTGATGAAAAGAGTGCGTTTTCATTAGCCAAGCAGACACAATTAGAAATGCCCATAATCGTCAGCTCATCATACCTTTCTACCATCCCCTCCTCTTTGCTCCTCGGCAGACGCCAGCGGAAGCAGCTGTGGCATGAGAAGGAGAGTGTCCTTCACCCTATGTCGACTTGGACGTCGCTCGGTACCTGGTTTGTTGATGACCGCCTGATGGCCCCTGACAACTCGCGAAGCGCATGGGTCTCGTCAGATGGTAAAGTACTTGCGCTACGTACCGTCAGACCTTGAACAATGTACCTGCCCCCTTGCAAAACAAGGCACTGCTTCTTTCGGTGCTGCTCAGGTCTCTAGTAGTCGCTTGCTGAGGAGGCCAGCGATAGGCGTCACCTTACCTAGGTATTGACTGGTCGATGAGGTACGCCACTGATACCTCACCTAATTGCCCAAATCAGCAGCACCAACGAAAAATAGGTACCTCCCGTACCTACGTGCCAGCGCCAACACACCTAGCATTGTCCATTACCCCCTCCGTTTTACTTTTTCTTTGGCTTTGCACTGACAGCGTTACTGACCTCATTCCCGTCTGGTCTCCCACAACCACCACCGACCTCCACCAACCTCAGCCGTCTTCGTCTTCGTCTTTTACATCAGACACACCACCACCACACACACTCACACTCCCGTTTAATCTTGCACCACCACTTTTGATCCCTCCCTTCCCCTCATTTAGAGCTTCTTAGTCTTCGTTGCCAAAGCCATAATCTATAGCAGTTACCGTTCTGCGGCTCACTCTCACTCTTGTGTCCTGCCAAACAAATACACAGCAGCCAACTCGCCCGCAGCTTAGCAACTCATCGACTACGAACCCCAACACGACGGCGCATTCGTCTTGCGTCAACCCAGCCTTGAGCAGCACAACAACCCGCCGAGACGACATTTCCAGATCCCTAGTAGGACCGCATCCTCCCGCACAGAATCCCATTGCATCCCACGTCGCATTGCCGAACATCATGATAGGCCTGGTTCCGAACCACGACTGCCGGCTCCCGAGTTAACAAAACCCAACCACATTCGATTGGTATGAGGACTAGACGAGCCTCCATTCCCTTTGCTGTCTCACTTGACAATCCTCGGCCATGGAAAAGACACCCATCACCACGAACGGGTCCTCTGACGCAAGCCAGTCGCGATTAGTACACGCAGGGGCGTCTGTCACTCCTCCCTCCAACACTCCTACCACCACCGCCGAACCCCAGCCGCGCTCCAAGGAATCCTCGGCCACCACATCCTTAACACCATCGCCGTACAACTCCCGCGACACTTCGCCCTCAAGACAGTCCTCAAAGCCCACGATTGCACCTAAGCCGTCCTCTACCCCCGGGCTGAGGTCGCGCAAGAGCAGTCAGCAGGACTTGACCGCAGTCCGGACGGCCAGGTCCAGCAGCAGCATACCAGGCCCGCCGACATCTTCAAGGGTTCTTTCCGCAGCCACCACTCCTACCCTCCTTCCAAACTCGCAAGAATCCTTTCTTAAATCCATCAACCCCCAAAAGGCGCCTCTCAACATCGAGGTGGCCCAGACGAGAGATAGTCCTCGCTGGCCGGTGTCACCTCGCTTGCGCTCGCCTCCTCCGCAGCTTAACAAGCCTCAAAACCCGCCCGCGCCACGCCGGGGCGAGGAAGAGACGCCGAGAATCAACCTCACGAGAGCCTCTCCTTCTCCTCAACCAGATCCCCTCCCTTCCATGTCCGAGAGCGAGACGGACGATTCGCAAGTCGCCTCTGGTGTGAGAACACCGGTTACTGTAAACGGATCGGCTTTAGAAACAGTGCAGGAAGTCAGCTTGCCGAACTCACCAGGACAGATGGACTCCACGTTGGAAAAGGTCAACGAGAAGTTGGCCCAAGAGGCAGCTGCTAGCGCCGACAACCTCACCCAAACATACAACAACCGGACAGTTCGGCTCAGCAGAGGCTCCCTTCAAGCTACCGAGACGGGCGATAACGCAACGCTCAGAGTGCGATCCCAGAGCTCTGCACCGGTAGCAACTGTGACGCGGCAGTCCAGCGTGCTGTCGAACAAGCAGGGGAAAAGCAAGGCGACGGGAGAAGGATCCTCCCTCATCGTCGAGACGGAAACAGTGTCCTCCATTCCCCAGGTGGCACTGGCGCCCGCTTCTAAGTTAGAAGCTGGGACCGGCACACTCAAGGCAAAGCCTAGCACCGAGACAATTCGACCCAAGAAGGACAAAAAGAAGACCAGCCGGAAGCAACCGACTGTCAACTCTGGCAATGGTGAGACGCAATTCCATCTCTACATTTCCCCAGCGCCTGCGGACAGTATCCGCAGCAATCCATCTTCCGCCGCCCACTGAAACTTTTTTCCCTGGGGGCGGAACGGAAGCTGGCGGTGGTTTCGCGGCAGCCCGCGGGACCCATGTTTCGGCTCTCAACGTGTAATCCTTTGGGAATTTGCCTATTTTGGGAGTTTTCCTCGTTTGCGAGAAATTTACTGACGATACGTCATTCAGCTTCCTCTAAAGCAGACATTTTTGAGGCCAAAGTGGCTAGCGCAGTTGATGAGGCCAACACCTCGGACTCGGAGGAGACTTTCGTTTATGATTCCAACCCCCCTGATGTAGGGGATAGGCGCCGGTTCCATTCCCGAACCCCAAGTGCCACTTCAATGATAAGCCAGGCGGACAGGCCCGGTGGCATGGGCATGCGCTCGATCCACGAAGCTTTGCAGGGCGGCGGTGCCGCAGCGGTCGGCCTGAAGAAGAGCATGAAATTCGTCAATACTTTCAACAGCAACGGAGCTGAGACCCTGGGCGTCGATGAAGATGGCAAGGGCAGCGGCAGAAGCGTTGGACCTGGCTCGGGCCGAGGCACCACCAGGCACCATCACCACAATCATTTTGGACGGTGGGGACGACAGCCTGGTAGCTCACATCCCTCTCTCTTCGATAACGAGTCGCTGTTCCCCAACGCTGCACGATCGAAACTGTCGGGAAACACCTCAAGGCAGTCGTCCGGCCCTCCTAGTCCTAGGGTTGCCAGTTCTGCCAGAGGTGGCTCGCATGCTCTCGGAAAGCGATCTTCGATACAGATGGCTCGTTACGACGCAGCCGATGACACCACAACTACTGGGGCAGACGACGAGCGTACTCCGCTGATATCATCCACCGTTCGGTCTGCGCGAAGAAGCCGGCGTCAACCCACCAACATGCGGAACCTCGAATCGCAGGCATACAGGCAACAACCGTCTTATTTGAACCGGTTTGCCGCCTGTTTAGTGGTGACAATGATGCTACTCCTCGTCATTACCGGCGCTATTGGCTTTATGTTCGCCACGTCACAACCGCTCACGGACATTCAGCTGGTTTCTATCAAGAACGTCCTATCTAGCGATCCGGAACTCATGTTTGATTTGACGGTGAAAGCTCACAACCCTAACATCGTAGTGGTGTCGATCGATCAGGCGAATCTTGAAATATTCGCCAAGTCACCTCACGCCGGAACGGACTTTGACTGGTGGAAGCGGCCACATGACGGGAAGGAAATAGATTCCGAGGACCCAGATATGCATGTCCGGGATGATCCTCCCGACGACCCGCCAGACGATGATGCTGCGCCAAACATGCGCCTGGGTACCATCACCGAGTTTGACAGCCCATTATCTTTTGAAGGATCCTTCTTTAATAAGGGTGTTTCAGCATCGACAGGCACCATGAGGCTCCATCTCCCAGGTAACCATTCTGCTGGGGGCTCCGAGCGCTGGGGCCGGATTATTCAGGATGAGTTCGATTTGATCATCAAAGGTGTCGTTCGCTACTCCCTACCTTTGAGCCAGCGGGTACGAAGTGCACCGATATCTGGAAGAACGACAGTCAAGCCCAATTCTGCCAACGATCCATCCCTTCGACCAAACACAACCTTGCCCGGTGAGGTACCGGGTCTTGAACCGTAGGGCCCTTTCACTGGCAGTCAACACAACCACCCCCTTATTTCCTTTGTCAACTGTATATTGAGCGTGCATGGCATGGCTAGCATTTCGAGGTAAAAGTGGCGTTGAGTGGGATCTCTCAGCAATAAGGGCTTTGGAACAAAGACAAAAGCGACCTGTACATACATACATCTCTTGATGAGACTGTCATCAATGATGATGGCTCTTCTTCTATCTTGAGCCTGCGTATTTGCGCAGGCATACTCTTGCGTTGCTTTCCCTCACCCTCCATCCACTTGTGGAAAACATGCCCTTATCCAGTCGGCATAGCGCATCAGGAGGCATATCACACTCCTTCAGGGACAGGGCTTTTCCTACTATAGGAGGCAGCTCTGGGGCTCACTTTCCACCCAGTAGTTTTCCTTTTAGCGGACTAGGTTTTTCCTTGTCCAATACGGCCATTTCACACTCCAGGGGTTCATATTTTATTTCACATTTTCGCATTAGAAGGGGAAAAGTGGCAACTACACTGTTGTAATTGTAACGAAACTTGATGAGTAGGAGGAGGGAGAAAAGTGGACGAAGGATCAGTTGCGCCCACAGAAGCGGTTGACTGGGAGAGAAATTACACCCAACAACAGCAAAGGTATACAATGGCAATGCAGATTGCGATATTGAGAGGCTGGTAATGAAAGCGTCAATGTGAACAGACTCAGATACGGCCTGAGGGTGATAACACCAACCACATATTTGTTTAGTAGACAAGCCTCGTCATCTCACCTGCTTGAAACATGAAAATGACCTCAATCTCTGGGTAGGCAACATGTCGACCAGCAATGACGTCGAGGCACACCGCTTTCGCTCTACATTGTCTATCTGTGTTTCTGGTCTCTCCGGACAACCAAGTGCAGGTTGGAGTAGCTAAACAGAATGCCAAAAAGTGTCCCCGTCCGCTGGCCGTCATCAAACAGTCGTGAGACCACAACCAGTCTGGCACTTCCGATAAAAACGTTGACCGCCTTCAGTGAACGTCAGAAAGGGGATGATTCGTGGGTAAAGTAAACAGGCCCCCCAAGCAACGTGGGGATTTGTGGTTCATTGCGGTTTGTCCTTCCAATCCTTCGTCGCCTTGGAAACTTCGTCTCCGATCGGAGCCCAACTGAACCCACCATGGCATCTTGTCTCACTCTGGTCATTCTATCGTTTGTTAGCCTTGGGTTGCGGAGAAGATACCCATCCGGGGACACCGTTAGTGTGCGTCGTTGATTTCAGTGAAGCGAAAGAGGAGAGATGGCAGAGGCAACCAGAAAATACTAGTGGGCAGGTAGTGGAGGGCTACTTGAGCCTCTTTCCCTTCAATTATTCGCATCCACAGTTGATCCACTCGATGTACCACCTGGTAGGAAGCGGGCAACTTGGCCGAGCGGTCTAAGGCGCCAGACTCAAGATAACGGCGCTCCAACGCCTACGTCTTCCCTGTTGATCAGGGAGCATTCTGGTCTCGAAAGAGGCGTGAGTTCGAATCTCACAGTTGTCAAATTACTTTTTGACGGCTTTCTAGAGCCTCTCCCTGCTCCCGACCCCCGTCTTCTTTTGTTCCTCTTTGCCTCAGACATTTTAGCCAGATGTTCCTTACCAAGGCAGGATAGCTGGTTGTTTGGTTGTATGATATGGTCACCAGAAGGACTTCCTTCTAGCACATCATTCACTCACGTCTGCTCTCTTCCGACATTCACTCCAGCGCTGTTGAACCTTCCTTAAGACCGCTTCCATGGGGCCAACCACTTTAGAATGTCATGAAGTCGTATGGTTGGAGAGAGGCCCGAACAGAGGCAGCAATCCAACGACGCGCTCGAGGTGATTCTATGGGGGTTTAGTTTGCGCGCAAGTATCAGTCACTTCCGTACACTCGGTTAAATTTCGGGACGCATTCTCCTACCGTCAGATAACGCAAATAATTGTACGAATTGTGCCATTAGCGTTCTCAACGAGTCATATAACACGGGTCCAACGCTCCTTCGCCCACCACTCAACCAAAAATAATAAGAAGGAAAAGCGAGGGGCATTTTCTCCGAGTTTGTTTAGATTCCATACTTCCAGCTCTTTCAGGGGGGAGAACCAAGGCTTAACAGACACACGTTTACGCGTAAAATGCCTGTCATCACCACCAAGGAGTCCGCCTCAGCCGTCGCCGACGCCCTCAAGGCCGAGGCCAGCGAGGCCAAGCCGGCGTACCTCGTCGTCTACGCCTCGCACCGTAACGGACGCTCGTGGTGCGGCGATTGTACGGCGGCCGAGCCATACATTGAGAAGAAGTTTGGCGGCGACGAGAACACCGTTCGGGTCGTCTATGCGGGCTTGCCCGAGGAGTGAGTGGATCGAACCCTCCCCTCGTCCCCATTTGCGCACACCTAGTGCGCATGTGAAATCGCCAAACGGAGTCGCATGCCGCGCCGATGTTGCTGTTGCTGACGCCGGGGCTACAGGTGGAGGACAAAAGAGAACCCGTGGAGACAGGCGCCGTTCAACGTCACGAACCTGCCTACCCTGATCAAAGTTTCTGGCGAAAAGGTGAGTCTTGCCCGTGCCCCAGAGGGCCGCGACCTACACAACCGTCCGCCCTCGCGACTTCTCACAACGTCATCCCCAACATGACGCCGCTGACATGTGAGTATCAGAAGTGGGAAAAGCTTGTTGAGGCGGATGTCTACGACCAGAAGAAACTCGACGCCTTCGTCGGCGGCAACAGCCGCCTGTGAGTATCCATACAAGCAAGCTCGATAGAAAAGAAGAATAAAAAGTGTAAAGCATTTGCATCTTCCAGCGGGTAAGATATCGTCCACCTATCGTCCCTTGTCGACAGGGTTGTGATACCATGTGTAGGGCGCGGGCGAGTGCATAAAGGGTCGTCAGTATTGGCCCGATCTCATTGAAACCTCACATTCAGACCGAGACAAACACACAAAATGTATTCTGTTGGAGAGGTTCATACTGACCAGGTAGCAACTATTACGGGATTAATACAGACCGGGGGAATTATCTCGCCATGAAGTCGGGCCGCGAAGGTTGGAGTTCTACGTGGCTTATCAAAATAACAAAGCCTCAGAGGGTTGCGTCCATGGAGAGCAGGCACTCGGCTGGGCGAGTCAGCTCAAGTTTCCTTGGCGAGAGCCAAACGGACATGAAGTAGTTATCGATGCATATGAGAAAAGCAAGAACCAGAACAGAGTAATTACTTCCTGTATTGGTCACAGTGGGCTCTCTCGGTTGTCTCCTAGCTGTGTGCTTCACGCCCAAGTCCTTGCCTAGCTATAGCTATCTAGAATAGACAATCAGTTGGTAAAAAGCCATCCATACACAGAGACACGATTGATTACCCGAAGAGGTAAGCCGAGGGAATGTTCGTAATGACGACCGACTGACTGTCTCTTTGTGCAGAGATACACAGACCAACTTTGATCAACTCACAACAAAGTGTAGAAAATATCTATCTCGTATTGCAGCGTCCCACACTGACGCTCACGAGGCAAGGAGGCAGATACCGTTCTAACATCAAGCCATCTCTGCATTACTCATGTATCTATCCAACATTGCGTCTAGCTAGATTACAAGCCCAAGGACTCACTTGGCAGTCCACGAAGTCATTTATAAAAAGCAGACGCGCCTGTCATCAAATATCTAGCACTTACTAGGAAATGCTGGTAATCATGATTAAGAAAAGAAAACCACACCCCCAAAAACCCACCGCCAGCGAGAGAAAAGAGCCACCTTCACATTTCCAGTAGCGTCAAAACAATGTCATCACTCCTTCCCACCCCCGGCTCTCCAAGTGACCAATGCTGAAGGAGTAGATGTGATGTGTTGGTTTGACAGAAAGAATATAGACGTAGCCATAAGAGAAAAGTATAAGTAGACAGCGGGCATCTGCGAGGTGGATGGAAAGCGCCTCCGGTCCCAATGGTTTGTCGGCATTCTACCTGTGATGCCCGACCTAGACACCATGTGCGAAGAAGTGAAACTCCAGCAGTGCATAAGGAAGACAAGAAGTGTCTTGGGCGTGAGGAAAAGGGGGGGGGGGGGAGGAAGAGTGATGGCATCCCGCCCTGTTTTAGATCTTTTCATCTTATCCAACAAAAGTCAAGCGTGCTGTAACCGAGAGAGATAAATCGATGCGTAGCAGAGCAAAGGTCATAAACATAACGACGTAATTATGTGCCGATTACTCGGGAATAGCTTCATTGGATGCCGCTGGGGGGGACTCGTCCTTCTTGCCCCAGCCGGAGGCCCATCCTATCCAACTGGTTCGCTTGTTGTTCTCCAGTTTGGCTTCGTTGTTCTCCTGCACCAGGCGCAGAGGGCGGGGTTTGTTGCCCGCAAAGGTGGTTTGCTTCTCGTGATGGGACCGCGGAGGCGACTGCGATGGAGGCGTGGTCAGGTCATTCGAGTCGCCGCTCGTGCTCGATGTTTCACTGCGCATGCCAGGGAAGTTTCCTGCCGTTGGCGCTTGCTGGCCGCTGGGTGCCCGTGCCGCCGCGTTGGGGTTGCCGCCGAAAAAGGTCTGCGAAGTTCGCGGGGTGCGAGGGGAGCCCAGGGGCGGGGAGATGGGGCCGTCTGGTCCCCTATACATCTGGTTGACCAGGTTGACGCCGGTGAACTGCTCACTCATCGGGCGCGCACGGCGAGTGCTGGAAGATCGAGTCAGATTCCCGATAGGAATGCTAGGCGCTGTCTCCGGATCAGTGTGTGCTGAATTGGCTGGCTGTGCCGAAGGCATGTAAGACATGGGCCTCGGTCTGGGCTTATTCGGGCCGACGGCCATGGTCTTGGCCCTTTGCAACAGCGACGCTCCGGAAGCGCCCTCCTTTGGCGGTGGGGGCGGGAGGTCTTTGTTGGTGTTGGCGGTCAGTGGCTTGGGCTCGCTGGATGTGTCCAGAATGTGCTCAAAATCCTGGTGTTGGAGAAGTCTCTCAATAATCTTGTTGATGTAGAGCGTAAGCGCCTTGTTCTGATCTTTCATGGACTTGAGCTCTGACTCGAGGCGGCGGACCACTTCGTTGTCGTTGCCAGCGTCGGATGCATCCTCGGACAGCTCGTCCGCCAGGCTCGCGCCGCCAGACCGGCCCTCGAGAGCGTTGAGCGCATCCTGGTTGGCGGACACCCCCATATAGCTGAAATCATTCTTGGAGAAATCGCCGTTGAGAGTTTTCTCCTGGAGAAGCAGCTGGTAGCTTTCGTTGTCTTCCATCAGACGGGCGTTGGCCATGCGGGCTTCCATCAAAAGGCGTTCTACCTCCTGCAGCCTGCCGCCGCCCTGGTTCTCGGACTCCACCAGCTTGATCTGGGCCTCGGCGAGTTCCAGTCTCAACGACTCAATCAGCTTGTCTTTTTGCAGCAAGATCTTGGAGTTGTTCCGGGAGTCGCTGCGGTTCAGAGACGAAGGAGGAGCGAAGCTACCGTTGTCGACGTTAGGTGACGATGCTGCGGCTTGGGACTTGTCAGCTTCTGTTTTCTCAACGGTGGCCTGGTGAGGTGAAACTTACATTGCCGTGACGGACGACCGTCTTCGTCATTGGCCCGTTGCGACAGGGTGTCTTTCAGTCTCTGGATGATGGTCTGCATCTCCTCCTCTCTGTTGGACATCTCTTCCTTCTCCTTGGTCATTGAGCTCCGCTCGGCCTCATAAATCGCTTCCATCTCGCGCATCTTCTTGGCGGCGTCCCTCTTCTCGTTTTGCAGTGTCTCAATCTGCTCTTCTGCCTCGTGCACCCTCTCCTCCAGTTTGGAGGATTCCTTAATCGCATCGTCAAGTCTCGTCTGCAGCACTTCAGCCTGTTTCCTATATTGGTCGGAAGAGATCTCGGCCTTGGAGAGTCGCTCCTTGAGGTCATCCAACAGCGCAACGGTCTCGGCCCTCGCAGCCTCCTCGGCTTCGGCGTTGCCGTTGCCGTTGCCGTTGCTCAGGACGGAATCTCTTCTGGCAGCAGCTGCCCGGGCGGACACAGGTGTCCCTGATCGAGCCGGCGCTCTACGCGCAGCAGAAGCAGCGGTGGGCGTGGAGGACCGTGTGGGTGTTCTCGCGGGAGATACAGAAGGCGACGACGCGGAATCTGTCGAAGACACGCGACCGACGCCCGCAGCGGGCGGTTTCTTTGCGGTGGCAGCGGACATGATAGTCGCAGAGGGCTTGTTGTTGTGGTTGTTGTTGATGCAGTTCGCGGCGGAGGGTAACCTGGGGAAACGGAGGGTAAGCGGGGGACCTCGTCGAACGGTAAGGAAAGAAAAAAAGAGGCAGCGGTCTAGGTGCGGTGCCGGGTGGGTTATTTCTGTAGTGACGACGTTACATTCCACGCGGAGAGAGAGAGAGAGAGAGAGAGAGAGAGAGAAGAAGAAGAAGAAGAAGAAGAAGAAGAAGAAGAAGAAGAAGAAGAAGAAGAAAAAAAGCCTATCCTACCAGACGTATGTAATTCTCTATTCTTGGAACAACAGACGGCGAGGAAACACAACAGCAGAGAGTTGTTGATCGTTGGGCTACCCAGAAAATGTGAGTGTCAAATAGGAGTGCGGTGCAGAACGGGAGGGTGTGCAGCAGCAGCAGCTTTGCAAGCTTAAGTCGGTGTCAGACGGCCTCAGCCCCGGTAAGCACAGTTGGGTCTTTCGCGTTGGCCTGTTGGATCCTGGTTGGCGACAGGAGGTACAGCATGCGGGTGCATGTGTCTGTGTCGGTTGTCCAGTCCACAGGTTGTTCCAGTGAATCTCCGATATTTTGGGGCGGTTCCAGGGGGTCCAATTCGCTAGAGTGTTCAGTATTAAGGACGTGGCCTAACTAGGAAACGGGATATGGAACGAGAACAATGCTTTTTTTCTTCTCTTGCTCTCCCAAGTCCCGACCCGGGCCGCTAATCGTTCTTCGCGTTGCTTGAGCGCTGCAGAACGAACGAACAAACAAACAGAGTCGGCCCCTCCCCATATCCACAAAGCCTATCTTTCGGATTGGCACTTTCGTGCCAGTCCATATTGGTCTGACTAGCGTGGTAGGTCAGGCAACGATAACCTTGTGCTACGTGCCATGCGCATGCTATTCTCGATCGATGTTGTTCTCAGGCGTTCAGCTGGAACCCGTGGCGAAGCACTCGTTTCAGTCCCATCCCTTCGAAGCCCGACGCTTGTAGCTTAGGTGGATGACGGGAGATGGCTACCAGTGACAGGCTGTGGGTGGCCAACGCGGCGAATGAGATGCCGCACACGCCGTCTCGTCTTCACATGAGATGCGACGGATGGTAGCAGCCTGTCGGCAATCTTCCTCCTGTCAGCAGCCCCCTTCCAGTCTAGGCCTTTTCTTTATTACTGGCAGATAGATGGTAGGACCGTAACTTTTTGCTGCATGAAGGACAAACTTTCAGATATCCCATAGCGTTTGGATGCAACTCTAGCATCACATTCTCAATGACGATAACATGGAGATAGACCGTGTAAAACGTTCCCTGCGAATAAGAGCATGCTATAGTCTGGATTGTTAAGAGCCAGGCATTGATTGCCCTTTGGACATACAGCCCCTTGACCTGCTTCGTCTTGGACTGCTCACTTCACTTTGGCCAGCTTGTTTGCTTTCCAAGAGAACAATGTAGTTTGAATCCCGTACGCAGACAGCGGCCAAGTTGTCCTAAAAGAACATGAAATTGACATGAGTCCTTCACGCCATGCGCCCCATCTATTCCCACCATGCTCTCTCACAAGTAGAGTGCGGAGCCAATCGAAGAAAGTGGGCTCGGCCCGTCTTTGTACCCAAGGGGTTCCCCGGGCCATTGGGTGACAATTTCGATGAGACCGGTCAGTACTCACCTCGGTGGGAACTGAGAAATTATCTTCATGTTGCCATCAATGCAAGACTCGCGACGGCATTCCCGATGAGATTAGGAACCGCTCCTTCACTTTTGACAATTAGCCAACCAATCTTGTTTTAACCCCCCCCTCATTGGATATCTGCCATGCCGTCGATTAAATGGAACATCACTTTGTCCGACATCATTTTTGACCTGAGCTTCGGTCCCGGAATTTGACGCATACACACAACGTTATAACGATAAAGTTAGAAAAGAGTTCACATGCTACGCTGCGAAATAAACTTGCTGACAACAGGAACGGAGGAACAGTTTCACAAGTGGGACTCGTTACATGGCGGGGTAACAGGCGAGTATTTTCGATTGAAAGTACCTCTGGTCATCATTAGTCTTGTTCTGGCGACAAGACTGAGGTATCATAAAGGCATATCCCAAGCCGCGGTCCCAAGTTGCGAATCGCATTTTCCTTATTTTGTTGACCATGTTCCCCAACGCCGTTCCCAGCCAATTTGTGCTCCATCCACTTAAGCGACCTGGTCGCTGAGGATGTCAGAGTCACCGGCGTCGAGGACCGCCATGGTGCCGCATCGGAAGATCTTTCCCAGAGCCGTACCCATCTCAATCTGTGTGGGACACTAGGTAAGCAGTTGTTCGCCCTCCGAAGTCTACTAGACTTCTTCGCTGGGTTGACCATGGGACCAGTGATCCGCGAGGTCCGTAGCAAGACATTGAGCAATGCGCTCAGTTCGAGTAAAGGAGGTTCAACTTACGTTGGTGCCGCTGAAGTGGTGGACGGGCGTCTTGGCCAACATGGCGTAGTACTCCAATTCGGACTTGCGAAGAGGAGGGGTGTTGCCAGCGATGAGGATGAGCCTGCGGAGTGTTAATATTGGGCTCACATTAACAAGCTGTATGTGGAAAGCGTACTTGGCCTTGCCGGTGCGCAGAGACTTCAGCGTGGACCTATGTTGTCGTTAGTCGCAGGATCCGTAGAATTGACCGCAGTGCATGCTTACTTGTAGCCAAGAGTGACCTTGCCAGACTTGATGACCTAGGAATTGTTACTATGACCGTCTCGAAACATCGTCGTTCTGCACGTACCAAGGCAAGCTTGGAGTTGATGGAGTTCCTTTTCTTCTTGTTAGCACGTGGACATGTCGATCGATGTAAAAAACGCGATGCAAGCAAAAATTCAAAGCGAAAGTGGTGCTTCGGGAAGCCATGAGATCAGGATAACTTACTGGTCCTTCTTGCTCTTCTTGACGGGGGCCATCTTGGATGATTGTAAGGGGGGTTTGGCGGGTAGATTGGTCGATGGGCGCTGGGCGGTGATTGTCGTCGATGGTCATGAGAAGCATTCAACAAGGCGAATTTTCAAAGTTTGGTTTTGTTGAAAGTGAAGCTCGCCCCGCACCGACTTCTTCCGTCTTGGCCAATCAGATCTCGTTCTTGGTACTTGCCATGTAGAAACCCTAACGCCGGCAATTACGCGAGCCCAAAGTGGGTACTGTTTGGCCACCGGTTGCTTACCCAGCGTTCTGCTTTGAAATCAAAACTGCTTTTCGGTCTGACGCATCGTAGCAACCTTTACAAAAGTGAGTGACGCCCAAATTCCGGTCGAGTTCGACACCCATCCCACTAACCAACCACCAACAGCAGTAACGAGTGATCCCGTGAGATCTCAATACCGTCAAGATGGCCCGTCGTCCCGCTCGTTGCTACCGGTACTGCAAGAACAAGGTGAGCCGATTCCATCACACCCTGGTTCCCCGCGACGACGTCCGAGATCCTACTACGACAAGTTTGCGCATCGAAAGAGGAGGATTTGGACCTGGTCACCGAGAAAGGCTGGCATTACACGATGGAGCAACTGGATCGACATGATGCAGCGACGTGAAATATTTGCGATGGATAAGGGTGCTCGTCGCGGTTTCCGGGGATGCCCTCTTCCGAAACAAGACATACTAACCTCTCCCGCCTCTCAGCCGTACCCCAAGTCCCGTTTCAACCGTGGTGTCCCCGACCCCAAGATCCGCATCTTCGATCTTGGCCGCAAGAAGGCTACCGTCGATGACTTCCCTCTCTGCATCCACATGGTCTCGAACGAGTACGAGCAGCTGAGCTCCGAGGCTCTTGAGGCCGCCCGCATTTGCGCCAACAAGTACTTCGTCAAGACCGCCGGAAAGGAGTCGTTCCACCTTCGCGTCCGCGCCCACCCCTTCCACGTCGTCCGTATCAACAAGATGTTGTCTTGCGCCGGTGCCGATAGACTTCAGACTGGTATGCGCGGTGCCTGGGGTAAGCCCAACGGCACTGTCGCCCGTGTCAACATTGGCCAGATCATCATGAGCGTCCGCACTCGTGACTCCAGTACGTTTTACCTAAACTGTTCACGCTGAACGACGTCACTAATGCTCTTCTGCAGACAAGGCCGTCGCTCTCGAGGCTCTTCGCCGCTCCCAGTACAAGTTCCCCGGTCGCCAGAAAATCATTATCTCCAAGAACTGGGGCTTCACCCCCCTCCGCCGCGAGGAGTACCTCGAGAAGAAGGCTGCTGGCCGCGTCAAGGTCGACGGTGCTTACGTCCAGTTCCTTGCCAACCACGGCTCTCTCGAGCAAAACATGAAGCGCTTCCCCGATGCCTTTGCCTCTGAGGCTTAAGGTGTGGGATTCGTGTTTCTTTCGGGATTTGGGTTTCTACAGGCTGGCGTCTAAAGTGGTTGCATGTCAACATGATGGGAGTCATGCTGCGGCATACTCTAGATAGGAATTCAATCATTGGCACTTGACAGACTTGCCCCTCTACCTTCACGACGAACGAGATCTGGACTATGGGAAATATGATTCGCGGATTAGGATAGTAGGCAGGCTTCGCAGGAGGCTGAATATGAAGAACATATCGGGCTGACGAAACATCCTTGACAAATTTCCGGGACAAGTAGACGCGATGATGTCAATCTCGAACCGTACGTGTCGGGTGAGGACGGTTTGGCCCGTGGATCATCCGTGTGGCATAGAATGACACCATGTGGACACGTTCTTGTCTGGGTCACGCAGACAAACCCCATCTGCCCAGCTGCGCTGCGCCTAGATGTCTCAACGAGGGGAATCTTTGAAAGGGGCTACGGTGGGGGCTCCCTCCATCTGAGCAACAGAAATGAAGCGCAATTTGAAGCTTTGGTGTACGCGATGGAGGCTATTGGAGGCAATAACGACAGTGTCCAGACATTGGTCGAGTGGTAGAGTTTCTGGATCCGCGAAATGACTGACAGTGATCTAGCAAGAGCAGCGACAAAGAAAAAAAGAAGAAGAAAAAACCGCCTCAAGCTGGGATTCCACATAGGCTACAACAACCAACAGTTGCACGAAAACGATGGCTCCTCACCATATATACTGCCTTCCAGTGCGACCTGTTTTCTTTAGGAGCCAGTGCAGGAACAGCACGGCCAACCGCCTGAACCTTTCAGCCCCTGCCAGGGGTGCAGATAGGTGCAAGCGCAGGTGCAGACGGGCAGATTGCAGACCACCTGGGCAAACGGCAAGGGCGATGTCTACTGGCGCCCAAACGTTAGTGGGGATGGGACGACGTGCAGACGCCCACGGAACAGCGCGTGGAGGTTGAATGCTGCCGTAGCGACTTTCAGAGAGCTAATGTTCAGTGCTCGAAGGGGCGGCGGCGGCGATGGGCGGCGATCAGGTCCCACCGAGATCCCAGGTGACCTGAATGACGTTATCGGGATTTCGGATGGTGTTCGGTGTGAGACTTGGGGACTTTGAGACCTTGATTGAGGCTTGGAGCACGCTGAGATGCCACCAAAAGAACCTTGGAACACCTCTTGATGGTTTTTTCGGGTTTGTTGGTTGAGGCAAATTCGGTACTGGAGCGTTGGGCCTTGCTTTTCCTCAGGTTCACGACTCGCGACAGGTTCGAGAATTCTTCCCAAGCTTGCCCCGAAAGTCGGGATAGGGGGCGATGACAGTCCGAGGATGTGCGAGAGTCAGTCCTGGGCGCATCGGAGTGGGACGGGGGGCCGTTGGACGAGTCTTGCCCCTCTTCTTTTCCCCTTCCATTTTTCTCGTCGAAGGGCCGAAGCCTCGGAATGGAAGGGCATTGATCTCGGTGATAAGTTGATGGACTTGGTATGGGACTCCTGGCCTAGCGACTTCTCTAGAATTCGCGAATGGGGCACGCAAATGTGCATCGCGGCATGGCATGGATATGCTTGTTTTGGGGGGCAAATATTGCCGTCAACGTGACCCCCCCCGACATCGTTTGGTTGAGCCAGTATGGCAGTCCACCACCACTCATATCTCCAGTTCGTACAAGTTTGGCAGCGGGATGGATGGAGGCAAGTGAGAGAAAGTCCAGGCAAGGAGGCACTTGTGGTTCTGGCCTGCAAGAGTGATTCATAGAAAGCTAGAAATGACATGAACATTATTTGACCTTGCTTGGTTCCGCTGTCCGGACACGAAAGAGCTAGTATTCAAGAAACAAACAGAGTTCATAGCTTTCCCTCCCCATTCAAGTCCTACCGCCATGTCTCAGCATGGTGCGCCGCTCAGAGCGCATCCGAAGTATTGCTGACGGGAAGGTGTGGCAGACTTGCTCAGCGCAACCAGTGGCCAGGCAGCCTGAAGAGGGGCCCCAACACGCCATCCCAGCAAGGTGCAGCGCGCAGCGTCAGTTGGTTCATGCCTAGCTGCCCTGGTGAGTGGGTTGTCAGTGTCAGGACACGGCCGTCCATCAAAATGGTGATCTCTTTCTTGCTTGCCTCCGCTTCTCAGAACTCGTCATGCCCCCTTTTTTTCTCCCTCTTCCTTTTTCGTTTGTTTGTTTACTGCCTCTTCCTCTCAAGTCCGTTGAATGTCCTAAGTAGAGCCATGAATTAAAGCCAAAGGTTCCTTGGAGGAGAAAGGAGTTGATTATGGTTTGTCCTTGGATCCCTTGCCCGCTGCACGCGATCACATCATCCACCCACCACTTATCTCTGGTCTGACTCTGCGCGCCCTTGCCCCCCTTCCAGTGGCATCCTATGGCTCCCCCAATCTCTCAATCTACCCTCCCTCCGAATCTCCTGGCTGGACATGTGTTGTCTGGGAACACCGCGCCTGTCCCGCCGTCCCTCCGAGTTCGCCCATATACTTCGGGGTTACTCGTAACGGCGCGCGGTTCCAAGGTACATGACCGAAGTGGGAGGTGCGGTACTTGGCCCGCTCTTCGGTGACGCCTTAATCAGTGACAGTGACAGACCCAGTCCGTCATCCCCTCTCTCTCTCTGTTTGGTCCGGCCCCCAAGAGAACCCACCCCTCCCTACCCCCCCAAGGGCCCTTATCCTCTTATCACCCATCCCGCATTCTTCCTTCTTGTCGTTTGTTGGTCCCAGTAGTTTGCTGCCACATATATCCGCCGTGTAGCCTGCATCTGACCGATCTTTGACCTCTCTCCTATTTTGAACCTTTTGACCCGCCTCGAACGTGAACTCGTTCCCAGATTCCATCGATACCGAGACGTTGTCAAACAACGAACGGACGACACGCTACGGATACGGCGCGCCGCTATCGAGACGTCACTGCGATATCGTGACTGGGACTGGGGAGCCTTATCGTAGTTGCTTCCCCTTCCTTATCGAACGAACACATCCATACCTACCTTTCTACCTCCGGCCTCTGGTTGTTTCCTCCCTTCGGCCAACTTGACGAGTTGGCAATAAAGCGTACAACATGGCTTTCCATCAACCTACCCGGCGGCCGTCCCAGCTACGTGCCGCTCGTCCTTTGCACGACGAGGAGCGAGACGTTCCCCAGCTCCATGTTCAAGACCCAGTTGCCGCCGACACTTCCCACTCGTGGGTGCTATTCGAGCCCGCCGATGACGCGACAACAACCTCTTATCTCAGCGAAGAGGCGGAGTCGCTCCCCACGCCGGGCCGGTCAAGGCTTAGTGATATAGGCAGCCTCAATACTTTCTTACACTCGGCCCGCGACACCGAGTCGCGGCAGTCGGGCGCCCTTTCCAGTGCTATTGACGAAGAGTCAGTCGAAGATGACGCCGAACTCGACAGTCTTGACAGTCACCTGCCCGAGTTTCGGACAGTCCCAAGCCTCTATACACAGTCTGCGGGTGCTGCCGCGGCCCAAAGCGTCCCTGTGCTTCCTGCCCATGATGGTTTGGGCTCTTTCAGGTTAGATAGCCCCGAGGTGCAGGAGCAGATCTACGCCTTTGAGAGATTCAACCCTAAGCGCGTGCGAAGGCGTCGTGAGAGCCTCGAGCTGGCCCATCTTGAGATGGAAGTCGAGCAAGAGCAAGAGACACACAAGATGCAGAGGATTGAGGCCTGGCGTCTGGAGCAGAGTCGCATCCTTCTGGAAGAGATCAGCAGGGAGACTAGACGCCGCCGCCTGTCGATGGCCTCTGTCAGGCCAACCGTGACGGCCGAGGAGAAGGTGGCCGAGGATGTTGCAAGCCTAAGTGCGATCGGGAACGAAGACGATGCCGACAGCATGGACTGGCACTATGAGCCGACTGACACCAAGGACGACGAGCGAGGGCTACTCGTCAAAATTACCCGTAAGGTCCTAAACGACCTGGGCATTGACGAGAGGTTACTCTCGATTCTGCTCGGAGAGCGACTTTTGTCAGATGATGACTTGTCAACGACACCCACGGCGGGCGCAGGATTGCCTAGCACGCCCACTCAGGAGACCAATGACTCATCTTGGCAGCTGCGGGCGTTGGATCGCATCGCAAAAGAGCTCGGCCTGATGGTCAACCAGCTGTCGCATCACCATCCTGGGGCCTTCTCGACATACACTGGCATGCAACAGATGCCCATTCCATATGCCGGCTTGCCGGTCATTCCAGAATCGGGCGCTAACACGCCAATTGCTCCCCGGGCACAGGAAGTGTCCACAAAGATGCCCGAGTTCCAACCAACAATGGTTCAACACGCGCGCCCCATCAACATCCCCTCCCGGGCCCAGTCGGATCCTCCCGTCCCGCTGACTAGGGATGAGTCAACCCCATTACCCGCGTCTTTCACACAAGAGGAGTGGGAGCAAGACCTGGACGTCAACCTCGTCTTCAGATACCTGCGATCCCGCTTCAGTTCGCGGTCGGCACCATCCTCTGCCTTTACAACCGGTACTTCCCACCTTGCCACCTCAAGCACGCCAGACACAGCAGCTAAGGCCGCGCGGGTGCGCCAGCATCACCCGCTCGTCTCCCGAGCCCGACCAGTGGAGCGCAGGACGTTCAAGGCGACAACACCGTCTAGCCCCGCTGCTATGCGGCACGCGTCTAGCTGTGCCAGCCAGAGCACACGGAGGTCGGCGAGACGCAGCAGCGTTTCGTCTCGTCACTACTGGGATATTGGGGGTTCCCTTGGTACGGGGTCAGTTATCGCTTCGGTTGGCCCCATGGGAAGCTGGGGCGAGGTCTGAGCACACCAGATATTCCACGGCAGGGGTTGGGAGTTATTCGCTACTTTATTCACTACACATGTGTATTATTACATGGATCAGCAGGAGTCGACGAGAAGTCTTATGTTCTCAATGGGTGTTTTAAGGGGGGGCTAGCATTCGCATATTATTACAACCACAAAGATTTGGTTAGAGTTGGTTATTAGGCGTTCCTATAGAGAATAGGTAAACGATGTCAGGTCTCCGTAATAAAAGGGTATCTTCATCATTACTGCACAATCATAACTGGTGACATAAGCTTGGCAAACAACGCCATCTGCGGGTGATACACACATAGTAGACGGTGGGTTAGAATGTCACTACTTACCTCAACAGGTAAGAAGACATGCCATGCCGTAAATGAATAGCCCATTCCACCGATCCTTCTTTCGGAAGTACCGACCGGACAGTGGCAGATGCGGATCTTGGCTCCGGGCCAGACTACGGACGGGAAGGAAGTGATGGCGTGTCAGCGTGCGCACGCGTGTGACCGAACAGATCTCTCTCACGACATGACCGTACGGCGTGGCTTGCGTGGTTCACAGAGACGCGTCCCAAAATGCGCATTGTTCATCCCTCAATTCGTCGTCTAAACATCCGCAGCTGTCCACCCTGTACTATTCGTCGTAAGACACAGGGATATTCTCCTCATCGCCATCTCCCTCCCATCGATTGCACCGAGCCAACGATGTATTCCGAGGCTTTGGCTGAAATTGCACAACCCGTCTGACGGGCGAGGCCAGCCACGTCCCGGCCAGTCATGTCGGACGCCTCGCCTTGAACGGGTCGACGGGGCGGACGCCTTATGGCTTCAAATGGAGAGCGTCACCGAGTGTCATCCTGGCACCTGGGAGGCCCCCATGCAATATGCATATCTACTTAGGTAGGTCCTTCATCCACCGCTCGTCACCTGGTCTTGCCGCCTCGAGGATTGAAGGGACGGGGGAAGGCGCAATTCACCAAGCGGAAAAGGCGTGCTTGCCACAGCCCCATACTCTGATTACAAAAGAAAAGAAAAGAAAAGAAAAAGGTCGGGCGCTCCGGTAATCTAACCAAACCGAGTCAATGACTGCCATGCCTGTTGCGTCCTTCCATCCCTGGAATGGAACAAGCGGTCTCGTCGTTGCTTTTTCGGCTTTCCACCCACCCCCTTCACGCCCATCCCTCAAAGGTTGGTCCGCGTCGTGCAACTGGATTGTAGGACGCGTTATTTGGGGCTAGGATAGAGGACAAGGGGAGAGGAGAGGTAAGTCATTGCAGGAGAATCAACTCCTGGTGTCTGATGATGGCAAGCTATATTGTCGGAGCTGCAACTCTTAAATATACAAACCATCCTCTGCATCCCAAGGACGCTGGGATGGAGAAAAACAAGCAATACCGTACACTACCTGGATGCCCATTGTGTTAGTATCCAGTTATCTCTGAGGCACTTAGGTAGGCAGCAAGTATGAGAGCGCGAGGACGGGTCGGAGTCACACAGGGTGGGGGATATTTGACCAATTGGATGCGTAACAAGGGTACGCAAGCCACCAGCACACTTTAACTTACGGCAGCGAGACGCGTTCTGGTGGTGGAAATACAGTCTATTCCTCATCCCCCTGCTTGGGACCTTTGCAACCGTCGTGGTCGGTTAAGGAACTGGAGCGGGATCGCCTGTGGATGCACACCTTCCATAGCGGACTACGGCCACCTGCCGCATAGTAAGAGGGACAAAGTAAACGGGTTATGCGCCATGCTTATCGTGGGCTTCCACTTATACGCACATGGCGACAAGCCTGTTCTGACAGACAGCAAACGAAAAGGCTTGGGACAGGACTTGGATTACGAGGAAACCTGCAGCTCTTCGTCGAGTCATCCTGCCAGCCTGCACCTGCATTGGCAGCCATGCTCCTCCCGAAAAGACTGTGATCTTGGGAGAGTTCCTTGAACTGTTCATTTTCTCCATATTTTCTCCGTTGCGCGCGTTCCTTCCCCCACCATCATCAACCAACGTCCTCGCTCCCGTCCGTACCTAGTGCTCCTGCTGCCCAATCCAGTGGCCGCCTTACTTTCGATCAACAACACCTCGTCGTCCACCACTGCGTCGTCCGCCAGGCTTGTTTGTCCGCCTGTTACTTTTCACGACTTGCGCACCTATTCCCAAAAATTGGCGCATGCAAATATAAAAGACGATCCCCTTCCGCAGTTTGTTCTGCTGCACCAGACCTATCTTTCGTATAATTAATCCGTTGCGGGTGCGTGTGCTTTGAACCTGAGGATCATCCCGATCGGCTTGCGAATGCCAAATTTCCAACCTAATCTGGACATTTATACCGTACCAGGACAGCGGACATCGAGCTAACGGCCATAGCAGCTGCAATGTTCTAGGTCTCTCGGATTGCGACCCTGCCGGGCCTTACTTTGGGCCGCGTAGGGATTTTCTCTTCCTCTTCTCTTCCGACATCTCCTTCTCCCAACCTCAAACATCAACATCGTCGACATCCCATCTCAGTTCATCTCATCAACCTCGAGCTCCCGCGCCCGCCCTGTCTCCGTCCGATCCCCACTGCCCAACCTCCCCGATGAATATCGCTGCCGCCAATGGCAACGACACCACTTGACCCCCCTCTGCCGGGTTCCTCATTCTTCGACATCTACAATGATGGCGTTGCCCAGCGCAGCCCCGTCCCTCTGCCCGGAGGAGCCTGCAACTACGTGGACTTGACGCCCGGTGCTAGTGGAGCCAAGTGTGGATGCCGTCGTTTCTGGAGCCGTTTCGCCGTTGGGAGGATGTATACGGATAACCTGGGTACTGACAACTCCGTTTGGTGTATGTGTTCGCATCACGCCTGCTTTCACGATGACGGACGCGCCGCGAGCGAAGCGCCGGCGCCCGCATTCATCCCCACGCCTGTAGCGCAGGTTGTCGGCCATGAGAACGAGAGACCAAAGATGCCCAGAGAGCCCCTCAGTCCCGTCCAGCTGCCGGATATGTCCTTTCGGATGCCTGCAGGATTCGCGCCGACCATGGAATTCATGAACCTGGATACTGCCATGATACTATCCCCAAACAAATCCAAGGAACCCAGGCCTCTTCGACAGGATGATTCTACACCTCGTCCGGAATCGACTCTTCAGGACACGTTAAGCTGGGGCGATTTCGTCCAGTCCCAGCCCGGACATACTGCGTTACCGCCCATACCGGCCCAGTGTCTAATGCAATCTCAGCCCAGCTCCGCAGCATCATCCAGTCAGGCCCGTTACCTTCGTCCGTTTGCTGGGAAAGGCCTCCAGACACTAAGTGGTGTTGCTGCATCTCATATGCGATCTCCACAAAGGGACACGTTCCACGACGCTAATACAGCCACCGAACATGATCAATCGGCCAAGGACGATACCGGGACAGCGGCTCCTCACAGCGAGCACGGCGAGGATACTCTTAGGGCTCCGCAATTTCCTTGCGCCGTTGAAAAAGTTGACGCCGTATTTGCTGGACCTTCCCGAGATACCTTTCGACACCTTTCCGATACTGTTCAAGGACACGAACACCGGCTCGAGAGGCTGGAAAATGTTTCCTTCTCCGCTGCTGGCCACGAGGAGTGCCACGAGAAGCACGACGCTACTGACCTCCGCGTGACTGACCTTGAAGTCCGCGTCGAGGAGGTTGAAAAGCTCATGAACGATAATGGTAGTACTACAGTCCACCGTGCCGACCGCCAAACATTTGACGAGTCTACCAACAGTGTCCTCTCAGTTGCGACCAGCACCACCACTGCCCGGGCCGGCCACTCGGGCGAGATACTCGGTCAGATTGAATCCTTGCAGGCTCAGATTTCCCAGCTTCAGTCGCTACTTCCTACGACTGCTCGACCTTGGGAAATCGAGGTTGTGTTTCTACCTTTCCCATTGAAGAAGATCTGGCAGGAGCTTTTGGATTTCAAGTCGGATGGTCCGTCGAGCTTGGACGAGTGGACACAAATGCCCAACACCATGAGTTCCGCGACTCTGAGGGCACAGTCGCCCTTTTGCGCCGAGTGGGCTGATCCCGGCCATGACTATGAATGGCTGATGGCCAAGGCGTGTAGTCCTACGAGCATCATCAACAAGAGACTGGAAAGCCGCGGCCTCGTGCGAACTATCTCCGTCAAGGGATCCGATGCCAGAAGTGTACAGGCCGCAATGCACGCTGCCTTTGGTACCACCTTTTCCGAGCTATCGGACAGCTCACGTTCGACTTCACGACAGCGCAGTCTTGACAGCAAGACGAGCCGCTTTTTGGGCTTACAACAACCATGGGTTCCCCTCCGCAAGATTCACAAAGACTCACGACTCCGATTCTTGACCCCGGCAGAGATGATCACGCCTGCTATCTGGGATGTCTCGTTTCTCAATTCGGTCATCATGCGGTCCTCCGAGCCTCGTCTTTTCATCACCCAACCGGATGCCTATCTCCAGGATCTGCCCGCATACGAGAGTGGCTGGAACTGGCAACGCCTCCGAGAGATCAGCCGATTTTACCCAGACTTACATGCAACTGTACCCGAGGCTGATGCACGAGAGGACTACTGGGTGTGGAACGATCAGCTCGACGAGACCCCAAGCGCACAGTCGTCTCTCAGCATACGACAAGCCGGTCAGCGGGTGCCAGCTTCTCCTTCCTTACACCAAATCGCGATGCAATCTTCAATGCGGTCCTCTAGTCCCATGATAAACCGTGGCCAGACACCCGCGAAGGAGAGAAGAGCCTCCAAACTTCCGTTTATCCGCACCGCCTCGCTACCTCCCGCAGTTCCGGCGACCTTTTCACCGTCGCAGCAAATAAAACGTCGCGTGTCGTCCTTCGGACAACAAAGAGCAGCTATTCATATGCGAACCAGCCCTCCAAATATTTCAACAGCTTACAAACGACGCCGAACCCGATCTCCAAGCCGTCCCCTTAATACGCCGCGCTGGACCATATCGCCAAGTCCTATGCCTGGTGTGATACCCTCCGAAGAGCGCCACCCATCGACTCGCGGTATCACGCCACACTACTACGCTACGCCATACAGCAACGCGCCTCTAACTGAGACACGTCCGCGCGGTTCGGGCGGTATCGTGGACGGTTCTCCCACGGAAGATGACGAAAACCTGGACCCTGACTACGGAAGCACGAACCCGTATGATGACGACGAGGAGAGCAATTACAGCGTCGAGATGGTGGCTCAACCAGTACCAGTACAGGAACGCGATTCATCATATGCGCGGCAAATCCAGTTGCCTGAGGATGAGCCTTGGCCAGGCATCGAGGACCAGGACCATATATCGGACGGCGAGAATATCGACCCACTCTTCTCCCCGACAGCCGAAGACGATGTCCACTCAGAAGTGAGCAGCCAGCCGTCTGAGTATCCCAGTACTCAGCGCGGCTGGCAGGTCCCTGGCACCGATGGTGAAGTCGGCTTCCGCATTCACGAAGATAACGATCGGATGCAAGGCTGGAACTAGGGAAGAAATTGTTGATTTTCTCACACATTTTGCCACTTACTTAATGACGATGACGCAGCGAGTTTGGGACTTTGAACTGTTATATCAACCATATACATTGGCATTTCTCGCGGGCGTTCAAGAGGAGTCATGCAGTCCTTAGGCTCGGCTGCTTTTCCTTGGGGTGCGATCCAACAGCGACTAGACAATGAGGAGATGTCGATACGGGTTTCTTCAGTTAGTTTGAAGGAGGAGGCCGGAGAAGCTACATCTTCGTTTGCATAAGACCGTACGTCTGTTGGGTTGTATGCTGATTTGACGGATCCTTGGAAAAGTTGGTTGTTTTGCCGTATGTCATGATAACTGGGCAAGCTGGAACGCCCCGCGGCCACACCCGGCTTTGATACTCCTCCTTGTTGTATAACTAGAACAGAAACTCCTCCAAATGATACAGTTTGCAACCCGTAACGTCCGGGCCTCGTCGCCAGCGCCCAACACTGCGGCGTGATATCGCCAGAGTTGGACATGAATATATCACTTGGCCCCCGTCCGCGCGACCTGCATGCTTCAATTTTCTGCTCCATGCCGCGTTACGGACAATCTGAAAGGACAGACTCGAAAGATCACGTTCAGGTCGAGAGAAAAGGCGCATACCAATGTTTAATGACTACTACGACTAGTTGATGTATGTATGTATGTATGTATGTATGTATGTGTGTGTGTAAGTAGGTATGTATGCGTTGACTCCCGTGCTCATTTGTCGCGCATCCAGCCCACCAAACGGGGAGGCAGGATTCAAACATCGTGAATCCAGGGCCGGAAAAATATATCCACCTTACTCGTCGACATTGGTCTGTATGTAGTTGATCCAACACCAGTTAAGGACGACTGTTTTGTCCCCCCACTCGACTCTTTTTTCGTTCTTGTCTTTGCTCCCCGCTTCCGAGACCACATTACCAAACACACTATCTTCCTCGAGAGGGTCTCTTGTCAGTCTCCGTCCCCCCGCACGTGTGCAAACACACATCCAGCTACTGCAGCAACAGCGCCTCGGTGTTCAACACGCCAAACAAGTTCTCAATCTCCCTCTGCACATACTCCAGCTCCTGCGCGACCTGGGCCGTGACCAGGGTGTACGCGTACAACAGTGCGTAGTCCTTCTCCTCCACGACCACGTTGTTCTTCGCAATCTGCATGTTGTATCCGTTGCTGTCGCCCTGCGATTCTTCCTCCCCCTCGCCGTTTCCGATCCTAGGGGACGGCGGCTGGTGGTCTTTGCGGAACTGGTAAATCTTGCCCAACAACCGGTCCTTGTTGCCCACGACCGAAGGAATCGCGTCGGTGAGCGGATACTCGAGCATCATGGAACTGGCGAGCACTTGGAATACGTGGCAGATGCGGTCGCAAAGCTGTGCGCGCTCTGGCGCCGTGTATTCGAGCAGCGCCTTCTCACCAGCGGACAATTGACCTCTTCTAGAGGTCACCAGTCGCATGGCATGGAAACCATCCAGTATCTTGCCGGTGGATTGCATGATGCGGGCGTAGGCGGCATCGGGAAAGGGGCCGCGAAGTTCGAATTCGCTCTTTGCCGAGTTACGCAAAGCTTCGAGTTTGAAGGCTGGGCCATGTGTTAGCGTGGTTAGGTCCTGGCGTTATAGGCGGCTACTTACCATAGCGCTGCAGCGCTTGTTCTTCGCCTGCCTTCATATACGACCTTGTGTTGTCGCTCCTCAGAAGTATAGCCAGCGGACCTCTTTTCCAGATGAGTCCCAGCTGGAGATAAAGCACTGATAGACCCTCCTTGAACTTCTTCCTGCCTGAGATGGGCCAGATCGCCCGGCACACGAAGATGCCCCAGAGGATTCCCAGCGAGACGGCAACGAATCTGTGGTAGCAGATTTCAAACATGAGAGGATTAGAACCGCCCTCGTCGTCGTCGTCATCATCCACCTTTTGCGACAACGAATATGCATAGAGAACAGTGACGTTCCATGCAAGAAGCGTAATCCTGCCGAAGGGAGCGTTGTTCTTGACCAACATCATGTAGAAACTGAAAAAGCTGACCATCCAGCCCAATAACGCGAGGACCACGCCATTTCCTTGGCTGATGACCCAGGCTGTGAGAGCAAAGGTGACCCCAGCAATCGTGCCGATGAACCTCGCAGTTCCGGTGGTGTTGGCCGCTCCCACCGTCATGGACGCGACAATCATGAAAGAAAGCAAGCCCCACTCGCCTCGCCAGTGTTGATACGTCGGTCTTGTTGCCGGAATGAAGGCACAGGCTGCCCACACCATGGCACCGAAGCCTACTTTAACACCGAATCGAACTGTACAACATCTGTTAACTACGTTTAAACGGCTGATCGGACTCCCGTCCACTTACTATCATCGCGGGCTAAGACTCTCAGACATCTAAGAAGCTGCTGCGACATAAACCTCATGATGGTACTTGCATTGGGCGCGGCGTTCCAGCTGAAGGTATCCCTTTGCTTGATCATGGTATCTGGAATTCCTCTCGGCAAGGCCGACTTCCTGATGGGGCGCACAGGTTGCTCGGTGGGTTCCATTGGCTGTTGCAACAAGCGCTCGGTGTCCAAGTTATTAGGATCAGCTTGCCTGGGTTTTGTGGGCGATGAAAAGTAATTCCAGATCCTGAGCCAGTTCCAGCTGCGGGAACCCGTCTCGCGGGCGTACTTCAAGTCTTCCAGAGCTGTCAGATAAGCATCAATGTCCTCGGCGACATGCTGCAGACTGAAACTGAAGTGTCCGCAGGCGGCGGCGACCTCTTCGATATCTGCCTGAATCTTCTCCGATCTTGCTCTGCCCAGTTCGATACTATTGTAAAGCTCTTGCAAGGCATGGGTCCTCGCATTGCTGTACAACGCCATGGCATCCTGCAAGCTGTGCTTGAAGTGAGGGTTGACTGTTATCGTAGAATCTGCCCCCTTGGCGAAAGCTTGTTCCCTCAGGATTTCTGAGAGGGTGTATGCCAAAGATTTCATCGAGGGGCCCAGCAGCGCTATGAAGAGCTCAAAGATCTCTGAGGGCGATCGGAACGTGGGTAGCGGCGCCGGCGGCTCATCTGGCGTTTCCTCAGGGCTTGGATGGCTGTCGAAATCGTCGATCTCGTCGTCCTCCTCAATTGATGCCAAGGTCGCAAACCGGTCTCGAGCCCCCTTAAGATATTGAGACATAGCACGAGATAGCGTCGGAGAGAACACTGTGCTCCCAGGAGACAACTGTCCGGCCATGGGGTCCTGCGGCATTTCCTTAAGTAGGGTGAACTGCGTGTTGGCAGCACTCCTCAGGCCTCCTATAGCCTGCGAAAGTGACTCGAGCGATTTCACCAGGGCCTTTTCTAGGTTGTAAATTTTCTCGCGACCCAGGACCCAGTGCTCCAGTTTGGACTCTCTAAGACTCTTCGTCATCTTACCGTACGTGGTTTTGTACAGTCTCGCAACCTGAGAAAAATCACCCGACATGATCTCGCTTTCGGAGCCGTTCAGAAAGCCGCGCGTGATCATGGACAGCATATCCGCAAGCGAGACGGCGGCAGAATTCATGGAGGCGCGCAGAAGCGCCCTCGCCGATACCCTCCATATGAGGAAATTGACTGTTGCGGTGATGGTGATACCCATGACCAGCATCTTCAGGACTTGCACAATCTTGGCCTCGGAAAAATGCCCCTCATGGATGGCCTCCTCTCTAGTGATCACGGCGATGATGGCGATTGAGGACAGCGTGCAGCCCACGTTGACCAGTGGATTGTTCAGCCTTTGCTTCACCCATCCGATGAAGCCCATGCCGCCACCGATGCAAAACGTCAAGATGAGAACGTGCGACAACGGAATGAGACCGAGCTGCCCTCCGACAACGACAGAGAAGGCCATGGCGAGCACGGACACAAGTTCTGCATACAGAACGGCGATGGTGGCGATGGCGACAGCCTCAACCATGGAACCCCACGTGCGACTGGCGTGGAAATAGACCGTCAACGTCGCGACAACGTGCTTTCCATCGGGCTTGCCCAGAAAGGTCGAAATGGGCGAGAGGAACGTCGCCATGCTTCCCAGCAAGTATGCGACGGTGCATTTCACCACGCCCTTCCCTGCCGGGGACAGGAGCCAATCCCAGAAGTGTAGGGCGGTGGCCTTGATGTTATGTTTAACCACATCAATGGACTCGCCCGCGGACTCGGCGGTCAACAGGGATCGGTATCCGTTCACCTCGGGCTGGGGTATCTCGATGCTCGATCCGCGAAGGGAAAATTGACGGCGGCTGCGTTCGCCGGTGCCCGGGACGATGAAAGTGCCATTTCGGAGCTTCTGCAATAGCATCGCGCGTTAGCTAAGGATCTCGGCAAGCGCACTTCTAGTCCCAACATCACATCACTCACGCTCCGTTTCGACGGCCGCCTAGGTGGCCACTGGCTGCCGTTCGACGAGCTCATCACGGTCTGGTGTTCCGCCGCACCCAGCCGTTAGCCGTGTTGGAGCAACCGTGGGATGAAGACGCGCTCTCGACAAGGGAGCTTTGCGGGAGCTGTCTCTACTAGGTAGGTAGGTAGGTAGGTAGGTGGTAGGTAGGTAGGTCTGTGTATAACGTAATACAGGTAGGGTAGGTATGTAAGAGGGATGAACGTGTGGCGGCAGCGTCTAGGTTTATTGGATGTAAGCCATGTGAAGTTCAATCTTCCCAAGAAAATGACTGCTGCTTCAATCAACACTATCAGGCCCTATTGCCAGCTGCAGGGTGTCTAGACAAGAAACTCAACGGCCGGTCATGCGCGCAACGGTTACTGCTGATCTAGAGTTCTGTACTATTGAGTAGAGGTTGGGCACGTCGCATGGAATGAGAAAGCTCTCCTCCACCCCACCCAGACCCAGACCTTCTCTCACCTTTGAGAAGATTCCACCTGCCCAATGACGGGATCAGGACTGTGTAAAAACACCCGCCCAACTATACCGGCACTGTCCTCACAATCGTCATTCTCGATTCGGCTTAAGAGAGTTTAAATACTCATGTCGACTTCTCTAAATAACATTGCCCAAAAAAAAAACCCCCCCAGTCGGCCAACAATGTTCCGAAACCAAGGCACATAGATCTTTCCCTTCCCAATCTTTGGCCGTCATAAGCCGTCGGTGACAACACAGCTTTTTTATGAAGAGGTTTATTTCAAGTATGACGGCAGCTCCCCGCCGGTTTGCTCCGCTGAAGCCTGGCGCTGCACCCAACTCAAACGCACCCCGACTGAAGGGCATTGTCTTTGACGTGGACGGGACATTATGGTATGTTTGAATCCCGACTGTCTGTAGTGAATCAGCCTCATGTTTTCTCCGGTCTCAACCGAGAAATGCGGCCTTTGCTCGAGTCGACTCCAGACCCTCCCGTCTCCTTCGACAAGCATCTGGCACATGAAAGGCCCATCTAGGCCTTGATGCCCAGGCAAGCTCCCAGTGCTCTCTGCACTTTACTGACCAAGATTCAGTGAGCCCCAAAACTATATGTTTAGTGAGATGCGCCAGGCACTCGGCATCACCAAATCCATCGACATCCTCGACCACATCTACGCCCTCCCCACAAAGGAGGCTCAGGAGACGGCCATGGAATCCATCCGCCAGATTGAGCGTACCGCAATGGCTTCCCAGGTTGCTCAGCCGGGTCTCACCGAACTCATGTCCTACCTCGACAGCCGCGGTGTGCGCAAAGGCATCTGCACCCGCAACTTCGACGCCCCTGTCGCCCATCTGCTCGGCAAGTTCCTCGAGGGCTCGCTCTTCGAGCCCGTCGTCACACGTGACTTCCGCCCACCCAAACCCGATCCAGCCGGTATTCTCCATATCGCTCGGACCTGGGGACTGGTCAAGCCGGCAAAGTCAGAGGCAGATCGGGAGCCTAGAAGCGGAATTGCACCTGGAGCCGAAGGCCCCCTAGGCGATGCTAGCGAGTTGATCATGGTTGGAGACTCCATCGACGACATGACGGCGGGCCGAAGGGCTGGCGCGGCGACGGTGTTGCTTGCCAACGACGTGAATCTGCATCTGGCTGACCATGAGCACACTGATTTGGTGATTCATCGGCTGGACGAGCTGATCCCCATTCTCGAAGAGGGGTTCAGTGGCAGAGAGTTGGCGTTTTCAACGTGAAAAAGCAGTATTCGGGTGGTGCTTTCCAGACGGCTTTCTACTGACTTATACAATCCTTGGCTGGTCAGTCATCTCAATGACACGTCCTCGGGCAGCAATGAAAGGTCACACAGGGTAGGAAATGCACAATGAATGCCCAAGCGTTCATCACTTTGTCTAGAGAGTAGAGTACGCCTCCAATGAAATCCGTCCTCCAAGCATGCCAGATACGTGGTCCCTTACATGGGTGGCCCTTTTGCGACAAAATCCATACCGTCCTGGCCCCAGCTGATCAAGGTCATTCTGTCCAAGCCAGCAAAATGGCTTAACCATCGGCAACTTCATGACGCCCATATTTGCAAGAGACAGGATGATATCATGCATACGCCGAATGATGCCGATGAAGAGAGCGAAGAAAACTTTACTGTGGGCAGGCCACCTGCCCGGCAGTTGGGCCTTCGCGGTGATATAGAAGTCCGACAGTCTTTGGGTTGTTTCTAGATAAAAGGGTCTTCCAAACCAGCAATATTGTCTGCGCGACACTTTCTACGGCTTCTGATATCGAGTGCCGGTACCCGCTGAGACGGGTAGATCGGGGCTGACGCGATCGCGCGTTCCGCTGGATTATCATATGCGGGCCGAAAAGCTGTCTGCGCAGACAAATTGTAGGTCCTCGGTCCTGGATCGAAAGATAACTCTGGTTGTTGGAGCGAAACAGCGCGGCCCAGTGCTCTATTATGCGGTGCTGTTTCTTGGTATGGCTGAGGCACATCGCTTTGTGTATAGTTGAAGCCCTCCTGCGACTAGTTGGAGGTACCATTGTACACATCGCTCGCGTAGCTCCTGGGTGCCGGGGGCATACCAAAGGTTGCCTGTCGCCTGTTCTCGCGTCTTGGGTCGTCAGGAGTGCTCTTACGTGGAGGGGCCGGCGGCAGGGGGCCGCCAGGTGCCGGGCGAACAGGCAGGCTGAAGGAAGCAGCGTTGGCGCTCACGGGCCCTGCGCTGTTCGGATACTCGCCAGCTTTTGGGATCGAATTGGTTGTAACAATCCTCTGTCCCATGCCAGGATGCCCACCCGGCTGTCGACTGCTCATGGTGTTGAGCCCGTTTCGAGTGGGGGAGCGATTAGAGTGGCTAACGGGTTCTCGCGGAGAGATGATGCCAGCGCCCGCAATGGGGATCTCTCCCGAAGTCGGCGTGTCGAGGGATCGATCATTTCCAGACCCGCCGTGGTAGGTCGGAGAGTCGCTCGAATTCAGGAGATCGCGAGTGGCCGGTGACAGTTGAGGTGCCAAATGAGACTTGCGGTTGTCTCTCTCCATCATTCCGACAGCCCATTCTCTCAAGTCGACCGGTGTTCTCTTGGCAGCTTGGACAAACGGGTCACGGTCCTACAGGGTAAATGTCAACGGAAGGATTCAGGTTATTATGTTTGGCTTTAGACTTACAAAAAGTTCCTGGGGAGTCGGCCGTTCGTCGGGAACCTTTGACAGACACTTTTGAATCATGTCTTCCAAGATTGAGGGAAATGCATCGCTCTTTGGTAGTCTCGGCGCGGGCTCGTGTACGATTTGCTGCAGAAGATCCAGAATACCTGCCGGTGCACACTCGCCGTCCGAAAGTTGCTCGCTCGCGTTGAAAGGAAACTTTCCAATAGCCATCTCCATTATGGTGAGACCGAAACTCCAGACATCCGACTTGACTGTGTACTTCTCACCCTGAATTCGCTCGGGGGCCATGTATGTCGATGTTCCGACAAAGGTATCTGCAACGGAGTTGATAAGTTCACCAGAAACGCCAAAGTCGCACAGCTTGATGCTTCCTCTGGAGTTGACAAGGATGTTGGACGGCTTGATATCCCGGTGCATAATGTGGTGCTTCGAGTAGAGGTAGGTCAGACCTCCCAGCGTCGCCACTGCGATTTTGCCCAGCACATCGACTCGAACCGGGCCAAAGACCTTCGAAACTCGATCAAGGGCACTGCATACGAATTAATATTAGATTGCAAGGCCATTTGAAACAAAGCCAAACTTACCCGACGTCCATATATTCCATACACATGATGACATCGTTGTGATCGTTCAGGAAAGCGCCGTAGAAGTTGACAATATACTCGGACGAGCAACCATGCATGATCTGGAGCTCACGAACAATGCGCTTACGCATCTCTTTCTTGGCTTCCACGTGGATAACCTAGAATCGGTCAATGTCGAGTTCATACATGTATTCAATGAGACCACTGACCTTGCGTGCCATAACGGTTCCAGTCAAAACATGCCTGACTTTGCTGACGGTGCCTCCATTTCCTGAGCCAAGCTCCTTCAGAATCTCGAGGTCCTCTGGTCGCAGGTCCAGCTTGTACTCGATGCCAATTTCCAACTGCGCCGACTGGTCCCCACCATCCTTATCGCGAGGATCGTATCCAGCTCTGCTGGTCTCAGCGGTTGGGGGCGGCTTGGGCGCAGCAGGCGTCAAAGCGAGACCCTTGACGTTCTTGCGCTTCATAGATCGAGGCGCAAAAGGATCGGCCATGTTGGGCTACGGATTCTCGCTCGGAGAGTGGAAATAAAACGAACCGAAAGTGAAGCTGAAGTACACCAGCAATTCCGACGACTAAGAGGTCGCTGTCATACCTTGCTGGCCGGTCGAGGAAAGTTGTATGCTCCCCGAAGAAGTGTTTTCCCGCGCCGTATCTAGAACTGTGTCTGCTGTCTCTGATTTCCAAGTCGTCGGCAGTCGTGACGGATGCGTGCTGCGCAGTGGTTATATCGCAGAGGAGGCTGAACACTGGCTGGAGGAAGATACAAGATAGTAGTCGCTCCGCCTGATCGGTATAGCAATCCGGATTGCCACTGAAGTCGCGACTATCGGCGCTGGTCGGCGAAGAAGGGGGGCGAGGGCAAGGTGCGAATGGTCGAGAGTACTGAGGTCAGTGTGTGAGTGTAGAGCGACTTGCGTGCCGACGAGGTCCGAGGCGAGTTTTAGTATCTGGCGATGAAGTGATGGACAGTATCCGAGGTCGACAAGTGGCTGCAGGAAAGGGGGCCAAGAGGGGCGTTAGGATGGCTCGAAATTTATCGGTGTGATTGTTCTCGATGGTGTCCCCGTTTCGGCCAAGGTGGGGTTGGGAGGTAAGGAGGTAGGGAGGCGACTCCGAGAATGGGCGAGGGGGGAGGGGCAAACGAGCAAGAAATAGGCAACGTGCTCCGTGTTGCTGGATAGGAGTAAATGAGAAAGCCTGGTGGAAGTAAATGAGGTTGCTCTCGATCAGTAAATCGGTGATACGTGGGTCGGGACGGGATGTTGAAAAGAGGAGAGGAGGGGGAAGAGGGGGTTTAGAAGTACGGATAGAGTGGCCACACAACCTAGTACATGGCCGAGCAGAAGAAGCAGAAAAACCAGGTGCGGAAGGTAAGAGGTGAGGAAGAGAGTGGTGTCGGTCGGGTCAAACAAAGGTTCGCTTTCACTTTGACACGGCCAGCACACACACCCACCCACCAGGAGGATGGTACATTGTGTCAGGAGCCCAGGTGTAGCCAGAGCAGCCCACCAGAGCCACGGTCCAGTCCGGTCCCGTCCGGTCTAGTGTCAAGACACAGGTCTCCAGCACATCAAGTCAACAAATGAGGGCTCAGAAATGGTTTCGGATCTAAAGGCGGCTTGCTGTATCCGTATTTCTTGTTCGAGACCTGAACCTGGGCATCCCCGGGGGGTTGGCTTCAGGTACCAATCCCCGCGCCGGCGACAGCGCCAGTAGGAACTGGGCTTTTCTTCTTATCCTTCCCCTTTTCCTGTCCTTTCAGACGGAGTTGGTCTTATTTTCGCCTTCGACTGACTGGAAGAAAATGGTTCTCTTTCGTTCCTCGAGTACGATAGAAAAGTCGTGCCAAGATCTGGACAAAGCGACAAGATCCAAACGGGTCAGAGGCGCTAGACGGGGCCAGTGTTTGAAAAACGTCGAGACCCAGCTCCGGAGTACGGAATAAAGGTGACTTGACGCACGTTTTAGAGCCACAGTAGCAGCAAACCGCCTGAATTCCTAGGGGACCCTGCAGTTCCGTGGAGCCAGCAACGACTGAGGTACGATCCACGAGTCCACGACTGAGCGACGAGGTGGGATGGGAATGGATCTCTCAACCTTGTCGAGACCAGGGAGCCAGGTGCCAGGGGCCTCGGGAGAAGTCAGGGAAGGGCCTCCTATCCTACTTCATGGCCACTGACACCTACCTGCCCGAGATTTCAGCTGTACAGAGTCAGCACAGTCCATCGCTTCATCTTATTCTCTTGCAAGTCGAGCCGGGCACCGCTTCACCTCGACTCTTCAACGACCAGACTTGGCCTTTTGATCTATCGCTTAGCACGGGTAGGTTCGAGACACCTGAGAAACAACCCCAACGACGTGAACAGCACTAATGCCGCCTGTCTCTTCAACATGCCGTTCTCTCCTGGTCCGACAACCGCCAATGCAATAATTTGGCAGGGAGCAAAAGGAGAAAATTCTGTCATCCATACAACATAGTATTAGTGTACCTGGACACAGCCCAAAGCGCCTATGAGATACACGCGCGCCCTGTCTCTCGTCTAAGAATAGAAGTGTTCCTCGTCCGTTCTTGTCAGTGTCCATCAATGATCGCCCATCCTTCGGGCTTCACTCTCCTTCACACAACAATCGAGTCCAATCGAATCGCCGTCTCCATCACACTCATGACCCATCACTCCAGAGCCTGGCCCGCCGGCAGGGGATCTGGGCGTCGTCTTTACGCCTCATGTAAGCCGAGGACTGCCACACTGTGTGTCATGAGGCAACCTCGGCATTTGGGTCAACGCTGGTGAGGCACTGAAGAAATCCCACTTTGTCCTTACACCAGGGCCTTGAATCGCAAAACGGCCTGGTGTCTCAGCGTCTTGCCGCCCGCCCCCATTGGTTTCTCACACCCCAAATCAATTAGCATCATTGCATGCCTGTGTGCCTTGTCTTGTCTGCTTCCTGACAGGCTCCAGATAGATGGCTGTCCAAGCGCGAAAGTTGCCAGCTAGTCGCCGCATAATGGATCTGTGGCGTACTACTTGGTGTTGTAAAAGCGCTTCCTTCCCTGCGACCCCCTTGCCTGTGTCATGTTGATGGACAAAATTTTAGTAGAAAACCATGAGGTGCTCCTATTCGACTCCCTTTTGGCTATACTTCTAATCTCGAACTCGAAACAGCATCACAGGGGGGGATGCATCGGGTACTTATCCTCTATTGTGTTGTCCCCTCCTTCTGATGGGCATGCTTGGATTCGTGGTCGGCATGGGCCGGGCTGAAGCAGGAGATCCAAGTCAGCAGTCTCGTACCGAAGCATACAGCCGACCCAAGGCAGCTTCGTTTTTGGAACCCTCACTACTGGCGGTGCCGATAACAGCCTAGTGCCTCTCCAGCAATGCATGCTGCTACCTGTTAAGAGAAGCACGAGCTGCTGACTTAAGTACCTTCCTCCTTAGTGGGTTGATAAGCACGGCTCGTTTTTTTGCAAGTCGCAACGCTGTGACCCTAGTCCTGGGTGCAGTATCCAGTAGAGTCATGAATGAGGTCCTTGAGCGGCGGGATGTGGGTAAGTGAGCCTGGGGTAGCTAGTTTTCGGAAATCTGGGATTCACGATAGCGAGCAAGGGATGGGGAATCAAAGCTGGTTGCACGTGAAATATATGACATCGGATAAACCGATAAGATAAGTCTTTTGGCCTCCGTGGACGGATCAACCCCCTCACCAGCCTCAGTAGGGCTGAGCAGCCAGACGAGGCTGAAGCCTGGGTCCTTGACTTAGAAGGCGCGCTGGAGCAACTTAGGGGGGTCCAAGCTCTCAATTATTCCAGCGCAAGCCTGAGCAGCGGCGACTGAAATTTGCCTGGGCTAGGACGCCTTCTGTCAACTTTTGGCCACATACATTTTCTTCGATCATCTCGGAACCACGTCCCGACTTCGATTAAACAGACGTGGGGTTCTATTTCTGTTTTCGGGTTTAAGTCTGGCCGGTTGACGCCAGCCAGCACAACGCGCCCCCAAGATCCCTATCGGACACGACGTGACTTTCAACACGCGCTGCGACCTGCACTCCTGGCTACTTGAAGATGAGCAACTCAATGCGAGATTTCGTCGATGGCGAGGCCGAGATCGACGATGAGGATGAGGAGTCCATAGACGAAGACGTGGTTTCTTCGCGCAGAAGGAATGCGGCTCCGGAGGATTCTTCTGAAGAGGAAGAGGACGACGAAGACGAGGAGGAGGCGCGTAAAGTAGGCAATATTTTCCAATGTCGATTTTGTGACGCACTATTCTGACACTTGCAGATTCGCGAAGGATTCATCGTCGATGAGGACGAAGAAGAGGAAGAAGGCGAGGACGAGGATGCCCACGAGCGAAAGCGAAAACGAGAGCACCGCGACAGAGAAGAGGAAGAGCAGCTAGATGAGGATGATTTGGAGCTAATCGGAGAACAAATCGAACGCCGTGCGCCCACACAGGTACGATATCATGGAAGCGAACTTTAAGACATCTTGCTAATGTACACTGTAGCCTAAGTTCAAGCGTCTCAAACGGGGCCATCGCGACGAAGATGACCGTGGCCCGGAGCGACGCGGCTTGGAGGACATGTTTTCCGATGACGATGAAGAAGCCAACGAGTCTCGACCCTACAACCGCTCCAACTACCGATCCCAAGCCGATGAATTCGACGACTTTATTGAAGAAGACTACCCGGAGGACGAAGACGAACGCGCGCGCCAACTTGAAGATGCCGAGGTTGCCCGACCTCGTGACAAGGGGGTGGGAGGTGTCGTCGATACCGCTGGTCTTGATAAAGACGCTTTGGAGGATATGGAGGCCATCTTCGGAAACGGAGAAGACTATGACTGGGCTCTTCAGATGGAGGACGAAGAAGAAGATCGTGAGCGCGAGGAGCAGGTCATTGAGCTCAAAGATGTCTTCGAGCCGTCGCAACTCAAGGAGAAGCTCTTGACCGACGAGGACAACCAGATCCGGTTTACGGACGAGCCTGAAAGGTTCCAGCTGGATCGGAAGCCCTTCAAGCATTTGCAAATCAGCGCTGAGCAATTCAAGGAAGAGGCTCGGTGGATTGCGGGCCTGATGTGGCCCAAAAAGCTACTTCAATCCGAGCTGCATGGACCTTTCACTAAGGCCATCGGCAAGGTTCTGGAGTTCTTCGTCGTCGATGACGTAGAGGTCCCCTATGTTTTCCAGCATCGCAAGGACTATCTGATTCACGCGAAGAAGACGAAAAACCCAGACCACCGCGATGATCCTGACGCCCCTGAGTGGATTGTCAGTGCAGACAAATTGCTCACCCAGGACGATCTGTGGCGCATCCTAGAACTCGACATCAAGTTCCGGTCACTCATCGAGAAGCGGAATGCTCTGGAGAAGACGCTCGAGAACCTCAAGTCGACTTCGAGCTTCAAGGACGCCGTGCTCGAGGACATGATTCCTCAGGCTGCAACAATGGAGGAACTGCAAGACCTTCAAGACTACCTTCATTTCCAGTACGCCTCCGAGCTCAAGGATATGTCCTCGATCAACGGCAATGGTAGTCAGATGAAGCGCCCAGGCTCAAAATCAAATCTTTTCGACAGAGTCAGGCGGAGCAAGGCCTTCGGTTTCGTCCGCGCTTACGGTATCACTCCGGATCGGTTCGCCCAAAACACGCTTCGCGAAGGGAACAAGGTTTGGGCCGACGACGACAGCCAACTTCCAGACGATCTTGCGGACTCTCTTACCGATGAGGAGTTTCAAACTGGCGATACAGTCATGTACGCTGCTCGCCAAATGTACGCAGAAGAACTCTTCGTCAACCCTCGTATGCGCAAGCATTTCAGGGTCAACTTTTATCAAATGGGCGAGATCAGTTGTCGTCGGACAGAGAAGGGCTTGAAGAAGATTGATGAATCGCACCCGTTCTATGAGGTCAAATATCTCATCAATCAAACCATTGCCGATGTCGCTCGCCAGCCGGATCTATATCTCAAGATGATGAAGGCTGAAGAGGAAGGCCTCATTGAGGTCAAACTTACATTGGAGAACGACGATGGGTTCAAGCGTCAATTGCGCCAGGAGTTCATCTCAGACAACTACAGTGAGCTCGCTGATCGATGGAACGAGGAACGCCAAAAGGTCCTCGACCTTGTCGTCCCCCGTTTGTCCAAGATTATCGCCAAGGGTGTCAAGGAGTCGCTTCGCACTGCCTGCCAGGAGGAGGTCCTCAAAACCTGCCGTGAGGAATACTCCAAGAGGCTCGACCAAGCACCGTACAAACCCAAGGGCATGATTCTGGGCACGGTGCCTCGCATCATCACTTTGTCCAACGGCATGGCGGATCCAGCTCGTGACCCCACATGTTGGGCCTCGGTTGAGGAAGACGGCCGGGTCATTGAGCAGGGCAAACTGGGCAATCTGGCTCGTGACGAACGTGCTCGTGAAGAGTTTGTTGAGATTGTCAATAGACGCCGCCCTGATGCCATTGGTGTGAGCGGGTGGTCCGCCGATACCCAGAAGCTCGTCAGAGACTTGGAGAGCTTGATCAGCGAGAAGGGCCTGATGGGGCCCGAGTTCGATGACCCTGAGCTTGGCGAGTACCGCACCGAGCCGCTCGAAGTCATTGTCGTGAATGACGAAGTGGCTCGTCTATACAAGGACAGTCCTCGAGCAGTCGCCGAGCACCCTACCCTCAGTTCCCTCACAAGATACTGCATTGCCTTGGCTCACTACATGCAGAACCCGCTCAAGGAGTATGCAGCCCTCGGAAAGGACGTCACTTCCCTGGCTTTCCATCCCTGTCAAAACCTGCTGCCCCAAGAGAAGTTGCTCAAGCACCTTGAGTCGGCAATGGTCGACATGGTCAACCTCTGCGGTGTAAATATCAACGAGGCCGTGGGCGACTCCTATACGGCTAACCTGCTACCGTATGTCGCGGGTCTCGGTCCCCGAAAAGCCACGAGTGTTATCAAAGCCATCAATGCAAACGGCGGAGCCGTCAGCAGCAGAGACGAGCTTGTCGGCGACCCCGACAGCGGAAAGCTTCCGGTGGTGGGCCCCAGAGTGTGGAACAACTGCGCCAGCTTTCTGTTCATCGACTACGACGCAACGAATCCCACCTCAGACCCTCTCGACAACACTCGTGTTCATCCCGAGGATTACGAGCTGGGCCGCAAGATGGCAGCTGACGCTTTGGAACTTGACGAGGAAGATGTTAAGGCGGAGACTGATCACAACGGTCCAGGGGCTATTGTCCGCAAGCTGTTCAAGGAAGACGAACAGGAGAAGGTTAACGAACTCATCCTGGAGGAATACGCAGAGCAACTCGAACGGAACTACAGCCAGAGGAAGCGTGCCACACTTGAAACCATCCGCGCTGAGCTTCAGGCGCCATACGAAGAGTTACGCCGCAACTTTGCACCTCTTGGACCTCACGATATCTTCACCATGTTCACCGGTGAGACGAAGGATACTCTTGCTCAAGGCATGATCATCCCTGTCAACGTACGCGTAGTTAAAGACGATTTCGCCATCGTCAAACTGGACTGCGGCATAGAGGGCCGCATCGAGTCACACGATGGTCCCGACGGCGTACGGGTCAGGGGTCTTTTGACAAATGGGCAGACGGTGCAGGCCAAGGTTCTCGAGATAAATTACAAAGACTTTCTTGCCAAGCTCTCTGCGAGAGATGCCGAGGTCAAACGACCGTATAAGCGCCCGCTGTACCATGGCCATGGGCAGTGGGACGAGAGGCTGGAGGCGGCGGACAGGGAGGAGCTCCGCGAAAAGGACAAGAGTACTGGCCGCACCCAGCGAGTCATCAAGCACCCTCTGTTCAAGCCTTTCAACGGTTTAGAGGCAGAGCAATGGCTCGGCACCCAGGCCGCTGGTGAGGTTATTATTCGTCCCTCCTCAAAGGGTAATGATCATCTAGCTATCACCTGGAAGGTCGCCGATGGTGTCTTTCAGCACGTCGATGTCCTTGAGCTCCAAAAGGAGACCGAGTTCTCCGTCGGCAAGCTGCTCAGGGTCGGCGGCAAATTCACTTACAAAGATTTGGACGAATTGATCCATGAGCACATAGAGGCTATGTCAAGGAAGGTGGACGAGATGATGCAGCATAAAAAGTTTGAGAAGCGGTCCAAGACGGATCTCGGTAAGTTTTTCTGCGGTCTATGGACTTCGTAGCTGAGAGCATGACTGACATTCACTGCAGAGAAATGGCTCACCACGTATATGGAGGCCAACCCCGACCGCTCCGACTACGCTTTCTGCATCGACCCTAAGCACCCCGGCTACTTCTGGCTCTGCTTCAAGGCCAGTCGCTCATCGCGTGTCAACTCGTGGCCGGTCCGTGTCATTCCCGGCGGTTTCGAGCTGCTCAAGCAGGCTTACCCTGATATGAGAGCGCTGTGCAACGGCTTTAAGATTCGGTACCAGACGGAAATCACTAAGATGCAGAAGGGCGGTAGATAGGCTCCTGTTCATGGCACGCGGAATTCCCATGGGTCCGGAGATCTTCCCGGAATGAGAAATTACGACAACGGCGGCTTGTCGCTCGGGAGCTACTACTGAGCTGGACAACAAAACAGTGAAGACATTTGGTTATGAAGGAACGGAAGAAAAAAACCAGTCAGGGCAGAAAAAAAAGGACTGTTTTGTAGTGAGTGAGCGGAAATGGAGTGTTTTATTTAGCAATTCCTTCGGTCTCCTACAATTTCAATGGGAGCAGAGGGGGGAGTTGAGCAGCATCATTCGTTCATGTAGATTAGTAAAATCGGCCCTCGAAGACCAAAAGGCCATTAGATAAAATTTGGACTCTCATGACGGCAGCGACCATCCAACTCATTTTTGCCTCAAAAGAAAACTTCACAAGAAAACTCCTACATGCGTCGGCAACATAAAGCTTTTCGGTATCGTTGTTTCAACACGTCTTTTTGAGAAGTCAGCAAGCCGTGCAATTGTGACGTATCGCATTCAGGTTCTCCTTTCACACAAATGACTCTTCGTGACTGTGTAAGCCAAATCTATTACTGTCCGTCCTGCATCAATGCGTTTCCAAAACAAATTGTGGATATACACACTTTCTTTTCAACAAACAAAAACAGGAGGTGTCCTGTGCCGGCAAGAATGTCTGACTAGATCCATACTCGATCACACGTTGAAACATTGCTCTAACGTCTGTCTTCACTCAGCATTTACGTGTAAACGTCTACAATGCAAAGACGGCGAACGCGCCAAGAGCCATGAGTACAAAGCTGGCGCCGGCCTGGACGGCGGCGTTGACAACAATGACCGGCTTGGTTGGGCAGCTGGCGCCAGAGCAGCCGGTGGTGGAAGCGCCAGGGGCGGTGCCTGAGGGCTTAGAGGGGTTCAGGGTGGAGGGCTTGGCTACCGAGATGGTGGAGTTGTAGCCAGGAGGCTTGCCACCGGGAGCGCTGGGCTTCAGTGGGATACCGGAGGAAGAGACCAGGGAGAGTGTCTTGGTCACGCCGGGTACGGAGTCAGGGCCAGAGGGAACGACGAGCTTGGTGACGATGGGCACGGAAGGGCCGGCGGCGGGGATCGACGTCGTGAGAATCTTGGTGGTGACGCTCCCGATAGGGCAGTTCGGGACGGAAGACGGGCACTTCGTGATGGTGTATACGGTAGTAAAGGTGGTGGTTGAAACGTCAGGACCGGGATGGGGTTTGTTGTTATCCTTGACCGATTCCGTGGGCTTGGGAGCAGGGACCGACGAAACGGGGCATACGGTAGTGTAAAGAGCAATGGTCTGCGTAGTGACCTTGCCAATACGGTCGGGGCAGTCTGTAACGGCGGGGGGGCAAGCTGTGATCGTTGAAACCTTGGTGGTGTAGACGGTCGAGGTGGTCAGCTGGACAGGGGCCGTCGAGGAGACAAGTTGAGTCTGCTTGCCGGTGATGTCGCTTCCGGTGGCGACGGCGCTCTTGGTGATGATGGCGTCCTTGGTGGTGATGGGAGTCTTGGTAATGACGTCGTCGTCGTCCTCGGTGCAGACGTCCTCGTCAGTCATGCTGTTGGACTTAACGGAGATGGAGCTCGAGCCACTGGCAGACGAGGATTCGGTGAAACTGGCGCTCGCGGTGATGGTGCCGGTAACAGAGGCGGAAGCAGAGGCAGAGGCAGTGCCCGTAGCAGCCTGAGAGTCAGAGACGCTTGCGGACTTGTCGGTGACCTTGGCCGTGCTCGTCTCCGAGTAAGACCTACTCGCGGAGGCAGGATGGCTGGTACTTGCAGATGCAGATGCTGAGGGCGACACGGAGGCAGAGGCAGAGGCAGAGGCAGAGGCAGAGGCAGAGGCAGAGGCAGAGGCAGATGCCGATGCCGATGCTGATGCCGATGCTGATGCCGATGCTGACGCAGAGTCGGTCACGGAAGTGGAGTGGTTGGTGCTGGCAGACACGGACGCCGAGGAAGTGGCCGAGGAAGTGGCCGAAGACGAGGTTGAAGTCGATATCACAGGCTTGGTACCTTCCTTAAAAATGCGAATATCCTTGATCTTGAAGTAGGTATCCTTGTAGGCTGAAGGGTTCTGCGCAACATAAGTAGAGCAGACGGCGTGCCCGGTAGACGCTGCACATTGGTCCTTCCAGATGTACTCGTTGCCAGCGAGAACACCACAGAAATCGATGTTTATCACGAGCCTCTGGTCCGAGAAGTGGCTGTTGATGTTGCACTTGTCGTTAGAGATCAGCATGGAGGGGGTTCCCCAGGAGGAGGTGTCCGGGGAGTCGGAGCCGACGTCCTTGGGGGCAGCACCGTGAGTCCAGGCTAGGTAGAAGCCAGATTAGCTGGCTGTTAAAAGTACAGGTTGTCTAGTTTTGTACTTACAGAAGAACTTGATGTAGTCGTCGGTCCACTCGACAGCGTCTGTGAAAGGCGTTAAGAACAGTGATCTTGAGACTCGGGGAACCCGTCCGGTTTGACTTACAGATACCACCATCAGAAGAGCCCCAGGGATCGGCAGAGGTGGCAGTTGTAGTACAACCCTCGTTCTGATATTGACCCGGAGCCCACTGGTCACAGTTGGGTGTGTTGACCTTGGAGGTCTGGCCAGCCTCGGTGATGATACACTGGCCCTGCTCGGACGAGTGGTAGGTGTGGGCAGCGGGCTTGTTGGCAGCCTACGACGCTCTCAGCAAAGGGACACATATGGGGCACGGTGGCTAATGTTCTTACCGCGTTGTTCCAGCCCTCAAACCAGTCAAGCTCACCCTTCTTGGGCCACGGGGCACCGTAAGACCAGCTTCGGTCATGTTAGTTGATCGATGAGTACCCATTAGAAACTTTTCAGGGTATGGGAGGACTTACAAAGCAGACCAAGCACCGCAGACAGGCTTGGGCAGGTGAGAGAAGCGAGCAACCATGAGTGACTTGTTGTAAATGGCCTTGCTCTCGAGCCTCACACTGGAACGGCCAACGCCGGGAAACTCGGTGACATTGTGGGCATCAGGGCCTAGGTAGACCTCACCACCGGCGTTGCTGATGAGGCCCAGCTTCTGAGCATCAGCTCTGGTCCGGTAGTTGATGTAACCCGAGGTGAGATCAACATCGTTGTAGTCTCCGGTTCCGTATCTGCTCTCGAAGAAGTCGAACTTGTCAAAGAAATTTGTCGAGTCGTAGGTGTCGTCGAGCACAAACTGCTTGGCAGCAGCGTCACCAGCCAAGGCCAGAGCAGCTGTGCCAATGGCAAGGAGTGAAGGGGCCATGATGGCTGTATTATTATTAAGGAATGAGAGACTTGGTATAAGTCGAATGGGTTCAAAATGAATGACTTGACGTGAGATACGTCGTGGGACGAGCAAGACAGCTCTAGGGGTTGCTGGACGGCACGGTCGTTGGCTGATTTGTGCTGTGTGGAAAGAAGGGGGACAGCTTCATTCTCGTATCGGGCGGACAACGAGCTGCTTATGATCCCCACGCTTTTCCATCGTGAGTGCTCGGGCATCTCTCCTGTGCCGCTGGGTAATTAGTCACTTACGCGCCCCAGAGGCCCAGCGGCATCGTGGCTCCCTCATGCTGAAAACCACATCCCGAGGGCCAAGCCCAGCCAGCAAATCTTTTACTTGGTGCGGCCGGGCTGTATTGGCCTCGCAGTCTGTGCGTCCCGGAAGGGAAAGGACAACTGTGAGGAAGCCGTCATGGTGTCAACTGCGCATGCAAGACTCCATGAAGGCAGCCGGGGCCAAGCATCACGAGGTCCGGGCGAGTAGGCGGCGGTGGGAGGTCCCCGATCAGATGCGAGAAAGGGGCCCGGGGAATTGCACAAAAGGGCGGCGATTGACGGTGATTGGGGGGATTTCGCAATGGCTGCCGAGTGCGTCGAGCGGCGTGGTAGTTTTCACTTGCATCGGTCGACGGGCTAACTAGAAGAGGATGTTGGCTCGCGACTATTAGAACCTGGTACCAACCGAAAGAAGCCAGCAGCGGCTGGACTTGGTGGCTTTGCGGCAGAAAGGACTCTCACCGCGACTTGATATAGCCGCAGTTGATTCGATTCCCATGTTCCAATGGGGTGATGATATTGCAGGTTGGCGTTGGCGCAATGTCTTATGCAGGTACACGATAACAGCTGGAAAACAGGGGTTCCCGTAATTGCACGCGCTGTGCCGCGAAAAAGTACTTTCTCCCTCCCCACGCACGCTGGTGTCTGGGTCACGAGTCGTCTTTTCCCACTCTGACATTATCACCACCTCCCCTTGATGGCAACCGCGGCTCTACACGTCACTGTCCGTGTGAAAAGCGGCATATTGCTGCCCTCACCCTCACGTCAAACTGCAGGCGAAGGCGATCGCACTAGCCTCCTTGACGGGCTGCTATTCTTGGACGGAGCTGAGCCTGACAAGCCGTCGGGGCGCAATAACGGACATCGCTTGGCAAGGTCCCAGCGCTCGAGGAGAGGGAAATGGGGAAGGGAAAGGTTATGAAATGAAGTAGAGGGGGGGAGCTGCTGGGTCGTTGCGTTGGTAGATGCCCTGCAGCACAATTCGGGATTCCTACCTCGAGCTATAACGATTCCGGCCTCAGCGCCGAGCCAGGAGGCTCGCGGGTTGCGAGGTCGGCTACGATCGCCGAAAACCCGCATCGCACCAGGGTCTGTTGAATAAGACAGACGTCGTCATGCGGCACGGAGCAAGCAACTTACAAGCATGGGTGAACAATGAAAAAGGATCTTTTGTAAGCGTTCGAGGCGGGGCTCCATGCGGTCCCATGAAGTTGAAAGTCCTCTAGTCACTTCGTGAATCACAGCGAGCAGTCATCCGTCAGCTTGAGAGCCAGCCCCATGTTGTCGCGCCGAGTGGTTTGTTCACTGGGACCGGCTGAGAAATATGATACAGCGGTTTCGACGCTATAGCCCTTATGGCTAAAGTGAAAACCCGACGAAAGGGAAGGTAGGGCTAGGCTATTCAGAGCCGTTTGATTGGAAGTAGGGTGCCCAGAACATGCTAGCAACGAAGAATTTTCGAAAAGGGGGGTGCCGTAACTGGTTCGTAAACTTGTAGACACACAGGTGGCTTTGCATTGTTTCTGCCGAAGACGCTGGCCCTCGTCTCGGTCGTTGGGACCAATATAGCTCATGACTATCTGCGCCGGTGTGCCATTTCAAGTCTCAGCTCAAGAATCTTCTTTTTCGTCAGGTCCACCTCGGTTCTAGCCAGAGGAGCATCTGTGTGGAATGTTTTCTATTCATGGGTACAGAGAACACTGCCGATTCTGATGGCCAACAGGCGAATCGTCACGCCTCTACTGGCGTACCTTTGGCGGGTCCTCTGACCTTCGTAATCTGATACCAAGTTAGTGTCTGGTATTCAACCGACTATGATTGTGATAAAAAGGCTTTCTTCCATGCTTTTCAGACAAGGTTGAGAAGATATTGTAGCGCGGTTTTTGTCGACATTACACCGTCGGATCTAGGACAAGCCCATTACCTCAAGGTGCTTCGCTGGCCCCGCGTGCGTCATCATGTGGAAGGAAGAAACGGGTATGAGAGAGAAGGTCAACTTACAGTTAGAACAGTGTTGTGTAAATGGGTATCTTGTTTGGTTGGTTGGCGAGACGTTTCACGGCAGGATCATGTCTCGGGTCTGAATTTCCCACGCTTCTCCTTCATCGCGTCGACCTTCTTACGGTCCTCATCGAACCGCTTCATCAACGCGGCCTGCTCCGCCTTGCGACGCTCGCGCAGCTGAAAGCGGTAGAAGTCAGTGGTTTCCGACTTCTTCTTCTCCGCCTTGTCCACCATCTTCTGCCGAGCCTCCTCTGCCTCGGTCTTGTTTGCCGGCGCCACGCGGCCGCCGCGGACGACTGTGACGAACCCGTCCTCGTCCGGCTCGTTACGTAACCGCTTGGCCATTTCTGCCGCCTCCTTCTCTTTGCGGTTGAAGACGTTGAAGAAGGCGTGTACGGACTTCTGCGTCGCCGCCTTGTCGCAGCGGGCCAGCTGGATATGTGCCGAGATCCACTGCGAGCCGAGCTCGGGAAGGTCGTCGGAAACACCGTCTCCCCAGACAGGGAACTTCTTCGATTTGTTCGCTTTCTTGATGGCCCTCATCACGAGGTCCACGCTCTTCTCGTCGGCCAAGAGAACAATGGCGCTGCTGCCACTTTTCCGAAGCCTCCTTGTCCAGATATCGGGCAGCCGAGCAACCTCTTCCTCCATTGCCCTCTCTTCTGCTTCTTGCTCGTCACGCTTGCGCTTCTTGCCGAAACCCGTCACCTTCACGGCCTGAGCCGGGTCAATGGCTGTGACAGTCTTCCGTTCATCCTCGAAGGCGATGCTCTCAAATCGACCGGGTCCAATTAGAGCCGCAAACACTTGACGGAAGTGGGCTTCGGTACTGTCGACAGGGACGTTCTTGAGGAAAAGACTCCGGTCGTCGATCTCGGTTGGGATCTTGGGCGTATTCCGTCGAACACGGATTTCGTGAAGGGCGGTGATGGGGCAAGATGCAAGAGCCGGAAGCTTCACAGGCAGGGTGATGAAGCCATCTTGTTGGGACTCGACGGATGACATGGTGGCGGGATGTGGCCTACACCAAGAATTTTGCTTGACGTCCACGAGAATCTGCCAAAATTCTCGCCGGATCCAAGCCAAAGAAAAAGCAAAGGTGGGGCATCTATCCTTATCTAAACAGTTTCCTATTGGCTAGTTCTAAAGATGTGAACAGTGCTCTTCTTATCTGTTGTGGATTCTCCATGCCTATGCACGCCGAGCGAAGTCCTTTACAGAAGGATTTTAGTCTGTACTGCAGCCCGAATCTGGTCTGATTGAATTGCCTGGTACTGATCTCACATATCCTCTGTGTGGCACCCTACCCTCCCTCGCTACTGGCTCTAGAAGCCGTCCTCCAGTGCTCGAATACGGTGGATAATTGAATACCAACGCCGTCATATTTCAATGGAGATTCTTCCAATTCCACGGCTCACGCAGCTCAGCATCGACTCAACCTTGTCCGTAGACGTCAACGCCGTGCCTCTGTGATCAACCCGGCCTGCTTTCAGTCCGACCTTGCATGTCCCACAATTGCCGACCTCACAGCTACTCGCAACATCTCCTCCGACCTCTCGCTTGAGCACCTCCAACAGCGTTTCTTCCTCTCCCACCTTCAAGATCTTGCCATCGCGGTTCACGACCTCCACCTCGAACGGGTCTCCCGACGTGTCTGCGGCGAATGCTTCATAGTGCACGTCGTTTTCATCGAGAGCACACTGCTCTGCCGCTTTCCTCACTGCCTCCATTAATCGCGTAGGTCCACAGACGTAGACATGGCTGTTCCACTTAAGCGTCCGCATGATGTCGTCAACGTCCATCCTCTCTCCTTTAGACCCGTCATACAGCCGCACACTGCGGCCAAAGACTTCCAAACGCGATTGGAAAGGTATGTCGTTAGCAGAGCGCACCGCGTAGTGCATCTCGAAGTTGTAGTGAATCTCGTGATAGCCCTCAGCGAGAGCAAGGAAGGCGGTAACGCCGATGCCGCCCACTATGAAGACGTGGTTGCTCGACGCGCTGGACATCTTCACGTCGGTGGTGATTCTCCCAACACGGAGGACGTCTCCGACAGCCATGGACTCGTGGAGGTAGCGGGAACCTCCCCGACTGCTGTCATTCAGGGCAATTCCGAGTTCGAATTTGTTGCGATCTCCCGAGACAATTGAGTAAGACCGCAGTAGGCCATTGGGAAGCTTAAGCTTTGCGTGGGCGCCTGGGTTTAGATCCCCCGGGTCCTCCCTCATGCTGACGGCTTCGAGAACGAACGAGGAAATTCGCGGCGTTTGCGTCGTCTTTTTGACGATCTTGAAATCGCGCCATACGTCGCCCTTTACTCTCTTCTCCTGGGCCTGGGCCTTGGCTACTCGTCTCTGAAAGGCACCGCGACACTCTTTCCCCAACTCTTCGATCGTCGCTAATTCCTCGTTCATGGCCAAGTCATTCTGGTTTCTGTGCAGGTATTCCTGAATTCTCTCAATGGTCCACTTGGGCCACTTCCGCTCAATGAGCCTAATCTTATCGCCAGCCTTGACCTTGCCTCCCTGAAGGACTCGATAATACCAACCAGTCCTGCTGGTCTCGAAAGTTTTCGGGGCAAAGTTCTTCAGCTGGAATCGGTGGTTAAGCTTGTAGCACGGTTGGCGTGGCAGGCTGACTTGCAGTACAACCTCGTCGCCAACATGGATGATATCGCCGATGCAGACATTCCGCTCATTCATGTGCTTGGTGACAAAGTTCTCACCAAAAGCGCCCGGTTTGAAGCGATCTGCTGCCATGGGGTACTCCTTTCTCCAACCAGGATAATGTGACGAGCAATCTGGATAAATGGTTGTCAAAACTGTAACTTGTCGAAAGAAAAGAAACCCAGGGGAAGCAGGTGAACTGCTTACAGCTGTGAATGGCTTTGTCGGGGCCTCCATGGAATGTTGGGTCATGCTCGTCCAGCTCAAGGCCCAGTGAAGCCACGTGAACTGGCCCTTCCCTCAAGCTCTTGTCTATTCCTGATGTGACTTCGAGCCCTGGCATTTTTGTCATCACGCCAGTCCGGACCTCCAACAGAATGTCGCTGGTAAATGGCGACCATAGGTCGACCTCTTGTGTAGAGCTCATGACTGATATTGTAACGCATATAGAATGGGTGAATTAAAACTGTAGGGATGAGGGAATTGAAAGATGTGTTTTTGAGAGAAACGAGAAGATGGAAGCAAATCAGAAGGTGAAGTGGAAGATGAATTGGAAGGAAGCTACGCTAAGTCGTATTCGGCTGCATCCTATGATGATGGACTGTATCAATTATGATACGCACAGTGTTCTCGCTGACACTACCTCGCTAAGACGCACCGTGCTCTGAAGTCCTCGGAAGTGAGTTCATCATTGTAGCAGCTGGATAAGGTGTGCAGCTGCAGATATCGATTTGATGCAAGGTGAGATAACCAAAGGCCTGTTGCGGCAGAACACAATGTGTAAATTCCATCCGTCCTCCTCCCGTCAAGAAACCTGACATGGCGTATCGATTCCATGCGCGAGAATGCATCTTGCCTGCCATCCTTGAGTATGAGATCTCCGGGGGAATAACACCAATCATAATTGATTCTCCCGCAAGAGAACCTGGCTGAGTTTCCTGCGGCCGTTACTTCGCTATTAGCGGGTCTGTTCCGCGCCCCTTATTGGAAATACTGCAATGATTTCCAAATATGTATTAGGGGCCAGGGGAGTTGCTAAGAGGCAGCCTTTGAAGAGGCTCGTCCTTTTTGCTTTTCCGTGACATACATAGTCAGCACTAAGGTAGGTAGGTAGTCAAGTCTGGTCCACCTGCCGGATTGCCCGCGCAAAGTGGACCCCCTGCGCCGGCGACAGGGTCGTCGAGGGAGGTTACACTACGGCAGCAGAGTTGATGGTGTCGTTCACATTCAACAACACCTGTTCATAAGGCTACCCGCTTGGCAGGCCGGCACACGACTTCTTTGTTATCTTGAGGAAAGAGCCTCATCATGGCCGATGTATGGGTTCCTGCTGCGGATTTCTCCGGACCACAACCAGGTCAAAAAGCGAAGCACTGGGGCAATTTCCCCTCTTGAATTCTCAACAGCCAGGGGGCGCATACTCGATAGTCTGAGTACAACGGTAATATCTCAACGGGTGCTTTTCCTTTCCAGACAATGGCTGTCGGTTTTTCGAATCGGTCAAGCAGCAGTCTTCTTGCCAGCCAGCATGCCTGTATTAGTTAACAGCCTGCTGACGAAAAATCCGAGGTCGACGGCTTGTACGCCGTCGGTTGCATGTCGTCGGTGACGCTCTTTCCTGTAACTCCTCTGGGACCTAGAGCCACGATTCAAGGTCTCTTTATACCTACTGTTACTAACTTGTCCAGTGTTAGGCCAGAGTGTCACGTCCATTCGGAAAGCAATACGAGTTCAATGACATCGATGTGTACGTTTTCCCCTGCACTTTCAGGCCTCGAAATTGCGCTGCGTCAGATAGCCATGGCTGGCCAAGTGAGCTCCACACCTTCATGTCGAGCGCTTCTTGTCGAACTCTGCCCGAAGTAACGCTTGATGTCTTGTGCGAGCCACCAATTTCCGAGAAACGCCCCACGAATGAGGCGACGCCACGCACTTTGCTCACGGGTGCGACACGGCCTGTAGTTGAATCGTTGAACAAGTGTCCCCACGGACTGTTCGGCCGTCTTGGGGGTGGCATTAATGGCAGCGAGTGAGGCAGAAGCGCATTGCGAGCAGGCAAATCCCCAAAGACGACACAAGCCCTACGATGCTGATGGCGCCAGCCTCAAACAAGCTGGCATAGGTTGGCCCATAGCAGGATGATACTCCATCACTGAGAGGAACTCCGCAAGGCAAGTGAGGCTCTTCAAGGAATGTCGTCAGCCGAGTGGCGGCAGAAACGGGCGCAACCAAGATGTCAGATAACCTGAGTTTCAATTTGGTAATCCAGTTGGTGGAGAGCCGCGTCTTTCACGGCATAAAACCTGGAAGCTGCTCTAAGCCACTAGAAGAGACACGCCGGGAGGGTTGTTGGAAGCGGCGGGGTGAGCGACGCTACTGTAGGCAGGCTGGTGCCCAGGTGATGTTATGAGCGGTAAAGATCTATCTGTTTTTGAGCCGCAATGAGGGAAGGAACAAGTGGCAGCCATGCATTCCGGAAGAGTGAAAAGAGCCTCAACAGTGGAGCCATTTCTGCTCAATTATTGGACGAGGCTTAGACAAGCAGGTCAGGTAAAGCCAGGACGGGAATGCAGTGCCCTTACTTGCTACATATACAGAGTACATGCCCAGGTACCCACAGTACCTACCTGCCTGAAGAACCTAGGAGGTATCTACAAGTGCAGGTACCTCGTACCTATTTTTGAAGCTGACCGGAGCAGGGAACTCCTGGCCTCTCACCCAAGAGTTGTCCCTAGAGCCGCATCACCCTCAACCCCCTCCCTTTTTCCGGTTTTTCTGTAATTCAAAACCCCTAAGAGAATCATGATAGTCATGTCTATGAGCATCGAATTCTTTAACGTCACAAATGCGATATCAGCCAAGGGGGAGCCGACCGGCTCGTAAATGTGTACTCCAGGTCAGGCTGCCGCAAGATGAAGTCCATCTACCTTGTTGACCCCATGCAGGACTGCAATGACCCAGCTCAACGCTCAAACGAATGTGCAGTACTACCTACCTAACGAGGCTGTGCTTAAGCACCCTTTAACCTAGGTAGCACACGAAAACAGCTTCGGAGGCCGAGGTGTTTCTTCAGTCTACAACCACCCCTTACCGAATAAGTCCATGCGGCTCTGCTTTAGGGTGTAATTAAAACCTGTCCTTTGCTGTCCCCTCTCTCCCACAGAAAGTATGCTCGATGGCATTCTGTTGGGTTACATCATCCGCCTGATCCTGATGCGGCCCTTTTCCAGTATCCGTCTCGCCTTGTACCATCATTCTCCCGCACAATACTCACTTTCACTCGGATGATAGAGAGACGGTCTCAAGGCGGCCGTCAGCTTCACCAGGATGCAACGGTTGCCTATCGAGATCATGACATACATAGCAAACTCCCTGGACTTACACGATACGTTCAATCTCAGCCTGGTTTGTTCCCAGTTCAGATATCTCGTAGTCAACGACGATATCTGTCGGGCCGCACTTGAAGCAAGATATCCCTCATCCAGTAAAAGCCTTTTTATGCCATGCTGACTGAGTGAATTAGACCAATGCCCCGTACTCAGCCGACGTCCAAGATGCACGCTCCTCCAAGCAATACGCCCGTTGCTTGCGGCGACTGGTCAAGATCCAGAATGCTGTCGCTACCGCCGCGCCGTACTCCGCCGCAATTGCTGCTCATGCGGATGACTTCATATACTGTGATGGAATGCTTTGCTACACCCAAGGCTATGAGTCGCTCCGCCTTCTCCATCTACATGGATCTGCGGACTCGGAGATCGTTATCGACATCCGTACGCTACTGTTGTCTATCCCAGGACTGGGCATTGGGAATAGCAAGTTCAAGTTCCGGCCAGTACACTTCGCCTGCGGGATTGTAAGCTGTCTTTACAATCCACCAAAGACAGGAGGTCGAAGCCGACTTGTCATTATAGATGTGCGGCAAAGGAAGCTTCTAACAGCCCATGTTCTCGAATCAACATCCAAGCTGTTTGCACGCAACAACAAGGAATGTCTCTACTATGGCACCCACTCAATGATTGGAGATGACGGCTTCAAAAGATGGGTTCTGAGGCGATTCGACATCTGCAAGGAACAATGGGCTGCAGGCCGTTTGGACCTCGAGGACCTAGTCGGATCAGACGTCGGCTCTACTGTTTGCTTTGAAGTCATCGACAATAACTTTTATGGAATCTCAAGCCTGAACACTTTTGATGTCTACGAAGCTGATTGGACCTCACACTATTGCGGCTTTCGTTTACCGGTGGGAAGTTTAGAGGCCAAGGACATGCAGCTAACATCGGAAAATGCCATGTGGCGCCGGCAACACGAAGAGGGACCCATTGATGATAGATGGAGCACTTTGCAACTTGAAAAGGACCAGGTTACTGGGAATATCATGGTTTCGGAATGTCGAAGAGAATGGCTTGTCGACGAGTGTTCAAGCACGAGAACATCGTATCGGACAGAGCTTATCTTTTCTAATCGACGCAACCGTGCAAACGACTCAGACTCCGATTCCGACCCCGAAAGCGATGCCGAAAGCAACGAAGTTCCACCCACTCATTCATGCTCAACTGGTACAGTAGTCCAAGCCAACAAACAGCGCGAGTCTTCAACGTTTCACAGAGGCGATGACGGCTCAACGACCCCAGCAATAACTCTTAGCCAATGTTTCATACGTTCTTATAACCATTCCTGCGAAACGTTTATCGACCTGGTCAACGACCCTGTTGCTTCCGATTCTATGATGCGAAGGCCGCAGCTACGTTCAATATCCCGTTTTAGCCACGCCAGAAACAACCACGGTCTTCAATGGTCACCTGCAGACGGCGCGGGGCGAGGGGATCTCCAACCCTGTACGCTAAATAAGATCTCGTGGTGGCCACCAAAAACCGATACAAGGCAGAAAAACGTGTGCCTCTCAGAGTTGGATAGCATTCTCAACCCCAAAGGCCACAATGCGTACAGTCCTATCTCAGGGGTCATGGACGACCGCTCGATAGTCTATGCCGTCGGACCACGGGCACCCCATAGTACGCGGCCGCTGGTGTTCATCTCATTCGATCCCGCTATTAGGCTTCCAAACCTCAACAACTGGCCCGGTGGCCCAACGACACCACCACGAACTCAGTCCAAGGCACAGGGGGACGACGTGACAAGCCCCTGTCACTATCCCACACCGCAGTCGCTGCCGGTCTCGGGGCCTGCCTCAAGGAACTCCTCTTTCAGTGAGGGGTCATACCCTGGCCCAAGACGACCATCACCCGACATACAGTCAGAATTATGCAAGGCCGGAGCCTCAACTTGGATAAGGAGAGCTCCAGCCGCGTACTTGCAGAGAGCTTGCACTCCTGGGAAGCCATTCGGCTATGACTTCGCTTACAGCGGGCACAATTCGGCATCGTCTCGAAGTTAGAACGGAGAGCCTGCCGACGGCTGCATTCTCCCCATGTCCATCAAAGGCCCTAGGCGTGTCACTCATCTTCGGGCCAGGGCCAGATCCACACTCGGGCATCCTTAAGCAGGCTGTTCCAAACGGATATTCCGTGGCGTAAAAGTACCTTGCCGAAGGGACGCGTTGGATGGAGACTCGGACGTGGGTGGACGACTGGGCTTCTCCTACAAACAGTCCTCATCAGAGCCCGGTCGCAGCAATTGTATCGCCGGACATGCTTGCTTATGGTTTAGTGGTAGGAAGGGGGGACGCCAATTGCCTTGTTTCCCGAGCTCCTTGCTCACCCCCGCTTGCGGCCGCTCGGCGGCGGTGGTTCGCACAATGGGGATGTTCGCCTTGCGTTAGCTTTGCGACCTACTGACATTACCCCCTGTTTGAAGAAGGGGTTACGCCTTAAGCGAGAGACAGGGCCACAAGATCCATCTATCATCTGTAGTTGTAAGAATCTACAGATACTCTGAACTGAAACGCAAGTGACTAACCGCGCGTGGCGTGTACAAGCAGAGCTGGTCTCCCGCTTGATGTAGGTAGTCACGGCGGGAGCTTGGGACAGCTAGCGGCGTCTGGACTCTATCGTTAGGTCTCATACATCCATCATTATGTCCTCCCAAGAATTGCACGGTCTGGACCGCTTTCATTACTAGCTCTCCCTGGCGGCCGATTGAGAGAGAGCTTCCCCTCTACGGCTGCATTCAACGGCCATGGGTAGCAAGCAAGTGAGATGGAGAAAGGTGCACTTTGTTGGGGTAGAGTGCCCCAAGAAGCATCCGCGCCTGCGTGGAAGGGGAAAGTAAAGCTTGCGCGCATTGCCCGTATGATACACCAGGGCCCAAGGGGGTGAGGGTTACGAAGAGGAGGCCAGTCTCATGCATACAGCATCCCCTCCATGCCGCCTCACGCACTCATCAAGCCCCACGAATAAGGGGTATGATCATACACAAGACACGTTTGCAGAGCCTCAGCAGAAACCCTGGGGTACCACGCAATATGCTAAATGCAGGCTCTGCCCTTCTTCCGCTCCAACGACGGAAAAGCCTCATTCATGCCCAAGCACCGCGCTTTCTTGGACACAGCAGGCTCGTGAATCACCAGACACACCACTGCTACCTGAGAAATGACGACAGGAAGCCAACTATTCAATTTTGAGCGTGTTTCCAGGGATCACATACGTGTAACCACTGCTTTTTTGCAGATGGACACTCGCATTGATGTTGTGGAGAAAAACGCCACGGAAGACGTGACAAAGACCGATACTCGCAGCCAGAAGGTTTGTGATTGACAGCAGCACAGTGGTTGAAAAACAAAAGAAAAGTAGGTATGGATCAAAAGACCCCCCTTTACTATGCCCACTACCACCCCTCTTACCACCGAAAAGCCTTCTGGGAAAGTGAGGCTACGGGTTTGTGTCACGCGGAACGCAACGAAAGCGACTTATCTCCTAGCCTTCTCCCCTTTCTCGCCCTACATCCAAGTGTATCCCTCCTCTACTACCCACCCTGTCTTCCATCCCTTTCCCTCTTCACCCAATTCTTTTCCGACTCGAAATGACAGGCAATCCCTTCTGCGTACGCCGAAGACCCCAAATGCAAGTGTTTCGCGCTATCCCCCTCGGTGTCCCAACGGTCGTTCATTAATGTGCCTCTGCAACACAGTGTATTCGGGCGAAGATCAGAGATGTCAGTTGTAGTTGGCGAGTGCGAACCACATTGGTGGCTCAATTCAGCTTGACGTAGTTTCCTGTGTAGACGACGTTTGGTTAATCTCTGTTCTCAATAAGACCGAAGGAACAACAGGCGGATATTTACCTGGGAACTGGCCAGACTTTCCATTCAACCTGCCTGTCCACCATTCGTTTTCGTTCTTTGTGCGACTGACGATCTCGATGACATCTCCGGCCCTGAAGCTCAAGTCGCCCTCTGCTTGTGCGGCATAATCGTACAAGGCAGTGACGGTTTCTGCAGCAGGTACGCCGCTGAGACGGCTGGGCTTGGGCTTGGGTGGAGGGGGCTTCGACTTTGCTGCAGCGATGGCGGCGAGTCCACCGCCCGAAGTCCCGTTTGTTGCCGGCGGAGAGTATGGAGGCGGAGGGTTAACGTCGGAGGTTTCGCCTTGCCGAGTGTAACCACCAAACTTGGAGGGTGGCGCAGAGGTTGTTGCTACGGAGGTTGATGAGGAGGAAGGTCCGGCGGTAAGCAGGTGCTGCGGCTTGCTTTCGATCGCGGGACGGCCATATTTTGGTGGGCGCCTTTGGCCAGTCGTCTTGAACTTCACAATGGACAGGCTCTCGGCCTGCTCCTGGATATCGCCCCGTTTCTTGTGGAACGCCTCCAGCACGTCAAGGGTCAGATCGAAGTAGCCAATATCGCAATGCTGCATCTTCTCGTGTAGCGTGTAAAAGATGTTAAGCTGCATGTAGTAGAAAGACTGGAAGAGGGGCTGGATGAACTGCTGTTCGAGGGCGAAAAGGCGCGGCAGCTCCTCCTTGAGGAGATCATTGAAGTAGTTGAACTCTTGCGTCGCTTGCTCGACGTCATTCTCAGCTTTCCACAAAGCCTTTTCGTCCTTGGCGCTCCGTTCCTTCTTGTCCTGCAGCTTCTTGAGGGTTTGCCGGTGTCGGTCGTAGTCGAGCTTCTTGTGTTCGCGCTTGGCTGCCGTCTTACGAATGACCTTGACGACGTCAAGCAGTTCGTTAGCCGGGCGAATAACCCTACTTTCGATCATCTCCAGCTCCGGCGCAAGAGTCTCTTGCAGGTCTTTGACGACGGCCTCATACTCTTCGCAGGCACGGATACCCTCGGGATTGCCGCGGACCTCCAGGCTGTCGGGATCCGACATGCGACCGGAAATGGGCTTGTAAATCTCGGTCATGGCCTTGCTGAACTCGATTTGGTGGCTGAGCATGCCGTTGATGGCTTCGAAATACTTCTTGGACTCATCGTGTAATCGCTTGGTCTCGGTCTCGAGCTCCTGGAACCTGCGCTCGGAATCGATGTAGACAGCATCCTTTGTGTGCTCGCCTATGTTGAAGCGGGACTTGAATTGCTGGGGCGCCTGTTCGCGACGAGAAAAGAGGCATCAACAGTCAGCAATCTCGTGTATTCCATTGTCACGTCACAGCGCGGAATAGACGGGAAGGCCCCTCAATTAGTGGAAACACATACCCGAATGACGCTTTTCTGGAAGCCCCGGAAGCTCATGGCGGGGTGGGATTATGGTTGTGATGTAGCGGATTAGGTGTTGCAGAAAAGTTGTGCCAGTGAAGGGCAGCGGCAGTGGTTGCCGCGGGATAAGGTCACGGCGTGGGTATTCGTTGTTTGAGGGTATTCCACGTCCAACCTTATGAGGAGTGGGCTCTCGCAACCTGATTGTCGCTGGTGACGACGTAGACGTGGCTGTGTCGGTCAGCTTCTGCGCAAGACCGCTTGGCTGTGGCGCATGCGATGCCGATGGACAGGAGCTAAGGCCTTGTTGTTTGGGAGCTAAGGTACCCAAAGTAGGTGCCTGGCGGGGAACGAACGGCAAGGACGGAAGCACGGTGAGTCTGTGAGGCAACAAACGTGTTCTGCGGTGATGACTCGTGGGATTCTGTAGGCGGAACGGGTGGAGCGAGAATGAAGGTTGGATGCAAGGAAAGAAGTAGAAGCTTGAAGATATTCAGAGTGTCGAACTGGGAAATTGAGTAATGCAAAGCAAAAGAGCAAGCGGAATACACTTGTTCGGTCGCGGCGATTGCGGTGGGCTGGCTGACATGCTCACTAACGTATCAAGGCGACTCCGAGAGCACGTCCCGTTTCCCACCAAAAGAACCTCGTACCCAGTCCGCATCTAGCAAAGGACCAATGCTTGACCCAGAGAGGCCTACCCAGTGTGCTAGTGAACGTTCTGTTTAGGTAATCAATAATGCCGACGCTATTTCTTCAGTATCAGATCAGTGCACCAGCCCTGGGCATTGAAGGTCGGCCCAATCTTTGGCCTCTGCTTCTCGGAGGGTCGGTCTTGACAGGCGCCGTGACCGAAACCGCCCCCTTGACAGGCCCACATCTGAATGGGGAACGTCATCAACTGGAGGGGAAGCCGATATCTGACCAATCACGGCTCACTTGTTTATCCCCGACCCCGAGGCGGTCGGAGACCCGATCGAGATGGCAAAAAAAAAATACCAATAGCGAGGGTGTCAGCTTCTCCTAGAAATTCATTGCTCCCATCTTTTTTCTCCCCCCTCTCTCCTTGAAGCTTGTTTCCCTTTTCTTCCCGACGCCATCACCATCGACCACATCATGGCTAGCATCACATCCACCGCCTTCAAGCAGGCAGGTCGCCTCTGCCGACACACAACCGGGCCTGGGATCACCTCGCGAGGCATTTCCTCATTATCAAGGGTGACGACAGCCCCTGCGCAGAGGGTATCTCAGCAACGCAGATATGTTTCCGAGACGAAGCGTGATAATGCTCAAGTCAATGTTGAGACCGCCATCAAACTTGACAAGAAGGACTTCATCGACGTCGTCCCTCAATCGCCCGATGCGCCAAATGTCATGGTTAGCCCCATGGCTGAAGTGCTGAAGCAAGTCACGACGATGGAGGAGGGCCAGCGACCCATCTATCTCGACATGCAAGCCACGACTCCTGTCGACCCCCGCGTCCTCGACGCCATGCTACCATTCTACACTGGTATTTTTGGAAACCCGCACTCGAGAACACACGCCTATGGCTGGGAGAGTGAAGAGGCCGTTGAGAAAGCACGAGAGCATATTGCGAAGCTTATCGGTGCTGACTCCAAAGAAATTATCTTCACCAGCGGCGCCACCGAGAGCAACAACATGAGCATTAAGGGTGTTGCGAGGTTCTTTGGCAGATCAGGCAAGAAGAGGCATATCGTCACGTCGCAGACTGAGCACAAGTGCGTTCTCGACAGCTGCAGACATCTTCAGGACGAAGGCTTTGAGGTCACATACCTTCCTGTCAAGAACTCTGGTTTGATCGACATGGACGAACTGGCTGCCGCCATCCGCCCGGATACCGCTCTCGTCAGCATCATGTCCGTCAACAACGAAATCGGCGTCATCCAGCCCCTGGAGCAGATCGGCAAACTCTGCCGAGAGAAGAAAACTTTCTTTCACACCGACGCAGCGCAAGCCGTCGGCAAGATACCAATGGACGTAAACGCTATGAACATTGACTTGATGTCTATCTCGTCCCACAAGATTTACGGTCCCAAGGGCATCGGAGCTTGCTACGTCCGCCGCCGGCCTAGAGTTAGGCTCGACCCTATCATTAGTGGAGGTGGACAGGAGAGAGGGCTGCGCAGTGGTACTCTCGCCCCGCCACTGGTTGCTGGCTTCGGTGAGGCGTGCCGCATCGCGTATGAGGAGATGGAGGTACGTTCTGGTTTGAATTTGTTGCTCGCTCGTTGCCTTTTCTGCCCTCCCTGGATGATGATTCGCTCTATACATGCATGGCTTTCTGAATGTCCCGTGACAAGGACGCCCATGTTGCTTCATAGCACCGTCTCTGATCCATTTATCCGTCATCTGTCATTTTGGCTGCCAGTGTGCCGAGAAATTACTGACAAATGTTCCAGTACGACTCGAAGCGCATCAAGGCGCTGTCTGACCGCCTCCTCAACGGTCTCCTCTCCCTGGAACACACAACTCAGAATGGTGATCCCGAGCATTTTTACCCTGGTTGTGTCAACGTTTCGTTCGCCTACGTTGAGGGCGAGTCCTTACTCATGGCTTTGAAGGACATTGCCTTGTCTTCCGGCAGTGCTTGCACTTCTGCCTCGTTAGAGCCCAGCTACGTCTTGCGTGCTTTGGGCAACAGCGACGAGAGCGCCCACAGCAGTATCAGATTCGGTATTGGGCGTTTCACGACCGAGCAGGAGATTGACTACGTGCTCAAGGCCGTCAAGGAGAGGGTTGACTTCCTACGTGAACTGAGTCCGCTCTGGGAATTGGTTCAGGAAGGTGTTGACCTCAACACAATCCAGTGGAGCCAGCATTAAAGCATGGTTCTGCACATTACGCGCACCGGCGCATCCGACCTCGTCAATACCGCTTAGAGTCCACGAGCGAGGTTCGCGCAGGACGTCGCTCGCATCTCTCCAAACCGGAGTTGCTTGTATTAAAACCCACATTTGAGATACCTAAACAGCCGGCTTTTCGTTTTTGTGCTCGGGGATATTGGAGTTGGGATTGGGGCGACCAAAGGGAAATGGGAAATTTGACCGGAATGTCCACCGGCGCTCGAGCTCAACAGGGTGACAATAGGCCATTGTTGAGGAACTTGACCTTGTACACTACTACCTATACATTACCTATCACTAGCATGAATGACAATCAAGACACCCTGGGCAACGAACCATCTGGTAGATTAGGCAAACGGTATGAGCCTGCGACGTTGCTAAGTTGCCAGGGCGATGTCCATGCTCCGAGAAAAAGCAAGCGCATCACCGGATTGATTCCGTGCTATTGGGCGCCTAAAGCTGCCAGTGCTCCGGAATGCACTAGCACTGTGTTTTCCACTCGGATACGTACACAATAAGCCTTGAGCTCATGAAGAGGCAGTCTGAGGGTGGGGCGATTTAGTTCCCCGACGTAATACAAGCAACGGATAGTGCTTCCCATACGAATGCGAAAGTTCGTGTTCACGCGATCCAGGCTGACAGTCAGTTGCGTTGTTGCGCCATGCTCGCGTCCAATTGTCTGATTGCCCGGGATGCACCTTGCCAAGGCGGACGGCAGATGTGCATCATCTACAATTCCTTATTTGGCGACAGGCTGGGTAAGGAGAAGGCCCTCATTACGTCTTTCGTGGGCTCACATGGCCACTGCAATACGTCTGAGCTTTTTCAGACGGCCAACAGGGAGAAGTTGTCTCGGGAAGGGGGCGTCGATGGCGTTGTTGGCTAGTAGAAGGAGGTTGAATTCGTGAAATGACATCATGTGCGGCGTGCAAGGTCCAAAGTTGCCCCTCCTTCCCACGTTCCTCTCCACATGGAGCCCCTACCCCCCTTCGCGCTTTTGCATCCGGAAGGGCCTTCTCCAACATGACATCACACCTTCCGCTCAGCCTGACAACCACGATCGCGATTGCCAGAATTGACGATATTTCACATGTTGCATATGCTGGCTACCTCAGGACTAGGTACTGAGGCCCTGGGGGTTCCCCGGCTCTTGAGTAGATAAATACCGATCCCTCCCCCTCAGCTCCAAATCACTTCTTGAACCACACAACAGTTCAACAGATTACCTACATACAGACAGATCAACCCATCGACCAACCAATCAACCAGTCCCACCAAGCCAAACAACCTAAACATCACTATGTCTGCCTCTAACGATAACACCTCCACCCTTAAGTCCTACGTTGACTCTGCCACCGGCGCTGCCCAAAACTTCGTTGGCTCCCTCACCGGCAGCACTGCCGACCAGAACAAGGGCGAGGCCAAGCAGGACAAGGGGCAGGTCGAGCACGATGCGTCCCACGCTACCGCCAAGCTTCCTGGATTCACTGCTACCGCCCAAGGTGTGAGCAAGGACGACCCTGATCGTGCCAGCGGTTCCTGGAACCAGACCGTCGGCTCTGCTAAGGAGACTGTTGGTGGTCTCGTTGGCTCCGAGGTAAGATTTTTCAAGTCACACCCACCAGCGAATACCATCGTTGAAAAGAAGCTGACATTTGCACCTACAGAATCTCAAGCAGCAAGGTCGCGAGCAGAATCTTGAGGGTCAGTCGCAGGAGGCCAAGGGCCAGCTCAACGATTACACTTCTGGCATTGGCAACCGTGTTCAGGGAACCATCGGTAGCGCCGTCGCTGGCCTCACTGGTGACAAGGCTGGCCAGGAGCACTACCAGGGTCTGCACGACACGGGCAAGACGCAGCAGCGTGGTGCTGAGCACGACATTCAGAAGCAGGCTGAGGCCAAGCAGTAGAGTATGGACTCTGTTGCGTCTCACGATTTGACTGGCATGAGCGATGGCTGGTGTGATTACACACATATGAAATTTGATACCCCCCTGCACCAGAGAGAAAAATGCATACTTTTAAATAGTCCTACAGGTAGATGATGAATCATTTCATCCGCCTCACGCGTTGGTTCCTCGGGGTACGTTGCTGTGATGTGAAGTACGATTGTGCATTTAAGAAATGGGAACCCGGTTTCCCAGACACATTGCCGCGCCTTCCAGATTGGGAAAGTGGGTTGGTGGGATGTGAATGGTGATCCAGTGTTCTCGCCAGAAACGCACTGCATATTGACATGTTTCTAGAAGGGGCAAACGATAAGCGGCAAGCCGATGGATAATGGGGTCTGATTTCATTTGCTCACAACAAGGAGGATGGGCGACAAAACGAACATCGATCGACACCACCACACCTTTGGCGCCCTCGATTTTTTTCTAATGCACCTACCGGCGATCACAAGGAGCTAAGCATCCCCGCTGACCTGGCTTTGCAGCGCAAGTGCATGAAAAACAATCTGGACGCCGCCGAAACACGCTGTCTTCAGCCTCTTGCAGACCTTGGTAATTATAGTGACTTAGTGCAGGGATCCAAATATCGACCGTAGCTTGCAGCGTTCGGATGGCACACTATGGCGCTGGAAAGCATGTAAGGTACCTGAGATTAAGGTGCTGGAGACAAGACAGCACTTCCCAACGTTGCACAGTCTCCCATTTCCATCCCTCCCCATCGTGGTTTCGGCAAGCAAAGCGCACCAGAACCAGACATACTATGCCATTTCGATGTCTTCCTTGACCGCTGAACGTCGGCCCCTCGCCCGCTGCCCACCGCAATGCTGCGTTCCGGGTTCTAGCCCCCTCCCAGCCCCGTCTTCTAGTGGCTATCAAAAAGCAACCACCCGGCGCCAAAATTGCTGCTTCTTTTCCTCTCCAAGTGAGGGGGGAACATGGGGGCCTTGGTCCATGACATGCAGCGCAGTGAGCGAATACATACATCCATCATCTATGCACAGAACGAAGCCCCGAAAACGAGGGCCACAACGAGGTCGGTGCTAATGACAATATGTGCTACTACCGTTGGTCACACGTCCAGCCCTCGTTGATGGGTGGCCCATCTCGCCATTCTCGAGTTCCCAAGAGGGCGCCGGCACCAGCGGATCGGTTCTAGAGCCACGCTCGAGTCACAGTGAAGCCATGCTGCTGGATACAGATATGTTGGTCCCTCACCTGCTGTCCAGTGACAGGTGACTCGCTTTCACCTGCAGCTGCAGGGGAGGGCAACAAATTACCAACCATCGGGGCGTCGCATCCCACGTCCACGAACGGTCTCCGTACGAGAGCAGTCTCGATGGTATTATTGGCTCATGCCGCCCAGTGGCTGCATGTCACAACAAGAAGATGCAAGGGAGATGCGCACCGAAGAGGGGCGGAGAGAAGTAGGGAAGAGGAGGCATTATCTGATTGCGACAGCGTCTGGAATCGACTTACAGACCCTAACGTCGTACTGGCGCACACATTGCTACCTCTATTCGTACGTACCTCTCTGTGCCATTCACTACCCTTCCTTCCGCCGCGAGCCCTCCTTGCCCTCATGTGCGCACTTCTATCGTCATCCTCGTTGCCTCCTCTTCCCCTTCCGTTTTGCCCCGTTCCATCTCGCTTCATTTCCCTCCGCGTTGCATATCGCGCACATTCACAGACTCATATTCCGACCATCAAACGCTGCTCCGTTGCATCATGTCGTGGTAGTAGCCCGCTGCCAGTTGTCCCGCCGCTTACACTCTCCTCTCCCGTGCTTCATTCTCTGCCATGGCCGAGACCGAGGCCCGCCAGTGGACGATCGTCCTGATCCTGTCCGCACTCGTCCTTTCCTTCGTCGTTCTCTCCCAGATCCTGACAACATACGCCACCGCCTACCGTGCCGCTCCCAACGAAATCACCTCCTTCATCGATGCTGTGGACTTCTCGGTCGAGGAGAATGAGAGTTACGATCGCGACGTTGCTAAAGTCCAGCGTCTCGAGGATAAGCTCCGTTTGGGCCGCCTGCTGCGTGAGATCCAGAAGGGCGGCGACGACTTGCGCGAGGACATCAACTCAATGCTCCTCTCCAATGACACCGCCACCCTGCACATGAGCGCGCGGCTTCTCTGGGCCAGCAGGCGCCGCGACCTCGAGGAACGCGTCCGCCGGCTAGATCTTGTGAAAATGCGCTTCCTCGTCGTGTACATGGGTGTGGTTGCAGAGCGGGCGAGTACCACCGCGGAACGACAGGCGCCCGTGTTGACGCCACAAAGAGACACGGAGAAGACGCCCGTGTCTCCTTTCACGCCGCCCATGAACGCGGTGAACGCCAATTTGACGCGCGCGCTGACGGAGGAGATCCGCGAGAGGCCACCGCTGAGGAGGTTAACCACCCAGGCCATCGGTCATCGCGAAAACACCGGAACAGGGCACAAGTTTGGGTGGGCGGGTGTGGTCCAGGAATTACAAAAGAGTCCTCGGATGCACAAACGACGCTCTTCCATCGAAAGGTCCATCGAGCAGGAGCTGGCGAATGCCAAGCTGACAATCTGAGCTGCGATGGGTTGAAAAGGCGTTGCTTGTCGCAGCAGACGGTTGCGAGTGCAGACGGCGGCGACCACGGGCCCACGAACAATGACGAAACAACGATACAACCGGCTTACGACTACAGATAACATGGTATGCACGATGTATGAACCATTGCATATGCCTCCAGGGCGGATGGCACAGGGTCTTAGCCACGCTCAATACCAGGGCCAGTACGGCATATTGTTTGACGACATCAATATCACTTGCTCGCATTTTGCATTTCTGCACCTTCGATCGCAGACACGAATTATGAACAAAACCACGGATGGGGGTTTGAAGATAGGCGCACGGGGACACCACAGCGGAGCGGGTTGGGCTCTTGGGCGGATATGGCTTTCTTTTTAATTGGGTTCGCCGTTTCTTTGGGAGAACCTACATATCGCTTCACGTAGGTAGATGAGATACCCCTTTTCACGGCATCATTAACCCCCTTTTGGCCCATATGGCACAATCTACACTGTACCTCACCTATCAGTCTCCTTTCCTTTGCCTCTTCAGGCCAAAGATTATGACCCTCAACCCCGACTTACCTCGCATAAGTCCTCAACGCTGAGACCCACCTCTGAAGGAGCTCAATGGCCAGTAAGTGAGACATCGTCGGGACCAGTACTGTTCCTCTCGCCAACTACATGTTTGTTAGAAGTGGTTGCGTATCGGGCACTGGAGATCATCGTCTTACCATCTAGGGCCACCAAGAACCGGCTCACGCAGTTGTAGCATGCAACCTGCATCAGTTTGTCAGCCCACGCCCCGTCTTCTAAGCCATTGATCAGTCTCACTTACCGTCGTTGTAATTTCTACAACCTCCCGCTCGCTAAATAAGGCCTTCAGCTTTTCAAAGGTCTCATCCTTGACCCTGACATTCCTCGTCATTTCGTCCGTGTACACCAGCACGGCCCACTGCTTCTCGTTTAGATACAGGGCCGGTCGGGCGTCGAGCTCTAGCGGCGACTCGGCCTTGACCGCGTCCATGGCATCTGCCGAGACACCGGCGGCGACGGCCAGCGGCGCGTGGTGACCCCACTCATACCAGGCCCGGTTGACAACGGCGACGCGCGAGATGGCGAGCTCGCGTAGGTCGGCAGGGATGGTGGTCTGCGTGCGAATAGCCCCAAGGAAGGAGTTCCAGCCATCAGCAACGGGCGGGGCGTGGAGCAAGGCCAGGTCTAGAGGTTGCAATGGCCGCGGGTTGCGACGGGCCTGGATCCGGGAGACGATAGCGGCCTCCTCGGGGGTAGAGGTCGGTGGCGGGTTGGGGACGTAAGGGATGCGCATTTTGCGTCTGGAGGCGACGGGTTTTGTCGTTGGCTGAAGAAGTGCTATCCTTTTGAAGAGGTTCAGAAACCTAGAAAGGGGGGGCATGTAAGAATCTCTATGGGAGGAAATGAGCTTGAAGATGCAGGTCTGAGTTGATGTGTAAGGCCCTGACTCTTGATATCTTATATTGATGTATTCCGGAGGAGCGCGGGGTTGTAAATCCCGTCTCCACATCCCGAAAATCGGGCGGGCCGAGCAAGCGTTCTTCCCCCTCTCCCCTTCTCTACCATCCGGTTGAATGCTGTCCCGGCACTTTGTCGGTGTCGGTTCGCCATTGATTCTGGCCCCGGCGAGGCTGGGAAGATGTCCGTTGGAATGTCGGTAATGGCAGGCGATTTCCAGTGGAGAACTGGATGACACGCCTGGGGAAAGTATTGGAGTTCGCGTGACAAGTCTAGTGAAATGCTGCGAGTAGACGGCTTTGTACAGCTTTTCGGCTATGAACCGATTGCCACTGCGATATGTAGCACAGCGCCGCAAGCCCGACCAGCCAAGCATATCCGGGTATCTAAGTGGCTAGACGCCTGGTTTCGAATTTGCAAGGTCCTGTAATTAAGAAGCTTCACCATGAAGGTTCCAGCTCAACGAACCCATCACAGAGACACCTGCCGACCTACCTCCCTGGGTGAAGGGTGCAAGAAAACATTGGAGAGTTGATCAGGTGCAATATCCACTGACAGTCATTGCGGTTCTAACATCATAGCATCGAGTCCACCTAATGCGCACCACAAAATATAAAATTGGCGGCGGAGGAGGCGCCGACTTTCTCATGACCCCGCCTGCATACAAATCTGTGATTGTTAGAATCCTCAGTGATAGATGTCTGCGAAGATCTCGCGAAAATTAGGTACGGTGTTGAATCTTTGGCTTCCTTACGCTTCGGGCAAACTCGCCCTGGAACAGCTCCTTTCTCGTCCACTAACAAACGCTCACGCACTGAACTTTAGGCACCTACCTACCTAAGGTACCTAACCCAAGCCAGGAAAAGGGAGGCGCGACGCGGTCACGTGAACAGCTACTGCCTCGCCCAATTTACGCGGTGGATTTTTCGGATCTCGCGTCGCCCCAGCAGCAACCTGGATCCTTTCGTTCTTCAACCCCTTCCCTGCCACCCTATCCGTCACTCACCTCGCAGCGACGATGGCGGAGATTAAAATCGACAGCAAGGCTTTCCACGAGCGCGTTACGCGCCTTGCGGGCGCCTGGAAGAACGACCTGCGATCCAAGGATGGCAACATCTTCCATGGCGCCTCGTCCATCGTTGTCATGATGGGCAAGGTGGAGGAGACACCCGAGCTGCACAAGAACAACGCCATGCATGTCAGTCGCATTCCCTCCCACCCACAACGGCGCGAGCTGTCCAATTGCGTCTGTCATCATACGGTGCAGAAAACAAGAGAACTGACCTTTTTCCTTATTCGTAACAATAGTTTTGGCTTCTTGGCTACGAGTTTCCTACGACGATGATGTTGCTGACGACCGACAAAATATACATTCTGACGACTGCGAAGAAGGGTGAGGAGTTTTCGCCATCACTGCGTCACACGTGCGACAAACACCGGCTGACGTTAATACAGCGAAACATCTTGAGCAGCTGAAGAACGGTCGATTCCCGCTCGAGGTTCTCGTTCGAGGCAAGGACGCAGCCGAGAATGAGAAGCTGTTTGTCAAGCTTGCCGAAGTCATCAAAACTTCGGGCGTAAGCTGTTGCCCTCAATTCCACATGCCTCAACTACCACTAACTCAGGCTTGCAGAACAAGGTTGGCACCATCGCCAAGGACACCTCCAAGGGCCCCTTCGTCGAGGAGTGGAAGAAGGTCTTCGCCGACCAGTGCAAGGATGTCGAAGAGGTCGACGTTTCCCAGGCACTTTCCCAACACGCCTTCTCTGTAAAGGACGAAACCGAGCTCCGAGCCATGCGAACTGCGTCCAAGGCCTGCGTCGCCTTGATGACCCCCTTTTTCCTCGAGGAAATGTCGGACATTCTTGATAAGGAGAAGAAGGTCAAGCACAGCGCATTGGCAGACAAAGTCGATAAGAAGCTCGATGACACCAAGTTCTGGAAGACGGTCGAGCTCCCCAACAAGACCAAGCTTCCTCAGGACCTCGACCCTGCACAGCTGGACTGGGTTCTGGGTCCGCTAGTGCAGAGCGGTGGCAAGTACGATCTGAAGATGAACTCAGAGAGTAACGACGATATTTTGCATCCCGGCACTATTGTTGCTGCTATGGGCCTGCGCTATAAGTCGTACTGCTCTGCCATCGCTCGTACCTACCTGGTGGATCCGAACAAGTCGCAAGAGAGCAACTACAAGCTTCTCTTCAATATCCACAATATGATCCTCAAGGAAGTTCGTGACGGTGTCGTCATCAAGGAGGTCTACAACAAGGCCCTGAGCATGATCAAGGCCAAGAAGCCTGACCTGGAGAAACACTTCCTGAAGAACGTCGGCTGGGGCGTCGGCCTGGAGAATAGGGACCCGACCTTGATCCTCAACGCGAAGAACTCACGAGCACTGAAGGACGGAATGACTCTTGTCATCACGACCGGCTTTAGCGACATCGAGAACCCCCAACCCCAGGACAAGAACAGCAAGATCTACTCCTTGGTCATTACCGACACAATTCGTGTCACGGCAAGTGAGGCTGTTGTCTTTACCGGCGAGACTCCTATTGATGCGGATTCGAATTCCTTTTTCTTCAAGGACGAGGAAGAGGCCCAGCCGACGCCAAAGAAGGAGAAGAAGGATTCTCGAGTTGGCGCTGTTGCCACGAAAAATATCACTTCTACGAGGCTGAGATCTGAGCGAACCACAACCGTCGATGATGACGCGGACAAGAGGCGTCGCGAACATCAGAAGGAGTTGGCCACAAAGAAGCAGAAGGAAGGCCTCGCGCGTTTCTCCGAGTCTACCAGCGGGCAGAACGGCACCGAGGTGAAGAAGTTCAAGCGTTTCGACTCGTACAAACGTGACAACCAGTTCCCCCCCAAGGTCCGCGATCTGCAGATCGTTGTCGATGCGAGAAACGACACGGTCGTTTTGCCCGTCATGGGCCGGCCTGTTCCCTTCCATATCAACACGATCAAGAATGCGAGCAAGAGTGACGAGGGTGACTGGTCGTTCCTGCGAATCAACTTCCTGTCTCCTGGTCAGGGTGTAGGTCGGAAAGACGACCAGCCTTTTGAGGACGCTTCGGCTCATTTTGTCAGAAGCTTGACTTTCCGTTCCACAGATGGTGATCGCTACCAAGAAATTGCGACCCAGATCTCGAACATGAAGCGGGATGTGAACAAGAAGGAGCAGGAGAAGAAAGAGCTGGAGGACGTTGTCGAGCAAGACAAGCTTGTCGAGATAAGAAGTGAGTTGAATCTCTTTGCAAAAGCCCTCGCGCTGTTTCTAACAAAGTGACCAGATCGTCGTCCCGCCGTGCTTGACAACGTCTTCATCCGCCCCGCGATGGAAGGCAAGCGGGTTCCTGGCAAAGTGGAAATTCACCAGAATGGTATCCGCTACCAATCCCCGTTGAGCACCCAGCAACGTGTCGACATTCTGTTCTCAAACGTCCGCCACCTCTTCTTCCAGCCATGCCAGCACGAGTTGATTGTCATTATTCATATCCATCTAAAAGATCCCATCATGGTTGCCAACAAGAAGAAGACCAAGGATGTTCAATTCTACCGGGAGGCAACGGACATCCAATTCGATGAGACGGGCAACCGCAAGAGGAAGTACCGTTACGGTGACGAGGACGAGTTTGAACAGGAACAGGAGGAGCGCCGGCGCCGCGCCGAACTTGACCGCCTGTTTCAAGGCTTCGCCCAGAAAATGGCCGAGGCCGGAAAGAACGAGAACCTCGAGGTGGACGTGCCTATAAGGGATCTCGGCTTCCACGGCGTGCCGTTCCGAAGCAACGTCTTTATCCAGCCTACTACCGAGTGCCTAATCCAAGTCGTCGAACCGCCGTTCATGGTCATCACCCTGGAGGACATCGAGGTTGCCCATTTGGAACGTGTCCAGTTCGGTCTCAAAAACTTTGATCTCGTATTCGTCTTCAAAGACTTTACACGGCCACCGTACCACGTCAACACCATTCCAGTTGAATTCTTGGATCACGTCAAGGAATTCCTGGACTCCTCCGACATTGCCTACTCCGAGGGTCCTCTCAACCTGAACTGGCCGACGATCATGAAGACGGTCACGGCCGATACCCATCAGTTCTTCATCGACGGAGGTTGGTCCTTCTTGCAAGCCGATTCCGACGACGAGGATGCGGGATCTGAGGAACAGGAGAGCAACTTCGAGATTGAATCCGACGAACTCGAAGAGGCTTCGGAGTCGAGCGAAGAGGATTCTGACTTCGGCTCCAACGTTTCCGACGAAGAGGATGACGCCGAGATGAGCGACGAAGACGAGGGCGAGGACTGGGATGAGCTTGAGGCCAAGGCCAAGAAGCGTGACCGCGAGGATGCCCGCGGCGGTGTCGACGAAGACGAGGCCCGCGGCCGCAAGAAGCGGAAGCACTAAGCAAGGTCATCTTCCTCGTCTCTGGTATAACACGAAGATTAAGTGTGCCGTCGATAAGGCCAGAGGCGACCTCCGCGAGTGCGTTGTTTTTATTATCACGTCAATTGTAACATCAAAATTGTTGTGTAGGCGTCTTGGAATGAGGGGAGGAAAGTTCTTTTGGTGATCATAAAAGTCCGCCTCCCATGGGCGGTGGAACGACGAAACAGATAGCTTTCTTTTTTAATAAAATATTCCTGCATGGATAAGCCGGCCGTTCCAACTACTATCTCGTCCCCATCGCGGTGTTTCCATACACAAGGTATGAAGCAATGACTAGTGGCGTGTGCATGTCAACAGCATACGTCACTCGTTTCACGCGGCATGCATTGGTGGCTAATGGGATAGGACCGTGATGGTTTGCCGGTCTATCTTATATTGAGTCCATAAACTCCGGATTCCTTGGTAAGCTAAAGAGGGTTTGGTTTCTGTTCCATTTCCTGCCGATTCCCTACCTCGCCCTAGTTCTTGTGGTGTGGGGTGAAAGGAGCCCACGCGAAGACGGCACGCGCAGGAATGAAACCCCCAACAAGTCATTTGGGGATGGGAAAAAGCAACGCACGTTGTTGACAAGCTGGTGAGGAGCAGCAAATAACAAAGAAATACCTCCCCGTTTGAGTCCTCTCCTAGGCAGCGGGAGGCGTGGGTGATGTAGGGGAGGGGGGATGGGCCGAGTAAATCCTTAGGCCCCCATTACTCATACAAATTTCATGTCATTCCGTACAAAACGCCGCAGGCCATGCCCCCGCAAGTCCACCGCCCGCCGGCCTCACAAAGGCGACAGGGGAAGAACGCGACGCTGTTCCACGACCGACGATGCGGTGACGCTGTATGCCAAAGCAGTCGATGCCGTGGAAGGGTTGGTGGCGTTGGAGACTGTGCGGTTGCGGAGAGGGCGCTGCGACTCATCCTGGGCCTTCTAGGCATCGCCGGGTCGTGCGTCGCGACCTGATGCCACTGCTGAGCTGGCACCGGCGCCCTGCTTGGACCCGGGCGCGTTATTCCATGAAAGATAGGTGTGGTCGCCCAGCTTTCTATTCGGGGGTCAGCGTTTGCCTCTCTGGCTTCAAGATACGGGGGATATGGCTACTCACCTCGGCTTGATAAGATGGGTGACTGTGAAGACAACGCCTAGAAGAATGCACATGCCACCGACGACGACGTATGCAATTCCAAGGAAAGGGTTTCTACCGCCCATGATTGTACGCGTGGTGATGACAATTGACTTGGTTCCCTTGTACTCCGTTGTTGGGAAATCTAGAAGATGTCAGACATGGCTGCGCAGTACAAAACCTTCCAGGGTAACTCACTGTCCGTGATGTTGACTTCGTAATTACCTGTCACCATGCTCTCGTCGTCGTTCCGCTGGTACAACTTGCTGAAAGTCGGCAATCCAGCGGTTCTCATCCAAACCTGGAAAGCAGGCCACTTGGAGATGTCCGGCGGAAGGTGATCAGCGGTGTAGTTCGGGTAGCGGACTCTCCAGTTCGGCGGCGGCACAATATCTTCGGGGTTGTACTGGGTTTTGCCGTAAAGGTCGGAATCGGACGCCCAGGCGATGTTCTCCTCAGTTGACATCGGGTATATCGAGTCCCCCTGCAACCAGCGGGGCGAGGTGAATGTGTCGTTGAACATGGAGTTTGCAATCAAACCTAGCAGCTTGTTAGCCTACGGACGGGAGAACTCGAAGATAGTGTCAGGCCTTACCACAGGGATAGTAAGGCTTCTGGGCTTCCGAATCCCACTCGAGGGGCTCGCAGGAGGAGCTGTTGACATTGCTGGCGGATTCCGCATTGCCCTTGAGCTGCTTGTCGTAAAAGGACGCGACGTATCGCCGGTGATTCTGGTAGAAGTTTGTAAGGTGATAGTAGAACAACACCGGGGGTCCCATCGGCTCGGGGATATAGAATTGAATTGTGCATTGCTTCGCCGGGTAGGTGATCGGTCCGTCTTTGACTTCGATGTCCCTTACAGCCCACAGAGCGTTCTTTGTCTGGGCATCGCTACTGAACGCAGTGCTAATGTACTTTGAGTCCATGGCCTCGAGGTTCTCTGTCGCTTCAGTAAGGCAGTTGGTGTAATCGATCCGAATCTCCTTGACCTACGGGCGCATTGGTGAGCGATCGCTCCAGAACTAAGAAAGTGCGAAACCTACTTTCGAACTTGCGTAGAGTAACAATCCACCGATGGGAGCGAATATGATGCCGATAATGAAGAACAGAGGCAAGACAGTTTTGGGTGTCAAGATTGGTCTACAACGGTCAGCCACCGAGGTCTTTTGCGACGATTTGTCGCCGCAGAGCAAACCTCTCTAACTTACTGCCATGCCTTCAAACGCTGCTGCCGAAATGCCGTATCTAACCAAGAGCCTCAGTGTCAGCACTGATATCTTCATTGCGTTTGAACCCCAACGCTTCCGCTTCCGCGACCGCCGAGAGGAGGAGGTTGGCATTGTTCCGGGGCTTCCACATACTTGCCGGTCGGCGGCTCTTCTTCTTGTCGTCCTTCTTCCCTGTATCATGTTGCGGGTCGATGGAGTCAGCGTGGTTGACACCAGGCGATGGTTCGGGCATCTTGGGCAATCGTGCACTCTTGTTTGGGGGGCGCGCGATTGAAATGTTGACGAAGGGAATCAATTGCTGTCAAGGAAGTCTGGGCTTGGGACGCACTTGCCCGGCAGGACAGAAGGGTTGGAAGTCAGCAGGAGCGTGGCTTGGCATTCAATGCATGGATTGAGCCTAGCGCTGTGGCTTAGCGGACCACTGTTCGTCAGTCAGTCAGTCAGTCACGAGTACAGGCGGCAGGCTCTACAAAGTTCTTGATCACAGTGCATAAATGCACTCACTTCTTTAACAACCAAGCTCAATATAATCCACATGCGTAGGAGACTAAGAAACACCTCTGCATTCAGCAAACACAAAGACTGGTAGTAGAGTAGCGCTGACAGACAGGATGCTGACAGTGAATGAGGTACCCTGTTCTGATCTAATAATATCATTTCGATAGAACTCCACTGCTCCACCACGCAGCTTTGCAATGACATTCAACCCTGGAAAGGCTAGATACAGTAGAGTAGAGTAGGCATATATAACTGACGTGCATGATAAAACACTGCAGGTGTTAAAGAAGACAAGCAGACAGTTATTATTGGATCTCCAAGCTGGGCTCTTAACATGTCACATTAGGCAGAGGGAAAGCACACACATAGTCCTCATAATTGAGGATTGAATTCAACATTTTGTTTCCAACCTTTTATTTCCGTTTTCTTCCATTATAAAACTGTGACTCATGGTCAAGCCAAGCAGTGGAACACTTCTTGTACTATGGTTCGTGCACGTCTGGCATTATTACAGGAATCATTTTATCTTTGCCCCCTTACTCGTTCATTTTATAATGAAACGTGTACGGAAATACGCGATCAAGGTTGAGGGACACGCCCGTGTCCCTCCTCCTTTCTTTCCGTCACTAGTCAAGACTGCTCTAATGCGCTACACGGCTAGAAGAACTGAGAAGCAATCAAAAGTAGTGATGAGATGTCAGAAGTGCGGAACCAAACATTGTGCTGCCGGCCTACTTGTTGTTTTATTAGTCGTCACGTCGTGCATCGAGAACGCGCATTCATGCAGGGCCCAGTGAAACACTAGGTTTGATGATATTGGCATTTGCATGGTGTTGCTTTAGGCGAGAAACTGGTCAACAAAAGTTGACGGTTTCTGGTTTGCAGTTATGACAAAGCTGGACAAAAGTGGACAGAACCTTCAAGCGTCTACGAAGATCTGTTTCCAAAACAGATTTGTCGGCGGCTGAAATCCCTCATCATATATGCTGGAACAAAAACACGAAACGACGCATTCGCAAGCCAACATTGGGTGTTGTCATCAATCGCAACGTGGCTGGCTTTGGTTACACGAAGACTTGGCTGTCTGAGATGAAATCGACAAGTAGCCCAGGTTTACCAGGCGAAAGCAGCATGCTGAGACGAGACCTCTGCTGGGAAAGGGATCGGGCTTCCCTTGGCCACAACCCAAAAATGGCCGTACCGTGATCAACGGGCTATCGAATGAACGAGCCACTGACAGCCGAGTTTCAGTGAGGGGCATTTGCGGGCGGACGGGGTAGGCCCACCGAAAGCGCCCTGAAATTCCACGGGAGGCTGTCCCCATGATGACATGGCCGAAACCAGGGGACCCAAGGTGCCATGAGCTTGATGCCTTCCTTGGAGAGACGGGAGAGCGAGGAAACCGGTACGTACCCATGCCTGTCCATCCCTCCAAAAAGAGGTAATTGCTGACGCGAGGAAAGGTGAGCCAGTCAGAGGTGGCGTTGAGAGCTGCACAGAATGGCAACCGAAGCGGCTTGGACGTGGAAGCTGATGCCCGGACACTTCGGGCTGCAGGGAAGGAGAACAGAAGCGGACCACGAAATGATCCGTGCGCCTTCTAGAACCCTTCGACGCCCGTGACTGGTCGGCCGGGGCAGCAAGGCCCCTCAAAAGCTAGGACCTTACCGTCACCTTGAGGAAGGAGGAGGGGAAGGAGCAGCATTGAGGAGCACCAAAAGGAGGGGAGCACCTGCTTCTCTGCCGCTGTGTTTGACTGGAAGCAGCGATGCGTCAAAGGAGCCCTCCGTGCCTCCTCCTGCTTCTCGACTCCCCACCTTCTTCCCCCCATCCCAGAGCAATCCTCGTCCCAAACCGAACCCAAAAAGCTTCCCTTCCCTTGGCCCTTCCGCTTCCTGTGCTCCTCCATTTCGTGCCCCCATCCCGTCACCTCCTCCCGCTTTCCTCGATCAAGGCACTCAAGCGAACGCTATCCTCGTGGCCTCGTCTCGCACCCGGACGACAGTACGAGAGCAGTAGATACAGAAACCGGCCGCTTACCACACACCCCCCCCCGGCCCCTCCTTTACATACTGGCCGCACCCTCGTCCCGGATCTTCATTGCTACACCGCACGCCGTGATCTTTCTTCTCTCTCCTCCCCTCCTCTTCAACCCACTCAACCAAGTCGCCAAGCATTTTCTCTTGGTTGACAGCCTCTTCGGTCTTGCCAGTCCTTCGTCTAAGGATCTGGTTAACCACAACTCCCTACTCTCAAGATTCCGTGGTCAATATCACGGATGCTGTCGAGCTCCCCACTCCGACTCGCCATCGTCCACTAGCTAGCTTTGTACACTGTCCTCCAGTAAGTGATAGCTCCTTTCGTGGCCACGCGCCGATCCAGCCCACGTTCGATAGTTCAATCCGTTCACCATCGGCTCCCTATTTCTTGTCATCCCGTTTCTCCGTCGGCTTCATTGTATTGTAGCATGATTGTTGCGTTCGCCGGTTTCTTTCATCATCGACACACAAATCGGAAGCGTTCAGTTGTAATTCCTATCTTGTTCCTGCCCCCCTGACCCCCTTCTGTCACTTCCTTGGGGCAACATTTGGGCATGTAGTCACCCCTCTGCGTCACCCTTGCACGATCAGTGTTGTTCTCCCACTGAGATCTGCGTCATTATCCTCTTGGGCTCTTCGAGTTGTAGCCAAGGAGCCGTGATCAGCTCGGGTCCTGCAGCTCAAACGCGGGGACGAAGCACCAGGTAGACCTACGCTTGCACCCTGCTCAATAACCCCACCAATTTTACCACATTCTTTGTCCACCACCCTGATAACCTCAGAGACGGGGCAACTATCCAGCATTCCTTCCCATTGCTTCTGCCCAAATTTCCCCAGCTAACATTGACCAAAACAGGACGAGTCCTCAGGCCCTATTCTTATACAAAACACCTCCGTTCAACGCCCTTGAACTCTGCGCCGACTCGTACCGACCCCTTAGCAGCTAGCCCCACGAAACGAAAATCCCATTTACGAAACGAACTTGTTTGGACAAAGGCGTCACACACCAGAATAATGTCGGGCATGTTCAAGAGTCCTTTCGGGGCTAACGCCAACCCTTTCGGAGGGCCCAGCGACGGGGCCCCGGCGGGAGGCAACGCCATCCATCGAGTCGTCGAGGAAGAGGAGAACGACACCGTCACGTCTCCTACGTCACCAAATTTCGGCATGAACGCAGGTTCAATGTTCAGCGGCCCATTTGGAGGCGATGCGGCCAATGACGCCCCGCCGTCTGCGCTCAGAAGCCCGCCCAATCCAGAGAGCTATCCCGCCCAATACAACTTTGGCCGCCGAACCTCGGTCTCGGCTGAGTCGTTGAAGCCCAGCGCAGATACTTATGATAATTGGTCACCGCCTTACCATCAGAAGAGCAAGGAGCAGCTGGGCCGTCTGCAAACTGCCATTGAAGGCAACTTCCTGTTCAGTCATCTGGATGATGAACAGAGCGCTCAGATTCTGGGTGCTCTAAACGAAAAGCCCATTCCTGCTAAGGATATCAAGGTAAGATGACCTCCGTGTCTGCATGGCGCTCGAGCCGGGTTCTGACAATTCACGATAGGTTATTAGCCAGGGCGACGCTGGCGACTTTTTCTACGTAGTGGAGAAGGGATCTTTCGATGTGTATGTCAACAGCAGCGGCAACTTGCAGCCTGGTCCCGAAGGCATGGGCCAAAAAGTCGGGACTATTCAAGCCGGCGGCTCCTTCGGTGAATTGGCCCTAATGTACAACGCTCCTCGCGCTGCAACTGTCATCTCGGCCGAGTCCGGATGTACCCTTTGGGCGCTTGACCGTCTTACTTTCCGCCGCATTCTCATGGAGTCGACGTTTGCTCGGCGACGAATGTACGAGAGTTTCCTCGAAGAGGTACCCTTGTTGCAGAGTCTTACGCCGTATGAGCGATCCAAGATTGCCGATGCGCTGGAGACCCAAAAGTACGCTCCTGGGGAGATCATTATCAGGGAGGGAGACCCCGGACACTCGTTCTTCCTTCTGGAGAGCGGCGAGGCCGATGCGTACAAGGGTGACAGCAAAGAATCCGTCAAGCACTACAGCAAGGGAGACTTCTTCGGCGAGCTCGCGCTTCTGAATGACGCTCCTCGTGCCGCTAGCATTGCTGCGACGACGGATGTCAAGGTTGCTAGCCTGGGCAAGAACGCCTTCCAGAGGCTTCTTGGTCCCGTCGAAGGCATCATGAGACGGACGAAGTACGAAGGCGTCAAAACTGGTGTCGAGGAGATGGATCCGCTCCAAGCGGCCTAAAGGGGATAGAGGTGTGGTAGGTTTTTTCGTTTTATCCAAGATTGGATGGCAGGCTTTGGGAAGGTTGAGAGTGGACCGTGAAGATTCACAACGGCGTTAGCGGAAACCCCTTACCCTCGCTTCCTAAGAGACACGGCTAGTGACGTCCAGATACCTGTTAGTAAAGAATAGTTCATCCACAACTTAGCTCTGACAGTGCGTGATTTGAGGGTTGGGAGGTCCCCCTGGTATCATTGCTTCTTGTTGGTACATGTAAAGTGAAGAACGAGCTGGCAATCCTCATCAACCAGCACGACCTTGTCCCTGCTCACGCGCTGGCGCAAAGCGGATCGCATTAAGCCCCTCTTACTCTCAACTCTTCCAGGACATCCCTCCTCAGTTGCTCCACGGCAATCTCGGTCTCCAAAGTTCTTCCAACCCCCTTCTTCCAAGTCTCTTCTAGCCCCTTCATCTCAGCTGCCACCTCCTCCTGCTGCCGCCGACGAGCAACAGTCAATACATCAATCAAACGCCTCGTTTCGGCGAGATCCCGCTCGAGAGTCTTGAGTTCATTCTCGAGTTCCCAGTTGCCAATTAGCCAGGCATTCTTGCCCCATTTGTCCAGCAAACTGAGGTTCTGAGCACGGGCATCGAGATAGGTATAGGAAATGTATGCCTTTTGAAGAGCGTCGGCAAGACGCTGGCGGTCCTCTGGTGTCGATAGTTCCCCGGAGTCCGCGAAAGGCTCCTGTGTTTGGTAGCGTTCGAGGTCGACGGCCTTGAGGGGTTGTTGGGAGGCAATACGCTCGAGCTCGAGCTCGATAAGAGGAGAGAAGGTTGGTTCTTCGTAAGTCGGTGCAGGTTTCGGTGAAGATCTGGATAGCTCGGCCCTGATCAGGGACTCGGCAGCTTCGCGTTCCGCTGGTGTGGGCTCGTCATCAATGTCTGCGGACGTGTGATGTTAGTTGAGAGGGCGAGCGCGCGTGGCGTAGCATGCGAATAACAACATACATGGAAGAGACTCGTGGAAGGCGTTCAGGGCGGACATTGTGCGAAGAAATTCCGATGGAACAGCGCTGAATTGAGAAGAGTGCCAAAGATATAGTATCAATCGAGCCGATCAAATGCCAACGAAGCAGTTTCGAGGGTTATGGACGATGGCGTAATTCAATCTGTCGACGTCAACCAAAATGCGCGCGAGGCTGCCATGAACTGAGGTTCAGAAATTTGGGACTTGGGCCGCCCGATAAGCAGATAAGCTGGCTACAAGGAAGTGAGCCCCCTGTTTGCCAAATGGCACAAGTGGAATGTACCATGTAGAGGCACGGTCATCCAACAGCGATGATTGGCCTGGGTCCGTGCTTGTCCGTCCGACCCCCAGCTTCCAAGTTCCAGGGCAGACCGAGGGGAAACCTGACGTGCAAGCATAGCGTTAGTTGGCGATCGTCTTTTGGCAGCCTGCCGACCATGGCCTTTCCTTCTTTTTCTTCTACTTCTTCTTTTGTGCCTCTCTCTTCCTTCTTATCTCAACTGACTCTGGTTATCTGTACCTGAAGGAGGGATACTTGACGGACATACACCTACCTCTTTGATGCAACCTGTTGTTTTCTTTGATACTTCTAGTGCCGAGAAACACTAGGAGCAGAAGACCCGAACCGGCGTATGGCCGAGCCTATGCGTTTTCGTTCCATTCCAGACGTCTTCCCTACTGAGGAGGGACGATGTCATGTCATGGCAAGCAAACAAATAACAAAAGAAAAAAGAAGAAAAAAACAAGGAACACCACATCTCCATCGCCCCCCCTCTCGCTCTTTGATTTTCCTCTGTCGGTCACGTAGACTTATCTTCGCAACCATTTCTGCTCATAATGGGCCTCTTTCTCACAGTCCATACCAATGCATTTTGACCAACTAATGACCATCTACCTATTATGTCCCACTCAAGGCTCATTTCACAGTATGGACAGTCTTCTGCCCCAATCAGAGTCAGAATTCCGCCACTCGGATCTTTGTGGATGGCCGTCGTCGAGGAGCTATCCTAGCCCGGCGCCTGGTTCCTCGAGCAAGCGGAGAGGAGGGGTCGAAAAGTGTTCTGCCTGTCAAAAGCCGGCTGCTATAGTGTGCTCACCCTTGTCTCGAACCCCTTACACCCGTTAGAGAAAAGGTAGCTGCCACTAGTCTTACCGGAAGCAGTGGCCCGCCTACGCTCTATTGCGATTTCGTCATGCTCTAGCAGCGCATCCACCACGTGAAGGAGCTAGAGGGCGGCCGCCTCGCGCGCCTTGTTAGTATTGGCTCGGCGTGGCGCACGCCAGACTTGACCATCGCATGCGGCACATCATGTTATTCTGAAAGGAGTTCCGGGTTGTAACTCCCGAAACATGACTCCTGGCTACCCTTAAATGCTGTCAGCAACGCCCACACTTCCCCCTTTCATGGGGTCCTTTTTCCATGTTTGGACGATTGCGTAGAACGGGATCACGGTTTTGGTATGTCATTCCTGCTCCTCAAAACGACAAACATATCCTCTTACGAGATCCAGGATCCCGGAACGGCGTCCGAGACTTGTTCAACGAGACTACGGGCATACATCGGGCATCATGCGGCTCTTGACGTCTCTCACATTCGGAGTGTTTACACTCCTAGCATTACCAGTGTCTTTAGTGGCAGCCCAGAAAGTCAACAGCATCACAGATGCTGTAGCACAGCTTCCTACTTGCGCCGTAAGCTCCGCGCTTCTTTTGAAGCTCACACTCTCTCTGTAGCTTTTCTTACAGCTCTTCAGGTTGCTTGTATTCTGTCGGCAGTCCAAGGCTCACCGTGTGTGTCGACGAACGCGACTTGCGTCTGCTCTGATTCGCAATTTGAATCCACGACCGAGGGCTGTATAACATCAGCATGCCCCATTAAAGATGCTCTCCGTTAGTTGCGGTGCCTTCCAAGGTCCCTGGAAAACGGGCTAACAGCGAAGCAGATGCCAAGAACGTCTTCGAGACAACCTGCAACAGACCCCAGAGGGACCATAGCCCGGAGTATGCTCGTTTGACCTGGGTATTACTAGGTCTTACTACTTTCGTTGTAGCTGCCCGCTTGATATACAAGTCCTTCTCGTCGGCACAGCTCGGACTCGATGACCTTTTCACTTTGCTAGCCTACCTCGCTGTTCTTCCGTCCTTCATCATCAACGTTGTCGGCCTAATTCCCGCCGGGTTAGGCAAGGACATATGGACCCTTACGCCACGTCAAATCGAGAGTTTCGGTTATTGGTTCTACCTTTTGGAGCCCATGTATTTCATCCAGATGGGCTTGGTTAAGATGGCAATCTTATGCTTCTACATGCGCATCTTTGACCGCGCCGGCCTTAGAACCCTTTTATGGGCCACGGTTGTCTTCAACGCTGTCAACACTGTCGTCTTCGTCCTCGTCGGCGTCTTCCAATGTACCCCTATCTCGTTCTACTGGACGAGGTGGGATGGCGAGGGAAAGGGCACTTGTATCAACATCAATGCGGTTCCCTGGGTGAACGCCATCATCAGCATTGCTTTGGATCTTTGGATGCTTTTCCTGCCCCTGTCAAGGATCCGGACTCTGAATCTTCATTGGTGGAAGAAGATCGCCGTTACGCTCATGTTCTGTGTCGGTACTTTGTAAGTTATTCACGTTATTTCCATTCGAGCACGGCGACCTAACAACATTCAGCGTAACCATTATCAGCATTCTGAGACTCCAGTCGCTGGTTCGCTTCGCGAATTCTAAGAACCCTACATGGGATCAATATGGAATCGCCTTTTGGACATGTCTCGAGGTCCCTACCGGGATAGTCTGCTGCTGTATGCCGGCTATGCGTCTCATTCTCATAAAGTCGTTCCCGAGGCTCTTCGGGAAGCTCACCGAGCGCCACAATTCAAAAAAGTATGCAGTTCCCTCAAACGAGGAGGACCGGAGCCGGAGCCGTAATCGAATTTCTCGCGTCCCGGTTCCGGAGTGCTCGACTACCGACCTCCAACCGGCTCCGCAGAACTCCAAAAATGTCGTATACGCCGGAAAGTCTGCGGTCGAGGCTCACGACTCTTCGAGTTTGTTTGCAATGACAGAATTAGAGGCGGGGAGCGCCAAGGATAGCATGTCTCGAAGCCATAGATCATCGTCGCCCTCACGCTCCTCCATCGCGATGTCGGACCAAGCAGTATCCACACGGAGGTAGGTAGTCAGAGCGCCCTGGAAACAGAATGTGTAAAGTTATATGAACTTGATTTGGCAAAGGCTCGTGGATTGAAAAGGTGGAGAGATGCCATGCTCGCTAGCAGCGTACACCAACAACAACCAAAAGTGCCGGTTATAGGATGGCAATTGGAAACACTACGCAGGCGTTAGGAGCTACGACAAAGTGATATCCTGTTCGTGCCTATAGGCATTGGTACATGGGACTTGGTCGTTAGGTTGGGGTTTTATTAGTGAAGAAATATTTTCGAGAACGCTGAACATTCTGAGGGAAGGAGGGAGATAATCCGCATGGAAGACACAGAGATTTAAAGCATTCGCGCACACAATTCCCACGATATATCAAATGAGAAAACTTTTTTTCTGGGCGGCTCTCAGCCTGTGGCATGCGGCCTTTTCGGGGTGACCCTCCTCTACTGACTATGCAGCATCTATCCCAACAAGCCTTCTCAAAGTGTCTTCTTCCTTTCGAACCCCTCCTAAAATCACTTCACATGCTCGGTTGGTTGCCTTGGTATTTCAGGCCATATTCCGAATGATATATCTCCGTAAAAGTCGTGGAGTTGGGAAGATGTGCCGACACCAATGACGAGGCAGGCACGAGGATGGAGGTGCCCCTTCCCTCGAATATCTCAATACCCCTTTTCCTTGCCTGCCCCCTTCCCCAGGAGGGACTGGGTTCGTTTCCCTTTCAAGGCACATTTCGACGAAAAATATTACGCCCAATGAGTCAACCTTCATTCTGATTGTATTTCCGTATCGAAGCATCTCCACTGTTTTCTTAACAGTTCCTTGTCTAACAATGTCAACATTCTCCATCCAAGCGTTTTATCAAAAGGAGCCCCTGCCTTCGTCAGAAATCACCCTGGCCATGAAGTCATCAACGAATGATGTTGCTTTCACACAGGCAGAGGTCGAGGCCGGACATAACCCTTTGAAGCGTCCATGGAATCCAACAGAGGTCTACGAAAAGGTCTGTATCGGCCATATCCAACCGGGCCCAACCTGCATCCGCTTCACTGGTCGCATTGTCAACTACGCTGCGGCTTTCCTTGGCACCAAGAACACCTATAGCCGTCCGGCACATCAGTTAGTTGTCGCAGATGGCACCGGCGCTATAGGGGTACATACTTGTGCTGCTACCCGAACGCTACAGTGGCTAAATTCTACATAGGTCAGGCTTATTCCTATTGGCATACCGGCCTCTCTTTTGATTATAGGAAAGCTCGTCACCGTCTGGGCTAGTTGGGCAAGTACCGCGGCCGGTCCGAATCATGGGAACATTCCCTTTGTGACGATGTACACGCCAATCAACCCGTCAGACGCAGGTACGAAACAGTTCATTCAGTTCTTGCCCGATACTCCACAGAACCAGCGACTGTGCCGGGCCCCCCTAGAGTATGATGATATCGACACGCAGAACCCGAAGCCGCTCCCTGGCCTCATGACTCTAGGCCAATACCTCAAGACAGGACATGACATCCAGGGAGCTCGCATCTTGGTCTGTGTCAAGAACGTCGGCGCCCGCAAACTTATCATGATACAAGACCGCACGAGAGAGGTTGCGCTGCTCGAAATTACAGTTTATGACGACACCGCCAGCTGCGTCCTGACTCTCTGGGAGGACAAAGCCAATTCCGCGAAGCTATGGAAGCCCAGCGAAACAATTCTGCTTCTTACGAGTCCAAAGCTCGTGCCTCCGCGAGACACGAAGCCAATGCATTGGAGCGCAGGCATCAGCCTAAACTACAACACACTCGTTGATGTTGATCCAGACTTCCAGGATGCCAAGTGGCTTCGAGAATGGGTGAAGAACAGAGTCAGGAAGGAGGGCGTGTATTTGTCTTTCCCGAAAGGCCTCTGGGATGCAGAGAACGCTGTTCATGGTCCCTTCCGGCCTCTTTTTACCCTTGCCGAAGTGGACGACTTCGCCCGTAGCGACCCGGACACGGACTTTACCGGCAAATTGAATCTTGCCATTCTTGAGTTCAACCTGCTGGAGCTCCATCGAAGAGATATGATGTGCAGTGCAGAGTGGTGAGTTCTCTTCTTCCCGATGTGTTCGTTATTGTAGAGGATTTAGAAGCTCATTAGTCGTTCATCCTTAGTTGTGGAGTACCCCTATATGCAAACCAATCATCCGCGACGTGCAAGAATTGCATGAAGGAGAATCCTCTCGTTCTAAACCCCCGTATAATGGGTACTCTGGCAGACGAAACAGGATGCGTTGTTCAGGGGAAGCTTGTCTGGAGTGACGAGGCCTGGAGCGAGCTCTTCTTCCCCCCCACCATGTCCAACCCCCCGAGACCGGAGCCGGAGACACTGGATGGGGCGAAGATGTCTCCTGCTCCCGTAGTTTCGCCTTCTTCATGGAGAGAAGTTACTATGATGGAGACCAATGGACTCAGAATACTGGAGGAGCAGATGCTGTACGCTCGTCTTACGTTGACATTCGGCTAGTCTCCGTTTGTTAAGCGGCTATGCGTACTCGGAGTCGAGTGGTGAAGAGCCATATTCTGAAGAGAGTGGCCAAAAGCGGGGGTTGCAGTCATTTGTTTCGTCAGGGTGGTGTATACCCACTGGGCTCTATCCCCAGATGAGGGGTCATGACGAGGACGCTACCCATTTAGGGGTTCAAGTGTAGGATGGTGAACTTTGCTCAAGAATACCAGGAGGTTTGCGAAGAACAAAAACGTACATGGCTAGGTGATGAAATCTATATATCTTACCATCACCATCTATAAGTCGGAGCGGCCATTGTCCATGCTCCTAAAGGGAAATAGTAGTTAGTGTTGTGATGGGAAACCAGTATTGGTGCCAAATCCAGGCAGTGTTGAGGTTCGTCATTGGTACCTGGCTGGCCGTGAGGGGATGCAAAGTGAGAGGGGGTGCAGGCGGCCTCAATCCTAACCAAACAAAAGCTTCAAACCCAGCTGGGTAGTGGTGGGGGCATCAAAGCATCAGTTACAGCACTCCAAGATGCAAGTCAAGCTTCACAAGACGACGAGGAATCTCAAAGTGTTACAAGGCATGGATCTATTCTCAAGATCATGGGCCATTTTTGGTTTGATAATACAAAAGCGACACTTTTCGTCGCCAGGTCATGAGAGTTCGTGATGCATGCTGTCATCCGCCGCCGAGGCAGTCAATCTTTGAGCGAGGATTCCCATTTGATCCCCGTCTCCGGTTTCCTCATAATACAAAGCCGTATGTCGCCGAATCTGCCCGAAGCATAGAACCAGAAGCATATACTACTACCTGCCCTCCTTTGCAAGGTGTGTTTTGTTTAAATTGTTGTGGTGAAACTCCCCCCAAGATAAGGGAAGCCGTGGGTAAGATGACTGCCGTGCCGGAAACAGCGGTTACGAGAGGGAATGCACACGAGTTGAAGACATTGTAGTAAGTGAGATGTCACAGATTAGTGCTTGATGACCTTGTCGTCACCGTAGGCCGAGGAGCGGCCACTCTCGGAAGACTCGGTCTTGGTGAGGTCTTCGCCGTCCTCCTCGGCAGGGCCGTGGACAGACTCCTCGAAGACGGGCTCAGGCTCGTTGACATCGAACTTGGTCTTGAAAGCCGCGATGTTGTCGGCGAAGCCACTGCTGTTTGTGCGGCGGCGAGCGTTAGTGAAGCGGAAGTCCTCGTCAACGACCTCCTCGCCGGCGTTGCCCCTAGGCAGTCATATCAGCCAGACGAACTTTGTATCAAACGAAGGCAATACAGTCTTTGAGGGCATAGGTCGGTGCTATGACACGCCAAGCGGAATAGAGGTGCGTGTAAATGGAGTAGAAAGGGGTCCAAACATACCAGTTACTTCTGCCACCACCGTTCTTCTTCACCTTTTTGGGGTCGACACCCTCGTGACCGTGCTTTGCGAAGTAGCGAGGCAGGTGCTCCTGGGGGGAAGCAGTTCCGTCGGCCAAACCAGCATGGTCACGGTCGTTGAACTTGTGAGAGCGAGTCACTGGGGGGAAGTTGTTAGTAAGATGAATACCCATGTATCAGACAGGCAATTGGCTGTTGTCAAAATGGATTTTTGGGTATGGATGTCAATGGGGTTGGAACATCTGTGGTCATCTCGAGGGACGTAAATTGGTGAAAGGGAAGGAGGGTTGAAGGACGTTACAGGAGAGTGATTGTGGTGCGGGGCAGATGAGAGCTTTTGAGAAGCGAGAGGGCGAGGAGGGTTACGTACTGTTGGAGTAATTGGTAGTTAGTGAGGTGAAATCGTTGTACGTGTTGTTTGGAAAGACTCGGTTAAGCGGAATGGATATGATGGTCGAGTGTTTGTTGTTGATGATGCCCAGGAAAGGGATCGTCGTTGATGAGTTGATTTGATGGATTGGAGAGAGAAGCTCGTTGGTGAATTGTCGATGGAAGGTGAGGATGGAGGGGGGAGAGGGGAAGATATGTAGACGAGGAGACCTGCGCGGGATGCTTTTAAAGGTCGAAGGCTCGAGAGATATGACAGCCTATCACATCACGCGATCATCAGACAGCTTGCCCAATGAGGTGCAGAGCAAGGGCGGGTTGCATCTCGCAGGTCCGGAAAGCCTGGGTTGGGGGGGTTTGGGTCCTTTGATGGATCGGTAGAGAAAGCCGGATCGCGTGACCTGCTGCAGCGGAGGGGCTTGTTGCAACTTGCAAGGGAAGCAACGATGCAGAAAGTGGGCTGCATCGGGGGCCGGCCGGCTTGAACTGCCTTCCCACCCCCAGGAGAGGGGAGATGGGCGTGGACTGACGCCAGAGTAAACCTCCATAGGTATGCCGCTGAGCTTTCTTGCAATTGTTTGTTGGTCAGGCAGGCATATGTTCTCCTTTGCCTGCTCCCTCTCTCTACCTGATCTATGGCACCACCTATGTTCTTGCTTGGCCTGTCCTTGGCGTAGCCGTCTTTCTTTGGGATATCGGCCATTTCTTTTTGAATCTGTTTTTTGTTATTCTTTGTTTGACATAATAGCATCTTGACCGACTCTTTCGGTGGTGACCCCGTTGGAAGCAGCAGATCGCTCTCGTTATTCTTTCCTCAGCCTTTCCTGCAGAGTAGTTCCCCCTTCCATTTCGACCACGGGAGCAGAGTGACGCAAAGGGGGCCCACTCAGGATCCGGGGTCTCAGGTACCAGCGCGCAGCTGGGACTGGTGGCCAGATTGCGGGGTAGTGGGTACATAGAGTACCAATCGCCGCTAGCTCGCTACCTGTTCCGACTCACCTAGCCGCAGCAGCTACGCAAGTACCGGTGCAGCATGCGACCGGTACCCGCGAACCCCTGCTCCGACAAGCCATCGAGCCACTTCGACGCCGCAACTCGGAGTAAACTGCCCATCGTCAGGGTCCCATGCCGGCTTCCTGCTCCTATCGTTACTACCGCCCACCCGTTTGAATATCGACACCTCCGGCCTTTCCTTGACCGTTGACATCAGCCTAAGGACACCTGCCGCCGAATACCAAAAAGCGTGTCGTTTGTGCTGCGGGTTTCCGACGTCGGATGGCCCAAAGAACCCGCCGGGCGTGGCTGAGGCTGTTATTCCCTCGCTTCATCTTAGGGCCATGTGGCAGCTCGACCGTTTTGGCCCGAGCATGGCTCCTTGCAACGACTCCATCGTGACAGTCTGCAGCGACGTGGCACATGACCATACTTACGCTCGGCGACTGCCGCTCCTCGCACTCTCTCCCAGTTGCGTTTGTCATAAGTTACACAAGTGACATCTGCCTACCTACAGAGACCATACGAAGCTCCACGACAATAATCTCAGCTTCAACGATGGGGAATGGGCTCTGATGGGTCTTCTCCATCGTCAGCTGGCCAGTTCCTGCCCCGATTCCGGATCCTCCCCCCAAACCATTTCTTCCTCAACAAGTCTGGAATGCTGATGCATCTTGCTGGACATGACCCGTATGACTGGAGTTCCGCGTTTCAATCTCGGTCCCCAAAACCCCTGAACCCGCCAAGCTCGTCAGGTCGCCGAGCCACATCCAATTGACCAATGGGGCCCACTCGGTCCAGTCGGAGAGCTTTCTGGAGCTCCCTCGAAGCGAACATCTGCCCGCCATGTCAGTCACCATTCCATTGATGTCGCAATGCTTTTGGACTGCACCTCTCATATGGGTCATCATCAGCACACCAAACTTCTGCCTAGGAGACTCGTCATCTGCCCGCTTTTTCTGCCGCTGTTTCGATACGACGCAAAGACTGAACGTCCCGAGAACGATAGCAGAATATACCCCCTTGACTCGCGCAATTCGGTTCTCCGCCGTCTGTGCCCTTAGCCCCTCTGATCTACTAACAGGTCAACCGCCATGACAGCGCGTTTGACGTGGTTCACATTTTACCTGCCGCATTCCTCTCAATGCTGCCGTCTCATTCGTCGGCTAACGGCGGTTCCCCCCGATCAGCTCAAACGGCCTCCGGCTCCGTACCGAGGCTCGACCATCGGACCTCTTGACTCTGTCTAGTCCGATCAGCTAACTTGTTCAAGTGCTCTTGGGTCTGAGGACCCCTACAATGCACGTGTGCAGTCACCAATTGTGGATGTCAAGTCACGTCAGTGACGGAGGAGCGGGTGTTTCCAAGATTTTTGCTATTGCAAGAGTCATGAGAGTCAAATAGGTGGACAATCAGATAGGTAGTAGGCAAGCCAGAGAGAATTGTCCATCTTGTGAACCGCCTCTGAGGCGGGGTCCGCGATATTGACGAAGCATGCTGCTGGCAACCGGCGGGGTCTCGGCTTCCCCACAGGTCCCGTGATCATCATGCTAACCGATTCCTTTTGCACCCTCTTCCGCACATCGGCAGGTCCCGACCCGTCAGTGCTGGTGGTCTATCGAGTGAGCCAAGCTTCCAGGTTGTATCATGACGATTCGCCACGCCTTGTGGGCAGTCCGGAAACGGTAAGTAGCACCAAGTAGATACGTCGTCGTGCCACTGAGTCATCGAACCTTCGCCCAATTTCCACAACACACGACTCTCAAGTTGACTCGAGCTTCTCGCAGGGCATGGCAAGAGCCCGAGCTCAGATCGCGCGATTATCACCCTTCGTTTGACGACACAAGAAGCACGACGTGGATCTTTGTTGAGGTGATGCCGGCTCGAAGGTTCTAGACCAGCTTACCACCGACCACCGTTGTTGTCGGAGACGCTGAATAAGACTCTAGTCGCCTCAGTACTATCAACAGCTATCTCCGATTCAGCCTATCTATGTTGAGGACACGTTGCAAATGTCAGCCCTCAACTTGCATTGTGCCTCAAGTGCCGCCGCTCAGTTATTCAGATGTCGCCATGCTTGAGAACCGCTCTTGCAAGCAGCCTGAAATCTCCCAGATGAAGAAATGCAATGCTCCGTTGTCAAGTCTCTTCCAAAGGCTTCGCAAAGTAACATGGTGTCTCCAGCTTGATAAGAAAGTCACTTGCTAATATTCTGTGTCAGTAATAATAAGTGTTCGAAGAGAAGAACACTGCTCTGTGATTGTCCACGGTGAGGCAAGCTTAGAGTAACATGTTCGAGAACGTTCGACTCTATATCACCACACCATAGATAGAGACAAATGGCCTCAATGACACCCGCGTGTAATCATCGAAAATGCAGCTCTAGATCTCTTTCTGCCTCGTTTTGGTTCGACAATGGACTGGGAGATGACAAATGCCTCAATCTGGGAGATGGGCTTACTTTTTCTTCAAATCTCGACACGCCCAACTGGCACGATATGAACATGTGTCGTAATGTCTTCTTAGGTTGGAAATATGAGTGTGTCCATCGCGACTATTCAAGTTATCGGAACTGGTTAGGTGTATATAACCTTGTTTTAGAACAGCCAGTGGACTGAAGCCTCCTAGATTCATATGACTCGAAACACGGCACGTTGTCAGGAGATAGGTAGACAATGGCAAACACGCTGAGAGGCGAGTGATCAGGGGCAACCGAGGCTGCATCGACTATGACAATGTGACCGACGGCTCTGTACTTCGCTTGAAAATGCTTCCATAACAACACAACTGCGGTCAAATGTATGTTACTGAGTGCATAAGAGAAGTCTTTGCGGTTTGTTACCAGTGCTGAGGTTCATGTCCTCACTCTCACCCCAGCTGCCGAGTGACATCCGCCATCTTTCCCTTCATTGCATGAGTTAACTGTCATGTGGTTTTCTGTTGAGTGGATTGTCATTGTGTATATGGTCTCTTATTCATTAACTAATGCTTTTGTTTATCTGGTAGTCTCTCCTGCTGACGACTGTGAGCTGCGAGAAGAAGATTGCATTAGCTCCTTGAACACAAGAAGGCCAAGATACATTGGCCTTTGATACTTGCCTTCTCTATACTGATAGCAACTTGACACCCTTGAGAAGGGCTGATTCCGCATAACAGCAGCCCATTTAGTGTCATTACTTCCTGTCATCACATGGTTCATGGGCCTACGACAGCTGAGTAAAGAACCACGTCTGCAGATGGAACTCTCTCCTTACCAACACATCTAGAGATAAAATCTCGTAAGCAACGGCTTCGAACAAATTTCTCGTAGAATTGGGGCGATAGCTGGAGGTGAAGTCGGTTTCCGGGGGGCAAAAGGCTCGCACAACAGACACCGGGCGCGATGGTTGCAACTTGACGCACGTCGTCCAGAGAGGCTCTAAGAACAGTTTTACGACATTCCAGCGCGGGTTTCCTGATGACTGCCGAGATAGCGTTCTATCTCTAGGCCGCGTCGCAGACCATAAAGAGTCCATCGCGAAGATGGAAACTGGGAGCCGTGTTGTTTTGACAATGAACTTACCATTCCTAGACCAAAGCCTTAGCGCTGCTCGAAACACAAATTGGCGTCCAGACGTTTTAGGGGACGTTCCCGAAACATTGAGCTCGGTTCTGGCACAAAAGCGGGTGGTTCAGATGTTTACTGGTAGGACATGGCAACTCATTCAATGTCGACAGCCAGGGCTTCTACAAGCGACTATAAACAGCATCGAATGCGATGATAGGGTCACACTGTTAACTTCAGGATAGGGCCAAAGGGCTTCGGATCGGCGTGCCAACCAACTACTGGCGCTCGCACACAGGTTTTTCGAGTTTTTGTTTTTGTTTTTGGTGGAATACCTTCTGGCGTCTGCACATCTGTCTCAACCCCTTTCCCCCCTTCGGATGATTTCCAGGAATAAGTCACCGTTTGAGCTGTTCCCCTCCCTCCGAGGTCAGTACAGTGAACATGGTGAACTTGAATTTTTTTTTTTATCCCTTTGGTAAGAGAGCAATCAGCTTCACCCGGCCCGACTCTGTCATTTCATCCATCCTCGGCGACACCGACATGCCGAGAACCCGCAGCGCATGTGCGGCACAGCACACAGAACATCACCGCTGAGAGCAACGTAGCATGCCGAAACCCGTATTGCGTATTCCCCGATCGCATGGAAATGGCGCAGGAAACCTCGTTTGCCTCGCATGGGGAAACCCCCAGACTGACATCATTTACGCGGAGAAAACCGGCCGCGACGCAATTTCTTTAAAGACGTGGATGGCATGAAGCTGCATGGTTCCCCGATACGGCAATAGATTAGCAAGCAGGCAAGTCATAGGATACCAGACTCGAACTGACCGCGAACCGTGTCCACGCCCATCTGCAGCGTCCGACTCTCACACCTTCCCGGGCTCGTGCCCGGAATCCCCGTACCTCCACAGATTTACTTTTGTCATTCCTGTCGAGCTGAACTCGCACGGCCATGCCACGCCACGCCGGGCCGTTCATCAACGACCATCAACGTAAGCTCGCAAACCCAGCTTCTCGGATCATCTCAAACATTGCCACACGTTCACGGGAGCAACCACGCACACGAAGCCCAGCCGCGTCTACCCCCCACAGCCACTTGTTTCACCTCAAGCGGCGCTTGCAAACTGTCATTCCAATCTTAGAAAAAGCTTGTTTCCCATGGTGCTCACGTCAAGGTCTCCGCACGGAGGGAGGCTTGGGCCTGCAAGCTCCATTGCCTCACATGCGCTCAGTAAACGGACCGTCGAGAGCCATGGAAGCTTAAAAGAGATGATCATTCTGAGGATCCAGCGCGTCAAGTGAACCCCCAAAAATCCCAAGACCCCGGATTTGGCTCCGAGATCCATACCGTGGACCCCAAAGCGGCGAAGGCACGACACTAAAAATGTTCGCCCTCGTGGATAACGGCAGGGAAACAGGGTGCTGACGTGAGGCGATGCTGAGTAACTAACACCCAACGACCACGGTGACCCCCCCTACAGGGCTGAAGACAGGGTTGCTGTGCTGCCGGTGAAGCCAGATCTGGTATCAAAGGAGACGACGAAGAGCAGGCCAAGCCTTCCTACATGCGGTTTGAAGGCGCCCGAAAGCTTGGAGGAACTCTACACGAACGGGGCTGATCCTGAGATGGCCCTGGCACACACACAGCTTTTGGCCCGACCTAGGAAATTTAGACAGCAAACCTGCCATCCTTTCGGGAGGTCCCCAGTCGGTCGAACCACTTCGTTCCCCGTCCGATTGGGAACACGACCCCCGCACTCTCGTCGTGTAATGGCGATATTTATAACCTCATCCAACAAACAAGGTTCCCAGAACGAGAGAAGCAGAGGCCAAACCCCGGATTCCCTGGTGGTCTCCTCTTCGGTTACTCAGACCGAGATCCTGTTATCGAGTTGCGGGGTCGTCCTCCACCAAGGTGGCCCTGGCAGACAAGAAGTCCCTCGAGATTCTTTGGATTGGCAGTGCTTGTGAAGATAGGATTCTCACGTGTTTTTTATTCATGCTTTCTTTCTCGACTATCTCCCTTAAGCCTTTTCCATCTTGTACATCCTCGAGTATGTGCGCACGATTGTCAAGGTCAGCCCTCCCCCCCCCCCCCCCCCCCCCCCCACCTTCGCGCATTGTGGCAATTAACTGCAGCGAGCTTCTCTCGAGGATAAACGTCAATTCAAAGAAACAAAACAAAAGAACTCCACACCCAAAGAAACGCCATGACAACAACATGGACCCGATGCCTGCCTGCCGATACCTCGCCATCTAGTAACAGAGCCAGCCAAAGGAATCAAGCACGCCGGGACCCAGAAACAAAAAGAACCAAACCCAAAGAACCAGAGCATCAAAATCAGTCGAGCCCCCATGTCCGTAGAACCAATCGGTCGTTTTCCGTTCGTTTGTTTGCGTGACCGTCGTAATCCCATTGCTCCTTTCCAAGACCCCAGTAAGACAAAGCAGCAAGACTCATCTCGCCAGAAAAATCAACAGAGAGTCAGCCTTTGCGTATGTTTCCTTGCCGTACGTGTCCATTACTTTTCTAGCCACAGTCAGATATATACCCCGCTCAAAGGGTATAACTCTGCATATCTTGAAACATATACATGTTGTCGGCAAAATCCATTGTCCCTGTATGCGTGGGCATGACCATGTGAGCGGCGGCGGCGGCAGCGGTTGCGTCGTAAGACATTGGTGGTGCAGTGTGTTGCCGCGGAACCTGTTGCGTCCTCGACTGCAAGCCCCGGAGCTTGAGGTACTCGGCATGAAGGGACGAGTAGGCTTGACCGAGGGAATCGTTCTTCTGCTTCTGCTCGGAAAGCATGACCTCGAGGTCCTTGATACGCTGGTCTTTGCGCTCGCGATACGCGCGTTGCGAGGCCCTGTTCTGTGCCCGACGGCGCTACAAAGAACAGGATGTGTTAGTCTACAGCCGAAGGGTCTTGTAAAGCAGCGCTATTTGTGGGGGGGGGGGGGGGGGGGGGGGCACATGGCGGCATGCCGAGGAAGGTTCGAGACTTACCGAAAGGACTGATGGCGGGGCATTCTTATAGCGGTTCTCGCGCTTCCTCTTGGCGGGTGCTTTGGCGGTAGTCGCCTTATCGTCCGAAGTTGGTTGCGGTGATGCTGTGTCGCGATTCGAGCTCATGGGGCTGGGATACATGCTCTGGTCCACGCCATTGAAGTCATTCACAAAGGTCGTATCAAACTAGGGCGAGTTTAAGTCAGTCTATGTCCCCGAAGTTCGAGATGAGCCAACTCACGCTTGACATGATGGGACTCGTAGACTCAGATGAGCTGGCTGTGTCCAGATATTGTTCAGGCTCATCATAGATATAGGGCGCGTCCATGTCCAAGAAGGCATCCACGTCGTCGTACATGTTGAGCGGCAGCGAGTGATCCATGTGTAGCAATTGGGTGCCGGAGGAGCCAAGGATGGGGATGGTAGGTTGAGATAGGTGGCTAGTGTACGAGCAGGCCAGGTTTGATGTTGACGCGAGTTGCGAGAGATTGGAGGTCAAGATGAGGGTTGGGACGATATATACAGAAGCAAGGGAGGGCAATGCGTGGTCTGGATCTGTGTCTGAAGAGTGATGTGTAAGGCAATCTAAGCTACGCCATAAGGATTTGCAACCGGGCTGAGAGGAATTATATAAGGCGCTCGGAGTGGAAGAAGCACCACGAAGGCATGCCCCCCCTCCCCAAGACAAGGTATCGGTACGTAGTCTATGTGAAGGGTTGAGGAAGCAGCAGCAGGGCGGTACCCACACGCACGCATGTGCAAAAGCCGGGCCCTGCGTGTGGTTCGTAAGTACGTAGGTAAGCAACGTTTCTGGCAGACTCTTTTGAGGACGACGAATGCACACACCGGTAACGCAGCAAGCCAGCAGGCCACCTGTCGGATTGGACCCCAGATAGCGCACTTCCCGGGTTGCTTAGGCGCATGGCGCGACCGCCTGTCCACACTCCTGTTCCTGGTCCCCTGGTGGTGGTCAAGGTTGCGCGATGGGGAAGGAAAGCGAAGAGCACGAGAAGAATCGCCGTCGCCGCCACCTATTTGGGCTTGGTGAAGAGCTTGTACGCTAATGGGTTGGTGGTGGTGGTGGTATTTGCGGGCAGGGGTGGAATTGGAGACAGCCGCCCGCTGTCTTGTCTACATTTGCGCTCCAAGTTACGGCTTGAACGGGCTGCGACAAGGTTGCAAGGGACCCTTGCAAGAACGGAGCCAGATCCTACCGGGGGAGGATAAGTAGGACGGAAGACGGTGGGCAAAGACGGAGGAGGTGAGGGGTCGAGAGCAGCCGACGCGGCGCCGTTAAGCTTTGAACCTGCCGCCGTTGCATGATGCTGAGCCTTCCTGCCGACGACGCCTCGTAGGGTGAGATGGGACAACTCCTCGTAACCACCATTTATCTCTCCCCATTTTGTGGCTGGCTAGACTTCAGACGGTAGGTTTACGACAGCATCGCCGCCACAGCCAGAATCATCTTCTCCGTGTGTCATAGTCAAGGTGATCAATTCGTCCCAGCCCTACAAGACGAAAAAGCTTGAGAACACGGTGGGGGCGAAGATACTCTTCTCCGCGGTCTCGCCTCTTCGGTATACACATTGCACGACGGACTTGACATTGTTCTGGCCGTGCCCTCAAGTTGGCTAGACTCGCTTCGGTGTCCAGACACAAATGTTCGCCACGAACTAAGGGCGACTTGTGCAGCCCTGACCTCGCAAGCGTTTATCGACAGGCCATCTTGTCTAACATAACTGTCGAAGCCTCGGAAGTTTACTGATTTTTATTTCTTAAAAAGTAAGGGGAAGGAAAGAAGAAGGAAAAGGCTACACCCCGAAATTGCAGGTGTTATCTCGTTGTTTGCGAGTCGTTCACGGCCAAGAGCAGGGAGAGGGGTACCGGAAAACCAACGAGGTGGTGCCGCTAAGCGTAGCAGTCACAATCCCGCCTTTTCGGATCGCTTCACAGCAGCGAAGCTTCATTCTTGGTGGAAATCTAGCGGCGGAAGGGCGGAGCCCAATTCGGATTCGAATGGCTGTGGGGGGCCAGCATGGCAAGGGCGTATGCATAGGACGACGGCAGCGTCTGATGCACGCCGACTTTCGGTCGCTTTTCTTTCGTACCACTCGAAGAAGAGATGTCTAGTGCGACTTTGCGTCCATTGTATTCCTTGCATTGTCTCATCGAGTGTCGAAGAGGACATCATCCCGAAATTGGATGGAGTCGTGTCTCTTTGATGCTAGGTAAGTTGAGCGCAATCGACAGCAACGGCTACGCTTGCCCGCCCGTGATGATGAATTCCTCGCTGACCAACAGTCAGTCATTATCGGGCCAGTCTCGGGAATGCGGCAGCATGTCAGCCTCCCCATCTCGAGCTGTGCCGGTGCAGTATGACGACAGTGATGACTATTGATGCACCGTCCTCACATGAACTAGCCGTCGTGGGTGTCTACAACTCTGTGTCAATCTTTCCTCAGGGTCCCAAGAGGCTTTACACTTCCGTGATCCTGTTCGAATGCAGTTTTGGTAGGAACCACGAACGGCATGCAGGGCGGCGGCACGATCACCGCACCAGTGCATGTGGCAGGGGAGCGTTGCCTTGCCAGGCTGGCCCAGCGCCCTAGCCTAAGGCTAAGGTACTCCGCAATGCCAACAATAGAAGCCTCCACGGGTCCTCGTTGTAGATAAAGGCGAGCGGGTGCTTTGCTTCCTTACTCAGGTACACCAAGACTCCCGCGATGGTTGATGCTTTATTGTCGGAGAGGTTCCGAACAAACTTTGGCTCGGCCATAGACCGGGCATACCGTAGGTAGCGAGGGTTTCCCAGCATAGGGGAGGGAGGGAGAGAGGAATACACAATCATGCTCCCGCAGACAAGCCCCAACTCAATTTTCGTCAAGAACGGCCGAATGGCCCGGTCTGGTTTGGTCAATCGCAGAGTTCAACCGCGCGTGTCAAGAAACCTTGTGCTTCGTGTTACGACGCCGAGCGGGACTGTACTTTGGTTCGGGGGGCCATTCATCTCGCCGCAATCCGGGAGAAGGTGGTGTGAAATGTGCGAGGGGGGAAACATGGGGATTGCCATCTTCCCCCAGTAATCCCATCACCTTTTTGCCCGTCGTTTCTGAATCCGGGGATGGTAAACGTGGACGAGCAGGCGATGTTGGGCGCAGGCTGTGGGATCTGGTTCTGCAGTGCAGTGCTGTGTGGCCCACTTTCTAGACCACACGGGAATGGCTTTGTATTTTCATACGTCTGCTCCTCCCCCCCAGTGCAAGAGCGGGCTATTGGATCCCACAGATGAGATAGAGTGACATACCCTTGTCGCAGCGGTACGGAACTCCATCTGATAAGCGGTGGCCCCATTACGTGTGGCCTAGGACGTGTGGCCTGGGTCGGTGCAGGGCAAATTGCGTCGAAGTCACACGCAGCTGAGTGCGTTCAAGGCTTGAGCAACAATAACCTTTGTTGTGACAGTTTCTGTAGAACGGAGAAGAGAGTCTCGGAGAGGTTTGAAATACGGTCTGTGGTAAATACTCGTTGACGGTTGTTCAAAGAAGGTCCGTCTGATTGCACCGCAAAGATGGTACTGTGTTTACCAACGCCATGTGTGACGTTTGTTCGACGTCGTGGAATTCCGCCGCACTAGTAATTAGGCCCAGCGGGGTTCGGGTTGCAACGTTTGAAGGGATTAGGGCTCCAATCGGGAACCGTTTCCGAGCCGTGCCGTTTTACTACTTCCGTCGATTATCTGCACAAGCCCAGGCTAGATGACTCTCGTTAGGGGTGGCATCTCCGTTGCCCTCAAGTCACCCAATGCCCCCTTCTAGGTTTTTTTTTTTGTTTTGTTCTGCCGTTCACCTGATCCACAGGTGCTCTGGCACTGAACAGACCTGTGCTGCCGCCGTCAAATAACCTTTAAGCTCGGGCGACCGACGATCAGCAAGCAATCCTGTCCCGCCCCGGAGCCGAATCCTGGCACTGCAGTCCGCCTCCCCTGGATGGAACTCCACATCAAAAAGCCGGAAACTGCCGTCAATCACCTCACCAAAGGTCATGAGAAACTCCGCTGCTGAGCCGGAAATAGCAGATCAAGGAGACGACTGCCACCGTACCGCCCGCATGTGCGCGCGAAGCCTGTCGGTTCTGGGTTGGGCTTCTCAAGTTCTCCAAAAACAGAAAGGGAAAAAAAAAAAACACCCCTTCATGAGTCCCGCTCCAACCGGGAACTGATCAGGCAGCCATAATTGTCCCTGCTCGAGCACTCCCCGGTATCGTTACATACCTCCCACTACGATGAATTTGGCGGGGTTCCAGTGGCTGACTGGGCTTGGGGGTTTGTCTCCATCGTGGTGATTTTTGAACCTCAGCTCTCTGCACTGTTACGAACGGTCCAATCAGAAGCACGGTCTGTTTTTGTCATGCTGCTGCAGCTGCTAGCGCTATGAGCGTCCCCATATCATATCTCATGGGGACCATACACTGACCTAAGCAACTTCTAGATCCGTACGGATACAGGGCAGGGTATTCAGACATCGCGGCCCCCGTAGTACGAAGAGGGCTGGATTCGAATCCGGCCCTTTGGCAAAGAAAATAGTTGCTGTAGTCCATAATTTGGTGAAGGAAATGATCAGATGATGCCACTTCACTGGCCCGTTCGGTCTCATCGTCCAGTCCTCCATCATCCCCTCATTTGGCCACTAGGCCCCTGGGCCGTGTGTAGCTGGGTGTTTGCCGGAGCAGAAGAAGCTGGGGTTCGGCCGAGTCGAATCTATTTTAAGCGGACGGCCCCCCTTATTGCCAAACTAGGTAATTTAAGTTGCTGACGGAGCACCACAAGGGCGCATCCTCTTTCTTTCCGCCTCAACCCTCATTCATATGTTGCCTCAAAGGTCCAACAACTGATGGTCGAGGATTGAATGCTATCAGATTATTGCCGTCCCATTATTTCTTGCACTGAGAGGCCCCCTTGTGTCCGATTTCGCCTGCAGCATGGATGGGCAAGACTCTTCGAGTCTAGACACCACTAGTCGGGCGGAACTCCGTTTGAAAACGTTGAGGCAAATTTCCATGTTGCTCCAACGTTGCTTCGCATGTATGGCCACGGCCCGGGGGGGCAGAAAACGGACCGCTCTCGCCGCCCGCAGAGTTCTGTGTCTGTATATACCCATTTAACAATATCGCAGTGCAGTCTGATTCGAACTGGAAGAACAATGTGACACTGCCAGGCATAAGTAGCCATTGCAAAGTTTTGCCTGGTGAACCCAACACGCGCTTATGTGCAAGAAGAGAAGATATCGGGATGTCCGGCTGGCAAGCATCCATTGGATGCAAATCGCCTTCTTCTTGCGACATGCATGCAGCAAGAGACCACCAGAAATGAGAAATGGGGTATCTGCCATGAGGCTCGACCACTGTAATGAGATGCTACGTTCCCAAATACCTCAGGCTAAAAGAGACCGGCGTGGTCGCCCGCAATCCCGCAAAGTGCAGTGACATGCAACGGCTACCCTGACGAGCAAGCGACCACGTGGAGGCGCAGAGGTTCGCATTGTATCTTCCGCTTTCCGCAATATCTGTTTTGCACATGCTCTATACTCATTGTGTGTTTTCAGATGTGAACTAAACCAGGCGTGATCTATCGAAGTCGAAAATCCTGGTTGGTTGGTGCGGTAGAAGTTGCCGGTCCGATAAACACATGCATAGAGAGAAGTAGAAAACAGCTCCCTACTTCGCTTTCACTTGAACCGAAGCTCGTCGAGCACCACCAGATATCCGTGAAGGGGCGTGTCTGGGCATACTTGCTACCCGGGCGCGCGATAATTTTTGGCTTCCTCGAGAAGCCCACCTCACTGACCGCCTCTGCCCACCAGTTTAGTTCGCAAGGGCATGGCAGTGCACCTCTACTCCGAACCTCCACGTCCGAGTATTTGGAATGTGCCATCATGCAGATCCGGGGTCAGCCACTGGCGAGGATCACCGGTTTGATCCGTACGACAATGGTCGGAGTAATGGCCACTGAAGCAGACAGTAACTGCTGGTTGAGTTCGTGGATTAAAGGGTGTTTTTTCGCCAATGACTCAGGCCGTTAGTTGGGGCCCATAAAGGTCAAGCGTAATGGCCACTGAACAAGTGAGTTGGTGCTCCAAGCCCCCGCACTGCACAGGTCTTGGTGAACGGAGCCGAATTAGGCTCCGTTTTGCGCCAAGGTGTTGATGATGTACTCGGCTTCGCGAGTACCAGATGACACCATTTTCCACAGTCAACTAGGCAGAAGGAATCTTTGCAAGTTCGCCTTGGATTTGCAGTATCCATCTTTCAAATTTGTCCAATGGGTCAAGCGGTGGCCGCCCCTCCTCGCCCAACCGGGCACTTCTCCACTAGAGACCATCTATTTTCCCAAAAGGGCAATTTTCCGCTCGAGTGCAGTGATGGGGTTGTGCCAGGGTGAGCATGCAGGGGACTGAACCGAACCCGTCGACATGCGTCCGCTGGAACGCCGAGCCGCTATGGCCCGGCCACGCGATTGGCGACGACATATTTGGGGTCCGAATTGTTGCTTGGGGGTACGTTGGCACAAGCCTTTTTGAGGTTGAATCGTGAACAGGCAATTTCGCGGTATTTACAGAGTCATGCAAATGCCCCATTTCTGATTTCAGTTTTTCACGACTTCTGGACCTGAACCGGAACAAGGCATCGTGGAGAGGGCGAAGCGCAGCCTGTCCCTCATCCGAACTTCGTTCCCAGTCCCACGGTGACAAGTTAGGCATTTCGGCAGCAACAAGTACTTCGGCTGCAATAACAACGACTTGGACAGCTGACTTGTTTCCCATTACCTGCAGGTTTTACCATGGCATTGCGGTGTCTTGTGATAGTCATCAATTGAGTCCAGGTTTATTGAAACCGCGGCCAGCTCTCTAGCACGGCAGCTGATCCGCCATCATTCTGAGTGGGCGGTGGCTCTAACAAATACAATGCTTGCCGGGCTCCTGTGAGGCTCGCATGTTGCTGGCCAGAAATAGGCGAGGTCATGTATGCCGGCATGACATTCTTCCGCCGCTACAGCCGTCCCTGTCAAAGGTTCCAAGGGTCAATACCAGAAGGTAGTAAGACATCAACATCTGAAAAAGGTCAAGGATCTTAGAATCAAGGTGACTGAGAAGCGGCACGGCTGAGTAATAGCAGCAGAAGCGAGCTCCTATCTTTTCTTGCTTAGCTCCAGCCCTATGCAGGGACTTTGCGGACATGAACGAGGGTGTCTAAAACGCCACTGCCCTGTCAACGTCGAAGGTGGTACCGTTGTATCGAGTACGGGGTCCTCAAGTCCTGGCGTATCGAGGAGCAGCGGAACAGATGCGTTAGAGCGGACGAAGCGAGTGTGTCCTGAGGACATCTTAGAGCTCCTGAAGACCCGCTTCGGCCTGAGAGACCCCGGAAGCGAAGCCAATCTTCTTACTCATGTCGATGGCCTGTTGAAAGCGTTTCCTGGCGACTTCTTTCTTTCCCGACATAGCAGCGATGTCACCCATGTTGACCAAAGCCACAGCACAAGCCTCGTCACACTCCTCTGTGCGCTCATCACCTTGGATGTCCTTAGAGTGTGAGTAAGCATTGCCAGCCCAGTTCTTGGCGGCTTCCAGAAACCCGGCACGGTCCGTTGGCATATCAGGGCTGACGATTGCGTTGGATGTTGCAGGGGCATTCGGGACGATACCTAGCGGGGTTTGAAGAGGATGCTGCGCAAAGGCCACGGCCAAATTGTTCACTGCAAGACATGTCAGCCGGATCCAAATATACATTTTGGGGGCAGCGCTCAGAATAGGTGAGTGCGATGAGACAGCAACCTACTGATAGTAACTCGGTGACAGGGGCTGGCGCAGAGACGCAATGCCTGGAAGAATAGTGGTACTGCTAGATGAAACTGAGACTTGGACTCGTAGTGGTGAGCCAGGGCTGGGATAGAAAGTCAGTACGATGTCGCCGAAAGCTGATTGTAGTAAGTCAGATAATGATGGATAGATGGCAACATACATTCCATGGCCCCTCCAATCTCCTCTGGGCTCATCCAAGGGCCCTCTTCCTCCTTGACACCTTCTTCGCGACGACGCCGTGACTCTGTCAAGGCAGTCTCGACAGCCCACGTCAAGCGGGCCTGGGCATTTTCTGGCTCCAAGACGTGTTCGTCTGAGTAGAGAGCGCCGAGTTTGGTGCTGGTGCCAACAGCCTTGGCCAGCAATCGCGTGCGTTTGTGCCATAAGTTTTCAACAACAACCTCTTCGCCATTCTCTGCGACGACCGGACGCTTTTCCTCCGGCATTACTTTGACGGTAGGTGGCTTTCCCGACTTATCGACTGTACCGTCCGCGACGGACTTCTCCATCCACTCCACCCACCTGAGGCAGTCCCTCATTACCGAGTCTAATACAGTTATGGCTCCCTGATAATTTTCAATCTTCTCAAGCCAAGCGGCCGTTTGGATTCTAATGCCCAGTACATCGTCGGAGAATGGGTCCAGCTGGAGCTCGTTGCACTGCTCCAAGGCTTGCTTATAATATTTCCTCGCCAAGTTCGGGTCGGGCTTGATGTTGGTGTAGTATAGCGCTCGACGGAGAGACTTTGCGATCGGCTTAGGATACTTGGTGAATTGACGAGCCATGAAGTAGTCGAAGTAAAGCTTGACAATGTATATTGACACACCTGCCAAACCAGTGAGACTTGGGCGCAGGCAAGTCAGCGGCACAGCTCAGTGATAGCGGTAATGCCGGACAACTCACATAGCCAAGGCCAGAATAAGCTCCTCGGGACTCTCTCTGAACATCTTTTTCATCCCTCTCGGTGTCATGGAAGACAAAAGCGAGCGAAAGGACAAGGCTCTCCAAAGCTGGCGTGCTTGGGAAGACGGCGGTGGAGGGGCCGGAGCGTTTGTCTTCTTGGTGCCATTGTGCGATGAACCAGACGTGCTATGCTGTCTCAGTTGGACATGCCTGCATACTATGGCAGCACTCGGATAGACACCGGCTCGCAGTTTTACGGCGGACGCCGAGGGCGATCGGATGACCTGACGACGGCACAGGCTGTCGATAGCCCGACATGCCGTTATGCGCGACGCCGCCATTATGATAATCAATCGAAGAACCGCTTACAATGTGATCGTAAAGGTGTGAGTTTCGCAGCTGGCTGTCGGACGAAGCTGGTCAACGGCACATGTCGTTGTTGGTCGTTTTGAGGCGATTGTCGAGTGACGTATTTTAGCAACAAAATTTAAATGAAGGATGGAACGGTTCAAGAGCTCTTGCTATGGTGGGTCCACAATGTCAATGCGCAGCGAATCAGAAGAAGGAAGTTACACCGAGGCTCACCCAGCCATGCCATCTCTCGCAGGTGCCCCACTCGGATCGTGGAGAAGCTTCGGAATCAGAGGGGCAAATGTCGAGCTTCTTCCCCCGCCATTCACCGTCTCTGTAAGGGAAACCCGACTCACTTGCTTCTTCAACCCTGCAACTCACACTCAACGCCTCAACAGCAGCGACGCACTATCGGTACTCTCTCTGTATCATATCCCATCTCATTCAGGTCCAAGAAAATGGCTGGAAAGTTCGAACCCAAGGTACCCGTCAACCTGGCTCCTCCCAAGGACGACCCCATTACCCTCGATGAGTTGGCCAAGGCCGATGGTAAGTTGCTCTTACTTTCGATAAGCTTGATTTGAAATCTCTACGGTGTAATCTTCCTCATAGAAGAACCATCGAGCGACGTGTACTTTACTTTGAGTGAAGATGCTTGTTGTGTGCCCTGGGAAACCACTGCTGCACGCCGTGGCGTGGCATCGATGACGGGCACTGCGGCCAACTTTTGGACGAAGCCAGGTCCTTTTTGTCTCTCTGATTCAAGAAACATTCGCCAGTAGCTCTCAAAATTCATTTCCAGTCGCCGCGATCTAGGCCATTCGAATCACTTGCAAACGCATCTTACCTCACACAATGCCGATGAAACTGACAACATCGCAGGCTCGGATCCCAATGGAAAGACATACGTTGCGATTAAGGTAGATTTCAGGCCTCGTTAATCTGCGAGCCGTGTCTGATGTTCTGTTACAGGGTATCGTCTATGACGTGACAGGCAACAAGGCATACCAACCAGGCGGTTCCTATAACGGTAGGCTCTTGAACGCTCCCTAGACCCAAAGAAGCTCCCAAACTGACGCCTATTTAGTCTTCGCCGGGAAGGATGCCTCCCGCGCTCTCGGTAAAACCTCAACAAAGGCTGAGGACGTCAGTCCCGAGTGGCAAGATCTCCCCGACAAGGAGAAGGGAACCCTCAGCGACTGGGTCACCTTCTTCTCCAAGCGGTACAACGTTGTCGGCCGCGTTGCCGGAGCAACCAACACGGAGTGAAGGGCAGGAGGCAAGAATTGATGGATGAAATGGGGAGAAGATAGGAGGCCAAAGATAACCATCATCCGCAGGTGTGATGTTGCCGTAAGCGAGCGTAGACGTAAGAAATGTCATGAGCCCTTTGCATAACGGCACCACATCAAAACCTCCGAACGTTGTTTCCCTCCTCCTGATTTCTCTCCCCTCGCCTCTGGCCGAGAAACACCGACATTGATCTCAATTGCAACTTGGCAGCTCCATATCAGGCCCTCCTATGATAATCCTTATCCGTGAAAGACATAATGATACGCTCTCTTCCATAAAAAGAGCCTCGCGCAAATCCTGACGTTCACGTGTGATGCTACTATTCTCGTATGACGTCCTTACCAGAATACAGACCTGGTGGTTGCTGGATCATTGGGCATCAATTGGAACCCAGCTGTGTCAAAGAGGGGTCTCACTCATTTCTCTGCAGAACCCAACTTTGTCGAGACCAAACATAATAAAGTCGCATCGACTTGAAAAGATCTGAAGTCTACATACGAGAAATGAGTGGCGCGTCTCGCGCCATCCACCTCACCCTTCTGCTCAATATTTTTATTGCACGACAATAATTACAACAGTCTACGTCTCGGCCCTCGAGACTGTTTCTCTGCCCCCCTTTCCGGCTCTGACCACTTAGAGCCATATGTCCTGCAGTTTCCCGACAGTCGTTTCTATGGAGTATGACCCTCTTGCTGTCCTGTCGTACAAAAGGGCGTTGCACATGTTGGTTGCCGTTGCAGTGCTCCAGCTGGTTTGAAACGTGGATACGAACGCCTCAAATCTCAAGACTAGTGATGATATACCATCTAAATACACCCAAAGAGTAGAATAGCTTCTGAGGGCAAGTAACCGAACATAGTGTCTGTTGCCTAAGGTCTTTTTCTGATTAGGCCTAACGAAGTAGAGTGGAGCGTTGAGGTACAGATCAAGAAGATTCCTCAAAAAATGAGAAACCAACATTCAAGTCTGGTCAACAACCAAGGCTCACTTTCTATACGAATGCAGGTGGTACCATCTTCTTGATTTTTTCTGCGTATTATATGCTGCTATCCGAAGCAAACCTATTTGGCAAGTATGAGAGAATATCACACGTATTTTGCGGGAGCCTCGCCTACCCTTGAAACCCCCAATCACTGCAACCCCTCCAGTGAAGCTACGTAGGCATGTCGAGCAACTCTACATTGATAATCAGGGCTAGCTGAACTGTCACATAACCAGTCTCTCTCTAATATCTCACCTCTTTTCAGTACCGAAATCAGGTGAGAGCAGGCTTGCCTGTATCGGGTTCCCACGCCACTTCGTTTCAGGTTCATCTCGATGCAGGATCTGTATGCATCGTTTGATTGATAATGGAACACCATAAATGTACTTAAAGGTTTTCAGTCTGTCTATTACTCTGTAGGAACGGGGAAAGGCCGTCATCCGGCCGACTCGGGCAGTTGAATGTAGAGGGTAAATACGGCTTGATTTACGAATCATCCAAAGCCGGAACGGCGATTTTGGAGCAACACAACCTGTAAAAGCCTCTCGTAGGCATATGAACTGACATTTTAGTCAGTTTCCTGCACCTTACAAACACTGTTTAAACATGGGAGTTACATGTGCATATGAAGGCACGCTCTCCCTTCGCCGGGCCACACTGAATCCACCTTCAGACCCAATCTCGGTTTCGTACAAGCCCACTTTGACACCCTGGAAGAGATACATGTGGGGTAAACATCCTTTCCATGGAACATGAACGCTGCTGCCGATGGTACTTTCCAACTCAACGACGGCGACTCTGGCCATCAATGCACTCTAGGCCGGCAGGGAAGCTCGGGTGCCCCCCACTGTGCCAGGCCAAGATGCAATTGTCGCACGGAACGCTCTGCTTCCACGAGTTGCGGAGGACTTTGACGCCGAAGCATTGGTGGTTCGGGTCATTGCGGGCGAAGTGGCAATACGATTTCAGCCGTACAATAGAGTGGTTACAGGTGAAGAGAAACTCCTCCCAGTCGCACATATTGCAAGAATGGGGCCAAAGGATGCTACTGTTCCTTTTGGATTATTTTGAGAATAGATGTCTACAGCATCAGTTCAGAACGTTGGGTGGTCTGAGAACTCTGGCAGCGTTTGGAAACATACCGATGGAACGCTCAGCTAGTTCTGTCGATGCTGGTGAAGAGTTCTTCTCCTCTTTCAATCTAAGTTGATGCTGGAAACCGGGTAGTATGTGGCGCCGAGTGCTTTTTGGTACGAGTATTGCTATTGAATGTAAAGAACTGAGTCGCAATAGAGAATGGAGCATGACTTGGTCTGGACAGTCAACCCCTTTTTATAGATGCTTCGCCCAAGGGCCTCGCTTCACAGGCCGGTGTCCAGACATCGTTATCATGAGGGGTGAACGTTAATATGCAACTGGATGTAAAAAAGACTTGCTCCAGGCCATCGACATGTCTAGCCACATGGACACTGTGTGTGCATCCCTACCTGATGTGCTGGTGTCGCGCATTGACGATATGCTTGTTCGCGAGGATGGTATGTAAGCCTAGATGTGATGCGGGGCGTTCATCTAAATGGTCACCTCGTACGGGCTTCAGCAGATACCACATGAAGTTTAGCCTTGGACCGGGAGGGAAGTTGATTGTGCATCCCCGGAAGAAGAGGCTGCAGATTCCAAGCGCGGTAGGAAGATGGCGATGCAGGAACTACCACACCCCTCCCTCTACAAATACCTCGGAATTTGGCCTGTAGTGCCGAGCTAGGTACCTGGTATCAACAAGAAATTTGTTTGATAGGAGAATCCAAATGTCCACAAGTTCGATCCAGATTATTCGCTCCGTCAGCAGTCCGTATCCGTCCAGAAAGAGGTATACTGCTGCTTCCCAGGGCACTAATTTCTTGTTCTGGTCTCGGCAGAACATCGCTATCAAGAGCAATCGATGGACGTTTAATATCCCTTGGGAGGGTTTGGTGTTCAAACAAGATTGAGGTGGTAGTCCCTATACCACTAAGATGTCGTCGATGCGTTCACCCGATGCCAGATTGATTCGTCGAATTGTATCTCCGAGTTCCTGTCGACGTAAGATGACCGGCCTCGTCCTGTTTTTCTCCGGGCTTTCTGAAAGTCGTACGTCGTGTGGCACAATGAACGTCAACTCCTCTTGTCGATGGAGAAAATGTTGTCTGCAGTACCCAATCAGTTGGAGGACATCTGCTTCCGACCCAAGCCACTTGCATCTTGCGGAGCGGCCCGATAGGCGGGTTTACCTAGCTGACATGTAGGCTCGTTCCTTGGCGTAGAGCAAACATGGAACAACTGCATAGCGGACGAGACCACAACGCAAACTAAAGATACGGCCGAACAGTCTCCCGACTATCACGAATTTCAAAGAGTCTTGCTTTTGGATAGTGGAGCAGATACAGATGGTTGCGCGGTGTGAACGAGAGTGACCATCTGTCACGGTTCTTGCACAAGAAAGCTGCACTCATAGTAATACTGTGCAACAAGGGACGGCCCCGCTCACCAGACATCCCGCAGCCAGACCATGTATGTTCCCTCAAGTACTTGGGTATTCCAAACGTGAAGGAACACATCTGAAGTGAAGCTGACAGCACATGAGCCGTTTACGCCTAACCGGACGACGACATTGAAATAATAATAATCATGTGTCACATCTTGAGTGACGGTCGCGTGTTCCATCAGTCCAGTGCCCAATCGGTATCGGATCCATTATATCATGTGAGATAATCTCTAAGGACACGTATGCAAGGGCGGAGAAGGGAGGGGGAGGCGTTTGTTTCTCTCAATAATGTACTTGCTCAGAGGGATATTCGTGAAACCGAGCATGTGAGCCTCGCGCTGCTCGAGGTGGCACTACAGGCAATGTGAGAGTGATAACGAATACCTTGGCACAAGCTTGATGTCGAAGGACATTTTCAATCTCGAAGTGTACGAAATCCGGTAGACGGGTTTACTGATTCCGAATCAAGAGGCCAAATCGCCTTAGGAAAGAGCTGGGTCTCCTTGGAAGAACATCACCGAAAAGCCGAAATGTCTAAGAAGTCACCAACGGTGCGGCAGCTCAAGATTAAGTGTTCCGTTACCGTTTTGCCCTCTGTTAATGGCCCTAGACCTCGGAAGTGGGCGGCTCAATTGTGCCAGCTGAGACATTTGCCGCTGTGGAAATGGTGAGCATAAGCGAGGATAGCGTAATCCTTTACACTCTGGTGTCCTGTAGCATCAACCCATCTAGAGCACCGTTGGCTCCGAAATGGCTACCAACTGATAGTCACTCCCACTGCAGATACCGTTGATGCTTGTCCCGAAAAGTGCAGCGAACGCCGAAAGCGCGATAAGTGACCGATGGGGATGAGCCGTAGAATCAAAACTTGGATTCAAACCGTTCGTGAATGTCAGTCTGCAGAATTTTGTACGGCCTGCTTCATGTCGTAGCCGTCAAGCACTTTGGTGTTTGACGGTGGATTGTGCAACAGAGCGAGACGTGACTATGTTCTGGGCGGTTTGTATGCTAGGTCAAAAGCGGAGGCAAATGCGACCCATTTCCATGGCACTTGGCTGCCTTGCTGGTTGCCTTGTGTCGCTGCCTGGCGTATTTCCGGGCGCCGATTGGCTGGAACCGGGCGACGACGTGTGCTGCTCACCGAGAGTCGCCCAAAAAGCAAGGCGAACTAGCGAATGGACCGCGCCCTCGCCCAGCTCCCTCAACGTGTGAGTGCCCCCCAATAGCACCTCATCTTCCCTCACGTTACGGTAGTCACGCCGGTTCCTCATTCTCAAACTCTTTCTTGCCCATCCTTCGCTGTTTCTTCCCGTCCGAATGACTACAAGTTCTCAACTCTCCATGTCCATGTCGCCTGACTGAACCCTTTAGTTTCTTCCATTTGGTCCGTCTTCAGCCAGCAAGCAGCCTTCGTTTGTCCAGCCACCCATGTCTTCCTAGTGCCCGGAGTCAGCCGTCGTCACCTTCCGGCCCCGACCGACCCACTATCGGACCGGCAATTGAGGTTTATCAAGTTGTCTTTTGACTCGGCCATCCGGGCTTCATTTCGCTTTGACAACATCCCTATTCCTAGTAGCCGGCCTTTCTCCCCTATCAAAGAACGCCGACCGACTTTAAGCCCCAAGAGCCGAAAACCATTCCTGTCTGGCTGGACTCGGGCTCGGGCTCGAGTGGGTGACCCTCGTTCCCTTCCGTGCCCATCACTTCAAGCATCACTGGCAGTATTGCCTTGTGGAATCAGGCCAGTGCCTGCTGCCCCATATGCAAATACCCGCAGGGTCGCCATTTACATATCCGTTCTCTAACATGTAATTAGTCGCCTATTGCAGCTGACAGCTCGAGTCGACTCCCTTGCTGGCTCCTCGCCTCAACGACGACCCATTAACAATGGCAAACCTGCCCAAGGCAACGGATATGGAGATGGATCCCGCGAAACAAGGCCAGATGGTTTCTCCACAAGGCCAAGAGACCGGGGTCAACATATCAAACCCTTCGGGCCAGCTCTTCCATCAGAAAACACCGCCGATGCCATGGGGTTTGATGAACTTCTATGGCAGCGAGCAGCCGTGGGTTCCTCCCGGCATCTTTGGCGCATCTCATCAGGACCGACAAGCATCGGCACCGAGCACGCAGAGACGAACACCAAATGGCTTCCAAGGGTGGCGAAGCACTCTCCCTTCGGAATGCGACACCGGATTCCCGCCTTCCGACTCCGGTTATGAAAGCAGGACAAAACATAGCATCGAAAACACGTCCGTCTTCAATGATGTGGACCGAAGCCAGGACACCCAGAGCCTCTCGGGGCAGATAATGGAGTATCACCCCTTTGGCTTGACCCCCAGCGATGGCAATTGGGACATGGCTGCAACACCAATCCCCGTTCCTGCATCCCAAACCAGCGCCGCTGAGAACATATTAATATGCCCGGGCTGTCAATCACCTTGCAAGACTCGGTCGGAGTTAAAGTGAGTTTGCACACGGACGGACGTTGTTAGTCCCGAAAAAAGCGTGCTGACATGTCTCCAAGCAAACACCATCAGCGGCATCGCAAAGCGCACAAATGCGATGTTCCCGGGTGTACCCGCACAGAGGGCTTCGGTACGCTAAACGACCTTGACCGACACAAGGGCAGTGTGCATCCCGGTATCTTCAACGCAGGCCCTCGATATCGTTGCATCATTGGCTCTTGTCAGACCAAGGACAAAATTTGGCCTAGGGCAGACAACTTCAGGCAACATTTGAAACGTGTGCATCGCCAGATTTTTAACCCCGAGGATGACCTAAGCAGGTTCATGCTGTCGTAAGTGCTTCTGTATTGGTCTGTTGTCGGGTATGAAACCTAACACCAGCGTAGGCAAATACCCCAGAGGCCTCATGACGATTCATTTCAACAAAATGCGCAAGATGCATTGGAAGGTGTTGGCTCGGAACTCTCCAGCGAATGTCCTATCGTCTGGGATAGTCGACCACCTGTCTTTGAGGATATACAGCTATCTCCGCAAGAAGAACGGCCAGAATCCATGGACCTCATCCTCGATCCATCACTGAAAAGTGTCGACGGGCCAACATCGGACGTATCTCTTGACACAGGCATGGTCGTGCCCAAGGCACAGTTGCAGAACCAAATTTCCGAATCATTTTGTGAGCTTACCGGTCACGACTTCGTACAACCCAAGAATATTACGAGAGCACCATCTCCGAAGGCCGCTGTTAGTGAGCTGGAAGACGATGGCTCCGATGGAATATGTGCGAACCAGCTTCAGTACACCTTAATCAACCCGAGCTCGTGCTTGAAACAAGACGTCTCTGACTCGACCAAAGCCCGAGACAGGACCTTTGAAGGCTCCCCAACGGATAGCATGGACTGCGACGCTGCCGCTGATGATCCAGTTCATCAAGAACCTACCACATCCATTAGGGAGGAACAGTCTGTCGACCAAGACTTTCCTCAAGAGAAGGTGTCGATGCATCGCTTTCCTTCGGGTCTCCCGGACAAGGGCCTGAGTCAACAAGCCATGTTCAATTATCTTTCACAGATGCCTAAGAATGTCATCGAGACATACTTAAAGTCCCAGGCTGAAGCCGCCCCCCAGAAGCGCGCGTCAGCTCCAAGTATCAATGCAAATAGCCCACATCACTGCCCACATTCGGACTGTCGAAAGCCTTTCAATCGCAAATGCGAGCTCAAGTATGTAATCTCCACCATATCCCATTCGAATACTGCGCTAATACAGAGACAGGAAGCACATGAAGCGGCATCTTAAGCCGTACGGGTGCACGTTCCCCAGCTGTTTTAAGAGGTTCGGCAGCAAGAACGATTGGAAGCGACATGAGAACAGCCAGCATTTCCAGGTGGAAATGTGGCAGTGCCACGAGAAGAGGGCTGATAATGAGAACGAGAGTTGCGGCAAAGTCTGCCTCCGCCGGGAGACCTTCCGGAGCCACCTTTTAAGGGAACATAAGATGAAAGAATCCTCGCAAGTTGACAAGGAACTCGAGAAGTGCCGCGTTGGCCGCGACGGCGAGCCAAGATTCTGGTGCGGCTTCTGCGTCAAGATTGTCGACATCACCCAAAAAGGCCCTAACGCCTGGGCCGAGAGGTTCGACCACATTGATAACCACTATGCGGGCCGAAATAATCTTTCTAAAAAAAACCACTCTGACTGGATACCCGTCGGTCCCGAGCTGCCCGATGTTGTCCTCACTAGGTCTTCCGATGCCTCGAGCGACGCGGAATCGGTCGATGAAAATCTTGTTGCTGTCGCCTCGCGATTACCCCAGGGCATGAGTGGTCAGACGAGAAAGAGGAGTCTGGGTGACGACGACGAACGACCCAATTCTAAGCAGGCGAGGACGTACATGTGGCGTTGTGTGGGTAACCCTCGTTCACCATTGTGTGTTGCAATGAATCCTTGCTGACAAGATATCTTAACAGTGCACATGTCAATGGGAACTCGTCTACGAAGTGAACGCCAGCTGCATCGCCTGCTCCCACATGCGATGCAGCAACTGCGATGTAGACTGTATTACGTCTCAGGACAACAACAATGCTGGCCGTCCCGCCCAGAGTCAGGAGTAGAGGGTTGTAACTTGAGATGAACTAGATAACGATGATATCCCCTGCAGTATCCTTGTGCATACTGTAGGTTTTTTTTTTTTTATGACGGTATTGGAGTTACGGAACATGGCGGAGAGTTGTTGCGAAACAAAGGTATGCATCCCAGCCTTTGTAGACTTGAGTAGGATTTCCAAAGCATCCCAATTCTTTGATGCCCCTTCATCATTGCAACAGACCAAGAGAAGGCAGTTTTCTCTGGTAGTATCTGCTATTAGTGATTGTATTCATCACTTGTGTTAAATCTCAACCGGCGTAATTCTTCGTCATACCTTCGCAATCTCCGCCTGGACGAAAACAGCACTTCCGGTCGGCAAGTTGCGACTATTTTCCGTTGTGTCTTACCAACATACGACTAGGTAACACCCCTGGCATCACATATCAGCTCCCCCTGGGGGCCGCAACCCTGCACCGTGAGGCCACAAGACTTCCAGTCCCACCACTACTCGGTGGTCACAATGCGAGAAGCTCTAGGCCCAGGAGCTCAGGACTAGATTGGACTACCAGTCAAAGGGAGGTCCCGTAGATGCGTCGGGTCTTTGATAGGGCTGTTATTCCACAGCAGCGATCCGAATCTGGGGTTCGGGTCTTCAGGTTTGCTTCTATCATGGAAGCCGCGTCGGGCAGTGGTCTAGGGGAAGGGTGGGGCAGGAGTGGGGGGGGGGGGGGGGGGGTAAGTTGACATTGGAATTCATCATGGGCTCCATGTCTTGATCACCGGCCGTCCAACGCCACTCCTTCTTCCATCTTTCACCCTCTTGTCTGATCCTCTACTTACATCGTACACTCCCACCCACCCCTGACATGTAATGTAGCCCGTTGTTCAGCATTTCATATCAGCCTCCCTCCTCCACGGACTATGTGTTATTGGGGCCAGCAAAGAGTTAGTTTCTTGACGGAAGCAAGCAACAACAAGGTTCTGGTCCGCAGTCCGAGGAACATCGGGCCATCTCTCTGGAAGAGGGTGGTGTCAGCCGGGGGTATCTACATAGAGAAGGAAAGGATGGAGGCGGGGGGGGGGGGGGGGGGGTGGTATGGTAAAGCAAGGCTGGACTCGACCTGCCCTGAGTGGTAGGGGAAGTAGCAAACAACGCGGCAGGGGCGTTATAATGATGTATATGGAACATGCTCACGGAGCACAGACATGCGGAGATGCATGTTTCCTTCTCATTTCCCCATTTCTACTGATCGGGAGGTGGCGTTGAGACGTGAGTGAAGAAAGATGTCGTAAAAAGGGAAGGAGGCACATGCGGGAAGTGTCGGCAAGATGCTGGCGTGATGTCTCTGTGCGGCTGAGCAGACGCGATGGTTCATGTTTCAGCCGAGGAAGAGCGCCGCAGTGATTTGATGAAAATAGACACGCAGATCCCCAGATTTTGACCACGGAGGGTTCGTCAGGATGTCGTCAAAATGAGGCCAGGCTAGCACCTGGTATGAGTGCTTGGCATGGTAGCTCGGGTCACAAGACTCTGCTCTAGATTGTTGAACAGTGAACGAGACGACGTGATGGTTGGGGAGATAATTCTGGGCCAACAACATTCAACTTTGGGACAGGTCTTTTCTGTAGTGGCTGCAGGACTGGCTAGCTGCTTCGACCTGGTGTCGGAGGAGGCGACTTGTCAGCCCTGCCGCATCTGTAGCTAATTGCGAATTTCGACGGAGATCATGCAGAACTGCCACCAACGATTACTCGACCATACCGAAAGTCTTGGTCTTGGTTGGCGTCCCGTCATGAGGTGTTTCAGGAAACCAAACCCCATCTGCCGCCGTACAGGTCCTTCGTCGTTGGCAACGGGGAGGGCCGCCCATATCCCAGTAATACCAGTTGTAAATCCAAACACGTTATGTTGAAAATATGTCCAAGATCGAACTAGGGCTTTCCGGGTGCTAATGCCACCTGCGATTGTATTTGGACTGGGCGCCTTTGAACACCAATTGTGAAAAACAAAGGTACCGAACCATGAGAATGACGCTACCAACGAGCTGGAATCGACACTGGCGGACGTGTTTTCTCCATCAGGCCGTTGGGGGGAAGGGGGCTCTCCCCGACAATGCCTGTGGAACGTCTATCACTACTGAGGGACCTCTTCGTGTCTGTCTTGCTGGGGGAGGAAGCTGATCAGAGCATCAGAGATCGGTTCCATTTCTGATCTGCCCATTCTAGAGGCAAGGGGCTGGCAAACCGAGGACGCAAGTCTCTGAAACCTAATGCCTAACCAGGGAGAGGGATTCAGCGCCATTGACGATTGTGGATACCACAGACCTCGTGCGTGCAATGGTGTGTTCAAGAATGGACATGCTGCTCGACCCGAGCCAGTTTGCGCCTTTGTCTGCCTCGCTGTCAGTTGCGCGACTTGTGCGGGGCTGAAAACACACAAACGATCCGACGTTGCTGGAGCCATGTACTTGAGACATGCATTCGTAGCTCAAGATCCAAGAGATACGTGGGCTCGCAACCATGGTGGGGATTTGAGACTTCCAAGACATATCCGCCGTAAACCTTGCGGCACAAGGTGGAGAGCGCAGCTCAGCACACTGGCACTCATATCATCTCTAACCCTCCACCATAGAGACACTGTCAAAGTGTGTGCCATGTGGTCGAGTCGGGTTCGGCTACAAGGATAGGAGCCAAGGATCAAGCGGAGTTCGGATTCGGATAGCAAGTCATCAAGAGATCGCAATGGCCGGCGGGCCGGGTAGGGTTGCTGCCGCTCAGTGATGGTATCTTCAGCTCTGACATGGCCCTCCAATGGTCTTTGGGACATGCATCTCTTGTTCCAGATAATGGGGCCCCGAAAGGAGGAGCTCTCTATTGGCCGCCCATAGACAGGCCCGGAAACTGAGAGAGATTGCCAGGAGCGAAACCTTTCGCCAAAGTCAGACGTCGCTTGCCGCCGGCAACGCCTTTTCGCCGCGTTTCTCCTCAGTGCATTTTTCCGTCAAGGAGGCAATAAACAGCGGTTTGAAGACCATGCAATGCTGAGTATCTGTACAGACCAGACAGATTTGTGGCACTACGGCATGAGCCTTCGTTGGTGGCTTATTACGGGCTTGCTCGTGGACTACGAAAAACGGCGATGCAAAATCCCATTGTCATGCGGCAGGCAATTGTGCAGACAGGGACGCGAATAAGCGCATCATCTTTGGGGTGAGATACGACCCCATCCAGGCGGACAGACAGGTTATCGCAATGTTGGCCGGGTTGGTTCCCTCAACCGATCGACAGGCAAGTCCGAAGAAGCCAGGGTATTCTAGTTCTAGACCCTTCGCATGTTATCCAATAGGATGCTGGTGAGTGGCCCTGATGTGCTGGGATGTTGGTTTCCATGCATCTGCGTAGGAGCGGCCTGGCAAACCGGGCGGTCTTTGAGATAATCAGCGGCGTGGTAGCGTAGCGTGCGTGATCGCACGTGTACAGTACTCATGGGCCGACAACCCAATCGATCGGGAGTAGCAGACAGGACGAGTGCGAAAGAGAAGTGAGTGGCCCAAGAACAAGCGGGTCTTCAGGACTGGCTGTTTTGCCAAGGGTTGCGGTTATTGAAAGGAGCATGGTTGAGGTGAGGTGGAAATGGGTTCACGCCATCGTTGCAGTGCAGGTCTTGCATGAACGTCCAGAAAGGGATCGATGGTCCGGTGACTGTGACAAGTTGGGAGGCTGGCCGGGCGGCGGAATTGTGACCGGCCCAGTCATGGGTATGTAGCTTCCTGATGAACAGCCACTTAATGGAAGACTCGGAAAACGGTGTGCCATCTGTCATGGTGCGGACTGGGAAGTGTCGACGTTGGAAATCGGGCGGCCGAGAGAGTTGTTGTTTCGCGAGCGCATGGAGTGATGTCGAAAACCAACAGGGATATCGCGGGCTGGGCCCAGCTTGAAAGGGCAAGGGCGGCCAGGCAGGGAACGTTGTAGTCTGGAGCATGGAGCACGTTTGCGGGACGGACCTCGGGTGGTGAAGTGGATGCGCTGTGGATAATTGTAGGAGGTTACACAAGAAGTACGTTACTCGCTGCTGGCCTGATCGAAAGCTGTTAGGATGCAATGGGGTGAGATGGGATGGGAATCTAGCAGGTGATGTCGGGTTTGGGTTCTTTGTTCTAGTTTTTGCTGCCCAGTGGCTGGCCGCTTCTTCTGCCCGTTTGGGAACGGCAGTGCCATTCGGTAAAGCTCCTTTCCTGTCTCCAGCCTTCCGCAAAACCTTTACAGGTCGGAGGGACATGATAATCAAGGCAGCGACTTGAGGCATCTTATTAATAGTAATCAAGATACCTACTACCTGGGTGGGACCGTACATGAATGTCCTTAGATTTGGATCTCTAGTACCACGCATAAAGTTGGAATCGGGGGTGTCATCCATAAGCAGTTGCCCTGCTGCGTTGGGACTTAGAGAGGGGCGTCTTCCGTTAACTCCATGTCCACATCCGCATGCGCGCCCCTCCCCCTTCGGAAGGGTTGGGGGGCGGAATGGTATCTCTTGATGCCACCGTGCTAGTCAGCCTGTGGCTGCCTTGCTTGGGGTACGCCTCGTGGGGGGTGGGGGGGCGGAGAGCGGCCAATCGCGTGGCTTACATGGGTATGTAGAAATGCTTGCCCGGTCCAAGTGCGCGATGCTGTCTCTCTACGCAATCTTCTACTCCTTCTCGGCCGTGATCCGTTGCCCATCCGCCTATCACCCTCCCCGTCTTCGCCCCTCGACTTCCGCCCTCCTCTTCTCCCCCTGCACATTTCCGGCCTCCGCTTCTCCTTCTCTCGCCGGCCAGCCCTGTCACATCCCCTCGCCCAAGACAAGAGGCGCAGACTGGCCCAGATTTCGAAATTTACCTACATCACGACTTTTGGCCTCCACATCATCTTCTATTCTTCTCCTCGTGCTCCCCCGTCGTCACTGGCTACTCCAAATCCGGGTGTCATATTTACTTTTGGCCGCTGACGAGATGCAAACCCCCTTGCGGCTTTCTCCATGGCACCTAAGGAGCATCTGAATCCTCAGTCTTAGTCCTTCGGCCGCGGTTGTTCTTCAGTAGAGCAGACATGACGGGCAAGTCTAGAGATTCGAGACACAGACTCTGCCCCTCATGACCAACCACCTACCGATGATTCATTCCTCAACTGAGAGGCATGTCGTGAGCCTGTCTCCGTTATTGAAAGCCTCAAGTTTCGCTTAAAAAGTTATAGGCCTGCCTAACATCTCGAGCGTCATCAGGGCAAAACAATGCTTCGTATGTTGGGCGTGCATCTCGTCCAATCCCGCTTCGAACGCATACCCTTCCTGTTTTAAGGTTGCTCAAATAAATATACACTCCTACACGGGCAGCAGTAAAATTACGTTTGCAAGCTGCCTCGCTAACACCAAACCACAATTGACCAATATTCCGAATGACGACCGTCGGTGACGTTGGCAATGCGTCCTCAAGTACATCCCAAGATGGCGGCTGTGGCAGTCAAAACAGACAAATCTCGATGCTTCGCCGCCGAACCGACAGTAGGCGACATGCACAAACACAGCACGTGGATGTATGGAGACTGACAGGTCTGGGAATGGTCACTCGGGGCTCTTGGTGATTTGCTGGCGACGACGAGGCAACTGGAGCGCAAGGCGTCCGCATCTGCCTGGAGACAACAGAAGGCATGTCTGAGCCAGCTTACCTAGGAGAGACAAAAACCCAACACCTACTCGTCCCGTCGGCCACGGAGTCGGAAAGGCAGACAGACCAAGGCACAGCCATGGCGGCTCCTTTCGCCCACTACCGTCATCTTCCACCTTCCGCCGGTGGGCAAGATGGTGTGGCCTGCGTACCATCCGCCAAAGAAACAACAGCACACAACGCATTTGTATAATTTTATACAGATGCTCCTGCAGCCACCAGACGCTAGGCGTTGTTGTGGACCAGCCCACACCATACATATTCCCTGCCGCAGTCTCGGACTTCAGGGGTGTGCATATGTACATCCGCAGCGTCTGATGAGGATGGCCCTCCACTGCACATCCTTGCCTCTTCTTTCACACCTGTTCATTTTGCCCTCCCACCTATAGCCGGCTTCTTGTCTCTGCCATGCGGCTCTGCAAGAGATACGTATCTTCGTTGATGGGGTTTTGTCCCTTCCCCCAGAGCTCTTTGCTTTGGGAGAGCCTAGCTAGCTGCCCTGGCGCATTTGCTGTGCCGCTAGTCACCCGAGTTACCCCGTGAACTTATATACACCTAGCATCGCCATGTTGCTAGGTCTTCGATGTCATTATTTAGGGTCTCGATGGCCACAACAGACATCAAGACAACAGCCCCTTGTTAATTTGAAAACTTGAGCATTTGTTTTCTTTTACCACTCTGTTCTCACATCGGCCTTCTCCTTAATTCTATGCAACCTTCGATTTTCTTCAAAGGCAACAGTCTTGTGTGGTCTTAGCTTGGACATCTCATTTGTCAGACTGGGTGTTCAACTTATACCGACGCTGCTGTTCTTTCGTCTAGTTACCTGCCTGCTACCCAGGGCTCAACTATCTGGAAGAACCTCCTGCCACTATTTGGCTCCAGGCTTGCTCAAGAGACAATCGCTTCCTTGACGTGTCGACTTCCACAGCAGGGGGGAATCCCACAAGATGGCCTACTTCTACGAACATGTCCAAGGAGGACATCTTCCTGATGAGCAGCTATACTACGGGCATCAAAGCTTCAGCCAGATGCCCATGTCCTACCTTGAGTCTTCGTCGTCCTCGGACTCCTCCACACCGGTCGACCCGAGTTTTGCATCCTACCCCCCTGAGCCGCAATACCAGACGCCATGGCCGGTGAACCAGACCCATCAGATTCAACAATACATGGAAGGTCCACGGACTGCCTTTTTTGTCCCTGAATATGCCCAGGTATTCCACGACATAGCCCGTCCGGCTCAAGAATCAACCACACTACCTCCAGCTTCGCAGCGAAGACATGGTTCCCCCTGCTCTCAACAGACGCTGTCCAGCAGCGACTCCAACAGCCCGCCGACGGAAAGCGATGTTCTACCCGCAACCCCTCCAGACTGTTCTGCCACTTCCCCTTTCATGCAACACAAGCAGTACACCGGCGACTGGGAGACCCAGCAGTATCGGTCTCATACGCTGCTTGGCCTTGGCAAACAGGGTACCGTTTTCGTCAATCCCCACGAGGTCAATATTTCTCAAGCCATATTCGAAGAGGAGGCCATGCCGGCCCCTTTCGATCACAGCCGTACCTTCAGTTTCTGTTGTTCAGACTCTGATGAGTCGAGCATTCCCCAGCAGTCAGCTTTCTCGTCTCGTGAAATGACACCGGAAGCTCTCGAATCCATCGTCAAGAAAGAGCTTCCCACGGCTGAGTCATCTTACCAACAAAGCTACCCCGACCCTGAACTGAGTGAGCAAGACTCCCTTGAATCGACAACCAAGATCGAGCCCCTCATCTCTTTCGACGACAAAAAGGACTCGGATTACAGGCCTGAGCACCATACACGAAAGCGCTCCCGTAATACCCATACCAGACAGGCATATAGCCCTGGCTCAACACAGGAAAGAAAGAGACCGAGGGTCAATAGCGATACCAGTGGTCTTCCCCCAAGTCGGCTCAACGCGCCTATCCATTCTACGCGGAACCCCAAAATTGTCTGTACAGAGTGCAAGACTCCCTTTTCCGATGAGAGCACCTACCAGAAGCACATGAAGCAACACCACACCCGTCCCTTCGCATGCATTTTCAACTACGCCGGCTGCCCATCCACATTTGCCAGCAAGAATGAATGGAAACGTCACGTAAGCTCCCAGCACCTGGCACTCCAATACTGGCTCTGTGTCCAAGATGGCTGCTCAAAGACCACCAACCCTCCGATTAACCGGCATTCCTCCTCCTCTTCCTCCTGCTCCGTCTCGCCAACACCGCCCGCCTTGCCAAACGGCGCCATATTCAATCGCAAAGACCTCTACACCCAACATGTCCGCCGCATGCACGTTCCCCCTCATGTCAGGAAAGCCCAGAAGCTGAAGAAGCCCACTCCTGAATGGGACGATCACCTTAAGGACCTCCAAGCAGAAGCAGAACAGACACGCTGCGACCTACCTCAGTACATGCGCTGTCCTGCCGGTGACTGTGGACATGAGTTCAACGGCCCGCAAGCCTGGGACGAGCGTATGGAGCACGTCGCGCGCCACCTCGAGCGCGCAGCTGACGGCAAGGAGCCCACGGTTCACTTCGGTGGCGAGACCGACCTAACGCTCACGCAGTGGGCGTCAAGTCCTGGTGTCTACGTCGTACGGCAGACCGATACCCCCGGCAATTGGGAGCTCATAAACCCACTCAAAGGAGAGATTGGGCCTTCCTCGGGCAATGGAAAAGGGGGCAACAGCGGCGGTAAAGCATTGTCTTCCCTCAAGGAGATTGTTGTCGCCGCCTGCTCCGACGAAGACGCTGAGGGCGAGGAAGAGGAGTGATCAACTCCATCACATAGTCTCTTCCGCCGACCCTTTTCAACATCCATACGTTGGCTTTTCTACAGATGCCCTATTGGCGTGTCAGGCGCTTGGTGATTCGGATTGTGCGTTTGACATCACCGTATTAGATACCTCTTTTTCATTTGCTTCTTCCTTTTGTCGTTCTATCAGCACCATGGAATTATGCACGGGGGGGATCTTGGATTTGCCTGTCTTGGCACAATGTTACGAGGGAAGTAAAGTGGACAACCATATTGCGAAAGAGGTAGAACCGGCTTACATGGACAAACATGTGGAGAAACCTGATGAATAGTTACGACTTGTTCTGCTATGATAGCACCAGATATTTGATACCAATTTGTTACTCCTGCGCGATAATGGCTTGATCGTTTGCTCACGTGAAGATGGTTTCAAGTCATCAGTCTGCTACATGACAGAGTGACAAAATCTTCGCCCGAGTCTTTAGGGTGACCAGAGCGGCTCCCCATTGAAAGATGACACTGGTTTCGCTGCGACCCACCAGACCTGTCTGGCGATGCTTGGTATCTCTGTGAATGCGAGGGTCTTCGGTATGAGAGACCGCATAGAGACACTGAACGTTGGCCGAGCATGGAGACTGGTCCTTCGATCCAGTAGATTACCGTTCCACTACCGAGCAGACTGATAGCCGAGACAGTCGTGAACAACCCATGAGACTGGAGGGATGCTAGCCGCCAGATATCCCACCAAAATTCACGTAGGCGCCTCGATGTAATCGCCTATCCCTCTCCTCAAAGCTGAAGAAGACGCCAGAGAGGCGGCTCTGTGTATTTGGTATCGGCGGTAACGAGCTAGGAGGCTCATGCCCGTTTGGCTTAAACGGTCACTTACACGGCCAGCCGCCGATCGACCAGCCCTCCAACTCACAAACCCCGTCGCGCAAGAGTCTCCAGAGACAAGGTAGGTAGCGACTGGGAGCCGGGGCAGCCCGCAAACCCTGAGCCACGCGGCTCAAAAAGGCTCGCCCTGGCGCTAACCGACACACCCGTCATGGGCATTGGTAGGACGGGACTAGTCTGGGCTCCGGGTAGAGGGGTTGACGGGTAGCGCTTCTGACCCTACTAAATGGAGGGGTGCGCGCAAGAAGAAGATGCACATACGTATCGGGTCCTTCTCCCGCCCTGGGGCAGGCCCGACTTTTGGTCCGGTCTGGTTCGTCCAGTCTCATCTGTCAGGCAGCGAATCTGTTGTCCACCCTCCCCGATCCCAAGTCGCCGGCGACATTCCTCTAATCCTGCATATCCACCCTGCTTCTCCTCCTGCAGGGCCGAAAAGGGGGTGGGGTGTCAGAAAAGAACCAGATGCGCCTACGGAAGCCTTGGGTGTCAGTTTGGCCCCCAACGCCCATGGAAACCTGATTTTCACCCTCGTCCCGCTCCGCGAACGACTTGATTTCGTGGGAGGGAACGCAGCCAACGAGGTACTAAGCATGGACGCTGTCAGCACTAGTACCCGTGGGACACCGGCGGGTCCTGCAGCTGGCTTGGTGGGATAGAGTGATGACACCGGGACACACAGCCACGCAGACTGCAGCTTTCAGATGCCAACCAACGGCTCCTGCGGCTAAGGATTGAGCATCCATCTGCGTAGGAGCGCCCACAACCATAGGCCGGTTCGGTCTGATGGGCGACTGCGCCGCAAAGAGAAGGGAGGAGAGGCACATGGGTACACCATCCGACAACACAGCTGTCCGGTACCTTTTCCAAAAATCCACTCACGTCTCTGGACTGTATCGAGATAGAGTCGCGGCAGTGCACTTCCGCCATGGTAGGCTGCGTGGCACGGCCCCCGACATACCATGTGGCCGGGCCCATCATAACCATTCCCAGGCTCTGAGAGTACTTTATTGGTATGGTCAGAAGTGGAACAATGATGAAGGGGGAGAGATTTAGACGGGATGTAGTACAACGGTCTGCGGCTGGGGGCTGAACAAGGATTGTCCAGTTGTGACTGCATTCCTCCGCTGTTGCATGTTGGCTGCACCATTCCGCCTCGTGTTCGGGGCGCAGGAAGCAGCCATTATGTTCCCATTTCTCGACTTTCTTTCGTCGACAAGGCTTCTTGTACAGACTTGATGGAGATGTCTGGCCCCTAGAGGCCATTCTCGCCATGTGATCTTTCAGGGTGCGTGCGTCATGGCTAGCAGTAGGGTTGTCCGCCATACGAGGAACCCGAAGTCTGTAGATGTACAGGGGAAAGACAAATGAGCTGAACTGGTAGAAACGTAAGCCGACCCAACCATGGAACGGTTTGGATGGAGCTGGAGTATGAATAGACCGAAATAGGGCAGAGCAAACGTCACGAACAAGAAGTCGACATCGTTGTGGCAGGGAGTTGAATCCAGCCGGGCCCTTCTGGTCACAGCTGAACAGCCGTCAGCTCCAGTCGAATTGTAGCTGCAGCGATCCAGCTCGAGGGATGGAGTCGCGTACACAGATGTTCCCAGGAAGGTGACAATAGTCGGGACCATCCACCCCAAGACCCAGGGACGGCGCCGATGAGTGGGTCCCGTATACCGATGGGGCCGATCACCTGCCGCGGCGCCTGAGTTAGAGACATCGGGAACTGCGAAGCACATCACACGAGCCCCCGTCATATCTCGGACAAGAACTATCGGATTCATGACTTCCCTGACCGATGTGGTATGAACCGATCTGTTGCCACCCGCCTATATAAAGAGTTGAGGGAAGTGATGACGATCTCTCCAAGGAGCATGCGTCGCATAAGCGTCGGGTTCAAACGGTGCCCGGTGCGGCCACCGTTGTTGGAGTTCATCCAAGCCCGGAAATGTAGAACGCAGAGCAACAGTGATAATTGCAAGGGGATCGATCAGTCGACATGGGTTGTGTGCTGGGCACCTCGTTGGCCTTTGTTGACGACCGCGGCTCGTGATTGGGTTCTCACGTCCCCAGTATACGGCGATTGAGGGGCGCAGGTGGGATGTACGTTGAGTCATGCTGAGGAACGGATATTTGCTGTTGTAGCACCGTTGGGTTCTGCCGGTTGGACATTGGATCGACGCCAATGGTATAACTGGGGGAGTTCCCAACCAACGATGAAGTTTCGAGAGCAAGGTGTCTCCTTCCGGCGATGAAAATGAGTGTTGCTGCTAACCTGGCGAAGAAACAAAATCAGGGTCCTGCATAAGCAATTATCAGGTCCTGGTGTAAGAAGACCCCTCAGTACCCGGCTCCCCAATCCAATGGAGCCGGCGAACTGGTACCTGCCTACCCCACCAATAACACTGCCGAGGACTAAGGTGACTACGCAATAGGGCGACAGGCGACGGGTGCCACTGGAGGTATGTGCGTCGGCCGTTGCCGGGCTCTTGATAGGACGGCAGGAGCTCAGGGAAGCCCGCTCCCCCGCTTCCCACTGCAAGCTGAGCCATCCTCCATCGTACTATCTACCTACGTACAAAGCCCGCCCGTTGCTGCTGAAAACAAGCGCTGGGTGGGTGATACGAGGGAAGGCGAGGGTAGGAGTAATGTGGGAGGGAAACTTTCTTTTCTCCCTTCCCTTTTGTCTTCCATTCCATAACAACAACAAAGCATTTCTTCGCCCTTCGGGACCACCGCCTTTTCCCCGTTGTTTCTCGTCTCGATCTCTATCCGCATCCGGCGCCTGCCTTCACTGCCCGCTTACAACCCACCAAAAATAGCTCCTCCCCCCGGCTGAGGTGAGCGTTGCTTGCTTGCTACGTCATATTGTCAAGGTCGTCCGTCCTGACCGTAAGATCGAAGTTGTCAGCATACAAACTTGACCTCATCCACACGCAATCCCGTCCACTATTTCTCTCCGTCTTCCACCCTCTTCCCCATCGACTATTGACATCCGTATTTGTGTGGACAAACGACCTACCTACCTCAGCAACCATGGAGTCTTTTGGAGCTCTCAAGCGTCGGACGACCGAGATCCTACAATCCCTTCCCCAGAACCTTCCCGCCATGCCGAACATACCCAACGTGAAGAGACCGTCTCTGTCGAGCGGTAAAGGCCCAAAGGCTATGAAGGCCACTTGGGAGCGAATCGACGTCCCGCCCCTCGCCCGTTCCTCCCACACCGTCAGCGTCGTCAACGGTTCTGCCTACGTCTTCGGCGGCGAGATCAACCCTCGGGAGCCCGTCGACAACGATGTCCATGTCATCAGACTGCCTTACAACAGTGCAGGCGCTGATTACTACAAGATCAAGTCCGCCCCGACGAAGCAATACATCCCGCCCGTCGAGAAGAAAACCGACGAGACGGTTGAGGAGCCGGCCGACGCCCCGAACGTCGCGGAAAAGGCCGCGCTGAAGGAACAGCTCCTCGACGAGGTTTCCCTTGCTTCACCGGGCGTCGCAGGAGACGACGAAGATTTGTCCGCCGAGACCGGCGCGGGAAGCACATCCTCGGATCCTGTCTTGGACAAAGGCAAAGGCCCGGCTCTTGCCGAAACTCCCTCTCTTGGTGATGTACCGTCTCCCCGTGTCGGCCATGCCACCGCCGTCATTGGGAGTCGTATCTTCCTCTATGGAGGTCGCGGAGGACCGGACATGAAACCCCTTGAAGAGGGTGGTCGCGTCTGGGTCTTTGACACCCGTATCAATACTTGGTCCTTCCTCGATCCTGTGCCACCCGCTCCCGGAGTGACCATCTTGCCGATGCCCTCGGCGCGCAGCTACCACTCAGCCGCCGCGACTGATCGTCCTCGCGACTTTGTTCCCAAGCATGCGCGTGGCAAGCAAACCTGGAGGGCCTGGGCCCAAGGCGACAGCGCCGAGGTGGGTATTCCTCAAGCTCCCATTGTTGGCCACGCTGCCGTCAATGCCACGGACGAAGAGGATGATGGCTATGGCACTTTCTTCGTGCATGCCGGTTGCCTGGCGAGCGGCGAGCGCACTAATGACCTTTGGGCCTTCGACGTGCGGTCCCGAGTGTGGAGCCAGCTGCCTTCGGCGCCCGGACCGGCGCGTGGCGGCGCCGCCATCACAGTCAGCAAGAGCCGGCTATTTCGCTTCGGCGGCTTTGATGGCAAAACTGAGATTGGCGGACAGCTTGATTTCATCCACCTTGAGATGGACACCTTCGACGACGGTGTTTCCAAGGGTGAAATCGCAGTCCACGGCCGTGGCGGTTGGCAGAGCATTGTCCAGGGTGCCAACTCTGGCGAGCAGGAAATCCACCTCATTCCGGGTCAGACGTGGCCCGGAAACAGAAGTGTGGCGGGTCTCGAGGCCGTCACCGTTGGTGCCGGACGCGAGTACTTGTTGCTCATCATGGGTGAGCGCGAACCCAGCTCGAATGGTCACTCCGGCGCCGGCGCCATGTGGGACGATGTCTGGGCTTTCCAGGTACCGCCTATTGGCATGACCGCTGCTAGCGTGCGGGATGCTATGTTGCAGGCCATTGGTCGGCCGACGGGTGAGGGCAAGTGGACAAAACTCGTGACGGAGCCGTATGATGATGACAACGATGATGGTGAGCCAGCGCCGCGCGGTTGGTTTGCAACAGCACCAATGGGGGATGTGGAGGAGGCTGGTGTTGTTGTCTGGGGAGGACTGAGCTCTGAGAACAAGAGACTGAAGGACGGTTGGATTTTGAGGATCCCCGAGTAAGACACTCTCTGGAAACCCGACTCTGCTTGACGCATTTTTGCTTCCGATCCCCCCTCCCATTCAAACACCACATATTTGAGCGCATAGCAAAACCATCACCTTTAAACCAAAGAAACACAAGCAAGTACCCTCGGTCGGGCACAGGAGTTTCAGGAGAGTCCCGTGTATCTCTAAAGCGTTTCTCCCATGCATTTCGAATACAGCACATTGTGTTTTATATACAAGCCCGACCATGCTCCGGCTCTATTCCGTCCGCTCGGCCCATTCGTGGGGGTGTCCCCTTCGACTTTCGCGCACGCGCTAAAAACTCTCCTCAACCTCTTCGCTCGCTCTCCTGGTCCCGGTTTTGTCTTACAAATCGCTCCTCGTCACCTCGGGGCCCCACGGCTCGGAGGTGAGGTTTGTCAGGCCTTTGCTGTTTTCGCAGGTTTGGCGGCCGCTGTTGATAGGGCCGGGCTTGGGAACCTGGGCAGCGGCGGCGCCACCGGTGGCGGTCGCAGTGGCCTTGAGGGCGTCAAGCAGCTGGACAGTGGTCTCGGGGGTAAGGTCCTCGTAGTAGTCGTCGTTGATCTGGACCATGGGAGCGTTGACGCAAGCGCCGAGGCACTCAACTTCGAGGAGAGTGAAGAGGCCGTCCTTGGTGGTCTCGCCCTGCTTGATACCGAGGTGGTCGATGATGGCCTTGACAATCACGTCGGAGCCGACACCACCAAGCTGGCATGGAGTCTGCGGGTTACTTGTCAGCAAACAATCCGTTCACTCAGAATGGCACCAGCCCCCGTAGCCCTGGCACGGCAATGGCGCCGAACAGAAACGGCTCCCAGTCTCTGGCCCGGCCACGGGAAACTCGGAGAATAGAGGGTTTGAGAGATGGTACGTATTTCGTGAGGAGGGTTGAACTCACGGTCGTGCAGGCCTGGATAAAGTACTTCCCGACGGGAGTGCGGTTGTACATGGTGTAGAAGGAGGCGACTTCGTAGACGCGTTGGGGGGGCATCTCGAGGAGGCGGGCGACCTCGTTCATGACGCTGATGCTGGTGAAACCGTGCTGACGCTGGCCGAGGTCCAGGATGGGCATAACGGCGGCCTTCTTGTACTGCGGCGGATAACGCTTGAGGATCTCGTCGATAACGGCCTCGTTCTCCTTGGTGAACTTAAAGGGGATGTCGGCGTTGTTCTTCGGGGAGTCGCGGTGCTATTCGGGACGAGGCGGCTGATTAGCAATTGTGTCTCGACGGAGGACGCCCGCACCGTCACATCCTCGTTTTTAGTTCGCTCCAGGGGATCGCCATATAGGCAATTGACGTCGGGAGGGGAAGGGTGAAAGGGTGTGCTTACCACTTGAAGTGTGTCGCTTGGGCGGACGGCTGTGAGGGAGAAGGCGCGGAATTGGGGCCTCGCCGCTCGACACGTCGCCGAGCGGAGGGCTGATCTGAAGAGGAGGGGTGAGAGTCTGGAGGCCATGGCGAGGGACTTGTGGTGGCTGCTCAATTGACGATGGGCGAGCGGGCGGGCGGACGGGAGAGGTTGATTTGCGGATATCTTGCGCTGTTCAGATTCGGGAGGTTCAAAAGTCGTGAGCTTCTGCTTGGATAATGCATCGTTATGATTGGTTGAACAGACCGCAACTTGATTATGTAATGATATGGGGCAGCGAATGCACAGGAGGCAAAACTAGGCCAGTGAGCGTCATTAGAGATTGCATAAGTCATTGTGAATTATCCGTATGCTGCTGTGCGTGGAACCGCGCGTTCAGACCGCTCGTTCTTCACATCCAGACGGGAAAATCCCACGACGTGCAACAAAATTATCCCCTTTGGCGGCCGATGCTGCACTGTCCATTCCAAGAACAACTCAGTCACCAGAAAAGTAATGACTGCTTGTCGTGTGTCTACACAATCCTATGGTTGTGAATGCCAAGCGGCAAGTCGAACACGCTGACAAATTGAGAACGTAGAGGCTCGAACAGAAGGGCACTGAATGTTGATGTTTACTTCTTATCAGGGTTGGCATATATGTTAACATTCATACGATCAGAGAAAAACTGCATCCTGCTCCAGTGGGTGGGTTTCGGTGACGTTGAATCTGCAAGGCGCGGAGAGCAAAAGTACGCGGCTGCTTACGAACCACATTAAAGGCCGGCTCAGAACTGCAGGCCGATGCATCTCGCAGGTATAGATAGGCGTACGTACCTTCAAAAATACCAGGTCCTCGGAGAAATACAGGTAACTGGCGGCAGTCTTGCTGCGCGGTATTGAGTGAGCCGCAGAGCAAAGCCAATCGAGGTGAATCAAAGACTGGCCATCAAACCTATCTCAAATCTCGCGAACCTCGTCACACAACCGAACTCTACCTCGGGCGTAGGCGGCTCAAAAGCGAGACGTGGGCTGATTCTTACACCATTGAGTCGATAGGATGAGCGAGACCCTGTTACCGAGGCGAGAAGTCAACCACGCAAACGCCAATTGGACAATGCAAGTTTGAATCAAGTCCTCGATCGCTGTGCAACCTCAGTAGATTATCTGGCAGATCCCAAATCCTCAGATGAAAACATTCTCGCCGGCGCGAGACAGCAAAGTCAATGAAGGGTCACAGGACAGGCAGGGTGTTGTCGGCTTTTATCTTTTGATACATTCGTCGAGCGATGACAGGTTCGCTTTCATACCGGTGGCCTCCAATGGGTTGTTTCTTCGACGTCTCAAACATACACAGTGGTGCACGATATTGGGAGCTTCCAGTGGACAGTCACTCCATCTCACGCTCACTCAATTCTGGAATCCAAATAAGCGAGCTTCCAGGGCCGGGATCGGCTGGCATCCATCCAACCTCCGCGTCACTCCCCCTCTTAGACCTTCGCCCGCCCGGTAAAGAACGTGGCGTTCCGCCGGCAAAGTTGAGCACGCCAGAACGACATGTAAACCCTTTTGGGAAGTGCGAGGTGTCGTCGTTGCTTACCATTCTTCTCCTCCCAACTTTCTCGGAGGCTCGTACCTCGGCTTGTCGATTCCCCCAGCTTTTTCTCCTCGAGGCCCCCCGCATTCGACAGGGGTTTGATGCGGAGATCTAGCGTCACGAAGGTGCTCTACCGCACCCCCCCCCCCCCCCCCCATGTTTGGATTGCATCAATTGCAAGCCATAGTCTCGCTGGAGAGCCGTGACCATTGGACGGAATGGCGCGGGGATGCGTGGTTTCGTCTGGAGTCTTTCGACTACCTAGGTCGAACCAATACTGTATATGGGATCCGCAAATCCCACTTCTCCGTATCCGTCCCGCCCGTCTCCTTCCTCACTGTTGTCGGCTTGAATCCCACGGATTCCATTCTCTCTCCCTCCTACATTCAACAAGTAGGTTTCTTAGTTGCTTGAGTAAGTTACAGGCCCGGGAATAGTCCGAAACAAAATGATCTTAAACCATTGACTCGAGCTCAGGCATCCTCCATTGCTCCGAGTAAGAGACCTGCTGCTTGGACAGAGACTGGGATCTCGAAAAGAAGCTACAAACCTTGTTGAAGCAGGACATTCCTATCGGCTGACATCCTGACACGCTACGATCCGCCAGCTCGACGGAGAGCTCCTACGTCTACTACGTACGAACCGCACTAGGCCTCGACGCGTGTGAAAAAGAACATCTCCCACTGCAGCCTTCATATTAACAGCTTTTCCAATCCAACGAAGGTACACGGCAAACAGCAAAGATGCCAATAAAATCACGGTGGTCGGAGCCCATTCCCAACTGCTCCTTGCAGACATGGATTTTCGGCTCCTTTTTTAACCCTCTCTCTGACCGCAAGGCTTTCTATGATGCCGACCGTCCAGACACCCACTACCTAACCTTCTCCGACTACCGCACCGTGGCCAAGCAGATCGCCATCGGTCTCAAGGCCGCGGGCCTCAAACCCGGTGACCGCGTGCTGCTCTTCTCGGGCAACAACCTCTTCTTCCCTGTCCTCTTCCTTGGCGTCCTGATGGCCGGTGGTATCTTCACCGGCGCCAATCCTGGATTTGTCACCCGCGAGCTCGCATATCAGCTCAAGGACAGCGGCGCGACCTTTATGGTCGCCGCCGAGGGCAGTCTCGACACCGCCCTGGAAGCCGCGAAGCAGGTCTCCATGCCCACGAGCAACGTCTTCGTCTTCGATACTACAATTCCCGGCTCTGGCAAGGCCGAGAAGCCCGCGCGGGATGGTGCCCGCCACTGGACCGAGCTGATCGCCCCTCGGTTGCAGGCTGAGAAGTTCGAATGGGTTGAGCCTTCTGACGCCCGCACTACGACGTGCTGTCTCAACTATAGCTCCGGCACGACTGGCGTACCCAAAGGCGTCGAGATTTCACACTACAGCTATGTCGCCAATGGCACTGGCGTTGTCAAGGTATCGGCTCTGGAACAGGACCATGAGGCATCTCTCGCCCGCTCCGTTGGCCTTTGTTTCTTGCCCCTCTACCACACCTACGCCCAGACGTACTTCGTCGCCAACTTCGCCAAGCAGGGCATTCCCGTCTACATCATGGCGGGTTTCGATTTCGTCAAGATGCTCACCTACATCCAGCGCTACCGCGTCACCCAGCTCGTCAGCGTGCCCCCCATCCTCGTCGCCCTGACCAAACACCCCATCACCGCAAAGTTCGACCTCAGCAGTCTCGAGAGCGTCGGCTCTGGCGCCGCACCTCTCCCAGCCGATGTTGCTCGCCAAACGGAGCGCATTCTCAAGAAGGACGATCTCATCGTTCGCCAGGGCTGGGGCATGACCGAAGTCACCTGCACCGCCATGACCTGGGACCCGACGCGCCTGGAGCGCAGCTCCTCCGTCGGCGAACTCATGCCCAACTACCAGGCGAAGCTCGTTGGCGAGGACGGCAAGGAGATCACCGAGGCCAAGGTGCCCGGCGAACTCTGGGTCACGGGCCCGACTGTCATGCGCGGCTACTGGCGCAACCCTAATGCGACCAAGGAGACGATCGTCACAGACGCCGAGGGCAACCGCTGGCTGCGCACGGGAGACGTCGCATACGTCCAAGAGTACAAGACAGGCGGTCTCTTCTTTATCGTCGACCGCATGAAGGAGCTCATCAAAGTCAAGGGAAACCAGGTCGCTCCCGCCGAGCTCGAGGCTCTTCTTCTCGAGCGGCAGGACGTCGCTGACGCTGCCGTCGTCGGTGTCACTCTCGACGGAGAGGAGTTACCGCGGGCATACATTGTCCGGTCGCCTGGGACCAACGCCACAGGCGAGGAAATAGCCAAGTGGTTGGAGAAACGGGTTTCCAAACACAAGCGCCTCAAGGGCGGGGTTGCGTTTACAGATGTCATCCCCAAAAACCCTGTAAGTGTCTTGTTTCCCATCTTTTGCAGTCCAGGCAGGCAGGCTAATCATATTACACGGCTAGTCCGGCAAGATCTTGCGAAAGATGCTTAGAGACAAGGCCAAGCAGGAAGTTGGCAATTCTGTTTCAAAGCTATAGCTATAGGAAGAAGAGAGTTTCGACAAGGCAATAAGCTGATTGTAGTTACCAGATCTAGCGGCATCTCCACAGACAGATAGAGCTCACTGCATACATATATAGCTTCAAAGTGAAATATCAGCTCCAGAAAGAAGAATACAGTGGTGGACTCTTTAGGGACCAGGAGAAGAAGCCTGTGATGTATGTTGCATTAAGTAACCTGTCACGTTCCGCTAACTGAAGCCACCCTATTCGCCATCTTTCCGTGCTTGCAGGCTCACAGAGAGCAAGTAATAGGGTATCGTCCTTACTGTACAGAACCCTTCCTTTGCCAAAGAACCCTAAACGCCTCCTTGGTTTCTTTGATGACGTTGAAAGCGTACGAGCCCCTCCCCCCCCTTCCTCTGATATCCTATCTCGGGAAAGTCAATAAGAGAGTATGTAGAAACCGACCGAAGTGCCAAAAATGGCAAAAAAAAAGAAAAAAAGAACCAACGACGCCTTTCCTGATGCTAATGCTGACGTGGGGCAATGCTGGATATCCCCAACTTCCAAAACCCAGCAAAACAACCTTACTATGTATTCATCTTCCCCTTCCCCCCTTTATCATTCCGGGAACGAGTTGAAACATGCCTTTTCTTTCTTCTCCAACCCCATAAGCGCGCCCAGTCCTTATAGATGGGACGAATGCCCTGAAGAAAGCGCTTTGAGTAGAGGTTGTCCCTGTTAGAAACCCATGATGATCGTTGTGGTGGCTGTCCGTACTATGACCCAACCGCCAGACACGACTCCAGCACGGAGTCAAGAGCGCCCATATCTTGAGGACCTGCGCCTTCCCACCACGACTCCGAGTCGATATCCATGGCATCCACGTGCCCGTTTGATAGCTGTTCGGCAGCTAGCGGCTTGACGGAGGGGGCTTCTCCTGTCTTGGATCCAATTGGCTCGTGGCCTGGAAGCCAGGTATAGTCGTGCCAGTTCTCAAGCTCCCCTTCACGGTACCCGTACGATATTGCTGTGTTGATGATGGGGAACTGTGCCAAGCCGCTGTCTGCCATCTCGAGAGCGATCCGTACATCTGCCATGCCAAGGGGCCCGCGCTCGCTCGCGGCTTTGGACTCGATGGGTAACAACCCGCTCTTATCGCGCGTAAGCTCTCCTCGTAGAGCAGCATCCTCTTCTTTCACCAGCTGATGCCGATACTTGTGTGTTTGAATCCACTGTGTACCGGCGCCGAAACCGGCAGTTCCGCCCTCCCCTGGGCCATTGCTCCTTGTCTTGGAGAATATAGCCGCCAGCGATTCCTTAATGAACGTTTCTGTCGCAACAGACATAAAGTGTGGCGCTTCTTGAACATGGCCGCTTGTAAGTCCTGCTTCATAGCAGAACGGTAGCATCCTGCCTTCAACTACAGCGGCGTCCGGGAATTCGCCCGACTCCACAGCCAATGGCTGTGCAAAGCGCTTGCGAATTTCCAAATCAAAATCTGCATTGCCATCAGCACTCGGCTTTCAGAACAAGTTTGAATTTCCACATACTCATCTTATTGATACCGCCAATGCCTCCTGCGCTGGGCGGTACTTCGGCCGGCTTAGGCTGTCGCCTATGACTATCGAGAAACACGTTGGAAAGGCTCTCGTGAGGATCGAACTGGGCAAGACCATTGTCAGCAAGAAGTGACGGAGGAACGGAGACAGAGACAATAACATGGGAACCGACATCGTTTGAAGCCAGATCCTTGATGCGCCGACGGTCTTTTGTGGGCAGCTGCATGACATCGCCCTTGAGACGACGCTCCGCAGCGTCGCCAGACACAGGCTTACTGCCGACGGGAGCGGCGGGCTTGTCATTGGCGCTGACCCAAGGGGCAAGCCCCTGATCCGGCATCTCCCTCGTGACATTGCCGTATATAGCAGCTATTAGCTGATTATGGAGGTGTTCTCTTTCGCCATTCGGGGATGCGAGGATGGGATCGATTCGTTCTGAGTACTCGGTCTGGTTCAATCGGCCTGGAAAAGGAGATTAGCAATCAGGAAAGTGAATGCGCAGGTGTCGGGGGCTGCGTACCGACGAGGAACTCTGTTGTTGACTCCTTGTACACGACCCATGCTTCGGGGCCGATGGCCTGCTTCAAAGCGGTATATAGCGGCTCAAGGTCAATGCGGGCGGGAATGATCTGGCTTGTTTTGGAGGTTTTGAGGGACCCGGGGGGTTGTACGGTGATGGTCTTGGTGGACAGAGTCGGTGTTGAAAGATTCACAGATGGGCGGCTGCTCAAGGCCGCGGGGTCGATGTCGGGCATTGCGACGACGGGATGCCAGAGAGGCAGATCACGTCGTCAAGCGTATTAGTGGAGCTGAGCGACACTTGCTTGGGCGGGAGCAGCAACGGCGGGCGGACGACTGGGCGCAAGGCGAGAAATATGTTCATGAGTGGTAGTCAGCGAAAGAGGTAGACGATGCGATCGCAAATTCGTTGTTATCTCGATGAACGGGACATGTTGTGGTCGCTGGCGTGATGGCGAAGGTTGGGGGGAAGTGGTCCCGTGGTTGGGTCCGTCTCGGTCACTCGATTGCGGATAGTGGAGGAAGACGGGATGCGATTGAGAGGTGCTGCACTGCGTTGTCGATGGAAATTTTGCCGAACTGTCTGACGACAAATGCCAACAGAGAGGGCCGAGCCTGGGGAAGAGGTAGAGGAGACTGAGGAAGACGCGCGATTTGTATGGTCCTGAGAGTTCAGGGTACTTCATCGAGCGCTTTGACCACTCCCCTTGTGCCCCTGTGGACGGCTTGCAATTGGCATCAGCAACACTGTGAAGTCGCGTCCGGCGCGTCGCACAGCGTGCTGCATTCGCTGCGAATACACATACCGAAGTCGATACCGCTCCGTCACGACGAAAGCCTCTCTCACTCTCATTTTGGGGGATTTGCTCGAGCAGGTCTCGCCTTCCTCCCGGTTTTTGACTTGACCCATCTTCGGCAATGCCATAATGTCGGCCAACCGCGAGCATCGCATTGCCGGCGCTGTCGACAGCCTAATCGCACACCTGATACCCAACGACCCCCACGAGGATGATGCTGCTGCCCAGGAACGACATGACAACTGCTTTGAGTTGGTGAAGTCAATATTGGAAGCGTGAGTCTCGAAAACGCCCCAAGACACTGTGCGATCCCGTACCTATCTTGGTCCTTGTCATTGACCAACGCCGTCCCGCAGCCCCGCGTCCCCCGCCATTTCCTCAGATGTCAATCACGCTTCGGACCTGATCAAGAGGAAGCTCATACAAAGCAACCCGACACAAGCGCTGCGCTTCTCGAATCTATACACCCGGCTTCTCTCTCTACCCGTGCTGGGGCAGAAATGGGCCATCCTGTACCTCCTTTACCAGCTCGCCGATTCCCCGGATCCAAATGAGCCACTGCCCCTGCCCCCGCCGAACCCCCCTTCGCAAGTACAACGCGACCCGTTCCGGAAACATGAAAGAGACCGTTCTTCTAAGAACTCGACGCCAATTTCAAGGCAAGAAGAGGAACAGTTCAACGATGCTTTTGCACCCGAGGGTTTGAAGAAATTCCCGCCGAAACAGCCCAAGAACCGGTCAGCCGACGAAAGGGAAAATGAGCAGGAGAAGGGAAACGAGGCAGACGAGGTTGAGGCGAACAAACGAAAGGTCGATTTGAAATACACACTGCTCGCCGACAACTACACCGAGATCAAGCCTTCCGAGACCATTCTGTTACGGGACCTCCCCTTTACTTTACAAGGGCTGTCATCCACGACCTTACCTTTCTCAAAACCAGACACTATTACGTTGCCCCCGACATTACCATCTCCAATCATCTCGCTCTTGCACACGGTGTCTGAGCCGTCTTTGTTGTATCGGCGTCTTGACATCTTTGTCAAGTCCCCAGCACAAGGGTTGCTGAGGCAAAGCATCCGAGCCGCAATAGGTGGAGAGTTACGGTCCTACCTTAGCTTAGTCGCGACTCTTGAAGGCCAGATCCGAAGAGCATTGTCCTCGCTGGACGATTCTGCGCCAAGAGGCGGAATTGGGAAGTCGGGCGTGACCTTGAAAAGATGCGTCGTGTGGACACGGGAGGCAACGATGGGTCTGAGGCTCATGAGTCTCATTGCCGAGGAGTCGGAGAGCAAACGAGGCGGCCAGCTCATCTCTCTCATCCATGGGTTTTCATCATCACACGGCGACCCCATGGTAGCGGCGTTCGCTGAACGGTTGCTTGTCCACGTAACACGCCCGTTTTACGACATTCTGCGCCGGTGGATATACGATGGCGAGCTTCTCGACCCTTTCTGCGAATTTTTTGTCAAGGAACAGAAGCAGACAGACGAGCCCAAGACAGGAGGCAGCAGCGTTTGGGAAGACAAGTATGAGATTGACAAGGACATGGTCCCCAGCATCATAACCCAAGACTTCGCGCAAAAGGTCTTCCTCATCGGCAAGTCTCTCAACTTCATCAGGCATAGCTGTGGCGACTCCCAATGGGTCGAGGACTACTCCAAGGCGGCCTCGAAGGAGTTACGCTACGGCGACACCGCTACCCTTGAGGCTTGGATCGACGAGGCCTACAAGACGACGATGAAGCGTCTTATTGACCTGATGGCGAACAAGTTCCACCTTTTTGAGCATCTTCAAGCCTTGAAGAACTACATTCTTCTCGGACAAGGTGACTTTATCGCTCTTCTCATGGAATCTCTTGCTGCGAATCTCGATCGTCCTGCCGGTGCACAATACCGACACACACTTACAGCACAGCTCGAACATGCCATCCGCGGCTCCAACGCCCAGTACGACTCTCCCGAAGTTCTCCGCCGCCTCGATGCACGTATGCTTCAGCTATCACATGGCGACATTGGGTGGGACTGTTTTACGCTCGAATATAAGGTCGACGCGCCAGTGGATGTCGTGGTCACAGATTGGGGCAATCGCCAATACCTCAAGGTTTTCAACTTCTTGTGGCGCATCAAGCGCGTCGAGTTTGCCCTGGCCTCGACGTGGCGCAAGTGTATGACGGGCTCGCGTGGAGTGCTCCAGAACTCGGATCCAGTCGTCGTGCAGACCTGGAAGTCAACCCGTGGCATCCTCGCAGAAATGATTCACTTCATCGGCCAGCTCCAATACTATATCCTGTTCGAGGTCATCGAGTCATCTTGGAACGAACTTCAGAAGCGCGTACATCGCGAAGGCTGCACGCTAGATGACCTCATCAAGGCCCATACCCGCTACCTCAACGACATCACCCACAAAGGGCTCCTCGGGGCGCGGCGCAGCATCCGACATGCCGACATGGCGACTGGCGAAGACGACCGCACCTCTTACCTCTCTCAGCTTGGCGACCTTCTGCGCGCCATGCTCAGTTATCGTGACTCCGTCGACGGCCTATACAGCTGGAGCGTCTCCGACTTCACACGCCGACAAGAGGCTGACGTCATGCGCATGTCGACCCGCGGCGTCCGGCATCAGAAGAAGCCGTCGGAGCCGGGCGGCGATGGCGAGGACGACAACCCGGCCGTCGCTTCGGAGTTCCCCGTTCTTCAGGACCGCCTGCGCCAGCTCGGCGCCACGTTCCGCTCCCGTCTCCAGATCCTGCTCGGCGACCTCGCTTATCAGCCTGACGTGGACATGCGTTTCCTCGGCGTCGCCATGAACTTTAACGACGTCTACCAGCCCTCGAGGAGACGGAGCAAGACGACCTCGACAGCCTCTGCCAACACTTCCAGGGCGTGAGGTGGAATGGAATCTGTTATCGATGTGGGAAGGGGATGGACCTAGGATTGCCACGGGTCGTGGGTAATGGCTTTCCCTCTTAAAGTGTGAAGCACAAGCCCATTTGGTTGGAGCCTTTGCGCAGATGAACCAGAGAGCCCCTATGAATGACGAACTACCTATCCATCATTGCGATATCTGACATTAAATTTTGTTTGTCGTGTGACAGTAGTTCGCGTGCGTGGACTTGTCTCTGTGCCTCGGGAGGAATGCATGGCGTACCAAGACTACGAGTCACAGTTTGTGGCAAGAAAACTCAAGTCATGCTAGAAGAGGCTTTAGGGTCGATTTGAATGGAAAGTTCATAACTATCATGGCATTTCGTCATGGAATCATGAGCCAAAAAAAAGATTGCAACCTCCCCATGACAAAGGGAACAGGCGCAGTCTGGCCAGGAGATGATCTATCTGATCTTTGGGTAAGTCCGCGTGATACGGCTACCATGCAGTGTTCCTTACAAGGGAGGGGGGAAACCTCGCCCCCATAACCAGGACGGTGGGTGGGCTCCAAGGCTCACGACAAAAACAAAACCCCTTTTCCTTTCCTCCTCTCTCCTAATCGCCCGACGATACTGACACAATTACCCATATATACATAATGCGAGGCATCCGAAATGCAGCATGTGGCCTCCGGTTATCGTCAGAGACGCCCTGCACAATGCCGTTATTCAGAGACGAAGCCGAAACGAGACTCATGAGCCTCTTCAAAGTATTTCCCCCCTGATTTCCGTTTTTTGGTTCTCGTGCTCGACGCCGAGTGTGCTGCCTAGCCTCTGGACTCTCTGTCGCGTCTCGAAAAGAATACAAATGTAGTCTATACACGAAAGTCTGGTTCGGCTGGAGCTGTGACAAAAGAAAATGGCCCAGTCGTTGAGCCGTGCTCCGGAGCCACCGGACTTCCAATTGATTGCTTCGAACAAATAACTTTGGCGATGCTTTGCTAAGCAATGCCGATTGATTGGTGTGTATGCCGAGTTTGTTTTGTCGAAAGTCGTTTGCCGAGCCGAACGATCGAACGTTTTTAACACATCGTGAGGCGGTTAATCAAGAACGACAAAAACAACATCCGCAACAGGCCTTGCTGAACACATCTCATCGCAAGACTGAACCGTAGCATCGTCATATCGTAAGTCGAACGCCGCCGCAGTAAAGAGATCCTTAATCCATCAAAAGACCACGAGACGCGGGCTCGTGTCCCAACGCCATGTTCCAGAATTCCAACTCCATTTCGCCGTATCCACTTCAGGAGCGATCCAGCCAGAATCGTTCAATCCAGATAAAACGCCTCAGAAGCTCTACGCACACTGTGCATATCCTGAGCGGCGAGCGGATTCCAAGCCGACTGGTGCGGCATCTAAGGTAGGTGCGTATGGAACGTATTCAAACGTCCATCATTTCGGTGTCTTCGTCCACCAAGGTAGGGAGTGCGGTCGACTCGCTAGGTCCCCAGACACCTTCGAAGACAGTCGCAGCTGATCTGCGACGTTGAGCAACCCAAGTCATCGAGGGCGTAGACAGCAATTGTTGAATGGTGGGTCGCTCGCTCGGCTCGGGGCTAATCATCCATCGGACGATTTGATCAAGAGAGCTAGGGTGGAAGGGATCGCTCATGAAGTCCGGAGGGGATCTGAGCTCGGTGCGCTTGCGCGTGATGAAAGGGCTCTCGTCATCCATGACCACGCTCACCCGAGTAGGGGCAGCTCCCAAATGCAGGCTGATGTCCGGAGCGCTAGTTTGGCCGAGCAACGGGTCATCAAATGACTGCATGGTAGGGACCCCCGCTGCGTCCCGATGAGCGCTGGTCGCAGTAGTGGCGCTGAAGGTCAAGCTGGGGACTTCGGAGAGGTCACCGGAACGGAGAGCAACCCAGGTAGGGCCGTTATCGGGGAGGACAACGTTGGCGGCCATCTCGATCGTGATCAAACCGAGCGAGAAAATGTCTGCGGGCTTGTTGAAGTCGCCGCGTAGGATTTCAGGGCCGATGTATTCTCTGTCACCTTCCGCGTCAACACCCTTGGCGGCGGGCCACTCCGTTGCTAGGCCGAAATCGCCAATCTTGAGGATGCCTTCAAAGGTGATAAGGATGTTTGCCGGCTTTAAGTCGAGATGAATGAACCCAGCTTCGTGAATACTTTGCAGACCCTGTGCCGGAGCGTTAGTTCTGATTGTCCGACTCTGTGGAAACGCCGTGTCAACATACCAAGCCAACGTCGTGGATGACCTTCCAGATGCGGAAGTCATCTAGTCTGCCTTTACGACCGACATTGCTGAGAAATTTGTCCAGTGTACCTTCGTCGCAGTATTCCGTCTGGATGTAAAGGTATTGGTTGTACTCCCAGCTGTCGACGTAGTGAACAACGTGGTCTGCGTGTGTAAGGGCCTGAAGCGCATGGACTTCTCTGAGCTTGGACAAGCGGTCCTTGGGTCCCGTGAATTGGCGACGGGCCTTCTTCACGGCGTAAATGCGGTCTGGCTCGGGGCTTTCGCGAGGGTTCTTGGTAGGGGTTCCACTAAAAACGGAAAGAAACGAGGCGCGAGAGTACCCAGCCTTGACCACGCGGTATACGGAAGAAAACTCTCCCTTGCCAATCATCTCGACCTTGTCAAAACGAGAGTAAAGTGAGTCGTCAGCGTCCGAGTTGGCACGACCAGCATTGACAGGAGTCATGAGCTGAGTGGTGGTGCTTTGCAAAGAGTCACGCCCAGAAGGCGTGACCGGGGTAGCAGCGCTCTTCGACTCAGCAGGGTTCGAGATCGATAGGCAGCTGGCATCGGGAAGAACGACGTGAGTCGAAGGAGTTCGCGGGGAGCGTTGTTCCACTGGGCTTGCTATATTTTGAGTGGTAGTCTTAGCCAACATGTTCATTTGATGATCGAGAGCCGCACTGCTTAGTCGAGTTCGCAAGGGTGAAGGAGCCCTGAAACCCCTTCCCAACCTCGAACGACCAAAAGACGGCAGAGAAAAACGCTGGGTTGGAGACAGTCCGCCGGTGGGAGAGATGGCAGTACCAAGCCGAGAGCTCGGCTGGCCACTGACAGCCCTGTCGTCGGACCGTTCCAGGGATGTACACTTACCAGTAGATTCTCGGGAGATCATTGGCCGTACAGCAGACATGGGAGGCGGAAGTGTCCTCTTGGCGCTGGGGCTCTCGATGCTCTGTTCGCTCAGGTTGCTGAAGCTGGGGGTTAGACCCTGCTTGGTAGGAGTCGGAGGGGCATCATTTTCAACCCCAAGACCGACATTGAAGTTTGTGTCAAGGGAGAATTTCTTATCTTCATCCAGGCTCAGGACACTGCCTCGGCGTGCATGACGTGATCCGAGCCGCTGGAAGATGCCCAGGCCCTTTCCAGGATTGCCGAATGTGCTCCGAGATGGGGCCCCTGGAGCATTGAAAGGAGTGGAAGGCATGCCACCAAAAGAGTACCGATTGCTCTTCTTGATTGCACTGCCAGGTGGTGGCGGGAAAGTCGCGAAGCCGTTGGTGGGCTTCTTGCAAGGGGTGTCGGGCATCGTCAGCTTATTGTCCTCCTCGGGATTACGGTTCACCTTGGAAACGAGGCCAGTCGACATGAAGGCTCCCGCCCAAGGCTTGGCAGACTTGAAAGGGGTGACGTTCTCGCCCTCGTCCTGCATGAAGGATGGCCGGGAGGAACCGTAAGGCATCGACTTGGCAAAGTTGAGGGGAGCTCGTGGTCTCTCAAAAACGTAGGGAGGAGGCATGCTGTTGTTCTGCTCCTCGAGACTATTGCCGGACGTTGAAGTTACCAGCGTCTTGGACAGAGGGTGAGGCTGATGGGAATGTCGCTCAACCGGGTGAGCAGAAGGGTTGGGCAGTGGCCCGTTCGAGGTGAAGGGGCTGTCCCGAGGAATTTGAGGAGGGAGGAATTGATCCATCGAGAGACGCGGCCGATTCTTGACGTTGGGAGTAGAGAACTCTCCGCCCATCTGAGCCAAGTGGTTCGCACCAGACTTTCGTCCCCAAGAGCTCCGATCGTGCTGTCTTTGCTGGAGCGTCGACCGGCGAAGCGAACCGGTTCTTCTGGGGATCTGAGGAGGCGGGGTTGGCGAGGGGAGGGGTTCCCGAGCAGCAGCACTAGAACCGAAAAGCTCGTACTCACGCTCTCGGCTAGCTTCGTCGTGAATATCAAACCCGGTCTTGGCTGGAGTGCTGCTAGTGTTGTCGAAGATGTTGAAATCAGATGTGTTTTGGCTAAAACTCGAGATACCATGTAAACTTCGTCGCTTCGCGACCGGACTGCCCAGAGAGGCCTGGTCCAGGTTCATGATGGCGTCGCTGCGCTTGAGTGCGCCCGATCCCGGGGCCCCCTGCGGGTCACCCTGAGCCTCTAGATGCTTGAAAATATTCGTCTGCTGGGCGTGGCCGGATACGTCGAGGTGTAGGCTATGGCGAGATGCTTTCTGAGTCGACGATCGCGAGTGCGGGCTCTGTTGTGCAGAAGACTGGTTATTTTCCTGGCCCGAAGCCACCGAGTTTGAAGATGAGGAAGGAGTGGAATTTACCCCCGATTCTGTTGTAGCGTTGAGTGCGCGTTTGAGGGGGGATTTGGGCGATGTCCGAAGTCGGGTAGCCGGCCTCGAAGGACTGCCCGTCACCTTGGATGACTTTGCAGAGCGTAGAGAAAGCCGAACGCTGGGGCGAAAAGGTGTTGCAAGGCTCGGAGGGGAGCTGAAGGGAGTCGTCGAGGTCATCGAGGGAGGGAGCCCCGCTGGAGTCTGGCTTTGGAATAACTCCCCGTAAGCGGTAGTGTTGTTGTTGTGGCTGCTGCTGGGAGGAGTCGGGGTTGGTGTGTATCGTCGGCATGGCGACTGTTGCTGCACAGGAGTATGGGATCCGCTGTGAGAGCTCTCGGAGCTGGGGGAGTCTGTACGCGCCAGGCTAAACTTTGATGGTGATCGAGACAGGGACCGTCGGAGGCTCCTGACTGAGGATGCAAGCACGTCGACATGGTGGGCGTGCGTGGGGCTGGGAACAGTAAGGGTTCCGCCACTGCTGTTGGAGAACGACATGGTGATGGTGTTCTTTCGCGTGCTGTCCTGGTTGGTTGGTTGGTTTGTCTTCTTTTGAGTGTGTTGCTGTTGCTGTTGTTCGCTGTCGAAATACAAAGAGCTGAGTCACACAATGCGATTTGGTGTAGGCCCAGCAAGCAATGAAGCAGTCCTACTACCAAAGAATCTGTCGCTGGTATCTGTCGTCGTATACTGTTTCGCTGTTGACTGTAGGGACGTAGGTGGGTGGTGGCCGAGAGCGTCGGTGGAGGGATATGCCGTAGGTTGAAGGGTGTAGCGCGTGATGCTATCCGTGTTTCTGCAGGAGGCCGACAGAGAGAAGACCTGAAGGATGCTGGCCGTGGGAGCGCAGGGTCGTGTCGTCGATGTTTGAGGGTATCCGTCCCAAATGGCGATAGAGACGACGAAAGGGCGTTTTTGGGGAGCCCTGGTATCCAGGACTGGTTGCACGTGGACGGGGCGAAGTGGCCTGGTCAGCCGGGGAAGGGCGCCCTCTTTCTTGGTAGGATGATGGGGGCGGGATGCGCGATGTTGCAGGAAAGAAGGCTGAGAAAAGGAGGGAGAGGGCCCGGACAAGAGGAGGGCGAAGCGAGGCGAGAGCAGAGAAAGAAGGGACGGGACGAGAGCGCAAGTGCATCTACTGCATGGCGCTAGGGCCTTGGGGTATTTGGCAAGCAGGAACGTTCAGGTATGCGTCTTGCTTCGCATCTCCATTCCCCTTCAGTCGCGATTCGTGATCGACAGCCGACTCATTCAAGTCATCGCATGAAGGAGCGGTAGATGGTCTTCCTCGTAGGTGATGGTCGGGGTTATCTGATGCGCGCGGGTGGCGAATCAGGCCCTTGGTGCGAGGCAACTCGGTTTGGGAAGAGATCCAAAAACCTGGAAACACGCGCAGTAGATACACGCAACACACCAAACGGAAGGGGGAGGGAAAGTTGGGATGGGTGAAGGTGTGAGAGAGGCCGGCGCAATGGGGTTGGGGAAGGGAATGTGATGCGCGGTGAGTATGTATGGCGAGTTGTGTGCGCAAGTGGGTGGATGGCTGGGTGCGGGTGCGGATGCGGGTGTAAGTGCAGCGCTGCGCGAGCCGACGACGAGTGGGTGGGCGGGCGCGCGGGATAGGTACACTACCCAGGTATCCGTACAGAGATAGAGAGAGAAGAGGTAGAGAGGGAAGATGGGATGGATGGCAAAGCAGGTAGGTGGGTGGGCGGGCAGAAATGGCACGTCTAAGCTGGGGGGATCGCAGTCAGGATGGATACTTTTTTGCAGTCAAAGCCGGGATCTGACTGGCTAGAGGTGCTCTAGAACGGGGAAAAGAGAGGGACGTGGAAAGTGTGTGCGGTGGAAGCATGGAGTGCCTCTTGCCGCTGCTTTTCGCGATGGCGCGCGAGGCGTATGTTGTTTACAATTCTTCCAAAAGGGGCTAGCTTCCACGTGATTGCGCGTTGCAAAGTGGGGGCTCTCTGTTAGAACGAGACTCGGACTGAGGCCGTTCGAGAGACGCCGGGTTGAAGCTGCAGGTCCCGGATTGAGGTAAACAAATCTCGTCACCTGGGTCTAGACATGCAGACGTCTCAACTGAAGAATCTCGAGGCTGTAACATGTCTTGCTTCTTCGCATCGAACCCCAGCTTGGAACTCTGTGTCTTTTGTCTTGCGTTATCAGACACACTCTAACATGTCAGAAAGCCCACACAACAAAGACCCACGGCCTCTTTCTAACCCTGACATCACTTACCCAACGGTCTGGCAGGCGAGTGTGCAAAGCAGGCCAGGGGGGGCAGCTTGAACTGGGGGGACGTTGATTGGGGGTCTGCTGCCAGCACTCATTGGCCGCATTCCCCCCCTCTGTCTGCAGGGTCCCGCCCACGCGTCTGAGGTCTCATGCAACCCGACCTCACGACAGAAGGGGAAAATGGGCAAAACAACAAGGGAGATCAACACGTTATGGAGACGCTTGGAAGACGAGACTGCAAAAGCTGACCGCTAAGGTATAGGCACATAGCTCAACTACGTATCCGTTTTTCTCTCCTGTCCTGTGCGTCGCACATCAAGCGTCCGCACTACATGGCCCAACCAAGACCAGACGAATAGTCGAGGCTTGCGCACTTCCATCCCTCTGATGGAAAAGGCGCCCGTATTCCTTCAAGATATTGTTGACACGCCCTTCCCTGTCTGCCAACGCCTCCTCTTGTTCGTTCGCCTTGATCATTGCCAGTCACGGTCACAGCCACACTCTGCAGTAGTAGCTGCAGTCTGCAGAGTCGAAAAGGCCCCCTGGATTTCAACTGCCACTTGTTTATTAGGACTCCGTCGAGATGCAGCAGTTATACTTCTTTTTCCCACCATTCCGAATCGTCATGGCTGGCTTACACCAGCTCGCCGAGGGGACGAGTGGCCGCAATTTGGCGAGAAAAGGTGGACAAGGATACTTGTAGGGGGTACGACGGCTGGTCCATGGACCTGGACCTGGGCCACTGAACAAACGCGACAAGCCACCGCCGCGAACCAAAACAAAACAAAAACACCAACACCAACAAAACAAACACTTCAACACAGTCCACCACCTCCAAGGTACTTTGCCTCCTCCACGCTTGTCTAATTTTGGCCAGGGACGTCACCGTTGTTACCATCGTCATGACCACCCAGACCAGCCAACAGCCATTGATTGACCTTGCCCCATCGATTCCCTCCCCAATTTCCCGGGCCATTCAGACCGGTCTTGCCAGTCGCTCCCTATCTCGGCCAGTTTCTCCCCACAGCCGCTTCGCAGGACTGAGGTCTCAATAGGGGAGTAACTGGGTCACCGATTGATTGCGTCTGATATTACGAATTCATGCTTTATAGTTGTACTGCTGCATCGCGTCGCTTCTACTCGTAATCCGGGGATGACGCCACAACGTGCTCGGATCCCTCTGGGATGTTCTTGGACGTGACTGCGGGTGACAGATGGCCTGCGGTGGAAAGTCAATGGAATGGGTGAATGCGCAGTCTTTCCAGCCCGGGACACGAGAAGCTCTCTTCCAGTCTCCCTCCAATCTCCTTTCCTGCCCCCCTCCCCCCTCCGGTAGAGCTCTTGAGACACGATAAACCAGGCACTTGGGACACGGCAGCGGCTCTACTGGATTTTACTCCAAGAAGAAACTGGTGTTTCTCCATCTTTTAATCGCATTGGCTCTTCTCAGTCATCGACTAGATCTCCCATTTTCAACGGGCTGCCTCAATTTCAAGAACAAAACGGACGCGAGAGAAGTCCGGTGACAGGATCACGCCTGTTCGGTCCACCATCGCGGGGAGGTTGGAATCGATGTTCGAGCCTCGAAAGCTCGGACACTCTTTGACTCTCGCCGGGAGTTGGTGGATAACGCAGGGACGACCTACTACGTACAGGAGACAACCAGGTTCCTCCCGGGGTTGGGGAGGTGGAGCGGGCTCCGGCAGGAAAGGACTCGCCGTCGCATCACAAGGGGAACGGACGACGGGAATGCAAGTCTAAAAGTCGAGGTGTCAGGCAAGAGTTACACCAATATTGCACACATGAACCAGAACACGAACAACAGGAAAAATTGAAGGAGACGCGTTGACCTTTCGACTTGGGGGGAGTATTGGAAGAAGAAGTGGGCCGGCCGAGCCCTTCCTCTGTGGCTATCAAATCTGTGATGCGATGCAGCATCGTATTGGGGACGCACACAGACCGACTGGCCGACTAGACAGACAGAGGTGTCGTTTTTCCCCCCCCCTCAGAATGACCTCCAGTTTCTGTCCACCAGGTTCCATTCCGATGCCGTGGTAGGTACGGGTAAAGATGGCACCCGACCCTGTACTCACATCACCTTTCACCAAACAAAACGATACAAGGGTACCTGTCCAGCACAGCCTGTGTGGTCCCCCGCCAATCTCGCTTCTGGGGACGGGACGGGGTTTTCAATGTTTTGTTTGGGGCCGATTTGTTGACTTTCCCATTGTTTATTGACTTCCGATCAAAAACAATCATATCCTCCTATCGATACCGCCCCTCCCGCTTTCTATTCGGTCCCCTTCCCCCTCTTCGATCCCCCTCTGTGGCTCTCCCGCCTGCCCCCCTCCGACTTCCTGAGGCAGGACGCAGGCATGGAACAGCACAGACTCCCGCACAATGTGACAAGAGGACATGGACAAAGTAGAAGGGGGATTAAAGAGGAAGGAAGGGTGGGTGGGGGGAATCAGACGACACCCGTTGAAGTCGTTCATTTGGACTGACCATTGTCTCGACTCAAAAGACATCCGGACCAAAGGGTGGTAGCACTTACAAGCACCTAGTCGATAAATAAATAAAAAGTAAAAAGGGTTTTAGAATATAAAAAACATCAAACAAGCGACCGCTCTTGCAGGGTGCGTCTAGCTCCCGTCTCACCCTCCAGGCCCAGAGTGGAAGGAAGGAAAGGTAGCGCCCCCAGCCCCGTGCGACCTGGCCGTGGTCCGGCGCCGCCACCCGACGCTTCGTCCCCGGGGTGGTTCATCCGTCCTTTTCTGAAGCTTTCTTGTAGGATATCTTTGCTTTTCCTCCCGCACCCTCCTGCCATCCTCCCTTATTTCCGTCGCCTCCCTCCCCCCTTCCAAACATCAAACTATTTGTGATCTATTGTGTCGAAATGTCTGCGACATCCCTCCCGAGACGCCCGAGGCGAATTGTCCCTTTCCGGCCGCAGCTCGAGACATGGTGTGATATTAAATCAGGCGGACCCGAGTGGACGGCGGGGCGGGGGGGAGTCGGAGGGGAGAGGAGAGGGTGGAGATGATGCGTCCTGCGTCTGGGGACCGATCCAGCCTGATGTTTCCCAACTTGATCTCTGGTGTCAAAACCGCAATCTGAGCCTGAGGGGAGGGGGGTGACTTGACAACTGACGTATCCAAAAGAGAAGCCAGGAGTCCAGGCCAGCATCTCAACACGGTAACCAACGTCATCTTGATCATCTGTTCAATGTTAGGCACATCACTTTTGCTTTGTTTTCCACCGTGGTTTCCAGATTGTGTACCTGTGCTACCTTGGGAGAGACCGGACCGCCTCTGGGCACGCATCTCGGTCTCCATCATATTTACCATCGTCATCAGCCCCACTGGCCGTAAAGCAAAAATATGAACCAACAATCGGACTAGGGAGAGGAGACGTCACAGTAAGCTGAGCAAGGCAAAGAGGCACCTGTCGATCGACCCCAACAACCAACATCAGTCCTAATCCCGCCTATGTATGCGCAAGAGATCCCACTAGTGTACCGCAGGAAACAAGAAGCGTCATCATAACTAACTTCATTACTGTCTTTCTTTCTTTGCGGGCTGTGGACCGGCAGGAGCCAATGGATGAATGTTCCTTTCTGTCTGCTCACTAAGCGGCTCTGCATTACCTTTGTTTGGGTTACCTGCCAGTGAATAGCTCCTAATGTCAGCCGCCAGCCAGCTAGTTACCAAAATACAGACCAGGCCGCCGCTGCTTCTCTTCCTCCCAATAACCCAACGCCATGAGCATGAAGGCAAAGTTACATTGCCCAAAACCCCCCAGCTCTCTTCCAAGATTTGTACACTTGGGGATCCTGAACCTTCCTTTTCTCTGATTCAAGGGGGGAAAACCCCCGACCCATCTAGGAGCTGATGGCCCTGTCTGATGAGCAAGAAAAGGTCCTCCCTCTGGGTATCAATTGTACAGAACAAACAAAAACAAAGTCAAAATAGTACCCAAAGGTCATGCCGTATGGGGTTTGTCTTAGCGTCTGCCAGCATCCGAGAGTTACGATAGATTCTTTCGAATCCATTCTGCCCAGGAGCAAAGGTCTTCCATCACTTCCAGTAGCCTTCCCAGGTCTTGCGGGGTAAGCTGTTTGTGTTTGCCCTTGTCCGTTTCTGCCACATCTTCGCCGTTGACAGGAACAACGTTCTGTGAAACGACGTGTACCAGTCCATTTTGCTGGATTTGCAGGTCAATGTTGGCTGTGGCGTTTCGGAAAGGGAAGACGACATGGAGGCCGGCCGACGGGTGAACGGTCAGTACCACGTCAAGTGTAAGCTCTTGCTCATTGGTATCGTATGTCCGAGACATGAACCTGTCGTACTCGGCTTGCGTCGTTATGGTATCGTTGATGATGATGGAATCGTTGACGTCCGGTACGATCTCGCCGGCAATGTTGGAGCCGAAACTTCTCTCGAGTAGAGTTGATATAAAAGCGTACTGGCGGAGAATAGGAAGCATTGCCACCAGTTGCCGTGGATGCGAGAAGGAGAGTTCCGTTACCGTCTGGCCATACACAGGCTTGTATATAAGCAGCGTGTTCTTGTGCTTCCGCGACGATACGGTGTTGCCGTCACCAGGGACCTGAACCTGAACATTTCTCTTGCAGGAGATAACCCGGAGCTCGCTTGCGTCATGGTTGCTGCCCTCGGGTATCGGGAAGGAAATGCTGTCGAACGTGTAGGTAGGCAAAGGCATGGGCTGGGCCTGTGCTCCTGTGAGGGTGTGCAGCGTGTTCCACACCGACTGTGGCACGATCACTGAGGGGGTAAGCGTTGCTACAAACTTGACATTTGGATATTTGTGCGTTGTGCCATCCGGCTGCACCACGTCAATGCCTGGATCCTTATTATCGTCAGTCTGGGGTAGCGTGGTGGGCTCCGGCTCTAGCCAGTCGAGAGCCGGTCCAGAAGCAGCAACGAGAATGTCCTCGGGTCCAGGTTCGGCTTTTTCCACCTTCTGGGAAATCCAGTTCTCTGACACCCGGACTGGAGGAAACATGTTTCCATCCAAGGCCTTGCAGCCTATGAGAATCACCCAAACCTTCTCCCTAGTCTCGCAGTAGCGCATCGTCTCTGTATTTTTGGGAATGACATGGCGTCTCTCAGTCCAATACTCGATGCTAAGTCCCACCGTGTCTCTCGTGTGCATCATGGGCCGTCCGCTCTTGGTGCACATGATGGTTGTTTCGAGAAACCGGTCTGGCTTGCCGCCCATGGCAGGGTCTTCTCGCAGCTTCGACAGCTCCCACTTGTGGAGTCTCTCAAGACTCTCGAAGATGCCGGCCAAGGCCTCCTGGCAGTCGAGTCCGGGAATGACGCTGAGCTTGTCGAGGTTTGCCAGGCGCTCCAAGTTCGCAGAGAACTTTTCCAAAGTCTTGGTTAACGGGCTCTGGTCGGGGCGAAGCTGCAAATCCTTAAGGAGGATGTTCCCCGCGCGATCCTTGTGTCTTGTGACGATGGGGCCCGATTCCGGAAACCCTAGCGAAACGTTTTCCACGATGTTGTTGTTCAGCTCGATATCGATCGTCAGAGCTTGACCGGCGATGACCAACATCCTCGTTTTCCTGCCATCGGGCGACCTATGCTCGTCCCACATGCTAGTAAGACCTGTTCGAAGCGTGAGTCGCTCGAGTCCGGCTTCGCTAACTCGTCCTTTAGCCTTCTGCAAGACAATGGGTCAGTCTTCGTTCAAAAGGACGGCATATGACATCTTGACCTACCCCGAGAATTTCAATAACCGCATCTAGCCTCTTGATCTTATCGTCCTCGCTGCCTAGTGCCCCCAGGCCGCCAAACCCTCCGACGCCGACGTGATCCAGACCAATGTCCAGTCCGCCACTGATGCCAAGCGCGCCCATGGCAGCTGCTGCAGAAGGACTGTCGAAGTTAAGGGCGCCATTCGCGGGGTGGCCCATCAGGGTGGTTGAGGTCGCGGGCGATTTCTTAAACTGCTGAGGCGACGACCTAGGTCCTCTAGGCGAAAAGGCTGCGTGGGCTTGCGACGCCGAAAATGGCGTGGATACAGGAGGAGTCGCTGCGGTAAGCTGCGAAGGGGTCCTGCCCTGCTGCGAGGCCGCATGCTTCAGCTGGGTCGGGGTCGCCATGGTGCAAGTCGGTCGCTTGGTCGAGAGCGTCCGTGAATTCGCAGGATGACTCGGTGGAATGATGCCGCCGCACCGCAAGATTCTACTGATATGCTTGCGACCATTAATTGGCTTCTCGATGGTTTGCCTTCAATCTCGGGTTTGGGCCAAGAAGCCAATGGGTGACGCAAATGTGAGGATCAAGTGTTGAAGACGGGAGCTCGAGGTTGGGCTCGAGTACAAAATCGGTATGTAGCAAAGGGCAGAGCTAGTGAGTGGCCTGCGACTGACCACGTCCTGAGGTCGAGTCGATAGTGGAGTCACGCCCCGGTATTTAGCCGGTTGTGCCTTATCTTCCTTGAGGTGGTAGGGCTGGCTAACTGGTTGGCATCATCCGTGGACTTTTGTACAGAGTATCTATCTAGACACAAGGGAACTGTTCTATGCCATCCATTCATGCCGGATTCCACTTTGGGGTTTTATATGATGGGTTCTTGTCTCGGCTGGAAATGACCTGCCTGGTACTGTGCCTTTCAAGTGATTGACGTCAAGCAACCCGAAAATTGCATCGCAGGTAGGTAGGTACCTTTGGTGAATGAGGTATCAGCACTGGCCGCCTTCATGCACTGCATTCAACACGCGGCCGAGTCAATCCGGTTGTAAATTTGTAGTCTCGGCCCTTGTGTCTGATAAGTTTTCGAGGGCCCAAGACTTTCGCAGGAATACATGGCCAAGCTTACCTCACGTGCGTCGAGTGCCAGCTTTCGAACCAGTCACTGTATCCGGGTTACGACTGCCCTGTCTGGGTCAAGCAAGTCACTTCGCAAGGCGAACTCCCATCGGTCACCAAGCCAGCCCATCTGATGCCGTGGCTAGAATACGTCACTTGAGTTTGCAATCACATAAGGCTCGCGGCGGGGAGCCGGAAACATGGCTACAAGGCTTCTGAAGCAGCGAAAGCTTTTTTTATTCCGTTCATCAAGTCGTTACCTAAAAGAGACAGTCTCCAACACGCGTCTCACCCTTTTGTGAAAGGAACAAGAGTCGTCATAAGGTCATCATCCTAATCCCCCATCCCTGGCACACACACACTCGTGTCAGATGATCCCCCGCTGTATTCGAAACTGAGGCAAAGGAAAATGTTGGTAATGTTGATGTTCGGTCCTCCGAGGTGGTGTTTGCATGCTGCTTTGCCCGAGTGTCGTAACGGGTCAGCAAGCCGTGTATCCAACCCCACCATGCTCTTTCGTGTATGTTGCCCAGAAGAGGTCCGGAAAAAGAAGAATGGTCGAGTCTTTAGGATTAAGTCCTCCATGCAAGGCGTAATTCATCAGCATCTACAGCCGTGATGGACGTTTAAAAAACAGGGAATGAGGAAGTCGTCAACTCGTCAGCGTCGTCTCCCGAGGATCGTCGATGCCGATAAGTCGTCTTGCAAATACAAAGACAGAAAAGAAAAAATGGTGTGCAAGGACTGCCGAGAAGCTTCGTTTGTTGGAGCTTCAAGATCATCAAATCAGATTCTCGTGACTGATCGTGCCTCGTACCGATTGCAGCCACAACGCCATCAGGGGGGGACTGACGGAAGGCTGGATTTGGGGTTACTGTCGCCCAGAGACGTCGCCGTTACCTTCGCTGGGGTTGTTGGGCCATCACAGGAGGAGCTCGAGCCATGGTGTCGTAAGCAGGAACGGCCGCGTTGATCAAAGTCTTCCTGCGCTTGAGATCCATGCCACCGCCGCTGAGCGGACGCTGAAGGTCGTCGTCATCGTCGCGACTGCGCTTGATGCCACTGGCGGAGCCATTAAGCTGGGAGGGATATCCATTTGACATGGAGCCCATATCCGCTTGGGGTTGGTAAACGTCACTACCACCTGCAGCAGCCGAGTTGCGGTCGTTGCTCATGACGTTGTACAGGTTGCTGGACGACTGTTGGGCGACCCGCGGGGGAGTGCTGTAGCCAGCCTGCTGAGAATAGTAGGGCTGGGGTGCGGCGGCGGTGCGGGGAGTGGCACGACCAGATGCGGGCGGGTGCCCAGGCGAGCCCGTCATCTCGGGAGACAAATGTTGATGCTCAGCAGGAAGCGTTCCAACGGCAGGGGCAGAGTAGTTGTAGGAACCACGATTGGCATCGTAGGCGCCACTGTCATGAGTGTACTCGGCATCGTGATCATGCTCTGCCTCTTCCTCGCCAGCGGGCTGGGAAGCACTCTGATCAGAGTGCATCATGCCGTTCGGGGGCTTTTGGTCCTGAGGGGCACCAGAGGTGGCAGGCCGTGCTGACGGAGGACCCATGTCGTTTTTGGCATACGGATCGTTCTGCCCGTAGACAGAGCGGTCTTGCGAGGCCTGGTTGGTGGTCTGGTAGGGGGACTGCTGAGCAGATTGGTTGTACATAGGCCGCGAGTTGTCATATTGTTGGGTGCCAGACTGCTGGTAGGGCTGCATGTTTTGGATAGTCGAGCCCGGCGGTGTCGAAGCAGGTGTTGCGGGCATGGATCGAGCGTTGCTCAAGCCCGTATCAATAGACATGGGGTTTTGAGCCTGGGCATTGGTCATGCCCTGAGACTGGGCCCATTGGAAGCCGTTGTCTGAAGTGCCCATACTGCCACCCATCACGCTGGAGGCGCTGGTGGGGGGTGTAGGGAATGTGTGTGCCCGGTCCAGAGTGGGACGGCCAATGTTGGCATGGGATGGCAGGGACTGCTGGGGTCCTGGCAGGCCCATAGAGTGGTGATGATGCTGCTGAATCGACGGCAGACCAGGCCCTCCTGTTTGGGGAGCACCACGCATCTGGCTCTGTTCTTGTTTACGACGTTCAGCAGCAGCCATGACCTGGTTGGTGCGGGTCTGGTTCGTAGGGTGGTACAACAAGGCACCAATGTTATGAACGAATAGGGGATAGAGTAGCTCGGTGATCTTCTCCTTGTTGGCGAAGTCCAAAGCCCGCTCAAACGGGATCCTTATTCATCGTTAGCAAGAGACCGAGGATACCATGGAATGTGGAACGTACCAAACACCCTTCAAGTGCATGGGGCCAATCTTGACGACATGTCTCACTTTCTCGCTCTTGAGAATGCCATCGCGGCGACCACGGGTCATTCCCGCAACGTTCAACAGTTTGGTGCCATTGATCATGTGATTGTCTAGCGCGGTGTCAGTCAGCAAGGTGGTCAACAGTCAGGCCAGCGTCGTGTCGGCCGAACTCACCCTCTCTGCGCGCGACGCAGATTCCTCTGGCCTCAACCTGAAAGCACAAACTTCCCTCATCCTCCCACAGGGTAGCCGTCACTCTGGGCTTCATGCCAGGCGGTGCTACTTGGCCGGTCGTGTCAAAGCCCTGAAAGCCCTGGTTAGAAACACCAGGCAGAGGAAGGACGTTCTGGCCACCCATTCCGTTGTTAACAGCGGGAGGAGCGTTCTGAGGCGAAGTCAGGCCATTGGTGTACCCGTACGGCTGGGCGTACTGGGTCTGCTGGGCGTATTGAGGCAAGTGGCTTGGCTGTAACGGCGGGGGTTGGTGGTAAGACATGTTGCCGGAGGTGACAGTCTGGGGCGGCGGCGCCTGACCGGCAGACATATGTTGCGAATAGTACATGTCTGCTGCAGGTTGATTCATGGCGGAGTAATGTTCGTATCCGCCGATGGTTTGGCTGGATGGTCCAGGAATTGCCGAGTTGATGGGCAGGGTGGGAGAAGGCGTTTTGGGACCGTTTGAGGATGCGGCCGACGTGAAAGACGAACTAGAGCCTATGTGAGAGCTCGAAATAGAGCCAATGGAACTGACCCGAGGGGATGAGGTACCCGACGAGTACGCCTGGTGCGGAGCTGGCAATGGCAGAGACGGAACTCTATCGCTGCTCATGTAAAATGGCCTCTGAGCAACGTGAGCGTTGTAATACGACACGTCGGTCGGTCCCCGGTTTTGGACTTGAGAAATCGACGGCAGATCCAGCTTCACGGTTTGCCCCTAGGGTTCCTAGCACCAAGCAAGCACCAGAGTCGAGTAAAGCACGAGTCGGCAAGCGAGCCTCGTGACTGTAGTAGCAAAGAGTTGGTTGTCGAGTGAGGGCAACGTTTCCTTCGAAGCGTCCAAGCCCTATCGCAGCGTGATTGAGGGGTTGGTCAAGACCGATGAGCGAGGGTCGAAGCGGCGCTCAAGATTGCAAGAGTGCTCGAGACAGTGAGTGCTACCGGGAAGAAAAGTAGTACGGTCGTTGTGATACGACAACCTTTCGAGAGAGAACGAATCAGGACGGTCGTGGTCGTCGTAAGCAGTCGTTAAAATCAGAACCTTTTTGTGTGCGTGTTTAGGACATCTGATGGCAGGTTCGTAGACAACTGTGATTGATGTGTTGTCTAGATGGCAGTGTAGGTTCGGCGGGAAGTGCAGGTTGAGTGATGGCGATGTCCGTTTGTCCCAGTGGCAGAAGAGGGGGGGGACAAGGTGGTCTGTATTTGGTTGCAAGGCCGGTTGCACAAAAGGCGCCGAGGACGGTGACGATACGAAGCGAGGGAATGCCCGTTTTTTTTCTTGCTGGGTGCAGAAATCGGGAGCTGGGTTACAAGTGGTGGAGGCCGTTTGTAAGGTCTATTCAGACAGGCAGATTTGCACCAGACACCAGACAAACGCTCGAGAGCAGAGGGATCGTGTTGGTCAACCTTGCTTTCTTCTCTTTCTCTTTCGTCGAGCTCGGCCAACTCTTCTAATGCAGGTACATTAGCTAGAGGTTTTGGCGTATAAGAGCGCAGAAGGTGGCGGGTTGTGCAGAAGAGATGCGGCAGATGAATGCTGGGGAGGCGGAGAGAAGGGTGTTAAATTTTGGGGAAGGTCTAAGGTGAGGAGTAAGAGGATGTAAAGTGATGAAGAAGCATTGGGAGACGCAGGCGTAGAAGAAGTCTGAATTACCGTCCTGGCCTCTTTGGCTGGTCCTGAGTGGAAATATTGGAGGTGGTTGGTGGAGTCGTGAGAGATAGAAAGAAAAGAAAGAAGACGGGCGTGGGAAGGTTTTGTTTCTGGTGGTGAGAAAAGAAGAGGAGGCAGGTCGAAGTCCATCCATCCATAACCCACAATCCACACGCCCACCCCGGCCGGCGCAAGAAGGTGCAGGGTGCAGGTGCAGGTTGAGGTAAAAAATTAAATAAAAAAAAGGTACCGGGGTACTGCGATGTCCGCACTTTGCCCATGCTGGTGCGGTAAAAGGGCACGACAGTAGCGGTACGGAGAAGAGCTCGCTCGAAAAGCATGGGGCATGGCCCTTGAGCGTGGCATGGGGGTGGGAGAGGAGAAGGGGGGGGGAGCATGGGTATGGGCATGGATATGGGCATGGGCACCGTAAGGTCGAATCCGAGCAGTCAGTGGCACTAGCACTGGCAGACCAGAAGAACCAGCAACGCTCTCTGAGTCCTCTCTCTCATATATCCATCAACAAAACACACACACACACACACTCTCTCTCTCTCTCTCTCTCTCGTTGTCTCTCTCTCTCCCTCTTTCTTTCTTTATTTCTCTCTCTTTCTGGTTTGTCCTCCCAAGATATTTACCGCGGTAAAAGTAGTAGTATCTTGCGGGCAAAAGGTACACGCTGTGGTAGCGGTCGACAAGGTAGGCTTTGATCGGAAATGGCACAGGCGAATTGTCCCCGAGTGGGTGGCCTTGGCCGTTTTTTGCCGCCGCTGAGTGGACGGTCCGCCCGACTGGGGTTACTGAGGACAAGGACGCCAGAGGGCGAGGCTAAGGACCAAGGTACCGCAGCTCGGAGACCGGGGGGGCTTTCCACCAAGTGGGACGAAGGTGGGTTGGGTGGTGGGATGGGATGGGAGGAGAAGAGGAGGGAGGAGGGCGGAGAAGAGGGTGCACGACGGAAAACAAGGCAAAGCTAGCTGTGTACTTTGTATGGGGTGCAGCTGGCTACCTAACTCGGGTACCTTCAATTCAACTGGCCCAGGGAACACAACCTGTGAAAATTGACATGAAATCAAAACAGGCAACATGAGAGGAAGACCGCTACGTACCTCCGTCAGTGGGCGCGCGCACGCGCTTCAATCACTCCGAAGAGCAGCACCAGTATCAGAACCATACATCGTACGTGCACTTGCACTCGAACAACAACGTGCCCACTGGAACATATTGCCATGTCGGCTCTTGGGCCCGGAGCTACGGGCGTATGGTCTGGTCTACCTCCTCTGTCCGTGGTTCTTTTTCTCTCATGCTCGTTGCTCCCCACCTGTTTGCTATCTCGCGATGTCTTGTTGTGCCAGTATCGCTGATTCGCACCTTGTCTGAATGGCATTAGGCGTGCATGGGCAATGGGGTGCACTGTATCTAGGTACCGTCCCGCACTCGCCCACACTATTACTCTACCATAACGATATCAATGCCTTCGGGGTCTCTCTCGTTTGCGTATCTGTACCTCTTTTCGTCGTTTTGTGCCCCTCCCTCTCTTACCCAGCAGTTGGATGGAGGGAATCAGAAGCCTTCGGCGGGGAGGTAGAGTGTTTGACTCGTAATTTATGTCCTCAACTGCCCGTCCGTATCGTGACTTGGCTCTGGTCATACGGGACTTAACTCACAACAAGACACCCTCGCCTCGCATTACCTTTTCGTACCTTGCCTTAGTTAGCAGCGCGGCCGTCCTTCCCCCTTCTCCTCCTCCTCATCCTCCTCTACTTCTTCTTCTTCTTCTTCTTCTTCTTGGAGGGGTGAGGTTACAGACAACAAAATAAAAATACTAAAAAGTGCCATGCTTCTTTGGTGTTAGATATTGACCTTCCTCCCCCCGAGGTACCTGTTTCTTGTCCTCCATGTCACATAGGCCCGCGACTGCGTCGGTAAGCGACTTTACTTTACTGTCGGCCCTTCGCGTCTCTTTTTCGTCTCGTCTTCGGTCTTGACCACAGTGTCGGGCTGGGGATTTCTCAGCTAGCTTGAAGGGTGGTACGGTCAAGGAGCTAGGCCAACTGTCGCGGTTCGGTGGGTGGTGGTCCAGAGGGAAAGGTCCGGAAAGGGGGGCGTGCAACGAGAGCAATGGTGCGAAGGGCCTGGGCGTGTTTGGAGCAGCGTAACAGTAGAGGAGAGGGGTCTGTTGGCACCGGCTAGGGTGGCCAATGGCCTGAGGTCAAGGCTCCCCCCCCCACCCAGTCAGTCGCGGTCGGTCGCGGTCGGTCTGTCGGCCTTTCAGAGGGGACACCTCGATAACGCTGGGCTGTCCGTACGAATACACATACTTAGTACACACACACACACACACACACACACAACACGCTACAAGCACAGTCTCTCTCTCACACATTCGAGCGTACGGGCGACGTGGAAGACCAACCAGTCGGGAGGAAGGGGGGGACGGATAAATTCAAGGACGAAGAACCGTGTCAAAAGAGACAATACCAGGTATGAACGACTTAGCGCAGCGTGACCTGGCAGAGTTACGGGCTGTCAGAGAATCGAGAGAGTCTGGCCTGAACTGTATCAAATCCAATATCCGTACCAATCTCAAGTACCCTTCCGAGACGAGGTACCGATACCTTTGAGAATCTTTACCTCACCCGACCGCAACTGCGACTGAAATGGACGTGGGTTATGGATTGTGGACGTGGACGTGGACGGGACTGGACCAACCGACCTCGACCGACCCTAGAGTCCCGCTCCCACCCTACGGATCAATGAGACCATGACAACTCGACCCCCCGGCGAACTGGGTGCGAGGGTCACCGTGTGGACAGTGGGTAACCTTTTCGCACAAACACACAAATCAGACATGGCGATCCAGGACCCCGACGGGACATGGGAACATGGACCGGGCCTCGACCTGGACCTGGGCATCGGAGGGAGTACTGTGTACGAATTTTTCGTAGTGCACACTGCTTACGAATAGGTAGGAGAGCAGAGAGGTGAGTTGCGGTGGGTCCGGTCTTGAGCCTTCCAATGTGTGTCCGCCAACTCCAGTCGACTCCGAAGGATCAAGTGGCCCTTGTTGGTGAAGATGCGGCGGCGGTGGATTCCGATCCCGTCGCTTTCTGCCTCTCGACTCTCTCCAGTCTCGCTCGTGTTACGTCGTCCATTCTCCCTCGTCTTTCTTCTCTCCATGTGAAAAGTGGCGTCTCGTGTACCTCTGGTCCTCTGCACAGAGCGCACAGAGCATGGCAGCTCAAGCAACTGTCAGCTCTCGTCGAAAAAGGTTGAAACCCCCTTTGTGGTCTTGGAGTAATGGCCAATCCGAAGTCATCGGCCGGCTCTGGAGTGCGGTTGCTCTCTTGGCTCACAGAGGCTGGGTGTGTCCTCGAAGCCCCGGGCACAGCCCCCCCTCCATTCACACATAGGTCGTCGGCTATCGGTTCCAGGTCATCAGTAGCGCAGTGACCACTCATCATCACCGTAGCTCCGCAGCGCCCGTCGCATCGCCATCGCACAGCGAAAGTCGAAGTCCGCAAGCCGCTTTGGACATGGCCTTTCCATGCCCTCAATAACGGTCCTGTCCGGCTTCAACTCACGTCACTCGGGCCTGGGTACCAACACAGCCTGTGAGCCCGCAGTCAGGTCCGGCCGGTCGAGTAGTAGTTGAAAGCGTCCCAAGCGGTTCAGCAGGCAGAGACGGTGGCCGCAGCGGCAACAGCGGTTGACGCCATACGACAAGGCGGACGCGTTTTTGCTGGTTGACACACTGTCCCGGGCGGCCGTGCTCCTCGATCCATCTTGTCCATCCGCCCTTGGGCCTCGGACTTGGCGTTGCCTCGTTCGTCTCTTTTGATTCAATGCCTGTGTCATTGTTGTGACCTTTATTGCTGGACCGGACGTTGAAAGTCTGTCGGACCCTGGAGGGCTGTGTTTTTTGTTGCAGGCTGGATGTTTCCGCCGCCTACAATGCACGGCATGTTCAAACGCCATCCCCCTTCCCCCCTCATACACATCCACCGCAAGCTTGAGATCCGTCGCAAATGCAACGACATGTCATCTGGTCGGAGGAGGTAGGGTTCGGGTGTCCACTGCGTCGAGTGGAAGGGCCCCTTCCATGCGCGCGGTACCACGAAAGAGCATGTTATCATTCCTTTGGCCGCCGACGCAAGCTGAGATTTGGACGTGCTTCCGACGGCGCGGCTTCTGTCCGCACAGCAACAGCTGCACTGACTGTCGCAGCTCTTCAACTCGACCCTGCAAACACCGTTGCGAGTTAAGAAACTAGGTGACGGGATAAAAAAAGAAGACAAAGGCGGAAGATGGTGGTGGGGGAACAAGAGAGTTGTTGGCGCTTCGTCGCCTTCTCGACGCTTCTTCTGTCCACTACGCACAACGCCGTCGATTTAGTCCACGGAGCCAAGCAGGAGGGAAGGAAGGCAGGAAGGCAAGGCTCGTCTGTGTTGACGATTGCCGAACCTAGCAACGACTCTGGACCGGCTTGGATAGCTGACTATGCCGCAATTAGCTTACTGCCTCAGCCCCCTCCCCCGGGGGACCAAGGTCATCTTACCACAGCACATCGAGACACGGCAGAATGGATCTAGGTATGATCTTGCACTACGCACTAGCATCCGTCGGCGCTGGCTGGGGCTCCCAACCTTGACGCTCGAGGGCACAGACGTTTGCTGCACTGTGCGGCAGAGCCATGCGCGCGCATGTCAAATGGCAGATCTTGCAACGCTACTTTGGCTGACCCTGTGGCATCCTCGTCTTGTCGTGTTGCCTGTCTCCCTTGGAACCCAAGATAGAGCATCTTCCCATAAATACTTGCCTTAGTACCAAAACACTATCTGACTACTTTGTTGGTTTTCTTCCTTCTTCTTCTTCTTCTTCTTCTTCTTCTTCTTCTTCTTCCTCTTCTCCTTCCTCCTCCTCGTCTTCTTCTTCTTCTCCTCGACTGGCCAGTGAACGGTGAGTGACAAAACCAGACCATGTGCACCACGTCGCCTTTGCGATGCCTCCATGTTTGACTATTCCCTGTCAAGTCGGGTTCCATAAGTCCATGATTGCCTGCCTTATCCGCCCTAGCCCCGCCGCACCCTGTGTGCTTCCCCAAGTGAGTAGATGCCTTGCCTGTGTGGATCATGTAAGTGGACCCAAGACAAGAGAGCGAAAGAGCAACACGGGCAGGGTCCCGTCGCGGTTAGGTGGTGGCTGGCAGCGGGCAGGCAGGTGCATCTTCTCAATCCAACTCAACAAGAAGCTGTTACTGCCGCCAAAGAAGAGAGAAAAAGTAAAGAGAAAGAAAGAAAAGAAGAAAACTCAGCCGACGGCAAGAGAAGGAGCTTCTTCCGGCATGACCTACCAGCAGGCACCTTCCGTCCCCGTCCCTGCCTAGCGCGCCTAGGTAGGTAGATACTGTCGACAATCGAGAATTGAACCCCTCCCTCCCCCTTGGATGCTGTTGAGTCTCTGTGTCAGTGTAACTGTACGGACATAGAATACTTCAGGAACCCTTACGAGCCCAGACTTGCCTGCAGTTCCCTAATTTCACTTAAGTTTCCCTTCGTGATATGAGCAGCCGTCGGACTCGTTCAACCTGGGAAAGAATGTCAGACAACCCTCCAAGAGCTCGCCATTGGGTAAAGACGAACAGCTGGACATATCGACGACTCACGAGCAAAAACCAGCGAAGATGATGCCGTTAGGGACGCCGCTCCGACTCCATAATCACCGCACTCCGGGTGCGTGTACACACGACGACGCTATGATGGATACCTTACAATATTTGCGAAGTGTTTTCGTACCTTGCACTAGCTTCCATCCTCCTTCACTCGACTTGCTGGGGAACCCCATCATGGTCTCGGCCAGAGAATCAAAACGAGCCCCAAAGAACGAGAGAAAGATTACTGGCTAATCGGCTTTCAATCACGTTTCTTTTTTTCATGTTGTGTCATTGTCTCACACCGCCGACTTCTCAACAACTCGTTGCGCGCCATTTCAAGCAGATCCATCCTTTGGCGCTTTGCCCACCCGAAATGGCCACCACTCCATCCCTCCATCTTCCGAAGGGTCACGGTATCCGTACGCAGCAGACTTCGTGTGGAACGGCAGCGATAGCCACAGCGACGACGATGCACGTGTGTTTCCCCCGCCGGGAACACCACCGATACGCTTGCTTGGTTACAGGGCCCAAGTTGAATAAAGATAAACCGCAAGACGTGTTGACTGGCAATCTTTCGATGTTTCCCGAGCTTCCCGTACCCTACACGACGAGTTTGACTTGCCGTTGCACGAGCCCAGACTGCTGATATATTATCCCCTGAGTGTGGTGGGGGCTACTTATGACTGCCCTTTGTCGCGTCTGGTCTCACCGTCTCACAGCACTGTTCCGGATAGCATGCCCAGTCTCTCATCTCGAGGTACCAGTGGCTGCTGGCGAGAGCTGTTCCAGACCAGTGTGCGCATTCAGCCGCGCCAACGTCAAAATGCTTTCGTTCTATGCCTGTGTGATTGCTGGCGTTTCGTCATCGACGTGAGCGCAGAGGGGACAATTGGTGATCGACTTGATTCCTCGGCTTCTAGACCTTATCCTGGAGCTTCGGCCTGGTTACGAAGTACAGTATCGGCGTCGACTTGAATGTCCCCATCCAAGGATCTCGCCAATCCGATTCACCTTCAACCCGGTCTTGCGGGCGACCCGTGGCCCGCTGTAGGCCCGGTGCCTTTATGGAAACACTTGTGTGATTGCACCACCCCGCAGCCGGCATGGTTCGCCCAACCTCCCTTGAACAAACATCGACATCACGGGCCACACCACCCACTCGTCTACCTGCCACCTCTTTCATCTGTACCCTGCTCTGCCCCCAGCTAGCTTCCACGGATCCTCTTCTAGTCCAGGCGTTTAGCCCATGGTACCCATGACGAGAGAGAGAGAGAGAGAGGGCGAGACTGCTGGTTATGGACGCCGGGTTTACCGCCGAAGCCATCAGCCAGTGAAACAGACACTCATTCTCGTCCAGGCCCAGAAAAGACCGCACCACAAGTCCACAATCGTTTCTCCACCGGGCGAACGGCGGCGACGACGACAGGTAACGAACGACCAACGGCTGCCAAGCAAGAGACGAGAAAAGAAACACCGTCACTTCACCCCCATCCGAGGCTATTATTTCTAGTACCTGGTCCAGACTGCAACCACTCCCGTCGCGACCTCGTACCATCATCAATATTTTCTTCTCGGGTCGCTTTCTTTGACCAAATCGCCATGATCGCATCGACAGCTTAGTCTTCCCGGCCACTTCTGGCCGCTGCTGTTCGAAGCGCGGAGAGGCGCTCTTACGGACAGCACGGCCGCATCTACGAGCATGCACGTCTACTGGTCGGTCAAACCGATGATGGTGGGCCTCCGACTCACTGTAATAGGCCCTACCAGATGCATCTCACTTTTCACCATTACGCCACCCCAATTTATCTCATTACCCCGCCATTTATATGTACACGGCATCGCCATGTAATGTAGTAATACTGAGAGAGGTTGAGATACCGGGACAAGCTGCAATCATACATTTCCCTTCTTTGCGATATGCCTCTGACGAGACTGTTTTGAAAGGAAACAGGACAGGCGGCCCGAGATTGAATCCATTCGATGCGAATGCAAAAACCGTTGCACAGTGCCAGGTTGGATTCATGGGCGTTGGTCTGTTGCTCGTGATCGAACGCCGACCGGTTGATTCATCACGTTGATCCTGTGGTGCTAGGTGCCACGTATCAAGAGACTGCACCAATGCGCGGGTCGACACGGCGCTCGAAGTGGCTGCTGCTGCTGCTGCTCAAAAGTCGACTTGGCAATTACAGAAATAAGACAATCAAAAAAAAACAAAATCAGATGTGTCCATCCGTGGCTATGGTGGCGCGGAATTCGAATTCGGCGCTACAAGGTGCTGCGAAGGAATCAACATGGTTCACTGCGAGCAGTCAATATCAATTGGCCAGCGATTTGGCACTTCGGTGATCTACTGTAGTTGCAATGATCAACATAGTAAGCCTTCGCGATCGAAGGGGAGAAAAAAAATGCTCCGAGGACCCAGCTTTCTGCAATGCAAGATTCCTGCAGAGGGCGTGGGTTGGGTACGAATACAAAGCTTTCAACCCGGTAACGGCCTCTGTGCGTCCTTGCAAACTACTCACCTCTTTCGACTCTTTCCTTCAACTTTCGGCAGTAAGCAGACTCATATGTCCTGCTTGGCGAACTCGATGGCCATCATAGACGCAACACAACTGAACACTGCGTGCCGGTACGACTTTGATGGCTTGATACCGCACACAAAGACGAGCTGGTGTGGTGCAACACGATGCCTATACCCCCGTGGCGCACAAACTTCCTCTCTAGCTTCATGCAGTGGAAGTAGGAGAACGACCCATAAAATGCAGGAACATCATCTACCCGCCGGCCATGTATATATGGATGTATGGACGTATGTACGTTCGCGGTCTATCTGGGCTGGTTCCGATACCACCACGATACCAGGTTTCCCGGGTTCAAGGTTTGTGCTACTTGGGCTTAATGTTACTGACGACATATCCTAGCCCGTCTTTATACCTGCTGTTCATGGACCTCTCATGAAAGCCACGGCGGAGCCCGGCGAGGACACAAGTTGTCTGGTTCCACATTTCTCTTGGTTTCCGTCAAAGACCCCCCAGAGGTCCGCCGCGTTGCCATGGCTGGAATCCCACCAACGTGGGCGAGAGAGCAATAGATCTGGAGATGGGTGTTGACGACAAGTCGGAGGTCTATCCATGCGTCCCAATGAAGCATGCACCTGCGTCCATGTGATGTGGACTGGACATGCTTCATGCCCATCCTGCACTTGGAGGGTTATCAGGTAATATCTAGCCTTACCTGTCAGTTTTGGAGAGAAGCCAGATCCGGTACATTGCCGTGCGCCGTCGATGCATCACACCCGCGCGACCATGAGTTCGACGGGAAGAGTCTCAGTTGCTCGACAAGTCGGCCCCTCAAGTCCCAGCCGCCCATGGCACGGCTGAGGAAGACCGCCTTGTTCCAGCCGAGAGACATGCGAAGACCGACACACGCAGGCACTCAGGCACGCGGTTATTGAATAGGCCGATGCGGGGCTGGTCGCATTGCGAGTAGCGGTGGATGTGTGTGTGTGTGTGTGTGTGTTGTTGCTTCTGACCCGGTGCAGTGCAGAAGCTTGTGTAGGGGCATGTGCGTCCCAATGCAAGATTCCGTCCTGTACGCTGCGGCTCGTACATACATACACCTTGCTTGGATGCTACCATCTCGGTCTCTGCAGCAGTGGTGAATAAGCATTTTTCTCCGCCACGATTGATCTCCTTGAAGAGCATCTCAAGCCTCGAAGGCAGTTGAACAGCATGAGCCGACACTTGGCCGATGCGACCGACGAAGGTTTTCGTCCATGAACCAAAGGAGGCTGTAGATGGATAAGTTTTCGCCATCGACGATCCAACACAAGTATAGATAAGACTCGATGGTGGTTGGGTTTTCGCTTGACGAAGACGGTTTCCGAGTTCAACAGTGGAGATCCTGATGCCTTTTTGAGTCGGGACAGCCGCTTACTGTGCGCGATCTCAAGAAGTATCAGCGGTTCGGAATATGGAGACGACGAAATCAGCTGTGAGGGTACGTCCCTGTCTGTACCGTGACTGCCCTGAAAGAAATGCAAGGCAGGCGACCAATCCTCGGTAAGTTTCGTTTCTCCAGTCACGCCCGGTGGAGAATCTCGTCGACACGGGCAAGCCACCTAACCTATCTAGCAATGGTCATTATCAGTGGCGGCATCTGATGGACATAGCACGGATACTCTATTGGAATTTCTATCAAGATCAAAACTGAAGAGGCGCAGTTGCCATTCGGCAATCCGATGTAGCAGATGGAGGGTCTGGCAGCGCGCTTCTCCGAGCTGACCCGACTAAACATGGCGAAACGACACAAGTCCAGTGCGATGCGGCGCAGTTGATGGTTTGTCTGTCAGAGCGCCGAAGTGAATGAGACTGATGGTCAGAGGGCCGAAAATGTCGCCAGTGTCGGCTGAGAAACCCAGCCATTGAGAGATCTGGTGCACCATCTTCCCAAACTTGGAGGCTTGACAGCGTGGCCACCCGATTTCTTGGCCGATCCAGACTGGTTGGAAGTGCCGGCGGTGGCAGCGGCCTTGGTATGCCCAAGGTGTCACCCAAAAGGATCAGCGAACAGCGCCATTTCACCAAGTCGTCTCCGTCAGAACAGCACAACTGGGCCCGTTGGCCCGTTTGTGTCTCACAGGCACATGTCCAGACGTTGCCAATGGGCCATGGCCGTTTGAGACTCGACCTAGGGCCCTTTGTTTCCTTCCCCTCCCGGCTTTGTCTGTCTTGGCTGGTTGGACAGCTCACTAAAAGGGACGCCCGACGGCAGCCGCCGCGGCAGTCGCCGCGTGCTTGCCGCGGTGGTATGGTGACATCCATTCATTCATACAGACTCGCACAGGCGCTCCATCATCCAACGAGCTACCGCATGCCTATCCCCCCACCCGTTTTTCGAAACCAAAATCTAAAAAATAAATTAAAAATGGATTGGATGGCTATCAAACAAAGATTCGCTAAACAAGCAAATGTCGATTGTCTTTGTCGAGTCAATGCGTCGAGAATGAACGTCCAGGGCCGTACGCCCAACTTCATCCACCCCCTCGCTTCCGACGCAAAGGACAGTCAACTGGTCTTTTGCCGTTACGGATGATTGCTCTTACGGTCTCTATCACACGTAACTACATCCAATTGCACGATTGGAAACCGTTACAGGTGTTGATGGATATATCCGACAAACTTGAAGCCGGCAGGATCCAGAGATGCTGTAGGCACACAGCAGATCGGGAGAGCGCCTAGTGACAAGATGGGGCAGCGGTAGCGGTCTTCGTAGGGGAGCATTTTCGAGAAGGTTCAAACATAAGCTTCAGCTTCTCACTTCGATCGAACCCAAAGCACCGAAATAAGCTGCGACCCGATGTTGTCAGTATCGGCTGAATTTCGAGATGGCATACGCAGTAGCCATCCGTCACCCAATTCTTCAGACCGCTCGGGGAAGCGACACCCCAGATAGAATTACGGTATCACCTGGGAGAGGTCGAACGTTTCTGCGATGTTGTTCATTACGTCCTGATGACGAAGTCCGTCCGAGACTTCGAGTTCGATGGTTGTACAGCCTGGTGTCCGACTCTGTTGTTGGTTTGGCATTGAGAAGACACGCTTCTACAGGCAAGCTGCAATGGGGAATAACCCGGCGCTGTCAACCATACCTATGCCATTTCGTAGATGCAGCAGCGCAGCCGGGGCGGATACCACCAGCAACCTTATGTACGGCGGCACAGTATCCGCAAAGATGGCATGGCATCCAGCAGCAGGCAGCCCCGGTTCCCACGTCGTCGTCGTCGTCGTCGTCGTCGTCCAGACCCTGCAGACATCTTAAAATCTTGGGCTGCCAAAGGTGGTAGATTCAACAGGGGTTAGGGTGTGATGCTGATGCTGGCTTGGGCACTTGCATGACCCAGCTGCAAGGCGGCTAAGCAGCTCTAAAACATGGCCAATGAGTGGTCCCGGCTCGTCATCAAGGAGGGAGGGGTGCGTTTCAGTGCCCGCCTTCCCCCCTCCCCCCCCTCCCTCCCCATCAGCAACTGTTTTTAGCTCGTACCCAGGATACATCGGTTCCAGCTGCAGAGCGACCTTGGTAGTATGGAACGCACTTGGGAAGATGCCTCTAGGAGTATCCGTACCTACATACCAACTGTAACGAAGGTACGTGGGTAGACAACCCAGGCAAACACAACGGGAACTCTTAAGATCGCCATGTAAAGGTTCTTGCTGACGGGGGGTTTTTTTTTTCCCACCCCGTCAACTCCGAACGACAACTCAAGGACCTTTGACAACGGGTCGAACCCGCTCGCCCGTCCCCTGCTAAAGGAGTGATCTATACCGGAAGCCGAGTAAAGGTAATTACGTCTACATCAACGATAAAAACACTTCGTCGGCGGCAACTGGCTTTCACAAATCGAAAAGAAAAAGAAAGGATAATCGGAATATCCACATCGCTTCTCCACCGGCTGTTATGATTTACTGTGTACGAGCCACTTGCCACTTTAGAACCTAGAATACCTCCCCAATGTCAGTCAGTATTGGCGGAAAGACTGCATCCTTCGCTAGCCACCTTAGCCCACCCGTCAATTATTCCACTGCAGGGGGTACTGGGTACGTACTGCATGCTCAACCTTCCACTCGTCGACCTTTGCTGCGCTCTCTGGCTCCCTGTCCTTCCATCGCCGGCGAGAAATAACTTCGTTCCCATGTACTGTGCCAGTAGCACACACACACACACACGTTGTCTTTCTGTCTTCTTCCCGAGGCCCTGAAAGTAGTTTTGATCAAGTATTGAAACGGCAGCGAAAAGGTGTCGTGCCAGGAACAGAAGTAATGCGCTCAGGGTCCGGCATGCATACAAGTTAGGAAGAGTCGACAAAAGCTATGTAGCCGGGTTTGCCAACCCTCCCCCCCGGGCAGGAGCTTGCAGCATACTTGGCGCTTTAGCTCATCAGGCTCGCGCCATCTTCGATGACTGACCGGGGATGATGGCACAGTTCCTGCAATCAGGCGAATCAGAGCAAACCACGTCGTCGGCTACCACACCATAAAACAACACAATTGAATCTTCCAACCATCACGCCTACAGCCACGCAGCAAAGCTGTCTGCTACGTCTCGGGACTCTTCACCCAAATTTGTCGACGTGTCTGCCAGTGAGATTCACTCACAACATGTCCAGCCGGTTTTGCTGAAGTCGCTCCGTGTGTCCTGTTCGACAATGTTCTGGGAACCTTTTGCCCGGCTCAGCTGCCGGCTGGAGCCTAGGTCCGTACGGATCTGTCACTAGCAACTCATCCGATGCCTGTGCCCACAACAACAGCTTGGCTCACCTACCAGCTTTACCGAATTGGCCCTTTTGGTTGATGTCCAGTTTCCCTTCGCGGAGAACTACGTTTCCCTGCCGGCAGGAAGTTCCTTGAAGAGAGAAGACGACCTCATGCAAAGCCGTAGTTCACAGGCCGTCCCTTACCGCTGTCATTTGCCAATGGACATGCATGAGCGGACCGTTTTCCGCTGTACATGAGAAGCACGAGGAGTTCCTCCCGCAGCCGTGGGCTACTGAGTACCCTTGTATACACAGTAGTAGGTCAAATGAGCGTGGCGTAGGGTGATGAAGTCTGACAATGAGCGACCGTCCCGTCCCAATGGGTAATTCCACGTCGACGTCGTCGACGACGCTGGCTCTAGCCGCCCAATGGGAACGTGGCCGGGGGGGCTAGGAACTGCAACTATTCGTACCTACCCTACCTGCCTACAGGTCTGCGCGACATGACATGGATAGATGGCTGCTAGCGGTCAGGTCTTGTCAGCCACTCAAGGGTCGAGACAAACGACTCACACGAGACTGGGGTAATCTCCCGACAGAAGCCTCGACCGGGACGCAGTGCACCGGCGGCGGCGGCAGCAGCAGCAGCAGCAGCAGCTCTTGTTGCGAGGTTGATGGTGGCCTTTCTAGAACGAGCCTCAACTGTACACGCCGACTTGTCTAGTGCAATAAGCGGCAACGTGTACCAGAACCAGTGTGCTAGCTGTCTTAGACGCTACAAGTGCCAGTTTTACCTTCCGTGATTGGTATTCGTACATATTTCTTCGACACAAGGAGCAAAGCTTTGGAGATGGCCGAGACAAGTTGGGGTTTGCATCAGATACAGGTGTATGGCACTGGTTTGGCGAAGACACGAGCGATGATGTCGTCTCTCGACAACGTGGCGTTGAGGCGCCTCGGGCGAGGTTGGCAGAGGTGATATCGGCTTCACTGATTGGGTTTAGCACTCTCTTCACCGCTACTCCTGTGGTCTGTTTACAGCGACACCCTCTCCTCTTCTCTCCCCGGCCTCACCCACACGCTGGCTCTTGCGTTCTACCGGGATCTGGACGTGGTAATAACGACACACTCAGCAGCCAGCGGGGGGGGGATAGTGGCCCAGGCCTGAGTCTCCGGAGGGGCCACACACATCCATCCATCATCGCTTGCTTCTTCGCCATACGTAGACGAGCCACTAGCTCTATGCCTGAAAGAGATGGCTTGCTGACCCCCCACTTGGGAACCGCGATGCGCTGGCAGGGCTACCTTGCCCACTCTCCTCTAGCCAGCCGCTCTTGCTGAACGTTCAGAGAGTCTTTGCCTGCAGTTTTCACGTGGAGGCGAATAGCACACGATACGATGGCGGAGGAGGAAAGTGAGAGGGAGGAGGGGGGGGGGGGGGGGGGGGGGGGGGGGGGGGTCTTGAGCACCGCGATGAGCCAACCCTCCCCTCACTCTTGTCTTACCTTTTTCTACCCCCGCCGGGTATCCTGTATCTCCATCAGTCCATCTTTCAGTTTGCCCTTGTCCAGTTCAAGCCTTCTTTTACACACACACACACACACACACACACACACACACAAGAGCAAACCCCATCCTGGGAAATCGCGCAACCGCACGCCCATGCCGAGATTTGAACTTCTTCTTTGGCCCGGTCGGTCTGCTCTCCAACTTCGATGAGCCAAACGGGGGGGGGGGGGGGGGGGGCGTAGGATTGGAGAACTGCCAACGCCGCAAGACATGGGGCGAGCGGATGACAGCGGAGGCCGCGGCGGTGATCGGTCTGTTCCAGCCACGGCTTTTTCAATCCTTCTTCCTCACACACCGGCTCTCTCACCCCCTCTTTCTCTCCGTCACAGTTCCTTCGAGTCCCCTCGAGCAATTGCTCCTCTTCGTCTTGTCTCGTGTCAACTCTTCGCCCCCCTTGTTGCGTTGCACAAAGCCATCGGATCATCAGTCACTTCAGTTCATTTGTTTCGGCAAGCCGCCGTCCCCTTTCCCTTGTCATTGATTCCCTATAATTTCAATCCAGTGGAGATTGAGGTGAGACATTTTGACGAAAGACGTCGCTGCATCGAGGGAACAATTCGCTGTTGGTGCCCCCCCCCGGTTACCTATCTTGACTTGACGACCGCCCGTTAGATGTCTTTGATGACACGCGTGGTGGTTGGTGGCCGCCCACTTTCCAGATGAGGCTCTGGCAAAGCCTTGGGCTTTGCTAGGACAAGAGGGGAGGGGGGGTTCGTCTGGCCATCGTCATCGTATCGTGATGACATCGAGCCCGCATTTCAGCCGCAGCAGTGTCCACACATGTCCTGGTCTTGTCCTGACTCTGCTTGTGCACCGCAAGACACGGACCGGTAGGCAGGGAGGTAAAATGGGTACGAATAGAGAGAGGTAGGCAGCCCCACGATCCAACGACAGAGGGTCAGCACGGTTGTGTTCTAGCTAGTACGACTCCGTGTTGCTACCGCTGCCGCTCTCACGATACCGCTTGGCCGCCAACCAACCTAATCTGGGATCATGGCCCAACCCCTCCCTCCCCATTCTCCCGCCCGCGTATCCGTCTTGTGCATGTGTCGGGATAGCTGCGTGCGTCCCGTAGCCTCGCATGTGTGTGCTGGAAGAGATCTGATGAGAATCTACATGTCCTACATTAGTGCTCCCCCCCCCCTCCTTACATCAGCACCAGCGGCAGCGGCAGTAGCTAGCTGGTACTCTCACGCGGGAGCCCTGACCCTAGCCTGATTGCCCTGTCTTTAGGCTGCATTGTTGCGTTATTGTGCGGAGAGCTGCGCTGCGCCTGGGATGAGCATATGTCTGCGTGCGTGCGTGCGTGTATCTGTATATGTGTGTATTGGTTTGCTTGCTTGCTTGGCTTGGTCTCAATTGGCCTCGCTTTCACTCTCTCACTAACACACACACACACACTCTCTCTCTCTCTCTCTCTCTCTCTCTCTCTTTCTAACTAACTGACCTGACCTCGCTTGTTTGCTTGCTTGCTTGCTTGCTGGCTTGCTGGGCCCGTCTCGTTTGCTTCGCAGCTCGCATTGCCGCCCCCCTTGAGGAATCCATTTCTACAGCCGCATGAAGCAGATAGCGTGCGTCAGGTGCGTGTACCACCGTCGCACAAGGTCAAGTCACAGAGGTAGCAAAAAAATCATAACAATATTAATAAAAGATTGGAAGGGGGAGGGGGGGGGGAGGGGGGGAGCACCGTCCTTATGTTATCTTGAATCACACAGGGTAGGTATCTACAATGATGTGAAGAGCAAAGGGTTGTCGTGGTGTCGTTGGCGGGAGCAACTCCCGCGGCACGCATACACATCAGCTCCCCCTCCTCTTTTTTCCCTCTCTATTTCGAATCTTATTCCAACCAAGCCCCTCCCTTTTATCTTTGGCGTACTTCGACCAGGCAAGCCGCTGCTGCCGGCTTTGCTTGTCGCAAGAATGCTGAGTTGTCGTTGAACCAGAACAGGTCGTCCAGGCAGATGGTCCCCCTCCCCCTCATTCACATTCACCTTCACACCCCAGCTGGCCGCCAAGTTTGCCATCGCCGCTCTGCTCCCGCCGGACCTCTTCCCCGGCGTAAAGACGAGGTTGACCCTCTCTGGCAGCCTGCACTGAAGTCCTTTGCTGCACGCGCAGCAGCAGCGGGCGGGTGATGGGCGGGACGGACGCCTCGCTTGTTGAGCCTGCGTTGCATTCGCAAACCCAGTCCCATTTTTATTGCCCCTTCCTTCTCTCGCTCTCCCTCTCTTCCATCCATCCACACTGCCTGCCTGGAGACTGGGGGGGGGCGGACGAGGACGCCGCTGTCGTCGGTCAATGTGCTGGAGGTTGGTTGGTGGCATTCTCACACTCGCTCACTCAACCCACCCCTCCCCCCCATGCGCCCGTGAAGTGTCCGTGGGCAGATGCGCGCTGTCGCCGCCGCCGCGTCTCGGGTGGTAACATGTCAGATTGGCAAGCGCTAGCTTGTTGTGGACGTGGATGGGTATGGGCGGGGGGAGCAGGGAGGGATAAATTCGAGATCCAAGAGACACCCGTACGTGCAGAAAGATGCCGCAGTACGACGAGACCTGTGTTTTCGTTGCGGGTTTGATGAGCCCGGGCAGAGAGTTCTCCTGGAGAGGGCTAGAGCGGCGGCGAAATCGCGAAATCGCGAGATACCCCTCCCAGCTCCGCCACCGCTACGACGGGGAGGTGGACTTTGCCGCCGCCGCCGCCGCCGCAGCAGCAGCAGAAGCCGCAAGCCACTATCCGTACATCATTGCATTTGCTAAGCCAAAGACCTCGATGGCGGGAACGTCTGTCACCCATGTATCGTCGACCGAAAGGGGACGGCGAGATTGAGGTCTTTCTGTAGGAACCGACGTCCGCCGGCGTTGGCGTACAGGCCCAATCACCGCGTACCGGATGCAAGTATGCTTCGCATATGTGCCCTTTAATGCTAGTGTATGTATTTCCGTACTGGCACGAGTATCATGCAAGGCAAGTCGATGCACCACCAACAGTAGCAGCAGCTTCGGTGCCTTTGGGTACGGCACCTAGAGACGCTGCGAAACTTGTTCATATGTCGTCGTCCGTTGTTGGACTGCTGCCCCCCCATTTGTAGCGCACGAGGTCGAGGCTTTATTCTCTTCTCTCTCCTCGCGTACTCTCTGCTTCCACCGCTGAGGAATCAGGCAGGGAGGGAAGGGGGGGAAGAGAGAGAGAGAGCGAGCAGCGTCATCAGTAAACCTCGGCTGCAGTATGACTTCTGGTAGCCGCCCACGCTCCTAGCGGTGCCGTGCACAGTCTTTGCGCCGGGGTACGTATTCAGTCCGACGATGCGGCCTTTCTGTCCTGTTTTCCCCAAAGGAGGATGATGAGAGGGGGGGGGGGGGTGAGGGTACATCCATCTCTCACTCACTTGGTCTGTCGGTTTTCCTCCTCTCGAACCGATCCCGAATTTTAGCTCCCGAGGCGAGACACACAACCTTTCTGTCTGGGACACGACCGGCGTGAGCCAGGATGGTGGAATGATGATAAGTATGACAACAATATTGGCGATGCGATGTTCGAGGGGTTGGAGTGGTCGGTTCTGGCCAGCCCTCCTTGACATGTCCCACGCAACCTGAGAATCCCCGCTCGTCGCGTCCTCTTATCACGACCTGGTCGGCCGCTGCGCGAAGTGGATGCCAGACGTAAACAAACCAGTACCAGCTTGGCTGGCCCAGGCCGGTCAAGCCAGGCAGCTCTTTCGCTCTGTCCGTCCACGCGGGAGAGGAGGGGGTGAGGGTCGATCGCCTACGATGTACATACATGCGCGCGTTCGGGTATGCATGCTGCTCCAACATGGGGTGGCGGCGGCGACGGATCGCAGAGGAGCCCTGAAACCTCGCCCATCGGGCAAGTCAGGCCTCACGAAGCCACGGGGACCCTAGAGGAGACGGAGCAAGTGTCGAAAGATGGCTCTTGCGCACCTGGGCAGCAGGCGGGCGAAATGTTACTCTGTCCGCACTCAAGAGGGATCGCCTTGGCTACGTATCTTGGTAACTGTACAGGTATCCATAGTCTGTCAGGGTCGGGGTCGAGTGCAAGTGACATGGAACCTCGCTCGCTGGAGCCGAGATTCCTTCCTTTACCTTTTCTGTCATATCAAGCTCAACACTGGATGAATCGTCGAGTCGGGATAGAACTTGGAAGCTTGAAACCGGCCGCCCCTCCCTCCTCCGTGGCCCCTGCACTCATGCTCGTGTCCCTGATTACAATATCACATGAGTGAGGGGAAGGAACTGGGAGTTTGGGGCCTCGCCGGCGTGAGGTTAAGTTTCCGAGGACCTCTTCGGAGTGTCTTGCCTTGCTTGGAAACGGCTGCCCCCGGAACCCTGTCTTGTCTTACCTTGCCTTGCCTTTATTCCGGTCGGACTGACGAAATTGCGAGTTGGATTCCTTCTCCATCATGGTTGTCCAAGGCAGGATTGCATAGCGGGAGTTTAGTGACTTGTGCAGCAAAGCGTTGAAGAATGCGGCGCGCGCAGCGCGCAGAACATGCAAGCCTCGGTCTCTTGCCGATGTCGGCTTTCTTTTTCCGGGACGATTTGTCGTCTTGTCATTTCTCAGAGTTTTCAGTAACTGGCATGTCGGTGGTTTGATGTATGGGCGGCAGGGCAGAAGTACGATGTACATCACATCGATGCCCCCCCTTCTTCCCCGGGGTCCCTCCTTCACCTCCAGCCCTGTTCTATGGAAGCTAGCCGCGAAATTGCGGCGGGAATGGAAGAGGCTCGGAAAGTAGGTTTGGTAGGTAGCGCGGAGGGCAGCGGTGCAGCGGGCATCGTGCATGAACTCCTGGTACGGCATGATAAGGATGGATGGAATGTGTTATACATGTGACGGAGCACCGCCTGCTGGTTGCGTTTTCCAGGGTTGACCTGGGGAGGATCGGGGAAATTAAATAACTCCCTCCCCAGAACGGCGAAGGGAAAGTTTCATGAACAAGGAAGCCTGCATTTCCTGGAAGCAGCGGGCGGACATGCAGGGCCAAACAAGTGCAGTGGTCTGGGAAGGGGCGAAGATGGCAGACATGGGAGTCCCCGAGTCCGCCCAGTGTGCCAGACCAGGACCGGGGCGGGCAATGTGATCCATTCGTTTGGTGTTTCCAGCCTCCCGCCGCGCGGCAGGTTTGGCGATGCAAGTCAATTCGTCTTCCGAAGCTAGGTGCTCCTTTCCTTGGGGGAGGGAGCTCGGATACCAAGCTTTTCTTCAACTTTCCGTTACCTCTCTGGCACGCCGGCGCTGTACGAACCTTCTCCCTCACCCTCCATGGTGTAAGTAAGCTTCGGCCGATGGGGGGGTCGTGTTGTGCATGACTGGCAGCGTCTGTGGGAGATGCCACCGCGGACGATGTCGGGCGCCGATTGGGTGACGTTGATGCGCCAAAGGACCCGAGTGCCGAAGAGACGATCAAGAGAGCAAAAAGTATGTTTCCTTGGTTGGTGTGTGCACCACAAGTCCGGACGCGGAAACGATCGATTGGGGTTGTCTGGTGGTGGGCGGAGGGGAAAACCTTCTGTTGAGTCGGACGGAGGGGTGGGGGGAGGGGCGTAAAAAGGAGCGGCATACGACGATACGAAGCAGTAAGTGAGGATGATGGCCGTAACAGGACGAAGGGCCTGAGATTCGCACCCGCATTTGCTGAGACCTGCCAGACCCGCGGACTGCCAAAGCAGAGGCAGGAAAGGGTGGTTGGACCCTTTCTTTCGATTACCCCAAGGTCTGTCCATCTTCAAAGCCCCGGTTCACATTGACAGTTCAGGTTCCCATTCCGTGGGCTCGTGTGTGGTGTACGGCGTACCTGTACGGTGGATAGGTAGAGGGTGTGACCGGTCCGGTGTTTGGGCCTGATGTCGGGACCTGCAGGAGATTGAGAGGTTGGAGGTGAGTTGAAAGGTCCCCTGAGGTCGAAGCGTTTGATCTCGCGACAAGAAGGTTCCAGGTGACTTTGACGTGCACATGCATTTTTTTGGGAATGACGGCATCCGGTTGCGGACCGAAGTTGTTGTTGTTGCTGCTGCTGCTGCTGCTGCTGCTGCTGCTCTACTGTGAGACGTCACACAGCGACTCAGACTGGCCATCTTCCACAGTCGGATAAACTTCAACTTACTCAAGAAGATTTCGTCGGGTACGCTGCCCTCCATGCTTTACCTTCGCGAGGTGAGACGGAGACGCGTAGTATGTGGTAGCTGCTCATGAAGCAGCGAAGCAAAGAGTTCACAGACAGCTCGGTGAGAGAATGTGTTTGGATGCAAGGTGGGAGCCGGGTGTTTCTTAGTCATTCACAGAGTCATGTGACTGCGCGATAGGTACGTGCCTGGGTGATGAGGATGATGCGCTCGACTTCTCTAGTTTGCGACGCCGCGTGGTTCGCGTTTCGCTAGTGACAGGCAAACGTTCACCCCTTTGTTTTCCCGTAGAGACATCAAAGGTGGAAAAAAAAGAATCCTATAATAAAAAAAACTTCCCATTCAGAAATGGCCTGCCGTTTTTACACCCACCACATAGGTTTGATCAGCACTTCGAGCACATGAACCTGCATCGTAGCACCATTTCTGCACAAGTTGCTCGACACATCCCAGCAAGAGGCAGAAGAAGAAGAAGAAGAAAAACCCAGTCACGGGGGTTACGGTCCAGAGCCTAACAGACATGCCGCTGCCGGAGAAGTCCCGCGTCCCGCCTGCGGCGAAGCCCCGCTTCAGTAACAACTTCGATCCCTACAACTCCAACGCCACCGGCCACCAGCGTCCAGAAAACACCCCGGGCGCGACGACGGGATGGCGGACCAGCCGGGCCCGTAAGCTCTCGGAGCAGTTCGCCAGCGGGAACTCGGGTGGCATTCGCATGAGCGACACCTATGGCGCTGGCAGCGAGGACTTTGACGAGAGACTGAAGATGGTCGTTCCCAAGGACGTGAAGGCGAGGGCGAAGATGAGCGTCGCCGATATGCTCGCTCGACCGGGGCTGATGAAGAGCGGCTCCTCCATCTCCGAGGCGGGGTCACTGGCATCCAATACATCTGCTACAGGTGGAAACCCCAAAATGAGTGACGAGGAGATACTCGAGGCTCGCCGGAGGGAGGACGAGGAGAAAGCGGCGAAGAAGGCCGTCGGCCGGGGTTTGTTCGACGGCGTCACGGTCTACGTCAACGGGAGTACACACCCCACCATCTCCGATCACAGATTGAAGCGCGTGCTGGTCGAGAACGGCGCGCGGGTGTCCATCCACCTCGGCCGGAGGCAGGTCACGCACGTCATTGTCGGGAGACCGGCAGGCATAGGGTCCGGGGCTGGCGGAGGGCTCGCGGGCGGTAAGCTGGAAAAGGAAGTCCGCAAGATCGGCGGGTGTGCCGTGAAATATGTCGGCGTTGAGTGGTCAGTTCCCTCCGTTTCCTTTTCTCGAAAGCGCTCTCGCTAACGTCCCGTCTAGGATTATGGAGAGCCTGAAGGCGGGGATCAGGCTGCCAGAAGCGCGGTTTTCACCCCTCAAAATTGCCCGGGAAGGCCAAAGGAGCATCTATGGCATGTATGGGAGCCGGTCCATCAAGGCGCCTTCCACGGAGTTGGCAAGTTAAGCAGCCTCCTGTCCAGGATGTTTAAAATGTACGACGACTCTCTAGAGACCGCCTCTATGAGAGGCTCTTTTTTTGATGGAAAGTGTCGGGAATGGGACTGGGGGGCGCAACGACAACCAGGCACGGAGTACGGGCATATGGCGGTTCAGCATACGACGCATTGGTTGGGAGTCATTCGTGTTTTGGGTCGCGTTCTTGAATTACAACATACCCGTAAATTCTCGTCCCGCGACGAACAGACCAGCCTCCGTCGTCGATTTGCCTTGTGACACATCTGGCGCAGAATCTCTGTGGCGATAATCCCACTCACCTCCTTGCCCGACGACCACCAAAGAGTAGCAAGTCACCTTGCCTCCCACTCCACGCCTCGGCCTTGGACAAGAGGGCTACACGCCGGACGGCTCATTGGCAAACATGGTACGACGACGCGACTCGGTACGGGTGTTGCGGGTGTTGCGGGTGTTTGGTATCCCCAGCCCTCGTCCTTTCTGTCACGGCTACAGACTGGCACGCGTTATTAGGACCCATACCGAAAGTCCTCGCACAGGGCCACAACGACGAGGGACCGAGGGGCGGGAGGCGCGGCCCAATGGATCGTGAACGAGAGGAAGGTAATACAGTACGGAACCTGTCGAATTGTCACGAGGCCCTGCGGGCGCGTGTTGCGTGCGGTGACGGTTTTGTGTCGCACAATGAATCTTGCTGGCGGATATCTCTCGTATCTGGGATGCACCATTTGGAGACCTCGTTCGATCAGGCTCTTGCATCATAACCGAAAAGATGTTGAAGATGGTCTCCTTGGATAGGCGGCTGCCCCTGGCGCTGACAGGATACCTTGGAATACACGAGGGCCTATTTGTGTCCCCCGAATAAGAAATTTTTGCAAAGGACCCTGACGGAATGGACTGGTCCCTATGCCAAAGAAGACGGACTGGGGGAACGGATGGTCTTCTGGCCATCTGCGATTTTCTGTACTCTTGCTTCCAGACCCTTGTTACCATCCCGTCCATGAAATACAAACTTGTAGCTGGATGGTCGAGTGATGTGAAGAAGACCCGACGATTTCATGTAACAATATGCAGTAGAAAGTATGGATTGCGGTTTTAATCACGCCGTGAAAATGGTTCTGATGAGCCTGCTTGAGGTAGGGGAGTTACATTTCCTACTGGCGTCGCTGGGCAAGCGCCTTTTGCGGGTTGTGCTACACGCTTTCAAGAATGGAATCCTTTTGAGATGGGTGTGTCTGGTGTTTCATTACCATTGATCTCAAGGCACTACTTCTGTGGTGATGGCCACCCTTCATGTGATGGAGGCAGTTCATACTCTAAGAAGCCATCGAACTGTCGATGGCGTGCAAAAAGGATAGGGTCCAAGTTGCCTACCCAAGAGGCATGGTCGCAAGGCATGCTTCCTGTGGATTAGCAGAGCTTCATCGTGGATGGAAACCATTGTTTCCCTGTTGCAATTGCTTCGTCTCCATATAGCCAAACCCAATACTGTCGTCCTCTTGAAATGCTTTTTTGATCACCATGTTCTTCTGAGCCTCCCTTCATCGTCGTTGTGTCGTTGCTTCCTCCACCCAGCTATCCAGCTCGGCTGTAAATTAATGGAACAGATCCAATACCAAAACAGACCAATGCAAACGATATTCTCCTAATTCGTTGAACCAATGACGGTAACGGAACTACAACTGTCCCAAGACAGTACTATTTCAAACATTGACTCAAAAGCATGGGAGAGAACGTAGTAAGCGTGCCAAGGCACAATATCAATGTCTCTGCCGGTTGCTACCGTCGCTATGCATTTATGTACGGGCTTTGAGCCCATTTACAGCTTCGCCCTAGCCTCCGTACTCTTATGCTCGTTCCCCCTAACCTCCCAATACTCCTTCACCTTGGCCTTTGCGACCTCCACCGCCCCGGCGTCCTCGACTGTGCTAGGCACCTGCACCTCCTTGTCGAAGTCGCCGTGCACCGCGTTCTCCAGCAGCTCTCTCAGGACGCGCCGCAGCGTCTTGCCGCTCCGCGTCTTGGGGATCATCCCCTTCCCCTGGACGAGCCCGCCCAGCGTCGCAATGGCGCCGACCTGCGATCGCACGAGCGCGTTGACCTCGTCGGCGATCTTCGTGTCGGGCACTGCCGAGGCCGGGTGCTCAGGCGTCGACAGCGTGATGAAGGCGAATGGCACCTGGCCCTTGAGCGCGTCGGGGATGCCCACCACGCAGGCCTCGGCGACGAGGGGATGCGAGGTTATGGCCTGTTCGAGGCCACCTGCGGGGTTTTAGCATCGGGAGTACTTCAAGCTGAGGGCTTCAAGGGAAAGGACGGTTGACTCACCGCTCGAGAGCCGATGGGCGCTGACGTTCAGGACGTCGTCGTTGCGGGACATGACATTGACGTAGCCCTCGGCGTCGATATAGCCCGCGTCCCCAGTGTCAAGCCACTTTCCGTCAAAACGCTTCAGGTATCCTTTATAAAACCGCTCTTCGTCCCGCCACAGCGTCCTGAACGCCGTAGGAGCGAGGGGTAGTCCCAGTACGATGTTGCCCATTGTGCCCCTGGAAACCTCGTTGCCGTCGTCGTCCACGATCCGTACGTCGAACCCGGGCATGCCTTTGCCGGCACTGCCCGGCTTGATCTTGGGGGGAGGGTGGTCCCGAACATCCGTCCCCCGGTCTTTGCCGGCGTGCGGTACCAGAGCCCTCCCGGTGATGGGTGAGCCCGCCTCCGTCGACCACCAGTTGTCCACGACGTGGGCGTCGGTGGCGCAGTAGTTTTCGAGAAGCTCCTGATACATGGTGATGATGGCCGGCTCGGAACGCTCGCCGGCGAGGAAAAGCGCATTGAGCGTTCTGAGGCCACCCCTTTCTCCGGCCTGCCTGAAGAACTTATTCTCGGGATCGTCGCGCTTGATGGCTCTCAGGGCCGTGGGGGCCGTGAACATGGTGTTGACCTTGTACTCCTCCACAACGCGCCAAAAAGCCGAGGCGTCCGGGGTCCCCACCGGTTTGCCTTCGTAGAGAACGGTGGCGGCGCCCGTTAACAAGGGGGCATATGCGATATAGCTGTGACCGACAACCTGTGCCACTGTCAGAGATAGCCCATATGCATAAACGACTTTTGCAGCAACATACCCAGCCAATATCGGACGCTGTGAAGGACACACACCCAGGGCCGTGAATGTTGAAGAGATAACTAATGGAAAGGTGCAAGCCCACGGCGTGCCCGGCAGCATCCCTCAACACCCCCTTGGGCGACCCTGTCGTCCCCGAGGTGTGGATGATGTAGATCGGATCTGTCGACTTGACCGGCACGCAGTCAGCCCTGACGCCCCTCGCGCGGCAGCTATTAACGATGCTCTGCCAGTTCCGCTCGCCGTCGTTCCTCCGGATGGGGTGCCAGCGCACCTGCTCGCGCTGCCAGACGATGACCTTGTCGGGCTTGTGCGTGGAGATGCGGCAGGCCTCCTCGACGAGGGGCTTGTAGCTCATGGGCGGCTTGTTGCCGTCGATGCCGCACGAGGCTGTCAGGATGGCCACGGGCTGGGAGGCTTCTATGCGCTGGGCGAGGGCGTTGGGGGCGAAACCACCAAAGACCACGGCGTGGATGGCGCCCAGACGGCCGGCGGCGAGGATTCCAATTAACGCCGCGGGGATCATTGGCACTGGGTCGTGTGTGAGCCTGTCTCGAAGCTTATCTCGTATTGTTCTGACGAGGATGAGACTTACTGTAAACCAAAACGACGTCGCCTTTCTTTACGCCTTCCTCCCGCAGCGCTCCGGCAAGCACCTCAACCTCGTCAAGTAGCTGTTTGTACGTAATTGTCTGTTTTGTGTTGGTAACGGGGCTGTCGTAGAAGATCGCCGGGGCATCGCCTTTGCCGTCGTGGACGTGGCGGTCGACGCAGTTGAAGCAGGTCGAGATCTCGCCGTCCGGGAACCATTCCCATGTGTCGTGTGTGATGCCGCCCTTGAGCGTCTTTTTGGAGACTTTCAATGCGGACGAGGGTTTCTTGTGCCAGTGCAGATGCTCGGCCTGGTGGGCCCAGAACCCCTCGGGGTCCTCGAGGGAACGGCGCAGGACCTCGTCTTGAGGGTGTAAGTCGCCCATCGCAGAAGCGGTGCAATGACTTTGCTGGATAAAACAAATTGCAAATGAGGTTGTGAGACAACGAGGGTACAATCAAGGCCGGCACGCGATGGATATATTTCACACGAGGACACCACCAACACGAAAGTCTGGGACCAGTAAAATGTCGGTCTCGGGTCTTTGAATTGGGCGGCTGGAAGAATGTCTTGAAGTCGAAACAAAAGTTGGGATACAAGACATGGACATCGGTGTGCAGCTGCTTGCTGACTATGGACGGTTGGGGTCGATGACCATGGGGGATGGATGAGGAGGTTTCCCCGCATTCCGTTGACCCGGGGCAAAGGGACCGGCCGTCATTGCCGACCACCACAACATCGACAGCCGAACTTGGCTTCTTTAAATCGGTTGCCACACGGATATGGATTTGTTCCCAACGGCATTTTTTCTTGAAAACATTTCTCGGCTGCGGGGATGGGATAGGAAATGCGTTCCTACTAGGCGAATGTGCGAGGCGCTTTCATGAAGTGACCGGATGGAGTGTGCATACGACAGTTGGCGAAACCCATCATTTGCAATTTTACGAACAAAATACTCGTGAACCCCAAAAGCACTACCAAATTCCACGTGCCTGTCGTTACTGGCTTTCGAACCCAGCATGTGAGGGTCTATTATCGACTCAGTCATGATATCGACGATGAAGCGATACTGATTTTACCCCATAGATCCAGACCCAAGTCATCATCCCGCGATCGCGGTCCCCACTACGGCTCCCCGCAAGACCCATACACTCTGCAGCCCCCCCGCCTCCCCAGAGGAGCTTCGGTGAGGCAGGACGTGAGAGCATGGTTGGCCTGAAAAATGACTCGGCTCTCCGCAACCAGCCTGCCGTCTAATCCTGGACAAAAGAAACCCCGACGGTGGTGAAAGAGCATCGGATGTCGCTACGGGTGTTGATGCCCTCTGAACTACCATGCTATTGCTTGGAGAGCCAAGGGACTCGCAAACGGACTCCATGGCCCCTGACCAGCTCGTTGCCCGACTGATTGCGCGACAAGCCAGACGCAAGGGACAGAAAAGAAAGGTCTAGAAGCCCAGCAAGAAGAAGAAGAAGAAAGCTCAGCCAAGCAAGGGTCTTCGAGGACGATGTATCACACACTCAGCGCCCGGCTCTGTCGGCTGTCGACGAGACAGACGTAGGAGAAGGGAAGGGGTGCCCAGTCTGCCAGAGTTCAGTCATCATGCAGACACCGGTCCAGGCAAAGACTATGCCTGTGCCTGTGCCTGTTTGCCCAGGGAAGACCCCAGGACACAGATGCATCTGAACGTTCCGTGTTCCCCTCGACCCTGTATGCTCTTGACATTCGTGGAAATCCTGTCAATGGCGATCGGCATAGAAAAACCCAGAGGGGTTGTTAATCTCGCTTGGATCCATCTCGTATCTTGTTGCGGTTTTTTGTTGTTGTTGTTGTTGTTGTTGCATCGGGGTCTTTCTTATCTCTTATGCGCATATACGTGTAGTGTTGTATCCGTACCCGTCGTGAGAGTGAGTGCAGACGAACGGGTACTGGAATACCTTTTGGGGAAAAAAAGGAAACTCTCTTCGGATCATCCCATATCATCGTAGCCACTGAACAATACCCTTGTTTGCCATCCTTTGGAATGCGGACAATGCCACAGATTACTGTCCATGAAAATCTGGGAACCAATCAGTTCACCCCCCCTATCAAACACAGGACGGAATAAGAGCAAACGCGGTCTGGCCCGAAAATTGCTCAGCAGTGGTCCACACTCACAAGACACAAACCCACGGCAACAGCGCGGCGCACGCCCAAGCGCTGTAGGATGCAGGTACGGCGCACGAGGACAAAGGGAAAAGGGGACCTGTAAGCATTGGACGGTCGGTTCCCCTGGAAGAAAAAAACCGGGCCCCACGCCACACCCACCTGCAACCACCACCCTCCTTTTCAGGAACCAGTAAACAAAACAACCTTAATCAAGGCGATGCAACGACATCTCAGCTCATCTCCAGGCTTCGTCCACCCCTACCGTCACTCATCCTTGGGTAAGGCGATTGGCGTGACGTGTCTGACTCTCTTGCATGCCCCTCCCCCGAGGAATGCGGCACGGCAAGACGGCCGTCAGTCGCCCCTCAAAAACGCATCCATACAACACTCGTTCCTACGAGCCTTCCAAGAAGGGCGCCCAGCGCAAGCGAAATGAAGCCGCGAACTCATCCCCCCCATCGCTCTCACCCACTCTCTCTCCCACTCTCAGTCACTGCTATTCCACTACCCACCCGTACGGACACACAGCCCGTGTTCATCTTCCGCCCGGCGCTCAGGTTTAGACCATTCATCCGGTTTTCTTCTTTCCTGCCCCCACCAAACTTATTTTTGTACACGATTTCCCCAGTGTTAGCGCAAATGGAACTTCCCCCCGAGGGACCGAGTGTGGGTGATTACCAAAGCACGGGACGCAACGTCGAGAGTGACGCAGATGGCGCTTCTTCCTCAAACGGGCCCGCCGTGGAAAATTGGGCCATTGGTGTCTCGCCCCCCTCCTCCAATATTGGCGAACGCGCGAGGATGACATGGCGCTCAGTCTCAATGGAGAAACTTTGTTTTGTCAAATGCTCAGTAGTAGGAAGTTTCAGCATGAACCGTGGCAGGCGTTGAACACCTGCGACGACGAATCCGTAATCATGGCGGTCGACGCAGCCCCCATCCGGCCGGCGTCTCCGCTTCCTCAGAAAGGTCGCGGACTACGACATCTGCAAAGTATAGCCCCGGAGTTGACAGTGGTAAGGGGAAATCGTCATCTTCACGCATATCACGTTGAACAGAGAGTTTTGGTTGCTGGACCAAAACCGGTCTCTCGGCAATGTTGCCATATCCCAGAGTGCTTCTACGGAAAGACATTGGAGGTGTGACAAAGGACCATAAAAACATTCAGCAAGTTTGCTCGTCTCCCCCGAAAGAGCCAGGGCTCAGGATGCTCGCCCGCAACGTCAACCTAATCGACATGAAGAGAATGTGCACAAGGACAGATGGTAGAATCTTTGGTTGTGACGGGCGAACATTCACAGAAGCAAAAGCGTGCGCGCTTCAATCGGGAGAAGAATATAAGTGAAATTGGGACTTTGTCAACAAGTAATCTGCCGTGAGGGGGAACAAATACAACAGAATAACCTATCATGGTCGCATTATATTCCCGTTAAGCCCCCCGAGAAAAAAAAGTGGTATATACCGCCGCACGGGGAAATGCTCCTCGTGGGCGATGGACGGAGTACCGTAGCCAAGAACCGTTTGTAGGGCCTGTAAAGCAAGTACATGAAGTTGCAATATCGACAGGGTTGTGTGAGCTGCGATGGCTTGGCCATGCCTCAAGGGAGGCACTCCATGGCGCCATGCAGGCAAGAAAATGTACCAGGTATTCTTCCGTGGGCGCGTCGCTTCGCTCCGTCGTTTTTGGTCCTCCCAAGCTCAGTCTGAGGAGATACTTCACTCCCCAAACTCCCGTCCGTAGCATCAACGAAAAAAAAAACCCCCATCCACCCAGTTGGTTGGATGTTTCACAAGCGCGCTCCAGTCATAAGGTGTCGTAGGCTCCCACGAATCACGAGATTATCGTATGCCCAAGATCGCAGGGGGAGACGTGGATGGCGGGACGTGAAAATGGTTGATTTAGAGAACGAAAGCAGCGAGACCGAGGACACCGGCCAAGCCGGCACCGGAGAGGGCGGCGGCCTTGCCGGCACCGGCGGTGGGGACCGAGATGGGCTTGGTGGGAGTGATAGCGGCGGTGCCGGCAATGGTGGTCTTGCTGACAGGGGGGGTGGCGACGGGGAGAGTGGCGTTCTTGGTGGGGTGAACGCTATCGTCATGGTTAGCTGGTGACACATTGCGAAGCGGATATAGACAAAGCGAACCAGTTGTCGCACTTGACCACAGAGGAGGTGATGATGGGCTTGGTGACGGTGCAAGGGCAGTCGGTGATGGTCAGGGTGGTGGCCTGGAATGTGTTAGCTGATCGATCTGGTTGTTGTCGGTACCGACGAGTGCCGAGGACGGTCGTTCAGGCAGTCTCGAGACCATGTACGCCAGGGGCCCCGAGACTTTGCCCAAAAAAAAACTCTAGAAAACTGTCCGTCTGTCCGTCTTCAGGGATCGACATACCGAGGTGATGGTGTAGGTCTTGTCAGCGTGGGTGATGACAGTGGGACCAGGGCAGTAGGTGGTGTACGAAGAGACGACCTCAGTAACGTAGGTGACGTTCTTGTGGGCCATGGCGCCGGCGGCGAGGACAAGGGCAGCAGCGGAGAACTTCATTTTGACGGTTTGGAGGGTGTTTGGTTATTAAGACTCGAGAGAGTTGTGGTTGCGAGTTGACGATTAGCTGGGTTGGGGTTAACGAATGAAAGCGACTAAAAAGTCTGGGTCGGTAATGAGTGAGTGAGTGTGGGTGAGGAGAGGGAGGGAAACAACAGGTGGAAGGGGCCGGAGGAAATGGATTTATATACAGAGATGGACGCAACACGACATGGGGACTGGGATGGACGGTGGACTCTCTATCCGCAGACTCAGGGCGTTAGTGCCGACTTGTGGGCGTGCCACTTTGCCTTGCAGTAATGGATGGGACGGTTCAGGGACGGTACCTTTGCCCAGGACGGGTGGAGCATCACATCTCCTGGGCCTGGAGATGAGAAGAGGAGCTGGACCGGGAAGGCGAAGAGAGCACACGCCGCCTTTCTCTCCCCCGTACCCTTGGTCCCCTGCTAAGATGGGCGCTATTCATGGCTGGACAGGCGCCGCGACTTTTTATTCTCTCTTGCATTTCACGAACCGGCTTATTTTACTTTGGACCATTCAGAAGCAAGGCATCCGAGCGAGGGTTGGTGGCCCGAGGGGGGGAGGGGGGTCGAACATGGAAAGAAGACCATTGTGAGTGTGGTGTGCGAACAGACGGGAAAGGGGGGTGGGCGGTTGACCACTCTTCTCCTTGTCGGCTTCTCTTCGCTGGTGGCTTTGCCAGTTGAAAATCGGATTGGCTTGGGGGCCGACTGAACACACTAAGTGTGTGGCACCCCCCCCCTTGGCCAAAGCAATGTGGTGGTCGTTGTGTGTCTCCTGGATGCGTGGTTGCGCAGATAGCGAAAAGAAAAAACCAGGAAAGAAGCTGAAAAGACTGGCTGGAAGCTAGGCAGTCGATAGGGAGGCATGTACTCTGTACCCTGCTCGGAACTACCAAGTCGTGGATACGGGATGGAATCAGGGGGTAGTGAAAGCGGATGTAGGATATGCACAGAAAGGGGAGAATCCTTGGAGGAGCGAGAATTGAGGTGTGAGAATCATTTAACCGTCAACCCCACTAAAGACAGACTGACCACTCAGAATTGCATCTTGATGAGCACGACGGAACAGACCAGAACTTCTCACTGGCTAACAACTACTAGTAGGTACCGAACCAGGAAGCACTTGCTTTGCCCGATCGTCCGTTGATCGCCTGGGTTTTTGCTTTCTGCCCGTATTCGAGAACACCCTTTCCAGCAGCTCCTTGCGTTGAGAAACCGCGTCCTCGTTGTCAGTGGAGGCCCCATTCCCATTGGGTCGTCCCAAATCTGCAGGGAGTTCGGGCGAGCGAGATGAGATGACTCGAGCCCACTCGCAGAAACAGACACACTAGGAGGTATCCATCCGTAGGCTTGAGTAATTTTGGCGGGTCGGTCATCAGCCAGTCGTCAAGCACAAGAGCTGCCAACCGATGCACACGTACGCAACGCTTTTCCTGACATGTCCAATGGTCCAATATCACTGGCCACCTGTTTCTGGGCAGATGTGCCTGCTGCAAGGCGGGGTTTGTTTGCTTGACGTGCAGCCGTGATCCGAGAATCCAGACCGCTCTCGGTGGGTCACCCTTTTCATTCGTGTCGTCCTACGGATATGGCAGAGGGACGCGCCAGGCTCGCAGAGAGATGCGCCATCGTCAGTGTGATTGCAGCTGTGCCCGCAGACGTTTTGCCGCCGCCGCCGGGGCGGGTGCTGACGGCTGACGCTTGACTGACCTGCGTCATGAGCATGAGCATGAGCATGAGCAGCATACAACCCAGGAACTACACCTGGCACTAATGCAGGTACTATGCAGCGTTGCCGTCGACACATAGCAGCACTGGAGGCGGAGACGGATGAGCTGGGGAGCTGTGTGCTGTTCCAGCTCAAATCGCGAGGTTTCCTGGCGGTGACAAAAATAAATAGACCGGGACCACTGCTAGTCAGTAATAGCATGTCTCTGGTAGAGATCACCTCGTGGCTGCTGGGAAGAAGTTATCGAAAGCCAAGACTTGTGTCTTGGCCCCGATGGAGCACAGGTCGACGCCGGTTATTAGGCTCGCGATCCAGTTGGTCAGGCTCAGGCGGCAGTGACAAGCCACTACCACCATGAGCTTTGTCCGTTCACTTCGAGTGAAACCGTTGGAAAGACTATCGTGCCGGTGCTATGCCGCGCCAGCGAGGTGGCAGGGCTGATGCTCGTGGTGTTTCTCACTCCCACTTCCGCTTCCAAGCCTTGCTGTGTGCACGGGGATAGACGAGGGGTAGCATAGTTGCCGTTGCAGCTGTGTTGTCATTACGAACACATTGTGCAGCAGTTGATAGGTGAGCGTGGGACGAAGAGGGGGAAGAAGGGAGATCAAACTGGAGATGCTGGGGAACGGTGTAAGGCCGAGGGTACGTAGTGACAGGGTAATTTCAGGGGAAATTGGACTTGTAAGAGTTGTGGTTGGCTATGCAGTGGAAGCGCTGGTGGAGAAGCTGCCCTTTCGAGAGCGGGAACAACGGCTGCTCTTGCAAGTTGCACCAAGGAAAAGAAAAAGGTACAGGCATACATGGCCGGGTGCGGGTTGGCCTCGCCGTCAACGAAGCGGGAATATTATGCCGCAGCCGAGTCAGGGTCAGGGGCGCGACCTGAGCTTTCAATGTCGGAAAGTGGATACAGTACTCACGGATCTAGGTACCGACGGAGAGTGTTCGAATACTGCCTTTTCGCGAATGTGTTTTACGGGTGAACGTGCCCGCCTATCAGCCGCGCTTCTTTCTCAGTCGCGCATTTAATCATGCCCGTTTTAGTCAAGTTTATAACAGTTGCATCCATTGCAGGAATATAGATTTCGGTTCAAAGAGTCTGACGGACTCGTCTGACGCACGAGGAAACCAAGTTTCCCGTATTCCACCACCAGCGGAGCGAGACATGTTGGAGACGCTTGCCGAGAGACCAGAACTTTCCCACGGAAGAAAACAAATCCCCCAAGCAAAAGTTGCCGAACGACTCCGCCCCTGAGAAACGGTGTTTTAATTAGATACTGTTCGTCCGAGAACCACGCGGTAAGATGCAAACGCTGGACCGATTGCCTCGCATCTGGTCCTGCCCTGAGGCAAGGAGAAACGTCAGGTCGGAGGTCTCACCCTTATCCGCCCTAGGCTAGTGGGCCAGGGCACCATCAAGCACGATCCTCATGTCTTTTGTCTTCGTTTTGCATATGCCAGAGTTCCCATCAGCGCAGGGAAGTAGAGTGGTCGAACGGCTCCCCGAGGCCCCCGGGGCCCCGGCACCACCGTCGTCGCAGCTCCAAACTCCCTTGTCGTCCAAGACAACTCCAAGACTGCTCGCTGGGTCCTGATACTATTCTAGAGCTCTGGTATCCCGTTGTTTGAGTTGACGCCATTGCGCTCAGCGGAGACGAAAGGCGGAGAACATAATACAGTGATCGCTCGGAGGAAATCAAGTTTGATCAACCGGGGTCGTCGTCTGTTGTCGTATCGAGATCTGGTGCCAAGTTGTAGAGTGTTGCATCAGCGCGCTGCCTGTCCACGGACCTCGAACGACGTCGGTAGTCAACAGAATCTCAACATCAGCCAACATCGACGTCTTGCGCAAGACCTTACCTTCCGCTCCGAACATCATAGTTTGGGCCCCGAAGTGATTCCCCCCTCCCGTTACGGCAGTGGCTGCTTCTGTGCGGGCTCAATGCATTTGTCTCCCATCCGCCATCTCCCGGTCGTGGGAGCAAAGGAGTTCGACGAAGCATCTGACATCCCATATAACTGCAGCTTTCCCGATGTCGTCCGTATCCTCTGGCGCAGCCATGATGACAAGACACAACCAAGGCACTGACCATTGGCAATGGTTCGGCTAGAACCACTATTGGAGTCGATACCCGGTTCGGCCGGCTATCTTGGGCTCTTGGGATTCGGGAGGCGGCGGCAGCTCCGCACTTAGCCCCCTCGCAGGGCTCGGCCTGCTTTGGATTTCCAAGCCGTTTGTTACTGTAGATGCATTCGAGCGAATTCAGTTCTTCCGGAATCACGAGCCCGGAAGCGCCAATGACCAAAATGGGCACTTTCACCGTCGACGACCCAGAATGCAATGGTGAGTCGCTTGCCCCGGTTACTTGTAGTGATGTTCAGTGCGGTGGTGGTGTGGTGGCCTGTGCAATAATACCTGGGTACCTACCTAGGTAGTGGAAGTGGCCTGGCTCGTCCGGGGTGCAGCCTGCAGCACCTGCACCACACACACCTACGGGCGGGCCATCATCTAATTTCCACAAAAACACAGCCCTCTGGATAATATCTCAGATAGGGCCTTTGACTGGCTGCCACCCCTCATCCCCGTTATCCTTCTCCTCTTCCATCAGCTTGCATACGGGATACCTAGGATGGGTGAGATAAGATTGTACCTGCATCTTGCAGCTTACTTTGCAGTTTCCTTCTACCTTGCGGCCCTCATGAATCAATCATCCCGAACCAGCTTGTCTGCTAGGCATAGAAATTCGACTGAGACCACCCTTTTCGCGTCACTGTACCTGGACATTGGCGTCTGACGCATGTTCTATCGAGTAATCCTTGTGAACTCTCATGGTCAGCTTCGTATGTTCCTTCGAGTCCACGGCGGGCTGGTAGCCCATCTCCGAGATGATGCCGCATCAGCAACTGATCTGAGATTGCCTCGTCACCTTTTCCACGAGTCGTTCCTGGCATGATTCGAACACTCATCACCGACATGGCGGAATCAGGCTGTCTGTTTGGACAGCCCAGTTTGTGGATGTTTGCATCAACGTAAAGCTCGCTCTTGTCCGGGGAAGTCACATCGTCTCTTGTCTATCGGCTCCAAGGCCCGCCTACGCTTGCTGGCTTCCGATCGTGCGGCGGCGACGTGCCCGACTTGCTTCAGCCCCGGCTATATTGATTCGCACATCATGCAGTCATGGCCAGGATGGTTCGAAAGCACTTGCACAAACCCCAGCGGACAACCAACACGGTTTGAGAGACACGGCATTTAGCACGAACTTTTTTCTCTTCTTTTGCTCGAATAACTGCACGGCGGCTTTGCGACAAAATTGTTGCCAGAGACTTCGGCGGCCCTCCCATGTCCTTCGGTTGGTATGGCCACAACATGGCGATGGTTTATGCGTCGCAGATGGCAAATCGTCTGTACTTAAAAGTCACGGAAGGTTTGTTTGCACCGGTATACCGACATGCAACTGTTATCCCATCAGTAGCGGCTGGTACGGAACGTCTAAATCACAACGGCCAGGTGGCCATTATTTGACGAGCACATTGTTCTGCCTATAGTGTCCAAGAACGGCTGCACTGGCACTGGTTGACGGTGACCATCTCGAAGAACCTTTTATGTTCACGCATGTCACATGTGACACGGGCTTCTGCGAACAAGTGGTTGCACATTTCTCAGGCCATAAAGACAACTGCAATGGAAAAGGCTGTCGTCATGGGCTGAAATTGACCTATATGGCTATCAGGTCGGCACGTGCCACCGTTCACTTTTGTCCTGTTTACGAGGTTGATCAGGACGAGACAGGTGCCAGGGGCGTCTGGAAAGCGTGAGCTACGACGAGGGGCCTAGAAGCCCAACGTAGCCATCGGCTCATCACCCCATGTCCCCACAGAACGACCGCTCGGAAGCATTCCGGGTTGTGCCAAATGATGTGGATGTTGGGTTATTGAACCTTGGCCAAGCACCGTTCATAGGGCTGATGGCGATCGGCAACAGTCATGTCGGGACGGAGGAACGGTTGGATTGCGGACGGATACGGCACGGAAATATCGGCGTCGATCACGGAGGGGCACGGCGACGCCCCGAGTGGATTAGTCAGTGGACCCTGATGAACGTCATTGAGGGGAACCACACGGAAGCCTCGGTGAGATGGCAACTACTTGACGAAGGACATTAATCAGTTTCTCATTAAGCAACATTGCAGGTGCACCTTCTTGACATCTGAAATTATCGTGTCTCGAGAAAATGGCTTCCAAAATGAGAGCAATTGGTATGTTGCTTTGCTCCTGCATCGTGAACTCGTCTACCCCAGGCTGACAAATACAACAGACATCAAGGATGGAAAGGGACCCAAGGAGAACCTTTTCATCAACGATGACACACCGAAGCCGACAGCGGGCAGCGGCGAGGCCCTGATCAAGATCAAGGCCTTTGGGATCAACCGCATGGACCAGATCCAGCGTCTTGGCATGTACCCACTCCCGCCTCAAGCGCCAAAGACCCTGGGTGTTGAGTTCAGCGGGACCATCGAGTCTTTCGGTGACGGCAGCCACGGCGATTTCAAGGTTGGAGACGAGGTCTTTGGCCTCGCGTACGGCGGCGCATATGCCGAGTTCATCGCCGTCGACAGTAAGATGCTGCTGCATAAACCTGATTTCCTGTCGTGGGAGCAGGCTGCCGGCATCCCAGAGGTGAGCATCTTTTCTGGGGAAACCCCCCCCCCCCGTTCCTGCGAAGAGTCAAAAGAATGACAGAAAACAAAACAGACCTGGATCACGGCGACGCAGGCACTCTTCCTCGTGGGCGAGTTCTCCAAGGGCAAGTCGGTCCTCTGGCACGCCGGCGCCTCAGGCGTCTCCATCGCGGGCATCCAACTGGCCAAAGACGCTGGCGCGTCCGCCATCTACGCGACGGCAGGCTCCAAGGATAAGTGCGACTTCGTTGTTAACGAGGTCGGCGCCACCGCGGCCTTCAACTACAAAGAGGAGGACTGGGCCGAGAAGGTCAAGGAGGCGACGGGTGGCAAGGGCGTCGACGTGATTGTCGATTTCGTCGGCGGCGGTTACTTCCAGAAGAACCTCGACGTCGCGGCGCGGGACGCGCGCATCGTGCTGCTGGGCCTACTGGGTGGTCCCAACATTGAGGGGGCCAACATCGGCCCACTACTGTACAAGCGTATCAGGCTCGAGGGCAGCACGTTGCGGAGCAGGGACGTCGAGTACCAGGGCAAGCTGAGGGACCGGCTGGAGGAGTATGTGCCGCACTTCAAGACTGGAAAGCTCAAGGTCATCATTGACACAGTGCTGCCGTGGGAGAAGATTCAGGATGCTCATGGGCTTCTGGAGGCGAACAAGAACTCGGGCAAGATTATCTGTACAATTTCTTAGGGATAAGGAGTCCCAGTGTTTTCTCATTCTCGTGATTTTTCAACACACAATTTGAACATGGCTAGCCTTCAGGGAGCGAGCCCTTTGGGTGCCGTGTTCTCCCCGTGAGCCGGGCTTTGCTAGGCTTGTGTCCCGGGCATCCGGTGAGCGAGGTGCAATTGCGTTGGTCTGAAACGCCTCCATTCTTCCAAAGGGTGCCAAGGGGGCCCTGGCTCTTGTTCATCTTTTCTAGACTTATGTTAGCTAGTATGTGCTTGTGGTTGATTGCCAGTGCCATCCCAACATATGACCCCTTTCAAGCCGCCTCGTCATCCGGGGTGTGTCATGCCCGCCTCTGCACGCTCGTGACACGACCTTTCCCAGGACCAGCACCAAGATGTGGCTTTGAGACAAGAAGAACAGCCAGGATTTCGTAACTCTGGATTGATCAGGCGCTCTGTGTCTTTACCTTTTCGTCATGGAAATTGCCTTCCTAGTCTTACTTCCTCCGCATCTCCCCTTACAAAGGTTCTAGATCTCAGTCTGGCTGACGCTGGCCTGCGATACCTTTGGCAGTTTCATCTTAATTGTTCTGAGCTTCATCCAGAGTCAACGGACCTGGCTCACTCATGGGGACTGGTAAGACAAGAAAGGAGTCCCGTTACCGTTTTACGAGTTGGACCTTGAGATGAGGAAGAAGCTTGGCGTTTTTACCATGTTGAGTGTCGGTAGCTAGGTAGTGTGGACGTTCCTGCGCAAGCGATGGTTTGCGCAACGTGACATTCGCACAGCAGCAGCAGCGCAGTTCTTGACATTCTCCAGTTCTGTAAACCAAAATTCTACGCAACAATAGACAACGCAATCAGTATGGGTGACAACTGGGAGAATCTGCGAAACGATGACTGCATGTTGGATGTCACCGGGTACTATAGGAGCAGGCATACGAGGTAAGTTGCGTAGCATTGATACAATACCTATTTGAACTGTAAATGAGGCTCGTCCAGAGAACCTTGATAATCGTAGGTCGCGAATTTCGTCCGTCTACCAGAAGCGGAGGCTATAAGAAAAGCACAGGCGCAAATCATCTCTCATCATCATTCTAGTGCTCCTTGATCCATTTCAGCATTTGCTCGTATGCGGTGCTCTGAGCATCCTTGATAGACGCATCCTGATATTCGCCAACAACGGCGAAGCCTGTGCCACTGTTAGTTAGTACTGTATACTGGCTTAGCAACACCAGCCTTACCGTGCGGCACGCCAGGGTAGACCTGGACTTCGTGCTCCAAGTTCGCCTTGGACATGACATCCTCACCATGCGTTCTGACCTCCTCGGGGAAGAGAGGGTCATTCTCGACGCAGATAAAAGATATGGGCACTTTGACGCCGGTGAAGTCGTCAGGAATGACAGACGCGCCATGTGCTATCGCGCCGACCTTGATGAAAGGACCAGTCTTAACTTCGCCGGCTTCGGCATCAGCAGGCTCCTGACCTCCGGTCGCAACCTTCTTGTCGGAGCCTAGGTGCAGAATGTAGCGACCTCCGATGCAGTAGCCGACCGCGTAGATTCCGTCGCCGTTCTTCACGGCGTCATCAAACTTCTCTTTAGCACCCTCGATGACCTTGTACAAGATCGGCAGGACCTTCTCCTCCGTGTGTCGCGCCAGCCACATGTCGATCTGAAAGCTCTTTGCGGTTTCGACGATTTTCATCTTAAAGGTATCCAGGAACGAGCTGTTGTCCTCGCTGCTCTCGATCGTAGAAGAGTTGGGTGCGGGGTCGCCGTTGAAAAGGTCAGGCATGACCACTACGAAGCCCTCGCTGGCGAATTTGTCGGCCTGGAGTTGGTTGTTTACTGACTTCAGGCCTGTGCCCCCCGTCAAGAGGAGAAGGAGTCTGGCTGGTGCATGAGGATAGTCGGCGGGTTTCGAGATGTATGACTGTGCTGGGTCAGTATATGATCGAGGTAGCTGGCAGTTGCAAAATATATTAAGAAAGCAGAGATCTCCACTGACGTCGACATCGTTGATCTTGATGATCTCGCCAGTCGAGGACTGGCCGGCCGCTGATGCAAGTCAGTATTGCGCAAATGGTCTGAGACTTCCAGCACTCACGAGCTGGTCGATCCGATACGCAGTGTTCGCTGTGTTCACCAGCGCCTCCCGTAGTCGTAGTAGGGCTGGTTGACTGGGCTGGCGTGTCAGCAGCAGAAGTGTTCTCGGTCACGGGCTCGGTGATGGTCTCGGCGGCATCGCTCTCGGGAGCTCTCGTTGCAATGTCGAGCTGGGTCATCTTGGTGGGCGGGGGTATGGGTATCTGTGCGGAGCACGGGGATGTAGGGGTAAAGAGCTGCGAAGACGGGAGGTTTGGGAACAGTTGAATGAAGCGACAGCGATGTCGAAGATGGCCCGAAAATTGCGACGGATACTGTCAACCTAGCTATTTGTCTCCCTTGGCGCAGCCTTTGGATCTGGATCGGGTGTGTGTTGAGTACGTGTACATACCTAGGTAGCTAGGAACGCTGCCAGGGATGACGTCTCAGCTTGATGCTTGCAGCTGCCCCGCGAGCAGAGGTGGTAGGTTCAGTTGCCTGTTGTCGGTACGTACCGAGTTTCTCCTTTTCCACACTAAGATACGCGACACGGACCCCTCATCGGCCAGCTTACCTAAGGACCCCTCTATTCTTAATTAATTGGAACGCGGTCGACGCGTCTTTGCCATCTCGCATCTCGCGCAAGAACTTGCAGCATCCCTCTCGCCCACACCCAATTTTGGCCGACAGACTGCACCAGCAAATTCACGATATCGTCTGATTTCAAAATGGATGTTGAATCGAAGATCACGAAAGGTGCCTTGGAGTAAGTGCATTTCTTGGATCCATATACTCTGCTGTCACTTGTACTGATTCCGCCTCTCCAGCGCCATCTTCAACGACCCTGAAGGGGCCAACGTGAAGTTCCCGGTGCCCGTTCTTCAGTGCCTGCAGATCAAGCCCTTGGCCGCCCAAACAGGAGGTGGTGCTGAGAGATACCGCATTGTGCTGAGTGATGTCAACAACTACGTACAGTGCATGCTGGCCACGCAAGTGAACCACGTCATACACGAGAACAAGCTGGTCAGGAACTGCATCGTGCGGATCACTCAGTACCAGGCAAACTCCGTCAAGGGAAAGAAGTACTTACTGAAATTCCCCTCTATCAACTTTTGGTAAGCATACTAACCATATTCCAGCATCTTGATCATCCTTGGCCTCGAGGTCATTGAACAGTTGGGCACCCCAGACAAGATTGGCGAGCCCCAAGCCTTCGAAGCAAAGCCTCCCGCGCCTGCGAATACAACCATTGGCGGACAGAACTTCTACGGCGTCAAGCAAGAGGAGACGAAGCCCAAGCCCCAACAATCGATACCCTCGCGCTCTGCTGGAGGAGCGACCGGCCAACACGGCAGCAGCAACATCTACCCCATCGAAGCCCTCTCTCCCTACGCTCACAAGTGGACCATCAAAGCCCGTGTCACACAAAAGTCGGACATTCGGACATGGCACAAGCCTAGTGGCGAGGGAAAGCTCTTCAGTGTGAACCTGCTCGACGAGAGTGGTGAGATCAAGGCAACCGGCTTCAACGAGCAGGTCGACCAGTATTATGATCTTCTCCAGGAGGGAGGCGTCTACTATATTTCCAGCCCCTGCAAGGTCCAACTTGCCAAAAAGCAGTTCACAAACTTGCCGAACGACTACGAGCTCACATTCGAGCGCGATACCCAGATCGAGAAGGCCGAGGACCAGAGCAATGTTCCTCAAGTGCGGTTTAACTTCTGCAACATCCAAGAACTCCAGGAGGTCGAGAAGGATGCGACCGTGGATATCATTGGCGTTTTGAAGGACGTTGATGAGGTGTCCCAAATCGTCTCCAAATCGACTGGCAAGCCCTACGAGAAGCGCGAGCTCACCCTCGTGGACGACACGAACTACTCCGTGCGCGTCACCATCTGGGGTAAGAGCGCCACTAACTTTGACGCCAAGCCCGAGTCTGTGGTGGCATTCAAGGGCACCAAAGTGTCGGACTTTGGTGGCCGTAGTCTCAGTCTGCTTTCTTCGGGCACGATGTCTATCGACCCCGATATTCCCGATGCCCACCGCTTGAAGGGCTGGTACGACTCTTCTGGCCGTAACGACACCTTCAGCAACCACAACAACATGGTCAGCATGGGAAACGCTACTGGTCGCAAGGACCAGGACAAGTCCATTCTCCAGGTGAAAGAAGAGAACCTCGGCATGGAGCAACAGGACTACTTCAACCTCAAGGCTACCATTGTCTACATCAAGCAAGACAACTTCGCCTACCCCGCGTGTATGAATGAGGGCTGCAACAAGAAAGTCACTGAGACGGGCGAAGGGGCTTGGCGTTGCGAGAAGTGTGACGTCTCCCACCCCAAGCCCGAGTACCGTTACATCATGTCCGTCAACGTGTGCGATCACACGAACCAGCTGTGGCTCAGCTGCTTCGACGATGTCGGCCGCGTTATCATGGGCATGTCGGCTGATCAGCTTACGAACCTGCGGGAAGAGGACGAGACAAAGATGGCTCAGGCCTTCGAGGATGCGAATTGCCGCAAGCTCAACTTCCGATGCCGTGCCAAGATGGATACCTTCGGCGAGTCTCAGAGGTACGCCACCACATTTTTTGTTTCCAAAGTCTGATGACACTGACTTTTTTTTAGGGTACGCTATCAAGTCATGAGCGCGAGCCCGATTGATTACAAGGCCGAGGGAGCCAAGCTTGCGGATCTTATCAAGCAGTTTGGTATCAGCTCGTAAGGCACCGGTGTGCGTGCATTGTGCAGAAAAGGGGGGGGGGGGACTGTATCTGTACAGAGATTGTAGGCGGAAAAATTGCATCTATGCATGCAGAATGAACAGAAATTTGGCGGGCAGGGGTGGACAGAATTTGATGAGCTACGAGGCAAAAGATCGGTGGTCACACAACTGTCCAATACATGTTTTTAATGCGCGGGATAAGAATGAATGGCAGACGATAATACCATTTTTGTCTGGCCTTGCCTAGTTTCCGAGTCTTACAGACCCGAGCTCGTCTTGATGTATGGTGGAAATGCTTCATGTTGGTAGGCACAGTGATTTCCCCTGATGCACCTGATCACGTAACGCCGGCCTGATGCCACCCATCTCTCGTAACGACAATCTCTCGAGTCCATGTCGAACGCAACCCCCGCGCCATCACGATGTCGGCCTCTCAGTTTTATCATGGAGAGATCCCTCCCCTCCCCCGCTCCCAATGTCTTCGTTACTTCGTGAAAATAAGACACAGAGACGTCTTGAAAATTTCAACGCCTCGCCCTCGGCAAAAAACGTCGAGCTATTTAGGCCCACTGAGCCTGGCCGTTCAATCCTGACGGAGACCCGACATAAGGTCCTCATCCTCGATGGATGCATCAAAGCCGAGCTCGACATTCTGGGACTGACCGCCATCCTTGTCCAGCCGCTTCTGCTCGCGAAGAATGTGCTTGGCGAAGTCCTTGGAGGAGGCCAGACGAGCGTCGCTCTCCTGAGTGAGCTTGTTGAAAGTCTTGATTCGCGTGTCATCTTTGATCTTCTTCTGGTACTCGGTGTACTCAATTTCCTCGTCGCGTGAGAGGAAAGTAAGGCATTTCGTGCCATCAGGACTGATCTCTAGCGATCCTTGGAGCATTCCGATATTGACCATCTCCTGTAAAAGCCCCTCGACCTCGTCATCGGTCTCGAGGTTCTGGGCCGTTTCGGCGCTGAACGTCTGCTGACGGATCTCCGGGACGCTGATCTTAAGGTACACGTCCGCAAGGCCGAGGATTTGCCATTTCTGATACGCCAAGACAACTTCCTTTATAAGGGTGGTCGTCTGGTCGGTCACCCATGTCTCTGCTCCTTTCTCGATCTCAGTCCTGAGCTGTTCCACGTTGGCGGTCGAGAACTGGGCTGCCACGTCCGCATAGGGCTTCGAAAGGGCTGCGTAGGATTTTTGGACACTCGAGCTGATGTGGGATGGTAGTATCGGTGCCTGGCCGAGGGCCAAAAGGCCGGTAAGAATCCACCGCTTGTGAGAATCGGTCATCAACTTGCTCACGGACGACTCTCTTGAGGGCCAGGTGACGATTCTCTGGTAGGCCTCGTGTGCTTTCGCCCATTTATGCTTCGCCGTGAAGATCATAGCAGAGATGTACTCGTGTTCCATTACTCCTTCGCGGGTCAGGTAATCTGTCAGTTGTGTAGATGGGCTGATGTAGGCCGCTGGTGAAGCCGTCAGGTCGCAGAGATACTTTGAACGGGCCTGGTCCTTCATGCCCGGAAGAAAGACCCAAGACTTTTCTATGATTGGCAGTATCTCGTCCCAGTTTGCCGTTTCGTATGCCAGCTTGACCACAGCGAGGTGGAGGCTTGTGAGCATGGCGGAATCTGGGTCAAGTCGCCCCAAGGCGGCAACAACGATCTCGATTGACTGGCGTGCCTATCGCGGACAATAACATCGTCAGTACAATGACGCATGCGCGGACGCGGGAGGTATCTTACCGGGAAGAGCTTGCACTCGGAGACATCCTTGACCAAATCGTAGAAGACGTCACCAACGTAGCGTATCTGCCGAGCGTCGTATGACAGCAAGAACCGAGCAACATACTCGCGAAAGACGTCGATTGATATCGGGAGGGAAGCCTCTTCAATATGCTTGAGCGTGTTCAGAATCGCAAGATGCGAGATCGAGTGGTTGGCGGGGTTGACAATCTGTAGAACGCCCCAGTTAGCAACACCATACGAGCAACAGGAGACGGCACCCACGGACCTCTAGCAGGCGCGGAGCGCTGGCCACAATAGCAGGCGCCTGGTCCTTGAATAGACGGGTGATTCTCGTGATGTGGTTCTTCACAGTCTTATCGTAGACCTCGTCGGTAGCATGGTTCTCGTGCTCGAAGTAGAGGAGTACCTCTTCCATTTTGCCGGCGGTTGGGGCACCTAGCCGTAGAGACGCTGAGCAGAGGCGGCGAACTTGCGCTCCGACGAACCTGAGGCGGAGGCCGCGAAAATCCCAAAGTGCGACTTGGAACTGATATTTCCAAGGGACAAGACTGAGCAGACGGCACGGAATATCTCGATCGAGAGAAAGTCGGAGGTTCACAAACACGGGGCGCAGCTTGGGATGATCGTACGAAGCTCAGGCGCCAGTGGGAGAGGTACCCACGGAAGTTGTCCCAAGGTCGTTCGCTGGTGGGGGTTGACGGTCAGTGCACCACGACCAGGATGATACGGTCGCCTAATTCTCGGCTGAAGACCCACGTACCTCTGAGCTGAGCACATAGTGGGGCATCGTCCATCCCCCTCCAAGCCAATCACAAAAACGCCAGATGCAAGCTCTGGATCATTCCTCTCCTTGTCACTTTCTATCCCAAGTTACTAAGCTCTTGAATCAAGGTAATGAACGGGAGATTGAAATGCCACGCGAGAAAACGTAGTAGATGGATGAGAAATACTCTTAACTGGGGCACCAGAAAGGCTAGCGAGAACGGAACAGAACAGGGACTGCCAGACTGCAGGTTTGATAGGCTGAAAGGAGCAATGAATTGGTAGTAGACCCTAAGATGACTGTGAACCGCATCATCCACCTTGCACTATTCACTAAAGCCTTCGTTTAGTCGCTTGACATTGAGGGTCTGAAACACTAGCACTATTGTCGTAGATTGAGGATAGAGGATTGTGAACCCCCGTTGTTGGAGTTCTCGTCTCTTGCTCTGTTTCTTTGGTTTCAGGAACTTGGGGAACGAACCTGGTCTGTTTACCCCGCCCCCACCATGGAGACTCGAAAAAACATTTCGAGATAGGGACTCAGACTCATTCAACCTCTGAGACGACGGATCCGAAAATATCAAGCGAGATCAAGCAGTACGTACACTCTGGCCCCAAAGGTTACCGAATGTTCAGTGATCTCTCGATCTTCCAAGCCCTGCGTTTTCTAATATTGAATTTAGACTCTTTTTGGGTTCTTCACTTCGACTTGCACCGCTTTCCCGTCCACTAGTACCCAACCGTCCACAATGCCTCTCCCTGACACCGTCGAGCTACCCGCTGGCTTCGACGCCCACGTTCACCTGCGTGATGGCGACATGTGCAAGGTATTTTGAAGTGCAGCCAACATACAGACTCTTGAGCACACCAACCGACTGATTCTCCCAGATCGTTGCCCCGACGGTCCGCCAGGGTGGAGTGAACCAGGTAAACCGCACACACATACGCCCGACACTGAGATGGCACCGTCACTAACACTCTTGCTGGCCCTGATCATGCCAAACCTGGCACCTACCCCCGTGACAACGGTCAAGATGGCTCTGGACTACTCTGCGCGTATCAAGCAGGCCCTGGGAAAGGACGAGGTCGACCTCCTCATGACCCTCTACCTCCACCCGGACGTCACCCCCGAGACCGTCAGAGAGGCGAAGAAGGCTGGTGTTGCCGCCGTCAAGAGGTTGGTCACATACTCACGCATCGCCTCACCCTCAAGCCACTTTTCTCACCCGCGTCCAGTTATCCCGCCGGCGTCACTACCAACAGCTCCGCCGGCGTCGTGGACTATGACGCCTTCCACGAGGTCTTCAAGACCATGGAGGAGGTCGATCTCATTTTGTGTCTCCACGGAGAGTGTCCGTCTCATGCCGGCAGCGACATCACCACTCTCAACGCCGAGTCAAAGGTGAGCAGACGGGCCCAGGAGTGCGTCACGTTGCAATATGCTCACTGACACCTCTCCTCCAGTTTCTTCCTACCCTTAAGGCACTCCATGCCAAGTACCCCAAGCTCAGAATCAGTAAGAAATACTCACCTATGGAGACCTGAGAAAGATGGGGCTAACTAATTCCTGAAGTTCTCGAGCACTGCACAACCGCCGAGGCTGTCGAGGCCGTCAAAGCATGGTAGGTTCACGGAGTCCGAGTGAGAACAAGCTTGAACTAACAATACCTCAAGCGGCCCTAACGTCTCTGGCACCATCACCTGGTACGTTTTATTTGAACCAGCCAGGACACAAAGGAGAGATCCATGCTTACTTTACAGCCACCACCTCTTCATCACCATCGACGATGTTGTCGGTGACGCGGTACGATTGATTAGCGCCCCCTCCTTGTTTCTTCTCTTCCTTTTTCAATATTACATGGCACTGACATGGAGGCATGTAGCTGAACTTCTGCAAGCCTGTTGCCAAGGTAGGCCTCACTCGACCCCTGTGAAGAACATATACCCCCCTTTTTGTCGTGCCAGTACCCAATAGACCACACCGAATTAAACACCTGCCACAGCTCCCCGCCGACCGCAAAGCCCTCCTTAATGCCGTCGCCCACAGCAACGGAAAGTTCTTCCTTGGCACCGACTCGGCCCCGCACCCCATCACCTCCAAGACGGGCCCTTCCAAGGCTGCTGCCGGCGTCTTCACTCAACCTTACGCCGTGCAGTACCTCCTCGCGGCCCTCGACGACGCCGTCGCCCGCGGCGAGCTCCGGGACGAGGAAATCACCCAAGAGGGCCTTGAGGGCTTCGTCAGCGGCTACGGCCGCAAGTTCTACGGCACTGAGGACGTCCGCAAGGAGCGCGTCCGCCTCACACGCGGCGGCGCCGTTGTCGATCAGATGTTCGAGGGCGCGGGAATTCAGGTTGTACCATTCCGTGCGGGCAAAGAGACTTGGAGCCTGCAGTGGATGTAAACGGCTCTTAGAGGGGCCTGCTCATGAGAGGTGAGTACATAGGAGCACACAAGCGCTACTCTGTATGCTTGGTTCGATGCTTGTCCGGCCGCCTTCATTGCTGGCCCGTTCTTTCTATCATAAATACTTTCTCTAAAGCCGGAAAAATGCAAGGTCTAGATGATATTCCCTGTCGTTCATACCTCATATCTCATACCGTTTTCGAAGTCCCCCCAGCCCAAATCAGCCTGGCCCAAGAGGCTTGACGATAGCTACTGGCTAGTAAGACTCAAATGAGACGTCATCGTCCCTCTCGCCCAAACTGTCCTCTAATGTGCGCAGCAGCGCAAAGTTGTTAGCCGCGCTGAAGTTGCCCGGACTTTGAGGATATATCTGGCCCTGACCAAGTGTCTGCTTCGAAGGGGGACCAATCGGTCCCCAGACACAGGATGAGGCCGGAGAATCAATATTCTGATGGTACGCAGGCCGCTGCTCTGCTTATTGTGTTAGTTTAGAGGCTGCGAAACAGAGAATCGAGAAAGTACCAGAAGAGTGTCTGTATCCTCCAGTCTGTCTTGTGGATAATGGCATGGAGCTCATTTGCCCCTGAGACTCAAGTCGGACACCCTCGGTCCTTCGCCAAGACTGTGCAGCTCTCGCTGGACCAGTATGGCCCTTTTCACCTTTAATGGGTGAGACAAGGCCACTTTGCTGTTGCTGTTGTGTTTGATGCTGACGAGCATCGAAGAACGCTTCAGTATCATTGTTCTGCTCCAGCAATGCCTGTGACTGCTGCCGCTGAAGCTCGGCCTGCTGCTTCTTCCACCATGCTGGCAATCCATGAAACAGACCCAGAGAGTTCTGCGTTGCCCTGTCCAGTGGCATCTCATGCTTGTACTTGCAGCCTTGCTGCGTGAAGGCACAAACACCCTCGTGAACCCACTTGTCGCAGTAGATCTTCGGCTTCTTTGGTGGTGTGGGGGTGGAGGCTACGATATGGTCGATTCTTCTCTACAATTTCAGAAGTATCTTTGTTAGTACAAAGCGAACATGTCACATCAAGCAGCATACCAAAGAAACAAAAGGAGAGACGTTTAAAGGAAAAACAATAAGCATTACCTGAAGAGCATCAGATACTGGTGCCGGTGATGGTGGAGGTGTCTGATGCGTTCAGCGCCAATGATCTGGTGCTTGAAAATATATAGAGACAACAAATGGGACATGCATACCTTGAAAGCAACAGGCTGAACAGGAATGGCACCCGGGTCTTGAGGGTCCAGTCCCTGAGGGGGAGGGAGAGCAAGCATGCCATGAGTACCATCTTGAACAGCCGGGATACCCATCAAAGGCGGCAGCAAGTCAGCAGGTATGAGCCGAGTGTAGTTGCCGTTTCCGCGGTCCAAGCAATAGGCAAAGAAGCCTGTTGTGTTTACATCTGCCTCTCTGCCCATCTGACGCTCTAGAACCGGCGATGCCATCATCAGGTAGTCGGGGCCCCTTGCTGAGCTTAGCGAATGGTAGTGCCTCTGAGTTCGACCTTGACCAGGTCCCATCCCATAGTCTCCCCGCCAGCTTATGGCATCGACGCGGCGAGGCGCCGCAGAATTGGGATCTTCGATGTGGCAGTTGGGAGGACGGAACACCATCTGAGGGTTTTTGTAACGGCCTGTCGAAGCGTCCATGTGGGAACTGCAAGAGAAGCTTTCGATTCCCAGGTTCGAGAAAGTGTGAGATACGGAAGGGCCGAAATCAGGAGTGGTATCGCGCGTAGAGCCTCGGGAACCAGGCGGAGAGCACGATTTGTCGGAAGATGAATTGTTCAAGTTCGCTTCCATTCTGAAAAAAAGAAAGTTATGTAGTCGAAGGGGAAGAAACTGCGTTGGAAGCAGTTGCAGAAGGGAAGGGGAGAAAATGTTGAAGAAGGTCCAGATCAGGACGCGGGAAATAAACGGAGGGTTTGGACCGCTTTGCAAACGGGCAAGTAGGCCGGAGCTCCCTCTACCTGATCAGCAATGCCGTTGACCGTGATGACCAACTCTGGCGCGTCAAGATGGACTTCCTCTCTGCTCAAAAGACTACTTTAATGCCGCCCACTGCGTGCAAGGCAGATAGGGGTCCCAGACCAAGGCTCCAAAGACTTCTCATACGTGAGACTCCGATGCCTTGGACACTAAGCCCTTGAATCACAACAAAAGCCAGAGAGAGGAAAAAGAAGGGGAAGAAGAAAAGGCATTCGTTGATGGCTGTTTGTTTGCTTGACTGAAATAAGATCCGCTGCATTCGCCCGGTTGCCTGCAGCTTTGACCTGTACCTCAACACGTGACAAACAGCTGTCTTCTGCGGTTGAAAAAGCACAACAAGGCGTAACCGTTGGGGTTTCATTCAGGGATTATCAAAGTAGAACAAAGTTGGTCTAGTGTATTTGCCCTGTCTTCAAGCTTCTAGTTTGATGCCAGTTTAGCCATGCGTAGCATTAGTGCCAACTGCGTCGTCATCCAGCAAGAATATGCCTCTACCTCCCAACGAACGCTTTCCCTCCTAAAAATCCTGATCCAGAGGCTTACGCCCTCCTTCATTTCTTTCCATCCTTCCAATGCCATCCTTGAAAACCTCGATATAGAGGCCTGTGTCGGCAGTGTTCTCTGTATAGCAAGTATGTTAAAATCATCATGTCTTTCTTCGACGACCACTCGTTGTGGCTATGTAGCGTAACTTCGCAATGAGGTTTTGTTCTGCAACGGGGTTCCTAGCGCTTGATGACCAGTGCTTCATATGGTCAAGAGCTAAGCGTAACTCAACTTCTGAAGTGAATGTTGGGCAGGAAACTGAAAGATGCCGCAAGCCGCAGCTTGCACATGTAGGTGCATTAGGATGTATCTGGGTCAAACCGAACGAACGTTTTCGCGCCTGGGTTGGCACGTAAGCATTGACTGAGGCTACTGGCTGTGCTGAGAATGGGTTTGACTGTTGCTGAGCTGCATAACCGCCTTGTTGAGCTGTGGTCATGGGATAGCCGGCTGCTGCAGTCGGGTTTCGCAAAGTATCCAGCCAGACCATGTCATACTTCAAAGGTTTACCACCAAGGTCTCCTTGCCCAAAGTTGGCAGAGTGGTGATTTGTGATGTCGGGCTGGGCAGAGACGCCGCCAGCTTCTCCGCTGCCTCGGGCTGGTCCAGGGCCTGCGGCTTGGTGACTCTGCCCTGAATTGAGGTTATATTTGAGGAAGCTGCCTTGACCTGCGCTGGGTTTTGCGAGTTTTGCTTTCGAAGCGGCTGTTTTTGCGGGGTTGATTTCAGCGAGGTCGTCGTTTTCGTCTTGCTGGATGGCACGTCGTCGGTCTTTGGCGTCCTGCGTCGGCGTGTCTTCTGTGGAGTGGCTTTGTTAACTTGCTGTTTCTTACTGGCGCTTGTCCTTTTTCGAGCGGAACGAGAAGAAGCAGAAATTCCAGCTTTACCTTTGGAACCAGTTCCCAAAGTCCTGTTCTCAGTGTCAGTATCCTGCTCATCATCATCATCTTCGCCGACAAACTCTCCGTCGTTATCGGAGCTTTCGCTTTTTTCGGCGGCAATGTCAGTAATGATACCCGAGGCACCATTGGTCTTGTAGTTGATCGCCTAAGATATTCATGTCAGTACGCTCGAGATCCCAAGAGGTTCGGATGTACCCATTTACCTGACGACGGCGCCGACCACCGCGGCCGAGGACCTCTTTGTTCAACTCGGCGATTCGCTTGGCTTCGGCCTCGCGCTCTGCCAAAATCTCCTCCCATACATTCGGGTTGACCGTGGGTTCGTTTTCCTCCGCCAGGGTGTCTTCGAACGCAGCCTTGTCATTGGCCCAAACACGCGCAAAAGAGAACTGCGACTCAGCGGACTCGTCGTCACCAGTCTTGGTCTGCTCGATATCAGACCGATCAAGAAGCTTGTCGACGCTCGTGTCGTCATAACGAACGATATCCTTGTCATCCTGGTCTTCGCTGAACAGTGCAGACGCCCCAAACTTCAAAATCGACTCTAGGTCATCCGGTTCACCTTCGTCGTCCATGGCCTCAATCAGAACATGGTCAAGGGCCATCTTCTTCCGGCCAATCTGCATGATTTTCTCCTCGGCCGAGTTCTTCGTCATCAGCTGGAAGCAGAGAACTTTGTTCTTCTGGCCGATGCGATGAGCTCGAGAGATGGCCTGAATGTCCTGATGAGGGTTGAAGTCTGGGTCTAAAATGATGACAGTGTCCGCCGTCGCTAGGTTGATGCCCACGCCTCCAGCTCTGGTCGAGAGGAGGAAGGCAAAGATTTCAGAGTCCGGCTCGTTGAACGCATCAATGTGCTTTTGCTTCTCCAAGGAATTGATCTTGCCGTCGAGTCGTCTGTGCTGGAAGCCAAGACCATTCAAGAAGTCCTCAATGATGTCCAGCTGATGCAGAAACTGACTGAAGATGAGGACACGATGGCCTCTTTCCTTCAGCTTTGGCAGCATGATATTCAAAAGCATGAGCTTGCCGGATGCCGAAACGAGATTCTGATGCATCTTGGCATGGTCCGCCGATCGCTCCTCCACCGCCTCGCTGTACATGAATGGATGGCAAAGGCACTTTCTGAGTTGCATGAGGATGTTGTTCAAGCTCCCGCGTTCTTTCTTGTTGATCTTGTCATCTGCGAAGATGGCCTTGATCAGATCGGGGCTTTTGGCGATGATCGATTTGCAAAGCTTCTCTTGCAAGATCGACATGGAGACAGGAACGATGATTTGTGCCATGGGAGGCAAAAACTTCAGAACCTGGGCCTTTGTTCTTCGAAGGAAGTACTGCTTGATTCGGCCATGGAGCTCAGGCAGGTTCTGTCCGTTCAGCTCCTGGAACTCTTCGTCGAGTTTCGCTGCGTTTTGAGAAGGGTCGACAAACTGCAGCAGGTTGAATAGCTCTCGCTTGTTGTTCTGCAGAGGTGTGCCCGTCAAAAGGAGCCGAAAGGGGAAGCGCATCGAGCGCAGAGCAGTGTACAACAGACTCTGGTCGTTCTTCAAACGCTGACCTTCGTCGACAACCAACCCGGCCCACTGGACGGAGGCGAACTTGTGTTTTGTCCGATCGTCCTGAGCAGAGTCGTACGACATGACAACGATATGTGCCTTGATGCTCTGAGAGTTGTTCGGGAAAAGCTCAAACTGGTATGCCAAGTCCTGTGCTTGCTTGCCGCCGTGATAAGTGACAACTCGGAGCTCTGGGGCCCACTGCTTGATTTCACGCCGCCAGTTTGGACAAGTGGAGTTCGGGACGACGATGAGGAACGGCCAGCACTGGAAAACTCATTAGCACTGGGACATGTTGTCGTATGCAGCAAGCACGTACCTTTGGATCGCCGTGGACAAGCGTCGAAATCAAGCCAATAACTTGAACCGTCTTGCCCAAGCCCATCTCGTCAGCGAGAATGACGTTTTTGTTTTCGTGGTAGTTCCATAACATCCAATTAACACCCTCGATCTGGTACTCCATCAATTTGCCGCGACGGAGGCCAGGCGGTTGGTGGTCCAGCTTGACGAAATCCTCGCTTTTCCACTTGGTCACCCGCTCCTTCATCTTTCCATTCGGGGGGCTGCTGAAGTACTTGCCAGTGAGGTATTCGTAGTATGCAACCTTGAAAGCGCTGTAGAGTTCTTTGGCATCTGGCTTTGGTGGCGTGTCCCAGACGGTCTCGTCGTAGCCAAGGCCTTGGAATTTGACGTAGATCTTGTCAACATTGCCAATGCGATCCATTTCATCCTCCAGAGACCCCCTTGCTGAGCCCTTGACCTTGGCCTGAAAGATGACATCGATGAGAAGGTACTCCTGAGGAATCGCCTCGGATTTGGTGAAGTGCAGAGCTAAGTTTTGACCCGCATCCTTCTTCGCAAAGGCATTGCGCATGACTCCCGCGGCGATGTGGAAAACCCAAGCGCCAGGCATCCAAGTGCAGTGGAAGTATGACCTGCCCTTCCATTTGACAAGGTAATCCTTCTCGTCCTCTCTCAAGTCGCTGTGTGTCGTCTCGGGGTCAAGAGGCTTCTGATCAGCAGGCCGCCAGGCTACCAAGGTCTGAATCGTTTCGGATAGCGTGCCGCAGTCGATGCACTTCCAGTCGACGGAGTATTCCGAGAGACGCTGTTGACGGAGATCCGACGAGTCCAAGTCCATCTGAGACGAAGGCAGATGCTCATAATGCCAACCACGTTTACACATGGTGCACCGGAACAGGAGGTTGTCGGCATTGTTGACCAGAGAGGGGTCCACAGGTGTAATGGGGTCCTCGCCACCATTTTCAAGACGAATCTTCTCCTCCTGCTTTGGGGTCTTTCTGGATGAAAATGCGGCGCACGAGCGCCCTGAACCTTTGCACTGCTGGCAACGATCGTGTCTTGGGCTGTTCTTGTCCTTCTTGTCGTAGAATCTGATGCAATACTTGCACTGAAGAACGAAGTCGTCAACACCAATCTTAGTGACGATATGCTCTCGAGCCGATCTGTATCCGATACAACCCTTGTGGAAAGACATGGAGCAGCCCTGGCATCCAATCAATGCGCCCTTGTGTGCAGAGCCAGTGCTGCAGGTGCCACAGATGTTAGAGTGGAATTGGTTGAATGACGAGTCATGCTTCAATGGTTTGAAGACTTCTTTGATGTTGATGACCCGTGGTGTACTGGCTAGTGCTGTGTCCTCGACATAAAACGATTCATCGTCCATGAGTGCTTCGTCCAGCATACTGGCCTTGTTTCGGGTTGATCTACCAGACCGGCGGCGGTCCTCAAACTCAATCGAGGAGCCTCGTGACCTGGGGTGCTGGACAGGCTTAACTTTCGCTCTGAGTCGCCGGGATTTTTTACGCCGAGATGAGGAGGGCTTGGGCAGAAGGTCAGAAGTGATTATCTGAAAGTCATCGTCATCTTCTTCAGACGCCTGGCGGGGAAGATCCTGAGACAGTTCATCCATATCGTCATCGCGAGACAAAGGCAAGTTGGTGAAGGCCATGCTGGTTAACTTGAGCTGCTTCTGAGTGCGTTCTCTGAGTTGGCGGCCTTGCGGGCGGGTTTCGCCCATGTTTTCATTATCTGAGATGAGAACTGAGTTGTGGCGCGTGTCATCGCTTGTAGAGGTGCGCTGGCGTTTTGAGCGACGGGGAGCCACATCTTCATCAGAGTCCAGCACAGAGTCTTGATAGGTCTGACCCTGAGCTGAATTGCGCTGGAGGTGAGGATAGCCGGAAGATTCATCTTCAGCAAGCGCCATGGTATTGATTTTGGTATTGGAACTGGTAACCGACTCATCCCAGGTTTCTTTCCACAACCTCTTCTTCACTGTGTTGTCGTAGTTGTGAGCGCTGGCACTTTCGTTACTATCAGCCATGTTGCCTTCAAATCTCCTGAGGGCAGATTGTGCGTTTTCGTATGAAAGTAGATCCTCAAATGGAATCTTTGACTGTTAGTTGATGTTCTTATGAATTTGTAGATGGTGAAATGCTTGTTGGCCAAGGTGTATCCGAGAAGAGACCTTGTTTGCAACAATAAAGACGATATGAGAAGGCAAAGGAATGCGGTGGGAAACCAGCTTGCAATTCACTTGGTCAGCCACTTGCCAACTAGGCAAAAGTAAGCAGGCCAAGTGCAGGTTACTGGGAGAAAGGTAGGAGACACCCCAGTAGATGAAGTTGAGGAACCGGACGATAAAGCAAGAGTGTAATGAAGAAGTCAAAAGTAGGCAATAGTGTGAGATGCTTCGGAAGGTTTCGGTTGAAGGTGAGGTAGTTGATTGACAGAATGGCCTTAGATCAGATTGGGCGGGAAGAAAAGTTAACAAAAGGTGAGAGGTGAGAGAAGGGAGGGGCGCAGTATGAGGAAAGAGTAACTGAGAGTGATTTAGAATGCCCAGGTTGAATGAGGTAGTTAACGGAAAGGTTGGGTGAGGTGAAAAGCTGACGAAAAGCAAGAGGTGAAAGACGGAAACAGCGCAGTATGCGGAAAGAGCAACCAAGGGTGATTCAGAAGGCCCAGGTTGAACAAGGTAAATAATCAAAAGATTAGGTAAAAGGGAAAAGTGACAAAAGGCCGGGGAAAGAAACAGAAGGGGCTCGGTATATAAAAGGAGCAACCAAGGGGTGATTCTGATGGTCGGGGTTGAGGAGGAGGTAGTTGGTTTTGGTATTAGGCAAGAACGAAGGTTGGCAACTGGCTTGGGAAGAGAGGAGGATTGGGTTGACAATTTGGTTAGTAAAAAGAGGCCCTGGACAGACCAGACTAGGTGAAAGGGAACTATATGACCGGCAATGGAAGAAAAGAAAGATACTGTAGGCCGGTAGCTAGGTAGATAATGGAAAGTGATATGGTCTCAGGCCATATTAAGTAAGAAGGGAAATTAACAGCAGGTGAGAAGAGAGAGATGTGACAGTCTTGGGTGTGTTGAAAAGGTAATTGAGGGGGGGGGGGTTAAATACTCTAGGAAGGGGAGACTAGACTTACAACATCCTGCCGGCCATCCGTGAACTCCATTTTGTACCACACTTCGCCTTCCGGGCCAAGGACCTCCTCGATGATCTCGTTGACGACATCGCTGGTGATGGAGGTATAATGCGCGCGTTCTTCTGACGACAAGCATGGAAGGATGATCTCGAAATTAGAAGTACGCAACTTGGGAGTCTGTAGTTCGCTCTCCTCGATCTGGTGACCATCCTCCGGCTCAACGATCGAGGAGACACTGGTCAGATCAGACATGACAGCAGTGGAAATGTCGAGCTCGACCCCGACTGCAGTGGAGAAAATGCGCTTGTCGTTCCCGACATCGATGTGTGTTGAAGTTTGTATGTCTTTTTTCGTCGAAGATACAGGCTCTCGGGCAATGTCGGCGATCTCGCCGTTGTTAGAGAAGTCGCCTCGGTCGAAATCCACGATGGCTTCGTCGGCATTATCGTCGGGCATGCGTTCGTCAGCAGGAGTGCCGGTCGATATGGGTTTGCTAGGGTTGTCGTAGTCTGGGTTATCGAGTCCAAAAAGAGCGTCACTCGGAGAGCCTAGTGGCTGAACGAGATCATCGTCAGCGCCGGTCGAAAAGTCGTCCATGATGCAGCAGGTTGTGATGTTGGCGCATTTGAAATGTGGGGTGGTCAGCAAGGAAAACGGGAATCTTCAAGTTGTCGCTAACGCAATGTAAGAACCAAGAAGAAACAATTGATTGCCGACTGATCCAACTGCTGCTTTCCAATTTCGTATCCGCAAGAGGCTGTCGTGGGGTGACGAATGGCACAAGTTGAAGGTCGCTCGTTGTCGAGGCGTTGATGGGTGGCCTTCGATATCCAACGCGTCGGCGCTCGAAACCGCGTTGCTCCATTAAACTTAGTTTCTAGGAAGGTACGAATGAGGGAAGTACGTACCCTGTATGCTGGCCAAGGGTGGTGGCTTATTACGCATCCAGAGCATCAATCCACTTCACCCAATCAACCAATCAAACCCAGGAGCTGTTGTAGTTGAGCCTTACCGCCTAGACCCTGCCGAGCAGCTAAGCGGCAGAAAAAAAAAAGTCACCGAAGGCGAGTGCTCGGATTTCGTGCATAGCCATGCACCTCCAACGTTGTTCGTCATGTTGCACCCAAACAAAATCATCAACTCCTGGGCCCATCCCATTTACGCAATGCAATGAGTGCCCTTTCAACATGGAGCGCTTCTCGCCCATTCTTTACATCTCAAAGAGCAACTGCCCTCTTCCGCAGTCCACTGCTCTCTGGCCACGCGCGCAGTGCGTCGCTTTCTGCGATCCACCGCGGAATATGGAGTTCTGAGAAGGGGTCTCGCAATGGCCGCACGAGTAAGCCTGACTCTCGGCCACGTTTTACGGAATCGCGAGGGCGTACCCGTCCTAGGGATGCAGCCGAATCCAGGCCCGATGCTTTTAGCGAGCGTTTTTCACGCGCCGTTGGGAGCCACCGAGATGGTCCCCGAGACCGCGAGCCACGACAGCACTTCAAGCCGAAGAAGGCCTTTCAGAAAATGCAGGAGAAGGAGGAAGAAGGAGGAAGAAAGTCACGGAGTAAGCGGTTCAACGATCCTGAGTTTTCCTTCGGAAAGAAGAGTCTGGTGTACCAACTCAACCGAGGCGAGTTGAAGGACAACGTTTCGAAGCTACTGGAGAAGAAGAAGGATACGCGTGATGAGGATCTTTCAAAGCCGCCTTTCCAACCTGTTCGCCGAGACGATGGCCAAGATGGACGTCGTAACGACCGTCGACCTGACCGTCCGACTAACTATCAAGATGGACGCCGTGACGATCGTGACGACCGAAGCGGCCGACAACCCAACCGCCGTGATGATCGCCCCCAAGACCGGTTCCGGAACCGCCAACACGACCGTTCGGCCCAAAGACCGACATTCTCCCATGGCGGGATGAATGCCATGAGATCCGGTGCGCGCAGGGAGCTGGAGGATGGAGATGCCCCTCGGCGGCGGTTCGACTCCAGACGGTCCGAAGACGACTCGTCTGCGAAGAGGACCTCGGATTTTCCAGTCTCAATACAGTACACGACTGCTGCATCTCAATTTCTCTTTGGTCGTTCCGTCGTGAAGGCAGCCCTCAAAAACTCAAGACGCAAGCTCTACCACCTCTACGTCTACCAAGGAAGCAACAAGAACAGCACCAAGGACGATGGCTGGATTCTGGCTATGGCTGAGAAGAAGAAGGTCAAGATCACTATTATCTATGAAAACGACCAGAAGCTGCTCGACAAGATGAGCAAGGGTCGACCGCACAACGGCATCGTCATCGAGGCATCGCCTCTGCCTCAGCTGCCGCTAACAGGCCTTGGTGCCGAGTCAAGCGAGCCGAAAGGTTACCCCGTTTATGTGGCTCGTCAATCCAAGGAGGAAACCGAGATCAACGGCACCGAAGGCTTCATACCTTGCCGGCCTGGGTCTCCGCGGCCGCTCGTGCTCCTCTTGAACGAGATACTGGACCCCGGCAACCTGGGCGCCATCCTCCGCACCGCTCGGTTCCTTGGTGTCTCGGCGGTTGCCATCACGCAAAGGACATCATCGACCATCACTTCTACGGTGCTGAAGGCGGCGGCAGGAGCGGCTGAGGAGTTGAGACTTTTCTCGGTTGAGGACCCCGTTGCGTTCCTGGACGCCTCCCAAAAGGCGGGTTGGACGTCGTACGCAGCGGTGGCACCAACAGCGGGATTGCGCAAGGACAACCGCCAATGGACACCCGAAAGCATTGAGGACTCCAAGCCTCTCGTCAAGGAGCCAACCATCCTAATCCTTGGAAATGAGGGCAGTGGCCTTCCCTACGATATCAGGAAGAAGGCCACCCGTGAAATCACGATACCGCGCCTGGTCACATCGAGTTCGGTGGACAGCTTGAATGTCAGCGTGGCTACGGCGCTGCTTTGCAATTCATTCCTGAGAGGTGTGCAGGAGCCATTTACGCTCACCGAGAAGCTACAGAAGGAAGCTCGCAAGGCAGATGGCGGCGAGAGTCTGTTTTGAACGGCGGGCGAGAGAGGTCGATAATGTAACAACATGTATCATATATGTACGACTACCTGTAAGGAAAATCAACAAAAAGCATCTAGAGTATAGAAAGCGATGTCCTAATCGTGACTGTAAACCACGAGCTGTCTTCGTCGCTGAACTGAGCCAACTGGTGACGGATGCCCTTTCCTATGTTTGACTTCATGCAGCGATCGGCTGACGTGATTCCATTAGCGCGGCGTGGTTGTCCTGGTAGCGGCGCCTCCCCCCCCCCCCCCCCTCTCCAAAAAAAATAAAATATAGCTACCCGTTGATCCCTGCCAAACCTTAGAGCTGAACCCCTGACAGCGTCCAGGTCTGTGTTTCTCCCGCGGGCCTGACAACGGCCGCCGACCCTCCTAGACCCCTGATGACGTCCTTTTTTGCAACTGTCAACCAGCTCCAGCCCCTTATGTGATCCCTGACCTGGACGGCACGTACCAAGGCTAATGGCACTGAAGCAAACGCGACCTAGACAAGAACAACCACAACAGCAAACGCAAACAAACAAACGTATTGTTGATGTTCGGGCCTCGAGCTTGATGTGTCGCAGCTGCGGGGTCACAGACAACACAATGATAGCGGTCGGATACGAGAGGACCAGGTCGGGGGGCGGTGAGGTGTCGCAGCTGCCCGCCTCGAGCGCTCGCAGCTCCATCATCTTGCAGGTGGGATGCTGAAGTGGTCCTAACCAGTCCCAGTCCACCCACGCTCGCCCAGCCACCGATTTCCGCACTGGCGTGATCCCACGAAACTCGATGGCCCTCAACGCCTCACTAATTTCCAAGCCAGCCCTTTCTTCTTCTGTCCATCTACCCGATCGAGGAATCCCTCCTTTCTTTGCACGTTGACACACACACTTCAAACTTCATGGTCCACGGCCATCGCGATCGTGTGAGAGCTCGAGTGACAAGACGCGACTGAAGCTCTACACACGAAGCTTGGACCGGCTCGCCACCTCTCTAACCCAGTTACAGTTTCGTACGAAGAGCAAGGCGATTCTCGTAGCCGAGACAAAAGCTCTGGCCTCAATCTCAGCACCATGCGTTCCCTCTCGCTTATCGGCCTCCCCTCCTCGCTCCTGTTTCTCATAGCAGCCCACGTCAACGCAGAGCACCCGATGGCCATCCGCAAGATGTCACCCAACGCCGGCGAGAAGCTCCTGCCCCACGACCTCGCCTTCTCCGACGATACCTTCACCACCCCGCTGTCGCCCAGCGAAGAACTCCTCGCCGCCCGCATGGTGGACGACCCGTTCCTCTACAACGCCTCGTTCCCCTACCGCCCGCCCTTTGCGGAGCACCTCAAGAGCGCCAACCAGGGCTGGGAACACCTGCGACGCGCCGCCGAGGTTCTTCATATCCTCGAAAGCAGACAGTCTTGCCCCACAAACATGAATAGCTGCGAGAACATTGGCTCGCCAAACAAGTGCTGCATGAGCAATGAGGCGTGTGTGAGGGTTCAGGATGAACGGGTTGGGAACGTGGCCTGCTGTCCGAAGGGTGCTTCTTGCAGCGGAGCCGTTGGCGCATGCCCTAGCGGCACGACGAGCTGCGATGCGGAGCTCAGTGGTGGATGTTGCATCCCGGGCTATGTCTGCCAGGGTGTTGGCTGTGAGTCTTGACGTTGCGATGCGGGTCATAGTATGGCATTGAGCTGACTCTCTCTAGGTGTGCCCAGACCTCCACCGGCGCCGAGTACTGCGCCCACCCAAACCGCCACTAACGGAGGAGGCGGCGGCGGCGGCAGTGGTGGGTCAGGCGGTACGACAGTCCGGGAGACCGTCACTACCACCACCGTCTCCACGACGACACTAGCAGACGGCCGAACGACGACCGTTCTTGTTACGATCATAGTCACAGTGAATCCTGGCACCGCCACCACGAGAAGATCCACGACCACCACCGAACCCCCCGTTGAGACCCCGACGACAGCTTCGGACATCCCCCCGACCTCGAGTGCTTCGGACGCCGTGCCCCCTTTCCGACCCACATCCGCCAACTCGGGTGAGGGCGACATCCCGCCCATCACGTCGGCATACTGTCCAACCGGCTTTTACGCCTGTCTCGCGCGCGCCGGTGGCGGTTGCTGCCAGACCGGCCGTGATTGCGCCACTACGTCGTGCCCGCCCACGCCCTCGACCACCATCGTCAGCAACGGCGTCACTGTCGTCGTACCTGTCAGCGACGTGCCAGAGCCGCAGGCGACCGAGACGTGCGCCAGCGGCTGGTTTTTGTGTGGTGAGGATGGCGGCCCCATCCCCGGCTGCTGTCCGAGTGGGTACCAGTGCGGAACCGCGAGTTGTTCTAGTGTCTCACCCAGCGAGACGGGCGAAATTCAAAAGCATTTCCCGAATGGGGGATCGAAAGCCGCGTCATCCCTGGCCCTTGCGGTCGTATCATTCGTGTTTGCGTTGCTTTAAGATTCGTCGTAATGCATTGGGCGGCGTTTACAAGTGGAATTGGGAAGCATTAGGGAAAACGATATCAGGATGTATGAGAGAACGCGATGGACACGGGGTTTGCCTACATGGTTCGGCTATTACGAAACCCCTCGGTATAAGATTGCACATAGGGAAATCAAATATCCTATGATTCAAATGTACAAGCTGAGTGACAGTCGAAACCGGCTGATGTGCGCTTCCGCTGCCAAGCGTACGTTAAATGTTAAATGTTAAATGTGAAAATGACAGTTTGTTTGAGTTGTGCATTAGTGTTAATCCAATACTTCCAGGCATCTCACACTATACACTCTCTTCGCCTCCAAGTACAAAACGATGATTTCCATGGCCCGCAATCCCAGCTCAGGCTGCAGTGCGTATAATGCCCGTAATTCTGTGTAACCTCCTTTTTTGAGTATCGTCCCTTCTAAGAAACAATTTGAAAAAACTCCCAATTGCCAGGAACTCCATGCGCTATTAAGTACAGGACGGCTCTGTGTGCCTCCGTCGATACGGTTTTCGATTAGTATTAAGAATGGGTTGTAAGTCTCATGGAGGCGGACCTCCGTGGCCAGACGAGGGGCGGACGTCGGGGATACGGTGGCACCGTACCTTACCCCTGAGCCCGTCTCCAGTGAGGGTGGCGGCGAGGAACAGAAGCCTAGATAAAGAACGCGGCCACGAGGCCAGCAATGGCGAGGGACCCGACGGCATTCTGCGCAGCACCGGCGGTTGGCACAGTAGTGGGGCCGGTAGTGGGGCCACCGGTGGCAGAGCCGGAGGGCGGGATAGGGGTGCGCGTGCCCGACGCACTGCCGCTGCCGCCGCCGCCACCACCACGGCTGCTTGTTGGCGCGGTGCTGTTGCTGCCGCCGCCACGGCTGCTCGTCGGCGTGGTGCTGTTGCCAGAAGGGACGGGACCACCACCTGTGCCGCCAGTGCCCGTACCGGTAGATCGCGGCGCAGAAGTCACTCTCGAAGAGGACGGGAACCTCACCGTGCTGGAGAGCGCGGTCGTCCGGCTGCTGGTGCCGTTGTTCGCGGACGGAAATGGGCCGAAGGGGTACGTGGTCGTGGGCGCCGCGGTGCCGGAGGGCGTCGCATAGGGAGTGCAGACGGCGGCGGGGAGGCGGAAGGGCCGGTCGGCGTAGACGACACAGTTCTTCTCGCAAGCGGCATCGCCGGCCTGGGGCTGGGACTGCCAGCACAAGGCGGGCTGAACGCCCACAGGGAACTGTCCGGCGAGGTTGTTGGTGCAGGAGCCGGGCTGGCCGCGGCCGTTGGCGTCGCAGCGGATGATGATGCTGGTGCCGAACGAGTCGCCGGCGCAGAAGGCCGAGTTGGGGCGGGAGCAGACGTACTCGTTCGTCGTGGAGTTGCTGAGAGAAGGGTGTTAGTCAAGGGCCCAGGCTACAAGGGGAATGGGAGGACATGGTGAGGGGGAAAGCGACGTACTAAGTGACTTGGGCAGAGGCCAGTGCCGAGGCAGCGAGGACGAGCGTTGCTGATGTCTTCATGTTGACGGGCTTAGGGGTTGAATAGCCTGATAGGGTCGACGGCACAGTGTAAGGGAGGAGGACGATGGGGCGGGAATTTTGTATAGCCGAGGTCTCACACAAGAGTGATATGATAGTAGTGCTGTGGAACGAAGTGGTTGTGGATGTGGTGGTATTGTTGGTGGTAGTGGTGGTGGTGAGGGATGAAAGCTGATGACCCGAAAGAACTGGAAGTGGGAGGCAAGAGGTCGTCCATATATACATTGTGTAAGACACGCAGCCATGGACCGCAGAGTCTGCGTCGAAGCCATCTTCAGACACGAAGAAGAAGGGTTCGTATCAGAGGGGCTGGGGATGGGTTTGAAGGCTACCGCAAGCAAGCAAACAACCGGTCGAGATTCAGAAAGAGATAGCTGGGCTCGGAAATATCACATAAGTATGCGTCTAAGACAAGGACGACCGGAATGGCGAAGCCTGAACGAGGCTGGTAGCGGCGCTGGTGTGCGTGCCGGCCGTTGGACGAATGGGGATGTCGTCAGCGTCCTCTTTCGGAAACGTTTTCTGTACATGTACGTGTACCTACATGTGAGAGATGTAAAACAGAAAAAGACAGACCGGAGAGCATTGCTTATTTTTCGTAGGCTATCTAGTCACGTCTGCCATCCCCATTCACTGTTCATGTTAGACGTCACGTCGCTCAAGGTGTCCGAGATCGATATTCTGCCCGATGGCGCAGGTGTAGCGTTTGCAGGGGAAAGGAACACACACCTTCCTTTGATTGCGCGATACAGCATAGAGATGTTGGCCTAACTACTCCGTATATCACGCGGATATCTGGATGGGCGGCTGAATTTGTGGTGTTGCGCTACTCCCCGGATCTTGGGATGAGTCCGTCATCTTGCAGAGAAGGGATGGCCGAGGAATGCGAGACGGAAGGCCGGGGCAACGGCTAGCATGGATCGCTGCGCCGTCACCAGCGAACTCTCAGAGACATTGAACGGCATCGTGTCGCTGAAACCACGAGGAGGGGCGGCTTCCAGCCTCTCGCGCCGACGCATTCCCCACGACAGCAGATGGATCATCGCCTTTTGCGTACGGCGCATTCGGGTTACCCAGAGCGTTGCAAACAAGAATCTCACCCGTGATTTTCCTGAGCCGAAATCGGCTCTGACGGGCTTACGGAGAACTGGATGAGCGCAAAGCAGCTTCCCAACCACAGAAACCCAAAACAGACCGGATGGGTGGCCAGCAATCATCTTGACGCTGCTTTTCTGACGGCGACGGCCTACTAGACCATCCATCCTCTTTCCTTTTTTCCTTGCTTCTTGTTTCGCGAACCGGCACGAGACGCCGCAGGTAGACTGGGGTGAGACAGTCAGCATACGATGCAAACCTGAAAGTGGCCGGGGTCGAAGGAACGCGGTGACCTCACGTCCCAAAGCGGTCCCCCCTTCGAGAACCATCGCGAGGGTGCGGATGATTTGGTTGCAGTCGGAACGCTACAGCCGTCCGAAGAGCCGGCGTGCATCACTTCACACAGCTGTCACGCCTCTAGGCGAGAGATTAGCTTGTCATACAATACATGAGATTCGATGAGCTTCCTCAAGTCAGATATTAACCCTCAGACTCAACTCCGACACCACCTCGTTACACATGCGATACGGCGCGCCTGAGACCTGAGGGTTCGTAAAAAGAAACGCGATGGCGACTTGACAATTCGTCGTGTTCGTTCCGCCCTTAATCTATTGCCACCTCTGCCTTCAGCGATTCTTTCACGCGGCGTGGAACCGACATGATCCTTGCCCTGCTTCTGGACCAGAGCTGAGCCGGCAACGTCGTACTTCTCCCCGTTTCGATTCGTCTCGTGTCGCCCAAGCCACTAATCGTTCATCGATTGCAGAATCGTTGCGACTAGGCGAGTGCGGCTGGCAGTGCCTGAAAAGTGCCTGACAGCTGGCCCTGGTTGGCAGCAGACGACTGGAATGCACCCACCCGCAACCCTGCAACCAAAATAGAAACACTTAAAGCCCCTGCCAGCTAGAGCGCCACGCGCTGGCCACTGCCGGAAGGGCCCACCAAAGTACGGCCAGGGTCAGCTCGCGTATGCCAATCATTCCATCAACTGGCTGTCTTGGAGCTGAGGGATGGGCAGGTTGGGCATGGAAAATTGCCCACTGAGTTTCTTCCTTCAGTCGACACGGCAGAGCTGTGGGCTATGCTGCCGGGCGACTGATTGATTGCCTCGAAACATGTCGTTGCTACCCCTCCTTGTTGTGTCTGCACCCCATTTCACAGCCAGAGCAGAATGAAGCATCGCAGCTCACAAAAAGCATTCTCTTCGTTTGCAGCTCGCCGAGCTACATTGGCATCAATGACACATACTCGCTTTTCAGGAACAACCACCGACCACCGACGTTTCTGCTGGCGACCCTAACTGCCGACAACGCCTATCAACATCAGAAAACCTTGACTGATTGCAGCTGTCAGTATCACTGAACCCCGCTAGCCCGCCGCTCTATTCGCAACCCTTTCCCAACATGTATGCCTCTGGCTTACAACTCCTCATAGGCCTCAGTCTGGTTGACCATGGCGCTGAGAGGGCCGCGCTTGACCATAATGCTCATGATCTCGTACAGGGCGTCGGCGGCAGCCATGGTGGTGTGCTCGGCGTTGGTGTCGTAGGCGGGCTGTTCGTTCATGCAATTAGCCACCTGAATGACAACTTCTGGAAAGTAAAGGACATAAAACCTACAGCAACCTCGACAATGTCGGCAGCAATCAGGTTCAGGCTCTCCAACCCGCGCAGGATCGTGCGGAGCTCACGCGTGGACCAGCCGCCCGTCTCAGGGGTGCCGGTCGCGGGAGCGACTGTTTAACACTCGTCAGTCTCAGCCCCTCAATCAACTTTCAGCAGGCTACTCTTACAGGCAGGGTCGAGGGTGTCAATGTCCAGGGACAGGTAGACGGGGTTCTTGGTGCCGACGCGCTCGATGATACGCTTGATGATGCCGTCGGTGCCAATCGTGTCGATCTCGCGGGCTTCGACGATCTCGAAACCGCAGTACCCGTCGTTCTCGTAGTCGCTGGGTCCGCTGAGCGTCGTGCGGATGCCGGCGTGAATGTTGGAGTCGTTGCGTAGGAGACCCTCCTGCGACGCATGGTAGAAGTATGTGCCGTGGTTGATACTGGCGACCTCGGACGGGGAGCCGCCAAAGACCTTGGGACGCCCTGACTATGGTTAGCCCTGTACCGTTTTTGTGACTGACGGTTCATGACTCACATGTGTCGAGATGGCTGTCAAAGTGGATTACAGACACGGGGCCGTATGCGCGGTTGATGGAGCGCAGCAGAGGCAGGGTAATGGTGTGATCACCGCCCAGAGTGATGACACGAGGCAGAGTCCGTTCGTTCTTTGCAGGCCCCTTCTTTGCCGCATCGGTTGCCGGCTGGCGAGACAGAATGTTGAAATGACCCTCTTCGATCTGGTGCAGGGCCCATGTGTTGTCGTATCTGGTGGTTCATCAGTATAGGCTGGTAGAGCTCTGAGGGAATCGCCCCTTACGATGTAACTGGGATATCTCCACAATCCAGCACGGTAGCCCAGCTGTTGAAGGGGTTCGTGGCCAATGGTACGTTGTATCCTCCGCTGCGAGAATTGTAAGTATTTCTCTCATGCACGCCTCTCATGACTAGACGTACTAAAGGTTCAGGCGGCGAGAGCCCTGACGGATTCCTGAAGGACCGAAGCGAGCACCAGGGCGGTACGAAGTGCCAGTGTCAAAGGGGGCGCCTGGCCATTTTTAGCAACGTTGAAAGACAGGCAAGTCTCATAGTGCTACCTACCGATAAAGGCAATGTCGTATCTAACATCCTGTGCTCCCAAGCACGGCTGGTAAGGCAGCCGGCCAAAAGTCGAGATGCCGGAGAACACCGAGTCGGCCTGTTACAAGTCAGACACAAGCCCTGTAGCGGGCAATTGGAACATATACCTGAGTGCCACCGTCGCCAGGAAGAGTGTTATACCAGAGAGATTTATGGGGTCCGGCTATGGACTTCTGGTGGTCGTCATGATCACCATGGCCGTAGACGGTTGCCGCGAGGCAAAGGGCGAGGATGCTTCGTGAGACCATTGTGTTGAGGCTTGATTGTGTGGCAACTTCAAATTGCAGCTGATGATCGGGGTAACAAAACAAGACCGAAAGGAGGGAAAGTCCATCCTTTTATCAGTCTCGTCCTGCTGCAAGACCCGAAGTCTTGTCGGAAGCAGATTGGCTGCCAGCTGCGACAGCTTTTCTCCACGCGTGATGATCGATTGCAGCACGACGCATGGTTCAGGACAAGCTCACAAGCTTATCAACGGCGTTTTGACCACACCGAGAGGAGCTCCCTGTGACGGGACTGGTCAATGGGAAGCATCGGATTCAGTTTTGAGTAGAAAACCCATTAACGTGTTGGCGTTAGGTAAAGACCAGGGCCACGGCAGAGACGTTGGCAGTGCGGGGCAGAGATAAAGCTCCCTCCCTCCCCAGTGCCATGATGCTTACAGGATGAGCGCAGATATTCGGCTGGAGCTTCTATTGGTCTGTCGGCTCTACACTCCGGATGGAAACCTCAAAACCAAGTGCCCGGTGCACGTCGTAGCAGGGTCCTACCTACCACTCGAGGCGGTGTCTCGACACCATTCACGTGAAGCACAACCACGTACGAGTTTTGGACAATCTGAACACGACGAATAAGGCGGGGGGTGGGTCAGAGAGTTGTCGATGTTGTGATGCAAACTCTGAAATAGATAAGCCCGAATGGGGTCCTGAGATGCATCTTCTGCAGGGCCGTCAAGCTTGGTCTTGGAGAACGAAGGAGCCGTTACACCACAACCTTACACTAGTTCCGCGGGGGGAGGGGGGAACGCCCGTCGACGTGGAACGACCAGATGTTCAATGCCCAATAAAAGGACCCTGGGTGTGTTCATGAATCGTTGAATGCGCAAACGATCATCTTCCCCCATGATCTTCTTCAGAGGAGATGCGTTGACGAAGACTCACAGGATGGTAGTTCCCTTCAATGACGTGGGGCAACTCTCACGCGGGGCTGATAAGATAAAGCTACGACACGCTAAAACATGCAAGCTGTGCTAGACGCTTACCCCAATAGGAAAACGAGCAGTAACGGCTACCTCGGTGCGCTTGTAGTCCGTCATGCACGTTCCGCAGGCTGCTCGCCTGAAGCGAGGGCGACAAGGAGATGATGAGGTCGCAAGGTCAAGGCCGGAGTGTAGATAAGAGTTTTATTTCCCATGCCATCGGCTTCATGACTTACTCAAGGTTTCGAACAGATAAGGACCCATCGCTTCCGGCTACACTTGCATCGACTATTAACCGGCGACACTTTGGCGGCAAATATAAATTCATCCACCCTCTCCCGCGTCTGATCAGGTACGATTTCCCGTTTGGTTGCTCATTCGTATGTCATGGCTACCCATCACCAGCATGTTATTGGGATTGATACCCAACACCACTAAATTGACGACCGAAACATTTCGGGTGGTCATGACCTACCTGTGACGGACTAAGCCGGCCGAGTACGTCGCGAGTTATACGCCTGGGGCCGGAAGTACTCCGCTCCGGTGGTACCGGCAGTCCGACGGGCGCTTCCGGCTGAAACATGCCGACTAGGCTAACAGAGCTAAAGAAATCTTGACAAACTTTCCATCATGACGGTATGTAGACACACAACTCAAGGGACTAGAAGGATCGCAAGAGGTGCTTCCTAATTAAAACCTTGAGTGCAGGCGAGCAACAACTTTTGAGCCGAATCGGGGGCCTCCTTCATGCGAAGGAATTTTCGATCCTCACCGGAAAAGACACCCTTGCGCCACTGGCACGTTACGCACCACAGTCGCCAAATTGCCATCTTTGTGCAGCTCCAGGAGTGGCTTCCGTTTCCGAGTCTGCAGGTCGTCTCATGCAGCGAGCCATGACAGACCGCTGATTTGCCCTGGGCTTGTTGGAGGCCATGCAGGTCTGAGAACAAAGCGCCGGGGGCTTTGAGCCGTCTCGTAACTTAGATTTGTCTCGGGGCGATCTCTCTACGCTCTGCAGTTGCACTATCATGAGATGTACGGTAGAATCACTGATATCGCCAGGGTTTACTGTGCGATGGTTTGTTGCTGCCATCTCAGGTGCGATTGGGGGAGCGCAAACTGGGTCACATTAGTCTCCGACAGCTTCGATTCCGGCCTGGATGTTCAGCGTTGGGATCTGCTGACAGTGTCCCTACACAGTTAGCAGGGCACGCAGAAGCGATCCTGTGGTCAGTGTTGCAACCGCGATGCGGCGGCACGCTACCAGACGTGCAGAGTTGCAGGGCATGTGGTTGTACGGCCAGCAAAAGACAGAGGTGAATAGGGCGATGATGAGCATCCATCGCCCGGACCAGTCGGAGGAGGCCAAAAGAAGGGGGAAGACAAAGGAGAAGAGGAGTATGGAGGCGTGGGACTGGACGCCAGTGGTGGGAGGGGAGTGGATAGGAGAGGGGAAGGAGAAGAGAAAAAAGGGCGGCAGAAAGTTGGCATGGCTTTGCAGAAGAAGGAAACCACGCCGCAGCACGATGCAACCACTAAAAGCAGAAGCAGCCTATGGGAGGTTGTTACTGCCTAGAGCAGTGCAAGCTGTTGGAGGACGGGAAAGAAACGGCCCCACTTTGCCCGGTCTCCCTCAGACCGCGCAGGGCGCTACTGTGTACAGCGCAGTCGGGATGGTGGATGAGTTCCCTCATTCGGCCCCCTGACGGAGCGAGGTACACGTACTTACCGCCTACCACTGGCTACCTACAGTAGGTACACGCACCTTCCTTGCAATAGTTGCGTATCACGGGACGAATGCAACTGCGAAGGGCCATAGAGAAAGAGAAGGTGGGGAGAGAAAAAAAAAAGGTCGAGAAAAGTTTGCAAAATGCAAGCAAGTTTGCCTTGGCTGGAATGGAACCTGTTGGAAGGGAAGCCGTAGCTACTTACCTGCCTAGGTAGGTAAGTGGCAGTGATCACGGAGGAGGGATGAGGTTTGTGTGTTTCTTTCCTGCCACTTGATTTTTTTGGGCCTTTTTCTCTTCTCAAGTGCATTCGTCACCCATGCCCCATATTGAGAGAAGAAAGGTTGGTAGGTACCTTCACAGCACTGCGCCCCAGGGAAGTAAGTACCTTGGACCGCCTGCCTGACCTCACTCTGTCCACGAACAGAGGGGGGGCAGTTTCGCGTACCCATTTACCGGGTGCGCGCCCCGCCTATCGCCAGCTTTCCCCTCGTGCCTCCCTACCCAGATCTTCTGCCGCCACGCATCATCATCCTCTGCATCTGGCAGTTGCCGCTCCATCTCTACTCTGTCTTATCTCACCTACGGCGCATTTCTCTTTCCATGCATCAGACCCCTTTCCCGCCCTGCCAATCATCCTTCCCGTCTCTCCTGAACCGTCGTCTGTCTCCATCATCTCAACCTCCTTGGAGCCGTGTCCAGCACCAAAATAGCGCCAGCGTCCGTCCGCAAGCCCTGGATCGCCGTTCTCTCGTCTTGTTGCTCTCACTCGGGCCGGCCAAAGTTCAGCATTAATCTCACATATCGTCCCATCTCGTTTCCCTACTTCAGTCTGTGCGACTTTGTCCCGATCAAATCGCATCCCACGTCTTGATCAGGCCTCGACCGAGTCCTCGGCCTCGCCTTCTCCCTCGCTCATCCACTCTTTCTCACTCATACGCGCGCGCGCGCGCGCAAAACCAAAACCGGGCCTGACATCGTGACCACCGAGACCACTCGCCCCCCCTCGAACGAATCGGACTGGGGTTTTCTGCTTGTTGAACCACAGAGCCCCGTCTCATGCCACTTGACTGAACGGCATAGAGACTTGTGTCCCGTCTCATCGGTTCTCTTGCCACTCGCGACTGTGGTCGACTCTAACTGGACGCCGTTGGACCCTGACGCGATTCACCATCAAAGCCTCTCGAGTTTCAATGTCTCACCCTTACCTTAAGACACCTTCTCCTCGATAACCCCTTGGCTTTCAACATCCATCCGTTCATTCTCTTCTCCGACACCCCCCGCTGTCGGACCTCACGCATTCTGCCATCCTTCCTCTCTTCCTCATCTTGGGCTCAACCACGTCCATGAACCTTGTTCTACCCAGCATGCAAACGACTTTGGCCTTCTCGCATCCTCGCTAGCCTGCGAAGGGTCATCCTGTGTGCATTTGACACGCGTCAAATTCCGATAGAACGCAAATCAGCGGCAGACGTGGTCTAGGATGACTGTCGCCGCAACTCCGAAGCCCCTCCCCGATATGTCAGTTCGACACAAAAACTACGCCTTGGGCTCTAACGATGATGCCCTGTCGGGGCAGAGAATGTTCAAAAAGCACAAAGTCCTGCCTCATCCTAAGAGACACAGGAGCGATACCGCGAGTTCTTACGAAGTACGATCAACTCCCAGGGGGCATGATCTCATTGTTGACTCTGTCCCGCCCCAGATGGACGCGCCGCAACAACCGAGCCCCCAGACGCTGAGACACCAGCCGAAGCGAATAAGCAGCGGTCCGGATTTGCCTCCAACACCGCCTTCACACTCGCGAACCTCGTCGAGCAGTCACTCGGTTCAGCCCCCAAGCCCGACGCTGGGAGAAACGGTGTCGCAGACACCGACGACACCGGCGCGTGCACCTGTCACTCCTCCGAACCAGCAAAGCCCGCCAACTCCAGACGTGACGCCTCCGCAACCCGCTAATTACCCCAAAGCTGTTCGGCCGGCCCCCATCGATCGCACAGTCTCGAAAGCTACCACGGCTGAGTCGCGCGCCGAGTCCTTCAGAACTGCTAGAGAAGAGCCCTATTCCTCTGAGGAGGACGAAATGCAATCGACCGTCCGGCCAAACACATTATCTGCGCGAACTTCCCAGAGCACTGTTCGTCGCGCCTCAGATACTCGATCGAAATCGCCAACACCTGTTGGGCTAGGTCTGGGCCTGGAGTCTCTCACGGAGGACGCTGCAACCCCGAAGGCGAAGGGCGACTTTGGCGCTTTTGATGGGGAATGGGCCTCGACCAACGAAGTGGACCAAGAATGGGATGATAATCTGGGCAGGGCCGTGACGGTGAGGAAAAGACGTCAAGGCCCAAAAGGCCTACCTCGGGCTGGGAGACGAAAGGTCGAAATTATTGAAGACCGTGTGGTCACGCCCACCAACGCGACAAAGGCGTTACGTGCAATGTCTCAGCGCGACCGAGCAGCCTTTTATGCTCCGAGTGAGATCGCCTGGTCCAACACGCCAACCTCGGAATCCCCAGCCAATGTCGATGCTCGGAGACTCTCGGGTATGTCTGCCAAAACCATCAAGTCAACGAGATCAAATCCTTCGACTGTTGTCGAGGCGATCTTGGTGGATGCCCCTTCAATTCCGCAAAGGCGACAAACCCTCAGGCATGTGCGCAAGCAACTCGTTTTGAGAGATTCTGGTCCCGATTGTTCCTCTGTCAGCTCCGCCACCAACCCAGCCGTTCAATTGGAAGGCTCTCCGCGTCGTCCAAGGTCGCTGGCTCGCCCCAGCGACAGCCGCCACAACAGCTGCGCTTCGGACGCAACTTCCAATTCCATCTCGAGCGGAAAAGCTCGCAGGGAGATCTGGAAGAGTGGTGGCATTCCGGTGATTGTTGTTCCGCACCGTCGATCGTCCGTCAAGTCGAAGTCCAGCAGGGAGCCATCCCTAAGATCTACAAGCAGTCGAAGATCCAAGAGAAGTGCAAGCTTGAGTTCAGCAACTCGTGCCAATGGATCAGAGGGCCACAATTTAGCGACCCCGGTGTTCGAGCGGCCAGGGCGGAAAACCCGATCCATGTCAGAGTCAGATGGCTCGGATCAGCGGACGATTGACTATCCACCTGTCATCCCGAAGCGGTCTTCTTCACTATCTGCACCGACCAGCCGCAATACATCCCGCGATGGTTCGCTCACTACGGATAGCCTGAAGGCTCAAAACGCTTTGTTGAATCAACAGTCAGGACATGAAACGAGAGCACCCGCCTTGACCCTTCAAAGGGCCACCTCATCCGAGACCGACAACGGCCACCATCACCGAGACCATAAGCTCAACGTAGACCGTCACGGAGACCCCTTCTTTGGCAAACGGCTATCCACCCAGAACACTCCTTTCTCAGCAGCTTCCGTGGAGACAAGTGGTACTGCACATGAAGTGTCGGAAGCGAAGGCTGTGAGCCTGTACCCTCACCAGAATTCGTCCGTCCTCGTAGTAAACCACTCCAACAAGCCTTCAGAGAGCTCCGACGCGTCCCAGACGGATAAGGAACTCTTACAAACTCCCTGGAGGCCTACGATAATCACTACTGGACCAGACGGGGAAGGACCTGCAACGCCCCCGCAGGCCCAACACACCATGGATGACGTGGACTCGCCGCTCCGTAACCCTCGAGCTGCTCCGCCAGTGCCTCCCGTCCTACCTCCTGCCATCCAGTTCATCCCTGCAACTCCTTCAGGACTAACACCTCATCACGAGAGGCAGCGCAACATGGGCAATTATTTCGAGACAATGGTCGATGAGCAGCCTCAGAGAAGTGTATCTATTGTCCGTAGGGCTCTGGCCCGACGACGGAACTCGGAGACATATCCGCCCAGCACTGGTAAATCGGGACTATTGACGAGGACCTTCTCTCTCACGCGTAGAGGTGCAAACCCCAAAAAGCACTCTCCTGTAGGAGGCCCTTGCTCATGTCCGGACTGCGAAGCCCCACTCCCCGAGGACGACCGACTTCATCCTCACTGGCGTCCTGCCTACGCCGATCAGGATGATGACATATGGGAAAGAGAAATGGAGGACGAGCCTATCAGCCAGGTCTATCGGTATCCTCCGATCGATAATCGCCCACCACTTCCGCGGAGGAGCATCAGCGCGCGGATGAAAAAGACATTTGCCATTCTTCCCAACCGCGGCGAGGATGACTTCTACTCGTCGGGGACACGGGATGAGCTTGATCGACGCACCATACGCCGGACGGACAGCGGAAACCTGCGTGTAATGCGACGCCGGAGCAGCCTGGACTCTCTTCGCGATCAGCCTACTAATTCTGGCTCTTACCTGAACGCCGATAGTGAACGCGACAATAGGAAGGAAGCTGGCCCGAAGAGAAGGAGACGCTTTTCTATCTCGGGCGCGTTGGAAGGGTTACAGAACCTTCCGAGACAGATGAACGAACGCAAGCGAGAAAAGAGGACAAAAGAGCTACGCCAGAAGATCAGTGGCCCTCGGGAAGTGAGGGATGGCGTAGGAGATGTCATCCGACGAAACACATACCGCGACTCGCATCAACAAACCGACTTGTCGACTCACCATTTTTGAAGCGTTAACGTACAGATTTTCAGCAACCAGAATTTCATGCCTGGAGTAATTACGCGTAATACATTTGGGATTATGACACCATCAGGGTGTAGGAAGGGTCTTTTAGGAGGTGTGAATATCATTACGACCGTTACGAACAGACATCATTTACGACGACAGAACTTTCACGATCAAAGACGAACCTCGCGGTTTCCGGAATGCATTTCGGGATGGAATCGACTCGAGGACTTGCAACGACACTGATGAGAACTCGCTGCCTAGGCGAATACATGAGTTCTGTTACGAGAACACTGGGAAATAGTATTGTTGTACCATATAGAAATTGCTCGAGAAGATACCAAATTTGCACAGGTTCGAGACAAGGAACCTAGGCGCTCTAGTACACTGGTGTACTTTTCCAAACGCGTTTTGAATGTGATTTTGGTATGAGTTCGTACCTTTACATGCCATGAGTTTTGCCATTCCCTGATTATACGCCTAAACACCGTATTCTACCGTAACAACACACGTACGCGCCCTTCTGTGAGCAAATGCTATGCCTGCGAAGTCTTACCGCTGGTCACGTCCCGGGGGTCCACCACCAGGGGGGAACGGCCCAGGGGGACCGGGCGGGAATCCGCCAGCACCTGGCGGCGGCATGCCAGGGAACTGGAAGTTGGGTGGAAGGCCACCCGGTGCGCCGGGAGGGGGAAACGGCAAGCCGGCCGGGAGGCCACCTGGCGGAGGAAAGGGGAGACCGCCAGGAGGCATGGGCGAGCCGTTGGGGCCCGGGGCGAAGGGGGGCATGGGTGGCATTCCGCGGCCGCCTGGACCAGGAGCTGTTGGCGCGCATATCAGTCTCAAGCTTTTCGAATAGACTTTGTTCGTGGGAGACCGGTGGTACTTACGTGGGATCATGCCCTGTGGGAAAGGAGGCGCGCCGGCGGGCATGCCGGGGAATGGGGGCGGGATACCTGTGTGACGTTGACATTAGCATTGCGGTTGATTGACAGAAAATGAGTGTGCGGGCGTGGGGGAAGCGGACGAACCTCCGGGGAAGGGGAAGGGGGGCGGGAAGGCCTGCCCCGGCTGGTTTTGCGGCAGCATAGGGTTGTTGTGTGCCTGGCCTTCGGCAGCGTATGATGAGGTGATGGAGTCAATGACGGACTGCGCTTTTTCGTGGCCGATTTCTGAAATTGAGTAGGACAGGGTTAGCTCTCGTGTCCGCGGGGCGAAGGGTGGGGGATAGGGTAGCCGTACGTTGGTAGTAGTCGACGACGTTGCGCAGGTGGTTTCGACCGCTGTTGTGCGCCTTTCGCACGCTCATAGAGTCGTGGGTCAGGTAGACATCGCAGTAGTCACCTACGAGGTCGTGTTAGTTGATCGCGATCGAACGTGGGAAGGGGCGGCGGAGGGGAGACATACAGAAGACTGGAATGACGAGTTAGCTTTGGACTTGTTGGCATTGATGGAGGTGGTAGACACTTACACTTGGGCATCTTGGCGGGTGGCTCTCCAGGAAAGGACAGTGAAGTTGTTTAACACGGCACTTGAGATGCAGGAAACAAAAGTAGTGTTCCTCGATGTATCGCCTTGTTCCGTGTAAAGAGGCTCGTCGCATTCGCAAGGAGAAGGCTTGACCTGTGGCAGATCGCTGCAGCGAGCGCGCGCGCGACGGACGCCACACCTGGAAAAGTTGCAAGGCTGCCGCCGCACGTGAGTGCCAAGAGCAAGGCTGCCCCTCATTGAGGTGATGATTGGCCAAAGCATACCTGGGTTATCGACAAGGGTCCTTGAGTGGCCCAGGCTTTCGAACGCGACAGATTTCCAAAAAACCCCCAGAGGTGGTTCCTGGAGACCGTAGCTGTCCTATTGCTAGCCCAGGGAGCTCCTTTAACGACCAGCTTTCGACAATTCAACCCACGCCCGGCTCCTCCCCCCTCGCCCTATCCACAATCGACCCTTTACTCCCGCCGCTTGAACTGGCCCGAACCGATCGATCGAGAATTCTTCCTGGCTCAGCTGCCACAGATTTGCGAAAACTGTGCGAATGATGGCGCCGACAAGATCGTTGCTGCACTACGTGTGCAGCCTAGTCCTCTTCGCCTGCTGCGCCCGGGCGCTCAGGTTCGACCTGCAGGCCACAAGCCCTCATGAGGGCAAGAAGGAGCGATGCATCCGTAACTTTGTCGCTCGGGACACCCTCGTTGTCGTCACGGCCATTGTGGACGGTCAGAAGGGTGATGGCATGACCGTCAATATGCACGTATGTGGCCCCAAGTACACCCTCCCACCTCTTGAATTCTTGGAATTGGAGCACGGGGAAAAAGACTTGATTCTTCCAGACCATTCTTCGGAGGCGGGGAGAGAACAGCAAGGAGGAAGACAGGGAGAAGAGGGAGACGACCACAACTGAGTCTGGAATTGGATGGCTGACCGCGCATTGCTTTACAGATCAAGGACGCTGTTGGCAACGACTACGGCAAGCCTAAGGATATTGCGGGCGGCGAGAAACGCATTGTCTTCACCTCCCACGCCGACGCTGCCTTTGACGTTTGCTTCGAGAACATCCTCTCTGGCTGTACGTGGCCTCTCCCCTCCACCTGTTATGCATGCGCCCTGAGGGTTGTATAACCTTTTGACGATAAACGCATCGGAAACGAATCTTTAGCCATATGGCTTTTCCATGAAGATCCTTTTGAGCAAAGCTGACGTGAGAAATAAAAAGCCGGACGCAGCGGCGCCACGAGTCGTCACATCGAGCTCGACATCGATATCGGCGCCGACGCAAAGGACTGGAACGCCATCCAGGCGACGGAGAAGCTCAAGCCCGTCGAGGCGGAGCTGCGGCGCATCGAGGAGCTTGTCGGCGAGATCAACAGCGAGATGGATTACCTGCGCTCTCGCGAGCATAAGCTGCGCGACACCAATGAGAGCACCAACACCCGTGTTAAGTGGTTCGGCATCGGTACTACGTTGATACTCGTCGGCCTGTGGGCCTGGCAGATTATGTACCTGCGGGCGTACTTCAGGTTTGTGGCTGCAGTCTGAGTCTTTGGGGCTCTAAAGCTAATGAGTGCAAACAATTGCAGATCCAAGCACCTTATTTAGAGTCCTTCTTTGGTGGGGTAAGCAAGCGAGTCGACCAAACGGCTTAACAAAGCCGCAAGCCGTTTACGGGAAAGACGAGATGTTGTGCTGGGCGTGGAACGGGCGGTGACGAGTCTCTGATGATGCTATTCGGAAAAGGATACAAGCACCTCGGGAGGGTTTCCCAGTGCGTAGTAGTGTATACATACATACCACGGTCGCCATTTAAAAGCCATGAATGATATAACGGACATCACATCACGCTCTTGTCTCTGCCGCAAAAATGACATGTCCACTCAAGTGGGGTGCGCAGCCGGAACCAAGAGGACGAACACCCCGTAAGTCTTGGTCCGTGTTATAGTAGTCCTCACGTATCGGCATTTACGTCAGTTGATGCCGAGGCTGATCTCAATTGACTGCAAGATTTAGATTGGGGGCACTGTCAAGTGACGTGTTGCCTAGGTGCACATCGCTGAGCCCATACCTACAGGCGTCGTCTTCCGCTGTCAAATTACAGGTTTGTTGTACAACATCGTCCCGGGGCGCGGGGCGTGATAGCCAGCCTCCAAAGAAAGGAGGCCGCCACCTTTCTCTCATATTTCCCACCTTTCCCTTCATCACCTTGCACATATGTGCTCCGTCCATGACTATGTGCAAAAGCCTCCAACGAAGCTGAAAATGCCGTGTACTATTGCCCCCTCCTTGACTGCCCATCTCTGTCTCTCTGTCTCTCCGCCGTTGTGATAATGCTCCTGATAGATGTGGTGTTACAAATCCCCTTGCTCTGGCGGTCCTCTACTTCTGCAGTCTTGGATCCTCGCGCCCATCCACTGGCCCAAACGATCCCCGCTAGCTTCAGTTCCTGCCGCCCGCCCTGTCAACGTCGAATAGGGGCGGCATGAACCCGAGTCCGCCCTCCTTGCGCTCCTGCACGTCGCGGTGCACGCCAACGGTGCCGTCGGCGCGGCGGCTGCGGACATGGGCCCTCAGCATCTCGAGGATCTCGCTATCTTGCCACCGCACGGGAACGGGCCGGTACTGCGCCTTGAAGGTGCCGATGGTGTTGGCCCACTCCCCGGCGCGCTGCGGCTGCGTGCGGATGTCTTCGGCGGGCTTGGTCTGGGCGGTCTCTGCCAAGGGCTTCTGCGTCGGGGCCGAGTTTGAGGGGGCGTCCTCCTGCGTAGCCCAGTAGTAGATGTCCCAGTCGTTCTCGTCGAGGAACAGGTCGTACTGCTGCATCTGCGCCTTTGTCATGTGTGGGAGGTGCTCGTTGGCGAAGGTCGACATAAGGAGGTCGGACTCGAGGGTACCACGCTTACGGGACTGGTCTGTCGCAGAAAGGGTTCCCCCATTAGTCTACTCGTTCCCTCCTAAAGTTGTATGCCGGAAACAGACCTCGTGGAGTCTAGATGGATGGAGAAAGAAAAACATACAAAGAAGGCGGGCACGCATGGTGCGCTCGTCCTCGCCCACGCGGCGCAGCGGCTCGACGCGGAACTTGATGCCCTCGAACTCGCCCACGCCCAACTCGGCGTTGGTAGTGGACTCGGTCTGGACGGGCGGCTTGTCGGCGAAGCACCGCTGGGCGACGAGGGGCATGCCCCGCTGCGCGGGCGGTGCGATTCGGAGGCGGCGAGCCGGGCGGAGGGCGCGGGCTAATGTCGACATTTTTCGCTGCGATGCTGTCTGGTAGTTGTTTTGTTGAGTCTCCGTGCTGTACTACGAGATTAAAGAACGGTGATGTCCAGGTGCGTAGTAAAGTGCTCCTTCGAGGGGAATAAAATGGTTGTATGAGTAATTGACAGACTTGACAGGGTGGAAGGCTGGTTTCCCTTACCGAGGTAGACGACGATAGGCCGTATTAGTTCGCCATCGATAAAGAATACTGGGATTCGTCTTCGTGTGCTCGCGCATGGACTGTGTAGGCACGTACAGTAATTGTGACTTCCGCACTGTATGACGGTTCGATCTTGACGGACTTGAATTCTGTAAAATGATGCTAGCTAGGTACCTTGCCCAATTTCTTTGCTGAGACAGATCATTGACACCATTACATGCAGCTATCGCCGAGGCTGTAGAGGGATCTTTCGGTCGCATAGCCCTGAAAACTTGGCTGCAATCCTCTCTCAGCCTAAATATTCCTCAAGTACCAACATTTCGCATAAACAGGTCGCAAGCTAGAGGACTTAGACGAACAGTTACCGTCTTCACGCATAGTCAACGACTTCAATACTAAGCTACCACCCAATCACAAAGCTCTCAAGGGTTCAGTGTGGGACCTAGGGCGGGTAAGTGCAGTTGTTCGGCCTGGTCAAGTCAGTTGAGCAGGCAATAAAGCTTGTCGTGGGCTCAACATTCGACACGCACGCAACAACACTTCTTGGCAAAAGACGACGTGGGTATTGGCTAACTGAAAACTCCAATCGAGATGCAATCTGCCGTCACATCTTCCCTAACACCCCTTCCCGAAACCCCAATCCATACCATGCATCAAGCAGGGGGAAAAACAAGAACTATATGTTTGTTCGCCAGCCCAATCCGTTCCACAAGGCTTCATGGTTCCTGTTCAAGCCTAACAAAAGGGGGGGGAACAAACACGGGCAGACTGAGCCCCTCCAAGCCACACAATCGCATACCGGTCATTATCTTCATGAAGAAAAGGGGGTGCTCGTGTATACATTATTCTTTACTCCCCGCCCTCCGGTAATATCCTGCCTAGGCTGCGGAGCACCTCCATGACAGGCATCTCTTTAGTGCCCGCGTTGGCCTTCTCCCTCGTCTCTCGCTCCTTGAGCCTTGCGGCGCTGAGAGAGAGTACCCTATCCGCTTCTCGGCCTGCCGTGTCGACTCGTTGCGAGAGCTTGTGAATGCCGTCTGCGAGCTGGTCCACCTTAAACTCCAGTGTTGACTGAGTGTTTTGAAGGCGTGTGAGCGTCTTGGCGCGGACGTTTTCAAAGGAAGACGTCGGATTGGTGAGCCAACTGAGCATTTCAGCCTCGTTTGATTCGAGCAATGATGCATCGACTGTTGCTGTTTGTGCCGTGTCTGTTTCCGGAAATAATGGTGGTATGTCCATGCGCGATTTCTTCAGCGCCAGCCACTTCTTCTTTTCTTCTTTTAGCCTGCAACTTGTTAGTATTCATTGCCCGAGTGACCATATATGGCAGACACTACCTCTTGACTTTCTGTTCCAATTGCTCGATCTTTTGTTGGTGCTCGATGTTGCGTGGATTTGGCTGGTACACCACAGGTTTCTTTGGCCCCTCTTCCCGACTGAACCAGTCTGAAAACTCTGACTTCGTGGAGAAGTCTTTCAATAATTGCTCCTGGATGTAACGAGCTGGGCAAAGTCAGCAGCTGAAGAGATTTGTTAGAATCATACCCGAGCTTACCACCCAGTACCGTATTAGAATCCGCTTGACCGTGCGGTGGTTTTTCCAGCAGCGCTCGTTCGCCGCACCAGGTCAACAGCTGCTTCATCCGCCTCGGCTCCATTAGACCTTCCGACTCGATATGCTTATAGAACTCCGCCGAATCAACCTCCCGATGGGGAATCGCATTGTGTCCGCTCTCGATCAAAGAACTTGCTCTCCTGCCGCGCATGCCCGTACTGCTTCGCCGATTACCACCTCCTTTTTTCCGCATTTCCTTGTTACGATTGATAACTGGCGTATCGCTTATGGGGAGTGTTATCTTCGCCGACTCAACTGGCTCTTCCATGACGCACGGCGTTCTCTGTCTTTCCACTTCCATCGGTGCCGCAATTGCCATGTCATCATCTTCTTCCGCTACAGTCGCCGGTCTTCTGACCGGCTTTTCCTTCTCTGGTTTCTCCGTCAAGTTGCGACTGCTTCGGCGCGTCGTCCGCTTAGGCGCAATCAATTGGGGTTCGTCCTCCTCTACCGGTAGTAAACTTGCTGTTCGACGCGTTCGTAGTCTCGATGATGTCGCGGCCTTGGGTGTCGTTACCGATGGCGCCGGTTCATGAGCCCTCGCAGCCGCTGAAGCGCGTCCTTTTGAGGGCCTTCCTCGTCCAGACTTTTTCGCAGGCGGTGGCGCAGGCTCTGGTTCGGCTTCTGGCTCGGATTCTGCGTTTTTGACTCGTTTGGATCTCGATCCGCGGGTGAAGTGAAAGTCGTCATCTTGCTCGTCGTATACCGCCGTTTCTGCGCGTTTTCTTTTTAGCAATCGTCGCAACTTCCTTCCTACGTTACTTCGACTTACCTGCAAGACGCTTGCTTTTCCTTCGTGCTGGCTGCTCGTTGCTCATTCTGATGACTTGCAACGGATGACGGGTGCGAATGACAGTCGTCATGGGTGGCGCGTGACAGATAGCATGTGGTTAAGACGTAGAAGCCGGAGCTGGGATTTAGAGAACCCCAAGCAAGTCGCGCTCCTAAATGATGAAAACAGCGTCAATCAGCGCGCAATAGGCAATGCCGCGAAAGAATCGTCGCGCGGTCGTACTGGACGTGGTGCTGCTGGGCAGCAGGTCGGCGGGGTCCTGTCGTGGGCGTCGCGTTTGTCTGCTGGGGTACGTAGTTCAAGGCGCAAATGCGGTGGTGAGGTGCAGCTTCTCGACGATGTTGTTTACATGAGGGACGACTTACCCCAGTAGATGCGCTAAGCCCTTTTGGGAAATACAATCAGCCACTCATAGTTCAGGGCACCCGTCTCACCACATCATCTCATGGCTCTCGAAAGACTGATTCAATAACGTTCACCATTCATGTCGCGAAATTCCACGTATCTAATGGCGCGCAGAAAATTGAATACTTGACCCCTTGATAGATGCATCACGATTTATACGGCAGGACGTGCGTGGTCTGTTCAGACACAAGCGTTGTTTTTCTCCCCCGATCTGAAGTGTTGGATCAAAGTAATTTATTCCAAGGCATTGCCAATCATGCAGCTATTGTTACCATTGCCACGTTCAAAATGAAAATCAAATCAGCCAAACCAGCGGAAGACGATGTAATTCCGGCTTCCACCCCTCGACGCCTCCCGCCTTTCAGTACATTGCCAAACCGTTAACTCCTTTTAATGTATGTGCCTCACATCCAGCACCTTTCAATGAAGGGCGAATGCAATCCCGGCAACCCAAGCCAATGACGCCAGCCGACCTCCTCCCTCCAGCCCGAGGAGGACTGCTCCTGTTACTGTACAGCCCAACCTCATCCAGTCCCCGTAAGCAAGCAGGAGAAGCGAAGCCATGGTGAGATGGTGGGGCACGAGTGTCGTAAAAAAATGATACAGTTAAACCGCAAGTCGAGGCTGAGCCAAAAAGAAAGAAACAGCGTAAAACTCGACATCCGGATGTTAGCTGAGCACATGCTGAGAACAGTGATTGCTGCAAGATGATCAAGGATACGACGAAAACTCCATCTGTTCGATCTCCTCAGGGTCAAAGGTGCAGTCGCACGACACCTTGTCATCCTATGAAAAGCGTCGCTGCACACCCTGCCCTGCTGCGAGAACCTGCTGGTTCGACATAGGAGCGGCCATGCCGTACGGGTTCATCTGCGGATTGAAGGGCTCCATTGCCTGTTGCATGAAAGCACCGTGTAGGCCCTGTTGCTGGGTGACGGGACAATCCTTATGGGCGAGAAGTAATGTCTTGAGATTGACAACCTCCTCTCGCAACTGTGTTATCTGAGCCGTCAAGGCATCATTTTCGCTGCTAAACAACTCAACCTTTGACTGAAGGTTGGCCAACCATTGCTTCTTGCGCTGGCGGCATTTAAGGGCAGCAACTCTGACATGACCATTAGCGGCGGCATAACAATGATAGGTAGCGTGGATAATAGCATACCTGTTGCGCTCCAAAAAGTTCTTGCGTTTTTCCTCATCTGTCATTTTGGACTTGGATCCACCTTCCCCATTCTCATGTTTCATGTCGTCATCATCGTCGGAGTGGCTGTCATCGCCGTTCATGTCAGGGGGAGGTGCGTTGTTCGGCTTGGACTTCTTGCTTGGGGGGCCCTTAGCCAGGGGCTCCTCGGCTTTCCGGCGGCCATTCGTCGAGGCACCTCCAGTCGAATTACGCTTGCCCTTGCCCCTAGCAGAGGGACGGGCTTGCTCACTCTCGTCTGACATGGCGCTCCCGCCCTCGCTGACACCTCGCACTGAAGATCCGGCGCCTACTGACCCAGCACCGTTGACACTCATCTGGGGAGACGTGTCGATTCTCTTTGGAGGAGCGGCAGCCGGGTGCGGCTGGGACTGGGACTGTGACTGAGTTTGAGTCTGGGCCTGAGCCTGGGACTGGGGTTGCGTTGTATTCGCATATACAGGAGCTTGGGCGCCGTTTCTGCCTTGAGCGAGCATAAACAGACCGTTCGCAGCGTCGTTGTCGTGTGGATCAAATTGCTTTGCTTCGGCCTTGACAGTAGGCGCACCGTTGGGCATATCTTGGGGTTGTGAGGTAACCGCAGGCTGTTGCTGACTCTGGTTTTGATTCTGGTTTTCACGCTTGGCCGCAGCACTCAATGCAGTACGGTGGAAATCGATGGTGCTAGGTGTGGCACCGCCGCTGGCGAGCTGGGCAAACAGTTGTTGAGAATTGGGACTCGGAGCAGGAAACATGGAACCGCTGCCGCCCGGAGTCAAGCCAGTCCTCAATGAGGACTCGTTCGGAGTCGGGAACCCGCCTCGAAGATGATGCGAGTCGCTGAAGTAGTCGCTCGTCGGACCCGACAACATGGCCGGGCTTAGGGGGCCAGTTCGCAAAGAACCACCTCCCCAGTTGAATGGAGTCGCGCCACTGCCGGGAAGCAAAGAAGAGGGCGAAGTCAGAGCAGCAACAGACGGCAACTTCGTACCACCGGGTGTCTCTGGCGCGCCTCCGCCGAAAGACTGCTCAAAAGGATTGGGCTCCAGGCTGAGAGATCCAGCGGCTCCGCCGCCGAAGTAGTCAGGAGTATTTCCAGTGGTCTGTCCAGGTCGAGGGGGAGGACCGAGAGGTTTCGCGCCGTCAGCATCGGGCTTCAAGCTTGGGTCGGGCTGTTTCACTTCGGGGATGGAATCTGTGTAGTTATGATGAGCGTGTGTACAGCGAAACGACGATGGTCTTTGTGAGAGACGAGTATTGCGATGCACCAAAAAAAAAAAAGATTGAACGTACCTTGCCGCGGCGGAGTGGCATTGTTGGATTGTTTGGGCGACTTCGTATCACCCCTGGTCGAGGCATCGTTCGGCGAAGTCCCCATGATGACGACGATGATGTATTATACTAAGGTGAAAAGAGGGTTGTTGACGTTTGTGGGGTGGGCGCCGAAGGCAAAAAGGTGACAGTAGCAGGGTAGGGATGATGTATGGCGGTGGTAAAAAGCCGAATGAGGTCAGAGGACAACACGCAGCGGGAGAGCTTGAATGAAAGCGAGGAAGGGGAAGAGAAAGACCCGATCCTCGTGCACAACGCGGACGAGACAGGCAAAGCAGCGACGGCGACGGCAAAGAAGGTTGGTTAGTCCGTCAGAGGCAGCAGCTACGCTATAGCAGCGCTCCTCTGAGTTGGAAGCGGCACGGGAATGGAGTAACTTTCAACGATCGACGACGCGAAGATTGGGGAGGAAATGTTGTCTCTCTGTGGCCGCCAGCAAAAACAGAGGTATTGCGTAGTTGTGGCCTCTCTGAATGCGTACACGGGGACGTGCTAAGATCGGGGGAGGGGGGTGCAAAGCGAGTATCGAAAGTGAGAATAGGTTGTTGGGTGGAAAAAACGGCAGACGTCACAGGTCAAGTATGACGTTGCGCGGTGGTTGATTATAAAAAAAAAAAAAGGGCGAGGGCGCGCGAGAGAAAAGAAAAAGGGTGGGCAGCGGCACACACTCTGACACCAGAACGCCCGCCTCCATGTCCATGTCCACATCCCATCACGCCCACCCTTTTTTTCCAAAATCGCCCCCCCCGGTCCAGTCGCTCGACAGCTTGTTCCTGTACTGTTGCGTTTCGACGCTTCCTGCTGCCTTTCTGCTCTTTCCCCGTTTCGCTGAGAAACGCTGGTATGTGTGGGGCTCCGTGTTCCGCACTGTAGAGCAGCCAATCCAGGACACCCAAGAATGGCTTACGAATGGAGATGGCGTCCGACCCACACACACACCTATCTCAGGTAGATGTCGTACCTACTACCTCTTGAAGCGACCACCGTCTACTTACGTTTCGTCCCCGGGCGTCTTCTTGGTAACGAACGCCGACCAGCCTCACCTTGTCTCTTTTGCGTTTGGCTGCGAGTCCTCTTCGTCATCTACCTGACAACTTTCACTGCCGAAATCGACGAACAACATACAACCATAGCAAAGGTACCCCATCATATCCCGTTCCATTTCTCTGTTCCAAGCAATAGGCTGGACGGTAGACTCGCTTTCGACAGCGCGCACCATCTCTCTCATTCGGATTTTGTGGTCCCATCCGCTCATCTAGTGCATAGATTTACCTTTCGCCCTCGCCTTATCTTTGATTTATCAGCGGAAGAAAAGTGTTTAGACCGTTGCAAGCCCTTGGTCATGACTGCGCTGCACTAGGCTTTCCGTCTCCGTCTCACAGTAATTCTCTCCGTTCTCGCGTAGCTTCTCTCCAAGTAACCACAAGTCAGCAATACGTACTGTACAGAAACAGAACGCGGACCAAATCGGCCGATGCTCAGCGTCCGCACTGTACGCGTGCCGTCTACTCCGCCTTTGCCCGAGTTGGAAGCCGTCGTGTTGGTGGTCAGGAATGTAAGATCGCAAGTCCAGGGCCCCCTCAGCCAGTGTATATAGCCTGCGTTTTTCACTGTGACTGCACGTCTTCACTCGGTGGGCACTCCACCCCCACCCCCCAACAGGCCCCCAACCCCTGCATTGATTGCATCACTTTCCTTCCTGTCGCAATCATCGCTTCTCGCTCGCTCGCCAACCTCTTTTTATCTTCCTATATTGTGGTACATAGCTAGGCCCCACGAACGTTTAGACTCCAATTCTTCATCGCGTTCCCGAAAGTTGGACTCACATCAACTCCAGTCGCTCATGGTTTCAATCTCTTCAACCATAGCCCTATTCGACGATATCAGTCATTCGCAACACCCTTGCGTCGCCTTCCGTAAGTTCTAGACCAGTCAGCGCCATCGAACCACCCACACCGTGTGTCGCGCAAGGCGTCCAAATGGCTGCCGTCATATCGTCGCCAGGAATCCGGCCATGGACAAAAACGTGACGGTGAAATGATCGACACATCCATTCCTCGTTTAGACATAACTTAGAACACCAGGCCTCGATGGGCAGCTGCTCTTCTGTATTTCTAAGCTGCATACCAATAGGGATTCAACGCGACTGCCAACCGGAGTGGCAAATTACCGTCGCTGCCCTCCAATGAGATGCTGCGCAGCGCAGTGAAAAGGTGAGGGGCCCGGCACCCGGTCCCCGCCTTACTTGGCGGCTCTGATTGGATTCGACAAATTGCGTCACAACCCACACTAGCACAAGTCTGGCCACGTCTTTTGAGTCCGTTCCGAGATCCAGACACGGAAATGCAGACATGCAGGATCACGCCGTTTCCCCCCCTTCGCACTTCTGGCAAGCGACCAAGCGACCTGTCGCCATGCGGCTTCGTTTGGCCACTTTAGATATCGAGAGCTTTTGTTGCTCAACCATCGTTTCTGACATGGATTTACAACAATGGTTATCTTACAATCGATTAATACCGTCGTCGGCCAGGCAAAAATAGCTGGCTTGTCACCGTCGCTTGTACTTCTTTCTTGTTAATCGCTCCTGACGTCACAGCTTTATAAGACACGGTCGGCTTTTAGCTTGAGACGGAGACGAATGATAGAGTTCTCGAAAACAGCCTTAGATGCGAGCACTCGACGGCCACGGCTTTAACAGAGGTGCGCACTGTCCCGACCCTTTGCAAATTCTGTATCCCATTGGTGGCGTCATCAAACATGACGTAATTGTGTCTCGTTAAGCTATCGGCGAATGGATTACTTTTGTGGTCCCTACGAGCCAAGAGGATAAAAATCAACGTTGCTGTCGCCCACACTGGTCGTCCGGCACGGTCGGCGATACATCTTGACGAGGTGTCCTAAAGGTGGATGAACTCAAAGGTTGAGGAGGCCTGGACGGCCCATACATCGTACATGAGACCGATCTCATCGACGGTGGGTTGCGATCTTGACAGGACTTGATCCACGAGGACAACCGACGGTGGTGTTCCAAGTCGCTTGGTGTACGAGCGTCCGTAAAGAGAACGGATACTCTGGGTCTCTAAATGCTCGAAGATGGCCCACAGGTTCGCTCCGAACCCCCTCGACCACCTGCTCCCGCCCTTTCCTACTTCACGCGTGGGCTCTTTCAATTTTTGGGGGGAGGAAGGGGGGGCTTCTCGACTTGAACCAGCAGCAGCAGAACAGATACGTACCTCCGGAACAGAAGCACCTTGTCGATAGCTCAGTCGGTTACCGAATTATGACGCACTAGCCCCGGAGTACAACCCCTGCGGTCTGCATGTCTACTCCACTATTCCCACACCACGCGGGCACACGCACTGTGCTCAAACTTTGCACTTCGCGCCCGTGTCGTGACGCACTGTCCGGGCAATCTGCCCGTCCCATCCTTGACCGTAGACCTCCTTACGGCGACTTGGCCTATTCACCTCGGTATGCCAATGGACGGACTCGTTTTGGCTGGGACAAACAATCAGCCTTTCAAGCCTCAGCAAGAACACTGACGGAACAATGACGGAGATCCCCCGATCAGTTGATGTAACGGCACGTCTAGCGGTTGGCACTATCGGTTCACCAGATGGGAGGCTCGATACTGCTCTTTCGGATCAAGAATGTCAGATGGGAATTCAGACCCAGAAGCACGCCCATGTCACTCATCGGGAGAGCCAAGCGCTTAACAATAGCACGAGCACTGCGTTCTTCAGCTTTGGCCTATCGTTCTGTCTAGCGCACCGTCTGCGCCGCCCGTTCCCTCGGGTTGGCGCCACAAGAGCAGCGCCACTAGTGCCTGGCTAAGCCTCGTCTCACACTTCGGCACTGGGGCCCCCCTGGTGGAGCATCTCGTCCGAACATCTTCGGCCAATATCGTCGATTTTCTGATCTGATCGGCCGTGCTTCCCAACACGAACCACCGAGATCCGAGTATGGTTGCACTCTGGCGCAGACATTGCATTCTTAAACCCTGCCGTATTTTACTGTACACCATCTCTCAAGAGTTTACAACCCGACGGTCAATCCTACTACGCAAAGCTGTTCCGCTTCAGGGTCATCATGTGCCATACGTGGCAGAACTTCGAAAATACATGGCCGACAGCCCCAGCATGGCAGAGATGGGCTTGCAAATTTTGGTTACTGGTTTCAGAATATGTGCGACTTGGTAACAACTACGACAACAGCTTGTCGTTCGATAGGGATGATGTGAAAGCTGCACATCATCAAGGTGGACAGTCTACAATAGCACATCTACACATCCCTCGCAACGTATCACCGGTTGCGGTCTGGTATGTTTTGTGCGGCGTGGGCGATCACATTTTTGGCCCTCTATCCTAACTCAGATGGGCTCGTAATACTCGATACCCAGTTCCCGATGATGATCTCTCGCAGTAACATCACGTGTCTCGACCGAGGCCGCTTGACACATTGTCACACCGAGCCCGGTGAGAAGAATTTCCCGTCTTTCATCCCGTTCCAAAGCCAGGGAGAAACTTGTCCTGTCTGATGGCAATTGCAGCAAGCCCTCCAACCTCCCACAAATCGGCCGGGTGGGTGTCTATAATTTCGCGGAACCTCTGCGTGCCTTGAACTTGTCCAGCTTCTCCACTCGGAAGCCATGTCTCGGCGCATGCACCCTCGCCGACCCCTTGTGCCCCTGAACCTCGATCACCACCTCGTCCCCGTCGAGGCTTAAGAGCTTTCCAGTGTCCTTGTGTGATGCACCTGTGTCGGCCGGCCATAGGATGATCTCGTCGCCGGCTTTGAGCCCTTCGGCAGCGACAAGGGCGTCCTCGGCGTCGACCCGGCCCCCTGCCTCATTGTACGGCGACGAGGCGACAATGCTTGCCGCCTCATCCCCAGAGACCGTCGCGACCTTTGGCGCTGCTTTCTTCGCCTCTGAGATGGTTTTCTGAAAGCGCTCGATCCAGGCAAACACTCTTGGGAACTTCTCAGCCGAAATCTGCTCCTTCGGTAGCGCGCCAGGGATGCTCGCGAGCCAGTGCGGCAACCACACGGCCTCGATGTCCGCCAGCCTGGGGCCCTCTGTCTTGAGAACCCAATCCCGCCCGTCGGCGAGCAGCGTCGTCTCAAGCAGCTCCATCGTGCGGCGGATCTCGTTGATAGCCGTCGGCCGCCCACGCTGCATTGTCTCTACAGAAAGTTTGCCGCCCACGTAACCCTCGCGATCCTTGAACCAAGTTCGATTGGGGTCCTGGAGCATCGGCAGGTTCGTCGGGAGCACATTGATGGCGTTGGAGAAGACGCCGCCGTCAATGATATGGCCCTCGAGGAGGCGCTCCACAGCTGCGTGTTCCGGGCCCTCGGCGCCCAGGCGCGCGCGCGAGGGATAGAGCTGCTCAAGCTTGCGGAGCATAAGTCGCGTGTCGAGGTAAATGTCGCGCCCGATGGTGAGTATCGGGATGCGGCGGTGTACGATGCCTAGCTTCTCGACATCCGGGCGAGGGAGGACCGGGGGTTGCATCTGACATATCGTATAAGTGCATGGTTCTTGAGTGGACGACACCAGTAGACCTACGCATTGGACATAGGGAATGCCCCTGAGAGCGAGGTACCACACGATCCGCCTCGCGTACGGCGAGGCGGAGTAGTGGTATAGGACGATCTTTTTATCCTCGTCGGATGAAGCCATTATGGACCGAATCCTCCAAGTATCGTGGCTGTGGTACGATGTGGTGGGATACGAAGCTGAAAACGCAATACAGAGCTAAACCAACCCGGAGCGGTTACGACGAAGTAAGATACCCGGTTTCGGTGGAGATCGTGCAGGAAATAGACGGATTGCTATCGATGCGCTTGTAGATGCTAGAGTTGAAGAGATCACGCGGTGTGTTTGCCGTTTGAGTGACGTGAAGAGAGAAATTCAGGAGCCGAGATAAGGTGAGAGAGATGCCGAGGCACATCCCAGGCCAAGGCTGCTTGGCCAATGCGCGAGGGGGGGGGCTCGCATTGCGCGGAGAGACCAATGGTGTGGGTTTATGGGGCGAATCACCGAGGTGAGCTAGCCAATTGGGTGTTACACTTCCGACTTCGCTGGCGAAGAGAACCCCTAGCTCGGGAAGTTGAAAACCAGGGGGAAGATCTACTATCTCCCTCGCGTGGCTTCGAGGATAGTCGCAGGGTGATCTTGCATCGATTTTAGGGACAGAGAAAAGGAGCGGTGGCCGACTCGTACTTCACACGGACATGTCTAGTCACCAACCCACCCCGGAACCACCCCGGAATCACGACTGACACACATGTGCCAATGTTTATTGGTTCTTGCAGCCTTTGGCCACTCGAACACGAGAAAGACTCGTCCCCAGCGTACAGGGTAAGTATAGAAGGTTTGCCTGCGGCTACGCCTTGCACGTTGTCATTGCTCATTTTCTTGACAACCGAATTGGCCTGTATGATTCGACGACTGGCAATCAAAACAGGCAATTGGAACGTCACAAGTCAAGAAGAGTATCATCGTCCCCGCCCCTTTCTCTTAGAATACACTTTTTTGAGCGCCGGCGCTATCCAAACTTGAAATCAGCAGCTTCACCAGCCGATATATTGATTCTGATGACATTGTGGTAAAGGGACTCCAGCGTCTATGTCCTACTCCTTTCGACGCGCCCCGATCCAGAAGTTCGACTGAGCGTGAATTCCGCAGTGAAATGTCTCCAAGGGTTTCAGCGGGTCGCATACGGCGAGGTCATACCATAGAAGCAGCTGCCGAGGACCACGTGAGCAACACGATTCATCTGTCCATTATCAAAGCGAGGGGGATCTCGGATTCGGCCTCTTCCTGCGTGAAGCCATGCGTGACGAATCAGCATAAAATGTTCCTCCGGACCTTCTTTTCGGGCCCGAAACGCTCAGCGGCGAACTTTTTGTCAATCCTGTAGACGGCCGTCATTCAAAAAGGTTCGATCCCAGCACCATCCCGTGCGAAGGCCCATGGAACGCGTCTCACTCCATGATCTTTCCGAACCCTAGCTGGTCCTTGTCCGACGCCAGTATCACCGAACAGATCACGGTCATCTCCATGAACATGGTCAGGCTCTCCTCCGTTGTCTTGATATGCTCGTACACGTCCGAGTCGGTCTCCATGAAGCCGAACGGCTGGTCGAACGCAAGGTCTGAGATGACGTCCAGGGTGAAGAACTGTGCCTTGCGGCCATATGGTCTTCAATGAGCCTGAGGAGCCCCAGCAGGTTGTCATCGACCTTTTGTGTGGGGATTTCTACCTCACGACCGGAGTACTGGGTAGAGTCAGCCACGGTGTTTTCTCTTGTCAGGTAAGGTTAAAGAGGACGTGGAGCGAGTGGCCGGAGTGTCTATGGCTTACACCAGCCGCCATCTTGGACCGAAGCTTGAAGTTCTTATCCGCGTCCCTCCACTGCAGGACGTTGTTCTTGCCCTGGTTGAAGCGCATGCCGTCGTACTAGTTTGAACGACGATAGTGGCTTCGCATGCGCCTCACAAGCTCCGAGTCTTCGTTTAGGAGCTCATTGAGGCTAATTCGCACGAGAGACCCTGCAAGGCTTTAGGAAAGCATTTAGAATTCGTGGCACTGTGTTTGTCGAGAGGCGGGTGATGAATCATAGGCGTCCGTGGTCAAAAACTCACCATATTTCTGGCTAAAATCAGGATGGAACACTGGGTGGCTCTAGTGAGATACTTGACACTGTAAGAAGTTGAGTAGGTCGTCAGCTCCCAGATCATCGCGTCAGCTCTGAGTGTCCTCAGCTCGGTTGCAGGGAATGGGTCTTTTTCTGACCGTTCGAAGATGACCGAATATTCCGGTGCCGGGCATAGTATCTTGTTGATCGCGACAGTCACAGCTCGACAAACATGTTTTGTCATAATTCAACTTGGCTCTCCCGAACGCACCATAGAGCATGCTTTAACCTACTGCTGTAGTTGGCTGTGCCGTTATCAATCTCAACGTCTGAGACAGGTCTCCAACCTGCCAGTTGCGGCAGGGCGGATGAACAGGAACCGATGCAAACCCCAATCTTGCCAAGTAGCCCGGGCATTTCATGGGGCGTTACCGCGAATGGCCGAAGACGGACGTTGACGTTGGCCTGTTCCCCTCCCTTGTGAAGTACAGTGAACGAAAGCAGGATAAAGAGACACCGGTCGGTAAGCTGTACGAAAGCGAAATGTATGAGGCAATAGATCACCAAGTTTTAAACGGTGAGCACGATGTCACTTTTTGATCGGAAGCTTATACGAGAGGCCGAGACCTCATAAAACTGCTCTCTATGGCCCACCTCCCGGCCAGGCCAGCCGGCTGTTGGGCCTTTGCGAAGACCCTCGGGTTCGACAGTTCACCGGCGGTCAACTCGGAACTCCGCCTGCAGTAAGAGCCATGGGCGTAAAAGCATGAAAGAGAACGGTGTCTCTCAACAGTGCCATATCAAAGGCAGATTTATTGCTTCGACTGTATGCACTGAAGAAAGGGCTTGCTGGACGACGGAAGCTGCGGTCCAAGTACTCTGATGAAGCAGAACCAGGGTGGGTAAAGGGGCCTTTGGTACAGAATCCATACCAGTATATACGTTTTGGGCCAAACCAACGAGCATACCTGTGCGGTCTTATTCCGCATACCCACGGCTTTATGTTGTATTTCGAGCCTTCAAAGACGTCGTGCTGTAAACCGAAGCCCGGAGATATCCCAGTAGCCGGGAGGGGGGCGGGGCATGCAACGGAACCGGTGCCGACAGCTCAGATCCACTCTGACCGCAGCCCGTCCGTGTTTGAATTTCTTCCTGCTTCCCCTGAGCCTTAATGTAAGCGTACGGATGCGAGCCCCAGCGAATCGGAATATTGGCGTCGAGGAGCGGCCATCCCAGGAGTCATTCAACGTTTCTGAGTCATCTCAGCCCCGACAGAAACCGGACCAGCTCCGAAATGGGAGAACCTGGGTGACGGGAACGTGTCTGCCCACATCCAAAGATCTTCTCTTGTTGACGATCTCAACAGGTTTTCAGGCTTGTCTGCATCGTTTGACCCGGTACAATAACAATCGGTAACCCTCGGCGGCGCTTTCTCCAAGCCAGGGCCTTGTCAGCAACGCACCGTTTTCAGACCACGATAACCATAGTTGTAGCGGCCTTGATCCTCAACCACTTCCATTGGATCGCAAGGAGACCATAAAGTGGAGTCTCATCTCTGGGGAACAGGATCCTCTGACTGTTTTCTTGTCTGGAACGGTAATTCACTTCGAACCGGCAAGTTGTCACGAACAGAACTTTCTGGATGCCTGGAATGTCGTCTTGGTGTTGTTCCAGATCCTAACCCGAGGCCACCACCCTGCCAAAGCCTCGATTAACCACAAACCAGCATCCAGTCGAGTTTGAAATGGAATAGAGGGTCCTGGCCGTCATCCCCGCAACGAAACTGATGCGAGATTGGGACCGTTGACTTGCGACGGCACCCGAGGAAGCCGTACTCAAGCGCAGAGAAGCATTCCGCGACGTAATCATGGTATGACAGTAAGAGCTAGGCTGCATGTCTGAGCTGTGAGACGGGAGGGAATGAGGGTCTGGGGCGGAAACGCGGGGAACGGGAGTATGTAGTAGGGTCGCCAGCTCCCCGTAGCGGACGAGACAACATTAGTCTGATGACGGGCAGCCGCAAGTGCAACACAATGAATGCGTCGATACATTACTAACTGTGCACACCGCCTTTGAAAATGTGAATCTGTTTCTGAAGGTGACCTGGAGGTGCCGGATGGTCACAGCAGACACGACAGAGCCAGTCAGGTACCATAGGCAAGCTGCACACTGCAACTCGTCCTGGCGAAGGTGAGCTCCCAGAGGCCGGGAGCACTGCAGTTCAGATGGAAAGATGCCAAAAGAGGTGTGGTTGACTGACTGAGGGCATGGTCTCCGGAACGTCAATCCCAATCGTCCGAGCCAAGCGGAACGGCAGGCTGAGTCCGACGGCCTAAACCAAGCCACTCGCATTGCAGCGCGTATTACTGCCGGTGACACGGATAGGCTGGGGAAACCAGAAGCGCCCGGTTGAACAGCACACCCTTGTCGCACCGGGTCGAATTCCCTAGGCCGAAGAGAGAAAGCAGGAGAAAGTTTGTGACCCAACCATAATGGCAGCTGGCATAAGAAGGAGGATGAAGCCTCAGATGTTTGGTGGGTTTCCCGTCCTGGGATGGGCAGCGCCGTGACGCTAACGGCCTTGGTTTGCACCACGAAGAAACGGAGATTATGGTTGAGTATGCATGCTTTGGGCACAATGGAAACGCCCCGAATGTGTCGGAAACGCCAGGCGGCCGAGGGCAGAGTGGCAGAAAAGAAGTCAAGGCCAGCCGGGGCTTGGAGGGGCGTGAGCCAGAGCGGAGGATGCCACCCCTGGACGGAGAGACCACTTTACGTCGTGTGTTCGTCGTGAAGCCATATATACGAATGGCTGCTTGGTTGCACGACGTGGACTGAACAACATTTGCTCAGGGTTGTCCAGCTCTGGCGACGAGGTGGCTGCTGAACAGATGTGAGTGACGGAAGGGCCACGTCTCTTTGGACCTCTCCCTGGAAGCTGCCCTAGGTATAAGCATGCTCGGTAATGATGCCCCTGTCCCAGGAGACTAGTTGCCAATGTGATATTGCTTGGGCCAGAAATACCGTCACAGGGGCGGCGAGTAGTAGGGCGAGGTGGGTGAGGGACATGAAAGTGTAGTCTCCAGGCCCAGGCCGCCTCGTGGCAGAGATTCTGTGTTGTTGACACAGGGGTGACAGAATGCTCAGCCTGGAGTCTGGAGTCCTGTCCGTCACTCAGTTCTGGCTCGACTTTGAGTTTGGGGAGTGCAGGAAGTTGAGAATTCCTTACCGACTTTAGCGACTTCTCCGCAAACTGTAGGACGACCCCACATTCCCCTTTCGCACCTAAGGTAGGTACATCCCTGAGCACCTAGGTAGGTACAGTAGATGCTCCCAAAAGAGTGGAGTCCGACGGCGACAAGGGGTCCGTCCTCTCATCAGCATCAACCACGTCGATTGGAGGGTATTTTTTTCCTGTGCCGTCGCTTCTGCAATCAGCCAGGGGGCCACTGAAACCAGTGATTTCCATCTCTGTATTCCAGTGCTCGTTGGGGGCTTTCGATGCTTATCACAAAGGTAAGGCCGCTGATCTCTTCAGTTCCGTCTCATCTTCGACAATCAAGCCAAATGGGGAAGCTCTAGACACATAGGTAGGGGCACGCCATGTCAGATGAGATGGGAATGATGTACCGGTACCACAGGCCACGATGCAGACTGAAGCTGCGGAGGCTTTAGGGCCATGGGAAGAGAGACCTCGGAGGTACGAAGCGACTTTGCTTCAACACCGAGGTCATTGGCACAAGGTTCCTCCGGTCCCTGTAGAGTGCGTTGAGGTAGAGGGAGAAAAAGAAAAAGAAGAAGAAGGAACAGGTTTCGATTTACGGCAGATAGGACGACTATGCACAGGCCCCCCAGAGTCAGTCGATCCGTTTGGCTTGCAAGCCCTCAACGTAAGGTCCAAGCCATCATAGGGTTCATTTTGTATCCGCATAAGCAAGGAAATTCGCAACTGAGAAAACAAGTAAAGGGAAAGAGAGGGAAGAACGAAATCTTTCAGTTGTCGAGAAATTTGGTTTCAAGACGACAAAAAAATAATAAGACAGGAGACGACCGCAGGGATAACCCAAGGCGTGGAAGATGCTGGTAGGCTGCAAAAGACGAGGAGGCACCCCTGCTTCCTGCGTTCCATGCTCTCTCTACTTAAACTCTACAACCAACTCGCCGACTATCCCGCAGCATTCCTTTTCCGTCTCTTTATGAAAAGTGTTGTGTCGCCGGCCAGTCCCATTATCCGCCCAATAATAGGGACTCAAGCGGGGGATAGAGGTGAGGGAGAGGAATACCGGTGTATATATGACTTCCCCTTTGACTTCTATGATTGTCCCCATGCCCTACATCCTCCGGTTGATTTGGGGGGATCCCGACACTTTACACCACCTGCTTACACCGAATACCCGAACGGTCAGCCTCCCTGAGGTGGGCTCGCCCTTCTCTCAAAGGGGCAATGCAGCCCTGACCCTGGCCTCTAGCAGGGGGGGCGGCCATCCACCCACCACCCCACCCTAGCTGTCATGGAACATTCCTCCCCCCTTCCAGCGCCCACCCGTAAAAGCCGGGGGGATCATCTTCTGGAGATGGGGAGCTTGCTTGGGGTTAGAGCCTAATAAGTAGCCGACACAAACAAACAGATTGCCGCACAACAGGAAACACTGGACGCGGCACAGCATGTTGTGTGTGCAATGTTGTTGTTGTTGTGGCCTAGCTGGTATGCCTGAAGTCAAAAACGTGTACCGAGGGGAGGGGGAAGGTATATTTTACATATGCATCTTGCATCAATGTACATCGTAATAGTCCTTCTACTCGGCGAGAGGGTAAGCGCTTGGCTGGCTGAATAGCCCATCCGGAGCAAATGATGGCAACAAAAGCCCGGCCAATGCCACTGAGACAATCATCTTGCGCATTCGTCCCGTCATGATACAAGCCAGCCAGCACCATCCAGCCCCGGCCCCATCGTCCAAGTATGTAATACTCAAGTGCATCCTCTCCCATCTTATATTCTGCCTTAGATTGCAACATCACAAGCCCCGCGTGGCCAGTTCCGCAGACCAATCAAGCCGCCTGGTAACCCCCCGTACCTGTCCTGTCCTTATCTTCGATGCTTGTCTAGTCCTGAGTCCGTTTTAAACGCAGTGAGGTAGGTACTCACTTACCTTAAGTACTTACACTCTCCTCCCTCTTGCTTATGCCTGTCTTGCAAGCCCCGTCAAAGTCCCTATCACTTTCCGGGGCACAAGGGCATCTGGCAGCTTCTGATCCTGACGGCTCGCAAGTTCTAGTGTATGTTCCCTCCCTCCCTTCCTCTCAATCTCTCTCCCTCCCTCCTCTTCTTTCCTCCCCTCTCCGCCCCAGACTTTCCCATCTGTGAGACTGTGTCTTTGCTCATCTCCCTTCTTCGTTCCAACCCCTGACCTTTCCCCACGCTTCCGTTGAACGCACCCCGGGCTACTGCAACCTTACCCGCGTCTCCGTCGATTCGCTCTGCCCATAGTCCACACTCTCGACCGTTCGGTTGGGTCCTTTTACTCTCTCTTGTCTCTCTTCCCCCTACCACGCATTCCACCACCCTTGCTGTGTTTACGCATCGACTTTACCAGACCTGGGAGGGGGGGGGCGTCTACTATACACGGAAGGAATTGTGAAATCTCTGTTATGGATCGCGCACGAACGCCCCCGTCGCACCCTTTTGCTTTTGGTCCTGCGCTTCTCGGTCTCTGTCTCTGATCACTGCCTCGAGCCTCCCCAGCTTAAATATTCCATCATCTGCACCTCCATCTGGACCCGGCTTTCTCCCCTATCTACACCTCCCATCTTAGATCTACAAGAACAGCACTCCACTCTACCGTCTCGGCACCGCTTCCAGCCTCGCCAGCGCCTATCAAAGCAATAAAGAAGTACAACCCCCACCGCCTCCATCAATTCCCGCCTCTTCCCCAGACCTGCTCATCGGGCCCCATTCTCGTCGGTACGTGGACCTCCGTCGACGATCTATAGCATCATTGAGACGTAGCCGTCCCTGACACTGCGCAACAGCTTTTCACCCTCCACCACTACAACAACGCTACAACCCAATCAAGATGCCGGCCAGCCAGATCGCCTCCCCTCTGCCCATTCCTCCCCAGCGGAGGAATCTGCGCCTGATGACGGGCCAGGACCTCTACGCCAGCCTCAACGCATCTCTCGCCTCAACAACGCACCGCCCGGTTACGCCTGTACACATGATCCAAGAGAACGACTACAGCGTACCCGCTCCTCCGCCGCCGAGTCCCGTCTCCTTCGCCGCGGAGCACTGGCAATCATCGATCCGCCGCTAGATCGATCCGACCAGGTCTACAGCAAAGCGATACCCTACCCTTTGCTCGACACGGGCGGGTTTCTTCACTTGTACAATCAGCATGGATCATCATGGGAGTAAGGGCGAAACGGGATACGGAGAAAAAGTCATTTGGTTCGCGAACAGGGTTAACACCATAAGCACCGCAGGTAACAGCATGGAATTTTTCTTCTTGGTCTGCACATGGTATTGGCAATGGCAGTAAAACAGTGTGGTGTTGGCTGGGGACGAAGGGCATCCACGGATCGCTCGTAATTGTGTCTGCATTCGTGCGTACTGAGGAAATTGTCTTCGGAGCTACGGAATGACATTGATAACAAACATCCCTTGGCGATATCGCCCTCATCTTGTGTGGTTTGCAGCTACTAAGTAGTCCTGACGATGGGTGACTCGCCGGAAGTGAGCTGTTCGCTGGGGAAAGGGCCGTCCCATGTGTGGAACAAAGTGGACCGAAGAGCTTGATCCCTGTTGTGCGTGCTAACGGATTGATCTGAGGCGAGCGTGAACACGTACTGAAGCCCTAAAGCAACGATGGGAATGAACGTTGGGCAAGAAAATTGCCAAGTGTTGATAACCCCTGTCTTTCTTATTTGTTTTTCTCTTTCCTTTTTTTTCCCTCTTGGGTTCTTAACTCGTCCCTGTGCCTTTCCAGCATTGTGCTTCCCGTTTGTTGCCCAGACCTGGCCCATTGAAAAATTGGAGGTACATACTACAATAAGCTAGAGCAGCTACTCGCCTAAAGGGATGTTGCCGAGGTTGCCCCGTCGCGGAAGCACGGACCAGAGACAACAGCGCGCTCCACCACTTAACGCGACTTTCCATCGTGATTCACAGCCAAAAAACGCGTCAGTCGCGGTCCGCGACCCCCTGACCGGGCGCGTTGCTGCTGTCGTTGCTCCATCATTTCCGCTCCCCACTCCCCTTCCAATATACAAAACCTCTTCACACTTCGTCGTGACTTCCCATAGCTTCACACTATACCATCTGCACCTATTGAGACTTTCATCACGCTTGCCAATCGACCGCACTACACTATACATCGTCCAGCTACACTCTGTTAATCCCCTCGACCGTTCCTTCACGTCGTATACCCGTCAAGATATTCAGTAGTTGCACGCCACGACGCAATGGCTCGTGCAGTTCCCCGTCGGCAGGTTAAGCCTGCTTCCGCACCGGCGACCAACCTCATTAGCAAGTACGGTCGCGTTTCCAAGACACAGCCTGCTTCCGCGAACGAATCTGTGAAGAAAGCCTTCTTCATCGAGCTGCACAGCTCCCGCCCCGTCGAGACACATCCCAAGATCGAGTCCAGCCCCGAGAGGACCCTCTCCCCTCCTCCCACACCGAGCTCCTCTAGGAAGCGCAAAGCGAGATCGATAGAGGAGGACGCCCCTGCCAGGGAAACAAAAACAAACGTCCCGTTGCCCCAAATTCTGAAGCGTCAGCGTCTCATCAAGAATGAGCCTGTCCCTGTCGAAGAGGAGCCGAGGTCCGCAACAACGACCCCTTCGCCTAAGGTCATCCCATCTACTATTGTCGACAGCCGCAGAAGGATACGCAAGTTGGACGTCATCTCTCAAGCAAAGACCGAGGTCCGTAAGGCCAACCAAAGGGTCAAGCGGTCGAGGAAGGACAATGCATCCATTGAGCCCGAGGCCAAAAATGAAGCGGCCAGAAACCAACTGCCAGTCGAGCTCCTTGATCTTCTGGACCTCCAACGGGCCATTTTGAAAACAGTTTCTCTCCAGCTAGTCCACCAGAACAACAACGCACCTCTCGACATCAGTAGTATCACTCCCCACGTCGCTCGCACCTGGGGCAAGCGGAAGGTCACAGTCGACGACATCCGGACATGCATTGCAATTCAGGATGCGAAGCCTGCTGGCCGGGAGCATGAGTTTCTGGGTTCTCCATTCATTGTGACGGACTACGGTCGCGGCAAGCTCTGCCTCGAAATGGACCTGACCAAGGGCGCCAGCCGCATCGACGATGACCAGCTCTGCCGCCAGTTCGAGGAGACCTTGCACATCATGTGCGCCGAACGAGCAACGGACGAGATGTCGGAGCTCGACCTCTGCTTCGAAAACCTGACGTTCAATGACCTCCCCAAGTCGGACATAACCGTCCGCCACACGACCATCTCGCAAAACCCTGTTTTCGCCAAAGGCCAGCGTGCCTTGAACGAACTCAAGAGTGGCATCGCTCAGAAGAAGCAACAGAAGGATGCCCAAGCCATGGCCACAGAGTTCCCAGCACTAAATCCCGACGGCACCAAGATGAGCCTTCTTGACAGGTTGCGTGCCAAGGAAGAGGCCAATGCCCACATCCAGCAACCGACGGGCCCCGAGCTTGCGAGGAAGCGAGCGCTGGCACGTGTTGTCGACATCGCCGCCATCATCTCGATGCTCGTCTCTGCTTCGAATTCGGCCGGCCAGCTGGTCATGTCATTCACAATGCCTGCACTCCAGCAGAAGCTGAAGGATTCCGTGCGGGTGCCCATGCCCGTGGAGGAGGGCATCCAGACGGTGCGCATTCTCGCCAACGAGATTGCGCCGGAGTGGCTAAGGGTCGCCAGCTTGGGTGGCAGGGAACACGTCGTCATCCAGACGAGGCGGAAGCCGTATGACGCGGAGATCGCAACGCGGGTGAGCAGGCTCTCTGTATAGAAGGCGATTTGTACTTGTTGGAGACGTTGTGTAGTTATATCAAGGTCGGACGTTTGTATGGCATGGCATGGCGTTTTTTGGCTTTTTTACATGCGGAGTTTGGGAGATACCACGAAGGGAGGAGAAGTGGATGGTTGATACACTGTAAAGGTTTGTGGCAAAAGGGGCGAGCCAACTGGTTTGGGCACTCTGGATGCGGTTTGCAACCCACATTCATAGAGAGAGAGAGAGAGAGTATCGCAGGTAATGAATGGATGAAGTGTAATCGTCAGCATATGCAATGCCAGCGCATTCATCTATTGTGCTGCAAAACGACGTGTCTAGGAACCATAAAACCTGGTATAGCGAGCCATCCTCTGAAGGCAATTTCAAGCCTTTTGATTTTTTCCAGTCTTGTTCGTGCTATGCAACCAGCTGGGTCGTTAAATATGACCTCTTTTTACGCCCATCCCAAGACCAGACTCCCAGCGCAAAAGATAAGTAGGTAGGTAGGTTGGATAGGCGAGCCGCGAGCGCTCTCTCTCGCAGGATTTCCCTCCCCCCGGACCTCCTCCCCCAACCCCCGTAACATTTTCCCACCGTTCGGGTTTCGACACACAAAAGAGTGCGAGAATAAGATCAGAGGCCTCCGTTTTCCATGGAGGGCAAGCCCCCTCATTTCTTCTTGGCGAACCGGGGGGCGCCAATGTCGTTGCCGCGCAGCTTGACGTTGAGAACGCGCTCCATGGCGGCGAGAATCTTCTGGTCGGGGGCGGCGGAGCCGCGCTCAAAGTCGGCGACGATGGACTGGGTGGTGTTGCACTTGGTTGCGAGGTCCTTCTGGGTCATCTTGGGCTCCATCTTCTGGCGCGTCTGGGAGATGGCATCGCCGACTTCCTTGCCGACCGTGTTGGGCTTAATGATGTCGTCGGAGCGGTCGACCTTTGTCAGGCGCTGGCCCTCGACGCCGGGCTTGGTAGCCTGAGGGGTAGAAATGTCAGTCAATGATCTCTGGGTGCCGAACTTGGAAGTTTTGGGGGAGAGGAGAGTATGAGTGAGTGCTGTCTTTGTCCATGTTTGCAAACCTCCCATCATCACCACCACCACTTCTGAGAATAGTGGAGAATGGAGGGGTGAAGGGAGGGTTCATGATGTCAAGTGTGGTGGGAGGGGGGCGATCATCAAAGGCAGTCGGTTGTTGAGGGACTGAGTGATCACATACAGCATTGCCAGCGGCGTACTTCTTCTCGGTGCCAATAACGGAACCGCTGCGCTGGGCGGCGTTGAGGGCGCTCTTGCCCTTGATAACGGTCTCTCTCTGCGTTCCTCCGCCGCGGACCTTGGAGCCGATCTTGGTGGCAGTGTCCCAGTCATCCATGGTGGGCGATGTATATGTGTGTATGTGTGATAGGTATGTGACTTGTTGGTATTGGCAGTTGAGTGGCAGGGGACCAGTGCTGTTCTTTTCTCTTGTTCGTTTGGTGGTGGTGATGTTTGTTGGGTTGTTAGAGAGGAAGTTGCGCAAAAGAGGGTTCTGTTGCGTCAGTTTTTGGGGGTCCTTGTTCGGGCTCTTTGTGGCTGGTGCGCAAAGAGAGTCTGAGAGAGGGTGGAGTTGTGGATTTTGAGGACAGGTTGGTCGGCAATAAATATGGAAGGCAATGGAATGGCGGAAATGCTTGGTGGGGGACAGTGGAGGGGGGGAGGACTGAGTCAACCGGCGGCGCGGAGGTAAGAAGAGGGTGGGTGGCGCATCCCTGCATAGCTAAGTGCCTAACGCCGCAGCAAGAGAGAAAGTCGAGAAGCTGCCCCAGAGCTGCCCCAGAGCAAGAGACAGACAGACCCATAAAGAGACATACTTGATTATACCTGCCTTTTGCCTTTTGCTTTATTTTGTTTTTGCTTCCTTACACGCAACAGCTATGTAAGTCAGCAGCCCTCCGCTGGCCATCAGCCTAGCGTCACAGCCACACTGCACTGCCTGGCCATCAGCCCGGCCGTCGCGCAGCCTATTACACATGTCAGCCTGCAACAGGCTGCCAGGAGGGCTGTAACATAATCCATATAACTTAAAGGATAAATGAAAGATTTTTCTACATTGGCAAAAGTATATAAACAAGAGGATTTCTTGTCTTCTTACCTTACAATTTTAATCTACAAGAACACACACTCTCTGCCTACATTTCTTATCTCTCTTATCCTGTTCTTATCTCAGATATCTAATCTTATCTCATATCTCTTAACGGACTAATGATCTCCCGAGCCCCTTTGTTGAGGCACTAGTGGGCCTGATACCCCCCGGCGGCCCCCCCTCCCTTACTACGCGCCTCCGTCCCGTCCTCCGATCACTTGTATGGCGCCGAGGCCGGCCGGCCTTGACATTCAAACAACTAATCACTGGTAGCAATGGAATCCGAATGAGCCTGTGCTATTTGCTAGCATAGGCTTATTTAATGTGCATCTCATCAATTACCCCGCTCTGTTAAGTATCGTGAACCTCCAACTTCTAATGTGAACTTCCGCATCGAGGCCGTGTGTATCATCTTGGGTCCCGCGTTGTCAACGGCAGCGTATTGCGTGCATGATCTAAGGCTTGACGGCGTACATAATGGATATTCAAGTAAGATAGTATAGGGAGTATTATTAATAGGCCAGCAGTGTTGGATAACGATGAAAGCATCGAAGGCCCTGATTTTGAGTTAATCGGTGCTTTCTTTAGTGGTTCATCTGTGCAAATGACATAGGCATGTTGTGACAGGGGTATGCCCGGCCCGCGGCCCTCGGACGTATGCCGCAGGAAGGACTTTCCAAGGAGTATCTTACTCATTCACTCATTAGAATCCTATCTCCTAGAGTCCTTACGACACAGCCGCACTTAATGCCTATTTCTGGGCGTCTGCCTGCGACATATGGACAACTCGATTTACCGGACTCTGTCACTCCAAAGCCTTCACCGCGTGCATACCGATCCCGGGGCAGCGCCGCAGCGGTGGTTCAGGCAGAAGTCTTCTCCTGCTCCTCGTCCGGGCTTGTATCAACTTTCTCTGGAATCAGACGAATAAGTGCAATCATGCAGGGTATGACCAGCGCGATAAGAGCGGCATTGATGCACAATGGTACGCGAGGATCTAAGCTTGCGCTCGAGTTGATGCCGTATGACACAGCCATCCCGCACGTCGTGAAGGCGCGGAACAACCCGGTCGACCGCGCCGTCGACTTGACATCAATAGCAAAGGTGCCTAGAATCCAGTAAAGTGAGAGCTGCGTCCAGTAGCCTGTCGTGAATATAATGAGGAATGGCAGGTAGGCCTCAGCCCAGCGGCGGCTGTTGACAACAGGGTCTAACCCTGTAGAGCTGCCAGTTCCAAACTTGTGGTACTCAACTCCAAGCCATACAAAGGATGCCTATATGATTCTGTTAGAGACGAGGACAAGATCCATGGCTAGCTATATCAATTTGCAGTTCTTAAAGGCTTACAGCTTGAGGAAGCACCCAGGAGCACAGAGCAACCCAAGCCCGGGTCTTCTGAGACAAACGCTGCATGTCAAGCAGCTTCCCGTAGACCATAACCATAGGAACGGTGCACATAGGCGTGACCATGGTGGACAGCGCGCGTGCGCGCACGGAGAAGTGGAGGGTGAGGTAGGTGCCCATGGTGCCGCCGTAAAAGAAGGAGTAAAAGGCAGGAACAAAAACGAGCCACGACGTCTTCTGCCGGGCATGCGCCCAGAGCGCCTCAAACTCGCCCTTCCAGGTGATATTGCGCCCCGACAGGTCCGGCCGCGTCCCGTCCTTGCGCCGGACCCGCGCCGTCGGCGACAAGAGGAGGGCCCAGATGAAACCTGTGCACTCAAGGCCAAGGAAGATAAGGTACGTGAACCAGGCCACACCGCCGGCGCTAGAGCGGCGGTAGTTGATGGCGAAGTTGATGATACCCCCAACAACAGCACCCGAGTTCATCATGGCCGACCATAAGCCGAGGTACCACCCGCGGTCCCTCTGGTCTGGGTATGTCTGCATGGCTGTCGTTGAGCTGACATACAGGAAGCCTGCTGTTAGCCCATTGATAGTAGTAACAACAAGCAAGTACCAGTCCACGCTATACCGGGCCGACATATAGTACCCAGACCCAACAAGCGGGAACGCTAGCGTGGCTATAAAGCTGGACCACTTGATGCCTATCTTGTTGATAAGGGGCCCGCCAAAGAGGGTAACTAAACTACCTGATACCTAACAAAGAAAAAGGGTGAGAAGAAGCTCTAGTCATAAGGCGCTACAAGGGGAGAGGACAGAGCCGGACCTACATAGTTCAGGGTGGTGGCCAGGTTGGCCAGGTACGGCGTCGAAAGCCCACCTCCACCCAAGTTGGAGATGGCGTCGAAAATGGAAGGCCCGACGAAGCTGATACAACCGAACAGGATGACCTGGAAGAGGACGCTGCGGAAAAATTTGCCGAAGCCCCTGCTAGCCAGGTAAGCCTGGTCGACATCTGGCCCGGCCTTGTGCTCGTCGTGGTCACGTGAGTTGTGTCCGGGCGCTGTCGCTAGCTCGATGGTGTCGCCATCCTTAGATGACATAGCGGCTGCCATTGGGACGAAGGTGGATGCCAACTACGTAGCCGACGCGTGGCGTCTTTGGAAGCGCGCGCTTCTTTTTCAACTGATTATTGGTACGATGTCGCTATTTGAATTTGCTGCAGATTAGGCTTTCTTGATAAGACGGTGCTTGAAACAGCTATTTTCCCTGCTAGCTGCGAGAGAATGACTTAGATAGAACAAGACAAAAGATTATGAGCATCATCAGAGTTTTCAAAAGAATTTTTGCAAGAGAGAAACAGTGTAGGAATTACAAAGCATAAATAGTAGGCCATACAGAACTATTGCACAGCTTAGGTTGAGGCAGTTTAGCGCCGATCAATGTCAAGGTTTTCATACGAGTTACTGTTAGTCAGAAAACTACACAACCTTATAATCATTTCGTGTTAGATCCATTACATACAACTTTACAAGGAGTCGCCCAGCACCATCAAGGTACCCTTCTAAGACAAGGGTGTGTCCCTTATCTGATGAACTTTAATCAACCACACTGCGCATCTAATCAATCAAACGCATATCTAATCAATCACCTCGGACATCTGGTCAATCACAATTTCTGCTGCGTCCATATTACAAACTCTTTTCTCTGGTCTCCCAAAGTACGAAGCTTAAACCAACAGTCATGCTGGAAACGACTGCCAAGTCTTACAACTCCACATTATGATAGCCGCACTTGACAAAACAGGGAAAACGGCTTAGGAAGGTTTCTGTCTGTCCTTCAAGGTGCCTGGTTGTATATCTGGCATAACTCCATTTCAACCTACGGATACACTTGGAATCCAGAAACACAACCTTCTCAAAGTCAGGGATCTTACCTGAGACCTCTACGCAGCCAACTCCCTAGAACAAATCCTCAAGCAATCCCGAAGCAGCTGTCAAGTTCAACAAGTAAGGTCAGGCTGATTCATTTGCATGTCCCAGGGCCTTATTATGTCCACACCTTCAATCTTGCCACTTGTTCTTTACGCTGTGACTGCTCTGCCTCAACCCTCCCCCACTCCCTCTTAAAGGTCGGAACATCCCCTACAAAACAGTCAACGCGGGTTAATGCTCGCTTATACAACTAGGTCTAGATATCTCTAGGTTGCATTCGTATATCGAAATCTTGTCATGAAATACTACAGTCCAGTAGCCTTGGATGTAGAGCTTCCCTAAAGTTTCATTTCTCTAGAAATACGACATACAAATTACGCATCCAGTACTGTGTAAGATTAAGGATGCAACAGTCTGACACCTTGAACCATGGCAGTTGTATTTCTGTACTCATCTTGCAAGCATGTGAGTGGCACTGATAAACAAGGACTTTAAGCTGAGATGCGAGAGAAACAGCGGGCAGTTTGCATCCTTAGTAGAAGGAAAATAGCTCATGTTAGTAGATCACATGCATGTTGGTAGGTCCCATGACGAGGCCCTCGAGTGCAAGTCGCAAAAATGGGGCTGGTAAACTGTCTGCTTGCCTTAGCACTAGACTATTTCACACTACCACACACCCTTCCTCCACGACCCAAGACCGTCTTCCCTCGACATCCAGCTCTTTCTACTTTCTCATTCATTGCCGCGTTACGATTCTTCGACACCAGAAAAAGATATGGCTGTTGAAACGTATTCCGCCGCTCGCCAGGCGCAGCACGCCTGTTCCGACGCAAACCACATGGCTGCCGCGATTGACAAGCCCTTGACGGGCGACTGGTCCGGCGTGCAGCGAGTTTCAAGCAAGCTACCGTACCATGATGATCCCAGCGAACGTACTGTTCTCGGAATCGTTGAGCTCTTCAAGCGCATGAAGGGCCTTGGGAGCCTGTACCCCGACCCCGTCAACGGGGCCATCTTTAACCAGCTTTTCGACCTGGTCACATCCTCTAAGACTACCAAGGCGCAGGAAGAAAAGGTGAGCCTACAATATCAGCCCTCCTCCTCTGTCTGCGTTCCCCCTTTTGCTAACTAATTTTCTTTCTTGGATAGATTATGACTGACGCACGCGTGACTACAATTCTCCCAGAGCTTCGTCAAATTTGGGGCGATGGCGAGTACCTCCTTGAGCTTGAGTTTGCTCGCAAAGTCATCAATGGAGGCTCAAGGGCAGAGTGCCAGCAGATGTTCAAGTCGTTTCCCTACCTGGACCAATACTACCAGTTGGCGCGCATGTGAGTCAAATACAAACACTCTGGCTCCCACCACCCCCCTTTTTCTCTCTCCCTCCTTTCAGCCGACTAATTAGCGATCACTACACAGGGAGGCCAATACACTCGACACAGCTATTGGCGAGACTCAGCTCTCACACCCTCGCAAGATTGCCTTCCTCGGCTCGGGCCCTACGCCCTTTACTGCGCTCTGCATGAGGCCGAGGCTGGGCGACAACGTGGAGATTATTAACATTGACCGCAGCGAAGAGGCTATTCAGCATGGAGCCCTTGTGGCCCGTTGCCTTGGCGACAATATGCGCTTTGTTAAGGCTGACGTAGCCTCAGTGCCGAATGACCTCCAGGACTGCGACGTGGTGCACTTTGCGGCCCTTATTGGCGGGGATGAGGAGCAGAAACTTGACCTGCTGCTTTGCGTTGCGAGGGCTATGAAGAAGGGCGCCCTTATCATGCTGCGGAGCACCGACAGCCTTAGGCAGTGCCTTTACCCTAAAATCGACACGGACAACTCGGACGTGCTGGACGTCTTGACCCCTGTTGTTGCAACACGGTATTTTGGGAAGTCGACCAGCTTGACAAGCATCGTTCTTGTTGTCGACTAAGACGTTGCTTTGTGTTGTCTCGTCTGAAACAAATAGATTCATGATGATAAAATGCGCTCAATACCCGCCCAGTGCCATGCCAGGTCCAGTTTCCAGGCTTTGCTAGTGTTGACGTTCAGATCGCCTGTCGCATTACCAACTCAGTCTGGAATGGGCCTTGTTTCCTCTCCGCGAACACGCACTGGTCTGTTGACTGACAAGGTGTAGTTCTGCACGCGCCCTGGTATGTTGAGGCAAAGAATCGAGACAGGGCCATTGCGGGCAGTCTGGATTTCGACAATCACAGTGAGTTGCAATTCGATGATTTCAGTGGCCTTGGAAGATGCCAGTCGACTGCCGTCTCAGCGCGGTTCGTGTACTGTTGGAATGTCAGGGTGTTACAGCAGACAGCAACTGCTGGTTAAGTTCGTGGAAAAAAGGGTGACATTGTCGCCGATGACTCAGCCGGTCAGTAGGGGCCCATAAAGGTCAAGCGTACTGTTGGAATGACGACCGGATTATCGCGATGGGAAAATGGAGACAATAGAGCCAGACTTGGCCAATCAGATCACATAAATCCACCTCCGTCAGAATGGGTCCGTCTCCTATCACGGCCTCCGTCGATTGCTGCCCTTCAAGTTAGATCCTCTCTGCTGCAACCCACAGAATCCACGAATAACCTCATACTTGTACTATGGAGCCGTTCGTTCACTCGAGTGACCCTGTGATACCACATGTACTCTTCCTCCGCATACACCACTCGGATCTCGCCCTGCAACTGATCGATTTTGGTACCTTGAGAGGCCCAGTTTCCCGCCCGTAGAGAAACTCGGCCGTCTTGATGGAGTCGCCGGGTCAGCCCGATGGGATCCGGGAGCAGGCCTCCAGCGACCGGATTGCCATCCCCCACTCGCCGCTTAGCAGCCGAGTCCCCGTCACTTGGTATTTGCTTTGCCGTTGTGCGACTTCAGTTGATCGCTCTGTTTGTTGTTTCTTTGGGACCCGAAGGCGTATTCGGTTGGGATCGATTGCAATTTTTTCTCTCTTTTTTGTTTTGTTTTGGTATCTCTCTGTCTCTTAAATAGCGAGGAGCCCCCCCCGAATGCATGTCATTCATGCCTTCAGCACCTGCGAACCCGTTCATTCCGTACTAACAAAATTTCCCAACTTTGTCTTATGGATGACTAAGCTCACCATCGGGACTCGGACATCTCAGGTGAGCGCACAACCCGCCCTTCTTCCACCGAGCCAGCCCCCCCGATCTAGTAAGAAGGAGCCCCGGCAAAGCTTCGTGACTCTTCATGGGAGCCGCATGACGTCCTTCATTTCAAAGGAAACCCCTCTCCCCAAATAATAAATCCCCAGAAAGAAAAAAACCAGGAAGCTGGCGGAAAAGATATCGGACGACCATCTGGTTGTGTCCATCGTGCATTTTCCCGTGGTGATCAAAACATGACTTCGTCGTCGCCGTAAACATCACACACCTACCCAGTAAACGGCACAACTGCGCCGTACTTGGCCCCGTTCCGCTCATCGCCCTCGGCATTCCCACACCCCGGGTAGCACAGCCCAAACATGTCCGCCAACCCGGGCCTCCGGCCTTTCATCCTCCTAGCAGGCTTCGTCTACTACTCCCTCCTCGGCGGCCGCCTCGACACCGCCCTTCTCCTCCTCTTTTCGGCACTCCGCAGCAGGCACGCTCTCACGGACCTCGTCTCCCCCTACATCGACGCGCAAACCCTACGCAACCAGCTCCTCCTCCTCCCGGGTTTCGTCCTCGGCTTCGTCATCCTTCAGATCGTCCGCTTCGTCCTGGCCCTCACGGAGACCAGGGACGTGACGAAATGGACGTCGCCCGCGAGGCCTCTGCTGATCCCCTGTACGACGACGCACCGTCGGACGTTCCCGGAGAAGCACGCCTTTACCTACTCGTACCTCGTCGTCGGCATCCCCGTCGGGTGGAGGGGCACCTACGCCGGCATGGTCTCAAGCGGCGTCGACGCGCCTAGCTGGGCGTCGTGCTTCTCGCTGGCGCCGCAGCCCGGCAAAGGGTGGTTCGATGTCAACCCCGCCGACTATCTCGAGAGGGGAAACGGCCATCTCGGACTCAGGGGAAAGCTGGATGCGTATCTTGAGTCTCAGGTATGCTGATACATTAACAAACATAAACTTTCTCTCCATCCCTTCGCTAAGAAAGGGTGTCGTGTAGCTAACACAGTCCAGGGGGCCGACCCGGCGCAGTATCCCGGCGCGTACCTCGTCACTGCGGCCAGATTCATGGGATACCACTTTAACCCGGTCTCCTTCTGGTACCTTTACTCCAGAGACGACGAGCTGACGGCCATGATCCTTGAGGTGAACAATACCTTTGGCGAGCGCAGGATGTACTTCCTCGCCACGGACGCCGTCCCGTCGGAGCAGCGTCTCGACCGAGGCGACAACGTCGCCGAGCCCGCCGTCAAGAGGCCCGCGGCGGCGAGGATGACCAAACAGTGGCCGAAGGACTTCCACGTCTCCCCCTTCAACTCGCGCAAGGGCGACTACTCCCTCTCGGCAACCGACTTCCTCGGACTCGACGCCCGCGGGGCTTATACCCTCGACAATACAATCACCCTCAAGTCGTCCAAGGACCACCCTAAGATCGTCGCCCGCCTCTTCAACTCGGCCCCGGCCATCGACCCGGGCTCCATGTCGGCGCCGCACAAGCTGGCCTTTCTGTGCCGCTGGTGGTGGGTCGGCTTCGTGACCTTCCCCCGCATCGTCAAGGAGGCCTCCACCCTCTTCTTCCGCAGGGGGCTGCACGTATGGTACCGCCCGGAGCCGCTGAAGGAGTCCATCGGCCGCCGCGCCGACGCGACGGAGAGCCGGCTCGAGCCCATATTCCGGGCCTACCTCGGCCACCTCGTGGAGCAATCGACGGCCGCCGTCACCGTCCGGTACATTCCCGCCGGCATCCACTCGACCGAGCCCGAGGTGATGCGATCCCCGGCCGCGGAGAGGAATCCCAAACGCGCCGAGGAACTCGACTTCAAGGTACTCACACCGGCCTTCTACACCCGCTTCGTGCACTACGCCCACGACCTCGAGGCCGTGTGCTGCGAGTTCCAGGACAACGGCACAATCTGGGTCTCGCGGCCGGACCTCCTCCCGAAGTTCATCCTCAAGAGGCCCGCGCCGCCCCTCAGGACGACGAACATCGCCGACTTTGTCTGCTTCAGGGCCATCCGCGCCCTGCGGCAGAGGCCGGAACGCATCGAGCGGCCCCTCACGTCGGCCGCGCCGCCGGGCGGAGGCGAGCGAGACGGCGCCGGCGTGCGGAAGGTGGACATCCGCGACTTTCGCATCTCGTCCATGGACGGCTTCGTCCTTGGGCGGTCCGACGCGCGGGTGCGGGGTGCGTACAGGTCGCTCGTGCTGCGGACGTTCCTCGCCGACCGCCTGGCTCTGGGGAGCGTGGAGCTCCTGGGCCTGCAACACTTCATCCTGCGAGCGGGCGTTGCCTGGGTCCTGTCGTCGCTGGTCGCCCCGCTCGCGAGGTTATGAGGCCAAATGTCGCGGTGTTCTCAGTAAGCGGCGTGCATGTACGTTCGCTCACCGGCTTACATAGGCATGCCTCACGGACACGGCGGCCGTGTAGGCACTTGGGCAAAGGCAGACGAATAATTCAGAAATAATATCCATAGAGAGTACCCCCACCGAAACGGGCGGTCTTCATCATAGAGAGTGTGTCAGATCCAGCGTCTCTGGCCGATCCCAGCCTCGACGTACGTCCGCGGCCATCGCACATGCGGCCGCCCGCGTCGTAACCTGTCTTTCCCATGGTCCCCGCCGCCCATTGGGAGGGAGAAAGATTCCCGCCGCAGATAAGGCCGAGGGGGAAAGGAGTTCACAGATCACCCCCCGCAGGATGAAAATGTCCATCTGTTTGCTTACTAGACACCAGTGCAGCAGGCGGAAAAGGCAGGAGACAGACAGACAGAAATCACATCCCATGTTTGCATTTGAGGACTCGGTGATGCCAGTGGGTAGATGCATTATGTGTGGAGCTCCCATGCAATGCGAGAGTTCTTGGGGGACGGGACGGATGGTATTTGAAATACGTCCAGCATTGCATGCGCACGTTTGGCGGGTTCTATTGATTAATCAACTACCTAAGTCGTGGACGAGCGGTGACGCCGGATTGCAACTCCTGCATGCGGTACCTTGCCTGGATGGGTTTGTCTTGGTGCAGTATCCCACCTCTTTTAGTCACGCCCCTAAGCTACCTTATGTGGGTAGTTTAAAGTGTCTGGCAGGATGTTGGAGGGGTAGGTTGCACCCTGTCCGTCTAGAGTATTTGTGTTGTGGCCGTCAATCAGCGTGCTGTCTTATCTGGGCTGGGTCTTTGGGGAATGAAATTCGTCCGTCAGATATTTCTGTCCGACGGACTGACGGGAATGATCCCACTTCATGCCACAGTCCCAGCCTCCAGGCGTCGTTCACAATGACATGCCATACAGACGCATCTGCTGCCCGCTCCTCTCTTCCCCCGCACCGTGCTTCGTTTCCCCCGACTTCCGAGAGATCGGGGAAAGCTGGAAGGTGGAGGTATTATCAACAATCGAACGTCACCGGCTCCTCCAAAACACGGCTCGCCCCATGATAGTGTCCTGGGCCGCATCTGGTGGCTGTTATTGCTCGATTTGCAAAAGATTTGCGAGACTCCTTTTGCCGGGCCACTTGGCTAGGGGCAGACATGCAGCTAGCAGGCTTGCAAGTTGCAAATCGCAAGCCATCCGGCCAGTGGGGTCCATCCCAGCCAGCCTGGACTCGACTCGAGGTGCCGAAGTGCGCGGGGCGAAGGGACCGACCGGGGGAGCTGCTGCTGCACTAACGTGGTCCCGCATCGAATTCCAAATCGTCAGGGCCTCCAGCGCGGGGTTGCATCCGGCGGGAGAACCTGACCAATGCGTACCTCTTCAAGTCTCGGTTCTCCCTTGCCAGCGAACAGCACCTTTGATCAAACTCGACATCTTGGAATTTCCACCCCAATTGACCACGGGGACGAGGCGTGTCGGGGCCGTTGTAACGTCCGGTCTGAACCAAGCACTGGCTTGATCTCCCTCTGCCCCGGACTCATCCATCTCCCTCCCCCCTCTCCGGGATTGAATGTTCGGGTTTGAGACATGGGTAGCCAAACCCTCGGCACGATTATTCCAAGTCGTGCCACAGCTTGCTTCAAGAGTGCTGGAATTCTGCCCATGGAAAGAGAGTCCCCGGGAACACGGTGCTGGAGCCCTGTCGTCGATTCCTGAGCAAACCTCGCGTCCTACTGCCCGCAGCTGAAGCGTTAGGAGCAAGGATAGGCTGCTGTCCCCCTTGGGCCACGGGGTCGAGGATCCTCGTGGCCTGCAGCGCTGACAGAAACGTTTCCTGGGATCTGGTGGACCCCTTCTCCTCATCGCTCCCTGATAGTTGCCCTAGCTCGATGTTCCAGGTTTGGGTCGCGTCGAGGTACTGGCTTCGATCCGGAAAGTATCGCAAGTCGCCGAGGAGTCAGGACGGGGCACTCTCGAAGCTTGGAAGAAGATTCCCTCGGGCGCACACAAAGGGACTGCGTCGTCCCTCGTCCGTTCTGTTGTTCCCATGAGTATCGTGCTCTCGACCAATTCAGGCCCTACAAACGCCATCTTCGGAAACCTTTTCGTTGACATATGGGTAACTCGAGTCCTTCGGTCGCATCCATCTCGCCATCGGAACTTTCCCCACGGTTTCGGCCACTCTCCCCGCTCACCCGGTTTTGACCCCCAGGGTACCTCGATAGGTTAAGTGACGTCGTCAGGAATATGTCAGTGCCTGAGGTGAGGTAGCGTCGGAAAGCCACCAGCTAAAGCTTGAGGCGGCAACCAGAAAGATACCCCGCCCCCTCCATCGCCAGAACATAAAGGGCCTGTTCCCGTCTGTCATTGCGAACCAGTGTCGTTCTTGTCAAAGCTCGCTGCACTCCATTGTCTGCCAACAAGTCAGAATCATACTTCTCCAAATCATAGAGACGAAAAGAAATTTTTCGGTTCTTTAACCTCCTATTCAACATGCCTCTCACCGGACACTGCCTCTGCAAGGCCGTCACCTACAAGGTTGACGTCGACGCCCCGCTCCTCACCGGCTATGACCACTGCGACGATTGCCAACGCCAGAGTGGCTCAACGTACTGTGAGTGTCATCAAGTCCGACCTTTTTGGTCAATTGGCGTCGTATTGCAAACCGAACGGTCCATCGTCGACTGAAAGACCCGAATACAAGCTGACCACGTCGGTGTAGCCCTCGTCGCTGTTGTCCCCAAGGACAAGCTTACCATCAACGGCCCCACCAAGAGCTGGGCTGGCAAGGGCTCCTCGGGCAAAGACGTCCACCGCATCTTCTGCTCTGAGTGTGGCTCCCCGATCGCCCACGACCCCGATGCGGCTCCCGAGATCATCGCTCTCAAGGCGGGTACCCTCGATACCGAGATCAAGAAGAACCTGAAGCCCGTAAGCAGTGCCATGCCCTTCCTTCGCCGAGGTGTAATGCAATCGAGTCTTGAAATGCTCAGTGCTGGCTGCAATATCTCGGGGAGACGTACGGTTGAAGTAGCCAAAGCTAACGCCATCTACAGGACACCGAGATTTGGACCGTGGGAAAGCTGCCGTTTTGCCAGGAGAAGCTGGCCAAGCCGTTCGAGCACATGCCCCAGTAAACTTGGTCGTGCAAGCCAAGTGTTGAAAATTTTGAACAACGGACGGAATAGAATACCCAGGTTCGGGACAGGAGGGTTCGACATCCAACTTAAATGCTGCGTTCGAGGGGACGGGCCGGGCTAGGATGGCCATGTGTGGAGGGTTACCCGTGTATGTGGACTGGCGTGAGAACCTGGAGGGTTATGAGGTATGATGGAGACCTGGAGCCGGCGACCCAACCCAGATTGACCCACGTCCATCGTTACCCAAGTACCACACCTTGCCTCTGACATTGGCCAAGGAAGCAGTTTGTCAACCTTGAATAGAAGTCGTTCCAATGAGTTCGTCCCGGTCATAATCTTTACAAACCATATTCAAGTTTCGCGCAGTGGTTTGTACCGACCAGCCACATGATTTAACGTGGGTTACCTGGTTGCTTACTGCATACCTTAAACTCGAATACCAAGATGTAATCCAGCATGGCTTGGATGACAAAGGCAGGAAGAGTGCATTCTTGCATTATTCATTAGTGCTTGATTCGTGCTACAGCATCGACAGTACCCATTAACCCTACAACCCGGCACTGGTTTCCGCACCCATTACTCCCTCCCTTCGACAATAACGTAGTCTCTTTTACAACCCTGCAAGCACCGCCAGACCGGCAGCACCCATCATGAGGCCACCTGCAGCGTACGTGGGCATCGCGCCATTGCCAGACGCGGGCGAGGTGGTGGCAGCGTCGCCGGTAGCCGTACCACTGGCAGCAGCAGTGGTCCCAGCGGTGGTCGAGGCACGGGTGAAGGCACCGCCTCCTGTAGTTGAGCCAATCGCAGTGGTGGTCGGCTTGGCCGTTGTGCTCTTGCTGGTGCCGGTAGCGCTAGCAGCTTCGCCAGTGATGCTACCGGGACCCTGAAGGCCGCTAGCCGTATAGTAGAGCGAGATGGCCGTGTCGCTGGGAGCTTGATCACTCGAAGCCGTGGCACCAGTGGTAACGGGAGTAGCAGCAACCTCGATGTTGGAGTAGATGGTGGCGAAATCGGCAGTAGGCGTGCCAGTGCACAGAGCATTCGAGGCGGATGAGAGAACGCCGCTGTAGTAAGCCAAGGACCGCTCGCTGCGAAGGCCGTGGACGAACAGGCATCTCTCGCAACCCAGCTTCTCAGCGAAGAAGGATCCGCCGCACTGGCTTGGTCGTCAGTCCATTTCTTCCCATGAGGCAGGACTGCCTGGACTCACCATGCATTGAGCATGAGCCTCGAAGTGAATCGGGTCAGTGCCATTGGGCTTGCAAGCGATCTCAATGTTCTCAATCTGGACGCAAGGGGGAAGCTGGCCACTGGAGCCAGTCTTGGGCTTGCAAACAACGTCTTGGTAAGGCGGGCTGTTCTGACGGGAGTCGAGAAGTGCTGGGACAGACCAGGCCTGAGCGGCAGAGGGCAGCATAGCGGCGAGGCCGGTGACAAAGGTCGTCTGTCTCATTTTGGTCCAGTTGGTGCTGTGACGAGCTGGGAGAGGAGGTGATGTGGTACAGACAAAAAAGCTATTTAAGGGAATTGATGCCTGTGTAGTGGATGTCAAGAGTCCAAAACTGGTGTTGATCTGTTGGCGTAACTGGGCTGTGAAGAGTCGATGATGAGTGCTGTGAAGATGATGATGAGTGCTGTGAAGATGGTGATGGGAAGAAGAAGAGATGGACGACAACGACGGGCGGGAGAACCGTAGAAAAGGACAAGACCATTGTCCGACGATGGACTCATGCCAAGGGAAGCTGCTGTACGATACCTTGCCCACCTACCCGATTTGAAAAAATTGCACGTTGGTACCTTACCTTAACTCGCCCGTCTTAGCTTCCCCGTTTGCCTTGAAGATGGTGGCATCTCTGGCGATAAGCCGGGGTAAGAGCGAGACGTAGTACTGCAGGCTTACAGATGGGGCCGGAAAGGAAGTCGTCACACGGAGGAATTGGTACTTTGGTGCTGGGCCATTCCTTTCGGGCTCACGCTGAGGCATGTTGGAATATGTTTAGCCGGCATTGCCGTCAACTGTTTGTTGGGAATTTTCCCAAAATCGACGATTGCTCAGACCGGCGGAAATTGGCACAGCGGCACAGTTGGGTAGGTAGCCTGTGGGTGACTAGACACGCCAGGGATTCGTCCAGTCACGGCGGAGGAACATCTCGAGCCGAGATAGCCCATCGAAAACGCTTTCCTAGAATAGGATTAGTGTGATAGGGGCTGTCCATCCGTCAATTGATCGGGCAACAACGTGGAGCTTGGATGCATGCTGCCAGGGAAAGCATCCCGGCGCCCTTCTCGATTGATTGTCGTCGCCCTTCGTTTGCCTCTTCCCGGGCTGTTTGCCTTCTCTTTTTTCGCCTTTTTCCCCTCCATGCAAGAATATTATCAATGGCCGCTTCTTGCTGCCCCCACAACGGGAGAAGCAGCCGAACATCTATCCGGCTCCGCGGGTATGTGCCATTTATTGCCTTACCTGCTGTTGTTACCAACACGTACTCTCTTGTGCTGAGGGTTCAAGTGGCACTCGTTTTCCGGTTGCTGATGAAGTGACGGAGTCCTTCCGTTTTGGCTGCCCGTGTGGCCTACCACACCTCATGGAAACAACAGTCACTCAAGAAGAAGTCGATGGTAGACATTATCTCGTTCTTTCCTTGGGGCTTCATCAACAACAGCACCTTTTCGCCAGGCAGATACCTCACGTCCATTCCTGCTTTCAGTTGTACGCCGTAACTTAGCATCGCAACACAGCAGTGCCGTTAGTGCCCAAACCTGCATTTTTTGTCGCCGTAGGCTTAACGCAGAACCACCACGAGTATGGGGCAATGGACTCAGGCTTTTCAAGATACGTCTCCACGAGCTTTGTTAAACTTTTACCCTGAACTTCAGGGGTCATTTAAGCTTGCTTCCTCGAGCAAGGTCTAGCCTGCCTGTCAGTCACTGTGGGCATCTCCAAACAGTGGATCGTGCGCCGATCTGCCTGACGACAAACACGTCTTACCCTGAGTGTAAACCTTCCTTAGCGTCTTGGACAGGAATAGATGAGGCTCGAGAAGTCCCATACAGAACGGGCCAACCTTCTCGAGCTCTGATGGCGCATCGACTTGCATTCCGTCGAGGCGAAGCTGTTACACTTCCCCTCGGTATCCAATAAAGAAAATGAATGCAGCATAACAGATGCACTGCGGGGTGTCGTTGTCGCACCGGATTCGACGCCACTTGCCTCCTCCCAGCCCTCAGCCTTACTGGCGCGCTTTGCCGGACATACTCAACCACCAGCAGATATCAACTTTGTCCGTAACAACCACAGCCTGCCTCAATATCGACCGATAGCCCTCGCCGCCGTAAGCATGACCTGAGACGGATAGGCGGACGCATCGGAGAGCCTGCTTGAGGGCACAGGAAGCTATTGCCTTGACTGTTGAAGCGTACGATTTGTTGTCACAACTCCGTCCTTTCGACCCGCGTTAACAAGTCGGTTACTTCCGTGGCGCCACTGCATTCCGCTAGCCTTCTAGAGTAACACACCAACCCCCTTAGCTTCCTTCTGGGCGCCAGGCTTGGATTGACTAGGTTGGTGGCCGAACAAAGTGCATACAATGAAGCTGATGGGCTGGATGAAGGTGAAGAAAGCCACCTGCAAGAGTGCTCAGTTGTATTTTAGCTATTTCTGCAGCTGACAGGCATGGCACGCGTTTCCGTGTTTCGAAAGCATTAAAAGACGACCTTTGCCCAACGCATCATCCGAGTCAAGAATGCTTGCGCTCTCGGTCCTACACGCGACCCGGAATATATTGCGGAAACCATGCACTTCCTAGAGACCTTTGCCTTGGCTGCTGTCAGTATCGCGCCATTTGCTTCAGCCGGCGATCCTTTGGTGTCCCCGCGGCAGGCTCAGCAAAGCCTCAGCAATGCGCTGTCGAAACATGCAGACCTGTCGGCTTTCAACCAGCTCTTGAGCAACTACCCCAGCATCGTCGACAATATCACGGCTGGGGCTGACAACAAGATCACACTTCTGGTGCCCACCAATGATGCATTCGCAAACTTCCTCAAACTGTCTAATGCCACCGATATAAGCCAGCTCCCCGTCAAGCAGCTTCTAACCGTGTTCCAATACCACACTCTAGACGCGCCCTTGACTTCCACGAACTTCAGTTCTCCAAGAGGCCTTACAGTTCCCACAAAACTTCGCGACGAGCTCTATAACCTGAGAAGTCCCGGTTCTGCCCTCATCAGCCAGTTCGGCGACGAGGCCCAGGGCCAGGTTCTCTACGTTTCACGAGACACCATCAACCCGATAAAACTCAGAGTGAGACAAAGTTCCTCGTCTGGCGACAATACAGCAAACCTGCGAGCCGGTCTAGGCCAAACTGCAGAGCTCACTGCCATAGACGGGGAATGGGATGGGGGCTACTTCCAGTCCATTGATACGTAAGTTGCATGGACAGCAAAATTTCTCACAGTGGTGCTAACTTGTTCAAAAGTGTGTTGGAGGCACCAAGGCCCTGCTCGACAACAATCAAGAAGCTCTCGGGCTCGTTGTCTTCTCTGAGGGATGCATTGGACAAGACCAAGCTATGGAAGGCACTGGATACTACTGGCAATGTCACGTGTCTGGGCCCGAACACGGCAGCCTTCAACGAGGCCGGCAGCCCGGAGAAATCACTTGGAAACCAGGACCTCACAAACGCTTTGCTGTATGTTTCTAAGCTTGATACCCATGGTTTTCTCGGGGGCGGACTGACGTTCAATAGCTTCCACACACTACCTCAAGTAGCTTACAGCAACTTTTTGGAGGACGGTCAGGTATTTACCTCGCTTGCCAATCTTACCGTAAGGGTCACTGTCAGAGACGACGGGGTCTGGTTCAACGACGCGAAAGTCGTCAGCCCTAACGTTCTGTAAGATAAACATTTGCATGATAAACTCAGATCCTGGAACTAATCGGCCCTAACAGGACGAACAACGGACTCATCCATATTCTGGACCGCGTGATGTCTCCGAATGCCACCGGGCCCTCTTCTTCAGATCTGCCGTCGTCCACGGCTTCCCCGTCAGGATCGAGCACTGCCAGCCCCTCCTCGACCAATGCGCCCCCCAGCGCCGGTAACACTGTCAAGGGCAACATGCATGCCGCGGCTGTTATTGCTCTTGCGGCCGGCTTAATGCTTGTCTGAGATCAGTTGCTTGCGGGAGAAGTTTTTCCCGATTCCAAACAAGGCTATTAATGTAAGAAAGGAAGGTGTATGCTCTCTCCGATAGTATGGGACAAAATGGGAAACATGAAATCGTTGCAAGCTTCCGCGAGGGGAACAGACAACCAGGATCGAGCTGGTTGAATCTAGGCACACTCATTACAGCTACCATCCAAACCGGAGAGGTGAAGCTCAATTTGTAGAGAGACCTTTACGTTTCTAGTAGTAAATATAACAATACAAAAGCCCCTCTTGGCACCTTTCATCCTATATCCTTAGGTGAACATTAGATCATGCTAGGTAAGATACATTGCACAAGCAGACCACTCCTCGACACAACGAGTACCTTCGTCGAGATGCGGGGGGAGGGGAGGAAACAGGTAAGCCACCTGTCGATATGGCCCAGGAATGAACAGCGCAGATTGGCTTGGCTTAAGCCCTAGACTTCAAAACCGGCAGGTTGCCGAGACCCTCAAGTAGGTTCGCACATCCTCACACTCGCTTATATCATTGCTGCCCTTCCTCAGCTTGTCGGCAAGACATACTCAGCCATCTCGTTCTACATCAGCTAGGTTCGCGAAAACCAGCTCCCTCACTTCGTAATACTCGTCGTCGTGCCGCGGCCTTCGTCTCATCCGAAACGGGATCCGGAAGTCGGTGGGCCTGTCCCGCATGGTGACGCCGTAGACCCAGTGCTTCGGCCCCGGGAGGCGCCGACCGGAGTACGGCGGCAACACCGACCTCATGTGCAACGACCCGCGTTCCCTCGCCGGCGGCGTCGGGGGTGGTTGGTCAAAGTGGTGGCGCAGGATGTACGTCCTCGTGAACTCTTCCACGATGGCCGGCGTGTCCCCGGGCCTCTTTTCGTAGTTGTTCCGGTCCTGCTTGTAGGCCCATCGGAGACGCCTCTTGCGGGCCGCTTCGGTCTGGGCGTCCGCGGAAACGGAGGACCATTCTTTGTACCAGAGGAGAATACTCCAGAAGTGTATCCTACGCAGGTTGGCGAGCGAAGGGGAGGAGGCACGGAGGTGCGGGGCGAAGAGGTCCGGATAGGCCCTGAGTTGGTTTTGGCGGCATACGGTCGCCACCGAGGGGTCCGGGTCCAGCAGCGACGGTGTCGAGAGAGGCGGCGGCGTGGCAGGCAGCCAGGAGGAATGTGGGTTCTCCGGCGACGTGTCTCGGGAGGGGAAGATCTTGCCCCACAGCTTGCGGCCTTCGTCCTCGCCCAAGATAGCGAGGACGAGGTTGTAGATGAATGACAGGGGCACGGGCGCGGTATCTTTGATGAGGGTCAGCGGGAGGGGGTCGGCTTTGGCACGAAGGGTCGATAGGAGACGCCTGTGGAGGATGGCGTTGAAGCGTTTGGACACTCTACGGAGGCGCCAGAGCTGAACAGGCGGAAGGGGGGCCAATATGAGATCAAGTATCTCAATCGGCATGGCGTTGAGGGCCGCCGGGGGTGCCACACAGCCCGTTTGGAGAGCTCCGGAAGCCATTGTTTGGTAGTACAGCCATGAAGAACTGAGCTGGTGGTCTTTTGTTGTGGAAATAATACACAGCTTTGAAATAAAATCAGGGAGCCAAATACCATGTGCCTGCTTCTTAGCGGGAGCTGAAGTGGCCCGTTGACTCCTTGGTCCCTCCAGGTGACGATACCTTGCTGGCATGGGCTTCGATTACACAGTTCACACAAAGTCTAGACCTCCCACAGCTGAGCATACCCTAATTTATTGAGTGATGGCACATTCAACTAACAACAGATAGCCGTGGATCTCAAGTCCGAACGAGGTCTCGACTTGTTTGTAAATGATAGATAGCATCGGTAGGGATATGCACCGGATTCCGGTAATAATACCCGGTTGAACATCTGGCTATGTAGCTGAGCTCTACCCCAGACGCCGCGAATTTAATTTGAGATCCAGTCAAATCGTAGGCTTGGGTGTATTCCTTTGCGAAGATGGCGAGCTCGTCTTGACAAAAAGAAGCTCGTACGCGAGCCGTTTGTGTTTTTTTTTTGTTTCCAAAAGCAACATGGTTTATGCGCATAAGAACTGGCAGTTTTTGCTAAGTCTTTAACCCAGCACCGAACGGGGAAGGCGAAATATCAGATCAAGAGATATCGACAAGCTTTAGAAACCATCGAACTCATAGGTAGGAATTGTTCATACGTGAAAGAATCGGCCGGGATAAGCGTCTCTACTCTAGGTCGTGAAGAAGCAACTTGCCGCCTCTCGCAACGCCATACATCGTAGCTTCTTCTCTGATGCGATTCTGTGGACACGAGAAGCGGTGAGAAATCTAGCCTTCGGGAAGGAATGAAAGTCTACACGTTGCCGTGTCTACCGTTTACTCGACGGAGTGCCGGTGCCTGTCGTCCTGCCAGGACGACTCCTACCTAGGATGGCTCCAAGGCCAGTTCACACATGGGCCAGAGCCAGGCATGACACCAGAGCTAGCTTCAGCTCACGATAACGTTCAATTCTAGCATCTTCATTGGCCGCCTGGAATTTGACTCGACGCACGTGTTCTGGCCCGGCAACACACCTAAAGAGCGTGCTCAATTTCGCAACGCCTGCATCGGTACGTGGTGTCCCAACATTGGCCCCTGGACGAAGAAGGGAGGGGGTTGTTAGTCTGTGAGCGATAAGGACCGGCTCCAGCTGAGGTCTGAGCACATCGTCCTACTATGCTTTGGTGGCTGGTTGTTGGTGTTGGGGAGGGCTCGACTTCACGGCAGACGAGATCATACCAAGAGATGAATCATTCGAGGACGTTCGAATGGGAGCCATTGCGTCCTGTCCGTACCTACGAACAAGGGGTGAGTGACTCTGCGTAATTTTCCGAAGACGGAATTGGGAAGCCTCGTGCTACGTGAGCTTCGGATCGGTCGGTCTATCGGGTTGGGCGGATGGGGCTTTGTCGGTTGAGGTTAGTCGGGTGTCCAAGCTCGCTGATTCTACTTCTACGTCACTTTCTGCGGGCCAGCCTTAAGAATCCTCCTGGTTTGTCAATCCCGGAAATTGAGATCATATTTTGTGGCGCCTCTTGGTGTGTTTACGTGGGGGGTTCGTGGGAAGCTAAGGGAGGGAAATGGTCAGACATGATCTTCTTGCTATGTTTCCCTTGCTTCGCATCAACATGTTATTGAACCTTGCCTCCTTCCCCCTCCCCCCTCCGAGAAATGAAGGGGACAAAAACAACAGACAGATAGGCCGGATATACGCGTCCAGCAATTACAACTCCTCCTATTCAAGTCATGAGACCGGCAGCCTTTAATCAAATAACCCTTGCGTCTCGTTCCGGAACGACAACAGAAGCACCGGCGTCATCCCCATTCAACACTACCGGACGACGCCAACCACCACCATCACAGCAGCCGCCACCGCCGCCGCCGCCGCCGCCGCTGCAGATGGGGCTTCAACGACCGTCGGGAGGGGGGACCCATGTGTCGGTTATGATACTCCGGGCCATCGGAGATCTCCCCGCAATCATCTGGGAGGTCCTGGCCGGCATCGTATGGGAAGGGTGGGTCTCCGTCACCAACCAGCTCCGTCTCCTTATGGCGACCTACCCCCTGATGGTCATCCTTTACTTCTCCACCAGCGGCTTTGACTTCACCACCGCCATCAGCACCTGCTGCGTCGTCTACCTGTACGCGTCCTTCTTGTACTACTTCCGCCTCAAGGATCGGCTGCCGTGGGCCTGTCTCGCAGCAACCTTCATCTGGTTCGACGGCCCGGACAGGCAGCTCATGCGCCGCGCCGCCGTCGCCGTATTCATGCTGGCACGGGACAGCAACTGGCGCGTGGTGGTGGAAAAGAGAGTGCGGAGGCAGACGCTGCCCTGGCAGGACGGCAGCGGGTTCGAGTTCCTGTACAACTTCGAAGGGCGCGAACTGCTTCGGGACGTCTGCCTGTATTGGGTTAACACGCTCTGCTCTTCCTTTGGCCGGCACCGCGTGCCCGACGATTTCGCCCTGCGAACCTCCATCAGGGCTATGGACGTGCTGGTCTTGCCGATTCTTGGGTTGATCGACTGGGCTTGGCGGTACAGGCGGGCTCGGAATAGCGTAGTAATGGCCGAGATGGAGAAGCGCAGGGTTGAGTTGCTTTGACGGAAGGGGGCTGGGAAGAAAGGAAACGGCGTAGAGTATACGCATCTTCAGAGAAGCTCAAGTTCTCTTTCGAGTAATCGTGTAATGGCTGTCCGAGTTAAACATGGACTGCGGTATTTCAACAAACAAATTCCGGGTATCGAGTTGAATCGGAAATACACGGCGCCTCCGTAACCCCCACCCCCCCGTGACACGTCCATAATCATCTAGCCATCTTCTCATGCACTTACAGGACCGGCCTCGTCCTGCCACCACTCCATGAACGTCTGGATTCTCCTCGTCCGTTCCCGCGCCAGCTCCCGCCCCGCATCCGTCTTCATCATTCCCTCAAGCTTGACCAACTTCTCCTCGAAGTGCAGAATGGAGTCGTCCAGGCTCCGCGAGCCCTTTGCGCCGCCAAAGGTGAAGCAGCGGCCTACGCCCACGGCACCGATGGCGTCCAGACGATCCGCATCCTGCACGACCGCCAGCTCCGGATGCGCAGCGATCAGCGTGCGGACCCGAGTCGGATCTTTGATCTCGCTGGAGTAGCTGACGCCGAGACAGATGGCTTGCACGCGGGCGGCGAGTTCGGCATCGACGCCGAGAGACTGGAGGACGGTGGAAACAAGAGTCGAGGCGTCTTCGCCGGGCTGCAAGTACTTGCGGTCGCCAACGTCATGCAGGAGAGCGGCGAGGGTGATGGTGTGCTTATCCAGGGCCGGCGTGGCAGGGGATTGAGCGTAGATGCGGTGGGCGAGTGAGACGACGCGTCTGATGTGGTTGAAGTCATGGGATGCGTCGTACTTTGACATGTACTCCTTGACGTACTCAGTGACCTTGGCGACAAGTTCGTCGTTGGTGGTTGTCGGGGCTTGTGCCATTGTTTGGATTTTTTGGGTGATGCTTTGGAGCCAAACTCGCTCTGCCACAGATTATTGTACTGCAGCGAACCGTTTCAACGAGAGATCGCAAATCAACTGAACAGCATACGGCAGGCAGTCTTTATCAACGATGGCAAGCCTTCCTGCTTCCGAAGGGATTGGTAATCCGGCCTCTGCTAGAGTACTTTTCCCAGAGCACCCCGGCAAGGAAGGAGGGTCAGTTTGGTGAGAGAAGGGCTGCTGCCTTGAGATGTTGACTCACACGGACCGTTTAAGGAAGGTAACTGGCGCCAACCGCGAAGCTAGAAAACACTTCACGGTCTCCCAATTCCCTCCCAAAACCTCGCGATTCGCAAACGCGCTATCACGTGATCGGTAAATTAGGTAACCAGTTGCAAATGTGGAGTTACAGAGGGAATTGGTCGAACTTGGTCACGGGCGATCCCGCTGTGTCCCGCCAGGTGTACTCCCGTCACCCATCAGACGCCTTACCGACATCACCACATCTTCGTACCCAGATCGGATGACCACACTTTGGAAGAATGCGTCCCGGGTTCATCTGTTGTGATGCCGCAACACAGGCAGCGTAGCACTCAAAAGTGCACAGCCAGTCAGCCGACAGGCCGATCTCACTATGCTGAGGTCAGACCGCTTCACATCTGCAGTCGTCTATGAGACATTCGCCGATAACGGGGCCACGATCGATATCCTGAATCGCTACCTGCTCGCAAGTCCTCGCCCCTTCCAAGTCTCGTGCTCGACAAGACGGAGGGATGATTGTGATGAACCGCCCTTCGCGGTCCAGAATCATTTGCACCTGCAGACTGGATCCTAGATCCCAGATGTGAGGAAGGGAACCTTACGGCGGAGGTTGTCATTCTCACCAGCGGGGCATGGTTCCGTCCGTGTGTGATGGGCTCACATACCCGCCGAGGCTAGAGACGCACACGGCCGGATGACGCACCTCGATACTGTACCGAGGGAGGACGGCAGAACCATGCCGTTCCTTACCATCTCATCCTCCGAGGTGTGGTGGTGTGGGCACCAAGACCACGCAGATAGGCGGATGTCGACCGAAGGCAGAGGACGGCAGTTTGCACTTGGCGATCCGCAACCACGCCCGGCCACGTCGACAGTGTAGAGACAGGCCACACAGCCAGGGGCAATGCAGGCAACGAAGCAGGCACTTTAGCAGGCACTTTAGAGTTGCACCCCCCGGCTTCTGTACCATTTCCGGCTCCGGTTCTCGGTAGTGTTTGATCTCCTTGTAGCCCAAGTTGTTGGTTTTTCCCCCTCGACTCTTGTCTCATTCCTGGCCATTTTAAATCAAGCTCCATCAACAGGAACTGACCCCGAGTCGCCCGCTTTGCCATATCTTGAGAACTCATGCCACGATTCAATGTCTAAGCAGGTACGGAAAGCAACTGACGAACCGGAGCAATCAGAGCCGTCCGCAAGGTCACCCAGGGAACCAGGCACATGGCTTCTGGCATCGTGTTTGCTTCCCTTTCTTCCGACTCGCGCGATCTTTGGTTCCTAGGACTTTGGCCAAGCGGCTGGTGAAAGATGGTCAACCACGGTATTCCCAATGGGAGAGAGACTTGCCAAATCTCTCAGAGCTTGCGCATCTACATGCAGACCACTTGCATGTTGACTCGGTGCATGATGCAACATGTCAGTTCACTTTCTTACTGATGCGGATGAACCGGCGAATACCGTGCAGGAACTGAATAGTGGCTTCTTCTGCTCATCTCGCACCCACGGGAATGGGCCAATCCGCGCCACTAGAGAGCCATCAGAAGAGCTGGGAAGCCTCGTGAGCTTGGTGATGCTCTCGCAAAGCTGCATCGAGCGTCCAAAGTCCTGATTGGCCTGACCTGCAGCACATCACTTGGTGATGGGTGACAAGCGACAGGGGCACAGGAAGACGATGTGCGTGAGCTATTGGCCAATGACGACAGGGATTTAGACGCCCAGTTGGAAGCCGGAAGAGGGCGGCCGGCTCTGGACCACTTGGAGCACACGGAGGACGGAAGGGACGTACCGATTGTATCGTGATTTACTCCCGAAGCGACCCACTCTTTTCCTTCACAACGTTCTATTTTCGCCGACGCTTGTCCAAGAAACCCCTCTCCTTCACCATGCTTAACCGCCCAGCTTGCAGACCTGGCCCATCCCGGCGGCCATCTCTCTTGTGGTAGTACCACTAAAGCATGGCAACAACCTGTTAGCGGGAAAGCAGAGATGGGGACGCCACAAAAAGGTGACGGTGATGGGCAAGACGAGGGGGAAGGGCCTTGACAGAGGAGAGTTCTCGTTCCCATTTGTCAAACACACCTCGGACACACACACACAGATCGACAAAGTGCCCAGCTCATTCATGGACGAGGGGAAACCCCCCTCCGGGTGGCTGATCCTCCCAACGTCGCCCGCGGAGCACATCACCAGTGTGATATTGGCTGGCTGCTTGCATCGGCCATACACAGGCATCGCCGTCCCCAGCCGTCCTCCCATTGGCCTCTGTCGAACGATGCTTTCTTTCGCATACTCCACTCCACTGACAACCCATCTCGTTGCCCCCAACCATGCGGTGGGCGGCACGAGTAGCACGGCATCTCGAGTGGCTTTCCACGAACCCACCAGACGGGAAGGGCAGGGGAGCGAAGGAAGAGAGGATAGTGGCCCGCAACCAGCGGCCTCGCGTTGGCCTCTAGGGACGGCCGCTCAAGCCATATAATGGAAGCCTCCCATCTTCCCTTTCCGTCTTCCTTTTCTCTTCCTCCTCTTCAGCAAGCTTTCAAACAACTAATTTCAGTTTTTCGTTTTCCTCCCCCCCCGTTTGTTCTTCTTTCTTTCCATAGAGCCGGTCTCTATCTTAATTCACACTCCAAACTAATACCCAGCCTTTTCAAAACACCATCACCAAAGTTGCCGGTCAACTTGTTACCCCCCAAATAAACGGAAATCTGGAATTTCTTGCTCAACACGCACATTATTGGCCAATCGTCACTTAATCGCAGCACCTGTTGTCAAAAAACCGCAATAATGTCGTCCACTCAACTCTCCTTCTCCCTCCGTGTTTCCTCTGGTGTCAAGACCGTGCATCTGCTCGGCTCCTGGGACAACTACGTCGGCCAGCTTCCCCTCTCCAAGGACAAGTCTTCGTCCAAGTCCGGCTCGTGGAAGGGCACCTTCAAGTTCGGCGGCTCCACTCTGTCCGCCGGCCAGCGCTACTGGTACTACTACATCATTGACGGCTACCACGTCGCCCACAACCCCAGCGTAGCCTCCACCGTTGAGCCCACCACTGGCCGCGAGCTGAACATCCTCGATCTGCCGTCCAGCGGAAAGTCGTCGAGCAAGTCGAGCTCAAAGTCCAGCAGCTCCAGCAGCTCTAAGTCGTCCTCCAAGTCCTCTTCCCACTCCTCGTCTCGCAGCTCCCGCCACTCCTCCAAGGACAAGGAGAGCAAGTCCAGCCGCCACCGCTCCTCGTCTCGCGACATCCCCAAGGGTCGCCCCCTGTCCGTGTCCCAGATTAAGGCCCCCAAGCCCATGTCGCCCCACGCTACCCAGCACATCCTCAACAGCGACTACTGCGACGACGAGACCATCGAGGAGCTCACCGCCCGCTTCGGCGCCGCCGGCTTTGACGAGGAGGACATCGTCACCGACTTCTCCAGCTCCCCCGTCTCATCCACCGGCTCCAGCCTGTCCTACCGCTCCGACAGCTCCAGCCCGAGCTCCTCCTTGTCCGGCTACAGCACCCCCGGCTCCGACGTCAGCACCTGCACCTGCGAGCGCTACGGCATCACCCGCAAGGGCGACCGCGTCAAGATCGACTGCGGCGGCGCCCGCTGCGGCTACGACGACAGCTCCGACTGCTCCGACTCCGAGGAGGAGGAGGAGTACGTCCCCTCCACTCGCCGCCACGGCATCGTCGTGCGATGAAGAGCCCAATCCTGCCCTGGGAAGGGACCACCGAGAGAAAAACACGAAGAAGAAGGTCCTACGTGGCCGTACATTCATTTCGTCGCGCGATGCTGCCCCGCCGCTGCCGTCCGCCTCTGTGACGGCAGCGAGCCGGCACTCGCCGACGGCTAATCATTGCATGCACCGAGGGAGCGGTGCGGCCGAGCCGGTCTCGGCACGCCCGCCCCCTCGTTCCCAATGGGTCGATGCTGCGACCCCGCGCCGCGGCCGCCTGTCCGGGCCGCGCGTGAACTCCCGTTTCGTTTGTCACGTCTCCACACTGACAACAACGGAGCATCCTCGCATCCCTCCGTTCAAGGGAGAATGCGGGACCGAGACTCCAGGGGATGGAAAAGGAGTGTGCGGCAGCAATAGCAGCAGATACACCCACCGTCTCTGCCGCCTCCGCCGCCGCCGTCGCTCCTGGGGATGGACCATTTTCGCGGCCCCGGGCTGGGCTTTGGAAGGCCCGGGCAAGCCGCCCCATGTAGACAGCGAAGCTGCCGCCACAGGCGGATTGGGTAGATGCCTCTTGAATCTATTCAACAATAAACACAACCAAAACCATTCCAAACCAAAACCATTCCAAAAGTGACATGTCGAGTGTTTCCCAACTGTGGCCTGAAACCTAGTTCTAAATGGCTGTTAGATGCCAGAGTCACTGAACGGGTGCCGAATGACGTGACTGAAGCCGGCCGGCCGGTGTAGGTGCAAGTTCCTACCGCCGTGGGCCATGGCCAGGATCCCCTTTCCACAAAGAGCCGTCGGTGTTCGGGGGAATGAACCCCTGAAGTCTGCGGGGCCAGTAACATCACAAAAAGGGTCGGTGGGGGCAACCACACAGTAAGGTGGTAGGTGAGGGCGAGTTGGTGGGGCGGCGGGGCGGTAGTCAGTGGTCACTGCTGTGACCCCGCGATGTCAGGAGCAGGTGCGGGGACTTCACCTCCTTCTCGGGTCAACTTTTCGAGCTTAGCTCAAACATATCCTGCACAGAGCTACCTACCTATCTACCTAGCTAGCTCCCGATCGATCCTCGGTCGGCTTTGATTCTAATTCTGTCTTCTCGACCGAATGTCCATTTCGCTCTTGATACAAGACCACAAGCTCGTTCGCTAGACCCTCCGTCCCGCCAAAAGACTGCTACGCTCGCAAGCCGTCCCAGAAGCCCATCATGGCCGCCGACTACCCCATTGTCGACTCGCACATCCACCTCTACCCGGAAACGGAGATCGAGACTCTCGCTTGGGCGAAGCCGGGCAACCCTATCGCGACGCAGCGCTCCGTCTCCGACTATGTCGCCGCCACCGGCTCGCCATCGAACCTCAAGGGCTTCATCTTCCTCGAAACGGACCGCAAGCACGACCTCGAGTTGGGCGCCCGCGACGCCTCTGGATGGGAGTTCCCGCTCATGGAGGTTGCCTGGCTTCGCCGCATCGCTGAGGGCAAACCCCGCGACGGCGAGGGTCACACGCCCGACCAGAGCAGCCTGTGTCTCGGCATCGTTCCCTGGGCCCCGCTGCCCTCGGGTCCCGCCGCCATGGAGAAGTACCTCGACCATGTCAAGGACGTCGCCGGCGAGAACGTTTGGCCCAAGATCAGGGGCTTTCGCTACCTGCTGCAGGACAAGCCCCACGGAACCGGCCTGACGGACGACTTCATCGCCAGCCTGAAGCTCCTGGGCAAGCGGGGCTTCGCCTTCGACCTCGGCGTCGACCAGCATCGCCGCGGTAACAAGCAGCTCGATGAGGCGTTGGAGATCATCTCCCGCGCTCACGAAGGAGTCCCTGAGGAGGAGAAGGTTACCTTCGTCGTCAGTCAGTCACCACCTCCGTCGTCCTTGTTTCACTGCGAACCACCTGCTAATAATCAACCACAATCCCAGACCACCTGTGCAAGCCCGACCTCGGCATCATAAACACAACAGACCCCTCTTTTGTCCACTGGCGCACCGCCATCTACGCCCTCTCAAAGTGCTCCAATACCTACATGAAGCTCTCGGGCGGCTTCTCCGAGATGCCCGATTCTCTCAAGGGCCAGGACCCCAACGCCATCTTCGAGGCCATCTTCCCCTGGCTCGGCGTCGTGCTCGCCACCTTTGGCACCCGCCGCACAATGTTCGGTAGCGATTGGCCTGTCTGCACCGTCGGCGTCGATGAGGCATGGCGCAAGTGGAAGCTCCTGGTCGAGCGCACGTGCTACATGGCCACCCTTGAGCCTGAGGACCAGGCCGCCTTGTTTGGTGGAACTGCCCTCAAGGCGTACGGCATTGAAGGCGTTTAGTTTGTATCGATATCGATTGAACCCTATATATATGATGGTGAAATCATGACTTTGGGAGGTGTACCTCTGGCATGAGGTTGACCAGCTTTTCGTGGAGAGAGAGAGAGAGAGAGAGAGAGAGAGAGAGAGAGAGAGAGAGAGAGAGAAAGTTCGCCACCGTTTTTACGACTTGAGGCCGGCGCCAGGATGACGTTGGCAAGGAAGGAGTAGCTTTTGCACACAGATACCAAAAACAACATGATTTATGCTGCTGTCCTTCATCTTGAGACTGTTTTTGCATCGGTCTATGGCGGGTTTACGTCATGGTGATTTCCCGCCTATAGCGCACTTTGCCAGCCTCGTTACTGAGCAGGGTATATTTAAATAAATAAGGGGGCTTTTTTGCTCGTTTGCTTTGCTTACTTGCTCGGAAGAGAAGAATGGTGACCCATCTGTTGATCTAAACATGTACAAACAAACAGCCCCGATCGGCTCAGAGACTTACTTGGACGCTAGCTGCTCCAAGTTTCGCGTCATAATCCTTTCCGCCATAGTCATTGAGTTTGGTCCCCAGCCATAATCCTACAGTTCCCAATAGCAGACAATCCTGCCTGTTTCAAGTACCCTTGCATTACACCTCGACCAACCTCCAGTAATCGATACCAAATATTCTCAGCCTAAAAATGTCTCTCATCATGGACAGTGGGAATCCAGACTCTAGTCGCTACAATGATTTATCCGGAAACCACGCGTCCTTAGGGTTGTGTTTCACAGGACTAAGAAGAGGTTTGAGCTACCAGGCCAGTTGATGGAAGCTGTGAATCAGGCCCATTAGATCGAAAGGCCCTCTTGGCCTGCCTTGCCTTGCATTCAAGGGCGTATCCGGGCTCGTTCGCTTTGCGCCATTCGATGTAAGCCTCATAGCTCTGTTGGCCAAATGCATCAGGCACCCGCGGCTTGCGAGCGGGTCTTGGGTTGATTCCAGTACCAAATACCGGAGTTTTGTTTCCGTTGAAGACATGTCCTTGGTTTGGCATCGACGGCTGCGCCTGGAAAAAAGAAGTTTCTGGATTCGGTCCAAGCCCAGAAACGGGCGGTTGAACATTGGGCATCTGTCGACCATAGTCGGGAGTTCGCATGTAGGTATCCAACTGGGCGTTGTTTCCAGACGGAGGTTGGATGTAGGTTGGCTGGTAGAAATGCGAAACAGACGGCGGCGGAGGAGGGATGCTAACCAAATTCCTTGTGACAGACGGTGTGAAGCCTGCGGCAGATGGATCTAGCGGAACAACAGGGATCTGAGGAGGAACGCCAAACTGGGGCATCATCGCGTTGTCCTGGAGTCCAAAAGTTGGGCCAATGGATGGTGGAGAAATATGCTGCAGAAAAGACGACTGGAAGGTCGGACTTGGCACCAAAGGTGACAAAGTGGGAGGCGACGCAATGCGATGTTGTTGCATTTCTGGAATGCCATACCGTTGGAGTGTGTTGGCGACGATTTCATCCAGATGATGCTGAGGAGCGTCGACGATCTTGGAGGCGTCACTGCTGCCCAATATCCTTTTGAGCATCGATAGAGGAATGTTGATAGACGTTTCTTCGGGCGCTTTTACCACAACTGGGTCTTGCTTGGGGCCTGACACCGAGAACTCCTTTGCCATAGGGTTGAGAGGTCGAGTCTTTGTTGAGCTTCCGACGTCGACACCAGAGTCACCAGAGTTACCGGAATCACCAGAGTCTTGCCTTGGACGATTCTCGCCAGGCTTTTTTTTGGCCATGGAAGTTGACTGGCGAACTTGCGAAGAGCGTTGAAGTTTCCGCAGAAGTTCTTGGAACCGGTCAGCTCGGCCAGATGTGGTCTCTTCGCTCGCCGGCTTCAGATCCCGATCAACTATGTTGATAATGGCTGGGTCGCATATGACTGCGACTTGGCTTTGCTTCGGCTGTTCTTGCAATTCCTTGGGATGATTCTTGCCGATCAAAATGTTATCCCTCTCATGCTTGCAAGGCATTGTGAGATCGATCTTGGACAATTTGCGAGGGGTGACTCTGACAGCATGTAATTGCTTGTCGAACTCGGACACTCGATCGTCACGCTCCTTGGATCTGAAGCGGTTTGAATTTCTAGTGCTGCGGATTTCGGCATTGCGGAACAGGCTGTCGTGCTCCTTGCACTTGGGATCATTGCATTCGTGGATGAACACATCCAGGACGAATGTTGTGGGGTCCTGCTTCTAGGAGGACATCTTGCTCCCATCGCTGGCAACAGGAACGGCACTGGCCACGGCACATTTGGCCTTGGCCGAGGGATTGCCGTCAAGCTTCTTCAGGATATGCTGATCCCCCGCAGACATCGGATCGGTTGCGCTGTGTAAAGAGTCAACACCGGCGACGGGCTTTCGACAGTGGGTAGCTGCATCTGTCACGTCAAACTCGGTGGCAGAGGTCGATGGCTTTCGCTTCCTTGGCATCTTGACCTGGTGAGTATGCTGGTCGTGAGAGAACTGCGGTCTGCGCCAGTTGGCGGTACTCAACGGTGAAGTGACTTTCCCCATTGCGACTGTGATTTGGTCAGCGAGGCTCCGTCGCAGTGTAGAAAAAGGAAGGGGACATACAGAATCTCGTGAAGACCAGGTAACGAACTTACGAGCTGGTAGGGCGATGACGAGCGTCGTTCAGACTCGTAGGTTGGGCAATTGACTACTTTCCCGATGCAGTTGAGACGCCAGGTGATTGTGCATGGAGTTTGGGTAGAAAGAGATACCGATCTCACGTGGCCGAGGGATGATTTAGTTGTCGTCAAGGCACACGCGGGGGTTTCGAGCAAGTGAAGTTGATGGGAGTCCAAGAAAGCGCACGACTGCCTAGGAAATTCCGCATATAACAGCCGAAGCAAAGTGGTGTATGTGCGGCGGTGAATGTGTGGTAGGTATTCTGGTCGGCTGGTATGTTCAGAGTTTACCGCGCAATGTTGTTGTCTCGCCGAACAGGTGATGTAGGACGACGAAATCGGGAAATCGGAGAACAACGATGGTCCACTCTCGAGAGACGGCTCGCGCGCCTGTAATGTGGTTGGACTTCCTCGCTGGTGTAAAAATCATGCGCTCTAGGCTGAAACCTGTAAGTCTGCAAAGAAGCGTCCAAAAAGGGCGGGACTGAGGTGATGCGATGGGTGATGTCGATGGAGGATGTGGAGAGTGGAGGGAAGTGGGAAGGACGGCGGACTTGGACGAGTAGTTTGTATTCCGGGCGACTTGCTCCGCAATTTAGGTAAATAGGTAGGCAGGTAGGCAGGGAAAGGAGGGCGATCTCGAGATGGTCTTTCCGGGCTTGTGAGCCTCACGTCTAGGGAAGGAAGCACTCACTGTCATCCACCTTCCGAACCATCAAACCTTTGTCTGATGGCACAGAGGTACAGACTCTAGAAATTATTTTGTGTTCGGTAATTCTTTCCTCGAGTTCAAAATGAGAGGGCATCAATCATTGCTGACCATCTTGCGGAGTCATTTAGCGGAGACATTTAGAGAATATCAATTCCAGCACACGCTCAATACCAACCACCCAAGAGAATCGCCCTCTGACTCTGTAATCTGTCCGGGTTTTCAATGCCACTTCTTCCTGAAGCAAGTCACAGCACACCTGTCGAGATACAAGTAAACAATCCAAGCACCCTTACACCGTCTGATTTGCCTGTCCGGAAAGATAGGCGCTGAAGTGTTTCTGTAGCCCAATACATCAGCACGATCAAATGGTCAATGGGCCATGGAAAACTTACCGCATTCCTTGTCTGCATGAAGACAGTTCCGGGGCCCGTGAACTTGCAAACCAGACCCTCGCCCGAGGAAAGGCCCGAGATGATACCTCCAGAGGCGACTCGCTCCATGATGTACTTGACGTTCCATGCCACCAAGTGGCCGTTGTCCACGACATATTTCTCACCGTCCATGAGCTAGATCAAAGTCAGCCTTCGGTGCGCCGTCGTCATCGCGGAGGCTCACTCACGTCTTTACGAATGATGGCGCCAAAGCTGGTGAGCCAAAGCAGGCCGGTGCCGCTAATTTTGTACACGTACAGGCCCTCGCCACTGAAAATGGCCTTACTAAGACCTTGGCGCTTGTAGTCTTTGATGACACCTTGAGTGGAAGCCAGGTACGCGTCCTGTCCGACCGACCACGTCTCCTGGCCCGTAAGACGCAGACTGGTGATGTCGCCGAGCATGGGCGGGGCCAGGAGAAGCTCGCCGGGCCCGACAAAGGTGGAACTGGCCATCTCGGCACCGGCCACAAGCTTCTTCATGCTAAACTTGAGCTGGCCCCTGAGCGTGATCGAGTGCGACATGGCCACCATGACACCTGGCTTCGCCTGCAACGGGCATCCCATGGCCAGTTGAACGGTGAGGATGGTGTTGCTGTCCCTGTGACTGATGCGGTAGCTCCCGCCGTTGAAGGTGCCGACGTCATCGACGGCGGCCGTGGCTCCTATGAAATGCGTCGTGGGGGGTGCGCCTCCGACGAGGTTGGACGGGTTGCTCGTATCGATTGGTGTTTCCTCGACATATTGCTTCTCCGGCAGGCTGGAGGATTCGGGCGGGCCGTCAAAGTTGGGAGGCGGAGGAGAGAACTGAGGCTGTGAATCCGGAGTTTCTGGTTGTCGCAAGGGAAGTTGCGCCTGTTGGTGCGTCTCCTGGTATTGCTGGTGCTGAGGTGACGGCTGCGGTGACGCCTGAGGAGGCGACTGGTACTGCTGTTGTTGATAATGTTGTTGTTGAGGCTGTCCTTGGGAAAGGCCTGGAGGCGGGGGGTATTGCTGAGCTGGCGCAGGCGACGTAGTAGCCTGAGGAGGCGGGGGATACGTCCTTCCCTGGCTTGGAGACGCCTGCTGGGGGGGAGGGTAGCTCGTGGTCTGTCCGGACGGAGACTGAGGAGGGAACGGGTAGTTCTGAGGCGTGCTTGACTGGGCGGGAGGAGGGGGAGGGTAATTCTGCGTCTGCGGAGCTTGAGGAGGGGGCGGGTAGTTCTGCGACTGGCCTGGCGAGGGCTGAGGTGGAGGGTAGCTCATACTATGGTTGTGCTGAGGTTGCGAGGGAGGAGCAGGGTAGGAGAACTTGGTCTGGTTCGCCGGCGGCGATTGCGGAGGCGGAGGATAATTCTGCTGAGATTGGCCTTAGAGTTTGGTCAGCAAACGTCGCATTAGATAACTTTGTAAAGTCCAGAAAAACGTACCTCCCGATGGGGGAGCTGTGGGATGTTGTCAGCGCGAGCTGTTCATGTTCCTCTGGCGAGGTAGGTAAACGGGCGACTCACGGGGATAGTACTGCGCAGACATGGCCACGGGGAACGTGGCGTGTTTTCGGGGACGTCGTCAAGATTGAAGGGACTACAGGGAGGTAACGAGTAGCCTCGAGGGCGAACGACGAAGAGGAGAAGTCGAGGAGAGCGGTAGACCGATCTGTATTCAAGTCAGCCATTCAATCAGTTGCCTTCTGCCGGTCGCATCGCATCGCTGCCCCGCACTTACAGCCCACGTGTTGATGCAAAGCGCAAGTAGCACGAACATCAATATTCAAGTTTCACGAGAGGAATGCCGGTTTCCGATTGGGCTGGAATGATTGAGGCGCTCTAACAGATTTTGAGGAATATCTCGAAGGAAGAAGGAAACATTTGTTGCGCAGAGAAGAGAGACAGTGGACGACGCGCTTCGGGTTCAGTTCAGTTAAAGAAGAGGGGGGGAGCTTCACGCGCCATGCAAGAGAGCTCCGCCGGAACCCCTGCCATGGCTCGGGGGGTGGCCACGAGATGTGGCCGCATCGCGTCCCAGCTTCCCGTCTTCCTGCACACATATGATAGTGTGGTAGGGTAAGTGGCATTGGAGAGCTTCACCCAAAGATCGATTCTGCTTCTAATTCGACCTGATGGGGATGGATGGGATGCTTGGCCAAGGTCCGTCCAATCGTTGGGGGCCGCCCAGAGGGACGAGGAGAGTCCCTAACTCGTTTGGGCGCCAGGTGAAGAGGGGCGGCGCTTAGAGCCCAGCAATAAGAGTGCCGCCCTGTCATTGGTCTGATTTTCTTCCTCCCTCTCGTTCACTTTTCTCGCATTCTTGGCTATTGATTTTCATGTCATCATTATCATTCCTGAGGGGACACTGTCTTGAAGGTTAAATTTGAAGAGTGTCTTTCCGAAGCACGTTGAAGTTGTTGAGACAAGCTTCTTCGCGCGGTGTCCGAAATGCCCAAGGGCAGAAAGGTATGTCAGATGAGCTGGAGGCGTTGCCCAGACTTTGCCCAGACATTCCTGCAGCAAAACAAAAAGCGGGAAGTATGAGGCTATGGCTGAACCACCAGATACGGGGCTTCTCAGGCCTGTGACATGTGGTATGGCGATACAGCAAGACCCCGGCTTCTCGACCGCCAGGGCCGTCCCGAACCGGCAGGCCTCCGACCAATGTGGGGCCGAGCGCCGTCACGACGACCAGTGACGACGAAGAGCAAGCCACAACAGGACTTACAACGTCGTTTGAAAACTGCCCTTGGGGACATGTAGTTTTGTTCAACTTTTCATTTGTTTAATTTCTTGAATTCCGCAACGCCTGACTAACGCCGGGTGACCATGCTCTTTTGTACTTTCGCTTTTCAGAACGGCAACTTCTCGTGCTTGAAAGGCTTCTGGCCCTCGGCCTCACCGTACGCCAGCGACACTTGGCCCTGGCCCCTGATCTTGTACTTGTAAATCATGAGACCCTCCAGCCCGACGGGACCGCGTGAATGAATCTTGTTGGTGCTGATGCCAACCTCGGTACCGAAGCCGTAACGCATGCCGTCAGCCATGCGCGTAGAGGCATTCCAGTAGACGCCGGCCGCGTCGACGGCCGCCATGAACCTCTCGGCGTCGTCGGACGACGAGGTGAGGATGGCCTCGGTGTGCTTGGAACCGTGGGCGTTGATGTGCTCAATGGCATCGTCTAGCGACGCAACGACCTTGACGGCGAGATCAAGGGAAAGGAATTCGGTGTCGTAGTCGGCATCTTTGGCTTCAACCACCCTGGCGGCAGCCTCTCCGGAGATCTTGGACTGCAGAGTGGCTTTGGACTTGGCATCACAATGCAGGGTGACGCCCTTTGCGATCAGGGCCTCGGCGGCGGAGGGGAAGACGGACTCGAGGGCCGATTCTTGGACAAGCAGGGTCTCCAAGCTGTTGCAGGCGGCCGGATAGCTCGTTTTGGAGTCGACGATGACGCCGGCGGCCATGGCGGGGTCGGCGGAGTCGGTGAGGTAGATGGAACACAGCCCGTCAGCGTGGCCCAGGACGGGGATCTTGGTGGACTCTTTGATGTAGCGAACGAGCTCGTTGGAGCCGCGGGGCACAACGAGGTCGATGTACTGGTCGAGAGCCAGGAGCTGGGGGATGACATCGCGGGTGGTGACGAGCTGGATGGCCGAGTTGGGAACCTTGGAGCGGTCGAGGGCGGCGGAGATGACCTTGGAGATGGCAATGAAGGACTCGGTGGACTCCTTGCCGCCCTTCAAGATGGCGGCGTTGCCTGACTTGATGGCTAGGGAGGCGATGTTGGCGATGACCTCGGGGCGGGCCTCGAAAATGATGAGAAGGACGCCGATGGGGCAGGTGACCCTTTCGAGGACGAGGCCATCATCCAGCTTAGTTCTCAGAGTGACCTTTCCAACTGTGCCGTGTCAGAGGAGCGAGCGGAGGCCTGCGATTTGATGCACGAAGGAGAGAGAGAGCGTATACATACCCGGGTCCTCGAGCCCCCGCACATCCAAAATTCCCTTGAGCATATCCTCGAACTTGCCCTTTTTGCCCAGGTCGAGGCGGGACACCAGACTCTGGCTCAAATGGCCGTCGGCGGCGGCCTTGCGGGCCAGGTCCAGGTCTCGCGCATTAGCGGCCAGGATGTCATCTTTGGCTTCGGCGAGGGCGGCGTGAATGGCCGTGAGCGCGTCGTTGCGGGCTTCGGCAGGGAGGGTCGCGAGGATGTGAGAGGCCGACTTCGCACCCTTTGCGGCGTCGACGGGGGAGGCGTTGGTCAGGGACATGATTGTGGGTGAGATTGACTGGGATTGGGCGGTGAAAAGTGAGGATTTGGGGTATGAGATGCGCAAAATGCAAGGCTTCCCGCACTTACAAGTCCAGGCAATCCGGATGAGTCAATAACTATGAGATCTTACAGCCGTTGGGAGTCAGTATTGTTGGTTGGCTGGTGCCCCGGCGGGTAGCACATTTAGCCATGAAAATTTGGAGCCCCGCACTCGGAGCGGGAGGACGGAGGGATGATCAAGTTGGTACCTCTCCCAGTACCTCGGTACCCACCAAAGCGACGTGTACCCTCAGGTACCTCAGGTAACTTGTTGTGTGATTGAGTTAGAGTCAATTTTGTCAACCTTGCCAATCCCAGTGACAGAACGCCCAACCGAACAACCTTATTCGAACCGACACAGACAGTTAGGAGACTGTGATGGTACGATGTACAGTGGTCTTATTCGACTACCTTGCATTGTATAAGTAAAAGCCAGGAGTCGAAAACACAGTCAGCCATCCATCTCCCTTTTGGGCAGCTCAGTCTCAAGTCATGTCACGAACAGGGGTCTTCAGTGGCCAATGGACCCGCTGAAAGCCCTACTGTACCCAACCCGCGCTATGTACACCACCTACCTAGTAGCCTGGGTACACAAGTAAGGTAGGCAAGTAGGTACCTGAAGAAGTCACCATCATTCGCATCTTTGTCAGTCTCTGCAACAACATATGGCCTCTCGCTGCCTGGAGGTCGTCTGCATTACAACTGCTTGCTGTCTTTCGTTGGAAATGCTACCAAAGCAGCAGTGACCCTGAGTCATGAAGGGCTGGCGTCTTCTTTCATGGTCGGTCGAACTTCCCACGTGCCCCACCCAGCCGAGGTACGGATATGTTGCGGCAACAGCATCCATCTTTCGCCCACTCTTCCTTCACCCACCACCCTTCATCTCACTTCCGTGTGTCAACGGTTTCTCCTGCTTTCCGGTATCCTACCGCCCGAACGCCGCCAAGCATGGAGGTAGCCGCGACACATGCCCCCCGCGACGGCCACGCACTGGCCGTAGTCGCAGGAGCTTCCCGTTCCGCCAGATAAGGAGCGAGCCTTCGATAAGAACGAACCCCAGAGGATTCGGGCCTGCCAGATTGGTCGTGGTCACACTGTCCGCACACCTACGCAAGCGGATATAGAACGGAAACCGGGCTTCTCCCGCGGTCCTACTGTAGACGGCCAGCGCCGATCATCCACCTTCTGGGTGTTTACCAAGAACACTCGCAAGTGCTTCGTGCCATTTCTCCGCCGGCCTCATGTTTGGTTGACGCACCGCTCCTTAGAGTGAGTGTGAGTTATGCCTCTTGTGCGGGCCGGCCTGGATGTCCGCAACGATGGCCCGCCACCCGCCCCACGACGGCCGAGGCATCTTTACGCCCTCGAAGCATCGGGTGCCCAGAGCCGAGCGCGGTGCCGATCCACTCCACTGCGGAACGGTACCCGACCCAAGATATTCTGGATGGGCTGTCCATGAAGAGGCTAGTCTAGCCATCATGACCAGGCCCTGGGAGGTTATGTGGGGTGCGAAAGCCGGACAACACCCGATTCAAAAATCGGAGACGCCCCGGCAATTCCTGTCGTCATCTTCGCGTTGCGCTTCTCCTCTCATATTCCTGATGTTTCTGCTTGGATTTCCTCGTGGGCCTCGAAGTTCACGCTCCTCCTTCTTGTTCAGCTGCGCGTCATCCGCTCCGACCCTGCACCTTGGAGGCCGAACCCGGAGCTTTGTGAAGAACCCATCCTTCGGCACCGACTCGGCATTCAGCAATGGCCGCCGCTGCCGCCACACCACGCGACCCGGAAAAGGATTCTTTCCCAGCAGACGACGCCCGCAGTCGTGGTGATGACCAGAGTCGGTCGAGCGACAGCGACGATGAGGAAGCAATCACCGAGATTGGTCGGGATGGGGACACGTCCCGTAGACCCGCAGACGCCGACCCGGCCGGCGGAGACCCATCGGCCGGCGACGCCCCGGCGCGAACGCGGTCCCGTGCCTCCTCCACCCGCTCCCGCGCCCTCTCTGTCGTCGCCAGGTCCAAGAGACGCGGCCTTTTTGCCCAGCTGGCAGCCATCCCGGAAGTGGACAACCCCTATAACTACGCGGATAAGACGAAATGGACAATTACCTTGATCATCGCCCTCGCCGCCGCCGTGTCCCCTATGGGATCCTCCATCTTTTATCGTAAGCTGCAGCGAACGCAACCCCAGCGCCTTTAGTCTGTGAACTGCCATTGACAAACGCACAAAAAAGCTGCCCTGCCTGAGATGTCCAAGGAATTCGACGTCTCGCCTACCATCACCAACTTGTCCGTGGCGTTTTACATGCTGGCCATGGCCATCTTCCCACTGTGGTGGTCGTCCTTTTCCGAGACCCTGGGCCGCCGGACCATCTACCTGCTGTCGTTCACCCTTTTCGTGGTCTTCTCCATTCTCAGCGCCGTGAGCGTCAACATCAGCATGCTCATCGTCATGCGCCTCTTCGGCGGCGGAGCAAGCGCCAGTGTGCAGGCGGTCGGGGCCGGTACCATTGCCGATATCTGGGAGCCGCGTGAAAGAGGCCGTGCCATGAGTATCTTCTACCTCGGTCCCCTGACGGGGCCTCTCTTGGCTGTGAGTCTCACGCCCACACCCTCTTGATGATTCAGATCCTGACCCCGGCTCTCCTCTCGTAGCCCATCATCGGCGGAGCACTATCGCAGCGCTTCGGATGGCAGTCGACGATGTGGGCGCTGGCCATCTATGGCGGCCTGGTCCTCTTCATGATACTCTTTTGCCTCCCGGAGACCCTGGCGCGACCCAAGCCCGCGGCCCCGCCCCGTGCCGCGTCCGCCGGCGATAAGGTGGCCCTCTCACGGACCAGGACGACCGAGTCGGTCAAGGTGCACTCCAAGAGGGCGGCGGCGCTCCTCAAAAAGTCTCTCGTCGACCCGCTGTCGGTGCTACTCTACCTGCGCTTCCCCCCCGTCGCCATCACCGTCTTCTTTGCCGCCATTACCTTCGGCGCCCTCTTCTTCGTCAACATCTCGGTCCAGGCCACGCTCTCTGAGGCGCCGTATGGCTTCACCGAGCTTATCGTCGGCCTGTTCTACTTCCCCGCGGGGCTGGGCTACTTCCTTGCCTCGCTCCTCGGCGGCCGCTGGCTCGACGTCATCATGGCCCGCGAGGCCCGCAAAGCCGGCCGCTACGACGCCGATGGCAAGCTCGTCATGCTCCCGGAGGACAGGATGCGCGAGAACATTTGGATCGCCGCCACGGTGTACCCCGCCTCCCTGATCTACTACGGCTGGGTGGTGGAGAAGGGCCTCTTCTGGTTCGTGCCGTGCATCGGCCTCTTTACTTTCGGAGCCAGTTCCATGCTCGTCTTGTAAGTCCCCATTCCCCCGCCGCCGTCAGATGGTCTCGTGTGCCGCCTCTGCTTCTTATCATCATCGCATCGAGCTACCGGCTAACATTGCTTCTTCCCACAGCGGCGCCGCCACTACCATGCTGACCGAGTTCATGCCCAAGCGGAGCTCGGGCGGCGTGGCGGTCAACAACTTTGTCAGGAACATTTTCAGTTGCGTAGGCGCGGTCGCCGCGCAGCCCGTCATCAGCGCCATCGGGAACGGCTGGCTATTCACCATATTGGGCATCTTCACGTGGATCTCGGGTTATGTCTGCGTCTGGACTCTGAGGAGGAACGCCCCCAGGTGGAGGGAGAGTATGGATAAGGCGATGAACAACTAAGCCCGACGGCGCACTTCCGTATCTAGCGCGCCCGCAAGGCATGGTCTCATGATAAGCGTATTATAGCGCGTGCGCGCGAGATCAATTGTGAAATCAGCCGAATGCCCTAATTTGTTTCCTTTTGATTTGTACGTTCTGCCTATAGCGTTCTTTCCTATGTGCCACACCCGTCCACGATGACGGTCTACGCCCGCAGCTCCTTTGTTCACGACGACATGGGCGAGCCGACGCCGCGCTCGGCGCAGTACTTGGCCACCTCCTTCCGCAGCGTCTGCTTCTGCCGCGACACCAAGTCCATGACATCCCGCAGCTCCTCGCCGAGGTCCCAATCCCCCCTGGCGCCGCCGCCCACGGCCTCGTACAGGTCCTCCATCTCGACGAGGATGGCCTCGAGCTGGTTCGGCAGCCAGGTGACGATGGGGCTGCCGCCGGTGGCCGTCGGGTGAGATGTGCGCTTGAGGATGTACTCGCGGGCGAAGCACCAGTGGCGCCAGCGGAAGTCGCGGACCTGGTGCAGGATGAGCAGCCAAAGGCGGCGGGACTCGCGGATGGCCTCCCTCTCGTCCTCGGCGAGGCCTTCGGCCGACAGTTTGGCGGCGAGCGCGGCGTTCTTGAGGCCGACCTCGAGGGAGCGGTCCTTGACGTGCAGCAGGAACTGGCGGTGGTTGCTGGGGCGGTACGACCGGAAGTCCTTGAGGATCTCGGTGAGGGGCGTGTCGGGCATGGGCACCTGGAGGAGGTTGTCCATGAGAGGCACGATGGAGTCGTTGGCGCCCGACTCGCCGCGGAAGGACATGGGCTCGTCGTTGTTGACGCCCTCGTAGACGACGCCGTTGGGGAACATGCTCTGGCTGGTGATGCCGAAGATGAAGGTGCGGAAGCTGGTGTAGCTCTGCGGCCGCGACTTGTCCCACATGGTCTCCATCGTGTTGTTGATCGTCCGGAGGGCCGCGAGGACCTCAGAGAGCCCGCGGTTGAGGCCGGCGCGGTCGAAGGGGGAGCCGGGCGAGCCGGACGAGCGGAGCGCGTCCACTGTGCCCTTCACCAGGCCGCCGGTGTGCTTCACCATGGCGATGTGGACGAGCACGAAGCCAGCCTCGGACGAGGTCGGGTCCAAACCCTTCTCAAAGGCGCGGATGAGCCGGACGTTGGAGTACTCCATGCCCTTTGAAGGGTCTTCGAGACGGTAGTTGTAGAGAGCGTAGGAGCCGGCGTACTCCATCCAGGGCTTAAAGCCGGTGCTTGACGCTGTTAGCGATTGCGGCAAGGCAGGCTGCGATGGACGGGGTGAAAAGAGACAAATTTTGAAATGTGCATAGAGAGGAGGGTAATCATGAGAGTCACGTACAGGTCGGCGCAGCGCGCGATAGGCAGCGAGATGCTCCTGGGCAAGCGATCCCTCGCGAGGCCGTATCCCTCGCCCCTGACGAAGCGCTCATGGCAAGGCTCGAGCAGATAGGCGGACGCGAGGAACGAGTAGTCGCGGTACAAGGCGTTCATCAACTGGTTCCACAGTTAGAACCAAGGAAGAGAGACAATTGGGGACTGGTACATACCGGCAGGTTGTCCTTGTACTTGTCGATGGCGTGGGTGAGGTCGGGGAACTCGGCGTCGACCGTCTCGCCCAGCGTGGACGACGCCAGCAGGCCCGGCGTGCCGTCGAGCTTCTTGACGGGCATGCGGGAAAGTATGTCCTCAAGCGGGGCAAACTCGGAGGGCAAAACGGCAACGGGGTCGGCACGAGGGAGGAAGCCGCGGGTGGTGGAGACCATGAAGGCGGGGAGGGAGTTGTCCTCGGGACGGGGGTCGTCGAGGACGGGAAAAGGGGTGGAGTCGATCGATCCCATTGCGAAGAAAGATTTGGGGGAGATAGCGTGGGGTAAGTGGATGGATGAATGGATATGGGGAAAGGGAGAGAGGAAGTGTGTTTGTGTGTGTGTGTGTGTGTGTGTGTGCGCGCGTTAGTTGAAGTTGTGGGTTACGGAGTGACGGCGGTGTTGATTTTGTTGTGTTTGCAGGGTTGTCTGTATGCTTGTGATGGATAGACGGGTTTGGGTTGTTTGGGGGGGGGATGGGAGTAAAGTCGTGTAAGTTGACTTACACGAGTCGAAGAAGTGCGTGTAAGTGATGATATGGGTATGCGAAATGACGGGGGGAAATCGCAAAAATTGCCAAATAAATTGCTGCAGAGCCCAGAGAATGCTTTTTCGGTGCAGGTGCTGGATGGATGCGAGTGCAAGTTCGGATTGTTGACCTCCCGCCACTCGGCGCCGCGTATATACTTCGTGGCCGGAATCGATTCCGGCCTCAAGTGAGGGGGTGTCCTTCTCGCGCCGGCCGCAGAGCATGACACGAAGCCCCCGTTCGCCGTGCCCGTCCCATTTCTGTTTGTCATATCATCCCAATCTCTGGTCACGCGGGCTCCTCCGGATAACCCCCAAGACCAACCAAGGGGTTTGCTTTTCCTTTTTAGCTGGTCGAGCCCTTGCATCCACCGCTCGTCGGCCGCGATAAGCAGCATTCCTCTGCATCCCACAGGCTCCCACATCCCAGACATGCCCCATCGCAGACCCCGTTGGGCCAGTTGGCAAACTTTTCCTTCTTGCAGAATGCAGTAAACGTTAATAGAGTGGTTCCCCCTCCGGGTGATGTCGCGCCGTTTTGTTGTTCGAGATGCCGAGTTTTGTGGTTCTGAGAGGCCGGTGCAGGCGACTTGCAGTTGGAGGGTGGTTGAGTAATGGATTCCCCATGTCCCGCTTTTTTGCCGATTGAGGCCGGTGTGGCCGGAACCGTTCCGGCCTCTTGGCACACGGACCCGGACTGGACGGGCTGAGACGCTAACAGGTTTCACACATAAATGAGGCAGCCGACTGTTAAGCCGATAAGAAAAAGTGCGGTGTGGTATTAATGAGTGCTCTGTGATAGGCCAGTCTGAGAGCTCATCTGTTGAAGATGCGACACATGACCGGCGAATTCCTCGCCGTCTCGGGTCTTGTTGAGAGAGATAACAGCCCCCCCAGATACCAAATCCTCCTCGTTTGCTTCCCTTGTCGAAATGAATGTCGTTAAAAGTCGTAAAAATCATCTCATGAATTCTTTCCATCGTTACATGTCGTTGTCCGTCGTTATCCATTCTTGTTCACTTTCAGCCTCCACAATGCTCGATGCCCTGCGAGCCGTGAGCAATAGTGCCTGATGTGCGGCAGCCAGGAAGCCCACCTTGGGACAGAAGCCTGCCTTCAAACATCTTCTTCTATTCCACGACCGACGAGGGATTCAGAATCGTTGGGGGCCCCTCCAGGGTCGCGGCGTGTCACGCCCAAGGAAGCCCAGGTGTCGCGCGTGGTGAATCCGACATCTGAACCGTCGTCCTCCACCGTTGTTCCATCAAATTCGGTCCAAGGCTCCCAATCGTCATCATGGTCAGAATCCTGTGTCGCATCGGGATCCGAGTCCTCGGTATCATGCTCGTCGACCTCGACCACTGACCGGACGACTCTAGGAACCGCTGATGGACCGTCCTCGTACAAATACTCCGTGAATGTTTGAGTGACGGTCGTCTTGCATTGCGAAGTAGTCAAAACGGATGTCACGTATGTCGTAGTAAGAGGCTCACCATTTCCCGGGTCGCTGCTTGTCAGAAAGGAACTGGGGGTGGGGGGACTTACCCCGGGGCTGGCTGGGTCATTTCCAGTGGCAGTCGGCTGTCCGTTCGACAGCGCCGGCGACGAACCGATCGGGCCCGAGTTACTAACCGTGTTGGACGGAGGCGGAACGGCAGTTCCGCTCGCCGGACTGCCTCCAGATGCAATGATGGCCGCAAGCTGCCGCTCGATGGACTGGATGAGCCTCAAAAGATCCTGAAGGTCTTGTGGTGAGATCTGGATGCTGCCCGCTTGCCTCTTTACCATGTTTGCAATATCAACAATGTCGGGTTTGCGATGGCCACCGCCCCATTTCCTTAGGAAACTCTCCAGTTCAACATCGAGGTCCTCGGCAGCTAGACTCAGGGCGTGGATGTCGCTTGCTGGAAGCTGAACCGAGTCAGCACCGCTAGTCCGTCCACGAAGGATTGCACCGATCGCGCCCTGGAAGGCGACGTGTAAGGCGACACAGGCGTAAATAATCTTGGTGATGAAATGCATGTTGGAATGTTTAGGTGAGTAAGAGATGGTTCACCCATCAGGCGTGGCAGGCTCGAGACTTCTCGAGCTCATGATATAGTTGTGTGGCGTTGGGACAGACAAAACAATAGCAACGCATTCCAGAGACCGTTTGGTCACCGCTGATGCGGGTGCATTCCTCCTGCGGCGCCGTCTCTCGGTCAATGGCGGGTCGTGACTGGGCCTTGATTAAGAAGAGCAATACTTGCGTCTTTCCAAGAATCGATACCCAATACATGCGCAGACGGATCTCTTCCGTGGCCTTTGCGCAAGACACTTTGCATTTTTGTCGTGACTTCAGCGACTGCCGTGATGGTGGGCCGGGATGGCAAAGCATAAAGCGTGACGCGCAAGAGTCATGGTGATGATGCCGTTCACGGAAGTAACTACTGGGTTTGTGGAGCGTTGCAGGGCGTAAGGGTGATTTCGGGGATGCACAACGAAGTTTGGCTTTGGGATGACGACAACACGAGTTCCTGCTGGCACTGGTCGTTGATGGGTGATCGGCCAGGCGATAGCGATTATGACGAAGAGGTAAGAACATCCCTGAGATGCACTGTCGCTTTTGGGTTACGGCTCGTACGGATCGAGGCTCGGTGTTTGACGGTATGATTCCATGACAAACGTCGACGGTGGTCGCACGGTTGTGTTGAAACAGCCTGCTGTGCGGATAGATGGTCATCGTTTGGTCTTCCCCCCCTCTTCAATGTCGGAGATGACACTCCCCCTCCGATCGGGGTGGACGGGCAGAAGCCGCCCGCTCTCCCCTTCCCCATTGATTGACTGGGATTTAGTAAGAGGGTGGACGCTCTTTGTTCTTTGTTATCTTGGCTTCGTGGAGGCCTAACGGCAGATGGATTGGTATGGGATGCTGTCAGAACAACAGCATGTCCATCTACTTCGTTTGTTACGTGAGATGCATCAAACTGGGAAGCAAGCCAGGTGGATTGAGCGGCGCGGAGCTCTGGTCTCATCTCCAGTCGGGGTTGCGCCACTTGGCTTCTTGTTTTTTTTCTATGTGTCGGGGTTGGCATGTCTGATCCTCGGAAGTACGATTGGCTCTCGTCGAGTGGGATTGGAGTTTGGGCTCAAAGCAATTTTTTGGTTTGTATCCATCTAACCCTGACAGGGAGGTGTGGCCAGTCACCACGGCAGATGCGGGAGGTTTTCGTGTCACCCTTTCCACATCATCTTTATCCGTAGTTAGGGCTTCTAACTCCGAGTAGAGAACGCGTCAGATGCTTCTGCCGCCCCGCGCCGATGATGCAAATGGCCCTGTCTGCCTTTGGTTTTGGGTCATTTGCAGAGCTCGCAAAGGTGCGATAGCAAGCCGAGAATTGTAGATGTAGAGTCCCCCTGAAGTGGATCGTAATCATCTCGAGAAACTGCCCCTTTCGCACGGTGAAATGAGAAAGGCAGATTACGAAGGTTCCTCGGTCAACTTGGCGCCCACATCAGAGCCGACAGAACTCCTCCGGTTCAGCTTGCTACATGTCAGGTTCGGTCGGATACCGCGCCTTGTTCGCGATCTGGTCTGGCCGCCATTCCGCTGGATTCTTGGTCTCGGATGGTATTCTTTCAACGATGTTGTTGTTGTCGCATCAGAGTTAATGAGCTGGGGCGATGCACCGGCTTTTATATCCGCCTATGGTCCTTTGGCTGTAGCGGTCTCAGCATGCCAGTTGCAATTCAGAGAGAGTTCTAGGTCGCCTTGAACAAAGTGCCGGAGTGCGCCAGCCAAGCATGGGCATGAGCTTTCGGGTTTGGTGGTGTTTGTGCGAGCTTGAGACTTATCTGCTATGCCCTTGATCCTCGTTGATTGTCCGAACCTGTTGGTCCCGCTGAGACTTCCAAGTTCCTGCAAGGCGCATCCGCAAAAACGACCTCAACAAGAACCTATCGCAGGCGCTTTACACAGAGTTGGGATTTGTGACAATTGGTTCGCGGTTTGCTAGGTAAACTTGGGCTCTATGCATCGCTCATAGAGTATCGCCGGTGCGGTGTCCTTCTGGTGATCTGAGTCGTAATGGTGCGTGCCCAAGGTAGCATGGTCGTGCTGTGCATAGGTAGCCCTGAGGGAAATAATTCGCAATACCCCATACACAAAGTCTGAAAGGGCCATGGATCATCGTCCGGTGTCCCGAGAGTTGTTGTGGAGAGAGAGCAAAATGTAGCGTGCTATCGCCATTTTTCGAGTCAAGCCATGCTGGAATGGGTAAGTGGCAGCTGGGCCATGTCGCGAAGAGTCCAAGTGTTTCGCCTTTGCCCTGACAGGTAGACGGGATGATTCAATGAGAGGAGACTACGGATACACAACCAGCGCCCCCTGGTCTGAGGCACGACAACACGAACAAAAGACAAAAGTGAGGCAAAGTATAGACTACCTACCTAGGTAGGGAGAAGGCAGAAAAGGAGGGAGGAGCTTCGGACGAGGAGAAAAAGAAGGCAGGAAAGGGGGGAAGCACATAATCGGGGGTGTGTGTGGCGGGTGTCATTACTGAGGTTGCTATCCCCAGTTTCTGCTGAGGTCAGAGGCCAGCCAACTTCCAAGATCCCGGATCCAGTGAGATGCATTCAATGGGAGTTGGAGTGATGTGTGAGCCTGAGCCTGAGAAAGCGCGTGAGAGTGTGCGGCCGGCCGGCGGAGTGTGCCGCGGTACGTACCTGTCTCTCTGCTCAAGGTGCAGATAAAATGGGCGGAGGAAGGAAGGAAGGGGACGCCGGATGTACCTTCGTACCTCTCTGGAAAGGGTGAAAATCCACCCGTGCACCCATCCCTTTCCGGCCGCTGCCACGGTGCTCTTAGGTCATTGGTTCAGAGGTCCTTCGTTTACCCACATCTGTCCGCGGCGCTGGCTGCTGCGCGCAGTGTGGGCGTGGCAGGTGCGCGAGAGGAAGCGAAAGCTGGAGGTCAATTCTTGAGCGAGAGCCCAGCACCACGCACCCAGCACCGCACCGCACCCAACCCAGCATGAGAACCGTTTATTGTCACGCCGCCTGGTCTGGCGCTCTCTCGAAAATGAGACGCCAAACTTACCAGATGGACTCCCCCATAAAATAAAAATTCTCTCTCTTCTCTCCTCTCCCCATCTCGTCTTTCCATCCACCCTCCCATTCCATCCATCGCCAACCCAAGCCATCATCACCTCGCCGCCGTCGACTGTGCGAGTCGCCGATGCGAAATAATCTGCCGTCGACGAGCTCGAGAGACCAGACCGCACCGTACCACCGCACCGCACACCAAACCCAACCACAACAGCAATAGCAACAGCAACGCACCGCCCAAAAACCTTGCCTAATCCATCACCCCCCCGGATCACCACCCGCGGCCCATTGGATGACTGGCTCGACCGTCGCCCCATTCATCGAAGCAGCCATATCTGACAAAGCCAACGCTCCCTCTTGAGCTTTCCGCCGCCTCCCCATCGAACTCCCGCTCTTCACCTTTGATTTCCACGCCCGACCCATATCCACCCCATCCATTACACAGCAGCCAACCCACCGAAATGTCTCCCACTCCATCCGTCAGCCGACGCAAGTCGAACGGAGGCAAGGGCGGCCTCGTCGTCACCCTCGCTGTCAGCGCAGACAGGTTGAAGCAGATCCTCGACCCCAGTCCCGTTGAGGAAGATTCGCCCGTCAAGATGGACATCGAGGAAACAAATGGGACGAAGGAGACGCAAGAGTCGCAGGACTCGCCTGCCACGTCAACGACGTTGCCTGCCCCGGTCGCCACGAACGGCGAGACAGCATCCGACTCGAACCCCGGCACGCCTGCCGGTGATGGCACTCCCGCACCCACGTCAATGGGACCTCCCACGGAGGGAGTCAAGAAGAAGGGCACCAAGCGTAGCGCTACTGCTGTCAACGGACTTGGTCCCGATGGGCAGCCCAAGATCCGAGGTAAACCAGGACCTAAGAAGAAGGCGAGACTGTACGTTCACCCCTTTGGCGACTTGGCTACGTCAATCCATGCTAACGGTATTCCTACAGTGAGGACGGCACAATCGATCCGAATGCCCGCGCTGGTGCTGCTGGACATAAGCTGGGACCAAAGGCGAACCAAGGTGCCATCAACGCTGGCCTGCGGGCTCTCGACCGGTCTGGCAAGCCTTGCCGCAAGTGGGCGAAGGGCGGTTTTACGCTCAAGAGTTTTACGGGCATCGTCTGGGAGGTACCTCGATGGGTCGCGCCGCCCAAGACCGTACCCGAGTCCAGCACCGAAGACTCTGCTGCAGCTTCTGTCGACAGCAGTTCCAAGGAGAACAAGGAGAACGACCAGGTCAAAAGCGATGCTAACAGTGCGGCCAACAGCGGCGCCGACGTTGAGATGCGGAGCGCTCCCGGCAGCGTTCCAGCGAGCTCGCCCGCGCCGATGGCCATTACCGCCGCGTCATGAGGCGTTCGGGTGCGCGCCATTTTCATTTGTTTTGTGCCATCGCCAGAATTCAAAGATGGTTTATGCCACACGTGTACACAATAGCTTGGAGTTTGAGGTTTCAGGGAGAAGGTGTCTCGGACAGAAGGCATTTCACAAGGCATAAATCGCCTTTGCAGTCTTTGGACAGACCTTCTTGCGCGGCATTAGCCCGCCGGCGTTAAGGATACGGGGTATTTGATTCAGCGCGGAAGCGGGCAAGGGGTAGAGGGGCGTTTGCCCGGAACGGAGGCACAGAGTGTATACTACAGAGTCAGCGCAAGCATGTCGAGATTTTCGACTGGCAATACAGTCGATGCCATTTTCATGTCAACGTTGTGTGTTCCGCCCGAGAGTGTGCGTGATGCAATTGCGAGATAGTTTGACTCGGACGAAGGTGGCCGGTTGGGGAGTGCCGAGACCCTTGGACGGAGAAAGTTCCACCCAAATCGGAGATGAACCATGAACCATGGATGCGATGTCGCGGTGCGTAAACCGAATATTTGGTCGGGGGAGGGGAGAATATCGATGCAGATTGGGCTTGGGGACTGCCTGCATTGACTGGTGGTGCAACCCAGGTGGCGCCGCACTTTTAGGCCTCGCTGTGTGCCCCTTCGGCTCGAGTGCATCGGGAAACCCGTGATGATTGAGCTCAGGAGCCGGGAGGATCTGTTGGGGTCGCAGGACACGTAGCGTTGCTGATGTGATTGATTAATTGATGGATGGCCCGAGACATGTGGGAACCGCCATTGGTAAAGTGCGCAGGGAAGGTGAGAAAAAAAAAGCCTTGGTCCCTCCTTTCTCGATCCCCCCCCCATCCAACTCGTCGTTTGCTTCCTTGTGATGGAAGAGGCCGGGAAAAGCGACGTTGGTGGTTGGTGTCGACCACGTGACATTACATAAGCCAACTGTCCCCAGACTGGACGGTTAAGGCAAGGTGCGTGGGTCAGGCACGCCGGTTGCTTGTTTCCCGGCAGCAGCAGTGAAGTCTGTACAGTGTGAGAATGACACTGCATGACGACAGCGTTTCCAGTTTCTCTCTAGGTTCTTTCGAGGGTCTCGCAGTCAGCGTCTCACTTGGAGCGGACAGCGCTTTGTCCACGAGGGGTACGACTGCCTAGCCCCTAAGATATTGGGTCTTCCACAGGGGAAGCTTATCATTCTCCCATCATTCTAGTGTATGATCTTCTTCCCATGTTTGTGTTTCGACGCCTCGGTTTGCAAGACTATGGATGGGCTTGAAGACAAGGCAGAAGGGGACAGTGAATAGAGACACCAGTCTCCCGATAGCACCGTGCCGATCCCTGGCGAGCCTTATCTGTCCGCAGTACCTCTCGTTCAGGTAGGTTACAGTTAGGGGAGAGGCGGCTGGTGTGAGGGGCCACGCCGTTTGGCGCCTCAAATAGCCAGTTAGCCTCTAACAATGACCTGCCCTCGTGATTGTTTAGCGGTGTCTGGCAACTGGGACGACGGCGGCCACGCTCGGGACAGGCCAAGCCCGGCGAATCGAAGCAAAGACGCCCGCCTATCATTCGTCCTCGCGCGCTGGACCTTACCTTTCGTCCTTTCGTCACTGCACCACTCCGCTCCTGCACTGTGACTTTCGCATGGATGCACCTCAACCCTCCACAACGCTCCGTCCACCACCTCACACCAGTACCTTGCCGGTACACTCGTACCGTCCATCCTCTCCGCCCCCGTCTCCACAGAGCGATAGACCTCGACTCAAACCCCCATCCTTCGACCTCTCATCAACTGCGTTATCATGATAATCGAGCTGTCCTGCGCCGCATTTTAGCACCCCCGACGAGTCTCGTTTCCTCCGTGCCGTTGCAGTCCCTTTGGTAGAGCGAAATAAACCTTGACACCCGGATTCATCCGTTAGACCATCTCCACGCCCCTCGTAATAGTGCGACTACTCGACCTGAACCTCTTGTCCCCAGCACGCCATTTCGAAGCCGATTGCCCGTTGCACCTGGCCACCTTGTCGTCCCCCAGACCGAGGCCGACCACCTTTGACGATTCGTTCGATACGCCAACGTTGACGCCAGGGAAGGGACATAGTTGCCGCCAATTACTTATCCTGAGAAGGTCCGACTGCGGCTTCTCGGGGCTTTCGCGAAGCTCCTGTTGCGTAATAGACGTCACAGGTACGCCGAGCTCGCCGACTACTTTACGATCCTCGACCCCTCACCATGACAAACCCGTTCCATGCTTCTGCACACCACATCGATACAAACACACCCACGGGAAGCTCTGGTCTTCTCCCACGCCGCTTCCCCTACGCTTCAATCGTCTCGGGGGCACCGCCACACCACAGCCCACCCTACCTCTCGCACCCCGGCCGAACTTCGGTCATCTCCCAGATTCTCAACAACTCCGACGACATCACCTTCGAACCGGCCTCGGGCTACTACGAACCGATCAGGAGCGACGACATGGACGCTGATAGGAACGGCACCAGCCCAAATGGCGCGTCCGTGAGGTCGTCGCGCGGCAGCCAGCTGCCTTCATTCTCGAGGGCCTTTGATATGTTCATGGCGAACCCTGCAGGCGAAGCTGCAGGCTCTGGCAGCACACTAGGGGGCGGCTTCTTCGTCCCGTCCTACCTCGCAGGATCGACATATGTCCAGCGGTTGGAGGAGACACACTTGGCAAAGTTGCGGGCGCAGAAGGAGTCCCAGGCAACCCAGGCCCAGTCTGGTGTGAGCTTGCCTACGAGCGCAAGCAGCGTCAGTCTTCACAGCAAGCCGGGTGCCCATCGAGGGGTGAATTACGATGTCATTGAGAAACCCCCCGCCTTTGAGGAAGACGAAGCGTTGGCCCCGCTACCCATGAGATGGAACAGCCTCGACAAGTATGGTGCTTTGGATATCCTCTCAGACGGCCTCGAGGTCAGGTACATCGGCCCTAGGGGCCAGACGGAGCGCGATCACGAGGCGTTCTGCATACGTGCCGACAACCCCATGCCCCCGCAGTGTGGCATTTACTACTTCGAGGTCAATGTATTATCGGGCAAGCGTGATGAGTAGGTTTCCCTCAGTCCATATGAAGGGCCGCAGTTCTAACATCCTTTACAGCATGACTATCGTTATCGGATTTTCAGGCAAGAGCGTGGGACTTGCCAGACCCCCAGGTTGGGAAGCGGATTCTTGGGGCTATCACAGTGATGACGGTCACTGCTATGCCGGTCAAACCGCCGGAAAGCCTTACGGACCCTCCTTCACGGCGTCTGATGTGATCGGCTGTGGCGTCAATTTCCGGACTGGCGAGGTTTTCTTCACAAAGAACGGTGTCCATTTGGGCATTGCTTTTCGCGAAGTGGGAAAAGCATGTAGCCTTTACCCGACAGTTGGATTGAAGAAGTCGGGAGAACACATCCGTGTCAACTTCGGTCAGACGCCCTTCTTTTTCGATATTGACGGCATGATGACGGTGAGTCTAGAATCACCATTCTCATCCACTCCCGCACCTACACACTCCGGTGATCCGGCCAGGCTGCTAAACCGGTCCTTCCACATCATGGCGACGCTGCTCGGCGGCGTCTATTGAGGGTAGTACCAACAGGGTTACGGAAGCAGCTATGGCTTGGTATCGGAGAGGCGGGCGGACTACTCACGGATCTTGCCTTGCGTTTGACAGGGAAATGGCTGACTGATGGGTTACAGCAAGAAAAACAGCGGATTCAGAGTGAAATCTCGCAGACTAGCACGGCGAGCCTGGTGCCAGCGATGAATGAGACTGAGCTGATTCAGGCACTTGTAAGTGATGCTTTGCAATGGTTTGTGGTATAACACAAAACTGACCCGCAGCCAGGTTCTGCAATTCCTCCAGCACGATGGTTACGTCGAGACGGCGAGGGCATTTGCGGAAGAAATCAATGCCGAAAAGAAGGCACTGAGCCTCGACCCGGATGCTCCCATTGAAGGCATCAATGTTAAGGACGACGAGCATGCCAACAAGCGACAACGTAAGTCTGCATGTGGCCTAGATAGTTTCGACTTGACTAACGACTGCAGGGATCCGACGAGCCGTACTAGAGGGTGATATCGACAGGGCGCTTAAGCACACCAACGCGTTTTACCCTCAAGTTCTCAAAGACAACGAGCAGGTTTACTTCCGGTTACGGTGCCGTAAATTCATTGAGATGGTCCGGACCGCCGCTGAAATGAGAGCCGCGTCGGAGACAAAGAAGAGCAATGGCCACAACATCGACATCAGCGCCCAGGCAATGGATCTTGATGCTAATGGCACCGAGAATGGGGCCTGGGATCAAATGGACACGGAAGACTCCACCGAGGTCCCTCTCGACATCAACGAGCTCGAGATTGCGACTCTACAGTACGGGCAGGAGCTTCACGCCGAGTTCAAGGACGACCCCAGACGAGAGGTCACCAAGCACTTGGCGAACATTTATGCCCTTCTTGCGTATGCAAACCCTCTGAAAGAGAAGGACGTCGTCCACCTACTCGACAGAAAAGGCCGTCTGGCAGTCGCAGAGGAGCTCAACTCGGCGATTCTTTGTAAGTTTCATGCGCCAGACTGACCCAGCTGTGTGCTCTTTACTAATTGCGCACAGTGTCGTTGGGCAAATCCTCTCGTGCGGCTCTCGAAAAGATTTACGCTCAGACGAGCGTCCTGTTGGATGACCTGCGGGAAAATGGCGGACCAGGCGCCTTCGTCTCTTTACAGGACGTCATTGAAGAGATACCGAAATCTCAGCCTTTTTAGAGGGTTTGGCGGCTCCGAAAGCCTTGACTCGACGCGTTTCCAAAGAGCGCCCTCCCCCCCAAGGTTGCCGGGCTACTTCAGATGGCATTCCACTTTTGTGTGACATTTAGACCATGCTTTGCTTTCCAACCCCTCACCTTCCTTTTCTTTACAATCATATCATCGGCGTCAGGCTTAGTTATGGAGTGGGAAAGGTAACTCTACAGCCGGCTTTAAGGGTTCCTGCATTGGCTGATGCGGCGGGTGGGTAGGGTAGTCCACATAGGCTTCACTTGGGGCGTCTGACGCCACCGCACAAATGAATACGTTATCAATGAGTGTCTCGCCGTTTGGTGTTTGCTTCTCTTATGAGCCTGCCCCCACCGGTTCCTTGGAAATACTTGCAGTATACCGTGGCTAACGTAGCTAACGTAGCCATCATGGATGACGGCTAAGGTGGCAGGAACAGTCATAGCCGGAAGGAAATAAGACTTGGAAAACAACCCCCCCCCCCCCCACAGTTTCATTCCTATCGTCGTGCTGTTGGTCGCCAGTGTTGCGTTTTCAAGAGCTGTTGAAAGGCCGCCTGCATGGGCAAATATTCTATGTGGTGTGGTGTGGTGTGATGTGACGTGCCAGCACCACTCAATCACTTGGTCTACGACTTCGTCCCTAGACGATGTTTTTTGGTATTATTCGAAGGAATCCCTTTCCTCGTCTTGCCCCTCCTCTCTTTTTCTTTCTCTTTCTTAGTCTTCTCTCATCTGCTCCCAGTCGTCTGTGCTGTCTTCCAAGTCGGTATTTTTACACGAGGACCCCCTCGTCGTCGGGAAAGCACCGCTCCAGTAGCCTCTCGCGGTGCCTCACCAGACCGGGAAAGCCGGCCAGGATCTGGGGCAGGGTGCTGTCCAGCCAGCCGAATTCGGTGTCGAGGAGGAGATGCGTGTAGGCGAAGACGGAGGCGTCGAAGAGGGTCGGCCGTGGGGAGCCGAAGAACCAGGGGCCGTCCTCCTCCCCGACCCCGGTGTTCTCGTCGAGCAGCGCGGCGAGGGCCTCGAGGGCGGCGCGGGCGTCGGCGTAGATCCTTACCGGGTCGACGAGGGCGCTGCGGGTGGACTTGAGGACCTCCGCCTCGGCGGCGGAGCGAACCTGGTGAGCGAGTGCGAGGCGGACCAGGGGGCTGCTGGAGGCCGGGCGGAGGTACAGGCGCGACAGCAGCGGAGCGTTATCCGGGGCAAGGTAGAGGGCGTGGAGCCAGGCGGTGCGGAGGCGGGTGTCGAGGAGGGACTCGTAAGCGCAGAGACGGTCGGAGGGAGCAGGCGGTGGCGGCCGCTTCTCGGCGGGAAGGAGGGAGTTGTCGAGGGCGTAGGCTTCAAGCCTGCCGGCGCCGGCGACAGGGCGGAGGGGAGAAGGGGGTTGGAGGTAGGGGAGGGCGCCGGAGGGGGAGGCGTGGTTGGTAGAGGGAAGGATGCGGAATTCGACGCCGGCGATTTTGAGGAACGTCTGGGTTCGGAGGTGTCAGCAGGTTTCTTCGCAAAACAGCGTACCGGTCGAAGGGGGGGGGGGGGGATGGGGGTGATCGACGGACCTGCCACTTTAGACATGATGGGTTGAAGCTGGGCCGGCCCCTCGGGGCATCATCGTCGGCAACGAAGACATAGAGGGTCGGCAGGTCGGCGCGGGAGGGGGAGCGGAGGGGCAGGTCGTTGGCGGGGTAGACGGCCAAGGGGAAGCGGCGGAAGAGGGCGGCTACGGGGGCGGGGACGGCGAACCAGCTTCTCGCGTGGTCCGACATGGTCGTGGGCGCGTGCGTGTTGTGTGTATGTGTGTATGTGTGTGTCGGGGGTGGCGGCCGGCGAGGCCGAAGGGGCGGAGAGCTGTTGAGCGAGGAGCTTGACGGCGTGACGATGGTGGATGGGCCGAGGTATGTGGCGCCGGTGAACGGAGGTATGCGGTGTCGTGCCTCGGAGGTATGCGGTGTCGTGCCTCGGAGGTTGCAGCAGCGCGGTCCGTTGGGGCTTGCGGCGTTGCCTTTTCCTCGTTGGTCCGTGGGAGAGTGGCGGTGGTGGTGTTTCCGGGGGAATTACGGCTCGTGGTTGGCTGATCGGAGGGGGTTTCAATGGGGGACACACCACGCCAGGCGGAGGAGGATTTATTGCGACACGCTGCTGCTGCTGCTGCTCTTTCTCTCTCTTTTCCCACACCGCCTATCCGGCATCTGCATACCACCCTGCACTTTCGGAGCAAACTGTCGCGTTCCGCCGTGTGAGATAAGAGTCACTCCAGTCCAGCCGTCAAGGTGCCGCCCAGGGGTTTTGATTGAGTGGATCGTGGGTTGGAGTTGGCTGGTGGCATGGGATTTTTTTCTCCAACGGTGTTTTCTTCCGCCTCGGGCCCATGCGGAAATGGAACAAATGGAGACATTCGTTTTGAATTAAAGCCGCCGGGCGGCTGCAGCTCGTACTGCACAGTCGCTCGCTTGCCGACCTAAGGTACTTACCTACCTACCTACTTAGCTAGGTAGGCAAGGTATCTACGGTACAGTAGAGTACAAGCACAGCACCTACCCAGGTGGTTGAGCGGGTTTGCGGCGCTGTGGATGGACCCTGGATTTCACTGTGGTCCCCTGTCGCATTTCTACAATCTCCTTCCCTTCTCTTCCTGACGCCGATGCAATCACGCAGCTTCAGTTCAGACTAGACTCGTGAGTAGAGATCACCGGATGCTGTATCCGTACTGGATCATGCAGCAGGGACGCGGCGCACTGGCTGGAGAGAGATGGGAATCTCGCCCAACACTAGAGCGGCCTCCCGAGGCCCGAAAGTGTGTGAAAGAGAGAGAGAGAGAGAGAGAGAGAGGTCGGCGCACCCCGGTCGGTGAAAGTGGCTCCGGATCAATCACGGCGAATTTCGAGAGGGATTTCTCGCCGGCCGCCCGGGGTTTGCGAGGTGAAATGAGTTCAAGTCTCGTCCACCTTCGCTGCTCTCGGTCCAATTCTTCGCTCACCGGGTTTCCCGACGGGCGCTCGAGCGGTTGCATGAACTTGTGAAGGGATTTCGACCCGCCCGCAGGACGAGAGGCGGATGTTATTCTCCTCACGCCGACAGCGGGCAAGTACACACAGCACAAGAAAGACAGACAGACAGACAGACAGATAACCAAGTGACGTGATGGGCACTCCAACAGGCACGAGCGGCCCAGATCCTGAGATGCGCTGCCGCGACTCGTGCATGAGATGCAAGTGCATGCGCCTGCGCCTGCGCTTGCGCCAGGCCAACACCAGGTGTGTGGCCCATCGATCGATCCCACCAAGCCCCCGCCCATCCACACGCCTTTTTTTTCGCAGTCCCTTACACCAGTTTTTTGATGACTGTGGTGGACTTAGGATCTCGACTCGGACCAGCGAGCTATCTTCGCAGTAGAAAAGGCCAGTCTAGTCTAGTCGAACGATGTGCGTGCTGGAGGTGCATTCTATGGCGATGGCATGGGGATCAAAAAACGGTGGTCCGGGAAGACGACAGAACAGATGAACAACAAAAACAGAAAAGAATGGGGAGAGGGAGGGAGGGAGGGAGAGAGAGAGAGAAGACGAATAGGCATCAAGGCATGGATAAAATTTTCCATGTTTCGCCATCAAACGGGATTGCGCGATTCTCGCCGCTGGATCAGAAGAGAGTGGTCCCTTTTGAGCATCATCCCCGGTGCATTCTCATGCCGAAGGTATTCCGAGCTCAAAGGCCCCCTCTCTCGATGGAGAACTGGCAGAAGTCCGACGTGGGGGGCGGGGCCGGGGAAAACCTCCAAGAGAGGGCGAAAGAGAGAAAAGTGGACGGGAAGCCAACGTGGGAGATGTCTGTCCCGAGATTTTCCGCATCGAAGCGTCGGACGACGGGCGAGAGGTCGGCGAAGGACCAAGGACGAAGCTAAGGCAGGACGCGAGGCGAGGCGAGGCGAGGCGATGCGCGGGAGACGCAGACTCCATGTGGGTAGGGGAGGGGGACGAAAAGGAAGGGGAAAATGGGTTTCCCGTCAACACAGTCGTTTGGTTAATCTTCACATGTCTCCACCAAAGCCGGCCACCTGGGCTTTCCTAGCGGCGAATCGCTGTCTTTCTGTCTGTCTGTGTATCCTTGTGTGTGTATCTGGTTACTTTCCTTTCCAGCAAAAGGCAAGGCATGGCGAGACGATGGCTTCAGCCACCAAGGACCTGGTAACGGAGAATCACAAGCAAATAAACAACAGAGCCTCCATTTTGGGTTTCCGACTCTCTGTCTCTGTGCCCCCCCCCCCCCCCCCTCTCCCCCTGTCCCGTCTCTCTTTGGCAGATTCCCAAGGTTCTCTCACTCTCCGTCGGGTCTCGTTTGGTCCATCGAAGCTTGTGATTGTGCGTCCCTCCCCCGCAATCTCGTCTAAGATAGAGTTCAGCCCGCACCAACACCCAACGCAACATACATTCCAAGCCGCTGGTCTCGCCCATGTCTGACGACATAGGTACATATCTACAGATACTCTGTATGTGAACCCATACCTACCGAGAACGCGTGTGTGCGTTGCGCCGTCTCTGTGGACCCATCCGCGATTCCGTCCTCGCGCACGACGAAGGGAAGACATTCCGCAGCAAGGCAGGGCGGGACAACAGCAGCGCAATCTTGGTCTGCCGAGTGGAGCAGGAGCATGTCATCGTCGGGCTGTTCCCTCCCTCCCTCCCCTTCATCCTTGACGGAATCAAACGAGACACTGGGCTTCAGGGCCGGTTTTGAAGCGATCCAGTAATGTACCGCTGTACCTACAATGCGGAGAAATGGGAGAGATGGCAAAATAAAAGCCAGCGACAGAGAGGAGGGGACAGAGAGAAGCAGGTACCGGTACTTGGAGCGGATACGCCATGCTGTGCCAGCCCACGCGCCCCCCAGCATGACATGCCGCCCTCTTTCTTTCCCCACACGGCGAAACGCTCACCGGCGAGAAGACCGACGACCTCCCCCCGAACGAACCGTGGGTGTTGCGGTCGCTCGAGCCGCTGATCCGCAAAGACCCTGAGCCTCTGAACTGAGTCGCGACAAGTCCCGTCCCCTCCCCCCGCCTCGGACGGGGGGGCATGTACTGATACTTGGCACATGGGGAGGCTTTCTGATTACTCTTTCTGGCGACCTTAACCGCAAGGCTTTGCTTTACTTGCGTCTGTCACCGAAAAGTACCTCTCTACTGTAGGTAAGCAGGCAAGGCAAGGTGAGGTGGGTAGGTAGGTAGGTAGGTAGGTAGGTAGTACCTCATCGACCCTCCCCTTCCCCGCCATGGCAAGCAAGCAAGCACGCGCAGCTGGCGATGTTCTCATCGCTGGGCATGCTGGGCAACTCCGAGGCAAGAGCGAGCGGCACGATGCACAAGGAAAAGATACTACCAGGAAGAGAGAACAGCCACACAGAGAAAATCCAGGCAGAGTGGGACGAGGATTCGGCGTCATACCAAGATCGGGTCCTCCTCCACCATCTCCATCTTCGGACCTATTATCGCGGCTCCTGGAGTTGGACAAGTCTCCGTCTAGGTAAGGGGGGCATTGAGCGTCATGGATGAGACGGTGGGAAAGAACTGGAGATAGGATGGATTCTTTCTCTTGCAATCGTATCCGTACTTTTGGAGCAAGAAAAAAAAAAAGAGGGAAAAAGATAATTCTCTATCCGTGCAACCATCTCGGAAACCACAAGGCACAAGACACAAGACAGAGTCACAGACACCCAATCCAGATTCTTTATCCTCGAGTCGCCCGCCACCAAACCCCCCAACTTTCTCTGCCATTTATTATTGATCCCTCCCACACGCCATCCCACATCCCACCCACCCAAACACACATACACACATACACCAAGGCCACACCAGTGACACCACCCACCCGCAAGCACTTACTTTGGATCAAAAGCAAGTCAAGTGGAAAAGGCCTGGAACCAACCAACCAGCCCCAATCGAGAGTCAAGCCCATCATCACATCATCGCTCTCCCGCCTCTCTTATGCGTATACGCAAACGCAGACGCAGACGCACGCCCACACACCCCATTCTATTACCTACTTCCTCCAGCCTTCTTCTTCGGTCCAGGATCCTACAGTAAAGATACACTCCAGCTCTCCTCGCGCAAGAAAAGGCTGCTGCTTCCCACACCACACCATCATCCCGCAGCCCACCTCGCACCAGCTACACATCGACTACCGATTCTCGAGTCTTCTCTTGGAAAAGGACTTGGCAGAGTTGCTGCCACTACTACCTGACCTTATCTCTCAAACGCTATTCCACGCATAAGAGTCCCGACATCCCTCCGCGCCTGTGTGTGGTCTAGTCGATCCCACTTCCTACCTGTCTCACTCTCCTGCTACTGCTGCTGCTGCTCCTGCTACTTGTTCTCTCTCATCTCCCTCTTTCGGATCAGGAAGGACTTGGCCCATCTGCCTCTCTCTCGTTTCCCTCCCCCCCTTGTCGACGTCCCTCCCCCAATCTGTTCCACCGACACCACTGTTGGCTGTTGTTACCCGCCCGCTTGACCTGCCAGGGGTTGGTTATCCGCAATCGCGCCGAGAAGCCAATATTGCAATCCAATATTGCTACAAGCAAGACAAGCCGGTCCCGCAATTAGCCTCAGTCAACCCAGCAGGCCCACGGTCGTCCCACGATCACTTTAAACGCAGCCGCTCGCCTCAACACACGGCCATCCCGCTCATATTTCTTGCCTTCACGGAATCTCAGACAAACACGCACGCACACCCACCCACACACACACACACACACACACTTCGCCTTTTCTCTGAAAAGAGACCAAGATCGCCGTACGCTCACTCTTCTGTCGACGCCTCATTTCGTCCTTTCGGCTCCCGGCTTGCGTCCCCCTCCCCCCGCGCTTGACATCACCTCGGTTCAGGTACCTCTGCTTGGGTCTCGCATATAGAGTGAAGATCGGCGCCCCGAAATCGAAGATCTGGGGAATATAATACCACCAACCATCGCTCCGTCCGACCTACTTCTGCCATTTGACCACCTCACTTTCCCGCCCTTTTGGTCATCGCAATTCTCTCGCCATCAAGGGAAAATCATCACTGCAATCAAATCACCCACTACCACCACGGCATACATACACACATACACACACCTTAACCATGAACGCACCGATTCAGTCTCCCAAGCGCCAGGACTCCACGTCCTCGGTTTTGTCGTCGTCCTCGCACATGTCGACGAACCAAATGGTCCCGCCGCCCCAGGCCACCGGCCAAGCCGCCCCATCCACCGAAGCCTTCCTCCGAGACTTTACCCTCGTCGCCGAGGCGGCGAAACGCGCCCAAATGGCTGTTATGATGCGCGACTTTGAGTCTTGCGGTCTGTCATAGACGCGCAGCCTGAAAACCGTCTCCGTCTGCCGGTCGTCCCGGGAAGCCTTTTTTTTATTACTCTATCCCCCGTTCCCTTGGGGCTCGGACCATACTGCCAGACATCCTGAGCGAGATATCGGATGGATGGGAGGAGCCGCTGAAACAGTGCGGACCCGAGGGAATGCCGAAACCCCGCGAACGGTGATCTCTTACGACGATTTCGGGGGACTAGGCAAAGGGGAGATTCGACAAGAGTTACCGTAATTATTTTGGTGCTCGGCCGTGTCTCCCGCCGCCCTCTCATTCTCATCACTCGACCTTTTACCTCGCCTCGCTACGGTATTTAATCAACATGAAAGGTTCTCTATCGGTTTCGCATTCTTCTCCGGGATCAGGCGGAGAACTTGGGGGATAGACAGAGGTTTCCCACATCAGTTGTTTTTTCTTTTTATTTTCATGATAACCTACATCGGCGCATCACGGGAAACGGCATTGTTGCATTGCGGGGTTTGGGAGGTAACATCTCACATTAAGGGGATCATGACGAATTTCTACACATACGGAGTCTATGAGGCGTTGAGTATACAATGGGGGGGAAGACTCGGGTAGGGTATATCACCAGCCAACCCGTCGTCTGATTGAATCCTCGCCCACCAGTTTTTCTCGGTTTCCCTCCTCTTTTTTACTGTATGAATACCAACTCGGAGGACAATTACTGTCCTACCTAAATTTCTAGTTTTGCACGTTTGGAAGAAACACCATGGCCAGAGACTCTCTGGTCTATTTTTAAATCTTACAAATCCACCCTCCGTCTTGCCATAGCATCGTGACGAACTTGGCCACATACATCTCAGTGCATCTCATCGCCCATCGTCCGCGTCTAAAGACTTCTCTCCCGACAGTTTCCGAGATGGAGGGGAGGGGGGAAGGACCGTGACTTTCCTTCCCATCTCGTTCCTTCGCCTTACACAACCATGACCCTCAGACATCACCACCAGGGCCGCCCGACCTCCTCACAGCTTGGAGGCGAGCACGATGCCGCCATCGACGGTGATGGTCGCGCCCGTGACAAAGGCGCCTGCGCGGCCGCTCAGGAACAGGCACGCGCCGGCAACGTCCTGGGGCGTGCCGATGCGGCGCAGGGGGATCTCGGCCTCGATGGTGTCCCGCATGGAGTCGAGCGTGGCCTGCATCATCTTGCTCTCAAAAGGCCCGCACGCGAGCGTGTTGCTCGTGACGCCGCGGGGCCCCAGCTCGCGGGCCAGCGCGCGCGACAGGTGGTGCAAGCCGGCCTTGCTGGCGCTGTAGGCGAAGCTGCTCATCAGCGGCACGCGCAGGCCGTCGACGCTGCCGATGTTGATGACGCGGGCCGGGTCGCCCTCGGCGGGGGCGGCGGCGGCCTCGAGAAGGGGCGCCGCGAGCTGGGTCAGGGTGAAGACGCGGTGGAGGTTCAGGGTGAGGAGCTTGGTCCAGGCGGCGTCCGGGTAGGTGTCGAAGGCGTCGCCCCAGGCGGCGCCCGAGTTGTTGACGAGCACGTGGAGGCGGCCGCCGGTGCGGGACGAGAGGGACGAGACGAGGCGGCGGCAGTCGTCGAGCTTCTGGAGGTCGGCGGGGATGGCGTGGGCGGTGCCGGGCCCGCGGGCGGTCAGGGCCGCGGCGGCGGCCTCGCAGGCGGCGGCGTCGCGGGACGAGATGTACACGGTGGCGCCGTTGGCGACGAAGCCCTCGGAGATCATGTAGCCGATCCCCTTTGCGCCGCCCGTCACGAGGACGATCTTGTCCTAGGGTGGGGGAGGTCCTTTGGTCAGCCGAGGTCTCCATGATGAGTATAGGGGTGAGAGTGAGGGCTGGCTACCTTGACGTTGAAGAGAGATGCCGCGTCCATGATGGCTGTTGTGTTTGGTAATGCAGGCTTTCCTTCTTCTTCTTTTTCTTCTTCTTCTTTTTTCTTGATTCGCCTTTGCACGTGTGAAGGGAATCCTCGAGATTTCAACGACGAGGTGGTTTATCAAGTATCTGGACGAGGGGAAGGTCAAGCTGGACGGGGATGGGGAGCTTCGGCTGGGGGTTCTTGAGCGAGCTTCGGCCGTCTGAGACGAGCCGAGGCACAAAATTGGAGGGGTCTAGGTCGATGCGCGATAAGGAGTACTTCCATAACCACCCACATCACTATGTGATCCAATGTACATCACATCATGCTGCGCGACCTGGTCGTCGAGACTTAGGACGCGACGTTGTGAGCCTCTTCTTTTCTTCAATGCCCCCCCTTTCCACCGTCCGAACGCCTGTCTGACTGTCCCAAAAACCTTGCACGCAGTTCTTGTTTGTAGCAGGAGAATCGATAATGATTATGAAATACGCGGTGGACCAATGCCCGCCTATGCATGCGCATGCATGTTCTTCCGCCTCTCTACAACTACACTGGAGCAGAAACCTTCGCTAGAAGTCTATTGTCATGATTATCCCGTTTCGCCGCAACCACCAACGCCATTGCTCAGTTTCAATTTCAATTTCCATTGTTTGTCCATGCGGGCGGGTAACGGGAGGACCCGACACAGGCCCGAGTGTCTTTCAACGTATGTACTAACATCTGTTCCTTCTCTTTCACCGTTCATCGTAGTCCAGCTTCGCGCTGAAGAGGAGCGTCAGCCGAGATGGGGCGCACCTAGCGTTCGACAGTGCCCCGAGCGATGGCCGACTCACGACGTCGACGACCTCGGGCTACGCTTTCTCATAAACGCCGGTAACCTCGACGACTTTTCGCTGGTCTCAGTCGTCTGGGTCGTCTTCTCGGGGGTGCCGTTGGCGGCGGCGGCGGCGGCGGCGGCCTCCCTCTCCTTGCGGGGCGAGCAGCAGCAGCCCATGGCCATGTGGAGGATGGCGGCGACGTCGACAAAGGCGCTGGCGAGCCACATGAAGACGAACATGCGCACGCCCAGGATGGCGCTGATGTTGAGCTCCTGCTGCTGGGTGAGGGCGATGCGGGCGCCGACGCTCATAACGGTGCCGATGATGGAGGCGACAGTGACGAGCAGCCCGGCGATGGCGGCGAAGATGGCGACAGGCAGGCTCCACCAGCGCGAGCGCATGACGACCGGCGTCGCGAGGAGGAGGGCGGCGGCGAGAGAAATGCCCGAGATGAAGAGGCCAAACATGACCTGCTGGCCGATGCGGAGGATGTTAAGGATGGTGGTGACCTGGGAGGGCAGGGCGATGGTGGCGCCGGCGAGTAGCTCGTTGGTCATGATCTCAATAGGGTTGAACCACCACATGCGCTTGGGGGTCGAGCAGTAGGTGACGCCCCTGAAGAGTGTCGATGTGAGTACGGGTGGTTCGGTGCGATGCAGTGTGAGAGGAATGGGGGGGTATCTGGCACTCACTCATCGTTGTAGCCCTCACAAAAGTTCCACAGGCCGACCTGGTAAAAGTCGTGGAGGCCCAGGCTCCTCGCCACGGAGTTGAGGAGGACGGCGTTGGCGGACGAGAGGGGGATGATGTCGCTGACGTCTAGCTTGAAGAAGTAAATGTCGGTCAGGACGGGCTTGATGGAGGTGTTGCCGATGATGACGAGAATGAGGAAGATAATGGCGAGAAAATAGCACACGGCGGCCGTGATGGCGCTGTTCCGGCGGACCTTTGCCATGGCGGGCGGGTGAGGCTGCGGGGACCGAGAAGTGAGGTCGTCGGGAGAGGCAACCGGACGTGGGACCAGGTCTGAATCCGAGAGAGATGGAGAGCAGCGAGTGCCGGTGGTGGTCCCCTTCCCCAGATATCTACCGAGAGCGAGTGTGCGGATGAGAGACGAGATGACGCGTTTTACGGAGCTTCGTCTTCACCAAGGGTCCGCAGGAGGGGAAAAGAGGAAAGGTTCTGGGTTCCGGTAGTTGTTATTGGGCTTGAGGGGGTTGGCCAACAGCTCGAAATCAAGCAATTGTCTTGGACCAAGCTTCCTCCTCCAGGGACTAAGGAAAGGGTCGATCGTTTGGTCTTCTGGTTTGTAGGGATTATCGAGGGTTCAGTGACGGACCGAAGAAAGACGTCGAGAAGTCGGTGACTGCGACGGTAGGCAGAGAATACGACGGATACGATGGATACACGCTTAAGTCAACCGAGTCCACAAGATACTCTAGAGGCCGGTTCTAAAATTCTGGGGAGGGTCGGAGTTGAGTCAAGAATATGAACAAGCAAGTAAGGATCTTCATAAAAAGAAATGGAATAAAAAGACCAGGCCAGGCCAGAACGGGACGGCAGCTTCAAAAGAACCCCCCGGTTAGGAAATACGGGCACCTGGAATTACCGACTGTAATACTCTGTATAGAAAGACAAATGAGGAAAAACAGACAGACTGGTAAACAGGCAAGGCATAGAGAGGCACATCACCGCTAGGTTGGGCTTGGAGCAGAGGATCACTGACAATCCCGGCAGGGAGAATGACGTAGTAGCAACGCCGGCCAATCGGTGGTCCTCTCCCTTGCTCCTCCCTTTTTGCTTCTGCTTTGCCGGTAAGGCCATCTTTTTTCGCGACATTAGCGGCGCCCCGGCTAGCGGGTCTTGGCGGGTCCTGGCCCATGTCCATCCATGTCACGTCCCAATTCTTCCCAGAGTCGACATCCAAAGAAAAGAGGCGAGATGAAGAACTAGCAAGTGTTGTGCTGGCCATCGACATGCACCGCCGCCCACGGCACATAAGTCTGCTGTCCACATACATGCTCTGCTGCAGCAGAGCCAAGTTTCCCCTTTCCGTTTACGGCAAGAATTCAGATGTATTTCCGGGGCCCGAGGGCCCGAGGACTTGTCTCCTTTTGCCGTGGGAGAAAGGATGTCCCGTAACTTGCGAATACAGCCAGCACAGCCTTGAAGAAGTCCGCTCCAGTCCACCGGGCCGTCGTGTCACTCGTCGTCCCCGTTGGGCCGTCGATGACAAAGTAGCATCCTTTCCTAGCTGAGAACCGGATCATGGTCAACGGCAGCGACATGTACGAACTGCGATGCCAACGGGAGCCGTTGCACCGCCAACCAGAGTCCCGGGCTCACGGGCCTCAGCCGCCTTACCTGAGTGATGCTCAGGCTTTGTTGAGGAAACAAGCCGGGGACACCGACTGACCGTTGTAGCATCGACAGTGTCGTAAATTGTTTTTTCTTTATCCCCCGTAGTAGCATCAAGGGCCGCTGACGATCCCGCCCAATAACCCCGGCAAGACCCAACATCTTGAATCGAACGAACGAAATGAGGATGGACGGCCTGGTGCTGAGCATAAAACTCTGTTTATGTGGCCCATCTCTCTCTCTACATCGTATCATTCACAAGACAAGCTTGAAGCACACCATTCTGGCACTGCACGACTCCCTTCCTGGTTTTCCAGAAGCCACAGGACCGAGACAAGGCGCGGCGAGCAAGGTCATGCTGCACACGCGTCCGCCCCGCCGCGCCGGCACAAGAGCCGGCGATCGCTAGGGGGTGTCCGTCCATGTTGGATCCTTTGTTTCCCCTCCCCTGTTGTGTCACCCACCGCAACCCCGTCAAACACGATCCGTGCTGCTGCTGTTGTCGACCCTGAAACCACTGCCGATGTCGTTCCTCACTGGCAGTGGCTCATCTTTATCTCTTGCGAGCCTCCTCATTTCATGTAGCTTGACGAGATTTAGACGGGGGTGATGACCCCTGTCCAGCTGGGTGCTGCCGACGGGATGACCGCGTACAAAAGAAGGCCAACAGCAACCCGGCAAATCCCCAGCGATCCTCGCAGCAGCTTCCGGTGAGGTGGATGGTCCCGACCCGCCCGGATGGAGCCCTTCAGCGATTCGGATTTGGTGATGTGGTCTTGTTTCTTGCGGACGCGCCGTAGCGTTGTCTGGATGCCCGGACCACCTCCAAAAAAGAAGTGTCTGGGGCCACCCCAGGAGACCTTAAGGCGCCAAGAGTACAACACAAAAATTATGTCATAGGCGCGAGGGACGGCCCTTTTCCAGTTTCTTTACTGCTGCTGCTGCTGCTGCTACTCCTCCCAGGAAAGGAAGAAACGACGGTCCCTTCTCGTGCTTTAACTCGCGCACTATCTGGACGGGTATTGCACTAATTGTTGATGATATTGCTTGAGGATCGTCATCGAAACCTTCCGAACTGGTACCAACGTCGTTCATCGTCCCTCGTCCGATAACGCGTTTTTCTTTGCATTTCTCCCGTCCCTCGCTCAACTTAATCCTCTCCTGAGTGGCACATGGTGATCCTTGCGTCTCGCTGCCATCTGAATGCCAATTGACCGATCACGGAATACAAACAACCCATCTCAACCCGGTTCTTCTCATCATCGACGGCAACAATCTTTCACCCACTCCTTTCGCTGTCGTCGACTCTGACACCCGTATATACGACGTAATCAGACGATACCCAAACAATACACCTGCAAGCCCTCGTGAGAGGCAGCTTCGCCTACCATGGCAGGACGTCTTCTGTCCCTCACCCTCGGCGTTCTGTCCCTCATCGCAACTCCCGCCGTGGCTCAAGATGGCAGCACCAGTCACATCACACTCTCCAACACCGAAGACGTTACCTTCCTGTCGGGTACCAGGACCATTCCTGTCACCCAGCCTAGAACGCCAACGGGACCCTATGCGACCTACACCTCGAGGATCACCCTCACAAATGGCGACCTCTCTACCATGACCGGGACCATGACCTTCACCGGCAACGTCACCCAGACAACCACCAACTCGGTCGGCCAGTCCGTCGTCATCATCTCGGGCCAGACCTCCGTCGTCACCTCCACCGTCACCGGAAACTCGACCCAGACTACCACCTCCGCCGCCGGCCCGACCAACACCCAACCGTGCAACAACTATGTCGAATTCTGCGACCGCAAGTACAGCAACATCACCGAAGTCGGCTGCCACAACTCCCCCTTCGTGCGCCCCGGCAACTCAGCCTCCAACCAAGCCCTCGATGTCACCACCCAGCTTAACGACGGCGTCCGTTTCCTCCAGGCCCAGATCCAATGGCCCACCAACGGCACGAAGCCGCACTTCTGCCATTCTTCGTGCGACATCTTGGATGGTGAGCGCCGCCCCCTGACGTACCTGCAGAGCCGCAACTAACGTACCACAGTCGGCCCCATCACCGAGTGGCTCACCACCGTCCGCGAATGGGTCGCCGCCCATCCATACGACGTCGTAACCATCCTCCTCGGCAACGGCAACTATTCGACGCCCGACCTGTACGCCCCCTTTATCGAGTCCACGGGCATCCTCCAATACGCCTACGAGCCCCCTTTTCTCCCCATGACCGTCGAGGACTGGCCGACCCTCTCTCAGATGATCCTAGGCGGCAAGCGCGTCGTTATGTTCCTCGACTACATGGCCGACCAGCAGAAGTTTCCCTGGCTGCTCGACCAGTTTTCACAGATGTGGGAAAGCCCCTTTGACCCTATGGACCGCACTTTCCCCTGCACCGTCCAGCGCCCCCCTGACCTGCCCGACGAGGCTGCCCGTGACCGTCTCTATCTCATGAACCACAACCTTAACGCTGAGTACAACATCTTCGGCGCCTCCATTCTTGTCCCCGCCGTCTCTCTGCTCAACGAGACCAATAATGTCACCGGCTACGGCTCCCTCGGCGTCAGCGCCCAGCAGTGCACCGACCAATGGGATCGCCCGCCTAAGATCTTGAACGTCGACTATTACAACTATGGCGGCTACCCGGGCTCTGTGTTCGAGGTCCAGGCGCGCATGAACAACGTCACGTACACCCGCGATTGTTGTGGCAAGGTCACCGGCGCGTCACCGGGACGTCCGGCCGCGTCAGCGATGGTTTTGGGGATGGCTCTCGCATGCGCGCTATTGCTGATCTGAGAGGACGAGTGTCAATTTTTAATGTCTTCTTGGTAATTTTGATCCAATGATACAGCGTGTCAGGAGTTTGGGGAACGGCGGTTATGCATAGACTGGTAACTTGGGTTTGTGGATATGGAAGACTCTGCATTGTCGATCTTATATTTATCACATAGACTGGGGACGGATCGCTTACACGGCATAAATGCTACAGAATACAAACGTGTCACAAAGAACGAGGGTAGCCGTTGTGTGACTCTGAGGTAACCAGCATTTGCTTTCAACCAGTAAGAACCCTGTGCGGTCCCTAGTTCCAATGAAGTCTTAGCAGTAGTCTGGACCATCTGGTGTTTGGGTTATGTGTGGCTTCCGATGTACGTTTATGTTCCCTGTCGGTGCTGGTTTGTTTTGGGCGGTTTGTTCGAGATGATGCGTCTGGTCATGTCTGATCATGTCCCTACCGAGCTGGTGGGAGCTTTCCCCATGTCAATAAAATCGTAACGAGAGGACGGTCAACGACACTTCTCCCTCCCTCTCTCTTCCTCGCCAAGGTTACTACTGCAGACATCGTATCATCTTACAAGTCCTTGGCAATTGATTGCCTTCTTCTCTGTTTACTCTCTCTAATGCTCAAGGCCTTGTGGCTTGTTGAGCTCGACCTTCCTTGGCCTGTGGCCGTTGTTCCCCCTCCAGCACCTAATCTTTGAGAATTGCAAAAGAACTGTGACGTCTCTCTCACACACAGAGACAACACAACCAATGCTACGCCACCGGCTACTTTGGGGAGTTGTTTGGTTCGTGTGTGATTTTGGGGCTGGGTGGTTTTCTCCTTACCGGCAAGTGGCTGCCATCTGCGCAGGTCCCTGAGAACCCGCCTTCCTTGCAGGAATCATCGCCGTAGTGTGTCGACGTGTTCCCGAGTGTAAGTGTATTCTATCTAGAAACCTAAACAAGGCTACAAGGCTGAAAAGTGGTGATGTTTTGTCACGGCTGCGGAAAGGCACGAAATCAGCGCGTGCCAGGCAGTTTCCTCCCTGAACCATGGAGGGCACACAAGAGAACCAGGACCTGCCTCATCTTGGCGAATACACTCGAGAGCCTCTTCTCTCATAGGAGAAGGATTGACCTCATTCGTTTCAACAACAATCATTTGACCAGGTGGTCGAGTGGTGCTGAAGCTCTTGTTCCCGCCGGCTTGATTTCCCCTGGCCCGTCCTTGGCTCGTATACTTCGATTCAGCATGGTTAATTCCTTTTTCTTTCACTTTTCTCTTTCAACATCAACGATTGTTCCCATCACCATTCCTCCCTTACAAGAAACAATCGCTCGTCCCCCCGCACCACCACCAACGAGAACAACAATAACAACATCAGCCATTGGAGCGGGTGGTCGAGGTTGTTGAAGTCTCGTTCCCGCTGGCTCAAACCTCGCTGGCCCCTCCCTAGCTCGTATTGCTTAATCTCTAGCGCAGCTCCCTTTTCTTCTTTCGTTCTTGTGCTATCCAACTTTTACGAATATCTTCATGTGCCTTGATGCTTGTGTGCGTCTACCAGTAACAGCTTCTCACGAAAACCTCAAGCTTGTAACCGATATCTACGACGGCTTAGATCGCTGGTCGACCCACCCTGAATAAACATTGCCCCAAGAGCTCGGCGAGATCAGGTAACGCATCTCACAACATACTAGCCATACTTTACAATTATAGCTGCTGTAAACGCAAGCAGAAATCGGAAAGCCGATCCAAGCGTGACTAGACCTGGGGTACCTAGGCAGAGGGAATTCGGCGTTGTTGCGCCTGCTCTATAAAGTGGAGAGTGAGAGATTGTAACAGGACGTTGACAGTGACGTTCTGCCCAATAGACCTTCCAGCGCATGGGTGCGCGCTTAGACTAATCGACCTATGCGCGCCCATGGTTCAAAAGATGCGTTGGCGCTGGCTGGCAAGCTTGCCAGCACTGCTGTCCACACTGCTTGCATGCCTAGACGTCGCAGACGTCCCATACAGTCCAAGAACTGAGGAAGCTGTTCAGTTACAGGCAACGTCACTCGTCATTTATCTGCACTATATTTATACGCTGAGAAATATAGTCCGTGAAGTTGCCCCAAGCCGCAAGCTGAGAAAGAAAGTATTGAGATCTTGAGTTACTTTTAACAGGCAAGAAGTTTCTCACAATATGGACGGACCACTTGAGGTCCCTTCCCTCTAGATGTTTATAAAAGCTATGTACGTGTATTATTAAGCGTTCTAATGCGTCTGAAAGGTGTTTAAGAAAAATGTTTTCTGCAAGAAAAAAAGACGAGGAACAAAAGCAGTTAGTTGTCCAATGAAATCGAGTCATAAGGTCAAAAATTGAAAAAAATAATGTGATCAGTGGGAGGCTTGAACTCCCGGCCTTGGCATTACACAACATTCCGGATGAAATATTAGTACCACGCTCTAACCAACTGAGCTAACCGACCAGCTTGCTAGCTGTTGTTGGGGAGTAGGGGAAAACGTCAATTGATGTAGCCGAGTTTCCGAAGCAAGCCGAGCATCCAGTTCTCTAGCCCCACTCTATTTGTGTCGCTTTCCCCAAGACGATAGTGAACAGGTAAGTACTTAGTGGATGAACCTTGGTTAAGGGTCATCAAGACTAACACACTGTTGAGGGGGCTCTACCTCATCCTTTCGACACTTGAAGGAACGCGCAGAAAAGAGAATGAGGCAGATGAACATTGCTGCGCGGGAGGCACGAATGCTGGCGATTTGGAGAGAGAAGGAGTGGCACTACGACGACTCGGAAGAAGTCACGACGGCGGTGCTTTAAACCCCAAAAAATGCGCTCTCAGCTGATTGATCCTCTTCCCTGAACAAAGAACCTCAATGTGACAGCCATGTCAGAGGGCCCGTTTCCTGAATGAGGCTCGGTCGGCCAGCCTTGCGTCGCGGGATTTCAGCAAGGAACGGGGTGGATGGTGATGTCGTGTCCCTCCCAGGGGCACCTGCATCGGGGGTATCCGCTCTGAAGCACCATCCGCTGAACACCACACTCGTATCGTATGCTCGGCAACGATCCAGTGTATGCCAAGCTCCTGGTGACGCCACGACAAGGAATTTGGCGGCGAGTGCTGAACATAGCCCAGACATACTTGACTAGTACGAATGGCCGCAGCAAAGAGGCGGCCAGAGAAGCCCAAAAGGGGCAGATGTATGTTTCGCTCCAGCCAGTCGCCTTCGGAGGCCAGCTGCAGCCGCATGACAGCGTTAGATCAGGCCCGGTGGCTTGGGGTGTGACACCGACTATCGATTGCCCTGCATGTTGACTGCAGCAGAGAGGCAGCAGGCCGTACACTGGCAGATACTCAGTCATCAAGCTATGGTCTGTGGTCCTGTCCCATGGATGATCAGTCCCCCCCGTTTCCCCCACTGTCAGTGCAACGCTTCATCTGGGCGAGGTCGGATTACAGGGACGACCAGAGGCATGCCTTCCGAAGGGGGGGAAATGGGCCGGTGTTCCCCCTTAGTACTTTAGCCCTTAGCGGGTAATCTGCGTGGATGAGATGAACCAAACTGGGGACATCTGAAACATCGAAGCCGCTGAAGCCAGATGAACCGCACGATTTTTGGCGCCGTTTGTTCTTCATTCCGGCCTTCTCTACCTCGCTTCTCGCTCCATATCATCCATCCTCCCTCAGGTCAGTCCTGCCGAATCCCCCTAAAGACAAGTCTGGCGTATGGTCGCCTCGGTCCCTGACTTGTGTCGCCTGGTGGGATAAGGGTTTGTGCCAAGTTTTGTCCGCTAGCGGGACCCCATGCTGGAAGTTCCTCTAAAGACGTTCGTTCCCATGCGCCTCCACCAATTGCGAGCTGCACCTCCACCACCAAAGGCGCTCCCCCAGCAGCCCTACAACGTTTCTCCTCTCAGCTGCCCCATGTCGCTCTGTCTAGTAGCGTCCGCATCTCGGTTTCCCTTCCCCCTTACTTTCCTTTAGCTGCCTAGGTAGGTAGGCAACTAGGCGCCGTAGATGTCGGCTGTCGCTTGAGCGAGTTGGTGAATTCATTTTCTGCTTCTTCTTCTTCTTGTTCTTCTTCTTCTTCCTCCTCCCCCACCTCTTCTTCTTTGTCTCTCACGCTTCCTTCGATCGTTCTCTTACCGCCCTGCCGTCCGTTTGCTTTCGGCGGTTGACTTACACACACCAAACTTGGCGATCGACCGCGTTCCACTTGCGGAGCTTACTCCAAACTCCACGGGGGAAAGCAGAACGACACCCGACATCGACAACCCCGTCCTCGCGACATGAGAACTCGGTAAACAATGGCGCATCACGGAGGCTTTGGCGCGTCCTATCAACCTCCTGATGCGACCGAACCCAGGCTCAACCACCGGTTTTCCAACGTGACCGAGGTTAGCGATATCGACTGCTACACATACGATGGACCCTCGGCTACGATTCGCGGGAGGGATTCCCTGGTTTCGCTCCAGTCCTACTCAAACCATACTTCGCCGTCACTGCACGAGCCACAGGAATCGGACGAACTCAACGGCCGACCGTCGGCAACCTCGTCATGGTCTGCGCCCTTCTCGTATACCGGCGCAACTGGCTATGAGTCGTTGCCGCCTTCATCAGGCGCGCCCTCGAGAATATCCTCACATGCGTCCCGGAAAGTGGCACGCGCCACCTCGCGACGGGGCCAGGAGACCATTCCCGAAGAGGAGCACGACCTCTCTCTTTTGCGCTCCGCCGCGCCCTACGGTCGCTCGCCGTCGCAATACGCGTCGGTGCAGGACAACGAGCCCGTTTTCGACGTCACTGCCGCCCTGGGGCCGATGGGCTACCAAGATGAGGCCTTTGTCAAAAGATTGCAGGAACAGGAGGCGAGCGGGCATCTCACCGGCGGTCTCGGGACTGGCTTCAGACCGGATACCACGATTAAGGGCGAGGATCTCCTGGCATCGCCCCCATCGCCAAAGAGATCCCTTACGCGGTCTTTCACTCGCAGGCAGGGACTGGGTCGTCGGGAGACGATAAAGAACCGCGGTCAGGATGAGGCTAACAAGAGGGGAGAGGTCATAGAGGTCATCATAGAAGAGCCGGCCGATGAACTCCCGCGGCAGCTTGACCAGGTCGACCTCAGCGTCGTCGCAGGCCCCAGCATTGCCGGCGACGATGGCGTCAATATGCGGCAGGCCACGTTCCCCGTCAACAAGAGCCAAAAGACTCAAATCTTTTACCCACAGCCCAACTGGAAGCCTTTCTCCATGAGATGGCCCTACCTCACAGCGCTCATCAGCCTGTCCATCGCTCTGGCCATCATGGTAGAGTTCCTCTACCAGAGATCGCGCACTCACCCGCTGATCAGTTTCCGGTTTCCGGCCGAGGTTCCGGGGCTCGAGTATTTTGCCGTCAAGTTCCTGCCGACGATTCTCTCCGTTACGTACGGTGTTCTGTGGCAAGTCACCGACTTCGAAGTCAAGCGTCTTGAGGCCTACTACCAGCTGTCGAAAGAGGGTGGTGCACTCGCAGCTGAGTCCATCAATGTCGACTACGTGACCAGCCTCAGCTGGCTGCGGCCTATCCGAGCCATCAAGCTGCGGCATTTTGCCGTCGCCGTTTCATCCGTCGCGACCTCGCTGGCCGTCTCTCTAGTGCCCACGTTCGGCGCCGCCTCTTTTGTTCTGTATCCTGACCGGGCCACGCGACTTGCGCACCCAGACGGCGAGAAGGAGATCCGCCTTCAGGCTGTGTGGTCGAGGCTGCTCTCGTCAACCCTGTGCGTTTGCGCCTTATGCGGCTGCATCCTCTTCTACATCCTCCAGAAGAGAAGATCTGGCCTGCTGGCCGACGTTAAGGGCATCGCGGGCCTCGCGTCGATGGCCGTCGTCAGCCATATCCTCGTCGACTTTGCGGACCTAGACGTCGTGAGCCACCGCGACATTCACGCTAAGCTCAAGCACCACCGCTATGTTCTCCGAAACGCATCGCTGGCCCCCGACGACGAGAACCCCGTCTCGTCGCAGGATACTGACAAGTACCGTGACGACCACCTGTCCCAGAACCCCCACCCGCGTTCGCTGCGTCTCGACGGGTTCCTGCCGTTCGTCATTGGCATCGCCCTCTTTCTGGGCTTCATCCCGGTCTTCCTCTTCTCCAACGCCAGCATCATCACGGCCAAGGCACCATGGGTCGTGACCGCCTTAGCCGTCTGTATTAAGCTTGGTTGGGGGGGTCTTGAGACTGACATGCGGATGATGGAGCCCTATTACATCTTGTCAAAGAGACATTCGCCGGCCAAGACACTCACCCTAGACTACACGGCCATGCCGTTCGCCCTAATGCCGTTCCACGCCTTTCTCAACGGCCACCTCCTTATGTTCTTGGTCGGGTTCGGCAGCATGATGGCCGAGGTGCTGACGGTGCTGCTAACGAGCTTGGCGACTGTCGTGGGCACAGAGTTCCTCGAAGCCGCCTACTCGCCGCCGGACCGGCCTGACGACCCCAAGCTGGGCGGCATCAACGCGGGCCAGGAGACGGTGGCGTCGTTCTGGGTTTCGTACGGCATGGCCACCTTCATCCTACTGTACATGGGTACGGTGGCGACGATCGTGTTCCTCCGCCGGCGGCATCCGTTCCTGCCGCGGCAACCCAGCACTATCTCGTCGCACTTGGCCTTCATCCACCAGAGCAAGATGATTTACGACTTTGTCGGCACGTCCAAGCTCAGCAACGCCGGCATGGTACGGCACCTAGAGGGGCTTGGCAAGACGTACGGGCTGGGCTGGCTCGAGGGTCGCGACGGGCAAACGCACTGCGGCGTGGACCAGGAGAACCTTCTCGGCTACTACAAGCACGGCATGGACTTCCAGGGCACCAACAAGCCGTGGAACCAGCAGTGGGATTCGTATGATTGAGGTGGGTGGGCGTTGGTGAGGGGGGGGGAGAGAGAGAGAGAGAGAGAGAAAGAAAGAGAGATGAGATTGCGGATGTCGCGGGGTTCCGATGACAGGGGAGGGGGCTTACTTTCCCTTAAGCCCCCCTAAACTGCTGCCTGGAGACTGAATTGCATATACGAACGATCGAAACACACACTGGGGGAAGAGGCGTTCACAACACACCCGTCTCCGTTTCAGGGGACGGGATAGAGAGGGAGGCAAGAAGGGGCATTAGGGAGTTAGGGAAACGTGAAAACGGTCGGGTCGTTGGGGAACGGCTGATACATGTTAATGGGCGGTTTTAGAGCATCGTCATTACGAAAGCATTTCGAGGGGCGGGACGGAAACCCTCACAGTTCGGACGCCCACGGGCAGTTTTGGTTTGTTGTTGTTTCCTTGTTTGCGGCTTGGGCGTTGGGGAGAGGGAGGACGAATGTGAAGGGTCAATCAAATGTCACGAACAATGCATTTTTGCGTAAAGAACATTTGCCCACTCGCTTTGCTTGTGACGGTACCGGTTAGCCCAACGACCGGCGACGAATGAAGCAAGTAAGGGAGGAAACGGTTGTCGGGTGCCCTGTCGATCCCGGCGTTAGTCGGCGGGAGTGGCTCTTCGCCACCATTGCTGCTGCTGGTGGTGGTAGTGGTGTTTGTTATGCTGTGTCCGTCTGTCGTCGTCGACATCGTCGCGAGGTCAACGACTGCTCGCTCGGTGGTGGTGGTGTATGCATGCATGCCATCCAAGCCAACCTATCGATCCCTTTCCGCTCTGCCGATGCCGGGGTTCTACGCCATTTAACACCATTCTGCTTGGGAGGGACGCAAGCAACCGGAGGATGCCAGAAGCGAACAACACCCGTCGTTCGGGTCGCACAAATAAATGACGAGAACGAGCATGCGGGGGAAGAGAAGAGAGGAAGAAGAGGAGACCCTGGCAGAATAACACAGGGCAGGCAGATATGAAGAACAAGCCTGCAAGACAAGTCTGGTGAGGTACTGTCGGGCGAACCGTTCGTCTGCGGGCTTCCGAGAACAGCGCCGGTTTTCCATTTATTCGTTTCCTTGTTTTTGTCATCCTCTCCCAGGCCGGCATCTTTCTGGGATAGTGCAGGACGACGCAGATTAAGGTTGTCGATTGATTGGTGTAATTGTAAAGTGGAAAGCATTAATGGAGTGCTCTCAGTGTGTGTGTCTCTCTCTCTCTCAACATCAACATCAACAGTGCCCGGGGTGCCCCGGTGAGGGAAAGCAAGACAGCAGGAAAATAACAGGACAACACAAACCATCTGTACACTGCGACCGTCTCGCGCAGGATTGCTACTTGCAAGGGGGGTGGAGGAGAAAAGATTGATGGCATGCGGGCCATTGGAAAGTGAGATGAGCCGACATGTGGAATCTGCGTGCCCACCAACAATGTTTATTTGATTAAAACGACTGGAGACCGAGTCCGCCTATCCAACGCCGGGAAGGATTTGTGTGTGATTTACAGCGCAACCGGGGGCACCGGGGGGGGGACGGAGGACGGGGAGTAGCCGTCAAAATCCCGCGAAGGCAAACCCAAAAGCACGCGTTGTAAAGTGTTGTCGGCGGGAACGCGGCCGTTTGGGAACATCGCGGAAAAATGTGGGCTTGCGGAGAGAGGGAGAGCGAGGGAGAGAGAGATGGGTCTTGTTTCTGAAATTCTGAGCGATGTTTGATGTGCGGCCGTCTAGAACCGGAACGCTCGAGGGCGAAATCTCGAATCGTGGCGGTGCCAGGAGAGGAGGATCTGCGTCTCGAAGCCGACGGAGGAGGGGGGAAGAGAGGGGCCTGTGCGAGTAAAGAACGGGGTAGGTAGGAATTTTGGGGAGGTTGGCTTGTGTGGGAAAGCGTTGCAGTTGGGTTTCTTCGTGTCGACAACAAGAACACAGCCTCCTTCGCCCAGGCATGGAACAGGAATTGGACAAAGTTGGGATGTTCGCTCACTAGGGACAATGGTGCAACGACGGGCCCCAGCAGTTCCTTGGCCCCGAAACATTGGACTCTCGCCGATCGCCAGCCCTTGGTCTCGGAGCGTTGTGAACGCATGGAATCAGGCTCGGTGTGCGTCGGTGAGGAACAGAGTAAGGACGCGGATAGAAAGAGGTGAGGAGGAAAGAGAGTTAAGGATGACGGAAAACCATGGTGTGGCCGGATGTGTTGCAGGACAAGAACGGACGACAGCATCTGTCTTGAGTCTCATCCATCTCTCAATCGCCCACACAGCACGAGGGCCGCCCGTTGTCCAATTGAGTCCCGCCTCGCAGGTGACCCTTGCGGCGACCAGGGCCATTTTTAGACGTCTCAGGGGCGCGGTTCCAGACGAAACCACGCAAGCTGGAGGGGGGGGGCGGAGGGACGCATCGGTGACGTCGAGCCTGTTTAGTGGGCATTGGGCAGTCTGGTGAAGAGTCGCTCGCGGTTTGTATGCCGGATGCCGGCTGTTCAGGTGTTCCGCCGTGCGCCAACGCTTGTGGCCCCGGCCAGGCATGGTTTGCTGGAATCGCCGGAGCAATGCATACGTATGCGTTCCCGCCATGTCTTAGGCTCGTCGTCTCTTGACTCCTGCGGAGGGGAGAGCAGTCGTGGCAGTGCAGAGAGTTAAGACGATGGGGGGAACCAGTACGCTAGTTAAAATGAGCAATGAGTTGGTCTGTCTCTCAGGCGGTCGGGTCTAGCGGTCGCTATAGAGTCTCTGTTGTTTGAGGCTGGACGGCGGCGCCCAAACAGTTGATGTCGCGGAGGTGCGTGAAATGAGAGCGGCCGAGGGAATATGCCAGCGGCACACGGTCGGCTGAGAGTGCGTCCCGAAAGCGGCCTCGCCATATGGCCGAACAGAAGCTGGACAGGAAAGGAAAGCAACAAGTGGACGGACGAACAGCAAAAGACGGGAGGCGGGAAGAGATCGGACGGGGGCGCATGTGGGTGAATAACCTTGGCGGCCTTGGCCTTGTAGACTTTCAGACTTGCATACACGCAGATGGGGAATTCGGATGGCTTGAATGACGCTTTGATTGCGGGATTCCGCCATGCACAACGACGATCCTGTCAGTGTTTGCCGGTGCCGGTGTTGGTGCAGTGGGTGGTACAGGTGTTGATGCTGTTGCTGCTGCCGTGTCGGCATGGTGACAAGAATATAGGGACTGATAGTCGGGAGCAGCAGTAGCGGTATCAAACGGCCCACGAGTGATGTTCGCCTGTGGTCGCCAGAGAGATGTCGATGTGTTGCAGAAAATCATCCCTTCGGCATGTCGACTTCCCTTTGTGAGTGACCAACAGGGTTGGCTCGTAAAAATACACTCACTTACTTAGTCTCTGCAGCACGTCGTGTTGGCCTGGCATGCGTGCCTTGGCTAATTCGTACAGTGACTGAGTAAGTAAGTGAGTGGCTTTCTCAGCGACTGGATGCCTGTCGCCTGAGCCGTTCCCGAGCTGTTTACGCGCCTCGCCCAGCCCTCGTATTTCTGTTAGGAGCGATACGAGCTGAGTCGAGTGTCGAAAGCAGCCGTACGGCGGGGATACTTGATGCCGAGTGCATGCAGCGCGCATGCAGAATGTACTCCCGCTGTTGCCGGGCCGTGCGTTCCAGCCTCGCCAAAAAGGGGCATACCAAGCAGTACCTCCCTCATCTCTGTCCCATTGGGCGCGTGTTGCTCCCCTCTCCAGAAGGAAATTAACCCTTTCGCAGCCAGCGACTTGTGCCGGCACCGCCTGGCACCGCGTACGAATACCGGGCCTAGCCTACCGTCGTTACCCCTGTCTGCCCATGATGCGTGACCCACCATCCACATCAAGTCCACAGCATGATGGATTCCTGCTGTTGCGCGGCGCTCCTTCCCTCTCCCACACCAGTGCCACCACCAGGTCCACCACTGCGCTACCCCCCTTCCCTCTTCCACCCCCGTGTTCTGTGTCTGATTCTGGCCCTTGCCCAGTTTTTCCCTGAAATCCGAACCACCTTGCATCGAGCCCAGCAACAGTCAGCGACTGCTCTCAACCGACCGGACCGCCCAGCGCCTCCTTTCATCACTCACGCACTCATTCACTCCGCCTTCCCACCCCGTCCACCCCTTTGCTTGGCGATCTCTCCTTCCCTTTCCCTCCCTTCCATTTCTCAGCTCTTTCTTCTACTACGTACGAATATAACAAACAACAAACAAAACCACTGAATCCCTCCGCATACCCGTTTCCCCCGTCCCTCGTCCTCGTCCACCCCGCCATATCCACGACGACGACAACGACGACGACGAAGCCGCCGCCGCCCCAGCGAAACGACTGAGCCTACGACCACGATACGGCTCCACGCTTCTCTACCCGGCGCCTTTGAGAGGGACGCCCTCCCCAAACCCTCGACCCTTCGCTTCGTTTTTGTTTTTGCTGGAAGAAGGACTTCGCCCTGAGCGACCTGGAACTCGAGAGGACTCGCACCGCGCCAACCCGAGAATCATCGGCAGATAACCTTCGCTTGCACCCTTTTTCCCCTGCCACGAAAAGTCACCTCCCTGCGACGCATCGCCTAAGACGATTCGTTCCTTCGATCGACCGCATCAGCTATCCCCTTCGCTTCTATTCGCCCTCTTCTTCTCCTTCTGCCATCAACACTTCCCGTCTGGAACGACCCGGATTCTATGATTGCCTTAACCTTGGACTAGACGCTTTCCAACTTTCCCATTCCTTCGCTTTCCGCCGTCTAATCCCCACGACTTCCGCCCTCCGTAAAGCGGACCACTTGACCCTCACCTAGACGGCAACGACGAACAATCGCCCATGATGCGGTTGTCATTCGCAAAGCCGCTGCTCCTGCTCGGCTCTCTGGCCGCCTATCTTACCACCCCCGTCATGGCCGCCGAGCAGTTGCTGCAGTCCAACTCACTCAACACTTGTCAGGATGACTCGAGTTTCACGGCCAGTCTGTTCAACGTCGTCTTCACCCCTAGCAACGGGAGTGCTGCCATTAACATTGTTGCCGTTTCCTCCGTCCAGGGCAGCATCGTTTTCGATGTCTCCATCTCGGCTTATGGTTACGAATTTCTGAGGCGTACCGTTGACCCCTGCAGCATCAACCTCGCTGGTCTGTGCCCCATGACTGCTGGAAAGATCACCATGAACTTCAACCTCCCCGTCGGCGAGGACGCTGTCGGACAGATTCCCGGCATCGCCTACAACATTCCCGATCTCGACGCCACTGTCCGTGTCTTTGTCAACTTGACCGATACCGACGAGAGTGTGGCTTGTGTCGAGGCCGACATCTCAAACGGAAAGACTGTCGACTTGATTGGAGTCAAATGGGCCACCGCGATCATTGCCGGCCTGGGTTTGATTTCCTCTGCCATCATTTCAGGTCTGGGTCACACCAACACTGCCGCCCACGTTGCTGCCAACACCCTGTCGCTCTTTGGCTACTTTCAGTCTCAGGCCATCGTCGGCCTGACCGGTGTACACCTGCCTCCCATTGTCCAATCCTGGACTCAGGACTTCGTGTGGTCTATGGGCATCATCCGCGTCCAATTCATGCAAGACATCTTCACCTGGTACCAGCGGGCCACGGGTGGAACGCCGGCCACCCTCCTGAACTCTCTGACGACCACGTCTGTTCAAGTTGAGAAGCGTTCCCTGGATTGGGCCGTTTCCGCCGCCAGGATGGCCAGGCGCGGTATCGAGGCAGGTGCTTCTGTTGTCGCCAAGAGAGCCAACATCCAGCTGTCTTCCGGCAGCTACATCGTCTTCGGTATCCAACGAGTCGCCTTCCGAGCCAAGATCGAATCGACCAACCTCTTCATGACCGGATTGACCTTCTTCTGCATCTTCGTCATCTTTACCGTCCTTGGCGTCGCTGCCTTCAAGGGATTTTGCGAGTTGGCAGTCCGACAGAAGTGGATGAAGAGCGAGAAGTTCTTCGAGTTCCGCAACGGATGGTTCACCGTCTTGAAGGGCATCCTCTTCCGCATGACTCTGATTGGTTTCCCTCAGATGACGATCCTCTGCCTCTGGGAGTTCACTCAGGTCGACTCCGCCGCCGAGGTCGTCCTCGCCGTCTTCTTCCTCTTCGGCATGGCTCTCACCCTTGGCTGGGCCTCCTTCAAGGTCATTCGCATCGCCCGCCGGTCTGTTGCCATGCATCGCAACCCGGCCTACATCCTGTTCTCGGATCCCCAGGCTCTGAACAAGTGGGGTTTCCTCTACGTTCAGTTCCGCGCATCGGCCTACTACTTTATTGTGCCTATGCTTGGCTACACCGTTGTCAAGGGCATGTTCGTCGCGTTCGCCCAGCGCAACGGAACCATCCAGGCTATTGCGTTTGTCATCATCGAGGCGGCGGCTCTCATCGCTGCCAGCGTCCTCCGCCCCTGGATGGACAAGAGCACCAACTCGTTCAACATTGCCATTTGCGTCATGAACTTCCTCAACGCCATCTTCCTACTCATCTTCTCGGACGTCTTCGGCGCCCCGGCCTTGGTCAATGGAATCGTTGGTGTTGTGCTCTTCATCGCCAACGCGGCCTTCGCTTTGATTCTCCTGCTCCTCGTCATCGTTAGCAGCACTTTGATCTACTTCCGCAAGAATCCGGATGCTCGCTACCAGTTCATGGCGGACGACCGCGCCTCGTTCATGAAATCGCAGACTCAGCTCAATACGACGACGGAACTGGATGCCCTGGCCGCCACCGCCCGAGGTGATAAGGCGCACTACAACAAGGGACTTGACCTCGACGACGACAATGACTCCATCTCGTCCGAGTCCTTGCGTCGCCGCGCGGATGCTTCGGGCGTTGGCGTGCCGCAGTCGGCAGCACAGTCTCAGCACTCTCTGCAGAGACCCGGCGGCCAGAACGGCCAGGCGCCCCATTCTCCGGTGGATCCCTCGATGCCTCTGTTCCCGGCCGACAACCGCAACCCTTACGGACAGGCCCCGACAAGAACTCCTAGCCCGTACAACGGCTCTGCATCCACACTCGCTGCCAATGGCAACCCCAACCAGTTCAGGCAACAAAACAACGCCAGCCCCGCACAATACAGATCACAAAACAACGCTAGGTAAGATCCCACTTGGACAGATGAATGGAACGGAACGACGGCTAATTCTCCAACAGCCCTTGGCAGCGAGGTGCCGGTTATGACCACTAGATATGACTTACCATGATGATAAATTGTTTTGACGGAAGATACCATTCCGCACGGTCTGCTGGGCCTTTGTTGTTGGATGGCATGGCTCGTGATGACAGTACAGTTGGTCATACCAGCTCTCTGGGACTCGACCAGGCTCAGTTCCGTATTGACGCACCGGACATGTGAGAAGAGGTGGGGCCCTTTTCTTCAGTTGTGGCGAGCATAGAGGCACAGCACGGACGGAGTGGTATCTTTCTTATGTTTTCCTTGCTTTATCACACTGTTCAACTTATAACTCTTGTCTCTCTGGCATCGAGGACGGCGTCCCAAGATCACGGCGTTGATTTGTTGTTTATATGGGACCGCCGGACACGCCAACCAGGGTGGTTGCTGCGCTGGATTGGGATTTTTGATATTCGGAAACACGTTGCAGCTGGCTGATGGAGAGATGTCATTCTCACATCACGGCAACCAGTAGCAGCAGCCATGATGATGGATTGGAGGATCGGAATACGGGGTCCAAAAGGACCAGCCTGGGGACGAAGAAGATGTCGAATCTTCGTACCCCCTGGACAAGGATAAAACAACAAAAGCCATATAAAAATAGCTAATGAATTCTCTCTGTCACCATAACGACCTTTCCCAGTCGAGCTCTTGTCTTGTCCGATGCAATACGGCTTTTGCAAGTAAGGCTGACAATTACCATTGATTGGTGTGTTATCTCAGGGGGGGCGGAGCATGGAAGGAAAGGAAGTGTTTGGCCGATGGGCGAGGAACGAACAGGACACATTCATGGCTCAGCAGCCGGGTCTATGACTCGTCGTCGGCCGCTGTCTACGGATACTACAGGGGCACTCGACGCGCGGGGTTTCCGTCAGCAAAGATGTCTCTGATGGATGACCGGGCGGTGGTATGTGGGAAAGGGTGGGGGGGGGGGGGGGGGGGGGGGTTAGAGATGAGCAAATTCGGTGGATGAGGAGAAGGAGGCTTAGTACATTGGAACCTCGCCCTCTCTCGGCCGCCGCCACGACGACTCGTACGGCAACCGAGACGAGGAGGAGTAATCGGTGAAGGGGGAAAGAGTCTATTTTCGATCCGTCTCATTGGCGGTGGCCGGCCGCGAGTTGAAAAAGAAACAAGGTTTATGAGATTCGGCCGAGACGAGGTGGGAAGCGAGCCGGGAAGGGGGGGGGGATAGAGAGAGAGAGAATGAGTTCAGTTCTGTCGGCCGGCGGTTCCGAATCATCCGACCGTGACCGGGGCAAACAGGGACTCGAAGGGTGGGGATGGGGTGAAGGTGAAGGCGAGGGTGAAGGTGGGATGGGTGTGGTCGGCCTGAGCGGTACGTCCGTACCGGAGGGCCGGAGTTGACTGATATTCGGTCCGGAGTGGGGAGATGGAGGGGAGGAGGAGGCGGAGCGAAAGGGGGTCACGGTGAAGGTGGTGTAGGATGGCGTGGTGGGGGAGAACGAGAGCCAGGAGAGGAAAAGGCCAGGTGGAGGGGGGGGGGGGGAGGCAAGGCGGAGCAGGCCCCGGAGGTTGCCTATCGACGGGTGGGACGACTTTCCGGGCTAACACGGATCCGGAGGGCGGGGCAGGCGACCGACTGGTTTGCCATTTCTTTGTCCGTGCAACGGTCATTGACCCGCGGGTGGTGTACGGGTGGTGGTGTGGTGAGAAGAGCAAGAGTGTTTGATCGTCGATCCGGCGCGCAGAAAGCCCGAAGGGAAGGGATGTGACGGATCCCCCCCCGGCGTGATGAGGTAGATGGATGACGAAAGGGGGGGAATTCACCGATCGAGTTGGAGAACCCCCCCCCCCCCTCGGCCTTGGGATCATTGCAATGTTATCGGATCATGTTAGACTTTACGAAGTCCAGGTCTGGCCGTCGGATAATGCAAGCCTGACGACGCCTCTTGGCCTCTCGACGTTGAGAAAGAAATGGCTTTCTTGGCCACGCATGTGCCTCTTGGCTTTGGTGGGCAGTCAGTGTGACAGGAGGACACTCGCTCGGGGGGGGGGGGGGGGGGGGGGGTTAAGGAAGGAAGCACGTTTGCAAAATACGATGGAGCTATTTCCAACTGGGAAGCAACAGGCGAGAGGGAGTGGCTCTCTCTCTATCTCTCTCTCGCGTAGAGAGCGGGGAGTAAGGTGGGAGAGGACACCAAGGCAGAGACAGAAGCACACAGAGAAGGAGTGAGGTCCTGGATGGCTGAAAGAGCCCCCCCTTCCCCCACCGCAGTCATCGGAGGGCGCTTAGAATCCGGTGTTCATGACTTTGTTCGCTGGAGACGAGGGCGTAACAGCCAGGTCGAGGAGAGAGGGGAAAGCCCTCGACGAGGAGGAGAGCGGATGTTGCGGATGCTAAACCTCCGCATCCCCTCGAATATGCTAGGGCTATGTCTTGCCAGGCGGAGGGGCTTGTGGCGCGGTGGTTTGCCGTGGCTTGAGTCTTTTTGGGAGGTGCCCGTAAGGCTTCACATGCAGGGGCTAGGAGGAGGTGGGTGACACGGAACCCGGAGAATGTCAAATGCAGGCACTCACTCACTTTGACGTCTCTGGGGCTGGGGCTTTGGTTTCTTTGGGCCGCGACGGGGCGAATTGTCTCCCGGCAAAGAGTGTGGCGCGCCTCGGCAGTTGCAAAGATGATGACGAGACGGTCCTGGCAGCGCTGTTTGATGTTCCAGCCTTGAGGCGCCGTTAGATCACGGTAGAGAGGCAGGCCGTTCTTGATCACCTCGCTTCACTGGGTGTCTGGTGGGAGTCGCTTGTCACTCGAGCCGGCCTTGAATTGGGTTCAAGACTTTCGCTTGACAAGTAGTGCGGGGCGGCTGAACAGATCGTGGACTTCCTTGAGGAGGGGGAGGAGGAGGAGGAGGGGGAGGAGGAGGAGGAGGAGGAGGAGGAGGAGGAGGAGGAGAAGACGTATCATCGTAGGCTTTTTCGGGATACCTGGCTGGTCATCCAGGTGGCAGAGTATTTGGAACCCCCCCTCCCCCCCTCAGCGGCCGCTGGCTAGCACAAGCACCGGGTTGTCGAGTTCTCGTTATCGTTGAAGAGGAGCCCGGCTTGGTGTCTCCCTACTGTGTGCCTCGCAGGGGTTTCTGGACCGTTTCTAACTGTTGGCTGGTCAACTTGGCTGCTGCGTCGTTTGCCCACGGGCCATTAGACAGCCAGAAGCTGCCGGGAAGGCGCGTAGACTAGCGACAAGAACCGCGTGGCGCCGACTACAACATTGAAGCCGCTTGACATCTGGCCCGCAGCCTTAAGAGATGTGTGGATGTCACGGACATTCTGGCCCGGAGAATAACGGTCTTCTCTGGGTTTGATCAAGCCGCAGTGCCGCGCCCACCTGGGGAAGACTGCATTTGGCCAGCTTGTCCGAAATGATAGCGAGACGGAGAGGACAAACTGTGGCTCGTGTATATGGCGGACGCCTCTGTCGGGCTGAGTGTGGGAAAAGGGGAAAGCGCATGGTGTAACCCACGAGCTACTGTGTTCATCATGTCTTCGCTGTGCAAGCCGGCAGCTGTCATGACGACGGGAGCTGAGGGTGAACGCAGACGCAGGAGGTCTGCCAAAGGTAGGATGCCTGTCATGGACCGGACTAGCCTGAGTTGACGACGGCCGCCCTCCCCAGAGTCTGCCTGCCCTGGGCATGCCGAGTCGTCCAAGGGTGGAGGGTGAGCAGCGGCTCGGAATATGGGCCCCCCGAGTGAGACACTCTGGACTGACCGAGAAGCGACACACCTAGAAAGTCTGTTTTCGTCCGGATTGGGCCATGGCCGCGAGTTTCCCACCCGTGTCCTCCTTTGGTTCTTTGGATTTGACGCACGGCAAATGCTCAAGCTAGTCAGTCACACAGCCAGACGAACCCAAGCTGTGTTCGGGGGAAATATCATTGGCCAAGGAACGAGACGGAAGATGGAACTTGGCCATATTCGGGCCAGCGGCAAGTCACAACTCTCTTTCCGTGCAGAAGTTCTCCTCTGGCTGCTGTGTAGGCGACTGACTGGCTGACTGACTGACTGGCAGACGACTCAGAAACCATGATGTCTTTTTTGGATGTTGATCATGTTTTACCATGACCTAAGACTATGGGCGGGAAGGGCCGAACTGGGCAGGACGGGCGATGGTGATCATCTCGGATCATGAAGCCTGCCGGGAGTTTTAGAGGGTTCTCGAAGCGGGGTACGATGGCAGCCCTACCTCATGGTTTCCCACTCTGGAGGATTTGATGACGATACCAAAGGCATGTCTTGCTCGCGAGCGAAGATGTAATATGTCATCCCTGTCTGCGTGACTCTCTACCTGGGCTGGCCACCGAGGCGGTTGAGACATCGTCAACAGAACGTGGCCCGCCGTAAGGCCAAGGGCCGCGGCATTTAGCGACTCCTTTGACGTTCCTCGACCTCTTGAACGCCCCTTGTCTTGCCCCCTTACTCAATATTTTGGGCAGAGGCGCAAGACCCTGACAGTGTCTTAGGATTTCGAGGTTGCGAGGACAGAGCTGCGCGTCTCTCGGGAGAGGGTCTCGGTCTTTCGGATGATGCAACTGAGACAAGGCTCGCGGCCGCCGAGGGGGCGAGATCTTTTCCCTCATTCCGTGGCGGGTTGACGTCGGCCATCGCGGGGCGGCGGGGGGCTCCCCTCGCTGCTGCTTCCGGTCGAGAGTGCAGCATCTCGCCGGGCGGCTGCGGCTGGGCAACCTCCACATCGCGGTTATGCAAAGCCAGGCCGCCCCGGCAGGTATGGTACCCGTTGGGGGGAGATGGTACCAGATGGGAGGGCTGTGTCTTGCCTGTCATGTAGGCGGTACCTGCATTCAGCTTGAACAGCAAACGTTGGATGAGGCGGAGGGGTGTTGAGTCGTTGATGGTGGTCGAGATCAAGCGCGGCTGCCATGACATGGACTATGGGTAGGGCCATGGGCAATGGGCAGACTAATAGAAGACCGTTTCCGGAAGGGGGTGTGTTCAAGTGAAGACGAGAGAGGGGGGTCCAGACGAGCCAGGCTTGTCCTACTTTGGAAATTCCAGCGAGTGTGAGATTGTAAAGGCGAGAGAGGTCATGATGGGGGGAGGGAGAGAGAAAAGAAGAGTAAGTGGTGGGTGGGGGTGGGGGTGAAAAACGCCAGCTGCTGTCAGAGGCAGATTTCCGCACTTGAGACATTCGTACGCAAAAGACACCCCCCCTTGATCCGTCATTGCTCCTGGCACCTATCAGTTTATGGGTTAGTGTAGCAAACGGATAGCCGGGGCAGACGCGATGAACTGCGAGATTCTGCAACGGGGATCTTGCACTAGTCTCCCCTAAGGGGTCGTGCGGTCGGATGGGCGGGCGGGCGGGCAGGCAGGCGGCAGGCGGCAGGCAGACCGGCTGAGTGAATGGCAGAGAACCAGACAGGCGAGCTTGTGGCTGTTCAGTTCCGCGTCGTTCTGGGACTGGGAAGTAAGCCGATCATCTCCCCCGTCGTCGGCCGCAGGTTGCCCGTCCCGAAGCTCTCGTCATACAATCCCGCTTTTCATTGCGAGGAGTGCGATGGAGGCGTTGTGGAAGTGCGGATGGATCAGTAGACGACGGTGAGGGCGAGGTAGGGCTTAGCGGTCCATCTCGAGGATGAGGAGGAGGAGGAGGGGGAGGAGGGGGAGGAGGGGGAGGGGGAGGCGTCTCGGTGCTGAGTGAGGTGCATGTAGAAAGCCAAGTCTCTGATCGGGGATAAGGAAAGGAGGGTAACAGAAAGAAGGAGGGAAAGCTATCTGTTTGCGGCGGATATTTTGGATTACAAACAACGCAAGAGACCGACACAGGCCAGCCCACTTACAATATACACACCCTCGCTCACCCACCCCCTCCCTCCCAGTCAGTCAGTACACACACCCTTTCCTACCTATATGGTATCTTTAACAAACTCCAGATGCCTTCAAAAGCCGAGAAGCCACAATTTCGGGGTCTGGACCTTGTATGCTGTTTTGGCAGGTACACTTCCGGGGCCGTATCGTCGTCGGATGATGGTCTGTGTTGACTCCCGCAAGGCGGCTGATCGCCCTGATCCTCCTCCTCCTCCTCCTCCTCCTTCTCCAGCAGTTGCACACCATCGCCCGTCGAGTGAGTACGGGAGTACGGGAAAGCACGGACAGGGGCTATCGCACAGACATGGCGGCCTAAGGTAGTCAAAGGGAAGACAGGAGGAGGAGCCCCCCCTCCGGCCCACCCTGGGTCTCGAGAGAGGGGGGGCTTCCGCCCGGTGTAGATGGACTAACGGATGGTTTGCGCGACGGGCGCACGTAGCGGCACCCAAGTACCTGCGTGATGAGAGGCTGCCCCGGCCCTCTGGGCTGGGATCTGAAAAGGGCTGCGCGAGGCGTCACTCGTTCAGTGACCACAAGGCACCGGTTCGTGGACCGGCGTACTGCTGACTGATTGTTGTTGTTGTTATTTTTGTTTTGAGTAAAAGACACGGGACGAATCGTATGTCACCGTTTGGTTCGAGATAAGGATGTTGGCGATCAACGTGATGACAAAACCCAACGCCGGGAAAGATCCGTAAGACGTAGAAACTGTGCGTTTCGACAGACTTGAGAAGTTGTGTGTTAGTGTGTAAGTGTAAGTGTGAGAGATAGAGAGAGAGATAGAGAGAGAGAGAGTGTGTGTGTTTTTGAAATATGTCATTTTTGATATTGAGTCTGTTCTGCTAGGATAGGTATCCAGTCCCCCCCTTCCTCCGCATCTCGTACCCTGGGCTCCAGCCTGTGATTTTGAATGGTACCAACATAAAGAAAACGGGATTAACTAGTTGAGTAAGTGCTGTTTGATGTTGTGAAGAGAGTAAAGCGGCCATCGTCGATAACCAGGTAAGGCGACATTCGAAGCTAACGCTCCTATGCCGCTCTGCAATGATAGTGGTAGTAGTGGAAGAAGAGAACGATGAAGAGAAGTTGGGAATGAAATCAAGGAAAGCCGCGGATCATTCGCGTACATTTGGTATCCCCTAAGGCCCTTAACCAAGCCTATCCAGTCCAGTCCAAAAAGAAAGAAAAAATGAAAATGAAAAACTCCCAAAGCGCTCCCATGCCTATGTTGCTGCGAGTCTCAGGTCACTTTTTCATGAATACATGAGGAAAACAGCCCGCCCTAGAAGACGAACCCTTCTTCGACCAGCTTGTCGACGTCCCCTCCCGCGGCCTTGACGGCTTTGATGGCCGCTTCGCTTAGCCGTCGGCGCTTCTCCATGGCCTCCTTCTCGCGGCGGGCCTTGGTCTTGGAGCTCCCGCTCGGCGCCACGCCTGTCATGAGGATGTTCTTGTCGCTGGGAGTGAAGTTGACGAATCCGACGCCTTCGGGCGCGCCGCCGAGGCCGCTTCCGATGGACGGTGTGCGCAAGCTCTCGCGTCTCGACCATGACCGCCGCTTCTTAACGCTTGCGCTCAGGGCCGCGCCGCCTCCGATGCTGGAAAGCGACCCGCCGCTGCTGTGACGGGAGCGGTTCGTGGGAGTAGGCGACGTCGAGGATTCGCGGCTGGGTTGACGTGTGCGGCTCGTGTTGCGAGTCTTGCGCATCGGCGTCGACATGCACATGTGACGAGTGCCTGCTGAAGGGGCACGGGGCATGCGAGGCCGGCGCTCGGTCATCTGTTGCGGATGTTGCTGGTGGTGGAGCTGCTGTTGCTGTGATTGTTGTTGTTGTTGTTGTTGTTGTTGTTGTTGTTGTTGCTGCTGCTGTTGTTGTTGTTGTTGATGATGATGATGATGCTGTTGGGGGGGCTGGTAGTGGACGACCGGCGACGACGTGGCACGGGGCTGAGGCATGTGAATCATGAGTCCAGACATCTCGGAACCGGCGGCGGCGAGGGTGTTGTACTCATACGGCAGCTCGCTGTGTTGTGTGTGCATGGCGAGGTTGAAGGTAGCGTTACGGGCGTTCTGGGCCTGATATGGCGAGTTGGACGACAAATCCATGTGGCTTCCATCCCACCATTGGTTGTCGAGGCCGTCCGAGGCATAGGCGTTGGACCAAGCGACGTGAGAGTCGGTCTGAGGAGTCGTTGTGGCCATTGGCCATGTGGCCTTGCTGGTGTTGGCAACATTGCCGGAGCTCATCTGCTGCTGCTGGTAGAACATGCCGCCCTTGTCGTCAAGGACAGGAGTGTCCATGGGCGTGGTGGGGTCGCCGCGGCGGAACATTGGTACGTGAGCTCCGGCAACGCCAGCATCGAAGAAAGGGTCATCCACGTAACCACCGCAAAAGGGCATACCGTTGCTCCCGGCCGACGATCCGGAAGGCAGGTCCTGAGGGATGGTGGCACTGTTGGGAGGGGAGAGGGGAAGTCTTGCGGACGGAGGGCCGGCGAGGCCGAGCTGCTCGGGGCGGAGCTTGAAAGATTTGCGAGGCGAGACGCTGGGCGAAAGGGGTCCCCTGGTTTCGACGGCGAGGGAAGACATGTTGGGCGGCTGTTTATGGCGGACAGACGCAGCTTTCTGCTGCAGTTTGGATGCGACAACTTTGAAGAAGTTGCTGGGCTTACGACCACCGTTGGTGCTGTTGCTGTTGCTGTTGCTGTTGCTGTTGCTGCTGCTTCCAACGGTGTTACTCTGACTACCGCTGCTGACGGCGAGGTGGAGTTTGATGTTGCTGCTGGTAGCGGACGAAGCTTGAGGAAGAGGAGTAGGAGGATGAGAAACGACGACAGGTGGTGCGCGAGATGGCGACGCTTTCAACGATATGCCTTCCAGGCGCAGGAGCTCAGAGTCAGAGATCGACTCAGACCCTCCTGCGTGAGCTGTGTCCGGATAGGTCGAAGCTTTTCTTTGTCCGTCGTCGCGGTCGATCGACCACGAAGACTGGAGCCCCGGGACGCCCACAGCAGATAGTACCAAGGCGTCTGCGGTCACCGCCGCCGCTACTCTAGCGGCTGCTGATGATGGCACTACTGTGGCAGCGGGACCTGCTGCGGCGCTAGTCCTAGCTTCCACGACCGGCTGCGAGTGGCAACTTAGCAGGTCGTCCAGATCGTCCGATGCGCTTGTCGTAGACGTGGACCCGTGTGCGGGGAGTGGCATGTTGAAGAAGAACGAGTCGGTCAAGGCGGGTGGTGGCATCTCGTCACCCCCGGCCGTCGAAAGCCTTTCGAGGTCGACAAATTCCTCGAAGAGGAGCGTGTCGTGGTGGTGGACAGCACCCGATCCCGGCCCCCCTCCGCCGCCAGGCCTCTCTGTCACTTCTCCCCCCCATGCCAGGTGAGACTGTCCCCCGCTACCGTCTTTGTCCTCGTCCATCGAGAACTGTACCTCCGAGTAGGCCATGTCGCCGTAGTCTGTCGGGTGCGAGCTGAGACTGATACTCTCGGCGGGGCTCCTCGTCCAATGTGAGACGGCCACAGTCATGCTCTCCTATGTCCCAATCTCTGCCTCTTTCTCTGTCTGTCTCTGTCTGTCTCTGTCTCGGTCTGCCGACTATCAGTCTCTAGTTCCGCAAGCGACCGAGAGCCAAGGCCAGGCAGGGCTGGCCAGGAACAGGAACAGAAGTGGTAGGTTAAGGCCAACGGGGAGGACCCAGTCTGTTGTAGCGTGGGTATGTAATGATGCGAGGCTGCGAGTGGAACGAACGAGACAAGGCGGGCCTATAGCAAAGGAAAGGTGACGGAGGGATGTTACAATGTTCGTTTTCAGCATACACAAGAAGAAGAAAAAGGTGTAGAAAGGAGTGAGGGAAAGTTGGCCACAGAACTGGGGTATAACCATCCAAGAATGGGATTCTTGTACGGAAAAGAAAGCCGTCGATGGTTGCAAGTCCGCATCAGGTGGAGGGGGCCAGTGTCAACAAATACCGCCCAGTTTCATGTCTCTGACCCTGCCACAGCAACTACTGCTCGAGAAATGGAGGCAGCACGGAGACGGGCGGCACTGGAATTGGGAGGACAGAGATCACCGTGCTTCCGGCGAGGGATGCTGCCAGCATCTGGCTGGCCAAAGGAATGCAACCCACGTCGTCTAGTGACCCAGCAGCATGTCCGCATTCCAGTCATTGCGACCGTCTCCCATTCTGTACCTGACAGAGCTGGGGTAGATGGGACGGAGAGACAGCGACGTCAAAGAAAACCCGGCTCCTCTTTCTTTCATGGCAACATCTGTTTGTCGGGAAGCGAAAGCTCCCAGGAAACAATCCCTCGCCTCGCCCTCCCAGCCAGGGCCAACGAGGACAACAAAGAGGCGTCACGTCGTACCTCGAAGGCAGGCCCGCACATCGTCTCCTGCTCACTGCCACACGCTTCAATTGATCAGGGCGACCAACCGCACCTTGATATCACGTATTCCGAATCGCTGATGCGCTGTGGTGGATATCGTCCGTTTGGAGAGCGCCACAGTCGGAGCACACCTACATTTCGTCATGTGCCCGGCCAATAAAGCCCTGTCGTGGTGCCGAGAGTACATGAAGATCTGGGCCTCTCTCCTTCTCATCTTTCCTATAGTCCTCTCTCCGCTGAGGAGGGAGGTGTGCCATTTCGAAAGGTGCGTTGGACAAGGGTGTTGCAGCGACAAACAAGGGAACGGAGATATTTCGAGAAAGTAAGGGCGCTGCCGGCTCAGAGCGATGGCGGTGCCAAAATGCAAGGAACGACGCCTCCCACGGCCGGACCGCAAACTGGTCCAGGCCTCTCGGCTGTGACTGACTCTGCCCTTCAAGCCATAGTATTCCGGCCCTCCGCGACCTATCAGGCCACCCACGGCTGCCACCGCGACAGGTCGTATCTGATTAGGCTGTTGAATGCTGTCCCAGAAGGCACTACTGCGTGTGCCTTCTCCGCTCTCGACTGGAAAAGGTTGTCGCCTTAAAGTCTAATCTGGCGTACAGTTTCGATTGCTTGTGAGCTCTTTTGGCCGATGGACCACGGAAGGGATAGATCGTGCAATGTGAGGGGGTGTAAGTGTGGCGCGTGTTCTCTGGGTGATGACTGGAATGTCGCCGTAGTCTTTCCGAACCCCTCTCCCCTCATCACGCCTGGACAAGGAGGGGTTGCAAAGGTCCGGTGAGCGATAGAGCGTTGGTGAGTGATGACCCACGTTGCTTGTCCTGGGTAAGGGGGAACGGGGATCGTTGTCTATTGTGCCGCTTGCATCAATAGAGAGCCCCTCCGAAGTCTGCTTTGGTCACAATAGCTTTCCAGTCTGCCGGGGCAACTCGCTCGCGATGTATAACCGTTGTGTCGCACGCGTTTCCCCAACCACTCATATGAACGGTGCTCTGAAAACATCTGTATCCTGCATAAACTCGAGTCTTAGTCATCGATTTGGCTGTATTTGAAAACGGGCCAAGTTGCAAACTGCAACACCTCCCAATGTGTTGGGGGGCCTGTAATGTTGTTTTCGACAAGTCCCTAAACCACTCCAGTGATCCGGCTTCATTAATAGTCTGAAGGAAGATGATGAGATTATGCGCCCCGCCGAGAAGCGCCTTCTCCAGTCATGAACATACATATTATTGGCGCCTTTTTCCTGCAGTCCTGAAGGCTATGAGCGGGCGCCCGACAGTGGGACATGAAGTTCGGCCGTCTCCGACTCCGCAACGAACTCCGCCCATCCGCATCCGTAGGAGCCAATGGTGACTCCGACACCGGGTTCAAGTGTGTGAAGATGCAGAAAAGGCAATAAAAAAAAAAGAACAAAAAGGCGACTTATCGCAAGGTGAGTAAGAAGAACGCCAGAGCCTCCTGTGTCGCGCCGGACAGAACCAAAACGCCGATTGACTTTCCAATTGCCTGGAGTCCTTGGATCCCGAAACCCCCTTTGGGCTTCTGTGTCATAATAACATTTTTGAGTCGTCCAGACCTATCCCAACGCCAACTGGTATGAACGCCTTTGCCGAGGCCAAACGCCAGCTGCTCCGGTCCTTTGGGTATATCGTTGAAGCCCCCCTCTCCCATCGCTCGTACAGTGAAGCTGAAATGATGTGACGATACCCGTCGTCGTTGGGTCAAGCTCTTCAAGCCTCATTAGCTCGTGTCGGCCGCGGCTCCTGTGATGGCCCTGGTCCCTTCCGTCGGCGCATCCTTGGTCGCTGTCTGACAACGTTTTGGCACCAAAGAGCTGCTTCGGTCGAGCCTCTGAATCTCAACGGGCCGAATTTCCGCAAGGCGCCCGACATGCCTATCAGCTTGTCTTTGTCAACGGCCAAGGCTCTCTGCATGAGAGCGAGCTCTTCGTCATCGTCGCAAAAGCCCTCGTCCACTTCCAAGCCACTCGCCGATGAGTCAATACTGGGGGACGCGCCTGCTTCGATCTGAGGTGATCGCGAATACGGATACGTGGGGACCTTGAACGGTAGAGAGGGAAGAGATGGGGCCAGGCGGATGTTGCACTGGGACTCATCCGAGATCATGTCCTTCACGCGGGCCTCTATCGCGCGTGCGTTGATCGGGTTGTTGACAAAGCGGCCATAGCGCTGGCGCCGTGCTCTTTTCCAATCCGCAACTGGTTGGTGTTCCTTACTGTCGTCTATTGCGAGGTCCATACTACAGTCCTCATCAACCTCCAGAGCGGCCATGGACAATTCAGCGACAGTGAATGTGGATGCTCCGGTTACCGTCGCCATCGTCAAGATATTTGGTTGGCGTAGTTTGGGAATCAAAGTCTGCCTGCTGAGCTCATGTGCAAGACTGTCGATTGGTTGTGGCGGAACCGAGGTCTCACTGTAAGAGAGTGATGAAGCCGATAAGGAGGCTGCGACTGCTTCGGCTGGCCTATGTATTTCTCGTGGGCATTGTCTCGGCGACAAGTGCGGCTCCTCGCTATTGCCGTCGACAGCTGAGCGCGCCTGAGTTCCTATTGTGAAGTGATCGAACATGTCTGTCTCTGACAATCGCCGAGAACGTGAGAAGATCTGTTGGCCTTCAGTTTCCCGGGAAAGGGCAAGGACAGTAACCAGGAAAAGCTCGCAGTTGGGGGGGCGGGTTGGTATTATGAAGGCATCCACAGGGGCGCTAAGGATTGAACGAAAAGGCGCCGTGGCAGCCACAAAAGGCCAAGTGTGAGTGCTAAGATGGTCTGAAATAGAGAGTGCTAGCAGTAGCATGAATGACGTTGCGGCGGTGTTGAGGTTCGGGTGCAAACACCGGGCGACGACGGCGAGGTGCTGCTGTCATGTGTCGTCGGCGTCCACCCAAGCCGGCCGTTCGAAAGCGATCACAGAGGGAGGTTTGCTACGATGCCCCCTAGGAGACTGTACCGTGAGGGATGAAGACGGAGGGCGAGGGAACACGCCACCATTCGGTAAGCAAAGTGGGAGCAAGGAGATGTAAATCAGGTTTGTCGGGGCGGTCCCAGTCGAGGGATGGCTAGAGGACGAAGAGAGGTGAGCAGGTAGTTTTCCGGTGTAGCGTCGCATAGGCTGGTGGCCCAGCTGGTGTAGCTGTGGTGAGTGAGTGGGCTCGAACTGGATGAAGCACCTATATCTTGGCAGAGACGACGAGAGTCGCAGAACTAGGGGGGCGCTTGGTGCGGTGCGTGGGTGGTGGGCGCAATGTGTGTAAGGTATCATGGAACCGGTGCCGGTATACAGTATCAAGCCAAGCAGTATCCGTAAACCGTATGGCCGGCACTACTAGTTCGCTAGCGTGGACCAGGTTTCTCTGGAGACAGTGGAGGGGAACAAGGAGAATGGTTGCACAAAGGTGAGGGGGCTAGGATTGGTTTGGCGACACGACGGTAGGACTGCGTGAAAGCCGCTGGCCGGGAAATGGCGAGGACGGAGGAACAGCGGCTCAGGGATGAATTTGTAGGGTTGCAGCACGTTTTCGGGGTGCGTGTTCCGCCACTGATGGGTGATGGCATGAATCGAGGCTGAGCGCTGTCTTGTTGTGTGTGAGTGTGTGTGTGTGAGTGAAATACGGGTACTGTACGCGCATGATCGTGGTCGGTAACGCTCCAGGGTATTGCAGAGACTGCCGTGCTTGGCCTGCTTGAGTCGAGCGAGGGTTGACTGACCCTGGGCGGCCGAGAGAAGCAAGGTCGCCTTGGACGTCGAGGAGCAGAAGGCTAGCTAGACTTGTTAAAGGGGTTCGACCGAAAGTCGAGGGGCTTCGGGAGGAGCTCTGATGGGGATCCCAAGGACTGCTTGAGGCTTTCCCGACGGGGACAAGCAGGGACGAGAGTGCTTCGCTGGGCCACTTCGTCCTTGGTTCCCGACTCTCGACTCGAAGGCTGAAGGGCAGATGGCCTAATTCGTTGAGAGCCAGGCCGGAGTGTGTCGAGTGTTGCGGGTGTTTGGATTGAGGTTCATGAACCATAATGATGCTGGAGCCGGTGAGGAGTCAACCAGGAGAGAACCCGGGATAGTTGTCTGTACAGCCGACCATTGAATCAAAGGGAGCTGAGATAGCGACTGGCCCCTGGGGCTCTAGACGGTTGGCTGAAGGGCATCCAATGACAGGCACTGCACCCGGTGGCATGGACGCGGTCACGGAAAAAGAAAATGAGGGAAGGGGTGGTTGGCGCAAAGGATCGCCAAAGGCGTGCAGACTGCAGACGGCAGACGCTGGGCAGCGTCAGAACAAGCTCCAAAACCGTGGGAAACGGTGCGGTACTGGCACCCAATGCTCTGGGTCTGACGGCTGAGTCAAAACGCCCCGAGAAAAAGGAGGGGGGGGGGCACTGACCTTGGGAGATTGGATGACGGGCCCAGGAAGGAGCGACCGACCGACGGGCTGGTGACCTGAACTGTGAACATCATCACCCTGCCTTTTTCGGTAGACCCTCGGACTTTCGTTTATAGTTGTGGATCTTTTGCTAGCCCCGTACCTAGCTGCTCACCTTGACCTTCACCATACCTTACATGGACGGATACTCTTTTTCCCCTTCTCCTTCCAATGTGCTCGAAAGTTGGGTGATGAAAAATAGCAAGACCTCAGTTCTTGCCCCGTCCCAAACGGAAGGAAGACAGATGGGGCTGATTATACCCAGGTACGTACCGACCTGGGGAAGGTAGAATCACTGCACCAATCCCAATCGGGCAGGCCAGGCCAGGCCAGGCCAGGCCAGCGAGGGGCCGAGGGCGGCATCCGATCCAGCGCAAACCAGTCGCTCTGGCCGCGGCTCTTTCTTTCAACTTTGGTACCACAAAGGGGGCCTCGTCGAATCCCAAGACACACACGCATTCTACCTGTACCTGAATGACCAGTGTCGCACGCTTTTCCCAAGAATGCGGAGACTCGACCCATCGCGTGGGCGAATTTGCCCCCTTGATTCTTTCTGCTGGGCCGTGACCACCTATTTACTTCCGGTGTATTGTGAACTGGGCAGTCGGTTGGCTGATTCATTGTCGAAACTAAACAAAACCCGAGGGACCCTTCCGATGCTTGGCCATCACAAATGGATGTAAGCACAATCCCTTCGCGTATTTCGTTCATCTCGCTGTGTCGTACCCAAGGTCTCATGGCGGAAAAAGGTTCGACGCAACGTCGGCGGCACCTTATCATCACAGCATCGTGTGATGGGGGTGAGACCAAGCAGCCAGCCGGGCGCTTGGACGCATCGACTCCGAGACCGAACTGCCTTAGCTTGGCCACTATCCATGTCACGATGCTGCCCGGTTGCCTTCGAGAATCGCTAGAACAAACTGTTGTCTCTCAGCCTTTGCCTCAGACACCTGCCGCCCATGACTGTAGAGTATCAGACGCGCTCCCATATGCATATGTGACTGTAACAGTTGCCTGTCTACGAGCTGCACGCTGCGTCTCGTTCCGCGCCTGCATCCTACTGCTAAAGCAGCACCAAGGTTTCTTATTCGATTGCAGCCCGAGACAGTACTTTCTCTGCCATGTGGCCACGGACGCCTCCTAACGCCACCTCTCTCTCTTTCTCTCTCTCTCGCCCCCTCTTCCAAGAGTTCAAGTTCAGTCTCCAGGAGGAGTCCGGGCAAGGGAATGCACGCCATTGTTGATATGAGGCAGGCAGTCGTTGCACAAAGCGCTGCCAGCAAACAAGCCCAGGGCTCAATCGAAACATCCCTTCGGTGTGTACAACTGTATGTACGTATTCGCGACGGTTACACCCTGCAAAACACACAGAGACTATTGCACTGATCCGTTCCCATTCAAGCACTCGGGCTTCACAGGCATCGAGTCATCTCCGTCTTACCTTCTTACCCTTCACGAACGAACCATCAACCCTGGGTTCGTGAATTCTTGGGAGGGATCCGAGATTGCCCTGTTCATTCGGAGTTACAGGTCTGCTCTGTGGTAACACCCCCATAGTTTGTCCAAACCCTTCAGAACTACATGGGCACCCGGGGACTGAGGCACTGCGCAATGGGCACAATTACAACAAGAGGTCGACATTGGCTCCGAAACTGCCAAAGCGTGTCAATCCAAGTTCCCGGAACGTCGATTGAGGCTTCGGATGCCTCTATTCCCTCCCATCAATGCGCCCAGCCTCTACACATCAGACGACTCGACATCGTCCGGTTCAGAAATAGCCATCGCGCCCGCTTCAACAGTGAGGGAACAAATTCCCATGGCACTAGAGACTGCAACTAGTAGTGTACGATAGTAGTACAGAAACTGGTCCCATGCGATTAATTACTAGAACACAATGCAGAGATGCAGAGACTACAAGCGCTTCTGTTCATCATCTCGGGCCACTGTGAGCGAGGATCAAGGTAGGCCCAGCAGCTTTGTCCATCCTTTCATTGCCCCCCCCCTGGACATGATCATCATATCCGCTTGATAGTGGATTTTGTGGTCGATGCTCGCCCCGCCCAGCAGGCCCAGACCTTGCACTATAAACAGATGGATTACTGCGGATATCGAAGATTCATAGCTGAGGAGATGGTTTGTCCGCTTAGCTCTCGCTCTCCATCCCCACATCTCGAGCACAAGGAACCCCTGACATCAGCCGTCTGGGACCCTGAGGAAGTAACTTTGGTGTGTATCTGCGACCGTCTGTCTCTCTTGCACGTCATCGACGTTCAGACCCCGGCAGACACCGACCACCGAAGCCCTGGTCTGTCAGAATCTCACGCTAGAATTCGCCAACGGGACGTCTGGCGACCTGCAGAGGAACAAGATCAACGGCCAATCAACCCTGGATATTAAGACCAATCGTCAACAAGCTGTGAGGTCCTGTGGTCAAGTGTCTAAACGCTCCCCCAGCGCCCAAAACCTCACGTCAACCTCATCTATGTCAGACCACCGGGGCAACTGGCGACATGCAAAGATTAATTACCAGGCTTATACAACTGACTCGAGCACGTCGGCCGCACCATGTCCGCCCACAACCGGTCCCGCATGTCAACGATCACAACGATTGAAAGATCGTCGTAGTCAACCACGAGACGTCGACGTCAGGTTTCGTCTCGAATCCACAGGCGTCCGCATCTCTCGATCGTGAAGCGGTCTTACTGCTAATGTTTGCCCTCACGCGCGACAGCGTTTCCCTTTCCGATAGGGACCGGGTTGGCACTGGCCAGAACGCGTCTATGCAACATCATTCCAATCTTCGAACGACGCCATGGGCTGTTTCACCGTCAGCGCTTCCTTCACGAAGATCTGATCTGCACAATCATACCATGTTACTTGCTCGCCATCGCATTGACGCTTGTTTCTAGACGGGCTGCAATGGCGCTTGACTGTCTCAAAAGACTATATCGAGTCGCGTCTACATTTATGTTCACTCTCGGGCGTAACGCCAACTCTACAATGGAACCCTTAGCTGGAACAGTAGTCAACACAAAGTTCTGACTTCAGGCTAGAGGATATGGGCTACTGATGGTCAGGTCTGTTAGATTCTCAACCATTGCACTCTGTGTCGAATCCCCAGCCGGGTATTGAGCAGTGGCTCAGGGTATTGACCATCTACGGACCAACTCGGTCAGCTGGAATCGTAGCGCGATCGAGTGGTTTTGGGTACGGATTTTAAAGCCGAGTCGCCTGTGCTCCAGAGGTATTAACTTCCGCGCGGCCTTTGTCATAACCCGCCGGATCATATGGACGCCGGCCTGCTCTCGCACGTAACTCAAAATCGATGAACTGGTGCGCCACTCTGTAAATGTCTTTCGATAGCGGCTGTGCCTGGCCTAGACATCGGGTGAGACAAGTCCAGCGATTACCCGTTGGGAACTGCCGAGGCACTCCGACTTGGCTGCTCAACTGCCGGGCACGATACTGTTTCTGGTATTCAAGGCCAGCATCCCGCCGTCTGGAGCAGAGAGCGTCTCTTTTTGGGTGTGGTTGAGTTGCCGAATGAGCCGTAAATCCCATCTTTGCATGGGTTTTTTCGTGAGTCTTTCTCGGCCGAGAATTGCCCCGCCATTCAAGGACGAGCACGCGGTGGAGAGCAGCGGTGGGCGGTATGACTGGCCTACCTATATGGGTAGGCAGAGCAGTGACGACAGGTCCTGGATGCGTCATGATGCGAAGTTGCGGAAACCGACATGATCGACATCTTGTTCAAGGCCAAAGCTGCTTTGCGTAGTGATATTGCCTTGTTCTGCTGAAGGAAAGGAAATGCGTGACGTTGCCTGGCAGCCCGGTGGGAGAGTCAAGGGGTCAACGGCGTACGCGAGTGACGCCTACCATCAACGTCACACAGCGAGAGGTTCTGCTGCCGGTAAAGCCTGGCCGCCCGGAGTCTCAGCACAAGGTAGAGACAGTTGCCGGATGCGTCCTTGTTGATATCGTCCGTTTGTTGGCTCGTCACTTTTCCACCCTCGACCGCCGCTTCAACTGCTGCCACGGGCCCCCATTCTGGCAGATGAAGACCACCAACCCCTCGAGAAGGAATTCCGAAACTAATGGAACCCCCCCCCCCCCCCGCCCCCGCCCCAAATCGCGGCTCTGCTTCCCTGTGCGGCCGATACCATCTGGGCGACTAGAGCAGCCGTCGTGCTCCGGCGCACCACGATCGACCGGACCTTTCCGTTAGTACGGGGAGTCGCAGCACTACGCCAGGGACATAATGTACTTTCTTCGCCGTGCAGTTGGAGATGAAGCTGCCGGCGGAAAGCCGAGAATACATGATGCAACCGTATCGGCACGCGATGCTCCCGCCTTCTTTCTCTTGGGAGCCTGACGAGCGTCATTCCCGAGCCTCGATATATAGAGCTTACGGGACGTTTTCAATACCAGATGCGACGCCACAAAAACAAGCAGTTATACATACATACAGTGCGTGGTGTCCCTCAGATCAGAAGCTAAGAACTTTTTTCTCCGGCGTTGTAGCTACGCGAATCCCCAATCAGGGGCTTTCCGACAATATCGTAGGGGTTTATTGCTCAGTTACGGGGGTTTACGTACGCCCTCCACTCGAGTAGGATCCGGGCTCCTGTGTCCATTCCCACGGGAGGATCGTTGGCGGGCACCCGCCAGGGAAGATACGGAGAGGGTACGCAGGGAGACGGGGTTTGGTGATCGTGATACTTCCTAGGGACCAGGGGGCAATCTGCAGAATTCGGCTGTAGTCCGAATTGAAATGGGTTGGGATCCGGCTCGCAAAGGAACCCCTACAGGTCTGGCTGACACAGCCGGAGCGATAGCAACCTAGAGCCGCCTCGTTATACCCCCTCGACATACCTCCCCGGTAGACACACGCCTCATCGTTGAATTTATCTAGCTCTCAGTTGTGGTATCGTGCCGAAAAGGGTTGAAGACCACAACACCCAAACTCTAGCATGCAAAACAGCGGAATCCTAAACTCGGGGCAGAGAAGCGGACATGCGCCGCTGAAGTACATGTCGCTTGTGACGACGCGCCCACAAGTAGTGAATACCATGCGGCTGATGATAATCTCTCGACAGCAGACGTTGGTGGCGGCTTTGCTGGATGTCTTGTGAAGATAGGTGGATCCGGCTGTGTTTTGTGCTAAACTGACTGACGGTAGATCAAAGTTCCCTGTTCAACATCTGAACACGCACCATGATTTTCGTCCAAGGAGACATGCGCTGCTTTGCTCTAGCATTCAATACTTCATGTGTGTGTTGAGGTTCATAGACCCATCCTAATCCAAAAGATGTACGGAGAAGCTTGCTTGCTGATATATATGTTTGAGGAACTCCTTCGCATTCAAAAATCGCCCAAGCGGCAAGACCGGGAGGGAAAACAAAACGTCGCATGTACTCAAAACCCGTGACACGCGGGGAAACGTCCGGTCCGAGCATTCAAGGGTCGGACGAACCGGCTCCCCCGCCCCACCTCCGTCCTCGGACGTCGCCGGACGTCTTATCTTATCAGAGCCACAAGCTCCGACCCCGCCCCTTCCCGAGTCCCTCCTCGTCGACAGACAACGTCTCACAGCTCATACCACATCCATCCTTGTCGCCCACATACTCACATCTACAACCTGCTCACACTCATCCCCCATCACGCCCACTCACATATCCAGCCCGGTAAACGCCCCCCCCTGGCCTGGTCTCACCCCTGTTTGCAAACCATAGGCCAAAGGTAGAAAGAGGCCACGAACAGTAGAAAACACACAAAAGAAAAGAAGTCATGGACAGCCCTCCACCTCCCGAGCTCAAGATCAACCCGCCCCTCCTCAACTCCGCCAACCCATGGTGCACAACCTTCCACGACCTCGAGCGCCTGCACGCCTCCCCTCACACCGGCGCCCTCACGACCCGCACCTCCCTGGTCGGCGGCGCCGGCTTCCCGCACGACGACGCCTCCCACCAGTACGCCTTCTTCGACCCCAGCACCGCCCGGCCCTCCCCGGCGCCCAACGCCTCGACGCACAAGGCCCCGCCGGACATCGGCGCCGAGAACGTCGCGTCCCTCAACAACCTGGGCTACTCCCCGCTCCCGCTCGAGACCTACCTCGACTTCGTCCGCCGGCTGCCGGACCGCAAGATTCCGGGCGGCCGCCACCGCCATCGCAAACTCATCATCATCTCCGTCACCGGCTCCCCGGCCGAGGTTGCCGAGTGCTACCGCCTCATCGCCCGCTTCTCCCGCACCACGCCGCACCCGCTCGCTATGGAGGTGAACCTCTCGTGTCCCAACATCGCCGACGCCGCGCCCCCGGCCTCGGACCGCGCCCAGCTGCTGGCCTACCTCGACGCGCTGCCGCGTCACCCCGAGATCCCCGTCGGCCTCAAGACGCCGCCCTACACCCACCCCGCGCACTACTCGGAGCTCATCGCCGCGTTGCGCCAGGACGCCACCGTCGTGTCGCCCAAGTCGATTCTCAAGGTGCCCAGCAGGATCAGCTTCATCACCGCCGTCAACACGCTCGGCTCGTGCCTGCTGCTCGAGAGCGCCGGCGACGGAGAATGGGACCCGCGGCTGCCGGGATCGGGGTTGGGCGGCATGGCCGGCACGCCGCTGCATCCGTTGGCGCTGGGGAACGTCAAGACCATCACGGACCTGGTCTCGCGGGAGCCCGAGTTGTTGCACATCAAGGTCATTGGGGTCGGCGGCGTCTCGGACACGGACGGATTCAGGCGGATGAAGAGCGTTGGCGCGTATGCCGTAGGTGTGGGCACGGCTTTGGGAAGGGAGGGAGTCGAGGTGTTCGAGAAAATTGCATCTGGACTAGAGGTAGTAGAGGGCAACAAGTAAAGGGGGGGGGCGGGGGGGGGGTACTCCATTTCGGGGCTGACATTCGCATACACACACAGATACCATGCACACGACTTCAGTGTTGGATCATAAGCTTTTTTTCTATTCATTGAACATCATTATCATTGGGTATATAGCAATTAATTATAAAGGCTTAGCAGATGCCTTGTGCGCTGTGCAAATATTCAAAAGGTTTGCCCGCTCATACTGTCTGCGTCCGATGGGTGTCGTCGCTGCCCTCAGACGCCTTACTGGAGGCATTCTTCTCTTCGGAATGCTCCACTGCCGGCGGCGTGACGCTTTCGCCGTTGGTCCTGCCAAGGTTGGAGATCTTGCTGAAGATGCTGCCACGCTTGCTCTTGGCCGCGATCGTGGACATTGTCCTCCGCCGCCTTCTCACCTCCCGGTTCATGTCTATCTCGTCTTGACCCGCAACACGCTCCTCTGGAGAGATGTATGAGTGCGCAGGGTCCGTCATGGTCTTGGCGTCGTGCACGAAAGACAGCCAGATGGGATAGAAGGCCGTGAGGGCGAAAAGGGCCACAATGACAACGAACGAGAGCTGCACCGTGGCGCCGTTGTTGATGATGGCATACACGACATAGGGGAAGAAGGCTGCGCCGGAGCCACCCATGGTGATGAAGGCAGCCGCACGCTTAGTACGTCGGCCTTGGCCACGGAGACCGATTGCGAAAATGAGGGGCCAGACGGGGCCTTCAGCGAAATAGAAGAGGATCACGGCGACCATCAGCATGTTGGGGTCCGCCGGTTTCCAGACGACGGTGAGGAGGGCGAACAGGATAGACAGGCCAACGCTGATGGCCAGCCACGTTCTTGGTTTCGGCATGCGCGGCTTGCGGACTGACATATATGTCAGAAAGGCGACCATGAACCGCGAAATTGTGAACACGCTGTGGGCGACGAGATGATAGTCGGTGACCCCTATTGTGAGGCCGGGTGGCTTGTCGCTGTTCTCTCCCGGGTTCGTGTCGGCATTTGTTGCACCCGCGCCCGAGTCCTCCTGGTTGGGAAGGACGGCGATGATGAGGGATCGGAAGAAGATGTTGTTGCTTTCCTGGCAAGCAACATATGTCCATTGCGCAAGGACGGCCAGAATCAAACTCCACGTGCGGAGTTGCAGACCGCCGATGCTTCGCTTCTGGGGGTTGACGGGGAGTCGATCTGCCGATTCCTGCAGTTCGTTGTCGTTCAATTCCGGGAGGGGCATATAATAGAAGAAGAGGCCGAGTGCTACGCAAAGTAGCGTGATGGCCAGATATGTCCATTGCACGTTGAGTAGCGTCGTCGAGTCGGACCCGCCCTGGTTTGTGATTTTGGTGAAAAAGACACGTTGGGCCATGAGGCCGCTCAGAACGGCCCCAATGCCCTGGACGCCTTGAGCGAGAAGCAATCGCGTCTCACCGTACTCCGGCGGACCGCACAAGATGAGGAACGCATTGGCGCCCGTCTCCAGCACAGACAGGCCGAAGCCGACGACGAAGTTGCTGAGCAGGAAGCCACCCCAGGACTTGGTGACGGCGGATGGCCAGAATATGATGGTTCCAACACCGTAGAAACAGAGTCCGACGATGAAGGTGACTTTGAAGCCCCCCACGCTCTCGGCGTCTTGTTTGTTGTTCTTGCGGTTTCTTCGATGGTGCTCGTCTCGCCTCAGGATCCATTCCCCTACCAGCAAGGGGCCGAAAAAATAGCCACCACCAAAATAGGCGGTGGTGAGACCCAGAGTCTGCGCAACCGTCATGTTGGACACATTGGAAATGACGTTGTTTAGGGTATTTAGGAGACCGTACGAGATACCCCACATGAGGAAGAGGATGGTGACAACGAGGCAGTAACGAAACGATTCGTGAGCATCGCACTTGACCATGCTTTTCGGCCGCTTCATGTTGACGAAACCGAAATAGATGGTGTTTTCCCTGCTCGTCGCCATTGAGGTTCTTGTATGGACGCCTCGAAGTCTGCTCGCCCCAGTTGCCTCGAACTCGGCCAATGTCATGTCCGGCGTCGTGAGAAATTCCAGCGCCGACATGCCATTGTCGTCCACGTTGGTAGCTCCATTGAAGTCGCGGCTGGCGCGGATCGTCGTCGGGGGCTCCTGGATGTTGACCGAGCCACGATGGTTCGGATTGGTGAGTGGCACAAGACCGTCGCTGCCGGTCCGGTTTCTGGGGCTTTCGGGGGCATCCTTTTCAGTGTTGGTGCTCGACCGCGTGCCATCAGGATCAATGATCATGGCGGGAAGAATCTTGATGATGAGGGGTTTGAGTGTCGGGATACAGGCACACGCCATTCCTACATTCACCTCCACAGCCGACCACATGAAGGACAAGGACGAGTTCCAAGCAAAGTCGGGCGTTCCGCCAAAGTGGGAGCCGGGATCCGTGGAGACGCCGGTAGGCACGGACGTCACGGCCTGCTGAAGATAGTATATTCGGACCACGTCCACGATGGTGACGAAGATACCGAGAGTAAAGGTGAGTACGAGGATGATTTTTTGCCTCGGCGGCAATCTCATTCCCGTGAGAACCGGGATCGGCAGGGCCAGAATGGCCAGGTCGGTAACGATGTTGATTGGGGCGGAGCAGATAAACTCGGTGAGAAGCGGAATACATTGCGCGTTGCTGGGCCATATCTCCCACGCAGCCTGGACCGGCCGGCATTGGAAAATGTTGATGAGTGTGAGGACAGTGCCGGCGAGGTTGACGATGCCCAGCGTAACCCAAGAGGCAAACCTAAGCACCTTCTTGGTGTTCTTGGAAAGGCGCAAGTAGAAGATCAACACGCTGGTTTTCGTCGCCATGAGGGCGGGATTCTGCGGCAATGTAAGCAAAAAGTGGCGGGGGTCGCTGGCGGGGGTCGCATGCGAGGCCGGGACCTCGGCGCAGCGAAGGAACTCACGTATAGAATCGAAAACACATATTCACACGCTCGCAACGAACCCTGATGCCCTCGTGATATATCTTCATCATAGCGTCCAAGGCCCTTGCGGGTGCCAAAACAGATGGTAAAAGACAGTCCAAAAGCAATCAGCCAAGCCAAAAACATGGTCTTATCGTCCCAACTGACGTTTCTGACAATGAAGCGTCTGCAAAATAGACGGGCGGCGACCATGACAGTGGCCAAGACGAAGGTCGCGATCGTCACGGCGAAGACTGCCGGACCGCGATCCGGGACACTGTCATCTGTGGCATTCGCAGATGACATGCTCGGCGACAAGGAGGCGAGGCGACCAAAGGGGGAGGACGGAGGGGCGTTCACCACCACGGGGGTTTGGCGAGAAGTGCAAGGTGGTTAACTGGACACTGACGACAACCATGCCATGACTTGAGGCTCTGACACATGGACGCAGTCGGGGGTGTTGGTGTTGGGCGCGCAATTTCGCTCGATGTCGAGATACTCGGGTACGGCTACGTTTGGCGGTGATGGTGACGGTGACGGCGACGGTGCGGTGCGGTGCGGTGCGGTGCGGTGCGGTGCGAGGCGGTAGATGGTGGTGGGACGATGGCCGAGCACGCGAGGAGGGTCGCGGAGGATCGCTGAGGCTTTGATCTGGCAGGAATCGGGGTCGTGGTGCTGGAGAATAGACGTAGCGAGATTCGAGGTGGCGTGAATCGGGCTGTGGTGGACGCGGGTCAAGCTAATGAACCGGGCGGAATGCAGACAGCCGGGGTGGGAAAAGTTGGAAGTTTGAGCGTCGTCGGAGCAGTCATCTAATCCTTCTAGCTGCAAGCTTGCGCGAATATCTTAATGGCCGGCAGTTCAATCGGTGTGGGTGTCCGACAAAGCCGCGGCGCGTAATTGGTAGAAGACCGGACGGCGCACCGTCATACAAGGCGGCGGCGTCTGGCAAGCTTGAGCGGCAACCTGGGGTTGGCTGAACCTTGACCGCAAGCGAGGGGGAGGAGCGAGGCAATGGCGGAAGGAGAGGGGAGGGGGAGAGGGGAGGGGGGGATAGGGGAGGACAGAGGAAGAGAGAAAGAGAGAGAATAAGAATAGAATTGTTGAAAATATGAGATGGGTTACGGATAGCTTGAACAAAGAGAGGCGGCTCGGTAAGCCAACAACAGGTTTAGTTATGCTGGGCCTCGGGAGGGGGCTTGATGCTTGTCTTTTGGCCGGTTGGATGGACTAGGTTGTGTTTGTGTGGGCGGAGTCGGAGCCGTTGAAAGTACTTAGAGATACCTGTGACCTGGCACATTGTTTTGTACAGAGCGACTTATGTACAGTACATGATGCAAGATGCTTACATACTCTCTGCAGGTATCGCCCAGTGAAGCGTTGGTGCGTGGATTCCCACTTTGTACATCGTACATCGTACAGTCTTCCGTCCAAAGCAAAGCAAAGCAGACCGACCTGACATGGTGTCCTGGTGTCCTGTCCCAGCCCCACCGTCCTGTGGCGGTCGTTGCAGAGTTTTCCGATCCAGGACAAAGGCCTATGGGGATTCTCTGGTTTGCGCCGCGCAGATGCTATGTCCTATGGAGCGCCTTGAGATCAACGGAGCATCTCAGTGGGCGATGATGCGAATCGGTGGGGATCCTGGCCCCGGCTCGAGACAGGGCGGTCGTGGCGGGCTCAGCTCGTGGGCGTGGCAGAGCGAGATTAGCCGTGGGCCCCTCCGCAGGCGGCAGCAGTGCTGCACACGCATGGCAGGCCCCCCAAGACAGCCGACTAAAGACTCCCAGCATCGCTGCGGGAATCCACTGCGGCGGTGACTGGGCGACTGGGTGACTAACTGCCTGTTGCGCGATTGACTAGGCATGATAGCCCTGCCAGCGGCGACTGTGAATGAACAAGACCCTCCTAGGCGTGTCGGTTGTCCGATCCAAAAGTGTCGTCAGTCTCCCGTCCGTTCACTCTCTTGGGCGAACTGTCTGTGTCTACCTACCTACCTTGGCACTAACCTTACCTAGGTATCCAGGTATTTATTATGGGAGGACAGAAACAGGCAAGGGAGCGGAAAGAGATTCCTTGACAGCGGAATGGCGCAGGCAGCACAGGTAGCGAAAGGTACGTACCTCGCCCTCTGACGCGGGAACTCGAGCAGAACGGACTTGTTATTGCGGCGGGACAGGAGCCCAATGCTCCGTACCTAAGTATATGTGCCCTGCATTCGTAGCGGGTTTAGCATTACTGCGGACTGGCGCATTTATGGGCGGTGGGCGATGACATAGAAACGTCGATCCTCGGCGCGCTGGAAGCCAATCAGCCACCCGTTGAAGGCGGGACTACCCCGGATTCTGGGCCTTTTCGGGCCAAACTCGATAAGACGCCTGCGGCCTGCCACGGACGCCTGCCATGATCCATATCTGGGCGGGCTGGGGGCCTAGGCGCACTCACACGAGCACCCACGTTCCAATGTCTCCAGGGCAAGACTATGAGACCGGGCTTCCGTTCCATGGGCGCGGCCGCGACTCACGGGGGACCACAACCGGAAGGGGGACAAGAGCACTGGGCGGTAAGCGTCTCGGGGACAAGACAGAGAAAGGGGGGAGGGGGAGCGCGCATTCGGTGATAGTGTACTCTGTATAGAGTACCGAGTACTGTACTCACCACTCGGTGGTGCGGATTGTGAAAGTAGGTACCTTGAGGAACCCGCAGTCTGGTGGGCCGCCTGCCCCTCTCCTCGCAACTCCTCCTTTTCCCCTCAGCGGCTTCTTCTGGCTGGCAGCTCCGTGTTGTAATGTACGATGTAGGTAACAAGACAGAACAAGTAACAGTGGAAGAGGAAAAAAGCATCCCGCTTCTTGCCTTTTAGAGGGTGCGTGTCCGAAGTCTTGTCGTCCAGTGACTCCAGTCCCGACCACAGACCACAGTCCCCCAGAGCAGAAACCGGCTCGCTGGGAACAGCAATCCAAACTTAGTCGGCATCTTTGCCACCAAAAGCCCCTCTCCGCTCCAGGGCCCCCTCTCTTTGTTTTAAAGTTGATCTCGCGTGTCCCTATTCTCTTCATTTTAGGCGTTCCCCCCTTCTGACTCTTGAGGTATTGCGATTCCCTTGGTGCGGTGATGCTCCGGTTGTGTGTGCCCCGAAGGTTTTGATTCGGCGAAATGTAGGTGAGAAAAGTCGGAGCGTCGCCGCGTTCCCACCGCCGTCTGATGGTGAGATGATAAAGTGGAGAGACGTCACTTCGCTTCCATTTTGAACTGGGGGAAGAAAGAAAGAGAGGGGGGGGAAAGGAAGGAAGTAAAATAATAATACAAAGGCTCTTCGCCGAATCCATGGCTGAGCCCCGATGCCAAGACGTCGCTGTCAGTTGCTCAATGCACTCATTGGCGAAAATGCTTGGCCCGTGTCGATGGCGGTACCTATGGCGCGACCGAAGTACGGAGGACAATGCCAACGAATCGTCTAATCACCTCACCTACCTACGTGCCAATTCAATGGTCACTGGTCGGACCCCTTTGCCGATCGATTTGAAGGGGTGGGAGGAACCGCTCGTGATGGCGCCAGCCAGTAAGGAACCGTCGCTTGAATGGGAAGGGGACCGTCGTCGCAGTCCGTGGCCCGTAGGAACTTGCAGAGAGGGAACAGGTGGCATGGCATCTCGTGCGACGTGCGTTGGTTGGTGTGTGGTGGTAGGTGCGTGCGCCAGTGCGCCTGCTGTGCCTGCCATGCTTGGGATGGAAGGCAGGAAGGAAGGGTTGACAACATGCGCCTGCCACTGACGATGGTTCAGAGATGAAAATGCCATGTCCATTCGGATACAAAGCAGTGCTTTTTGTAACTACCTTGCCTCCCTAGGTAGGTTCCTAGGTATTCATTCCCAGGTATGTGCGGATGCGTGATTTCACTTCAGACTCGCTTTCGGGTATTTCAACCATAAACAACCCGTCAAGTTACCAATGGTCCGTCACTCCACACGTCGGCAACGGCCATTGAATGCGACCTACAAACTTTCCGTCAAATCCGTCCCTTGGTCCAGGTATGGATAGATGGCTGTCTTTGCCCTGCCTGCGCCATTCAACGTCGTCGCACAAAGTTTAATGCACCGCCGCCACCCATCTACGTCGTACAACAGTCAGCAAGTACGTACAACACCAACACAATCCTATTGTCTCAGACGCCATTGCCGATGTCCCCACAGCCCTTGTTCCGGGTCTGCAATTCACCCCGGAACCGTTATCCCCCGCGGCCGTTCCGGTGTGTGGGCGGTTTTTGGCTTTGTGACACGTAGCGGCGGCGTCTGTGTCAAAATAAAGAACAGACAGCTAGCTTCCCAAAGATATTGCGAACAAATAGTCCGCGGTACCATCTGATCGTTTGACGCCTCCCAGGTCGCACTGGAGTCCTACTTTGGGCCGCCATGCGGCCTAGACACCGGCTTACTCAGCCATCCCATGCAATTGACTTCAGGTCTTCCAGTGTGCCAGAAACTCTCTTCGGCTCCAGTTCGATCATCATCAAGTCATGCGCGAAGACGGTCAAAACCTACGACGCGGCCAACAATCGTGGCAACCAGCCCTCGGCTCGAGCCAAGAGATGGTCCTCTTCCGAAACCAACCCTCATCAATTTAGTGCCTCTTACCATGACGAAACAACGTCATCCGAACCGTCGGAAAGGAACCTTCTCTTCCATCATCTGTCCCGCCGTTTCCATGTCCCGTCGTAGCCAATTCGCAATCCACTTCAATCAGCCGGATACTACGCCAACCCCACGCCAGCAGCCTTCGGCGTACGCATTACGCGGAAACAGGAGTATGGTGTACGAATGAAGGCCATCGACGACAACCTTACGGTAAAGCTGCGACCGCTGCAGACCATCGGCACCATACATCAGATCGCCATGGATCCAATCCACCGAGCAGTTCCCACCCACTGCAACTCTGGGGGTTTCAAGATGATGGGTTGGCTGAAAATTCTGATCTCCCTAGTTGAGGGACTTGATCGATGTTGTGATTCTTACGAATCCTCTCAGTCGTTTGGACGCATGCATGGTACCGCCGTTGAGCCCTGCAACCTGCTGGGCTGGATTGACCGTTTGGCGTCCTCTGCCAAGCATTTCCACTGCTCTGCGAGTCAGTCACCGCGAAAGCGCCCAGCCTCGTACGACTCTAACCCCCCCTTGCAAAGACTTCCGATGCCAAGCAATTAGTATCACTGTCCTTTGACCAAACGCAATCGAAGCGCTCAATAGCCCCGGCAGGCATCCTACCCTGTCTGTCTGCCCTTTTGCTGCGCGAACTCACGGTCAATGTCCGCTCCGCTGCCGCTGATCGGATCAGAACAAGGCACGGAAACTTGTCAACACGGCAGACATCCCCGTGACCGGCGCTTCTCAAAGACTCCAAACAGCAAACATGCCCATGCATCGTTGCCTGCGCGCACGTTCCTATCGCAGTTGCACCGTGCAACATTGGATCCTTTTTTTTACAAGTTGTAAGCAACTCATCCCCTTCTCACAGGGGCATCATATCCAAAGTTGGCTCTCTTTTCTTGGTGTAAGAGTACCGATGATGGCGGGGGAGGATTGTTTCCGGACGTCATGACCTATTTTGTCAAACCGGGTCATCACATTGTGATGGGCACTTCCTGTCCCCACAACATCAACATACACTGAGCAAATGCCGGGATTGAAGAGCTCACATTTACGTTTGTGATGGTCCCTGTTGACAAGGTAGGCTTGCTTCTATGAGAATCGGGAGTTGACTCGTTGTCTGATAAGGTGGACATCATGATAAACTTCATGTCTTTTTAACCTTTCAGCCGCATGCTACCTTATCTCGGCCCGTCTGACTCGTCAGGGTGGCCCGGCTCACCTAGCTGGACAATGTTTCGAGAACCACCCCTTCAGTAGTGACAGTCACGAGTGGTGAAGGGCTCGAGTATCTGGCGGACTCGGGTCTGTGACAGTAGACTTGAGGAATTGCTGTTGTGCTCAAGTACCACCGTCATGGCCTTCTACCGACAAGTCATATCGGTCTAGTTGCGATTAGGTTCTCCATGCCGACAACGAGATCCGGTACAAGTATCAGTTGATAGGGAGCCATCGGACTAGGTACCCTGTGGCATCATGTCGTTCTAACAACCGAACTATTCTCCAATCAATATGTCATTCCGTATAGTTTGTTGATTGATTGATGACGAAGTATGAGATGTCAGACACTCCAGCTCGCGGCAGCAGCCACCGGGGCCAACTATCTCGTTTTGTACACCTGTAGTACCTTCTCGTCTGTGGCTGGCAATTTGGGTTTGTTTGCCGCCGGGCCAGGTTTCAGGTCATTATATTTACCTTTTACCCAAACCCTCTAAAGGCAACTACATAGTTTAAGACTTCGTCAGGGTTCAGATGGATGCCGCAAGCCGTCGACTTGTTTATGGCGTTGACTGCGGCAGCCTCCTCATCTGCTTGATCTACAAACTCATGCTGCCCTGTTTCAGCGTTGCTGCGGTTTTGCTTAAATGCACTGTTTCGTTCGGGCTTATCTCTTTGGCATCATTATCGTGGACAATCCGTGGCAGTCCCCGATGCTACTTCTAAGAAAAAAGAGGCCTGAAGGACTCAAATGCTTCCCCTCCCCACAAGCCAGAGTGACATCCTTTCAAGTCAAAAGGAAGCTTCATAGGTGCTACATCATTTTACAAACATTCTCCAAGGTACGCCTGGCCTTGTGTGGTCTCGGCGCCATTGGCTGGCATGCGACGTTGTCCTGGTGCTGCCAATATAGACACCCGGGCTTGTCTGTGACATGGAGAAAGCTGGAGGACCAAGGAGATTTGCGGAGTAGACGCGAGTGCCACTCGACTCCGGTGGCACTCGTCCATCTGACGCCTCTGGTGCGCATCGTAGCCGGGGATCTCGTCTGCGGAAGCAACTCCTGGCTCTGAATGACCAGAACTTGGCTCTGTCGAACATGAGCCATTCTCCCTTTGGGCCAGCGCACTAACTCATACTAAAGTCAAAAAGTACTGACAGGAATGCTTCCCAGTAGCCAAAGTACATTAAGACGTGCCTTCGACCGGCCGCTTCCCCCGCTTCTATTCGCATAGGTTCTCGCAGCTTTCTATCAGCTATGTCCGTCAAGACCAATCATGACGACAAAGGAGAGCCTTACTTGGCGCTGAATCGAGACGAGACGCGCAGTGACTTCGAAATCGTAGTTGTTGAATTTTGATTCTCTCTGGGGATTTCAAGGCTCTAGTTGACGCTGTGGGCTGGTTTTCAGTTGAGGGAGCCATCTCTTGGCGAGGGTTCGCTTGGCTAGGCAGACGGCCGCTCTGCAGAAAAGCTGTTTCAGTCCTCATGAACACATCATGACAGTGCGTTCTGACGACCAAGGGCGCCAGTCTAGCCACAGGCAAGGCCTTTCAATGGCATGTAATGGGCTACAAGTAATATCCCAGTGTCTGCGACAACAAAGCCCGTGCAATAGAGCACGCCCGTGTCCAAGCAGGAGACCCTCCAAGCCAAGCCATTCCATCAAACCATGTCAGTCCAGGCTATCATCACCCTCATCTTGAAGCTAGAAAAGGAAACGGCTCGGATCGTTGGCGACGCTGACACAAGGCTTATGTGCCAAGACATAACTCCCAAGCAAGAGGCAACCAACCCTACCATGACCTGCGAGTCCGCTCGGTAGAATGGATTCCGTGACACTTTTTCTGATTACGCGGCCATACTCCTCGGTCCTGTTAGACCGTGTGTTTCACGGCATTTGTGTGCCAGTCCTCGCGCAACGCCGGGTATGTCTACAGCACAGCGACAATGAGAAACCAAACAGGGCCGATGACTGTGTCGGTCTCAAGTTCAAGGAGAAGGTAACGAGCTTCCATCGGCCGTGCAGCGTCTGCATAGCCATCGAAGGAAATGAAAGTGACTGCCCAGATAGACATTTACGTCGGAGGCCGAAAGCATTGAAACCTGCGTCACGGTTAGCCGGTGATGCCCCCCCCCCCCCCCCCCCCACCCCCCCCAAGCGGTTGCTTGGAGTTCACACACCTACCTTGGAGACAACTTGTCAAATGCTGGCCTTGGTTTAACGGCATTAGGGGATAGAAACATGATATAACCTGGGAGTTGGTTAGGATGGAGGCCGGGTATGCCTTCAATATTGTGCTTCCATCTCCGCTGTTCTGTCGGGTTATACGTACGTTTTTGCTTAAAAGAACAACCATTTGGAAATTACTAAGAAAAAATAAAACTAGACTGGAACTGAAGATGACGATGTAGACGGACCAGGCGCGTAGTAGCACTACCCGCCGCTGTAGAATAGTCTTCACTGCGCACGCAGATCGCACCACGTGAAGTTATCCTCAGCATGCGATGGTGAGGAAGGAGGCAGCAGCTGGCTTTCTGCAACCCATCATTCTCGGATGACAGCATGGACATCCCGAAGGGCTTTTTTACAGGACGACTAGAAAAGTACCTAGACTGAAGAAGAAAAAAATACCAGGCTCGCAGTTCTTCGTCAACGGTCACCAACAGGCCAGCGATCTGCATAGGATTCAGAACACCAACCTGCCCAAGCCACTCATCTCCCATCATTCGACTTTCTTGGTTCTTGAGCTGTTGAACCCATGGCCCTCCTCACCCACTCAACCGTCTGAGCAACGCGGCAGATTGTCGGGGCATCGCGGGGGGGGGGGGGGGGCTGTTTGTCATGCCCCACCCCGCTGCAGTATCTATCATGCCAGCGCTGAGGACCGTTTCCAGCATTTTTTCAAGCAACAATTTTCCAGACTCGAAATAAAATAAAACAACAAACCCTCAAGAGGCTGGGCCGTCGTGCCCACTCGCCGTTGAGTGTCAGGTAACAGCAGTACATCACCTGGCGCCTTCTCCAGCCCTCTCAACCACGACTCCCAAACCCATCTGGCCAGCCCTCCACAAAGCACCCCCCCCCCCCCCCCTCCTCCTCCTCTCCATATATCCCTTCTACAACGCATTTAAATCCCTTACACATGCGTGCCATTCCTTCGCCGAGTCCGAGGTACACTCAGCCCACGGAAAACCAACACACCCTCGCCCCATCGTCGTTGTCCTTTTCCACCCGTCCGTCACATCGGAAACTCCCCCCCGCTTCGTCCATTTGATCCTCCTTCTGTAAGTCGATCACTATAATGTCACGTCTCCCGGCAGCCCGTTGTATGAACAGGCAACACCGTCACGGGAGCCTCTCGCACCCGGATCCTGCTCCCCTTTCTCACGACTCATCCTTCCCCGCCTTTTCGTTCTCCGGCCAAGTATATGTATGTACTTCCCCAAACCCCTGACCGCCCCCCCTCCTCCTTCCCCCGGACAACGGAATCCCACCTCGCGATTCGAGCCCCTTGCCCGGTCCCCAACCCCGACCCGATGCCACCTCACCACCAGACCCTGACGCACCAACCCCCATAAGAAACCCGTCTTATATCCCACCCTCTTCATCATTTGTTCGACCATTTTTGATTTTAAAAGAAGAGGAGATCGCAGGGCAAAGGCCCTGAGATGCGACGGCCCGAATTCCCGGGAGGGTCGGAAACCTCCCGGTTCCCCAACGACAAATCGTGAACCCCCTTCTCACTGCAACAACTCCCCCTTTCTCCATGAATCCTCCATCAGGCGATACATACCACGGAGCCGCGTGCGCCGTTCTGTACACACTCTTCCTCCTGCTCCTCCTCCTCCTCCTCCTCCTCGAGAGAGAGAGGGGGGGGCAAGTGAAAGATAAATAAAATCCTGCCCGTCTGAGCCGTCCCGACCCGTCCTGGAATACCGAGGGAGACCTCGATGCCTAACAACCCGGTGCATGGATCCTGCCTAATACCGCCGGAAGCCGTGGGTTACACAAAAGCACCATTCCATTTCTCTCACCCCCCCCCCCCCTCTTCCCCTCCTCCACCAAAGGCCAAGAGTTCCCCCCTCGGTATCTGTCATCCCGCTCCGCCGAGGCTTCACTTCCCCAGACGCCACAATTTCCCCAGGTCATCGACGTATGCAAAGAACACCGCCTCCCTCCGATGAGACAAGACATTCAACCCAACAGACCGTTCCTCGAACTTAAACACCATCAAAAAAAGTCTTGGTCAGTAGGCTAGGAAGATAGTGTCAGACGTGTAGAATCTATGGAACAGCGTCACCTGTAAGCGCCGATCGGATCAGTCCGAGGCGACAGGTACCTTCGCTCGTGCGCGACATCTCGACCATTGGCATCACACAGCACAGGAAAGCTCGTCGGTGGAGAGGTTACAAGTCAATGCTTTTGGTATGATTTGTTCAGCGGCTTGTGACAGGCTCTGATAAGCGTGTACTCGAGTCTGGCAACCCTGGGAATAAGTCCGAACCCCCCCTTTCCCCCCGCTCGGCGCGGGCCATATCAGGGCACGCAATATGCCCGTCGCTCAGCGACTAAGAATGGTAAAAACCTCCTCGCTCTGCGAAACCGTAGTCTCGTGCCTCACCCACCCCTTACGTACTCCCTTCATCTTACAAACCCCCCTCGCCCTAGAGAGAAAGCACCTATCCCGAATAAACTCCTGCACATGCTGGGGGTCGTTCTCTCGTCAAAAGACCACCCCTCCGTCCGAAAGAGCCGTTTCCATCCCGATGGCCTTTTCCCCATCCGTATCTATATGTTGATCACTGGTCCCGGGGCACTCTTGATCCGTTGTCCAAAGAAAATCGCATCCAATCAAAGAGGTATCGTATCATGCTGGCAAGAAACCGGTCGCTGCCTCGGCTCAAGAGGCCGAGGTCGGAAAGAGTCGTTTGAATCATCCAGAAACCTTCTACTGTGTCGCTCCGGTGCCGCCGAAAAAGAAGTCGAGCTCGCTGCCAGGGCCTCGTGCAAAGTGATGCTCATTTTCCGCAAGCTGTTCCAGCAGACTGAGGAAGGGATCCTTCTCCTCGCCCGGACCAGTACCCGTACTGCCATTGTTGCTCCTGTTCCCAGGGCTGGGCGCGGCAACCCCCGCAATCTTATTACCTCCTTCGTCGCCGTGCCAGGCCGCCGGGCTGCCGAAGGCGTTCGTTGGCAGACCGCCAAACATGGGATCGTAGCTGCCACCTCCCTCGTTGTTCCCGCTCGGGCCAGGCGTGGCGAAACTGAATTGCGGCGAAAAGGGGGCTGTAGGAAGCGCCGACATGTTGCCTTGATGGTGGGGTTGATGTCCGAGTGAGAAGCCGGCCGCGGCGGCCGCCGCAACAGCCGCGTTGTTGGCTGCTGTCTCGTCGTAATGGCCGTGGGGTACAGCCATTGAGGGGTGCTCCATCACCTCGGGATGTGGAGGTAAGGAGGTGGGCGTTCCAAGCAGTCCTGGGGATGGATGGGCAGCCATTGTAGGGGTCGGATGAGAAAATGAATGGCGAGTATGAGACGGCGTCGGTAAGCCATTGGGAGGCGCCATGCTAGTGGTACTGAGAGGCGAGAGAACTTTGGCGTCAGGGCGTTTCCGGCCGGACGGAGCCGTGTTCTTGCGCTTCAGGTTGGGTCGCTCTGCTTCATGCATACTGTTTGCACGAGGGGCGTAGAGATCGTGGCCCGTGTACGTATCCGTAGTGAAGTCGACAACCACATCGGAAAGGCTCAGGTTCGCTGCGTCAAAGTTGAATGTCTGCCCGCCAGGTCCACCAATGTTGGAGTACCGGTCAAAGAAATCCTCGAGATGGAACGCCGGAGAATAGCGCATAGGGTTGTTTGCAAGGCTCTTGACCAGCTCTGAATGCGCGTTGTAGATGCCCTGGAGCGTTTCTCTCTGATGCTGGACGCTAGCCCAGGCATATCGTAGTTCGCTCAGTTGTTGCATCTCCCGTGATAGGAAGTCTGCTGACATGCTGAACACGGTCGAATCGCCGCTGCCGTGCTTGTTGTAGTGGGCGCCGTGAATATGAACCGTGCCGGCCGTGCATATGCAATACCCCACGAAGGCAGGCCATTCGATGGTGCCGGTCTGCTTCCCCAGTTCCACCAGTTCCGAGATCGCGTTCGCGTGCAGGAAGCACATGTTGGTTGCCTCGATTTGCCAAGACTGGTGCTGTCCGGTGCCTGCAAGCTCGGCAAGATCGATCGGGAGAAAGGGTCGGTAGATGAGGCAATGGATGAGGTGATAGATGAGCTTGCTCAGCACCAGAATGGTCGAGTCAGGTTGACCGAACAGCGTGTCCAGACTTGAAAAGACGTCCTCGGTACCGGAAGCCCAGATGTCCAGGTCTTGGCGAATTTTGGACAAATTCGAGAGCGAGTGCCACGGGAAGTGAGAGTCACCCTTCACCCCTCCCGCTGCCAGGTAACGGTTCGTGATGCCTAGGATGCGGCTAATGTCGATGAGCATTCCCGTGCTCCCTTGAGACTTCTTGCCGCTGCCCTGGAGAAACTGCAGGTTGGAACCGGACTGAAAAAATTCTCCGTCAACCGGGGGCACGGAAGGATTTGGCGACCAGCACGGCAACCGGAGGAGGATGGTTTTGTCGCCAACGAGTGAGGGCCGTTTGGAACCACATGCGAGAAATCGGTCTAGCAAATAGCACGTCCAGAACAGTCTCCGCCTCATCTCCCGCTCGACGGGCGTGACGCGGGCGTTGCTATCCATCTCGCGGTGAGTCTCAAGAGCCATTGCCATGCCCACTGCATTTGCTTTTGTCTGTTAGCCAACTTTTCGACGCCAAGACACGTCCACTTACTCATCAGCATGTACGCCTTCTTGCCTTTGCCTGCTGCAGTGAAGGCAATGACGAGGAGAAGCAGGGCCTGCAGGGCATCGACCGAAGGCTCATCTGTGTCGATCTCGGCTCTGGCGCGAGAAGCAAATTCTTCGCTCAGTTGAACGGCTGATTGGTATCCGCTGGGATGGGGTGTGTATCTGTCCAACGGGAGTTAGCAAGCACCCGACAGTCATCAGGCCGTCTTTCCTACCTCGCTGCAACAGCGTATATGCCGTGGACCAAGTAGTTTGGAAGTTGATTTAGCTGAAGCCGTTGCCGAACGGAAGACTCGTCCAAGATGTGGTATGGCTTAGAGTGAAATCGTGTGAAATAAGTGTCTAGCAGTGCATCGGGCTGAACGCTGGGTGGCGAGGGTTCACTGGCGGTGAGGTCAGTTTATCGGCCGCGAGTCTCCTGCTAGCATGATGGACCTACCTCGCTGGGGCAGGCGAATAGACGGCCGATTCATCGGCGTCTACTTTTGTGTCCAGCGCCAGGCGTTTGGGGTTGGGGTTCTGGTCATCTTCTTGAGCGTCGTCTGATCGCGAAGCGTCCTCGTCCTTCACACCGGCCGTGGTTGGCGTGGTCGGGGTCTTGTCCCCTGCATTCTTCTCCTTCAATTTTGCCTCCAGACCATCTACTCTCTTTAAGAGTGCCTCCAGGACATCCGTCTTCGGTCCACGCTTCTTAGGAACGGCATCTGAAGACCGACAAAGGTAAATCCGTTAATCGCCGCCACTCTCTTTTGATGCCAGCGTCTCATCGGCATGGAATGAAATAAGGAGATCTACTCACCATATACGCAGGGGCATTGAAAAACCTGACAAGCCTCACAAGACGGGCGAAGACGGTTACATTTGATCTACAAGATGAGTTGAATTAGGCGTTGGTTCATGCCTGGCGAGGAAAATTCCGTCGGACTCGGTGCCAAGAAAAGAACTGGTGCTGTCTCACCTTGCGCTTGCGGCATGACTTGCAGTTCATGGATTCCCGGGGCTCATTGCTTAGCCGGCGGGTCGGTAGGCGCTCGATACCGACCTGTGGACGGGACATGGCCACAGGGTGAACTCCAGGAGGGGATATCCCGTTCATTGATTCGTAGACTGACGCCGACATTCTCCAGAAACGCAGGATGTTGTGAGATGAGAAGAATGGAGAGTTGCGACGGAATTCGGCACGGCGGCGGCCAATGCGGTACGCAATGGAGTTGTTTTCGGCAAGCTGGGTGGCTAGCGTGGGCTCTTTGGCGGACAGATGCGTCGTTCACGACATGTCTAGACGGCTTCAGTATAGGCGAGCTCGTCGTGTGGCCAACGTAGACCAAGTGTGGTGACTGGGAGAGATCGTGGGGAAGTGCAGAAGCACAGAAACCAGGAAAAGAGGCCGAGCTAGCGAGCCGGCATATCGGGGACCGGTGAAGTTATGAAGTACGGGAAGGCAAAGAGGTTGCCAGGCCTGGCCTAGTAGGTAAAATGATGACTGTCCCCCTCCCCGACAGCGCAGTCCGTCTAGGAGCAGGTAGACGTGTGGAGGTGGCTAGTGCAGGTGACCAGGGTGTGTTCGTCCCTCGTCGGCCTGCCCTGAGTTCGGATGCATCAAGCACAAGCAGCAGGGGGATCAGAAGTGATCGGTTACAAAACCAGGGGGCAGAGATTGACCAGAACCCGGAATCCAATCAAGGCGGAGGAGGAAGGGGAGATTGTATGACGGGAGCAGGAAAATGAAGAAGGGAAGGTCGCAGCGGTGCACACTACAAGTAATTAGGTAGATTTAGTTTGTCAAGAGAGGTCCGTAGACCTCTGCCAGTCGGGCCTGGATCGCCTCAGAACGGGATGAGAGAGGGTGGGATGCAAGTGAATCAGTGAGTGAGCGAGTGAGTAGTGAGCGAGTTGTCGGGGGCGGGCAGCCGGGAGAGCGAGCAGAAGACGAGGCATCGTGCGTCTGCTAGAACAAGGTCTGCCTTGGTGAGGAGGAGAAGAGAGAGCGTGAGAGGGACACAGAGGCGGCGAGGCCTGAGGAGAATGAGGAGAAGGGGGGGAGGGGGCCCCAAAGAGACAGGGGCCAAGCAACGCGTGAGGGAGAGTGTCTTGGGACTCCGGGAGGGACTCGGGGGAAGAGGTGGGTACAATGTTGGGGAAAGATGGAGCAGATTGCTGGTTCGGTAGCGTGGAGGCCGGGGTATGGGGGGTAAGTCGAGAGGCTTGTCTTTTTCTGTTCAAGGTCTCGATGCGACTGGGGCGCTGGGCTGGTGCTGGTACTGGTTCTGGTGCTGGTGCCAACGCTGGCGGGCCGGGATAATGGGTGGTGGATGGATGGTGGGTGGATGCCAGATGGTGAATGATGGGGATGGCGCCGAGCAGCCCTTGTCCCCTTTTCTTTTCTTTCCTACCCATCCTTGTGCCCCAGAGGATCCGCTCGACTCACTCATACTCCGAGTAGTAGTACAAGTAGTAGTAGTAGTAGTAGTAAGCAGTAGGCAGTAGGCAGTCTAGGGTACGGAGTATGTCGCCCGGTACAAGGTCCCAGTGCTGTAGCTGAGAAATGTCCGGAAATGTCCTCCACGTGATGGTCATCCACTAGTGACCGAGGTTCTGCCCATCGAAGCAGCCCGCTAAGACGACGGAATCGCATGTCGTTGGTCCATCCTGACGACCCCAATTCGACAAGGCCCGGCCGACCTAGCCCGATGTCGACTCACGCACAGCACCGAAGTTGCCTGCCGTTGCGCTGCGAGTGGCAATGAAACGAGAAGAGGGTGGCCCAACATGCTGAGCAATATCGAAGTACGGATAGTCCAAGGAGAGCGAGTCGCGGCAAAGCCAAAGGCAGGGCCAGGGCCGGACAGGGACAGGGCAGATGTAGCCCGTCGCTACCCTCAACCTTCAACCTTCTTTTTTTGTAGCGTATGTAAGTAAAACAAGCTCTGTCATGCCGTAGAACAGCGGCAGTTCCAACAGGGAAGAAGAAGAAACCGGTCAGGGTGAGACCACTGGTAGCCGACAAGGTGCGTCAGCATTGAGCCGTCAAACCCCAGGCGTTGTTGTTCTTGTTGTTGCGAGGTGACGAGTCTGACGACGGACCTACCTCTTCGAGACGGGCAGTTGCAGACCTCGCGTGGCTACAAAGCGTAACGTACCTGCTTTGTGGCGTCGGCGTCCGTTTCTCCTCGTCTCACACGACCCGAGATACATATGAGAGAGCATGAACGTGGACCAGGCAACCAGGGTCGGGTTGGAGGGATGTGTGGGGTCTCCAAGAGATGAGAAGTGAGCTTATGGGCAGGCAGGCATAGGTTCGCAATGCGTGTCGTCACTATCACTGCAGCGGGCCACTGTAGCGCCGGCCTCTGTAATGAGGACTGCAACCAAGAGTGATGCAAGATGGACAGGCAGGTCGACTTTTCCAGACGTGGCTGATCAGCAGCAGCCGGGCAGCAGTGTAGAAGGGCAGCAGACCATCTTAGGCGGCGGTCAGGGTCGGTTCTAAGCCCAAGGTGACCGACACCTGAGGACGAGGGATACCAACAAAGCGGGATGCCAGGAGCTGTCCAAGTCGGGCATTGGTTTCGAGACTGACCGACTTGCTTGCCCGAGGGACTAGGTTGAGTGGAGCTGAACAGCTGAACAGCGCGCAATAGAAGCCTCCCCCAGCACCCACGGCGAACAAGCATCAGGGAGCGGTCGGGTACGAGGTCGATGCCCGGCGCGGCGATGCGGCAAGCGGGCACTGTGAGTGTGGTTGTGACTGTGTAATGGTGACGATGGATGGGTAAGTCCCGGGTAGCGAGTAGATGAGAAGGGTGCCCCTGCCTGTGTCGTAACTGCAAGCAAGTCAGCGGTCAGGGGGGCGGGACATTGCGCTTGCCAATGCCATACATAGCCAGGAGAGGAAATAGAAGCAAGATGAAAATGTATGGAAAGAAAACGGACCGAAGCCGAAGCTCATGAGGGAAAAAAAGAGGATGCAGTTAGGTAGGTAGGTAGTGTAAGGTAGAGTTGGCTTTGGTAGGAGCTGTCATCGAATGCGGATAGGGAGCACGAAGAATGGAACAGGCCGCCACTGCCACACCGGTACCTGACCTATCCCCCATCGCAGGGTACATACCTAGGTAACCTGGTGTCGTTCGTACCTTCCCAACTTTACAACTACGGTTTTGCTCCAATGTGATCCGTAGATACCTAGGTAGTTAGGTAAGTAGGTAGGTAGGTAGATGCATTGCTTAGGTAGGTAGGCACTTGGGTAGGTACCTGATATAGGTACCTAGAGGCACCTACCCGCAATGGCTGTGGCGGGTTGAGAGGCTACTACTACCTTTCACCAACGTTGGAACAAGGTGCGCGTAGAAAGCTCCCAACTTTCAAACTTCCAAGTCCCGAGTCATCGGCAACCCGCAGGGCGTCCTGCCCCAGCAGCAACTCGACCCCGACTCCACTCCGTTTACTCGCCCCTTTTGCCATCTCTTCTTCCTTTTCTCCTTCTTCTTCGCCTCAGTCTGGAAATCAGCTGCACCACACTGCACAGGCCCCGACTTGACAAGGGGCGTAGCTAATCAGGGACCTGGCGACTCTGTGTTTCGGGTGGCTCCGTCTTGTTCTTGTCCCTGGGGCTAGACCTCCTCTCGTCCGCTGGTCCGCTGGCTTAACCCGCTCAAACCGCTCAAACCCCGTCAAAACCCTGCTCGTCAGCGTGGATATCATTCATCAACGCCCTCTCCAAACCTCGATCGAGCAGGCATGGCGCTACTAATATCGGTCTACTAATATCGGTCCTGCTTCGACTCTCCACTGTGACCGATAAACTCTAAGGCACGCAACACGACCAGAGAACATGACTCTGTAACTCACTGTGACCTCGTAAAGATGGGTCGTTTCGCGGAAACACTTATCCACATCTCATTCATTAAGCTTCCTCCCGTGCATCTGCTGCCTGCGAGACAAATGCGACCGATGTCCAGTTGCCTACCGCAGCTGCAACCAGTGTTGGATAAATCTTCTGGCGTGTGAAGAACTGGCCGGTACATGGAACTCAACTTTCCGCCACCCCGTCTTCCCATACTCGAACTTGACTGCTTTGGTTCACTCTCCAACCTAAGCTGATAAATTGACCTTTTTCTCTGCTCGTCCCCTCGTTATCAGACCGATGCGAACCGTACCGAACGAAACAAGGCCGAGATTCAAGGATGTGATTCATCTGATATCCCTCGGATGGAACCCAAGAAGCACCCTGTGCTACCGGCCCCGATGGGCACCGGGCCGTGCCCTGATACAGAGATACAGAGAAGCCCGGTTGATGAAGTGTCTCAGCGACGGAGGCTGCGTCTGTTGACGCCGGTACTTGTCTGAATTACGTACATGGCATGCATGCACTTCCCCAGAGCATGTCTGGCAGACGTTTAATTAACGTACAGCGTCCCATTACCGAGTACGTTGCCTGCCACAGATGAGAAAAAGCAACCGTAACCGCCGGTGAAGGGCAGGACCGGCCGTTCCCCAGCAAGCTGAGACGGAATCTGTCTGAACCACCAGTCGAGCGATTCTAGGACGAACTTGGCCGTTCAAGCGCCCAAGTGCTATGAAATGCGCCATCGTCGGGCTCTCGGCAGATCAGCGACATGGACGGGCATTGTATGTATCGTTGGGCTCTCCTCTCCTACTCTACAGGCCACGGCCCATGCCCCCGGCACTCCATCACCGCTCGGCCTCCGTCGTCCTGCCCGTTCGAGATGTTGGTCCCCGGCAAAGCGCCCTGTCAGACACTGTCATGTTACCTAGCCCGCCAGCTGGAGGCACTCGCAAGGGCGAAGATCCGATTTGAAAACACACAAGCGGATATCCTACACACCGACTGGCGTTGGCGGAAAAGGCACACGGAAAGGGAGTGGATTCCCCTGTCGACAGTCGTGGGCCCCTTGCACTTGCAAGTTGGGTACCGGACCACCATGTCGGACCCCGTTGGTTAAGCCGGCACTCACCGGACCGCCAAGATCCAGCCATCTAATCCAACCCGTCAAGAGGACAGTAGGGCCCTTACGTCCTTGGCGCAACCTGGTGTTGTATACTGTGGTATGATGGGTAGGTTTAAATACCTACCACATGTAGTTAATAGGCTGTGATCCACAGACAGCCTGATTTCACGCCCTGAGTGGCTGAAAACTCACATACTGTTGTGGTGGGTGCGTTGGGTATCTGGCTTGATCAGCTTGATCGCAGCCAGAAAGGTACCTAACAGGGGTATAAAACTTTTGACCGCAACCATAGTATGTCCTCGGCATGGCTCATGCAAGCTCGGGCGTAGGCTCTGCTGCTGCTCATGTCCGACATTGGCACTTGGAATGACCCTCACCTAGCCGCCGTTGGCACCGAGATCAAGGGCCGGTCCGTCATATAAGACCTTGTCGTGCCAGTGTCAGATGTCGATTCGATGCAGAGAGACGGGACGTAAGCGAGAAGAAGAAGAAAAGAAAAGGAGAGAAAAGGGGAAGAGAAGCAGCCTGCATGCATGACCTTACGGGACTCGGCTCTGATCTGGCACTGTGCCCCGTCCCCCGTCCTCGTCCTCGTCCCCGGCTCCGACCTCAACCTCGGCCTCCACCGTTTAAGCATGAGTCTGTCTGCCGTGTATGCTAATCCCCCCAATTTATCAACGCAAGTACCGGCTGCGCTGCGAATGAAGATCAGGGTATGCCCAGGTCATGCCTGTTGCTCGTTCGTAAAGATTCCCTTTTTTGAGTTGGTGGCATTTCAACCCTTGAATAGCGCACTTCTCAGTTGGCTGCAGAGGGTGTACATCCATACCGCCCATCTCTCCTCACCTGCAATGGAGAAAAGGGGGCAATTGGAGAATTGGGCCCTAGGGAAGGGTGAAATGTATCCCTTGCTCTGGCAACCTCGATCAAGGCATGCGGCCTTACCAGGGCCTGGTCTGGTAGGTGGAATAGGGGGGGGGGGGGGGGGGGAGGGGTGACAGAGAAGGAGGGACTTCACAACGGAGCAAGGACCATCGTCGTGAACTGAGCTGTGACACAAGTCGATACGCGTAAGTGCAATGTGGTATGGTACAAGCTCATGCACACCGATAATCTGCTGACCGTCTGTTCAATCTTCATTGGACCTGCTGATTACTGCTCAACGGGCCGTCTCCCACCACCGCTGCGGGCGGCGCGGGCTGTCAGAGTTGCGCGCAACAGGAAGGACATGTTCTTCGACCACACTTCCCGCCGTCGATATCCATCAGCAACAGCATCACGAGAGAGACACCTGCGGCTTCCCTCACTATAACACCCTTGCCCCCCTCTCCGGCTCCGTTCGATTCCTCACCTTTTTTTTTTTTACTCCCGGTTGAGGCGGCAGCAAGTCCTCATAGCCATCACGCAACCCATTGTGTATGGAATAGGAATCTCACCCGTCCCCGATCCTACCCAAACCAGCCACGGGAACACGGCTGGTGTCTGCTGTTACTCCGCCCGGGGGGCCAATGGTTCTCGTTCTACACGGCTCACCATCCACCCATCGGTCCAGTTCCATTCATCTTTGTCTAGATCCCTTGTTCTAATCTAGTTTGCTAGAGTTTGAGTGAGTCCGTCCTGTCCGTCCGACTGCCTGCGGTAGGCGAGGGGGATCGTACCACATGGCAACCAGAAGTGGTGCATGCTCGGCGGTGATCCCGGTTTGCCAGCATCCAGTCACATCAAGGGGGTGCGGGCTCGGGACCCAGGATGAGAGATGTTGGAGGGCGACTATAGACAGGTACAGGCACGCACGAGAAACGGACACAAGAAAACAAACATAAGAAGAAGTGAGGCGTATCACCAAAGCATCACCGCTGCATCCTGGCATAGAATATTACATGTACATCGTACAACGAGAGCCTCCTCCTCCGGCCGAACGGGAGCGGGGAATGTGTCGATCGATGCGGAGAAGCTTCTACTTTGGTCTCCCTGCTGGCGCAATCCGTCATGCCCCATCTGCCCCATGCCAAGACCGTCTCAACTCACTTCTTGGGGTCCCACTGCACGCACAGGGAGGAGTTCATTCGATGTGGCAAGTAAGTTCTTGTGAGTACTCCTCTGACAGCTTGGGGTTTTCGCCAACCCCCGAAGGCCAAAACTTGGTTGCAAGAAGGGACGAGATTTTTGAAGGCCGCCCGCCCGACCCTTTCAAGGAAGAGCGCCTCTCTCTCTCTCTCTCTACGTGGATGACCATAGCAGTAAGCCGGCTGCCGCTCAAATCGGAGTATCTGCTTCGAAGCAGGTTCATGACGTTAGCCTCCTTGCGCCCGACACCGATGCGAGCTTCCCCAGGTTCAGGACGTTGATCCGCCACAACGTCCCCGTCACGCACCAGGGTCGTAGAGTTCTTGCCCTTGGGCCTGGAAACGTTTATTCGCAAGCCTCAAACGATAAAGGTGCCCCGCACTTGTACACCTGACCTCCAAGAACCATACATACCCTCCATGCGCCTCTAGCCACAGAGCCGAACGAACAGCGGTCGAATATATGTATGTTTGCCTAGGTAGGCTGGCTGGCTAGCTGGCTGAGAGAACTGTACACATGTACAAGACTTGTATGGAGCCGTATGGGAGTGGCCGGATTCGTGCCATCCGTACCCGCTTCGCTTCAGGCCCAAGCTCGAAGGTGCGCAGTATGCAAGACAGCCACTCATGTCCCGAGACGACTTTTGCGCTACTGCATCTAGGCGAAAAGGACAACGGCCATGTTCTCCAGATTTGGGGGCCAACGCCCATGCTTCTCCTACATAGTAGCTTCGAAGAGACGAACGCATGAAGCGGTTGGGGGAGGGGAGAGAGCAGGGATCCGCGAAAGAGATTTTGTGTTACAAGTGGTCGGCGGTCGCTCTGTCCTGTCCGAGGTCTCCTGCAACCCCTTGAGACACCGTCTATAAGGAAGAAGCACGGTTCGAGAAGAGGTCGCCAACCATTATCGGACGTCAGTTAAGATCTGTTGCCGAGAAAGCTTTGACTATGCAGCCCACTGCACCCCGCCCAGCGGCACGGGTGCGACTCTCGAGTCTTGAGATCGAACAAGCAAAAGCTGGATGAACAAACATGACCATCCATTTGCAAGTTTGACGTGAGCCCCCCCCCAAATCTCGCGGGGCGGCATGTCCAGTCGTTCGAAAGGAGGGGAGCCAGCGCCGACGAGCCCTTTGCCAACGAGCTTGAGCATCGGAGATGCCTTGCCTTATTCGAACCACTGCCTCGGCCGCCTTCACCTCATCGACCATGCGCCCCCATCGCTCGCTCTGCCGTCGTTGCATTCCCAGCATGCCGAGTGCATAGCACGCGTGGGTCTCGGCCATTGTGGACAACGACTTGCAAATGCCCCAAGCGCGCGTTCCCTCGAGTCGCCGGTCTCGGCTCCGGTGCCAATCAGCCATCCAATCTGAACAAGACAAGCCCGCATCTAATCTCTCGACTTGCGGGATCCTCATCAAAGCTACTCGGCAGCGTCTATGCAAGTCCGACGTTCTGACACAACCTTGACGACAGCACCAGAGCACCTCGGCCAGCATGAGGGCCGCTGTCGTAACGTGACGGAAAAGAAAAGAAGACTCTGTGTGTTGCCAAGCAGCGGCCGCCGTCCCACACCCTCGCCCACAACTGCCGTAACCCGGACAGGAAGAGACTGGGGCCATGTCCAATGTAACGACTTCCTTGAATGCATCACACACATCACACACAGACAAATAATCAAGAAAGAGAAGGAAGAAGAAAAAAAGAGAAGAAGAAGAAGAAGCCTTCTACGGTACCCTTACAGTCTCAACCGATGTCACCTACCATTCTCAGCAACCGCTCGCCATCCAGCCCTCCAGCCCTCCCTCCCACTCTCCTTGGCCGGAGCGTCCTGACGATCTTCGTGCCGGCTCACCAACCGAGGATCTATATCACCGTCAGCTATTAGTCAAGCATCAAACCGCGCCAACTCATGGTTTTTAGGTCTCGAAAGGTACCCGGTCGGCCGGAAAGGCCCAGTATGGCCCTACAATGCTGCAGCAAGCCTTGCAGAGAGATTTGGGAGGCGTGGCGGCGTCGCCGTGCCGATTTGAGGCCAACTCCGAGTTGGCAATTAATCTATGTCCTACAGGCACTAGCTCGGAAGGGAACGCCCTCCCATGCTCTCTGTCCCTCCTCCCTCTCTCTTTTTCTGCAGGCGTATCTCAGTATCCTGGACTAGAGCAACAACCGCCTCGAGGCTCACAAACCCCATCGGTGGCGATGGGGCTCGGGTTCGTGTTCAGATTTGACGGCCATTGCCCAACTTGCCGGAAGTCGCATGGATATCGGGGTTTGTGAGGGAAAGGCTGGCTGGGCTCGCTCACTCATAGCTCACCGCTGATCCACGACTCCCACTACGTACCGGCAACTGTACCGAGCATCACGACGTTCCTTGGACACTCGACACATGCACGCTTCATTGGGATCATGTCTCTTGTAGTTTTTTATCGCCCCTCGACAGCTACCTTGCATGCCTTGTTTAAGCTTATGGGCGGCTAGGCGCGCACCCGTCCCACAGCGTCCTGAACAAGCCAGACTCGTCACCTCTGATTTACGGGGTCTCTGACAGCCGTACCAATCATTCCCATGAACCTCGCCGAAGTTTGGGGGGTTTGGAGACCGAGCCCGACCTGACCACCACCCATCACCACCACCCCCTTCTGAGTCAAGACGTCTTTCCGAAGCTGGGGTCGAAGGACGCCAGCGATTCGTGACTTGGCTCCGCCCTTCTCCCCACACTCCTCCACACATCCACCACCTCTGCAGGCCTCGAACCCTGGATTCGTACCGGCTACCCATAACGACACTTATGCCCCGCGACACCTGACCATCAAGAAATGCCGGCCCGATACGCCACTGTTCGTTGTCGCCGCCGTCACTAATCCCCGAGGAGCAGGGCGACACGGTCTTGACCGAATACGGGCAGACACGGGGGCTAACGCCCCGTGGGACGACGACGCCTCGCGGTCATCTACAGCGAATAGCGAGTCATTATGAACCGTCTCATCAGCCACCCTACCTCGTCTATGCCAAATGGTCATTTCTGCTCTAGGCATGTCAGCAGCATGCCTAGCGACCAAGTACGTCCGGGACTGGCATTCTGGGGGCTGGCTGAGGAGCCGAATTGGCCGTTGCGCCTTAGCCATCACCTTGCCGCAACGTAGGTGGTTTGTCGCAGCCCGTCCAAGATGCAGACGCTCCGCATCACCATGCGGAGGAGGTAGCACCGCGTCTTGACCGCGTCTCGACTCATGTACAGTCCTGTGACTGAACGGAATATTGAACGGTCAAACCAGCATATACATACATATGCGTGATGCTGTGGAAGTTTGGCGGACGGCTTTCGACGATCGTCGCACAAACACAAGTCCGAGGCACGCTCCTCTGGCCTCGTGGGCATGCCAAAATACCCTGACGATGGGTGCCGGCTTCACTTGAGAGTTGAGATGCAGAGGGAAGCCAGTCGGGAAACCTTGAAGACTGGATGCTTCACCCTTTCATTTCCTTCAGAGAGGGCCACATCGGGACTCGTACTCAACGCCCTGGTGTGATGGCTCAACACCACCCCCTGCTGCCCGTCACGAAAGTAGCCGGAGCTGTCGGGATGCCTTCTGGTGCCATCGTCACCCTCGTCGATTATTGCGCCCTCTCGCCCGAATCATCGCGGACATTGCCCGCTCTCATTCGCCGCCCCAATATCGCAAACCCCATCCTCGATCGGCTCGACAGGCCAGCTCGGGGCGGGCGGGCGGACGGCCTGGTCCTCTTTTCCCGCCCTTTGCATGAGGGGGCGTCCCTCTGTAGGGAGGTTGTCATCTTACACACGTCACCGTCATCCCAGCTGCGGAGAGAGCTGAGGGTATTGACGGCTGCAACCCGCCGGCCGAGAAGCTGGCGATGGGCCTTGAAGAAGGGGACATGGAGATGTACGTCCCGCACTACTCAGAGGCCGAGGACAGCTAGAGGGATGCGTGTGACTTCTGTCGTGTTTACTGGGAGGGGTGTGCCCTCACATATCGCGCCGTCTCCGCGTCGACGTTGCCACCATTCTCTACTGACCTGCCGTATGTCACTTCTCAATCAATGTTAGCCGCCGTGTATTGCTACGCAGGAACGCAGGACCTTGGCTGTTACTTCGGAATACCGTCATACGGGAAAGTCTCAGGGGTTGTCTGACAGCCATTTCACCTCCATTGGCGTGTCCACGGTCGCAAGCCGTCTGATGCCCGTCGCGCACGCCAATGGGCAGTCTCTTTCCCCGCTGTTTCCTCCCTACGAGCTTTTCCATATTGCTGCTTACATGGGATGCCTTTCCCGCGCGGATGCGATCTGGGCTCCCAAGAGGGTTTGCTCGAGGCCGGTGTTGCTCTCCTGCCCGAACCCCCCCCCCCCCCTCATAGTGGACGGGAGCGATTACACTGTGTTGCGCCCGCCGCTATAGACGAGGGACACAGCCTCGTTGGATTCGGCCCCAAGAATACGACGTCGTGACTCGAGATGGATTCGAAAGCCCACGACGCTTTGAAATATCTGTAGGGGGACACGGCTTGACGGAGGGCCGCGCAGTGCTTCCGTCAGGGCGATGGACCGAAACAGGAGGGTCTTCGTCAAGCCATCGGCCACTCAGTTTGACGCAGCTCGCACTCTCTTTGGTTCCCCTCAAAAGGCACGCGAAGATCACCTGGATGGAAGAGACATACTCCCATCATCTTTGTGGTCGTTTCTCGACGTACAGAGGGACAAGGCACCCTCGGGGCGAGGTTCGGGTCTCGGTCGGTGGGTTTTCCGCCTGGAGATCGGCGTCATGACCTGAGCAGAACAAGCAACCAGGGGATCCCTAGACATATCTCGCCTGAGGCACTGACCGAAGCAGACACCGACCAAGGCAGAGTTAGTTCCCAATGTCCTGAGGCCCTGGGCCCACACGACCCCCTCGCGAGTATCGATCTTCGGAAACCTGGCCGATGGCTAGTGCCATCTGGAAAGCCCGCCAGGAGCGTGGTTGCGAATCATGACTGCTTTTCTTCATTTCAAGCTTTTCCAGCCTATTTGGGATCGGCAGCAAGGCCTCGGTGAGGGTGAGGGTGAGAGCATAAGGCTTCAGGTCTGATGCAGGGCTACGAGCCATGCAAGTTTCACATTCCAGGGTCACCAATACTCCAGGGTCACCATTAACGAGGCGTCTCCTCTCCACGTCCAGAATGAATTGGATTAATCAACACAAGGTAACATGAGAAAGTCACGAAGAAGAAGAAGAAGAAGAAAGACAGACAGAGCTCTCTAGAAGCTCTAGAAGCTCTAGAAGCACACCGTCGACTGCTGCCGTCTTCTGACGCTACCCGAGACCGCCAAGGCCGTGAGAGAAATCGCACACAAAACGAAAGGGGAGAGAAACGTGAAGAAGGGAGAGAGAAAAATCAATAAAAATCAAGAGGAAAATACCGACACCCTCCACAAAAAGAAGAAGAAACAAGGACATCGGGACGTCCCCGGGTCGGGTTTCGGCCTCACACATGAACTAGGTGGAAACTAAATCTCGTTCAATGCTTCCTCCCCTTTCTTTCCCCTCCGTACATCGTCTCTCTTCTGTGCGATCGATGGATGTATTGTTCCCTTGTCCACAGGGTTGAACGCCGTACATGCAATGGTTTCTTCCTCCTCTCCCTCAGAAAACAGCGAGGCGGGGTGCCTCGTCGGGGCCATTTCCGCCTCCGCTCCCTCTCTCTCTTCCTCCTTGTCTCCCTCCCTCTCTCTCTCTCTCTCACTCTCACAAACATCCTGACATCGGAAATGCTGAAGTGGGCCGCAAAGCTCTCCGTTGACACCCATGTCCGGGGGGGTGATGGGACCATGGAAATGCAGCCCCAGTCCTCGGGAAGGGGATACATGGCTCGATCGCTCCCTCCGCACCTCCACACTGGGGATGGCGGCCGATAGTCTTTCCTTGGCCATCGTGGAAAACTCCACAGGCCCTTCCCGCGTGACCTAGCCATGTTAGGTTTGGAACTCGCCGGCCGCATCGATTGCCGCCGTTTCGTCGCCCCCGTAGTGGCGGCTGCCGCCCGCTCGGAACTGCAAGCCCTTAGCCCACACCAGGACGGCCGTGACGGCGCAGCCCGCACGATCTGGAGCTCGCACCGCCGCCACGTTTATCCGCCGCACACCGCAGCCGCAGGCAGATATACGAAACGACTCCGTTGGAAATTGCGCGCACGATGGGTGAAGCTTATACCATCTGCGTCCTGCTGCACATAAGCGCGCGCGCACGCACACACACGCACGCACAACTCAGAACATGCTCCTACCACTTGCCAGTCTGACGAAGCTGTAGGGCACGTTCTGGCCGACTAGCAGCCTGAGGGTTTCGACAGTGGTGAAGGCAGCCGTGTCGGCAACGCCGTAGGCGGAGAAGCCGGCCTGCTGGGCAATGAGGCCCGGGTCGCCGCCTTTCCTTGCGCCCGAGGCCTCGGCGAGATCGAGAAAGACCTTCTTGAAATTCGAGCCTCCCCGGATGTTTGCGCCAAACACACGGACAAGCATGCCGACGAGGTTGCTCTTTTCCGCCCCGAGGGCCGAGACGACCAGGAAGGGGGCCGCGTCATCGCCGACCGTCTGGGCCCGCTTGAGACTTTCGAGGCTGTTGAAGGGTTCAATGGCGGGCCCGTCGCGGGCCAGAGCCGGCGGTGTTCGGAAGCCAACGGTATAAATCTTGCCGATACGGAGAGCCTTCAGAGCGTACATGACTGACGCGGCATCCTCGCCGGAAGAGGCCAGAACGACAGCTGTCCGACCAAAGTACGCCGAAGGCGCCATGTCACGGGTCAGCGTGCTGATGATGCCGCGCCAGCTGGCATTGTCCAGGATCAGGGACGTGTTGGGCGACAGGGCAGAAAAGTTGGAGCCGAGGTGGCCGAAAGAGTCATGGTGTCCGTGGCGCGGGCTCGACGGTATCGACGCCGGGGCCGACGACGCCGACGAGGACGACCCTGATTTGACAATGATGGTGTCCACGGTCCCAATGAGACGAGCAGCCTCGGTCAGCTCCGGACCCTTGCCGCCGTTGAGCGAAGAGAAGAACGAGCTGTGCTTCAGCAGGTTGCTCCACGACACGGGCGGGCTCAGGTAGGCACCGCCAAAGTTCTTTTGGTTGCACCAAGCCTCCATGCTCGAAAAGTTGTTGGGCAAGCGCTCCACGACTGCGAAGTAATGTGGCAGGCCAAGCTCGTTGAAGCACTTCTCGTAGAAAGGGGCTTGCGGCGTCGAGCTGCGGAAAGCCGGCGTTGTGATGCCGTATATGCTCTTCTTCGGAAGCTGCCCAAGAAGGGCCAGCGCCGCGTTGATTTCCGACGCACTCATCTGGCCCGGAGCTGCGACTATCGGCAGCAGTGGGTGAGTGATGGGAGTGAAGACCCTATTCAAAGTGCGGGAGAATTGGCCGGTTTCCCCCATGTTGACTCCGGAGAATGGAGGCGAAGCCGGGTAATCCGCCCGCATCTTGGAGCGGAAGTATTCCAGCTCGAAGTTCTCGTTGTGGTCGTTGATGATGGCGATCATCTTGATGATGTCGGCGTACTTGCTTGATTCCACGTAAACCTGCTCGGCATGGGACGAGGGCCACCTGAAGGTGCCAGAGAAGTCATGAAACGCAGACATGATCCGACTGCTCCCCTTCTGCTCGTAGAGCCTCTTCCGGATGGCTTCGGGGAGCCACAGTTCCACATCGATATACTCGACGCCCCACTGGATGGCTCGGTACAGATACTCGTAATAGAGGTCTGGGTTTTCCATCGGGAAGCGGCCGTTTTCCCTCGTACATCTGGTTGTAAAGATGATGGGGAGCTCTGTCCGTTGGCGCAAGAGCATCAGTTGCTGCCCGACGTAGCTGAGACTTGGAATGGAAGAGTAGGTGCCGTCTCCGAGAGGCTCCTTGAGAAGATCAACTCGAATTTCCACGGCGTCGGCTCCGACGGTGAGGATGTCGATGTTTGGTAACGCAGCGCTGACGTCCGGGAACGTGGTGGAGATGAAGTAGGTCCGCGGCTTTGACATCAACGTCTCGTGGTGGTCAATCTGGCCCAGGGTGAAGGAGATGAACCTCGAGAGGTCCCGGCGGAAGAAAGGGGCCTCGGTGTACAGGAACTCGTAGTCGCACTGGGCCGAAAGGAAGACGTCCGGCGGCATTCCGAGGTTGACGCAGTGGGCGTTGATGGCCACAACGAGCTCCTTGTCGCGAGAGTCGATGTTGCTCTTTGCGTGCTCGGCCGGGATACCAATAACGAGCCCTTGGTCGGCCGCGCTGACATCTTGGAACGCTGAACGGATGGCGTACGGTTTCCCCAGAACATCGGCGAAGACTGACACGATGCTGTCTTGGCCGTGGCCAAACACGATGACAACGATCCTCGTGTCTCCCCTCTGGGGGGCACTGCCAAACCTCGTGCCGGTTGCAACGGCAGGGCTGGCATTTCGGTCGAGGTCCATCTCGACATCCTGGTTCCCAGAACCGTTCACACTCCGCGGACGCGCGGGGGTCGGACCAACGCCGAGCTGGTGTACCGATGCCATGGCGGTGCTCGAAGAGGCGTCGATTTCGAGTTGCGAGAAGCGGGCGGCCACGCCAGGGACGGTGTACTGGGGCGGAGAAGACGCAACGAGAAGACGATGAACCGCACCCTCCCCTTCTCCTCCCTCAGGACGACTGGAGTAATCGTGGGGAAGTATGGTGGCGGTAGTTGGCGCGGTGTTAGATTGTGTGAGGCCAAAGTCCCATATCCAGATGAGCCGACAGTCCAAGAAGGATTACGGGGGGTCCGGGGGAACGAATGGAAAGAGTCTCTCGAGGGGTCACGGCGGGGATAGACGGTGTACTATCGCAGAGACAGAGGAGAAGGAGGGAGAGGGAGAGGGACAGCAGGGCCAAGACGTGTCAGGTGACTTGGGGGTCCTTGGAGACATACGCCGGGAAGAGGATGTCAGTGGGGGTCGTCGTGAGGCTGGTGCATATGATGTGTCGTCGAGATCGTGGGCGCGATGTGCGCTGCGTTAGGTGAGACTGATAAGACAGAACGTACGGGGCGCGCGCCGTGGGATTGCGAGAAAGACAGCGACGCTGAGAAGTGGCTGATGGTGATGGACCGGATTTGCTGGGGCCAGGTACTTTTCTTCCACCAATTCGCGGGGTGCTTTCAGATGTTCCGATGCAGGATTGGAAGCTCGGAGCTGGGATGGGTGTGCCAACCGGCAACGGCAGCGCAGGTGGTGGGAATCTCGATTGAAGCTTTGGTGATGGCGCTCCGGGCCGCAAGTAGGAGGTGGAGAGAAGAGTGCAAGTTTGGCCTCGGCGCAGTGAAGCACGAGGAGGCGTGTAGTTGGGTCAGGTGGGCGTCGTCGTGTAAGCCGTGCTGGTGTCTTGGAAGGGAAGGGTGTTCTGTGCGGACGTTGTCGCAATATGAGGGGAGTTTGTTGAGGGAAGTTTGAGACGAACCGGCCGATGGCACGGGAAGGACAGGGCCGCAGGCTGATCAGTAGCGACGCTTGGGGCAGGGAAGTATTTCGCCGTCAGCGTACAGGGAAGCTATGAGGCGGCGACGGCGGCGGCGGCGCGGTAGCTTTCGGGAAGATACAGCGTCGTCGTAGGGTGGACAATGAAGACGGACAAGGATCTCTTTGGTCGAGACGAGTTCCTGGTGGTATGAGACGGTGGGTACAGAGTACAGTAGGTATGGGACGGTATGGGGCGGCTTGAGGGAGAGAGAGAGAGAGAGAGCGCGGGCTAGACCAGAGGTTGGCGATCCCTGACCAGAGGAGGACAATTGGAGGAACGACGACGGCGACGACAACGATACTGGGATGGCGGGCGGCGAGTGTGAGCAGGCTCGGTGGAGGGCTCTGGACGGCAAAGCCGGTGTAGACGATTCGCAATGGACAATCCGGGGCCTGTCGTTGGTGGAGGAGACGGAGAGACTGATGGGAGTTGGGGAAGAGTAATTGTTCCACCACAGATACAGCGTTCCACCCAAGTGCTTGACAGGAGCCAGAAGGGGGTCGAGGGGCAAGTGGGAGAGCTTGGCATGGGGCAGACCGAGACTGGGATTGGGATTGGGATTGGGATTAGGGATGAGGAGCTGATGGCCGATGCCTCTTGGCTCCTTCGCTGCCGCTGCCAGGTCGGTTCTTGCGTCTGCGTCTGTTGGTGGTAATGGTAAGGGTAATGGTGCTGCCGTTACTGCAGGGGTTTTTTGGAGTCTTTGCCAGGGGTGTTGGTCCCGAGGGAGAAGGATTGCAACCCGTTCGTTGCGTTGACTGGACGGTCGAGGCAGCAGGATGAAAAGCCTGTGTGCCGTGCCGGTGGTTGACGAACGGAAGCAGGCAGCGGAATCCGTACGTACCGTGCCGGTGTTCCTGAGTTGGGTCAAGGCGACACGAGGCAAGACGAGGCGAGGCGAGGCGGGCCAAGGCACCTGAGCCGAGTTGGCGAGTGATAAGGAGACGGAGATGGACGGGAAGAGCTAACAGTCGATGGGATTTCAGAGTCGAATTGTCGATTGGAGGCAGGGCGGCCAGAACACCATCCAACGATGATCCCCTTCCGAGACGGGCAAGGTCAAGCCGGAGGCGTCTCTGCGTGGTGGTCTGCTGCCGGAAGCTGTTTGGCTTCAGCTGACTGACTGTTGGTGTTGAGATGTGTGTGTGTGTGTGTGTGTGTTGTGTGGTATATCTGTATAGGTGTATAGGTGTATGTGTGTGTGGTGGTATGTGTGGTGTGGCGTCTCTGGGAGAAACTGGGCGGCGCAGGGAGACAGACAGACGTTGGATGACATTGACATTGATTGGCATTGCACTGGGACTGAACGGCATACGAATGCAGAGGGGAGAAAGAGAACTGCAGTTGGAGATGTGCGGGACCGGCCCATGCTGACAGTGTCTCACTGAGCTCGCGCCTGCCATGCCCAGATGCCAGAATGGTGGGGTAAATGGGGAAAGCCTGGGGGGGAGACTCGGGGAGTGGCTCCCCCTAACGATCCCCTAGGAGAGTTTGGGGAGAGGGTTTGGAGGAAGTGTCCACTGACTGGCCCACTGGGAAACTTCAGTCGCCGCAAAGATTTGCCGCATTGTCCCTATTTCCGGGATTTGGACGTCGAAGATTCTCCGCCAATCACACGTCGCGCCGTCCACGCCATTCGGCAAGACTTGGCACCGTTAGCGACCTTGGGCTAGCAGGGGGGGAGGTCTCTCGTCTCTCATCTCTCACTCTCACTCGTACTCTTACTTTCACCCTCACTTCCACTCTCAACCCCTACTATCGCTGTCGCCTCTCACCACCACCCGTCAATACTGTGTAACCACACGCACACACGCACATACAAAAACACACACACACACACACACTCTCTCTCTCTCTCTCTCTCCCATGTATCGTTACACCTGGGCAGAGCAGACGCACCCAATGTCACCTTGTCTCTTCTTAGCCTGAACCGGCGGAGCTTCCCCCCCTTCGCATGCTGCCTGGGATTTACTGTCAATCCTGCGCTTCGAAAGACATCTCGGCAAAGTCTGACTCTATTGATAATAGTATCATTGCAGACGGGCAGCTGTTACCTAACTCCTACCAGGGCGGGTATCCACAGCACGTCGGTGCTTCTCCTCGTGAAACGGCTGCTTGTCATCCGACGAGGGGACCAGCTCAAACAAGCGGCGTTGTCTGCATTCGCTTATACCGGTTGTCTCTGCTGCAGGGCTCCCCATTCGTGCTGCTTCGCGCAACCAACGATAAAAGGGAACCCAATGGTGGAATCAATATCGGCAAATACTTGATTGGGCCCTGCCACCGGCTATATCGCCACCCATTGACCACACACACTCATTTCCATACACACCATGCCTACTGGCACCATCACCGCGCGGGTAGCCATCTTCTGGAAGCCCGCGGGCCTGCAGCCGGCTGAAGACGGACGGAGATCGGCCTCATCTTCCCATCTGTGACTCCATGGAAGACGGGAAATTTTCACAAACGGGTCCAGCTTCAGCTCCGGGAAGCCTGCAGTCACTCGGGCGTAGGTAGCGCCGGGGGGGCCGGGATCGCGAAATCTCTCTCAGCATGCCGCATCTTCGGTCATCCTACCTGTGGCCTACAACCACTGCAGCCGGCATAACGTACCTAGCCGCTGCTGCAGATGCCAATATGTGCGCTCTCGGAGAAAAAGATAATTGAGGGGGGGGGGGGGGGGGGTCGCCCTCTACGGATGCTGCCCGTCCATCCATCCATCCATCCAAAACAATGATACGCTGCCCTGTTGCGCAGTGGTAACGACTCCGAGAGGTCCAATGCGGCCGAAAGGTGGAGCTGGCCAACCCTCGTGTCTCTTGGTTCCTCTTCTCGTTCTGCAAATGTTTCCTCCAAATTGCTTCATCGTTCCGGAATGTCACATCATTCCGGCAGGTTCACATCCACGCTCCCCCTCGGGCTTCACGACAATTCGTGGATATCTACATGTCGTCCTCCGCCCCCCTCTCGAGTGGGACGAGGGACGAGGACGGACCTCGTTACCATCGCCTTATCTTGAACATGCTCAGCGCCAAGTCACAAGCTCATACAGCCTTGGGGCCCGTCTTGTGAGGTTTCATCCTCTCAACATCAACAAGCCTTTCGCCCTGGAAGCAAACCTGTGAGCAATCAACCTGCGGCAGATGCTCATGGCCCAGCTCACCTAACCCCCTTCACCCACGGGGCTCATTGGTGCAGAATCATGTCCTCGCCGGAATCTCGGCGTGGAACATCCCTCTGTTGGTGGAGAAACAGAGGCCACGGCGCCAAGGTGGAGTCGTCTCATCGAGTTTCCCCTTTCAACTCCAACATGTCGGCCAAGACTCTCGGAGCAAAAGAAGCATAAAAAGGAAAGCAGATCAGTCCATCCGGGCCGTTCTCGACCTTTTTTCCTTTTTTTTTCTTTTTCGAACCTGCATGCGCATACCGGCCCGGCCACGCGGGATCCAATCGAGCGAGCTTCCATGTCTGACCGTGATCAAAATGACAAGATGAGAAGGGGGCTTTAAGTGCGGTAACATGACGCTGGGCTGGACAACAACTCGAATTCGGATCAGACGTCTACTACTTCCGGCTCAAGAACGTCCCAGAGACTTCTTCCAACGAAGCCGTTCGCCTGGGCGTCGGTAGGAATCGCGCCCTCGGAACCCACAAGCAACTGGGCTCTCACTCTTGCGCCCAGATCCCGACCATGTTTCCCTCGCAGTCGATGATGCGACAAAAGAACCCCATACCGCCGCCAATCTCCGTCTTGGACCTGTGGGAGAAAGGCCATCATGGTCAGCAACAATAACAACAACAAAAAGGAAGTCTAAGAAAAAAGTATCTTGCTCAGGATATCTACCGAGGCGGACCGGTTCGACTCACACGTGGACCCTTCCGCCTAACCTCTCGACCTCGACGACGGTTGCCTCAATATCCCGTACGCAGAACGTCGGGAGCACCGCCATGCGCGCCGGCCTCGCCGCGTCGTTGCCCGTTGTCACATGGTTCCCGTCCTCCATCGCGAGGAACCCGCCGTGCAGGTCGCCCTTGTTGAAGAAGTGCACCGTCTTGATCCCGGGCGTCGGCGACGGCATCCCGGCGTCGGCGCATTCCCACCCGAGCACTGCCGTGTAAAACGCCGCCGCGCGGGCCGGGTCCGAGACCGGGACCTCGAGGAAACACATCTGGCCGTAGGGCCCGTCGGCCGGGGAGGCCGAGAAGGCCATCTCCTCGACGTGGTCTCTGGTCTGATCCAGAGACATTTTCTTTTCTTCCTTTTCGTCTTCGCAGTGAAAAATGTGGTTTGAATGAGACTTCACACGTCGACACGAAACGGAGACGACAAGACAAACCTGACGATGTGTGAATTCATGTGACTTTTTTTGAAAGACCAATGAGTTTCGACCCTCCGGCCAGCAGGCTGCTGGCTCGGGACGGGCTCGAACATGCTATATTATATCGTTTCGATGTCATGTCTCACCATCAGACTTTTCCCCCTTCCCCTCCATGTCCCGCCTCCTCCAGCCGCAACGCCTCCGTCCCCGGCCATTGGACCAGACGAGCCTCTGCTGCCTGGAGCCAAGACAGCCACGAAGCCACACCTGGCCGTCGTGCTTCACATGGCATCGTGTTCAGAGCGCGTCGCCGGGCCAAGTAGAATCATCTCGGCGTGCAAAAGTAAACGCGCCAAGTCCGCTGGTTATTCTTGTAGGGTAGTGGAGGGGGGAGATGCCCCTCCACCGCCGACGTTCGAACGCAGCGCGCGTCTCATTGATCTCCTCAAAGCATCGCCGCTTCACCTGACCTATATGTTGCCATATGTTTCAACTAGATGTACAAATAAATGCGTTTACCATACGTATGCCGTATTGCCATGCCACATTCCAATGAATAAGAACAGTGATGTTCGTATGCAACCCCCCCCCCAACCCAATGCGATGCTCCTATCATGCATGCCCATACTCAAATGCCAGAGTCCATCCAACCGGTTCCAGCCCGCCTAAGTTGGATCACGCTTCTCCAGCGCCTTCGTTCTCCATCAAAGCCGCCCTCGCCTCTGTCTCGTCGTCCACTTCCTTCCCGCCCGTGGGGCCCCTCCATCCCGTGCTCGCCTGGATCACAATCGCGACGACCGCCAACGCCGCCGCCGCCCGCCACGTGCCCCTGGAGGCGCCGGCGTACCTCTCCACCGCGATGGCGTGCTCGGCCGGGCTCAGCCCGCCGTTGAACACGAGCGCGGGGCTGCCGATGAGTCTCGTGACAAGCTCCCGCCGCTCCTCGGACAGTCTCCCGCCGTCGAGCTCGGTAAAGCCGGCGACCAGACCGGAGCGCAGGATGCGGTAGAACACGCCGCCGCCGATGGCGGTGCCGAAGCTGCCGCCGAACCCGCGGAACGTGCCGAGCAGCGAGGTCGAGACGAAGTGCTCCTCCGGGCGGCTGAGGTGCAGCAGGTGCGCGAGGGTGTAGTTCAACGTGGCGCCCGTCGCGAGCCCGTTGAGCACGACGGCCAGGATCAAGGCCCAAACCGGCGAGTCGGCGGTGCCGACGAACGAGAGGCCGAACATGGTGGCCGCGAAGCACGTCAGGCTGACGACCGAGGGCGACCAGAAGGCGCCGTTGCGGCGGACATGCAGCCAGCCGACTATAAGCCCGCCGGAGCCGAAGCCGACGTTGGTCGGGATCAGGATCGAGCCCGCGACGGCTGGCGCGTAGCCCCGCACGGCGAGGACGAAGATGGGCGCGTAGTAGAGCAGGGTCCAGCGGATAGACATGAAGAGGAGCTGGGCCGTGCACGAGAGGAGGACGCCGCGGGAGGAGAGGACGGAGAGGGGGATGATGGGGTCCGCGGCGAGCCTGAACTCGATGAGCACGAAGAGGAGGAGGGAGAGGGCTGAGAGGACGAGGGGTCGGGTTTGGATTTCACCCGAGAGGCCGTAAAGAAAGAGGACGATGGTCAGTACCTGTAGAAGTGAGTTCGGGTTCTGTGTGTGCGTGTGTGTTTTGAGGTGGGACACTGGGGGGATGAGGAAGATTGGGGACGTACCAGCGTGACAGCACCCGCATAGTCGATGCGAGCCAGCTTCTGCAAGGCCGACTTGCCTTTGGTCTCGTGGTCCGAGCTGAACGACTTGGGTATGCTCCAGAAGGCGCCGAGGCCTGCAAGCAGACCAAGGGGCGTCTGGACGGCAAACAGGGCCCTCTGCAGACCATGTCAGCTTGTTGCTACTTCTTTTTGCCTCCAAGGGCTTTGGCTGGGGGTGGGGACAAGACAAACCCATCCGATGACGGACAGCAGCGCCCCGTACACGACGGCGCCGAACGACAAGCCGATGGTGAAGCCGGCGTTCACGAGGCCGACGAAGACGCCGCGCCTCCTCTTGCCGACCAGCTCGAGGACGAGGATGACGGACAGGGTCATGATTCCGGCGCCGCCCATGCCCGTCAGGATCCTGCCGGCGATGAAGACCCAGAAGGAGGGCGCCTGTGAGGTGACGACGCCGCCGGCGGCGAAGAAGCAGCCCAGGGGCAGCACGAGGCTGCGGGGCGAGAAGATTGTGGCCAGGCGACCGAACAGCGGCGCCAGCGAGGCCATGCTGATGAGGTAGGAGCTCGTGAACCACATGGCGTCGGCGTAGGCCTCGAGGTCCTCGGCGACGACGGACTGGGTCATGGTCATGCCCGACGTGTTGGACGCTGGTCGCGGTGTCGGTCTTTCAGTGGACTGGGGCTACATGGTACCAGACAAACAACACCAAAAAAAAAAGAAAAAGAAAAAAAAACACACACCTTGGAGGAAGATGAGGACCCAGGTGCTGAGCATGAGAACCCCGGCGCGGGTTGCGCTTATGGATTGCTTGGGTCCTTCGTCATCGTCGTCGTCTTGGTCGTCTTCACCGTCGCCTTTGTCGGGGCTCGAACCCCGGTCTCGGCGGCTGCCGGCTGACGACCCATTGCGGAGGGTCCGAGAGGAGGTCTCGGAGTTGAGCAGCGTCGTCGTCTCAGTGGCATCGGCGAACGAAGCCTCCTCATCTGCTCTCTTGGATTCGTTATCGGCGACGTGCTGCCGGTTCCGGAGGTGAGGTGTTCGTTCATGCGCCATGCTGGATGGTCCGGCCAGAATGCCCTTGTCTCGGACTTTGCGTCGGGGGCCGATATCGTTGCCATTCAGCCCTGGCACTCTCTCAATGACGGCGTTGGAACTGCTGCGAGTTTCCGAGGTTATGAACGAGACGAGAGAGAAAAAAGAAAAGGAAGGGGGAACCAAATAGAGGTGAGCAGTTTTCGGAGCTTCACCCTAGTGCCTCATCACATGAGCATAAGTGCATGTGAATGAATGCTAGCTGTTTAGGTAGACAGATTGAAAATAACAGTGTCTCACAAGTTGACGTCGGTTTACTGTACTCACTTCGGTAGCTTGGTAATCATCGAGCTCAAGCTCTCCCTCCCCGTTCGGACCCTTCCTCCCCACCTCCCCCCCCCCAATGCTCTACTCATGCTTGATTCAGACGTCAGACGGCCCGGTTCAGTGGGCAGAGTCAGAGTGACAGGCTGGCATGGTCCCGCCCGGGGTGGCACCAGCCCCATCCCCGCTTTTGCCGGCTAACGGCTGGCGATCGCTCCCGGCCTTCTTCTTCTTCTTCTCCCTCCCCTTCCCCCAACCACCTCCAGCTCTGAAGCTGGTCCCGATTTCGAAACCACGCAGTTTTTCTCGTTTGTTGCCGAGGTCTCCGCATTCCTTCCATCGTATTCTGGCCCCGGTGGAAATTCCTCACCTGATTTGGAGATGGGCTTGGCGTCGTCCTCGACCCTGACCACCTGTGCGTAATTCACCCGAACCGTCCCTTGTGGGTGTCATGACGGAGAGTTACAGCGAAGCAATGTCCAGAAACAAGGTTCAACGGACGCGGGCTTTGCCGCCATGGATAGGCTGCCGCCATTTTGGGGATGTTGTACCCTGCAAAATGTTTTCTTGCGCATCAACTACCGAGCATGTGTACCACAAATCCCTTGTCAATTTGTACATGCCTTCCGTAGTCATGCTCAGAGTAATCGCGCTCGAATGGGCAGTGGCGTGTGTACGGGCTGGTTGAGGTACAGAATCACAATCGTCAAACATGATAGGACCAGGATGATCAGATGGTTGATGGAGGTGTAGAAAAATAAGCGGCAAGGAGCTCTTTGAACTTGGAGTTAAACTGCTCAAAAGGGAAGCAGACAGGAGGGAGCAGTCAATAAGACAGGTACGTAGCTACTCTCTCCTAGCAGACAAACCACCCAGCCTTTGTTCGCACTATGAAGACAATGACGACTTGTTTACATAAAGAGCTTGATTGGGTGTTGAATCTTCCCTTCTTAAGGCTTGAGGAAGAAAGACACCTAAGACTCGGTAATTGAGAATGAACAATTGGAGTTCTATACTATGATGTGTTATTCCGTAGTTGACTTGAGACCAAGTACCAAGGAATTCTGGCATCACCGACGCTTTGTGAGGCAAGGTGCTGTTATAGCCCCTATAATTCCATTGTCCCTTCTTTATCATTTGTGGTAGGTTGAAAGAAAACATGGGGATGTTAGTAAACACCAAAGAAACCATTTCCAGTTCTCATTTCAGAAGATGCTTACACACACACACACACACACACACACATGCACACAGCCAATTGCCCTTGGATATGTTGATAATGGTTCTGGTTTTCCAATGAGATATGTGGTAGACTGCAAACAAGTCTTGGGCCTTCAAACGCCTAATTATCCTAATAATAAACGCCTCAAGAACAACTTGCCCTCGTCATCCTTTTTTACATTCCCCAAAAGACAAAGAGAAATAAAAGGCAAACGACTCCAGCATGAAGCATGATTATTGACTTCTAAAACAGCCTCATAGGGTATCCGGGCGGCATCATGTCGAACGGGGCCGGCATGTACCAACACAGGCCAGTCGCAATGTGATAGGTTATGTCGTTCGTTAGTCCACCACCTTCCGTCTCTGAGGCCTTCTCTTTTGTCTTTTGCGCTTTGCTTGCCTTCCTGGAGAGCTCTTTTGGCGCCCCGCTCTCAGGATCTTCCAAGTTATCGCGGTTGTCTTGCAAACGCAAGAGATGCTGGAGTCTGTGACGGACTTTCAACGACCGCTTTCGTAGGGAGCTTCCAGTAGAGCGTCGGGAGAGATTTTTGTCGTGTCCAAGCAGTGGCTTAACCTCCAACTCAGAGACTCCTTCAATGTACGACTTTATCTCAGCCTGCGTCTCTTCCACAGAAATGCCTATGCAGGCGCTCTTCCTATCCTCAGGAAGGGTTTGCATCATGGTCTGGAAGCAAGTAAGCACCAAGATCATTGAGAGTGCCATCTGGCTCAAACGCAGTCACTAACCACTGGCGAGGCGGGGCGGGCCATTTGTTCATCATGTCCTGTAGGCAGACCCTTGTCCTGAAAGACGGGCAGCTTCGACTTGTGTCTGTTACTTGGCTGCCAGCGACGCCAACCAGAGGACGAGGCTGACCGAAGTGGTCCGTTGGCACTGGTTATCGGCTGTGGAGGGATTGCGCAGACATGCATCTCGATGGCGACTTGAGCCGGAGCCTGTTGTATTTGAGGAGTGGATGTCTCAAGCGCGAGGAGGGGCTGCTTATATGTTGCCCTTCCACAAAAAGTGTGATTCCCTTGTCGTTGGGGCCTCTGGTCAGGCATGCAAGCACTACCTCGCTTTCGGATGGCATGTAGGTGAAGTGCCGACTGTGATGAAGAGCCACAGCCACCCAAGCTTCCCGGCAAGCTCCCGGGACTCCCGTTGAATCACGGACGGCAGAGTTCTCAAGTCCACCGGCGGACGGTGACCTTGATCGCCAGCCAGCCACGGAGAGTTCCGTCGAATTTCACGACAACTTCCCCGTCGGCTTGGCGGGCGGGGCGTGAAGCTTAAACAGGGACATCATGAAATTGCCCGTATCATGAGGGACCAAATAGGCTTCCCGCAAGAGTTAAGCGCGCAATGCGAATTGTTCGCCGAAAAAACAACGACGGGACGACGTCGTGCCAGTCAGGGTACGATTGCAGAGATAGAGTGCTGAACTATATGGCAATAAGCTCCATTGGTTTTGCGATAGCGAGGTTACACTTACACTGCCTTACGTAGGTAGTTGTTGGGAGGAAACGATCAATATTCATACTTTGTACATACATACCTAGGTTCTCACCTCCCCTACTACCATACATGGAATTGTCATCCCGCCGCTCTCTAGGGACGGGACGGGACATACAAGTATGTAGTAATATTGCAAACGAAAAAAAAAAACTTTCTCGTACTTTGGCAGCCCCAAACGCCGTATCCCATGGTATATCCCGGCGCGTGGACGTGACGATGTGTGTCCACAGCCCGACAAGAAACTCAAAGCACAAAAAAAAACAAAAAATCAAGGAAGATCGTCCACGTAGCCCAGCGTGTCCCGATATTCATCGCAGACTCGCGCAAACTCTAGCAGCAACCTCCAGACGTACAGCCGCATGTCCTCGCGCCGCAGCACCTTCTCGGCCCATTCCTTGCCCTGCTCGGCGATCCACCTTGCCGCGTCGTCGCCCTTGCTCCTCTTCCCCAGCACCTTGTCGACGCCCCACGATCCCCCAGGCTCGTCGTCGCCGTCGGTGAAGAAGTCCAGCACGCCGTAAAGGTCCTGGAAGGTGTTGTCCAGCGGCACGAAGTGCAGCCACGGCGTGAGGCGGTCGTCGTGCCACTCGGCGTACACCGTCGCCTTGAGCGGCACGCTCGTCGACAGCAGGAACGCCCTGAACCGCCCGCTGAAGCTGTAGCCGTCCGCGTCGGGGAGGAACTTGCTCGAGAACTGCTCCGCCATGGGCGTTGCGTTCACCGCCGACAGGTGCGGCGCGAGCCACTCGCATTCCTTGCGTCGGTCGTGGCTGGGCCCGCACAGTAGGTGCGTGAAACCCACGTCTGCGAACTCAGTCAGAAACTCCCCGAGCCGCCTCTCGCGGCGGCGCGTGGTGTTGTAGCGTTCCAGGGGGGGCATGTCGAAGGTCATGGCCCGGACGTCGTTGGCCTCCATGCCGCGCACCGTAGTGCCGTTGAGCATCTCCACCAGGCGCTGGCGATGGAAGTGCATCCAGTTGTCTGACTGGGCGAGGCCCCCGGACCCGACGCCCCGCCAGACGAGACGGTCGAGCTTCTCGGGCCACGCGGGGCCGTGAGTGTCGCCGCCGGTGTAGCTCGGGTCGTCCGAAAGGTACATGGCGCCTGGGATGAGCATGTCCGAGTTGACGCGGAGCTTCGAGCCCCCGAAAAGGGGGACGAGATCCTTCGTCGTGTTGACGTTCAGGGGTTCGACAAAGGTGCCGTGAAGCGAACGCAGGTGAGGCTGAACGCACGGATCCATGGACCTGCTGAAGTTCTGTACGTAGCCCTGGCGGGCGAACGGTGCTGTCCACAAGTACGGCAAGGTTGGCGGCAAGGATAGGTCCGTCGCCGCAGGTACGTTTCTGGCTGGGGAATCCGAAGGGCAGGCCGCTCGCACGAGATCCCAGTACTTGCGCCGGTCGCCGCTTGTCCACCCCTTAGAGTAAGGCTGGCCTCGGGCGGCATCGACGCTCGTCAAGCTTTGGAAACCGGCCGTGGCCTTGTTCTTGGTGGGCATCTTTCTTATCTTTCCTTCCTTCGCAACGTACTTCTCCATATCCTCCCATGGAACCAGTATCCTGGGCTCCTGCATGTGGTTGATGGGCATGTCTACGTCCGGGAGATGTTTCGCAAACTCGGAAACCAACGCCGTCCATAACTCCAGCCAAGGCTCCTTGCCCTCCGTGTTCCCGTCGCCCGTCGCCGTGCCGTTGCGAACCCTTACGACGTGTTCACCGGCGTTGGCCTGCTTCGTGATCGTCTTCGCGTCGAGGGCCCAAAACGGCCTGATATCGTCGTGGATCCGGTCGAAGAACTCCTCGACAACTATCGCATCGGTCTCCATGGCGTGGTGGAACCATTCCTGGAACCCCGGGGGCGGGTGTCTGCCCCGTCGCTCTCGGTAGCGCTGGGCGGCACTGTGAAGAGTACGACTCCGTTTCTGGAGTATCGCCGCCTGCTTCGTCCGCGCGTCGTGGATCAGCCAATCGATCGGGTCCGCATCGGGGTCGCTGGCGTTGAAGGGGTACTTGAAGTAGTCGGTGGCGGCGCCGTCGGTGAATTTGATTCGGGAGGCTTTGGTGCTGATTGTGTCGCGGTACATGTAGGTGCTCGTCAACACCAAGGTCAAGATGAAGGTCGCCAGCACGCCCTTGAGCAAGGGCTTGACCGAGCTGGGCGGCGGACGGTTGGTCTTCCACGCCATCGCAATGGTGATTTTTTTTCCCGCGCTTCAGTAGCCCTCGAAGATGAATGAGATCAGGTCATCTGTAAGGTCTTGGCTGCGACTCTCTGTCCATGATGAGACCGAGGAGGATGGAAACCGGTTTGGATTCACGAAGATAACAATCCGCAGAACTCATCCAAGCGACAAAGCCATGTACGTACGGCTGGTTTTTGCAAAGGGGATACGCGGCTCTGGAGCCCCCTTTCCCATCGATGCGACGAGACTGGATACACCCTGGTTCACTGACGTGGGGATCATTTTGCGTGGTGGGGGGAAATTACGCCGAGCCACTTTAACTGAGCGTAACCGAGTACACTTTGAACCGCAACTGTCTGAGACCTTTAGCACCCAAACATTTAGAAAATATTAGGTTGTTGCCAGTGCATTGCTGACCGTGTTGTTTGCTACTGAGTTGACTGGGGAATAATTAAGAAAGCTTTTCGGTCCATTCCTACTTCAAGCACGTCGTGTTTGTTGGTTGGCACCTCGGTAGCGGCGCAGTTCTCCCGTCCGGGCCGGCCGAGCACGGCCCCGTCACTCCGGCCTCCAATCTTCCTTGCTTTGTTAACCTCGGCCAGTCGCCAGTCGCGTGAGCTGTTAGCTAGGAACCCTGTTTCTGTTGTTATCCTACTTCAGTTCCTCGTGCTCAACCTTCAGACTATAACTCAAAGCATTCCACCCGAACGTGGACTCCATCATGTAGCATCCCTAATCGAGCCCAGGAAACCCCTGTTCCTTCTTTATCCCTAGTAGACGCAAACGTAGTAAACAATCGAATCATGACCGTTTTGTGAAGACCATGTTCTACCAAATCGCCTGGGTAGACGGATGATTCATTTCCATCTACACCCTTCTGCGACTCGCTACGCACACTCCCATGTCCGACGGTAAATTTGTTCATACCCATTACCAACAGACACCGCTCGCTCAAACGCCGTTTAACAACTCAGACCTTGCGGCGTCGAATCCTGCTTTTGATGCTGGGTTTTCTTCATGGATTGATATATGTGAGCTTGTCCTTGAAGAGTTTGACACCGGTCTCGGTCCATATCATTAAATCTCGTCTACGTGAACAATACCTGTATCTGGACGAATAGGAAAATGAAGTCGTCGCGCCGGCGTAGGCAAATTTTTACTCAACGACTTAAACCCGCCAGTCAGGATGGGCATGGCACACGCAGGGGGTATGACACGTTTATCGCCGTGAAGATGTACATAGCCTTGAACTGTTTGAGTATAAAACTAAAACTCGGAGTCCGCTGTTGTAGATCCTAACTGCAAGGAGTCAGGTTTGATCTAGCATACATCGTCCACGTGCGCCACTCGCAGTCTGATGGCAAAACACAACCCAAAGTCATCCAACACAGCACTCGCAGATGTGTGGCCGTGAAATTGCCCCGAGAGATTTGCTTCATGATGGAATAAAGCATGAACTCGACGCCGCATAGGACGGTCGGTCGCGAACATCCGGCAAAATCTCAGATGGCCCGTTGAAAAACCTAGACATGGCCGGCCGGTATCCCTTTTTCCAAGCCAGCGTTGTGACAGTATACACAATATGAAGAACTGGCAAAAGAGTACTGCCAGCAAAGGCCATCGACGACATCCAGATGACGGCGACATGTCAACTTCCCCATATGATTACATAAGGCAAGCTATAGCATCCGGACCATCCCAGCAGCCGGCCAGCCAATCAAAGGGCCCGTAATGCAATTAGCGAGAAAAGAGGCGAAAACCATCAACCGCCATCGACAACGTCAACCATCCTGCCAAAAAAGGTCCGCCCCCCGACCCCTTCGCCCTTCGAGTCGCCGGCCGCCGCTCCCTCCCACCCCCCGCGATATACCCTCTCCACTCCATCAAACCCGATTCCTTCCCCGAAAGAGACCTCGACGTTCTCCATACCGCACACGACAAAGATGCTTTCCTCCACGAGGACAGCGGCCTCAATGGCCCTGCGAGGTAAGCTCTCCCCCGAACCCGGTCTACCGAACGAGCAACCGAAACGCATGAGGCTCCCTCACGGGGACCGTCCGCCACCCCGATACACCACCATCACCACCATCGAATCGAAACACGGAATAGCTTCAATCTTGCGATTGAGGCCCTGTCGTCGTGTTGATGTGCCTGGACGTTGACTGACTTCAATTGGCCCCCCATGTAGCGAAGCCGACCGCCTCCGTCATCCCCTTCAGAATCGCCGCCGCCTCCATCTCCTCCTCGGCGCGAAAGGACGCCAGCCCCGCTGCTGCACACTCGACCGGCCTCGTCAAGAAGGAGCGCAGGGAGGTCCCCCTTCCTAGCCAGGAGGGCACCAAGGGTGTTTTGCAATATGCTCTGTACGACTCTCCCCACACCTCCCAGCACCCAGATCCCTCCCCTCCCCCCCCCTCCAACGCGGAGACGCTTCAAACTCATTACTCTCCGTATCCGCATTGAAAGGCAAACGACCCTTTCCGACGACCATATCACTAACAACCGAACTTTCCAATTCACAGCACCTCCCTCGACGTAATAACGAACTGGGCTCGTCAGTCCTCCCTCTGGCCCATGACCTTCGGTCTCGCCTGCTGCGCCGTCGAGATGATGCACCTCTCCACGCCTCGCTACGACCAGGACCGTCTCGGAATCATTTTCCGTGCATCCCCGCGCCAGTCGGACGTGATGATCGTCGCCGGTACCCTCACCAACAAGATGGCCCCGGCCCTGCGCCAGGTCTACGACCAGATGCCCGAGCCCCGCTGGGTCGTCTCCATGGGCTCTTGCGCCAACGGTGGCGGCTACTACCACTACTCGTACTCGGTCGTCCGCGGTTGCGACCGTGTTGTCCCCGTCGACGTCTACGTCCCTGGGTGCCCCCCGACCTCTGAGGCCCTCATGTACGGCATCTTCCAGCTCCAGCGGAAGATGCGCAACACCAAGATCACCCGCATGTGGTACCGCAAGTAAACGCTTTCGCCCCCCCAAATTTGTTTCGTCAGTGGACACAACAAAAGAAAAAGCGGATGGAGAGACAAGACGACGGGAAAGACGTTTTTTTGCAAAGAGCCCGGGCGCCGTGTTGTGGGAGGAGGAGCTGTCTTGGTTGTATGTTTCCAAGGGGGGTGGCGCCTTTTGCGGCTTAGCAGGTGAAAAGCCCGGCCCAGAGAAAGAGACTGAGATACACCAGGCACACTGGGGCCGATTCCGGGAGGGCGGGGCTTCTTTTTCTTTTGTATGCGGATGTGCGTGTGGCTGGAGTGTGTGTGCTCTTGGTGTGTACATATGCGGAGGATCCATCGGTAGACGACCGCCGATGGATTGTAGATTACAAGTTTTGCTTCTATTTTATCTTGGCTCCTCCGCCCCCAGTGCGCCAGGCTTTGGGGGAGTTTCAAAAAACCGTGATTTGTGTTTTGAATTTGCGTTAATGGTTCTTTTCAATCATCAAGTCGAAAGGTTGCGGTTGGACAACAGGGCATAATCTTTTTGCTGGTCTCGTGACGGCAAGTTTTGGCCGCCGGAAACAAACAAACAAACAACCAATGTGACCAACTAGCTCAGAACGCCAACCACCGAAAAGCACGAGTAACTGACTGTGCAGTTGGTTAGAAGCAAGGCAATCGATATGCATCTGGGCCGCCATCTCTGAGCCATTTGCTATGGCATAGGAATCCCTCCACCTCCCGAGGGAAGGAGCTCCGCAGAGGACATCACAGAAACGAATGCTCCCTAGTGAGGTATGTGTGTATATAAAATAAAATAAACTATGTCTGATGCGGATTCCGCACTGGAGGTGTGATGCCCGTTACAATCAAATGCGCCCTTCAATCCATGGATAGTCCTCCTGTTTCTTGTCCTTGAAAGACTCAAGTCGTTTGGGGTCTTCTCTTCAGACCGCTATTAATCCCTCCTGGCTACGACTCACATCGCAGACGTCTAGTTCTCGATACAACCTCGCCGCACCCAAGGAGTTTTTTGGTACAACACGGCTGGTCCTTCCGTCGCTACTCTCTGCTCGTACTTGGCCGCTTTTCGGCTCGAATCGCTTCGTCTCGTCATCACTTCCCACGGCCCTCCGCATATAGAAAGGAAAAACAGAGGTTTATTCCAAGGAGCCCTACCGCACGCCAAACATCCGAATGAATTTGATGCTGCAAATTTCCACACCAACAAGGTTCGAGGTCTGGCCCCATCTTTCAACGTAAAGTGGGCACCATATCTGACACGCAGGCCTCGACCCAGAATGAGACATGGCCACTATGTGAAGGTGGCACAGGTCCTGGTCGTGCTTCTGTCACGCAGAAGCGTCAAGAGTGGTTGATGTGATCGATGGGACGTCTATTCTTGACCGAAGCCCATGGTCTCCTCAACGGCAATGGTGAGCTTCTGCTGCAGCATTTCGAGACTCTTGTATGGCGGCAGGTCCAAACGGTTGAAACTAGAAAAGGGATCAGTTTGTGGGCGCTTCCGAGAAGCTCCAAGATGGAAACTTACCATGTGTGAGCCTTGGGGAGGTTGTTGATCTCGCCCGCCTTCTCAATTGTGAACCTTCTCGGTCCGTCACTGCCCTGAAGATCCTTGAAACCGTTGACGGGGATACGGGAAGTGCCCGTGGCGAACTGGAGCAAACGCGACTTCTGTTCTCCGTCCCATGACCTAATCGTCTGCCAAAAGAATTGAATAACCTCGTCCGACTCGGTGTAACCACGGTAGTCGGTGTGCTTCTTCCAGTCGTCAACGTCGATCTCGGCAATACCACCAATGAGCAGCTCAAGCTCGCGTTCGTCGAAGACATTGACCAGGTCCTGAGGAATAAGCTCGTGGAAGCCGTCCTTGAAGGCCTGGAACTGCTCTGCAATACGCTTCTCGATTCTCCACTTGACCATAAGGTCGACGTACTCCTTCTTGTTCTCGTTTGTCACATCAATATCACGACCACCGGGGATGAGATCCTCGACAGTCATGACGCCGAAGCGCTCGTCTTCCGTAGAGAAGGTCTGCTCGAGAATTCCTCCAGAGATGTCGTTGTCCAACATCCACTGCAGAGATCGGTGGAAGTCGGCGTCGACACCCTCCATGTCAGCCAGGACGACCGACTTGCCAAGGATCATCTTGTACAAAGCACCGATGAAAAAGGCGTCAAGGAAACGACGGTGGAAAATGGCCAGACCCACAACGCGGCCGATGAACTTGAAGTAGTTCAAATGCTCGGGGTTGATTCCGGAGTGGGGATTGATCTGGAGGGTGTAGTTGTCGTGGGCAGAGTATTCGAATAGGCAGTAGAAGGGGTTAAACATTTCGTGGGAGAGCAAAAAGAAGAACTCTCTGGAAAGACCGCCGTAGTCAAGACCATCCTCACCGTCAAACTTGATCATGAGGCGCTTCTTCAAATCAGTGGCAGATTGCCGAGTAATTTCTGCAAACGAGTCCTCGAAGATGTGGGAACGCCGGACTTTAATGTGGCATTGTCCAGAAAGAATGCGCATCGCGGGTTGCGAGCGGAAGTAGATGAGCTTCCTCCTGAAGTCTCGCTTGTACTGCGGCACGTTCTGATCCAAGGAGGAGGGCAAGCGAGGGTCGTCCCACGTGGTGGTCTTCGTATTGTGGTCCACGAAGTACACTCTGGCGGTGTTTGTCAGGCGCATCTCCCAGCCGCTTGGCAAAGGTCCCAGCTGCGATACGGGCTGCTGCTGGATCGTCCCGTTCTGGTTGTTTTGCCCGCCATACATACGGATGTATTGTTGCCGACGGGGATCGACCCAGGTGGTCGTCCGAGTGTTGTGGTCCACGAAATACGGGCGGCCCTCCGGGGTCCATCTCTGTTCCCACCCAGGCGGCAGCTCGCCAGTGCCCGGACTCGTCGCTCCAGTATGCATCATGGTGGAGTTTTGAGCATTCTGGGCAGCGGCCGCTTGCTGGGCTTGCAAAGTCGGCGAGTTTGCACCGGTTCGGTCCTCGGGAAGGGTTCGGTTCTGGTGTCTCTGGCGCTCCACTTGGGTCGCTGCCTCGCGGTCGTTCCTCTGTTCCACAGCTCCGGCAACGGTTGGCCTGTTCCAGCTGGTAGTTCTGGTGTTGTGATCGACATAGTATGTACGGCCCAGGTTATCCTCTCGGCGTTCCCAGCCAGCTGGCAATCGACCTTGGGCATCTTCAAAGGGACTGAGGGTGCTGGACTGGCGTGCAGGAGCTGCTGCGCCGTTGGCAGACGGAGGAGGCCCATTTGAGGTCATGCTGGCCGGCCTGTGCGGGAGATTAACCTGGGACCCGGGTGTCGGGCCGCCATTAGGAGCACCCATCGCAGAACCCGGCCTAGCGTCAGCCGTCGGGGCCGATAATGTCGAAATGCTAGAACCTTGCGCCGGTGGAGCGAGTGAGGGTCGGCTAGACGAGGCCTGTCCGGCCCGAGCGGGTGTGGTGAGGTTCGTCGACAAGTTGATTATCAGCTTTCCGTGCACTACTAGGTTGTCGGTCGACTTCTTGAGGTCTCGCGTGAGCATCTGGTCTGTGCAGCGGGATCAAAGGTCAGCCATGTCCGGAAGCAAGGAGATGGATCGTCAAGTTGGGGCATTGTTACCATCAGCGTCTGGTGCCAACTCAATGACATCGCCGATTCGGACGTTGATAACGCCCAAGAAACCTTGGTCCTTCTTTTTGAACTTCTTCTGATCAAATACCTGGACGGCTAGGATGGTGTCCTCATTTACGTTGCTGTGGGGAGTTTGTCAGCATCTTGACATCAAGGCGAGAAACACACGAAGGATAACTGCTCACAGGTCAAAGCTTTCATTCCAGTACGGGTTCAGTGTCCGCTTCTGGGCCGTCGTGGTTTTGGTTTGGTCTCCGTTGACAGTGATGACGGCGAAGGGATCCGGGAAGCCTGAGCAAGGTTAACCGAAGCGCTGGGTGAGTGGAGGATTGGAAACAACGTACGGAAGACATCTCGCTTGTACAGGCCATCTGCGGCGATGACTGAAACGAAGTTAGTGACTATTGACGATGCGCGTGAAGACAGCGTGGAGATGACGAACTCGTAACTCGGAGGTTGGGCTTGCGGCTAGGGAACGACGCGGTTAGCGATGGTGGTTCATTCGGCACCGATGGCCCATCAAGCGGCATGATGCGGCTACTAGAAATCCAAAGAGAGAAACAGGACGGACGGCAAAACTTACTTGGGCTGCCCGGCATCATTGCGGGAGGAACTCATTTCGTCGCAGGATAGCCAGCGACAACGGTGTCGACTCCCAAAATATCTGTCGTGCTCAGAAGAAGGTGGTTTGTTCCTGGAACAAATGAGGGGTTGGGGAGGATGCGGCCAAAGTGTTTGAGAAAGACCGGTCGCAGGTTACGGCGGAAATGGATGCTTCGGCGACGACGGGATGCAGCGGCGACAAGCAGAGGACGGTGTCTGCTGATATGAGGTCAGGTAGGCCAAATTGGCGTTGAGGACGACAAGAAGTGATGGCGAAAGGCAGAGCTGAGGCTGTGCTTTGCTGTGTGGTGCAGAAAGCCCCCCGCTTCGACGAGCCAAGTGGGCTTGGGCTTTTGGGGGCCCCTTGGAGTTCCCTCGCTCGGGGGGTGGGTGCGGCGGCGGTGGGTGATAAGGTGACGCGGCGGACGGGAAGGCCGAGCAAGGCTAAGAAGCACGGAAGGCGGGAGGGTAAAGGATGCTACAGGCCGGATCGAATTGAACCAGCGATGAAGGAGAGAGGGTTTGTGGGATTCTCGACGAACGGCGAAAGGCAAGCGGCGAGCGAGGGGGGACAGAGAGAGGGAGAAAGAGGGTCGACCGGTGGGTTCGATGGGATCCTGGAGGGTTGGGTGTTGATGGAAGAAGACAGGACGGAGCGAGTTTGATGTTTTGGTATGGTAAAAGGTAGTCGCCTCCCCCGTCTGAGCGCTTGTCAAACGGTACGTGTGAGCGAGTGAGAATAGGTAGACAGCAGCGCGCCTGGGTATCTAGGTAGGCTGGTGGGTAAGGGAGGTAGGTACCAAAAGGTTGTTAGGCGTGATGCAGGAGGTGAAGTAGGTGGCGGGTAAGCAGGTTGCAGGCCTTGGGAGCAAGGTTAGTCCTGTTCTGCGATTGTCGCTCGTTGATGAGTTCGGCGGGCAAGGAAGGCAGTGGCAGCAGCAGCAGCAGCAGCAGGGGCAGGCGCAGCAGTGGTGACAGCAGTCATTCTCAGTCGCTTGACTCCTACGGTGGATTTTAGGGAGGTGCTGACAGCGAGAGCCCAGGTCCGGTAGCGTCCTGTTAGCAACTGGCGGGGCCGGAAGGTCACTGCGGGGTACCTTACGGGAAGCGGGTAAAGGCGCTCATCAGACAGCCTTGGACTCAAGTACCTCTAACTACTCAATCCGACCCAGCCAACCACGGGTACAGCATCGCAGGGAACATGAGAACGACGGAAGGATGGTGTGTTTTACGAAAGAGTTGACTGATCAGAGATCGGGTACAGCAGCGAGATAGACACCGGTCAGCTCAGTGTTGGTTTGCTGTATGGTCTTGTGCCCTTGAAGGAACCTATCGCACCTACTTAGTTACTACAATAGGGATATAGTCGTGGTAAGGACCTACAGAGGTTGATACTCAACAGGTGGTCTCACTTCAACTCGTTTCCGCGTCTAAACGCACCTCGACAAGCCAGATAAAGGGTCAGCCCAGGCAGGTACCGAGCAAAAGGAGGGGGGGATCAAAACAAAGCATCTCGGGACGGAACAGGACAGAAGAGAAGGCCGTCCGTGACAGGCCTCCGGTTCCCAAACACTGTTACCCGATGGCGTTTCGGATGCCCACGACCGACCGTCGCAAAGCTCCTGGTCTCCGAGTCTAACGTGCCCTCTGCTGACCTGTCCGGTGGCCGTCACTCGGTACGGACCCTACCGACCTGACCTGTACCCTGACGGCGCCCGCCATGCTAACAACTGGAGCCCAGAGAAGGTGGGGAGGACATGCTTGGGAGGCCCCTCAGTTCGGGCCGTCAGGACTACTCCAGAGAGATCTAGAACCTGACCAAGCGATTGCATGAGCAGATACTCTACTTTACATAATCCTCTTTGTGGCGATTTTGGCACTATCGTCGACCCCTGTCCAAGGTTACTGTTGCTGCGGAACACCTTTTTTTCTCTTCTTTCTTTTGCTCCGTCATCATTCATCATTCATCATTCACCGCGGAAGTATATGCAAAAGAGATTTCAAAAACGTGGATTCTTCATGTCATGGTCAACAGATGAATCAGCAGGAACGAAGTCGTCCGAAAATGCAAAGCAAAGAGAACACGAAGAACTAGAAACGGCGCATTGTTCCTCGTCCCATCCCACCCCCTCCCCGTTCCTGGAACCTCATGCGCCACAGCCCCCTCTGTGTGTTTCTCGTCTGCTCGTCCTTCACGGAACCACCAACACACATTGTCACTACTCCATGCCAACATGCCTGAGGCCCTAGGCATTGAATGGTGCCCGGCACGTCCAGTCCGTTCCTTCGCCCACCCTCGCCAACGCTGCAACCAACCAGCCGCACCTTCAACAATTCCAATCCCGCATCCCACATCCCACCTCCAAGCAAACTAGGACCGCCGTAGGATGCTATGCCATAAATACACCAGAGCCCAGCCCAATGAGCACCTGTTCACCTCCCCCCTGAGGCGCTTGCCGTCAACGTACTACATGGGGCACGTGCCGCGGATACGCCACTCTGCAATGTCATCCCGTCCAAACCTCAATGTGAAATGGGCAACTCCTTCCATCTGCCTCTCTCTCTTTCTCATTCCCTCTGAGCTATTGCTCTTCAGAGAAGTCCTGTGCAGCAGCTGCTTCTTTTGAGGCCCCCCCCGGGCCCTGGCAGGGGGATAGGCACTTCCGTGTGTCAGCTGGCGGATGGAGCTTTCAAAATGTCGGCGTCCAGGGGTGGCAACTTTTCTACGCTCAGATCGGGCGACGTCGTGGGTCTCCCGCGGAACACCGGCACCGCTAGGCTTGCCCGTCCCGACCATACGGATTTATTCACATGACTTGTCACTAGATGTGCCCATGACGTATCATGTGGCTCGATGTGCGACGTTTGCTCTGGTGTCGTGTCTTGTCGACTTGATATCGAAAAACATAGAGAAAAATATAGACTATGTCACTTCCACCATCTATACCACCCGCAACCAACCAACCAAGCATGAACTGAGCGTGTAGGCGCAGGCATAACAATTCTCTCCCAAGCTCGATCAACAGTGTTGTCTGTGGAATAGCACCATATCTCGGCATCGATCACTTCCCATTCCGAATACCGATTGAAGAAGAAGAAGAAGCGAGCACTGCACTACGTCACGCCTTGCAATGTGAGAGTAGCATTTCGTCAACATTGTGTGTGTTGGGGCCTGACCTATTCCTGAACGCCATAACGAAGCTTTCCCCATCCCCTACCGGTCCTGTATGTTACAATCGAAGTGATAAAGTGTGTCGCGCCGACCAATCCTGACTTGACGCCGGCCGAGCCCACGAGGAACAGAATGCTGCCTATACCTAATAGGGAGTGAATCCTCCTCTTCCTCGGCCACGGTAGCCTCCACGGTAGCCGCCTCGAGGGGGGAACCCGCCGCGACCGAAACCGCCGCGACCTCCGCGCGCGCCACCACGTCCGCGACCGCGGGACATGCCGGGGACGTTGGTGCGCTTGGGGACGACCTTGATGTTGCGGCCCTTAAAGACGCTCTCGTTGAGGACGAGGGCCTGGGCGACGAGACTCGGCTCGGTAAACTCGACGTAAGCGTATCTGGATCGCAAAAACGTGTCAGTCTCGGCCCCAGCCTCTAGACGGCTCTGTGCATAGGGGTAGAAGAGCAGCTTACCCCTTCGGCTGTCCAGTAAACTTGTCCAATAAGATGGTAACTCGGTTGATCGAGCCGCAGCTCTGGAAGTGGGCCTGGATCTCTTCAGGCGAGGCGGAGTAGTCGACGTTGCCGACAAAAATACTGCGGCTGTCGATGTCCTCCTTGTTCTCCGACAGCTCCCGACTCTGCTGGTCGAGGCTGGCTTGCATCTCGCGCAGTTTGGCTGCCTCCTCTTCCATCTCGGCTACCCGTCTCTTCATCGCAGATATCTCCTCCTACGATGTGCTGTCAGTTACCTCCTCTTATCTGCGAAGCCAATGGCGGAGAAAGGCTCTTGAGCGCACCTCATCGTGGCCGTCTTCCTCGCCGACGCTGTTGTTCTCATTGCTGTCGTTTTGCTCAGGGTTGTGGTCCTCCACAGTGGTGTTTTCGGGCTTGACATCCGCCATGATGTGATTTTGGGCAGTCCTGTATTGATGTGCTGGTCTGTAGAGAGAAACAACGGTTGTCAGTGACCAGTACTGGGGGCTGGCAGAACGGATGGCGCGACAAGGCAGGCAGACGCGCCCTTTTCAAGGCGGCCACAGCCTTGAGATGGGGCTCCCTGGCTGGAGGCCGCCCACATCACCAAAGAGCATTCTGGGGCAAGGGGGAGAATACTTACAAATGTAAGGATTGCTTGACAGGTTGTTTATTGCCCTGCGCTATGTTGATGTTGCAGCGTGTGCAGAGAACAGGACGGACGTAGCTAGCTGATGGAGATGTAAAGTAAGGTCAAAGGTATCCAACAGTTGCGGTGCCAAAAATGGGCAGGGAGAAGATCCACAGTTTAGCCGGAGTCTTGCGATAAGAGATAAGAGCTCTTGACCTTCACCTTTTCGTGGTTGCCAAAAGAAAGCTCCGTCTTGGTCAGTGCGGGATGCAACGCGGAGGAGGGTGGACGAGCTGCGAAACCAAAGGGTTTTGTACAGCAAAAGATGGATTGTATTTCTTGCGATTTTGAGATGAAGCTGGTAAAATCCTGGACAGATGGAATCCTAGAGAAGCCCAGTTCAGCCTCCGACAAGAAGCGCAGTACACCTACCTTATCTAGCGGGGTTGCGGAGCTGCCGTTCCTGCCCACAGTGAAACCTTCCAGAAGTCCGGCAGCAATACAAATACACATATTGTGCAGCTATTGTTCTAACCAACTGTGTAGGGACGGTCACGATTTGAACCTCTCTGGTTCAGGGCGCGCAGAACCCTCAGTACTTAATGGTGGAGGCAGGGCAGGCAGGATGGTTTAATTGCACTGTCACTCAATGTTTGAAGCTTGCCTTGAGCATGCCTACATCGCCGAGCTGGAGAGCGGGTTCAAATGCTGTTTCTCTGCCACGACGTATGTTCCTCAAATCCAATGTAAAGAAACGGCTACCCAGTTCCAGAATGTAAGTATTTGTCCCGGTGGCGCTGGCGGGAGCCTTTCGGATTAACTGTAGCCAATTTGACTGGAATGTGCTCTTCTTGCAAACTCTTCCACCATTAAGGGATGCAGCCACCTACATCACGTAGTGAATTGATTGGCTTCAAATACCATGCGATTTCTGGGTGAGTCCTTTACTCCTTTGCCTTGCCTGAGGGTGCTGTCTCACAACGTGGAAATCACCATCCTAAATGAGTTTGTTTGGGTACCACATCTCGATCTCTTTCTGAGCACCAGCCGGACTCAAGTTTGATACAATGGGCTCAATGTCCGAAAGCTACGTCATGCGTCAACCTTGCCCGGGTTACATTATAATTTCCACATGTGTTGTCATAGCGGGGGAGCACGGCTCATGGAAATTCGAGCACCGGACCACCGCTCAGCCCTGCCTGCTAATTTACTGGGTCGATCGCGACCATGGGAACACAGGGCTAATTACCCCGAGGCTCTGAATCCTTCCGACAGCCCCCGTGATCCACCCGGGCCCGAAGTCCGACATTGAAAAAACATTGTCACCGACCGGCCGGAGCTGTCAGTCGGATGGGCGTCTGTAGGCACTCACAATCTCTGTACCTGGATTTCTCAGGCCCCCGGATTGGAGGGTTCGTCCGCGGGTCGCCAAGGAGGTAGTGTTGGGTCTTAGTCAGCATCAGCATTACTGCCAGTTTTTGTGACCTGGTCCGCCTTACGCGCCTGTCGCTCGAAGTCCACGTGTGACGTCGCTGAGGGTGCACCGCTTCAGCACCGCATCGCCGGATTGCCGGCCATTTTCTTGGCCTCAGATTTTAGTTTCTTTTTGCTCTCTCCCCTTCCCGCGTCAACTCATTGCGCATGAGAGGCTTTCGCTCGAATAGGCTGCGATCGCTCACGTTCGCATCCGGAGAGCACTACATTTCGTGTGCATTTCGTGTACCACGCATCTCAAACCACCGCCCTTGCTTGTCGTCTCGTGCCTCTTTCTATGGTCGGCGCTCCGAGCAGCCATGGCGTCCGACGATGAATCCATTACGCCTCTACTATGGTCCTTCTCGGGCTTCCGCGAGAACAGACGACCGACACCCATCAGGCGACAGTTCAGCCAGTCGCGGACCAGTCTGAAGGACGTCCTCGCGTCCCGGAAGAAGCATTATGCCGTCCTCGCTCTCGTGTCCCTTGACGTCGCGACGCTCATGACCAACATCTTCGTGGAGCTCGTCGCCTGCGATATGAAGCGGGAAGACGAAACCTGGGTAAAGACCACGCGGCAAGGTCTTACCCTCGCCGGTCTTGTGTTCAGCTGCGTCTTCTTAGCGGAGCTGATTCTCTGTGTGATAGCTTTTGGGTGGAGGTGAGGTGAACTTTGGAAGCCTGCACTCGACACATCTGACTCTTCTATGATAGATACTTCACCGAGTGGTTCCACGTGCTCGACAGCATAATCATCGTAGCGAGCTTCATCGTCGATGTGCTCTCCCACGGCATCGTGGAGGAAATTGCGTCCCTCGTCATCATCTTCCGTTTGTTTAGGTTCGTCAAAGTGGTGGAGGAAATGAGCATGGGCGCAGTGGAGCGAATGGAAGGACTCGAGGAACAACTGGCGGCCCTCAAGCGAGAAAATGAGGAGGTGAAGAAACAACTGATGAGGCGGTGATTCGGGAATGGGTTTAGCATTAACGGTGGCGCGCTTCATGTGATGATCGATACCCGTCGGGGAATGGGTCCATGAATATGAGCCGATTCGGCATAAAGAACGGGCAGGTGGTCGGTTGAGGGTTGTGGCTCCCGTATTCCACCCTCTCTTTTGTCTTTTTCTTTCCGAGAACGTCGGCAGCATGGTCCGGGCAAATGGAATATATCTTTGTTGGGATGCAGCATCTAGTGCGATGCAAAAAAAAACAAAAAAACAAAAAAGAACCCAAAAAAACCCCCGTGAGGAATAATGCCGCGACAACTTGATTGCCCCTCGTGTGAAGCCAAGTTTCCGTCCAACCTTCGCAGGTGCGGAGAACCCGCAACCATCCTTGATGAGCGGGCTAATCGAAGAGACCAGTGGGGTTATCATCATTTTCCTGGCCAGACACGAATTACAGCAGGCAAGACGGGTCAACTCTGGGGTCCGAAAAGACTCGATGTTTGATTTTGTTAGCTTCAGTTGGGGGTCTCGGCCGAACTCGGTGGCAGAAACAACGGGGGAGGTACCAGAAGGATGATGATACGTCGCCCATAGAACAAGACGTGATGCAACACCAGCCGCGCCGACCTGCTACTGCACCGCACCTCGTATTGCTGCTCTGCTTCTCTTGCTGCAGATGCTATGCAGCGATGCAGTTACTGGGTTGGTTGGGGTGAGACAACGTCTCGAGGTTGCCGTCCTCCTCTCGACCCCGCCACCCTTCCTGCCTAGCTAGACAGACGATGGGGGGTGCACCAGCGGACACCCCGTTCAGAGGACCAGAATAGCATCAGGCACCATGGCATCTGCGACGCTGTATACGAAGAGAAAGGAATGGGCGAGAACAAAGTGGGTAGCTTGACTTCCCCAGCCAATGTATGCAGTATGCGCGAATACGGCAAAGCGGCTGCGGCGTTATGTTTATATTCATGAAGCTTGGGAACCTTGCGTATAAGCATATGGACCAGCCGCAACAACGGACGGACACGACTCTCGAGTGGCCCGAGTGCCCAAGGACGGACTGTCGTACGGACCCCTCCAGAGCTCAAGGCGAAAACAAACAACAAAGGCAACCAGTCAGAAGATCACGCTTATCAACTGCGAAACACACAACAAACATCTCGTTCTTTCATCCCGATCCCCCCACTAGACCACGCTTCCCATCTCATGCAAGAGCGCGAATGTCAAGGCCTCCCACGCAACCAACAGACGACATCAGGGACTGTTCGTGCCTACATAGTAGTAGATCAGATAGGTGCCGCTTCAGACCTTCGTTGACTTTCGATCCAGGCATTCTGTGCGGCATCATGACCTTCAAGTTCCAAACAGCCAACTTTTGGCCGAAAAACAGACCGGCACTTGCTTCCTCGGTGCAAACCCCCGCCCGTCGCGATTCGGACGCCTCCTCCCACGCCCCCTTGCTCCTTGCGGCAGCCAGGGGTAAGGGATGAGTCGAGTAGAGAAGGTAGAGAAGCAGAGAGTCAGGAGAATTGTCCAATCAGTAGCCCGTCATATTGAGCCCACTCCCCTGGGCCCCCTGTACCCCCGAACGAGATTAGACTTCATCTCGAGGTCCGGGCCCCATGTTCGCGCGGCCGGTCGTTCGAGCCTCGTTCCCGTCCTTGTTCCTCTGCCGAACCCTCACAAATCGTACCATTGCAGATGCACAACGCACTGGCGGAATCGGACGGCGGGAGGCACACGAACTGGGTCGATGCGGGACGATACAGAGAGAAGCAATCACTGCATACGTAGACATTCGGCCAAACAGGGAAAGGTCCGGCTCGAGAGTCTACTACCTATTTGGTTCAGCCCTGGACCGTCCTGGCCTCTGCCAATAATTTCTAGGCATTCCTCGGTCGTCAAAGAATTCCTCCAATTCTCCAGGAACAACAGCGGTTCCTGGAGCTCGAAGAAAGAAGCCTAAGGAAACGCAGCGCACATAAACGGTTGCCCGTCCGTCGTTGCGGATGGAGCTGGGTTGCTTTGTGTACCTGTAAACCAAAAGTGGGAAGCTTTCGGGTGGGGATTGGCAGGGACAACGGGGTCACAGGGACGGACAGTCTCCTCCTTCTCCTCTTCCTTTTCTCCTCCCCTCTCTCTCACTTCCAAACGGGGCTTGACGCCATCACCATGTCCCAGTGCCCGTTCCCGAGAATCCACTCCCCATTGCCGCTGCTACTGAGGGCGTAGGAAATGCTCCTTTGGCCCTTTCCTCCGTCTCACCCACTGTGCCACCATCACACGAACGACAAGTTATACGGGGAAGCCAAGCTTCAAGCAGGCTTCACCAATCTCCATCCAAGTCCAGCATCTGGCTCAAAAAACAAGCACCCCCGGTGGCCGACCCTCCTCTCGCCTCCACTTTTGTTGGCTCCTTTACCCGGAGAGGGAAGACAGAGGTCGAGAGTCTGGCCTATCACATATCCAATTCACTAGCGGCGGCGCGCCACTGGTTTTGGCTCGCCTCGGTCTAGTCCGGGGGGGAGGCGTCCTCTCTCTCTCTCTCCTCGATTCCATCCTCGTCCTAGTCTTCCCACCCCCAGCAGTCTGCAGATAGGCGCCCCCCCTCAAGGATGATACGGATACAACGTTTGTGATGAAATTGCTCCGTCCCTAATAATGTTATGTTCCTTATTTAATATTCTCGCCCCGTCCACCTGGCCTCACTCCGGACTTTCCTTTCCTTCTCTCTCCCTTCCATCCCGTTAATAAGCCTCCGCCAATCCACTGTTCACCAACAGCTTATTCCGTCCTCGACAAACCTAATTATACACTCTGGTTCGTCAAGCCATTCGCTACAAGTCCTAGGACTGCTTCACTCGTTGGACAACACACATATACACACACGCATATATACCCAGTCGCTCTCGATAAAACACTCCGCAATCATCGACTTGACCCGTCAACTCAACCAGCATTCGCAATGAAGTTCTTCTACCCCCTCGCTCTGGCTCTCGCCGCTGTCGTCGCGGCCCAGGACGACCAGTGTGACGCCGCCAACATCGTCACGGCCTGCTTAGACAGCGAGACCGACAAGGTAAGTCTAGAGACCCCCCTTAGCTTCACCTTTCTCAAGGACTACTATTTGACTTACACACGTTTCTGTCTGCTCCAGGTCACGGCCTGTAACCCCACCGACTACGACTGCCAGTGCGCCGCCTACCAGGCCGTGGCCACCTGCTACAACAACTGCCCCAACGACGCCCGCGCCGTGCCCGCCCAGCAGCAGGTGACTATCTTCTGCCAGCAGGCCTCCATCCACGGCTCCGCCGCCCAGCGCAAGACCCAGACCGTCGCCTCCGTCACCGGCTCCGCCACCAACGCCGCCGCCTCCAACTCGGCTTCCCCCACCGCCGCGACGCGCACCACCGCCGACGAAGCTGCCTCAACCGCCGCCTCCTCTTCGACCGCCACCAGCACCCCCAACATGGGCGTTGGCCAGCTCGCCCGCAACACCGGCGGCGTCCTCCTCGCCGTCGCTGGTGTCGTCGCTGCTGTCCTGTAAGCGTAAAAAAGGAAAGAAGAAAGGGCAGTTTTCAAGACGAAACTCCCGGATGGGGTTTACGTTGCGAGAAAAAGAGTGAGAAGGAGAGAGATGCCTCAAGACAGAATTCATGTTCATTCTAGCGTTAACGGTACGAGCGAAGCTAAGGAAGATTTGGGATTTCCGATCAATGGGGACTGTGTATTTTCTCCCCCCCCTCACATTTTCAAGGCAGCAGGGCAAAGCGAAGGCTCATTGGGGTCAGCCCCGGAAAGAGGGAAAACCTTACATGTCTGTGCGTGTACATGGTTTTTTTAATCTTTGTAATTACCTAATTCCAAGTACTTCATGACTTTTTCATGAAGCTCATGATGCGAAAATACAACAAGAAAGATAGATGATTCAACCCCCCAACCCCCAACCCTCTAAAAGGAAAGTCACCCACGTCAATCCTCGTCCAGACTTCTTCCCCCCCCCCCCCCCCATACCTCACAAGCTTAACGTACATACACGATAAAAGCAAAAGAGTCGAGAAAACGAAACAAGCATTGGAGGAACCAGAGACTTGACACGACAGCCAATGCCCGTTTCCTACACTAAACCCCCACCTTGTACCCTTCGCTGTGAAACGTCCGCAAAAGCCGCTCTAACTCATGCATCCTCCCCAGTAACACTGAGCAACGCGGCAGGGAACATCCTGCATGCGCTTCCCATGTCGACAAATGGTCTTCACTTCGTCCCCCCCCCCCCCTCATGTTTTGTTCTTCCCTCTTACTTCTTTCCGTTTCGGCCAAACACCACTGTCAGGGACAGATTGGATAGAAGCTGCAGTAATAGCGGGTAGGGCAGAACAACAACAAAAACTACAAGCCTTGCTCGGATTTGTTCATCAACTCTAAACCTGCGGGAAGTGTCCGGACCATAGCTCTCGGCGCAATGTGCGGAAGTATTATCGGTTTGACGTTGGTGGAGAGTACCCATTTGGTCGGTGATCTTCATCAAGACCGCTGGGGCGCAACTGCTCCAGGGTATCAGCCAAGACCGCAAAAGCACCAGTACCAAGCAATGGATAGGCGCGCTGTTTTTTCCGGGCTAGCATCAGATCGCAGTCAAGTCACGTGTCAACCGATGGACAGTAATCAGTGGTCGCTCAATGTGAGCTCGTTCGTATCGTCTTTTTTCCCGTCATCAAGCCTTCATCTCCAATCGCTATGATACAACACGGATGTCCTTGAATCCTACAGCCGGCTCGTAAGCGTTGTATCCCTCCCCGGGAGACCGTCTCCCTCATATCGAGTTCCTCCCGAACCTGTCTCCCACCTTCAGGAGGGCCATTGGTCCAAGGCAGTGAAGTTGTAACAAGTATAAAGTCTACACGCAAAAAACGAAGAAACACGAAGTAGAAACAAAGTACGCAAAAAGGCAGACGCTTCCCAACAACCGTGACGCCCGGTTCATACCTCTAACAAGTGACGTTATCATCTCCGGCCACGAACGTCACCGCAGCCTGCTTTTGCCTGTCCCAATTGACCCCTTGTTGCGCAGAGTCGGATGAATAAAGAGAATAATAGAGGAGAGAGAAGAAAAGCTTCGTCAACTAAAGGGAGTATGTATGCGCAAAAAGGTCTTGCTCGCCGGAGAAGACAGTGAATCCAAAGGGAGTTGGCGGCAAGATGAGGAATTGCCTCGCATAAGGTCTTCATGCAGAACCTGAAGAGTATCATCGGACTTGGAAATGAACCGAAAACACCCTAAACTTTTCGGGCCCGCTTTGCGCTCTCGTGAACAGGACCAACGAAAGTGACGTGCTTGTTTTCGTCCTTCTTGAGACGCATGGCGGCGCCGGAGCCAACGCTGCTAGTCTCCCGGTGATGGGCGAGCGGACGGCCGTCATGATCCTCATCGAGGGTAATTTCAGCAACATCAGACACCGAGTCGGCGTCCATCCGATCGCTGACACCTGATTCTGACGACCCATCGTCTGAATCGTCGTACTCGCCATCATCGCTCACCAGCGAGGGCGCGTTGTTACTGACCATGGTGTTCGGGCTGAGGTCAGCGTCCATGTCGACGTCCTCGTCACGGAGCATCATCATTCTGTGTCCATCATCCTTGTCAGGACTGCTCATGGGCGGGGAGGCGAAGCCTGTCTGGGGCGATCTGCCCTTGCTGCTGGTTGGTCTCGCCGATGCCAGGGCAGCAGGCGACATTGGTGCTCTTGCTGGCATACGCATGGCAGTGGCGGGAACCCGAGCAGCTGGTGCGGCAGTACTCTGAGGACTGCCGGGACCGGTCTCGGCCTCTTCCGAATCGTCTCCCTGTGATGTGAAGTCGTCCAACGGCACCTTCTCCTTGGCATCGCTGACAATATCATTGAGATTGCCGTTGAAGTTTCTGCTCTGCATGAGTCGCGAAAGGAACGGGGTGTCGGCCGAAGCGACGAAGTTCTCGGGCTGCTGTGTGGCGGGCTTCGCCAGCTCAACCTTTGAACATCCGCTGGGAATGCTTGCAACGCCAGGCAGCTTGCCTTCACGATACATCTTGAGGGAATCTGCGATCCTGGACCGCAACGCGACATACGCCTGCTGAGTGGACATGTCGGCCTGAGCGAGCGGATGGACAAGGCCAGACGCGATAGCGGGCGACGGAACAGGTGCCTTATCCTCTCCGGTGGCGCCGCCGCCTTCGCTCACCTCAATGGGATGGCCGCAGTGGACGGCCGCCTCTTCATGGCTCTTGAAGTCTCGCCTGTGAGCGATTCGGCAGTGGTTGATGAAACCCTGGGTGCTGCTGAAGTTCTCTCGGTTGCAGTCCAAGCAGACAAGCTTTACAGTCTGGCCGTCGGAGCGCTTCAGAACACAAGGTCCAGCCTTCTCCTTAGGCTGAGGGTAGCCACTGGACAGAGACTGCAGCTTTTGGCCACCAAGACCCCGGGCTGGGCGGTTCTTATGTGCGCTGGCGAGTTCAGACATGCTGTTTCTCGTTGTCCGTCCCTCTACTGAGCCTCTGCTACGGGCAGTCTCATGTACGGGATACCACTCAGGCTGCATGCCATCAAACTTGGGATGGGGAATGAGCCACTTGGCATAGTGTCGAGCGTAGGGGCCATCGACAACTCCAAAAGGCGGAGCCCATTGAGGGACAGTGTCTCCACGGCGGTTCTGCAAAGCTGGACCTTTCCCGTTGCTGATATCCAGCATCTGCGCCGGGGTGGGGCAGGTGGTAGGATAAGGAATGAGATGGCAGCGGCGTAGTTGCTCGAGAGCGACCTGGCATTTCGCCAGCTCTTGGTTGATTAGCCTCAGCTCGTTATGCTTGAGCAGAATCTCCAGACCAAACTGGTACTGAATGGCATCGCGAGCGTCTTCCAAGTCGTTAGTGACCGCGGGAGAAGCAGTAGGCGCAGGCGTCGCAGTCGCGGGTGTAACTACAGCAGCATCGCGGGGAGGCAGGTCAGCGACAGGGGGGCTGCTGCTCTCCAGCTTGGCCCGCTTCAAGGGCTGTTCACTGGTGGCGAGTGCAGCATCTGGCGAGGGTGAATCGTTGATGCTGGACAGACGCCTTTTCTGAGGGCTGAGCTGGCTCGACAGCGACACCGTTGGCGCAGGTGGATGCGGTAGAATAAACTGGTGCTTTTGCGCGAATGACGGCATTGGTTGGCTGAGGCTGACAGTCGTTTCGCTTCCCCGCTCTGAACCCCAGATTCGGAACATAAGCGCTGTCTGAAGAGAGGCGATGAGATGACGGGTCGCGAGAGAGGCGACCTGGAGACTTTATGCAAGATGCGGTGAGGCGAGGCAGGCGCGAGGCAACGACAGCCTGGCGAGGGTGCAAAGTGGCAGTGGCGAACGGGCCAGGCAGCTACTGCGACGTGATAGGCGTGAGCCGGGAGGAAGCGGAAATGCTGAGGTGCAATGGTAAAGCGCCACCAGGTTGGGGTGCGATGGGGGCTGACGTAAACAGTGGATTCCCGGGACAGGACAGGTCGGGTGTAAGCTTGTGGCTGCTGTGGGCGTGGGTGAAGATGAGGCGGCAGGCGTGCGGTGCGTGCGTTGGTTGGTCTTGGAGTGATGGGACCCAAAAAGGGGTGGCAGGGGGGCGAGTGCGCGCGATGATGTGGCCGGGCGTCAACCTGAGCAAAGGCCCAAAAGGCAGGCCAGGAGAGAGCGAGACGAGAGAGAGAGAGGCCGAAGGGGATGAAGGCGAGTCGTCGGCGACAAAGGGATGTGATTGCAACGGGTCGCGCAGCGAAGACAGCGACGCAGAAGAACCGAGAACTAATGAAAGCCTCGATTTGGCGCAAGAAAACGGGGCAAAAATGAATGCGCGAAGAGAGTCGGGCGAGCGAAGTGAAATGGAGCGACGCCGTGAATTGCTCTCTAAGTCGTGTGGACGAGTGATTTTGGTGCGGTTTTGGGGGGAGGACGAGGTTGTTTGTGAGGAGGATAGATTGTTGGAGATGGGAATGACAGCGGAAGAGTGAGAATAAACCGTCGAGCTGTCGGGAAGCTTCCCTCAGGCGGGCGACGCGGGCGAGCTTGGTGGGAAATTGGCCTCTGGGTGCTGATTGCGAGTGCGGGTGGGCCTGGGATCCTTGGGAGGGTCGCAAAAGCAGCCAGACAAGAGCGGGCGAAAGAGACACGAGAAGGACCAAGAACGGGGATGGACTGGGACACTGGGCGATGTGTGCTGCGTTGTGCGTGCCAGGCGCCGGCTCTTGCAACTTGTTGCTGATTGTTGTTGGTGCAGCAGTAGGTGCGGTGTGGTACACGCGTTGACGGGCGGCGCAGGCAGACCGGCAGAGAGAGCAGAGCAATCGGAAAGCGAGCTGCTTGGATGGATGGATGGGGATGTGGATTCTCGAGGTGTGGATTGTGGATGCAACGAAGCTGAAGTGGGTGCCTCTGGTGCGACTGTGCTCGTGCTTGTGCTTTGGTTGCTGGCGATTGATGATGCGAAGGACTTGACCGACTGACTGACTTGGGTGAGAAAAGGCAATTTGTGTATTGAATGCAAGGGGGGCATAAAACGGGGGCCGTGAGGGGAGGGTGGTGTGGATCAGGATGGTGCTCCGAAACGCAATGTTGATTGGTCGTGGCGGGAGAGAAAGGAGGGGACCAAGGAATGCGCTTGTTTGGTCTGACCCAGAGGACACACGCCGGCTGCCAGGGAAGAAGGAAGGCGGAGGGAACCTAAGGAAGGAGGAGCCTAGGGAGGTGACTGCAGGGGGCAGCAGCCAGGATTCTAGGACTCAGAATTCAGGAGGGGAGGCGGGCGATACGACAAGACGGGACAGGAAGCTGGCGGTCGCGATGGGTTGGTAGTAGGTATGTATGTATGCCGGATGGTGGACGGACAAAAAGACAGCACAGCGGCTGCGCACTTGGACCCGAGAGGTCTTGCGTGAGAGGATAACAATGGCTGTGTAGGACAATTTCTGGAGATGGGACGCCTGTTCCTTCCAACTCCCCGTTGTCGTCTGTGTCTCTGTCTGACACTGTCTTCCAGAACCCGGATTCCTGCGTGTATCCGTATTTGATGGGACGATGGGACGGACGGTGGTGCACTGCGTGTTTTATCGCCGGCCCGAAAATAGAACGGGACGAGATTGATTGATACTGTAGTGTATTCGTAGAGCGAGCCCTGCCAGTGGACGCGCCGCCCAAGGAACAAGGTACTGGCACAGCTGTTGTGGATGCTGATTAAAAGGGATCCCCCTTTTTCGCGGTGATCAAGGAGTCGGGGCGAGCGAGATGGAGTTGCGAGGATGGAGAACGAAGAGGGAGGGAAACAGGATACCTCTTTCGCGGAGAAGAGACGATCGTCCGTCCAGCAATGAACGGCACGCTTGCGCCGATCTATCTGACTGATGTGTTTTGTTTGCGAGAGTTTCAACATGTGTCGGACACAGTTCACCTGCGCTGCCCATACACATGACAAGTCATGCTAAGGTTTCCTAGGTAGTGAGGGAGGAGCAGAAGACGGGGAAAGCTCGTGGTGTGTGAGCCATGCTAGGCGCTGCCTTTTACCTTGGGGCGTATGCTGCACGACCAAAGTACCTAGAGGCGTGGGAGAGGAGAGTGCTCCTGGGAACCTTAGTCTGCCAGTTCCGCCGAGTCGGGTCCTTCCTGCTTCTCCGACTTAAAACACTAAAGTCTCCCAGGCTGCCGCCTGTTGACTGTTTGGCTGCTGTCTGTCAGATACCTTCCATCGTCTTGATCCTCCTCCCGTCGCCGCCTACTTCTCTCCGAAAGTGCCCGAGTGCTCCGGTCGGCTTCCATTCCCACCTGTGTTTACTGACCAACCCAAGAATGGCGCTCCAGGCATGCCGGTTGGCGCACATCGTGCCAAATCCCGGGAGGGACGCCGAACTCGCCTTCTGACGAATGCAAACATTCAATAGCAAATCTAGTGTGTCCTTAGCTGCCGGGGTTGCACACGCCGCAGCGCCCTCGTCTCCATGTACCTGGCAGTAGCCTCATATCTCATTCGGCTGGATCGATGGCTCATCATTCCGGCAGAGCGAGATAGCTGCGTCAAATTAGTGTTGTCCTACGAAGGCCGAACCAGACCAGACTACAGATATACCACGCCGACTATCGAATACCTATCCGTACTAACCACGATGCAGGACCATTCGTACAGTTTCCACCGCAGCTCCGACCTGACGCGCCACGACGTCGCGGCAGGAGGACCTGACCGAGGCTGGACCCTGGAGTAACCAGGGAAAGCCATGTGTCCGTGTACTCCTTCTGCTTCCATTCCTTTTCCCTCCAAACTACCAGGCTGCGTTTTCACCTCGCGGTCGAACCCTTCGTGCACTACTGTACGCGTTTGGCATTAACGTCTGCGAGAGGGACTGGGGCCTCGCAACTCAAGCGCCTTCTAGAGCCCTGCGACCTTGACGGCGGCTGGCCACGCACGCACGAGGGTGGGTGGGTGCGACATGCAGAAGGACATGGATGGGCCGCTTGGGGTGCACCACGCCACCCGACGTGCCTAGCCAGCTCTCTAGCCCTTTCTGGTTTCAGGCCTGGACACTGCTAGCGAGGTACCGGCATCTCCAACTTTGTGCCCGCACCTTTGCGCCCGAACCAGCCGTGTGAGCCAATCGCCCTCTCGCTGTCGACGGCCATTGACCAACGCTTAGCGGGGGAACTATGCTGAGCCTGCCCAACTCAGCGACCAGTCTCACAGCGACATAAGTATACAGCTAATTGTTGCGAATCCCTACCCTGAACGGCATCTTCGACATTTCCCCAGGCTCCATCCCGGGCGCCGAATAGCAGTGCCCTCTGGGCGAAACGGATTGGTGTCACTGCAGTGTGGGTCGTGCAGGCCGTGCAGCTCGGCCACCATGCCGAATCTCGGAAGCTTGAAAATCTTGGAGAGAACCGCCGCAGGCCCTCCTTGAAGCTGCTGTATGACGAGATGTCGGCTTAGCCATGATTCAGTACTCAGCAAGCCTTTTCTCGTTGTTTCTGAATCTTCCATCAAAGCAACCCTTCCGCACTCGACCAGCTTTGTAGAGCGAGCACGTACCCTGAGAAGACCTTGTCGGCCTTGTTCTCCGTCGAGGGACTTATGGTCGTCTGCAAACAGCAGTGCGTTGACGTCCGGCGCATCACCAAAGAATGGCGTTCTTGGGGAACGAGCCGAGTCGAGCGGACTGCCGCACAGGCCACGCCAAACATGTGAAGTCAAGAAGCCACTGTTCATCGGCGCATGGGCGGCCTGTCTAGTGGATCCTTCCAGCTTCCGCGGCGCGCTAGTCTAGGACCGGTGCTGCAAGGATGCCAAGCAAGCTCGTGTCCGACTCACGGCCGAGCAGGCTCCGCTCTATGCCTTCGAAGAAGGAACTGGCCGCTTTAGGTATCACATGATGTATCACGTGACTGACGTCAAGAGATCGTCGCAGATGTCAGAAATAGTATCTATAATCAGCAACCTTCTGAGAGTGCCTTAAATCGTGGCTATTCTGCCCAGTTCCATTACAAACGACACGTGCGAATAGCGGTAGGAAGGCGTTTGTTGGAGGAACCCTCCAATTGGAGTTCGTTTTGAGCGTGGGACGGCCGAATTACGCTCTTCGTCCCTGACCGGCTGCCGGCTCCGAAGATCTGTCGGTGGTCCGAGCTCAATGCGACAAGATCCCGGGGAGAGGCAGATTCGCGCCGCACATTTTCATCAGTACCAGTTCTACGAGCGTGCATGTTCAACCCGGCTTCAAAAAGTAGCCCCCGCGCGCGACAATCTACCCCGATCCACTGAGCAGCACAGGCTGTGAAATAGCCAAGGGCTTTAACAACGCAGAAAATGGCTGAAACTCCCGCGAATCAGCAGCCCAAGGGCAACAAGAGAAAACCGTCCGCATCGGCCGAGTCCGCCGACCCCAAGAAGACTAAAACCATCCCGAACGGCCCGGCGACGCCTCTGCCCACGCACGATGCCCTCCTCGCCGAGTTGAGCTCCAAGTATGACATCCTTCCTGCCTTCACCATCTCCTCGACCAAGATCCAGAAGCGTGTGAACTGGCTTTTGCGCCACCTGCGCAAGGACGACGGCGAACCGAGAAAGCGCGTTGTGCTCCTCTATGCGCGGCCGAGCGAGGTCGTCAAGATGATTACCATCGTGGAGCTTGTCAAGCGTATCGTCGCGGAGGAGGACGAGGGCGGGCGGTGGTATCAGTACAACCAGATGTACGCGCTTCCGCCAAAGGTCGAGGTTGTGGAAGAAACCATGTTGAGCGGCGGCGGCGGCGGCGGCATTGACGAGAGCGGGGCAGCGGCAGGCTCGGACAACGACGACTTCGAGATTATGGAGAGCCGGTTCGAGAGGGCAGTTCTGCCTCAGCCGGTCAATCGCGCAGCCAAGTCGCTGAGCGTCTTCCTCTCGCTCGTGCCCATCCCAGAGTTGAAGGCCAAGGACGATGTTACCACTCAGACAAACGAGCCTCAGGGCGTCTCAAAAAGCTCGACTGCGCCTTAAGGACAACGGAGGGCGCTGATATTGCCTTCGAGAGGTCGAGGATGAGGCAAAGGAGAGATAGACTCGGACGGCGTCATCTAGATCCGGGACTTGAGAGTGGCACCCGGAGCAGGTTGCATCAACAAGGCGTTAGGGATGAGAGGCTTCACGGTTGATACCCAACATGATACGAAACATAGTCAACATGACAAAAACTGATTTCGCTATACATTTAGGCAGCCTTAGTATACGGGCTGATGCATTCTTTCCGTGGGGCAATACTCCATGTTCACAATGCATGTGCTTTTACTGATCCACCTCCACATTTACGCTCGACATCGGCCTCTGGTTGCATCCATTCGCACGAGACTGAGGGAACTCGAAATCAGACACGGCAACTTTGCTCCCACACATATATCACTTTTCCCAATTTCCCCCTTTGCCTGGCATCTTCCTGGCGGGGGCTCTGGGGGGTGGTGTCCCTGGCCCGCGCAGTGGAAGCTGTTCACCGTTCGCCTCTTTTGCCTGCCCTCTCCCAGCGGGGTTCGTCTCCGTAAAGCAGTCTCTTCAGTGTTTGCCCTCCTTAGACGAGTACGTTATGCGCAGAACAAAGTTGACGACGACGGCCAGCAGCAAGATGATAGCCAGGAAAGTGGGGCCGAAGCGGTCGTCAAAGCCGGCCTGGCCGCGGACGCGGATGGACTTGGCGCGCCAGTGGTAGGTCGCGAGGGCGTATATCATGGTGAGCATGGCGACGCCGGTGAAGAGGAAGGCGCTGATGAAGGCCGGGCGGTCGCCGAAGTTGAGCATGCCAATGGCCAGGGCGCCGAGGATGACGGTGAAGTTGAGCCACGAGAGGAAGGTGCGCTCGTTAGCGAAGAAGACCTTGGGTTCGACGCGCGTGGGCAGGGCGATGCGTTTGCCTGCAGATTCGGGTGTGGTTAGCCTCTGCGCATTCTACGTAGGGATCGTCTGCAGCCTCTTCGGACTGTGGGAGTGTTAAGATGTGTGCAGAGATCGGACGACCGATCGGGGGAGAGGAGCAGGGAGTTCAGCATGGTGGACATACCCGGAGCGGTCTGAAGGAGAGGCTGGCTAGACATTTTGGCGATCTGCTTCCTTTCCCCTATATGATTGTGGTTATGGGTATCAAGTTCCGTCCGATGGTGAACGATGTTCTTTTCCGCGACTCGGCGTTATCGAGGCGGCAGTTCTTTGGTGTTTGTGACGGATTCGCCGATGACAGTTGAATTGATAACGATGCGAGTCCAGTGGTCGAGGATCCTGTGTCTATCGGGCTTCAAGTCAATCTAGTTGCGGGGTTTCAAGAGCCAGCAGAAACCAATTCCGTCGAGGTTGATTGACAATGGATCCAGAAGGCTGTGTAGCGTTGTTCGAGCTCGGACTCGTATCGAGCTGGGCGTTCGACTACAACAGTTGTAGCAAAAGGGATTCGGCTTTGAGGAGTTGACGTCAATTGCTTCGCTTTCCACGAATTTTTGTCTGAACCATTCGATCGCCTTTCGAAAATGGAGGGTACAAGAGAATACAGAGAGCGAGAAAAGAGAGAGGAGGAAGACACAAGAACCTGTAACCGAGAAAACCCGCTTGAAAGCTTGTTCGACCCTACACTAACAGACGATGCGGCCGCCAGCCCCTCAGTAACCGACAGCGAAAAAGCTCCATCGCAGAAGAAACTTGTGACGCTAGGCAAGCACGGCCAGAGCTCTCCACCAGCCACAGCAGCGACCCATGTCACTCCCCTGGTCAAGCTCACGGGAAAGTACACGTGCCATTCAACCGCGTCATGATTGGAGGATGATTGTCTTTGCGCTCAAGCCACAGGAGCTCTGAGCGAACCTGACTAATCGGAGGCTTTGCTGAAGATCTGGGAAAAAAAAGATCCACGTGATCTCGTTGCCCCGCGCACCCACCGGCCAGTGGTGCGACGCGAGGCGGCCAAATCCGGCTCACATCACAACACCGGCAACGTTTTGTGGAGGAGCCTCATCTCTCTTGTCTTGCCTCAACCTGTCAACACCACCGTCACTCCTCACCAGTAAACACACCACCGAGATCTTCACACCACCGCATTTGACACACCCACGCCTCCTTTTTTCCGCGACCTTCTCCCACGATTGTACGAATATCAAGCATCCATTGTCGGCACCAGAGTTAACAAACTTCTGACGTTTACCTACTCTCCCCTTAACCGAACACAACAATCGTAATGTCCGCCGCTGCTGCTCCCACAACGGCCACTCCCGTAAGTCACTTGTCCCGCGCTAATATTTCATTATTTTATTTTAAGTGTGGTGCATTCATTGACTTTTATCCTACAGCCTGTGGCCTTCAACCGCCTGAAGCAAATTGCTACTGACGTAAGGTCCACCATGCGGCTTCGCAAACGATGTTGCAGCAATACTCTCAGTAGCAGCGCCGACTAACACGTCATCTCCTGCCAGGCATGTCAATCAGCAATTGGCTCCGCCGAGTTCTACGACCACGCTAAGACCGAGGCATGGAACTCACAGATCATCGTACGTCCTTTTCCCATGGCGGCTACAGTGTTCAACGGACTAACTATTTCGACCCGAACAGTCCTCCGTTCTGAAGGCGGTCATTTCTGAGTCAACGCCCCAAGGCGGCTCTGCTCCTTCCTACAAGTTCGCTTGCAACTCCACCATCGTCCAGCACCTGGTCCCTACCTCTTCCCTCAACAAGTCTAAGGGAACTTCGGCCTCCACGGAGGAGCCTTCTGTCTCCACGAGCGCCGACCCCGCGACTGCCACCGATGGCAAGCCCCACGTTGGCCGTCGCGGCATGCACTCCGCCACCGGCGCATACTGGGACGAGAAGAAGGACGGCATGTGGTCCTACAAGTACGACGGTGGTGAGGGCAAGGGCATGGATGTCGTTATCATGCTCATCTGGGTCGCCATCTAGAAGCCGGTGGAGCGAGATTCGCACGTCACAGGCGGGAAAGGGGAACCATCAAACCAGCATGCAGAGGTTTGCCATTCGTGCCCCTCTGCCCTCCGTCAACGACTCGCCGAAACCTTCCACGCGGATGGACTGAGGTTCTGCGCCGACTGCGTCGGTGTAGGGAACGCCCAGTATAGGGTATAATGACGGAGACCTTGCAGCCACGGTATAGGGTGTACATCGGGAAACGGCGACAAGCCGACAAGGAGGAAACCCACTTCGGTCTCGATTTTGGGATTAGACATCTACGGCGAAAGGATTGTGTAGGTTTATTATTTGCCTTCAAGTTGCGTTGTCCCCCAAACCAAAATAGCCGGAGTTTTGATGAGAACAACAATGTTATATCATGAACACGTTCAGACTTTTCTCCTATCCCTCTGCGACGGTCTGCAACGATTGTTTATTTGTCTTCTGTGGGGTCGTTGTCAGGTGGTGCAACATGCATCGCGCGACTCAAGGCGGCATCATCCCTGCGGCGGGGAAATATCGTCGTTATGCACCCTTTCCACTCGCCCTGTGTACGACGCAGGACATAGCAATACCGTGCTAAAGTCGAATTTCATTGAGTAGATACGGCGGTGGTCTTCATGCTTTGGAGTCCCGGTTTAGTCGTTAGCCGCTGTGTTCAAGGTTCATCATCGTCGTAACAGAAGAAGGAAAATCCATCCTTGACCTGAATCAGCGTTACCCTCCATCACAACCGCCTCCTCCTACAGGATATCGAAATTCAACTTTCAGCATCCAACAAAAAGAATGCCGCTCATGGACCCACGGACTTTGTCATTAGCCCGGGAGGGAACAGCGGAAACACGGTGTTCCATCTGATGACATACATGGTGGCGACGTTCCGACTGTTCCGGCCCCGCACCCCTCGGCCGTCCCCGGCCATCCCCAAAGACAAGAAACGCTGGACCCTGATGATCTTTGCATGATGCATCTGGCATCGCTCAGTTTGCCAAGGGGGGGCTTCGAGCGATCTTGCTTTTGGCTCCTTGACTCCTCGCCCCGTTGCGATCGCAGCGCGAAGAGCCCGTTGTTGCAAAGACAGGAACGCGAGTCAATAGGACCAAAGGAGAAAGGTTCAGGGTCGCATTCCTCTGCGGTAGGAAGCCAGAGGGACGGCCGAGTGTTGGGACGGACGGCCCTCAGAGGACGCAGCGTCGTACACCCTCCCCGGCGAGGACGACGTGAACCGGGTGCCAGAGACCTAGGTTATGTGGTTTTTACCTCCGAAGGTAGTGTAGAAGGCTAAATGACACCTGTTCGAAAAAGAAAAAAATTCTGATCTTGCATGGGTTATGAAAACAATCAATTTGTGTTGTGTGTGTTTTTCCCCCCCAATCCTCCCCGTTGAAGGCTCCTCGTCTTTGCGACATGCTGTCAGAGTACAGTGTCACAGCGAGTAGGTGATTCCGAGCTTTGCCGGAATCTTCGGCCGGGACGGCTGGGCCGGGCCATGGGAACATTGCGCCTCACACATACACACAACGCAATACCACCAACCGTTCGGCTGGCCTGATCGGTGTGTGTTGGAGGAGCTTTGGGGGACGCGCCAGATCAGATCAGACCAACGAATCGGTTGGCGTCTCGACTGCGGTCGTCCGGTGGTATTGAGCGGCTTCATTTCACACTCGTATTTCGAGGTACACGCTAAAGAGTCGATGATACAGCAATGTGTATCCGTAAAACGAAGCCCTGTTTGGAGGGGCTGCCTGCCTCGGGATACGTTATCAGGTAGATTATATTGGGACTTCTCGGGCGGCCATGGGGGAGTTGGGGAAGTGGATTTCCGGCGAGACGGCCGTCGACTCTGTGATTCTGTAGGTCGTCGCCCAAAGCTTCGAGGAAGAGTTCGCCACCGCTCTTTCGACCCCCCCCCCCCACCCACAAATCCTGAGTGACATCTGCGGGAGGTGCAGCAGCATGACGATGTCGATCGCTGAGAAGAGGCAGGTTGCCCTGTTTCTTGACGGCCTGGCTCTTTTGCTGCCGCCTGCATCGAGGACCCGGTTCTTAAGGTGCTGCAGGAAGACGTATGGGAGGCAGGCAGGCGTTGCGCAGCGACGGCCTGATCTGATACGTACGAATGCCGTGCAACGGCGACAGCCTCACTGGGCCAGTTGTCCGTGGTCATGGGACCATTTCTCCCGGTGAAGCATGTCTGTATGTTACGGCGGTGGCCTCGCACAGGCCTGAGGGGATGTGATCTAAATCTTGGCCCGGTTCATGATCATGTCCCGGTGGTTTATGGGGTTTATCATTCTCAACTGATTGCTGTGCCATGGGAGCTCTGAATGGTTGAGTGATGACGTGTGGATCGGTAGATACGACCGGCGGAGTTGCTGCTCAGTTGAAGAGAACTTAGAGGACGCAGAGAGAAACCAAACCAAGGACGACGGCTTTGGAGCAGCGTTGCATTTGGAGGCCGTCTCTTGTACGTGATTGGGCACGTAGGTCGCCGTTGACAGTTTGTTGAAGGGAGCTTCGTCAAGATAGTCTTGGTGGTTGGCATCGATCCCGTGCTTCGATGCGCGTAGGTGGCTCTGGCCAGTTCCAGAAGCACGGAGGGGATGAAACACAGCCTATCAAGATCTTGGATCCAGCCCCAAGGACGACCTTAGACTCGTGGTTGTGCTTCATACATGAGGTCGCCTGGTTGGTCAATCCTAAAGAGACACGAGACACGCAGCGCCAAGCACGGAGGAAAACGAGGGTTGATGGAGGGGTTATGATATGGAGCGAGAGCTTCGATTCGCCGGGGAAGGTGTCTTAGCCATATTTGATTGTCAGTTGCTTCCCCTTCGAGCATGAGATGGCATGGAATGGAATGGCGTGGTGTGGTATGGTATGGCATGGATGGCATCCGTAGGGTACAGATACAGCGTGCTGAAAGCTGAGCTTGATGGTGTGGTGAGTCTCGCTCGCTTTTCCGAGTCGCCGAGGGTTACGGCTTCGGATCTGACGAGTGAGACCTCTGTCAGTGGCTGGTCCTTCACATCCCTGTCTCCAGACTGCACCCTGAGCCCTGAGCGACGCTACCTTTGCCTTATGACGAAAGTAATCGGGCTTAGGTACCAAGTACTTTGGGTCACGGTTGCAGGTCCCCTACGTAGGTAGTAAACTTGGCTACCGACGTAAGGTAGCGGTAGTCGGGTCGAGAAGGGGGAGCTCGGTCCCCTAGGCGGTTACAGAAGAAGCAGGCCGGCGTCAGCTATCCCCATCTTTCTCCAGTGTTTTTCTGTTGCTCGCGAGGAATGTCGAGATAGATCCCGGATGTGTTATTGGCGACGTTCGATTTGTTCATGCTTCATGATTCGCGCGAGGATGCGAATGACCGAATTCCCCATTTTTGTTTCTGCCATGTTCCCTCGGCGCCAATGGAGGGGGGGATGATGACAAGAGACGAAGGGACCAAACCCAATGGTACTTCCGCTGCGACAGGTGCAAGCAACCCTGCCGATTCAGCGACGTTCGCTCTCTTTCCAGCGCCCTGCGTCTCTCTCTCGTCTCTAGAGACCGGGATCACCTAGCGTTCGTGCCTCGCGCTGTCCGCTAGCCTATCAGGGTAGACAGGTACTCGAAAGAACAACCACAGTTCCACGGTACCATCCCATCCCATCTTTGGAACTTGTACCCGTGACTTTCATCAGTTTGGACATCGAGACGGCCGAACATCGCTATTCCCGTCCGGTGCTGGCTCCATCACACCACCCCACCACGCGTACCCTTTTTTTCTCTCTCTTCCTTGCCATCTCCGCCTCTTCTCCTTCGAAAGAACACTCCCGATCGGCACTCGACACTACCTCATCGGGGCCCTAGCACCCTATTTTATTCTTTGGCCTTTTGACGTATCCTTATATATCCAACGAACCTTTCCCGACTCCGTCTGCAACTGTTGTTTCTCGCCCCATGAACTTGCTATTGAGGCTTCCGAACCCGCAAAGAAGAACATTGCTATCCGCCCCTGGCCCTCCCAGCTACACCACCAACATTACTTGAAACGACATATCTTGGTTCGCCAACCTGAGGGCTCGAGGACATCGTTTCCCCTATACCCAAACACAACAAGACAACTACTACCCACTTCGCCAACAGCTATCATTTCCTCCTCTTCACCACACACTAGGGTGGACTTACGCTTCCGAGGAACGAACTGCCCTTCTCGTTTCACGACACGCCTGGCCTTCTCCCTGGTTGGCCGCGTTCTAACCCCTTCCTCGCCCTCACACCACCTACATCGTCGGGTGATAGCTCAGCTCGGGCCCCCGACAACCTAGCAAACAACCACCCACCGTCACACAAACCTTCCCTCACGATGGTTGAAGTCATCCCATCGGGCCTCGCCCAGAACGGGCACAACCAACAGTCCCAGGACTCTGCCGACCACGTAGCCTCTGTTGCTCGCCTACTACTCGCGACCAACCTCGCGTCTCGTCAAGAGAACAAGATGATGAGCCGCGAGGAACGCCAGGCCATGATCGATGAGCTGAGCAAGAAGCGTGCCGGCTGGCGCACTCCTCGTCGCGGCTGGTCCATCACTGACTCTCCCGTTGCATCGGCTCAGGGTAGTCCCGCGCCCAATGCCTCCCCTTATCCCGCCCCTCCTCCCACTATCCAGCACGAAGCTGTTGAGAGACACGCCATCGCTTCTGTCCCTGAGCAGTCCGAACTCCCCATCGAACAGATGAAGCACATTTTTCATGCCCCTCAAGTCCGCCGGCCGCCTCTCCCGCCCCCGCGTCGCTCTTATTCAGTAACGGACTATGAGCCCCCGGCCCGCATCCACCGCCCCTCGGCGCGTATGGATATTTTCGACCTTCCCGCCGAGCTGCACTTTGCCATCTTCGACCACCTCGATCCCATTGACAGCACATGCTTCGGCCTGACAAATAGCCACTTCTACAACATCCACCGTCGCATGCATGGCTCTGTGCCCTTGTCGTCCCGTCGCAACGGTCCCAACGATCTCGAGTGGGCCTGGCGCTTCGCCGGCCCCCTCATCTATCACGACTCCGCAACGCCTCCTGCTGAGGCATTTCAGGAGCACGCCCACGCTCTTGAGCGCATGCGCGTCAAGGGTCAGGTTTACTGCCGCAAGTGTGGAATCTCCCGCTGCGAGCTGCACCGTCACCTCCGCGAATGGATGGGGACCAAACTCGAGTACTGCTCTATCACCCAGAAGTACGGTCCCAAGGCTCCCGAGGAGGCTGCCGATACTTGTTATATCAAGTCGCCAAAGCACCCGCACCGCTGCGGCCGGCACGCCCCTAAGCCCGTGAAGTCGGAGAACTGAGTGTTCAGTGTCGATTTGATTTGCAATTCTGAATTTGCTTTGGGCAATGATTGGAGCTTGTGTACGATAGCCACGACGGCAGCTAGGGGTTGATTCGCCTGTGTGACAAGGAGTTTATATGGTAAAAAGAGCTATCTGGAGAGCGCGATTTTGTATCATTACACGGAAAGGCGTTGAATCAGACGAACGAGATATAAGACGGCACGTCAAGAGCGGGAGACGGACGGAATATTTGCTGCATTGCGGCCTGAGATTTGGGTTTGGGAGCGAGGAATCATCGCATACAAGATCAAGATAAATATCAACATGGATAAAAAGAAGCATGGCATATTAGTGGTTACAGTTACATATCGCAGTTGCGTCTTATTCCACAACTAGAACGCGCCATCGTCGCATCAAACCCCCTTTTAAAAGACACCATCATTACCTTTGAACGGACTCCTGGCACCTGTTGCGGTCTTACTGCGGCGACTGGAGCGTCAGATTGAAAGATCCGCGATCATGACGTAATGCGGGAGGATACCGATGGATTGTGGGGCCTTGGGTTAGGTACCTTCGGAAGCATCTTCTCCCATGTCTCATACGCCAGGAGGGACCCATTCGGTCCTGCGTCCGAGAAGATGGGCGCGGTTCATCTTCTCGGCTAGAGGCCGAGCTCCACGAATTTGGGAGGTGAGGTCATTGTCTCTCTTTTTTGAGACTTTACGGTGAGTCGAGACTGCACTTTGGATGTTGAGGAGGCACCATTTTTCGAAGGGGTGGCCTTTTTTTTGGGGGGAGGGGGGCAACCTACGGGGCTTCAATATTTTCAATCAAAAAACTTCCCGCCAAAAAGTCTTCGTGATTCAAATTCCATGAAAGCGCCTCCCGAATTCGAGGATCTCGTGGCAGCATGTGCTGGCGGACAGCTACGCCAGGCTTTACGCGTTGAGTGACATCAGTCGGTTTTGTAATCTAAAATTGAAAAAAAACTTTGTTTAAAGATTTAAGCATAGATGTAAAGTAACACGAAATGTTGAAAATGAAAAGATGGAAGAGAGTGGTGAAGGAGATTCCCATCAGGACCATGGTCTGCTTCTCCTAAAATGTCGTCCATGTCTTCTCGTTGTTATTCGAGATTACTAGGTCGTTAGACATCCCACAACCTCACGACTACAGCCCCGAGACCGAGCCATAGCAGGAGTAGAAGGGCAGGCACGGGGAAAGCAGAAGTGGGCTGTAGGGATGGTAAAGCAGGCAGAGAGGCGGCATCTCCTCACGTGTTTCTATCTATGCACCATACGAGAATGCCCGCAGTCTCTTGGGATAGACCGAACAGGGCAAAATGGACGGTGTTGTACGGCAACCCCAATACAGGGTCCAGCCACTAGCAAAGATGCCGTTGTGTCGACAATCGCAGGTAAAGTGAAGATATCTAATAATAAAAAAAGACACCTACCACCCTGCCTAGCAAGAGGAACAACACGGCCGACGACGACATACGAAGACAGCGTCGGGCAAACCCCAGCACGGAGGAGGAAATGTCAGCCCGGCACCGAACATCACGAATCGGTCTCCCGTAATAGTCTGGTTGACTATGTCAGCATCACCGTGGGTCGCAGGTTTAATCTGATGGCTACACCACGAACCGCACCCATCCTTTCTCGAAAACTGCACGTGTCTTTATTCCTGTCGATGAACAGCGATCTGGGATCCGGCTTCCCAGTCCAGGCTGTTGGCCAAGGTCATCATCGACTTGGTCCGGTTACCCGCGACTGTTTGTTCGAGCAGACATGCACGTCAATAGGGATCGGCTGGCGTCCATCATCCCGAGCGCACAACTTAAACGACACAATATATATCTGGATGTCATCTCTCATGACTTTCTGACCGGGAAAAGTGCCCTCATTAGGCTCAGCGCACAACCTGTCCCCCCCCGAGCCGTTTCGAAAAATACCTCTCGATTGTGTCCTGTTGCATTGGGGCTCTGGCACCCGCCTTCCCGCCGATACCCATGGCGTTATAACCGGGTTGCACTATTGATAGGGAAAACAAAAAACGGAATGAATTCAAACCCCATGGAACGAAACGAACACCAGTCCAGATCCCAGCAAGATGCAGAGGCGGCCGGACCGCGCTGCATATACAATAGCCACCATCACCATACGGACGGAAAGATAGCTTAGCCATTCAAAGGGCTCCGATCCGAAACTCAGACACGAAGTCGAGCGTCATCTTCACCAAGTCCCGACCGCGAAGGAAGAGGTATCAGCCGAAGAGTCACGCGCGAAGCTGTTGCAACGCCCAGAACGCCGCCCTCGAGTAACAAGAGAATAAAAACAAGACATGTGCTCACAATCCAGCATACTTGCAGGCAAATCTAACAGCGAAGAGGCTTTCCTGGGCCAAAATTTCGCAGACCAGTCCTCTGTGGAGCATGCGGCAGCTGACCCCTAGGTGAATTTTCCAATCCCCGAGCGATAGTTGCTGTGTCCTGTGAAGGGTGCCCTTATTTCTTCAGAACAGCGTCGTAAAGGCTTACCAGACCGGTGATGGCGGCGCCCGTCAGGATGCCCTTCCACTCGCCGTACAGAGCGCCGTTGATGCGGTCAATGGAGTTCTCGTTGATCCAGCCGCCGAAAGTGGCCTTCTGGCCATAGACGACAAAGGAGATGAGGGCCTTGACTATGCTGAACACCAGGGGGTCGACATTGTACTCGACCGTTGAGGACCTGCGGCCACGAGGCTGGGGATGGCTCGCGGCGCTCAGGTTGTAAAAGTAGCCGAACAAAGAGGGGATAAGGACCGAGGTGAGAGTCCACAAGATGACTGGCGACCAGAAGGACGAGGTGACAAACAAGAACGCGTCAGGCACATGGACGGGATAGAAGTTTGTACCCAGGGCAGGGATCGCGGGGATGGTGAAAGCGTAGCGAAGAGGGAGGACCTCAGCCCTCAGGTTCCATGCCTCGAACGCGGCCACGGTGAAGAGCACAGAAGTGACTGTCGATAGCGAAGAGCGCACGACTTGGGTGCCCTCCTGAATGCCCGACTGGTCGTAGAGTTCCGTGACGCGCTCGCGCACCGCAACGGTATGGCGGTCAACGGCATCGGCGACATCGGCGGGCGTCGCGGGCAGAGGGATACGGCTCGCGAGCGACAGGTTGCGCGCGGGAGTGCGCGTCGCCAGGGCGGTGGAAAGAGCAGGCTCCGGACTAGGTGATGATGATTCGGCCCTGCGACGCGTGTTAGTCGCGAATGAGGGGTGGCTCCGCAGTGCATGGCGGGGCAGGGAGAATCGGAAGAGACAACTTACTCGGGCTCGGGTCGGATCTCCTCGATGATTCTCGTCGCCCTACGGCGCGTTGAGGACCTCACGAGATCGGTCAGGGGCGCCTCCCTCTTGACGGGCGAGCCGGCTGCCTTGGCGCGAGTGTTGTAGTAAGGCGCGAGCTTAGGGTTGTGGGAGAACTGGGCCGCGTTCTCGGCGAGGTACTCATCGAGAGTGACTTCCAGGTCGGACTTCCTCTGGTTCTCGTAGCTGAAAAGGGCGCGTCGTTAGCATCATGATTTGAGCAAAACCGGGGGTCTCTCTGCAACAGCTCGACGCGACTCGGGGGCGCGAACGCGACGACAGCAGGATTCAGGCTCGAACATGCGTGTCCGCGCAACGCACAAGCTCGCAAAACGCACGAGAAAACGGAGGCTGACGGGAGAGAGTAAGAACATACCCGGTAAGTCCAGTCAGCTCGGCGAGCTCGATGAGGTCGCTCTTGCGCTGCTTCGTCAACCACGAGTTTGCGCCCGACATGATTTGGTCGTTCAAACGGTGGAAAAGTGAATGTAAATGGGTATCGGAGGAATCGCGCAGAGACGGCGACTCTAACTGTTCAGCGAAAGCGATTCTCTTGTAAGGTAATTGCAACGAATGCAGGGCGGATTGTGGTTCGGCTTGGGGAGTGCTCGAAAGGCGATGGTGGGAGGGGCAGATTTGATGGTGATAAGCTGGGCTGAGCTAGGTTGTAAGGGGGATCGACAAGCTGAGATGGCCGAAGCGTTGTCGGGATTGTTTATGTTTTTTTCCTCTGTCTCTCCCTCTCTTTTCCTCGACAGCGGGTCTTCGGGTGTTGTGGTTTGGGGAAAGTGACGCAGCGGGGAAGCGGCAACACAGCATTACTGACATGGGTAGGTACCTAGGTAGTCTCAGTGCTCGGTACTGCTGTTGCTGCAGCGGCAAGTGCGCTGTAAGCCCTGTTCTGGGGGGCATCGCGACTGGCTTAGCGCCCCGGGAGCAGCAGAGGTGGAAAAGCACTGGCCAGAAGTGACGGCTGGGACCAGACGGACCCATCCGACCTGTCCGAATGCGGCAAGGCATGTAAACAAACGGGTTAGTTGCCGGCTTTCTGCGCGCGACTGTTTGATCATCGTCATCTCCCGCAAGACAATAGGCAATGTCCTAATCGAGTCATCGACTATTGAGGCCGTCTGGAGAGTGCTGGGATGATGCGACCATTGCGGGAACACGTGGCCTGTTCTTCGCCAACATCACACACCGACCAGTGAACCACCAGCCAGTCAGCCAGCCTATCGAAGTCTACGCCCGTTGACGGCTTCGGTTCGCCGCCATCAACACGTCCAGCTGTCGGGGCAACCACAGGCACAATCCAAACGCCTTCGGGTTGTCCAATCATGCGCTTCCTTCAAACTCATACCAGCGACATCGGGTTGAGTCACCATCATGTTGATTGCCATTCTGCCTCGGGTATACAAGTAGGAAACAACACAAAGTCAAAGTCGGTCAAATCACCTCGTCCCTGCCGGGTATTCCCATGTATCCATTCAACCCGTCGCTACTTATGTAACCGAAATATCATGCGACCCAGCCTTGACCGGCTTAACGCACTCCAGTCTATCTAAGCAGAGTCAACAAAATTGACAAACCTCTCCTCCCCTCTCGGCACGATCCGTATCGGGACGCTCGTCCCCTGTGGCAGTTTCAGCGTCAGCATTGTCGATGCCTTCCTGACAGTCTCCCGGCACTTGTCCTGTGCCTTTCTGTACAGCTTCTGCCTCTCTGCCCGGTCCATGGCCTCGACATCGGCATCCGACGCCCACTCGTCCACCGCCAGCTCGAGGCTATACCGCTGGAATACAACGGAAAGGGCAGCGATGATCTCCACCTGTGCGATGCGACGCCCGAGGCACGACCGCGGTCCGTCCGAGAAGGGGACGTAAGACCCCCGCACCGGCCGGAACATCTTGTCGCTGGTGTCCGAGCCCTTGTACCCGCCGTAGTCCTCCGTGTCGCCGCCGCTCTTGTCCTCTGTCGCCGTCTCGTTGGGGCTGGCACGGTACCATCGCTCCGGCGCGTAGTCGTCAAGGTCGTGTTCCGCGCTCGTCACTCTGCTCGGCTTCGATGGCCAGTTCCGCGGGTTGCGGTGCGCCGCCACGCCCACAAGGGAGATGTGCGCGCCCTTGGGCAGCACATATTTCTCTCCGTCGAGCGAGATGATGCCGTCACCCTCGGGGTTCACCTTCTTGGGGATCTCGACCACGGCCGGCGTCATTCTCAGCGTCTCGTTCATGCACGCGCCCAGCATCGAAGCAAGCATGGGGTTCACCGTGCTTTCGTAGTTCCACGTGCTCGGGTCGCTGTCGCCAAATATGCCATCGATGTCCTTCTGTAGCTGTCTCTGCACGGCGGGGTTGCAGGCGATCTCGATCAACCCAAAATGCATCGCGTTTGCCGTCGTCTCGTGTCCCGCGACAAGCATGATGAACGTGTTGCCCGAGATCTCCGACTTGGACAGCTGCGGGACCTTGGACTTGGACAGCACTCCGTTGATACCGCCGTGGGCCGCCACGTCGCCATACTTGGACCTCACGAGCTGGCCCATGAGGTCCATACCGGCGTCTCCGCGATCGCCGTTCTGCAAGTCCTCGATCTTGTCCTGCATCAGCTCGTCAATGTACTGCACGTAGCTGTCGTGCGAATCGATCGCCTTCTTTGTGTACTTGAAGGGCAGCATCTTCAGGATCTTGTGTGGCACCAGCAGCAGGACCAGGATATGCTCTAGCATCTCGGCAATGGCGTCGACGAAACTCATGATGTGGCCCGGAGGCGCCTCCAGCGAGCTGTACTTTACGAGTTTCGGATCCGTGCCCTCGGGCAGCGCCTGCCCCGGCCAGAGCAGGCGCATGCCGAACCCGACATAGCTGATGATGTTGAGCGCGAGACGCATGGTGTCGTGATCCAGCGTCTCGACGGTCTGCCTGCTCCGGCCGTCTGGGCCAAGCCACTTCTGCGTCATGCTCTGGGCCTGTTTGATGGACTCGGCGAAGACGAGGGCAGCATTCTTCTCGTTGAAGGTGGCGGACGTAACCTTTCGGTGCATACGCCACACCACACCCTCGGTGGTCAGAACATTGTCGCCGAACTGCTTCAGGATCGCGTACGTCTCGACTAGCTTAGGGAACTTGTCGCGCTGTTGCGTGATCTGATGGATAGCTTCGGCGCTGTCGGTCAGGATGAGGATCTGAAAGGGTGATACCACCATGAAAGTCTCGCCGATGCGCGCAAAAGGCTTGTGGAGCAAGTTGTAGGACCAGTTCGGAATCAGGATCCTAGACGCGAGGTGTTTGGATTAGCACGTATATGACGAGAGAGGCGGTATCAGGTGGCACCGACTCTAACCAGTTTTCCCACCAAGACTTAGGGAGGATCTTGATGATGGGAATCCAGAACTTATGGGTGAGCTGCCATACTATCGAGAAGGGCGAGGCAGCTGTATTCGCACGGTCAGTCTGTAGCCTGGGCGGCCTTGGGCACTTTTTGTTTCCACGTACGGGTAACGACATAGGGCAAGCCGACCTTCTTCGCCTCGGCGATGTTGCGCTGTAGGCCGGCGACGTAGGAGTAGACGCCGTAGGCGATCACAGCTCCAACCAGGACGAAGATTGAAGACACCATGGCGATGATTTACTATCGGACTTCCGCAGGTTCGAATCTGTCGAGTGTCGAAAATACAGAAAGCTATCGGCCACAGCGGGGTTGGAATTCGACGGGAGACCGATCGAGACCCCGTCTCAACCTGAAGCTCTGCCTGAAAACCGTATCGAAATTGTGGACGGACGATCTTGGTGTTGTTTGATACAACAGAACAATTGCCAATGCTTGCACGAGGAAAATAGGACAGCTCCCTATACCAAGGAAGAAGGGAAAGAGAGAAGAGACATGGAACCGTCATGGAAGAAACAAAGAACGACCGGAAACGTCGTCTCAGTCTAAGTAGAGGCGGGACAGAACAGGGCCATGCGACAAGACTCAGGAGGGGGGGGGGGGGGGGGGGGGCGTCGAAGCTCTGGTTTCGGGTCGAGGGCGACCCGAAACTAGCAACCCCCCCTACCCCATCTGATAGCTTTCTTAGCTCAGAGTGACCCCGGTAGCTTCGCCTTTTGCCGTGATGCTTTTCTCCTGTCTTGCCAACTGATGGCTTGCGATTCGTTGGCAGTCAGACGTGGTTGGTGAACCAACTTTTGCGAACCAACGACAGACAAACAAACAAACTCCTGCAGGAAGGAAGACGGAGGGGGGGGAGGCTTTCGTCCTAATCGTCCCCCCCGCTACCGACTTAAGGTATTGTATGTATAGGTAATACCGTGTGACAACGTCTCACGTCGGCCAACGTCGCCCTTTGAAAAATGCAGTTCGAGGGCTTGGCAGGTGAGGTTCTGATTTTTGACGATGTCACCTCCCGGTAGTGCGAACGGCATACAATGGAGGCTTGATGGTTCAACAGCCATTCAACTCGTCTGTCAACCAACGACGACGACACTACCACCCCGGCCAACGCAGCATGCTAGTTGCAGCAAGGGGTGGGGGGGACAGGGGCTTTGTGTTTGTTCGTTCCCTGCGCAGCGGATCCAGCCTCTTCCGGCATGGCGTGTATACCTACCTAAGGTATTTACCGATTGGCGGCGGAATTGGCGCCGCTCAACTCCCCCAGGAACACCCCCCGAGTGAAGGTTGTCTCAACGCTGTGACAGCTGCCTCTTCCCCCCACCACGTTTTCGCACCCCCAACTTAACACCTTCCCAAATGCCTGTTGGTGTCAGGAACGATGGCTCTTGGTGCAACGGCAGCTTTCCGTCGGATATCGACACGATAATGAACAGCGCCAGGTCGTCTGGCTGAGGGACGACGTTGCGTCGAGACAGCGGCAGCCACAGACTTGCACCCTGGTGTGATGTCTGGACAAGCAAACTTTCTCTCGGCAGCGGGGGAATAGAGGGTTTGCTGCAATCAGATGGAGCAATCCACCACTACGATATAGATATATATTTGAGCAGGCAGAGACGGAGAATAGACGAGGGGAGGAAGCTCAGAACTATGAGCAAGGCAATCGTTTGTTACGCTGCCGGGGACACGAAGAATTCAGAAGCAGATTCGCAACATAGCTGTGGCAACCTGTAAGACTCAGAGTTGCCTAGCTCAACTCTTCGAGTGGTCGCGACCCATCTGTAACACCCTAATGCTATAGAGTAGTTGATCTGGTCCTCTTTCCTCTCATTCCTGTTACTCTAGACGTGCTAGGTGATCTCTACAAATTCGACTCTATGGGTCGTCTGCCGGCGGTCACGGCGCCGAAGCACCAGTGACCGTTCGTGCTTCTGTTGAACACCTGGAGCCCGAACATGAGCCACGCAAAGCGGGCTTAGCGCAGTTTGAACTGTCCACTGACGCCCTCAAAGCTACTAATCTTGCCACTCAACGACTTGGAGTCTCCGTAGTAACGGAACCGGTACGTTCCCGGCTCCCCGTCGTTCTCCGTCTCCCATACGATCTCGACCTCGCTCGTGGCGAGTATGTCGCTCGTCCGCTTCCAGTTGAAGACCAGGCTCCAGTCATTGTCGTCCCGCACGATATCCCACTTCTTGATGGCGCCCCTGTCGATCACCAGCTTCTCCACGACAGCGTAGTTTTGCTCCAGGCGCAGGTTGTTTCGAGGATTGGCCCCGACGAACGTGGCTCGTACAACGTCGCCGATGGCGTACCTCTTTTCCACGTCCGTCTTGACGTCGCCAAATTTGCGGAACACGGGCGTTCCGTCTCGCACCACGCCGGTGATGAAACTCAAGGATCGATTGCTGTTGTCAGGTGGATACGGCCCTCCGGCATGAGAAGGAGGACCATTTGTGAATGAAGCACCGAGGGTGGGCAGGTACTCGAGAGTTCGGTTAATGTACGCATCCAACGTAAAGGGTCCGTATAGAGTCGAGGCCCCTTCATATCGTTGTATTCTACCGTTTTTGTCAGTCAAGGACGGCAAGTGGGACAACAACTGCCTACCCGTATTCCTGTTGCGTCGTGATGTAGTGCGTATAACTGTTGGCTGGCCCCCCGATCACTACCACAGGTTTCACCTCGGCGTCCTCTGCAAACAAAGACTCGGCCTTGTTCCTGACGGCATCCTTCCATCGTCGTCCTGCCATGGTAGAGGCCTCTCCCGGGCTGACGATTATGACCAACTGCCCAACTCGAAATGCCTGGATGTCCACAACGTTGGGCGTCCACTGGTACGGGTTGAAGACTTCGCCGACATCCAGCAGGATCGGTTTAGGGGAATGACATGCGACTTGACTCTGTGTGGGTGCCTTTAACAGCCCGCCAACAACTTTCCACAGGGGTGATGTATTTGACGAGTTTGAGTCGTGTTGGGTAAAGTCGAACGCACCAGGGCCATCGGATGTCCCCGCTGCGAACGAGTAGCCCAATGCCGCGGGGCAGGTTCTCACTTCTGTCCCGTTGGGTAGCTCGAATTGGAACTCCGACATGTTGTGGAAGGTATGGAACGACCTGACCCACGAACCGCGAACTCGCTGAGCGTTGGATCCCATGTCGTCAAATAGCCTCTTGGCGGCGGCATACTGCCTCTTGCCTATCTCAAAGCAGGATGCGGCTCCGTTGTCCTTCTTGCGGAAGAATGGGCCTCTGGCATGGCACTTCTGACTCTTCCCGTCGCTGCAAGTGCTCGTCTTGAAGTCGCATGGGTCGCCAGAACCATCCTCGCAGAATGCGCCCAGCACGTTGGGACTGACATCGCCCATGTTTGCCTGGGAGAAGCCAGCAACGAAGTCTTTGGCTGCATCAGGCTTCCCCCGCATGCTCTTCTCGAAAAGCCAGGCCGCTACGCCCTTGTTGTCTCCCGATATGACTGTGTTGTTGCCGAGCATGGAGGTGCCATGGGTTGGGAACCATGTCAGCACACCAATGCTTTTACCATCAGAGGCTCGCTGGAACTTCAGCAGGGTCATGTCTTTCTCAACAGACCCATCCTCCTCGGCGCTGATGTTGTACCTGGCGCGCTCTTCTTCGGGATTCGCCATGTAAGCATACAAGCTGCGGTTGATGTTGGCGCCGGTGACTTTGGTTGCCCCGATACTAATGTGCCCCGGCTCCAGGCTCTCATGGGCACGACGTATTGCCAGCAGCGTGCCGTCAACGATGGCTCGGTAGCTCTGCTTGTCGAAGCCCTTGCTTGTGATCTGGGGCAGCAGATAGTTCAGCCAGGCACCCGGACCGGAGTGAGAGTGCGTCCCGGTCAAAGCCAAGTTGTGGTGCCCGTACATGGAGTATCCGTAACCCAGCTCGGCGAGCCCGTGAAGGACGCCATACCGAACAGCCGTGTCTCCCGACTGTGTGTCCAGTACAACATAGATGAACCTGTCCTCGCGCCGGTTCACACTTCCAATAATAAAGGCGCGGGCGTACAGTCTCTGTCGGAGGCCGGTGCCAAGCTGTTTGGGATCTGCGTAACCCATCATGTTAATTTCTACGACGGGGCCAGTGATGTCGGCGCGGCCGGTGCCGACAAGGTACAAGTCATTGTGTTTGTCAACGCCGGCGCCGGCGAAGTTGCTGGGGTTTCCGGGGAACCATTTCCCGACTTCATAGGAGCTCCGGATAGGCGTGTAAAGTCCGTAGACAGCCAAAAGGGACAGACCGAGGGCGACTAAGCAAACAAGAGCTCTCCGGGAGCTTGGTGGGGTAGCTGGTTGAGCTGCTGCCGCCGGCGATGCGGGGCTCTTTTCGACGCTCCGTCCGGGTGGCATGCTGTGTGTGGAATGGAATTTCTAAGAAAACATGGATGAGAAGTGAAGTGCGGAAGATGAAGGTGAATCGAGGGACTCAGCGGTCTGTTTGTCTGGTTAGCCACACGCCATCACTCGCGAGGAGTGTGTGCCCAGGCAGGGTGCGACACGGAAGGCCCGGCCGGACCTCTCTGACCAGGGAGGGAGGGGGACGGGCGAATGACGCACGCACAGGGGAATTGTTAGTGCACGGCCGCAAGTCGACTTGTTGAACGCCAATCCGATGGCTTTCTTCACTCTAACAATCTCTACACCCTGATATCTTCCTAGAGATAGATAACGAACCCCCCCCCCCCCCGATTCTCGAGGCAAGGTCCATGAAATTGCCAACCCGGCATCAAGGCCGCGATGTTGTTCCCTGCAGCAGTGAATCGGCATTTGGGCGACTACATACAAACATCCATACTTCACGTGGGAGACTCCTCAGGTCCTGGCATCAGACACGTGCATTACAACAAAAGTAGAACTAGCAGACAGGGACTATGATCAAGAAGTAAAAGAGAAAGCACGTCGACCCAATCCACCCTCAAACCCTCAAAACGCACGCACTGGACTTCCCCGTATTCAGTCATTAAGCGTCAACCGGACTGGTGTTGCTGGAAGTCGCGGCTTCAGTAATACTTGGGGTTCTCAGGGTCAGTCAAATCGAAGATGACAGACGAGTGAGGTCGCGCGCCGCCACGGTCGCGAGTGAAGATGTTCTCAAAGTCAATCGACCTGTTGAAGCTCAGACTTCCATCCGGGAGGATATCGAGCCAGTGACCCTTGTAGTCACCCGGCGTGTTCACGATCGAGATCTGTGGTTGTAGTTGCACCGATTAGCAACTCTGTCTCAAAATAATCTTATGTTCAGATCATGGAGGGGAGGACTCACTTCCCCAGCCTGCACGAAGTACCCGGTAACCAGTAGGTTCTTCTTGTCGGGGCTGATCTTGACGTAGTGGGGACCGATGATGGGTTGTGTTTCGTTGGGGTCGTCGAGTCTCTTGACATTGTTCAGGTCCGAGATGTCGAGCGCCGCAACGTGGTTGCCCAGAGTGATGGTAAAGTAGGCAAACTTTCCGTCGTCGGTGATGTCCGAGTAGATCGCCAGTGAGTCCTTTGCTTTGGGGCCCAAGTCGTACAGCAGCTCGGCAACGCCCTGCTTGCCGGAGGAGTCGCGTCGGAAGGGGTAGATGATCCAGACCTGGCCCGGCCCGACGGCACTGCAGTGCGTAGTTTATCAGTGCACGTCTGCTCGAAGGAGATAAGAAGACACTTACGTGGCGATAGCAGCACTCTCAGGGTTGCCAGGGATGAATTTGACATCCTGAATACCCAACCCCTGAAAAGTCATGTTAGCTATCCGCACGTTCTGGATGGGTCCTCCTGGGGAAAGAGTCACTAACATCGGGAATAGTAATGGTCGAGATGATGGTCCTGTCGGACAGGTTCCACAGACGCAAAGTGCTGGCCTTCTGAATCCCCAATGTCGGCTTCAGAATGCTTAGGGGCACGACGAAGTCCGAGGTCAGAATGATGCCTTTGTTGAAGTCGACCGCAAGACCGTGCGGGCTGAACTGCTCGCCCAAGATGTTAAGCGTTCCGGCGACGTCCTCCGGCCACTCGTGAATGATGTCACCCTCAGCGTTGGTCTCGACGAGGCGGCCTGGGGAAGTGCCCACAGCACTGCCCATGTATGTGATAAAGAAGCCACTGTTTGAGTCAGAGTGTCAGCATAGCTCATACTGCGAAAACAAACCTGAAAAGGAGGACGGGCGAAGACTGGGTGGGATGGTAGGAAGAAAACGAACCCCTCTGGCTTGGCTCGGATCTCATCAACGATGGAGCTCAGAAGAGCGCGGTTAGACTTCTTGAACTTAGGCGCATAGGGGTTGGAGACGTCAAAGTAGAAGGCCGTGTCCTGGGTCTTGAGCAGAGACAGGAGGCCGCCGCCGATGAGGGTCTTCCCGTCGAGGGAGGTGCCCAAGTGGTGAGGGGAATTGCCACTCGTCGGCACATCAGTCACGCCAATGATTTGGCCGAATGTGTCCTGATATCCCAATTCTGTCAGGATAGGAAACTCAAAGCAAGATGGGAAAGGACACATCTTACGTCGTCCAGACTCGCAGTCACCAGAAAGTCCTTGTGGATATTGTCTCCAGCCCCAGTCCAGAAGTAGCCAATCTTCTTGGGCTTGATGTTGGCGCCGGCGAAAGGAGGGCTGTCGAGAGGAGGCGTGGGGACCTGAAGGACCGGGAGAGGAGGTGCGTTGGAGGCCAAAGGCTCTGTCACTCCGGGGATAGAGGGAATCAAGGGCGGCAGGCTGATGCCTAGGGGGCTTCTCTTATCCGCTGGACTATGATCGTTGGCGTTGACCGGTCCAGCTGCGACTGGAGAGAGCAGAAAGCTCGCGATGGTCACAAGGGAGGTCTTGGAGAGCATGGTGAATCTTATGGCGTGCTCACAAAGATTCAAATGAAACTGGAGAGAGTAGAGCGTTCTGAAGATACTCCAGGTAACCGATTTGCATGGTGAAGACTCCTGTTTCTTATACTCCGTCCCAGCGCGGTCCATTGCCTCATCTTCAGAAACCTCGGCGACCTTTCCGTCACTCCCACAAACCCCCTATCGCGAGGAATCACATCATGAAGCCAATAAAGTTCCTCATCCACGCCATTGACGATAAATCAGATGCCGAAAGACGACAGCGTCATCCATGGCGCACACTCCCAGCCTTCTCGAGTCGTGTAGAGCGGCAGATGGTCAAGCAAATTCTTCGCCGAGATGCTCACAAGATGTCCATCGCAATTCAGCGATCGCCCACTAACACGATCCACACTGGCATGAGTGAAGCCCGAGAAGGGATGCCCCAATGTCGTGATCCAGCTAGTCACGGAAGGTTGAGAACCCGGCGAGTGTAAGCCCATCTAAAAGCAGAATCTGTTACCTGTAGATGTCTCAGATTGGTAAAAGACGTTGCTCGTAAGGTTCCATGCGCATGGTATCAACAGTGAGGTTAGCTTCGAGACGGGAGGTGATCGGCGGCCGGAGGCCGTTGAACCAGATGCGGGCTTCTAAATAGTCCAGCTTTCTTGACAGCGGTGACCCCAAGAGAGTAATCATGTGAGATGAGAGAGTGCAGATCACTCCATCCATCACACACAGCGTAGGGTGGTTTTGATTTGATCCACAGGGACAGATGAGCTAGCTTTGGCTCTATCTCGACAGTTTGGTATGGTATCAGAACCGACGAATAAAATCACTCCAAAACTTTGAAGGCCTTGAGCTATGAATTGAACACTGTAGATGTTTGGCTGAGATTAGAAGACAAGTTTGCCTGAACAGGCAATGAAGTTGTGTCAAACTTTGACCCTGGGTTTGCATATAGGACAGGCCATGACCACGACGATCTTCGGCTTTTTGACAACGAAGGACGGGCGAAGAAGATCTTGGTCAGGCTCAATAGAAAGCCCTGGAAATATAGCGTATTCGTGCTTGACAAGGACACATGCCGTTATGAGACCCCCCACTTCGAACGGCGTGACTGGGTGGTGGTAGAAGATAGAGATGCGTGTTCGACAAGTACACATCATGCACCTTTTTGAAGTCAAAGTTTAAATAGCAAGTGTTCACTCCATTTTTTCGTCAAACATCAGAAACACCAATTTGAAGAGGTCAATAATCGGAATTCTGAGCAATAAGAAGAGAACTGTCCAAGCTGAACTCTTTCGTAGGCCGTCTTGACTATTCACGTACGGTTAACACATCATCTCCTGTCACGAGATGAACGCCCAAGCATATGTAATCAACAGTTCAAGCACTTCTTTGATGGACATGGACAGGCCCAATATCCGTGGCAAGACAAGGATTGAAAAGAGATTACGGTAGTCCATCTTGTCAAAGTAAGCTTCGAAAAAACCAGCCCACTCGGCTAGTGGGAAGGGATCGGCGGCACGCGCAGCCTCCGGACCATCCCACCCCACGCTTTCTAGAGCGATGTCGTTATTTTCGGACATATGTCGAATAGCCGGGGTCGAGACTACCGGTGAGCTCGATTCAAAGCCAACGACGGTCGATCACTTTCAGCCCATTCGCTGCGGGCTTCGAGACGGGACAGATGCTGGAGAGGTGTTTGTCCGTAGTCCCGGCCCCAGGTCCATAGAACGACCGGATGGTGAGAGCACCGCCGGACAGTTAATGTCGTCATTGCGAACCGTTGCTTCCGCAGGTGCAACCTCGACGTTGCTGGTCACCATTTCGATGGGAACACCACAGGAGATTTCGCCATCGCCAGAGAAGTTGGAGGGCTGATGGCGAACGCGTGAGGGAAGCCGTCAACCTGCGTCTAAGTAGAAGTATAAAATCATGTTCGAAGACCTACGTTGGTCATCCATCTGTCTCTGCTGTGGTCATCTCACACTCTTCGTCTCTACTCATCATCGACTGCAACCATGAGACCCCTTCAGGTTTCAGTCCTCGGCCTCTTTGCCTCTGTAGCCGGCACAACCGCCGTGCCTCAGAATGTGAAGAGAGACGCCCAGTTCAACGTCGGCCAACCCATCGACGCCAACGGCAAGGGCGGTCCGATCCTCGGTGCGTCGTCTCTCAGTCCTTCCGTTGCACTCACACACGTCGACTAACAAGACTCTTCAGGCGGCACCGACAATCAGGTCGACAGAGACAACCCCGACAACCTCGGCCAGCAGCCGACCGACAACGGCGTTGTGCCAAACTTGAAATGGAGGTTCTCGGACTCCAAGACCCGAATCCTCAACGGGGGCTGGGTGCGCGAGCAGGTCATTCAGGACCTGCCCCAGAGCCACGACATCGCAGCCGCCCAGCAGCACCTCAAGAAGGGCGCCATTCGAGAGCTACACTGGCACAAAGTCGCCGAATGGGGCATTGTATACTCCGGGAGCGTTATCATCGGGGCGGTCGGTGAGGACGGCAAGAGCCAGGTCGAAAAGCTCAACTACGGTGACATCTGGTGAGTGTTTCGGGGGGAAAAGGCACGCCCTGCTTCGTCTCTGACTCTGGCGTTAGGTACTTCCCCAAGGGGGCTGCTCACTACATCCAGGGGGTCGACGACGAGAACGAGTATCTTCTCGCCTTTGACGAGGCCGACTTCGACAAGATCGGGTGCGTAGTCTAAACCGGCGGGACGCTGAGCAGAAGACCCAGCTGACGCCTGTGACAGTACCACCTTCAACATTGTCGACTGGCTGGCCCGCACCCCGAGAGACATCCTGGCCAGGAACTTTGGAGTCGACCGCTCCGTCTTTGACAAGCTGCCGACCACGAACCCGTACATCCTCAATGGGACGGTGGCTACCACCAACGTGACAGTCAGTCCGGACCAGTATCTCTCGGGCAACAGCTCGTTCGTGTATCGCACATTCGAGCACCCGCCCGAGGTGGTCCCCGGCAACGGCGGCGAATTCAGAAAGATCGATTCGACCAACTTCCCGATTAGCAAGACGATTGCAGCCACGTTTGTCACGCTGAAGCCTGGGGGCCTACGAGAGCTGCACTGGCATCCCAATGCTGAGGAGTGGCTCTACTTTCACAAGGGGACGGCCAGGGCGACTGTCTTCATCGGAAGCACGGCGGCAAGGACCTTTGACCTAGCGGCGGGCGACACCTTCGTCGCCCCGGATAACTCGGCGTTCGTATTCGCGCAGTGTGCACTACAACCAACGATTTGTTCTAACTTGTTGCGCAGGCATTATATCGAGAATACCTCCGACACGGAGGACCTGGTATGGATCGAACTGTACAAGTCGGACAGGGTGGTAGACATTTCCCTGGCCCAATGGCTAGCTCTCACACCGCCTGAAGTTGTAGCGCAGACGCTCAAGGTCCCGGTTGAATTTGTCGGGCAGTTGAAGAAGGAGAAACAGATATTGATCTAGGTCATGGTGTGATGTATGTAATTGGTCAATGGGGCCACTTCTTCTTCTTCTTCTTCTTGACTCGGAGTTCTCTTCCATCATGGTCTAGGCCAGATGATGCTTGGTGCTGCAAATAGTTAATCAACTGATGGAAGTCAATTGCTGTGACAGAATCAACTTGTCCTCGCAATGACCAACCGCCATCACAGCTCACGGTGCGTTGACGTCCAGCGATTCATGTTTGACACTTGAACATGCAGGGCAGCAAAGGCAAATAGGCGGGGCATGAATCCAGGAGGCATGGAACCGCGACCAAGAGGAGCTCCAGTCGTTGGACGCCATACAGCAAAACAACAAAAACTCTCCGAAAGCATCCTCGGCTCCGTGCCCATCTGTTTGAGGCCAGACGAGACGGGAACGGCACAATCGGTGGTGAGATGGCAGCATGCGTATGCAGGCGACCCTGGGGGACCAGAGCGGGAAACCTTACGAGAGCGGCTAGCGGCCTTTGGCCAAGCGTATGTGCCCAGTGCAGCCAACAAGGGGGGGGGTAGTTGACGGCTGTCATCGACCGTGTCATTCTGAATCACGCGGGATCGTATGATGGGGTGCGGTTGTGCTACGGTAGATGAAGCCATTGTTGGAAGGGCGGGTTGCAGAAGTCGCCCTCCGACCTCCAACGAGCCACGGCCACCTTCGCGACTGGGGGTTCTTGGGGGATGTGGCCTCCGGTCTCATGGGATGGCCTTGGTGACGGCGACGGGCGATACGGAGGATGGCTGTCAGGTTTCTGAGAGGTATTGGGTGGTGTGAAGGGAGGCAAGAAAGACGGCGGCCGACACGACGTTGGAGGCGGAATGCGGGGAGACGTGACCAGAGAGAGAGAGAGAAAGACAGTGCTGGGCCCAGATAGCTCCAAACTTTCGAGACAAGAGTTGGTGTGTCGAGAATTGCACGCGGTCGACCGGTCGTTGCTCGCTCCTCCACTGCGGCACGGCAGGGATAGCAGCTTTACGTCACCTTAGTCTCTCCTCTCTCCAGATGTCGTATCAGACGCTGGGGACCATCCCATCCCTCCTTACCGTTGGCCAGCCAAAAAGGCTGTTAAGGTATCGGGATTCGGGATGGGTACTGGGTAGAGTAGGAGGAGGTCGCCAAGGTATGGGGACTTGGAACCGGTCGCGGGTGATGTCTCCCAGGTTCGCGCGGCGCGGGACGGCCGCAGGTACCACGGACGGCACCAGAGGAGATGGCGGCGGTTGAGCACTGATAGAGGCCGATCTGATGGCAATGCAGTCAGTTGAGACCTCGAAGATCGCCAGGGAAGTTCAGGACAATCAGCCGGTTGTTCTTGGAATTTTGTGTGTCTCGGTGGGGGCTAGCGAGGAACCGGTCCAAGATGTGCGTCGTATCCTTCGAATGGCAGCGTTGGGACCTACAGTACCAGTGTACTTACATAGTACCGGTATGTCGATGAATGCCGCGGTGAGCCCCAGAGAAAAGTTGCCTTGTAGGCCATCCCTTCCACAAGGGGACCAGGGGCCGAGAGGTCAAGTGAGCAGCTGGAGGCTTTCCGGTAGGACGGCACGCTGTGTCATCGGCAACGGTTACGCAGTTCGTGGTGGAGACGCGTCGCTGGTGCCGGGATGCTGCATTGGTCGGGAGAAGCGCAGGCGGGTGATTGGGCTGGGCTGGGCTGGCGACTCACCGATGAGGTCCTGTGTGTCCGTGAGTGTAGATGGACAGAGAGGGAGGGAGTCAGAGACGGTCGCAGAGAAACTGAGATGGACAGAAATGGACAGACAGCAAGAGGCGACGGGGCTCGCAAGGTGAACCATGGCGTGTCGCTGAAGGGACTCTGGACTCTGAACTCCGGCATATCATGACAGGGTCCTCTCGGTTGTTCCAAGGATGCAGTGCCCAAAGTACGAACACCTCACGTGGAGTATAGAAGTCGCTGCCCCGTTGTTTGTGTGTCATCGAGACCCCGTCGGTCTGCTAGAGGTTGGAGCTAATCAAGTCGGATGGACTGGCACAACAAGGCATTGCGCTGCAGAGTGAAGCTAGTTTGACTACGACAGGTCCATCTACTTACTGCACAAGGCGAATCATCGCCGGTAGTAGCATAAACTGCATGTAAACATTCATGCAACCCTCATGCTCGCTTCTGCTACCTGGTCCCCTTTTTTCCTCTTTTTTTTCTCTTAATGTTCTTTCCCTATTGATTCTGCCCATGCTTTGCTTCGTTGTGGCCGTGGGTAGGAAAATTGCCCGCCACAATGCCTACCATAGTAATCACAACTCACAAGTCACCCACACCCACATCCACATCCACATCCACCCCTCCATGCCGACCCCAATTGCATGGCCTACGGATGCCCTGTTCCCCAATTTACATAAACATATTTCCTCAGCTTTGGACCGTCTCTATGTCTTGACACCTGCAACCTTTCTTGTCTGTTGTTAGTCAGGCTTGTATCTGATCTCAACTGAACCGAGCACAATACCTTGCGACTGAAAATACCTAAAGCTCCTTGGACGACACCCCTGCATTCCGCTTGCTACCTACCACGTGCCTACTTAGGCAGGTACCTAGAGGCAGTACTCTAAACTTGGCCCCCGGTACAGCGGTACATGCGCCAAGTACGTACTCCCGCCGCTTGCTATGACCCGCCCTCCATCACCCGCGCCGGGTGGTAACTGCCCTCCCCCTAGGCCCCTACACAGCCAGCGTCCCCTCTCTGGCTCTGGGCCCGGCCTGACTTCACTGTTCCGTTCCCCTCTCCCCAAAACGAAAGGGGGCCCGCTAAAAACCACTAAGACGCCGCCTTACATCCCACCTGCACCTCCAACTCCCGTCACAGTCGCACCGCACCGCATCCCACTCTGTCTATCTCGCCTACAACGTCCCTCCTCTCCCGCCTTCTTTTTATTTTACTGTCACGTCGTTTCGAACCCTCGCCGGATTCTTGAGCATCCAAGGAACAGAAACCATCAAGCTCAAGTGTGATACGCGCCGAAATAATGAACCCTCTTCAGAAGAACAAGATTGACGTCTCGGTACGTGAACACCCACCAGCCAGCCAGCCTCTCGCTACCCAATGCCCCACCTTGGCCGTGAAGCCCACGATGGCATCGCGTCTCGCAGCACCACTTGCCCTTCCTCGCAATGACCGATCCCCCCATTCACTGACTCTATCCCCCGTCCCAGTCTCTCTCGCCCGAGGAACAGCGTCTCTTCCGCCTCTACGGCAAGCTTCCCTCTCGTTCCGACCACTTCGCCAAGCACCTGAAGGACCGCAAGTACTTCGACTCGGGCGACTATGCCATGTCCAAGGCCGGCAAGGGCGACAGCGTTGACACGGGCGCCGTCGGCTCCCAGCACCCCGTTCCCGAGGACATACCCCATCTTTCGAGCCCCGTCAACAATTCGTCCTCCTCCCTTAACGGCAACAAGCACCACGGCAGCATCCCCGGCGGTGCCCACGCCGGCAGCCCCGTGAAAGAGGCGAGCTTCCTCAACCGGGAGACCAGCGCCGAGGAGGTCGAACACAAAGACAAGGGGAACAGCTCGCCTGTCGACGGAACCGCCAAGACGGAGAGCATTCCTATCCGAAGATGAAGAGGGGGGCTATCGGGCGACCTTCCGTCCATCTAGTCTGCTCTCTTCTTCCTTCCACAATTTTCGTACGGGTGTTGTTGTAACTCCCCGGAGGCAAATTGGGTGCTTGTTGGGGCCGGACTTTTACTACGATGTTATGATGCTGTGTGTTGAATCTTTTTCGTGGGACTCCTAGGCGTTGGGACCGGGTGGGAATCAAGCACAACCGGTTGTTGAATGGAGATGAGACTCGACGTCTCTCGGCTTCTCTATGATGGATGTGGAAAGGCGGGCTGCGAGCGCCTTATCGGCGCCGCATACCGTGCATGTTCCTTTCCGCTATACGCGGCACTGCTACGAAGACTGAACCTTTCCCGTACATGTATTTTGGACTGGAGGACAAGGATGAAAGAGACGGGCACATGGAAGCAATCAAAATTGAGACTCCCTTCGTCTTAATCGTCCGCGCAATGCCCTGCCCGACTGCTGTACCTCAATCGACCTCTTCAGCCGCTTATTGGGGCGTTGCTGACGGCTGTCACATGTGACCGCACGAGACAATGTGAGGTGGCTCCCCCATGACGCATGCGGGTTTGCCATCGAACCGTTCTAGTTGCATCGATGTGCCGGCATCACATTAGCGAAACACCAGAACTCGGGGATTTCACCATGGCAAGGAGAGAGAGTGAGCCAATAGGGCGAGGACCACGACGCTCTCCACAGCATTGAGCAATGGAGCGCCCATTGGCGTGATGGGAAACCATTGTATTGATGAGCAATAAGACACATTTTTTACGTTTTTGATGCCATACGCCGTCCCATGTTCCGATATCCTTCCTCCCAGTGACCCGTCCCTCTGGATGCCCATTCTTACAGACTCAGCGCCTTGACCGCCATGTCCCTGGCGCCCTCGAAGGTCTTGTTTCCACCAATGAAGCCCGCTGCGTGGACGAAGACGCCGCCGGGGATGCCAGAGATGCCGTCCAGCTCCTCGTCTCTGAATCCGCGCCACGCCTCGGGCAGCGGCTTGCGGCTCTCGAATGAGTCCTTGGTGACGGGCACTGCCTGCACACGCCACTTGGCACCGGGCGCGGGCTTCTCGGGGTACAGGACGTACACGACCGAGGGTTTGCCCTCCTCGAGCGAGTACAGATGGTCCTTCCAGGGGGCGCTCTGGCCCTCGAGCACCAACACACGGCCCTCGGGGTCGTACTGCGTGCGCTTCTCGAAGGCGGCCTGCACGACGGCGCGGGCGGGCAGCCATGCCTTGGCGTAATAGTCAAGGTCGGCGTCGAACTCCTCGCCGATGCGGCGGCTCGCCTTGACGAAGCGCTCATCCTCGAGCTTCTGCGCCTCGGCGGGGTCCGAAGGCACCGGGTCGTTCCAGTTGGGGTTCAGGCGGCCGACGACGGAGCCGAGGGTGAAGCCGCCCTCGCTGAAGCGCTTCTCGAGACCCGCAGCAGCGACGGCCTTGGGGTCATAGACGGAAATGCCGTTGTCGTGGGCGTCCAGGGCCTCGACGAAGCTCTCGTACAGCTTTTTGTACAGCAGCTCGACCTCGGCGCTGTCCTCGGCGACAGCCTGCTCCGCGCCCTCGCTGAGCTTCTGGGCGATGATGGCCTTGCCGAAGTGCATGAAGACGAGGCCGGCGCTCGACAGCTTGGTGTTCTTGCCGGGGAAAGTGGTGGTGAAGCCGCGCTGGTGGTGGTCGTAGCGCTTCTTGCTGTCGTCGTACTCGCCACCGACGTCGACGACGGTGTGGCAGGTCTCGAGGAGCTTGGGATCGCGCGTACGGATCAGCTGGGAGTCGTGGTAGGTGGGCAGCTTGCGCAGCATGTGCACGGCCAGGGCCTCATCGGCGTGGAAGTGGCCATTGTGGGTGCCAATGATAACGGGCGACATCTTGAGTCTCTTTGCTGCGTTTTCGGCCATTCGTAAAGTTCTGGAGAAGCGGAACATGCAACCAGGGACAAGATGCAGGTTTGGGGGAGGGGAGTCGAGTAAAAAACCGGTTGTGCAGCTGATTTTCCACCTTCCTTGGGCACTTGAGGTGAAGGCGAAGAATTGGAGAGTTTTGAGATATGATAGCCGCACTCCACAATTTTCGCTAAACCCACCCTCAGGACATCGAGTTGAGCTAGCCTATAGAAACCCCCCGTGTGGCTCTATTGTTGACGCTTCCCCCAAGCTCTCACTGGTGAGAAGTGGCCAGGAACGTGCCATCGCAGCCTCGTCGTCGCCCTGCATCCGCGTGCCCGTGGAACCCCCGTGTGCAGCATCTCACTCCCCCGAACTCCTAATCAGCTCTAAATATCATCAACAACAACAGCAGCAAACCTTCTCAGCCGCCAGTGGTAGGAGATCACCGACATTCCCATTAGATCGCTTCAAACCACCGCGCCTTCCTACCGATAATCGTCAATCAATCAATGCCATTTCCAATCCGCGATTGACTGCCTCATTTCGACCATCACAAAGAACCCCTCCCCATTGCCTGCGCCCCATGCCATCCGCGATGAGCGACGCTAACGGCACCATCACGAGCCGCGAGGTCAAGGCCGAGGGCTACGACACCGACGATGCCAGGACGGTAGAGGGCAAGGCGACTTACAAGTCATGGAAGAAGAAGTACCGCAAGATGCGCATCACGTTCGACCGGAAGATGCACGACTGCGAGAACTTGCATCGTCAAGAGTCCCATGCTCTCGCAACGGCCAAGCGCATCGCCATCGAGAACGAGTGAGTCTACCTCATGTCTATCAATGAACAGCCCCTTCGACAATGACTGTGCGGCGCGTTGACACTCTTGATTTTTTTCCCATCTGTACTAGTCGCATTCTTGATTTGCTGCTGGATATGAATTCCTCAGCTCAGATCCCCCACGACAAACGATTTCACCTCGCCCAGGACACCCCTGAAGAGTCCGCGTTCCCCCCTCTTGACGCCGACGTAGAACCGAATCCCGATGAACCAACAAAGTCGTTGAAGACTCTCGTTAACGAGGTTCCGCACTACACCTACTCCCAAGCAAAGGAGCAATACCCTACTGTTGTGGCCGACATGGAGCCGTTCTCTGGCGAGCCTGATCCGCCGTCCTTCTTGACGCCTGACGACATCGATGACTACATCCACGATGTCGATAGACGCATCGACCCTGATAATCTCCTCCCGACGCTGGCTCCCGCCGCTCGCACGAACGCTCCCCTTCCGGAGACCAACCCCCATGCTCTATCTCAGAGCATCGCCATGAAAAACCCCACGAGCGTGTACAACTGGCTGCGCAAGCATGCACCTAAGACGTTCCTGCAGGATGCCGAGAATGCCGCTCCTGCTGACGACGAGGCCGTCGAGACACCCCAGACCGATGGCCGCAAGCGACGTGGCGGCGCGCACAGGGGCGAATCAACCCGCGGTGGTCGATCCCGAGGCGGAAAGCGCGCCTCTCTCGCAGCTGTGCGGGCCGAGAAAGCCGCGCAGCGAGCGGCGGAAAAGGCCGCCGCCGCCGCCGAACGGGCTGCCGCTTTGCGTCGGGATGCCGACAGCTACGATCACAGCATGGAGGACGAGGACTCGGACGGTCTCAGCTTCGCGACGCCGGCCACCGGACGTGGCAAGAGAAAGCGGGCTGGCAGGGATGAGGACGAGGGATACCGACCCAGGGGCTCGAGCAGCCGACCGACCAAGAAGAAGCGTAAGAGCGAGGGCGCCGACTTCGGAACTCCTACGGTCACCAAGAGGGGCCGTAAGAGCGAGGCTACGCGCGATAGAGACGACTAATGGCTGCATGTGCTTGGCCGACGGATACATGTGTATCTTGTGGCGAGAGGCCCGGTGTGCACGGCTGAGAAAGAACTCAGCCTGACCGCTTTTTCTTCTTCTAGACTTGTACAGTACATCATACAATGATGGTGGTTTCCTTTTTTCTCCTTTTTTCGAATGGCAGGGGGCTTACGAGCATGTACGTAGGTGAGAGAGTCTGGGACAGAGCTCACGGAAACGGCGCAACGGAGATTCTTCAGATTCAGATTCGGAAGGGGTAAAAACTAGGGACAAGCAATGACGCACTTTTCTTTTTCGCCTGCCCACATTGCAAGATGTTCTTTTCGATCGTGTCATCGAGGGCCCTCTTCTCTTTCACGTGGGTAGATTTAGCTTTTGATATTTATCATTGAGCTGGCGGCTCGCATTCACAGGTGGCCCCCATTTCCAAAGTCTGTTGCTTTTTTCTCACAGCTCTGTCCGTCTGCCCCCCACCGCCCTTTTTTTTTTTTTGTCTTTTTTTGACAGATGTGGTACCGGGACGGTTGTGTGTGATATCAAGTTAACTAAAAGAAATCCGGAAGAGAAGACACCAAAAAGATGAGGTAGAAACAGAGATATGTACGGTCATGCTGCTGCCGCCGCCATCACCGCGCCCGCTGTTGCTGCCGCATTGTAAATGCCAAAAAAATGTTAAGAAAATGGGAAAGATCGCGATCCCATAGATACAGCGGTGCTCTCAAACAATCCATTGGACCTCTCCATATTCTACCGTCGTTTTGGTTTTTCTACATTTCAGGGGGCTGTCTATCCTGGTAGGAAGGCCGAATCCTACAGCCCCAGTGTGTTGGTATGTGTGTTGGGTATGTTTTCGCTCTCGATGCGATTAGGCAAAATGGAGGTGGGGGAGAGAGAACAACACTCTACAACTTCTCCTTGAGAATATTCTTCATGCGGCGCTCGACGGCGTTGAGGTACTCGTTGGTGGTGACGTAGTCCTCGCGGGCGGACTTGCCGCAGGCGAGGGCAAGGTCCTTGGTCATGATGCCGTCGACGTCGACGGTGTCGATGCAGGCCTTCTCGAGGGACTCGGCGAAAGCGACGACCTCGGGAGTGTTGTCAAGCTTGCCGCGCTGGATAAGACCGCGGGTCCAGGCGAAGATGGAGGCGATGGGGTTGGTCGACGTCTCCTTGCCCTTCTGGTGCTCGCGGAAGTGGCGCGTGACGGTGCCGTGGGCGGCCTCGGACTCGAAGGTCTTGCCATCGGGGGTGATGAGAACCGAGGTCATGAGGCCGAGGGAGCCGAAGCCCTGGGCGACAATGTCGGACTGGACGTCGCCGTCGTAGTCTGGCGCGTCGTGTAAGTCGTGACTTCTCGAGCAATGAAATGCAGGGAAAGGAGGGGGTGTGACTCACTCTTGAGAGCCATGATGTAGCCACCAGAGCTCTTGATCATCTGCGCAACCATGTCGTCAATGAGGCGGTGCTCGTACCAGATGCCGGCGGCCTCGAACTCGGCCTTGTACTGGGCCTCGTAGAGGTCCTGGAAGATGTCCTTGAAGCGGCCATCGTACTTCTTGAGGATGGTGTTCTTGGTGCTCATGTACAGGGGCAGCTTCTTGGTAAGGGCCAGCTTGAAGGAGGCATGGGCGAAGCCGGTGATGGACTCGTCCGTGTTGTACTGGGTCTGAGCGACGCCGCCGCCCTCCTTGAACTTGTAGACCTCGATCTCCTGGGGCTCGCCACCCTCAGGGGTGTAGACCATCTTGAGGGTGCCGGGACCGGGGAGAACGGCATCCTTGGCGCGGTACTGGTCGCCGAAGGCGTGGCGGCCGATGATGATGGGCTTCTTCCAGCCGGGCACCAGGCGCGGAATACGGGGGATGACGATGGGCTCGCGGAAGACGGTGCCGCCGAGGTGGTTGCGAATGGTACCGTTGGGCGAGAGCCACACTATCGTGAAGGGAAGGAAAAGCCATTGAGTCAGTCTAGTTCTTGTTGTCTTTTGGGAGGAGGGCCGGTTGCAGCTCTAAGGGGGAAAGAGGCTGGGATCTAATGACAGCAACAATGCAAAGCTCACGGAGGAAGCTTGATGCAGGGTTCGGTGCCCGCTTCCCGAAGTGCGGGGTGAGATGAGACAGGATTGTTCAAAGCCGTGAAAAGAAAAGGGGGGATTACAGGTATTGTACCACGCGACAGAACCCCTAAGCGGATGGTGAGAAAAGTAGTGAAAACTTACTCTGCTTGAGCTTGAACTCCTCAACACGGGCCTCATCGGGGGTGATGGTAGCGCACTTGACACCGACCGAGTACTTCTTGATGGCCTCGGCGGCGTCGAGGGTAACCTTGTCGTTGGTCTCGTCGCGGTAGGGCAGGCCAAGGTCGTAGTACTTGAGGTCGATGTCGAGGTAGGGGTGGATGAACTTGTCCTTGATGGTCTGCCAGATGATGCGGGTCATCTCGTCGCCGTCGAGCTCGACGACGGGGTTCTTGACCTTGATCTTCTGGACGGCGGAGGCCATGGTGCGGGCAGCGATGAAGGACGCGGGGGCGGCGGAGAAGCTGGACTGGGGGACGACGAAGGACGGCCGGAGAGCGAAAGTCGCGGGACGGCGGAGGAAACGAGCAGCGTTCATGATGACGGGGTTTTCCTAGTAGCGGAGGTCGCGCGCGAATATGAAGGGTCTTTTCGGCTTTTCGGTCGGTCGGTTGCGGGCGGGGGAGACAACAGTCTGGGCCGCGGCTACTTGGACCGGGTAGTGGCGGCGGAGGCAGCGGCGGCAGTAGTAGAGATGCAACGAAGATGACTGGCTTTCGGAACTTGTGTTGGCTGGCTGCAGATGTTTGTGTCAAGAGTGCAGGAGAACAACGTACGTGGGGGCGCTTCTAAAGAGCCAAGCTACGACAAGGTGCTGACGATCGCGAAACTAATTACTAGAGAGTGTTCGGTCGGCGGAGGGAGGGGAGGAGGAAGATGAGGGGAAGTTTGCAAAAGCTAAATGGCAAACCGCTTGGGAGAGGAAAGAGGTGGAAGACGGCTGGTTGCAATTGAAACCTGTCCAAGGCAAGAGAAAATAAGAGTCAAACAAGAGTCAAGCAGCAGTACAGCAACAGCAAGCGGAAGGACAGCCGAGCCGAGATCGTCACAGGTGTGCACTTTACTTCCGGGGACCGGTGTGGGCGGGGTGGGCGAAGCTACCAGAGATACTAAGGTAGAGGTACCGTAGCAGCTTTGTTCCTGCGGGTATCCTCAGTGGCATCTGCCACCCTTTGCTGGCCCAAGAGGTTGCGAGGTGTAAGTAGAACGACTAACGGGATGGATGGATAGTATCAGCCCTGGCTAGGTTAGGGGGGTCTCCCCTTCCCACCTCGGACCTCTACTCGGCCTCTGCTTTATTGTGTTCTTGGCTTTTGGGTCTGATGAGTCCTTTTTGATCCTATATCGGCTTGTAGCTTGGTTCGGGCGCCGAGCTAGAGTACCAATTTTGCGACATCCCCCCCCCTCTCGGATATTATTTTGGTTGAAGCATCTGGGAAGAAAGTCGTCCTTGGGCCGCTGGATGCATAAACCAGGACCAACACGCAAATCTTCTGCAGCAAAAGTCTTATTCTGCATGATTTAGCACTTCATGTCTCAGAAGAGGCGCATGTGACCGAAACTTGGCCCATTCTACTGTTTGCGGACCAATGCTAATCCGACATTGCAAGTATAACCGAATGGCAATAACGAGGTTGATTGGAAGGGCTAATGACACCTGTGTACTCTGTGGGTTTGTGCTCTCTCAGTCACTTTCTCTGACTTGCGCCCTGCTCTTTGTATCTCTTCCCCACAAGTAGACAGGGCTTCATGCGGGGAAGAAATAACAGGCGAAACAGCATCTGATGTAGTAATTGTTCTCTGACCTCGAACGGACGAGAGTGTCACGCTCAGTGGTGGTAATTTCGTCTATTATTGCCCGATGCTTCTCTATCAATGTGGCCCATGCCATGAACGACATCAGATCTGATTGGTTCAAAATAATAATAATCGAGAGATCGAAGTCAGAACACAGCCCATCGCGTGCCTCGCGGTGATAGATTGAGTTAAGAGAGCAAACACCTTGTCTCTGTCGACGATACACGGAGGGTCGCTCTCCGCTCACGCCGAAGAGCCAAAGAGGAGACCGAAAGTCTCAGTCACGACTTCAGCGTCGTATCCCAGAGCATGTCAGTGATGGATGTACTTGTCGACACAATCCTGGAGCTCGCCCAAACAACCCCTGCGATAGCTTCAAATTTTTGACAAGCCTTGACGCAGAAAGCTCCACCATGGCTCTCTTTTCCCGCACAGCGGAGCTGGGCCGCTCCGATCTCGGGGGCATAAGATCCGCACAGCCGACGTCCCGCGATAAGATCGCAACGACCACCGAGCCCGCCGAGCTCGGGCCACCGAAGCCAGTGTCCATTATTATATAATCTCATCGGACAGCCGCTTACTTAACAGCTGGGATATCACGTGTGGCCGTCGAACGTCTCTCCTAAAACAGCACAGCGTAATCTGGAGCTGCACCGGGCATCCTCGCAGTCCGCGGGGCCTCGTGCATGGGACGCGTCCGGCCGACAGGACGTCAGTCCAGGCACGTAACACTCCCACCACACCTAAACTCAGCCCGACCAAGACCTGCAATGCAACATCTGCCCTCTGGCAACATGTAACCAAGCTGCCTGCCAGGTATCGATCGGTATACCCTTTCCACAGTCTCTCCTCTCGCGATACCCCCTACCCCATCCGGACTCCCGGGCGCCTACGTACACTGCCTCTTAGATGTGATCGCCTCGCAGCATGTATCCTTCTCCTTCGAGAGAGATGCAAAAGCAATGGAGAAGACACCTGTCGGGCGTGGCTTACCTTGACGGCGCGGTCGGGGACATCTGATAGAGGTCTTGGAACACGGCGGCCGACGAGAGAGCCCGGACGCCAGGCATGCCAAACCACAACGCCGCCAACCCGAACGGCAATGCCAATGTCTTACTTCTCACCTCGCCTACCTAGGACAGCTCAGCCCTATCCATCTTGATGCCCCTCCCCATCCGTCAACCACTCCCCCTCACATCCTTACCTTTTTCGGCTGTGTACAGTCACAAGAATCGGTTGCGGTCGACCGGATAGTCGGTCAGGCCAAGGTCAAGGCAAGGCCGCCCCCTCCCTTTGAACAACTTTCCGTCCGCCGGCGTCATCCCGCTTCCGTGGGGATCTTCGCTAGGGGCGCCATCTCACTAGAACAAATCACATACGCCGAGATAACAGACAACACAAAGTCGCAGCAGGATTCTTTGGTAGCCTCGACAGCGATGATGACAACAATGATGCTCCTGTCGTCGTCGTCGTCATTGCCACTTGCGTCCCGTGACAAGTCGCCCACCAAGACGATCCCGGCATCGACAACAAAATAGCAACGACCTCACATCGGGTAGTTACCACCGACCTTAACCTGACCGCCTGCATACAACAGCAATCCAGTACGCTTTCCATACCCCCCGATCCGCACCCTTATCCGTCAATACCATGCCATATGCCCCATGCCCACGCTGCGCCGCGATGACGCTAAACCCCGACTCACAGTCCAAACCCGTTTCGACCATCATAAAAACCAGGGTTTCATTTTAACCTACTGCATCATGGCTGTGTCCTTCAGGTAGGGCACGCCGGCTGGTCTCAGTGCCATGCAAGCGCAAGCAAGTGTCTATACTCTGTAGTTGTGGTGCTGCTATATATGCGAATGGTTCCACACACCGGCAAATAGGAACATCCATCGCCGCCCGGTCTTCCCACGCCTCCAATAAGCATAAACGCCGTACCCATGCCCCCCTCCCCCCGCCAAGGTTCTTTATTTCTACGCCGTACACGTACACCGCTGCGCAGCCTCTCTTTCTTGCTCTAGCTCTCGGATAACTCATATCCTCTGCACCCGAACGAGATCAAGAATCTCAACACCCGGGTCGGTTAATCAGTCACGCCGACTGTAGGCTTACGATGCTGCACTAGCAGCCCTGGCGGTTGAATCATACCCCCCCCCCCCCCCCCCCCCCCCCCTTCGGAGTCGTCGCCGAGCCCAATGTCTCAAAAGTATTTCACAAACAACTACGTAAGAAACGCATGACCAGGTAGTCGATATACGTCCGTGGAGAAGCAAGTCTTGTCATTGTTCCAGGACGTATTTTGAAAAAGCCTAGAGGGAATTAGCTGTCCCGAGATCATCCATCACCCTGGGGGCCGGAAAGCCTAGAGGTGGAGGAGACGATCAGTGAATCATGTCAAGTAGTGTACCGCGCTCCCAGTTCTCTCCATGTGCCACCATCAGCGTATGTACGGTAATCTGTCGATTCTAAGCCACCACCACCCGTCTCCCCGCACCCTGCAGGGCAGGCTAAGGCTGTCACACCCTCCTCCCTGCTTTCACCCCCCCTAGTCACCAGTAGCTCGTGCAGTAACCTGCTCTCGGAGTACGAGTTCTGGGTAGTTGTACACAAATATGCTCTGGCCGTTCCGTGCCATCGTCCCACCTCTCCTCTGACCTCGTCCGAGATGCTCGCCTCGGTACGGCATCATAAGTGTGAGGTGGGTTTTCCCCGTATAATACCGCCGTCAGCACGAAAGGCGCCCCTTCAGGCTCGCCTCCGTTGCGCCACTCCTTCAAGCGCGAGACATTTGACGCGTGCGTGGCGGGCTGGTCTCGTATGGTTGGCATCCTCTCCCGCTCCCGTCAGCCGTGTACGATGCGATGTAACGCGATATGATGTGACGCGGGTGTATTTCCGAACAGGGTATCTTTATGTGCTTCTTCTTCCTCTTCGTCGTCTTACTCTGACGCTGTCTCTCCGTCCGCCTCTCTTCCAATTCTGTCGTCTCCATTAGATTACCGTTCCTCTCTCCTGACCGAATTGTGTATCATCGTTTGATGTCATAGCAATCATCCTCATTAAACAAAACAAAGAAAGAAAAAGAAAAGAAAGGGGAAGCAAGAGATGTTCCTCCCTTCCTGAAAAAGGTAAGCCGTCGCCGCGTCCCGTATGCATGTCCACTCCGTTGTCCGATGGAGCCCAGTCGGGACCCTGGAATGCCATGCCTTGAGTGCGAGAAGACCGAGAGCCGACCCACATCAGCCCGGGAGGGGAAACGGCCTGGCTTTCCTCTCCCCGTCATGTTGAAAATGCCTTGCGCCACACCTGCAAGGTGTCCCAATCGTTGTCCGTCGTATCAAGTCATTCCTCTGGTCTCTTCCTCTCTCCCCTCTTCCCACACCCCAGTCCCAAACAAATCGAATCAAAACAAGACAGGGAAAAAAAAAGAGACACAGCCCCGCCGCCATGCAGAAAAGAAATACCACAACAAGCACACACACACACACCCGACGACACCAAGACCACTAGGCCCAACCACCTTGCCGTCACCCTTGCCATGTGTTCTCAACCCCCCCCCCCCCCCCCCTCTGCACCTTCCAAAGGCAAGCAGCCAGCCGGGAGGCTTTGTGAAGGGGGGAACGACCTCATCAGACGTGGTGTAGCCAAAGCCACATACACTAGCCCGCATGGAACCCTTCTCGAAGCCTTCCTACTCGGGCAAGGCTCGGTGTCGAACGACACCTCTTCCGCGGTCCCTCGCAACCCTCCCGTCCCACATGACTGCCTGGGATGATACTGCACACGCCCAGTCGCAACTAGGCGAAAAAGGTAACTTCTCATGGCCTTTTTGGTTCCGTCCACGAACTGGCCTCGCTGCAACTGCGCCGGCCACCCAGTTCCGAAAGAGAACGAGGGCTGCAGCAGGGCCGAGTCATTTCCGACGCCATTGGCCCTGTGGTTGCCAACGTCATGAGCTTGTGTTGGCTCAGCCGCACTCTTTGCAAGTGGACCGAACCAAACAAGACGGCGGGGTCCGTTGTCAGGTTGTCGTGTCCTGTCGGTGTCGGGCAACGGTCCCGGCTCCTGTGCTCCGTCCTGGCTTGCGTTTCGCCGCGAACGTCGACCGCCGTCCCATCCATGTGGGGAAACAGCCGCCGTCCAAGCCCTTGCAGGTAAATGCTGTAGGTATGTATCTGTATAGGGGTGGGTGTGGGTGTGGGTAAGGGTGTGTGTGTTCTTCACCTCTAGGCATCAGCTTTTTTTTTTGGCCCTCCCGCCCAATGGAAATCCTCCTCGACCGCGGGGCAGTGCTCTCGACGACCCTCAATGCCAACCTCTCGCACGCTTGCGCTTGTCTTCGCACGGGTTTTTGCATTTTGGGCAGACGTGGTCAGGGTACGAGTTGACGTCGACTCGGATCAAGCATTTCGAGCACCGCCACCACCGCGACGAGAGGTTGCGTCCTTGGAGCCAGCTGTCGTCCACGTGCGTGCCCCGCTTGAAGATGTCTTCGTTGTGGTAGTCTCGCAGGTGGTCCCGGAAATGGTCCCGTCGTCCAAACGGCTCATTCTTCCGCGAACACTTGGGGTAGTCGCACTTGTGAGCTTCCTTCTTGGACGGGTCTTGGTGAACTTGTCTGTAGTGCCTTTCGAGGTCCGCTTTGCGTTTGAACGGGTTGGCTGTGCACCCCGCCTCCAGACAGGGAAACTTGTAGTCGACCACCTCTTGTTGCTCCTGGCCCCTGTGCACAGCTTTGTTAGCACATCCTCGCCCGCGATAGTGCAAGAGGCCTCCGCCGCCAACTCACCCTTGGTGGGGTATCACTGTTGGATACTGCCCTGCCGGAACGTATCGTGGTTTCATCTGCCAGTAGCCTCCGTCTTCCGTAGGGACATAGTCGTACTGGGACCAGTTGATATCTCCATAGTATGGCTCTGAGGTTTGTGGTGCTGACGACGACGCAACGCTCGTATAATCGTCGCCGTAGTATCCCGAATAGCTGTCCCCGTAGCTCTCATCGTAGCTGTCTCCATAATTGCCAGGCGGGGATTGACTCATGTTGTGCGGATACGAGAATGACATCCCAGGCGAGGAGCCGTACGAAGATGGCGTGAGAGGGCCTCTGGAGCTGACGTCGGACAGCTGACGCGCGAGTTCCGGGGCCTCTAAAAAAGTGGGAGATTCGAGGTAGTCTCCGGACGATACTGGAGACGTTGCGTTAACATAATAGTTTGCGCCGCGGTAGTATTGGCTGTCCATTGTCTCTGACGAAACAAGGCACACTGTCGTGCTGTCTAAACCGTGTGTATCCCGGCTTCTGGATAGCAGTTCAGTAAGGGAAGGGTGGCCTTGCGAGGATGGGGGGTATGAAAGACGGGTTGACCGAGGAGGGTAAGCAGTAGCAGAGACTACCAGGAACCAAGCATAGCATAACAACTTACACAAACAAGGTGCCGCTATTTGGTGCCGTGGGGGCTTGGGTTTGGACAGACGAGATCGTGTCTATCACAGGCAGCTTCTCACAGAAGCTTAAATACAGTTGGGTGGGGGGAGGGGCAGGTGTGTGGTAATACGATGTCTTGTTGTATGCCAAGGTTCGTAAAGGAGTGGAAGCCGGTTCGCTTGAAGTCGAAAGGCGGGCTCTGAATTGTGGGATAGGACACCAGAAGATGGAACTGGCAGAAGGGTGAAGTGATTACCAAACTCAAGAGTCCACGGATTGGAGTGGGAAGTGGGTGGTCTAAGTATTAGCGGGACGAGGCAAAGCCAAGTTCACCGCCTTGGAGGAATAAAGTCGGCACAAATACGTCAAGCGGCACAGATACACGAGGTGCTGGTGGAATGGGTCATGGTTGCCCACCAGCACATGGCTTCGTCTCCGTAGGATGGTCTTGGCTATGGGGAGCCTCAAAAGGGCGGGTATGCTATCAGGAGTTTCAAGGCTACTTCACCTCCCCCCTCCCCCCTTGGTCATTGACGCGGAGGGTGAAGATAGGATAGAGTTGTCTGTGCCCAGGCGGCGCGAAGCGAGGACCAACTGCGAGTGCTGGGGTTTCTCCGCCAAGTTGGAGGACTGAATAGAAGGCCTCGGTGAGTGACATGTTCTAGAAAGGGGCTTAGAAGCCGCCAGCCACCAAAGGAATGAATTCATGTGGAAAACTACGCATCACTAGTGACTGGAACGACAACGGAGGTACAAGAATCGAACCAGGTCAGCCCAAGGCCCGCCAGATACTCCCGTGACGATGCGCCAACCTATCACTCGACAGGGCTGGCGGGGATTAAGTGTGCGGTGCATACTTATGGGGGGAGGAGGTTCCTCAACGGCCGTGGGCTTCGAGAATCAAGGATGGTGTTCCGGCTGGGCAGTCAGCACTGGGTGACCTTGGGCGGGCCATTTTGGCGAAGGTACTCGGGCTGTCCAAGACAATGTCTAACAGACCCAAAAGATAAACTGGGGCAGGGAAGGGCGATTGCGAGAAGGGTTCTCTGTATAGCCCGTGTATGTACACCACAGCATCGGCAGGGTCAAGGTCGTGGTCAGTCAACCCAGAGTTGGGGACGCGAGGTACCGTATCCGGTATGTACTATGTAAGGCCCAGTCAGTGCCAGGCAAGGGGTTCGGAAGATGGCCAGTAAGCAGTGAAAGGAGACAGGGGGCGAGATATGTCATAGCACAGCGAGAGATTATCGCTCATTGGCATGCCTGGGGCAGTAGTAGGGCTCGGGGCGGACTTGGCAGGAATTGCGATGCGGCTGTCGAGATAGACTGAAGATCAAAATCGCGGAGGAGAGAGGCTTGACTGGAAGGGCATCTCGTTGCCTGGCCCCGCACTGCCACTCTAGTGGGCGCGTGCACGCTTGCAGTCCCAGTCCTTGTTCCTGTGCAGGGTCCAAATGCTGGAGTGGAATCAGCCAAGAAACAATGGTACCGCAAATCATGAAGACCTCACTGGTCCAATCGTACGTAGTGAGACCATAATGCCTTACGGAATACTGCAGAGGGGGTAACGCTGCGGGCCCCCCTCTCCTCAGCGTTTCCACCCCCCCCCCCCCCCCAGGAAGCTTGGGTACCGTCGTACCTCGGTTTGAGAGACAGAAGACGGGACGCTGAATTAATTGCTGTGCTGGGCTGGCCTGCACAGTGAGGTTGCAGTGTAACCCTTTGACTGTCAGCTAAGGAGGCTCCATCGGGGGCCAATCCGCTGGATCCGCCGCAAAGGTGCATGTTGCCCACCGTAATAGCCTGAGAGCTGGGTTGATCGAGCGAGAGCCAACAGGTCGCGGGTCAAATGTGACGAGGGTTCCGCTATCGTTTTTCCTCGGACGAATTGGCTGTCCGCGCCCATGTGGATTGAAGTGGCACAGGCGGTGACGGCAACGGTAACGCTAACCGTCAATTACCAGGAAAGGAGAGAGAGTGTGAGTGAGAGAGTATGTGTGTGTGTGTGTGTGTGTGTGTGTGTGTGTGAAATGTGGAAAAGGTTGTCTTGATTCTCGTCTCGCGTCCATGGATAGCACCGCAGGTCAGGTGCCTGTGAGAATGCTGGATGAGCGCCTTGCTCCATGGCGGCTGCATGCTTGATCTCCGGGCTGACAGGCGGCGGTTTGCACATTGACTCGGTGAAGCAAATCTGAGATGGTGCTATTCAAAAAGGGCGCAAAGCCGTGTGTACCTGGAGGCAGGGCCCATCCCGATGGAGACATTGTTCGGACGAGCCATTTTCTGGAAGAGAAGAATACGGAGCTTGTGCAGTCTGTTGGAGTGTCAAGTTGTGGGTTCCAACGAGGTCGTGATTTGCAGTTCATGTCTTGTGGGTGGCCAAAAGGAAGCCAGGCAAGGTCATCATCATCTTGCCCAACCATCTTTAACGTGCCTTGACTGCTGGGTACCCTGGGAAACTGGGCCGGGTTGGGAAGGCACGAAGGAAAGATTGGCAGGTTGGCAGGTTGGCAGGCGTACTCAAAGAGGGTCAGGGTGGGCCCCGAGGACCTTCTGGAAAACTTCCATCGCTTAACCTAAAAAGGCAAACGTGGAGCGTGATGACCTGGGCCTGCTGCGTTTCGTTTCGGGCCCCACTACCTTCTTCTCACCTACAGCGTGCTGCATGCTCGAGTTACCTACCTCTTCTTTACCCCCTTGTTACGCCAACGAGGTGGGCAATAATACTTGTGACCTTACCAGGCTGATTGAATACCACTCGCTGCCCTCGCCGGTCCCGGTTTGCCCACGTGAACTTCCCTTCCCGTGTCTCTGCGCCCGACTTGTGGTGTGAGCCGTGGCGGAGTCCATTCATTGCAGAACGACAGCGCGTCTGTCCTTCGCTCAATGGCCTTGTTGTAACCCACACCAGGGGAGCTTCGTCATTAATGCCTCAACCTCAGCCTCAACCATCTTCCGAGCCATTCGGAATGCCAACCGGCGCGTCCACAACACAATCCAACTTGTTGTTCTGGGCAAACGAGCCATATGGTATAGGCTGTGGCGGGGAGTGCTAGCCAACCGACCCGCAGGTGGCTATGGCTCTTGTCGCGGAAAGAATCGATCCACAACGGGGTATCTCACGGGCTGTCCGGGGTTCTTTTTCAGACTGTATTCCGGCCGAGTCTCGATCCCGGCACCCCATGGAGGAAGAGAAGACTGCCATGAATATGCGTGACATAACCCCCACGTCAGGCGGTAAAGTTCGTACCATCAGGCAGGGGCCGGAGCTTAGTTCGCTTCCAGAAGCCGTGGTGGAAGATATCACAACGGGGCACATGGCCTTGGCCGCGCCAAACATGCTTGTCTAAAGTCACGCGATGCGGAATGCGAAAGGGCCGTCATCATCATGTGCAAATGCCGAATCGAGTCGGCCTTCCGCCTCCTCGTTCATGGCCAGTCAATGGTCAGTGTACTTCAACAAACATAAGCCAGATCGACCCTGGCGGTATGTTTTCCGCAAAATGAGGCAACGCCGTTCCTCCCGATACCGATGGTTCGAGGCCCCCCATCCCAATCCGAGGCTACGCCTGGCATGAAACCCTGTGACCCGTGCCGCCTATTCATACATCGTCCTCCAGGAATTTGTACGCAAATTTGAAGTCCGCCTTTCTGCGGTTCATCCTGCGTATCCTGTCAGTTGCTGACTCCATCAGATCATCAGTTTAGGAGACGACTTACCAAGTGCTCTCGTAGTCGAAGAAGCGGTACGTGCCCTGCTCAAACTCCTCGGTGATGTTCTTGGGTTCCTCGTGACGCTGGAACCAGGTCTGGTACTGCTTGTGGAATCTCCAGCTCTGGTCCTTCAGTGACTTGGCAGCCAGGTATTGCTGAGGAGTGCCCTGCTTGTAGTAGAATACGTAGAAGAGTGTGTCGGGGTCAATACGCGAGTACAGTCGCGGGTCGTCGAACAATGCTAGCGGCTCTTGAGGAAAGTTCGCGGCGCTCGAGTTCAGACGTAGCTCGGGACGGTACGTCCTGGGCACGTCCGTGTCCATGATGTCGGGACACATGGCCTGGCTTGCCTGAAGCATGCGCTGCGTCGAGGGCGAAGAGAAGGGCGCTGGCCGCTTGCGAGATGCCTCGAAAGACTCGACGAGGTCTTGCAGAGACGAAGGAAGGTGGTAAATCGACTCTTCCTCCTCCTCCTCTCCGACAGCGGGCTTGACTCCATTCCTGGTGCCGTTTGTTTGAGATGCTAAAAACGTTAGTACGTCAAGCAGCCGGCCATCTATCCGTAAGGACTTACCCTTGGCTGCTGCCGATGCCTCTACCGCGGCCTGGTTCTTGAGTGCACGTTTTTCTGCCTTGGTCTGGGCCGGCGTCGGCTTTGCAATCGTCGCCTGGGGCTCGCTTGCGATGCTCGAGGGCGCTGCGGACTGCGGTTTGGGTTCTGGTTCCTTGGCCGCAACAGGGTGTGCCGGCGTCGTTGCAGGGGACCCTGCCGCACTGCTCTTCGATTGTGCGGCTGGGGTTCCTGTCGTAATGGGTGCGGCGCCCGGCGGAGGTGGCAAGGGAGAAATGCCAATCTTGTCTGATGCCGCCGCGGCCGCTGCCGCAGATGCGTATTTGAGGCCCTCGGCAGGTCTTGTGGGGACGGATGCGGGTTTCATGGTCGGACCATTCGCAGCTCCATTACTACTGATGGTCTGTAATGGCGTATGCAAGGTTGCCAGCGCTGGTAGAGGGGACTTGGACTGCGCACTGGACCTCCGTCCTGATGCCGAAGCATCCGCCACCGCCTTCGGCTTCGGAGGAGGTTTGATGACCTCGGGTTCCGGTGTCGGTTCTTCCGCCAAGGATTGGGTGTCTTGCGACGAGCCTTTGTCGCCGTCCTGAGGAACGCCATATACGCCCTCCTCCTCATCCAGGTTGAGCTCTTCGTACATCTCTTCGTCCTCAACGAAATCGTCGTTCATGCCATCTGAGACATAGTATCGAATCGTCTCCTCGAGGTCGGTGACCTGATCCGTGTCGACTCCGCCGTTCTCCAGAGACCTCCGGATGAGCTCGAGCTTGCCCTGATGCCATTTGTGACGCTCGATGATGCGCTCGATTTCGGCCATTCGTTCCGCCTTGGCAGTCTGGGTCTTGCCCTTCTTCATGGTGGCCTGTATCGCCTCGGCTTCGGCTTCGAGGGTCTCGATTTGTTGCTCCAGCTCGTCCACCATATTGTTAAGGAAATCGCTTGCTTCCGCCTTTGCCTGTTCTTGGGGGTCGAGCTTTGCTGAAGAGGCCAACCCTTCCTTGGAGTATGCCTTAGTCTTCATGGCCTTCTCGACCGCCTTGAACTTTTCCATTTGCTGCCAGATGGGTTAGCAGGACCGCCGGGGACGGGCTCGCAACCGGAAGAAGAGATGAACCAACCGTCTCGATCAGTCGGCGGTGCTCCAGTAAAGGAGCCTTGTCTTTGATATCATTGCTTGCCGCCCATGTCTTGATCTGATCGCGCTGTCTCTGTAGCTTCTTAATTTCGCGCTTGAGGTTGTCCTCCAGCTTCTCTTTTTGGGAGATGTTGTTGGACTGCTCAATCTTCTCGTAGATGGCCTCGAACTCGGCCACGCCTTCGGCCACCTTCTTGAAGCACTTGTCGACTTCTTGTTGAAGTTTCCGTGCTGCCATTTTGCCTGTCTGTGTATCGGACTGATGGAAAGCCTAGGCCGGGTTACGTGTCTCGATACCGAGGGGTCGGGGGTGTCAGGTGTGTGGTGGTGGATGATAGTCTTCGACTCAGGGTTGTGCTTGTGTAGCAGACGGCTATCGAAAGGGTCGATGGGCGCGCTAAGAGGGGGAGGAGAGGGTGGGAAGTGTTTGTCCCTTAGGTGCGACACAGCGACGACTGTTGCGCCGTATATACTGGCGTTTGTTGGTTGCGCGATGCAGGTTTGCTTGCCGACAGTGAGGCGTTTGATGGGTCGAGGTTCTACGCATGGGGAAGAAAGAGCTGGAGGGCTGCCGTGCCGTGCGGGTAGGGACAGGTTCAAGATACCCACCCTGCGCTAACCGATGACAATGGAAGAATCTTGTAAACAAGGGGGTCAACCGCTCCGTGGACCTATGGAGCACTTCAGACGTCACTGGATTGGCGTTTAATAGCTTTCAGAGGCTTCAAACCGCCAAAAATCGCTCTGAAGTGAAGAAGTGGCAAGAATAGAAGGAGCATGTCATTCCTTCCCCTAACTGAGGCAGGTTCCATCTACTTAGCGATCATGACAGATGATGACACGGACCACTGTTCAGCCCAGCCTTGCCCGCTGCCATTCTTGGTCGCGTTCAGGGATGTGAGACCAACTACAACCGCTTGAACCAGCCTGAATTCAAGTCCATCCAAGCCACCGTCAGGGCAGCACCTAGGGGAGACCTGCAGCGCCAGTTGACTGACTGCACTTGAGCGGTCTATTGTGTCTCATAATTTGCAATCAATTAACCAATCCATCAGCTAACCGGCCAACCAACTTTCCTCCGTCAAACAGGCCCTGTTTGCTCTAACTAAGGGCCCAACCAGCTTCTACTTGCCGGGGTCAGTTTGCTGCCCGTTTGCTTGACTTTTTTGCACGCTCGGTTGGCCGTCCTCCAGTTTTCAGACGAGGGGGGCACATTGACACCTCAGCGATAACCAGTTGCTTCGTTTGCCTGCTCCTCAGTCCCTCTAGGGGTCACCGCAACCAAATAATTACAGTCATCAGAAAATGAAAGGTGAAGCTCTCTCACATTTGCGCCTAACCATCTGTGTTGTTGACACTTTCCCCAGCCATTGTCCAGCGGGTTCTGTCCGCCTCTGTGGCGGTGGACAACGAGGTCATTTCGTCGATAGGGAAGGGCATTCTCGTCCTCGCTGCTGTCGCTCCCGGTGACACCGAAAAAGACGCCGAGACCCTTGCAAACAAGGTGTTGAAGCTCAAACTGTGGGACGACGAGGCCGGCGCTCGGGTGCGTCTGCTCACCATCAATCCTCGATCTCCCATGCCTCTGACTAACACTGTCCCAGTGGAAGAAGACCGTCCAGGACATTGACGGGGAGGTTCTCTGCGGTATGCAAAGTGCTCTCTGCCAAGCGCGAAGCTGGCGCTTCTGACATGCTTCCCAGTCTCCCAGTTCACACTCTTCGCCAAGATTGTCAAGAACAAACCCGACTTCCGCCTCAGCGCGCCGGCTGAAGACGCCAAGAGAATATATCACTATTTCCTGCAAAAGGTGCAAGACAACTACGAAGCGGACAGGGTCAAGGACGGCCGTTTTCAGGCCATGATGGCTGTATCTTCGACCAACGATGGCCCGGTTAGCGCCCCCTTCGGAACTCGTCGCAATTACCCGGGCTTACGTGCTGACTTGCAATGCCAGATTACGTTTGAGCTGAACACAGAGCCTGCCTCGAAGCCTTGAGCCGCCGTAGGCTACAGGGACACGATGTCGTTTTTCTGGGACAAGATGCACGGAGGGGGTTCGAAAAAAATGTGTAAGTTTTCATGATGGCACAGACAGCTCTGCTCCACTGTCAACACAGCCCTGTAGGTGACCAGAGTCTTCGCCCGCCTCAACGCTTGATGGACAAGCGACTTCAGGAATCATTACATAGGGTAAATGCCATGGAGCACTTACGCACGGAATAGACATAGAAAGAAAGAGCCATTATTAGATGCATACATAGAAGAAGCGATACAGGCTTCGACTCGAACTCGGATTTGAGAGATACTCCAGGTTCTTCAGTTTGCTGCTCATCAGGTACCTACCTAGATAGTTCTCAGACCACCTCCTGTTGAGGCACCAAGAACTGTTGCAACACGAAAACAAACGTTCTGATTGGGTGGGCCGACAAGAGCTGTCGCTCCTTCCCGTCGAACCATGCAGGGCAGAGGTGTTTGCTTCCCTCCCCAACTGCCCCGCACCAGAAGCCGGATTCCAGAGAGTTCCATCGCACTTCCAGAGGCCCCTCCCTCCCCCTCCACCCTAGCTCTGCGTTGAAGCATTTATCGTGCGCCAACACCACCATCAACATTCTTAAAAATTGGATTTATCCTGCGTGTGTTTTCGACAAGTCCCCGACCTTGCGAGCCAATCCGTAACCAACTGCAGCTTCTTCTCACTATTTCGGAGCTCATCCGTTAACAGCTACCCACCCTGTACTGTCTATAGGGCGCATACTAGCAGCCTCACGTTCAGATAACCCAACTCCCACATAGCTCAGAACCAGCAACTCACCTTTCCCCCCGACCGTCACCATGTCTGCCGAAGGTACCGAGACCAAGCCCACGCGCCCCCGCGTCTTCTTCGACATTACTGTCGGCGGTAAGTCCGCCGGCCGTATCACGATGGAGCTCTACAGCGACCTCGTCCCCAAGACGGCAGAGAACTTCCGCTGCCTCTGTACCGGCGAGAAGGGCCTGGGCAAGTCCGGCAAGCCCCTCCACTACAAGGGCTCCGGCTTCCACCGCGTCATTAAGCAGTTCATGATCCAGGGCGGTGACTTCACCGCCGGCAACGGCACCGGCGGCGAGTCCATTTACGGCGCAAAATTTGAGGACGAGGCCTTCCCCGTCAAGCACGACCGCCCTTTTCTCCTGTCCATGGCCAACGCTGGACCTGGTAAGTGTCTCCCGGTGTCCATCTTGTTCGGAAACCAAACAAGATTGTCCAAGCGGAAGTTTGGGTCGCTGACAGTCGCACGTCGCAGACACCAACGGCTCCCAGTTCTTCCTGACCACCGTCCCGACGCCCCACCTCGACAACAAGCACGTCGTCTTCGGCGAGGTCCTCAACGGCAAGTCCGTCGTGCGCCACATCGAGAACCTCCCTACCGAGTCGGGCGACAAGCCCGTTAAGGAGGCCATCATCGCCGACTGCGGCGAGCTCACCGGCGAGGCCGCCCTCACTGCCGACGTCAAGGCTCCGGACGCCTTCGGCGACACGTACGAGGACTTCCCCGAGGACTGCGCGAACCCGCCTGATGCCAAGGAGGTCGTCAAGATCGCCACCGCCTGCAAGGACTTTGGCAACAAGGCCTTCAAGGCTGGCGATTTCAACCTCGGCCTCGAAAAGTACCAGAAGGGCCTGCGCTACCTTAACGAGGACCCGGACCTTGAGAATGAACCCGCCTCGACCAAGGCGGAGCTCGAGGCCCTCCGCTTCTCGCTCAACAACAACTCGGCCCTACTCAACCTTAAGCTCGAGGCCTGGGAGGACACCGTCAAGTCGGCCACGTACGCCCTTGAGGTCCCCGGCACCAAGGACGTGGACCGCGCCAAGGCCCTCTACCGCCGCGGCTTCGCCAACGTACGTCTTAAGGACGAGGAGACCGCCGTCAAGGACCTCGAGGAGGCGCACAAGCTCGTTCCGGACGACAAGGCCATCCTCAACGAGCTCAACGCCGTCAAGCAAAAGGCAGCCGCCCGTGCGGCCAAGGAAAAGGCGGCGTACAAAAAGTTCTTCCAATAGTCGGGGACGTGGATGCGGGGAAGAGCTGATTAAAAGAGATTCGGCACCGGCCTACAGCAGGAAGCCAAAACGAGAAATGATGATTCCATGATTTTTGGGGCGACAAAAACACTATGCATACACACAAGGTACTTTTTCCTATTTCATTGGAACATGGGCAGAGGCGTACAGAGATGCCGGAACGGCAAAGGGATAAACGGGAGGGGGGAGGACAAGAAAAAGAAATAAGTCAATTCAAAGATTCAGTTAGATACCTCTGGCGGGGAAAAAATTCGAGCATGGTTATGTTCCACACAATTTTGGCGGTGTGTTCATCGGGCGTTTTATTCTACTGGTATATATATGTATGCTTTGAATGTGTGTATGGGGTCTCGTGAATATCTCGGGCGAGACGCGCGCAATGCTAATCATGATGTGTCTGAGGGGGTATATTCATCGTGTCCCATGGGTGCGCCTTCCTGACCTGACACACCAAGCAAGCTGGTAAGGAAGGGAAGCGAACAACTGAAAGGGAAGGGTGCGAGGAGAAAACAAAAGCAAAACCCGCAATAAGGCCGCCCATCCTACCGAATGCTCGCCGGGCAATATCCATCCGAGTTGACTTGGGTAGAGGTTTTTTGAACAGAGAAACGCCAGAGTTGCTGATCCGTTCAAGCCGACTTGCCTCCGTCCCAGAGTGAGAAAATAGTTGACCAACCACCCGCCTTTCTTACGCTCCAAGTGCCCGTATCCAGAGGTCCTCCCTTCCTCGTCGTATCAATGCAGGAAATGTGTTTGTCATTGAGCTTCTGGGCTTCTGAACTGCGTTCGTGTGGATAAACAGCTGACAAAGAAAATAAAAGAGAAATTGAAGAATGAGAAAGGGGCCAGGAGTCGTCGGCCCGAGGAATTTGGCGCCTGAAGGGGTGAGATGCACGAGCAGTTGTTCAGCAAGAGCTGCTTTCGTCAATAGCCAGTGTTCCAAGACCGCTCGAGGTTCTTGCCACGCGTTGCTGGTGGGGATGATTCAGGCGAGTCGCTCCGTGCAAACGGCTTCATGATACCGGACAGAATGTGGCGAGTGGCCCTGCCGTTGCGCTTGAGCGTGGCCAGATGTGAAGACGAGTGTTCCGAGTGCCCAGACATCTGCCTCAAAGAACTGAAATCCCGGCCACGACGATGCTCGCGGCTCCGACGCGAAGGGGCGTCAACGAGCACATCGCTTCCGGCCGATCCGGGAGGCTGGTACTGATCTTGTTCAAACCAGACTGTCGAGTTGTTCGCAGAATTCGTGGCCGAGTTGCTGTTGTGGTAGGTTGACAGGCTCATGGATTCCAACATGGCCGAGCCATGCTCCATCGCGTCGGCGAACTCGGAAGTAGGAAGAGACGATGTCTCATGGAGGGATCCATCCATCTTTGAGTAGCAGTGGTCCGCGCGCTCTTGCAGGCTAATGCACATCTCGTTAAATATCAAGATGTCTTCTTCACCTGTTGCAGGCTTAATCACTTCGCCATTGCCGACGGGGTTGGCCTCGGTCCACATCTTGACGAGCGCAGCAAAATTCTGAGCATGATCGATCAAGTGAGGCAGCGCCGGAAACCCTTCGCGAGCCGTCGGTGACAGCCGTCCGAGAATCGCGATAGGGGTCGAGTAGGACGGTCCTAGGGCGACCTTGTTGCGCTCGACGGGGATAGAACAAATGATGTCGATGTAGTCCTTCACTGACTGGCGGTTTGAGCCCAGGAACTTGTTCATCGGCTCCATCCACTCTTCCTTCTTCCCGAATGTGGAAAGATTCCCGAGTGCTTGGAGTGCCTTAGCGACCAGCGTGAGCGTCCGCTGTGCTCGGGGCCGAGGATGATCTCTCAACAAGCCGAAAAGTTTGGGACTCAGAATCGCGGGGCAGATGAAGCGGAGAAACAGGAATCCTGACACGCTCGTGTAGGTGACGGTACGCAGCCAATCGCCGTATCGGTCCTCAGCAACAGCCCTTATGTACTTGAGGATCGACCGAAGCTCGGGCGGACACTTGGTGGGCTCTTTGCAGATGCATTGCCAGACCTCAGTGGTGAGTTGGATGAGCCTAGTCCAGTGCTCCTGGATGTTTTCACCAGGCTTGAGCTTGCTGGGATCTACCTCGCAGTTGGGGTTGGCCTCGTTGATCTCGGAAATCTTGGCTTGCAACATCTGCTCAAGGTATTCTTTCCCTGAGCGCCTCATGTGAAACTCGAGGGCCTGGGTCAGGAGGGTGTTGCCTCGGAATAGCAAGTTGGCCTCTCCTGCGAGGGATTTGCCCATGTCGCGGAGGATCTGCTCTCGGTCACTCGACGACTCCATGGACTCGTTGGACTTCAACCGGCTGCTGAAGCGGTACTTTTTCATCTGGTTCTGGCTGCCGCCGATACCGTCGATCTCGTCCTCTACCAGTGTCTGCAGCCATTCGTTGGCGTGGCCGGACACTTGGAAGATATTGAGGAAAATCTCAGACAGCCGCCGCAAGTTTCCGGGAAGCGCTTCGGCGATCTGTGCGGTGAGACCGGACGGAAAGCTGTGAAGCAATGTTGACAGCGCCTGATACTCCTTGGAGTGGAGGACAACAAGCTCCTCATGGTGAAGCTTCACAAGCATTGTGCCCGTGACTTGCTGCCGTTCGTCGTATATCTCAAGCCACCGCTCAAAGTCTTTGCCGAGTTCGATGTGGTCCAGAGGAATGTCGACCGACCCGCAGAGAACCTCTGTGAGACTGCTCGATTTGGACAGCCCGAGAGACGCCTGCAATTGGTGGCTAAAGCTTTCGAGATTTCCGTCCACCCTTTTCAGTATGATGGAGAGGAATGGCATGGTCGGTGGAAGGTCCGAGAACTGATAGTCTTCTCTCCAGAAAGGATTTTTGGTTCCGGTTTTCATCGTGGAGCGGGCGCGGACCTCCCCATCCAAAATGACCTCAGTCAGGTAGTTGCCCACCAGAGAGTCAGCGTCCTTGGCTTGTTGTCGATCGATGAAACCGACGTCGGGCGAACAGTTCTTGGGCTTCAACTTTGCCTCCGTCACCCGCAAACTGATCGTCTTCTCGATTCGGAAGATTTCACCAGCAAGATCCGATTCCAGGTCTGTGACTTCCACCACACCTTCCGCCGAGCACGGGTCCAACCGAAAAATGTCAGGCAGCGCAAATGCTCGGAGTAGAACGAACCAAACCTCAAACAGTAGGCGGTTCTCGAGGGCGATGTATACCGGACGGAAGATGGACAGTTGGGTGGATATCGGAGAGTAGTGGGGGAAGATGCCGATGCAGTATTCCTCATCGAGTACGGACCGGTCGAGCTGTTGAATGGCACATCGGGACAGCTGAGACAGCTCGACAACAGCGATAACAGCATCGCCGTCGTTCGTGGTGAGACGAATCTCACCATTCTCCTGTAAGAGACAAGAAACAACTCGCCAGGAAGTGGTTGGCGACCTCAAATCCCGAGTGGAGGGTCTTTTGACGATGGCCCTTGGCGAGCTTGCCAATCCCTTGTCCCAAAGTCTCACTTGCCCGACCTTGATGAGGGCGTTTGTGGGTTTCGTCCCATTTTCGGACCCGCGCCTCCTGACAGCCGGGCGCAGGGACGTAGGGCCCGGGCTCCGATTGCCGTTCGAAAGTCTGACCTTTGGGGGTCGCAACTGCTGCCAACACAACAGAGCCGCGAGCCAGAGGTCGCGTTCTTCGACCAACAACGGATGTAGTAGCAGGTCCAAGGGGGGCTGGGTGGGACAAGACACTTCCAGGCACCTTTTCCCTTCGGGCAATTCGAGCGGTGCTACCCGGCATCCGCGTAGGTCGGAAACTAGAGGGATGTGGAATGGACCGTCGTGGCCCGAGTCAAACATCAAGCTTCCCTTCTCTTCGTCAACATAGGCAATACCGATCTGCCATTTCCCCGCAGGTTCAGTCCGAAACTCGATCTCGCCTCTCATGCGCCCACACAGATTTTTCATCATGAGCAGAACATTATTGGCGTTATCAGTCGGCACAGGAATGGGCAACGAGTCCACCGACGGGGTCGAGGCTGTGGGCGGGGAAGTTGGTCGAGAGGACTGGCGCTTGATCAATCGCTTTGTCGACAGCTTCTTTTCCTTTAGGCTGGTTGTGGCACCCTGAGGGATCTCGGAATGACGAGCAGGAACGACGGATGGAAATCCTAAGGACTCAATGGGGGGAGGCGGAGAGCGAGCATCATCGAATAGTGGCTGGGATCCAGAGGAGGAGAAGGAACCGACCCGCTGGCGGCCCTCTCTCGCGGTGGCGTTCATGAATTGCTGTCGCAGTGCGCCGTCCATGGTGTGTGTTCTTGGACGGAAGTTGCTCGTTTGCCGCACAGGAGGGCTGGCTGAGTTATTATTGTTGTTGTTGTTGCTGTTGTTGTCGTACGAGCCGCCGTATGTATCGTTGAAGACCATGCCCTGTCGTCTCGAGAAGTCCCCAGGGATGGATCTCGGAGAGCTTTGCGGGGAGCTTGAGGTGAGACCACGGGGCATCTGCAGAGGGGCAGTCGGGTCAAAGACGGCGTTGGCAGCCGGGGCGGGTGACAGGCCGGGGTGATGGTATTCGGGGGTCACGGCGCGTATCGTGGGGTTCGATGCGTGGTTGGAGCGGAAGGAGGTGCGCAGGTTGGTTATGGAAGCGCGTTCCATGCCGCGAGACGACGGGTCGGCGGACAAGGACTGGTTCTGAGAATGCGGCCAGTCGAGGCGCGGCGTGATGTTGTGACCACCGTTGTGGCAGGCTCGTCCATCCATGCTCGGTGGTGCCATGCTCATTCCATGGTTTGTCCTCATTTGGGGATCGCCCGCATCTGAGGGTTTGTGATTACAAGTGCGTGTCTGGACGACTTTGTCTCTCCCAGAGCTGCTGCGCTGCGCCTGGACGTCCCACGTTACAACGTCTTATTTCCCCAAATCCTAGCCGGCACGCCTCTCTGGGTCTCCAACAGTCAACTGGTAGCCGATTTGGCGGTGATCCCGGGACTGATGTGTGTGCTGCCACGCAACAGTAAGCATAATAGTCGCTGGCCGGTAGCCTAGAAAGTCGCAAGCCAAGTCTCACGGGTGTTGGTCGGGTCTAGTCGAGCAGAGCGGAGTCGGGTCGAGTCACAAACAGCTGATCGATGGTGACAGCTGGGGTTGTCGTTGACTGACAAACATTCAGCTCCTGCATGCAGCGAGGAGAGCCGGTCCGAGACGAACTGGGGGGGGGGGGGGAGGCAGGTCTGGAAGTAAGCTTCGAAATGGAAATGCGAAGTTGCGGTGGCCGGCAGTTATGCCAGGGCCGGGCAAGGCAAATAAATGGCAGAGCAAGTGGGAGGGGGACGTGGTGTAGAAATGGATCAGCGGCGGGATGAGAGGATGAAAGCGGGGGATTTTGGCGGACGATCCACAGGTGCGAAGTGGGATGATGCAGGGTTGCAGCGAAGAGCGGCCGTTCGATTTCGAGGTCGAGGTCGAGGTCGAGGGGAGAGGGGAAACGGGCCAAATTATTATTGTTGTTGTTGTTGTTCGCTAGTGCAGGCGTTGGAAAGTTGCACAAACTAATCGCCTCGAGAAAGCTGCAGGTAGAACGGCAGGAACGGATGTGCGGAGACGGCGGCGGCAGCGGCAGCGGTGATGAGGAGACCGAATGATGACGAGCGGGGGGGGGAGGGAGGGGAGGGGAAGGAAGCCTGATGGAAAAGAATGTCTGGTAGTGTCTGCGGGAGACAAGAGCGGCGGGCGAAGTCGGCGAGACTGGCGAGAAAGAGAAAATGAAAGAATGAGAGAGGGGGTGAGTGAGAAGCGAGGAAACTCGGCAGATGACGGCGAATGGGAGGGGGAGTGAGGATGGACGAGAGGAAAGTAAAGGAAGTGATGTTTGTAAATGAATGTGATGAGGCGATGGCGACGGTGAAGGCGCTTGAAGTGGGCTTTCAGTGTGATGGATTATTCCCCTCTTCTTTTTTTCCTTCTTCTTCTTTTCGTTCTCTTCGTCTTCGCCTTCTTCTCTTTCCTTGTTCCCTTTCTTCCCACTTAATATTTTTTTTCCTTTCCCTTTCTCTTTTGGTCGCTTTTCTCGCAAATTCCGAAGGGACCCAGAACCGGAGATGGAGCTCGGGGGGCGGGGAGCTAAATGATATTGGTGATTAGATATTCGGCGAGGTGGAATCGATCACCAAGGATGTTGCTGTTTGTTCCTTCGGGCTTGTTCTACCAGTGTGCTACCGCGGCATGCATACCAAGGCTGTCTCAGGCTCCAGGGGTCGGACAGGCAATCGCGCAAGGGCTGTGGGGCCACAGAGGATCAGGGCAGGGAAGATGTCGAAGACTGGGGACGGGGCTAGTTGGCAAGCGAGATATCCAATGTCAGTGGAGGGAGCTCTGGATTATGGATGGCAAAAGCAAGCGAAGAGATGCATGGATGGGACTAGGACCAGGACTGGGAGGAGGGCGGCGGCGAACCGAAAGAGAGAGGGCAAGTTTGTGTCCGCGTTTGTTCTGACTGGCCGCTCTTCAGCCGCTCGCGGTCGAGGGAGAAAGAGAGAGAGAAAGGCGGTGGTGGTTGATCGCTCTGATCTGCGACGTAAAGACAAAAGGAGGCATTCAGAGGGAAGCACAAGGGGGAAGAGGAATGCAAAGAAGGAGAAAAAGAAGAAATGAAAAGACTGAAGACATGCGATGTGAGGTGGTACGTACAGATGGGAGCTGGGCCGTCGTCTGCGCATCCATCAATCCCGTGTTTGAGAGAGAGAAAGAGAGAGAGAGTGAAGGAAGGGGAGAGCGGAAAAAAGAAAGAGAGAGGCTGCCCAGGGCAGGAGACAGGATGTCGATGCTGGCGGACCAGATGCCGCTACCAATGGGACCTCGACGGCGCTGCTGTCGTGCATGCAGATGGAACGAAGCTATACCATGACAGCAAAGAGGTGGGTGTGATGGTGGTCGTTGTTGTTGCTGTTGCTGTTGCTGTCGTCGTCGTCGTCGTCGTCGTCGTCGTCGAGACGGGTTTCATAGGGTCCCACCTCCCGTCTTACAGCGCAATCCAAGCGAGAAACAAGATGCTGCCAGAGAACGAATGACTGAATGGAATGATGGGTTGTTGAGCAAGGTTGCGATGACAATGACGAGGCGAGGGGCCGAAGTCGAGTATAACGCCGTGTTGTGTTGTGATAGTCGTCGAAAGGGAGACGCGAAGAGCAAAGGAGGCAAAGGGGGCAAGGCTGTTGCTGGTCATGACAATTGGAATCAGGGGGGGGCAGGACAGGCCATTGGCAAGTCAGTCAAAGGGGGGGACCAAGTGGTCTCTGGTTCTGCTGGTTTGCCTCCAATGCTCTCTCTCTCTTTCTCTCAGAACTATCTAGGCGCACTTGCCACTTCCCGCCCGTATTGGATTGCTTTGGCCGATGTCTTAGCCCACACCGCACCTCACCCCAAACGGCAAGGCCCCATGAAAGCCCTTTACCACATATGAAGAATGCGGCATTGAAGTCGAGGGGAGGGGATAAGCAGCTTGGCATACCCGCCGGGTTCAACCGTTCCACGTCCCCGGGTGGTTCACTGGTTCCAATCATCGACCTTCGTGTGCATGTTGTATGTATGTGTCTCATTATCGGCGTGTACGACACGACGACGGTAGATGTAATATCAAATGCGAGGACGGCTGAGGGTGACACGCCATCTCCCTGGCTCTTCTCTGTGTTTGTGTATCTATGCATCCGTACCTGTGTATCCCTTCCCGTGCCTCGACTTCTGATATCGGCATCTGGCAGGGTCCAAGAGCTCTCGGCTTGGCCGTCCAAGGGGGGGAAACGTAAAGTATCAAGCACCAAGGGTGTGCCTTTCTCTTTCTAACCTTGTTTCTCTATTTTTTTCTTCTTCTTTTTTTTTTCTTACTCCCCCACTCTTATTAGAGTTACACTGGACCATCTGGCCGGGGGACTCGACAAACCTCAATGGCCAAAGGAGAGAACCAGGCGAGGTTGGTAATTAATTACATTGCAGTTGTTCTGCAAGCCAGGCCTCGGAAGTCTGGGTCTGTCCAGTCAGTCTCTAGCGCAATGAGACGAACTGCCGCCTGCTCGCTCGACCTTGAAACCTTCAAACCCCGGAAATTCCACGCCATCTAGTGTCTTGCATCTGGTCTCGTGGACGTGTGTACTCTAAACGTGTCTTTCATCCCATTGTCATTTGGCCAGCGGAGGAACTTGAGCACCCTTTTCCCTTTGTTCCCGTCCGCCGTCTCAATGGCATTGCCGTCCCGTCAATCATTTCATCCTAGTTGTTATGCCATCCCCAAACAACAAATCTTCGGATGGTGGGGAGGACTCCCTTCGGCTTCTTCCATCCAGCAATAACTGCCCCCCCATCTGAGCGACATATCTACGGGGTATATGCTCCATGAGAACTCACCAACGTCCGTCCGTCCATCTGCACCCATCCGCTGGCGTTGCCACACCTAGCCTACTTTCTTCCTGGCATCGTCAAATAATTGCCTATTGGGCATCATCAATGCCATCATCGCTATCAGCATCAGCAAGGGTACGTAGGTAGGTAAGGATAGGTATCGACAGTCATAGGCATAGGCATAGGCATAGGCATCTTGACCGCACAGCCGGGCGACGAACCGCGTTGCCCTAGCTCGAGCCAGCGGCATTTCCCAGCTCGCACTTAACATTCACCAAGACGCACATTCTCGCGCCACGGCCCTTGAACCCATGATCCATCCAGCGCCCTAAAACACCCCCCAAGCCCAGCTTGCCTAGAGAAGTCGCCGCCTCGGGACTAACACGAAAGAAACCCAGCCCGCTGGCCCGCGCCGTCTGGCCGCACGGGTGCAGAGACTGAGTGCACTGACCCCCCCTCCCCTTCCATGTTCCCTCGACCTCGCCCGAGTCATCAAACACACAACAACATACATGTTCGGATGGTAGGTGAAGGGGAAGGGGAGAGGGAGGAGGCAACCGTAACGGACGCCCGGTACCTGCGTTCGTCCATGTTTCCACCGTCCTGAGGCTCTCCAAGGCACCTGAGTCCAGAACAAAGCAGTGGATGCGCATCCAGGTGTTTAATGATATCCATCGTCTGTCGTCAGCCCGTCTCGATCCTCCACAATCACAATCGCTCGCCTAGTTGACCACCGGTCTTGATTGATCGAACGGGGAAGTCTTCTCCGCCCGCTGTCTCATCCTCTTCCACGGTTCGCCATCAGCGAATCTTGTCTCTCGTCAGCGAGTCACATTACCCCCCTCCCCCGGGGGGGCAGACAAGGGTTGGAGGGGCCGTACTTCTTCAGCCCTCCCTTAGACTAGGTAGCCGACAACGAGCCAAGTGCAACGATGCAAAGGATCTCAATTCGGCTGCTAGTCAAACATGGGCGGATATGTGACAAACCCACATACTCGCCCCCACATCGAGACCACTTTGTCCAGGTACGGTGTTGGCGGGATCCCTCTTCAAGAATGCTCCGGTGGGCAGTAGTGGGTGCGCAACGCCATCGCAATCAATGCCAGCCCACGCATCATCCAGATCAAGCGGGACCTGACGAACCAATATCGGGGTGCATATTTCCAGACGAGAAATCCTCCGATGAATAAATCGACTTGCAACGTAACACAGCCATTGTGTACATGGGCCCGGGATAATGCAGTGCTACAGCCCACAGCCCACAGCCTATGAGCAAGCCGGATCGCCAAAGGCCCCCAAAAACAAAACGGAAGAGAGAAGGGGGGAAAACCGTCCGACCTCGCAGCTTCATGCCAAAGTGCCTTGCACCAGTAGTTCAAGACCCAGTCAGTCGGGCCGCCTGCTTATCCTGTCGCACCCAATCCGGCCGGTTGTCTCGCTCCGTCTCTTCGTACCGCGGCGTCGGAAAATGGGCACCACCGAAAACTTGCTTCCGCCAGGGGCGCTTCTGTGCGGCCGTTCGGTATCGCTGGCTGCACAACAACGGCCGCGACCCGACACCCCCGCGGTCGCCTTGCGTGTGACACAGAGTGATGGGAGACAGACATCCGACGACTCCACGGCTCCCCCCCTCCCCAGCAAGGGTACGGCAGCCCGGCACTCGTTCGTGCAAACACTCGGACCCCGACTCCACCCCGCGAAGGGCAGTGGATCGTTATATCGGCCTGTTCCTCTCTTAAGGTATCAGAGACTGGGGGGGTTGCTGATCTTGTTTGCCTACCGCGGCGCCCTGCTTTCCCCTTCGCAACATGACAAGAGAAGAGACATACATCCGGCCGGCCCCGCGGGGGAGAAGGGGGGCCGTAGCACAGACGATCAGCCCGCCGTTCCCACCCTCTTAGAGCAATTTCATTATCGTTTTATTTTCTTATTCCAAGTTGAGTTGCAAAAGAAAGAAAAATGAGCTACCATGTGTATTCGTTCCGACTCGGTGGGGCGGGACATTCTCGATCGACACACACAACGCTTGCGGGACTCGTCCTGGATACGATGGTGAGCGGAAAAGAAAGCCCGGCGGCGTCGGGGCAAGGACCCCGGCCGGTTCTAACCCCAGCGGGGGGGTGTAGGTCATCTGGTGCCGGACCTGGCCTGGTCACAATAGGATTGATTATATGACAGGATGAGATCGAACGAGGCCCTTGCTGCAGCGCTTGCTTTTTCCCTCCCATTGAGATCCCAAGAAACACCTCAATCTTCGGGCCCCTTGCCGTCTCGTTGGCCGCCTGGGCCTCCCGGCAGGCCTGGGACTGGCTGCTGATCACAGAGCTGCCGGGTTGGAAGAAACCCCGGCGGGCCTGAGCCCCCTTCCTTCTCCTCGGTTGCCTGCCGCTGCATAATCAGATCGGCGGTGTCGTCTTGGTCGTCTTGGTCGTCGTTCTCGACGTCGACCAAGGCCTTTGTTTCACACTCAAGCTGATGCAGGTGTCCCCCCCCTGACCGAGCGAAATATATGCTGGATGGCTTCGATATTCTGCAAGCCCCCCGCAGCAGCCGCAGCCGATTTTGCCAATCCGAAAACACCGATTGAAATGGGGATTTTGCTTCTTTCTCCCCAGGCATGCAAGGGGGGCTTGTCCGGCGAGGAATATCGTGTGCAGAGGGTTTGTGTCATCGTCTTCGTCAGGGTCCCGTCAGAGGGTTACATTCCGTGATTTTGACGAAAGGTAGGGGAGGAGGCGGGGGGAGCAATGTATGATAGTGAGACAGCTGCGTAACGTTCTTTCCACTACAGTCAGTCAACCTCTTTCTCATTCCGACTTCAGCAAACGAACTTGTCCACCTCTTGCTTTTGTTCGATTCAGCCCGCCGTCACTTCCGCTTGTGCCCTCCGAATCCAGAAGAGAGACTTCCCTTGGAGCTGAAGATGACTGAAGACCCTTCCTCTCCCTACTTCCCTCCTGTCCGCCATAGGCGTGGAATCCGCGCCGTTACCGTCAGTGACTCGTCAAAGGGTCTCACTGCGAACGAGCTCCAGCCTTGTCCAGCTCACCCTTTCCCAGATCGTCCTGATGCCGAGACGGATACACGCCAGAGTGGCTCGAATCTTAGAAGGATTGTCGACTGAAGCGGGGACTCTATCGAGGCTGCGTCAGACCCCCAAGGCCAGATCGTGAAAGGTCCCTGCAAGGGGGGCAAAGGGCCACGACTGCTTGGTCGACTGTCAGGAATCCTTGTTACGAGGTGGACGTTCACTTCGGTGGTTGGGGGGCTCATGACATGCAGTCGGGCCTGCTGCCGGGGTGAAAACCGCCTGGTGCAGTGAGTTGCTGGCCGGGAAGACGACATGGAGAACGACGAATGGAACCGGGGAGGTCTAGAGTCAAAAGCAGTCCATGTAGACATCATTGACACTGAGCAATGGTGGATGGTTGGTATGAGGCCTACGAGTCTGATTTCTATATGAAGAGTGTACGATGCGAAATTTCACATACAAACAGCGAGGTAAAGCCCTCTCTATGTATCTCGTAGTTACAGCTACGAAACTCTATAAATTGCCCATGATGCGCCTAGGCGCATGACCTTTGATGATCAATGCAAGATTGTCTCTCTACTTGGACTGCCCTCGGATCTCGGCCTCGGTCTCGACGTGGTCCATCCTCTTGGGCCGCTTGAAGGGGTGCGCCTCGGTGTTGAGCACCCAATCGTCGAGGCTGAGGACGTCGGGCGGAGAGAAGATGAGGTAGAAGTACTTGAGCGTCTCGGCGAACCAGAAGCTTTCCATCGAGTCCGTCTTGGTCGTGTCGCCCGGCTGCACGTTGACGTTGTCGATGGCCGAGTAGGCCAGCGGCGTCTCGGTCGCGCGCTGGATGGCTTGAAACATGTCCCAGGCGACGTCGCGCCACTCGTCGTCACCCGTGATGCGATACATGTAGAAGATGCTCTCAATGGCCTCCGGGCGAAGCATGTAACGGCCGTCGCGGACCTGCTTAACGCCCCCCGGCACGCCCGGGCGACCGTGCTTCTTCTCGTCCCACTCGCATGCGCCGTGGTCCGGCTCGGCGCAGTGGTGGAACGTCATGATCTCGGGCATGATGCCCGTGGGGAACACCTTGTACGCCCAGGCGCAACCGCGCGAGATCTTCTCGCCGATAGTGACGTACGAGTTCCGGCCCAGAAGCTTGCCGGCGAGGCCGTACATGGCGCCGGCAAAGCAACCAAGGTGCTGAGCCTCGGGCGTCAGGTCGACCGAGGTCGCGTGGGCAAAGGCATTGCCCGGGACGAGTATGTCGGTCACGTTGGGCAGGATGGGGCGGAATAGGATGTGCTTGTCAATGGCATCGAACGAGCTACTGGTGAGCTTTTCATACTCGTCGTCGAGGCCGCCGAGCAGTGCGTGCATTTTGGGAAGGTACTCGTATAGAGAATCCGCCTGCGCGCCAATGCTGAAGGAGCTTTCGTCGACCTTCTCCTCGCGGTAGTTCATGAACATGGGCCACATACCGGGCAGTTTGCTCTTGTCCTGCGTCTTGACGAGGAACTCTTTCACGCGCTCGGTCGCGTCGTAGTATTTCGGGTCACCCGTCAGCTGGGATAGGCGGGTAAACTCCATGGACAGCGAGCATCCTGCGGCCGAAGACTCGCGCTCGCCAACCTTCTGCCTGCCATACTTGGCATCCGAGAACTTGAACCAAAAGGGTGGCATGCGGTTCGGGGTGTCGAAGCCCATGTACAGCATGTCGCCCAGCTCCACGGCCTTGGCCAGCAAGGCCGGCTCGCCGCTCAGGTCGTAGGCGCCGATGAGACCACCCAGATGGCGAATGGTCGTCTCGAACATATTGGCGGCGGTCTCGGTGGTGTTGGACCAGTCGAGCTGGGCGACGGCGCGAACGGCGCGGCGGAACTCGTCGTGCATTCCCATGATCCATAGCGAGTCGAGGCCGTCGACCATGCTGGCCGCCCAGCCGCCGAAAGTGTTCTTGCCACGGCCAGACACAGGTGTCAGCTCGTCCCACGTCCATGCGTGGTCAGCATAGCTCGCCCAGCTCCGTCGGAAGGCGTGGACTACGGCTGCCCTTCTCGACTCGATCTGCTTTGCCCGTTCTTGGTCGCGGTCCTCGTCGTGGGATAGTTTCTTGCCCTTCTTCTTTTCTCCCCGACCGTTCTTGCTGCTGCTGCTGCCCCCGTCAAAGTCATATTGGACTTGCGGGAGTTCGCGAGGACTGCCAGCCGGCGGGGTTCGCAGCGGCTTTTCGAGCGGATATTCGAGTGTCAAGCTGCCCCAGTCGTAGCCCGACTTGCGGTAGTGGATGCCGTTGTAGATGATGTCACCGGTGCCCCAGCCAACAGGAAGGCCGGTATGCCAGAGGAACAGCAACGTCAGGGCGATGGCCAGGTAGATGGGTAGCCTCGCGGGGCGGCGCCGGCGGATGGTGATCATGATGGCGGCTCAGAGTAAGGAGAAAGTGGCGGCAACGACAGCATTGCTCGGCACAGCTGGTTACTCATATCGTTTCCTCGTCGAGGTTGGGGGAGTGGATGAGTTTGATGCTTCACCCTACGAGGGGGGCCGTGTCGAAGGAAGGAAAACCAACGCTGGGACAGAACTTGGCAAGAAAGAACTTCTCGTGGGTTTAAGACACTACCAGACCAAACACCCTGGTGCTGCTGATGTCAGGGGGTGGAGGGACCGCCAGGGGAATGATCGAATCGGGGAGGGTTCGATTTTGCCAAAAAACTCAAAAGAAGCCAAGGTGTCGATGCTCACACGTGTACTCTGTAATACGCTACCTCAAAACAGGTATCCCGTACCCAAACGGTAAGTCAGGCACCGCTGTCCGTTACACCGTCACTGACTCCGACTCTCGGTCGGAAAACCAGCATGCAAACACTCCATGAGGACATATCATCCAAGGAATTGAAACGGACGGATCGTCAAGCGGTGGGCCGGCGACCGCTCATTAGATGGGCGCCGTGTCGCATCATGACATGTCCTTTCGGGGGTCACGACCTGCTACTGTACTTTCCCCCCTTCCCCCCTTGTGCTCCTCGTATCAAGATTGGTGAGGCTCCCACGCTGAAACGAGGGTGTCCCCGGTCTCTCGCCATTATTTTAGAAAGTTTGTGGGGTTTCCCGGGCCCGCTACCCCCTGTCCATCAGTGGATTGGCCGCTGCTACTCGTCCGCATTAAATTAGTGAAAACAGCGAGAAAACAGGGCATTTCCTGCAATTCGGTTGGAATCCGACACTTGTACGGATATCATTATGCATACATGCGTAGCGAGGAACGTGGGCCCGAGCGCGAAAAATTGACTACCTTGTCCGACGTGGTGGGCCCATCACCATTCAGGCATCTGGCAAAGGCACAACGAATAATACAGGTCAGGTCATTGACCCGATGCCATGAGCAACATTAGGGGAAGGGAGGGGGAAGGGAGGGGGGGCAATGGACGACGTGCAAATAAAGACGGTGATTTGATCTAGAGGCTAAAACTCTAGGCTATATGGTGCGCAGTGCCCGCACTCGGGTACAGGAATACATGGCGTTTGTGTCGGCGGCCACTTCTCGCAAGAAATGCCGTATGTGCCGTAAAGGACCACTGGGTCTTGTATGGCTCAACCGCATTCTGAGTTGCCTCTCCGGACCCAGATCCGTACCCTCAACCCGAGTGAGTCATCCCTCGTCTGCCGCCTTGATCTCCTCTCCTTGCTAGCACTAACATCGTTCTACTTTGTCAATCTGCGAATTGCGGGCCGTTGAGGGCGCGCGAGCGACCTCCTCCGTCGGTTGCTGCTCTCGCTGGTCGGGCCATGACCCGCCTGCGGCACGTCGTCGTTGTCGTCAGAAGCCGAATCTTCGGCCATGGAAAACATGGATCCCGTGGCCGGTTTTGGTTTGGGCTTCCGAGACGCTTCTGGGCGGCGATGAACTGCCTGCTCCTTCGTACGGCACCGAGCATGGTGCGGCGAGTGCTGAAAGCCTTCGGAGGATGAGGTGTGAACCACCTATGGGGTTGGTAAAAGCAAATCCCTGTCCTTCTCCGTGTGACCTCAGTCAAATCCGCCACCAATCTGGCTGTGGAACGCGGTGCTGACGCTCTTCTCGTCGTCGTCGTACCGCCGGCCGAAGCCGTTGCCGGCTCCCATGCGACCGCCGCTTTCGACGTAGTGCTTCAACCGATCGCTGTGACTGTATGACGCCGGGCGCATGCCGTGGATGGCATCTTGAAGACCGGCGCCCAAGCTGACACCACCCTGACCAACACCCTTGGCGCCGATGACGCTGGCGCTGGCGTCCGTGTATTCCGAGTTGGCAACACTCTCGCCCGCAATGCTCTCAGTGCCACGACCCCCTCTCTTGTTGCCGGACCGTCCCGTACCAGGAACACCCGGCAGACCCGGCCACTGATCGGGCGTGAAGCTCGAAAAGATAGGAGGGTAAGTGGTGTTCAGGCCGGCGCCACCCAGGGAGCTGTGGATGGACGAAACATCGTCAGGGATGTACGACATCAACGAGCCCGAATCAAAGTCGCGCGTCGAGCCAGCGCCGTTGAAGCGGTTGCCGCCGTTGGGGGGGCCGCCTGCGTTGAACTGAGGGGGCTGGCTCATCTTTTGGCGGTAAGCGGTTCTCGGCTTTCCAAACTGCAATAGCGAAGTCTGCAGGTTGGTCAAAGGTCCCTCGACCAAGCACTTGCGGTCCTTGAAATGGACAAGCAAGTGGTGCCACAGCTCATGCTTGGAAAGGACCTTGGGGTTACCGATGATGACAAGGCCGTACTTAGCACGGGTCAGGGCGACGTTGAGGCGGCGCGGGTCCGAAAGGAAGCCGATGCCTTGGTTGTCGTTGGAACGGACGCAAGACAGAACGATAAAGTCCTTCTCACGACCCTGGAAGGCATCGACAGAAGCAACCTCGACCTCCTTGTAGCTCTCCTTCTTGAATGTGCCCGTGTTCTGCATGGTGCTCACGATGTAGCTTCGCTGTCCCTCGTACGGAGTGATGACGCCGATGTCCAGAGGCTTGACTCCCGCCTTGAAGAAGCGAGTGACAACCTTCTCCACGTTGGACGCCTCAGTGCGGTTCAGGTACGACGTTCCGGAAGCCGAGATTTCCTCATTGCCCAAGTTGGACCAGAACATCATCGGCATGTCAACGACAGGCCAAGGGAAGTCCACATCGCGGCGGACGCGATCCTTGACCGTGACGCCGTTCTGGAGAGACCCGTCGTAGAACATGTTGGAAGGGAACTCCGATAGACATGGGTGCATGCGGTACTGTATGTTCAGGCGAATAGGCACCAATCGCAGGTTGACGAGACGCTCGAAAAGAGACTGGTTGAGACCTGCCTTCGCGGCCTTCTTGTTCATGATGACAGGGCCCAGTTGCTTGTGATCGCCGACAAGGACAACCTGCTTACACCCAAGGACAAGAGGAATCATGCACTCAGGCTCGGCGGATTGGGTCGACTCATCGATGAGGACGTTGCGAAACTTCATCTTGGACAGGCGAGGATCACCAGCGCCAACACAAGTGCAGCAGACAACGTCGGCGTTGTGAAGGATGTCTCTCTCGGCCGCCTTGGTGAGCTGCTTGAACTTCTTCTCGTCCTGGCTGGATAGCTCGCCAAGCTCACTCTTGAGCTGTGCAAGCTTGACTAGCTCTCCGTTGCTGTCGTTCATACGGACCTGCTCATGGAGCGCAAGGAAGCTTACGGACGACTCGACATCCTCGCGGGATTTGGCTGTGAGACGAACGACCTTGAGACCAGTGCGGTGAATGCGCTCGCAGAGCTGGTCGACGGCGACGTTGGATGGGGCACAAACAAGGACTTGTCCATTGTTCATCTTGCACAGGTGGTAAATAATGGTTGCCGAAGTCACAGTCTTGCCGGTACCCGGAGGGCCCTGGATCAAGCTGAGCGGGGTCGACAGTACGGCCTTGATGGCGGCGATCTGGCTCGTGTTGAGGTCGGGGAGGCCAGGAACGCTGAACTTCTTAGGCATGGTCGTCTTCATCGGCGCAACCGCGACATCATGACCCAGCAGCTTGTGGAAGATGTATCCCGAGACACTCATGTCGTCCACGGCGAATGTCTTCATCGCATACTGCATGCGGTCATACGACGTCGCCTTCCACACGTAGTCTGCCGAGAAGTTGTGGGTACACTCAGTGGGGACTTGCTTCTCGTTGCCGGCCTTACGCAGCTCGAGAGTGACTTCGTCAGACTGGTTGTTGGGGATCTTGATGACATAGCCGACTCCCTCCCAGGCCGGACGGAGCTCGCCCTTGTAGCGGAGCCGCATCTCATCGCCAACAGCCAGTTTGACGTCACCAGACTCTATCTTATGCAGTTCGAAGCTGACCAGATGCTTGTTGTTGAGTCCGTAATCCCAGCGAACGGTGAGACCGTCCTCGGACTGCGCCTCCTTGAGCTTCTTGTCGTAGTCGGACTCCATCTTGACCAGAGGGCCAAAGATGTTCTGGTAGTGATAGGGGTCGTCGTACTTGAGCAAGACGGGGTGCGGGTCGTCATCGATGCTAGCAGCCTTTTCGAGGTCCGCAACAGTCGCGGTCGCGTTCTCCTTCCACATCTCCTCCAACTTCGCGATCATGGGCGGTGTCAGGTGCCGAGCTCGAAGCTGCTCAGCATCGGACGGAGTGGCAACGAGCCAGGTCAGAAAAGCTCGCTCCTCAATCAGGGGTTGCCATCGAGAAGTGTCCCAGCTCATATCCTTGGAAGAAGTGTTCGCGGCACATGGCTGACGGCACAAGAGCACAACGACGGTATCCGACTTGGCAGGGATGAAGCCGAGAAGAAAAACGTTCTTAGTTCCGCAGTTGTAGCACTCCAGCACGGTATCACCTAGGGTGGATTCGGGGTGAAGCTGAACCTCTTTGTGTCGAGCTCTCACCAAATGGTTGACAATGTGGGAAGAAGTCGCATTGCCGCGGGCACTACAAAACCATTTGTTGCAGCCAAGGCACTTGACGACGGAACTCGGGGAATGAATCCCACAATACCTGGAAGATATTTCATTAGCCAACACACAGCGGACCGGACGGACTAAGCGAGGAAAGACTTACGCGCAAGCGTGGGGAGGAAGCTCCCTATCTTCCTCCTGGGGTCTTCCGAGGCTCAAATCCTTCAGGGCCCCAACGGGCATGCTCGTCAAGCTATCGTTGTCTTCATCGTCGTAGAGCTCCGTTTGGTTGTCATCGTCATCGGCGCGGCGGCGGCCACCACGACCGCCGAACTTGCCGTAGAGGAAACTGTCGTCGGGTTCGATGCCGGTAAAATCGTCGGCGCCGGCCTTGATCGCGGCTGCCGAGTCACTTAGGAGGTGGTTCCCCAGGTGGTTGAACGCTCCCTCCATCGTCGCAATTTCCGGGTTGGTTGTCGCAATATTCTGTCTTCCGCTGGTCTCTGCTGATCTCCCTTTGGGGAAAAGGTCAGTGCATAGTCGCAAGACAGGCAAAGGGCACGTTTTGTAACGTAGCAGTAGTGGAAGTGGAGAGAAGTCTCCGGCGTAACCAGGGGCATGCGCAACTTACTTCAGCTTTTTATCGTTTCTCGAATATTTCGGCGTCGCAGAGCCTCGGTCGGCTCAGGTCGTACGGAAAGGGGATTCGAGATATAAGGAAAGAGGAAAGGTCACATCATATCGGTGAGTGAATATTGGGGTTTGATGCTGGAACCCACAAGGTATACCAACTGAGCAAGATCGTCTTGTGGTCGCGGTCGTAATCGTGGATGGTCAAGTGTCTCTGGTGGTGAAGTCGAGCATCCGTAGCAAGATCTGGTACCGCAAAGCCCAAGCGGCGAAAGGCAAGCCATTTTCCAGTGGTGGGATGCGTTTATCACCACGTGACGAGCAGGCCAACAACTGATAAGCGGGCCAGCTCGGAGGGGTGAGAGGAAGCGATGGGGAGATCTCAAACCACCCCCCTAGATTTTACACGACGCACCCCCTAACAAATAGTTTCTTGCCTGCTGCCCTTTCCCTACTCGTTACGAACGACAACAACTCTTGGTAATTAACAACTTCAGAGTCGATCAACCGTTCTCACAGTAGAACATGCACACTTCATTTAAACTCGTCGTCAAGTGACCCATCACTTTTCTTCCTCATGCATACATACACCCCTGCACCTTGCCAGACTGTCTGGTCTCCATGGCCTGCTCTTTCGAATAACCCTTGCGTCCATTTTTTGATATTTTCGACACAACGTCTGTATCTTCAATCGCGTCTCGTCTTCACGACCACGCAATTCATGGCGCCGCTTCTCTCCGGAAGCAAAGGGGTGACGGCAGATATAGGTACAACCTCCAAGGCTTAAAGCCCCCAGTGGCTCCAAAGAGCCACCTCTGAAGATGTATAGAGCGATCCTTTCCGCGGTTGATGCTTAAAAATCACGCGAAGCCATCGATTGTACGATGTCTGTCGACCGTTCTGACTGTATACGATCAAGACCTTCGGGCCTCTGGAACTGCTGGTACGACCGTTGATCGACGCCGCACCCTTACAAGTACTCCTTCTTTCTGCCAGTACGTGTGTAGTGGGTGAGATGCCATTCTACATCTCCTTCCTTCGAGTCGAGGGTGCCGCCACGGATCTCAAAGGGTCTCATGGTCATTCGTGGTCCAACCTCGGCAAGCTCGACAGAGTCATACGACGTTCGGACGAAAACGTGACTATCATGGTCAGTCAGTATTGGCCCAGTCAGATCCTGAAACGAGAAGTGGCTTACTGTCTGACTTCGATACTGTCCTCTGCCGCACCAATACGTAATCAGCTTGACGAGTTCAACCTGCTTACAAGGCGCCTCGAGGAATCTTACCGTTGTTTAGGAAGGTAACTACTCTGTTCCCAATTTTTGATCTGCTAGAGATTGGGTCGCGTGGAGGAAAAAGGTGCTTCAACACCTTTACTATTCTTTGCCCAAGGCGGCTAAGCGGGTGGTCAGTAACAGTCAACGAAGATCCCAAGAGGGTACATACCTCTTGAAGCCCTCAAAGATCAAATGGGGGTATGCTTCGGAAACGCTGCCTCGAATACTTCCAGGAATGTCATGACCTACAGGGGGTTAGCTATTACTCTTTGTCTGAAAGTGCATATAAAGCAAGCCGATGGTCTCCTTGAATCTCACTTGAGAGTGGGGTTGAAGAATGCTGGTATAACTAGCGTGGAACCAAATTGGACCCAGTAGTCAAGATCAGTAGCATGTTGCCAAAAAGACATAAAAGGAAACCCTCCAAGAAGTAAATAGCGTAATGCTAGCACTATGCCCCATTCGTGTGCTCCCAGTCCAGTAAAGTGGCTTGTGAATAAAACACGAAGTAAAATGGATATAGAGAGCACTAAGTGACAGCTCTTTCAAAATTTCGTCTTTGGATTGGACTGAGGCCTGACTTGACCAGGTATGGAGAAAGGACAACGACTGGCGGATAGCGATGCCAGAATTCGGCCCGCTTCGAGAAAATCCCGTACTGCTCGATCGTGCGAAGGGTGAACCTACGAAGAACAACGTTGTGCAGACTGAAGCTGACTGTCGGCCCATGCGGTAGATGGCTGATCTAGTTATAGGGTGAGCCAACGAAGGATCCAATGGATGAAGCAACTTACTGTGAGTGCCGTCGGATTTCCGCGATGTTCGTGCAATAGTACGAGGTCAGTCAGCGCATTAGATTTGCATGACTGCACCAAATCTGGGAGAATCAAATTTCCACGGTTGAGGCGTACAGACGTCCTAGGTGTCTCTGGGTTAGCCTGGTGGGATCAAGGAGAGAAGTATGTGGTCATCATACGGCAGGAGCAGCCTTATCTCCTTGGAAAAGGCGGCGAGACGGCTGGAACAGTCTCTCGAGGTTGTCACAAGAACCCTGGGCTCTGAGACACCGCTCAACATCGAGTACTCGTCGTCCAAGTCCATCTCCTCCTGGGCGCTTAGCTCTGGCTTGGACTGGTCATACTGGAAGTCCTTGCGAAGCGTCTTGTCTCGTGCAATTTCGGGATCGAGTGGCTTTCCAGCAGCGAGCGCAGAACGTAGCTGAGCGCGCTTTTCTCCGGTCTCCGCGTCCTTCAGAATCTGCGCCTTTCTGTAGAGGTAATCGCGACGCTGTCGCGCTTGTTTGCGAATCATCGTGGGCGGTTTTGCTGAGAGTCGTCGAGGCCCGATTCGCTATGCGCCGTTGATCGTCAAGGCTGAAAGGTAGATGGGTCGGAGTAAGAAGGGCGGTGTTGGTTTGGGGATGCTGTGTGGTTCACGTTGAATTCGCGATACGCCGTTTGCCGGCGCTCCTAAACTTTTTTCTTTATCGATAAGTGGGATGTTCCAATTGCTGTCCCCCACCAGCGCAGCCCACCCCCCTGCACACCAGTCAAGCCACAGTGCTGTGGCTGAAGGCTGGTGATTGAAACAAAGCACCATGATACCAATTGTCAATATCTCGTTCACGGGCGTCAATCGAGCTTTGCCAGGTTCAGATTGTGCTTGCCCCAATTCTCATAAGGGTTGATTGGTCACTCAGTACATCGGGATAGATTTGGTGCTCTGCAGAAACATCTTCATCGAGGGTAACATGTCTCCTCAATTGTGCCGGAGTGAGTCAGCAGACTAGTGATAGCTTCCGCTTACGGGTGACTGCGGGCACGGCGTCTGCGGGCAATGAGCGGCGGACAAGTCGCAATCGCAGGTTTGTTACGACAGCCGTCGCGAACCAATCGAAAACGCGTTGCAACTAGCAAAACGGTATCTTTCGCAGTGGACATTTGGAGGAGTGATACGTTAAGCCTAAGATAAACGAGAAAGCTCCAGTGGGGCTGCTTGCAGAAAAGGACCCCGCCACGATATACGCGCAACACGGATACGAAGCCAGGACAGGCTTTTTGGTTTCCAATCTGCCGCTCATAGCTGGTGGATAGAATGACTGGAGGTGCGCACATGTCGCCTTGCAGAGGAGGGGCAAAAGAGCGGCGACGTCGGGGTAGGAATGGAAGGCTTAGGACTTACCGGGTAGAGGAAAATGGGTGGTGCGCACAGCCACGAACTGGTGACGCTTCCTAGCCGTTGTGCCGGGGACCGGCCGCGAGATCAGCGAACGAGCCGAAGCCGATGGGCTTTTCTGGGTTGTGCGCGTCTGAGTCTAACGCTTCGTGCATTTCTAGGCGACAGGCGGGCCGTTGAGAAGAATTGCAAGTATTCGTAGGTGCAACTCGTTCGTGGGGGCTATTTTTGGAGCTATGGATGACTACGCCTGCCATCACCGCCGCCATCCAGTCCATGTCGCGTTCAATTGCCATCTGACGGAGCTACCAATTGTCACCTGTTCGACCGCGGAGCGAAAACAACCATGTTCGGGTCCAGGTGCGAGAAGGGGGCAGTTCCAGCCTCCCACCAACGGCTACCGGGCTGTTCCAGCGCTGCCCACCGCCGTCGGACCACCCAACATGACGGACAGAAGAACGAACATGCGTCCGGTGTATAACAATAAGCTTCGCCCCGCACGTCGGCGCAACAGGCTCTGATGTCACTGACCCTGTGTTCGCTTCACCCCATCTCTCCCATCGACCGAATTGCTCGTGAGCCGAAACTGGCTTTGCAAAAGTGTCCTGGTAACAATATCAAGAGTCTGTGGACTACCTCAAACCCCGCTTGCTTTCATTAAAACGTGATTCTCCCATCAAAAAGCTTGTTCATTTGACTCCTACTTGTCAGATTTTCCCAGTGGAAAAGAGAAGGGGAAAAAGAGGGAAACAACAGGGACCCCGGAAGGCAGATCGGCCAACTCTGCCCACTTGCGCCCCGTTCACCAGCGTCTCCATCCAACCACAAACACCGCCCGGTGTATCCGCTCAGACAGGTCCAGGTGCCTGATTGGGTCCGTCCTCACTGTCATTTCAGCGTCTCTCAAGCACTTCCCAGTCTCTGTCAGCGCCTGGGAGATCCAACGTCATTTAAGCTGGCAGCGACCAAACATCAGCCGAAAGATCCTCACTTCGGCACCACCACCACCACCACAACATTCTCACGAGAGGCCCAACTCAATCCTCCTCGTTCACGGCCGGCCATCAATCCTCGTGACTTGAAACGCGCTGCTTCTTTTTCACACAGGCAGTAGCTTGTACACAACATGTCGTACCAACAGTATAATCAAAACCCCTACGCCCAGGGACCCCAAGCCGAGAGCGGATATGACTACGACAGCCAGCAGGTCCGTCGCTCTCTCAGTTGCTTTCGACTCCAGCGCGAAGGCTCACGCTGATTGTGCCAACGCTGACTTCTGTAGCAGCCGCAATATGGTCAAGGCCAGTACGAAATGCAGCCTTACGGGGAGGCCGACAAGTTCGCCGAGCAGCCCGCGCCCACCACCTTGAGCCAGCAAGACTTCCTCCAGCGCGTGCAATACCTGCGCTCAGAGATCCAGGGTCTCACATCTGATATCGAGAACATCGCCCAGCTGCACCAGCGTTCCCTCGCCGCCCCCGACAACAGCGCCAGCTACCAGCTCGAGCAGGCCGTCTCCGCGACGCAACTCCGCAACACGGCAGTCAAGGACGGCATCAAGGCCCTCGAGAAGGACCTGGCCAAGACACGGGATGGGTCTCGCGCAACCAAGACCGCCCAGCTCAACTCGCTGAAGAACACATTCAAGGCCGAACTTAACAAGTATCAGCAGATCGAACAGGACTACCAGCGCCGCTACCGCGACCAAATCGCCCGTCAGTTCCGTATTGTCCACCCGGATGCGACGGAAGCAGAAGTCGAGGAGGCGACGCAGATGGACTGGGGCAACGAAGGTGTTTTCCAGGAAGCGGTAAGTTTTAGAGTGATTTTGTTTTCGAGGGGTTTTTTTTTTTTTTTTTTTTGCCGAAGTCCTCGGTCACGCCGCCATCTGTACTAACAACACAATCAGCTCAAATCAAACCGGACAGGCCAAGCCAACTCCATTCTGGGCAACGTCAGGGCTCGCCACAACGAGCTGCAGCGCATCGAAAAGACGCTTATCGAGCTGGCCACACTCTACCAAGAGATGGCAACGCTTGTCGAAACCCAGGAGCCTGTCGTCGAGGCCGCCGAGCAAAACGCTCAGCAGACGGTCGAGAACATCCAGAAGGGCAACGAACAGGTCGAGACAGCCAACGCTCACGCCAGGAGGCGCAGAAAGCTCAAGTGGTGGTGCCTTCTCGTCGTCGTGCTCATCATCATCGTCATCGCGCTCGGTGTCGGCCTTGGCCTCACACTGGGCAAGAAGACAACCAACACCTAATAAGCAGGCTGTCGTGAGGCATTCTCGGTAATCGCACCACGACGACGGAGGGGTTTAATTCCAAGAGGGACTCGCTTCCTTATGATATTGAGGGACGATAAGTTTAAAAAGAGAAGCACTACGATATTTAGATTTCATGATCATGGCTCGGGCAGGTGGGAGCAGGCATTAATGAGGGCGGACTCACACGAAAACAGCCACAAACCAGCTCAGCTCACCGCCGACGAAGCCACCATTTTGCCGCCTGTATAAGACACGGCGGGCTCCACGATTCCCCACCAACGGTTGACTTACTGTACGCAAACTCTTCATACGATCAGACGGATTAGGTTCTAAGGGAGGGGTACATTATGTTTCTGTATTTATTCAAGGCGTTTCCTTCTCTCATACGTTCGATGAGATGATTTGGAGGGGAGGTCAGGCAATGTCTTTCCCCTCCTCCCCCTTGTACGTATCGCATTCAATGGCGTCCAGTTATGGATACGCATGCATCGACGACAATACTGTACTCTCACAATCAAATCCGCAACCGTTGAGGCCCATCAAGCCCTGTCTATCCCCCTAAAGCTACGACAGCCATGGCGGGCCATGACAGGAACCTGACTGGTTTGGGCCCCATGTCAGTCCTCTGTTGACACACCCACCCCCGGTCTTCCGTCCGCAAAAATGGCGACCCCCCCCCCCCACCGGCCAAATTTTGCACTCACGATGCCCGCACACATTCCACTCCTTCTCACATGCAATTTCGCTCGGGCACCCTAGCCCCATGTCTCAACACTACATTCCATCATAGTCATATTTTCCAAAGTGTTCTTCAACAAACATGGTCTGGTGGTGTAGTTGGTTATCACGTCAGTCTAACAACTCGTTGAATCACTTCGACGGGCTGGGCACACTGAAGGTCTCCGGTTCAAGTCCGGGCTAGATCATCCACAGCTGGGCGATTGGTTTAGTGGTATAATGACCGCTTAGCATGCGATAGGTCCAGGGTTCGATTCCCTGATCGTCCATCTCTTTTTGTTGGATTCGTGTGTACTCGGGTTATTTTGCGGTGAAGTGAGATTCATTCAGTCTTTTTATTTCACCTCTCTAACAGACCAAATCATTCATTCGGCGGTGGGCGTCGCAGCTAGGCTGGCATATGCCTCTTCCTCTTCTTTCCTCCTCGTCTGACATATGTTCAAGGCGCATAACAAACTAATCATAGGGAGCGAACGGCCGGGATATGTGCGCCGCGGATAGGGTATGACAGTGGTTACATATGACAATGGACTAATTCTACAATGCTCTCACCAATATACGCAAAGTGAGGGAAGTCGGATTATGTACAACGTAAAGGGTTCGACCCATGCCTCCCAGCCGTTCGCAGCCCTGGACTTCACTCCCCTTTCCCAAAGCCCCCGCCATCGGCTAACAAACAAAAAGACACGACACAGCGAAACGGGTGACTTGCCCGCTCTGATAATTTTCCCCTATTACCGACCAGGAACCCAATTGTCCGGGCTATCCGCTCCCTCATGTGCTTGGGAGTTGTGTGTTTCTCTCTTCTTACACGACGCCAGTGGGTGAGTTTTACATGTTTCTTGTTCAAAAGGCCAGTGGCCCTTTACCGGGGCATGCCACCCGGGCCAATGCCCTGAAGCTTGGCCGCCAGCTTCGGGTACTTCTCCTGCACCTGGAGCTGCGTGCGCGTCGCCTCGGCGTACGAAAGAGCATTGACGATCTCGCCCTCGGTGCGGGCAAGCTCAGCGGCGCGCTCGAAGTACTTGAGCGCATCGGTGACCTTGCCCTGCTGAAGAAGAAGCTGGGCCATGGTGGCAACGGCAATATCGCATTCAGGATCGACTATCACGGGGGTTAGCGGCAGAACTCAAATGTGGGCATGGCTTCCACTTACTGATGAGCGCCTTCTGGCACAACTTTTCGGCCTCGCCGAAGTCCTGCTTCCATTGGAAGAGGGTAAGAGCCTTGTTGATAAGAGGAAGAACGTTCATGGCCATGGGCTTCGTCTTGGACTCCATGTCAATGGCGCTGTCGAACTTCTCAATGGCCTCCTGGAAGTTGCCCTGGTCGAGAAGCAACTCTCCGTAGTAGTTGTAGACATCCGGAACTTCCTTGAAGTTCTTGATGCAACGACGGAAGGTCGACATCGACGATGCGATGGAGCCCATCTTGTACTGGGTAACGCCGAGCTGAATGTGGGAGAAGATAAAGTCGCGGTCCAGGTCGATCGACTTTTGATAGTCCTTGGCGGCGTCGGAGAACTCGCCCTTGATGAAATGGAGTTGAGCGCGGTGGTAGTAAATGTCGGGGTCCTCGCTGTTCTGTTCCATGGCCTTCTCAAAGTCCATGGAGGCCTTCTCGGGAGCGCCAAGCTCGAGGTTCATGCTGGCGCGCTTGATGTAGCTTTGGGTCATGGAGGGGTCCAGCTCAATGCTCTTGGTCAGGTCCGTCATCGCGTCGTCGTGCTTTCCGAGCAGGCAGCTGAAAGTACCGCGGAGGTTGTAAGCGAGGGCTTCGAACTCGCCAAGGTCGCCAAGCTCCAGGGCCTTCTCGAAGGCGGCTCTTGCCTCCTCGTAGCCATCGCCAGTCTTTTTCTCCAAAGCTCTCAGGCCAAGCTGCAGTTGACCCTTGCCGGTCTCCTCGGACAGGACAACAGAGTCCTCCAGGCCGGCCGGAAGAGGCTTGACACGGAAGCTCTGGAGGTAGTTGCCAACGAAGGTATGGCTGGGCAGCTTGTTGGGGCGGCTGGCCATCATCTCCTGGGCCTTCTGTTCCGCGAACTTCTTAAGCAGACGCTCAACAGACTGCGCACTGCTCTCGTTCTTGAAGCTGTCGATGATGCAAGAGGCGGTGAAGTCGAGGAGAGCCTCGCCGTACATCTTCAGGTGCTCGTAGGCGTTGGCGCGGCGGTTCAGGGCCTTGACGTATTCAGGGTCGAGGTTGATGGCGGCGGTCGTGTCTTCGACGACCTTGTCCCAGTTGCCCAGAGCATTGTAGCAGGCGGCACGGTTAGAGTAGAAGATGGGGTTTGCCTTGCAGAGAATGGCCTTGGAGTAGAGGTCAATAGCCTTGTTGTAGTCCTTGCTGCCATATGCTTGGTTGCCGACATCCTTCAACTTGGCGGCGTACTGCTCTCGCTGGTCGGCCGTGAAGCTCGCGACAGTGGTTTCATCGATCTCGGGAAGTTCATCGGCGGTCTCGACGGCAGCAGCCTTGGGTTGCGTTGGGGCAGCAGCCTCTGCAGGTGTGGGCTGCTTCTCTGCGTCTGCCGCGGCCTTTCGTTCGGCCTCCTTTCTTTTCCTTCTCTCCTTCTTGCTCAGCTTTGGTGTCGAATCCTTCTTCTGTTGTTACGCTAGGTGTCAGCTTCGCTCTCGTCGAGACTTATCCGGTGCCGGGAAAGTGCGCCAAGATCTCGGTAATGACGGCTAAAAAATTGAATCGCATGACGACAGGCGTCGCGGCTGCGAAAAGGAGATGGAGAGAATGACGTACGGAGTCGCTGTTGAGGAAGTAGATAACACCGGCACCGGTGGCGACGACAGCAACACCAGCAGCAGTGTAGACAACGGCCTTGTTGTCCGAGGCCCAGGTCGTGATGCGATCCCAAAGGCCAGAAGACGAATCAACGGGAATGACAGTCGGGGGACTGGCCATGGGAGGCACGGACGGCAGGGGATTCGACATTTTGGCAATTGGCCGAAGCAATTGGTCAAAGAGAAGAAGATATCAAGGGGTTTACAGGAAGGGAAAGTCGCGAGATTGAAAGGAAGGGGATTAATGGGCTGACCGGCTTGGTCGATGATGTAGAGGGTTGCACGATTGGTTGGCGTTGCTGGTGCTGGTGCTGATGCGCTGGACTAGGAGCTTCCGAGTAGCCGCAGACGAAAAATTATTGCGCGACGGGGAAGCTCATGAGGAGTTTTTCCGGGCTGTTGCCTCTGGGCCGCTTGCCGTCATTCACTGGGCCTCAGGCGATTCAAGAGTGGGGGTGCCAGGGAGGCGCGCCCATAAATCTGCACACTACGTAACCACTGAGGGTACGCGACATCCTCAGAGCAAGGGTGGGTTGGTCAGCCAGCGTGGTGGTACTTTGACACGATGATTGACAGTGCCATCCATGCCACGGTAAACTGAGTCTTCGGTCTTATTCAGCAGCAATTTCTTGTCGCATTCTGTATGGTTCTCTAGGGTTCAACTATTCCGAGTGCCAGCGTTGCTGGGCTTGCACTCGGATTGACCAGGCTAGGCCATGGTTTAATATGTTTGGAATCCACAAGAGGCATTGTTCTTGCACTCTTCCGGGTTGTCCGTCACTCTTGGCTACCTGGTCGGTCGTCTTGTCTTCTTTACATGTCGCCTCCCTCTCAGTCGCGAATCACCGTGATGGGAGTCATGGACGTGGACCTTGCTTTGTCCCACAACCAAACACATTTTACTATCGAGCTGTGCTCATCGCAGTAGGTCTAATCAAGTGCTGAAATTGGGCGATCGGGCCACCCATCGAGGCTGTCAAGCCATCTGCATATTCAGATCATTATGGACAATTTCAATAGTCCATGATGGCGTATGGAAATGCTGTTGCGGATGCATTTTAAGACCATGGCAGCGAACAGCCTCCCGGCAAACGCTCTTACAATGTTGAGTACGCCTTATCGCGAATTCTAGTCGCGGATTCCTGATCGCTTTGCCAGCCATTGATCACCCACACCAAATCACTTGCCTGTCGAGCCCCTAACCTTTTTTTAGCGTTCAGCATTAGAGTGACAAAATCTGGAAAATCTACGGTGTCTGATGACTTGAAACAATAATTCAGCGCATCGTCTTGCGAGCACTGAAGGATGCTCTGCCTGCTGTACCAAGAGACTTTCCGTTATGTAATCACCGCGGTACAACTTTTTGGCGCAATAATTTCCCGCAGCGAGTACTTCAATTGACAACTTTGGGGTCGTGTGGTCGTTCCTTACTTTGAAGCCAAGCCGTCTTTCCATTTCTGTGTTCTTCATCTAAGATCAGTTTGTAAATGCACAAACACTGTCTCTCTTGGCGATTGGATCAAAAACCAAACCGAGACCTAAAAACATTCTCACCAAATTGCAACATCACATAAATCAGCTCCACGGCGCTCATTTCCACCATGCCCAACGACTTCCAGCTATTTACGTCCCTTCGGTACGACCCAGGGCTCATAAGAGTGCCCAAAAGGCGCTTGGCCAATGCGGGATGGAACGCCAAAATGACGTCGCCCTTATACATGCTGGACCTCCACCGGGATCGGATGTTGCGGGCTGCCACCTACTGGGGTTGGACATCGGCCATCGAAGCTATTTCGGACTCGGCCGGTCTCCAGAGGCTGGCTGAGGTGGTTGAGTCTTTCTTGGCCCAGCACGGGAAGGAGTCGGCTATGAGAGTCAAGGTGCTGCTGAATTCGGAAGGGCATCTCAGCTGCGAAGCGTCAACGGTGCCCGCCGTGCCCTTGGAGAACCTCTTCCCGGAACGACTACCAGCGCCAGGAAGTTCCAAGCAGGCCGGAGAACCGTCCGAGGAGTCTCCTGTGGAGGTGTTAATTGACACGACGGAGACTCCGCAGTCAGAATACACGCACTACAAGACAACAAAACGAGCCATGTACGACACCGCCCGAGACCGCGCCGGCATCGCTCCAGCAGACCGCAAGGAAGTCCTTCTCGTCAACTCCAAAGACGGCAACATCATGGAGGGTAGCTTGACGACCCCGTTCTTCTGGAGAAACGACAGGTGGGTCACTCCGCCGGTGTCTGCCAAATACAGCCCCGAAAATGGCAGCGGCGGGCAAGACGGGACATCCCGCAGATGGGCACTCGAACGGTAAGTCGTGAGCTCCGCATCTTGTTTTGTTGGATATGGCTTCGGACTAACCGGGATAGCGGTCTGGCTGTGGAAGAAGAGGTTAAAGCCGACAGCATTGCGGACGGAGAGCCATGTTGGGTTAGCAATGGTGTCCGCGGCTTCACCTTTGGGAGAGTGCGATTCGATCCTGCCAAAACAAGTTGAATACTAGTAGGCCGATGACATTCAATACAGTCTTAGTGATGAGTCTTAGTTAGGTACTTAGGGTTGCCGACCACGCAGTATCCGTCAAGTTAAAGTCTATAGTCTCTGGCAATAGAGGCTACTTCGTCCTTGCCAGGCATCAGCTACATGCTTTACTCCAAATAGCTGCACCACACCCTCTATTCCAACCGTGTGTGGTCAGTGATACTACTATGGCAAGCCGAAACGAAACTCTTCAAGCAGAACAGAATGGATTGACACTGATTACATGGTCATTTTAACCTCCGTCCCAGGCCGCCTTCCAACATGAACAATAGGTCTCATCCTGTTCACGGCTCTCTCTACGTGCTTGGCAGGGTATCCAGGAGTCTGCAGTCGATCGGCGCCAAGACGGGACATGGCCCGCTAAGCTCATCCCTGCCCCCGAATCACCGTGCGGCAGCCCGTTACATCATCACCGACGGGGGAAACCTCATCCCTTGGCTAATTTATTCGTTCATATCAGCAACCCACGCTCCCGGCGCTCGTGAACATCGCATTGTTTTCATCTTCGAGTCTCTGTGAAATGTGCCAGCCGCCATGCTGGATCTCAATGGGCCATTTGGCCGGGAAGCTCAGATGCAACGTCCTCGAAAGCTCAGAGAGACGAAACTGTAGATAAGATCACCTCCAAGTCTGTGGATCTGCTACCAAGCAACGTGCCGTTGGCATCACTTCTATCTGCCCATGCGAGTAAAAGCTTCATCGTCAGGCTTGAGCCGGCTCAACTTAGACCCCACCGGTAGGCCAGGCCCCCCTCTTCGTCTTTCTCAACTGCCTCATCGGGTTGGACCGAGTTGCCAGCTCGTCTCTCGCCCCCTCACAAAGCTCAAGAGCACGGGCAAAAGGTCCGAATGCGCTGCCGCGAACGATGCGTTTCAAGCTTGCAGTTGCAGCGCCCCGCCTCCCCTGCCTTGCTCAATGCTGTCACACTTCCACTGCCGGCATGTCATCTTCTCATGTCTAAGAACAACTCAATCCTGATTTTGTTCATCTGATCCATCGTGAACGAAACGATCGCTATTTATCTTTAAAAGACCTCCCCTGGCCCACCAGTGCGTGGAATATCAGCTCCTCGTTGTACTGCAAGTACTTGCGACGCAGTTTTCTTTGCAACCATCACACATTCAACCCAACCAGTCCTCGTTCATCCGGTGCCGCGCTTCCGAATCGACGTTTCTGGTTCTGAACCAAACCAGGCAGGTAACAAATCATCAACCTGGCTCGCCAAGCGAAGATCAAGTCTTCCCAAGTGACAGCTCGCACCGCTTGCTACTCATTCAAAACTCAGAGCTTCTCCCGTTGCACATTCGATATGGAGGCACTTCAAGCTCAAGCCAAGTTCAAAGCGGACAAGGATCTCGCCAAGATTCCGGCTGTCCCAAACAAAAATTACAAACGCCATGGTACAAAGTCTTATGTCTATCTCCTGAATAAGTTCAAGTTTGAGCCGACCAAACCGGGCCCCTATGTCCAAACGCGAAGAATGGCTCAGAGGGGACTCGCCGCCCCTGGTTTCAACGCTCCAGTCGGCGGTCGAGTCTCCATGAAGCAGGTTCTCATGAAGAAGGCTAAGGATGACCAGCACGGAGAAGTCACGGCCGAGGACCAACAATGCGACTCGATGTATCTCTGCGAGATTTCCATCGGAACACCACCGCAAAAGTTCATGTTGGACTTTGACACAGGCTCCTCCGATCTCTGGGTACTCATTCCGGTCAAAGGCGCTTATCATGATGGCTGCTAACGCGACGCAAGGTCTTTTCGACCGAGCTCAGCAGCTCCCTCCAGGGCAACCACAGCATCTTCGACCCCACCAAGTCCTCGACGTTCAAGAAGCTCGATGGCAAGACGTGGAAGATCTCGTACGGCGACGGCAGCTCGGCCTCGGGCGATTGCGGCACCGACAACCTCGTCCTCGGCGGACTGACGGTCGAGAATCAGGTAGTCGAGCTCGCCAGGCAGCTCGCGCCGCATTTCTCGCTGGGCACGGGCGACGGCCTTCTTGGCCTTGCTTTCAGCTCCATCAACACAGTGCAGCGCGAGGGTAGTTTCCGAGACCCGCAGGCCACGCCCGTCGACAACATGATCTCGCAGCGCGGCATCCCTAAGGACGCGGAGCTGTTCACGTCGGCCTTTTACAGCGAGCGCGACGGTGGCAAGCCACGTTCGTTTTTCACGTTCGGATGGGTCGATGTGGAACTCGTCGAGGCGTCCGGGGAGGATGTTCACTGGGTGGACGTTGATACGACGCAAGGGTTCTGGATGTTCCCGTCGGCGTCGGCGAGCGTCAACGGCAAGGCCATCGCGCGGGGCGGGAACACGGCTATCGCGGACACGGGGACAACGCTGGCTCTCGTTTCGGACGAGGTCTGCGAGGCGCTGTACGACGGGATCCCCGGCTCTAGGTATGACGATCAGCAGCAGGGCTATGTGTTCCCAACAAGCACCACGACGAAAGACTTGCCCGAGTTCAAGATCGCCGTCGGTGGCAAGGAGTTTGAGGTCCAGAAGGAGGACTTGGTATTCGCGCCGGCCGGTGACGGGTTTTGGTACGGAGGTGTGCAGTCTAGGGGCTCCAACGCGTTCGACATTCTGGGCGGTGCGTTCTTGAAGTCGATTTATGCGGTGAGTATTGGTCGATAGTGCGAGTGGAAGTGTGATGAGCTGATGCTAATCTGTGGCAGATCTGGGATCAAGGGAACACGAGGTTCGGATGCGTGCCCAAGATGGAGAAACCACAAAACCTGGAACCTCCGTCTTCCTGATGAAGTTGGAACAGAGGACTGTCGACAATCAGAGCGCTATAATACGATTCGTTGTTAAGATCTTGGAAAAGATTCCGAGTGTTGTTTTCTAGCAGGTCTAGAGAGGAAGAACAAAATTGGAAGATTTGATGACGACCCTTTATGTGTTACAGAGCTTGCCCTACGAAACCGGCTGCATTACAGATTGGCAACATTATGTAGCTGTAACTGCCAGGACAAAATTCGACTGCCAAGGACAACAAAAAAAGAGTTGACGGGTGTCCCAAAACCGGAGATGCGAGGGCGTGTTCGCTGGGTTAGATGATACTGGCGACTGTCTACCAACATGACTTTTTACGCCAAGAGCAAGGGGGTAGTAGCTTCAGCGACGATGTGCTTTCGGTCATGTATCGCCAACGGAGTTATTTCTTCTTCTTTTCTGACAGGCTCAACCTGAATCGGAAAAGGCTTCTATCATGGCGGCGTGCACGAAATTTCATGACTAGCAGCGACGGTTGGGGATGACTTGTATGCTCCGCGTATGCGACCTCGATGGTTCGCCAAAGTCACAAAGAACGCTACCTAGTGCAAGGCCGCTTCCATCCTCGGATCGAGCAGCTTTGTAAGAGTTTGAACCCCTTCTCTCGATTGCTATGACTAATAGTATCACACGTCGCCCGACAACGACAACAGTGCGGTGCCCTCGACTCTTCCTTGGCTCCGGTCAAGGTTTGTTCGACTTCGAATCAGCCGTTGTCATCCCATCTCAAGGCCGAGGAGGGCACATGGTGAGCACGGTGAACAAGGTTTCGTGCCAGCCCGCCAAATCCTGGAGCATCCCGGCGCCCAGGACTTGAAACAACATAACGGCGCGTCGCTCTTTGGGGGGGGGAGGGCTGTTGAAAGGGGTCAGAGGCTATAGGCGAGGCATTAGAATCCATGGAAGTGCCGGAATGACAATGTGCCGAACGACGACACATGAAGTATTGGCTGTATCCAGTTGCTGGACGCATGAGATGATTGTGCAGGCAAAGGGTAATAAGAGAGGAAAAGAGAGAGGAATGAGTTGCCGGCTTACAGCCAGAGAGTTCTACGGATAGGTTGAGCCTGCACTTGACGAAACAGTTCAAAGAGTGGGTCCGCCGAGCTCCGTGACGACCCCGGATTGGTAGAGAGGCCACACTCACTTCCTATTATTCTCGGAAGTCAGGCCAGATCCTAACCTTCTGCTCTGAGCACCTCACAGCTCCAGCCTCCAGGGGAGGGAGGGCCGGGTTTTAGTGGGCTGCTCTGCTCCCCACAGCGGGCACGTTGAGCTGATCCAGGCCCCAAAAACGGCCCAAAACGAGCGTCGTCGCACGCCTGAGGAGCTGGTCCAAGGTCGGGGATCCTACTGGCCGAGAATGCCCTGAGAGGCGGGCTTTGGAGTTTGGTTTTGGGGGAGGGGAGGACACGGGTGCCCAACCGGTGGGAGCACAGCCAACACACAGCAGTAGCTCCAGCCACGGGCCAGGGAAGAAGAAAAAAAAAGGACCACCCATGGAAAAATAAAGAAAAAAAATAAAAATAACACCGCACTGCATCCTCAGTTAACGGGGGTTGGAAAGATCAACTGGTGTCTGTGAGCCTTTGGGTGGCCCCGTCTCCGTCGTCCGTCCGTCTTGTCTTTACGTCGTCTGGCCGAAATCCCTCCCTTCCCTTCCTATTATCACCATCACCATCTCCACCCCCTGCGATTCCTCCTCGCACCCCAAACCCTCCTCCTCCTCCCATCCCCCAGACTTCCCCTTCATCTGCTCTTTCATTAGAAGCAGAGAGGTCAGAGGAGACGACACGGGTTCAAGCTCAGCTAGTGCACGGCATTGCGTCCCCCCTCCAATCCGCTCTGCTGCTCTGCTCTCCCCACCACTGCACGACGAAGCTGTGCTGCTGCTGCTTCTGCGGTTGTATTTATTTAATACGCCTTTCTGGGCCGTCGTCCGTTTGCTCCATCGTCCTCATTCTTCGCCGACCGCAGCGCGGTACTTGCTTTTTCATCTCTTCCATTCGACCAACTCTGGCAAGCATCGCATGATTGCCTCGACAACCTTCCGTCGCTTCCTCCGCTCCTCGAGCCCGCCCTCCCCGTCGTCGACCTGAGCATCGCCCGCCTTCTACCAGCTCATCAACCCCGAGAAAGAGTTACACGTAGCTGCTCTCCCGCAAGCTTCACCATGGCAGCCCCTCCTCGACGTAGAAAGATTGGTCATAGAAGACGCATCGAGGACGAGGAAGACGGAGAAGGTGGTCCAGACCAGCTCGAGCTCGATGACGACTCTCTGACCGAGGGTTCCGTCATCAGCGATGACCACGATCACGGTAACGACAGCGATACCAGCAACATTGATGAGGCTTCTCCTGTCACCCCCAACCCTAGGAAGTCGGCTGGAAATGGAAGTGCGAAGCCTGCTGCCCGGAATGCCTCGACCTTGGGTCCCCAGAGGGCCAACAAGGCTGTGGCTGATGCCGACGAGATGCTCCAAGGTCTATCTGTCAACGACCATCCCGAGCTCGCCCAGCAGGGGCAGCTCGATGCCGCTACATCCCCGCCCAAGTCGTCTGCCCCTCTCATCGTGAGCTCCCACTCGTCTCGCCCGACTGAGCCCGTCAATGAACGTCGTCGTCGGGAGCACGAGGAATACAAACGGAGAAGGGATGAGGACCCCGCCTTCGTTCCCAACAGAGGGGCCTTCTTCATGCACGACCATCGCCATGCCGGTCCTGCTGCCAATGGCTTCCGACCGTTCGGGAGAGGACGAGGCCGTGGCCGCGGTGGAGGCATCGGCGGCCCTTACGCACCGATGAAGTACGCCCAACAAGAGCTTTCTCGTCGTCACCCGGCTAACCCGAGCAGCCAACTGCACAGCCCGACCGATCCCCTAACGAGTGGCCAGTGGGCACATGATATGCACGAGGCCGTCACCGAACCCCCGCCCTCGAGGCAACCCAGGCACTTGCCCGTTGATACTGAAGGTCCCGCCAACGGTAATGGCTTTATCCCAACCTGCCCGTCCAATCCCACCCCTATCAACAGGACACTGTCAACCGAACGACACATCGGCAACGTGCAGGTCAGGGTGTCCCTCCCCGCCGTCGGCAGAGCTCCGTCCGCCTTTGGAATGCCCGTCAAACAGTACACCAAGCTTCCGGATCACCGACCTCCCCTTCGTCGTGACAAGCCTGTTCGCATCTCCTTGCCCGACAACCCGCCCAAGTACATCTTCCCTGCCGTCGACCGCTCCTTTATCTTCATCCCCCGTGCGATGCGACCCAATCAGCAGCGGACGCGAGGCAAACCTCGTTCCGGTGGTCTCGGCTCCATCGGTGGGTTCTCTAGACGGACCAGCGTCTTCGGCGGAAGCTACTACGGCAGTGCCTATTCTCCCAGCGTTGCCCTTAGTCGGCGCTCCTCACTAGCACCGGACGGACGGGACTATCTGTTCTCGCCCACGGGCTCCGTCATGTCGCGAGCTCCGATTCCTGTCGAGAACCCCCGGCCGGTCGTCCGCCTGCCGCCTGCGAACTACCCTAACCAGCCATTCGTCGGGCAGGACAGCTACCCCATGCACATGCCGATGCAGCCGAATGAGCCGTCCATCAACGATTTGCCGCAGCCGCAGACGCACCCGTTGCCCCAAAAGCCTGCCTTCCAGGAGAACCGCTCGAACCAGATACCCATGCACCAGCCTCGTCCTCAAAAGGCCGTCTCGGTCACCAATATCGAATCGCCGACCCTCAACCAAGGCCCGCAAGCCTTCCAGCAAGCATTCCACCAGCAGGTCCCCGTGCAGGTCTCCAATGGCCATCCTCAGGACGGCCACTCACGGCAGCCGTCATACCCCACGCAGCATTCCACCGGCACACCTTTATCCCAAATCCCGGAGAGGGCCATTCATGCTGCCCCTTTCCAGCCGAACAGCTTCCAGCAACAGAGCTTCTACAACCAGCCCTACCCCATGATGCAGCAGCAGCAACAGCCATATTACTATCCCGGACAGTACAGCGGCAACAACATGGCTCCGTCAGCCACGGCTCCGTCGTTCGTTCCTTCAGGACAGCCGGGCCAGGGCCAGGGTTTCCCTCAACAAGCCCAGTCGGACACTGTGGCTGCGCAAGCAAACGGACAGCCACCCAACGGACCCAACTTGGTAGCACAAGAGGTCAACGGCATGGTATACTACTACGATGCCATTCAGATGCCGCCCATGAACGCCTACCAGGGTTACCAGGCCCCGCCTCCACAGTTTGGCTCTGGTGTCGGCAACATGGGTGGCATGGTGACGCCGAGCCCCGACGGGTTCTACTACCAACAACCAGCCCCTGGCATGGTGTACTACTCGCAATAGGATGGACAAACGCCTTTCTAGGTTTCTCCGCACCTCCCAACCCTTCCCGTAATCCTTGTAATTCTCATTGTCGGCTCTCTAGTCGTCGCTATACCCTCTTCTCGTCAGACGGCTGGACGGGGCCATCGGACAGGAGGAAATCACAAAAAACTTGTCGGTGTTTGAATTCTTATGATGATAGTATTGATAGGACGGGCACTCTTGATCTGGGTCGAGTCGGCACATTGCTTGGGGGGTTGGGTTTGCGAGGTGCTACTGTTGCCCACCAACGGGTTCTAACCTCTTTTCTGTTCCCCAGGTTTGCTCGCAAGCACACGTCGGGAAGGGAAGAGGAAACGGTTCTACGGATGGCGGAGGGCCAGCGAGCGACGGTTGAAAGTGTGGGACGAGCCAATCCGTGGTTTCTACAAACTCACCTTTTTCTCGAATTCAAGAAGTTCCTCCATCCTGTCTCTATCTGTCGTATCCTTTCTTCTCTTAGGCTTTTCTTTTGCCTTTCTTCTATATGCGTTTTGGCACCTGCGATTTTCTGTGTCTGCTTCGATAGGGTGCGCAAAGGGTTTGGTTTACAGATGCGGTGTTCTGGAGGGGTGGCCGGGGAGGTTTCACCGGCGATGGTCTACGCTTGGTGGTTTTCTTTTTTTCTGAGCGTCTATACATTCCTACCCAACAAACCTTTTTCTTGCTCGGTTATGATGGTCAAGGCTGACCTAGACGTTCTTTTATCCGTCACAAGCATCATGGGGCACAGGTGGCTGTATCCGGCTCCGTATTCAATCCTCTTGCCTCTTGCTCTTTATTTCCGACCTACTCTTTGGTTTTTTTCCTTCTTCTTCCCTACTCCAATTTCCAATGTCATGACGAACTCAATGATGCCTAGACTTCGTTTTTTGGTCTCTTCCGTTGGTTGTGCTTTGCTTTGTTTCTTATCGAGGTATTGCAGTTATATGCGTGGGCTTTCCAGAGAGATGTGTTCCCAGTTTTCTTTTTTTCTCGCGATGGAAAAGTTATCTAGCCGCTCGGCGGTTTCTTCCAGGAGAGGGAGACGGGGAGAAGGGCTAGAGCGGACCGGGACGGCTACTGGTGTTTCTGCCGGTGGTGACGTGGAGAGCGTACGGTGAAGGGAAAAGAGAGTAGGATACGGGCGTCGGAGAGAGAGATGGTCGCGAAGGAGGGCCGACGGATCCATCCACTTTCCCCATCTTGGTTGGAGAGGGCTTGGTTCTATGCAACGACTGTATTTATGCTGTTTGTCTGGTCGATTTGTAGGGATCTGCCTCGATTTCGACGCAGTATGAGTGGTGGTCGGTTAGAAATGGGATGGTTTTGACGTCGTCTATCCGCGGCCCATACTTTGCGCCCTGACGATCTGACCCCCCTCTTTCATCTGGGACTGGCGAGGCTCGTCTGGTGCTGAGAGGATATTATCCCCTTTTGCCGCTCCTGGCGAGGAAATCAGTCTATCCGTCTAGCAGCGCAAAGAAAGCCTTGGATATTGTTGATCTTAGGTACCAACCTTTTATGGAGAGAGAAGCGGTCCCACTACCGGTATCTCCAAAGACGTTCGCGTACTCCATCCCCCCCCCCCCCCAACGGGCCACGAAGCTCTCTACCATGTCCCAGCCGTCGTGATTCACAGCAAGAGCACTAGCCGATGCGACGTTTATTTTGATATGTAGCAAATGTCAGGGCCGGCTGGCCGACCTTGTGGCTCGAGATTCCCCAATCGGGCGATTGACGAGAACCTCCCGCCCGTGTCGTCAACAAAAAGCAGTGCTTCAGAGTTCGGTTCACAAGGAAAGCCGCCTTGGTAGATCGGTCGGTTGATCGGTCTATCGAAAGACGCCCGACCTCGGGCCACAAACCGACGAGCTTGGGCCAATAGTGTCTAGCCGGCGATGAAAGGAATTCATCAAGTCTCCGGCAACCTGTTCCCCGGCAGACCTTTTTTCCTTTGATCGGCCTTTCTTTGTGCGCGGGAAGTGAGAAAGGGGTTCTTTGTGTGGAGAGGCACGTCCGCGGAAGAGCATCAGGACCACACTGGCAATTAAGAGCAGCTCCCGGACTTCAGTGGGAGTGCGAAAGCGGGTTTGATCGGCATCACGGGTTTCGCGACGTAAATGACTCTTCGTGGCCTGGGCCCGGACGTTTGTGCGAGGCCGCGGGTACGAAGCATCACGAGGGTCTCATCCTCCGACGGTCAATAACCCCTCTCTTACCGTGGTCCAACCGACAATACAATGCACAGATGCGTAGTGCATTGATTAGACGTTGCGCTTGGACATCGGCATACCCGTCTGCCTGGGTCCTGCCGCACAGGTTTCGCAGAGGGCGGACGACTGGGTGACTTCGCTCGCGGGCTCCAGAGGGGGTTTGCCTGGACCGCATCTCGTAAGATGGCACGCGTAGCCTATCCCGACCGCTGCCCCATCACAGACGGAGACATGGCTTGATTGCCTCGCTGTGCAACAGGAACACATACGCGTCCAAGGTGGCGGCGAGGCAGAGTGAGAAATTCCGATACGATCACTACAGAGCAGCATTTCTGTGGTGCTGCGGCTCCTTGCCAAGGCCGCAATCCTGAAACAAGCCAGTCGAGAACCGGACAACTTCTTGTTCTCTTGGCCCTTGACTCGAGGTGTGGTGAGGTGTGTCGAGGTAAGAAGGAACTGAAAAGTCGGAGAGGGGACATGACGTATGAGAAGTTCTACCCCCCCCCTCCTTTGATGCTTCTACTACATTACTTACTGCATTGCCAATAGAAAGCCCACCACCAGGGTAAGCGGGGAGCATATTCCGCTTGGCCACTGAGGCTTCCAAGGTTCTCCATCGGAGGCGGCGCCACAGGCAAATGCATGGGACGACTGAGGAAGCTTAAAGACTGTTGTCTGTGCCCCTTGCTTGTTTGATTGATGTAGCTTTTGTGCCTTGAATGGACATTGGATGGGCGAGTAAGTGTGAGATCGGTAGGATGATAGGATGGAGAAGCCGTTGCATTTCTGCACGAAGTACTGTGTAATTGGGTAGCTCGAGATCGGCTGGGTGGTCGGCACGGTCGGTAAATTGGTCTAGATCCGGGAGTACAGGTACTGTAGGTTCGGGTCCGGAGGAGGGCCGCTCCTGTCCGGACAGCCTTTTGGGACACTTTCCGCCTTGCTTAGGACATTGCCGACCGAGCTTGCAAGGTGAGAAGAGTTTATAATGCAAGTAATGGAAATATCCTTTCTTGGCAGCGGCAGCTCTGGTGCGGTTAACTTTGATGGGAACCTTGGGAAGGCGGGGGTTGAGTTCGCATGACTAGCGACCTGGACAACTAGAGACGTAGCGTGCAGCATGGCGTTGCGATAAACGTACCCGTCTTTGCCTGTCGAGGGCTTGGAACGAAGGCAATCAGCGGCCTCGGACGTGGAGGAATGGCCCATCCACTGTTCATTGCCCCCGCCATCTGTCGATCTGGACTAACGGACCAGACTAAAGTCAACAAGGAAACTGGCTGGACCGCCTCTGTCTGCGGCGGCCTGCCTCACCGAGAGCTCCCCGCCCCCCGCCTTTGTCGGAGCGCTGTCGCTGGTTCGCCGCCGTCACCACAGCGGGCTCCTTCTAGACGATAATGAGCTGTCATGTCAGACTTCGCCCCTTGACTGGCGACTCTCTGGTGGTTGTAACCAGCCATCTGGAAATGACACGTACGCTTCTCATCCTACAGGCACTTGCCAGAATGCCAGTTGGCGACCGTGAGTACTGATGGCCCGATAGGCGCATGGCAAGTTTGTCGATGTCGAAGGAGCTTTCTAAAGCTGGCTGACTAAGGCTGAGAAGAATCTCCGTTTGCTAGCTACCCGTTGGTTGGTTGCTTACTTGTTTTGCCATACATACCCATTGAGTTCAAGGAGGTTCTAACCGCAACGGATGAAAGGACCACGTGAGCGAGTCAAGAGCGGGCGTACTTCTCTTGGTTGACTATCTCCCTTTGTTGTGTTATTCTCCTTTCCCCCGGTAGGTACCAGGAAAACGGATGGAGATTGACGGATTGCGTGCTGCATGCCTTGCGATAACGGTGCTGCTGCTTCGAGCAAGAAAGTGGCTCAGGTGACAGACGGGCTGACTGGCGAACGGGCTGCTCAGTCTTCCTGTCTCCTACTACGCCGATCGGGGCCGTCCGACCATGCTGCTGGGCTCTCCAAGATCAGATGCGGTAGCAGCATGAGGCTGGGTTCTACAGAGCATTGAATAGTGCATCGACTCCCTTCTGCGGTGCAACCGAATTCCGTGTCTACTTGCATGGTTATTTACGAGACACTTGCCTTCGGAGCAAACACAGCACTGGACACCCCTGGGCCAAAGCAGAGGCACAGGGTCTGGTCGTCGGAGAGGTCGGGTTGGGATTACAGTCTTTTCCAAGGAGGATGGATGGCCGACTGTCCGACTGACCGGCTATGCAACTTTGCAGCAAGCTGGTGCTCCGGCATCGCGATCCAATGCATGAAGGTACAGAGTCAACAGTGTCGGTATTGTAGAGGACACGCCACCCTGGAGACCTGGCATATCTGAAAGTAGGATGCAATTTCAGGAAGAGCGGGTGATGAGAAGAAGATTGAGAAGTCCAACATGTCGTAATGGTGCCCCGAGCGAAGCCGACGAACGAACCTCTTGGTGTGCCTATCCTGCTGGGCCTGCATAATGAAAATGAGTAAACATAGGGGCAACTCGCGGCGAGGCTCCAGTTCGCCTCATTCCAAGTTTGGTGTTTGCAGGGCAGTCCCTCGTCATGTGCAAATGGGTGGTGGTTATTGCGCCTTCGCCCAGGGGAGCTCGTGGTGGGGTTGGAGAGGGAGTTAGAGCCAGGGGGGCGTGTGGGCGCGAACCCGAAGGCAAAGACACGAGAGGAAAGCAGTCGAACTGACGAATGTGCCTGCGAGTGGTGTTTGTTGGTGCCTAGCTACCTGAAGATGACGAAGAGAAGACAGAGGCGAATGCGACGGCTCGACATGTTCATCCAGAGGCGAAAAATGATCTCCTTTCTGGCTCGGCATTTCAAAATGGTCGAGGTGATAGGGGCGAAGAACGTTGGAGGAGGTTCGATTGATGGAATTGCATCCGTAAGCTGCTCGGCTAGATATCTCGTCTTGGGGTGGTTGCTGACCGCCCCTTCGAACACACACAGTACGGCGATGAGTTGAGAGGATTATTGCTATTTGCCGCTGCGGTAATGGTGGTGGTGGCCGCGGTGGTGTGAAAGTGAATCGAGGGAGCTGAGCTGAGGCGTCTTGTGTTGCCTGGTTGGCTGACCTGCTGCTTGCTGACTTGCCTGTCGGCCTTCCTGTTTCTGCCTGTGGTGACATGTGAGCAGTCGTGCTCCCGAAGCGCGAACACAAATGGCGAGAGGGAGGGGCAACCGGCCGCCAGCCACCCAGGCTTGCCTAGCAGAGACGGCGTGCGACCGTGAAAGGTGCAGGAGGCACTATGTGAACCTGACACTTTGATGTGGACTTACTTAGTGGTGTCTCGGCTCTCCCACGGTGAAGGCCATCTCTGCAAGCGTGGTCTTCGTCCAGCCTTCCGTCTCTCCTCACTTGCAACTCCTCCTGTTTTGTAACCCCCAAGAGCAGTTCTGGGATTTTCGCACGCTATTGCACTCGCCGCCTTGCCCATGCAACTATAGGGGAGGGGGTCTTTGGCTCAAATTCTCGAAGGGATTACTGGGTGCTGTATTACGCATCAAGCGGGTTATCATAGGCATGTATTCGTATGTAGATACGAAGATACCTCATGTAGGCAGGTTGCAATTGGTATCCGTTCATTCAGTGCTTGCTCGGTACGTATCTCTCGCCGTGCGCTCTCTCGGAAGGTAAAACCAACTGTGACCAAGCCAACCAGACAGCCAGCCAGCCAACCACAGCGCGCTAGCGCCTCGTTGTCCCCCTCTTTTTTCTTGCCTGGGGAAGGCGGCCATCAATAGTGACCCTCGGGTACGGTGGACTGTGAGTGTGTCCGCAGGTACCTTTTACCGCATCCACACTCGCGACTTCTCCAAACTCGACTCCACTTCCTCGCCCTCGCCCTTGCTCATGGACGGATCCCCGACACCGACTACTTGACCAAACCCAGTCCATCCCAGCCAGTCCAGTCCCAGCACAACCGGCAGGGCCAGGGCCGATGAGCAACAACTTAACAAGTGAGCGGTGATGAGGCAGTCGCGAGTGACGCTACCACTTTCTGCCTGCCACTCAGTGCCGCCTGCCCGCCTTCCTCTCCTTTGCCATAATCCATTACTCTGCTTTGCCGTCCCAAGTGCTGCTTCTGCCTCAGTTTCCTTTGGCTCTTGGTAATCGCCCCTCCCCTTCCTGGCCACCGACGGTTTCGGCCTCCTTCCTCTCGTACATAAGTGGCTCTTGTCCCCCCCCTGTACTCACCGTCCCAGTGTCCCTCCCAAAGTCACCTGCAGCCTGCAGAAAAGTTATTTGTCCCCAAGTAGCTCTCAAATCCCGTCTCACACACAGGTCGACCTTGACCATAGAGACGACGCAAGACGCATCATCCGCCCAGGCCTCGCTCCCTCGCCCTTCTCCACCTCCACCACCTCCACCCGCCCACTCCCACGCCCTGCTTCCGGTGGTGCCTCCTTCCTCAACTGCTTACCTCTCTACTCCACCCGACTGACGGCTGACCCCCATCGTCCCTGGGACTCACTTATCTCTCCCACACCCCATCCGCTTGGATTGCTTGCTTTCTTTGTCAACACTCCCCTTCTATCGACCTCAATCGTCGACTGTTTCGATATCCCTCGCCTGTCATCCATACCATCGATACTCCGTCAGAAAGGACGACGCGGCTTCTCTATCGACCGACCGAGCCTCGTGCCCCGTGCGTGGCCGCCCAGCAGTGAAACACCCGCCAGAGCCGTCATACCCTCCCCGCCCGGCCGGCCGCGATAACCCCCTTCATCCATAGTCTTCGCCTGCTATCCATCCTTCATCATGGCGACCTCATCAGCAACATCGCCAGACACGCAGGTCACCTTGAAGATCAACTTCGACGGCATGACTCGTCGTCACAAGCTTCCGCTGCGTGACATGGGGCCCAGCACCCTTGAGGATAGAGTACGTCATCCCGCTCATTCCGGTGCTCAGCGGCAGGCTGTCGTTCTCGGCGCCTCGTCTCTCGCTCGACGCTCGCTGCGATGCTTCGATGCGGCGAAAGAGGAACGTCTCGCCTGCTTCGTCGGGCTTTGTGGAACTGTTTGAACGAATAGGCTAACTGACCATCCACCCCAGGTCCGCTCTCTCCTTGCTCTCTCTTCTGACGCCAACGTCGTCCTTGAGAGATATTCTGACTCGGCTGGTTCGTACATCACCCTCGACAAGCAAAACGTATCAGTCTACAAGCAACTTTACCGAGCCGCCAAGGCAAAGCAAAAGCTCAAGCTCCGCGTCTCCAAGCTGTCCGAGGAGAAAATGGCTCCAAGGCCTGTGTCCGTGGAGGATGTCCCAGAGCCCAGCACTCCCAAGATCGAGGAGGAACAGAAGCCCGAAGCTGCTATGGCACAGCCCCTGGTCGACCTGAGGCAATCTAGCGAGCTCGACTTAGAGCCCAAGAAGGAACTGCCGACTACCGACACTGGCCTTGACTTTGAGGCTTCCATCCTCGCCTCTCTCATGAGCAGACACGCCAGAATCAACGACGAAGAGACGCCGGCAGCCTCGGCCGATATCCCCGTTTCTGAGGGCATCACGGCTCGTAACCAGTGGTTTGCTAACGTCGCCGCTGCTGAGAGCGCACCCCAACGCGCTTCTTGGGGTCGTTGCCCCGCTTTGATGCACCCCAACACCAACTTCGCCGTGTGCTGCAACAGCTGCGACCAGACAGTTCCCGATGCTCACTACCACTGCTCTACCTGCGACGATGGTGATTTCGACCTGTGCCAAAATTGCGTCGACCAAGGCATCACTTGCTACGGCGCCGATCACTGGCTCATCAAGAGAGTTGTCAAGAACGGTCAAATCATGAACAGCACCACGGAGACGATTGCTCCCAAGCCCAAGGCTAAAGTTGAGGAGCCTGCACAACTGCCTGCCAAGGTGCCCGCCAATATCAGTGAACTCCTCCGTCCCGTGTTCAACAGCGCGATGTATAGCATGCGCACTTGCAACTGCTGTGTGACGGAGCTGCCCGAGTCCAGCTTCCTTCACTGCACAGCTTGCGAGGACTTCGATCTGTGCCACGCATGCTTCGAAAAGGACCTTCATGGCCACAACCCCAAACACCCCTTCGTCACCGCCGTTGAGGGGACTCATGTCCCCAGCCACATTCAGGTTAAGTTGGCCCCCGGCCGTAACCAGAGCCACAACGCCATTTGCGACGGCTGCGACAAGTACATCACTGGCGTCCGCCACAAGTGCCTCGACTGCCCTGACTGGGACTACTGCGCGGACTGCATCGTGAACTCCAAGTTCGTTCACCCTAATCACCGCTTCGTTCCCATTTACGAGCCTCTCGAGGAGGTCCGCAGCCGCGCCCTGGCCCGTTCTACCCACTTTGGCATTTGCTGCGACGGCCCTCTGTGCGCCCGCGCCCACAGTGCACCGACCTACATTGCCGGTGTTCGATACAAGTGCACCGTGTGCCACGACACCGACTTTTGCGCTAACTGCGAGGCTAGTCCTGCTAACACTCACAACAAGACGCACCCTCTTGTCAAATTCAAAACGCCAGTCCGTCACGTCACTGTTACCACCACTGGCGAGCGGGGTGATGGCCAGCGTATGCAGCAGATGGGTGACCGCAACGTTCGTCGCACTAGCTCCCGCTCCACAGAGACTACTGCGAACGCTTCTATCAACGTTCCTCAGACTGTCGTCGATGTGAAGCCCACGGAGCCGGCAGTCAAGCAGGAGGCCGTTGAGGAGATTTCCGAGCCCGCTCCCAAGCCCATCATCAAGGAGGAGGTTGTCGACAAGACACCTGAGCCCGAGCTTGAGGTCAAGAAAGAGATCGTTGAGGAGAAGCCTACTCCCATTGTCGAAAAGGCTCTTACCGAGCAAGATCTTCAGGCAGTATTTGTCCGTGACACGGTCGCCGATGGTACCGGCCTCCCACCCAACCACGTGTTCGAGCAAACCTGGGTTCTCCGCAACGATGGCGACGTTGCGTGGCCCGCCGGATGTTCTGTCAAGTTCGTCGGGGGCGACTACATGGGCCACGTCGATTCGAACCACCCTGCCGGCATCTCCGAGCTCGTCTCTGCTTCCGAGTCCACCGTCTGCTATGCGCCTCTCGCCCCTGGTCAGGAGTTCGCCTTCAATGTTTTGCTGCGCACGCCTGCCCGTGAGGGTAAGATCATCTCCTACTGGCGCCTGACGACTAAGGATGGTCTCAAGTTTGGCCACAGGCTGTGGTGTGATGTCAGCGTGCAGATCCCCAAGCCTATCGCTGAGGAGCCTAAGGAGGAGAGTGAAGAGTCTAAGGAATCTCATGTGGAGATGCAGAGCAGCAACATGATCTTCCCTAAGCTTGAGAAGGAATCGCCGGTGTCCAGCATCTACCAGGAGGTCAAGTCTGAGTTCGTCCCCACCACCAGCTCCGAGGCGGAAGAGTTTGAGGATTGTGGTGAGGAAGACGAGTGGGATGCCTCTGATGATGGCTTCATGACTGACGAGGAGTACGACATCCTCGACGCCTCGGACGAGGAGTTCCTTGAGGAGCAGCAGCGCAGGCTGAGGAAGTGAGCTGTCTGCGGTATTATTGAGTTTCGTTTTGCCACTGGATACGATGGAGTGATCGGTGGTCTCCTTGGGGTTCCGGCTTTTCCTTGCATGTCTCATTTCATCAAGGCCTGGGGTGTTTTATTTTCATTTTTTTGGAACCTGTGCAACGACAGTGACGCGGTAGTTGGTGGTGGCACGTGCCGAACAGCTAACTGCCGGCGGAAAGTGTGAAAGGGGCCGGTCGCTCATTTTCCAGGCTAGGTTCAAGCGACGCTCGTTTCACAACATTCATGACAGATTACAGATTGGTACTTGTAGGTTCTAGGCAGCAATTCACCGTAGCTCTTTCAAACCTCGACCGCCCATTTATGTGACAAGATACGAATGCGTGGACAGAGATGAGTTGAATCATTGTGTAGGACGAACGTACTATGTCACCTGGAGGATTTGGAGTATCCGCAGTCGTGCCCGCACAAGGAGCCGCACCCTTGTCGGAAGCTCCCATGCACACGCCCCTCTCTAAGCCCACCTGCGCTAGTGTCCGGCACCAATCACTTCAGGACCCCTGGACAGGGGCCTGAACTGCGGATAACTTAGGGATAAAGTGTCCTCAAGACGTTCTATTGTGTCTCCCACCTTACGAGATTTGCGCCGAGTGTTCTGACCAGTTTGCGAGGAGGCAATCTTCGACAAGTTCCTCCCTTCCCACTCCAGCGACTTTGTTATTCTTCTTCAACATTGCGACACCGAAAATCGAGGTATGCGGTAGCGGCACTGGGTTTTGAAGGCGGGCATTTGCACAAGCCGAGAGCATCGCGTTCTCAGCAATCGCAACTTGACGACCACGTTCATCGAAGACGAATCGAACCCCTTACTCTGACCGATCCGACGAGCACTCTGCGATTGCCTGTTCTTTTTAGGACGTTTGAAATCTATTTCGACCCTTTTCAATCTTTTCTATTACCGCCATGATGAACGGGTGGGACGAGAAGCACCATCTTGACGATGATTCCTTTGGGGCAAAGGGGAACATTGTCAGCGCATTTGACGCCTTTCGTACGTTTGTGGCATTGGTTCAGCCTCAATCTCCCACATCTCGAAAAGATTTCCTGCGCAATAACTCCAGCTCGAGGAACAGGTCGCTAACGGTACCATCTCCGCAGCTAAGGCGAAACCGCAATATGTCACGCGAACCTCGGGAGGCGGCAAGTGGACTGTTGCCATGACAGTCATATCAGTCTTTCTCTTCTGGACCGAAGTCGGCCGCTGGTGGCGCGGCTCTGAGACCCATACTTTCGCCGTCGAGAAGGGCATCGGACACGAGATGCAAATCAACTTGGACATTGTCGTGCGCATGCACTGTGATGATCTCCACATCAACGTACAGGATGCAGCGGGTGATCGCATCCTCGCGGGCAGCATGCTCAAGCGCGACAAGACGAACTGGTCGCAGTGGGTGGACAGCAAGGGGATTCATCGTCTGGGAAGAGATAGCAAAGGCAAGATCGTAACGGGCGCCGGATGGCAGGAAGAAGAAGGCTTCGGCGAAGAACACGTTCACGACATTGTCTCTCTCGGAAAGAAGAAGGCCAAGTGGGGGAAAACTCCGAGACTCTGGGGCGACGGCGACAGTTGCCGCGTCTACGGCAATTTGGACGTGAACAGAGTGCAGGGCGATTTCCACATTACGGCCAGAGGCCATGGATACATGGAGTTCGGGGAGCATCTCGATCATGCTGGTACGTTACGGATATCCGATTGAGGCTCAGTGCTGGTTTGACTGACCATTACCGCAGCCTTCAACTTCTCCCACATCGTCTCGGAGCTGTCCTTCGGACCTTTTTACCCCTCGTTGGTTAACCCCCTGGACCGCACTGTCAATCTTGCCAGGATCAACTTCCACAAGTTCCAGTACTACTTGTCTATCGTCCCCACCGTCTACACTGTCGGCAAGTCGGCCTCGTCATCCAACACGATTTTCACGAACCAGTACGCCGTCACGGAACAGAGCAAAGAGACCGATGACCACAACATCCCTGGCATTTTCTTCAAGTACGATATCGAGCCGATTTTGCTGTCGGTCGAGGAGTCGAGAGACGGGTTCCTGCAGTTCCTCATGAAGATTGTGAATGTTGTTAGTGGTGTTCTCGTTGCCGGTCACTGGGGTTATACTCTTACTGAGTGGTACAAGGAGGTCATGGGCCGGCGGAGAAGAGAGAAGAACGAGGGCTTCATCGGCTCCAAGAATTCGGAGTACGACCAGTAGAAGGGTGGGTGGCATCGACAGATGCATCATTGTGACATTGGAGTTCACGGGCTGTGTATAGATATGCATATGGGAATGGGGAAATTGTTTCTTCACGTCTGTTATGCCTGGGTATATCAGCAAGCAGAAAAGTTGACATGAATTATGTTCCTCGCATAACCGGTTGTAGTTATGACTATCTAGTGACCGGCTGCTCCTTAGGTTCATCTTTCGCGCAGGGGGGTTACGACCTTGGCGCAGCTACACAACCCGGCGCAGTATCGGAGCGAAGCCGGCAGAGCAGGGGTTGGCATTTTGGGGGTTGCTCCACCCCAGGTGAACCTCCCCCAGACTTTCGTCGAATCCGACATCGCTAATTTCCAAGCCGCATTGACATTTGTGACAATCCAAAAATTTCCCAAACCTCCCCGCCACTACGAGTCACAGCATTCGGAGGGAGGCGCGCAGCGACAATGGCACCAATTGAGCTTGCCAGTCGATCCGGAGGCGCCGCAAGGGTAAGTAACACTCGGTCGTCGGCTGTTCAGCAGAAAGGCGGGAGTTAACATGACTGCAGCGTCTTCTGACTCGCACGCGACCATACCTTTCCGCATCCTCATGCCTGCCGATCAGGAGGGCATTCGCGACCGCCCAGGACGTTGAGCAGCAAGATGCCGAAATGCGAAGGCTTCTGCCCAAATCCATAAAGCCCGACACCTACCGCAGACTCCATGACAACCTTCTCAAGGTCCGCCACGTTCTCGGACAACAACGCCTCACCCTCGCCGAGAAGATCCTCTACAGCCACCTGGACAACGTCGAGGAGTCGCTCCTCACAGATACCGAGAACGGACGCAACATCCGCGGCAGTGCCAACCTGAAGCTCAACCCGGATAGAGTCAACATGCAGGATGCGTCGGCGCAGATGGCGCTTCTGCAGTTCATGTCTTGCAATCTCGCCAAGCCCGCCATTCCGGCCAGCATCCACTGCGACCACTTGATCGTGGGCTCCAAGGGCGCCGAGAGCGATTTGACCGACGGAATCAGCGTGAACAAGGAGGTTTTTGACTTCCTCGAGTCTGCTGGGCGCAAGTACGGCATGGACTTCTGGCCTCCGGGCGCGGGTATCATCCACCAGACGGTCCTTGAGGTCTATGCTCTCCCGGGCATCATGATGCTGGGAACAGATAGCCACAGCCCCAATGCTGGTGGTCTTTCCACTATCACCATCGGTGTCGGTGGCGCCGACGCCGTTGAGGCCTTGGTCGGCGCTCCTTGGGAGTTGAAAGCCCCTCGCGTGCTTGGTGTCAAGCTCACGGGCAAGCTGAACGACTGGGTTTCCCCCAAGGACGTCATTCTCAGCCTCGCTGGAAAGCTGACCGTGCGTGGCGGAACTGGATTCATAGTAGAGTACTTCGGCGAGGGCGTCGATACTCTCAGCGCTACCGGCATGGCTACTATTTGCAACATGGGTGCCGAAGTCGGTGCCACAACCTCCATCTTCCCCTACACCGCCGCCTCGGAACGCTACCTCCTCCAAACTCGTAGAGAGGCTCAACACCGTGCTCTCGACGGCTACAAGAAGTGGGGAAGTTTCGACTTCAGGGCCGACGAGGGTGCTCAGTACGACCAAGTTATCGAGATCAACCTCTCCGAGTTGGAGCCCCATATCAACGGACCCTTCACCCCTGACTTGGCCACCCCCCTGTCTGCCTTCAAGAACACTGTTCAGCAGGAGCAGTGGCCCGAAGTTCTGTCTGCCGGTCTCATTGGCAGCTGTACTAACAGCTCTTACGAGGACATGACCAAGGTCGAAAGCATGGTTAAGCAGGCCGAGAAGGCCGGCTTGAAACCCAAGGCTCCCTTCTACATCACTCCCGGTAGCGAACAGATCCGTGCGACTCTCGAGCGTGACGGTACCCTGAAGACCCTAGAGGGCGCCGGAGGCATTGTTCTCTCGAACGCTTGCGGTCCCTGCATCGGCCAGTGGAAGCGGCAGGACGATATCCCCAAGGGTCAACTCAACGCTATCTTGACCTCTTACAACCGTAACTTCAAGGGCCGCAACGACGGCAATCCCGGAACCATGAACTTCCTCGCTTCTCCCGAGATCGTCACGGCCATGGCATATGCAGGCGCGACCACCTTCAATCCCATGACGGACAAGCTGCAGACCCCTGACGGGAAGGACTTCAAGTTCGCCGCCCCGCACGGCCTCGAGAACCCCAAGTCTCCCTTCGAGTCCGGCGTCGCATCGCTTCAGGCCATCTCTCCCGAGACACACAACCCCGACATCCAAGTTGCCATCGCTCCGACCTCGGAGCGTCTCGCCTTTCTTGAGCCTTTTGCGCCCTTCCCCGAGGGCGACCTGAGCGGCCTCAAGGTCCTCGTCAAGGTCACTGGAAAGTGCACCACCGATACCATCTCCGCCGCCGGACCCTGGCTCAAGTACAAGGGTCACCTGCCCAACATCAGCACCAACACCCTCAACACGGCCGTCAACAAGGAGACGGGCGAGGTCAACGCCGCCTACGACGTTGACGGCTCCAAGCACACCATCCCCGAGCTCGCCCAGAAGTGGAAGGAGCGCGGTCAGGAGTGGCTCGTCGTGGCCGAGCACAACTACGGCGAGGGCAGCGCGCGCGAGCACGCCGCCCTGCAGCCGCGATACCTGGGCGCTCGCGTCGTACTGACTAAGTCGTTCGCGCGCATTCACGAGACCAACCTCAAGAAACAGGGTGTCGTACCCCTGACGTTCGCGAACGAGGCCGACTACGACAAGATCGCGGCTTGCGACGAGGTCAGCACCGTCGGCCTGTACGAGATGCTGCAAAACGGCGGCCAGGGTAAGGTCCAACTGCTTGTCAAGAAGAAGGACGGTTCCGAGGTGCTGATTCCGACGAACCACGCCGTCACCAAGGACCAGGCAGGCTTCATTCTTGCGGGTAGCGCCTTGAGCATGCTTGCCAAGCGGAACCAGGCATAGACATGATAATGTCCTGAAGTCGGTTCGGTACGAATGGATGTTTTGAGGTAGACTCAAAATTACGCATATATGTGCTGTTGAAGTGTGGGCTCTACGTTCTGGTTTTTCCACGG